>NW_026641753.1:5413794-8120691 GCF_028554395.1 Pezoporus wallicus | reverse complement strand
AGCCGGTCGAGGAACTCATTCATGCTCTCAGCCTTAAGGACCCGACGTGCTCCCTTCTTCCCAAGCACTTCCCTTTCAAAGAGGTTATCTGCGATAACCACGCAGCTCCCGTTGTCCCCCCACCAGATGGAGTGGAACTGGAGGCAGGTGACGAGCTTCCATAGGGCAACGGGGAAGGATTCGGGTGCAGAGGTCTCTGAAACACAAAATCGCATGGTCAGGGCCCAGGGTTCATCAGGCAAACCCTGAAGGGAGTTTTCTTTTGTGGGAGGTGCGGTGGCAGCAGCCCAAGGTGCTCCCGTGTCACCTCTTCGAGGCATGGCTGAAGCTGAGGATGCTTCCCCTGAAGACGTCTCCAAAACCACTCGGTTCCTGCCCTTGGCTCCAGAAGTCCCCCGAGCAGCCCGACTGGGTCCTGCTGCTCAGCAGACTGAAGGGCTGTGGCCCCAGCAGCCCCTCAAGTCCTCCAGCATCACTGTGACATCAGTGTTCCATGAGGGTTCCGTGAGGGTTCCATGCACGGTGCCCATCTCCTGGCAACAGGAAGGGGAAGGCAGCAGAAGTTGCTCGAAAGCCGCGTTGTCTTCTCCTGGAGAGAGCTGTTTAGAGCTGAGAAGTGACCCCAACTGTATTTGCCTTTGGCCTGTGCTGCTGGGGCCGTGCTGCCTCCCGTTGCCGCGGGGAGCTGGTCCCCAAGGCGGGATGGGGAAGGCTGCAGCGTTGGGCATCAGAGTGCCCAGACCTGAAGGTTCTCCCTTGGGCACCTTCCCCCTGTGCAGAAATGCCCCAAGGCTCTTGTGTGGAGTAACCCCGCTGTGATTTCAGCAGCGCTGCTGCTGTCGCGGCTGTGCATGTGCTGGGTGATGCTCTCGGCTTTCAGCAGGGCTCCGTGCTGCTCTGCAGGATGAAGTACAAGTGAAACAGCACCTGCACTGATCCTGCACATGAAATAAAGTGGTGCTCTGCACTCCTGTGCCTTTTGGAGATGGGTTCCTCTGCTGTTCTTTGAGACAGAACCGTTAGACCCAAGCCAGGACACTCAGTGATGTTCTCTCAGCCTTTTGAAAGCTGTCACCGCAGCCTTGAGTTGAAGGAACATGGCTGCAGGAACAGTTGTGTCAGCTGCAGGTTCTGAAGTCCATGGAGCCTGACCTGAGAGCAGCTCCAGTGCCCAAGGGGGCTGCAGGAAAGCTGGAGAGGGGCTTTGGGCAAGGGATGTAGGGACAGGCCAAGGGGAATGGCTTTAACCTGCCTGAGGGGAGACTGAGCTGAGCTCTTAGGCAGAAGCTCTTCCCTGTGAGGGTGCTGAGGCGCTGGCACAGGGTGCCCAGAGAAGCTGTGGCTGCCCCATCCCTGGCAGTGTTCAAGGGCAGGTTGGACACAGGGGTTTGGAGCAAGCTGCTCTTGTGGAAGGTGTCCCTGCCCGTGGCAGGGGTTGGAGCTGGATGAGCTTTAAGGTCCTTTCGAACCCAAACTAGTCTGGGATTCATTCTGAGTCTATGAAGGTTGTTGGTGCTTGATTCCCTCTGACTGCTTTGGAAGCATCAGTTTCATTGTAGATCGAGGCAGGAGGGTGGCTGGTGCAAGGAGAACAGACAGTGCTGCCTCATCTGCTCGGGCACGTTTTCAGTCAGCTGGTTTAGCAGTCAAACCGCTCCTCAGCCAGGCGAGGAGCCTCCGGATTTGCCCTGCGAGAGGAATGGCTTTTCTCAACTCCACTAAATGGGCTTTTGGATTTGATACAGCTCAGTGAGGAGGTATAAAGGGGCAGCTTCTGTTCGGGGAGAGGAGCTGAGCTGGAAACCTGAAATCAAATCAGTGCATAGTAGTAATTCAGGAAAGTTTAGAGAGCCAGCTGTGTGTTTGGGAGCGGTAGGTGCATTAATGATGCACATACATACCTTTGGGAGGGTCTGGCACACTCAGGTGGGTCCCAGTGTGGGCCCTATGTATATATACTGTATATATATACAGGACTTTGTTCTGGTTTTCACTGTGTTTACCAGCTGAGCTGTTCATGCTGCTGCCATTGCTGCTCACCAGCACGGTTCAACAGGAGCCGTGTCTTCCTGATGCTCCCAGCAGCCATCCCTGGAGCGTGGGGCTGCATCTGCCTCATGGCAGTCACCCATTGACTTCCATGTCCTGCATCTGTTGTGACAGGCGGTGCTTTTGCAGCCGCTCTCTGATTAGTTTGGTCCCTGGGATGCATTGATTTACAGATCATTCCTCTGCAATAGAGCTGCTCTCGATGACAGTCCATGAGGCACATGATAACTCAGCAGCCTAAATTATTCAGGCAAATTGAATGTGTTTGGCTTGTTCCAAACTTTTGTTTCCTTTCAGTGCTGTCAGGAGAACAGGTAGCTGGGATGCTTGTATCCAGCTCATCCAAATGCCAGGGAGACACAAACAGCTCAAGTATAACCCATGTTTTGCCTTGTTTGTCACTTACTTCCACCTTCAGCTCTGCTTTGTCTGGGTACTTCTGAGCTTCATAAAGATGCTCATCTTGCCTCTAGGGTTGCTCTTGTCTGGTGAGCTGCTGGGCTCTGGGAAGTCGCTTTCATCTTGCAATGGAAGGGATCTTGTACAATCCAAAGGAATCCTTGTATCTGTTCCACCCTTTAGCTACATGTCCTTTTGGGAAAGTATAGTCATTCCTGTAAATACTTTGACCCATTAGGGTCCAGGAACCTCACACTGGTGAAGACAAGTAAGTAAAATGATCAGTTCCGCCTCCCATTTCCTCATTGTCAGACATCCTCCATTGCTGCTGGGTAGATATGTCCAATTAATTCACTATATAAAGCCCCTCAAGCCCTACACTGGATAGATGTGCCTGCAGGGACCACCGAGCTAGGGCAAGCATGCGAAGAAGATATGCTTTATCAGTGCACAAATGTCTCCTTGCTTCCTGGAGGCTGTTCTGCATCAGGAGCTTCTGGGTATAGCTGAAGGCATTGGCTTTCTCTCTCCAAACACATGTCTGGAGATTTAAGACCTGACTCAAAACCTTTTGAATCCAGCAGGACTCTTTTCAGCTGAGACCATTGGGCTTGTAATAGGACCCAGGAGAGATGGCATCCTCAGGGGATGTGCTCTGAACTTTGCTTGAGACATCGGTCAGCTGTGTTCAGAAGTGAATTTAGGGAGATGACATCTGCTGCGGAGCATCTCTCTGATTCAGAACCAGGCAGAGGATGCTGGAGGATGGAGGCTTGCCTTGGAAAATTCTAGCTGCAAATGAGACACATGATTTCAGGAATTAGAATAATTACCCCCTGGAACAGGTACCCAAGGGATGTGATATATTCTGTATCACTTTAGAGTCTTTAAATCACATTTGCATGTGTTTCCTAAAAGCATGCCTAGTCACTCAAAGTGAAGGGCTGTGCTTGAGAAGCGCAGTGTGACAAAGCTGAGCATCCCCTGCTTTGCAAGGGAGCAGAGCAGGGAGTCACAGTGGTCCTACGTGGATTGAGCTCTGCAGATCCCTTGGGCAGCGCTGGGATGTGGAGGATGGAGCAAGTAACCACACTGGGGATGATTCAGGAGTGAGCTCCCCCAGTCAAAATGTGCCTTCTCTTTCTGCACGCACACAGCTCCATCCTCACTGAATCAGACGTCCCCAGGGCCTGAGCAATCCTGGCTGTATCAGTGTTTCCAGGACCTTCCCTCCCGCCGCTCCCTAAATGATGAGAGTGTTTTTGCAAACCTCATTTCCTGGCCTTTCCCTTTTATCTCTCCAAACAGCAAGTGAACAAGCAGCCCTTTAGTTTTTAGTTACTGCTCCTGCACCCGGTGAGCTATCAGAGGCTGTTGACAATGACTTTTTCTCTTTCCATGCTCCTGCCTGCAGGATTTGGGGAGATAATTCATTTGGTCCTGGTGCTTTGTCAACTTTCAGCAGTTGTAATTGCCTAATGATGAGTGCTGATGCTGTTGTTAAGCCTGTTAAAACTTTGTCCTGCTGAACAGCCAGACTGTGGCTGTCTCATCATGTTCTGCTTGCTGTGTCAACTGGGGGTGCCTTTGATGCCCAGCCCTAGCTTTGCTTGCTGCTTCCCACCCCAGCTCAGCTTCTGCCGGGGGGGGGATGGATGCTGCAGGGCACTACCCCACACTACGGAACCATGCCCAGGGCTACAAATAACTAAAGAATAACCCCACAGAGAGGCAGATGCTTTCCAGGATTAATCTCCTCTTCCCTGCCCTGATGCCTCTGCTGGCCCTGAGGAGCTGGTGCTGGGTGCTGAAGCTGGTCCATCACCCCAAGCTCTGGTGGGGTAGGTGAGAGGATCACTCTGGAGGATGCTGTCACTGGTAGGGCATTGCTGTTTAGCAGCCTGCATAGCATTTTTGCTCTTCCATCTCTTGGGTGCCTTTTCCACTTTCATTATATCCTTTTTAGAGCCGCATTTCATGCTATCACCTCCTTTGTTATGCATCCGAGGTGCCCAGCTGGCTGGTGCCATCTCTTGAAGCCCCAGTCGCTCATCCTCACCTCTTCCAAGGCCGTTTCTTACTTAATGGGACACGCTGAACATTAGTGCATTACCATCCCGTTTCCAAGAGCAGTCTCCATCCACTCTTCGCTTGTCCCCCAGTGCCTCATCCAATTTAATTAATTATAGTTAGTATATTACGCATCTTGTCAAAGTTTTTCCTTCCCGAGGTTTTATGTTTTTTTAATTCTAATGCATGCTGCATGTGTAAGTGTTTCAGAAGCGAGGTGAGCATGCAGTGGCAAAGAGGCAGCATTACATCTGTGTGCTGCAGACAGCGAGGGTGGGTCCCTAGAGAGAGGCTCCAGCAGAACCACGCTGCCTGCCTTTCATTGCATCCCCTTCTTGTGCTCAGGGAGGGGGAAACCAGGCTGATTCCAACCTCAGAAGTACACATTTGGATTAAACCTACCCACTTACGGTGGTCCAAAGTGGGCGCCCAGCCCCAGCATCAGCATCTTCTGGGATTCTGAAGCCCTGTGGTGAACTCCAATGTAATGAACTTGACTCTTCTCACACTAACTTTGTCTGAAAGCTCCAAATCACATCAGTCATCCCAGCCTTGCTTTATCCCTTTGCAGCAAGGCTGCGCTAAGGATGTGGTGGGGACTAGACTCAGCAGGTAACGCCAGCTGGGGCTGGTACCTATCACTCTTTATTTCCCAGTGACAGCTAAAAGGTTTGGTCAGAAAAGTGGTTGAGGAGGAATGACTTTGTGGGGTTTTACACCTACCAGCTTTGGCTGTTTCCAGATAAAGCCTGCTCAGACTAAGAGGGATGTGGGTTGTTTTTTTCTTGCCTGTCAGTGTTGCAAAGTGCTTAGGTTTTGAGAATCCAGCTGGGCTCTGTCTGTCTGTCACAGCATCACCAGGAGTAATGATGCCATGGTGCAATTTAGCTGACAGCCCTGTGAACCAGAGCCAGGAGCCAACACAATTCATCCTGACCTCGGGGCAGCACTGCAGGAATGTGCCTCGGAGCAGTCGGAAATCATCCAAGGCTGTGCAGGCAGAGGTTGGGGCACATGTCCTCTGTGGTCCAGCAGCCTCTGCCCCCTGCATTGGAATCACAGGAAGGGAGGTCCTGGCAGACCCCCTGGGCAGCGTGCACTGGACTCAGCATCAGTACCCAAGGGTTGGCATCGGTTTGGCCAGGAGGGATGGAGCCATGGAGTGTTTCTTGCAGTACTTACATAGGCCATGGAAATCCGATCATTTTCCATCCCTGATGTTCAGCTGTCTCCCTGCAGTTTACAGCCCCAGGCAAACTCGAGGGCTTGTTCTCCATCTCTCCCCAGTGGCTGTGGGGACAATGGGATGGGATAGATGGGATCAGATGGGATGGGATGGGACCCCACCTGCATTGCTGGAAATTGAGCTTGTCCATGACTCGCAGGTAATGTAGTTTCCCAAGGTTGATAATGAGGTTTCAGATTTGACTCTTGGCCTCATAGTAATTTTACATGCATATTTATACCCTGTGATCACACTCTTAATTAATGAAGGTAAACTTAATTGCCAGAACAAAGTTTTGGCTGAATTAAATGGGCTGGATGCCCAGGCTTTGGCAATGCCGCGATCTGTCTTGGTGGCCATGGGGCCAGTGTAACCCATGTCTGGCATTCCTCTGACATCACTGTATCCTTGTTGGAGCTGGAGCCTCATTTGAGCCCTACATGTAGATCTGATGCTTCCACCCCTGTGCCAGCATCTCATCACAGGACATCCCTGTGCTTCCAAGGAGAGGATCCACCAGCTTGGAAAAGCGCTGTGTTCATCTGAAATAAGACTTGAAGTAGAGCACCAGGGAGGAGGGAATACTGCTGGGCTCCAGGGTGGAGGAGCGAGAGGTCAATGTCATGATGGGAGGCAGCCAGCAACCAATGCTTTTGGTTAAGACAAAACAAAAAGGGGAAAATTCCCTAATTCCCCAGTGATCTCCCCACGGTGGGGAACGCCCCATCGCGCTGGGAAGCCTTCCAGCTCCCTCTCCTCTTCAGAGCTGCACACTTCCACAAAGTACAAAGAGCTCCTCAGATTGTTTTGCCTTGTGGGTACGTCTGTGATTAATTCCGTGCAAGCATAACTGGTGCAATAACAATACTGGAAGTCCTAAAACTGAGAAAGGAAACACATTTGGCTCATACTTCATACACAATCACTTACACTTAAGCTATTGATAGTTGATTGGGATCTGTAGACTGCTGGGCTGGTGCCACTGGGTTTCTGAGCGCGTTCAATGGCTGGAACAGACAGCGAGGCTGTAGGTTTTGGCAAGCTGTAGGTCTCATTATTCAGGCTGACTGTATCTGACACGAGAGATTCCCATCCACCAAGATGAAGCTCGCTTCCCTAGGCTTTGGCTGACATCCCAACAATATTTACATGAAGGACAACAGAGGATCAGTGTTAGATTAAGGCTGTGAGTTTCCAGTAGGCAGACAGTTAAATATTCCATTGAAATCCTCTTTTGATTATTTAGATAATAATGAAGTTTATGTGTGTCCTTGAGAAAGCTGGGGAAAGGCAGTTGGTTTATGCTAAGCATGCAAAGATGTGTTTAATCTTGATAATAGGAGTAAATTATGTATCAGCCTTTACAACCTCGGCTCCTTTATTTCTTACTTGTTGTATGGAAGCACCAGCCACCTCTTAGGGAAGGGAAGGCTGTGTTGGGCAGCTGAGCAGGCAGGGGTCTCATTAGCATCCCTGCTCCTGCTGGCACCATCTGCATCCCTGTGGGAAGAGGATGAGGATGGGTTGTTCTGGTGCTGGTTGCGGTCATGCATTCACTGTGGGTGCACATGGGTATGGCTGCAGTGAGGGCAGGGATGCTGCTCCGACAGGTGCTGGGCCAGGAGCTGGCCTGGTACAAGCAGTTGGGAATTGCTTCTTATCTCCCCCGACTGCAATTCCTGGTTTGCTGGATCTTTATCAAGTAGCTGTTTTCTGAGCAATGCCTAATTTTGAATGGGACAGGGTGATAATTCGATCTATTGCTGCCTTTGGAACGTGGCTGCCTGGCTGGTCCCACATTACCCCACCAGAATGGGTGCATTCGTCTGTTTCCTGACAATAGCAGAGAAAAGTAACCTTTGGATTAATTTGCTTTAGTGACTAAAGTCCCATTAAATGGGAGGCAGCTGGTGTCAAAGGCATAAACGGAGACAAAGTTTTGCTCCCAATTGTGGGAAATGTGTTTAAACAGACTAGAAATGTTTCCATCTCTGCAGGGTATAATATACTCAAATGGTTACATTAACATGAAAAAAATATAAGAAAGAGTGTATTTAGGACAATCCCTCTGTATCCAGCGTTAATGAAATTGAATTCCAGTAATGAAGTCAAAGGGTTGTATTCTGCACTCGTGCAGTAACTGCCATTAGCATTAATGGGAGCCGTGCCGATGAATTACGGGGCTGTAATGGTTTGAGATGGAAAAGGTCTGTCGGATCCCGGAGTGTTCTCCTCTCTGAGGACCAGATCCTGCATCCTATCAGTTAGGATGCTAATGAGCCCTGTACTGAGGCAGGAGTAGTGGAGTTTCAGAGGTGAAATCCCCACCACTCAGGGGCCATCACGAGCTCTACGGACCACTTACGGGAAGGATTAATTGGAGTTTAAATGGTGTGTTCTGCTGGCCCCTCTGAAAGGGAATTAATTCTGCCTTGTGAATGAGGTGGGGATTGGCCCGTGGTCCCGGATAAAGGGGGGCAGCCAGCATTAAATTGCATTTCAGCCTCTAATACCTTCTGGGTCTGACTCCGCTGCAGCACACGGCGTGCCCAGACACCAGCTCCTCTTGCCTTGGGTGACTGCCCTCCTTCCCTGAGCCTTCTCATTCCAAAAGCTTCAGCATGCCCAGGAAGGTGGTTTCCCACCTGCATCAAACCTATCCTTAGCCCTCTCAAGTGCAGTTTTCATTGATGATACAGATGTGTCAGTTTTCGTTGATGATACAGGCATCAACGGCAGATGAAATGGTGTTATCAACGGTCATGCAGAGCAGGGGAAGAGGGAAGGCGTGCAGCAGCTCAGAGCAAGCCCATCACATCTTTCTTGACCATTACAGAAAGGCTGCCTATGAGCTGCATTCAGCCATGGGTCCTTATAAGCAATTGCCTGATAAATTAATCTAATTCGCATCCCTTGTTCCATTAAAAGAATTCCTTGCAGGCATTTGCTTTGCCCAAGCACTGCTGACCCCCTGCATTGGGACAGACAATCCAGGTTTAAAAAGACAGCATTTTTTAGCTTGCATAAATCCCAAACAGTAGCAAAAGAGAGGGAAATAAAGGCTCCTCGTTGCGTTAAAGAGCATTTGTCACTGTCCCTGGTTATTAGCATCCTCAGAGCATTGTGCAAGGGAAGCCATGCCAGGATTACATTTCTACACTGACTAGAGATTTCTTATTAGGGAAGGTGAAGAAGGCACTGTAAAAGCCCATAGGTCAAAAATATAATGCACTGTTCCCCACCTCTTGTTTCCTGATGTTATGCTATTACAGGAGATAAGGGAGAGGTGCAGAGTCTTAATTTACAAGCAGATGATGAACCATGGCTGGGGACTGTTTGTATTTTGCTCGAGCTTATTAGTTTATCTGGAGTGTGATGCAGTGGGTTTCTGCTTCCGAGCTCCTGGTGGGATGCAGGGGAGGTGGGCTCCAAGGGGGATGTGCCTTGTGCCCTGTGGCATCTATCCCTGAGCAAACGAAGGTGCTGGGAGTTGAAAAGAACCCCCCAAAGTAGCTGGAAGAGGCGTGCTAAATAATGCAGTTGTGCATTGTCCATGAAAGATGGCTAACCATGAGTAAACAGCAGCAGCAGTGTTTGATCCCTGCGTGTTTACTATTTATTCCTATTTATTATTCATCAATTCCATCACAAACGTTCGTCCCGCACCCCAGTGAGGCATTTGCATTTTATTTTAAGTTTGATTTTATCCCCCTACTCCCTTTAGTTTCATGAACTGAGATTTAATGATGTGCTTTTCCACACTGTTCCCGTGCCGGCTCTCCCTGGCTCTCCTCTTCTTGTTTCAGGAAGAGATTTCGAACATGGAAAAGTGATATTTGAATAGATTCCCCTTAGGCAATCAATTTACTTTTAATTTGTCTGGAACTAAGCTTTTCTTTGTTGCAATGAGAAAGGATTGAAACTGCTGTAAAATTTATTAGCTTCCAGGAAGATTTTGAAATGAATTTTTTAATGATCGTGCTGTTTGCTGTACCCAGGAGCAGTGTCATCCTGATTGCAGGATAATCACAGGATTGCTGAAGAAACACCCCAATGTGAAGATAAAGCCACTCTCCAGCACAAGGGTACCTGTGGTACTGGTCAAGGGATGGACACGCATGCCTTGCTCCAGCACGCTGTTCACCCGTGCACCCCCAGCACGTCCCAGTGGGGCTGTGATTTCTCTTTTTTCCTTCTTTTTCATTCTCAAGTGACTCCTCTGCTCCTTTTCCTTGCTTCCCATGTAATAGCACAAATGAGTTCTACTTACTTACCTCGGCAAAGCTGCTCTGACATGGATTGGATTGAACTGAGCGGCTCTTTGAAAATGGAAACTCCAGGGACTATTGTCATCGCCCAAATTGCACCTTAGATTGTATAACAGCACATGTCATCTGGCCATTTATCAGGAATATTACATTCCCAGGCACTTGCACCTTGCTACGATTTAACTTTGTCTCTTTGGCCAGTGCTGAGATTCCACTGGAGATAATTCAATTGCTCTGAGAGCTGAATGGGTGCCTTGCGCACCGGCTTCGTGTTGTTCTGCTGCAGGGATGCTGCAGGCTTTGAATAGGAGGCTGGAAGCGCTTGTACACCCTGGATGTTCATTAATCCTGCCTTTTAATGAGGGGAGTGCTGGAGGCTCTGTTGCTCCAGTGCCCACCCCACGCTTCTCCTGGAGCCTTCCAGCTCTTAGCATCCATCGCATCTCCCTGCTCTGTTGGCCAAGTGGGATTGGGAATTGCTGAGGGTCTCGGCTGAGCACTTCAGCCCCAGGAACTGGGGCAGCCCCAGTGTTTCATGGCAGCTCCGTGCCTCTTGTGTCACCGTGCCATTGTCCCCAGCTCCCATTCCCCACCAGTGACATGGGCTGTGTGTCTGCTCATGGTGGCTTATCTCCCACCACGTCTTCCTGCAGTTCTTGGCAGCCTTCAGCCTGACTCACACCCCGCAGGCAGCACAAGGGCTGGCTGGGGCTTGTTATTAGTTGTCTTTGTGCTGGTCCCCTAAGGTGCGAGTAGAGCAGGTTTGAAATCTGGAGCTCAGCATGGGTTTTGCTGTACTTGCTGAGGAGCATGTTTATTCCAGAGGTGGCTGTTGGGTTTCGTTTATTTCACATTTGCTAGCTGAAAGCTTACATTTAGCAGTGACACGTTTTTGTCTGCCAAGCCTGACTTCTGAGTAACTGCTCATTTGATGGCGAGGCTTCTGCCAGGATGCTTTGTACCTTAGGACCTGCCCTAAGGTGCTCTGAAACAAGGCAGACAGGCTGGAATATGGACACTGCTGCTGCAGGACCTCTTGGGCACAGCCATCACCTATGTATAGAATCTCTCTGGACCACCTACATGCAACATGGGTATTCCTACAGCCAGGTTTGCAATAGGATTCTCATCACAGCTCCTAAGAGCTCAGCCCAGCTCAGTGTGGCTTGCACAGCCCTAGGCCATGTTGTTCCCCCTCAGTCCTTGCCAGCTGGCTGCATTGGGCTCTTTGGGGACCCCTTTTCAGGATGCGGTGGCTGCAGAGCAGCACCAAAGCTGCGGTGATGCTCACCCAGCGCTGTCCCTCTGTGGTTTCCTCCTCCCTTTGCCTCTCCTCTGGCCCCACTCCATCTCACTCAAGCCTTGCCATCAGTGGGAACCTGCAGTTGTTACTACCTGGGCTTTGCTTCTTGCATTGAGCATTTTTCAGTGCAGACAATACGACAGTAGCAGTTGTATTGACTAGGGCAGGTCCAGGGCTGTAAAAGAATTTCCTGTTGTCCTATTTCTGATTGTTAAAGTGGTAAAAAAACAAGGCAGAACAGTACAATAAAGAGCCTGTGTATGTGAATGACCGTCCTGGGTGCCATTGAGGCTGGGTGAGTCAGACCTACCTGCAAAGTGAACAGCAGCTCCGTGCCTGCCTATGCTTTGGGGCAGCAGCTCCTCTTGCACAGGAGGAGGATGCGAGATGGCAGCCCTGGGTTCAGCACACTGAAGAGCCTAGACCCCTTTGAGCTTCCCTACTTTGGACCTGGGAAAGCAGAGGAGTGGTGTGATGTTCCTGTATATCAATGGGGCGTGCTTGTGGTGTAGAAACTACAGGGTTAAGATGAGTAGCTGAATATCCTTATTCTGCCATAGAGAAGCAGCTGCTGCTCAGGGCTCTTGCAGGTCTCTGCTGCTCTGGTCAGCCTGGACATGTGTTGTCCCCAGGAGCAGGATGTGGGATATGGTCCCTACAGACCAAAGCTGAGATTTGCAGTGGGGACAGGAGCAGAGAGGCAGAATACGCCATGGAGCGACCTGTTGTCTTCAGGTGTGTGGATGCATGGTGACACCTGCCCCTCTGCCTGTCAGCCCAGTGTCTTTTGTACTTATTACATTCCCTTCCTAAACCAAACAGTTGAAATGGTATGATTTAATACTTCTCATCTCTTCTCCTGCTTGCATTGCAACTGCCACTGGTGTGACTTATTACAAGTATCTTGGTGTCCAAAGCTTATCATCTCCCCAGTGGATAGGTACCACACCAGTGCTCTTTAATAAAACCTTTCTTAAAGCACAGGGCCCTTTCTAGGGTTTGAGGAATATCCACTTGCAGTGCAGTAAGCATTGTTTTTAACTGTAAAATGAGGCAGCTTGGAATAAATGGGTCAAGGTGGGGGTTTGCCTCTGCTGCAGTAGTCCCATGGAGTTTGGGTTGAGCCATGATGCTGGGTGAGGAAGGTGAGGAGCAGCAGGTCCCCTTATGCCCACACTGGACCAGCCATCCCAGCAGATGCCCGGATCCAGCATTCCATGTTTGTGGAGAGACTGAAGTGATGAGTGCTCCAGCCACATGCCCAAGGTCACACAGCACAAAGAATCAGTGTCTCACTGGGGATGAGAACCCAAGATGCTTCTGTTGCTCCTCCAGCCCTCACCAAGTCCTGTGCTCTCACAGCCACACCACACACCTCTGTGTGCCTGTGCCCCTTTTGCAGTTAGGCTGGGGATAAACAGGCAGGCAGCAACACGTCCTGAGCAATCTTTTGGGGTGTTTTTTCCTCTCCATTCTGCTCAAGCACCTGAAATTAAGGCGATCAAAGCACGAGAGCGTGGGCTTTTAGATTTTGGTGCAGATCTGCATGTAAGGCTCAGAGCATCCTTCCCTCAAAGGGCTGTAAAGGTGGCTGCCAAACCCAGCCATGCTCCGCACCACCGGGTCGCTGCTCTGAGGCAGAGAAAAAGCTGATGTTTTACCTATAGAGTTTTCAATTAATTGGCTTCTCCTTTAAAAACATCCTTTTCCTTCCTTTCTTTCTGTGTTTTGAGGTCTGCCTTTTACTCATTTATTCTCGGGAAGTGTTAAGCTGCTCATATTTTGGTGCATTGTGTTATGTGCTGAGAATTTTTATCAGCCGCCTTAGTGCTCGAATGTGGTGGAAATACCAATGTGTCTGAGGAGTGGAGGTTATGCACACAGATGTACAGAGCATCAAAATGAGCCGTTTGCAGGCAGACAGGAAGGAAAGCCAGGCTGAGTGTGCACCTTCACAGCCCTCCATCCATCAAACCGGCACCGACCAAGCACGGTCTTGTGTGGGCAATGGTATTAGTGCTTAATGCTGCTCTGCGTGTGTATAGGTTATGGGAGGAAGGAGCTCCATCTTTGTGTAGGGAAAGGTTGTGCTTTATGAGGGTGAGCTGGGATTATAAGTGTTTATCAAATGAAAGAGAAGTTGTAAATTGAGACTGGGAAGCAGCCTGTGGTGTTGGGTGGCTTGATGCTCAGCAAAGGCTGGGGATGGGGAGGCTCCTGGGTTTGCTCTCATGAGACCCCACTTGGAGTACTGTGTGCAGTGTCCCCAACATAGGAAGAACATGGAGCTGTTGGAACAAGTCCAGAGGAGGCCATGAGGATGATCAGGGACTGGAGCACCTCTGATATAGAGACAGGCAGAGAGCACTGGGTCTGTTCAGCCTGGAGAAGCTGCGTGGAGACCTCAGAGCAGCTTCCAGTGTCTGAAGGGGGCTATAAGGATGCTGGAGAGGGACTCTTCATCAGGGACTGTAGCAATAGGACAAAGGGTGATGGGTTCACACTGAAACAGGGGAGATTTAGGTTGGATATAAGGAAAAAGTTCCTTACATGAGGGTGCTAAGGCACTGGCACAGGGTGCCCAGAGAAGCTGTGGCTGCCCCATCCCTGGCAGTGTTCAAGACCAGGTTGAACACAAGGGCTTGGAGCAAGCTGCTCTAGTGGAAGGTGTCCCTGCCTGTGGCAGGGGTTGGGACTGGATAAGCTTTAAGCTCCCTTCAAACACAAACCATTCTATGATTCTGTGATGTCGAACTCTGCACTTGGCTGAGCCTAGCTGCTTCCCTGAGCCTGTTTGTCCATCCATGATGGGGGCCTGAGGCCGTGCAGTCCCTTGGGATCAGCTGGCAGCACAGGGATGCACACAAGCACCAGGCACAAGTGTTTGCACTTGCCTAGGAGAGCTCATACCTGGGTATGGAAAGTCCTTGGGAAGAGTTAAACCACCACTCCATAATTCAGCCCTGTGAAGTGGTGCCGGGACAGCCCCAAGTCCAGGGACGGGATCTTTATTGCTTTCATATGAATAAAGCCCAAGCGCTGGGAATGACACATTTAATCTTCACTGGAGTGGGCAGTCGCAGAGATTTATGAAGCCTCCGTTGTGTGGGAGGTCAGCGGGGACTGAGCAAAAACTGAAACCACCCGTATACACCAGGAAGAAAAGAACTCCCTCCCTCCTCCCTCTGCTCCTTCTCCCCTCTGTAAAAAGTCAAGCTTAAATGGCACATCAAACCAAGCTTAAAATAGGGTGTCTTTTAGTGCTGGTTACTAAACCCAGAACCTGCTGACTCAGAGGGGCTCAACAGGCAGGACGGCCCTGCGGTGTGGGATTCACATCCGACACCATTCCTTAGGCTGCGTGTCTGGCTGTGGCAGATGACACAGAGCCTGTTGGAAACGGAACCCCAGCCTTTACAGCAGCAAAGATCCCTCTTCCAAGCCTTGCCTTAAGAGCTGTATAGGGTAGGGTAGCTGCTGCTCAGTAGGTGGCTGCTGTATGGGACAGGAGTGATGCCCAGCGCCTGGCTCGGTGGGGCAGGTTGGGGTACAGCACGGTTTCCCCCGTTCACCACCCCTTGTGTTCTCTCCCCGCAGAGCAGAGCGAGGGATTCCATTGCAGGGAGGAGTGCCGCATCCTGGGCCACTCGGACCGGTGCTGGATGCCCCGCGGCGCCGTCCCCAGCCGCGCCAAGTCCCCGGAGCACGGGAGGAACGTCATCGCGCTGTCCATCGAGGCCACGGCGGTGGACGCGGAGCCTTACGCAGACTGCAGCACAAAAAGGACCTTCGCCACCTTCGGCAAGGAGGGCGCTGAGCCCCTGGCCGAGGAGCGCCTCGCCAACCCCAAAGGCAAAAGAACGGTGGACCCGGCCGCCTGCAGCCCCAAGGTGAGCGGCGCCGTCCGCGAGGCGGGCAACGGCTGCGAGGCCGTCAGCCCCGTCACCTCGCCCCTCCACCTGAAGAGCCCTTTGGCCGGCAAGCCGTCGGCTCCGTACAGTGCCGGGCACTGCGCCGGCAACCGGGAACGGGAGCCCTTTGGGAACACTGGTCCTTCCCGGCCGACGGAGGCAGAGCCCCGCGGGGCGGACAGTGAGAGCGGCGGGCAGGAGGGCAACCCGCTCCTGCAGGAACGCCGGGATAAGGACTCACCCGGCGCCCGGAGACTAAAAGACATCGTCCTCTGAGCAGCACCCGGTGAGAGGAGGAGGAAGAGGAGGATGAGGAGGGACCGCACGACTCCCAGCGCAGATTGTTTTTACCGCTTACCAATGGTTCACAGATTGCTGTATTTAAAAGCTTTCCCTAAATGTATTGTTTATAAATGAAGCTATCGTTAATGTGACAATCCCACTTGGCTCAACAGGCAGCAGGGGCGTGCAGCCCGAGCAAAGTAGCTGGTGGTTTGCTTTTGGGTGGTGGGGGGCAGAGGTGAGACGTTCCCCCTCCGTGGTCCCCTGCAGCGCTCGGTGTCCCCTCCTCGGAGTTTCTATATTTTTATATCAATTCCCATTCCTGGAGAGAATTGAATGGCAAATTCCTTATCCAGACCTCTTTAGTCATCACCCCGGTGGTTTTGTAGTCCAGACAGAGCAGCGGCCGTTCCCTGCGTGCCACTGCTCAATGTGACACTCGGGTGAGTGTTCATTCGCCCAACACGACGCTGTTTGTATTTCAAGATGTTGCTATTTTGCTATGGACCCCCCTGCATTTATGAATCCTTTTGCTGTCACATGCTTCTCTGTACTATTCCTGTATTTGATATTGCAAATTCCTGTATGTCTGGTGATGGCAAAAGGCTTCCAAGCTTAACAAAAATGGAAAGAAACATAATTCACCATCATCTAACCTAAACTTTGGGGACCCTGCAGCCTGCAACCTGCTGGAGCCAGCGCTTCTCCCAGCCCTCCATCACCTGAAGCCTCCCCCAGCTCCTGCAGGGCAGTGCCAGGGCATTAAGGGAAGAGGTTTTGGGGGGAATTTCTGCCTGGATTGCAGTTGTTGGATGCGCTGTGCTGAACTTTTCCCCTTCCCCATTTCTTTTCCATTATTTCAAGGCAATGCATGGAAAGCTTTTTTTCCACGAGTTGGTTGGTTTGGTTTTTTTCCAGTTCCCAGGTTTAGCTATCCCCCGTCTCCAATCGTATCCAAGCCAAAGGGATGGAATTATTGAAGAGATCTCAATCACCTTCTCAATTAGGCACACACTTCCAAGTCAGCATTTCCCAGGCGTGATTATGCCAAGTATGTGTCTGTATGTGTCACCATGGCATGGATTTCAGGCTGTTCTGATTTCTTTCCGTCCCTGCATCATAAATAAGTATGGAATGAGCAATAGCGACGTTAATTTAGGGGCAGACAGGTGATATGTAACAATGCTACTAATTCAATTAATGTGCCTTCTTAATGGAGAGAAAATTAAAGCAATTCATTATTTTTGCTCAGAATTAAGGACTTTTTCTTTTTTTTGTGTGGGTACAAATTTACTCATATAAAAATGATTCCAAAACTGAGCTACTTTCATAGCCCCTTTGTAGAAGGGAGAGAGGGAAAGGGGCTTCACAGCTCCCTGCTCTCTAGCAGTGATGATTCCTCAGTGAGGTAGGAGGATTGCAGTTAGTGTATTACCATTATGATTTATAATACACAATTAGTGTATTACTGTTGTGATTAACCCTTCACTGGACAGATTTTCCTCCCCCAAATGATGTTTCCTAGAATTGAAAATGGATTATGGAAGGGGAAATACATAGCTCTTGCCAATGTTTGCTGTACCAGCAAGTTGAGATCAGTGGTTTCTAGAGAAAGAGTCTTTCTAGGTCTACATCTTATGATAAGAAACGTGTTACTTTGATTTCTTTAAGTGAAAAACATCAACAAGAAAACAAGCTCCAGTGATTACTATCCTCCAAATTACATGAAGCTCCAGCTTTTATTTCTTCAGGGCAGATGGATCCTGCCTGAAGGCATGGCTGGTCCCAGGCAGGTCTGCAGTCACTCTGTTCCCCTTGCCACTTCCTAGGGCCAGGAATTGGGAAAGAACTGACAAAAGATGGGATTTGTGATGCTTCCCTCGCTGGTGTTGATGACTACCTCATTCAGCTCCCATCCCACGCGCTAACGTGATGTCCTGCATCCCTCTGGAAAGGGAAACAGGGATTTTCCCCTCTCTTCTGGAGTTTGAGCCCATTTTTCAGGGATATGTTCTTTCTGTTCCTGCCTGTGTGCTGTTACTGCTGTCATTTCAATCTGTGTTTCTTTTCCCCAAATGTGTGTATTTTTCTAACACAAGCAAAGAAGAAAGGGGCTGGCTCGGGGCTGTTGCAGTAACTGGATGTTCTGGAATTGTGAGGCTGGGTTTATGCTGATGTTACCTGGTTTTGTCAGCTCTTTAGGGGAGAAAAAGCTTCTTGTATGTGTTTGCTGAGTGACAGAGCCTGTGATGTCAGATCATAGAATCCCAGACTGCTTTGGGTTGGAAGGGACCTTAAAGCTCATCCAGATGCCGTGTGCAGGGACACCTTCCACTAGAGCGGGTTGCTCCAAACCCCGTCCAGCCTGGCCTTGAACACTGCCAAGGATGGGCTCTTGGCTTTGCAAGGCAGCAGCCTCACATCACCTCATTGTCTGTCCCCACCTCCAGCAGGATGGGAGCTGGCTGCCCCCCATTTCAGGTTCCCCATTATCATCACCATCACCTCCAGCTGCCCAAGGAGCCCTGGCTGTTGGTTCTTGTTGAGCATTGCCCTCTGCCTGCAGAGCTGCCAGCACCAGCCCGGTGCTTTGGATGAAAAGTAGATGCTAACTGAAAAGGAACAGAGAACAAACCCACCAGGAACATTCTGTAATTCACCCAGAGGAGACGTTAACGTTCCGTGCCACCCTGAATAACAGCGCAGCCGAGGAGGGATGTGAAATAATTCTGCATTAAAAGGGGGCACTAAAGAGGTCACTAAACCCTTATGCCTCCAAGAAAACATTTAAACACCAGTTTTCCGGGCTGCAGCCAGGGATGCTGAGTGAGGGGCCCTTCCTGGCACATCCTCACTGTGCAGGGCCAAGGGGAGAGGCTCCTGAGTCTGTTGCTACCCCTGTCACTGTCCCTCTGTGCCACTGGAGATAAGTTCAGGGCTCCTGAGCAAATCTGTTTCGGGGTCATTTTCCTTGTTGCATTGAAACTGTCCGTGCAAAACCATTCTGAGCTGTGGGGTGGGCAGGGAGCGCTTGGGAAAGGGGTTCCAGATGTAATTATGGTGCTTTTGAGTAACTGAAACCTGTCCTCAGATTTGGTTTAGGAAGAATCGCTGGGATCTGCTGGGTTTCCTGCAGGCACACTCGCTGTGCTTCCCGTTACCCAGGAGAGCAGCACCCACCTACGATTGTCCCCCGAGCATGATGAGGACCATCTGGAGCATCCCTGGGGGTGACCCACCCCCCCCCCCCCCCCCATCCGTGCTGGCTCAGGGACACTTCCCTGCTCCATGGGGAGCCTTTCCCTAAGGATGGGATGATGGAGGGATGGGGAGGATGAGCACCGTCCTGCTGAGGTTGTTGCCATTGCCTGTGTGTTGTGAAGCTGGAGGTGGCCTGTGGATGATCACATGTTGTGCAGAAGTGAATTCCTTTCTATTCATTTCTATTTTTCCTTTTTCAAATAGGAGAGAACCAGTTCCTTTTGTAAAGAACATGCTGTCTGATGAATATGTTGGAATTATTCTCGGGATGGGGAGGGGGGAAAATAATACCTAATGATGAATGGAAACACATTTGTCTGTCGTTGGGGGAAACTGATGATCTTGGTTGCTCCAGCTCTGGGGGATGCCTGGTCCAGCCTGTGAGCCCGGCTGCAAGCACTGCCCAGACGGATCCTTCACGAGCATCAGCTGATGTTCAGCTGATCTAAGCTGGGGTAGAACCTTCAAACACACCCATTGCAACCTGGTTTTCCACACCGGCTAATCTGGTGGGAGCCGGGATGCCAGCAGGCAGGGCTGCCGCGGGACTGAGCGCGGCGCGTCTCGTCATGGTGTGTCTCCGTTGCCGAGTATATGAAGAATCAATTGTTGTATATGCTGATCTGTATGTTATGTACATTTCCACAGTGATTGACTCATTGTAAACAGCAACATGGATAAAAAGAAGCAGCACCATTCTGTCTATTTTATGAAGATGATAAAGCAGCTTTATTAAGTTATTACAGTTCTGTTTCAATGGTGAACCACACTGGGTTGGGGTTTTTATTTTCCCATCCGAGAACTTTGTTTTCCACCTCAATGTGATTTTCTTTTCTCTGCTTTGAGCATCCGATGCATTTTAGTATTAAAGCAATTATTGAATAAAATGGAAAGTAAGTGTTTGGTTAAACACGCCTGAGTGGGTTTGCTTTGATGGGCTCCAGGCCCTGCAGATGTCAGCATATGGCTGGGGGTCCGTGTGGTCCCCTGGGTGCCACCCCAGCCCATTGCCATCCTGCTCCCTCTGTTTGGCACCCAAGAAGCTGCAAAGCTCAGGTAGAGCTTTCCCCCCTAAGAAGGGGCTGTCACCATCCCAACATCCCCCCCATCTCCAACACACACGGGATGCATGGTACAGAAGAGGACTTTTCTTCCCTATTTCAGGACACTATGGGGAGATGGCGAGGAGCATCCACTGCCTCTGGATTGATGGAGCACGTTAATGCATGGAGCATCCAAGAGCTCTGTGGCTAACGGGAGTAAATGTCCTCCCCAGTGGCCTCTGCTCATTCAGTGACTCAGCCAGGGTGACACTAAAGTGGAACCGGAACAAGAGCAGCAACATGAGAAGCCCCTTCCCTGGGGTGGGAAGATGCTTGAGCTGAGGCCGAGATGCATGGCTGGGGCACACAGGGGGCAGAGGGCAGCAGTTTAACCATGCCTGCATGGGCCCCCCACCACTGTAACCCCATGGTAAAGGGGGTCTGGCCAATGCCCTGGGTCAGTTCCAGCACAGGTGGAGCTGTGTTTGCACAGCACCCAGCAGTGATTTGACCCTCGTTAGCAAGATGTTTGGCAGGTGGGTCAGAGGAGGTAAAGGCAGGCTGTGCGGGGAGGCTGCTGCTTGTCTGGGCTGGTTTGCAGGTGGGTGTCCATGCCTGAAGAGGTTGTGGGTGCTGTGCTGCAGCATCCCGAAGCTGGGGACACAGGGCCAGCACCATGGGCTCACCTCCCAGGTAGGAACTGATGCTGTTTGCGGGGAATGGCTTTGGTGAGCAGTGAGGTGGAGGAAGGCAGGCAAAGGATGTGGGGCTGCCTGCCTGTGGCGGGGCTCACTGGGGCAATGCAGAGCCCAGCCTGAGACCTGAAATGGGTCTGAAGCCTCCCCAGGCATCCCAGTACATCTGTCCCCAGAACCTGATGGGATCTTGCAGGCGCTGGGCTGGCTCCTGCTTTAACACCCCTCCTCCAATGCCGTTGGGAGCTCAGCGATGTCAGGTTGGTGACATGTCCCCGCCGTGCCACCGCTGCCATCCCTGTCCCCTCCGGCACTCCCCAAAGAGCTGCAGCGTCTCCTCTGCTGAGGCAGCAGCAGCAGGGTTGAAGTTTGCATCAGTAACGGTGCCAGGAAGTGCGATGGAGCGGCTGCTGCGGAGGGATGGAGAGGGATGCTGCTCCCCAGCGCGCCTGTTTGGGAGCGCTGCTGGTCCCTGCTCCGAGGCTCATGAGCTGGAGCAAGCCCCAGTGAGGTCCAAGCACTTTGGCGATAAATGGGAGATCTGGGAGCTGCTGCCCCCCAGAACTGCCCCTGGGGACACAGCCTGGGGTCCCTTGAGCCCCCAGCATCCTCAGGTGATGCTGTGCTGGTGGCTGATCGTACAGAGGTTGTATAGTGCTGTGCTGCAGACCCCCCCCCATGGCTGTGGTGAGGGGCTCAGCCAAGACCAGCTCAGTGAAGCCAGGGAGAATGAGCTAGCAAAGAAAGCAGCCAGCCCTCACTGGTTCAGTGGTAGGGGTTTCAGAGCCAGATCATAGATGTGCATCTCATTTCTGTGTCTTCTGGACACTGTTTTATGTTATATTTTATGTTAAACTGGGCTATCAAAATGGAGCCAAATTGGATTAACAGCAATGAATTATCATACACTTTGACTGCTAAGCCCACAAAGACAAGAACAAATAAATTGGAGGGATCAAAGGCCTGAAAGTACTGAGCAAAAATATGTATATATAATGTCTTGCTGCTTGAAGCAGGGCTCTGCAAACAGAGTATTGCAGGGGGGAGCAAAGGTCCCCATCCGGCATTGTTATTGCTCCCAGATCCAGGCTCTGCTCCCATAGGGAAAGGTGTGGGACCGGCTGTCTGTGACTTCCTTGCCATGGGCAGAAACCCAATGGCACTGGCAGCCTCAGTGGAGCCTCCGCTGCTTTAACCTGCATCTGGGTTCTGTTTTGTGTTGTTGTCCTTTTCTTCGGAGCATGATGTAACCGAGCGGTCCCCAAAGAGCCATCAGCGAACAAACACAGGCAGGTGTACGGAGCTCACCTCCACTGCCGTGCTCTGCTCCTTCGGGTACGGAACGGGATGCAGCAGGATGGATGCTGCTCTGGGGACAGACCCTTTAGCATCGCCCCGTGGTTGGGGGTGTCTGGGCAGCTTCTGTGGGGACGTGGTTGGTGGCTGCGGTGTGATCTGTCACTGCAGCCCCAGCAAAGCAAAACCTGCCGCAGAAAACCCTGCCGTGGCACTATCCATTAATACGGATAAAGGATTGAGACACAGGGCAAACAATATTAACCCCATCACTGATCAAGCTTAAAAGCTTTTTCCCAAGAAAAATTGTCTCTGGATTGCAGTTAAATAATGGGCAGGGGATCGCTGCCTGCAGGAGCCTCTGCTATGGGTGCTGGGTGAGGGAAGGTGGCTGGGATGGCAGCAGAGGGGCAAAGGCAAACCTGATCCCTTGGAAAGCTTTAGGATGGAGGAAACTCATCGTTATCTCAGTGCTTTAAGGATAGAGGGTGCAAGAGCAGAGCAGCAGCCTTGGCAAGGGCCGGTCTGTGCTGCCTGAGGGTGATGGATGGTGTTCCAAGGCTGAAATAAAAAAGGAATCGCAATAATAGAACCTCCAAGGGAGATGCTCAGTGCAAGGGTTTTCAGCTTCACGGACCACAGGGGTGCTGGTTGCATGGTGTGGCCCTGCTCCCTTGCTTTCCTCCTCTTTCCAGCCCCCAAATCTCTGCTTTGCCATGCACCCTCATTCCCCAGCCCCTTTAGGAGGCAGCTTCCCAGCCCACGCAGGCAGATGCTGTATTACCCGTGTGTTCAAGCATCTCCCATCACTTGTGTCAGGCTGTGCTGGCATGAGACCCCAGCACGTCAGACCCGCTCCGCAGTGCTGAGGCAGCTCCATAGGGCAGGGGCTGCATGGCAAGGGCCAGGTTAGGGGTCCAGGGACCATAGGGCTGCTTCATCCCAGCCCTGCTATGAGAAACCTGCTGCTGCTCCCTTGGTACCCATGCAGAGAGCAGGCAGAGGCGGGGTTGTTTTGACTGGGAAAGGGAAAATGAGCAAACAGCATTCTCCAGGTTCCTTTCTGTTCTCTCTCCTTTCTTTAACTTCCCTGATAAGGAAAGAGCCTTTTTTCCCCTCCCCTCCCTGCCTCTGCTGCACGCTGGCTCAAAGGCTGTTCTTTATTTATTTGATTCTCTGTAAAATTGATCTTATTCTCTTTGGAGGAGTTAGGTTTAAATCACAGGATGAAATCCTGGCCCCAGTGAATCAATATCAAATCTCCTATCAGCCTCAGCCTGGGGTGGAGTTTTTGGCCATGGGGCTTTGGTTCCCAGGGAGGAAATGCCATTTGCTGATGGAGGATGCTTTTGTCCTTGTCCAGCAAGCTGCTCCCAAGGTCTCAATTAAAGCACATCACTTGTGGTGTCCTTCTGCTCCAGCCCCACATGCTTGTGCTTGTAATTGAGACAGGGGCTGAAGTGTCCTGCCCTAAATGTCAGTGGGAATCCTTCAACCCTCCCCTTGCTTACTCCCTGCCTCTGCTGGGATGGCACCCATAGGTGTGAAGGTGTAGCATGATGATGGCCAGCCTGGCTGATGAAGCAGGAGTGAGCTCTGGCTGTTTGCACCATGTCTCTGCATCCCCCTGCCCCATGGCACAGGGATGGTGCCCAGCACTGACACCCACAGCCTTTCACTTCCCCCCCCTCTTTTTCCCTCCTGTTGCCATGGCAACTGCATCCCACCTCCTCACAGGTGATGGGGGCTGCCTGGGCAGCCTGAGCACCCACCAGGGCCACATGCAGGATGCGGTCCCTGGCACGACAATGGTTATCCTGGCTCCCCTCCACCTGCAGCAGGTCCAGCATCCATGATGCTGGGGCTGGAGGGTGGCAGGTACCCCTGTGTGACAGCATCCCTGTGGTGGCACCGCAAGGCTCCCCTGAGGCAGATGGTACAGCAAAGCTGTGTCTTTATCAGAGGATACCCGTAGCATTCAGCTGCTTTTGATGTCTCCAAAGAGAGCCGGGGTAGTTCTTGATCTGCTCTTAAATAAGTTATCGCCGCTGCTGTTAACTCACATTAAGCTGCGGAAGATGCGGGGCTCAGCACACGGGATGGGATCCTGTGCTCGGGATGCGCAGCCACAGGGAGCAGCCTCGGGAAAGAGGCTTCCGGGGATTAAATATTTGATGTGTGAGTTTATTTTAGCCTGAGCCAGGCAGGAATTGCGGCACTTCCAGAGGAGGAGCAGCCTCGGCTGGTTTGGGGCTGGGTTTGCGCCTCCGTGGCTCTTGGTGCTGCTGCTGCAGTTGTATTCCCAGGTCATTCCCAGCGCATCCCTGGCTGCGGGGCCCCTGCCTGCAGCGCACCCTGTGTCCACATAGGTGTTGGGGCAGCTCATCCCTATCAAAGGTGTGCCTCGCTGTTTTGGCTTCAGTATGCCCAGGTCCCTTATCCTGGCTCTTTGCTTATTCCTCGCTGCAGGAAAGAGGGGATTTCAGTGCTTCATGTCCAGGAGGTGTTTGGTGTTAACAGAAATGTTGACAGGTCAGACTGAGGTTTTTAAATGGTGCTTTTTCTCTCCTGCCCATTCCCTTTGGATTCTCTCCCCCCCACCAGCAGCACCTTTAGCATTTACCTCACCCGAGCCCTCTAAGCAAATCTTATCTCTACATTTATTGCCTCTTTGGGAATAGTAATTTTCAAGTCAGCTTTCACATTACTCCGTATTTGTAACTACTCCTCTGTCGAGGGAAAACCTGGCTCTTTATTAGTTCTCTGCCTGATACAAAGCATTTAATTTGAACAGAAACCACCAAGAGAGAGATACATATTGCTTTTCATAACCAAAGTGTCAACATCTTGACCAGCCCGTAGCTGAAGCAATCTTTACCATATGGTGGGGTTTTAGGCTTTAACGTCACATCTGCATCCCCGCTGCCTCTCCTTTCATTCTGGAGATGCTGTGCTGGTGATAAAAGGCGCTGTCTGCATGTCCTTCCTCAACACAAGCACAAAAGGACCCCTCAGCAGATAAGGAGCTAAACCAGTTATACAATAGCTGTGGCTTCCCACTGGCTTGCTGCTCAATAGCTTTCTGCTATGCAGTAAAGGGGGGGGGGGGAAGGGAAGGAAAAGAATAGCAAGGAGGGGGGCATGTGTTGGGAAAATAAACCCCTGTAAACCCCAGGGAGGGCATGGCTGCTAGAAATAGTGACTAGAACCAGGCTGAACAAAGATGAAACTGTTTTTTCTATATTCCTGGTAGATGGGATGCTACCAACGGCTTCAATGAAGCTCAGGGGTCTCCAAAGCATCCAGACTTGGGTTTAAGGAAAAAAACTGGCGCTATGTTAGTGTTGGCATTTGTTGCAATGTAACATGTTAACTGTATTAAACTCTGCTGAATCCTGGTGTAGGGATGGGATGTGCAGAGTTTCTAGTTTAAAAGCATGTTCAAAGCCACAGTGCAGTTGGAAAGCGCTGCATCTGCTGCTGAGCAGCAGGCAAATGGCTTGCACAAAGTGGGAACAGGCTGGGAACAGGGATGTGCTGATGGGATGGAGACAGCTCAGAGCCTCCCTCTGCTTTCTGCCTGCTCAGGCACTGTCTGTCCCTGCTCCCAGCCGAGGATGCTGGTCCCAAACTCCTGCACTGCTTCTCCTCATCCCTCCTGAAGGATGCCAGGAGGTTTGTTCCTTCAAGTGTGCTGTGAGCATCAGTCCTCCTCCTCCTGGCAGCTGAATTTCTTGGCATGCCTTCAAAACTGCTACAAATGCCCATTTTGATTGTATTGAATCTCTGCCACCAGATCCTTCCTCTTCTTACCTGGGCTGGACCAGAGTGCTGAGCATGAGCAGGAGACACAGGACTCCATCCCCATCCCTCCTCTACTTCGCACTTCCACAGTGGATGTTATAAATCCTTCATTGCCTTAGACTCCTGTCTATTCTATATCCTACCCCCAGGGCCTCAAGCCTTATCCTGCTGCCTTCCCACACCTCTTTCCACATCCTCCACACCTTCACAGAGCCTGCGGGCCTTGCTTGGATGCAAGAAAGAGCAGGTGCCCTAAGCTCCTGCCTCAGCACTTTGCATGCCGCATAGGATTCTTATTGTATTGCTGTAATGGGAAGTCATGCAGCTCTGAACCCCAAATACACAGCTTTGTAAGAGTAGTGGCTGGAAGAATCTGCAGATAATTCAGTCCTGCCTCTCCGCTGAAATAGGATGTTAATACAATACAGTGGAGAATCGCTAATACAATCCTATTTTTATACTAGCACTTTCATGTCATATTAGAAGAAGATTCGACTTTTAGATCTTTTTTAGCAATTTAGCACAGTGAGGATTTCATTATACTGACAGAAGTATTGACAAAAAGAAACACATTAGAATAGGGAGGATAATGGTCCTTGGGAAGAGGAAGTTTTGCAAGGCTTTTCATTTAAAACTGGAGTGGCCAAAGTAGCAGGCAGTGTGCAGTGGGGAATCATCCTGCATTAGCAAAGGGGTGGACTAGGTGACCTTTTAAGTCTTGTCACAGACTAATAGAAGTCAGAGATGGAAGAGACTTTCAGGTCACATCAAATGCTTCCTCCACCCCAGCGCAAGATTGTTTCCTGATCTATTTGATGGTGGGGTTTTTTCTCAGCTTCTAAAAGTCCCAAGCCACGAAGCTTTCTCTTCTCAGGGGTCGTTTTCACACTCTTTTACCCGGTAAGCGGGCGCTTAACTTTGCGCCATCATTAATTCCCCTGCATGTAAGGCTCGGTGGGATTTAACAACTTTAATTGGATTACTCGCAGCCTGCAAAGTTAAGCACCTGCATAAGGCTTTGCGAGAGGGAGGTTTAACAGATCTTAGCATTAAGTTCTTCTCACTTTTGCACCTTAATCATTATGTAGCTTCTCGGTCCTCTCACCTTCTCCTTGCTGGTTCAACCTCTCCTCCTGATGCGCAGGCAGCTCTCATCTCCCGTGATGCTGGTGATGCAGCCATGCAAACCTCTCGTCTCCAGGCCAGCCATGACTCCACATGTGCGAGGTGCGGAACTGCATCGCCTCCAGCAGCGTGGCTCCTGGCACCACATCCAAATCAGCTTTGCTCCTGCTGCACTGAACAATTAAAGCGCTTTTCCTCCCAGCTCGCTGCCCGCTTCGGAGCGAGAAGAGAAGCGAGCGTAGGGATGCAGGTTGGGATGGTGGCATCACCCAGCAGGCAAGCTGGCAAGGTGGTGAACCTCGCTCGCTGTGGCTCTGAGACAGGAGGAGGAGAAACGTTCCCATTCCATCTGCTCCCAGCCTTCTCGACTAGGTACCCGCTTTCCACACCAAGAGCAGATGTTCCTGCTGGAAATAGGCTTGCCTTCTGAAGCTGGAGCCATCACTTTGCATTAGAGCCTGCAAGCCTGCTTTCTGCCTTATAGTGCTTTCCCTGCTGACAGGGTGTGAGGCACAAAACATTTTAAATGAAGATCTTTACAATTGTGAACATGCTGCAATAAATATTAATGCTCACTTGTTAAATGGAGAACCAGCGATTTATAGGATGGCTGGGGATGCCTCTCCTTACGTGACACGCCGTGGTCTGGCCTTGCTCCATGTTTCCCAGCCTTGGCTCATCATTGCGTTTTGGATAGTGGTGTTTCTCGTTTCCTGCTTCCTTAGGGGTGCGATGCTGCCATGCCACGTTTGCCACCCTGGGGACTGTGCACAAGTGGTTTGCAGTGAGGGTTTGAATCCCAAGCTATTCTGTCCGGCTCCAGCAGGATGCTGTATGAACCATCCGTGGGTGTCTGAGCACCACCCTACAAAGCCCATTTCATAGTATCATAGAATAGCTAGGTACCTGGAAAGGACCTTAAGATCATTCAGTTCCAACCCACTGCCATGCCTCACACTAACCCATGGCACCCAAGGCTCTGTCCAGCCTGGCCTAGAACACTGCCAGGGATGGAGCATTCACAGCTTCCTTGGGCAACCCATTCCAGTGCCTCACCACCCTCACAGGAAAGAATTTCCTCCTTATATCAAAGACTTCCCCTGTTTCAGTTTTAACCCGTTACCCCTTGTCCTGTCACTACAGTCCCTAATGAAGAGTCTCTCCCCAGCATCCTGGGCATATTTGCATTCCAGATTCCTTCTTCCTCTGTTTGATCATCTTGGAGGGAGAGACAAGACTCTCAAGTCGCTGGGGGTGCAGGCGAGCACTGGTGGAGTTGTCTTGATTGTTGAATAAAAGGCACTTCAGGAGTGTGACCTATTGCTGTTAAGTAACACATTCCATTGCTAGGATAGAGATCTGAATAGGCTGATGAAGGCAAGCGCTCAGGTTCTATTGTTTCTGTGGTGAGCTGCGCACAGAGCTTGACTAGCTCCAGCCCAGCTCTCCGGCTGCCTCTTGCCTCCCAAACAACTGTGTATTGTCCATGGAGGAGGTGGATTTTCAGCAGAGACAAAAGCAAGCAAAATCCTCTTTTAGATTTTAAGCTTGAGTTCATCCAGAGGAGACAATTTACTTCTCTCTGTTGTTTCCAGCATCATTCATCCCTTCTGTTTGTGCTCTGTAGAGGCTGAGCCGGGGATATCATCTGAAAGAAGTTTCCCTTTCAGGATCTTTGATGTTAGGTTTGTTATATGTATATCTGAGAAGTACTTCTGCCATGACAAAGCTCGGTACTACTCCTGCTGGGCTGATGTGTGTGTGAACCGTGCCAGTGAGTGGCAGTGATTAATCCAACAGTGCCATGTGGTTTTGTGCTGAGCAGCACAACAGCACATTGGATTTCAATTGGTCACAAAGGGGATGGAGTAGTTTTCCTTGTCCTCAGGTGTGTGTGTGTGGGGGGCACTGATGTGAACCCCTGGGCTGTTGGGATGGGTTCCAGTCCATCCCAGGCATGTGGAATTCATCCCCATGGTCTGCCACAGCCCCATAGGAGGCTGTGAGGACGGTCTGACCCGCTGCACACTGTACTGATCTCACAAGCCAGCTCCACATCCTCTGCAGGCAGCCACCCCCAACCAGGAGCACTCAGCTCATGCCTGGATCTAAACCATCCCTCTCATTCCTGCCTCGCGGCGCACAGCGGGATCACTGCAGGCTCCTGCCGGGTGCCGTTGTCTCAGGGTTTGCTCTTTAGCTCCTTCCCACCAGCGAGCAGCACGAGGGTGGCTCTGCCAGCCCAGCCTGGGGCTCAGCTCCATCCTCATCCTCCAGCACTGGCCAGCAGCAGGCACCAGGGAGAAGGTCTTGGAAGCAAGGGCTTGAGCTTCCCTATGGCAGCTTCCAGCAGCAAGGGGATGCCCAGAGCCAGGGATGGCAGCCAGGCCTGGTAGCCAGCTGATGTCCTGCCCTCTTTATGCGTCTGCTCTCTTTCGAAGCAGCTTGTGCTCTTGGCTGCTGCAACATCTGGTGGTAATAAACTGCTCCATGTAATTGCGTTCCGCGTGGAAAAGGCTTTCCTATGTTTTTTCCAGCTTAAATTTACTACCCAATAATTTCAGCTGCCCAAGGAAGGGTTGAGATTGTCACCGTGGCACCAGTGGTAATTTGCAGAGTGTTCTTTTTGCCACAACCTATGGTGCTGTAGGAGACCCAATGCCCGTGGGGACACATTGAATGCACTGAGTGGGCAGAGGTGACCTGGCACATGGCCCTGCCAGCCTCTGCGTCCCTGTTAGATGGGGCTGAAATCTGGTGCTGTTTGCTCGATGCTACATAAAGAACATCCAGATCTGTCACATTCGCTGCTAATTGGCTTTGCCAAGGGCTGCTTGTTTGAATTGTGGAGCTCTCGTAGAAATGGGTGACCTTTGGCAGTGCTAATGCTTCCTGTGCAATCCCCAAAGCTCCAGGCGTTCCCTTGCTGCTGCTGGGAAAACCTGCGGAGGGGAGCTGCTCCCCTGGTCTCCCACTCCTTCCCTGCACTCCACTCCTTCCATGACACTGGAAAGCTGCTTTGTCACAATGAGTAAGTGACTGAGCAGCAGAAGTCCGGTGCTCAGATTTGTTAAGGGAGGAAAGCAAAGCATCACTGCTCTTGGTGGCTTCTAGCCTGTTTCTGTGATAGCATTTAGGGAACTGGCACATCTGCAGATGCTTCCCAGGCTGGGCTGCGTCCCGGAGAGAAGCAAACGCTTCCCTGCAGGAGGACATCCTGGCATGGCTTGGATGGTGATTTGCAAAAGCTCCTGATGTGGCTGGCAGCCAGGCAGTGCTCTGTTCCATCAGCCTTGGCTTGAGCCAGGGGCAGTGCTCAGGGTGAGCACGGGGGCTCTCCTCCTGTGCTCCATTACCCGCATGGGGCTGTACCTTAAAGGTTTAGTTTAATGCTGGTTCATCTGATCGATCAGCTCAGCATTCATCTGCTGAGCACCAGTGCTGGCAGGGTGATGTGGCTGGGGTGAGGGGACACGTAAAGCACCCTAAATCTGCCCCAGAGGAACCTGCCTGGATCTCAGCAGGGTTTGTGCTGTTTCCCAGCAGGATGCTCTGCTATTTCCTTCCATTCCATCCCTGCAGCATCTCTGATTATTCCTTTATTCATCTTGGTTTCACTTCACCGCAACCTGACCCGTTTGGTGTGTAAATCGCTGGAGCCTGGCTCTCCCTTCTGGATGGCTCTGATTTGGGGTGTAATCCCCACAGCTAATTCCCCCTTGGGGTGTCAAGCACCCCATGCCAGCCCATCCATTGCTGGCTGTGCCCCAGTGGGGCTGCTCCCCTTCATCCCAGCTTATCCTCATGGGAAGCCCTTGGGCTCTGCTGCTGGCAGGGAGTTTTGGGTGATGCACACTCAGCCCCTGCTATCTGTGCTGTCCGTTACCCTCTTAACCATGGTGATTTACATGGCAACCCGATGAGGTCTGGCATTTCAGTGCCTTTATGCATTAAGCAGCATCAGCTCCTGTGTAATTTAATTGTCTATGTTTTAAACATAAATCAGCAAGCAGGGCTAGAGCAGAGCAAACCCCTCTGCTCCTGCTGACAGCCCCTCCGAGTGAGATACAGCTCATCCTGATGTTTGTGGTACCCACATTTATGCTGTGGGGTTTCACTTGGGTGAGCCTCCCTTTTGGGGTTCCCAATTGCATCAGTCTTACAAGCAGTGGGATGGGTGATGTTGGTACCTGCATCCCCCTTTGGAGCTGGCTGTGCTGCACCCCCAAAGCAATGTGATACCTCGAGGACTCCCATTTCAGTCATTAGCTGTAAGCTGGCCAAGGGGCTCAGGGTTCATTAGGCACTGTGACTAACAGTGTGACTCAACCGGCCTCATTTCCTGAGGAAATTGGGCTAAAAGCCCCCCCGCTGCCCCATGGATGCTTTCCATCCCACCGGACCTTCCCGGATGAGCTCTCATGGAGAGCAAGGCTTTGATCACCCAGCCTGTGGGCCGAGCAGCGGGAGGGTGTCTGGGGTGTGCTTCTCTTTGTGCTGCAGCTCCTTGTTCTGGATAGGGTGAGAGTGCTCGTGCACCCTGGGATGAGGTGCAGGGGATGATGTGCTAACAGGGTGGGAATGGGAACCAGATGGGGGGGGGGGGTCCCCCACCCTCTCCTTCATGCAGTGTGCTGACACCAGGGGATTTTTGCCATCAACTTCCCAGCACCGCAGCTGTGTCCCTGTTAGTGATGGTGGGAAGCCAAGCTCCTCGAGGGCGGTTGGCCCTGCTGTCCTTCCCTTCCTTCTGTGCTGGCCAAGGACACTGGTTCCCATCATGGCCAAGGGGTGAGCTGCATCTCTCAGCCAGCTCCCTGGGCTGCAGGGGGCAAACTGATGTGCCCACACTGGACACAGCTGCAGGATGAGCAAGCCAAGGTGATGCTCTTCCCATTGCAAAGGGGGGGGAATAGACTTGGAGCAGCTTGTGTGGCCCCCCAGCAACCCCTTCCTTCTCCTCCAGTGCTCCTTGCAGCCCCTCCCTGCTGCCTCCAGCCCTCTCGATAGCCTGCGGGAGCAGTGAACGCTAGCACAGAGCACACACGTGTGTTTCATCTCTGCTAAATGCTCTTGCCCTGCTTTTGCACTCTTCTGCAGAGCGTTTTGCAGGCTCTTTGGAGTGCGCTAATCCTCCCATGCAGGGTAAATCAAGGACTAGAGGGAGGTAAAAAATAACCTAGGTGAAAAATAAACCTTACGCTGCTAGGTCTTACCAGCTGTACACTGTGGCATGCGTTCTGCTTCCACGAGGTTGGAGTTACAGCACTAAGTAGCTTCCTTATACCAGCTTTTTGTAAGCTTTTTTTTTGTATGCAAGTGCTCCTTGTAGTGTAAAGCAGCTTCCCAGCAGTTATCTCCTTCAGCAGTATAGCATGTACTCAAGCATTCCAGGTGGGAAGGGGATGCAGCCAAAGCCAGGTGCCACCTGGGCAGGAGCAGGCTGTGACAGGGCAATGTCAGTGTAGAGCTGGCTCTGCAGGTGCCTGGGTTTGGTGGGAGAAATGCATGGATGTGGTTTCCATAGTTAATTCAGCTCCGGGTTTTTGACCTGAGGGCGTTTGGGGATGCATTGGGTGATGCAGGATGAGACCTGCTGTGGCCAGGAGGGTACAGGGAAGCTGGGAGCAATCTATTCACTTAACTGCATTCACAGTCTGCAGGCTTTGAGCAGGCAATGTTGTTTAGTTCAGTGTGCTGGTTTTATGTCCATGGAGAGCTTTGTCTTCTGTCCTGAGCAGAGGTCAGTGCAGGAGTGTGTGCTGAGCAGGCACCCCATCTCCCAGAGTGGGCTGGAGGTGGCTCCGGAGCATCAGAACAGACCTGTGCTGCAAAGCCTCTTCTTGCTGTAGCTCTGCTCATTGTGGCTGGTGCCAGATGAGTCCCTCCTCAGTGGTACCCGAGTGTCTGCTCCCCTCCTTGACAGGGAAGCCACGGGAAGGAGATGCAGAGTGGGTTCCAATAGGGAGCAGTGTGTGTGCTGGGCAGCTGGCCACGAGCTGCTCACAGCGTTAGGATTATCCCTGCTGGATGTGGGGCTGGAGTGCTCCAGCCTCGTGGAGCCACTGCTATGGCAGAAAAGGCATGGAGTTTTGTAGCTAATGGCTCTGGATGATGCAAAGAGCCATATAGAAACTGGATGCTCCTGACCAACACATGTTCCTGCCTGGAGCAGGTCTTGTTAGGGCTGAGACGCTGCTGAGGGATGCTGTGAGCAGACCCTGGCCTTCAATGTGCAACCTCTGTGTCTCACCACACACCCAGACCAAACCCATGTCCTGGCTGCAGCCTTTGCTGCTGCATGGTGTGCAAGGGGCACTGGGCATGATGGGCATGGTGTGTGGGGCTGGTGGGGCCAAGCTTACTGCCTGTCTCATTGAGAAGCTCCCATATAATTCAAGAGTAGCCTCCACCGCATGAATATTCCCCATAATGAGCATCAGGCTCACTTTCACACCTTCCCTCTGCTGTGTTTGTTTAATTCTGTTTGCTTTTATCATGGGAGATGCAGTCTATGCCCACTCTTCAGTCTTGCTCATCCCTGGCCCGGTGCCGCTGCGCTCCCTGTCTGGACAAGCTGCATCCCTGCCTCTTTGTTGGCTCCTGTCAGAGGCTGGAGCGCGCCTCGCCGCGGCGTGGGCAGCTTGGGGCAGGGAGAACAACAAAGGAACACAAAGAATCCCTTTTCCAAAGGCCAGGCAGGAAGGCAGGTGGCCAGTGAACATCAGCCAGGAAGACAAAGGGCCGGGAACAATGGGAGCTCCGTGGAGCGCAAACACTCGCCCCTCTCATTAACACCCAGATGAGCCTCACGCAGGGGCTGGACTCTGCATCTCCGAGTCAGAACAAGGGAGGGATGGATGCAGGTCGGGGTGGTTGTCGGCTGGTGCCAAGGGACAGGGCTCCTCCAGGGTGGATGAAGCTGCAGGCTGCAAGGATGGGGCTAACACTGATGGCCAGAAGCTCAGCAGCAAAGGAGAGCTCCTCAGGGACACCCCATGGTTGCCATAAGGGAGTTTTAGCTCCTGGTGGCTCTTAAACCGTGTTGGTGGATGATGCATCCTGAGGAAGAGGTTTCCAGTTGTCCCTAACTGGATTTAAACCCTGACTGGCTTTAAACCACGACACCAGTGAAAGGAACCCAGATGCACTTCAGGTGTTTCAGTTGGAATCTCTCTGAGCATCTCCTGTCCTCAGAGGACTGTGCTAAGGACAGAGATGTGTGCCTTTTGAAGGATGACTCTGTCAGGAATAGAGGAAAATAAACCTCTTAGCCAGATGCTTTCAGCAGGTCAGGCATTGGCTGCCAGCAAGTACAGAGCTAATGACTTGCTTCTCATCATACACCAGGAATAACTATTCCAGGGACCTGCTGGTAAGCGGATGGAGGGCAGGGGCAGTTTTATCTTAGCACACTCATATTCAGAGGTGCTCCTTTATGACTATATCATTTTCTCCTGTTTTTCCCATTCATCTGTCCCCCCGAGCATCTGTTTGTGTCAGAACAAGGGGCTGTTGACTGCACTTGAGCTGAGCTGCTTTGACCTGCTCTTCACAGTGCACAAAGGCTTCTCCCTATGATGATTAGCTCCATGGTGCAATATTAAGGCTCTTTCTTCCTTCCTTATATGCCTTTTACAGAGTGTGTTAGGTGGGGGTCTTTAAAGGTGCTGCTAGAGAGTCCTGACACTGTCTGACTCAGATCTGCTGCTGCCCTTGTTCCTCCTGGAGCAGGAAGCCACCCAACACAGTGTGATTCCATCAGGGATGTGCAGAGAGGGAGGAGGCACAGGGAAAGATTATCACATGGAACTAAGTGCCACAGGCTGTTCTTGGTGAGATCAGGCATTATAAGGGCATCAGGAATGGTGTGAGTTAGAGGAGGATGGAAGCAAGGAAGAGACTTGGAGGTGCCCATAGGAAGCATGGAGTCACCAGGACTCCCATCTCTGCCTTTTGTGTTCCTGGATGCTGCTCTCCTTCATCCCGCATAACAGCAGCTCTTGGCCATTCTCAGCACTGAGTTAGTGGGGAAAGAAGCCCAGAAAGTGCCAAACTGCAGGTAAAATGTTCAGTGGCTGGGGAAGGTCTTTCAGAGCTGTTTCATGGACTCTCCCATAGATGGAGATAGTATTTTTCCTTCATGCTAAAATCTTGATTTCACATTGTTTGGGGCTCCAGCTTTCTGGAAACATTTAGGAAATGTCTTGTATGATCGCAAACATCCTTGGGCTTTCCCACTGTCATCTTAGCTCCTGGTGCCACATGGGCCAGAACACAGAGTGACGGGGGCTGAAGTCCCACTGGGCAAAAACACTTGCTGAAGCTAGGCTTGAGCTTATTTGGACTCATTGCTCCACTCACAGGGAGCAATGTGTGGGCACCTCTCAGGGACCACTCTTCCCTCACTTATGTGTGACCAGAGAATTCGTTTTGTCTTTTCCCAGCTCTTTTTGTAGGATCTGAGATTCTCCCGACCCCCCCCTCCCCCTTTCTTTTGATAATTAAATAAATAAAGAGAACCCTTGAGCAAATGAAATGTCATTTCACATTCAGGCAAATACATTTGGGTTAGAAATCTAGGTCAGAATGTAAATTATCTCACTGCCTTCTCGAAGGTGAAGTCTCTGAAACGCTCTCAATTTAAGTGAAATTGGGGATTTCCCACTTTTTGCAAGCCCTTTCTTTTCATTCTAATGAATACAAGGGAAAAAAAAAAAGAACTCTCAGGAAACTGCCAGGGGATACAATCTATCTCGAATGGCTGTAATATTGTATAATAAAATAAACCTTAACAATAAGTGCCCGACGCTCTTAGAGCCTGTGTTTTGAGCATGACTTGGAGGGTGTTAAATTTGGTGGAAAATCTGAGCAGGAGTCAGAAAATCAATTGCTTTTCCCTCCCCAAGATTGCTGCCTAATGCAGAGCCCTTTAGTTTGGTACCACAAAGAAGGACCCAGGGATGCTCACAGCAATAAGCCAGGGATGCAGCGGGGCACAGCGCATCTCCCGATGCTGGTGGTGCTTCCCTGTGCTGAGGTGCAAGGACCAGGGCTAAATGATGGAAGAGGGATTGTATTCCCAGTGGCATTCTCCCATCCCCTGGATGCTGCTGAAGTGGTCCCAGCCTCCCTGCAGCAGGACATAGGCACATAGCTGGACATATGAACTCCAAGGGGAAGCTGTGGCAGTGATGCGCTGCACAGGAGGGAAGGCATGAATTTAGCCTTGTATTTAATAGGCAAAGAACAGCTTCCAGTGTTGCACTGGGGCTACAACCATTTGTAAAGCAAAAGCTACATCAGCACTGTAAACTATTTGTAGGAGAACACAACCAGGAACAATCGGTCCTGAGGAATTCAATGGCAGGAGCTCTCTGCTCTCACTGCCACCTCCTTTCTCTTATTGAGGGAATTAAACCCTTGAGTGTTTCTATTTACCACCCAGTCGGTGCTTGTTTGTCTCAGTGTTCGCATTTCCTTTCTTTTTTGCCTTTAATCAACTGAAATTGTTCAGTTATATTCATGGGCAGCACTAAAATAAAAATAGGTGCATTATGAATATTAAACTCCCACAAGCAAATCCCTGAATTAGATGATTTGTGTGCTCTGTGCACACAGGTTTTTCTGCTTGGAGTATACAATGAGCCATGTTTTTGTCCCTTCCTTTCTCTTTCATTTTCTGTATGCACAGGATGAGGAGCAATGTGAGCTCGGGAGGCAATGGCCAAGGGAAGGGAGACGGGGATATCCAAGTGCCCTTGGAGCATCACTGTGAGGTGCTGCTCATAGAGGAGTCTGCAAAGGTGAGCTTTAAACTGCACATCTGGATTACAACAGGGAGAGCGAGGGCAGTGGGAAAGTGCCTTTGCTGCTCTTCCCAATGGATCCAGAGGTCCATTGGACAGCACCTTCAGTAAATCTGATGCTGCGGGTTCTCACAACCAGGTACTTCTGTGAGGAGCTTAACGTTATCCATGGCTTTGGGCAGCCACAGGGTATGTTCTTGGTGGTACGTTCTCAGGGTACGTTACACAGAGTGCTCTAGATCACTAGAAACCAGAGCGGGATGCCTGAGACTGGGCTTTAGGGGATTTGGGATCTCTCCCTGCTGCGCACCACTGTGTATTCCCCTCTGTTGGCTGGACTGAGCTGGACCTGCTGCTGCCACCTCCTACCAGGGCTGCTGCTTTTGCTCCTGTGGAAGTGCTTATGTGGGCAAAGCCAGGATTAGACACAAGCCTTTTCTTTCTCTTCTGCAGCTTCACATTCCTTAGGGTATGTTGAAGGGAAGCTGGGAGCCAATGCCGCAGCCTGACGAACCTGCCATTGCTCATATCTTGTGTTTTGTCTGCATGACTGGTTCTTTACATTTTTAATGGTATTTTGTATTGCTTTCCTTGTACTGCTCCTGGATATTTTGCAATACACATCTTTGTGGATGGATGCAATGAATCAATAGCGAATAATAATCTAAGTCTGGAGGGAGCAGAGTTTGCAAAGCAACTCACCATTCACACTTGCTGGAAGCACGATGAGAAATCACCAGGATAAGGCCGAGGAGAGAGAAAATGAACTGGGAGAAGGACAAGGAGGAAATCCAATCTCTGAAAATGAAAATAGATTTTTTTTTAAGTGCTGTGTAAAATTATACATTTAATTCATTCTTTCTTAGCATCAAACCTCACAGCAGATTGTGCCGTAGCAGCTTCCTCACTGCTTCCACTGCCTCACTCTCAGCAGCTGGGGTGTATTAGCGAGTTATTTTTCCCAGAAGTGCCATAGTTTTCTATCTTCTTCCTTAAAGGATTGGATTTGGGAGGCTTTTAAATCTCAACAGTCAGCTCTGGTGACTTTGCTGTATAAGCCCCATGGGTTGTCCGAAGGGGCGGGCTGCAGTCCTTAGCCTGCCTCCGTACAGCCCTTGACACAAGCTCGTTCCCAGGGCTGCACTTCCCATCATCGTTCCCCCTTGAGCTGAAGATGGAATGTGCCTCTCAGGCTGCCGTGCCCTGATGGATGTCCCTGGTGTAAATAGAATCTGTTACAGGGGCTCGAGCCAGTGTCCGTGTTCATGCTTGCTCCCTCCTGCTGCCCGCTCCACGGCTGGGCCCGATTGTCTCAATCCATCACAATTACAAAGGCGCTTGAACTAAATAACTCCGTAAAGATCCACGGGGAAAATTCATTGGTTTGAGACCTTAGAAATGGATTTTTATTTACAGTGTCCAGAGAATCATAGAGGAGAGGAGAGCTGTGCTGGGGCTGTGCTCCTGCAACCACCTACAGCACTGCGAGTCTTCATGGAAGGGTGCTAAAGAACACACTGAGATATAGGATCACAGAGGGAGGTTTAACCCCACCTTTGCCTGGAATAAAGAGGTAAGAGGGAATTTGATGGTACTGCCTCTATCCCAAGCAAAGCTTTCCAGACCCCTTTGGTGTCCGGATTACCCATACCCTGTTTTCAACACAGAAGTTAACATCTGAGATCAGATCAGATGCTAGAGCAGCATAACAAATTACCTCCTGTCAGCCGAACCGTGATGGCCAGGCACGGATGTGCTCTTACTCTGTGATCTTTCACTGACATTTAAACTAAGCTGGTTTAAGGATTTAAGAGCAGCCACAGCAAGGGGCCGGCCCTCCTGAGTTGCTGGTCCTTTGGCCAAAGCCCTGGGAAGAGCGTAGGAAGAGGCAAACCCATCCCATCACTTCCCCAAGGGCTCTTGCACTGCGGAGGGCTGGATGGGATGGGATGGGATGCCTCAGCCCACAAGGGAATTTTCTCCTACTCATTTCCTTTCTTTTCTTGAACTCAAGTGGAGTTTTATCATCTGCAAAACGCTGTGGCAGGATGCTTCAAAGCTTAACCCCATGTTGGGCTTAAGGAAGTTGTCTGGTTCAGTGTTCTGGTTCCATGGAGCATTTCTATAGTGGTTTGGGGTGTTTGCACATTCTTTTGTGTCCCAGCCCACATCTCTGAGCTCAGCAGGGGTGAGGCTCCTAAATCCCATGCATTTTGGTGTCTAAAACCTGTGCATCCCAGGAGTCCTTAGGCACCAGCAAGCACCCAGGGACTACAGTGACATGCCCATTCCCTTCCCACTGCATGTGTTTGGATATATCACTGCATGCTGCTGCGGGTGTGCTGGGCAGAAAACAGGCTGACCCTGCTCCGGCCGTGCCTTTGGTGCTGAGCATCCAGGGGGAGTGGCACATGTGGGCAATAATCACTTGTGGAAACTTCTGTGAGTGGTTGTGAATGAATAACTCGTGCTTATTTAGTGCTGTGTGAGGGAATGCGCCCTGCGCCGCTCTCTAGAAGGCAGTTGTGCACGCTCTGCCGGGGATGACACTTGTTCCAAGCACTAAATGCCAGTTTGGCTCCTTTTGTTCCTTCCATCTTCCTACAATTTACTGTGTCTCTGCTGAGTGTGACTGGGGTGGTGAGCGTGGGCATGGGCTGGATCCTGGCTCTGCTGTGAAGGGGCAGCGAGCAGGGTACCTGTGGACCACTGCCTTGGCCCTGCCCCATGGACCTTCCTCCCCATGCTAATTTAGACACCATCATTTAGCTACTGCATGCAGATCCCTAAATATCGTGATTTTGATTGCCTCCCCAGCAGTTTAAAGGATTATATCTGTGTTATTTTTAACCCAGATAATTTTCTTGTTCTGATTTACATGCTGTGCCCAGAAGGAGCTGCAGGGAGAAGCCGTGGGGCTGAGCATCCCAGGCCGAGGCTGCAGCCCATGCTGGGAGGTGAAGCAGGGACCTCGCAGGGTGTAGGCGCCCTCTCATCATCGAGAGTGATGAGCTGCATCATTGCAGCACAGCTGTGCCTGCGGAGGTGGACTTGATGCTTGCACAGCTTTAACCATGACACAGCCATGATGGGTTTGGAGAGAAATCCTGTGATTTTCTTCACCTCCCTCTCAGAGCAGGTTCAGGACAGACAGGAGGTGCAGGGCACCCTTTGGCAGCTCTATCTGCCTCTTTGCACTTGTCCTTTCCCCTTCGCCTCCATCCATCCAGTTCAAGGTCCCTATGCTTCCTCCACCCTCCCATCCCAAGGAGGAGCATTATCTCCCATGCTTCAAAGGCAGCACCATCGGCACAGCAAGTCCCCTTGCTCCTTTCACTGGGGGATTTAGTTAATGCTCTCTTCAATCCATTTTTGCTTCCCTGAAGCTTAGCATGGATTTCCATCCCCATTTCCTCAGCCCACTTAGGGTGTGTAGCCCTCTGCCAGCCTGGAGGCATTTCAACCCTGAGGTGCTGAGGCATAAGTGAGGATGCTGAGCCCCAAGCGAGTACATTGTGGAGCAGCTCCAGAGCCAAAAGAAGGAGTTAACAAAAGGAAATAGCCTATTGCAGCATGTTTAGGCTCCAGTGATCCTGTTTGTCCCTCCCTCATGCCTGTGCATCCTGGGGGTTCCTGGATGGAGAGCCCATGGAGAAGCAGCAGCACGGCAGCACCAGCTGCGCCATCGGTCTGAGCAATGGCACTCAGGCTGGTGAGGCTTCCCTGGTGATGGAGCGGGAGGTCTGGCTTCATCAGTCATGTCACATTACATTATGTGATGCAGCGCAACACGGCATGACTGATGCAACCCAACGTTAAATGTCATAGAGCAATGGATCAGCTCAAGGCTACGGTAATTTTATGTGCCCATTTAATCTGGTATTTAGAAACAAACACTCGCAGCAATCCGCAGCACACACGCTGCAGTTTGCAAAATTGAGCAGCAAATCTGTACCGAGCAAATTACATAATTCTGTCATCTCTCAAACTGATGCATGTGTGTAAATACTGCAGCTGGGTTCGAGACCGGGGCTCTGACTTTCCTCTTGCATCATCAGCATCACCAGGGAGGTCCCCATGGAGCTGCTGAATGCTGCCTAGTGATGGGGTGTCCACTCTTCAGGCAGGTACCAGGGGTACATCCCACTCTGGTGCTGTCTGGGGCTGCCCCTCACTATCTGCAGACAGAGCATACCCTGCTACCATCTGTTCCAGGTAAGTCAGATGGTTTAAATCAGCCATTCACACTGTTCAGATGAAGGGCTCTGCATGAAGCTCGTTTTGGGTGCTTTTGGTGGGTGCAGACACGGGGCCTGAGGCTCTGCACCCACATCTGTCTGCTGCTGCACACAGATTCACTGCTTCCCTTTCCCTTGTGGCCTGCTCTGCCACCCATCATCTCCTCCCCACAGCGTGGGCTCTCCTGCAAAGCCTTGCTGTGTCCTTCAGGCATTTTGACAGGGAAAAGCCTCCCCTGTTGTTCTTCCTCCCACCCTGTGTCTGCGTGGCCTTGGTCTGGCTCTGCTTGGAGAAAGCACTTGCTTACTCCAGCCCCAGTGAGGGCAGCGCTGGGACATGAGCTGAATGTTAAGCAGGTTCAGAAGGGCTGTCCTGGGATGCTTTCCCAGACCAGACCAGGGCAGACATCTCCAGAGCAGGGACCATTCCTCCTTTTAATGGCTGGAGTAACAATAGCAGTAATTAATGTTTCCCCAGCCTGTCATAGCACTGCCAGATTTTATGACCAGAAGAAGTGCTGCATTCCTTTAGCCTTGACCACCTCCTCTCCTGTGTCCCTGTGCTTGGGCAGGCTCTGTGCCCGCTGCCTGCCCTGCCCAACCTGCTGGGCTGTGATCCAGGGGCAGGGAATGCTGCTTTTCCTTAAAGAGCCAGAAAAAGAAGGACAAAATAAGCTGAACCAAAGGAGCAGAGCACACACTGTGCCATGGCTGGGCTTCCCCACACGGGTGGCTGTTTCTGGTGGTGGGTGCTGTTGGCATCATAGAATCATAGGATGGTTTGTGCTGGAAAGGACCTTAAGATCATCCAGTTCCAACCCCATCCGTCAATCCATGTGGGTGTCTGCTTTCCCTGTCCCAACAGTTCCCAGTTTCAGTGCTTGCTGTGCTTTGCAGGGCTTATGTATCCTGATTTCCCAAACACCCTCATGGCAGAGCATCCCCTTTTCAACCAGCACCTCCCTGTTGAGGTCTGGAGGGAAGCAGACCTGGGAAAGCTTCAACTTCCCCATCAAGCCAGGTCCTCTCTGAGGCTGGGTGTTCCCAAAGCGCTGTGGCTCCATCAGGAGAGCTCGCTGCTGCATGAAGCAGAGCAGAGAATGCAGCCAGGCTGCATACGGGATCCCTGAACACAGGGCTGGGATCCTGTGTTCGTATCGATGCGTGCTGCTGTGCAGACCTTCCCAATGCTGCTCTTCGGGGTTGGAACCGAATGATCTTCAGGTCCTTTCCAACCCAAACCATTCTGTGATTCTAAGATTTGCTAATATTCCTGTGTGGAGCCGGGATTTCTTTCCCTTGATGCCTAGAGCTGGCTGGCAGCGTGCAGCCAGGTACAGATCCAGAGCAGGACCAGAGCAAGCCATTTCAGCAGCACAGCAGAGGATGTAGCTGTCTGCAGGGTGTGTGCTCAGCAAACCCATCCCCAGGGCTCCGGAGGTGGGGGGGAACAGGTAGATGCAGCCTCGCAAGTCTGGTTTTACATCTTAAATCAGAACCACGCAATGAAAAATTCATATTTTGGTTCAGATCTTATTTTTGGCTCAAGATCAGAAAACCAAAGTTAAGTGGGGAACCTAATGTGCATTTATATCTGCGTAACTCGCTAGCAGTGGAGCTGCTTTGTGTCTTATGCAGCTCATGCCAAAGTGAAGGATTTGCTCTTTCATTTCCAGCCTGGGGTGAAATTTTACAGTTGAGATTATAGGATCCTGAAAATAATTGTTGCCCCAGCCTTAACTCTTACATTATAAATGAGGATGCATCAGGCTCAGCATGACTGGGAATTACAGAAATTAAGGATGAAAAAGACCTCATCTTCCAGCCAGTGCAGGATTAGTTTGTGCAGTGTGTTTGATTTCTCCTCTCCCTCGTAGATGATGGCCATTTTCCTTACAGAGCAGTGCTGCTGATGAGCACCTCTGTTTCAAGTGACACACAACAGTGGTGTCCTCATAGAATCATAGAATAGTTAGGGTTTGAAAGGACCTTAAGATCATCCAGTTCCAAACCCCCTGCCATGGGCAGGGACACCTCCCACTAAACCACCTCACCCAAGGCCTCGTCCAACCTGGTCTTGAACACTGCCAGGGATGGAGCATTCACAGCTTCCCTGGGCAACCCATTCCAGTGCCTCACCACCCTCACAGGAAAGAATTTCTTCCTTATATCCAATCTAAACTTCCCCTGTTTAAGTTTTAACCCATTACCCCTTGTCCTGTCACTACAGTCCCTAATGAAGAGTCCCTCCCCAGCATCCCTATAGGCCCCCTTCAGATACTGGAAAGCTGCTCTGAGGTCTCCACGCAGCCTTCTCTTCTCCAGGCTAACAGCCCCAACTTCCTCACCCTGTCTTCATACGGGAGGTGCTCCAGCCCCTGATCATCCTCGTGGCCTCCTCTGCACTTGTTCCAACAGTTCCATGTCCTTTTTATGTTGAGGACACCAGAACTGCACACAATGCTCCAGGTGAGGTCTCACAAGAGCAGAGTGAAGGAGCAGGATCACCTCCTTCAACCTGCTGGTCACGCTCCTTTGGATGCAGCCCTGCTTCTTTTTCCCACCCTGATGTTGCCCTGGCCCAGGTGTTCAGGGCTGAGGTGGGAGCTGAGGGTTGTGTTTGAAGGGGTAGCTGGATAGACAGTGCCTTGGGATGCTGGCACCATGGGGGCCTGGGAATAAGGAGCCTCTGGTTCCATTCCCACCAGTGACCTCCTCCTGGTCCTGCTTCTTCTTGCCTGGCCGCACATCCTCCATCCCATACCCAGTGTGTCCCTGCCATCCTGCTGGCAGCACCAGGGGAAGGGACACTTGCAGAGCCACAGCCTGAGTGACATCGTGTTGTTCCCTAAACCCCTCAGGGAAGATTTCCATGGTGGAACAAACAACTGAAAGCTGTAAGAGGGAAGTTTTCTTCTGTGCTTTCTTTTTCTCCCTCTTTGCCCATCCAGGCTGGCTCCTTTCCACCCTCCTTCCACTCCCCTTTGTTGTTGCTAAAAAGATTAAACTTGTTTGACCAGGTTCTGAGTCAGCACAGTTGTAAGGGGAAGATGAATGAGGCTCTTTAACCCTGCTTATCCCTCTAAATGCCCTCCTCATGGAAAGAAACACACACACATGCTTCGGGAAACATCAGTTTTAATGTTCCTTTTATTTTTAAGTCATTCTTTCCCCCAGTCCTATTTCTACTTCTGTCAGATAATGGGGCTGCTCTCACTCCTGCTGCTCTGTGCTGAACCTGGCTCTGCTTTGCCTCACTGAAAGGGCTCTCCCTTTCTTCTGGATCTTCTGTGGCAAGCCAGAGCAGGATGCGTGCTCCCGAAAGGGCAAAGCTCCTTTGTTCTTTTGTCCCCAGAACCTTTCCCATCGCAGCCCAGCTCTCACATCTTGATCTTTTTTTCCTCAGTCCTCAAAGGAGGCTGCTTTCAAAACCCTTTTATCCCAGCAGTAAAAACTGGAAGCGTAAAGAGTAACCTGAAGATGATGCAGAGAGATGGGGCTTATACACAGGGAGAGTATGGATGGGATGGGGTGCTGCTGAGTGGCGAGGGGAACCCAGTGGGGTACACATTGACCTTGGCACTTGTGTCTCCTCATGAGCCACTGTAGTCAGACTGTGTCCTGTCAGTCCATTCCCTGTGACCAGCCCCATGTGCCTGCATTGTGTGGCTCCTGGGTTCAGTGAGCACCAGCAGCACCCACCAGCATCCCTTTGTGCTGCAGCAGCATCCTGCTTTGACAGCACCTGGACCCAACCAAAGGGCATCCTCATGCCCATTGAGACGGGTCCCAAGTCAGGGTGAGTCTTCAGGACAGGATTCCAATCCCCAGCTATGCTCCTGGTGATTCCCTTCAGTTTGACAGCCTGCCCCAAGGCCCATGGAGCCCCAAGGAATTTCCTAAGCTAAAGGCTCAGAAGAGGCAAATATTTTCCAGTTTTCTGTTTGGGGGATAAACAGGAGTAAATGGTGCATCCCTAATCCTGGCTTGTGCTTTACAAATGCCTTGTGGTGGTCCTGTGTGTCATTCATGGAGGTGACTTTTACAATGAGAAATCCCATTTAAGCCTGACCTTTCACGTTCTAGGACATAATAGGCTGTGCAACCGCATCACACCCTCCTGGCAGGGACACCAGTGAACTGGAATGTTAGTTGTGTATGGGGACACTGGAATTCTGAGAATTCCTTTGTCAGAAGTTGTGTTTTGAGACATGGGTCCAGTATGGGGAACAGGTATGGGGAGCACGGTGCAGGGAGAGAGCTCCCAGCCTGCCAACACCATGGCCTGGTGCAAGTGAGCATCTCCCAAAGGCACAGTGACTTGAATTTGGGAACCTGAGGGCCCTCTCCTCAGGGATGTCTGCTTGTCTCCCAGGGAGCAGGAGGGAGGAAACACAAAGAGGCAAGTGAGGTGGAAACAACATCTCCTGCTCTCCACTGGGTGATGGAGTTCTTGCTTGGAATGGTGGTGGGGTGGGATGTATAAGACCAGGATGAGATAGGGTGGGATGGGAGGAGATGGCATGGGGTAGGGTGAGGTGGGATGAGGTGGGATGAGATGGGGTGCAGTAGGATGAGATGGAGTGGGATGGGATGACATGGGGTGAGAAGGAATGAGATGGGATGAGAAGGAATGATATGGGGTGCAATAGGATGAGAAGCGGTGGGACGAGATGGGGTGGGATGGAATGAGATGGGGTGGAATAGGATGAGATGGAGTGAGGAGGGATGAGATGGAGTGTGATGGGATGAGATGGGGTGAGAAGGGATGAGATAGATAGAGTGGGATGGGATGAGATTGGGTGAGAAGGGGTGAGATGGGATGGGATGAGCTGGGATGGGATGAGATGGGATAGGACGAGATGGGGTGAGATGGGATGGGATGTGGTACGATGGGATGCGATGAGATGGAATGTGGTGCGATGACTCCTTGTTCTCACTCCCCGCTCCCATCCTGCCCTACCGCAGGCTGTGGGGCAGGGTTGCAGCTCCCTGTTGGGCCCGTTTCCAGCCCAACAATTAATTATCGCTGCCGGTTCCCTGGCGGGGCTCTTTGTGCAGCAGCTCCCACATCAGCTGATGAAGCTGCTAATTCCCCCTTTCCTGCTGGCTCCGAAGCCGCTGCGGCTGCCACTTGAAGCGTTTATGTTAATACACTGTCAGGCAGCCACATCCCATGGCTTATCATTTTCATCAAGTCTTGGTTTTATGGTTGAAAGGAATTACTTTCAAAAGACCATTACCACCTCCCTGTTTCTCATGGCCTTATGCCTACCTGCTGTTAAGCTTTTATAAAGGCATAATTTTTTTGTGTAAAGCTCATAAAAGCTGCTACTCAAGTCCCATGCTCGAGTCCACTTCCCTCACTCGCTGCCTGGGACTCTGACTCGGGCAGCAGAGATCCTGGCTGATCCCACTGGGATGCTGGGCAACCCAGGAGGGAGCAACTGCTGCTTCCCTGGTGAACATTAGCTCCGCTGGGCTGTGTGGTGATGCCAACGTGGAGTTAGACCGAGCACGCTTCTGATGAGGATGTCCCCAAGGCCTTTGCAGGGAGGACAAGGGGATGTGGCTATGCTTGGCCATCTCCAGGCACAGCTTCAGGCAGGGAAAAGGCAGGATGCTGATGGCCCTGAGCCCCTGCTCATCCCAAGCACAAGTTTGAGCACCTCCTTTACATGGGTCCTGTCTTCCCTTTGCAACCTGTCTCAGGCACATGGTTTCCATCCCTTGGGCTGCCCAGGCAGCGTAGGGGCTGGCACTGCTCTTCAGAGCCTGCCATCAAGGCACTCTTCTTTAGCATTCCTGCTGCATTCCCTGCTTCATTCTCTTCTGCTTTGTGCTGGTGAGCTGAGGGGGTGCACGCAGCCACTCGCACTGTCTGATAGTCACTTGCCAGCAACAGAAAACTCTTCTGCACCAGTATATCCATCAGCGTTACGTGTCAGCCCTGACTGCTGCACTCAGCTTCTAGCACCCAAAGGAAGTCACCCCAGGGGAGGCTGGCATTGGGGATGGCTGGAAGCATGGCTGGGCACACAAAGGGGAGCAGGGGGGCTGCTGGAGATGGTTAGAAGCCAAGGGGGGACACAGGGTGCAGGCAGTGATGGGGTTTGTTCTGCCTGTGCTGCTCCCTGCCCCATGGGGAGAGATGAGGTGGCTGGGGAAGGGTGAGGGGGCCCCTGCTCACTCCAGGGCTGTGGATCCCTGTGCCTCACACACCTCAGCAGTCAAAATGTGGCCCCAGGCAGGGACAGTGGCGGGGGGGTCAGTACCTGCAGCCCCAGCAGCTCCCTAGCCTCTTCTTTGCTCCCAATTAGAGTAATTGCAGCTAATTAAAAGGAGGTAATGGGTTTCTAGAGAGGCACTGGCGCTGTCCCCATCTCTCTTTCCACTAAGGCTGCTGTGAGGCTGGAGCTCCTTGTTAGCACCTTCTGCAAGCCCAAGTGCCTGCAGTTGCTCCTGGGGAGCCCATGCTGGGCCAGGCAGGGCCACCAGCAGCAAACAGTAAATTCCAAGGAATGCTGGGATTAAATGTGCAGGAATACTTAAATGTGACTGGAGGCAGTCTGCTAGTGCAGTGCTCAGTGTCTGCATCCCTTTGGCACGGCATCCTGTGGTGTCTGCATCCTTCTGCCTTTTGGAGAAACGGGGTGAGGGGGTCCCTGGGGACCCCATCATGGACCTGCTGCTTGGGCTCTGCTGGATGCAGCCAGGGCTGGTGTCATCCCCATGGTGCTTCTCCTGGCTGGGTAGTGCTGGCATCAGATCTCCCTGCTGTGGCTGCAATGGGGACAGAGAGGCTGCGGTGTGGCTGCTTTCGCAGCAGCAGCGAAGTGAGGGCTTTGCATTTCGTTGTGTTAAATATGCAAGTGGCCATGGTATCTCCTGATTATTTAATTTGACTCGGAATAAGAGGTATTTGTATTCATTTCCAGAGATGATGTACAGGCCTGATCTAAAACTGATTCAGACAGTATTGTACATCAAGAAAAATGAGAATGGGAAAATCTAATGTATGGTGTGGGTTTTCTTAAAGCAGGGCACTTCACAAGCCTGCATGGAATTACAAGTGATAGGTAAATGCTGTCACAGAAGTCTCTCTCAAATGACAAAAGGACATGAAGAATAGCGCTGCTCAGCAGCACAATACAAAGCTCCAATAATACGATCACATTCTTCCTCTCGAGTAGTTTGTAGTACGAGGGCTTTGACAGATGTCCTGTGTCAAACCATCCCCTGGTCACTGGAGATGTTACTGGTGCCTCCTGTGCCCTCTGCCAGCAGGCACTGACCCCTCGGGCAGGGAGCTGGCTTCTCCAGGCGCCAGCTTGTCCTATGGGCAAGTTCCCCTCTCCGTGCTTCAGGTCCGGATCCATCACCAACACTCATCTTGTGTTCGCATATTGGCTGGGGAAGGCACAACCCCATCGCATCCCTGTTGTCTGTGTGGGGATTGTGAGGTTTCTGTAGCCTGGAGCTGCCTGGGATAGCCCACATTGAGGAGGGTAAGCAAGCAGCGGGCAGAGCTGGGTGGGAAACGCTGTTCTGCACATGGGTGAGCAGCACGGCTTTGCACACTCAGGTACATGGAGGTGCTGCTCAGTGCTTGGGTGGGCTGCAAGCCACCTGCTGTGAGAGGTGTCAGCAGTGGCTTAATAACAGCACTCCAGATAAAGCCCTGCCTGTGGCTTAGCAGGTGCTGTGGTCTCTGCCAGGTCTGGATTGAAGCAGTGATTAAAGCTGATGTGATAAAAGGGAGGAGGCTTGAGTGGGTACCCTGGCTGCGTTGGAACACACATGCACACCTTGCTATGTGATTACCGTAACATTCACTCTCATCTTCCTTCCCAAATCACTGCAGAGCAATGCTGGGAGCTGCTAGGAAACAGCTGTATTACCAGAGGTGGCTGTGTGCCTTTGGGAAGGATGGAGAGCTGATCTCTTCAGGGAATCTCTTAGGGTCACAGCAAACCTTTCCATGCAAGTAAATATGCATTGGACAAGGGCCATATTTGACCTTGGCTGGATGTGAGGTTTTAATTATCAGAGCTGGCTGAATAACACACAGCATTTTGCCATAAGCATTGTGACTTCTAGGAATTTATTTCAGCATTGCTTACTCCTTTTGGGCTCTGTGTTTATGAACATACAAACAAACCCTCTCCAAAGCAGGTATTTCCACCCAAGCAATGTGCTGAGGGGGCTGTGATTTGATTTAGACGCTCTTCGTGCTGCTTCTTTACTGTGGATATAAATACAACTTGCACATTGCAAAATGTTTTTCTCTGAGAAAACGTGTGAGATCCAGCTCAGAGGAGTCGCAAACCTTCAGGATGTGCTAGAAGGTGGTTTTGGGGTCACACCTGGGGTTTGTGGCTCTTTGTTCATGTGTGGTGGGAGACGAGAGGCAATTGCAGGCAATGTGGCTGTGCCAGGACATGGCCTTCCCCACTCCATCTCATCGCAGCAAGGTGCTGTTTCCTCTGCAAAGCACCCCAAAATGCTGCTGAAGCCCCAAGCAAGCTGCTTCCCAGGGTCCAGAAAACCAGGGGAGCATGGGCAGCCATGTAACTTGGAGCTTGAAGAGATGCTTGTTGCTGTTTAAACATATCATACCCAAATGAAAATGGTCTTTTGGCTGCTCATGGGAGTGTTCCATCTTCAGAGTGGCATGAAGTGATTTAGCCATTAAGGTTAATGCTCGTCTTCCAGCTGTCTGTTGAAACTCTGGGCCTAGGCAATGCAAATAGCTTAGCCAGTGCTTTTAAAGGTCATTGTGCATGGAAAAAATAAAGATCATACACCGCTCATGGAAGTGTCCTTAGGAATCACTGCCTGCTCCGGGGAGGAGGGATGAGGCGCTCCTGGAGCGTTTATCTCATCCCTATGGTTGGATGGTGAGAGGCCTTGGATTTTTGGCAGGTTTGGCTGCAGGTTGGCAACCCCTTTGGTGCCTCCTCATGCCGTTTCCTTACTGGGTGATGGTGATGCTGGCAGTTAGTGAATGCGGGGGATGCTGACCCCAGGCAGGCTCTCCACCACTGCAACACACAGGGCAGGTTTCACCTCCAGTCTCTTCTTTGGGTTTCCTGCAGGACTCCTTTGGGTTCAGCTCTTCTTTGCCTTCCCCACAGGGTGTCCTAATTTATCTAGGAGGTAATTTTAATCCTTCTCTCTTCAGACAACCAGCTACCTCAGCACGTAATGAATTTATTAACACACTAACCTACTTTAAGGCGATAATCACTTCAGGGTCACAGCACATCTCAACCTGGCCTCATGACAGGGGCTTGCAGGGAGCCTAAATTCCTCAGCATCAGGAGGCATCCGGCCGGATACCAACCACAGCATCCTCTTCCTGTCAGCCCCGCTCCCTGCAGCTCCCCATCCCGGCTCCTGGGGCTGACCCCTATCCTCATCCCTGCAGTGAAACCTCGGTATGAAGAGGATCCGCTCATGCATGGGACCAGAAGGAGTCAATCCTTTCGGCAGTGTGCTTTAGTAGTGCCTTCCCCTTTGTGTTTCCCGAGTGGAGCTGCTGTATTGTGACTTCCCAGAGGAGGAGAGGAGGGAGCCATTGCTTTGCAGGGCTCTGATGTGGGTGTTTAGCACCAGCTCTAATAGCCTCTCCGAGAAGTGAACTATATCCTCCGCTCATTACTGAAGCCCTTCAGAGGAAGAGGAGAGAACAAGAAAAGATCCTATTCATTCTCACTGTTTCCAAACAATACAAAGGGGATGAGGACTCCTGTGTTTGTAGTGAGCTTATATAAGAAACAAGCAATAAATGAGGAAATCCTGGTGACCTGCAGCGTGTCCCGAGCCCTGACGCTTCTGGAGTCTGACTGCCTGTGTACAGAGCTGCAGAAGAGAAATGAAAGCGGCTTTTAAAGCCCCTGCTCTTTTCTTGTGCTGTGGAATTCCTGCCTCCCTTTGTTGAGCGTGATCTTTGTTGGTGTTTTCTTTGTGCCTGGAGTAATTTCTGTGTTGAGAGCCTGTTGTGCCTCTTCCCAGCGCTGCCGTGCAGCCATTGTTCATCCTGACACCGACCCTTCCCGGGAAGCTTCTCCCACTGCCAAGTGCCTGCAGCAGCAGCTCAAGTCGTGGTGCGGGGGGATGTCAGAAAGGCTCCTGCTCCCCTGGGGTGAGCACTCACAGGCTCCTCAGAGGCTTTGTGCAGCATAAGGGAGACATAGACCTTATAGAGATGGGGGATTTTGGAGGTGGTCATGCTTCAGGTGAAGGTGGGAGGGTGAGCAGGTTGCCCAGCCCAGCCTGTGGCTCTCCTGGTGATACAGGGATGGAGAGAAACAACCTGGAAGAATCAATGCTGCCTTCTGAAAGAGAGCTGAGAGCGTTCCTCATTCTACACCATATAGCATAGCTATTAATGAATATGGATAAATATTTATATTAATTATCTCAGTCTGCTTGAAGCTCCTGCAAAGAACATGTCTGGGGCTCCGCAGGATGTGAGCTGGCCTTAATTCTGCTTGCACTACACACAGGGGGGTGTGCTGTCAGCCTCCTACGTGTGCTGGAGTCTCTGCACTATTGGTTTTCTATGGGGACAGCTGAGGTGATGCTCTGAGTGAGAAGTCAAACGTGCCTCATACGTGTGCACAGAAGCAGGGATTTAACACTGTATTTTGTATCTTCTCCTGCTTCTCATCTGTAAACTTCACAGTCAGGGTAACAGATGGGGACAGCTTGGATGTTGCATATACAGTTTGATATATATGGGCCTGAGCCAATGTCCTGTTGAAGCCGAGGGTTGTCTTTCAGTCTCTGGATAACGGGAAATGAATTAATGCAGGCTCTGGGGTCATCATAAATACTCACTCTGTCCAAGGACTGATGGTGTCTGGTGTGTGGCTGGAATACTACACCTTGTGAAGACAGGCTCTGGTCCAAGCTATGCTGAGCTGTTCCATCCCTGATGCAATGCTTGTGGAGTTTTTCAGGCCAAACTCAGGAAAGCAAAGGAGCTCACTCATGAAGACAGTGGAGCTGAGAAGGAATATTGCTGGAGAAGCTGCCATGAGACCAAATGGGCTTGAGCTGAGCCAGGTCCTCTCCATAGAGCACAGCAGTGAGTGCACACTGAGGGCTGCTCCAGCAGGGATGCCCAGATCCTGCTCTTAAGCTGCAACATAGGGATGCGAAGAGACACTCAGCTCCTGCTTTATCTGCCATCCAGGGGGTCCCTGGGGACTCAGTGCAGATGCTGGTTTAGCCCAGCTGGGTGCTGAGTTCTCTCATGGACATCCTGGAGCCATCACAGACGTGGGCTGTGTCCTTGTTTGTCTGTCCCTCGCCTGCTTTTAGAGGGATGGTGTTACAGCCTGGGTAGGAAACATGATTTATGGTTTTGTCCCTCTGTTAAAGGATGTCTCCTGGGTGTTTGGAGAGGCAAACCTGAGCTTGCACACAACTTGGCTGTGTGACTGCAAGCTGGTAAGTGATGCAGGGAAACATGTCACACTGGCTCTGGATGCTGTGGTGGTCCCTGGCTCTGCTAATGGTACCCTCACCATCCCCACTGGTTCTGGGGACTTGGGGATGTACCCAAAGAGAAACCTGGTTGTAAGACTTCAGGTGTCTCTGACTGGAGGCAGGAATGGGGGATTCATCCCTCCCCTTCTCCTCCATCTTCATCATGTTTCCTTGGAAAAAAAGCTGCTTCAAACTTCTTCCCTGGCTTGTCCTGCTGAGGCAGAGCTCAGCGAGTTGCATCTGCCTGTCATGTCACGTTAGCGTTTGCTGTGAGCCATGCCATGACATCCCAAGCAGACTGGCGTACCACGGAAAGAAAGATGTTCCATGTGAAAATGGAAAAGTTGTCGCTTTCCAGCAAACAGGCTGGGGAACATCAGCTGCAAATGGGAAGGATAAAAAACACGGGCTTGTCTGAGTGGATGAAGGGATAGCTTTTAAAAGGCAGACCCAGCTTCCACCGATGTCAATGGAAAGCTTTACACGAACGTTAATGGCTGAGGAGTCATGCCCTGAAGCATTATATTTTTTGGGATGATGTCAAACCGTGGCATCTCAAACGAAGTTTCCATGTTACTATAATAAGGTCTCTTTTGATTCAGCTACTTAGGTTAGCTCTTTAGTGAAGTCACTTCACCTCTCCCTGCCCCTGCCAAACAGCTCTCATGAAACCTGTGTAGCTTTATCGAGTGCTTTGAGATTCAGAGGTGGAGTTAAGACCATCAGGGATGTATTGTTGCCGCTCTCACTAGGGAATGATTTGAGGGAGGAGAAATGTTTGGGATTCTTTGGGAAGAGGGTAGAAAAAGAAGGAGCAATTTGTCCCCTATTAAAACACTGCGAATTTCGCTGACTGGAAGAATTTCCCTTGTGCTTTTAGAACCCCCCTGAGTTCAAAGCATCCACCCCCTGATTCTCCAGCCTAAGCTGTATCTTGTAATCTCCGCTGCACCCTTTGGGAAATCTCCCTTTGGCTTTGTGTACACAGGAGAGACTCTTGTAAGGAAATTTTATTAAAAAAGACATTTTTTCCTTAAAGTGGGATTTAAATGGTAATTCTACACTCTTCCGTCAGCACTTTCGTGCATAGCGGATCCTGTTCTTGAACAGATACCCATCTCATCTGGCATGTATGTACCTGTCATAGGAAAGGCAAGTATCTGGGTGAAGTGATTGAAGATAACAGTGGGGCTGCTGCTCCCCAGCTGGTTTGTGGGTGTTTGGAGCTGTCATTCGGTGCAGTTCATCACCACCACCTCTTGCACTGTCATCACGGGTGCTGGATGCCAGGAGGGGTACTTTGCGCTGCAGTGGATGGAGAAGGACACTGAAACTTGTTTTAGTGTTCCCCTGAATGTAATCCCATGGAGGTAGCAGCAGCTGGCTGTGTATTATGGATTCTTTTTGTGTTGCTCTGATAAATACTGTCTACAGGGTACATTGCAACAAATTACGCAGGTCCCAAATACAGCACTTTCAGAGGCAGTACACAACCTGATAATCTCATTATTTGCTACTCCTACACAATAGAAGAGCAACACCAGATCAGCCTTAGGTGTTGCTGCAAGAGATATAATTAATAAAAATCAATCTGCCACCTATAATGTCTTTAAAGTGCAATAGAGAACATGCACGAGCTCCTGCGAAACAGCTCTGCCTCCCAGGACCAGAGCTGGAGTATCGTCTTCAGCAGCTTCTCACCTGAAAAAGGACTGCTTTGCATTCAGATCCCCTTTGAATGCTGTGAATATTTCATGGTAGTTTACTGGCAGGAAATGGTGAATTTTTAAGGGCTCATTTGTAAAACATGGATGTTGAGCTTTTAGGAAGCACCGTTTGTAGCAGGTGCTCATTCTAAGGGTTGCCGGTGGCTGAGCAAAGCACGGCGCTCACTCACACGTGTCCTCAAGCGTCTTCCCATGGTGATCTGCAAACCACAGGGTAATGACTGCATCAAACTAACAGATCCAATTAACCACACACTGGTTCTGAGCTGCTCACTTGGTGGAGGGACCCACTCAACAAAGCAGGTAGAGTAGTTGAGGGAGGACTTCTAGAGAAGCACTTCTCACATGGGTTACAACCCAACCAAGGAAGAGCATGGATAATGGCATGGGATGCAGAGCTGCATGGTGTTTGTCCTATTGCATGAATACCAGTTGTCCCTGGAGGACATCACCTGTATGTTTGGGCCTCGGTTTGAGTTAGGGCCAGCCTAACTCAAGTAGGAATGTTTCCATCACAGTTTTCCCCATATAATGGCTCAGGGATTATTCCCCACCAGGACCAAAGCTGTGCTTTGACCTTCCTCCTATCACCAGCCCTCCATGCCAGGCTGGAATTGCCCAAGCGGGGTGCCCTGGCTGTGTCTGCAACATACCCCGAGGGTTTACCGTTCCTAAGCACCGTTTAAAAGCAGTAGCAGCAGCAGGAGCTCTGTATTCATAATGACGAATTCTTCAGCAAGCAAAGCAGTGTAAGGAGATAGAAGGGAGCCTGCCCAGTTGGGAGTCATTTGCAGATGGTTCTGGTTCATTTGTTGGCTGCTTTTTCTCTGTCTTCATCAACCACCACTTCCCTTGGCTTAGCAGCACACTCTGAGCACATTCTTCCCTTTAAGCACCTAAGAAGCCCCCGTTGACTTCGATGGGGCGACTAATGTGCCTGATTAAAGGCAAGTACCTGCTTCAGCGCCTTGCTAAATCTGAGGTCTGGGAGTAGAAATAAACAGAAGGATCTTGCCTGCAGAGGGGGGAAATATTTACTCTGGAGGAAGAAGAAACTGGTCCTGGAGCAAATTTCCTATCTACATCCCTGTGTCTTGGGCAATCGTTCTTTGGGAAGTTATCCACACTGAACACGTGGCTCCAAACTGAGCTTGGAACACTCACTCTCATGATTGTAGGAGGAGGAAATCTATCTCATTGCTGTGGCCTGCCATAGAAATGTAAGAAAGCTATGAAAGTGAAGAGCTCCCCTCTTGGGGGGAGGTGAAGGAAGTGCTATTCACTCTTTTAATCTTATCCTAGGATTAATTTAAAGCTGGGAAATAGCTGCAGAAAATCTGGTTACATTCCCAGCTTGATGCCTGATGCTGGTCAAGCCCCATTGTACGGTTCCCTGCGTGCCTCAGTTTCCCTGTCTTGCAAATGATGATACAGGTCTCAGTAGTGAAGTGCTTCACAACCCGTTGGCAGCAAATCTCTGTTTCTAGTGATGAGAGTGGACAGGGCAAACATTGTGCTGGTGCAAGGTGCCCTGAGCTGCTGCCCCGTCAGCAGCAGCCACAGCTGGAGATCTCCCACTGCATGTGCTCATACATGCACCAGATGCTGAGCTTAATGGACTAACAGCCTGATGTGGTTTGGTAATCCTTTGTCTCTAATAGTTATGCCTTCTAATTATTACTACTAATTATGTGCAGAGCCGTGTTCTACGGGCAAACAGAAGACAAGTTTCCTGTCCCATGGGAGCCGCAGTGTAAAGTCAATGATGAGGGAATCAGAGCAGACCCAGAATGTTTTGCAGGTGGAAGGGGAAGGTGAGAAAGCCTACCTCACCTTTCATAACCCAAAGAACACGGCAGGATGGCCCTGCTTGCCACCATACCAGGGTGGCAAAGGTAAAACCGGCTCTGTGTGAGCACTTTGCTTGAGGCTGGCTTTGTAACAGCCCTGGCCAGGTCTCATAACCCAGGCTGGTCCTTGCAAGGGCTCCTAGTTGGGATGTAGGTGGGAACAGGTTGGCTATGGGCACTCTGCCTGGTGGCAGTCTCTTTGAGAGCATTAAGTCCAGGCGAGGACCAGGACAGGACTAATGGGCTACCAGCCTCGGGGGACTAATGGGCTAGCTAATAAGGACATGGGTTTTGACATCGCAGAGCAAATAAGAATTGGCAGGCATTAACCTCAGACATGTCTGCTACCTAGAGGAATCCAAGCCCCTCTCTCACTCTTGGTTCTCTTTAGCATATTAATGTTTAATTCCATTAGCATCAGCAGCGGTGGCTGCCGCTCAGCCCGGAGCTGCTTGGGCAAGCCTCCGGAGGTGCCACTCTTGGAAGAGGGACCCTGTGGCTGGCTGGGAGCCAGGATCAGGCCCTAGCCCTGCTCATCAGCCGGCAGCAGTTGCTAATGCTGCCACAGCTCCCAGCATCTGCCTCTCGCTTGCGGTCCCCTGCTAATGCAGCATCAACTGCTGCTGCCCGCTCCACAGGCTGTCTCCTTCCTGACACATGGCTTGTGCATTTAATTCCTGGTCACCAGAGGGATTTCCCATCTTTATCCCTCCTTCTCCTCCACTTTCACCCCTTTCCCTTTCATGTTTGGGCTGCAATTCCTGCGTGCCTCCTAGAAGAGACAAGGTTGCTGGCGTTGCTCGCAGGATGGAAATAGGACAGGGCAACAGCTCCTCACAACGAAATGAACCATGTTGATTCATCTCCTCCAACCTCCCTGCTCTCCTCTCCTTGCTAAGCGGCAGTGGCAGCAGCAGCATGGTGCTCAGTGGTGCATTTCCCTGCGTTCGACCCAGCAGCTCTGCACCTCTGGAGAGAGGATTGATCGCAGGAGGACGGGAAAGAAGCAGACCCGATGTCTGGTGCGATTCCTTGCAGAGCTTAGAAATCTAATCAGGGTGGTGGTGTTCAATATTTCTCTCCTTCCAACCCCCACCCCCTTAATGTTCCCCTTTAAACAAGATATTAAAAATAGGGATATTAATTTGGCAGATGGTGCAATTGGGCTTTTGGCAGGAGCCTGCACACTGTGCTGCGGAGCTGCAGACCTCCGTCTCCATGCCGGAGCACTGAGCGATGCTCTGGCTCCTCTCCAGGCACTGCCTTCCTCCAGCTCCTGCTCCCTCTTCCAGCTCTGGGTCCTGGGAGAGCTGTTTGGGGTGGAGGGAGCTCCTGTGGGTCCTTCCTGCAGCTGCAGCCAAGCAGCTTTGATTTCTGACAGTTCTGAGCCATCACTGAGGGGTGGAGAGCTCGTTTCTGCTTTAAGTGCAGCCAGGTTTGATGGCAGTGGGAGCAGTACATATGTAATGCATTACTCAAAAAGAGGGGTAGTTGAGCCTCAGTCCTGTTCATGTGGGGTTGCTGGGCTTGCTGCAGTGTGGGAGCATCCTTCTTCAGAAGGCTCGGCAGGAGCTGAGTGTGATGGGGCCTGTTTCAGACCTGGCAGGTAAAGCATTTACAGCTGAGGTGATTCTGCAGCTTCTTTTGGCTCTCTATGGTGTGCTTTTCCCACTGACCCCCTTTTTCTTCTTTTTGCTGGTGTTCTGGTTGCTCTCAGCCCTATCCAAGAGGAAGGTTCTGATCTGTCACTGTTTCACAAACACTAAAGAGTCAAATTTCCCCTAATTTCCCTCTGCTGGAACTTTGGCCCAATGCTGCAATCTTACCAAGGGCAAAATGATCCCTAATTAACACCCGCATCTCTGCTGCATCCCTTTAGTCCATCCGCAGCATCCCGATTTATAGCATGTCTCTCCCCGTGCTGTCTGACACCGACTTCAGACCAGCCCCAGCTCCTCGGGGCTGTAGCTCCTCCACCTCAGCAGGGCCCTGGGAATGGCAGGGAACAAAAGCAGAGTCGGGTCTCACGGTTCACTTTTCACAGGCACACAACGAATTTTGTTTCCTGTGTCTTTGGTGTTTTCTGCTGCTCTTTGAACTCCTTCCGGCTCCTCTGCCTTTGTTCCAACGTGATGCCCAGATCCGGGTGTGCCGCTTCAAACAGCAGCCTGAAGAGCACTGGGAAGAGCAGAATAATTACCTTGCTGGCTCGCAGCAGCCTGATGTTATTGACTTCTGTTCAATCGATCATCACCCTCCCTCCCAGACCCCTCTCTGTTGTGGAGCTGTTGGGCCAGATATCTCCATACACCCTCTGTCCTTTTGTTTATTCCTTCCTATGTGTTAATCTCTTGCATGTGTCCTGCTGAATCCCTCTGTATTGATTGCAGGCCACTTCTTCAATTTATCAAGCTCCTATTGTATTTTATTTCTGTCCTGCAAATTATTTGCTCCCCTCCCATCCTGGGAAGATGCTCAGATTTGATTAGCATGCCCCTGCTCTGCTTTCCAAGTTGTTAATAAACCGATTGAATCCTATTGACCTCGCAGGGCACTCAGTGGGACCCCACTTAACATTGCTGCCCACTGGACTCTGTTGAGGTACATGCACATGTATTTTTAATCAGCAGCGTATCTTTGTTCTTGTAGCTTGTCTTTATTTACATGATGCAAAGAGCCAGATGATGTTTTGATGATAAAAAATGATGATCTGTGCAGCTCCAGCCACCTGCCCGAGGATCTGCCTCATGATAGATATAGTATCTGACATGATGGTCTCTGAGCCCTTGTCTGTTGAGGAGCTGCCAATATCAATGGGCACAAAAAACGTCTGAAGTTGAAATATCCTATTGCATTGTCAAACCTCCAAGGCCTTGGTTGTGCAGTGAGATTCCCCAGAGCTTTCCCACCCAGCAGCCCAAGGTCTTGGGTTTGTATAGATGATGGTTGTGTTCAGCAGCTCTCTGGTCCGCCTATGGAAATCACATCAGCAGCTTGTTCAGAGTCCCTGCCTTTCTGCTCGTGATGAATCAGTCTGCAGAGGCTGTGCAGAGCTGGTGGTGATGAGGCTGGTCCCTAGAGCCAAGGGATAACCCGAAGGGGCAAGTCCCTGGTGCTGGGCTGGATGGCAGCATCTCGCGCCTCCTCCGGCAGTTCCAGGCCCTGGGTCATCTCACCTTGCAGCCAGATGCTCTGCCCCTCACAAAAGCTTATCTTTAGCAGCTTTTCCTCACTCTGCTGGGGATTGGAGTTGCCTGTAAGAAAAAGGAGAGGTGGCAGAGGAAAGAGGAATCGCACTGATTCAGTTACATGCTTCTGACTGCCAGAACCAGCTTGCATTTCACACGCCTGCTTGAGGTGACTGCTGCTTGCCAGTGCTGGGTGCTGCTCCATTTGCCATTGTGAGAGATGCTTTCTGGGAGCATCCTCTCCATTTTGGTCCTTGCTGACGCTGCAGATCCCTGGCTAGCAAATGTCAGCCTGTTCCCTGACCAATGATGGGAAAATATGTTCCCAGTCTTACTAGAAATGAATCCTACTGATCTTGTGGCCATTTTGGGGAAGTTGGAGCTAAATTGCTAAGGCAAGCTTTGCCCTGGATGGGGCTTGCCTGCCTGTCAACATCTTAGTTTTGCATTGGGTACTCCCCCTGCATGATTCATTAAATGCCCTTTCCTTTTATCTGGTGTTAAACCAGAGAAGCTGATCTGTGATTATCCTCATTTCCCCTCATCCTCCTGTGAAACATTCTCCCTGAGGTCCTGTGTACCAGCCATGGGTCATCTCACCCCATGCTAGTCCCTCTGGCTCTGTCCTGCTCCTCTGTGGGCTATCAGCACATTAGTGCTCCTTCCTCTGCCTATGACAGCTCCTTTGCCTGATGTTATTGAATTACATAGCCTCTTAATTGTCTCCTTTTCCTTGAAGACTAAATCAAAGCACCCTTTAGTTTGTTAGTCCCCTTGCTGTCTGTCAGAGCTGACTTTTTTGACTGAGCCTGTGTCAGGTGATGCTCCTTCTTCTCTCTCTCCCCATGATACTGAAGGAATTCACCCTCCAATGTTGGTTTTATGCCTTAAAGCTGCCTTTTGGGGGGCTCCCATGGTCCCCAGAGAGAACTGTTCCCAGTCGCATGGAGCCAAAGTAGAGGGAAGGAGTGGCCTGGCCTGTCCTGCATCCGTGGTGGACAACTGAGCTTCCAGAAGTGCTCAGTCTGAAGCAGAAAGTCTGGCTGAGAGTGACATGGCCAAAGTCTCTGTTGTGATGGGCAGAAACAGCTCTTTCCAGCCCAGAAATGCCCTCACTTCCATGCAGAGCTCCTCCTGGCTAGCACTGTCACCCCCATCTCCCTGTGTGCCTCAGCATCTCCTGGGTGTTGCACATAACCTTCTGTCCTCCTTTCTGCATAAGGAGCAACAGCCATGCCTGGCTCAGTGCTTAGGCTTGGCTTCAGAGCTAGGACAGGGACTCCTAGCCAGCTGGTGGAGGTGGCCATGTACCCACATGGGTGATTGTGCCCATGGGGCAGCCAAACATCAGGACGCCAACAGTTTCTGCTGGCAAAATAATGAAGGCTCTTAATGCCAGTGGGGTCAAGATTTACGTAGTGAGGGCTAAATGCTACTTAAGATACAAACAGTGTTGGTTTTAAATTGTGTAAGAGCAGTCTCTCCAAACAGTCTGATTTTCTCCTCTGGGACTCCCTACAGAATACAGCAGTGGTCCCACTTTGAATGAGGATGCAGGGATGCCCTGAACCCAGCGGCATCAGACCTCAACTGGCAGGATCAGCCCTGAGCAACAGTGAGACCGGAGACATGAAGGTAAGAAACACAGCTCCTCTCTGATGCCCTGCTCAAGTAGCTTGGTCTTACTAACTGGAGGCCCCTGAAAGAGGGTCCCCTGCTTTACATCAATGCCAGCATCAGTCCTGGCCACCTCCTTTCTTCCCACCGCAGGCAGTTTGCACCATCCGCACCCTCATCAGCTCTGGAGCCGCAGTACCCTCCTTAGCAAAACATGCTCTACAGCAGAAATCTGTGTCTTAGCAAGAGCCTGGTGCCAGCTGCATGGGTGTGAACTTACCCCTCTCTCCCTGACAATGCATCATCCATCTGTGACACAGACCCCAGTTCCATAGGCTCTTCCTTTCCCTACCTTTGGCTATCTGAAATGAGTCAGTGCTACTTGAGTGTTCCCACAGGAAGCTGCAGGAACAGTCTTGTCTAAGAGTGCAGCTGCACTTGAGGAAGGCAGGATCCGGCCCATGGAGGCTGACATATGGTAAGGCAATGTATGTTTCCCATATGCAGATCCAAAACGTCTTCCTACAAGGTGCAGTGTTACATTGATTGTATTACTGGATTATCAAATGATTAAAGCCATTAACAATCCACTCTTGAGCAATCAACGTAACAATGTTTAGTTGCCTTGCAGTAACAATTAAAAGATGAAGCAATTTGCAATAATTAGGTAGTAGCTGGAAAAAGTAGTCCTCATTAAGAGAAGTTAAAAAGACTTTCTTATGGTTGAGCTGAACCTAGCAGGCCCATTGTACTCCTCCTCGCCCTTGCTCCTTCCCCCTCCTGCATTTAGAGGGAACAATCTGTTCTATTTTAGCCTTTTATTCTGGAAAAGATCAAAGGGATGGATTTGCTATCGGGGGTGATGGGAATTGTGGGACCACAGCACTGGGGTTGGGAGCTCCTTTTCATGGGGAAGCTGTCCTGTGTCAATGCCTGGTGGGGGTTCAGACAACAGAGTCTCAGCAGTTTCTCTAGCAGGGAAGGGCCTTGGGATCAAGCACTTGTTGAAGCACATCCCTGATTCTTCCCTTCCCTCGGCCCCTTGTAGAGGACATGCATTGCATCCAGGCTTGTGCTGTCTTGGCAGTGAGCAGGCGTGGGTAAGGCTCAGCAGTAGACCTGGTTGCTGGAGCAGATAGTGTTGTGTTCTTGTGGCACTGAAGAGGGGTTGGAGCTGCTGCACCAGCTGCATGAGGATGGTGTGGCTACCACAGGTACTTGTAGATGGGCTTGCATAAGGACTCTGATACATGAGGAGAAAGTGCATCCTCAAGGCTCAAGGAAAGAGAATAAGGGTCTAATACTTATTTTCTTCATGCTTATTTAGCTGAACCCAACCTTTTTGAGGTAATGAGTCAAGATTTTGGAATACTTTATGCTCATTGTATCACTGTCCTCATCTTGCATCACTGTGCTGGTGACCAGTGGCGTTTGATTTAAAGGAAAGCTGGTCTATATATACATATTATTAACAGGCTTTGCTGAGCGTCAGTGGCTCAGAAGATGCTCTGTCCCCCTGCAGCAAAAAAGTAGACCTGTCCCTCTTCTGAGTCCAGCCTCCAGGCACATACTTGATTGAGGATTCCTTTATGTTTAGTTTTGAGGGTGAGGGATGTGCTTCTGTCATGGTTTAAACTCTGTTGGCAAGTCAGCCATGCAGTCTACTCTCTACTCCCCCCCCCCCCCTTCTTCTCCTCCTCCCTGCTCCCGAAGGGATGGGGAGGAGAATCAAAAGAATGCAACTCCCAAAGGGGCTGCAGGAAACCTGGAGAGGGGCTTGGGACAAGGGATGTAGGGACAGGCCAAGGGGAATGGCTTTAACCTGCCAGAGGGGAGACTGAGATGAGCTCTTAGGCAGAAGCTCTTCCCTGTGAGGGTGCTGAGGCGCTGGCACAGGGTGCCCAGAGAAGCTGTGGCTGCCCCATCCCTGGCAGTGTTCAAGGCCAGGTTGGACACAGGGGCTTGGAGCAAGCTGCTCCAGTGGAAGGTGTCCCTGCCCGTGGCAGGGGTTGGAGCTGGAGGAGCTTTGAGGTCATCTTTAAGGTGCAGAGGAGAAGCCGAGCAGCCAGGCTGCTCCTGCACTCCCCTGCCTTGCAGAGCAGCACGGGCAGAGCCTCTGACATTGAACTGGGACCTTCGGCTTTTGTGGCTGGAGCCAAACCCTTCACGTCCCTGAAGGCAACCCCTGGCCCGGGTGTGGAGACAGCGACCGTGAGACTGCAGAGACAGCACACGGCAGCTTTTATTGACGAGAAATGATGCCATTTAGATCAGAAATGTTTATTCAGAGCAGTTTCCAGTGTGTGAAGGGGCCTCCGAGGGTGCCAGAGAGGGATCCTTCATCAGGGACTGCGGCGACAGGACAAGGAGTGATGGGTTTGCACTGGAGCACGAGAAGTTCAGTTGAGGAATGAGGCAGATTCTTCCCTGTGAGGGTGCTGAGGCGCTGGCACAGGGTGCCCGGGGAAGTGGTAAATGCTGCATCCCTGGCAGTGTTCAAGTCCTGGTGGGACAGAGCCTTGGGAGCCATGGTGTGGTGTGCAGTGTCATTGCCCATGGCAGGGAGCTTGGAGCTAGAAGCTCCTAAAATCCTTTCCAACCCTAACTATCCTACAACTAAACTAAACTAAACTACAACTATCCTATAATTCTATGATTCTAAGAAAAGTTAATTCTAGAGAAGAACAAACAACAGAGCTGCTTACCCCTATCCTAACCTATAACCTATTGAAACCCCAACAACAGTAACTTACTCCTACACTAACCTATAACCTATTGAAACCCCCAAAACAACTGTAACTTACTCCTACACTAACCTATAACCTACCGAGACCCCAAAACCAGTAACTTACTCCTATACTAACCTATAACCTATTGAAACCCCAAAACCAGTAACTTACTCCTACACTAACCTATCACCTACTGAAACCCCAACAACAGTAACTTACTCCTACCCTAACCTATTCCCTATCTCTTCTCTATGGCTGTTCCTACCTACCTACGCCTACGTTTTGGGGCAGAGGGGCCGCTGGTGTCTCTTGGGGTGGGTGCAGCAGCCCTGAGCCTGGTGCGGGTGGAGCGGGTGGCTGCAGAGGGCTGGGTGTTGTGCTGCTCCTCTGCAGCTCCTGCACCAGGCTCAGCACCACGCTGGCGTCTCCTCTGCCTGGTGCCCTCGACGCTGGTGCCCATGGGGGCTGCAGTGGCTGCTCTCAGCTGCTCCATGGCTCTTTCCGCCATCCTCTGGATCTTGCTGAGGTTGGGGTAATCCCGCTGGAAGTAGGGGTGGTAGAAGAAGAGCAGCTACAAAATGCAAAGGGGAGGAGTCAGTTGGCATCGGTGCAAGGAGGAGAGAGACAGAGATCCGGTAACTGGGCATCTGCATGGGAAAAGGCACCCGTGGGTGTTCAAAAGGACTTTCTGGGCATTTTAAAGCTCAGCTGTTCTGGCTGAATGCAATGAGAGGGCAGAGTTTTGGTCAGTCAGAACCACCCTTGTGTTTCCAGCTGCTGGGAGCAGAGAAGTGTAGGGTCTTCAAAAGCCTAAAATCCAATGGAGAAACCCAGACAGGTCTCGTTTTAGAGCACCTGAGTGTGGCATGGGCCTGTTGGCAATAATGGTGGTGCTGCCGTGTATCTTGTCAGCATTGAGCAGCTGCCACAGGATGATTGAGGGTTCTTTTGTGTGCGGAGGAACCAACGTACCTGTCCCAGAGCAGGCCCTGCTGCTGCTACTGCCTGCAGCTCCCTGATGGGCACAGATATCACCATGTCCTCTGGCATCCTATAAAACCCATGGAGGTGGAGCCGGTCGAGGAACTCATTCATGCTCTCAGCCTTAAGAACCCGACGTGCTCCCCTCTTCTCAAGCACTTCCCTTTCAAAGAGGTTATCTGCGATAACCACGCAGCTCCCGTTGTCCCCCCACCAGATGGAGTGGAACTGGAGGCAGGTGACGAGCTTCCATAGGACGAACGGGAAGGATTCGGGTGCAGAGGTCTCTGAAACACAAAATTGCATGGTCAGGGCCCAGGGTTCATGAGGCAAACCCTGAAGGGAGTTTTCTTTTGTGGGAGCTCTCTCACTCCCCCCCGCCCTTTTCTTCCCCTTGCTCCTGGAGGGATGGGAAGGAGATTCAGAAGAATACAACTCCCATAGGTTGAGATAAGAACAGTTTAGTAACTAAGGTATAACACAAGTCACTACTGCTACCACCAATAATAATAATGATAAAGGGAATAACAGGGGAAGAGAATACAATACTATCGCCGACCGATACCCAGCCTGACCCTGCAGTGAACTGGCCCTTCTGGCTAACTCTCAGTTACATCCTGGCATGACGTGCTGTGGTATGGAATAGCTCTTTGGTCAGTTTGGGTCAGGTGTCCTGTCTCTGCTTCCTCCCGGCTTCCCCTCCTCCCTGGCAGAGCATGAGACTCACAAAGTCCTTGGGCAGTCTAAACATTTGAGCAGTAACTAAAAACATCAGTGTTATCAGTGCTGTTCCCAGGCCGAAAGTGAAAACCACAGTGCTGCACCAGCTACTAGGAAGGAGAACAAATGAGTGCTACTGCTGAATCCGGGACAGCCTCGTAGCACAGGCTCTGTAAGAAACCTGGGTGTGCAAAGTGAGTGACCATTGTGGAAGGGTACTGAGGGCCTTTCAGTAACAGGTTTGTCAGATCCAAAGCTTGTGCTGGGATGGGTATGTTACTGCCCTGAAAAACAATCTCCTTGGTGGCAGTGTGATCATCCCGTCTGGGTGGTTGTGCTCCAGAATGGCAAACAGATTTTCTCCCTGAAGGTACAAGTGGAGATGCTCAGGTCAATAAGTAATTACAGGAATTGGGGTCTGGCTTGTTCCCTGGGATTCCCTCTCCTGCCCTGGTAGATAGAGCAGTGGCTAGGCTCTCCCCTGACTGGTGCAGGCAGGGCTTTGATTTACAGCCAGCTGGTCTGTGTCCTCCAAACCCTACAGAGGCATGTGGGGCCTTGGAGGAATGCCATCGATCTCCATATGGAGTTTGTAACTATGCTGATGGTGCCCAAGAGCTCACAGGCAAAGTGGAAATAGGAAGTTCAGAGAACCAACCTGGTTCAGGGTGCACACAAATGGAGCTGCCACTTGCCTGCAACTCCTTGAAGCAGAAGAAGGTACCAAGTGGCTTCCACCACATTCTGAACCTATGTAGCACATAGAAATGAATGGAGAACTTGGGCTATATGATTCCCAGCACCATGTACAGACTTTAGAGAGAATATGGCAAGGGGGAAGGGCCTGGATTGCCACTGGTGATGCAGCACGAGTATGTCCTCCTCTCCTGTGTCCATATGGAGAACCATCTGGTGGCAGGATGCAGCCTGTGCCTTCGCGCTTCCCCGGAACACGCAGCTGCTGGGATGCGCATTGCCATTTGAGGCACAGAAATTAGAACTTATATCAGATCCTGTAAAGTTGTCATGAACGACATGAACTGATAGGAGACGATGTTCTTTAGCAAACTACTGCTGTCACGAATAGAAAATGAGAATGGATTGAGCTACATTAGGGCTGTGAGGGTAAATCATCTGCAGCTTCTGGAATGTTTAGAAATATGAGGATAACCTGAATGCATCCTTTGCTGATGGGATGAGTGGAGTGAAAAAGGCATTTAAGTAGTGGATAGACAGGAAGGATGTGGTCACTATGATTAGAGAATAAGAACAGCATTTAAAATAATGATCACAAATAGCTAGGCAGCAGGATTTAGGTTCTTTAAATCCAGGTAATACTCTTGTGCATATCGCCCATAGCTCTTTTGACCTTCAGTCTCACAGCTGGAACAGGGCTGACACCAAACAAGGGCTGTTGCACATTGAGTGCTGGGTGTGATAGATGTAGATCAGACAGATTTTTTCCTATGTTCAATGAAAGATGAACGTGGATTGCAATGCAGGTGTAGCAACGAGGACCCAACTCCATACATCACTGTCACTAATCGACATTACAGGGTGCTGCATGGATACAGCATCCATTTTGTGCCCAAAGCTCATGCAAACCAAGCATTCCCAACAGGAATCAAAGCTGGGGTCCCCAGCACATGTTGCTGGATGGGACTGTCAGGTCAGTGTGGTTACACCAGGTCTCAGGGAAGTAGCATGGCTGTTGTTGGGGTCTGTGGTGCTCCTTGATTGAGGTGACCATGGGGATGTGTGTGCAATGAGGATGCTGACACTGGGTCTTAAGGCACAACTCAGCATGCAGCATCAACTGCCTTGTGATGATGGCTGGTGGGTTGAAACCTAAGTGCAAGGCTGCTGCTTAACACATGGCATCAGAATGAGCCTGTTAGTGCTATATCCACAGCACGTGGAAGGCAATGGGAGGACTTGCACTGATGGTGCTTTGACTTGGGCTCAGCAGAGGTACTGTAGGAGTTGGGGGCAAATGCTGGCGTTGTACTAGCGTTAGTCTTGTCTGTGTTTATGCTGCTGGCTTGGCATTCAGACTGCTTCCCAGAGTAATGGCCTCTGCCCAAATAATTTATTCCCAGTTCCAACAGTGTGCGTGCATCTTTGCCTTTTATTCACAAATAAAAGTTATGTGGGATGCTGCCTTACAAGAACAAGAATATATTTAGTGATTCAGGTGGTGTTATAAAGCATGAAAATGAAGCTCATGTTGTCAGTCAGTGGAATGCTGAGACATATTTATATCTTTGGTCATAATTTCCTTGCTTTAAAATACCTGGTTCTGGGTGGGAAGTTGCAAAGGAAAAGCAATAGTGCTTAAAGAAGAAATGGAATAGAGATGCTTTAATAAGAAATGGAATAGAGATGCTGCATGTGTGTGTATATGTATGTATATATATCATAATGTCTATTTATCTGTCTATACTAGCTTTTTAACCAAATATACTGTCAGTGCAAGACAGAACCTTGTACTTTGCTGAGTTTGTTCAGGATTTTCAAAGCCTCAGCAAGTCATACGAGTCCTGCATCGACAATGCATATTAACGATGAGGTTTTTTGTTCTACTGGGGCCAGACACCCTCTTATACTGGGCAACATAGTTCTGCCTCCAGCAGCTTGCAGCGCTGCTGAGAATTAATAGAAATAGGTTATTCCCATTTTGGAAATGAGGATAAATGATATATTTGGTACTACCCAAATCTGCAAGCAAGTAGAAAACTGAGGCTCTGTCAGTGAGTCCCCTCCAAGCACTGCAGATATGAGCCTGTCCCACCTTTTGTCTGTATCTAAGATTTCCAAGTGTTTTTAAGTCATGAGCACAGTTTGGCACAATTCTATGGTGCCTTTATGCCAATCTTGACAGCAGTAATTATATCATTGCTTGCAAAATCACTGATAGGAAAGATTATCCAGGTTCTTGTTCTGATTGCTGCTACAGTTTGATGTCCTGGAATGCCTTTCAGACTGCTGTCTGAGCCTCTGGGTAGCAGGGTCTATACTCAGCTAGACACGAAGTGCTCCATGCAGGTCCTACCGTACCATCATAAAGACCACCATATTCTTGGCTTCATCCCTGCATGGGTTCCCATGTGCAACAAACACGAGAGGAAAGCTAAGCCCAGGGATTCACAGTAAAGGATGCTGACTGCCATGACCAGCTCCCATGTGCTGTTTGGCCACGGCTATTGGGGAACAAAGTAGTTTGGGTGCATGAAGCAGACTGTGTGCTGCCACGCTCTGATTTATGCTAGCACCACTTGACCTTCTCCCCAGGAGAAGCAAAAAGCATGCCTGCCCTCTCAGCAAAGGATCCTGGTTCATGACATCCTCCAGCCGTGATAAGCTTCCTTGGCTGGTGGCTTGGCATTAGTGGCCATTAGGGCTGGTGTTGGCACAATGATGGGTGGCCGGGGGCTGGTGACAGACTAGTCAGCTCATGACTACTCGGTCATATTCACATGGACTAATGTGAATGTGACCAAATGTGAATTCATATGGACTAATTCCTGGTTGCAATGGTGGCTGCTCAGCAGCACGTAAAGAGCACAGAACGTGGGGAATTAATTAGCTGTGTAGTTCTCCATAGGAGTTATTCTGCTGATGCCCTGGGCACCGCAGCGATAGCGCTTGCCTTCTCAAAGCATCAGGGTCAGCCCTGCCTTTCTGCTGCAGAGATGCTGGGGCAGGGCTTTGCCTCTGTTCCTGCGTTTTCCTCTGCTGAGGAGGCAAAGGCACCTCCAGGGCTGTCCCTCCGGAGGCAGGGAACACCGGGCTGGCTCCTTGTGAGGAGGCTCGACCTGCCTGAGAGCTCTCTGCATCCACAGCAGGAGGTTACTTCTCCCCTACTTGATCTTGTATTTTCATCTTGGCCTTGCCATGCAAATAAGCTGGGACCTGGTGGAGTCGGAGCAGGAGCTGGCCAGAGGCCCTTTGCGTATGCGGTTGTTTGATGTCTGCTCCCCCTGTGTTGATCTAAATGTAGCTGAGAACTTTCTGCACATCTGAAGTTGGTTTTCATGAACCTTACCCAAACTTCCCCTAAATGCTCCCTTGTCCCTGCAGCTCTTGTGGAAAGGTCAAGTTGTTCTCATCAATGTATTGATTATGCATTTCTCCTGCTATTGATCTGGTTCAAGACTGTCATGATGGGTGTCCTGGATACTAATCCCAAAATGCGTGTTCTGAGGCTGCAGGAAAAGAGGAAGCATCTCCTCAAAGTACTTTAAGGTTTGCTGTTTTTTTACATGACAGGCAATGATTTACCCCCATAGAACAGCCCTGAAAGCTTGGGGAAATGATAATTCATTTGATTTCAAGGTTTTTTGATGTTGGGTTTTTAAGGGAATAACAAAGCTGTGGTGACTGTGTGCGGTTTGAAAGAAGGAACTGTGTTTTCCCATTCCAGCTTTGTAAAAGAGTATCTCTTTTGTACCAAAACACAAGGAAAAACATAATCCTGGTTGAGACCTGTCCACATGTAATTTAGCAGAAGCCTTTCTGGTTGGGCCTCAGCAGCCCCTTCCAGCCAGGAGGAGCTGTAATTCTTATACCTGATGCAAGGCTGTGGCTTACTGGTAAATCTTCCTTTCTTTTACTATGGGACAAAGGACCCATGGTGGCTGATGTGTTTGGCTGAGTTATGTCCTGTGGTGCCATCATGGCTCTGCTGATAGTCAAGTTTCACTTTCTTATGCCATGTTCACTTCAATTGTCAGCTTCATTTGTGAATTCCTTTCAAGCTGCAGGATGTAATGCAGTAGTTGGCATCGTTCCCTGCACAAGTGCTGGAAAAGAGGCAACAGGGGATTGAAATATCCCCTCTGTAGTAGGGGCTTCTTGCAATGCAGTGAACAAGAGCAGAGGAAAAGGAGTAAGCCTCAACCAAAGTCTATAGCTGAATATTCTCCAAAGGCTTGGCACAGTGGTGGGAAGGAAACCCCTGGGCTGGGAGCAGGGCAGTCATCATTGGGAAGAGAGATGGAGAAGTTCACCTTCACCACAGGAAGCAGATGGTTTAGCAAGAACACATGGCTTGGTTATGTTTGAGCACAAGAGGATGGTTCCCACTGGCACTCCTGGCAGATCTCCGTTGTGCCCTATAAAGCAGGGGCTGGTTCTGTGCTGTGCCTGCTCAGCACACAGCGATTCTGGAGGAGGAGGAGTGAAGTGGCCAAGGCAAAGCTGCTCCTGCAATGGAGCAGTTCAGGTGATGTGGACAACAGGCATGGTATGGGCTGTCTGACCATTCCACATGGGGATGAAAAGGAAGCAGATGCCAACTGCCCACAGGCCCAATCACAAGTGTTCGTAGTTAAGGAGTCACCAAGAAGATGATGATTGGAGCAGTCTTTGCTGTTGCCAGCAGAAGAGTTTAATGTGCAAAGACCTTGTGCCATCCAAGACATGTGAGACTTTGCAGGTTGGAAGCAGAATCAACACCACAAGCTTGGAGAGGATGCTTGTCAATAGCTGCCTGTATCGAGGAGATGCCAGCTCCAGCCTGGCACAGCCCCTCGCTGCTACTGCGTGGGGTTTGCTCAGCATGCTTCCAGGCAGAGCAGTGCTGCAAAGGCAACATTGATCTGAAATTTAAATCCAATGTAGTAACTTAAGCATTTTGAAATGCCTCTGAATCAATGAAAATGATTGAAGGCAAAGCCCAGATGGCCACATAGCTGTATCATATAATACCAGCCAAAGGTTGCCTTTTTTTTCTGAGCAAGGGTGTCTTTTAACACAGATTTAGTCTTCAAAGAATTTTAAATGCTGCAAAACACTCATCCTGGCAAAAGTCTTTAATAGGAGCCTTTTTTTCTGCCCCCCTTTGTAATCGTCTGTGCTGTCACTGGGATTGTAATCTAATGCTTTATGGATGTTTTTCTGCTTCATGCTTCCTAACGCTCCGGGAGTGAGTCATGTGCAATGGTGAGCCCAGGCACCAGAAGCAGATATGGTTGAAGAATGCAGGGATTGTGTGTCTGAGAATACACCCACGGTCTCCCAGGATCTTTACCACAGAAGACTATTGTAGTGGTTCTCTATAGGTAAGCCAGAAGATACTAGATGTGATGGATACACAGGATTTGTCTTCAGGGCATAATCCTACTAATACTTTGCTTCCCGTTTGTGGTGTCCTGGTCGGTGCAAACATAACTGGAGCAGCTAACCAAAGCCTGTTGGATGATTAGGTGAAACTCATTGCCTCTGATCACACACAGGGACTTGGAGAGACAAGGAGTGAGGGACCAAGATTTGTTATGGTACCTCAGAGGTCCTCTCACTGCTGAAGCTGTGAATGTATGGGATTTGCTCAGGGTACTGAACATGATAGAGGGAATATCATGGAAGTGCTGTCTTCTAAAGGCTTGACTAAATCCATGCCCACGTGTGCCTGGGGAATCTTCTCAGACACGTTTCTATTTAAGATAAAGAAGAGCTTCCACCCTTGGGTATCAGTGACAGACAACATTGTGTGCATGAAGAAGGCATTTTGGGTGCAGCTGAGCTTTGGCTTAACTAAGCAGCATGGGTAAAAGTGCTTTCTCCAGTTTCTTTTCAACCTGCTATTAATCATTTCCAGACAGTGATGTCTCCCACTTCTTGTGGGAAACAGTGAATAATTGTCCCCTTTACTTTTCCGACATGACATTCCTGATTTTATAGCCTTCTTAAGTATCCCTTTCCCACGGGTAAGGAATCACAGCCCAGGTAACAGCTTCTTGGATGGGAGCCCTTTCACAGCTATGGTCACATCTGTACTCTTTATGTATCGTTTCCAGTTGAATGTGTCCAGAAGCTGCAGACCAGAACTGCACGTTTCCCATTTCAAACACAAACACTCTACGCAGCCCTGAGCAGGGCAGATCCCTGCAGATAACCTCCTCCATTGAAGTGCTGACCATTTATTCCCTATTTGAGCTTTGTTTCTATTGAACAGTTGTTATTTCAAGAGAAGTTCTTTACTTTTGCCCCATGACTCTTTAGCATCTTTAAAGCCCTTTAGTGAGAAGCATTGCCGTAGGTTACAGCAGCTGGATCCCCCTTAACCCTACACCAGTGACCCTTTGGAGTGTCTATCCTGAGAAGTGACCTGTGGAGAGCAGCCTGCTATTGAAAACAGCTAGACAGGGTGCTTACAAATGGGTTATGTCTTAATCTCTGCCTCACATCCTAAATTCACAGTTTTCCGCTAGCTGTACAAGGACAAGAACCCAAGTGTGAGGCACTCGGCTATTGCAGTGGTAAAGACTATACATACATGCATATATAAAGATTATTTCCGCCTTTAGATTGGGATAAAAATTCCATGGGAGCCATTTGGGACCACCCAACCTATTGGCATTATAGAGCTGGAATCCTGTCTTCTGAAAAATCCTGTTGTAAGGCTGTGATTGCGTCTCAGCAACTGCTCGAGGAATTGTGTTTTAATGTGGTTTATTTTCCTCTGATGGCTCTCAGTAGGCACACACCCACATGAGGCTATTCGAAATGATAGTATCATTACATTTGAACCCTTAGTAAAAGGGTGGTTTTCAGCAATTGAATTCATATGTTCAGCTCCGATTTTTTGGTGGTGTTTTGTTTCTGTATACAAATTAAGGTCTCTGCTGGTACAAATATAGCTTTCTAGTAAGCCTGGAGGTGTTGAAATGAAAATTAGAGCTGTGCAAAGCTTTTTTTCTTTAATAAGCTCTGTAAGGCATGGGCTTGAGCTTGCTACAACCTGAAAGCTCAGCGTGGAATTGAAGCAAACCCTGAATTACAGTGGGGTTCCCACTAACACGGTGCAAGAGTGGGATACTCGTGAGTGGTGTGTGATGTGAGCAAGAGGAGGCAGTTCTCAGTGCAGCAAATTCACCCTCAGATGCCAGTGCCCTCTCACACATTGTGCAGTCAGATGGGTGAAGTTGGGGGTTCAACAAAAGTCAAGGTGAGTTTGTGGTAGCTGTTGGGGCCTTTCACACATATTGGGGGTGTCTGTGTTAGGATACGCTGTCTGGGATGCTCCTGAGGACTGATGGTTGAACTGATGACCTGAAGCAAGCCACCAGGATGCCACTTTGTCCCTCAACACGCAGAAGCAGTGTTAATGCATCATTCCTATGGAGATGACATTTTGACCCCTCTGCTCCATCACAGCAGGGCAGGAGCAACACAGACCCCGAGCCCTCTCCTTATATAAAGTCGTGATCTGGAAAAGCAGCAAGTCCTGCTTCACTTCCCGCATCTGGGTATGGTAATGAGATATCCATGTCTTGAATGATAATGTTTTAATACAGACACATGAAACTTCCTGCTTTGAGACACAGAATGATCTGTAACTACTGGGAATTACAGTTGAGTGTTCCTGTTGGGGGAGTTTGAATCCTCAGGCTGCTCATGGGATTTTAATACTCTTGTTTGGAACAGCTGGTGCCAGTGGAAGTGTGTTGGATGAGACAGGCAACCCCTCATTCCTCTTTTCATGTATTGTCATTCCCCCCCTGTGAGAGATGTGTTTGTGTTTCAAGAGACAAGCAGAGAGCTAGCAACATGGACTGTCAGTGGGAAGACTGAAGAGGGAGGCAAGAGAGCCCATGGAAGTAGGAATGCAGCAGGGAGGTAGAGCAGAAAACAGAGACCTGGAGATGGCTTGAGCAAGTGGGGCATTCAGGGGGCCATGAGTGATGGGAGCAAGGGAAAGGGTGGACGGATGCAAGCTCCAGAGGGAGACAAAAAACTGGGGGCGGGTGAAAGCAGAGGGGAAGAAGATTGAAATGGAGAGTGGGCACTGGATGAGAAACAGGCAGGGGTTGAACAGGAGGAGAAGCCAGCAGAAGGCATCTGGGAGAGATGCCACCCCTGCACTGCATGGGAACTGTGCACCTGAATGGGGAAGGAGCAATCTCACTATTATTGCCATAGCATCAGCCACAGACTCTATGTGTGGCACAGGACCCCAGTGTGCATGTTGCTGTACAAAAACTTGTCCCCACCTTCCAAAACTCTTCACTTACAAGACGAGACAAGCAGAAATGCAGACATTGAGGTGGAAAAGTCAAGGATAATGAGACCATGGTCTGTACAGGCTACTCACCTTCGTAGATGCTGTTTGCAACACATTAGCACTTTAATCAATGTCTCCCTTTCTGTAGCACAAACTGGCATCTCAAGGAAATGTTTGGGGAGAACAACAAAGTGAATGTTTACAAAGACTGTGCAATCATGAGTGTCAGCTTGGACTGGGAGTGATGACTTTATACACGTGGAGATGCACCAGTTATGTTCGGTGCAATGGGGATCTGAGGTATGCACAAAGAGGTAATATGGTCAGGGAACACAGCAGTGTTTGCTGAGATTTAATTTCTCAAGATCAGGGAAGATGTTATGTTAATGGCAGGCTGAGATAATGAGGGCACAGACAACAGCTCTGGTTGTGCTGCTGAGTGCCAAATGCAAGGAGACATAATGCAGAAGTCTTAAAATTCGGACGTGCTCTGGGTACGGGGTTGTAAAGGCTCCAAGTGGAAACTGGTGTCTGAGAATGGTGAGTTAATGACCAGCAGCACAGTGACTGCATTAGGGCAAGGGATGTCTTCCCCATAGGGGCAAGACTGCTATGGAGCTGCTCACCTGCAGGTGCCTTTCTGCTGCATCCCTGCACACAAGCAGAGTGCATGAGCTCTCCCTCTTTGGAGCTAGTGACTCCTGCAGGCACTTGAAATGCTCCCTGTGAAGGCTTTTGTGTGCACCACAGCAGGTGGGAACTAGGTTTTGAGTATGTGAAGAGATGGATCCTTCCCAGCGTTGGCACTGACTCTGGTTTGAGCCAGTCAGTGTGTGCACAATGCAGTGTCTAGGTGCTCCTGGGGAGGGTCTATAACATTCGTGGGGAGAAAGGACACCCAACATGGCTCTGGCATGCATCAGCAGCATAGAAGATGCTGTAGCTCTGGGTGCTGGCCTGGCAGGTCTCTCTCTTCCCTGGGGAAACAGGAAAAAAAGAGAGCATTGACTCCATTCAGGCCCAGTCCCTTGGACCCCATGGGACTGAGGCATCTGAACAAACCCGTCACTTCAAGGGGAGAAGCTGGATCCAGTGTGCATGAGGGAAACGAGGGCAGTGTACAATGGAAGGAATATGTTATCTGTCTGTGTGTAAGAAACACTCTTTCAGCCCAGGAAAGATTCACCCTGGGGCAAGAGAAAAGATAACTCTAATCACCACCCACCTGCTCCTCTCAGGCACCCTTATTCATGCCTAGCTTCGGCATGGTGCTTCACCAGCTGCAGCAGGCTGAGATAAAGGACTGCAGCACACAGCTCCTCCATTTACCCTTCTTTCATCCTCGCAGACAACCGAGCAGAGGGATATGGCAGGGTTACTGCTGCCCCATGGATGCAGAGTGCAGGTGTGCAGTGCAGGCTCACAGCTGCTGAGGCAACCTGTGCTTATCCCCAGCTGGGCAAACATCTGTTTTGATGCTTGAACATGATGATTCTATTGGTCATTCAGCCTGCATATCCCAGGATATTGTAGGGGAAAGGGAGGGAATCCAAAGCCCTGAACTGTGAGGATCAAACCCATAACACTGGATTTTTATTCAGCATCTACATCCTCAGTTTGGCAGCCAAAAGTCCCTACTTTTAGGATAAAGCCTGTTTGCTGGTGGCTGCTTGTACCTCACGATGACTTTAAAGAGAGCTGTTCAGCAGTGCATTTTTTAGGGCTGGGAAATGGTTAATTTCCCATGTATTTCTCTGCATACTTCCCATACTGCTCCACTTTATGCAGTGTCATTCATCACAGTGCAAAGGGATCACCCATGCTGGGCCGGGATCACATTAACGCCGTGGTCCAGCTCTGTCGGTGCTTTGCCATCCTCCTCACGCACATCCTCTGGGATGCTCTGGGACAAGGCATCTCAGCCTGGCTCAGGAGCACCATTAAGGGAGAAATCAAGCTGGCAGGTATCAGTTTTGAGCTGTTCTTATCTGATTTATTGTGAAAGTCACCCCTTTTGATTTAGGTGGTGCTGATAGTGAGAGAGAAAACATGTGTCTCTAAAACAATGGCAATGAAAACATTTCTTGTCAGGAACTGTAGTTTATTGTCTGACTGTTTGAAAGGTAAAATATCCAGCAGGGAAGACACTGTATCATCATAAAGAAAATGCGGATTATACAGTACGACACTAACTTCCCAGGTAATGCTCAGAGCTGCTTCTGAGCACAAGTTATATGGAGCTGTTTGTGCTCAGTGATGGTGCTGAGCCCCTTTCATTACCCAAGGTTTTCCAGACCTGAGTTTCTAGATGTGAATATGGCTGTGGCTCTTACTTTTCATTTCATATTAGCTCTTGGCCTGGGGCTTCTCTCCAGGGAAAGATCCCTGAGGTTCTGTTCACCACTTCCTTGCTTTCCTGCATTAGGGGGCCTTCACAAAGGACATCTCCAATGAGGTATCTCTCGAGGTACCCGAGCAGGATCAGCATTTGAGTTCATATTTGCTGCTTGAGACAGAGCACAGCTTTGGTTTCACTTCTCAGAAGGAGCTGCTGCTCGCAGCACATCCCACATCCCTCTGTCCCTCTCATTTCACTGCCTGGGCTCTTTTCCTGATCCTGTTTGACAGTATTTTCTTTCTCCATTTGGCAAATCAGCTCACCTCAAAGCCTTATCATATTTAAATGTTTAACTGCTCTCAGACCTTAATTAAGAGTAGTAGCAGCAGCAATAGCCGTAGCTGCAGGAATAGCAGTGATTTCTCTTATCTTAAATTTTAATGGCTTTTGTACAAGGCTTTGCAGGAACGGTGATTAATGGCACCCAGAGAGGCTGAGGTAAATGTTTCTCCACACTGTTTTTTGCCCTTACTGTTCATGACCCCCTTTCTTGACTTATGAAAAACTAAAAACTCCATTTAGAAATAATTCTATGATTGTATTTTTTTTTCCTGGGGTTCAGTAGGTGCTTCATACAGCATTTAATCTATGTGTTGAATAGGAGCTGATCTCTTAAAGACCCAGCTCTTGGTGGTCTCCATGCCAACTCAGCTTTGCTTTGAGCAGTAATTACTAATATGGTTGGTAGTCTCCAAGGATTCTGTAGTTTTCGGAGTCTAAGATCCCTTAGGCTAACCTTTAGGGGTTTTTCATCTCTTGTTCTAGGCTGAAAGGAGTAGATGGACTTTTCATTTGATAGAAACATCAGTGCCTGAAGTTTTATTGGTTTAGGTTTGTGGAATGGGTCACTGAGGCGCAAGATGTGAAACATCTCTTTACACTTGCAGTGAGACAGTTAACAGTCTTAAAATCAAAATATAATAACAACAATAAAGAAAAATACAGCATTAAAAGGTATAAAACCCCTCAGTTCAAGTGGCAGGATCATGATTATTCTCTGGTACAGAATATACTTGTTGTGGCTTGTAACCATGTCCACCAGATAGTCAGCGAAGTGTAGACATTGTCACAGTGGAAGTCAGTGAATGCGATTCATAGAAAATCCTCCAAGATAAGCAGCAGATATCAAGGTGATTAAACTGTCAATAAAGCAAAACACAGAGTGGGGAAAGCAGGTGGATTTCAGTACATGCCCAGAAACTAAACCTATGCCACAAAGCAGAGCAACTGTTTACATCAATAACCACTCTTGAGTTCTAGCATGAACCAGGATCCCACACTACACTGATCCTGAGCAAGAAATGCCTCTGCATTAAAGAGCTTATGATTTAAACATTAGTCAGGAGACAGGAGATGGGCAGTAGCAGACAGACAAAAGTGCGTGTGGTACCAGTGAGGATGCTCAGTGCAGGCTGGCCCAGCACAGCCAGAGCCTACCCACTGTCATTTACTTACCTTGTAAGCAACATGGCAAAGGCATTGGCATTTTGGCAGTGTGTGTACCATGCAGAGATCTTCCCAAACGTTAATTAAGCATCACAGAATCACAACAGCATCACTACAACCCTGGATTTACAATGCGGAGCTCTGTGATGCTGGGCTGGGTAGCCCAAGGCTACTCGGCTGTGCAGCAGCAGAGTTTGGGGATGAACCTCAACATATCATCACTGTGCTGCTCGTGTCTTCCAGCTGACTGCACAGGGAGATGATTACGAGAGGATTTACCTGTATTTCAAAGAATGCGAACAAAGGCAGTAGCAAAAGCAAAACTTTAGATGACAGTCTGAAGAAAAATGAGAATACATTTCTGATATTCTTAGACTCACACTATTGTCATCCTGGGTTGGAATGAGCTCAGATCTTTGCTCCCAGGGTTTTTTTTTTTTTGGGGGGGGGGGGGGGGGGGGGGGGTGTTGAGCTATACAGAAGCATCTCTGCTTCCTCTTAGCTTGGCATAGTCTAAGATTAGCATGTGAGCGCCTCTGGCTTGCAGAGCCTAGCTGTACACATGCCTTCTTTCTAGCTCATCAGAGCACCGGGTCCAGGTTTTGACAAGTTGTTTCACTTTATTCAGCTATTCATGCAGTGATGGACCTCTGCAGAACCAGTACCCTACCTTGGGGTATTTTCCTCACTAACAACAGGAATGTGGTGTTAAAGCTAAACTACTTTAAACAGATGTTTTTAGGCTGTATCTAGGAAAGAGAGCAGCCTTTGATGATTTTTATTTTGTCTTTCTGGAAACCTAAAGCGTTTCCTATGCCTTATGACCACAATTCATTTCTAAGTGATTTTCCCTTGACCAATTTCCATTTATCATTTAAATAATCTAGCAACGAAGAGGATGGGGTATTCTGCAAGAAGGTATATGACTCTGTAATCGTTCTACCTTCATATCCCCTTTGGGGGGAATTGTTAGAGATGAAATGACCTTGCTGGCTATCAAGCATTACCATTGTAACACGGATGGATAATACGGCACCCCTGACACAGAGCCAAAGGCAGGTCGAGCTGAGTGTGCTGTACCCGAACCTGAAAATGACAGGGACTTGATTAAAATGAATGTGAGAAAGAAGAGCAAGAGTGATGGGAGCCCTCTGCTAGCTTGCTAGAGAGTGGGGAATCTAGCTGTGATGTATCACCTTTACTGTACTTCTCATTTGGACCATGATGAGGGAAATTTGCTACCTTCACTGTCCTCCCAAGGGACACTGCTCTGTTCTCTCTGTGGTCATTAGGAGGAAACTGTGCCTCGTGGATTGAAAGTGCCTGCCACTGGCATCCTGCACAACAGCGCTTCACACCTATGAAACTCAGTTTCCCTATTGATCTGAGGGTGAATATTGGACATCTTTTATACAAGCTGCTGAGAGCTTTGGTTGGTGAACATGAAGCATGCTCCATCATACAAAGCTACATGGAATAGTCAATATTATACATTAGCATGACTATTTATTTTCCCTCCGGAGAGTCCTAAAGCAGTTGAGAGGATACTTCAGCACTTATTTGCTCAACTTTTGGGCTCAGAAACTTACATAACATCTTTGCTTTTTATATTCCCAAGAGCTCTCTTCACATTTCCTGGGTAGGCAGCCATCTGTGGCGCGTAGCACTGTAGAACAGTGTCTAACAGAGCTGAAAGTATAGAGTCAGGAAAAGACCCCGTAGACCCTCAGACCTGAACTTGGCCAAAGCAAATTCACCTTGAAGGCTTTTGCTCTTAAGCAACATATGATATCAGAAGTGATATGGGTGCTTTAATGACCCCCAAGAGGATATCTTGCCCCATTGTAAGCTTCCTTACAGACTAATTTAGAGTGCCAAGGGTTCTTACCTGACCTCCAGTGGTGAGGACTGAGGCTAGCGTGACTGAATAAAGAATATGAAGTTATTCATATTCTTTAAAAGCAGTGTTCTGTTTAAGATGAGAGTTTGCAGAAGGAATAGAGCAAGATGCTTTTCTCTAGATACCATCTTCCTTTAAATAAGCAGCACTGAGCCTGGGCTTTCAGGAAGAAGAATAAACAGACAGGATGATGAAGAATTAACTTACTCAGATGCAGGAAAGCAGGGCCAGGGGCACAGCTCTTGACAGGAGCCATGCCAGCACGTGAATCTGAGGGGAGATGAGTGGTTCCACTCATCACATTGTGTTTGTGCCACTGGGATGCTCTTGCTGCTGAGTATCCTGCTGACGGAGCAGAGAGGTTCTGAAGTCCTCTAAACTTCATTTTCTGGTTCATCCTTGGGAATAGTTGTGCAAAGAGCATGATTTATCATGACTGTTATGGTGATCTACCTTGATTTAGTGGTGAAATTACAATGATGGATCATACTTAATTATGATCATTAAAAGACATCAAAAATGTAATCGGCTGTTCATCATATACCTTATAAAGGGAAAAAAATACCTCAGGATTTGAAAGACTGGGACTCTAGGTGTTGATAAAATTAGAATATGTTTTATTCATGCTGTGACACAGCGTTCTTTCTTCACTGATCTCTTTGCCCGGGCGTTTCACTTCAGAGGCTTTGGGGAAGGATTTGAATGAGACTTTAATGATGTATAAACAACCATGGGTCCTGTTTTTCCCACCAGCCCCGTGGGGCGCAGGTCTTACCCCACATTAAGGAAATCCACGGGGCTCCATCCATGGGGAGAGCTCGTGCAACAGCACAAGCTGCAGATCAGCACCTTGGCGCAAGCTGTTTGGCTTCTGGAAGACGCAAATTTACCCCCATTTGACCTTGATTAAAGTCTAGCACAGCTTAATGAGGCAACATAAAATGCAAGTCAAATGCTCAATAGGGAAAATCTTGTCAGACATAAGGAACAATTGGGATCAAGTCAGTCAGGGCTTCCTTGGGCTTTTAATGATCTGTTAGATTCAGCTTTACTGTAGGGTTTTATCAGGAAAGGAAAAAAGTGATAATGACTGAAGGGAGCATCATTAGTATTGGAGTGAAATGGCTAATGGCTCCAGATTGCTCACAGGTGTCAGAGAAGAAAAGTTTCTCCCTAGGCAGCCAGCTCTGTGATCACCACGAGCATTATTATTTGCACTGCAGGAGTGCTTATCAAGGTTAATGGAGACACAGCCCCCTTTTTGCCAGGGAGCCATCCGGATGCGCACGGAGGAAAGGAAATGGGAAGAGCAAGCTTAGTGCTGGAATCCCTGCCTTGGTGTGCAACGCACTGCGTGGAGATTGGCCAGAGCAGGGCAGCAATTGTACGGCTGACAGTAGGGACTGGGATGTTTGATAACTATTATTGTGTTACTATTATAATTCAGTGCCATAATAGGGAAGGTAAGGTCTTATTTTGGTCTGCATCTATCTGAGGAGCAAACCGGCTTGTTGGGCTCTTCTGCTCAGCAAAGGGAGCCAAAATCATACATATATGTTTGTGATGGTGATTAACGTTGGCACCATATACCATGTTTCCTTTGGATACTCAGAGCCTAGCTATGAACAAATCAAAGCAGGATACATTTTCCAAGAGGTTTGCTTTGATTCAAAAGAGAACTCTGGAACGTCCAGTGGCTTCTATTATACAGCACTCCAACTCAGATGATTGCTTATCCTATTTGGCTTTAAAACCTGTAACACATTATTATGCCCCAGTTAACAGATGGCAGACTGAGGACCAGAGAAGATGTGCCCAAGGTCGTGCAAGGTTGGGAGACTCAGAGGGCATGGAAAACATCTGGTAATTGCATGTTGTAGTGAAGCAACAACACAGGCTCTCTGACAGTGGTCAGTAGATGAAGCAGAGAAGGTCCTTGTGAAGTCTGGGTAGCGCGTAACAGGCATTGCTGCGTTCATTGAACAGCAAACACGAGTCAAACACAGTGGGACATCACTGGCTTGCTTTTTGTCCTTCTTCAGGGTGAGGCTGTGGCTCCCCTTGTAGTTAGAGTGTGAGTAGGTTTAGCCCTGAGCTGGACTAACTCCTGGGCTGCTTGCGCATGAGGGAGAAGCCAACTACTCTTCTTCTTCTTACTTAGCTGGGATAGGCCTAAGTCATTGGTTGGGGTGTTCACAGGGAAGCTAGCATGAAGAAAGACCATCATGGTGTGGTGGGGTTAACTTAGACTTACTCTTTGTGGAGCTGAGAGTGCTTGGACCCTGCTCTGCTCACAGCCATGCTGTATGCCCAGTGCAATCATCCAGCTCCCAAGCAGCTGCTATAGAGCAGGATTTCAACCTTTCTGTTTAGAAAAGCTCCTGTTCTTGCCAAAAGGGCAAATACTTACAAATACATTTCCTTCCCTCCTGTGGGGCCGGTGTGCACGTAACACACTTTTCATCTTAAGAGCAAAAGTGTTTTTGCAAAGACAATTGAAAGAAATTAAGAATGGCACATCATGATAATTTATATCATGTGCATCTTGGAAAGTTCATCAATTCATATTACATTAGGGAATATGTAAACTAAATGTGCACTCATTTGGCATAGTCCTCAGAGCAATTATTCTTCAGTTGATTTAGTACACTTGATAAAAATAAAGGTTAAGGAGGATGTTAATTTGGGAATTATTTTTTTTTTCCTGGTTTTTATAAAGTATCAGAATGCAGATTAATTCCAGACTTTATAGTACCGCATCCAATTCGCTATCACACAAAAATAACTTGCATAAATCAGAGGAGCGGTCCTTGTGCTCCAGCACTCGCAGGGAATTCTGACATTGACTTCTATAGGAGCAGGCCCAATGTCAAAACCTAGATATAACATGAAGCCGTGCCAGACACGTTAGAGCTCTGCTAGGAACATCCTCATTGGAGCATGATAATTTGTGAGCAAGAGACACACACTGTGAGCACTCCTGGGGTTGGGGGCCCTGGGCAAAATGTTGGTGGCAGAACTAATTCTAGTCTGAGGAAATGAGAAAAGCCAGTGTTGTGAAATGTTGTTGCTTCCAACTCTCAGCCCTTCAGACTGCTGGAAAACCCTACCTTTTTCAGTCCGATTTTGGAGGTGGGGGATGTTGGCAGGACATCCTCAGGAGACAGTGGAGAAAGACAAAACTACTGCAGCTCTTTTTCTTTCCCCCGAGTTCAAGAGAAAGGAGTGAAAAACCTGCCAGTGCTGCGCTAAAATTGCTAATGAAAGAGAGTGAGAGAGGCATTTGCTTCAATATGCTCAGCCAAAATGGGATTTTCAAAGGAGTCTGGATAAAGACATCAGACACAAAGAAATCAGTACCTAATAAAAGAACTTACCTGAGTCAATCCTGCTGATTGGCTTCAATAGCAGACATGTGGGTGTTGAAGCAGAATTCACTGCAGAAGTTAAAAAGAGAATGAGGAGGAAAAAGAAAAATTACATGCAAGTAGTAGGAAATGATAATAATATGACTAGGAAAGGGTCCTTCCTCTATGGGGTTAAGGGACTGCTGCCCAGCAGCTGACAGGAGTGGTAGCAGTCTTTTTCCCTTAGGAATAAATCAGGGCTATATCCCGATGTGGAGCTGAGGGCAGATGGAGTGAAGGACGTCTCCCCAGAAGAACTGTATTATAGAAGTACTGAATCAGGAATTACATGGGAGTTATATACGGGAGATTTCACTGTGGCTTAGTTCAGAACACTCTTATCCATGGCTTTCTGAGTGAGGAATTGCATGTCTTTTTGCTGTCCCTGTCACCAGCGTTGCTGGACAACCCTTGTGTCCCTAGAGCTGCCTCAATGCATTGCAGCCATGGAAAAGGGCTTTCTCCCCAGCTTCACCCCTATGTGCTGACCCCATACTCCTGGTGTGTACTGGGTTTGGAGGGAGCCCATCCTCCCTAGCAAATCCCAATAGCCACCACATAGCACTGGGAGCAGTCAGGAACCCATATGCAGGGAGCAAGAGCTGTTCATGGTCCTTTCCCTGTCCTCGGCATCATGGCCCCAGGAAATCTGCTCCCAAGGGTGTTATTAGCAACCGTGATGGGAGAGATGGGGAGTTATCTCTTCACATTACCCTTTCTGCATCACCCTTCTGTTGTGTGCCCAAGTGGGTCCAGAGTCTTGCAGACAACACGTGCATGAGCAGGGAAGATTTTTTTCTCCTTTCACATAGAGTTTATTTGGATTTGTATGTGTAGGAGCCTGCTGAATTCAAGAGACATGCCAAGTTTCAGACTTCCTTGGTCCAAATCCTGTTGAACCATGTGCGTCCAATTCTTCTCCCTCCCTTGCATCTGTAGGAGTGGGGGAAGCGCTGGAACACCCTCCACATGCATTGCTGCAGAAGATGCTTGCCTTTGGCTCAGGAAACGGGCACTATAATTAGGCATAGATCCTCTGTCCTAAACACAGTGATGCTGAGGGTTTATCAGTTGCTCATCCTTGGGTGGTTTTGGGTACCACTCTCTAAGTGTAGGCCTAAGGGCTTCCAGTGCAGATGGCTGGATGCTCTACTCTGCAAAGGGGCTTTTCTTCATATTATCAGAAAGCACAGGCAGATCCATGGTGCCTTACTGTCACTGAGCTCATTTTTTTGGCCCAACAAATCAAACTACACATTTTGCAATAAGAAGAGCACGCTGAGCTGGAGTTTCTGAGGCGCCAAATGTGATTTCACAGCCGCTATTCAGATAGGATTGCCCTTTAACATCATCCAAGAAGTTTTTCTACACCCAAATTATTCTGTCATACATGAAATGGCCCAAGTAATTTGGAGTGAGTTATTTAATAAACTTTGCCTTGCTGTAATCCATGAAGAATTTATGATCTTGAATTCCCTTATAATTCAGTTATTTCTTGCTAGATAAGTTGGATGAATAAGTTGTGGCCTGTCGACTCCATGCAAGGGATTAATTAGTTGCACATTTCTGGATGCTGGATTTTAAGTGCATTGGTCAGTTTAATTGTATCAGTAGGCCACATGTTGTCCTGCTGTGCTCAGGTTGGATGGATGCTTCTCCTTGAAAGAATCCTCCAAGACCAAGAATTCCTGAGCAAGCATTTAAAGCAGGCACCCTGGCTGTAACGCCAGGACACAGGCAACCACAAACTCAATCAATTCCATAAGTGCTGTTGGCATCCCAGGAAGCGGAGTGCTGCATTGTGCTCGTCCTTTTCCAACAGATAATTTCAGCTCAAGAAAATATTCATGCAAGTATTGCCTAATATTCACTTTGCCAAGCTTGCTCCTGCCAGTAAGTTCAGTTGTTAAAACACATGTAAAGTACAAGCTCAACTGAAGCAAATTTCTATGGAAATTATGTACAGCACATGCTTTCATCCACTCCTCCCAGCTCTTGCAGCACTGATATTAAAGGGATCAGCAGCATCTCTCTTTGCACCATGTTTATCTCAGTTTCAGCTAACCTGACTGCTGTGTGCGTTCAGGCTCTGTCATCAATTTTAAGCTAGGTCAAATTCATCCATATTAGATAATAAGCATTTTTAGTCCCCAAATGTGTGTGTTAATTAATTTTATTTCACTCAGTGTAATTGTTCTTATAGCTCCGTGCTCATTAAAAGGCAAGGTTGAGAATCCTCCTTTGTGCTAGGCTTCAGCTGAGTGGAAAATACAGAAGCTGCCTTACAACTTCTCTGTTACTGTAGATGAGTTGTGACACGCAAGCAGCCCCCTTCCTTCCTGCCACTATTACTGACTCAGGAGTCATTTCCAATCCTCGGTGTGAGCACACATCACTAAGGAGACAGAAATTACATCCAAAGGAGTAGAAATAGCCAGGAAGACCTAGTTTCATATATTTTCCTCTTGAAAGATGTGAGTGCATTGTACTGAATTGAAATAGCCACACTGAAGCAGGTGCTGGAGATCTACCTGCTTATCTCCCCATCACCCAATTGGTTTGTCCAGGGTCTAAAGGCTGGCCAAAGAGCCCGTCCTCACTGGTGGGCAGTGCACAGTCTAACCTAATAACTACTGCTAACCCACTGTTAGTAGGTTTCTAACGGGTGGCTGACAGCACATTGAGGTGATAAACTCCAATTTAGAACCAGGTTATGGGTGATCACATAAGACCTTGCTGTAGCTGGTAAGGATTCTACAACTACTTATGCGTATCTTTTTGGTTATCTATTTTTTATTGGCAGGGCTTGTGAGCTCCACACTTGTCTTTTTTCTTTCTGCAGTGTCAATCACTTGAGCCTTGAGATCACTGCTACAGCTGCTGTTCCTTAAACCACCTATTTGTCATATATTAGGGATCTGTAAATGAATCCTGGATAGGCTGGTCCCTCAGTGCATCCTTCGGTGCTGTTAGTGCTGGACATCTCTGTGTCCTCTTGTGTGTGTATCACTCATTTTCACTATCAGAGAAGGGTTCTTTAGGGTTTTTGATGTGGAACCAGTGTTTGAGATGCTGCAATTATGTGGGAGGTGCAGCTCAGTTCTCATGGATGGCAGCAGAAGATGAAGATGCTCAGCAGGTTTGTGTTTCCCTGGTAGAAGTCTAACCACAGCTTCTGCCTCAAGTCCCCCCAGTTCTCACTCATGGTTGACATCTTCCCTGAGTCGACTAGACATGTGGTACTGAATAACGCATTTTAGCTTTGAGTTAGCTACTTTGAGGTGTGCCTAAAAAATGCATGAAACACCAGCCAAGGTCTTAAGCTTCTTTGGTGACCTTCTGCAGATGTGACGGGTGAGGAAGCACTGGAGAAAGATGCAGTCCCAAAGGGAATGTGCCCCTTCCAGAAGGTGATCCTTAGGGAATATAACAGCTTAACCTGTCCTATAAATATGCTGTTTTTTTCTCATCTGCAGATGTGTGCTCTGGTGATGTGCAGTTCCCTGACCAAAGGGGAAAAGATAACCTGAAACCGGAGGGGCTTGCAGAGGCTTCTCTTCTAGCTAATAGACTTTCACAGAAAGCCCCTCTGATGGCAGTGCACAGGGGAGTTTGCCTTTCTCCAGCCCTCTGGAGGATTGGCTTGGGGTTTTCTTGCACTGTTTTTGCAATGCTGATCTTCTGAGGTAATGTCTTGAATTGCTGTGCTTGGTAATACAGTGTGGTCCTTTGAGACCCCTGGGCCTATTTAATTTCATGCATGTGCAAGATACCTTTTCCCTTTTGGCATCATGATACCAGCTGCAGTCACTTTAAACACTGCCAGTCAATCCTAGTTATCAGAATCGGTACAGGGGACAGGAGGAGGGAGAAGATAATGGATTTGCCTTGAGAGCTCATCTAGAAATCCAGCCCTGCGCAGCAGACTGCCTATGTAATGTATTACTTTTTAATAATGTAAATATATTAACATTAGAGCAGTCTTCTCAATCTTCGGTACCTAAACATTACATCACTATCAGGAGCAAACGTAATTAGATATCATAAATATGAAAAATATCGGGCCATTAACATAAAGAGCACAATAAGTTGCTTTGCCTGTCATGTAATTGAAAAGCATTAAGGGTGCACTCTGCTGTGAGTGCGCACGGCGAGCAGGGATCAAGCCTAATGCAAAGGGACAGCTCCAGTATGCGGAGCCTCACCCGAAATAACTTCACAGGGACACTGTCAAGGGGGTTTTAGGCCTGAAAGTTCCCGTTTCTGTAAAGTTGATTAGTGCAAGCGTTCTGTGCTATTTTCTAATCGGTGACATTCGCTCTCTTGGTTATTTAATGGTATTAGCAGCAGCAAAAGTGGAACCATTTGTTTCAGGCCAAGCAATCATAATCCTGCTCGCTCTGGATTCTGGTATTTAAATATGCGTGGGATGCTGTTCCCATCCCACATTCCTGTTCTGTAAGATTTTTTGCTTTGCAAAGTTTTCCATTCTCTTGGTCCTCTGCTTAGCACCCTCCAGGTAAGCCTAGAATTGAAGAAATGTCAACCCTTTTAAATGAGGTACAATGCCAAGATGACATATGAAGAGTTTAAACTTCCTGAGCAAAAAGGAATTATTTAGCATGGCTCTGCTGGGAGTACAGACTCACGCGGAGAAAAATGGGATGCTTTGAATGACTTTCTGGCAATGAAATCCATGGAATAGCCCAAGAGGGAAATGTCAGATCCTTGTTGCTGGGGTAGATTAGATCCTCACCAGAAGATACCTAATCTTGCCTGGAAGACATGTCAGTGGCGTGTTCTCTACCAGTCCTACAAAGGGCCACTTAGGCTTGTCACAGGCTCTAAGTAAGCACCCAGGTTCATATCATTGAGGTGCAGGGGGAAGGCTTAGCTCAACAGCAGGACTCTGAGCTAAGAGTGGCCATCCTCATGGTACGGAGAGGTGCTGTGCTGTTTCTCTATGCAAGGTTTCCGAAGCATCCACCATCTCCCTGCCTGCTATGACACAAACACAGAGTGGGATGTGCCTGGTGTGAGGGCTCAGCCTGGCTTTGCTTGGAGCACCCACTGTGCTGCGCTGAGCAGGGTTTGCCAATGGGGTTTTCCCTATGAGGAACACCCCTGAGCTCAAGCCTTGTCCTGGGCTCCTCATTGCCCTCAAGCCCCAACCAAAAGGGTGCCCGATGGGCTTGTTAAGTGGTCTGACACAGGAGCTCCCTTGGGTGCAGGGTGTCTGTGGAGCCCCACGGGGCTGAGCTGGCTGCTGGAAGCAGTCTGTCATTGTCATTTCTGTGTGTTTTGTCTTCAAACCCTGCTGCTTCCTGGAATCATTCTCATTCTACATTTTGATGTCAAATCCTCTTTCACCTTCTTCTGTTTCTCTTTCTGTACATCCCTTGTTCTCTAATTAGTTGAATTTCTGTCTCTGCTTTGCTTCTCCCTTTAGTCCTTTCCCCAGCTCTGCTCTTAGATCTCTCTTTCTGTCTGCCCTCTCATGGCAGGATATTTATTTGCTTATTTTAGTATCTCCGGTGGGAAAGCCTTCCCTGCACCATGTCTTCCAGACATCAGAGGATCTTCGTGGCCCCTTCCCATCTTCCCTATCCCTGTGCTGGCGTTCTTCCCTCACTCCCTCCTCCTCCGCGAGTTGTGCTGTTGCTCTGCTCTCACTGCCATGGTAACTTCAAAAAGACACGGCCATTTGATATCACAGGCGAAGGAGAAGTCCGCAGGAGTGTTTGCGTGCGTGTGGATGTGTCAGGGGAGGGAACAGAACATCCTTTTCCCTTCTCTTTTCATTGTGAGGTTGAAAGTATTTGATGATGGATGCAGGATGGAGGGAGCCCGGCTCCCAGGTGCAGTGTGAAGCTATGGGACAGGAGCTACGTGCCACATCCTCCTGTGCCCATCTCAGGGCAGGGGATGCTTGGTGGCTCCCTGAGCCCAGCTCCTGGCTCTGCAGCAACTGGGAGAGGGCAAAAACCCCAGAGGTAGCAAGATCTTAAAAGTCTAAAGCATAGGAAGGAACAGCTCAGCTCCTGAGGGGAAACATATGGGGCATTAGGAACACTTTCCCCGGCTTGCACATTTATACTTGAAAGTAAACAGTGAAAGAAAACAAACACAACAGCTTCAAACCAAACAAGCCGTAGGGGATCACGGGCTGCAGCAGCTGCCGGGGTGAACCCAGCCGCTATCACAGCGGGGACCCAACACAGAGCCTCGGCAGCACGTGAGCCACCCTGCATCCACCTGGGATGAGCGGTTCTGGAGCATCAGGGCTGCAGGTGGAGGCATTGAGGCCAGCCCAGCCCAGGCTGGGGTTCCTCAGGATCATGGTCCCACCTAAGCCGGGTAATCCTGGTTTACAGACCCAACAGCCAAGCCCTGAGGCTGCAGAAGGGGTGGCAGAGGCTATTGCTGCAGCTGTCAGCCCCCTCTCCACAGAAATGGGAGCACCATTAGCACATCTCTTCCCTGCCCTATGCAGTAGTGCCCTGTGTACTGATGTATTCTTTGCCCAGATGGATGAGGAGCTGGAGTCAGACTCTTTGTGGCTCTGGCAACAAAGGGTCCCTCCAGCCCTGGGAAATACAATTGCTGCTTTGGACTCACTGGGAAATACAATTGGACTCACTGTATATTTTCTCCACAGTCTCATTTTGAAAGTAATAATGATCTTTTCCTCTCCCCTGGGTGCTGGGGAAGCAGCTCAGGCAATTAGTTGTAGAGACTTGCTGTGGGAACCGCTCCTGCCTGGGAGCACAGGGGTGCCAGCAGCGAGGAGGAGGAGACCTCTGCTTCTGCCTCCCATCATTTGTAACCAGAAAGGTAAGAAGAAATGATACCTGCAGAAATAACTCGGTTTCGGGACGTCTGTCTCACCACCGGGCAGGAATCGGTTCCGTGTGCTGGGCATGCCCTGAGCTGCCTTCCCTCAAGTGGGATGTGGGACCATGGGAATTCCAGGGGCCATCAAAAGCAGGGCTGGGATATGCCCAGGATGGGGGCAAGGCAGGCACGTCCCCATCCCAGCTTGGAAAGGGGTGGCCACATCACTGCTGGGGTGCATGAGGTAGGTTTGAAAGCAGCGTTACTGCTGCGTGGAGCCGGAGAAGAACAAACCTGATGCTCCTCAGGGACCGAGCAGGGGATTCTCTGCAAAGATTTCCTCACATAAATACCCTCCTGTGGCTTTTAATATGGCTGGGGAGGAGGGAGGAACAATGTGGGCCAGCAAAGCTAAAACCTGGGTTTCTAATCTGTGAGAACCAAGCAGGGAAAGAATAGAGGGAGAAAAGAGCACACAGCGATGACCCTGCCGTGCACCTTGAAGGAGCAGAAACAGGTCCCTGAAACGATGCTCTGCCCTGCTCACCCCATCCCTGTCCCCCTCACACATCTGAGGCTTTGTAGTGCACCTTGAAAGAGTGCATGAGGGATGGGGTGGCTGCTAATGAAGCAAGATGCAGTTGAAGCCTGCTCCCTCATGCAGTGCGAGCTCATTTGTGTCCGTAACAGCACCGTGGCGAAGCTATATTAATGCAGAATACTTTTCATTTGCATGGCATTATTGAGTTGTTCATGGAAGGACTGGACCAGGTGCATGTGTTCCTGCTGCTTGGCTTGGTGGTGGTGGCTGCTTTACACCAAGAAGATGCAGTTTAAGACATGCTGGTTAAAAACGCACTCAGTCTTCTTCAACACGGGAAGGAAACAGGCTCACCACATGGCTAGGGGCAGGGTGGCTCCAATACTGACCATACCACGATGGTTTCTCAGGGTCTGATTTCAGGTGATGTGGTGTAGGCAGGAAGGGGGCCATGAAAGCTCACTGGGCTTGGCTCTGTGTCCTTGAGCAGAGCTGCAGAGCATCCGTGTCCTCAGCTCCCTGGAGAGACAGCGGGGACAGCCTCAGCGGGGATTTGCAATGAAAAGAGAAATGAAAGGAGGAAAATGCCATTTGGGTTAATTCTGCTTTGGTTTTCACCTGAAAGCACTTTAAAAACTAGGAGGAAGCTTGTAAAGGAAGTTGTGTTCTGAGTTGAAAAGACCCAAAAGTTCTATTGACAGCTTTGACTTTTGTTTTTAGATTTCATAAGCAAATAGCAGCAGTGCACAGATATGTTTTGATGCTTCAGCTCCATTTATTTTTGTTGGAAAGGGTGTTTGGCTGTTTGGTTTGGTTTTGTTTTCACTGGCTTTATATTGGAGAGAAAACATCCTGGATGCAAATGTGCGATCCAGGAGGGAATCTGTGAGTCTGCCACCAAAAGCATCTTTTCAGTACAAAACGTCTCCAGCACCAGAATCCTGGGTTAATTTGCCATTCTTCCAGGGCTACATACAAACTGTTCAGCTGATCAGAGATGTGCAAACACACCCACCGCAGCACATACTAGTAAATAACAACAAGCCGGAGGCTGTTTTTTCTCCCTAGCTCCAATGCCTGGTGTAAAAGCCAGCCTGTCTTCCCTAGAACCACCTTTAGCTTTATAACCTCTTGCTCTCACATTGTTTTCTTGCTGCCCTCATCTCTCCTCTCTGGTTTGAAGCCTCCTCACAGCCCCGAGCAAAGCTCATCATGCACACAGCAGCCTTTGGCTTCTCTCCAGCTGTGGAGCAGTGAGGAGCTGGACAAGGTTTGGGCATGAGGGTACTATCAGCCCACCTTGGAGTGGAGGAGACTGGAAAGGATGAATGCGGTGTGCCCATCGGCATGGTTTGGGTGATGGCACGGGGGAGCTGGTGCATGTACTCCATCATGAGCACCCCGGGAGGATCTGCTCCTGCTGGGAAAGGACAGGCTGGAAGCATTTCATTATGCTTCCCTTGTGGGTATGCATATGGATGAATGGCACATGCTGGTGCCTATGTGTATGCATGTGCATGGCAGGAGAGAGAGAGCCTTATGCATTAAGCTGCCTAGAGGACTGACTCATGCCCTGGTCCTGGGTAAGCAGGAGGGCTGCTCCTCCTGCTTGCAAGGAGATGCATGTTCCTGAGTGCTGGGGCTGCTCCAAACCCTCACGTGCAACAGGACTGAGGTGCCAGCCCTCTCTGCTCCCCAGTTTTGGCTCCCCCCTTCACCCATGGCAGTGAATCCTGGTGGTGCTGTTCGCACAGGGGAAATCTCTCTGGCCGCTCCGATGAGCTGCTTGTTGCTGGAGCAACGCAGAGCAGCCTGAGCAGCCCCGAGTACCTGGTTCCTAAAGCACTGCTCCGTCATTGCAGCCTCCCCTATTTACAAGGCAGTGTGCAGGGAGACACACACACAGCTCTTCCCTGCCTGCTCCCCATCCTGCCCATCACTCACCGCACCCACTGTACCCAAACCATGCAGAACCCGCATCCTCCTCTCAGGAAAACGAACCCTGCTTCCCTTCTCATGCCCCTCAAAAATGCACCCCAAAACCAAAAAGGATGCTTTAAATTGAGCTCATCTCTTTCAAAACTTCCTTTCTCTTTGTCCTTGAAGCAAGTCTCTTGGTTTCCTTCTGCCTGGTCTCTGCAAATGAATCTCCTAGCAGGGACACCTTGTCAGCTATTTTCCTCGGGCTTGAATACAGCGTTTCAAATGAAACGCCTTTTTTAGTCTCTTCTACTTCATCTATAAGAAGATGGGTGAAAAAAAAATCTATTTTCTTTCTTCTTTTTAAAAGATTTTTCTTCCTTTTTTTTCCCCTTCAAGTGGCCTTATGGCTCCTTTTAAGAAATTACATAACAAATTGTGGAAATTTGGAATGGAGCTGGTAGTTTGATTCCTTTAAGACTCTCTCTTCTGCCACTAAGACAAAGAAAGGCAGAGTAACATTCAGTAGAGGGGAGAAAAAAATCAAACTTACCATTTGGCTTTTGAACAAGGTGCAAATTAGTGAGTATTTGTTAAAATTTGAGACAGCAATTGTCTAAGAAAAAACATTTTCAAAGAGGAGAAGGGCTTTTTTTTTTCTTCTTAACTAAAAAAGCCCCTGAACCTTCCTTTCTTTTAACTTCAAAAGGGAGCCAGATTGCAGAGGAAGAGAGAAAAACCTCGTATCTCCTCTGAAGAGAAGCAAGTGACTTAGTCAAAGTGATCTTATTTGTGAGGGAATCGTTTTCTGTTCACCTTTTTTTTTGTTTTAAGATCGTGATCAAGTGGCTTGTGAATCGTTAACTGAGCTGGTGAAACCTCTGCTCTCTACCTCATGGAGATGTCAGGGGGTCATTTACTTGGGGGCGACGGGATTATGCTGACCTGCCTGCTTCATAGATCCCAGACTGGTTTGGGTTGGAAGGGACCTCAAAGCTCCTCCAGCTCCAACCCCTGCCACGGGCAGGGACACCTTCCACTAGAGCAGCTTGCTCCAAGCCCCTGTGTCCAACCTGCCCTTGAACACTGCCAGGGATGGGGCAGCCACAGCTTCTCTGGGCACCCTGTGCCAGCGCCTCAGCACCCTCACAGGGAAGAGCTTCTGCCTAAGAGCTCATCTCAGTCTCCCCTCGGGCAGGTTAAAGCCATTCCCCTTGGCCTGTCCCTACATCCCTTGTCCCAAGCCCCTCTCCAGGTTTCCTGCAGCCCCTTTGGGCACTGTAAGACCAGCAGGCACCAAGCGGGAGTTTTCTCTCTGCTTTGGGTGGGTGTTTTCAGCAGTACAAGAGTGCATGAAAACCCTTCCAGCTCCCTACAATGGCATTTTGCACTGGCTTCTGCACTGATGCAAGAAGGGGCAACAAAACATGCTTAAGGTTAGGCATAGATGTCGGTGAAAGATAAGCGGTGCCTGTACTGCCTGGGGTCTCTTGCATTTGCAAATACATAGCTATGATAAAGAGGGATTTTCAGATGTGACCCACAGGTATTTCATGTTAATGCAGTGGTAATCTCTGGGAAAAAAGATTCCTGCTAAGGGATGTTCTTGTGCTGCATCTATGAAAGCTAATGTCAGCCTTGTCCAGAGCGATGTTAACCCCTGTATGAGTTTATATATGCAGCATCTGCCGAGCCTTTGGCTGGGCTTGTAGATTTGACATTGAACTCCTCATTTCATCTAAACTTTAATAACGTGAGCATTGCCACAGTGCAACAGAGCACCGATTCCTCCCGTAGCCCGGGCTGCCAGTGGCCCGCGCCAGATGCTTCAGAGGAGATTGCAGAGCATCATCATACAGCTAATTGGTGGGAACACGTCCTCCCTCTGCCAGCTGGTGTTCATCAGCTATGTGTCCTGCAGCACCAGGGGCTGATGAAAATAGCCATGTGTAGTGCTGCTCGCCTGCCTTCAATCAGAGGAGCACAAACACCAGTGAATGAAACCCCTCATATGTCGGGTATTGTGTTGTTGCTATCTGTTGATTGCCTGATATCAGGGGACGCAGAGCCAGCATCTTTGATGGAGGTTCAGCGCTTACAATCACTGGAGAGCATCAATGCAGGACCCGACATATGAGGGGTTTTGTTCGCTGATGTTTGCGCTCTCCTAATTTCCCTTATGGTCCAGGGAAAGGCAGCTCCTGCTGCGAGTGGGCAGTGAGATGCTCCTGCACGTGTAAGTAGATGAAAACAATAGCAAAATTAAACCCAAGAAAAGAACACAAAACAGAGCAAAATGGGATAACGGCTGGAGCCTGGGTAGGGGCCGAACTACAAACCCTATGGCTCTGGCTGGACCTGCCTGTCTGTAGAAGATGAGCGCTTCCCCCTCTTTTGTAGAGCAGCAAAAGCTATTCTTGTAGCTGTCGAGTCCTTTTCTGAAAGTTGGGAAGGTTTTCTCTTTGCCTCAATAACCTGCAGCAGAGAGTCCTACAGGCTAATTACATGTTTCATTTTAAATCCTTTAATTTTTTTGTAGTTCAAATAGATAACTGTGGTTTTCTCCCACATCTTTGATTCAGACAGATGATTTGCTTCATTAATTGATATGTGGAGGAGGGGGTCTAGAAATGAGCTACATTTATGCTTCAAAAAATAATCTCTTCCCAACTGCTTTTTTACTTCTGTAAATCCTCATATTTATTGCAAAATTATCCTGAAGTGAATGTCATCAACCTTTGTCCAGGAGTCTGTTGCTGGATTAATTAGTCTATAATGAATCTACTTCTCATCCTCTTTGATTTCCATCTTTCAGGCTGGCCTGGTGGCAGACTGCACCCAGGAAGCTGCTTTCTACCCTGAGCTGTCAGCGTGAGGAGCAGGGCAGGGGCTGCTTGCTGAAGCCAGCAGCTTTGCAGAGCTGGGATTCCAGTCATTGAGGTGAAAACACATTTGGAAAGTGCTTTTTTTCCTGGAGGAGATGTTGGAAACCGGTGAGCCCAGAATGGAGCCATCTCAGAGCCCAACCTGGTCCTGGTCCAGCCACTCTGTTGGGTGGCGCAAGCATCCCTGCACCAAACAGCGATGGATTCACCTCACAGAGGGGAAGATTTAGTTGCAAGCCTTGCAGCTTGGTGATGATTATTTCAGCTCTTCCTCTTCTTGGCCAGATGGAGAAACTCGAGAAGGCCCCAGCTCTACAAAGCAGGTACCAAAGCAAATCACACTATCATACCGCTGCGCACCAGCCAGGGTCTCATCTCCCTGCGGAGCTTTCCAGCACTGCTTGCTTGCTGCTTCCTCCTTGGCTCTTTTTTCCCCTGCTTTCAGCACACTTTGGTGAAAAACGGGTGTGAATCACTTTTTTGTGAGAAGCTTCCATTGCAAAAAGAGCTTTTTTTAGGAACGCAGCATCTTTTCAAGCGAAATGCCAGAAATCTCACAAGCTGAAGCTGAAATGTGCTGGTTGCAACATTAGGTGCAAACAGTTGGCAAAGCTTGAGTCCCAGTGGCTAAAACACCAGAGAAAATGTCAGACAGTTCCTTGGCTTTTATATTCAGGCTGTCTTGCTTGTGTGACAGGAGGCAAGAGGGGAGGACTCAGCTCAGGCTGCCTGGCTGAGTGATGGATGCATCGCACGGACAGCTTTATATGGCACTCATCACATGGAGGTCCTGATTGCTTCCCAGTGCTAATGAAGATCTCCTGTAATGGGCATGCAAGGTAGCAAAACATTTTTATCCCTAATTTCCAGATGAGCCTGATCCATGTGGATCCATTTGTCTGACATGGCACAACCCCATGCAGGTGGTGGTGACAGTGCTCCAGGGCTCTCCCCACAACAGGTCTCGGAGATACCCCCAAAGCCACTAGGAAATCCCTGAAGAGCAGCAATGCTGTTGGCTGAGAAATGCAATAAAAATGCCATTCCCATTGGTGGGTTTGGGGAAGAATTGTTTTCTTGGATCTTTGTCCCTCAGATTCTTTTGTATAGAAATGCCTCCAAAAAGGGGTGCATAAGATGTTAGTGGCAGCCTCAAGAAAACTGGGAGAGAAGAGATTTAAGGAAAAAAAAAACCAGAAATGAATAGAATATTTAATGAGAGTAGAAATGTTTGATGCTGACACTAGATTGGGGTAAAGCAGGGAGAAAGCAGGGTAGATAAGAGACGAGCTCTTAGGCAGAAGCTCTTCCCCGTGAGGGTATTGAGGCGCTGGCACAGGGTGCCCAGAGAAGCTGCGGCTGCCCCATCCTTGGCATGTTCAAGGGCAGGTTGGACACAGGGGCTTGGAGCAAGCTGCTCCAGTGGCATTTCAGATGCTGCCACCTCTTCTGCAGCATGTTCGTGACATACCTGAGCAACAGCATCAAGCGTGGGGCATCCGGCCAGTGCCAGACACTGCTTCCTCCCACCTTGTTTATCACCTGTAAGTAGATACAAACTGGTGCCCAACACCAATGGTTTATAGGCAGATCTGTAGAAAGATGTTTTGTAGGTCAGTGCCACGACGAGGATGGCTGGGTTACCAGCTACTGAGATGAAGGATGAAGCCTCCGCTCTGGTCCCCTTTGACCAGAGCCGAGCAGCAAACTCAGCTTGCCCTCTGGGTGAAGAGGTGGCACATATGGATTTTGATAACTTTGTTCTGTTTAGAGGTCATTTTCTACTTTAAATATTCATGGTCTAAGGGACATTAAATAAATAATGCTGCACTTGTTAGGCTGAGTGGCTTGTGACTTCTGCATTTTGTGGCTTGTTTGCAATTGAGGAGTGATGTGAGGCTGCTAAATGCAACCTGCTCTGTAATTAGGGAAGGTTTTGTTGTTCAGACCCCATTACCTGCTAGCTGCCTTTGCAAAGCAGGACTGAAATGGTTTGCAGACAGGTCTTCAAAACAAGAGTCACTGATATCTAGAGGCTGGTTTCCTCTTGGGGAAAGCAAAATGATTGCTGCAAATCAATGGGTTTATTTTGATCCAGCAGAGCCTGGATCACTGTGTGTGGTGTTGGAGCATTCCCTTCAACATGGGGGGCAGGCAGGATGCCCCCAGTGCAGCCGCACTGCTCTGCCATTGCTCCTGACAGGGGTGCTGGGTGCTCCATGTGGGTTTTCATTCTGCAGATTCCAATGCATTGCCTGTAGAATCTGCATTAAATGGCAATTTGGAAGAAATCCCTGTGGCATGAGATTGAAAATAAATGGCAGTGCCTCTCATTTTATTTTCCCCTCTATTTGGTTGGTACCAGAATATCCCACAGTGTCTTGGGACTTGCAGTTCAATTCAGACACTCGTATTTGCAAAAGATGGTTAATGAATATGAGGTTTCAAGGTAGGAGCCTTTTAGTGACATGAGATTTATGCAGAGACAGTTATTATACTTCCCCCCCTCCTCCCTGCCTGCTTCAGAAGGTATATGAATCACCAGCTGAAGGCCTCCTGTATTTGTAAATCAGCTGAAACATAACGGTGATGTTGGGAAGTTGTACTGAGTTAACTGAGCTACTTCTCAATCTCAGAGCTTTACATAACCCCTTCTTAACGCACTGTTATTACCTTTATAGATAGACTCATAAATTACTCCTGGTACACAAAATGTGTGGGATGCTGCCTGTTTGCACAGCATGGGACCAAGACCTGCACATTCAAATATCGGCAGACAGCTGGAACGCAATCTGTGAAAAGGCACTCAGAGCCTCCAGGTCTATTAAATACAAACTTAGAACATCTACTGAGAATTTTATATCTTGCATTACACGGGTAATACCAAAAAAGAATAGGTGCAATTCCCCTGGGACTTCCGTCAATAAATGTCACAGCAGAGCATCCCAAATATTCTTCTTCTGCAGGAAAGTGGCTCGCTGTGCACATAGGGGCTGTGGGGATGTAGCTGTGGTTATGCATGGTGGTATACTTGTGTATAACTATATATCTGAGCGCGGAAGATCAGCCTGTGATAGCTCTCTTTAATTTAGTATCCCATTTTCTGCTGAACTCTAACCACATTGAGAGAAGCGGGAAACGTGTCGCTTTGGGTTCTGCAGTTGTTTTGCCGCAGTCCTATAAAATGACAATGGCTACAGAACCCAAATTGTCCTTTTCTGAAGCTATTTGCGTCTTAATGCTGGGAAAACTTCCATTATGGACAAAGTTGCTGTATTTGCTTCTCACACTGTGTCCAATTTACAGCCAGTTTTTAGCAGCCAAGTGATGCTGTAAGATGCAGCCTGATGGGCACAACAGAGGCAGGGTCAAGATTACAGAGCCCCACAAAAGAGCCTCTGATTCAGTTTCCATGTTATCACCTTTTATATCTGGCTGAATTCTTCAAGATTCAGCGTCTGATTTTGAAATGTAGTCCAAGGGCCAACTCTTATCCCAAACCCTCCAGTGATGCGTGATAACTTTTATTTTCTTCATGTAGCTGCACAGATTATCAGCATCTTTCAGTTTCCTGTTACCTACACCCAATAATCAAAACCTGGAAAAATACCTTGTCTTTAATCTAAGGGCCACCTCTTGATTAAGCTGTTTTTGAATCCGAGCCAGGTGACTTTTCCAGCTGTGAATAAGGCCCAGGTACTCCGGCTAGTCATATGTCAGATTTGATTAGTAGCATAATCCACTGGGCATGGAAACGATTCAATAACATTTCAGAGCATCTCTGGATGCTAACGGGTTGTGGTTGTCTGCCATGCAGGAGCTGGATGGATATACCTGGGTTCTGGAAAGACAGAATCTCATCATGAAAGAAATAACACATCCAGATTTTATCATAAAATGGTTTGGGTTGGAAGGGGCCCTTACAGCTCACCTAGTCTCATCACCCTGCCGTAAGCAGGGACATCTTCAATGAGACCAGGTTCCTGAGAGCCCCATCCAAACTGACCTGGAATGTTTCCAGGCATGGGGCATGTACCACCTCTCTGAGGCAACGTGCCAGTGTCTCACCACCCTCAGCATAAGAAATTTCTTCATTATATCCAGCCTCAAGCTACCCTCTTTTAGTTCTGTGGTTTCTTTCAGTTCTTTTAGTTCTGTTTCTTTTAATTCTTTTAGTTCTGTTTCTTTTAATTCTTTTAGTTCTGTTGCAGTGCTGTCCAGAAGCTCATATTAAGAGGAGGTGACTGCCCTGATGTGGTCTGGGCTGCAGTTATTTGAGTGCCGAGGGAAGGCAGTGCAGGTAGGATGGCCAGAGGCTGAGCAGCTCCTTATGAGCACCTTCACTGTGGAAACACAGCCCCCAGCTCTTCGGGAGCAGGCACAACTCCCCTCCACATCCAAGCCAGCAGTTAGGCTATACAGAGAGCACCCAAACCACATCAGGACCCAAGGGGAAGCACAGGACCTACTATGATGGTGGGACATCAGACCCAGGCAGCAGGCATGGGCGTGCAAGCCATGTACAGGCACTGTCCTCAGGGATTTGAAACAGAAACAGCTGAGAAGCAATTCACATTCTCTGTGCTTCTCCCAAGAAATTGGCCATTTCTGTGGTGTTTTTGTTTCTATCCATCAGGAATAAGGTGTGGTCAGGAGGGAAGAGGAGAGATGTAAAAACAAATAACGCTCTGCGTGGCTCTGTTTCAAAGCAAAAAGCCTCTTGTGGGTTAGGCGACTGCTGGGAGGAAAACTTGTTTTCTTGCTTGCTGCCTGTTCATGTATTTAAGTTGCACCAAGTTCTGTTACCTCGGTGCATCCTTCAGCCGCATGGGGTTAAAAGCTCTTGACTACAAGGCCTGCTAGATGCATGGAAAATGCTTTGGGATTTTTGAGTAAGAAAGGGATAAAATCCCAAACTGTTGCTTATTGCACTGTTAAGGAGTAATAAGATTTGGTTTGTTAGCAGCTCCTGCTAGAAATACTTGGTGAAGTTTTTCAAGGGCATAAGTCATCATGACACCCACAGTTCTCTCCTCGAGCCTACTGAGAACTTTCTGGTTTTATAGCTGTGGGTGGGGGGAAAATCAAATTAATGTATCTGTTTTATAACAATCTATCCAGGGTGGGGAAAAAAAAACCCATCTCACACTTTGCCTTTCAGTTCTGCAATAATAAATTAACTATCATGGTTTAAGATGCAGTTGTTGTTCTTTTGCATCTCCAGACTAATGCATCGTGGCACTTCGATTACAAGAAACAGCTCCTCCTGCCCCATCTCCTGGAGGTGAAAGCCTGTGACCACATCAAGGAAAGGCTCAGTGGCTGCCTGGGCTGGATGTGGCCCATTTATATGCCAGCAGCCGTGCCTGGGGTCCCTGACTGTCCCCTGGGGAGGACACGGGGTACCCATCCCCACACTGTGGTACATCTCCCCATCAGCGTCTCTGAAGGGGCAGCATTTCTGTTTGTGCTCCTGTCTTTAACAACTTAAAAGAAGAATAAGAAGATGGAAATTGCAAAGCTGCTGGACCAGAACACGGTGTGTGCAGCCAGAAGTCAGTGCCTCCATGTGCTACGGCCACGGACGCTGTGTGAGAGAATGGGAGAACATGATCAGCAGCTATTGTGAGAGTAATGAAAAGAGCCTTTCAACACAGGCGTGGAAGCACACTGGGGAAAAAATCCCTCTATTTATTTATATTGATAACCCTATTAAAATTGCTTCCCACAAATGATGTGTGACTGGCACTGCCTTGCCCGGTATCCGCAATAATCAAATCCCGGTAAGGCAATTTAGCAAGTTGTGGTGGATTTTTTTTCCTTCCAAGAGAAAAGAGTGGCTTGTTCTTTTATTCCAGCAGCCTGGCTCTGCATCCCCAGCCCTCTGCTGTGCTCTGCCTTGGCCAGGATGCACTGGCAAGGCTGGACCATCGCTGAAGCCATCCTGAGCTGTACATCTGCCTGAGTCCAGGTCCCTGAGCAGAACTGCTGAGTTTGGACTCTTCCACACTAAGGCAGAATTCCTCAGCCCATCTCCATGAAAACATGATTATTGTCATTAAATACATACTGTGATACACAATGTCTGTGCAGCACTCCCTGATGAGCCCATGCACCGAGCTTAACGACTCTTACTGTATCTAAACACCATACTCAGCTGTTCAGACACCACCGCATGCTCGGCTCCCACTGCTGATGGAGCAGCCTGATGATTTTCTTAAGGTCTGAGATGATGGTAACACCATGAGAGTCACAAAAAGAGATATCTCCTCTCCCTCCCACTCTCTGCAAGGTTCATTTCTCAAGCTGAAGATGCTGAAGATGGAAAACCAGCCAGAGCAACGCTACAGCCCTGGTGTTACGGAGCTGGGATGCTACAACAGAAATCAGATGAACACAGTGGGCTCCCGAAGCACTGTGTTTCGATGGACTCTAATCTCCCACTTGTGAGACAAGACACTGCTGGGTCTGGTGGTGATGCCGTGTGCTCCTGTGTGCCGGGAACATGCGTGACCATGTGCAGCCAGTGCTGTTGAGGGCTGACACCCCATAGCACACATCTGTGTCTAGGCTCAGCTCAGGACCAGGTGAGTAGCTGTTGGCCCTGGCCGTTGGATTGGCGTGTGCATCCCCTCCTGCCTCATCCAACCGCTGCCGCCTCCTTTGTTGTTTGGCCCCTTAGGAATCCTAACAGAGCCCATAATATTTAGTGGGTTCGCTAGTGATAACGTCACGTTAAGTGGCAGAGCTGTGATAAATCACTCCCGCACGTCACTCAATTCCATTTCTGAATTTTTATGTATTTTTGATAGGCCAATTTATCCCTGCAGCAGCTCCAGCCTGTGCAGTCAATGGCATTCCACTGGGGGTGAATTTTGTCTGCTATTTACAGTGTGTGCTTTTAAGCAGTGATTGGTGTGACAGTGTGATCTGTACAGCTGTCTCCCTGTATTTATTCTTTTGCCTATAAGGTTGATTTATACTAGCTCCAAAAAAAGAAAAAAGCTCATAGCTTTTCACGTGAATGACTTTAAATAACTGATTAATGATTATTATTAGCATGAATGGGGTTTGCAAAGCTGATGGGCTTGGTCGAGCAACTGCACGTGAAGTTGTTGTGTGCCCCTCTCCAGCTCTAAACCCTCTCTGAGGTTTTCTCTATAATTGGACTGTACCCCATGGGCTCAATCCGACCTGATGTGCCCGACATGAGGTTGGTGGCAGTGCCACCTGCGTGGGGGATGCCTGGTGTGTGCAGGGATGGCATCGTGCGGTACCCACCCTGAGCAAGGGATGCTCTGCATCAACCTGCTCCTTCCGCAGAAATGTGTGTCCCCCCCCCCCAGATGACAGTGGTGACTTGTGGGCAGGGAGTGTTCAAGTGCTCTGCTTGAACTGCTATGGTCCTCGTCAGCTTTGTTTGCATGAATTTTATGAGCTTAAAATGGTTGCTCTCCACAGCAGCATCCTTTCAGGCTTGTGTGACATGAACAGCCCCTGAAGCTCTGTTTATAAAGCCAGCTCTTTGGGTCTGTCTCTGCAACTGCAGTGACTTGCCTCCTGCCTGTCTGGGTGCTGATCCATACCTCGCTTGTGATTTATTCAGCGTCACTCCAGCATTCTGCTGGGTTAGTGCAGAGCTGGGGTAACCTGCTCTGCTTGGCTTTGCGCTTCTGGGCTGAAAATAGCAGGTTCCCAGTGGCAAGAAACAACCGTGAGCAGGAAAGCTCTGCCTCTATGATTCTTGGGTCATGGGGACAGAGCACACCATCAGCATAGGGATGGGCTCCTCAGTGCTGTGCCCTATCTTGGAGAGCAGCACAACCAGCATCCCCTGACCACCTTGCACTAACCTGCCCTGTCAATCAGTATCCCTCAAGCAGCAAACTCCCTTCCAACAGAGCAGCTACTATACAGTTAACAGCTTCCAGGATGAGCCTTCTGAAATGTTCATTCCAGCAGTGTTATCCTGCTTGAGCTACCACCTGTGGTACCAAATAGGAGGAAGGATGGCTACGTCATGAATACGTCCATGCCCCAAAAGGAGGAATTTACAAGCCAGGAAACGCCGTGTGTGTTTTCCTGGAGGTTTAACTCCTGTATGTGTTTGTTTTGATGTATTCACGAAAGGGTAACCAGAAGCAGGCTGCAGAGCACCTCCAGAGGGGTTCAGTTTTCCCTAGCGTTACATGATGCAGCCATCCAGCTAGGAGCACCCTTGCTATTCAGTTGTTGGATTTGTCCCTGTCAAAGTCATAGGAAGGGAATAATAATAGGGTTGTTTTTTATAAGATGGCACTGCTTCAAAAGTAATAGAGGAGAAGACAAAGTCTGGGAATACGAGGCATTATTATTGTTATTATTATTAATCACAGCTCAAGTAAACCTGCCTGAGAATCACTCTTATTACTTGCTTTGCTTTCCTCTGGTTTCTGTTCCCTGAGCACAGTTTGATTAAAAACTGTTGCATCGCATTTTGCTCACAAGGGCTGATGTGCTGTGTTGCTGTCACCTCTCTGCAGCCAAAATAATGTGACACATCATGGAAGTGGCTGAATACTTGCTACTGGTTTTGATCGTCTTCAGAATATCGTTTTCACTTTATAAAGCTAGAGAATAGCTGCCCTCCTGCAGCTCCCATTCACATCTTATCCTTGAACAATGAGAAGAAAATCTGCCTGCAGTAAATGTTCAGTTTATGTTAGGGAATTTTTCTGACACAGACAGAAAGGGAAATAAAGCGGCTTTATGAAATAATGGTGCCATTCGCAGATAAACATGGATATTTTTGCTGTTAACTTCATGAATAAGGGAGAGGAAGGAGGTCAGCTGCAGCTGAACCCATGCCAGAACTGCTTCCTTATCCACAGTGTTTAGGGCTTTTGAGATTTATATTTTAAAGACTTTGACATAGATTTTTTACCTTCCTATACCTAAAAAGGATTTATTACAGGTGCAGCAGATTGTCTGTGCCATGCTGATAAAGCTGGGTTTCTGGGGGGCTGGTGGATGCAATGTCCCTGCAGTGAGCAGCACAGTGATGTGCAGGGTGATGTGAATGGCAGCGCAGGGTCAGCACGAAGCCAGGCAGAAGGGACCTCATTGCTATGGAGTAGCTCCTATTTGTCACCAGTTCCAGTGCCCAGGGAAACCTGCTGTTGAACTCTTGGCTGTTTCCAGCCCTGGGACCCTTTTCTGCTCACCTATGGCAGCGCTGATGTGCCAGTTCAGCAGCAGCTCCTTGGAAATGGGGATGCGAAGCATGTTGTGAGTACTGTGGTCGTATGAAACACACACATCCTGCTAGCGTGACTGTGCAACCAAACATCAGCTCAACTACTTCTTTTTATTATGAATTTCAAGCTCCAGCTGCTGCCCTGAAGCATTTTGTTCTGTCATTCTGAAAGTTGCTGCTCAGAACAAACAGAAGGGGAAGAAAAATGAAAGCAAAGCCCCTAAAACTCATTAGTAACATGAAGTCTAGCAAAGGCGGCTAATGGTGTCTACTAATCCATCAAGGTGGCTCATCTGTCAGCTGTAAAAGCGTCATCCCTAGAAGTTTACTAAAGCTTTATAAGGTCTAAGCTGAGTTTACTGCCTGTGGCAGTAGTGCTATGGTGGCAGTGTGCAGGAGGCACTGTATGGCCAAGGGAAAGAGAGCTCAGGGCCCATCATGCAAGAGCAGCATTGGGAACACAGGCCAAATGTGTGTCAGCCCAAAAGATGGGGTTTCTGTCACTGACAAAGGCAGTCAGTGCCGGCGTATGTTACTTTTGCCAGAGGAAATCAAACAAGTCCATCAGTATATGGACCGTCAGCTGGCCTAAGAGGTGGATCTTTATTTCTGGTTTCACACAGCACAGCTCATTAATCTGTTATTCTTGCAAAGCTTTGCCTGATGGTCTCTATAGCATCAGTGTCAAACTGGAGAGGATGAGGTATCTGTTGGGGATGTGGGGAGAGCAGGGACCAGCTTTCTGACTGCACCGGTCTGGGCTGACACACTGAAGAGAAGCTCTAACCCTGCCTGTCCTCAGCCTGGTCAAAGCAGGGCAGCTATGGGGTGCTCCACAGGAAACAGGGGTGAGCTGGGAGTGCACACACAGGACACACGGGTCCCACTGATGCAGGAGCTGCTGAGGCTGCTCCATCTTGGGCTTCACAAGCAGAACATGACTATTTACCAGCAGAGATACCCTCTCTGTGCCTCCTGCAAGGTCTCGTTCACCTTCTTCACTCTCCCTTCCAGTGACTTTCCCTTTGCCCTCAACTAATACATCATCTGGGCCAGCCCCTTAGAAACAGCCCATGGTGTATTTGCTGCTTTATACTGCTGACTTTCAGGCTTTGCTGCCGCGATAGCTCCCCATCCATGTTGATCCCTTTTCCCTTTGGAGACTGCTGACACGTTCTGGTTTTGAAACAGCTCCATATAGAACTGGAAGGAGGTCTCAAATCCAGATCAAGCTTCACACCCGCTGCCATTCCCCCAAGCACCCAGCCTCTTCCCTCCTGCAAGTTTTAAGCCACTCTTTTCACTGCCGCTTTGCTGGTCTAATGAGTTTACCGCTGCTATTCCCTCTGACGAGGGGATGGGAACAGTCACACAGTTGCTGCAAAAGGCTCAGAAATACATGCAAGTGGCTTGGGTTTCTCTGTGAAATCTGAATTCAAATCCCTGCTCTCAGGCAAGAAATAAAAGGGAGAAACACCAACACTGAAGAGCAACAACTTTAAAAAAGCCCTGTTCATAGGGAGGCTGAGGTTTCGCTGCCTTTTTCTTTGGATGGGGATGTGGTAGCATTGCCTACAAGAGCCTTTCTTCTCTGCATTAGGCGAGCGAGGAGATTTCATTTCATACATCATTTACAATGGAGTGCATCAAGAGCAGAGTCGGTGCATATTAACACAGGGATGTGGGGAAAGAGTTGGGTTCTTTGAAAGTTTCAAAGCATTTCCAACGAGGAGGGGAGCTGGGGCTGCTGATTCCCCTTCACTCCATCATAGAAGCTGTGTGAACCAAAAGCCCATGAAATGGAAAGAGGAGAACAAAGGCACTGTAAGGCTTGTAATGTACCAGCATTAGTAGGAGCTGGAGTAGCACAGGGATGGTGTAGCAGCTGGCCCTGTAAGTCTCGAGGAACTCTTCTGTCTCTTCTCACTCCTGCCTTCCTTTGTGTTCACACTGGAGTGAGTGCAGGGTCCTCCTTGTACCTGGAAAGAACAATCAAGGGTTGGGAGGAGAACATGAGGAAGATGCTGTCCTCCTCCTTCCTTCCCAGCCCATTTGGCCAGCAGCTGCCCAGAAGCATGCTTTCTTCCTTGCCCTGAGCTTTACTTGCAGCCAGGTCTTCAGGTCAGTGCAGAGTGGTCATCCCGTGTATTGATTAAAAACCCTTTTAGATAATGATCAATGGTCTTTGGTTTTAAATATATTTGGGTTCATTTTAATTTCCTCCTGGAATTTGCAGCCAGAAGATACACTTGAGAAAACTGGACATTGTAACTCACTATGAGCTCTAAAACTAGATCTAGGGAAAGCAAATGTTGTCTTATCACAGGACTCCAGGGCCTGGAGCTTTCTGGAAAACACCAGGCACCACAAAACTTGCTATCGAAGTTATGGAACTGCCAGTGAAATGGCCATGTCTTCTCCCTTCCTTCACTATCATGTGGTTTCTTCCTTTGGCACAACTGCACAGGCCACCCTACAAGAGGGAACAGGAAAGTCCCTGATGCCTTTTGATGGCTGTGCCAACATCTTACCACCTTCCCTGTGGCTAGAAAGAGCCATTGGGCAGGGGTACATGGGTCCTCAGGCCTTTGTGAGTGAAAAATCCTCTTTGCATGATGTGCTTTTCTATGGAAGACCACCTACAGGGTCTTGAGTTTTGGATAGCAGTGGCTGGCAGAGAGCCTTAGGAATAATGCCAGTGTCAAGGGCATCTTCTAGGACAGTTGCACTGGGAGCACAGTGATTATCGCATCGCCTGATGCTGCTCTTCCACGTACACGCTTGTACTGGAGGGATTGGGAAGAGATTTAAATAGGAGTTCCCATGGCTCCTGAAATTAATACAAGGTCTTACTTGGCTGACATTAATATAAAGCCTTTCTTGGCTGCTATAAAACTCACCACATTCCATTCCAGTGGGTCACCTTAATGCTAGAGAGTGTAGAAACACAGCAAAAATGCCCACCACGTCTGGGTCTGTTTGCCTGGATTCAGGCACTTTTGGGCTCGTTCAGTAATTGCTGTTGAACAGAGATGCTTCCCTGGATTTACAAAGTTTGTTTTCAATTAAACTGTTGACTGGTACTTGCTCAGGGTCTGTTCCTGAACCGGTGATGGATTAAAGTCGCTCAGAAGACATTTAGCTTGTTCCAGGTCACTTCTACAAGGTTACAGGAGCAAAACAAAAAGCATTTTGGGTTTGTGTCAGCCGCAGGTTTGGCCCTGTTAGAGATAGGAAATGGAAACTTTCCCATCACTCCCCAGCGCTCAAAACTCCACAATCTAATCTATTTCTCTCACTCTTCACCTCTCCTCCTTTATATTGGCTGTGTTGCACCAAAAGCCCCATAGTTACATGCTCTTTGACACTTGCATTTCAAAATGCCTGATTGTGGCGCTCTGCCAATACGAGCAATTGATCTGGTGCCACAGACCGCTTAATTATTCAAGGTCAGTCTCTCTCTGTCTCTTCTTGTCCAGGGAGCAGCAGCGATGGGGAACAGAACTTGAACAATCTTTAAATTTTAATCATAAACTTTAGGAAGTCACAGATTTGTTTTGCTGCATGTGCAGGTTTTTTCCTCCTATTGTACTTCCAACTTCTCCAGCATCGCCACTCGGAGCCTGTCTCTATTGCTCAGTACAACAGTGTGCTTTTGTAAAGCACAGGATTTTACACTGCTATTTAAAATGCATAAGTTGTGTGATCTAAGCAGTTTCCAGTTCACTTTGGAGCTCCTGTAAAACGTATCCCTTAAGGCATTTCAGCTGAGCAGCTAAGAAGGTGAGGGTATTAGAGGTTGTGAAATGGCTTGTCTGCTAATTCCTTCTATGTGCATCTCTTCAGATAAATCTCCTGTGACCTCCTACTACAAGTAGAACATTAGTTAAGTATCTGCCTGGTAATGGAGTGTCCTGGACCTGTTCTTACATTATATTACAGATCCTTCATGCTATGTGAGAACATTTTGGCCTTCAGGGAGGGTAGGAAGGCATCCCTGAAAGCACAGGAGGTGTGAGTAACTGCTGGCTGACACAAGGACACCAGTCCAGCCCTACTGTGGTCACAGGCACCAAGGCAGGCTGGAGGCTTATTGGGCTGCACAGCCTTAGCTGTGCTCACACAAAGGGTAACAAGGAACAAGGTCCATTTACAGCAGTCTTGGGGTGCCCTGATTTTTATCTGCCCCAAACTATGGGAAAGCAAGAGGCCCCCCAGTCCATCCCTAAAGCAACTCTGGCAGCCAACAGAGTCTAAGGAATTATTATAACAATAAATCACAATAACACATCAAAATAATTAATCTATATTTTCTATATTATTATATAGAGAAGCTGTTTCTCTATTATATCAGAGAAGCTGGGGCTGCCCCATCCCTGGCAGTGTTCAAGGGCAGGTTGGACACAGGGGCTTGGAGCAAGCTGCTCCAGTGGAAGGTGTCCCTGCCCGTGGCAGGGGTTGGAGCTGGAGGAGCTTTGAGGTCCCTTGCAACCCAAACCATTCCGTGATTCTATGACCCCATGAAACCGGCATGCCCGGACCTGTTAAGCTGTGCAGAGCTGCACATACTGAAGCAATATCAACAGTCTCAAAAGCCCAATTCTCAGTCAGGAGAGATACGAATTGTGGGTGGAGCTGCCGCCCCATTGCATCGCCTGGGCTTGTCACAGTGCTGAAGCAGGAACAAGGCTGATTCCCACTGCAAACTTCTGCAGCGCTTGGTCCTCTCCCCACCAAGAGGCAGGGGGTGGTTTCACTCCCTGCGCAGGCTGTAGGCAGAGCATTAAATGCTCTCAAAGCAATTTTACAGCGGGGAAGCGGAGGCTCTGCAAACAGCTAATGGGTGTATTTCAATTCCCTATTAATTGCATATTTATTACCCGGCTGCTGCAAGGAAACGTCACGTTACGTTGATTAAATTTTTGAAGCCCTACAGTAAATATTTTAAACAAAAAAAGGTTTTGATCTCTGCTGCTGTTGGGAAGGGTGGGGGGAAGCTGCCATTAGAGCTGCTATAATTAGCAAGCTCCATTGCAGACAGTATTTTCCCACAGGCTCTGCAACATGCTTCGTCTGTGTCTGCATGTATTGAGACAGAACACTGTTTTATGTATACATTAGCTATAAATTATATATATATTTTATATATCCTGTGTGTGAGGAAAGGGGGAGAAAAGCAGCAAGCCTGTGCTGCTATCTCATGTCTCGTAGATAGGAAAGATAAAAGGCAGAAAAGGGGATTTCTGTGCACTGATTGATGTTTTGGGGGTATAGGTGACCCATCTGCTAGCCCTTTCTGACCAGATAATGTGTCTGGTTACTTAAGCCCTTGCCTGTACCTGCTTCTGTTCCAAACTCCAAGTCTCTGCCCATGTGCTTTTGGTTGATGGCCATACATACCATACATACAGGAGGATTTCACTGGGCAAGCCTCTGTAAATGTCACCCAGACATGGGGCAGAGATGACCAGGCACTGACATCCTGCACTTCATCTCCTGACCATCTGTGTGGTGTCGTCAACGCAGGCCAGCAGCAGAGAAAACAACAGTCCATATTTCTGACAGACTGAATCATCTTCATCTCCCGCTCAGCCCCCACTCACCTTCTGCACAAGAGGCTGCAAAAACCAAACCCAGCAGCAGAACTGCAGAGGCAATGTGTGACCAGCAGCAGTTTTGCTCCAGTGCTCCCTTCAGAGATGCTTGGGTACTGGTTTGGTCCCAGCCCTGCTCTCCCCAGCCCATGGCAGCAGCGGGGTCCCTATCCCAAAGCGCAGGACTCCACAATGGCCAAAGGCAGCTCCCTCTTCCCCCAGCTCTTCTCTTCCTGACATTCAACATGAATTAGAGGAGATATCAGTCACACCCTGCCAAACAGCCATGGATACCAGCCACAGGACAGGACAAGCTCAAATGATTCTAATATAGGGAAGACCGCTCCAACTAATAAACCCAGGGCTGTGCAGTTCAGTGGAGTCACAGGCAAACCAGAGGGCTGTCACTGATGGGGCTCAAACAGCCCAAGCTTGGCCCTGGAGCTGAAGCAAAAGCAGTGCTGAGGTTTGGCAAACCCTTTAAGGTACAATACACCCTTCAGGTTGTGTCCAAGCCAGCCTTTAGCATTTAGGTTGTGTTAGCAAAGGCTTGGTCAGTTAATGCAGGCATGCAGTGATTTATTTTCCTGCGCAGCCCTGAGCACAGTCGTGGTGCTCTCTTCCCCTATTGCTGTCCCAGAGTCTGTAGCTGCTACAGGCGAACCGACAGGCAATTTTCAGGGGCAGAATTTGTTGTTGCCAAGTCTCAGGAGTTTGTTAAGCTGCAGTATTTGACTTGGCTCATTTCCTGCAGTGGCTCCCTCTTGGAACTGTGTGATTGCAGGGGATGCAGCAATTATTAACAGTAAAACCGAGTTTCAATCTCTTACACGATTGTACATGAAGGTTCGGAAAGTGTGAACCTTCAAAGGCACAAAATATAGAGAGCAAGCCCAGGAATTATGCAGAATTTCTTTCTCCAACAAAGGGTTTTAAAAACCATTTTTGAAATTCAAGGGACCTTATGTCTGATTTCTGCAACAAAACTTGGCAGTGCTAAAACCAAATGAGCTGCATTTACCTGTGAATGAAAGGGTGGCAGTGGGGGTTTGGGGGAGACGTGGCTCCATTTGGCAAGTCCCAGTGCAGAGAAAAGGAATTAAATAAACAAAGCAGGAACAGAGTACTTTCAAAACGAATCAAACAGCATGGACCATTAATGTTTCAAGAGATAGGAGCTGTATGTGAGCCAACCATCCCCAAGATATTTATTCCCTATCTTTAAAATAGGGAATTGCATTAGAACAGGTAGAATCTTTCAAAGCAGGGAAAATTTTAAAGGGCACTCACTATACTTTAAAGAAGACTTCAAAAACCATCTCCAATATTGAGCTGAATAAGTTGGAGAGATTTGTAGGTTATAGCAAGGGAGAGTGATGGGAATACATATGGAGCAAGCTGGTTACTGCAGTAAACAAACCTCCCCCAAACTCGCAGCGAGTGCTTCAGCTCAGGAACAAATGGCTTCACATCTAGAAATAGGTTTTAAAGTAAGACAAGGCACTAGGTAAACACCAGCCAAGAGCTATAAAGTATTGTTATAGAAGGTGAAAGCCAACTAGCCTTGGCCATTGGGTTGGAGAGGAAGAGCATAGTTAAGACACTCCGTTCTTCATACCCTGAGATGTAGCCTTGAGGAAGCTAACCCCTGATGGCTTTGAAATTAAAAATGATGAAAAAGGAGAAGTTTTCATTACAAAGGAGGACAGCACAGCACAGCTATAGAGGCACAGCTTCAAACAGTGCTGCTTTACATCTGCAACAAAGCCAGCAACTGCACCGGAAGAAAGCGGCTCCTCGCCGCTATTCATAATGCACCATCAAGGGCAGCGGCGCAGCTCCCCTCTTCGTGCATCCCATCCCGCTGGTGAGAATGAACTATTTTATCTCAAGGAAAGAGACATTATCATTAATTGACTTGCACAGTGCTTGTCACTAATGGCTGGGTGCTGTAAAACAGAGATACTGTAATCATGGACAGAGTTTGAATATTAGCAAAGATTGCTGGGCTTTAATTCCGCCCCTCCGCAGGGCTGGCATTGCTCTTGCCATCACAGTCCCCAGGTTCTCTCCCAGGCACTGTGGCAGGGACCACCAGAGGTTTCTTTCCCCAGTGACAGTGTTCCCTGTCCCTTGTGGGACTACCCCAGCTCCTTATTTTCCTGCTGTTTTCCTTACCATGATCCCAGTGAGACAGAGGTAACTGTCTCCTGCATCCTTGCAATATTGGCCATCCCCTCAAATTAGGGTTTCTTTTTTCATTAATTTTAAAAGCCCCTTGGCTCTTCTTTTTCAGGATTTATTATTAATTTTTGTAATAATTATTCTATAATACAAAATAATAGGATCACAGAATGGTTTTGGTTGTGAAGGACCTTAAAGCTCATCCAGTTCCAACCCCCTCCCACGAGCAGGGACACCTTCCACTAGAGCAGGTTGCTCCAAGCATGTTCTGCTTGTAATTTTTAAGCTGCTTTTTAAATGTTAGTCTCCCACCATGGTTGTAGCACTGTCCTGGCTCTGTCTTGGGTAGCATGAGACAGCAAAGGGGTGGCTTGAAGCCCCTTAATAACCCAGTGGTAAGATTTACCCAGCATAACCATCAGCTTCAAAGCATTCTCCGAACCCTTGTCCGACAAACCCTGCAATAAACTAAAGGGTTTAGTGTGGAACAAGAGCTTGAATTGATGCAACAGCCCTAGCAGCTCGCCCAGCAGCCAACAAGCGCCTCACCACTGTATCTGACCACATCTCCTGCATCCACCCCATTCAAATTGGGTTGAAGGATGCCCAGGTCAGTGTCAGGGCACTGGAGCTCATTGGAGCTGTTCCATACAGAGCCAGAGCATAAGCCAGATGCTGCTTCCCGGGAAAGCCTCCCCACTGCATGGGGAGGAGGCGGTGCAGAGCCGTGTGCCTCCCAGCTAAGCATTAGTGAAGCTTTTTAATCTCTCACTGTGGGATTTCTTTTTGCTTCAGCATCGCGCCATAAAGTATTTCAGACAAGGTGACATTTTCCATCTGCATAAAGTGCTTGCAAACATTGTGAATTTAACTTTTATTGGCCTGATTTAGGGGTATGGGACTGTGCATAGTCTTGGTCTCTCAACCTATAGTCCTGCACTTTAAGTGATGAATTAGTCAGTAAAATAAACAGGGTATTATCAAGCTGTACACACGTCTGCATCTTCCAAAGAAAATTAAACCTTGTCTGAAAGTACAAAAGCTAATGATGGTGAAATCAACTTGGCCATAAATTACCCAAAACTCAAAACCAATCCAGAAGTATCCGAGAGCTTGAACATTCTCCTGGAGCAGAAAGCCTGGAAAATGCTTTCTGCTCCAAGGTGTGTATTGAATGGCAGTGTACGACCACGCTGAACCACTGCACAGCACTGTCTGTGCCACTGTCTGTCCAGGTGCTGACCATTCCCCATGAAGTCTGAGCAATGGATCAGTAGATTCACCAGGGCAAGATCCCGATGTTACCGCAGTTCCCATTCTCTTCCCCACATACCAAGGGGAAGAGTGATCCATCAGTTACCATCTGCAGCGATAAACAAATGTTGATGTCTTAATGGCAACCACCACACCTGCAGCAAGGGCATGATGGAATACTGATAGAGCCATTAGTACCCAGGCTGGTGATGTGATTTTATATTTCATTTAACCCAGAACACAACATGCTGCAATGTATATATTTGCAACTGCTCCCTTGATGGTCTCTCTGGAGTATTATAAAGATTTATCATGTAGTGTTTGGTCAATACTAAATACCATGAAATGTCAGTAGAGCAGGTCTTGGGATTGCTTGAGCAGTAAATAACAGAATCCTATAATACCTAGAAAGAAATGAGCAGGTGAGCAAGTAACCTTAAAGAAACAATGAAACTAACCTGAACCCTAACCTTTTGGAAAAAAAACCACAACAAAGCAGCAAGGACTTCATTATGAAGTCCTCTTGACTTTTGATGAGTTCTACAAATACCTGTCATTTAAGTGCTTTGAAAAGGGTAGCCGTTTAGCTCTGGAAATGCTGTGCCATGGATTTTTGGGGCCAGATGCCACATTAAGTTTCCTTTCTTTCAGCTATCTCAGCCTGCCTTATCACCCTGTGTCAGCAGGAACATCCTCTGCATCCTCCTCACCAGAGACCTGGCTGAGAAACAGCAGCATGGAAAACAGGATGGACACCCCTTCCCAAATGCTGACACTGGCCCTCCTAATCACTACTCCCCAGCTAATGGTGGGTATCGCTCAGAGAAAACCCGCCAGGTTTGTTTCCTCCAGGTCAGTAGCTGGCTACCATTTAAACATGTTCCTCTTTCCCTGTCTCTGACTTGCAGAATAGCTGCTAACTAACCAAAAGACAACATGGTGAGCCAAGGCTATTAGTGAATAATAATGCCATTTGCAGGCAGCAAAGGCTGAAAGGCTTCCAGAGCAGTTAGCAGTCTGCGGGCATCTCCCAGAAATGCATGAGCAGAGCTCCTGTGCATCAGCCAAAGAGCAATTACTCTTGGAAAGCACGTCTGCCTTGCGCTGTAGAATCTCTCCCAATGTCCTGACTTTAAAAAGAAAAGAATGTGCTGAAACAAAGAGAAACTGGAGGAAAAGGACTTGCCATGCACACCACACGGCACCCTCCGGCACCACGCTGGATACCCAATGGCAGGGACAGAGCTGGGGTGAAACCAAGCCTAGAGCCTGGCCTTGAGGAAGAGGCCATGGGTAAGCCCCCTCCCGGCCTTCCCAAGAGCAGAGGTACAGGCAGCATGCAAAGCTCCTCGGAAAGCTGCACTTTTAGGATGGAGTTCAGTCAAGCAGCCTCCTGTGTTGGCTTTCTCTTTTTGCTTTTGGCTTTCCGATGTTTCTTTTCCCCAAACATCTCATTTGTAGCAGAAGATTATATTCCTAACGGGGTCATTTGGAGTGCAGTATTGTACACAGTTCTGCTCTTTAAAGAACTAGCACGAATCCTAACAGCTCTCCAGGCAGGAAATCTGGTGGGAACTCTGCTTTCCTGCTTACTGATCTAACACTGGATCCAGCGATCCCACTGAGCCCATCAGTGCAGCGTCTTGGTAGCAAATAATGACACGGGGAGCCACCAAAGGACTGTTTTATGGTCCAAACTTGTTAACTTCAGAGAACAGGTCTTTTACAACATCATTATATTTTTTGGCAAATCACAGAGATGCTTCTAGCTTATGCCACATCTTTGTTTAACCACTCTGCTGTTATTTTTCTCCCCTTTTAAATTGTGTATTTCAGTTCCTACTTGAGTCTTATTGTCAGCATTACAGTGTGTGTGCTTTTTCCTGTATGCTGTTGTACATTTTTGTGGTTCACTTCTTTTAATTATGCATTTTAAGTACACTGTTTTATGACATCACTTGTTAATTGTTCAATTATCACTCTGCTCCTCCACTGCTCTACAGTGTGCAGTAGCCTTGAAGGGCTGTAGGAGTGTGCCACAAACAGGAGAGAAAAGAAGCAAATGGCCTAAAGACCCAAAGATGCATCGTAGACAGTTCTGCACTATTTAATTACATGTTGTTTGGCAAATAATTGGTAAGAAATAAGCTGCTTTCTCATTATTGTGAGAGCTTCTGCAATTTGCCACCAGGCCCCTGCCACGTGAAGCCTCCTGCTTCTGGATGGCTTCAGGGACAAGATCCTGGTGCTGCCATTAGCCCTGGAGAGGGTGAAGCTGCGATCTGCATAGGTCATGGCTGGCAGGGCTATGGGGTTACAGGCTGATGTGCCACTCTTAGGGCTAACAGCATCTCATGGCACCGTAGACATCAGCGTGGGGACTGTGCGAGGCGGTCAGCTGGTACCTAAAGGATGCAGGTTAACAGGAGATAAGATGCAGTTAGCCATCACCTCTTAACTCCCTCAGCTCACCTGCTGCTAAAAGTCCATGCTCCTGGTCTTTAATTTACTCCCACACTTACTACATCGTGCCTCCCACCTCACCTTTGCTTTAGGATGCCATCCCCCTCTTACCCTTTGCATCATCTAAAAGTGGGCTGCATCTCCCTGTCATCATCCTTGTCTGAATTCAGTAGGAGTAATTAAAAACAGACCAAACCCCAAGTGATGCAGCTGCACAATTAGTTGAGCTGTTATGGTGAGCGCTGTATCTGTGTCTCAGCAGCAGACAGGTACACACATTCCGATGGATGGATGGATGAAAGGAGTGGTGCTGTCTATAGATGCAGATCTATTGAATGGCTTGCTTTCAGCTTGGAAAGATAAAGGTTCATGCCCTCTCTGACAGGAAGGACTGACACTGGGCTTGTATTATCTGAGCAATTGGTTCAAGTAGACAAAGGCAACGCTGCTCAGGCAGTTGGTGTTATAGCATTGGGGTTTTGAGTATCTCCCGCTCAGATTTAGGAGACTAAGAAAAGTGATTAAGAGGTGCCCAATTCCTCCCACACGCGCAGCCCATGTGTGACACTTACTGATCGTCCATGTTAATGTGCACACATTGCCTTTTTTATCATACAATGCCCAAAGACAGCCTGGAAGCTTGTTTATGACACTGAACTCTTCATCACATAGCTCAGACAAAGGTGCTCCATGGCACATCCAGTTTCATTTGCACATCAGGGAATCCCAGAATGGTTAGGGTTGGAAAGGACCATACCTTAAAATAACTTGGAAGGGACGCGTGAGTTGATGGCTCGTGTTTCTGTTAAGAATGTGACCCATTTATAACAAAACCCTGAAAGAGAATTGAAGATGCTGAGATTCCCCATATATCACTGCAGTATCTCACTTGTTTTACAGTAATTTGATGCTGCCTGAACACAGTAGTCGACCTTTTTTCACTCCTGCTTGCAGGGTAGAACAGCAGGGATGATAAACCTTATGCTTTAGTTCAGAAATAGCACACATCAGTGAGAGCGACCAGGGCTGCACCACGGGAGAGAGTGGGCTGTGGCAGCTCGGAGCAATGCCGATTACTGGGGTTTATTATACATACAAGAAAACCATATTGCCTGCCAGAGAAATTGCACCTTGGCCTAGAAGCCTGCTAAGGGTTTGTTTGCTTTTTAAACCTGGGTTCATACCTAGGTTTATGTCCCTTCTCTCCTGGAAAGTGTTCATTTGAGAGCCCTGAATGGCTTGGGGTCCTGAGGAGCTGAAACAGAGGCTTTCACAAGCGCTGTGATGGACCTGCTCCTCCTGCAGCTGGCAGTGGCAGGACTCTGCATCAGCGGAACACACATTCAGGTTGCTCTTCTTTCCTAAAGGCAAAACTGGCATCTCACAACACCCTAAGTAAAAAGAAACGTGTGAAATAGCTGCTTGAGTTGGAAAGGGAATCGTGATGTGACCGCGGAGGGGACATCTCACTCCGGTCCCTTGAGCATTGTGTTTGTGCCCTAAATTGGGGCACAAAAATGAAGAGTTGAAGTGACCTTGCATCACTGTGCCTGATTTGTGGAGGATCAGCTTTGTTCTTGGAGTGGCACTGTCATGGGGAAGGATAAACCTCAGCACAAAGAGACTGGGTAAAAATAATAAAGCAAATGTAGCACAGGATGAAAGCAGCACTCGGGGTCATCTGGGTGCTGGATAGCATCTGCTTTTGTGTATAGAGAAGGAAACCTAGCATGAGTAATGGCTCTGAAGCAGCTACACTGGATGTTTATCACACAGCTACTACTGGGGCAAATGAGAACATTTCCACTCTTTCAGCAGGCAGTGCACAACGTGTGTGACTCTCACAGTGACCACAGGCCTCAAGAACAGTGGGCAAGCGCCTTCCTTGTAGAAAACCATATAATCCCTTTCCAAACCCGTGAAGCCCAACCTCAGAGATCACAGGGAGCTTGCCTGATTAAAGACCAGAATAAATTTCGGGGCCAGGTTGTCTGGCTGTTGTAGCAGCAAATGGGAAGAAGGGCCTCGGGCTGTTTTCCTTGACATGGCAAACTTACATGACATATCATTTGATGTGTTGATTCTATTTCCTAAGCATTGCCTAGCACAGAAATCAAGCTGGCTGCAGCTCAGCAGCCATCAGCTCTGCCCCACACAGTCCAACACTTCTGCCTTGCAGGGCAGGAGCTGTGCCTGGCCCCTACATCTCTCCTGGCAAGGATTATGCTCCCACACGGGCAGGAGCATCTTTTCTCAAGGTGTCTTCCCCACCTCCAGCACAAGCTAATTATAACCCCTGCACTCCTCCATCAGCTATTTACATGATCACAGCCAGCCTTTGGCATGATTTCTTGCTAACGCTGTAACTGTAATGGCAGTCTCATAATGACTCTGCTGCCACCAGCTAAAGCTGTGCTGCAAATCATCTCACCTGGCTCAAGTTATCTACACGGGAATCAGCTGGGTGGGTGAATGGTCCTGCAACACACACGGCCCAAGATGAACCTGAGCTTTTGATGGTGTGTTCCAGAGGAGGCATCACATCCCTTTTTATCCCCAGAAAAGGGCAAATCCCACTGGAGCATCACTGGCTCCGGGGCTTATCTCTACGGGTGACAACCAGGAGGAAAAGCTTTCATCCTGAAAGAACTCTGATGAGCTGTTCTTACATCTCATACGTATGAAAGGAGGAAAGAGTTGCTTGGGAGGCTTGAATTGGTGTTTGGCTGGTGGGATCTCTCTTACTTATGATAACGTGTGTGAGGAGGACAAATTGAACCCGACTGTCAAGTCCTGGAAAAAGCACCCAGCTTAGAAGTAGGAAAAGAAGATGAATCTGTACTTTCTGCTTTGTTGTTGAGTTTAAAAAGAGTTTTAAAAGCAAAATCGATCCTAAATCTTCAAGGTTGAACCTTCGGGTCTGTCAGAGTTTCTTTTCAACACTAACACGTCAGAGCTTGCGGACAGACCTCTAAAGATGCCATGAAAGGGTAATGCTGAAGTGAGGAGACAGCTGAGACTCTTCCAGTTGGGAGAATTCTCCAGCCTGCACTTCCTGACAGAGGCAAGGGAGATGGCAGATGGTAGGTGGCATCTTGTTTATCAAAACAAAAACTGTGGGATCTCTTGAGGTGCAGGGAAAACCTCACAGCTGAAGTGAGAAGTTGTCTGTGTGCACTCTCCTCTGAACTAAAAAACTGCTTCTGCTTGGTGCTGCTTGGAGGCAAAATGAATCTAGCCAAGGAGAATGAATAGGCAGGACATCGGTCTGGTGCTGGCTTGGGAGATAAGGTCACCAGGGCTGCCAGGAAGCTTTGACCGCAGGAAACCATCACTGAGGGTTAGAAGGGCATCCACACCAGCAGGTAACATCAACCCCGCTGAGAACCTCAGTTCCAATCATTTCAGACAACACTTTTCTGTGTGTTTTCCTTGTGTTCAGGCCTGTGGCATGCAGAAAATGACTGGTATGTGTTCATATTCTGTCTTTAATATCTAAAATATCTGGGGACTATTTGACCTTTTTTTCCCCCAGATGAATTTTTCTGAGTTCTACAAGAAGTGCATTACATTTCAGCATTTCTAACTAAGTAACACTATCCCAGTTTTGAACAGAAAGGGCATTTAACCCAGTGTATTCCCTGTATACTCCAAACGCCCAAATAATGAGCGTATCCACAGCAGAAAGATGAGGCTCTCAGTACAGAGCACAACTGTAGCATCCTCATGGAAGCTACCCAAAAATGGGGGTAAATGCCTCCCACAGGGAATAGTGAGAATTAGCAGGGGCTTCCTTTAGAGCTGTGCAGCTTGTGACTGCTTCTCCCAGTGGAAAATACTGGGATGGTTAGGTAGATAGTAAATTACTCTATGTACTGAAGCAGATGTGTACCCAAGCAGATGTGGTCATTCTGCCACTGGGGCAAAGCCAGAGCAGCTTTAGGGATGAGAATGGAGAGAAATTGGAATCAAAAAAGGTATAGGAGGAAAACTGGAACCCTAATGTCGCTCTTTCTTTCAAACTGATCTGTACACATGTCACACAGTTGGATGTATGAATAGTAAATTATTCTATTCATTTCTTACTCTTGATGAACAGTAAATTAGTCTAATAACATTTACTGTTGAATTCATTGATTGTCAGAGGGAGATTAGAAGCAAATAGCTTTTAAGTCTTTCCAGCTGCAAACATTAGAGTTGTCTAAAGTTATGATTTTTGACTGTAATTAGCTGCAGCTCTCCAGCATCCCCCCACCAGCTCCATCTCTGCCAGCCAGTCCTGCTTCGGTGGCAGCAGGGATCCCAAAGTGCTTCAGCAAGGTGAGCTGCTGCAGCTCCCGTGGCAGAGCAGGTAACAAAAATAACAGTGATCTAAACAAAACTGATCTACCTGAATGGCTTAAGAGTGCTGCACAGCAAGAATGCTGCAGAGTGGATTGTATACCTGAGAGCTGTGAGGATGGGGGTATAAGGCGAGTGTGTGTGTGTGTGTGTGTGTGTAAAGTCAGGCTCTGCCACAGCATGAAAAGCCTTTCTATTCTGTGTCTGGAGGGTCTGAAGTGCTCTTACACAGGATGACTTCAATGAAGTTGCTGTACCGACACCAGTGGAATACAAGTGTGTGTGCGAAGAGAACAAGACCCATAAAACAGCAACCAAGTCAAGTGAATTTAAGACGGATGCTTGCCTAGTACCTGGTGTGCCTCCTGTTTGTCATCCTCCTGCCTGTAGCTTCAGCTCCGTGCTGGGATTAGGTCCAAGCAGTAGGAAAGCCCTACTGGCTGTTTAGCAGACACAGAATCACCTGTAGCCAAAAGAAACCATCAACAGCAGAATCATTTCAAATGCTAGCAGGGCTTGGAGTTGTTTATTACCTTTATCTACACCCTCTTCCCCCTCCTTTTCTTTCACAAGACTAAAGAAGCAAATAAAAGTAGCCGTCTCTTGATATGCGAGTCAGGTTTTATTCCTGTTCGAGACATGTTGTGCTCACTGCAAGCTGCAGGTGGGTTGAAACACAAGTAAGTGCTTTGGGGAAATCAAGCCGCCTGCAAGCACCAGAGCCCTGCTGAACACCTCATATGGGTACTGCAGCCACCTCCAGTGCACCCCTGCTAACACAGCCAGGGCCCACACACTCTTCAGGTGATGCTGCTCCGGAGGGAAGGGAGCAGGAATGGGGACACCCCATGAAGCATCAGGAGCTGCAGGCAGGGATCAATGCAATGCCACTCACCATAAATGCAGGGAAATTCTTTTCCATCACAAAATGGAAATCTGTTAAACTCTCTCTGGGCCAACAGTTGGGTTTTGGTGGGATATTCCACTGGGAAACCTGGAAAGGTATTTCATTGACTTGAAACATGTCGGCTCTGGTCTATATTTAGTTTTCCACTCACCTGGGCTGTTGGTGTTTTCTGTGAGCAGTTCTCCATTTGCAGGGGTATGCTGTTGGCTTTGGTGGGGCTGAGGCATCTCCTCTGGAGCATGACGGAAGGGGAGAATGGGATGCAGAAGCTGTGGGGAAGAATGGGACCACGATTCCTGCAGAAGCCAGTGAAACCTCAGCTGCAGACAAGGATTAATGTCAAAGTAAGAGCTTATTAAAGGAAACTGAATTGAATATTTGCTCATTTCATTTTTTGCTTTCTCTCCTTCCCACCTAATGACCCACAATAACTGACAAAATACCCAAACTTGGGGGAAACCGGAGTTGTGATTGTTTGGAGGGGGTTGATATTAAAAGCTTTACTGTTCCTGCCTTTCTTACACTAAGGTTTTCAAACAGAAATATACACACACACCTTAAACAACAAAAGGCTGTAATGACTGCATTGTCACCAGCCAAAACTGTACTAAAAATAAATAAATGCTGCAGTTTAACATAATTCAGTAGGCAGGGTCCTTACTATTCTTCCACCATTCAAAAGATTCAATTTCAGCATTATACACTCCCTCTCTGTAGCATCCCTCATCTGACTAGCGCTGCTTTCCAAGTTGCTATCTGCTCATGAATGCAGAGGGTTAAGGATAACCACAGTTAACAGTATAACTTAACAGCACAGGAGCGAGTGCTATGGTCACTGATGCATGGTTTTAAGTGGTAGGACCTGGTGAAGAGCCTTGGTTTAAGTGTACTAAAAGTGAGGTCCGGGTTTGTTAATGAGGAGCATTGTCTGCTGCAGACAGTAATTTCACTACAAGATGCAGTCTTCAAACTTTTCACTCTAATTAGAATGCATTTCCATATTCTTTATCCATTTCTTCTCTTACTGAAATCTTCTCAAATGACCTTTTTTTCTTTCCCTTCACTTATGACTCATCCAAAGATTTTTATTTTTCCCAAAACAATCATTCAGATGCAACCGCATTTTTTCCAGTAAACATGTTAAAAAATAAATGACCTTGCCAGCTCATGCTCACACAGTGGGAGAAGGGCATTAGCAGTGCAGAGGCAGCTACTAATAATACACAGGGAAATTAACTATGGGAGAAGACCGTCTACTTCTAATTCCTTGAGCATTTAATTTCCAAATGCCCTGCAGTGGAATGTGTCTCGAGCAGGAGTTTAATGGCTACCAGTGGAGTCGCAGCACTGGGAAAACAAGTCCCAGTAGAACAAGGGGCATTTTGTGCACAGAGGAAAATGGGTTATCATCTGCTAAGGAGGCGTTTCTTTTTCCTTTCCTTCAGTCCTCCATGTCTGTGTCCAGTTCCAATTTTTGTAATAAAGTAAATTATTAACTCAAGTTGATGGATTGGTTGGTGTTGGTAATAGGCTTTCAAAATGATTAGTGATATATACTCATTGCCCAAATTAAAAAGCCGTATTAAAAATAAGGAGAGGAAATGTAGCAGCATTATCAAAGTAATAATTTCTATTTAGTGCATATCTTCCCTGAACTTTGGCAAACGCTAAATTATGCAAGACAAACACTAATCTGAAAGCATTCTAATTAATGATGGTATTTCTTTGCTATCAAATTAAACCCAACGTATTCACAGTGCATCTGACTTCAATGTTATTGCAAGTTCTTCACAGTTTGAGGAAGACTGGTGACATGTTTGAAAATGTTATACCTACACCCAAGTTACCAGGCTTGAGCCATAGTCTTCCCTTGCAGAGTCATTATTAATGGGAAAGACTCAGGGTTCACCCAAATATTTGTTTTGTTGTTCAGTACTTCAACCATCTCAAGGTAACAAAACCAACCCAGCAGAGATGGGTATCTTGACATCAATTAATCACAGTGCTTTGTTATCCAGGGTTTGCTATAGTTTTCACCAGCTAACAAACAGAATCAAACAGTTGCTTTCACTTTAAAGACCCTTTATAGATGAAAACACATTTACAAAACTTCTCTCAGAATAAAACAATCATCAGGCAGCTAATTAAGCACATTGGAAGAACTGAGCTTTGGAGTTAAAGACCTGTCCAGGCTGCAACATCATTTTCACTTTGTTATTATGTGCAGAAAGCTAATAGAAATATAATTTGGGGGGGGGGGGGGAGAAAAAAAGAAGGAAATCACATTAGTGATTTGCCAGAGTGAATGGAGATGTCAAAAATGCTCATCTAGAGAAGCTGTCAGGAGTTTAAATAGATTTTTCACTGACTTGCCGTTCTTAATTATAGCTCAGCACCCTGCACAGGTTAAAAATGCCGGGTTCCTTCGAAACAATGAGCTCCTTACCATCTCGTCACATTCCCCTTCTCTTCCTTTCAAATGGATCAATCAGATGCCAACACATAACATTTTTCATTTACATCTTTTCTTAAGCATCCTGATCCACTGCAATTATATTTTTACCCAAACCTATCCTGAAGGGGATAGAAGAGATTTCATGGAAGAAGCATAATTGGCAATTGAGCTTGCTCTTTCGGGGGCTTCTTTTATGAGAAAAGATAGTGGGTTTATTTTTGCTGTAGAAATTCAGCACTTAAATTAGGGGCTACGCTGGCTACTTAGTTAAATAATCTAGAATAATCAGGTCAGGAGGGAATAGCACATACCTTCATGTTTTGTATTAATTTCTCAGATAATGTAATTCTACATACTATCCGCATTCAAGAGCGCATCCAAAAAGAGCTGCAAACAGGAGGATTGACAAGTTGCTAATCCAATCCTCTGACTGTCACAGGGTGCCACGTAAAAGGGATCCTTTGTTCTTTAAGAGCTGATTGAGTTCCATTAGTCTACATATTCAGAGCCCTGGGCACAATATTAATGCTAATACTGTTGTTACGGAGATGGAAAGCCGTTAAGAATGAACAATAATCAGCTCACAATATCATTGGACATATTCATGCCGCTTGTAGTGTGGGGAGATCCGATAGCTCTAAACCTTTCTAAAGAGAGAAGGAAAATCCAATTAACATCTTCTGTGTAAACCTCCTCGGCTACTTTCACTGGAGATGACCTTGGGCAGCTGCGCTGCAATTTTGCCAAACCCTCAATTATGTCTTTAATTCAGCAGCGTCGCTGGGTTTTGCCCAAACAGAAGGCCTGGCTCGGCAGCCTGCCCCTCATGCTGGGGGATAGCTGCTCACACAAGTTGCCTCAGCAGCCATTGGCATGCTCTGCACCAGGCTATGACACAGGCAACCAGCCTTCGGGCTTTACAAGCCCATTGGGATGTTCAAGCCAACAGCAACAAAACTCCCTTCTGTGCCCTTCCATCATGACTTGGGCAGCATCCCTGATGTGGATGTTCCAGAGCACAGGGCTGGTGAGACCTGGGGAGTGGCTAATTGCTTCCTGATGATGAAGGATGAAGGAAGCCCCTACAAATGGCCCCACGAGGGATGGCAGACCCAAGCCTTGCAGCCCAATTCTCTGGAATATGTTCAAAGGAAAAGCTGCTCCTATAGAACAAAAGTTCCTCGCTATCACTCTGAACTGGACCTAGAAAAGCTCTAATTATGAGCAAAATTTAGCCTTATGTTAAAAAAGAAATTAAAATAAAGGAGCATTTTTCTTTGGGGAATTTACCTGCATTAGGTGCCCAAGGTAGGGTGAGGAAGTAACTGCTCTGAAAGAACTCATAAAGAATTCATTTTTGAAGTTATTTATTGCCCTGTACACTTGATATTCTTCAGTGAGCTAGAAAGTAAAGGTATGTTTTTGCAGCCTGCCCTCCATATCTCTTTCTGCTCTGGCAAGCAGCCTGCAATTAAACTAGCAGACATTGCTTGGCAGTGAGCACTCATCCTGGTGGCCACATAGCTTAAGGCTTCCACTAGGCAACATTACCTACAGCAAGGTCTGGAGCTAATTATGAACAGGACTCTTAAAGGAGTGAAGGTCTCGATGGGAAGGAATACATTTGTTTCCAGACAGCTTCTGGACACAAAGCTGTCCCTTCTTGTGACTGAACAATTCATGGGAGAAGAGGTAAAAGACTTCTTCCTGACTCTGCTAATGCCACTGAGACGCTCAACGTGAATTGTAAGTTGTGTTCAGCCTGAAACTTTGTTACAGCTGCTGTCAACACCACAAGTGAAAGAGCCCAAAATACAAAGCATTTGAACTCTTTCTTTTCATTTCCCTTTCAATACACCGGGATGATACCGCCTTATCTCAAACACACACTTGCACATTTGCACTCTATAATGGAGAAACAGCACTACATACAGGGCCCTAAAAGTAAACACCAAACCCTGCAAATCTTGCGTATAATTAGGGAGATTCTTCTGGATTTATTATTTTTTTCCCCAGAGCTGTTACTGCTTGATTTGGCTGTCATCTGTGTCACTTCTGGGGGAAGAATTTCTCTGTGCTAGAAAGGGAGAATCAAAACAGCGAGCTAATAACTTGTTACAGCAGCGAGATTAAGGAAGGAAATAATGAAGCAGAGCTGCTGACAGCAGTAAGGTGGTTGTACCTCCTCCTTAAATGAAGCAGATCAGGGTCACCCTTTGCTGTAGAGGGTCTGTCTCAGGAAGGACAAGCATCTGATGGACACATACATCCTCTGAGTACCTACGTCATGTGCTGGCCAGACAAAACACTCTGAGCTGAGCACTGGCTGTGGCTTGCAACTGAAAACAGCTTCCCCTTAAACACCCCCCCCGCCCAAGACAACAAAACCAATTCAGTCTCAAATTTATCCTTTTGATTTAATTTCCTAGTGTATTAATTTTGGGCATTCAATCTCATTGATCTGTTGGGTCCATCTCAGCTGTGACCTTGATTTGATTGCTTAATTGGCTTAGCAAAGCCTGGATGCATTAGCTCTGTAACGTGCTTGCTTGATTTCTGCATGTGCTTGCTTATTCTCCCTTGTAAGATCTATAAAAAGTAAACAGAACTTCTTTTACAAAAAATGGCAGTCAATCTTAGTAATTCCAAGGCAAAGATAATCTCAGGTATATAGGAGAAGCGTGATGCTTCTCTTAGCATAAACAGAACAGTTTAATCTTGCCTTGCTGAGATCTGGGAATGTTTGAACATTGACATGAGCCCTTCAGTGAAACTTTCTAGTTTAACAGATTCCTGTCCAGAAACGGCTTGGCTGAGGCATGAGCTCTTATTGTCTTCAGATGACTGCTGTGGGGGTTGCTCCCACTGGTAAAAGCAGAGTAAGGCATAGCCGATGGCAAGATCTGCAGATGCAGCAAAGCTTTCGTATGTTTCATTCAGGATCCTATCATCGTTATACCTGACTGAACCAAATCTCTGCTGCTGCCGCTGTGATTTTAAGCGTGCCGATGCAATGAACTGGCAGTTCTGGGTTTGCTTCATTTGCATTCAAACAATCAAGATTTTTAATTAAAATGCATAAGTGAATCAGCCACCAAAAGCCCCATCTCCCCTGTTATTTATTTTTTATATGAAACCTTCAGTTTGATGGATAAGCACTGTCATTGGTCATTCCTGCTAAAATGATCCCATCAGCAACGAAGTATTTGACAAATCTGATGCTAAATTTTTCATCCCTAGCTTTCAGCACTTGTGGTCCATTAACATAAATAGTACATCTCACACTTCAGATCTATTCTTTGAAGCCCTTCTGGATTCAGCACTCTGTTCAAGAGGGAGAGGTACAGGTCAAAAGCATGGTTTGAGATTCAAACTGTGCTCTCCTTATGGCTTGCTTTATATATGGTCAACCACAAACACAGCAGTCAGAGCATCCTTTACTCCTTCAGTGTATTCCTTCTGTGACAACTTTCGCTCCTTTCTGTACAGTGACAGGGGGTTTGGTGGTGAGCTGGTGGAACACAAAGCAATCTGGACTTTCTCCTAACTGAAACCCATTTTCTTTGTGCTTCTTTTTTACCTTGTGACAGTGGTATCTGCAGTCATCAAAAAAGTCCCCACTGCTTCCAGAAAGCACTACTTTCCAGCTGGGCACTGAAATTTAACTCCAAGGAAAGTAATTTGTCCCAAGAACTGCATCACATAGAGAATAAAGCAGAAAACACACTCTGCCACTATCCTGTCTCAGAGGATTACTGTAAAACTAAATAACAATGCAGCATTCCTTAAAAAACTGAACTCTTGCTCACATGCTAAAAAGCTGTAAGAGTAACAGCATCATCTGGTGGCTTCTGCCACAAAGAATGGATTAATTGATTTCTTTTTGTTCTACTTTCATTTAAATTCCTCATCCCCCAGGTGAGGTTTGGTCCTGAAGGGATGCAGAAGAGGAAAAACAGGCAGAAAATGATAAAAATGAGGGAAGATAGCAGTGAAATCCTCAGCTACGCCAAAGCATTAAACTGCATCTCAGTAGCTGAGATCTTTTCAAAAAGATGTTTTAAAGAACATTTTGAAACACCACCCCCATTGAAGTCAAGCTTCATTTAAGGCAATACCAGATGTGCTTGGGATTTTTGAGGAGTACATGAAGAACAGGAATGATGCTGCAAAAGGCCTTGAACTTTAGATAAGGACTGGTGTAAACCTCAACAAAATCTTAAGACAATTCTTTTCCACCATTTCTTCTGTAGGTGCCAAATCAAATCCTTCCAACGGCTCCTGCATCTTCTGCTTGGAATTCTTATTATTGATCCTCTTAACTTTTGGAGAGGTGGCATGTAAAAATGAGATGAACATATATTAGTCTGCAAAAGAGTTTCAGCTGTGAACAAGTGCTATTATGATTATGACTGTAAAACAAGCTAATCCACCAGAGCTTACATGTACAGCTAGTGTAGCACTGGAGGCTGAATCAGCCTGCCTTAGATATTAAACCTCCTGACCTAAATGGGTTGAAGTATTCCCACAACCATCCAAGGTCCCCAGTAAGAAGTTTACTGCAGTCCAGATGAAGCAGAAGGGCACCACGAGCCTATAGAACCCAAAGTGTTCAGGGTTAGTTGGTGCAAAAGCTTATTAACAAGGCAATAAAGTGAAAATTATTCCTTCTGGCTTTATTGGTGCACAATGTCTGTTTTACATTCATACAGTTTCTGTCCTATCCTTGGCAGTTGTCTTCTTTGTTGTATTCTTACAAAGAGAGAAATATCAAAACATTAATTTAAGCTGTCACAATGCAAAGGGCTGACAGTCATAGAAAGAATTATCATTATGGCAGAGAATGGAGACAAGTTAGCGAAGGAAAATTAAAGTGACTAGCTAAACAGAACCAAACTTCTTGAAAAACTGAGGATATTGCCATGACAATTCGAATTGCTCCGACTTCTTTTTGTGTTTTCCAGCACTTTCCTACACAGTCTATTATCAATCTGATGGGGGAAACAAAGAAAGAGAAATCACTTCATATACATGCTAGTTTAGTGAGATAAGTATTTCAAAAGAGAAGATTCATCCTGGACAAGTTTGTGCCATAAGATAAATGGGAGCTAACAGCAATCTTCGTCATTTTCCATAATTGTAGAAGTCAGACTGACCAAGGTTACAGCCTGCCTAATCCTTCTTGCTAATGCCTACAATATGGAAATGCTTCTTGGTCTTCTTCAGGGCTTTTCTGGACAACAAAAATGATTCCTTTCTAGCAAACAATCAGATTCCTGCAGGTGGTGGCTCAGGGTCTCAAAGCACTTTGTGTATTCCTAAGAATCAGTTGAGTAATTTTACAAGTGAAATAAGGAAGGGAGCAGTTAAAAGAAGAAAACAACCACTTCACTCCTGTGTTATGCTTTTCGTCTTGGAACATTTTACTGTGGCTCTGAAGAAACTGAATGCACGAGAGTCTCAAGGTGCACATCCATGCCCTGTAAGCTGGACCAGCATCTTTCTCTGGTAAAGTAAAGCAACAGATTCTTTGTCATAAGACAAGCTTTTAGCAGGGAGCACAATGCTGAAGCCTTGTGCTCTGTCCTCTCATCATATGCTACCCAGGTAAGAGGAGGATGCTAAGAATTTAATGCAAAGAGCTGATGAAATTCTGCATCCATCTTCCACACAAATGTGCACTGCCTTCTAGCTAGAGCATCTGCAGTGCAAATTAAGTCACTTAGCATTGCAGTGGCTAACTGATTAGACTACTAACGAAGCATGAGCCCACAAGATTGCTTTATATAGTCAAAATTTCTAATTAATTCTCATACACATAAGCAATCATTGAGTTAGTTCAGCTAGCACATCAAAACCAGATGAAAACACCAAAGGCTGAGCAAATCAGTCTTCCCAAGGTAGATGAATGAGAGGCTTACATGACTAATGCCAACAGGACAGAGGCACGGAACTCCCTGTGGGTGTAAAGACATAAGATCCTTTCCACTTGTTCATCATCCTTATGTGCCTTTAAGCGCTGTAATCCTGGAATTAGAAAAGCAGGCTGTTTAGAAACACCACAGTAGGTAGCCTTGAGGTTGTGTACGTATTCTGTAGCTGTAGGCACTCAATTCAGTACATGTCAAGACCAACCTTCCAGCATTGCCAGCCACTGTCTGTCCATGGGCTGGTGTGTCCTCACAAGGTCAGACCCCCTGCACAGTGAAGTCACTCCTAAAACATCTGCAGAGATTGTAAGATATAAAAAAAAGAACAGGGAAGGGCTGCAAATCACTATTATTCGCCAAATAAATCAGATGTACATTATGACTTGGGAAAGCAGACAAGAAAACACTTAGAAATGTAATAAATGTGAATTGCTGCAGACCCACCAAACATAGATTCAGTCCCCTAATTGTATCAGTTATTTTTTACAACTGTGATCTCAAAGATGTTAAGTTTTGCTAAGATGCATTTGCAAATCACTTTGATTACTATCTGTGAAAAGTGTGAATGTGTTTAAGAGCTTCTGCATACTCGCTTGGGCCCTCTGACCCCTCCTTGCAGTGTCCTGAATCAGCCAGCAGAACATTAGGCACTTTAGACGCTTCCTACTTGAAGCATTCAGACAGTCCTGGAATTACTGGGGCTTCGCAAATGGAGAATCTTTGTACGATCTGTCCTTTTACTGATCTCAGGGCGCTTACAACTGACTTTGCTTCTCACATTTTTTTCTCTCTCTCTTTCTTTCATTTTTTAATCAGATACGCTTTACTGTGAAGAAGAATTTGACCATTTACTATTGTATTCAAAGAAATAAGCCTACTAGACCAAGCATTCAAGGTAATTTCATTTTTGCAATAGGAGGTATAATTGAAGAATCGTGTTTTCAATGTAAGACGCTATCTAAAACTAGTCACTGGTATGAACCCTGGTCAACTACATACAATCGTCTCTAATACGGCCTTTGATAGTATTCATTGAGCACTCCAGAGCAAAGCCTCAAAAAGGGCATTGTATGAAATTAGTTTCCAAAAGAACTAGAATAGTAACGGAAGTCTCTCTGAATTAATGACAATCTTAAAATCTCAACTGCTTTGAAAGAGTGCATTAATCCACAATGAAAATGTTTGCACAGCATTTAAAATACACAAACAGGATTAACAAAGAACTTGCCAAGGACAAGGCAGAGCTGATTTGATTTCAAGACCAAAAGGAGAGTTCAGCACCTTAACTTTGCTTTTTAAAGAGGTTTCCAGAGAGAAACTATAACTATATGAGGGAAAAAAACACAACCTTCTCTTCCTCTCCCCCAATTCGAACATGGCAAAATTTATTTAGTAACCAACTATCACTGTTGTAAATATAAATCTAACTGCTTATTGATGTAGCATGATTGGCATGAGGTCTGTAACAGCACTGCCCATAATCACTCTTTCCAGCCACTGTTGTAAGGCAGCCTGAGTCTGTAAGAGCCTCCTGTACCCCAGAGCTCTCTGGTGGTCATACCAAGATCAATAACAGCAACTTAACTGGCCCAAGGAGCAGGATCTGTGAGCAAGTACTTTGGGGTCTTTCTAGTTACACAGCTCTGCAGCCTGTGAAGGGAAACACCTACCTGAGCACTGGACCAATTCTGTGCCAAAGGCAGCAGAGGTACTTCTATGGCAGAAGGCATCCCTTCTATCTCATACCCCTACTTTATGATGGGATGAACTGACTCCTCTCTCTGTTGCCTGCGGAAGAAGGTTAAGCCACAAGGTTGGACTAGATAATCAAGCTTCAGAAAGCTAAAATTAGATGAGGAGGATCCTACCCAAAATGTTCTGGGGCTTAGGCTTCTGCGTACACGGATGTGTGCATCTACACGCATCTACGTGCACATCTATGGACACATAGACCGTTCCCAGCACGCACTGGTTCTCCCCAGCAAAAGTTTGGCCTTTATAACACACAGAGCATTCTGGGTGCAGAAAGAAATGAGAGAAAATCTATAGCACAGAAACCAAAGGCTGCCAAAAGAAAATAACAACTGCTTGACTGCACCTCTGTGAGGATGACGGTCCCACCCAGAGAGCCTGTTTCTCCCTGAGGCTTTTCACCAGCTTCTCATTTCTCCTTCATGTTCCCTTTTGGGCCAAGCAGAGCTGTAGCACTGGATCTGAACTTATTATCACTGTTCAAAGAGAGATTGCAATGCTGCACAGTGTGGGTGAAGGACAAAGGCAGACTGGAATAAAGGTTAGCCTCAGGAAGATGAAACGGCATCATCTACAAATTGTCATGTCTGAAAGGTTTAGGCTTCAGAAAGCTCATTCCTCACACAGAAGAAACAATTTCTTACCCGTGTTGGTCTCTGCCTTCATTTCTGCAGCAAGTCAGGCCTGGCCTGGTGACCGCACTGCTGAATGCGAGATGAGGTCTTCCTGCCCTCTCTGTCCTGCTCCTCACTTCTAAACTTGCACATCTGCACACACATCTTGGCACTGGCACTGGGGGGGACCCTGTTGCTTAAGGTGAATTTAGAATGAGATGAACAGGGATTGATTTGGGAGCAAAGAGCAAACCTCTGCTAAGCCTTAAAACCTGTTCTTAGCAGACTTTTTGATTGTGTGCATGCTCACATGTATATACTTCTGCAGTAAGAAACAGTACAGCAAAAATAATTAAACACACGAGGAAAGAGGCTTCCATCTAAAAGGTGATTAAAGAGACAAGCATTGTTTAGTTTGCAAAACACGGGAGTAAAAGATGATATAACAGAAGCAGGGAGAAGGAGCTATTTATTCTGTTTTCTCTCCAGAACAAATATGCACGGAAAGGTGAAGGAAAAACTCTGAAAGCATTTGTGCAGTGAATAATCAACCCCACAACTCATCGCTGCGGGATATTAGGCTAATTTTTCAGGAGTGTTTCTAAATGTTTCAGATGCTACAAATAATAAGTCTCAGTTACTGAGGTGAAGGAAAAGCACAACTAATCTCCCCAGATTGTAAGGACTGTCAGTCCCTGTCCTTGTGCTTGGATTAAGAGATGGAATTTTTGTCTCCAGAGGAATGGCATTATTTATTTATCAAGTGTATGATATGGGAGTGCTTTCTTCCTTCAAGCAGGAGGTTCTGTAGAAGGCAATTAAAAGGGTCAGTAAATGCAGCTGTATGAAGTCAGTATTGCCAATAGATTTCTCCCAGAATACATAAACTTAGCAATGGTCAAGTGGCTCAGGTTTAGTTATTTCATTCTCAGCGAGTTGTTTTCCCCCAGAGAACTTCAACTTCAGTGAGGTAACAGTCAAGGCTGTGAATGAAAATGGAATTAAACATATTCATGTCCTTGGCAAGTTTGTTGCTAATCCTGCTTGTTTCTACCCACTTGTAAATGCTAAGTAAACATTTTTCATTGTGGATATAGCCTGTTTTGAAACTGTTGTACTCCAACACTGTTGCACCTCCAGTATCACCCCACGTTAGCAGCGAGCACAGTCCCCTCTGCCCCAAGCAGTGCTGACAGCAGCCTCGGAGAGCAGGGATCGGGGTGGTGATGTGACACGGCATCCCTGTGCCACGCTGCTGGCACTGCTGGGGGCTGCGCTTCCTCAGCCCGCGCCTCCTCAGTTTGTGCTGTCGGCTCTGGAATGCGCTGGGAAGCAGGGAAGGTGCTGCTGCGGCCAGAATTAGTACCTGCTTAAAATGAACATGTCTACAGAGAAGGAACCGTCTCTTAAAAAGCATTTTAAATGCTACTTTTGGCTTACGAATAGTTTTCTCGCAACTGTCAGGCCATCTGCTTGGAGGGGGGGTTCTGGTACAGTCGTGAAAAGGAACTTAAAATACACTCCTCTCATAAACATCTTTTGTTGGGAAAATCCACATGCATCACATAATGCAGTAAATGGCAGCGCAGGCTGAACCGAATCGTTTCTAAATGCCGAGGATGCAACCTTGGCTACGGCTCCCGCCTCCCCTCTGTTAATAAGCACGCTTTAAATGCACACTTCGACACATTCTCTTGCAGCCTCGGATTGGCAGCACCCACCTGCTGGGAAACATGCTCAGAGAACTTCCTTGGGTACATCCAAAATACCAAACTGGCTTGTGGGCAGGAGAGAAACAGGCTTCTGCAAAGCAGCTCTCGCAGAGATTACATCATTCTCCCAGCCAATTTTCTGCCTACACTGCACCATTTTGGGGGGGGGGGGGGGGAATACATCCATGTGTATACAGTCAAAAAGGCCAAATTAAGGGTGTGCAAGCACATCTAATTCCAGTGCTCCCTAACTTTGGGGAGTTTCAGCTTTCAGACCTGCTCAGTGCATGAATATATACAATGCATACATAGGCACATCAACATTTCTGTAGTTTGCATGCTTAGAATATAAAGCCGAGCGCATGAGAATAGTGTTATGCTTCCCTTACTTGTTCTGTTTGTTTTCACCATTCATTGGTCATTTTATGTTTACCCACTTTTTGTTATTTTAATGTAAGTTCAAGTATACAAAATGCGACTTTTCTTCTGCATAAAAATGCAATAGAACTTCCTGGCTTTCTTTCTAAACAGATTTCAGCAGGAATGTTGATGGGATGCCGTATAACAAGTAAAGAAGAAATACTGTTTAATTATCTTCCATATAAAATCCAATAAAACGTTCTGGCTTTTCTTATTTTTCTGTACCGGGGATTAACACCAGTGTCTTTGTGATGAGAAATCTGCATTCATGGCTCCTCTATTTAGATTTAAATAGGAATTATAGTTCTTGGCAGAAAGGGATCTGTCAAATATCACAGCATTTGTGGCAGGTGGTCACTGCATTGCTCAGTACAGACACTGCCTGCTTAACCATCGCCTGCAGTAAACAGCAAAAGTCAATTATTCTCTTTGTAAATATTTTATTTCTATTTTTGGAGGGTAACAAACATCTTTTCAGTGCTTAGCTGAGACCTTCGTCCATGGATCAAAATCCTGCTGAACCTGTGCTTGCGTGGTTAAAAACCTGTGTAGCAATCCAGGGATACCAGTGGAGCAGCCACTGTATATTCAGCTTCATAACACAATCCTCTCCTTTGGAAACCTTTAATGACTTGGCTGGGTTGAAGTGGACAACGCTAAAACTTGTCATGGTTGTTATCATTGCAGCTGCCAATTAGTACGACAATCATGTATTATTATTTTGCCAAGACCCCTTTCCTCAGTTAAACTGCATTTTGAATAGAAATAGTGGGGAATAAAGGTCTGTTTCCTTGTATTTAGCATTTTGAGAGTTGGAAAGAAGGAGGTCTGGTTTTAACAGCAAGACGAATGTGTGCAGAGTGGCCTTGCAGAGGTAACCTGAATGCACACTGAGGAGCAAATGTGAAACAAGAGCAGATCTCTGAGGGTCAAATGCCTTGCAAAAGTGCATCGTTAAGAGGGTAAACCTCCTAAATAAAATGACAGTACCTAGCACCAGTGGCAGAATCAGTCCCAAAACCACTATGGTGGGGAAAAACCTCTAAAGGTGCTGCAATGCATTTCAGATCCTTGTTTGAACCTTCTCTGAACTCTTCAGGCCATTAACTTACCAGCTCATCTCATTTAAACAACGTTATAAAAATAATCAAGTACTTCTGCCTCCATAAATCAAAGTTGAATACATTTACCTTAAAGAACCGGGATTTTCTTGGGTATTTACTCCTGACATTCAGGAAACAGAAGGAGTACAAAATGTTAAGGAGAAGCAGAACTCTCTGAGATGGGGCTGTGGGTAATTTTCCCTCTAAGCCTGTTTGGTGGTAAGTTAATTGACTCCCACATTACTGCAACAGCGATGTACTAAAGCGCTGGGTGCTCATTCCCTTCGTTATTTGACTGGGAAAGGCCATCTGTTCTACCCCATCCATCCACATGCACAGCATCTATTGTTGTCGATAGGATTCACACACACGTGGATCAAGGCAAGCATGTGCCTCTAACTGTTTTGAACCCTAGAACATGGATTTTTCATTTCCTTTGTTTCTTTGTGCTCACCCAGTAATAATACTTGTCATCTGAGAATTCATATTGATCTTGTCATTGCCTTAAAATTGGATGACAATTACTATCTTTGTCAAAATTCGATCTGATGAAATGGCTCCAATTAGGAAGGGAAAAGAAGGAATCCATCACGGCAGGGTGCATTGCATTTGGCTTTAAGGCAGGGAAGCTTCTCTTAAAGGCGAACTGTTGGAAGAAGCAAACGGGAACAAGAAACAAGGACACAAGTCTCAAAAGCCACAGGAATGAGGTATATGTGAAATGAATGCAGTTCATATCCTTCTGCAAATGTGACTTGGAGCTCATCTGAAAACAAATGCCAGGAACTGTTGTTTTCCCCTCCTGGTCTGGTCAGACACAGCGGCAGTGGATGCCAGCCCTTCGTGCATTTTCAGATCCAGTTCTGATCACTGATGTAATTATAATGCATTATTTGCTGAAGTTCATGAAATGATAACAGCATAATTTACAGTATGCTTCCAGACACTGGTCTCACCTTGAAACTAAATGCAAAGAGGCAGTAAACGATTTAAAACCAAAAAGAGCAAGTGTACTTCCATCGCTACTAATACTGGCACTAAAGCAAACAACTCATCCCTGCTAATTGCAAATGAAACTGTGCTAATTGCAGAGTTTTTGGTTTATAAATTGGCCCTAAAAGTGAGTGTGCACATTTGTGTGTGTGAAAGGGTGGGGGAACCTTCTTCCCAAACAAAGATGTTTGTTTCATATGGAGGGAAAGTTTGATTCAATCAAAAAACTGCCAGTGTTTCGCTTCCAAGCAGGAAACAAAGGGGCAGTCAGCAATTCTGGTAAGGCCCTGCCTGGGAGCTGGGTGATCTGTGCGAGTGCTTGGCTCTGTCTGAAGGACTGGGAGCCTCCAGTCACCCAGCAGAAGGATCTCAGCTAAAGGCCAGTCTCAGAATCTGGTTTGGGTTGGAAGGGTCCTCAAAGCCCATCCAGCTCCAACCCCTGCCATGGGCAGGGACACCTTCCACTAGAGCAGCTTGCTCCAAGCCCCTGTGTCCAACCTGCCCTTGAACACTGCCAGGGATGGGGCAGCCACAGCTTCTCTGGGCACCCTGTGCCTCAGCACCCTCACAGGGAAGAGCTTCTGCCTAAGAGCTCAGCTCAGTCTCCCCTCGGGCAGGTTAAAGCCATTCCCCTTGGCCTGTCCCTACATCCCTTGTCCCAAGCCCCTCTCCAGGTTTCCTGCAGCCCCTTCAGGCACTGGAGCTGCTCTCAGGTCTCCCCTTCAGGAGCCTTCTCTTCTCCAGACTGACCCAGCCCAGCTCTCTCAGCCTGGCTCCAGAGCAGAGCTGCTCCAGCCCTCGCAACACCTCCGTGGCCTCTTCTGGACTCGCTCCAACAGCTCCATGTCCCTCTTGTGTTGGGGTTTCTCTGAACTGGGCCAGTAAATGCTGTTTCCTCACTAGGAAAAGTGTGTCAGGAATGGGGCTTTTGGATTTGTACAAGTCTGCGAGCTGCTGAACATGAGACTACGCAATCTTCCTCCCTGAAATACCACATTTCCTTCACATGGAAGAGCTCCACAAGCAACTGAGGGAACCCAACCAAGCACACCATGCTTTTAGCAGGTGGTTACTTGCTGAGCTAAAAATGTAGGATTCGTGTGATGAAGAAATGAGTCACCACACCTCGAACAGCAGCAGGCTCTTTGGTACAAGAAGGTGGGTGAGCTGATGCTAACAGGTCTTCCTCTAGCAAGCGGGGTAGACATGATTTCCTTAAACCAAAGTCTTTCTGTTTCCATTAGCTAAACCTACTTACAGATTCTGACCTACATTTGCAAGAGCTCCAGAATGCGACAGAACCGGGGAATTTGGTATTTGCTAGAATATGCAATCCAACCCATCTGAAAACACTATCTGCTAACTGAGCAAACACGGCAATCAGAAAAGTATACAACCCCCATGCAATTGTCCTGGACTTGTTTGCAACACACTGCTATTAATGAGCATCTGGGATGAGTATGGTATCTGGTACTATGGATCTCATGATCTGTACAATAATGGCTGATTTTAATTGACTTTTGCTTCATATAGCAAATCCCAATTGGAGAAGTTCCAGGATGCTGCTAGTGAAGAACTGTGGGCGGGTGCATGTTTTGAAGTGATGGTAAACATTGTGACATATACTGTGTGTACCACATATTCTCATATGCACATTTTGACTTTTGTTGCCTTGGCTTTCACACAGCATCGCTAACAGAGACATTCCTATTTGCCAGTTTGAGTGGAAATCTGTTAATATGTGAATACTGCTCGCCAGCATGTACCACCAGCACTGGACTTCCAGTACTTCTCCCATGAAACACCCAGCCCTGTGCGCTCAGAGGGGCTCTTTGCTCCCGTTTGAGCAGCGCTGGTGGGATTGGGCAAATGAGGAGTGATGAGAGCTGCTATTAGAAACCGTAACGTTGGGAACTTGTAACTCAGCTCAATATGATCCATTATTTACCAGTGTAACATCACCAAGAAGGTCTTGCTCCTTTACTGCCACAAATTCTTCCTTCCAAGAGATGCTGGTAGCTAATGCCAAGTTGGGTTAAGCCATTTTACCACTTAGACTACTATGGGTATTAAAATACCTTTAAAGGTCTGGGACTAACAGCCAGATTACCCGTATAATGTATTTTAATGATTAGCCAGCCCTTCTGCTTGAACTGAAAATTGTCCTGAATCCACAACAGCTCTTTGGAAACCTGGACTCAGCCAAGATTTGAACAGGTTTTTTAATCTGAGGCATTAAAAAGTCCCCTGCTACATATCTCATCCTGCTGGCTGCAATATCGTGTGGCCAATACTAGACTAACAATTTGGGTTTAAGCTCCTTCTAGAACAAACATTTGCATCACATACAGCAAATCTACAAGACATTTACAGGCGCTGAAGCTATGTGCATCCTCTCCCTAGCATTAGAGTGCCCAGGGCGCAGGGAGGGTGCTGCCCATGCCATTGCCCATGGTCCCCACAGATACTCCATTAGAGCAGCATCTCCTCTTTACCACTGACATAGGCTTTTTAAAGGGAAGGCACAAAAGAGGATACACTTTTCCTCCCTGCAGCACAACCACTTCTCACAGAGACCACCTGGTTGCAGATAGCTGTTAGACAAGATTCATGCAGGAGAGATTTGTGTCTGTGTGAGGGAGCCAGTGCAAAGTAGCTGCTCAAATCTGCTGTGCTGAACACACAATGAAAAAAATGCTGGTGAATGGGTGTTTCTGTGAGGTAATACTCCCATCACATCCAATTCTAACATTATCCAGCAAACTGCCTTGCCAGGAGCCTTCTTTGTATTGCAGGAAGCCATCTGTGATGGTAACTAAAATGAGAACAGAGCAGGATTCGCTGTGGAACGCTCGTCACAAGTACTCCCCTCAAGTGCACTCTCTGTGGTTCCCATGTTGTCAGAAGCAGCATCTCTCCGGAGGTGAGGAAGGTGTTACCTGCACAAGACCGACCAGAACGACCCCAAAATGGACACTGTGCCTTTCACCTACAGCCTTTCACAGGGGGTCTGTCCAACCTCCATGGCTGGAACCATAATTCGTCCTTGGCTGAGACCATTAATTGCTATGGAGATGGTGGGTGGGACAGCAGATCATTCTGAACACGTTATCTAAAGCCTCAGTTTCAGTCTTTTTAACATATCTCTTGGCAGAAAGTGCTGATTGTTTTCATTGATCTCGGCTGCTTCTGGTTTAATTTTTCTTTCTGTATCTCCAAGTCTCTATCTTGGGTCTCTTTCTTTGCCAAACTATTCATTTACTGCAGGATAATCATGAGGTTTTGTTTCAGATAACTTCCTATTTTGTCCATCTTTCCGTTCTATCGTCCATGTATTTTGCTCTGCAAATTTCGCCTTACCTTGCAGTGGCAAGTGGCTATGTGCTAATGCCAATATTACTTCTTCAGAATCCTCTTTCCTTGCATCATCCAGGGTTTAAGTGGAAAGCCTTCAGCACACTGCAAATATCACTCCTGAGAATACCCATCTTTTGAGGTAGCTGATTTTAATTAAAGAATACTCTCTCTCCCACCCCCCTCCTCTCTTTGGATTATACTTTAATTTCAGTCTCTATCACAACAGTAGATACTTCTTAGATAAAATGTATTTTCATCTCTTTTCACCCATGATTATCTGCAGTTCTTAAACACTGGGGGTCAGATGCCGGTCCCTAGTTGATGTAGTTCAGGAATAATTCTATTCAAAGGAATTAATTCAGAACAAAATTGGCATTAAGTTCAAAATAAGACAAGATGTTCATAACATTTTGCTCTTATTACCTATGCGAGAGTGAAGCTCTCAGAATTATCAGTAATCACAATTGTGGTAATAAACAATAATCTCTGAAAGGTATTAACACCTTTACCTGAGCATTTTAGACATAAATGCATTAAACTGCTGTCATAGGATGAAATGTCATTATCCTAATTTTACACAAGGGGAATAAAAGGTGGCAGGAAGTTAGGAAAGCAGCTGAAAGTCATAACAAGAACTGAACCATCTCCTGATCTCCTGCTTCTAATCCCCTAAGCACAGAGAGAATCTGCTCCCAAGGGATATAAAATTGAGGTCTTGAGAGGTAATGGTTATGAAAGAATCAACACTATTCCAACACAAGTGCACTTTGAGTTTCTGCCTCCATCTTCTTGCCAAATGATGACTGAAATACTGTCGGTATCATATCTGAAATGGTTTGTGCACGATTAATTTGCACAGTCAGACCATTTCCACATTTCTCACAGAAGGGTGGTTGAAGTATGGTCCTGGGCAGACAAAGTCCAGCTACAGATTTAAAGCTTTACTGCTGCAAAGGAAGCTGGAGGGAAGCCGTGCCACTTTTGAAGCCAAAAGCAAAGCTTCTTATTATGGCAGAACATGGATCCTGGCCAGGGTCCCTATGGCTGTGAGGACCCCCTGCAACCAATCAGTGCTTCTTCATATGTAATGTATGGATGTGCATATACATACATATCTATATGTGTGACAGTGAAGCACAGATGAATATAAACCCACAGAGAAACTATGGGATGAGTTCAAGTTGGCAAGACGGGCTTGATCTATTTTCTGTCTACTGAGTGATATGAAGCAAGTTGTTGAGTCATTGCACCAGCCATTATTATAAGATTGGTTTTCCCCCTTTTCTTTTATCTGCTTTTTGCTTCCTTGTTTCAATGCCCACTCCACAATATAGATAGGCATCTCTGCTTGGCCATGCACTTCTGATCTACACAGAATCAAAGACAAAACTATGCATGTAAGATAAGTGTAGGAATAAAATGTGCCTTGGCAAAGTGCTTGAAACTGCCTTTCTGCCAGTAAGCCATTAATTTGCACTTCTTTGTTTTCTCCAAGCTCAGAAAAATTCCCATCTGCCTTGACTCACTATCTAGCACAGAAAGGAAGAGGTCCCTTTTCTGAGAATGGATGAAATAGGAAAGGTTTTGTATTAATGAAGAATGAGGCTTGGAATGCTGGGCTTTCTAACACTGGGACCAAAAATAACTTGAGGTCCTGCTATTTTAATTAACTTCATTATGATAAGTCTGCCTCTTCTCTCTGTGTATGTTTTTCCAGCTTTTGTCTTCCTGGCCTGCCTATAATATACGTATTCCCCTTCCTTCTTTCCTCTCGCTGAAGCTGAAGATGCAATCACATCTATGAGCCATCTGGTTTTCAGTTTACTCTTTTCCTCCATTGCACCGATGGGCTCTCTCGTTTTTCTGTCAGGCCAACAGTTTGGCTCCTGTTTGTCTAAGTTATGTTAACACGCTGTTCCTCTTTGGGCACTCACTCTGCCTATTGTATTTGCTGAAATTAAACACCAGGGATTGTCTTAATTTTATTTTCTTCATCAGCCCAGGGAATATCCTCTACCTTTACAGCTGCTCTTCCTCCTTTTGTTGTTCCAGGGAACATTTTACGACTCTTGCTAAATATAGGCTAATATCTTATTTTTCTGTCCTCTCCAGATCATTCCCTTGATGAATGGCCTGGGAATGTTCCTGTGCCCAGTGAGGAATCTACTCATATGGGGTCAGACCCCTCCCAAAGGAAGCGGAGGAATCCCTGCAGCGCTCCCCAAGGGACAGGAACCCACGATGAGCACAGTGAAGGGCTTGGCCACCCCCTGTTGTTCATTTCTGTTCTACACCTTTGAGAATGGGAAACCCCTTCCAGGGGTTTGTTCACCCATGAAATGAGTGGGTACGTGCAAGGAAGCCTCTTGCATTGCCATAGCCAACTACCGACACAGCCCAGCAAGGTTGTGCTGGGGAGGTAGACTTGTAACCCTGAGCTGTAGCAGGCAGCTGTAGATTCCCAAGATGGCTGGAAAGTTCCAAGTAATCACAATATGGAGCATAATGTGGACTTATATTTGTTACCTTACTTCCCTATAGTGCCTCCCCAGAGTCTTCCGAGGCATTCCATTCTTTAATAACCAGAAAGTGCTCAGAGATTTTTCTAATGAAAATGATATAAGAGCACACACAGTGTTATTATTAAAACCTCTCCCTTTTTCTCTAGGAACTGCTAAAATACATTTACAGTTTATATCCTTTTTGGTGAGCATTAAACTTTCTAATTTAAAACAATAAAGCCCTGGTTTGCTTGCTCACTTTCCCTTCTGTTTCAGAAGCATAAGTCACTTTTTAAACTCCTCTTATTTTGCTGAGTGATTTTTGGATTTCAATAAAAGTAACGCTGCGGTTACGACACTTTGTGAGATAAGCAAAGAGATTTTTTTTTACAGCACAATTATGGAAATTTTAAAGAATCTTATAAATATCCTGCTATTTGCATATATGAGATAAGCATATTTTAGTAATGGCTATGACAGGCTAGCGAGGAAAATGTGTGGGACAGCTATAGAGCAAATACATCCAAACATAGCCACAGGGTGGTGGGGTGCGTATGCACGTGAGCAGAGAAGCCGATGCTCAGTGGGCACAGGATCCCTGGGAGTGCATGGGGCTCCCTAAGGAGAGGAACCACCTAAAGCTCAGTTTTTCCACTTGCAGATGCAAGATCAGCATTCTTTTTCCTCTGTAACAAGGCATTTTGCTACATCCAGATGGTGTGCACTAGATATGAGTTAATACGCTGGGGGTTGGGTTTTGTTTCCTCTTCCCAGGGTACAAAGGCTTGGTTTTGCTTGGACCTCAGGGTATAGATGTGCTGTATCTTGGCTGGCCAGGCTTGGGGCTGGGGGACATGGGAGCCTGTGGCTTGTGCTGCCCATCCCATGGGCTTTGCCTGCTTGTGGCCATCACGCCTCATAGCAGCAAGGGTTAAGAGCCTCCCTACAGCACATCACTGATGCTAAGGCACAGCAGGCTGATGGTTACTCCAGGCTGCCCAAAGACTAACATAGCCCTAAATGTTCCTGGAAAACCCTGTCTTCAGCACAGGCCCATGTCTTCATTTAGGATGGAATGAGCATGTAGCCATAGCTGCCTGAAGTTTCCAAGAGGCTGAATGAACTGAACTGGTCTGTGCACGCTCTTATTCTTTTATGTGCCTTTGTATTTTTAAGTAAGAAATTGCTCTTCTGGTCATGCTTCAGAGCCGTTAGGAAGCTCAGAAAATTAGTGTGGCAATTTCCTCTGTCCTTTGTTGGAGAGGAAGAGTCCACACGCACAAAAACTGCACTGGCATCTCAGCTGCATAAATAGCCTAAATTGCTGTCAAACAAAAAGGCGATTTAACTAACAGAACCCCCAAACAACCGACCCCCCCTCCACACACACTTTGCTGTCCCCATTAAAATGGCAGGTTTCCATTCTGTGGGTCTCCCAGCCATCTGCTTAGCCCTTGAAAGAGTCCTTGAGAAAGCCAAAAAATGAAAACCACTTACTTGCTGAAAACTAATCTTGGCTTCCTGGTGCCTCTGCTTTCAGGGGAGTTCCACTCGAGGCTTGATTTCTCTAAGTGCAGATCCTCAGTATGTCCTGAACAATTAGATGCCTTTGAGGATGTTGAAAGCTAGACATGAAAAAACAAATCAATCAGGAGGCTTGTTTGACAACTGACACTGTAATGCAAAAAACCCACCGCTAAATCACATCATCATTAAAGAAACACCCCAAAAAGCCTCAAACCCAAAGTCCAAACTTAACAGAAAACATACCAAACAAACCCTTGCCTCTAGGTTTTAAACCAGACATTTTTCTTACCAAGTTTTCATTAGTCTGCCTAGAAAAGAGAACTGCAGAGGTACACATCAATCTTTTCCTTCCCCTGCTGAGGCAGATGACCTTTATGAGAAGCCGAAGGTCCCCGGCTTGTGCAGCGCAGCCCTGGACCCTCCAAAGGGTGCTTGGGGGTTACTAATGGATTTCCTCTGGCCCCTGGTGGCTGCAGATGCTTCTTCCTCACCAGCGAATTGGGAGGAGATGGGGTGAGAGCAGCCTATGGGGTTACGGGGAGCCCCTAAACACAGCCCTGGGCAGAAGGTGGGTGCTGGCACGAGGCATCCAAAGGCAGCAAGCAGGATGAAAGCTCCCCAAGCTGCAGGCAATGATGTTGTAGTTTTAACCAGGCTCTCGCAGAAGCCTGGCCCTTCTGCAATGTAGACAGGTAGGATTACAAGCAATCGCTGATTCCCAAGCAGTTGATGTTCACAGGAGAAACAGAAGAGCAAGGGAAGGGGCAGTTTTGCCTGCTCAGCTAATGATCCTTGACTCTCTTACTTTGTGTTTGTGGTGGCCACCACAGTGAGGTCACACATGAAACTGTGGAAGCGCGAGGTGTCTTTATTAAACGTATCAATGGAGTTTATTAAATGGAACACAGGGTACTGGGTAGTGTAAGCTACCGCTGGATGGGCTCTGGGTCATGCAATCCTCCCGCCTTCGTGTCACCGGCTCTTGGATTAATACCATGAGCTCACAGCATGGGCCTGATTAGAAGGCCGGGTCCCAGATGGTTTTACCTCTGCCCTCTGTTAAGTCTTTGTTTGCAACGTGAGCAACAAGCTTTTCAGCTCATCACCACGGCTCCACATTCAGAGCGCTCAGGTCTTTAACCACCTCCGGCAGATGCCGTGTTCAAAACCCCTGTCCGGCAGGAGCAGGGCACAGAGGTGGAATCATTATCTCCTATTGTCCCACGGAGTGTTTGGGCTCTGGAAATTCTGCCTTTTTGAACATTTTTTGCTTTTCATCTTCCCCCCCCACACTTTTCTTCTCGTTTTCAACCTGCACCAGGAGGGCAAAGAGAAAAGGCTGCTGAAAGACGTTTTTAGCTTGCTTTCTCTCAAGGGATTCCAGTTCATGGCAATTAAACTAGTCGCTTTGACAGGAAAAAGTAGTGAGTTAGAGACCCTTCATCGTAACAAGGCACTTTTCCTCTTTGGAGCCCCTGGATTGCTTGCATAGACTGGGGAGGGCCAAAGATGGAGAAAGCAAAGAAAAGCTCAGGCTGCGCTGAGGGGTGAGGGAGTGTTCCATGTAATTCATGGCATGCAGATGGGAGGAAGGGATTTGGCATGATGGTGATCACTGTGTGATTAGAGGTGACAGGAACAGTAGTGCATGGCTGTGCCTACAGTACTTGTTAGCAGACTGCTGGCCTCTCAGAAAGAGGGATGTCTCTTTGTTAAATACAATACTTGAAAAATTAAGTGGATGGGACTCTGTAAAATGGAGGAAAGAGCAAAGGAAATCAAACGTGAGGACTTTGGAACTGTTGGGTGACACCGTTCTTCTAACAGCCACAACAAAGCATGACTAGATGTGGAAAAGTGGGACTAATGCAGCTTTAAGCCATCCCAGTTCTGGATGATCAGGGAACTAGGACATCTCAGGGACACAGGCCATGCTGCTGTCCAATATTGAGTGTATCAAGGCCCATTCAATGGTTTTATCACACTGACCACTCATACGGACTGCACAATGTGCTTTGCTCAGACAGAGGAAGTCCAAATTAGCCAGGAGGAGGATGCAACCACCTTGGGCAGCATCACTGACAGCTCTGCTCCTTCCAGTCCTATTCTCCCTACTGTAACACAAAGGGAACTCCACGTAGACCTTGCCCTGATACAAGAGGCAGAAGAGAAAGAACCCAAGCACTGTTAACCATGTTCCCAGCTTTGGCAGCATCAATGCCCAACACAGCAGCTGGAAGAGCTATTCTTACACATGACAGCAAATCCATGTTTCTGGGCTGATCCAAGCCTAGTGACTGGTTAACAGTCACTCTTTTATGTGATTTTAAAAAATAAAGACCGTTTTTCCTGCAGCTTAGCCTTTTTCTGCTCTCCAAAGCTTGGGCTGTGATTGATGAAACTGCCTCGCGTTGTCAGAACTTACTTGAACTAATATACAATGGAAATGCCTTTATCTGTGCTAATGCCAGATCCATGCCAGCCCAAGTTGTGTTTCTTTCCAGGAAACCCATGATATACACCTGGCAGCCTACTTGCCATTCTTCATGTTGGTTATTTACTGTTCTCTACCTTTTATCTATTCTATGAACATTTTGCCCTAATTGCTCAGCTATTTCTTGATAATCCTACTGCAGTTTGTCAAATCCTTTTATCCATTAATCTGTGAGACCCTTCAGTTGCTATTCAACTGCTACAGAGGTTTTTCACCACCAATGGCTGTCAGTCACATCTCCCTTCATGTCATGGTCTTAAAAGGAATATAATCACGGCTGACCGTAGTCATTTGTGGAGCCAATTAGATGGGAACACCACATCCTAACTTTTACTGTTCATCTGTACTAACACCCTTAAAGCTTCCTTTAGAAGCCAAGTTCTTCCTACCCCGAGGTTTGTGGGTATTCTGCTGTGTGTAGGTTTATTCTTAGCTGGGCAAAACCCTCATTCAGCAAAATGAAATCCTTCACCCTTGTTTGCTCCCACCTCGGGGCAGCACACCTTACAATGCAGCTGGGATTCCTGCCTCTTCTACTGAGCGAGGCGAGACCTGCCCCACTGCCTCCTGCTCTTCTTTACATGGACTGGAGCAAAACTCCTGCAAGCCTTATCTTAGGGGAGCTTGAACCACCTGTAAAGCAGAGTTCTGGCTTATGTGGATGCGTTTTGACAGAGACAATTAAACCTGCACAGGCCACTGCACACCAGGAGGCTGCAGAATCTGACATGTTCAGCACACTCCGCCATTAATATATGGAGGTGCTGCGTCCCATGCTCTTTCCCAGGACTAATTCCTAATTCATTAATCTGAGGGTCCCTTGTGCCAGCCAAGAGCTAGATATGCATCACCTTGTGCTGTACTGAACACAATGTATTCCAAGCAAGCACGACTGGTGTGTTGTGCCATTGGCCTTCCTCCAACAATATCATCCTCATTCCTTTTGACAAGGAGTTGTGGTGTCAGTAAGACTGAAGATACACAGACCTGGAACACGGGCTTTTGTGCCAGATTGGCACCTTCTTCCTGGCTAAGAGAGGCAAACCACATATGAAGAGGGTTCCTGCATTCAGAGAGCCCACCACTGCAGCCTGGGCTGGGGCTGGCTTCAGCCGTAACCAAGCTGCCTGGTTCTCTGCACCCTGCTTCCACTGCCTAGCTTTCTCTAAGAGCTTAGCTGGATGACGACTCACTTCAGTGAGCATCAGAATAAAACCCTGCATACAATTAAATGTGCCTTGCAGCACTCTTCGCTAGGCAGAGCGGTGGGGCTGGGCAGCGTCTGCATTAATTCCACACTCTGTTTATCACAAGTCTGGCCTTCAATACCTAGCATTGCTCCTAAATATATTACCTCTTGTTGCACTAATTGAACCTTTTGTCTGTTGGCTTTAAATCCTTCTTCCTGGGTTGCAGCCAAAAGCTTCTCTCCGCTGACAGGCTTGTCCTTCAGAATCCCTCCAGTTCAGGTATGATCCATATGTGATGTTACATGCTCCCTGGACCTGCAGGCTGCTTTCTCCCACATTCAGATGATGCGGATGTGACAGGTCACAGGAGCTTGCAAAATCCTTGAGGAGCTCACGTGCAACAATTTTGCTTCTCCTGAAATGTAAAAACCACAAACTTTTACCAACATTTCGCTGCTGAAAGGCGAAAGAAAAATGCATTTGCTAGCTCCATGTCTGAAAACCACTTAGCTCCTTGTACTATTGCAGCCGTAATTTCTGACATTTTAACAAGGAGAGGTGATGTTTGCGGAGCTACAGCATTTAATGCTCTGAAATCCACAGGCAGATGCATCTTCCTATCTCCCTTTAATACCAGCCACCCTGGGAATTACACCCACTGGGTCACTGCACTGACATTCCTTGATCCACCAGGCTTTCTGGGCTCTGCTTGGGTACTTACATCCTTTCTGCAGTCTTGGATCAAGCCCTGTTATTAAAGCAAAGGCATTAATCTTTCCATACTCCATAGTCCAACTTATCTCAGGCTTACGCTTGCAGAAAGGTAACTCACCCTCATCATGAGGTGGCATGACTATTTCAGGAACCTTTACAGGAGTACATCATTTTGTACGTAAGGCAATTAGGAGCGCTTCTCTTTCTGCATTATCCTTCCAAAGTTAGTCAGATCTAAGGTAACCCATTTTGTTTCAGGAATAGTTGCTGAAAAGCCCATTTTTATTATCCTGCACATGACACTGAATACAAGAAAACTCAGCCACGCTCTGCAGTGAGCAGTTTGCACTGGGAGAGGGTGTAGGAGCAGAGCTGATACACTCCCTGCACCACAGGAGACCACTGTACACTCTTGTCTCCATGATGTACTTCGTAGGCACCCACGCTATCACAAAATAGCAATTCCAATAGTCACTGAGGCACCAGAATCTAATAACAGCTCGGGCTCCCAGTATCTCGGTTTTCATTGCTACTGCACAGTTCTGCCAATTTATGCATTAAGACTCTAATGGGTTTTATAGTCCACCTAGCCAGGTCTTCTCCCAGGCTCCGTAGCTCCTTCCAAGCCCTGTTTCACATCTACTTCAAATCCCATTTCCAAGACTTATCCAGTCGAGACAAAACACTCGCTGCCTTCCTGCGGGCAGAGTGCCACACACTGCAGGACTGCAAAGTTCCCTCTCATCCTCCAGAGCTTTGGGCTGGTTTGTCCTCACGACCCTGAGTAGTGGAAGTTATTATCACTGCCACCAATGGCTTTGACCACATTTGTCTCTAGTTCCTTTTCTTTCCAAAGAACCCTCCCAGCCCCCCATTTATGTCAGCAGAGTTCCAGGTCCTGTTGTCATGCCTAACCTCTAGCACTGCGATTCTGAATCCCCGTTTGGAATCAATGGGCCCTCAGGCTCCCCCAGCAATAATGCAGCAGCTATCCCAGGAGTTGTTTTCTAGCAGTAATGATTCCAAACCCTCATCTGGGTTTTAATTTTCTTCCAGCTTCAATGCCAAACCAGTTCAAAATCCCAACACTCATCATAACAACCAGAGCCTACTTTCTCTCCCCACTGCAGGGAGCAGTGCCATGCAGAGTCCAATCAGTGGGCATTCTGCCAGCATTAGTTCCAGGATTTCCATCAGAATTGGTCTAACTGGGCTGTTTGCCTAAAGCCACAATCCACTCCACACAAATATCCCCATTCCATAGTGAAAGCTCAGCTTGGAGTAGTAACCAAGTCTTTCAGTGGTCTCTCTTTCATGCTGGTCCCTGTCTCCCTGCATTAGCGGCATTCTAAGCCATGATGGGATCCCCCATCTATACCATGACAGGATTCTCTTTATCCATTTATTTACTCTACTTATTACAGCTTGTAGCTCATTATGCAAAGGACCATAAGTTCCTGGGGTACGGCCTGGGTGAAATGGGATCATTCTACATGTCTCCATCCCAGTCATCACGGTCACTACTCCTTTCCCAGTCAGCACTGCAATCAGTCTATCCAGTACAGCTGACAACTTCTGCTTATTTTTCTCACTTGCTTGCTTACTGGAGTCTCAGAACTCAAGTGTTCTTGTTCACCCTATGTGGCAATGATTTGATTTCTATTCCTGCACTGCTCAGCCTCTCACAGCCTCGTGCTCATGGACTTGACTGCTGGGTTGCCACCAATCTGCCACCAGTAAAATGCAGTCTGGTGATGCCTTCAGACACCCCTTTCCCTGCCAGCATGTAGCAGAATAAAAATGGCTTGGTTTATATCTCTTCTACTGCACAACACTGGAGAAGCTCAGCGCGGCTCGTACTGCCTTGTACCAGGCAATGTGGGGGCATTTCCATGTGCATTAATACACCTAAACGCCAAAGCTGAGGAAAGACCAAGCCTGACAGCGGTGAGTCCTTGTTCAGATCTCTGGATGGAAGACAGCATCTTTTGGCTGCTGATGAGGACTGTGGTGCCCATGCACTATTACATCCTCTGGCTTCCCTTATACAGTCTAGTTTCAAAGGAAAACACTCCTCATCTGCCAGTCCCAACCCTTTGTCTCTAGGGTTAGCTTTGCAAATACAGCTTTGGGTGACTATATTATGTACGACTAAATGATCATTCTGTGAAACAGACACTAGTTTCCAACAGTTTTCCAGCCTGCTTACTTCAGATCTACCCATTTGCTTTGGGCTGGCAGGAGACCCACTGCGTGCCTAAGATACTCACGGTAAGCTGTGCTGTAGCCCATGTCATTTTCTGTATCATAACCCTTCTTATGAATGATCTTCTCACCTAGCCTCTGTAACTCCTCCTTGCTCATCCTATGTGCTCTTCCCTGTGAAGGTGGTGAGGCACTGGAACAGGTTGTCCAAAGAAGTGGTAAATGTTCCATCCCTGGCACTGTCCAAGGCCAGGTTGGAGAGAGCCTTGGGCAACACAGTCTAGTGTGAGGTGTCCCTGCCCATGGCATTGGAACTGGATGATCTTAAGGTCCCTTCCAACCCATTCTATGATTCTATGGTTTTATGATTCTATGGTTCTATGACAGAAAGCTGTAGAGCTCCTTCAAAAACATGTTGCTGAACATGGGAAGTACACAGAAAACAGATCTTCCTGCCCTTTTGTGGCATAACCCGTGAACCACACCACCCTTGGCTGTCAGGCAGAGTATGGTGCCTGAAGGACCATGCAGGGAGCAAGGGCTCACCTGCCCCATGGTGGTCCTCCTGTAGTGTGCGGGTCCCTGATGGCACTGGTTCCTCTGCACGTCTGCTCATACAAGTTGTGATTTCCCATGCTACACTGTGGCAGCAACGCTGCTCATGCAGTGAAGGACCCTGTGATTTGTGGCCCTATAAAAGCTGAAAAACTCCATCATTGCCTTTTATATATAATTGAAAACACAATAATTGACTGCAGTGTCAACTAAAGAAGGCAGGCAGCACCCTTGGAGATACACACACACATTGACGGGCACATACACACACACAGAGCCTCCTGCTGCCAGCCAGGCAGTGCTGCGTGACTTGTCTTAATGGAAGGCTTAAAATAAATCAGAATTATTTCCAGATTAGAGGGAGAAAAAGCCCTGTGAAGATGTTTCAGCCCAAGCACAAAGCACACAAAGAGAGCAGTCTCTTTGCCAGGCAGCACTGCGTTTTCTTTCCTGCGGTCCTTTGCTCTCTGCCCTCCTGCTCCCACAACCTGGCTTAACCTTCTTTTTCTGTCTGATGCAGGTGAACACAGCGCATTGTGAAGCTGCTGCATCCACCCCGGCGTGTCTGTGAGCAGTTATGTGCCTCTCAGACTTTCTGCTTTCATATTCTTCACAGAGGTTTCAGCCAAGCTCCCCAGACCAATGTGGCTCCTTTCTGAACTCAGTTTCTACAGCTTTCAATACCCGTCTACAACCATGGTACCTAAGACCATAAATTCTGTTCCTCCTGGTATGACTTAACCAAGACCTAATCCTACAGAGCGTTTGACTCAAGGCCATGGCATCTGGCAGAGTCCATAGCAGGGGATCAGGAATACATGGGAATGTTGTCCATGTCTTTGCCAGCTCAAGGCTCACAAATGCATCACACCTGATGGATCTGGTGCTCCCACCTCTGATGCTCTGAATATTGGTATTTCAGAGCAAAACTAAAAGGTTTTCTCTTCTGCAATGGTGGGGGAACCACTGCAGGCAACTCAGTCATTTCAGTGTCAAAGCACATGGGAACCCTGCATGATTTCCCTGGCGCTTTCACTGGAGAACAAAGCCTGGAAGACATGCTACATGGTATCTCATACAGCATAGGCATGAAGGAGATGGGAAGGGTGAGATGGGCATTGAAGGAGATGGGAGGAAAGAGGGACAAAGGGTGAAACAGAATCAAAACCCCTTCCCCAAACCCCACCATCACCCCCCCCTTCATCTCTTTACACTGGGAGAACTGCCCAAGTGTGTCATTTTGTTTACCTCGGGTGCTTTTAGGGCAAATCATAGAAACAGGCTGGTTTACTCTCTTTTTTAGGCAGTTTCACTTTCAGCTTCTTCTGCACAAACAACACGCTACAATTTGGGGGTTGCAAAGGCTGCAGGGAAATATTGATTTCCCCACAATAACACTAAAACAGTTCGACCCAACATTTTCTGAAGGCTTTTACAAAACATACATTTTGAGGGACAAGCCTGACTTGACAGACGACTTTTAAAGAGCGCTGCCTTTCTTGCAGCTGCAGTAGAGCTGTTATTTACTCCTTCTTATTACAGAAAGAGAATTGTTGGTGCTGGAAATGCCTTTTACTTAGGTAAGTAGCTCTAAAGTTCCAGATTATCTGGCTATGGGAAAAGGTGCAGTGTAAGGCAAGGAAAGTTCTAATTATTCAGCTAATTAAAAAAGCCTTAATTATAATATGGAATAATTAATTTCTTTTGATACTTACAACTCAGACACTCCCTTGTATACCTCAGGGGTCCAGAAGTCTTAGTGAATGTAACAATGGGAACTGCTTCTTAGAAAAGCCAGCTGTCTCTAAGGCTTTTCTTAGCTCGGCAATAGTTCTGTATATGAGAATAGGGACTGATGGCCAATAGCATAGCTATTCCTGAGCCATCAGATCTCAAATGCAGAAGGTCATATGCCACCTCCGCTATCAAAGCATTCCAAAAAAAGACACCAAAGTACCACGAAGTGCACTACTGCACTGCGCAAACCGCAGCTCAGCTCGGCTCAGCATCACAGCTCCAATCACAGCCCCCTGTGGGGTACCACTGGACTAGGAACTCCAGAGCCGGTCTTTCTTTAAAGCACTCTGTCCCACAGCCTCATCAGACTTCCTTCCTGCCTTGTGAAAGTGCTCCGTGTCATCCAGCCAAGTGACAGTCCAGGAGCAGTGCTGCTCCTACACCAGCTTTAATGTGCCTTCTGTCAGCGCTGTGCTCACAGGGGCACCGGGGATCACAGCTAACCCCTCCAGAGATGAGTAGCCCAGATGGACACACAGGGTCAGGGGATGCCAAGAGGGAAAGGAGGCTTATACTTCCACTCAAAGCCATTGCAGGGACCTTCTCCCTCTTTATGTGCCATTTGCCTCAATTAGAGAGCCCTAATCAGTGTAATGCAAGGTAACAGATCTTAGCTTCTATCCTCTCCTTCTGGGTGGTGACTGATGTTGCCACCTCCTCTGACTTCTGGGGCTTAGCTGCTCCTCTTGGCTAGGAAAACAGTCCAACTATGAAGGACGTGGGCTTTATTTGCACCCTAGTCCCTCACATCCAAAAACATATGCAGTGTCAACTGGGGTGGGAGGGGAAGCTAAAGACACCCTAAAGTCAGCTGGGAAACACTGAATATACTCAGATGTTATAAACCTCGAGAGTAAGGGATGGAGGAGTCAGTGCAGGGCCGCTGGGTCTGACAAGAAAGGAGCTATTTCTTGGGACATTTGCCTTTTTCCAAAGTTAGCCAATAGAAAAGGCTTGATTCAGTGAGGGCCTGCAAAGAATTGCTCTGGGAGATCAGTATCAGCTAACGTATTACTCTAGCATTCAATACACCATCACTTTTCTGTGTTCTCCCTTTACACATCAGTGTAAAGCAGCCACTGGGAAGTGTGGCGTGCCCAGGGAGAACCTGCTGACATGGAGCCAGCAGAAACTGATTTTTCATGCTATGCTGACTCATTTCTTCCGAAGAGCATCTTAAAAGGCCAGATTTCTGAGAGCTTTTGACACTCTCAGGTGCAGCATCTCAGCCTTAAAGTTGGTGACACTTCAGCACTATCTCTACCTTTCCATGTTTCCTACAGCACATCATGCAAGAGGATCCTTCCCCACCCCTTCATCCTCTTGGAGGCTTCTGGAGGTCAAGGCAGGACAATAACACAACACACAGTTGTTATATGCATGGTGATGGGCACTCAGTGGAACTGATTGTTAATATTACTCATAATGAACAATACATTTGCCCCGTTTCTGCTCCTGGTGGAACGCTAATTCCCAGTGAAAGCAGTTGTGGCATCTTATTTCTTGCTCAAGGCTCTAAATCTCTTCTCCACCCATTCATGTGTCATAGATAAGAGCCGCATTTACATCCCGTCAGTCACAGCCAGCTGCACAAGGAGGTGATGCCACTTCACGCAGGTTCGTTAGCAATGCAAGACCCTTGCTCAGAACAGTAAACTTCTTTCTGGCATCTTTGATGGCAAATCAGGAAAAGGAAAATTCAATTACATTTCAAACCCTAATAAAATTCACTTATCTTTGCTATTTTTAAAATATACCCTGCATGTGCCACTCACACGCGATCGTCTCCCTCTTAAAATGCAGTAAACCTTGTGTGCATCCTCACTCATCTCCTCTGTGAAGAATTAGACAGAATTAATAAGCTGGGATATTTGAATAAAATCCTTTTTATTTCATGGCCTGATTTTACTTCCATAAACTCTGCATTTATAGCAACCTCATAAATTACCAATGTATGTGGGAAATAAATACTCCTTGTCTCTCCTACTAAGCCTGCAGACTTAGCGAGCACATCTCTCAGAATCGCAGGAAAAGGAAAGGATATTTTCTTTTTGACTCATTCAACTGGAAATACAATTTTGAGAAAAGCAAAGCAGTGTTTCCCTTTCACTGTTTCCATTTCATTTGGGCTGATAAATGCCTCTGGGACACAGCATTTCTGGTTTTACCTTTTCTCAGCTGTCTGTCTTTCTCTCTTTCTCCCTCTTCCCCCCTGTTTCAACTGGCCTAAAAATAAGCCTGGCAGCTGCAGAGTGTTGGCTGTCATAGGGATCGTTGGTATATGACCTTCTGTCCATAATGGAAGAGGTCTGGTTTCCTCTAGACAGGCACTGAGCAAGCTGACTATCTCCACTGATGGCATTAACCAAAGGATGTTTCAGAGATGTCAACATCCCATGGTTAGGTAGGCAGCCAGATGTGAATGATGGGACTTCATTACAAACAGTCCTATCCAATAAAAGCATGTTAAGACTTCGAAAGAAAAGAAAGCCACTGTGAATTCATGTCCTTCTTTCTGCTGCTGCTGGCAGCAAGGCACTGAATTAGTGTGAAAATTGAGCAAAAATTAATCTTTGCTTCATAATCCATTATTGAAAAGGGAACACTCACTCACTATAATTTCCAAGTCACTGCTACAGCAAAGTCATTCTGAAACCTGTAAGTTTGCCATAGAGGAAAAATAGCAACATAAGACTAGGTCTTGAGACTTGCCAGAGTGCCAGACTCCTGATCTGCTTACTGCATTTACCATTCACAATTATGCATTGTAGTGAGAGCCTTCCCAAGGTCACCTCAAACATCTCAGAGCCCTCAAACATTCGTCTCTGATTCCTAAAAGCTAACATGGACATGGAGAAAGCCTGACCGAGTCACTGGGGTCACTCCCAGTTACCAGAGAGCATCAGGAGCAGAGCCCTGCAGCAAACCAAGAGCCTCTGATCATAGTGAAGCCCATGGCCACACCGTAGCTCAGTCACCGAAGTGGCTGGCCACACGCTCCCTGCAGACACCCGTAAGGAAATGATGGGCAAGCTGGGATCATGTACACTAGGTTCACCAGCACCTCTACTAGCCCCAAATCCTGCTGCTGGCAGAGATATGGGGCTCGGGACCTTTTCATGCCTGCAATAGCTGGAGTGATCATAGTGTAGGAGAGCACAGAGTTTGTTTAGTCAGGGTTTCCCTTCAGCACAGCTATCACTTGAACATCAATTTCTTTGTCTATACCATGCTGAAAATGAGAAGAGACAAACTACACAGCTGTGTGCCATTTGTCCTGAGCCTGCCCGCTGTCCTCCAGCCTTGTGTGTGATTCTGGAGAGCAGGAAGGTTGAGAGGATAAATCAGAGAAACACTATGTGGCTATAGGAACCAAGCCCAGACCTTTAGGAAGGCTTGAACCAGGTCACTGAATCTCTCTGTGCCTGATTCTCCTTCCTGAAACATGGCACTAAAACACATTTCATGCTTACGTATGTAGATTATGTTTGGTCTCCTGCTAGCTTGCTTGCAACCTGGGATGCTGGTCTCTGCTGGGGTCCGTAAGATTTAATGTAATACAACAACTCTACTAACAACAAAATACATATGTTACTGAGCACGACACTCATACACACAAATCTGGCTCCTGCTATGACGCAAGAAAGGACTAGCAGGGAAATTTGTATTTTGTTTCTGCTGTTAGGAGAAAGAAAAGGCAACAAACAAACAATAATGGTAGACTATAAAACAGCAATAAAAAGAATGGAGATTAAACGGCAGCATGCAGGCACTTTAACAGAAATAAATAGCCAAAAATGCCTAAATTTGTTTCCATTGTGTCTGAAAAATAAATCCAGGATAGAAAAAGCCTCTCTTCCCTTCCCTCTCCCCGTGCCACAGGCTGCCTAAAAAAAGATATTATGGAAGGAGAAGACTGATGCCTACTTTGAGAATGTGTCAACTTTTAAACAGCTTGAATATTCAAATTGGAATAAAAATATTCCTTCAATTAAAAATTATTAAAATTAGCTCAAAGTAGTTTTTTTTTTTGGTGTGTTCACTGCAAGAATTTAATAGGATCTAGTGCTCAGCAAAGCTTTGAAGCAAAAATAACGTCTCAGGAGCTCATTACGCATTAAATCCTATCAAAAAGCAGGATCCCACTATGAAATTAACACAATTTGCAAATCATTATTGCAGGCTACTCCTTCCTCTGTGCTTTTGGTCACTTTTAGCTCAAATCTGCCATGCTGTCAAAACCACCACCGCCCCAAACCACTCACAGGAAAAATGGGCACTGTATCTCGCAGCATCCTGAGCGGCGAACAGCACGGTACAACGGTCACACAGAACAACATCATACACAGGAGAAGCTGTCAGGAGAGCCGAGAAGTAGGAAGTGAAGTGAACCAGGGGATGTGGATCAAAATCTTGTTTTGGGAACTTTTTATGTGGTAGGAGATTTTGAACCTTGTGCTTTCCCCAGCTTCTGCAAAGGCAATGGTGTAGTTTTCAGTTTCCACCTTGAGTCTTAACACAGCTGAATTAATTGGTTATTTTCCAGGACATGTTTGCTCACAAGTGTTCATGAAATATGAATCACTGGACAAAGTCTCCTTTTAATGAAATGCTGGTTCTCGTTGCCTCTTGTCTGCATTGGAGGAAGACTAAAAAAGGACAATCAATACGGGCTGAAGCAGCTCTAGCTCATTAAGATTCCAGGCTGTCAATACAGTATATGTCTATCACTCTGGGGGCTGCTGAAGTGTTGGTGGTAATGGCACTTTACTACTGTATTTGTTAAAGTACTTGTGGTGTCTGCTGAAACTTAGCAGGTATTGGCTGCCTTCAGTGTTTTTTGGGGCCAAAAGGAGGTGACAATTAAGGGAGAGTCATCAGTCTCCTTGACTGTCCTGGGCTAATGTGACAACCAATGCAGCTGAGTTAGGGGATTCGTCTCCATAGAGCCTAGCTGTTATTTTTAATGCAGTATGTGGAATATTAAACTGTTTATCTTGTTATTGAAGCCGTAAGAAGGCTCTTTCATGTCATCATTTCTATTTTATTTTGTTTAGAGTCCTTCATTAAGTTTTCATATGAAAGATCTGTAATTTACATCTTCAAAGAACTTTCAAAATGTAAGTTTTAGGGACGACAAGTGCTGTGTGTGTGCACTTCTGTTCTGATGGCAAAGTCAAATCGCAAAAATACCATCAGGAATGTTTCTTCATTTTCTCTTTTATTTATGAGTAAAACACAGGGGATTTTTCTGGGAAAAAAAAGAAGCATTCTGCCTTGATACGAATCGGCACAAACAGAAGGCTAAAGCAGTGCTGCCTCTGAAAGCCTAGAGAAGGCTTTATGATGGTCCAGGGCCAAAAGCCCTGAGTTCATTAGCTGTAGTTTAACACCAGGAATGTTCTGTATCTAAGTACTGAATTTGCTTTGCAATCTTAATTCTAAGCAGCCAAAACCCAACCCCAACCCCTCAAACCTGCAGGAGGGTTCATTCCTCCCTGTTAGGTCAGGGAACATGGCCTGGTTTTGGGAGCAGAGTGAAACCCTGACCAGGGCTGTTAAGCTTTATTTCTCTGTTCCTGTGTTCAGTCCTGATAAGAAGGGCAGCTTGAAAGACCATTTCCCCGGGACATTTCATCACCACAGCAGGGTGTGGAAGCTGCACACCAAATCCTAGCCCCACAGAAGTCAGCACCAACATCCTGACCCTCCAAACCCATTTGTATTACCGCACCTAAGGGCAATAACCCCTCTCAAATCAAGTCCCTTATTATAAACCAGTCAATCAATCCCCAAGATTGCTAACGCATTCGGTTGACGGTGTGATGGTAAAGCAATTAAAAGCTTGGCCCTAAACAAATCAGATTTTGTATGTTTGGTTTTATAAACGCCCGTAAAGGGATCAGATCTTTCATTACTGTTGTCAAGAGGGAGGGAGAGAATCCATCAAGCCACACAGAGCTAATTATCACGACATAGTGAAAAAAAATTGGGGCTATAGATGGTAATCCAAGTAGAAAGGTTTCTTTCAGTACAGAAATGCACCAGAGCCTGTAGAAGCCTGACAGATCCTGAGCTGGTACTAGCTGAGGAATCAAAAGAATTAGGGGCACACTGGAGAAAAGGGACCTCTGGCAATGACTGGAAAAACGCTGGAAGCTGGAGTTGTCTGGCCATGTTGGTACATGTAAGCTGTTATCTCAAGGTGGTATCGCCTTATCGTGCCCTGAAGCTGTAGCACCACCACAGCTCTGGGGGTTGCCCTGCTGCATGCTGGAGGCAGACGTGCCCATCTGGAATCTCCCTTGGGTGGTCATGCTCCCATGGCACTCAGTTCCCTTATTCTTCTGTTTGATCCCATCTCTTTTGCCTATCTGGTGTTGACACAAAAGCAGTATCACACTGAGATGGGGTGGTACGGATAGGGAAGGCAGGGCTGGGTAACTGTCAATACCTGAAGGCTGTATTCAACCCTGAGTGATGCTAATATGTGTCTGGGTTAGATTTCCCCTTAAATTCTCCCAGTGAGTCCACCCAGGCTTAAGAGTGCAAACGGCTCAGAGCAGGACTATCATTCACTGTGCCTTTACTCATCAAGGCACATGCCTAATGCCTTATCTTTAATGAAAGTCTCCGCATGTTCCTGTACTATAAATAATAATTTAAATATTGTATGTCTGAGCTCCAGTGGCTGAGGTTGAAGTGATCATTTTGGAAAGATGGAACAGCTCTCAGCTAAAAATACAGATCTGAAAAACTATTCTGGAAGAAGCGAGACTTATGAATTGATAAATGGGTTGAAGCTGGGATGGAGACTGTGACGAGAGGAGAAATTCAGCTCCCAGAAAGAAGGAAATGAAAGAAAAGCAAGAACCATTCCAAGACTTTTATTGTTTCAAATTAAGGGGTTGAGGCACTGCAATAAAACAACTGGGAAAACGGCATTCTGAAAATGCTGACCTACATGAGGAGGTTTTGAATCCAAAACCAACCCCCACCATTACAGAACCTTTCACTGAATGGAAATAAGCAGGAAAAATGGAAATGTTTCTTTATGGAAATGTAACTTTGTAGGAGATTAGAGAAGCATGACAGAAACCCAAAATGAGGATTCAGAGGAAGCGTATCTCTGCCAGCTAAGTAGCTTTGATCCTAATTGATAGGAAGCACAGATACAGCGACTCTATTCCCTCCATATGAGCAACACAGTCAGACACTAACAGGAGGAGTCCATCCCTCCATGGGCTCACATGCAGGCACTGCACAAGCAGTTTCATGACTGAGGCTGTACAAAATGAAACACTTTCCAAAACAAACAGTATTTTTTTTTTACCTTAAAACTATCTTTTTCATAGAAAAAATGTAGTATTTCATGTATTTTTTCTAAGGCTAAATAGCACTGGGTAAGAAAAGCCCTGTGACATATTTCCTTTAATAATCCAGTAAAATTCTAGCACTTTTTTTTTTTTCATGTTCCATATAAAGAGCTGAAAACATTTCTCATTTCCATTTGAATTTTATCACTTCACTAATAAAAAAGACATGTACTTCTAAGCACGACCTACCAAAGGTCTTCAAATTTTATAGAGCACCAACCAAATTAATTGCTTTATTAATGATTATGATAATACCAGAGTCTTACTTCCTCCTTATGAAAACTTGTTTTTCTGAGAGCCTTTAAAAGGTAAACACATGAAGGGCCTGAGGTGAATGGACCCAGTTATAATGGTACTTCAGACAGTGAAAACAGGGGGAGGGAGGATGCAGAGAGGTTCAAAGGTAGAGAAGACAAGAGCACACCATGGGCCACTGCAGAACATGGAGCAGAATCCACTTCTGTGGCCACAATGAATACACAGCTTTTGTTTTGGAGCAAAACAACCTCTCCATAGTCTTACCAGGAACCAATTGCATTGATGGAGGAGATATTCATAGGCTGGTGTAAACTTGGTGTGTTGTAAACCTTCCTTCCAGGACACTAACAGAATCACAGAATGGTTTAGGTTGGAAGGGACCTCAAAGCTCATCCAGTTCCAACCCCCTGCCACAGGCAGGGACCCCTTCCACTAGAGCAGCTTGCTCCAAGCCCCTGTGTCCAACCTGCCCTTGAACACTGCCAGGCATGGGGCAGCCACAGCTTCTCTGGGCACCCTGTGCCAGTGCCTCAGCACCCTCACAGTAAAGAACTTCTTCCTTAGATCTTACCTCAACTCCACCTGTTTCAGTTTGAACCCATCTCCCCTTGTCCTACCACTACAGTCCCTGATGAAGAGTCCTTCTCCAGCATCCCTGTAGCCCCCTTCAGGCACTGGAAGCTGCTCTGAGGTCTCCATGCAGCTTCTCTTCTCCAGGCTGACCAGCTCCAGTTTGCTTAGCCTGTCTGTTCTTTGACAGAGACTCATTTGAAGCACATAGAAATCAGTGAGAAGCTACAGTACTGCAGCAGGTTTTGCTTTTGCCCTAAAAACTTATGTCAGAACTTGGAATGTCATTGGGGTGGTGAGCACAACCTGCAGCAGAGCATTTTATTGACATAGAAGCCCTGCACAGCAAATGGAGAGGAAGAGTGAGCAGATGATGGAGAGCCTGAACAGCTTAAGCTGAACCAGGGAGACAGAAAGTTAACTGCTGCATTGGCATGAAGGTATAGAGGGCTGGGCACTCGTGGGAAGGGTTAAAAGTCTGCAGTTACCCTGGATCGCAGTTCAAGGCAGGAGGTCTCTATGCTGACAGAATGCAGGCTGGAGAGGGAAAAGAAGGCTGATTGATAGGAAAGAATCATGCCAGTGAAAGTGAATAATAGAGGAGCAGACAGTAATTGTTGAAGGAGATTTGATAAACTGTTTCAGAGCAAGACAAGGAGCAGGGAGTCAAATATTGTGCTGCCACAAAAGCCAAAAGTCATAAAGAAAGAGTAAAAGCAAGGCTTCCCCCCCTCTAAAAACACCTAAGAGGCCACATAAGAGAAGAACCGATAGGGATGATTTAAGGTATCTTAAAAATTACTTTTTAAAACCTCCAAATTATTCTGCTCAATTTAATTGGAGAATCAGTGAGCTCTATCATGTCCTATCTGAGATAGGGGTGGAGGATTGTGAAACAAAGCACAGGGAAGAGCACGGTTCCCATAGGAGCCCTTTGTAAGAAGGGCTGAGAAAGAAAAGGATACGGAGGTTTGAGCAAGCATTTTTTTGCATGCTCTAGAAATTATGACCAACAAACCAGCCTTGAGAAAGTGACAAAACAGCAAAGAAAGGAGAGATAAGAAACTATAGCTGAATGGGTGCAGAGTGGGCAAGGCAAGACATCAGTGTTAGCTGGACGCCATGGCAGGAGGCACCAAGGAGAAGGGGCTGGTTTGCTGGATGCCACCCCTTTCAGAGACCATGCCTGGTGGATGGATGCCGCTACAAGCACGGCAGGAGGGATGGAAGGGCAGAAGGGTGGATCAGCACTGTTTTCCTGCCATAGGGCTGCTAACTGAGGAAACAACAAGGACTTGCCCAGGGAAGCTGTGGCTGCCCCATCCCTGGCAGTGCTCAAGGGCAGGTTGGACACAGGGGCTTGGAGCAAGCTGCTCTAGTGGAAGGTGTCCCTGCCCGTGGCAGGGGCTGGAGCTGGAGGAGCTTTGAGGCCCCTTCAACCCAAACCAGTCTGTGGTTGTATGACTTGGACAGTTTGGATTCTGAAGGATGAAGTCAGCAGCAGCGCTGATGGTTTTAATTAAACAGCTAAAAGGTTGTTTGACCTTTTGTTTGTATCCCACACAAAGCAGACAGCTTACTTTGCAGTCTCAAAGGTCTGGGCCCACAGTGCACACACAGGTATTCCCATCACCAAAGCTTATGTGGTTATGCTCCAATAAAGCAGACTGTGGCTGCAGGTAGAGTTTGCATTTGGTTGGCTGGGCTGTAGTCTAGAACTGTAGCCGGCCTGCAGGTCCAGACACCGTCCTGGTGGGCTGGCACTGAACAGGGCTCCCTTTGAAAGACCACTGCTGGCCTTGCCAGCCACCCTGTGTCCACAGATTAGACAAGATCTTAGAGCTGGAACAAGCTCATATGTAAAATACTGCAGTTGGCCCCTTCCCAGGGAGAGCTGCATCTCTTCAAGGCAGGATTTAAAGCTAAGCATGGCTATCCTGCTTCTTCCCTCAACCCAAATATCGCTGGAAGGATCCAGCTCATATTTAGCCCTGGATAATCTCATGCCTTGACAAAGGTAGAGCAACACTAGCAATAAAATCAGGCTTCAGAGAGAGTTGTTTTCTCCTTTAGAGCACAGATCACCTTTAAAAGGAGAAAATCAACTGCAAAAAGAATCTCACAAATGTAATGAAGCAACACACGGGGAGAGTGCGCGCAGGAGCATCGCACCTCCCAGCATGCGTGAAACACAAGCAAGTGTAAAAGCAAGCCCAGATTAAAGTTTGTCTCATCTCGGTTTGACTGGCCTGAGGGAGACAACAGCAGGATTAAAAAGAAGAAGAATAGCAATCAGCCTGCGGGAGTAACTTTTAATACAAGCACTCAGCTCAGGAGGATGCGCTGGCCTGCACCGCGCTGCGCGCAGGGCTCTGTAATCAAAAGGAGCTGTGGTAGGGATGCAGGAGAGGACAACATCGGGGCTGTAAGAGTCTAGGACAGGGGGAAGGTATGGTCTGAGCCACGAACACACCCTGTGGGACTAAAGGCTCAGCCTCCCAGTTTCAATGGGGTAGCACTACAAGTGCAGGAGGGGGCTGATAAAAGCCCTGCCAGCACACAGACACTAATGAAGGCACGAACCGTGTGGCAGGGCTTGGGTTTTCTTTCAGGACTGCTTAATGAACTCTACTTTTAGCTACATCAAGTGAAATATGTAAAACACTCACTGCAGGGGTGAGCCTCTGTGAGGCCAGGAACAGACACCACTGGGAAAACACAGCTGCACCAGAGACTGCAAACCTGCACAAAGGGGCCATCAGAGAGCCTGCAGTGCCGTGCTGCGCTGTGGCAGGCTCACACAACAGAAGAGGAACACTGAGCTGACACCAGCAGTGTATAAGCCACAGTGGGGGAATCCTATCCTTTCTGTGCCTCATTTTGCCAGTCTTATAATGGATTTAATCATATTTACCCATCTGATAATAGTGTCGTGAAACTTAACGGGGTGCTTTGAATTCTTGGACAATACATCCTATAGAATCACAAAATGATAACGGGCTCTTTCTCAAAGATCCTGCAGTGTTTTATCTTCCTGCAACTGCCATGGTAACTCACTGCCCAGAGAACGTTTGATACACATCTCAGTTGTCTGCTGCACATCTGCTTCTCAATCAGTGGTAACCCTGAGTGTCCGTTACTGCGATCAGACACACCATTTGTGTGATGCTATTCGATGTGTTCCCTAACAGAGCTCCTGCCACATCCTCGTCTACGGGCATTTCAGAACACCAAATAGATTTAAATCACCAAAACACAACACAACTTAAACAGGGGAAGTTCAGGTTAGATATAAGGAAGTTCTTTACTGTGAGGGTGCTGAGGCACTGGCACAGGGTGCCCAGAGAAATGGTAAATGTTCCATCCTTGGCAGTGCTCAAGGCCAGGCTGGACAAAGCCTTGGGTGACATGGGCTAGTGTGAGGCGTCCCTGCCCTTGGCAGGGATTGGAACCAGATGACCTTAAGGTCCTTTCCAACCCAAGCCATTCTATGATGAGTTAGTGTGACATCTAGGCTGATAAGCAAAGGGAAGTTAAGAGACACAAACAAACAAGTGTAAAAATGCCCCAAACTAAGTATTTGTATTTTGGGATTGTTAATTCTATGTCGGAAAAATTTGTCAAGGAGTTGTTCCAACAGAGAATCCCAGTATGTTCAATATCCCAAGTGTGTATTCCTTTTCCAGCTGTTGAATACAGCATGGCAAACACTGTCCTGCCTTTCAAACCTTTCTATACTCATTTTTTCATTCATTCAACCAGTGTGCGCCCACACCTCCATGGACCTAAAGGAAAATAATGACAAAATTGCAGAGGCAGAAAAAAATGACCCTTTGTCTACGTCTCCTGCAATTCTGCAAATGCTACCAATCAGTTCATTCCTCACACAAAGATGGCAAAAGTAGGAAAGAACTTATTTCAACTTTGTTCTAGAACAAGAATAACCTCCATGTCTGTAAACTGCTGTGATTTTTGAGGGATAGTTTTTCCCACACCATCAGCCTATAGCATCAGCCCCTTCAAAAGGGGCTGAAAATAGAGAATACTGCACCACTGGCCTAAAATCCCCAGAAAAAAGGAAGGAGCTTATCCAGCACAAAGATGGTCCCAGCTCTGGCTAAAGACTGACCACCAGACGAACTTACTGCCTTGAGGACTGAGCAGCCTCCACAAGGGGCGACATGAGCACAGTGGCAGGGGTTGGGCGGACCAGAAATGCAGCCACCTCAGCAACTATGACCTGGCACACCATTTGTGAACCCTGTGACAGGAGAGGAAGTGAAGGTGATGGAGAGGGACACTCTGCTTGGGTTTACATCAACAGGCTAAGAAGAGAGGGCTCTGCACAGAAGCTGTGTTTTCTTCTCAAATCAAAGTTGCTCCTGCTCTCCATTGAAAACACACTTTGAGATAAACTAGCAAAAACCTCTATTGAAGATAAAGCCAGTAAAGTTTGTTTCAAGCACTCGTACATCTTCAGAAATCTAAACAGCCACCTTTTGCCATCTCCATTGCAGCCAGGTGGGTTAATGTGGACAGACCTCTGCTCAACAGCACATCCAGCACTGCTGCTCAGCACTCTGGCTGTGGAATGGCTTTGTCGTGGTCCTCCACCACCCAGCCTCCATCCCAGCTTCTGCTTGTGGAGATGCTGCTTAGCCTGAGGAAAGGGTTGCAGCATCTGGGCCTTGGCCTTCAGCACAGAGGCTGGCACACAGGATTAGAAATCCTGGCTGGAAGAGCTGACAACACCTGCTACTGCATCCCGATAAGCTGGGCTACACAAGGACAATTATGTCTCCAAGACATGTTAGAATACACATTTTAATTTAATCAGGGGGAACAAAAAAAGCACATTAATCACTGCTCTCTTAACAGCAAAGATGTCCAGATATTTGCCAAGATATCAGCATTTTTCCCCTGAACACATCAGGTACAAAAGGACAACAACAACAGAAAATTGCAGCCTTACAGGGGTAGGGACAAGGCCAAATTCCACCTCGTGTTACACTGAGCAGTTGCCAGCACAGACAGCTGGGGGAAAGGAGAAGCCTGGCAAGGATGCTGGAAAGGCGAGTGATGAAGGTGTTGGACAAAGACCTTTAGCTTTGTCCATGCAAAACAACTGAGTGCTTTGACACTGCTTTATACCAACACACCTAACCTCAGAGGACCTTTGCAGTAAGTGTTTTCTCTCTGATTCTTCCATATGGAAAATGAAAATTAACAAGAAAACATTCATAGAAATGACAATTGAACGCTGATGTACCAATCACGGGGCTGATCAAGGAGCTTTCTGATGCATGACGGAATGATCAAGGCGCTCTCTGATGTTGGAGCTGAGATATGTCCTTTCCTTACCATTCACCGGAGAGAAAAGAGCTCTCATCATCATAATTTTTCTGCACTCTTTGCTCTGCTTTAATCACTAGTTGCCCCTTTATAGCACCCATGATTTAATGAGACCCGCTTCAGGCTTGTTCTTGATTCTGCTGATGAGCTTTTACAGGGCAAACCCAGTCTGTAGCTGCCTATCTGCCTTAGGCGGATGCATTTAGGCTGGAAGCTCAACTGTGTGCTCAGTGGAAATGAATTGGTACATGTATGCTGATGCTCAGGGGCAAGGCTGTGTATTAATACCTGAGTGTGAAACGTCTTTTCAAATGTTCAATGACATAAAGAAGCAACAATTGACTTAAACACCGTAGAGGTAACACTGCTGAAGAGAAAAAGAGAATGATGAGACCCCCCCCCCCCCGCCCCCATGTTCTAATACCCCATGCAGAAAGAAGCAAGTTCAGCTATTAATTTTAAACACTAAAAAAACATCTCTGAAAACAGCATTGGTGGGACCTACAAGAAAGAATCTTTGGATTCTTAAATTTACAGTCTTAAAGACTCTAAAGAGTCTGGTCTACTATCTCCAAGGGCAAATGTCTCTTCTGTCAACTGGTATCATGTTTCTAGCAAGACCTGCATGGCTTGACCACATACTGTAAAACCAGGTGCCTGCAGAAATGTGCCAAGAGTGTAGGCAAGCATCTAGACAGGTTTTTGCTGCATAACTCCCTGTAGGAAGTTAAAACTCCTCAAACTGTGCTTCTTGTGACATGAGGACTGCTTTCTTTCCACTGTTGTTATTTTTCCTCGTTTAAATTAATGCATGCAGCCGGTTTTGGAAGAGCAGAGTAGAGAGTAAAGAGGCACTAAGTAATAACCACCTTCCCTAACTGTCAAAGGATTGTTTTTGTTAATGCAAAATGCAGACAATGTATTGACAGCGATATGCTGCAGAGGGATGCTTTCGCTCTGCTTTCATAGACTGAAAAAAGTACACAGAGAAGCGAGACGGATGGGCTGGTTTGATCTCAAATGGACAGCAAGTCATAATGACATGTACAACCGAGAGGCTCGGCTGGATCGACAGCTGAGAATGTTTGGTACTAAGAGATAAGTGATAATGATCTCCATCGTGCATTTCTACAGCACCCGCTTATTCCAACCCACTCCTAACGTAACAAGAGGTTCTTTCCTTTTCCCATCTTACTCTGAGCTACACTTCATGTAGAAAGAGGGGGAGGAGGGAAGAGAAGGACTTACCTGCTTAAAACAGCTCTATAGGAAGACGTGCTGAGTGGCAAATGAAGGTGCAAGAGGCTGTGCTTTGATAGGCATATTAGATGCCATTCCTGAACTAAGGCCTGGGAGAAGTCCAGCTGATGTTAGTGAGACTGTTCATGTGAGAAGGATTAGGTATAGCTGGAACACGCTAATGGCACAGCACTTTGGAAGCATATTCCTGAGCCTGGGAGTTGGGGGTCCCTTGGCTTGGGTGATGCAACAGAATTACTAGAAATGTGAATTCGAAGAGGCACAAGACCACCCTGTGTGTCCTTCATATAATCACAGACTGGTTTGGGTTGGAAAGGACCTTAAGATCATCCAGTCCCAGCCCTCTGCCATGGGCAGGAACACCTCGCACCAGACCACGTCACCCAAGGCTCTGGCTGACTTCAGAAACTTAATGTGTTTTTTGTGCTTTTGATGATCCTCACATATCCCTGAGAACTAAAGAACCTCCCTGGGAGTTCGGTTGGAGGCTCTGCTTTACACGCATCCAGCACACATGGCACAGTTGTGCTGTCACACATGTTAGCACTATCCAAGTTCATCTGACAGGAACTAGAAAACATCGTTTCCATTTGAAGCCACAAGGGGATTTAACGAGGGAAAGGAGAAAGCACAGGGAAAAAAGGTGCAGAAAGCACAAAATCTATTCATCTGGGGGATTTCGGCAATTCAAAGTAACCTCACCTTATTCAACACTTTGTTACTCATGAATTTTCTGGTTTTACTTTATAGGTTGGCAAACGAATGAGCACTGCTTAATCATATTTTACCAAACAAGCTACTGCTCTTTCCATTCCCCAAAAGTCTGAGGGAAAACGGTAAATATAAACAGGTGAGGAACACACTGAAAACACGATCACACAAAAAGCCTGATGTACCTTTCCGCAGATTTCTTTTCCCAAATCATACTTCAGAAGAAACTACTTAAATGGGAATTTATTGAGACAACCTCTTTCAAAAGTGTAGTCAGGTATCTAATGACAGCATGCGCTCACAAGCTTGCTTTCCATGCTGTTTGAAAGACTGCATATTCAGTAACATAGATGTGCACCTATTCATCTATTGAATCACACAGAAACTATTCTCCAGCAGCCCAGCTATTTCTTAGAAGCCACTCATCCGAGCAACCTGACCTAACCCTCCTTACCTTATGTAAGCTGGCAAAATCATATTGGAAGGTGCAGGATGTAGAAAAGCTATGGGAGGAAAGAGCTGTGCAGCTCTTTGGCCTTTGTTTCTGCACAAAGTGAAACTGGAAGCTCATGACAAATATCACTGTCTTGAGGTGAATAGCAAATTACTGGAGGTACAGGAAGTACTTGACCATTTATTGAAAAGCCTTATTAAACAAGTAGAAACTACCATCCAGACACTTTTGCAAGTCGTATCAGTATGTCTGGAGGCTGTGAAGTCGTGGGCAAGCTACTGGCTCCCTTCTGTGATCACAGAAACTTAGAATGGTTTGAGATGGAATGAGTTGAAAGGAAGCAACCTTTAAGCTCCTCCAGCTCCAACCCCTGCCATGGGCAGGGACCCCTTCCACTGGAGCAGCTTGCTCCAAGCCCCTGTGTCCAACCTGCCCTTGAACACTGCCAGGGATGGGGCAGCCACAGCTTCTCTGGGCACCCTGTGCCAGCGCCTCAGCACCCTCACAGGGAAGAGCTTCTGCCTAAGAGCTCATCTCAGTCTCCCCTCGGGCAGGTTAAAGCCATTCCCCTTATCCGTCCCTCTGATCATCTTTTGCCCTCCTCTGGGCAATTAACTATGGAGGTATGAACTAAAATCCAATTAGTTAATACTAGAAATAGTAGGGAATGATCAGTGTCAGGTAAGTCTTTATTCTAAAGGTAGAATTTACTGTTTCCAAAAGCCAAACTGTTAAAGGAAGAGAACAAAGCAGCTCTTCTGCAGATGCTGGGGACAACCAATGGATAGGACCATCAGTCGATACTCTGAACCGTTTCTTACCTATGTTAGTGCTTCCAAGATTACAAGCACAACTCTCCGTAAGTTTCTTAGCACAATTACCAGAAAAGCAAAGCTCTGCTTCCTACAGGCTCTCCACCAGCAGCACAGGGGTGTTGACAGCAACTGAGCAGGCAGCAGCTGTGCTTGCAACAGCCACATTGAGGAACCAGCATCCAAGGATGTCAGAGAGCATCAGAGATGTCAGCAGCCTCCTGCCAGCACGCTTCCCTTCAAGCCCTTGCTTTCTACTTCCTATGTTTTAAGCATATGTCTGTGCATGGCAAAGAATAGAAGAGGTGGGAAGATGTGCTTCATTTTCTGTTTATACCACATGTAAAGCTATGGACCCAGACATCTTACACACTTTACTGGCTCAACCAAAATATCCCTGGTATATTCCATCAGTGCTTTCAAAAGGATTACACTGGTAGTTTCCACAACACGGGTCACCTGCACAGGAACTCTACTGGGTGGAGGAACATGGTATCTGCTCCATTTAGCCTGCAATAGAGTATTTAAGAATGGAGGCTGCAGCTTTCTCTGGGCTTTTCTCCTGGATTATTCTGAGGTTAATACCTCAGCACTGCTAATGAGCAGGCTGAGCAGTGCAGCTGCAGGAGAGATGGGAAGGAAAAGGTCAGACGCTCACTCTGATCGCAAAAGCATTTGTCACGTGTGGAGCTGAATCTAGAGACGGATAGATGCTGCCTTCAAAATTCCTTAATCTCTTTGAGGAGTTTATTACTAAAAGGACCTGTTTCCTGCTTCACCAGGAGCTCAGCAATACAAGGCATTTCTGTTTTCTTAGCTTTCTGCTTCGGCCTCTCCTTACTGGCATGTAAAACTCACCCACGCTGCTCTCAAAGATACTAGAAGTCTCCTGCTGTATTCTTGAACTGGCAACTCATCATTGCCCTCCTCTCACATCACCTGATCCAGTCAGCTTGAGAACTGCTTGCTACCCCTGTCACCTCCCAGACTCTCTGTTGGGAGGTTAAGCACCCTGCCAAAAAACCTCTGAGAGTGACAGGAATGAGCTTTCCATCCCCCAAAGGAGTCCTTTGGCTTTGATATGAGGGTGAGTTTCTGTATGAGGAGCTGTACTAGCCCCAATTTCCTTTTCCACATAGTAAGTTCTGTGGAGTCCTCAATTTCCACCCAAAATCATTGTCCGTGGAGCGTGGAAAAACAGGCAAGAGCCATCACCTTGGTTAGGGGTCTGGAATACAGGATGCATTAAGAGAGGCTGTGAAAACTGGGTTTGGCCACTCTTACAAAGAGAAGGGGGAGAGGATCCCATTGCTGCCTTCACCTGCTTAATGGCAGGATGCGAGAAGTCAGATCTGGACCACTGGGATAGATGCTAGGATGAGAAGCAGTGGACAAGGGCTGCAATAAGGAAAATTCTGAGTAGATTCTATAATAAATAACTGACCAGCCCAACACTAGAACAGGTACCCAGTGAGGCTGTGAAATCTGCATCCTAAGAGATATTGATATAGATATAAGATACAGATCTTGACTAGACAAGACTCTAAGCAACCTGATTTGGCTGGCCCACCGTGAGCAGAGGTGGGCCACCCTTCCTATACACACTGCTCTAAGAGCCCACTGTTTGCCAGAAGACTCACTGCATTCAGACTGTGGTGGCATACAGACCAACTGCTCCATCCCAGCCCTACCTAGTTCAGCAATACTTTAACCAGATGCATTATCCTGATGTCAAGCTTCCCACAGAAACGGCCCTGTCAGCAGTGAGGGGCTGTGAAGCCTTTCACAACTCTTTCTGCATGGGTGCCGTGAATATGATCATAAGTTTGCCATAATGATAATGGAGCAAAGCACAATACCATTTCCAACTGAGGAAAGCTATGGATTTGTATAAAATACATATCAAATTATTTCTAGATTCTTTAAGTTTCGAACCGACAGGAGTTTTGTTATAATAATGATTTTATATTGACATAACAACGACTTTCATCTAAGCCGTTAGGACTATATATTTCCCTCATGGCCTCCAAAGGCACTGTAAATTGAAATGTACATTAAAACCAGTCAATCTTTGTTCATTGGCGACACTGGAGGAGAATTGACTGTGTTTTTATTAAAAGCTCCTATCTTGCAGTGACTACAATGAGAAGAAGTCTTAACAAAGGGCTCATTTAATTTTTTAAGAAGTCTCTATTTGGCTAGATCCACAGAAGCATCATTTTGCTCAACAAAACAATAAAGATGCTTGTTAAAGCCTGCATAAAACCAATGGCATGATACAAAGCACTGGACTAAAGAAAACAAGGACCCAAATACTTTATTCTGAACTGACCTGACCATAAATGTGTTGCCTGCAGTTGCTCCAGTGAGCAAACAGGACAACCCCTTTCCTGCCGTGTCCTGGTGCCCGGAGAGAGCTCTCTACAAGCTCCTTGGTTCAAACCATGTTCATGGACAGCCTACGTGTTCAGTCCTAACACGGTGGTAAAAAGAAGAGGAAAAAGCTGGGATTGGTAATGAAAAAAATCCCCCATAACCTTTAAAACTTCACTCAGGTAAAGCAAAAAAGTAGTCTCTAAAACCTATAAGTCATGAATGTCAGGACTTGGCCAGGCCCTAAGGCTGCCTCTTCTTCAAACAAAGTCACCTGTGCAGAAGTGATAGGGGCTAATTAATAAATAGTGCTGGTTTTTCTTTACCAATTACTTATTGATATGCCTGATACTCCTCTTTGATAAGCCAGTCTAAACTGGTAATAGCTTTTATCACAGCTGTGAGCAAGCAGAATCAAGTAGACGCTGCCTTTCCTTTTACGTTGTTTACCTTCTGCTGTTACAGAACTCTCTGCAGAGTTTGTTTGGAATTGGAATGAATTAAATAGCTTATTTTTAATTATTGTTATTTGTACTGTAGTAATGCCTAGAAACCCCACTGTGGACAATGGCTTTGCTGGGAGGTGAATACAACCCTGAACACAGTAAAGGCTGCGTCCCAGACAGCTCGCCCCTGAGCTTTGCGATTGATTGCTTGTAACTATTCCTTCCAAACCTTATCTCCGAGCTAGTGTTTTCTGTAATTTATGTCACATTGCATCTCCTGCCTTTTGTGTGTCTGTATTTGGGGATGTAGTTTGCATGAAGCAGCTGAAAACATAGAGCTGCATTGCACAGGCTAGCAGACAAACCCCACGCAGTACGGAGATCTGCGCTCCCTGGAGAACGAAACTAAATCCAAAGTAGAAACAACAGAAGATTTTCTAACCCTGCCAAATAAGTTAATGAGGTAAGGATAACACGAAGGAAAAAGGAGACAACAAGGTCCTTAACCAGTACACGGGAGCTGATTTGAGCAACTCAAATACATTTTCACACAATGTGAGCATTTCGCTTTGGTTTCAGCAAAAAAACCCACACAAAACCCCAAACCAAAACCCAGCGTAGTAAACAGAGCAAGCAGATTGCTGGCCTTGGAGCAGTGAGCCTCCAGAGCACTGATTAAAGGCATCCACCCTCCACCACACACAGCTCCTCCATGAACTAAAGTTATAACGAATGCCCTCACAACCTATTAGTGGGCTTTGTATTCTGAACAAGAGAACTCTGGGGCTCAGCCCGGAAAGGTCAGGAAATTTCTTAGGCTCAAACTAGACCTAATCAAGCTTTTCCCAAAAGTATAATGCAGGAAAATAATAATTTGTAAGAGGAAAATCTAAAGAAATAACATCATTCTCCCATTCTTTACAGTCTCTGAGCACAGCTGTGAATGGTACATGGCTCTGAAGGGGAAAACGGTCCCCACTTTGGTTCTGGAGAAAGACAGAGGGGCTTGTTTCTGCGATGAACAAGTCAACATCCCCAAAGCTGTGCTTCAGTAACGCAAAAGGGTTTGAATAAATTCTAAGTCATGCTCACTCCTCTCAATGGCCACAGGGCACTCTGTGAGCCCAGCCTCCTTCATAATAACAAAATAATCTGTTGTTATTCCCTGCAAATTATTACCTTACTCTCAAAGAAACCACCTTTTCTTTGCTAAAACCAATAAGGGTTTCTTTCCTTTTTTCTTTGACTGCATATATAACTTGCACCAAACTGTCCTCTCACACATAACTTTCGCATGAACAGAGAACACTTCTTCAGACACCTCCTAATTTGTCACTGGTGATATTTTCTACACCTTTTGTTAATGAAGAAGAATCCCGACGCGCTCATGGGCCAAACAGAAGCAGTGAGAAAGTTTGATGGTTTATGGAAGAAAATACGTCAAACGGCAAACCCAAGTTTACCACACACATCTTTTGACCTTCCCTCCCCTTCCCTTAGTATTCAAATACATCCCACAAGGCCAATCTGTTGCCAAAGAAAAATATTTGCTAATGTTACAGCTTAAAAGCAAGCCCAAAACTTCCAGCTGCTTGCCTCAAAACCGCCCTCCTAGAGTTCATTTATGGGTTCTCAAAGTGAAGGATTTTAGCAATGTAAAGAATAACTGACAGTTTTATATCCATAATGCATTCCTCCCCAGGCACATTTACAGCCTATACAGTGCGTGGTATTTAAAAACACTTCTGAGATAGGAACCCAGTGACTTAAATACAAGACCACTTTTTGAGGATAGTGTAGTTTTATCAGGGAAAGGATCTTATACCGGCTCTTCCACCGTGACCCGTGCTGCACTTACAGTAATTTGTTTGTTGGCCAGCCCTGCTTATCATGAGTTTGGTATTTGAGATGAAGTTCTTTTGCAGACTTGCCACTGCACCATTGGTCTTCATAGCACAGTCTTTTCTCTCGTCTATTCCACTGACATCTTTGTTTGACTTCATGTTCTTCTCTCCACCCCCCAGGCTATGGCTGCCTGCTTATTTATGCTGTCGGCTTAATTCCTTGATTGATATTCTCACATTCCCCTTGCTACTTACTTATTTACACTGTCTGCTTGTTTCCAAGCCCTGCTTCTTTAAGAACACAATGCTATTTTATTTATGGAAAAGAATCACTGTTTTCCACAGCATGTTCTTTATGCTTCTGCCACAGCCTTCTACAGTACCAGTTAATCATCCCAAATATTGCTATGCTCAAAGTGCCTGCTCTTCAATCCTCTGTGCCTCTCTGGTGGAATTCTCTTCCTGGGGACCCCTCACCAGCTGAAGCTTTGCATTTTTTTATGATATTCATTATTTAGCACCTAAACAGCACTATATTCTTCAGTATAAAGAAGAGAAGGTACTTATGCTCCGTTACTCATGACCTATGGATCTCATTTACCCTTCTCCAGGGTAAATCAGCAACATACAAAGGGTTTCTACCCCTAGGTAAAACAAACCGGCAAAGAAAGAAATTTTATATATATATATATATAAAAGTATATGTGGCAGCCTGATGGCAAAGCATACAACATCCTATACAGGAAAAGAGAGGAGTGGATGCTCTTACCTGTAAATCAAAAGTTTTGGAAGGCCTACAACTATATAGAGGCAAAATACTAATTCATGAAAGGCAAGAGCACTACTGGTTCCAGTGATGACACAGTTTCACTGGTCTGTTTGGTAGCTGGTGTGAGTATCAGGACAGGGACCTCAAAGGACTTTTTGGGATGAGAGAAAGGGTAAGACAAAGTGACAGACACAGAGGCCACAACTCAGAGAGCTTCACCTTGACTGAGTAGCCAGAAATGGTCCTTCCCAAAGTGCACTGCTGCTGTTAGCTACTGCCAGAACATTTTCATTACTGTAGCCAAAGGTTTGTCATGAGAAAAGGTAGTACCACGTTATCTTTGTACATAACAAATTGTACTGTGGGCTTTTCCTAATGAATGCTGCTGATTTCTGTTAAAGGAATGACCTTGTACCTCCCAGCCAACACAGAGGGAACAGGGAAGCTTAGCTCTGTTTCTCAAGAACAACTGCTCCTAGCGCTTGCCGTGTCCTTGGATGCAATGCTGAGCTAACAGTGATGACAAGGAGGAAGGTGGGTGAGGAGAAGAAACTGTGAATGTGACTGTTTAGGTGAATTCCCAAGTGTACCATATATACCACACAGATCCGTCATCGCACTGTCAAATCCAGCACACTCAGAGTCATGTCTGAGTGGTATCTGGCCATGGTAATACCTGTCTGGTACCCCAAGCTCTCCTCAACATGCTGGAGACGTACCCCTGGGTCTACTAAAAAGTACTAGTGGGATGCTTTGAGATGCACACGTTGATCTGAGGTAGCAAAGCCTGACTTTCCCTTGCAGGTATGAAATGTGGAATGCTCTAACAACCTGTAAGTTGTTATAAAACAGACTAATTTGTGGCCTTATTTAACTGCTTTGCTTCATTTCTTGGCTGTTAAGAAGTTAGACTGTTTTTTTCTGCTCTGGGGCAGAGAGCAGAGTCTAAGTCCATCCTGCTTTTGTTCTACACAGAAAGAGGAAGGAATCAACAGAGGCTATTCATTTAACAAGTAGTAAAGTGGTGATGCCACAGGGGGGAAAAATAGATGCAGCTGTGCCTGCAGCATCACTTAATCTTTCTCCCTCCATTGCCTTCCATGAAGATTGAGCCCCAGCCAGCAAAGGAGCAGCTGGTGGTTATACAAACTACCATGCCCGAGGCTGGAGATATGTGTTTGGTTTTCTGCATAGCGCCTTTCACACTTAAAGGTGCACAGAACTGCCCTCATTGACCCTGCCCCAGGAGTCTGCCTCAGTGCTAGCACGGGGATGGAGAATGCAAAGGAGGCATTTTCTTTGAAGCCAAACAGGGGCCAGCAGTGCTGTAGCTGGGTGACAGTGCCCTTACTGCACTGAACGCCCATAGTGGCTGATGAGGAATATCACTTGAAGCTGCCTCCAAACATCAGTTCCCCTCCTTTGTGTCACCGCACTGTAAAGTCTGCATCCATGTCACGTAGAATGGCCCAGAATCCTGCTGTCTTCAGCAGCGGGATGCAGGACTGGAAAGGACTTCCTGGGTTGCAACCCGCTATTAAAGACAAGCATTTAATCACAAAGACATAATAATAACAAAATGTCATAAATGCTCATTTTTAATTCTCCGTTATATAAAGGCACATCCAAATATAAATCAAAATGAAAACTTCAAAGAGAACTAAATTGCCTGATTCAGTGAAATAAATCGGATCCAAAGCAGCCTACTATCTAGCTACAGAAATGCAGCCCACAAGTCATTAATTAATATAGAAGCAGAAGGACAGATTGATGCCAGATTTAAATAGGTGCATCTTAAATCACAATCTGGTCGGAAGCATCTTGAGTTATATTCTTGAATAACACGATTAGCAGTGGGTGGTAGGGGTCCTGCCCAACTGGAAGATTGTCCCCTGTTATTTCAGCTACCATCAAACTCCAGAGCACTGAGATTGCAGTGGTCTGGTTTTACTCGTTTATCCATGAGCTCAGCTGCTCAGACAGAACGGAAAGCTTCTTTCGTCCATTCTTTCATGTAAAATAATAACGATAAAAATTGACAGCAAGACCCAACTATTAGGAGCCTGCCAGAACATGCCAAAAGGAGAGAAACAGAGATTAATGGATCCCAGCACCATTTATCCACTTTATGTCCTGTTTGCAGGTGGACAGTAGAGATACCATGGCTCCACCCTGGCTATCTGACCACTGCATTTGCAAGAGCACACGATAGGATGGAAAAGACCTGGCCATCCCTCCATCCTGTGCCACCCCTGTACATCTGAGAGAGCTGGGCTGGTTCAGCCTGGAGAAGAGAAGGCTCCTGAAGGGGAGACCTGAGAGCAGCTCCAGTGCCTAAAGGGGTTGCAGGAAAGCTGGAGAGGGCCCATGTAGGGACAGGCCAAGGGGAATGGCTTTAACCTGCCCAAGGGCAGACTGAGATGAGCTCTTAGGCAGAAGCTCTTCCCTGTGAGGGTGCTGAGGCGCTGGCACAGGGTGCCCAGAGAAGCTGTGGCTGCCCCATCCCTGGCAGTGTTCAAGGGCAGGTTGGACACAGGGGCTTGGAGCAAGCTGCTCTAGTGGAAGGTGTCTCTGCCCATGGCAGGGTTGGAGCTGGAGGAGCTTTGAGGTCCCCTCACACCCAAACCAGTCTGGGATTCTACCTTACACGAAGGCTCCTACCGTTATCTTTGTGCTATAACTGGCTTCTCCCTCTCTCCTGCAGCACTGAAGTGCTTCCAGGTGGCTGTGCTGAGATGGAGAGAACTCCTTCCACATCTTACTGCACCAGCATGCTGCAGATGTACCATAGTGTGAAAGCAGTCAGGACTCCAGTTAGCACCAGCTGGAATTTCACAAGAGTGTGGAGAGAACAGATCCCCACTGCTTCACTGACACAGCCTTCTCACTGCTCTGCCTTTGGATCCAAGGATGCTAGGGGAACAACAATTTCCAAGCATCACTGACTACCGATTCCTTAGCAGCGGGTCAGGAGCATTCTCTACTCAAGAAAGGGCTTTTTTAGTTCCTCAGAGCGATGACGCTTTGTTCACACCTCATCTTTAATTCTTGCAGCAGTATCTTCTCTCACTGAGAGAGCTCCCACAGGACCCTCCCTCGGTATGACTAACATGCTCCAGTGTACTGCAGCGCATTACCCTCTGATTGCATATTGCAAAGCAGCCAGGCTATAACAACCGACAGACCCTGTGCACAGCGCCTGGCCCAAGCCTAAGGATGACATGTCCTATTCATCCAAAGAGACGTCTATTAAACTTACTATTGTCTACCCTAAGGGGAGAGTGAGTTGTACAGTAGTCAGAACTTCCAGGCACCCTGGAGGCTGCTTGAGATGCTGGCTCTGTGCACACAGCCTCCAAGCACCTGGGAAATTCCAAATGGATCACAGGTAGAAGTCCTGACTTAGGGAAGTGACAATGAACAATGTGGGCATAAGAGCAATACCATCCATGGGACTGAAATGATTTGTATAAGAAAATCTAGCTTGAAACGAAAACAACCAGTTGGTTTTTCCCAATGCTTATTAAAACCCTGGGTGGTACCTCCTTGTGGCCATCGGATTTTTAAGATCTCATCCTACAAAGCACTGGCACCTTCTTGGAGGTAATGAATGCTCTTACCTGGCAGCGAAGCTGGACAAAAGGAGCTCTCGATGAGCCTCACAACGAGACTCAGAGAGAAGATGGAGGGATAAGAAAAGCAAAGCCTCAGGCTTGGATGATCAGAAAATCCTGAAGGAGTTCAGATGTGTTTCTGAACCTGTTCTGCCTAGAAATCACAAAGGATCTGCTTCCCTCAAGTGATTCACAACGCTGCTCTAGTTTCAGCTAGAAACTACCCTCCATTTCAGCAGATTTTCCTGCTTTGAGCCTAAAAACAGAAATTGCAGGAGCACAATAAACATTCTGTTAAGTCTGACCAAACTTCTTCTAGCCTCGGAAAAAATACCTATCCTTGCTTTATTAGGCCCAATTTGAATCACCCATCTGCTGTCTGAGGGAGTTTGAAAGCTCATGGGTGGAATAAGAGAGAAATCTTTCCATCTTAACTATTCCACTGGCATTTACTTACCAGTTTCCTGCCAACCAAGAAGTGCCTGAAGAGGACAGCACCTGAAGCCTTTTGGAACTGCTTAGTTCAAGCTCCACGTAACAAGCAAGTGACATGTGTATGGTGCACTGTCACAGGCATCTTTCTTCATGAAGGTTAATAAAAAGCATGTATAGATCTGGAGTTATTTTCCCCACTCCTCTTTATTACTTCTCCTTTGTTCTCTTGCTTATCTATTCCTTTTTAATGCAGAAGATAATACAATTCCGATTCTCCTGGCTTGTGATGCTCAATGCATTTTGACATGTGATGCTGGTTGATGAAATTGGAGGAGAAAAGCTGCATGATGATTTAAAGTGTTATTTTCATGATTGTGCCACTCTTGAGTATGGCACAAAGGCAAACATGACACATGTGCTTCCCAAAGGAAATAATCAGGATGACAGAACGTTAAATTAAAAATTAGACTGTCCTGGTTAAACCAGGGTGTCTGGACATCTAACCTTATAGGATTATATCTAACATCCTTTTACCAGCGACAGTTAATGCTTGAAGGGATTTTATTCTCATGTAATCCCTGCATTGCTTTCAAATCTGCTTGTTTGGGGAGATATAATTAAAACTTATTATTCCTCCTTTCTCTGCCAACCAACTGTCAGAGAGCAAGAACAGAGAAAACAAGATTTCTTTACCACAGAAAACCCTTGTTATTTTATAGCTAAAACCTTATATATCCACCTAATTTCAAATCAAAGAAGCAGTACAGCCCTTTTCACTGGCAAAATGTACTGGACATGACAGGTACCGGTATCAAGCTTCCATAGAGAAAAAGGAATAGTGTTGACAGAGCATTGGAGAAACAGGAGTTTCAGAAACAATCTCTTTCTTCTCCTCCTTCCTCTTTGTTCTGCATCTTAGATGGCTTTTGCATATGATGCAGTATAATGACTAGACAATTACTTTTGTTCATACCGCTCTACCTTTTTTTGTGTATTTAATGCAAAAGAACAAAAGAGCACATAGCATAGGAATGTCACTGGATAAAAGTGGAAACCCCACATGAAATCTGGGAGGAACATTCTAATGTACTTGGAGTACATCTGAGCAATACTGTGCTGTTTAGATCCCTGAAGGAGTTTCAGAGATCTGACAACCTTAAACCCAGGGATTCAGGACTTTTTTATTGCTCATACATTCTCTCATGTCAGTTCAGGCCGATCTTAATAGCTCAAATCCAGGATATGAGGGATGGCATCTCTATGAGTTTGAGAGAGGACAGAGTAACCTGCAAGGAAAGCTTTAGATATTGTGCGGCCAGAAGAAATCAAAGCTTTGCTTTTATCTCTTACTGGCATTTAAATAAACTGATAAAGGCAAAACTCAGATACTGGGGGGCAAAGATAGCTGGAATATATCTAGTGTTTCCCTGTCTTCCAGTCCCCTCCTGACCACCCACCCTTGCTCAGCACACATTGACTATTCCTTCACCTGATAGCCACAAGCAGACTAAGCACAGCTCAAGCTCATCTCCTGCTGTGGGACAGCAATGTAGAAATGGACCTTCCCCATGCCAGCCCCAAGTCCCACGTGCTCCTTTTGACTTCCCTGCTAAAGTGCCACAGGAGATGTGGCTTCATATTGCTGTGACACATTTCCCCCCACTTCTCCAGGCTGACACATTCTACATAAAACCGTTTTGTTGTGGTTAGCTGAATCACCTCATGCCTCATGGAGTGCTCACAGCTTTGCTGTTAGTGTGACATTAATATTGCCTCCATCCCTGCTGGACAGGCACGGCGTGAGTACAGCTCTCAGCTCCTCCCCAGCCACCAGGACCCTTCAGTTGCAGGTCTGAGCCACAATCACCACTGCAGAAAGCCTAACACAACATTTCTGGAAGGAAATAAGACCAGTTCCCATGAGCCGAGACACTTCTCCTTTACAGGCACAGCCATCCAACTGTGTCCAGCAGGATCTCAAGCACGGGGAGCAGCCAATGCTGCCTGCTCTGCCCGCGGGCAGCTCTTTCCCCATCGCTTTGGCACAGCGGGTTCTTTAGGGAGGCCTTGCTTCCCTTGGAGAGAAAACTGCAGCCTGCCTGTAATTATTCTTTAGCAGATTTCAGAGGACAAGCCAGTCAATTCTTCTAGGAGGAAATCCACAGTAGTAAATGATCCTATTAAGTCTGGTGTGCAACCAAGTCCCGAAGCTGAAAACAAGAATGATTTAATAAAAGAGGGCAGTTTGAAGACATACTCATAGGCACTGAACATCAGTGATTGCTACTGCTACCATATGGCACTGTGTGAAGGTGGGAGGGAAAATGCAGGCTCGCAGGTATCACTGTGTGGTATCTGGCAGATGATGGGCTTTCAGCAGTGACACTAAATACATCATCATATTCTGCAGTTATATTAGGTCATAGCAGCGTCAATGCCAAGAAACTCCAGCTTCTTGTTTTCTTCAGGTAAGAACTTCTGAACAGCGAAAGAATAAAAACACCCAAACCCATCTTCCCTGCAAAAGTGATTATCGCATGGTGTGTGTTACTCATGATAACTGATGGGCTGTACCCATTTAATACCAACTCAGGTCCGATCCATGAACACCTAGCATTGCTTTCAGTAGTCAGCAGTGGGTTTGGGGTCCATTCCCTGCATCATGCTCATGTGGCAGCTTTGCTGCAGCTCATTTTTACATGCTAAAAGGATGCATTATTTGGGGAAAACCACAATAACTAGAACAAGTTTTTTAACTCAATTTAAGGCTAAACTAAATTCAGCCTTTTCTAACTAACAGATATCAGCAACACAAATCTTTCCTTCACAAGTCTTAATCTTGTGGTGGAGAGTTTATCTTTGTAAAGGATGAGAAGATGCCTCAGTTTCAATGTGCTAAATAGCTGGCCCAGAGACTAATACTACAGTACAGTCTAAGCTATTTATACTGGGCTTGTAGAACTTGGCTGCAATTACAGATATGACACATTTCACTCTTCTTCAATCCTTCCTGTTCTTTGTTTTTTCCCTCTTGGATCAAATTCAATTCTGTGTTTAAATACATCCCTATTAAGAACAGATCATAAATCATAAAATTCCTTTGGACCACTCAGTTTTAGCCTGAATCAGGAGCAAACCCACCTTTTTAATGTTACTTTGGTCATCTTTAAGGAAAATTAAATCTTCTCTTTCTGGGCACAACCAAAATCTGAGTGATAAGAAGAAACTATGGCAAAAAATCTGTAGAGATGCAGGTGGCTTCCCCTAAAAGGAGATCAAAGCAGCAATAGCTTTCAGTCTTTATAGTAACCCAGCATGCTCATAGTCACCTTTCATGAGCACATATTAGACTGTAAAAAGTTCACAACTGAAAAACCAAGTTCCCTTCATCCCAGAAAAAGTTCTTTGGATAGGTGACTATGGAAAATGATGAGGAAGTGTTTAATCATTTTGTGACTGTAAGTAAAATGGGAATAGGTAATGTATTCAGCTGAGTTTTTCCACTTCTGTGCGGTAACGAATTTACCTGAAAACCACTGAGACAGGACCAAATGCTACCAACCAAAGTCGATGGGGTTAAATAGTAATTTATATGAAGGCAGAATTTGCTTTGTAATCTGTATCCGAACAGGTGATCTATTCAGGAAAAACTACTCCACCTATTGCTTGAACCCATGCTAACCTTATCTATATTGTGATATTGATTACTCCACTCTTGTTACTTCTTTTCACACACAAAGTCATTGAATAGTCATCTCTTTATCATATCAACCTTATTTTTGCTATGATATTCCATCTGCTTTTAAACAGTAGATATTAACCCATTGCCGAAATCCTTATACAAGGACATGCAATCCTTTTTCTTTACACAGTGCTTTAATAACTTACTTCGTTTATAGCCCATTCATCCCAGATAGATACAGCAGTTCCCAATTGGTTTTAGCTGTTAGCAAAAAGCTATGTCATCCTTTCAGAAATGCAAATCTATTCTTTCATTCCTATATGCTGATCCAGATTTTAACCAAACATACGATTAAGATAACACAAACGTCTTTTAGCAGCAATGTGTTTTTCCAAAATGCATTCTTCATTGTTGAATTAAAGCTAGAGCTGGGGAATCTGCACAAGTCAGGCAAGGAAATGCCACGTGGCAGCTACAGAGATGAGACAGGGTGAAGATCATGAAAAGCGAAACTACCAGAGAAACTCAGTTATGAAGCTAAATACAAAGACTGGAATTTGGCCAGCAGATTTAGGCTAATAGCCTTACCCTTCAGAAACTTCATAGCAAGTGTTCAGCACCAGGTTTTACAGCTCACCTTGGAAAGCTTGGTGATCAGCTACACTGTAAAGATGGCTTTGATTCAGGATCAAAGTCTGAAGGCAAGGAAAAGCCCAAGAGCAATGCATAGCACTGCCAGCTTTGCTCTGGAAACCTGGACTGCTCCTCAGAGGTCTCCAACTCAAGTGCAGTCCAGAGTCAAATATACGTAGCCCAAAATATAGCTTCAGGTCTTCAAAATGCTCCAACAGGAATATTTAAATATAAAGCACAATACTGCAGCATGCTAGAATTGAGTTTGTCACTGCCACAGGCTTCAAATAATTACCTAAATACAGCAGTCATTATATACTGACTTCAAACTTTGTCAGCCACAAAAGCTTAGAAACACAAATTTGTCCCAGTCTACATTCAACAAAATGAAACCCAGTTAACTAAATACCATAAGACGCAGTGAGAACACTGACATATGTATGCAAGTTATTTTAACTAGACTATCAAGAGCGACACACACAATCTGCTCCCTTATGAAAACCCAGATGCAGGCTTAGTACATACTACACCTAGAGTGGGGAACACTACCGAATGCTCAGGAAAACATTCCAATCAGCAACCCCTGGAAAAATCAACCTATCAACCTTCTAGGCCAGCCTCTCCAGCATCCACCCTGCAATAAGTCTCGCAGGCAACCAGTCAATTACTCCAGCCATTCTCCTATCTGCTTTTACTGAAAGCACTAGCAGTCAGTCAGGTATTTTGACATCAGCAGGTGGAAGAGCCTCATTACTTTGCAGACCTAAACCCACAGCTTAATTAGTAACATAAGCATCTATAATGGAACAAAAGGTGAGGGACGGCTTGTTTAGCTGAGCTCCCATTAAATTTATGTGTACCGATCGAGCTGCTGTAATAGCTTGGCCTCTTTTGCCCATATCCTTCTCTGGTACGGTGCCAGGTTCATAGTGTGGGGATCATACTAAGTTAAATGAGTACTGAGGGGTGGCCTTATCTGCACAAACACACTTTCCCTCTGCCCGTGCTATGATGAGATTCATACTAGTCATTGCAAATTTTGCTGAGTCAGGCTTTGTGAAGACGTAATCAGCAGTAAGTAGCAGCACCAATGAGTAGTTGGAGAAACTCTAAATGAGAACACAGATTAGCAGCTCGCTCAAGTAAGGCACATTTTCAGTACTGGTGGAGCTTCTGCCTTCTGGGAAAGAACAAACAGATGAAGCACACTGCCCCCGAGGCCAGGGTGGCCGGCACAGAATGAACACCTTGCAGCACGTCCCAAACCCACACAGCATGAGACAAGCGTTTTGTAACTTTACCAACTGAAAGCCACATTTCTTTCTAAAACGGGTGGAAGTCAATAAATTCCTATGGATAACAGTAGTTAATTGATTTTGCTGCCACCTGTGAGCCAAAGTAAGCTGTGAATATAATATGACTCACTGGCTTCTTCGCACTATTGCAAATATTTCACACAAGAGAACTCTAGACAAATTATTCTAGTCCTGTGTCTTTTTATTACTGCTAATAGCTTGTTTCAACAAAGAGTCAGACATTCCAAAATTGATGGGAAGAATATTGACATTGGCTTAATAAATCCTTCCAACCAGAAAGAGTTGAACAAAGGGAAATAGGTTGCGTTTTTCCTTGTGGACCTGTTCCATAATTAAGAAGCTTGGGGCAGATTTTAAAGCCTGAGAATTCCAAGACATGCATCAGTTTGTAATTCCTCTGATCATTTCTCCTCTCAGAGTGCCCCTCTACCATCTAAATGCCTTTTAAAGTCTGCCCCTTGAACATATTGTTCTCTGGCAATTTATCTTTGTGCGCATCCTTTTTGATATGCAGGAAGCTTAGATATACTATACACTGATGGCTAAAAGTGATGGGCTGCAAAAATAAAGCTTAAACTAAGACGAAATCAAAAAATGTGGAAAACTACAGGGTCAAGGGCTGCCTGAGCAGCTTGTTTCAAGATTAGTGTTGTGCAAAGTTAAGTTTTTAAGCCAGCCAGCCCTGAGTTTAGAACACAAATGATGTGCACTTGAATTCAGCCCATCACAGACAGCTTAGCACCGCTTGACTGCCAGAGCCAGACTGATCTTTGTAATGATTGTTAATATCGGTGGGATAATAAGCTCATATGTGAACATCACACATAATCTTGATTAATACTTGTGTGACAGTGCAGTAGCAGGATAGAGGAGACATCCAGGATGGAGACAGGGAAGGAAGCACTTGCTGCTCTGTGATCAGTGCCACACAGTGTGGTATCGCTCCATCTCACTCAGCTGCATGAAGAAAAGAAAACCAACACTTCCTTAAGAGACATCCAGTTTTTCTAAGACAGGAGTATCCGGAGGACAACACAACGATAACAGGGTCTGCCATGCTGGTAAAAGATGGATAAATGCTTTTTCAGCTATTTATGGCCACTCAACAATGACCCTCAGAGGCACAAAGTAGAACAACCCTTTGCAGTTTCCAGTCTTGCAGATAGAGCTGTAATTGATAAGACTGATAAGATGATCTTTAAAAATATACCTTTACAAGTAGATTTCTTCCTATCCAGGGAATTAAGGTAAGAAGGTAATTTTCTAACCTCCTCTCCCTCTGCCAGCCATTCTGTGCTCTGAAGGACGAGCCCATGTTCAAGCAGAATGGGATTTACAAAAATCTTCACAAGCACAAAGGATTTTTGCTAAACCCTTCTCCCCTCTTTTTCATGTAGACTTTTGCCTGACTCTTGCTCCTTTTATTCTCTCTTCTACAAGATACCTCTTATCTCTCCCTTGCTCAGTGTCTGTGACTCTCAAATCTGCCTATCTGCTTGGCCCATTGCCTCAGCTGCAGGCACAAAGCTCTGCTCATCGGTGTCTCTCAGTCATGAAGCATCAAGCTTTGGGCACTTCTGGGAAAGATGCAAGGCTATCTCATTCGCCTACCTGGAATGCCATAGTCAGAAGGGATAATAGAGACATCTGGGAGAGGAAGAGAAGCCCTCCCACACAGCAGGCAATTGTGCTTATGAATGTTGTCTCACGTAGAAGGAGTTCTACTCCATAACTGGCGGGACCTGTCATCACTGCAGCAAATAAATAGTGAGGATGGGTGAGAAGACTGGCTTTCAGCCTGATCTGAAAATCATTTCTGATCTACGGGACCTTAAATGCTTTGAGGCTGGCTACTGGAGGAAAACGTGGCTCTTGCATGTGAGAAGGGGGTATTAAGGAGAAAGCTATGGTGCACTAAAGGTCTGAAGCTTTGCTTCACTCATTTTCACCTCTCAGTGAAAATTCACTCCCCCCAGATTGCAGGGAACACAGCTCTCTTCCAAATGGCTGCTTGTTCAAGAACAGTTTTCCATCAATTGTTCTGGCAAATGGTCCCTGTGGAAACTGCCGAAAATTCTAGTACCACTGCTTTAGAAATGGCCTTTTCATAAGCAAATATCAAATTACCCTGCTATCTTCATGGGGCATTGTTCAGTAAATAAAGAGCACTGACAATTGACACAAAAGCCAGACATCCAAATTCCAGAAGGTAAAAGAAAATTCCTCTGTATCAGCCCTTTGATTCCACCCCAACACAGTTGAACTCTGCCTACAGAGAAGTTCTATTTAAAAACCAACAACAAAATCGCCTTTTCTTTCCTTTGTACATTTTCCTGCTTTGTGTTGGGACTTGAACTGACTTTGTGGAGTCATTGCAGTTACTGCTAAATGATGTATGAAAAGAAAAATTCCCGTCCTTCCCATGCACCGAAAAGAATACCGGCAGCTCTCAGCAAACCCAAGTATGCTGCTTGTTTACATCGAATTCAAACTCATCAAGGGAAGATCCTGAATTGAAGGATAATTCTCATCCATCCAATTACCTCTATTGCTACTTCAAAGGAGACACATCTCAGGAGAGTCTTTCTTTGCCCCTTCATCTCCCCTCAGCCCATCTTCAGGTTTTAAAGATTTTATGTTTAAAGTGCAGGTTTCAAAGTTATGAGGGTAAAAGCTTGGGGAGGGGGATTTCTAAAGGCTTTGGTGTGGTTCTGACACCACAGGCAAGAATTCCTCCGAAGACTGATCTTACAACCTGAGAGGCCATTGGCACAGTTGTAAAAACCAGAAAAAGACCCCACTGTGAGCCAGGCTTGGCTGTTTTCACTCTTAAATTCACCCTCTCTCGGTCCAGTGGGAACTCCAAGCTATTCTGGACAGGTACTTGATTTTCATGGTAATTAAAGACTTCATGGTGTAACTACAGACTCTCTTGTTAAAAAAGAAAACATAAAGATTAATATGATGCCCTATTCCCTGTGAACACCCCAAGATGCAGTACCTACAAGCTGGCTGTTAGACTGCTGCAATAACAACTGCTGAAGGGAGACAGGCTGGCTACTGCTCACTGGTTGGCTTGCTCTCAGCTACAGGTGAAACTGCAGCCTCTGCTGTCACAGCTCTGCTGATTCCAAAGCCCCAGAATTAGATCTGTGCTTTTCTCCCTCCCTGCCATGCTGTTTGATTAGAGGAGAAGTCAGCCCAGCTCTGCTCTCCTGCATTTAAGCATCTTTAACACATTGCCAGCCAGCTGACAAAATGACTCTTAAGCATAAAACGCTCCCCCTTCTCAAAGCTGTGTGTAAAGGGCAATGCAGGTTTTTTGTTAAGGTTTTTTTTACTTCCTTTTAATGCTTAAATGAGCAGCCTATTCTTTCAGAGGCTCCTTCAGTTAGCTCCCTCCTCTAACACGCTGCTCCCCTATACACGCATGCAAATAAATCACCTTATTCTTCCCATGTGAATAATACACTGACATTTAATTCTAACTAATGCTTTAGGGGGCAAAAGATAGGAAGAGCTGGGTCAGAATAAAAGTATTCTCCTGCCGTTTGGAGAAGCAAGGAAGAGACAGATGGCAGCTTTCCCTTCTTTCTGAAGCAATAGTGTCTTAAAGCTCCTGGATGCTGTGTTCTTAAACCTATAAAGAGGTTTGAAAGTGCCTGTGTGTGAGAGACTGGCAAGGGTGAGCTTGTTTATGGGAAGTATTCCTGCTCATATAGAAAAGGCAAGAAATGGCTAGGACATTTGGACTTCATTTTTGCAATGCTCTGCCCGGATTTTGATTTCAGTTCAGCAGCTGGGTATTTGAGGAAATAAGGAAAGAAATTCCTTTAATCAAACAATTCATCCTAAAAAGATCACCCCTGCAAATGCTCCTCGATTATTGCTTTTGATTCCACATCACTTTCCCCCTTGCCTCCCTGGGGGTTTTAGAAAGCAAGCTGGAAGAGCTTGAGCAGAGTGATCCTTCACCTCCTTCCTGGCTGCTCTACTCCTCCTGCAAGCTGTTCTCCAGAGGGACGTATGGGCAGACACAAAGAAGTCCGAAGGTAGAAAATCCACCCAAAGCCAGCATAAAATGCTGGACACAGTCATCTCCTCAATGCCCAGCTCCAGCTGGCAGTGCTGTGCTGCAGCCTGCCACAACCTGGACAGGACAAAACCATCCTGCAGAAATCCTGTCTTTCAGATTCTATTTCAAGGTGAGTCACGTCCTGCCTTCCGTGCTGTGTGGAGCTGTGATGTCTGTCCACAGAAATACCCAGTCGGCTCACGACCCACGGTGTCAGAAACTGTATGAAAACAGTTTTAGTGAGAAAAGAGAGTATGGAAAATGATTAAAGGTGCTTGGCAGGAAACTCTTTGCACCTTTTTTAACACTTCCTGCATCATTCGGTTCTTCTGTAGTTCACGAGTTTGGATCTTATCAAAGCCTTCAGTGACTGAAAGCTGTTGCCAGTTCTTGCTTGCTCCAAGTAGCTACTGTGGCCTAGGAACAAGTACAAGGAAAATTACCACTTTAATTAGCTCCACTGCTGCTGCTCTGTGGTGTTTCCTTTGCCTCCCGTGGCCTGTGAGGTTGGTTCTGGATCACACAGAAGCTACGCAGGTCCATCTGCACAGGCCTGTAAGAGTGAAAGCAGCTCTCCTACCCTCACCCCCTCCTGTCCTACACATGGGAGGGAAACTCAGACATCAGACTTTACACATTGTACATTCTTCATGTTTGTAAATATAAGTATTTTAATATGTAATAAGATTTTATCATGAGAAAGGCAAATTACAACTTCAATTCTACTGGCTATAGGATGGATAATGGACTTTGAGCTATGTTGCTGTCTCTCCAGCATCTCTCAGAAAAGTTATGTGAATTCAAACTATGGAAATAAGAAGGTCAAGATTTGCTCTGGAGCAGATCTTCTGGTCTACTAAGTAAGTAACAATTGCAATAGCTTGTTTTTGACTGAGACTGCCAGATCTCAAAAGCTTTACCTTGCAGGTGTCCTTAGAGCAGTAAGTAAAACCGAGGTACTTCACAATGCACTTGATTGCATCCATACAGAATTGTTTAGTGCACTTTAAAGACCTGAGTCTGCAGAGCTCCTAGTGTGGGAAGACACTGAGGAAACAAGGTTTTCTGTGTGTAGAAGTGACTTTCTGTTTGCAAGAGTTACACTGCCTTGCTGGGCAACTTTGTATGCTCATGTTTACCTAAAGTTGACGTGGTTGATCTCTGTACCATCACACACAGATATGTACATCAACCTGCGTTTGCATAAAGCAACCTTGCAGTTAATTAAGAAACACAGAATGATTGAATCTGGATTTATGCTGCCAAATTAGCTAAAATGTAGTGTATTCTATTCTATACAGGTTACTGAATAAGGAATCCCATATTTCAAACTTGCATTTAACATCACACACTCACACGCACAATCAACATGGACTTATAATTACAGCATAGGCATGGTGCCAGCCTTCCTAGGTGACATTTATATTTTCGCCAAGTCATTAACCTTACATCAAATTCATTTTCCATCCACTGTTCCTCCTGACGGCTCAGGCTATTTGTTTGGTCAATCAGTTCTTGTAAATCACAGATCCATGTGAGCCCTGATCGTAGTTTTGCCACTGGAACAAATCACAGCCCTGAACATAAACTCAAGAACAGCACTGCCTTTTATAAGCTAAAGAAGAGGTACTTCAGGAAAGGCTCCAGCTTTATACTGCCTATACCTCTAAGAAAGTGTATACAACAGAGGTACATAAGGGCATTGACTGTATGACCATTTGTTATAGGTAGCCAATACAAGGTATAAACTCGTTTCAGGTGTTTTGAAAGTATCACATACAAACCACTAAAGAACGTACAGCTATCTGGCATTCTTGTGAGAGCTGGAACATTGGACGTTATGTATAAAATATTTAAGAAATGCAGTTTTGATGTGTTATTTTCCATGGTTTTTTTGCCTGAAAGTGGAGAGTTGGATGGGATTCCCGGAGAGTCTCTTATAGATTCTGCTGACAGCTCTACAGATCCACTTCCTTTCAAGCGCTGTTGGTTCTCTTTTTAAGGAAAACACAAGCCAAAACAAAACTGGTACAACCTTCTGCAAACTTTATAAAGAAAAATAAAAGAAACTCTGCCTATAGAGAAGTTTGGGTTTAAGCATTTCATTTTTATGTGGTTTCATTAACCCTGGGTGCCCTGGAGCACTAAGTACACACAGAAAACAACAACGGCCAGGGACTTTTGCTCTCCTACAAAACCTGTCCCTAGTCACTGACACTGAGCACAGCAGTCTCACAGAGCTGGGCTGCTGGTAGGTTTGGATGTGTGGGAGACAATCCATGATAGATAAAACAATATATGAAGCCTTTCTAAAATCTATACTCCATTCCTTTTATTTGAACTCCCACATCCAGTGGCTCAGAAATGTGAAATGACATGATCAAACCCAAAATATCTAGTCATTCACTATGACTTTTTCTGATGCACTCCTCACCCTACTGTTGTGTGTGTCAATTGACTTTGCTTTTATTAGGAGTTATCAGGGTAGTGACTTTCAGCTCATCACTACTAAGCACCTACTGTTCTGCAAATGAGACCAAAGAGCAGTATGCACTGTCTGGAGGAGGAGTGGAGGGATGGAACAAAGACTTCTGGCTCCTGCTATGAGCTCTGCTACTGATTTTCCACATACCACTTGGCAAATTGTGTAACTTTCTTTTCCCCAGCCTGATACTTAACTAGCAAACCGGTCGTGACAGTCCATGTCTAGAAAGCATTTTGAGATCCATGGGTTAAATGTTTCCCAATGTTCCACCTCCCGCAACTGCCAAGTGATATTAACAGCTATAATCTCACTGTCAAATATTAGGTGAAGAGGTAGAGAGGGATGGGGAACAATCAATAACAAATTTTCCACCTCCACAGTCTTCTAAATTTATGACCCTCACCATGAGTTAGGTGGGGGTTTATGCTCATTGGTACAATTGGCACAATGCACGCTGAGAAATCCAGGTATCAGCCTTAAATCACAATGCCAGTGCTACCCAGAAGGAATGAAGGAAGGAGGAAGAATTCCCTCTCCTCTCAGTTTTAATTGCCATTCTCCTACCTCACCAGCTACCCACTGCAACATCAGTCTCAATTAGCACCCCTGATGGATACCCTGTTGCATGAGTAATGTATGTCTCACACGCCAACAACTTCATAAGGGCCTGAGTTAGGCAATGAATCTGAAATCTTCCTAGAGTTAATTCACACAAAGGCGGACCCCATGATGTTTTATCTGCTCCTGCTCACCCAGTTCTGAGTGAAGACACAGAAAAGCTGGTAAAGTTCCCTCTTGCCAGTGATTTGGACCCTCTGCAAAGCTCACTACAAGCTGGCAGTGTGTCACCGGGCCATTGCCAGCATCAGTTTTAAAAGAGCTTTATCCTGAGTCACTGATCCTGTTGTATCAATCCCTGTAAATAATGGTTTATGGTATTACTCAGGTTTTATGTGTTAGGACAACCTCTGCATAATGTTGTTGTCAGTACTGCAGCATCTGCAGGAAGCGGAGTGAAGAATACGGTCTGTATCTCAGCTGAAATAGCAAAACAGCCACCTAAGAAATGATGTGCTTTACATTTGGCAAGTCACCTGAACAAAAGGATTTTCCGAGTAAGTTTTTCCATTCAGCCATCTATCGCTTGCCTCTTTAACTCCTGTTTGCAAACACCTGCTCACACCAGGCTTCTTTCCATGGTCCCAAATGTTTACACGAGCAAGGTATCCAGAGGCAACTTGTTTCACCTGTGTAAAGGCTCATACATTACAAAAACCACCGTAGCCTGCTTCAAAGCCTGGCAAACAAGCCCCTCTGTTCCAGGATCCAATCCGTCACAGACGGAAGCCAGCCTCCCTCCATCCATCAGCAGAGCCACGCTGATTTCCAGCAGCTGGCAATCTGGCCCCATATGTCTTAGCTGACCAGGCACAGAGCACAAATAATGAGCAGTCCCAGCAAAAAGATTAATGAACTCTAGCCCACAAATCACCCATGCAAATGATGCGGGGATTACTAGTGCTTGTGAACCCCCAGCACAACTGCAGCTTCTCGCACAGCGTACAATGAGCCACAAAGCCCATGTGAAACAACGCGTATGTGACAACCTCAGTGGGACAGAGCCATTATCACAGGATTTCAAACCAGAGAGACAAGAGCAATGCATACAAATCCAATCAGGAGATCAAACGCAAACTTCGGCTAACAAAAAAAGCGGGGAATAATCAGTTTGCTAAGAAACGGTATTTTAGGAGGGTTGTAACCACCCATGAATTCAGATTTAGTTTGATAAAACTGGTTTGGCTCGAAACAATGGAGAAATGTTTCCAGCACACACAAAATACTTAATTCTGATACTTTCCAAGGAAAACGTTGTGGCTTTTTGTCTTTCAGTGAGACTGAATCTACTTATGGTTTGAATTCCTTATTTAAAAATGGTAACAGAAAGCGTTTATCATCTTGGAAATGAAATTTTGGACCAAATTGTCCAAGCTTGGATCAAATTTGGATCTTCACCCATAATAAGAAGAGTGATATATGTATATATATGTGCACATGGATGTATGCATGCTTTCCTCTCTACTGGTTAGGCCAGTAAAGTGGAAATGACCCATCTGACAGCTCTACACAGATATTTTGGCAAAGCTTCATACCCAGAACATGCAAATATCCCATTTGCTTTTGCAGATCCCCACCCTTGCACTATGACCCCTTCCTCCCGGCTCTGCATGACGAGCTGAACAGACCTCATGGTTGCGCAGTGTTCCCAGAGGTGCCCAGGCATTTGGGACTGCAACAGCCAGGATGCTTTGGGCTCTCCATGGTAAAGCAAGCATGGAGAAGAGCAAGATGCCAGGCGAGGGTTGAAGCTATAATTACACCAGGCTGAGGCAGGGGGAATCGGGCGGTATCCAAGAGGTTTCAAAGCATGGAGCAAAAATTCAAGCTGGATTTTGAAGCTGCTAAATTTATATTGCTCCCCTGAGGCAGCAGCCTTCAGGGATTGCTGCTGTGGGAAATAAAGTGGAAGGGGAACTTGCTTCTGCTCTCCTGAAAGCCTCCCTGAATGTGCTCTGGGGAAAGACAAGGGGACAGAGCAGGACTGACATTGCAACAATTCTCTCCAAAGTCTGGAGTTTAATCTGCCCTAAAAGGAAGCAATTTGCCACTGGGTGCAAAGCGCTGCTTCTGACCTTTAACATCTACAATGTATATATCAAATAACATATATTCAGTCATATTCCCCTTTCCCCTCTCCACTTACGGAATATTGCAGAATACGCATGGAAATAATCACATAAAAAAACCCCAAGCAGTCACTGAAGATTTTCCACCAAACAGGATGCAAACCTCTTGGTTAACAGCAATGTCACAAAGAAGCTGTAAAACCCCCAAAGTCATTTCCTCCTTCTAATTCACAATGACATTAACAAGATCTGAACCCTGACCTGCAGGTGACTAAATTATGTTGCTAAGCAACTACACTTTCAAAAAAGAGAGAGAAAAGGAGTGAATGGTACACGCATGCCAGGCTGCTGGAATGGGGTGGATGCGCTTTGTGTCCCTATCCAGAGCCCCAGATCCAGCAAGGGACCTGCTCCCCCTCCACTGCAGGAAAGGACTGGGGTTCCCGACAGCTCCAAACACTGCTTTGGGCTTTTTCTCCTTCCTTGAGAGTCCACACAGGGAGGTACACAGCTAAAAAATGACAACATGAAATATAGCAGCCATTTTTCTTTGGAGAAGAGGTGCTTATAAATTCACTTGGTCCAAAGTATCTCTCGCTTCGGCAATACATCAAACTATGCAGCCCCATCAGTCTGAATCAATTAGAAATTACTCGCCAAGGAAATTACACTGAAAAGCTTTGATTTGTTACTGGAGTTTGTTACCGTTCCCTTCAATCTTAAAAGACTGAAAGCAAAAAAGTGATAATGTGACAGTGATAGCAAAATGTAACCTTTATTGAGATTGATGGAAACCTATTTGCCCCAATATTTGCTTTTAATAATTTAATTTTTCAAACACGGCAAAGACAGCCATAAATATTTGATTGTGAAGTTCTCCCAGTTTGTGGTACGTTGGCTTGCTCAGGTTGCCAATCTTTCCAACATTTCTGTATTTCATTCCTAAAAATAAGCCTACCTACCATATGTTCATAACTACCTTTTACTTTGCCTTCCAACCATGTTCTTTTAACTTTCATCTGTTGCAGGTTAGTAACCTTTCCACAAAAGGCACTTCAGGCTCTGAAAGAGAACACAAAAGGATGACTCCCTTAAGAAAATATTATGTTTTTTACAACTTTGGTTTAGTCTTGAGTTCTGTAAAAGGGGCCAGCTCTTGCTGACATGAAGGTCACTGACAAAACTTGCAGTGATTTTGGTGGGAGCAAGGCTCGCTTCCCTCATTAACATTGCTTACGGTTACTGTGAGCACTGCGCAACTGCAAAGCAGGGTTTTGCAATGGGCTAAAACAGAAAATAATATGAATACCAGCAGAATTTATGTTAATCATAGATAAAGTTTCGAGCCAGAAACACTTCTGGTATGGAATAGGTTTGCAAGTCTTTTTTAGACCCGAGGACTTGGCCGCTGTTGAGGATGCAAGAGGAGATTAAGTTGCACAACTGGACTTTTCTGATATGACAGTTCCTACAGAGGTGTGTAGAAAACAGGCGCTAACCTTGTCACCCTTCACCAGGTCTTCAGCCATATCTTACATGTAAGGAAGGGTATGAGCTGGAACAGCTTTTACCTCCTGTTATATCCAGGTTGTTAACAAAGCAAGGGAAAACACAGCAGGCACTGCTGCTAAGTGTTCGGATTGCTTGGTTTTACATACTGAGAAAGACACTTTCACTCCTTGTTGATGAGTGGATGCTACCAGCTTCTGCTTGGCTGCCTCAGCTGGATATTAAACTGGGTCCTTTTAGAGATGCCAACTACAGATTTTCAGGTAAAACGAGTGTCCAGTGAGCCTTTCTGACAGGCTGGCTGCCTTCTAGGTGAATTATTGTAGCTAATACCTGCAGGAAGTTCTGGTGCTGGAGATACCATACCAACGTCCTTCCTGCTCCCAAACCCCTACCATTCTTGACCTGATATCCTCATGGGAGGATTAAAATAAACAATGCAGTATAAGGTAGTAGCGTATAATGTTAACGCTGAAAATTAAGACACATGCAATCTAAAAGCGATTCTAACATAAGGTAGTGTCCTAGGTAAATGTCATATTCTAAGGTGTGTCATTTGTAGAGAAAATGGCTCAGAAACTGAAAGACAAGACAAAAGGAAGAGTCAGGTTAAGTTCTTTTAAAGGCTAGCACGTAGATGACAAATGTAGTTCAAATAGCACAGGTGAAGAATGAATCATAATTAATGACCAAGGCCTTTAGTTGTTGGTGCTGAATGGGAAAAAAATAATGATGTTTGAAGCTTTATACTGGCATAGAGTGGAAATTATATACAATCCCTGCTAAGTGCCTGATTTTACTGCTAGAAAATCCTTCTGACTGAAATGTACTTCAAAGTAAACTACTTTAGAATTTCTCTGCACTGTTGGATGCCCAAGCAAAGGTCATTTTCTCCCTCTCTCTGTGCATCATTTTAGCAATTTTTAAAGGTTTTTTTTCTCTCCCTCTTCTGCAGTTTGCTTCTATTTTTCTACACTTCAGAGGGTCTAAACTGAAAATTGGATAACTGCATTTGGAAAGGAAATGCAAAATAAGGAGCCTACAGTGATTTAAAATGAAGATGTTTATTCATCACGGGCCTTTCCCTGCAAGGCACGGGCCACCCTCTTGTGCCACTGAACTCAATAGGTGCGCAGGGGTTACAGAGCAGTAGCCCCGTTGGGAGCCTGGGGCTGGAACCCAGCTCTTCCCCTCCTCCCACTCACAACCCAATTACCTACAAGATTTACTTTTCCCTACAGCAAATTCCCACCGTGCCCAGTGAAAATCCTTCATCAAGGAAGCTTTTTTCTTAACGTCTTGGGATTCTCTGGCTCTAACAGCTTTCTCACTCACTCGTTGTATTTCTTCCTCTCCTGATAATCAGAGCACCAATACAACACCCTGGTTAGAGGCTGAAAGGAGAGTTTCTCGCTTTGGTTTTAAACACATCTGCTACTAGTAAGAGTGAGGAGCACTTAAAAGGTGGCAGTGTTTGGAACGAAGCCGAGGGCTGTGCAGAGGAAGTACGAGGCATGTCATCCTCTTTGTCGCTTCAAGAGAAACCCCAGCCCAAACCTTCCAGAAACAGCAGAAAGTTCCTCAGGGCATCAATTGGGGTACACGTCAGTGTAAGTACAGGCAGCTTACACCTGAGTGCTTCAGCTCTGCTGCTCTCTGCCTAGGACACTCCAATTTATCCTGGCTGAATATCAGAGGTACCTGGGCACTTTCCCCTCCCCACCTATGATATATATGAGCAGGCGATGGAAACACATGATTAAATACCTGTAGCAACACCTCATAGCAGGACAAGAGTGCTCCTGGTCTACAAACAGACCATATAACAGCAAAGCAGCGTTAGTTGCCCTGATTTAATGACTGCTTCAAGACTCCCCCTTGGACTGCTATCAAAAGAGCTAATTCAGCTGAAAATTGATGTTGCCAATCTCCTTCTTACCCTGAGGGGATAAAAAAGTTAGTGCTATCCCACATCTTACCAGGTAGCTTAGACAAGCACCAGCACCACCAGTCCCTGAGCATGCGAAGGCTCCCTTTGGCAGCCTTCCACACCACAGGCACTCATAAACCTGCAGGGAAAAATCCCATTCCTTTATTTTCTTTTGCTGATGCACAAAACAGCAAGGAGCTTTTGACCAAAGCAGAGAAGAAAACACCAAGGACAAAGAACAGTTCATAGTCATGGGGAAAGGACAGCCATGTATGTTTTAACACCAGGGACTGCTGCAATACGTGGCTTTAGGTTTCCTTCCTGCTATTTTCAGCCACGGCAATATGACTTCTGTCTTGCAAAATGGCATCGTGTGTTGCAAATACAGCGTGTCCTGAGGCCTTTCAATTTTTTGGGTGGAATAGGAAGTCGTGCTTGCATGGGTCTCTGTGCTACACTGACAGGAGGCAAAGAAAAGGGAAAGAAATAGGACGAAAAGAAAAACTCTTCAGGGCAAGCTAGTAATAAAAGAAATGTGAAGGGTTTAAACTGGCTGGGGCATTGGCACAGCACTGAGGGAACCTGCCTTCAGTTTGCAATTTCTAGTGCAGTACGATCCTGACCAGCTCTCTTCATCTCTCCCTTCTTCCATCTTCTTAAATCAAACCCGACACCACTAACCACCTTTCCTTATATTTGTGTTGTGAAGACTAATTCATTATTAATAACTGAGAGAGGTTCAGAAACACAATGATATGTGCTGTATGAGCCGGCAGAAACTCTTCTATCCCCCCTGCACCAGGCTTCATACAGAAAGAGATAAAGGTGTTGATTTCTAGCAGGAGAGCTGTGACTGCTGCAGATAAAGGTTCCCTGCAGACTAAAGAAGGCACTATTTGAAGGTATTTAGTTCTATAGCTCTCCTTACACAGCCATCTTTATTCTACATAAAAGCATATTTACAGAATCCAGGCTTCAATGTGCTATGGAGTGGCAGGGAAAGGAACTTGTTTTCCCCCTTTTTTCCACCAGTTTTCCCCCTCAAGGCTGATGTGCTCTATCCCCTGCTGCAAGCCATTCCCAGGGGCAACCATGTACTCTCAAAAAGCCACATAAAGCCCCCATTCTCTAGAGCACAGGCTCATGTTACTCCCTGCTTCTGAAGCCATTTTAGTTTACCTAATAACAGCTTGAGTGGATCATGACTTGAAACCTGGATTTGTCCTTAAGAAAACCACGTATCAAAGAATAAATCCAAAATCTCCCCCAGAAAACGCACAATTCCCTGCTGAGCACTTGTGCAAAGGATGTAAAAACATCACACACCACTTTTCTAACTGAATTAGGGGAACTCAGTGACACACAGTGATAACAGCACCCATGCAGCAACAACTACTGTCCTCAGCCAGCACGGACTGACAAGAACCCCTCTGTGGGAATCAGGTTGGGTTGATTTTGGGAGCAGCACACAGCGGTGATCAGGAAGGCCTAGGGAAGGTGCTGGTCATGGACAAACCCAGGCGGGGTCCTACCAGCCCAAGCTGTGTCTCAGAGGGAGGATGAAGGGATCGTTTAGAACTTTATTTGGAGTTAATTCTGCCTTTTTGCAATTTCTTACCATTTCTTGATAATTTATTTGTCAAAGATTTGGTTTTCTCTTTCATTAATATAGCCAAAAAAACCCCTCAAAATTAGTTTCAGTGGTGCAAAGCTAAGTTGGAACATGTAGCCAATGTCTGATGGTTGCAATAGTGGCTGGAGGTTTTGGCACTTCAGAACTCATAGAACAAAACAAAACTAAACACTAACCCCTGAAGAGCTTACAGAAAGCTGCTCTGCGGATGACAAGGACAAGCAGTGTCCAGGCAAGTACAAAATATCTTGTGACACTCTACCAAACAAGCTGAGCATTTACAAGGGCAGTGGACCAATGCTTCAAGGTCAAGACACTGATGGAGCTTTGAGCACCTTGCTCTAGTGGAAGGTGTCCCTGCCTGTGGCAGGGGGTTGGGACTGGATGAGCTTTAAGGTCCCTTCCGACCCAAACCAGTCTGGGATGCTATGGTTTTCATGATGTTAGATTAGGCTGCACAGGAACAAGGACAACACAGAGACCAAAGGCAAGCAAATACATTCCAGCACTTTGTGAATGCAAACACTCCTCCTCACAGGATTTATGCCAGTTGACATTAGGATTAACTTATTTCTTAATTAGGATTACACACACTTTACCAATAGAAAATGAAAAGAAATCCACTGCCTGATGAAACATGGCCCTATATCCCATCTCATAGAGGTCATCCTGTAAATCTCCATTCAAACAGGAAAAGGTCAGTGGTGACATATGGGCTGACCTCCAGGCATCTGGAGGACTTTCTGCTCTTCTGGTAAGGTGAGTGTTTTGGAAAGTAAATGCTATCACCTACATGGTAGGTTCGGGGGCAGGAACAAGTTCCACTGTGACCCATACCTTCATAATTCCTGGGATAATCACAGAATGGCCAGGGTTGGAAAGGACCTTAAGATCATTCAGTTCCAACCCCCTCTGCCATGGGGAGGGATGCCTCACACTAGATCATGTCACCCAAGGCATCAGACCTCTCATGCCTAGAGCTAATTTGCCTAGTACTGCAGTGTGAAATGGTAGGTTGGGCAGAATCCAACCCAGTATCCTCATCATAGTATCATTTCTGTAAATAATACCTCTAAAATCACCAGAGTGCCTAGAAAATTCCCTCTGATTTATATACACAGAAATGGGATTAAATCCTCTAAAAAATCCACACCGCATTTTATAAAGCTTCCTGCTGGTAAAGAAGTTGGTGATTTTTAATTAGTACTATGCAGACATGAGGCCAGACATGCAACGTTCAATAAACCAGTTTTTACATCAGTAATGAGTCTTAGAATATTAATGCAGGGCCTTCAGAAGTCAGAAACAGAAGAGTGAATGTGCAGTGATTCTAACATTACCCCTAGGTGCATGTGAGGAGCAGAGATATTTAACAACCTCAACAGTGTAAAGTTTAAAAGAAGACAGCAGTGGAAGTGGAGATGTGTATTTCGCATGGGTTAACAGAATCAGCCGCAGGTAGATTTCAGAGGATTATTTCCTGTCTTTTGAGAAGAGATTTCTTTTGTGGGCATGATAAAAATGGTTAACGTGTTGCTGCTGTTTCATGCAAGGTGAAAATTTCCCTTTAATCACTTTCAAATAAATGCGAAACTCAACCATTACTCCTTTCTAATAATACTGAGGAAAATAGTTCACACTAAATCTAACATAATGAACACAGCATGTTCATAGAGAACTGAGCGTTCTGAGCTTAAGTCCCCTTTAATCCATAATTCCTTTGGAACTACATATTACATCCACATCAATACCAAAGAGGTTTATGATTAATGTTATTTTAATGAATAATAAAAAAATTGATGATGATTTACACAGAGTTATTTTCAGGTTCTTTCACATGAAGATTTGTTGGTTAGAGACTCTAATATATATAAAACAGAGCACACGCAATCTGATTGGGATAGTAAGGCTTTTGCAAAACCTTCTGAATGCGCAGCTGAACTGAGCTGAGAAGAGCTGCAAGCTCTGAGAGGCTCCCTGTGCTCTTCCCTTTCCCAAGCTGCACTGATGAAGCACGGGGAGAGATGCACGTCCTCAGGAGCAGAGCACTGACTTTGCAAGCATGAGTAGCTGGATCTGATTCTCACCTTGCACTGGTTTGGCTCCAGGATTCCTACCCAGTTACATGACGATACATGTGAGATGAGACCTGGCCATAGCATGCATCACTCAGTGCAGAGGAATGCTGGCTCCCAGCTCCGTGCCCTTGAGCAAGATGCTCAGCTGTTCTAAATGCCAGCAAGGTCACTGGCAATTAGTTACACCAGCAAAACAAATGACAGCAAGACACAAATGCCGTGATTTCCAAAAGTAAGGGGCAGTTAAAGCGCTTCCATGTAAAGACTGAAGCTGGAGTTCCCCAGTTCCTCAGCACAGTTACACTACAAACTTTAGGAGGGCTTTTACAGCAGCTAACTTGGACGTGCAGGCACTGGAAGCTGCCCTGCAAATGCTCTGCACATGGAGTGGGATTACAGTGGCTGGTGATCCCGAGGGCTGTGGTTCTCACCCTGCTCTCCGGTGCAGAGCTGCAATCCTGGCTGCCTCTCACCGCTTCCTTTCTTGCCTTCTAATCTGAGACACTGGCTCTGGCCAAATCTGTTTGGCTCATCTTTGCAAGAAAGTCAAGAAAGTGAAAGAAGGGCTGTGAGGCAGTGATAGCACAGCATAAGCCTGCATATACTGTATCCAAATAACCTATTAATGAAAATCCTTTGGCAGCTGTTTAAATGTTGTGAGTGGAGAAATGTCTGCAGTGAGAACTCCGCGGGATCCCTTCCTGAAAATGCCATCACCATGTTGTTATAATTACAATAACATCCCCTCCAATGCCAGCTATCTTTATGAGGTACCAAACACTGAACCTCTTCGCAAATCACTGGGGTGCAAATTACTTTTCAAAACCATTTTTGGAACTGATTTAACCATAAGCTTTCACACTGGAATGAACTCTCCCAGGCAGGGACAACAGCTGTGTTCCTTCCCCCAGGCTCTGTGCTAGAGGCTTCTGTTTAGTTATCAACACCTGGCTGGCTGCTGGAGCTCGTTTTCCAGACTTAAGTGTTGGTATGCCCTAAACCATATTCTATAGTGAACTTTTCTTGATGTTTTTGTCACTTTGACCAAGCAAACAAACAGCCACCATAATATCCCCCAGGGGAACTCCAAACGAAGGGTTAGTCTGGTAAAAACATCGTAAGAGTAGAACGTGGAAAGGTGGGAGTTGGATATGAATGCCCATCAAAATGAACTCAAGTTGTACAATATACCGTAAAGTAACACATTTTTAGTGTGCAACTGTGAAATCTTCTCTCTGGAGAAAACTTATGGTGTTGTCTGCTTTCCTACATGTCCAGAGTTGAGCTCTAGGGCCAGTCTTACCAATCCTCCTAACTAGAGCGGCTACCAACCCCTTCCTAACATCATCATTTGATGGGGTTCACTACTTCAGAAGCTGAGAGAAGCAGTCTGCAAAAACTGCACTCTTATTAAACACAGTTGGTGTCTGATCCCCTAACAGTTACTCACAGCCCAGGGATGCCCAACCTACTTACTTCTTCACTAAGAGAACCTGGAAACACCCCTCTCTGGAGCAAATGTGCTGAGGCAGAGAGTGATGGGTACAATTGCTGAGTCCTATTCCTTAAAATAAAGACCCCAGGAGGATCTTGACTCTCTAAACATGAACCAGAGCAGCCTGCTTTTTAACTAGAGGTCTGCTGCACAAAAACAGAACCAAAGACTCTGAAAGCAGATCTCTCTCTGCCTTCCCTTCTGTGTTGTTCTCATCACAGCAAGTATTCAGTGGCTTCCTTTGCTGCAACAAGCTACGTGCAGGTGACAGAAAGCCAGAGGGTATCTGAGGGACCAGGTCTCCCATAGGTTGTGTGTCTCATCTGCTGGTTCTGTGCAGACAGCTCAGTGCCTTTGGGTGTATAAAACCACAGTATGCATCAGTGGTTAGATAAATGATTCCCACACTTTGTACCATGCCTGAGTCCTGGCTTCTCTCTTCTCATCAGTTGCCACCAAAATCTCTCATCATCTCTCCGTGCCCTCTCTGTACTGCAGGAGCATCCCTCAGGTCTGCCTGTGTTCACAGAGCTCATCTGGCCAAACGGCAGCAGATGGTACCGCAGACAGAAACAAGCCCCCCTCCCTGCTGCCTACCTACCCTCTTTTAGAGGACACAGTAAGCTGCAAACAAACAAGTAAAACACACGCCAGGACTCCCAAAGGAAACGCACAATTTGAAGCCTGCTAATGAAATTTCACAGGTCAAACACCCTCAGTGCTGATCATACCCTCCCTTCCCTTTGCAAAGGACCAAATAGCCACATACCAGTGGTCAAACTTTCTCCATCCTCCTTCCCATGCATTCTGCAAGAGCTTTAACAAGTAAATGGCTACTGAAATAATCACAAAGTATTTTAATAAGCGGGGGTTATATTCTATGATTCAATCCACATTCAGTCAACAAGCTAAAAAGCAGAGCACGACCTGGGCTGCAGGAAACAGGAGCAGCTTTTCCTGATGCCAGAGAGCTGCTCAATTTACCCTGGATTTTCTGAGGGCACAGACCATCAGAATGGAGAATATTTAATATCTGGAAATACATCTTCCTGTAACTTCTACATTGCCACTTTAGCCATTTGGCCCTCTCCCAGTTCTTTAAATTACATTAGATTTCTAGAACAACTTGGGTACTTGATAAATAAAATGCCATTCCTGTGCCTCATAAGAGCCCAGTGTACATCTGCTAATAAGGTCAAAGCCATCTTTCAGAAACTTAGGCAAGCACACCCCAGAATGGCTTTTCCTGTTAGAAAAAAAAACAACCAAACAAACCACATTTTGTTGCAACTGAATGTTTAAACCTCTTGTTCTCAATGTTTAGAGCCATAAAAGATACATAAATGTTAAGGGAGACAAACAAGCAAACAGACTGTGCGTGCACTGGATGAACTCATTATTCCGCCGTGACCAGCTGGAGACATGCTGGTTTGCAGCCAGCCCCTCTCATATCTGTAAGACCAGCATAGAGCTGATGCAAGTTTCTGCTGGATGGGCTGCATTCACAACTGGTTTGCTTCTCCCTAAAGGGTTCGTGTTCTTCCCTTCAGAGCAAAGAGCAAGAAACTTTGCTCACTATCTCCTGCTAACAAACAGCTGACAACTCCTTTCCCATGCATGACAATTATCCAATGGCCTTCCAACCATCATCTGGGCTGCTACAGGCATCGCCAGATCCAGAAATCTGATTTCTAACAGAGCAACATCAGTGGCTTCTATTTTAGCATCAATGATTTCTGCACTGGTGCTTCACCTTCAGTGTTTCGCTATCATCTTTGCCACAATCACATTTCAGCATCTGCTGTGTCAGCATCATGTTTCAGCATCAGCATTTAACCATCAGCTGTTCCACCATATGGCATAAGAAGCATTAGCAACATAGCAATTAAAACACATACGACGAGCAAACAAAAAGCACTCCCTTCCACCCCCCATTACCCTTTATTCATGCCATAGCCACCTCTCCCTAGGACAATACAGCCTTTCTGTGCTTTATTCCAGCAAGAAATACGTTCTGAAGTGAATAAAACCCAAACCCAAACAACTCAGTTCCTCTAGGCAAATCTGAAAGACTCTCTCAATTTCCTCTGAGGTTCACTGAAGCATTTTTAAGGTCCTGTGCTACGAGAGCAAGTTAAGGGTCACTGACTGTCATGCTTTTAATCACAGCTGCCATTTGGCATGGGAGCTTCCCTGCAGCAGTGACAGGAAGCCTCCTGGAGAGCTGGAGTGAATTTCCAACTACCGCAATCTTTTACTACCTCGGAAGAGAAATGCAGGACACTCTTTAGATGAAAGTTCTGCAGAAGGACCCAATTTCTTCTGCAACCTTTTAGTGTGCAGGATGGACTGGTTGAAGTAAGCACAACTGTCCTTGTGACTGGGCAACGTTTTAGACCAACATTGAAATGTTGGATAGGCACAGAAGTCTGGGAAGAGTCTGTCTGAAGATGATGCAGGAGTCTTGCTATTCCATCAGTCACATCATAGAATCATAGAGCAGTCAGGGTTGGAAAGGACCATAAGATCATCTAGTTCCATCAGGTTTTTTCAGGTGGCATTAAACCCTCCAACAAATGGTAGCGAACATGGCCCTTTTGGGGGGTGCGTGAGTTAACTCTTGACCAAATAAACGTGATACCTGCTTAGCTTACAAGCAATTATCTCTCACGTTTGCTCTGAGTAAAGAGTGCCATTTTCCACCTCATTGTAAAAGCTGACAAATGCAGATTCTGCAGGCTTCACTTTGAGTGTGAAATTCCCCACCACGGTGCCTGTTAATCTCCAGAAAGCTGTAGCTAGGTACATACCTTCAAGAAAAACGCAGCAGAAAGGGAAGTAAATGAGACACGGGGCTTTCCACCATTGGGGTCAGAGTCTAATCACTGCTTCCCATGCTTTGAAGAACAGTCAGTATGAATCGGTAGCTTTCCATTCTATAGCACACCGAGGGAAAATGGCGATCTTTGGAAACCACTTGGGAGCAAAGAAGCTTGAACTGAGATTACCGGAGCACCAGAGAGCTGACAAAACCCACAAATGAAAGGACAGCATTAGCAGACTTCTAATGGTATAAATCACTGTTAGCAATGCCACAGACACCGTTGTCAATAATTTAAAGGAGGAGGATTAGTACAAAAGCTGTCAGAATTTACTCTTTGTATTACCAGGTCTCCAATGATGCAACCAGCTTATTCGATGCAAAGTTTTAGATCAGAAATCTGAATCTACAGCAGTAAAGGACAGTTAGCATTAGTTTAGCTGACAGTATGCTAGTCTCTAAAGCCCCCATTTTCACATGAAGGGTGTTAGATGAAAGACTCCACATAGCTGGAAGCCTAGATGTGAAGACATCCAGAACAGCAGTGAGAAGTGTCTGTAAAGATATAGTTCAATGGGAATTGAGAATTACCCATGCCAGTTTTATACTGTTATAAAGGAATAGTTACATTCCTTCTGAGTGGACTGGTTGAAGTGAGGGATGGCCACAGTCACTCCTGAAAATAAACCCCAACAAGATTCTATAGTTACTGCCAGGCATTTAGCCATGCCTCATAACAAAGACATTTTTCCATGTAACTATGCTCCTGGAAGACCCAACTTATTGCCATTGTATGGATTATAGGGATTTGACACTTAAGTGCCTTCAGAACCAGCTGGTTTCTTAACTTTCTGGAATGTATGCTGCTACGTGACATCCCAGTTAATTGGGGAGGTGAATCCTAGCAGCTTGTTACTAACATTCTGTAAAGAGATCCTTAAGGAGCCTGAGATTCTCCATACCCAGCAACACTTGGTACTGTAACACACTGGAGTTTTCTTCCAGAAAATGAATCCACAATGCATCCACGATGCTTCCCAGCCAGCACAAGCTTCTGTAACCAGTGGAGCCTGCATCTGCACTGCTAATCACTCCAACCCTGTAAATCATAAACAGGTCTCTCACATAGTCAGAAGGAGCATCTCCAGCTATAATGCTATTAACCTAATCCCTGGTAGTTATTGCAGACACTCGTGACACACAGCTTAGCAGATACCAGAAATACAGTTTTTCCTTAGTAAACTTGGAGCTGATCTTTGTATATGCATTACTAAAACCAGTCGAATTAATATGTTCAAAGTCAAGGCTTTGGTGCCCAGATTTAACAGTGGGTTGCATCAGTTTTCCTGGGGCATACACCTATTGATACAGGGCAGCATGCTACCCGCAAGGTGTGTCCAGGATTCAGTGTTTTGCTTTTAAATCCATACTGCAACATTTTCCTGATATGCAATTCAAATTCATCATATTCTCTTCACTCTATGCATCTTTAGTGCCTTTTCCACCCTGGGAAACACAAGGCAAAATCATGGAAGTAACTTCTAGATTGCTGTTACAATGCAAAGGCACAAAAAAGTGGGAGGAAACAGGATTTAACTTATCCATGTGCAACTGAATACATCTATGATTGCCACAAATTGATATTGTTCCAAAAACAAGTGCCTTGGAACTATTAAGCCTCACAGGTTTCTAGGGGGTGAAAAGATATTAGCCATTTAGTTCTAAAATTGCTGCCAAGGGCTTCAGGAGAGAGGCGTTTCCTGCGGCCTTTCATGGAAACCCTGGTTTAGTTGGTTTCTAATGCTTTTCTTCCATTAAATTAAATTACTTTAGACTGGAAGTTCTCTGTTTGCCTTTTTTTGAGGGAACTGTAACTCCCACAGATATAATTCTTGGCCGTCTAACTGCAGAAGACCAGAAGCCTCACAGATGTGATATGAAAACCAAGGATTATCTCAGAGATAAATAATGATACACTCTGCTCCTCCGTCACTTAGCAGTGCAGACTCTGCTCTTACTAGGGCCAACTAGTTGGAAAACACAGTTTTGAAGCTCCAGTACCAAAAGCCTGTGCAGTGCTTTGAGATACATGGGAAGTTACTGGTTTAGATGTGAAATGTAAGGTGTTTAATACACTTACTGTGGGTTAGACTGGCAAAGATTCACTTACAGAACCGATTCCATGACGGCTGAGTTGGGTAAGACTGCCAGATGCTTGGATGAAGCTCTCGTGTGAGGAGCACAGTGGAGGTCTCACTGCTGAAGGTAAGTTATCTTAGAAGAAATCTATGCCTTCTAACAGCTGTAGCATCTTACTCCCTCCTCAGAGTGAGGGACACGTTGAAGGAAGGCGAGGAAGCAAAGCGATAGGAGCAGTGCCTCAGAAGCAGGGTGAATGCCAGCATGATTCATGGTATGACACAGCTCCAGGCGCAAACCCTACTCAAAGGCAGACCCAAGACCTGCAGGTTTGAATTCACAGCACCCCAGTGTTCTAATGTTTCATTAGCACCTGAGCTGACAGTACAAACGGAGCGAACACAAGGAAGAGTGGAAAAGCAAAGCGCCCAGAGCTCTTTGTTACAGCATCCCCTGTTTGGACTGTCGTGCTCTCTGTAAATCTGATCAAGACGATGCTTTTCTCTTGCGACAATCAGGCATTTCGTTCTCGAAAGTGGCCCACAGAAGAGGTTTCCCTCCAGAAAAAGAAGGAACATTCCTGTAATCTTAAATTAAAGTGTGCAATTACTGTTCTTTATTGTTGCCAGTTAAAAGAGATTTGCTACACTTGCTTACACACACATACAGGAGCTGAAAAGAAACCGGCAGATTCTATAGGAAGGTTTCCTCCTGAGAGGTGTGAATTTCACAACAGCAATAAAACTGTTTGCTGCAGAGCGAGAGCTATGATTTAAACACAGACAAATGCTTACTTCCCTTCTGATAGCATTTACCCCAGCTCTTTCTGACACACATAAATACACTGCTTGGGAAAAAGACCTGGAATATTGTTTTAAGATAAGATAGTACAAGTTCATAGTAATTAAGTCAAATTCTCTTTCTATGAAAAGAAGTGAGTGAGCAGGTTTCCATGGTAATTCCTTTCTTACCTTTTAAGACAAAGGACAGCTTAGAGCTACAGAATTAAGTCTTTTTCATCCCTTTCTTCTCATGCTTACACAGAAGCTGTTTCGGTTTTAAGCCATCAGAGGCTCATCTTTTCCCATACATCCAGCTTCAATATCAATTCTAATGCGAATTTGCGTTAAATATTTCCGGATTTAAAAAAGAAAGACAATCAAAGAGTTAAGGAAAATCCGGATTTTTCTCAGCCAAATCATGTTCAGGTTAGCACCGAGGGAGGCTGAGGGGGCACGAGCCTAACTGGGAGAATTTCACCTAATTATTGAGTTATTCCAAGGCACAATATCAGTGAGCTAATTGGCGCTGCAACCAGGAGGAATTTGGCCCAATGTAAATTCACCTCTTCCCCATTGTTAAGACTGCTCAAAAGAATGTTTTTGTAACCTATTTCTGAATCCAACCATTGTGTTTCATCCCGATTTTCTTTTGATTCTGTTACCATGTGAACAGTGAAACACACATATAACCACAGCTCATGATTTCAGAATGTCAACCAAGGGGTATTTTGTGCTTCAGGACTGATTGGAGTGACTCAGAGTGTTCTTTGAAAAAGTCACATGTGTGTTTAGATCTAAAAATTAATTGGGGATTAAGGCACCAAGAAGCAGGGAAGGGAAAATTCCAATCACCTCAAACTCTAGACAAGAACTCTGCTTTGAAACAACCTTTACTGTAAACCCAGTCTTAATTGTGGATTAGATCCTGGGCTGAAGTAAACTTGATTCATCCCATTGACTAAAACAACTGAAATCCAGTGGAGTTAGAGCATGCAGTAGAATGAAGCCAATTTACATGAACTGAAGAAAAGGCTGTCTATCTAAGACACTAGTTTGCAGGTTCTCAGTATGTGGATTACTGACTGCATTTACATTCCATTTATACAGACGGCACCCATAAATCCACCCTGCACTGTCCATTTACTCCTCATACAAATACTAACTACTTCTTAATATTGCTGTTAAGTTTCTTAAAGACACAGGCCTAGACTTGTAACTACAGCTGAGGAGCTCATCAGACAGACTATGAATGCTCAGGGCTCCGCACTTACAGAGGGCAACACAACAGGCTCAGTGAAACAGTGCAAGAGCAAACGGGATCCTGGAGGGAACCAGCAGTAAAAGTTCCGGCCTTCTTCAGCTTCTGGAGTCTTTATTGCTTGTGACAGTGTGAGAAATAATAGAAACTACCAAGAATTTCAGAGGGATTCTGATTATAAAGGCATACTTTATGAACTGAGTCAGCTCAAAAGCAGAATCGCCTAAGAACAAGCAACTTGATATTGAACAACTAGTATAACTGCTGACTATATAAAGCTTCAGGGGGCTCTTTCACTAGGCTGACTCAATAAAGCGAAGACTCAGGCTAGGAAACCACAGGGCACAGTACAGCACTGAGCAGGGTGGGTCCAGGAGCCCATTCGTACATTCACAAAACATGCACCGGTTGGGTTGGAAGGGACCTCAAAGCTCACCCAGCTCCAACCCCTGCCATGGGCAGGGACACCTTCCACTACAGCAGCTTGCTCCAAGCCCCTGTGTCCAACCTGCCCTTGAACACTGCCAGGGATGGGGCAGCCACAGCTTCTCTGGGCACCCTGTGCCAGCGCCTCAGCACCCTCACAGGGAACAGCTTCTGCCTAAGAGCTCATCTCAGTCTGCCCTTGGGCAGGTTAAAGCCATTCCCCTTGGCCTGTCCCTACAGGCCCTTGTCCAAATCCTTGTGCTTCAGTACTGGTGACTGAAGATGTGTGCCCAGGCTTGCTTTCCACACTGCCCAGCCATGTTCCATCCCACACAGGGCAACATGGCAGTCATCAGAGTCTGGGACAATCTCAGCTTTGTTCCGAGGTCGTACAGCACACACAGACTGCAACAGCCCGTGCTTACATGACAGACAGCAACAGGAGGAACACAACTGGATGGTTTTGTCCTGCGCTGCCTTTTGCCAGTTTACTGACTGCTTCATCACTCTCAGGGGAACCCATTGCTCACACCGAACTAGGGCGAGCTGAGCTGGGTCACAGGAACTTTCTTTTGCAGCCAAAAGGTCGCACCATAGTTGCAGTCCAATACATCTTTCAGAAACTAGAGGGGCTGCGCAGCTTCTCCTGTTCCTTTTCTGCTTTAATTCTTCCAATCCACATCACTCTTTCTAAGCGAAAGTGTAAGCAGGATTGTTTTCCTTGGGTTTTTTGTTTCCATGTAATTACCTGAGAGTTACCGGACATGTACGTTAACAAAGAAAGCAGTTTTCCTTGTCACAGCCATGGATATGATAACACAGAAAGGATCTGAGCAGTAGTTTCCGTGCTGCTCTTCCTACTGCTAACAGCTCGGTAGCAACCAAGAGCAAAAAGGGAAGATGAAAATATTCATGCCTCTTATGCCCTTTAGACTATGACCTCTGTTGTTTTACAGCTGTTCTTAACCTGCATTTGTGGCTTGCTACAAACCACATGTGCTTAAATTACAGAATAGTTAGGGCTGGAGAGGACCTTAAGATCATCCAGTTCCAACCCCCATGTAATTCTCCAGCCATTTTATGCAGTCATTAGATGACAGAACCATCTCTAGAAGAGCTAGTGAGAGAGAGGGAAGAAATGTTGCTCTCTTCAGTAATTCGTTTCTCCTTAGGAATGCTGAAGGGCTTTTCACCTTTGTTGGAGCAAAGCAAGCAGTTCAGAACACTGTCAGAGCTGAAGAGCTACTGGGGTTGTGTAATTCCTGCAAAGAGCAGAGGAAGAAAAACTGCTTGCACTGGAGAGAAGCTGTGGGAGATTTCTGGAAGCATTTCTGGACCAGGAAAGAGACACAGATCTGGGATGCATTCAAGACAGCCTTCTGAGTGCCAGCATCGGGCTGGGTTGAATGACCTGACTATAAAATGAGATGGGTAATACTGCCAGCTCTGGGAAAGAAAGATTACCTGGGTTTATTCCCAGCTGTGCTACAGAATCCCCATGTAACTGTGGATGAGTCACTTCAATTCAATTTTCTTCTGTTTACCTGTCTACAAAAATCAGAGAGCAGAGCAGATAATTTTCCCCATTCACTTCCTAGTCAGATTCTAAATGCTGCAGGACAAGACTGCTCTTCCTTTATGTGGAGTGCCAAACACCAGGTCAGCAAGGCTCCTGCCTCAGCTGGAGCCTCTTGTTTCTAACATAATACAAATCACAGTTACTGGGTCCCCTCCTCCTTCCCATGCCAGAAATATCCCTCCCTCTTTGCTATTTCTTCTTTCCCAAAATGAATCCTTAAGTACTTTCACAGTGTCCTCTGTCACTGTCCACAGCCAGGCACAGGCCATGACTTCCCTACTCTCCTAGTTCCAACTCGGAAGACAACGGTGGGCAGCCCGCTTCACTATTCCAGCTCTGCTTCCACATTTAATGACAAAGGAAGAGACAAGAAAGAACCATTGGAGATGGCTGCTGTTTTTATTTAAGAGCAAACCCAATAACTTTTATATAACTTTCCTCATATTATCGTAATGTTCCCAGCTTTAGCAAACATCTTAAACCAGAAGAGCTGCCAAATTCTCAAGTGGCCACACTTGATTTATAAGCTGCAATTAAGTTTGTCAGCTGATAAGCAGAGACCAGGCCAGTTTTCACCAACTCAGTGGACTGAAAGTGAATATTTTATTACTTTCTACCCGATATTTCTTTTCAGATACAAAGTGCTCTCAGTAGGCAGTGACTTTCCTAGCTGGAGCAGCAGGAGATGATTCTTGGTCAGCGGGGCAGAAACTGAACGCCTTTGTTACGTGGCAATGCTAAGAAACCGCAAAAGCAATTCTTCTAATCTTTCTCATGCTTAAAAAAGGAAGTTTAAGAGCTGTTCCCAACACACTTCTCTCACTTTAAACCTTTTTTTCCAGGACATTCATAGAATCACAGATTGGTTTGGGTCAGAAGGGACCTTAAAGCTCACCCAGCTCCAACCCCTGCCACAGGCAGCGACACCTTCCACTAGAGCAGCTTGCTCCAAGCCCCTGTGTCCAACCTGCCCTTGAACACTGCCAGGGATGGGGCAGCCACAGCTTCTCTGGGCACCCTGTGCCAGCGCCTCAGCACCCTCGCAGCAAAGAACTTCTTAATATCTAGTCTAAATCTACCTGATCAGTGTCATTCACTGCCTGATATTCTGCTACGGACACAGAGATTGTGCGAACAACCTCTCTGCTTCATTTTGATGTCTCTGCCTCCCCATCTTAGAGTCTGGCTGCATCATAAGTACCACCACAAAAGAATCGTAGGTGTGCTCCAGAAATAAATTAACTTTCCATTTAGAGATAATAACTTCCTGGAAGAAATAAAGCAAGCTATTCTTCCTGCAGTTTGCAGTAAGATTGACATCCACTGAAAATTACTGCTCATTTCAAACATATTCTTTTACTGCAAAGACCTGATCTGTGGCACATGCTGGGGTACGATACCACTGCAAAGCCCAGCTTGCACAGAAACACAGTGAAATTAAAATCAAAATTAAAAGGAGAAAGAGGCCTATCTAAAGCAGAAGTTCCAGGATAACAAAGAATCAAAATTCAGCAGAGAAATATTCATAAGTGTGATGTCAGCTCCGCAATCGGGAGCAAGCGCTGCTTTTTTGACTTAATAACAGTGAATGTCAGATTCTTCAGGAAAGCAATTTGCAAAGTCTTGGTAACAAGTCTGCTATGGAACTAAATCGCAGTGCATTCACCACAGTAGATTATCTGTCACTCATAAAATCAGTACTTTCCAAGTCGCCTCTTAGCATGGCTGAATATATAGACACAGATAAAAATATTTACAAACCCCAAGCATATCCAAGACCAATATGATGCCACTTTCTTAACTGATTTATAACTTCAATCTTCAAAGGGAAGATCTGCAACAAGCAGATCTTTCCTCCCCTTCAGAGGAAAAAGGACCATTTTCATTGGCCAGATAATACGAAAGAATGGAGAAAACACCAGCTGGATCCTACTTGAAAGAGAAGCAAAAAAGCCCCAAAACCTATCTAACGGGATCAAATTCCTAAGCTGGAGAAAGTCAGATAGCCTGGTTCTCATCCCATACAGGCATAAATCAGGACTAAACATGCCAAAAGCCAGACCGGGATGTTAATCACGCTGACGGAATTGCAGATGTCATCAGTGGGATGGAGACAACAAATGTAGTGTTAATGAGATTAGAGCCCATCCAAATGGTTCTACCTCCACGCAGAAGGATAATCAGGCTCTGATTAGACAACTCCTGTATTGCCGCTTCAAAGCGGATGCAGCAAAACATGTTGATGGAAGAAACAGAGCGGATAGGGAGAGTACTCTGTGTGATTAATGAGGAAAGAGTGAAACAGAAACGTATCACCACTGGCCAAAAGAACAGAAAAACCTGACCTGAGGAAGAGCCAGGACTGGAGACATCAGCCTTAAAGCAGGTAATGATGGTACCACATTGCTTAGCAAAGGTAATAGCAAAATGCCTAATGGACACAAAAATTTCAGTCTGACAAGCATGACACAGGTGGATTGGTTCAGTTGAACTTTTGAGACAAAGGTGCATGGAGAAAAGGGGAGGTTTATTACTACTATTTTCCAATGCAGTTTACCTGTCATCCTTGATGAAGCCTAAGTAAGCAGCGAGCAAGTCTGCAGCCTTGGTGGCCCTGGAGGAATGGAAGGTTACTGCTGCACGCGTGCACAAAAGCAGGGCTTGCCTTGGGGCAATTGCTTGTTGCAATCATGGAGGCCAGAAACACCATTTCTGGAGGGTATCACAGTAAAGAGTGGTGAAACCCTCCCCAGTACAGAAAGGGACCACAATAAAGAGGGGCAGTGTCCTGGGTTCAGCAGTAGCTACATATTGTAGAGGGGGACAAAGTTCCCGTGGTGCATATGAAGAATTTGCTGGGGAAGACAGTCTGGGTTATTCCTGCTTCAGGTAAAGGCAAACCCACTCGTGGGATTGCTTTTGCTCAGGGACCTGGATATACTTGGTGGGTAATGTGGGAAGATGGGGAAGTCCGATGTATACCTCAAGGGGATTTGATTTTAGGGGAAAACAGCCAGTGAACTCAATTGTATGCTGTTGCCTGCTGTGTAATGCTTTTATAGCCCATCAACTAGATGTCTCCAGGTCACCAGCGACTGGCCCTGACTTCCCTCCAGCCATCATCCCAACAGAGAATGAACTTTGAACATCATGGGCCGAATGGACTCGGCAGCATTATAGGGATTGGTCCATGCACTAAGAAAATGATCTTTTCCTCTTGGTCTGTATGTATATGGATGTATATATATGGGAGAGCGATGGTGTATTGAAAATGTGGGATCTGAGCACGACGTGAATGGTATGGAATAAGGGGTGGATAATGTCCTGGGTTCAGCAGTAGCAGTCATGTTTTTCCTTTGTGTTAGCTGGTGCAGTGCTGTGTTTTGACTTCTAGTTTGAGAACAGCGTTGGTGACGCCGATGTTTTCGGTTGTTGCTAAGTGATGTTTACCCTTACCAAGGATTTTGTGAGGCTCATGCTCTGCCAGGGAGGAGGGGAAGCTGTGAGGAAGCAGAGACGGGGCACCTGACCCGGGCTAGCCAGGGAGGTATTCCATACCACAGCACATCATGCCCAGGGTGGGGGGTAACTGGGAGTCACCCGGTTGTAGTTGGTACTAGTGGTAGTGATTTGCGTTGTACATTTGTTGCTGGACTGTTCTTGTCTCAACCCGTAGGAGTTGCACTCTTTTGATCCTCCTCCCCGTTCCTCCGGGAGCGGGGAAGCGGAGAGCCCCGGGGGGGGGCACGGACCTCTATTGTTGTCAGCTCGGCACCACTCACTGGGAGTGAGTGAACAAGTTACCTGACTGGGTTTAAACCACGACAGGCAGATACAGAAGCACTGGCTGGGAAGAGTATTGGAAATGTGGAATTCATCCCCATCCCCACCAGAACTTGGTAACTCCTGGTGAATCTGAGCCTTACTTCCCACCTGTGCTAAGCACAGCAGTGGATGTGCTAGCACCAAGCCTGGCATTGGAGGTATAACAGCAGCAGGGACTGCCCACCCGAAGTGGGAGTGCTCACTGGTCTCACACACTGTGGAGCCACTGCCACTGAATAATCATATATAATCATGTATTTACATGCTGCCCATGACCTTCAGTTCTCGTATAACTGGAGAGGCTACAGCATAAACAGCAAACCATTCCCTGCTACAGTGTCCCTGGATACAAATCGAAAACCTCTCCCTTGGTTCTGACTGAGACAAAGCAGCACACCCCTACAGCTCCCATTCCTCCCTGGTTACCTGGTGCACTGGGACTTCACACTTCACCTCACTCTGTTTTAACTGCATTCGATGGCAACATGTCCAAGCACGCAGCAAAACACTGGGAGGAAGGTCTGGGAGATGGAGAGATACAGCTTGTACCTGGATGCCAGCACAAGCAATCCCTGTATTGGATTTCACAAAACAGGCTTAGTCACGTAAGTTGCAGATGTGCTTAGGCTGAACTGGGGGCTGGTTTAAACTCAGCACAGTCCCCTACTTTCGGGGGGATTGCAGAGAATTTGTCTTTCTGAGCATGTTTTGCCAAATTAAGCTGTGGAGAACTATTTCCATAGTTGGAATGAAGATATATAACTTACTACCTAGTGGAGACTTAATTCTCTGTCTGATAGACAGGAAAATCCTTTCAGTGAATTATATCAATGCCTAGCTTCTCTCGTATGCTGCCAGTGCAGATTTCTTGTAACACAGGGACCAGAACTGTGAAATTTCATGATATTTGCCAGGCAAATTGGAACTACAAACGATGCTGTAGCTGCAGTCCTTGCTTGGCTAGTAGACCTGAAAAGCCACACTGATCCTTCCTGAGTGCAGTAAGATGTAACCTTTACTTTTTCTCTACGTCTTCTTTCTTTAGATCATTTTTGTCATTCAGAGTGCTGGCAATCTTTCTGGCTAGGTGAGCACAGAAATGTTCAGGTTATAATATATGGAGCATCTGAAAGGCATGACAAGGAAAGGCAGCACTGTAAGTATCTCAGAGAGATTACAGGGAAGGGAGATGCGGTATTATAAGAAGAATTTGAGAGGCAGGACGAGGAACAGATATGCACTATAAGGAGATCACTGACATAATACTATAAAGAGTGCTCAGCATCAAGGAATGGAAAGCATTTGAGAGAGACAGTAAGGAAGAGAAATACTATACAGACTATCTGAATGATGGGACAAGGAAAGGAGATCCGTGATATTCCTGGAGTTTTTATCGTAACCTTAGCATTCATCACCAGTTGCAAGCTATTCAGGAATGAGTACGTTGCAGTGGGAGGTGTGGGACTGATAAAAACACTGAAAAGGCTGCTGGCAGCTCTGGAGTGATTTAGCCGTGACGTCTGACTGAAAACCTGCTGGGAGAAGCCTGACATGGCAAGGTGCTGAGCACCTTCACCGAGGACAGCAGGGGACAGCCTTTACAAAGGTGCTGAGCAGCCACAATTGCACTGAAATCAATCAGACCCGCAGGGAGTCACCACCTCTGAACAACCGGGTTGTGGGAGCTGAAGGCACCCAGCAGGTTCGGGTCTGAAGTGTCACATTAGGGATATGACAGCAATATCTAATAACTCTCTCTCCTCACACGTACACACGAGCATGAGTGCGCACACATATATTTTGCCACGCTCCTCCATCTTTTATTGTTAAAATTATAGAAGCATAACATTTAGCAAAGGCAATCAGGGAACTGGTAATTATCTCAGTGGGTCTGAAAACCTTTGGCAGCCCAGTAGTGGGAAGGAAGTGCAGTGTATCTTGACAGACAGCTCAGACACACCAAAAACTTTTCCCTTAACTACAGCAACCTGCTTTTGATTATTCCATCCCTCCTTTAATATCAGTCAATTGCGAACTGCAGAGCAGTTGTGCACATGCCGCGAGATCAGAACAACACTCTGCTTCCATCCACCAAAGAGTCTCAAACCCTGATACAGAATCATAGAATGGTTTGGGTTGGAAGGGACCTTTAAGATACACACATTAAGCGAAGATCTTACAGTGATCCTGCTCTAGGTTAAAACATTTACCTCTCCCAAAGTCCTGTGCTGTCCCCACCCTTCAAGACAAAGCGGTGTGTACAGCAATGGTGCTGTACAAATACAGCGCGACAACACTAACAGAAGTGTGGTTCAAAGCACTGCCAACAACGCTTGTTTCCTTAGGGCAGACAAAAGGAGACAAACATGATGATCCAAATCCAGCAATAGTGCAAATGACAGCGGACTTAGCTCCTTGGAAAACACATGCAGTGAGCAGCAAAACAAACCACCTTGCCTGTTAATACAAGTTTTTACACTTGCTGTTTACTAAATGATGCCAAGTAGCCTTTTCCCTAAATTTCCTCTCCTTTTTCCTCATGTCTTCACACCGACTACACGACACCTCATTTCTGCCAGCATAACTTTTGATAGACAGTCTCCTGTGGCACCTTCTTATAGCAGGGTAATCTCTGCCAGTTCCCAGAGGCTTAGCACACTTGTCAGAGGTAGTCGTCTCTGCTCTCCTTCCTTGCACTGTTTTGAATTCCCTATCACGCTCACGCTGCATAAGCACACTGCATGCTCTCCAGAAACTCCAGCCCATGTGGGGCAAGTCCTTTTGCCTGGCACGTTCTCACTGCTTTCCTCAGGGATTCATTCTGCATCTTTGAGTAGACACTCGAGAAAACCCTGTTTCAGATCTCAGACACAAGCTGATCTTTTCTCTGGGACTCAATCCCAAAAGATCACAAGAAGGGCTCTTCAAACCTGGATTAGTGCAATTTGCCTTTTCCACCTTCCTTTTGTAATTTTTAAAACTGCTCTTATACAATTCCTTTTGCAAGGAGTGCAGCGCTTCTCAAAACTGAATATAAAATTAGCTGGGAATACTAACGCTGTAAAAATGACTTCTTGCCGATCAGCCCTCAGATGTGTTCTGATATATCTTACCTTCTGTGCAACATAAAATGTAGTTCCACTTGGCTCATATCAATGCCTCTTCATGATAGCACTTTCCATAATATTTGACAAAGCCAGACAAGTCAGTCAAAGACTGTTCTCAACCTAATGTCTCTCCAGACTCCTTGGCTTAGACAAGAACATTTCTGAAGAGGTGTCAAGGTTACTGTGAATTCTTGGAGCTATCAAGAAGTCATAGCAAAGCAATGATTTAATACCTGCCCATTAAAAGATTACTGATAAAGCACCATATGCTGTGGCGAGGGTGATCTCCTTCTGCAGACAACTTCAGGTAAGTGACTGATTTCAGAAGGATGAACAGAGCAAACCCAGAGTGTCTACAGACAGCAAGCCAGCTGCTGTTGCCTAAGGGAAATTGCCAGTCAGTTAATGCGTGGCTATTCGTGTGAGTAAATCAGATGTCAAGTCACTTCTGCTCTCGTGTTCTTGTAGGACTGAACAATCAGCAGACCGATCTCACCCCAGAAGCAATGCTTTTTGGTGGCATTTGATCTTGAAGAAGACATTGCAGTAGAAAAGAGCTGCTCAAAGATAAGACAGAGTAATCATGATACCAGCTCAGCTAACTGCAATAAATCTGGGGTTTTTTACCTTCTAACATCTCTGGCATTCCCTTAGATAAGGCACAGGCTCCCTCTTTGAGCTCGTTTGGACAGAGAGAGCAGCACCATAGGAACTCTTTTGCCTTTTGTAGATCTTCTCATTCTGCTGCATGTTTGTTTATCATTAACAGGAATTATGAGGGGTGTCTGTACAATTGGAACAACCTTTTCTCTAACAGCATCATCTCAGTCTTTTTTCTCTCTAAGCTGCAGTTCACTACAAGGGCTGTGACAGCTTTTATGTTTAACAGAATCTTTAGTCTGGCAATCATGATTAACTCGTCTCCACAGAGAAGTGCTATTTTAATAAGAGCAAGTGAAGAGTTCTAAGAAAATCTTTTCCCTGTTTTATTTTTTTCCTTTTTAGAAGACTTCTACATCTAAGAATTAAGACTGTGTAAGTAAAGTTTAGCTACAGCAAAGCCATTTCTTCTGTTTGCCCCTTGAAATATTCTGGAAGGTTTCCAGCAGACCCAATTATTTCAAATATGCCTCAGAAGTTACATTAAGGCCAGCAAAACAGAATCTGGGAACGTGTTCAGTCCTTGCCCTCTTCCGACCTCTGATTTCTTTCCAAATAAAATGTTTAACATGAGTTTTCCCTTTTATTTTATTTTTTATGGGAGCTTCTGGGGCTCAGGCACTGGCATTATTTGAGATGGAAATTATCCCAACCCTAATGGCTTCTTCAGGGTCATGGTTATGTTTTGGAGCAATAACAAATCGGGAAACCTTGTTCCACAAAGCTGAGACAAAAGAACACATTGTCCTGTCTCAGGAGGCTTTTAAAAAGCTTCATATGCACCAACATGCCTTCTACGAGCCTCATTCTTCAGGTAGTAAAGTCATGGTCCTAAAAAGGCAAACATCCTCCTCAGAGTTTGAGAAGGAGCAAGATGAGGAAAAGATATTGAGGTGATACAAATGCTAGAAACCACCTCATCTTCCCTAATACTGTTCAGAACAGGGTGAATCACTTCTCATTACACAGGAAGATACGGAAATGAGAGAATAATGATATAGAAGGAAAGCAAACATGAGCTTTTGTCTCACCCATCCCTCTTCCTTTCCATTCATAGCCCAGTGCTGATAGATCTGTAGCCTGAATTGTAGGATTTAGCCAATCTCTGTACAATACCTACCTGGGGGCCTAGAAGTTTCTGAACAGCAAGGTCAGAGAGAGGAGGAGATCAGGTTAGGAAAAGCTTGGGAAAGAAAATAAAAGCACAGCAGGGCTCCTGCTTTCCTGCTCTACAGAAGGGGCTTCATGAAAAGAACATCAATAAAGAAAAAAGCTGGAGTATCTCATAATTCTGTAACCAGATAGCCTGATAAAATCCTTGTTTGGTTTGTTTTATTGGAAACCCTGCAGAAATCGATCTGAAAGCAAAGCAAGGGCCGGGGGGATTACTCTTCTTTGTCACAACTTTAGTTTGTTCCAGTGCACACAGCGCTCAGCTCCAGACAGACTCCTTGAGACATCACAAAAAGATCAATGATCAGCAGAGGTCTCTGATGCTTCCAAAAGCTGGGAAGAGTGAAGAAAAGACAGGTGAAGCTATAACCAATATGAACGTATTGGTAGACTGGTCAGCCAGCTTCCTAAGGAAGCTCACCACCTCTGTGGAAGAGGAAGATTTCTGGTCCTTGCCTCTCTTGTAAAACTCATTCCTGCATGAACAGTGTGAGATAATCACATTGGAACTGGATCAGTGGAAGAGTGTGAAAAATGTGGCAGCATTCGAGTTTCTGTTTGAGAAGCAGCATTTACCAGTCTTGGGAGAGAGAGAATAAGAAAGTGTATAATTCAACATTTCCTTTTGATCTGTAAACTGCTTTTTTTTCTTCTGAGTTAATTTGCTTAAAAAATGCACAAAGAGGGAGGGCAAAGCCAAAAGTAAATGTGCTAAAATGTTTGACAGAAATTCAAATGTTTGTGAAGAAACGCGCTTGCTATTCCATGCACACAGAACATCAGCATTTGCTTTGCTTAGTTGGGTGCATAAATCTAACGGGTGAAGAGGTCTTAACACAGGATTAGATTGGAGACAAACTCCCCAAACGGATGCCTTTTGTCCGTTAAAGGAACGTGATCCACTGTAACAATATCACTGTGGATGTGCAGTGCCAACCACTAACACAGACGCTGTGCATTGGGGCAAACCCAGGTTTGCAGAGATACTGCTTAATCCAGAAAATTGCTGCAGGCTGCATTGATAGACCCACTCTAATGGGAGCACTGCAGTGTAAATTCCCATGCAGGAGACATGCCCTGAGGAAATGATAAAGAGATGGGTAATAACCTAAACAAAAATGGTAAAGAAACTGTTTTGAATCAGATTATGCTTTTAAGAAGATAACACCACGTGTATGGAGCTGCCCAACCTCTTCTTGATAACATTCTGGATTAATATCGTGCATGGAAACACCACATGCAATATGAGCTCCACAATGCTAAATGCAGAAGGATTAACAGTACTGCTACCCTGAGTCATGTTCTTCCCTTGAGGTCAGCAGCCTCAAAGCAGGTTTCTTGGGGGGGGGGATCAATAAGACAGGATGTGGAGGTCTGCTGCTGAATGGAATATTTCCTGGCTAGCAACTGTGTGTGACGGAGGTGTAGGAGAAGGACATTTGAAATGAATTATTTGTGTTATGGGAAGTCTTGCCCAGGAAAGGTGCCCTTTTCCCCTAACCCACATGGACAGGAGATGGCAAAAGATCAATTTTAACAAGAGAAGAATCACCCTGCCTGTCCAGCATGCACTCGATGCAGTTTGTTGGGGAGGGAACAGACCGTATCACCGTGCAAGGCAGGATCAGGAGCTCCTCAGTCCCTTGCAGCTGGGCTAGGGAAGCCAAATGCATGCTGAATTCCATTTGTGCTAGACACGCTATATAAATACTTGATCACAATCACTTTGGAGTTCAGCACATTACTGCACATATTACTGTCGTAGAGCTAAAACTCACTGGCAAACTAACACGTTAGCCGCAAACCTAGCTCTAACAGCACCATGACATACTGCACCCAGTGTGGTGGGGGGGTACAAATGAAATGGCAGGTGACCGTGCTTGAGGGCAGTCACTCTAAGTAGTAAATCCTTTCTCAACGCTCACTGCTCCTACCTAAACTGACCTTACCAGTGCACCCCACCTCAAACCAGGCAGCTAACTAAGTACCTAACAACCAAGAAATGATAGGATCATGGCTCCCATTGTGCGCCAGAGCTGCTTATTCTCTTCCCTGATGGAAGGAACACACGGATTACAGTCTAACACCAATGCTGTATGATAAATGCTGAGGAACAAAACCAGGCTACGGTATATAGACGCTTAGTTCCTAAGGCACAAAAGAACTGCCTTCAAGCAGATTATATCTGCAGGCTCCATACAAGCAATTTCCATCTATGTATTTATTTATTTTTAGGAAATAATCCAGGTCCTTGCTATTCTATACTAAAGTGAAACCCCACGCTAATCAGTCTGGACGCTGGGGTATTTAAAATCTGTATCCCAGTTTTGGGATACAAAATTTAGGCCTCTTTATATGCAATTTATATGTAAATTTTAAAAAATCAAAGATTATTTCCCTAATGATAGATTAGCCTGAATTAGTGATGAATATACAGATTTAACTCTTCTATTCCTTATGTTTTGGCTCATTTGCAAATGTCGTGAGCCCATTAGACACTTCAAAATGTATGTCAAGTAAAACCACAATTCCTTACAGAAAACAAAGTAAAATGTTTAATGATATAATGAAGACTCATTAATGTAATGCTTATTTTTAATATTAAAAATTCACAAGAATTGTCATAGCTCTTGTCTTAAGCAGATGAGCTTTTGTAATATTTATTTGTGCTGTAATTTCATAAATATTTATACATCCATTTTCAAACTTTACTGGTCTTTGCTTTATTAAATACACTTTAAACTTCTTACTATTTGAGGAATAATTTCTCTATGTGTAATCACAGAGAAACTTAAGGATACAACCCTCTGCGAGGAACCTTTCTATACCAACCTCTACATGATACACCCACCTTCTTTCAAGGATATATGTGGACTTGGAAATGATGTTAAATGTAAAGGGTGGAGAATCAGACAAAAGTATCTGAGATAGCATTCAGCATTAGGAATTTAATGGAGATATAAATAAATATGGTATGGAGTCTTTCAAGGACAAAATCAAACATTATCCCTGAATACTGGAAACCCTTAAGGAAAATCTCCCAAACAAGTCGCTACTACACATGAATTAAATTAACATTCATCTGGGATGAAAGCTTGGTGCAAATTCATACACTGCTTTAGAGAAAGGGCTCAAGACACAAAACTCCTTTAGTCTTCTCTCAGCTTTGCCACTTCCTACATCTTTACCTGTGGATTGAAGTAAGATTTCTCACTGTATTAATTAAGGATAAATCCAGCAAATGTAAAAAGCGTGTGGTGCAAATGCAAAGCTGTGAGTGATACTCACAGTGTCTTTGAGTCACTGAGCTTGAATACTACCAAGTGCTACCCACATTAGGCTGGTACTGCCTAGGCTACTACATGTTGGCTCTCAGCAGAATTAATTACACCAGGTGAGGATATATACGCATAAACGTGTAGCTGCGCTTATGTGTACCTGTGCTACTCATGCTGCCTCAGGTATTGCTAAAAGAAGTATGCAACAAGCATTGCTCTGTGCCATGCAAACACACCCTTTAGGATGAAAGGCCACAGCATGTGCTGAAATCACAGCCACCTCTCCCTCAGCTCCTCTGTTGGGTATCTGAGCATCACTTGCTGTCTACAGCAAGGATGAAGAAACTTTAAGTTACCCAGCAGATCAAGATCCAGCAAGTAATTTCCTTTTAGGTCTCCTGCTCATGCCAAATGAACTGGAGAGGTTTCATACCATCTACCAGAAGTGCTCATGCTAAGAGCACTCATGCCTCTGGGCTCATCTAGCTATGGCAGGGAAGGGGCTGCCAGCTCCAGCACCAAATAGCCTCCACTGGACACAAAGCTAAGCTTAGGGTGCCTGTTCATCCTTATGAGTATCTAAGGGGCCAGCGGTGACTGTCTTGCTCACACAACCTCCTACATTAACTGCTTGACATTAGATGGGAGATCTCCTGCTAAAAGACCCAATGCTAATGGCATACAAACAGACAACCAGAAAGCACAAAAAGTGCCTACACTTCTAAGCCCTTCTGATACACCACCGTGAGATAAATACCTAAATATCTTGAAGGAAAGTTTTTCACTTCATCTCTCTTGATTTGCCATCCTTCTTATAATTCACATAGTAATATTCATAAACAGTAATTATTTATACACAGTTATGGACCTCTTGAATTTGATTCTCTTCTCACTCAAGCTATAAATATGGAATAAAATTAATTTAAGTCAGAAAAAATGAGGACCCTAAAGACTAGAATCGATGTAAAATCACCAACAGTCCTCTAACTTTATAAAGAGATTTTTCACTTGAATATTCTCCTGGGTTACGAACACTACAGGGGAAAGTTTACATGCAATCAAGAACACATTTATTGAAGTGCTTAAAAATGCACAGAAGCAGCTCTGCTAATATTAAGTTTTCTAACCCTCTCTCCTGGATTAAAAACAAAGCAAGCCCTTTTATCCCTGACATTTTAGCATTTGGAACACATCAAAATGCTTCTTCTACTGCGTTGGAAAGAAATTACAATTTTCTTGTCCTCCTGTCTTTGAGGCAAAGAAGCGAACACAGAATTTACAATCTGAACTGAAGAATCCTACAAACTGAACTCCTTTGCATTTGCAGGGAGAAAAGAAGGAAGATGCAGAATGCAAACACAGAGAGAGACATGCATCCCTCTGGGTCAGTATCTAAGGGCCCATGCATCTTCTGAACCTGATTTCAGTGCCTTTTTGAAATACAAGTTTAGATCATGCACATTTTATGGGACCCACAGTAAGCAAAATAAACAGCCGTGCTATTTAGGAGGTCAGACCAGATGATCTAACCCCTTCTGGCCTTAAAACTTAAAAATCTAAAGGCTAATTCTTCTCAGATTCAGATCAAAATGCAAGAAACACCTGGCAGGCTCAGGAGACATCATGAGGATTTCACCACTCAGCTCAGAGCTTAGGAAATCTTTTTCACCCCGGCAAAAACAAACCTGAAGCATCCTGCTTTCCAGGCTTTAAACAAACACTGAAAACATAGAACTGATGTAGATCAGAACAAGCTCTCCTATCCATCACCACTTTGAATTTAACACCCAACTCTGAAGTTTACAAATTAGATACTTCTCTTTTTTTTCTGCCCTGAACTTGGACACACTGAAAAGAGAGGAGGCTGAGGAAGAAGAGAACAGGTAGAAAACAATTCTGAGAATAAGACCGTGATGTTTGTGTCATAAAACCATAGAGTACATGCCCATCTGCAAAGATTAGCAGTACCCTGTTTAGCAGCAATCTTACTTTACAGCTTCTAGCCTCAAAGGTGACACTGTTATAGCCCACTCCAGTCTGAGGCTGCAACGTTTCATGGGCCTCTAATTTGCTGTGATTTCTGTGATGTATTCATCCGAGGCAGCACCTGCACATATGCAGTTGCTGTTAATTTTAATCTGCTTCATTATTATCTTTGCCATTTGATAAATACAAGCTCATCTGAAAAGGACATTCAAAGAGTTGCCTTTTTCTTCCCCTCTCCCCTGGAAATGAGTGCTGAGTGATGCTCACCATAAATTAATTTTTCAAGCTTTGTAGAGGTTATGTAAATTTGCAGACTGTTCTTCTGATGTTTAAGGCACAGTTTGACAACAGCTTCAAAAAGTGGTCGGAGAACTCCTCTTACTAGCATCTGCTTGTTGAAATATATGTAACGACATGGTTGTGTAACACTCCCCATTGATCTTGGGATGCCAGGTGATCACTCAAGCTAAAAAAAATGCATGTGCACACAATGGAAAAGGGGAATTTAGATCTTAAAAGCAGTGGAATAAGGGGGGGGGGGGGGGGGGGAGGAAGCAGTAAATTTCCTTCACCTTCTTTAAATTAGTATTTTAAAAGACCCAGGAACGATACAGCCACAATGGTATAACTAACACCCCTTCGACTATTGCTAGCCATTCCTACTACTGCTGCTCGTAACTCTTTTGTCTTCCTAGAAGAACGCTTGAAACTGGGGTCCTCATCACAAATCCCCGTTTAGGGGTTTTTAAGTAAAGTTTAAAGCAGCTCAACTGCTCATGGAAAAATGGGATGGCTGCAATTTCCTTTGAGGTTCAGCTGTTTGAGAAAGCACTCAATTAAAGCAGAAGGGAAACTTGTTTTACAGCGCCTGACATTCAACGTCTGTAATGCTTTTGTCATAAACGATGTCTCTTTTCAGCAACATGGTCTCCTTGCCACCAACATAAGGCTTGGTTTAATTTAAAACACAATTTAAAGTTTTATACATGGTGGGAACTCTCGCTGTCAAAACACGCTGCTGAACACAATGGGCGCAGCCTCCTTTCAAGCATGCTGCTCTACTTCGGAGAAACACAGACACGCAGTCAGTGCTGCACAAGTAGCAGGGTAGCTGAGTCTGATGGGCATTGCCAGTAGATAAAGACTGCACTGTATGGATAGATGTGGCAATAAATAATAGAATTCCAACCTTCTCAAAATAATCTGTCTTATTTGATAAGCCGGCATGGTTCGATTTCCAAATATATAAATTTTAATTATACTTTTATATTAAAAAAAGTAGATAAATCTGCAGCTTTGTTATCCAAGAAATTAAAGGACTTGAGGCTCTCCAGTGAAAAATTATCAGAAAATACAATGCAGGGAATATTTTCCCCCATAAACAACTTTGTTTTCAAATAGCTTTCTTTTATCAGGGAAGTAAAAACTCAGCATGACTTGTCTAAAAAGCAGCAAAGAGGATTTGGGATTAGTTATCAGGGAGAAAGAATTGTGTAAAATACTGCAGGTGACAAAAGTGTGAAGCAAGACACGCTTGGCTTTATTACTTCTTCAAAGCAAACAGGCTGTATACGATACATACATTAGCAAGCCTATTTCAGAAAAATACATTGCTTTTCTACCATGAGAAAAAGAACCCTATTGCTATGAAAGCCTCATCCACTTCCCTAGCCAAGAGTCAATTATTTATGGAATTTCTAAAGAATGAATAATGGCATTCTTGTTACAGAGATGTGCTTTTGATTCTTAAAATGAGCTTGTGTTCTCTATGACAACAGGTTACATTAACTGGTGACCTAGGTAATGCCATGCATCACCTTGCACAAGTGAATGCTCACTGCCTGGTGGAGCTACACCACCACGGCCTGAAGCAGAGGCTTTCAGGGAGCTCTATTCATATGCTTTGTGACGGAATCTGGAGTCATGTCAAAAGTACTATTTAGAAACCAAAGTGACCAGAAGCCCTTGCTTCCAGAATATACAACACTTAAGAACTTAAAAGTCCACAGCACAGGCAAAAGGCAAGGAAAACTCCTGTGGATTTCTACCTAATCAATTGAGCAATAAATCTACCAAATCCTTCTATTGCCTTTTGACAGCATGTGGAGCCTGAATTTGGAGATATTAAAAAGGAACTACTGGGAAACAGGCACTGTTGGTACTGGACATTGCTGATTGTGTTAACCTTGTTAAATGCCATTAAGTCATGATGTCGCTTGTCATTAGTAGTGCAGATGACCATGCGTGGTGCAAACGGACAACTTGGTGAGGCCAGCATGATTTCCTAGAAGCTGGAGCAGACAGCTCCTGCTATACTTTTGCTAACCTCAGTACCTTCATCTTGACTTAACCTGACAGATAATTGTTCATTTGCTGGATTTTTGTGTATTTTTTTCTTAATATTTTCTTTCTTCCACATCTATTATCTATTCTGTCCATGCTTACACAAATTTTTAGCATGTTGTGTCCTTGGGTATTTGCAATGAATTCTGAGGTTAATTATTTATATCGTTTTGAGAAGTGGTGAGATATTGAAAGCTGTTGGAAAGTCATTGGAAAAGTCAGCATAAACACCAGATACTAACATTTATAAAAGGACTTGAATACAGATTTAAACATTGGCAAAGTCCCACAGTTTGGAAGGGAGCATGTGGATAAGCACCAAAAATAAGGTGTCCTTCCCAGGCCCTCATGTCAACTGTTCCCCATTTTGTTTGTTTTACACAATTTGGTGGAAAACCTTTTAGTCCAGGTTTAACACAAGATTCCAGATATTACCCACATCTGGTCAGGTTAGTCAAAGTGTCAAGACAGACTTTATAATGGTACTTCAACACTTTACATGAGCTGAAGCTGGCAGCAGAGGAACATGAAAACAGCATGACAGGAGAGAAACTGACAAATCTCTTCCAGAATCCACAAACCCACTCTGAATTTTGGGTAGAATTTTAGGCGGTGATTTCTCTTGACAAACTGGTGATGAATTCCTACAGAGCCAGACACTGGTTTAGAAACATTGCCCTCCCCTCATGAAAGCTTTAATTTAGTTGTTGTTATGCTAACAGGGACCTAGTACGTATGGCTAAATAAATTCTAGTTTATACAAAATACTGTCTGAATAACTGCTATAACCCTCACTCTCTCCCAGATAAAACACAGGAATTAATTATGTGATGCCCTCCAGTTTGAACTACTTGAGTAGATTTGTGTGTATTGCGCATCCTTGTCCATCTGTGCCATTGTTCTCTCTCTGAAACACGTTTTACAGGTGAGCGTTTTCTAAGTGTAAATCATTTGCTTTCCACCTCCTGTTTCTTTGAGAGTAACTAATTCCTACTGCTTATTTAAACTGGCAGAGTGCCTGCTTTATTATCAGTTAAGAACTTGTGCACAAAAATGACACCAGTTTGCATAATTATCATGAAATAAGACAGGCTTTTTTGGGGGTAACAATCTGGTAACTTCATAATAAATCTGTCTGGAGCAATCGTAATTACACAGTAACTCATCTTAATACATTTGTATTCACAGCAGATAAGTGTGGCGATAAGAAGTCCCACTATCATCTGTGCCTCCCTGAAATGAGAAACTGCACACAAAACTGTTATATAGTACAGTTTCTAGAGCTTTCTACCCTATGTTAAAGCCTTATTGCAAGAGCCCAAGGGTTTGTTTGTCTAATCTGGAAAACAGCTTGAATTTCATCTTTTATTTTTTTCCCCTTGGCCAATGATATAAAATTGCATCAGAAGGAGAATTTCCAGTGTGTGTAAATGTGTATACACCCAAACATGTGAACAGACGCTCCCTCGTGCCACCAGTAGTGCATGCAAATTGGTTAATTGCCTGTTTACCTCTTACTGTAATAAGCAACTATTCAATGAATACAGGGACATGCACATCTATGTATCTTTTGCACCATCCAAATGAGAGACTCTTCACTAACTCTGCTCTTATAGGGGATCACAGGAAGAAAGAGGTCTGAGGAAAGTCTGCGTGGCAAAAGAGAGCAACAAAGAAAGGAAGAGTAATAGTTGTGATGCATTCCACACAACTGGATAATGAAAGGATGGTCTAACACTTGTTCCTATGAATGGAAAATTCAAAGCAGCTATATGAGCTCACATCGGTGCTGATAAGAATACAGAAGATGAGAGAGATTTTACCATATAAAAGACAAGCAGGAAACTACACAAAGTTGTCCACACTTGGTTGTTAGTAACCATAGGCTAAAACTTGGAGAAAAACAGTTAGAGAAGCACTACCAACCTCTCAACGATATTCCGATGAAGTCCTAAAACTGATGCTCTATTCTTCTCCTGCTATGCTCTCAGTTACTGGTGGACCTGGCTTTTATCAGTCCTTGTGCCACTCCAACCACTCAACAAACTGTTCTCCTCACTCTGCCTTCCAAATTTCATTTGTCAGCCATGGTTGTCCCTCTCATTTACTTCCCAGCTTATTAAGTCATTTAATCAGATCCAGAGGAATTGCACAGTCCGTATCACTGCCTAAAGCAGGAATAACCACATCCAAGACATTTCTGACAGATGTTTGTCTGAGTTGCTTTTAAAAACTTGCAGCGAGTGAAAATCCATCACCTCCAGAACCGCTGCCACCAGGAGAAATGTTTTCTTAACGCCTCTTTTACATTCTCGTCGCTAAAACTTAAGTCTTCTACTTCTCATGTTATCACTTCTATTTTCTCTAAGTCTCCCCAGTTCTTTCTCACTTCCTATTTAATCTCCCTCTGTTATCAACGCCATTTATTCCTCATACAGTAAAACCAAGGGTTTATTTTTAATGACAGACAAAGCACAGAAAGACATACACCCACTGTCATTCTGTCGCTGTGCTTTAGATGATTCTCTTCTTTCCTGCTTCCTTCCACTCCTAATTTTTAACCCTTCAGGCTGTGCGAGGGGGCACTCACAATACAAAACCCAGGAAGTCATCAGTGGCAAAGAAAATAGCACTAGATTTCCCCAAACCCTGAGACCCAACAGACTGATGGTGTTCTATGGACAGAGTTATGAGAAGAAAAGGTGCCAAGTATTTAAATCAAGAAAAAATGTAATCTAACATTCATATATCCCTCACCAGTTTATCATCTCTGGCACTACTGGAAACGTTAAGCACAGAACTGTCAAAAGAGAAGACAGTCTACAAATCTGGCCCCCTGAACATGGACTTAATACAGCAATTCTTAATTGCCACTAAGGTAAAGTCTGAGATGATCCAGAAGCTCATGTGCAATGAAATGCTACTGAAAGTTGCAGATGGGGGAATGTAAAGGATATACAGGATTAACTCGATGTTGATGGGAAAATTTAAGATGAAACTCAGGGAATTAACTCCAGATGCAAACTGATCTTTTATGACACACAATGAATCACACAGGCAATAAAAAGAAATTACATTGATTATTATTTTTTGACTCTTTGGTTCCAGGATTAATGTGGAAAACACGACACTTGGTTCTATTTTCAGAGAGCAAGAATGTTTTTTTCAAGGAAAAACACCTAAACTTCATTTGGAGGCATAGAGGGGCAATGGCAACAGAATGAAAGCACATGTGCTCTCTCTCTCTAAAAAGCAGAATTCTACATGTATGAGACCTGCAGACAGGATTCTCTTTAAAACACTGAAAGAAAATAGAAAGTGAGTATGTTCCAAGTAATGACTGGGGAAAAATAAAGACAGATTCCATCCTCATCAGCTCCGGCCAAGGAAAAAAAACCTGCAACACCCCAGCTCCTTTGTTCTTCCTAAATAGGAAGAGCTACAACATAAATAACAAAAATACAAAACTATCTCCCAAAGAAGTACCAAACATCTGCCACGGCAACGGAAAAGGCAGAGATCTTGATGGTTTGATGTCAGTTCTTTGGGAACTTACTTATGGTACTGGCTAGAAATACTGAGCAGGCATGAGGGCTCTATGGTATTAATCACTGTACGCATAATAATCTCTGCCTCAAAAACCTACAATGAAGATGGTTAAAAGAAGTTACAGGTACATAAAACATAAGTTAGGTGAAGGAGGGAGGGGGAAAAGGTATCCCATCAAGGCAGATGCTTTCACTTGGTCCTCACCCACTGCTGTGCATTAGCAGCTCGTGATGTATGTCAAAGACCAAGAGGAAAAAAAAGGCTTTTTCTCAGATCAGAAAGCAACACATACTCTTGGGAAGACAATGATTACAGTTTTCAAACAGAGAAGGAGGGGAAAGAGAGGACTAGTAACTGTCTTTTCTGGACTCCAGCAGCTCACCTGTTTTGCATTCATTCCACACACGGGCACGGTCAATGTTGTACTCTTGAGATAGTACTAATTTCAAACTGTATTTAGTTTTTACCAAAACCACGTAGATGTATCATTATACGATAACTTGAATACCTTACCCTGGTAGTCTAAAGCTCATTTCAAAGCTATTGGTTTAATATCATTTATCTCATACCTACATGCTTAGGGTAACCTCATCTTTATCATGCCAGTCTCAACTACATTTATACATCTCAACTACATTCACAACCATTTCTGCCAGCACACTTGGAGTTTCAGAATAGTCTAAGTCTGAAATGTGACTTGGCTTAAGAAACTTCCCCTTATTTTTAAATAGCCCCGACAAACTGAAGTTCCAATACAGAATGTCCTTTTGGATAAGTGCACACTGGGCCAAAGACACTTCTAGCACAACCCTGCCAAGCTTCAGATGACGCAAGGGATGCATTTAATGTTTTTCGCCTTTTGTTCAAACTAGCATGAAGTCATTACGAGAGAGAGAACTGCAACTGGGTACAGTTTTACTGCTACAAATAAACCAAGATGATTGAAAGGAGGAAGTAGGAACAATGAAGAATTTTGTTTCACTATTTCCTCTCCTAACCCTGAAGCTGGTGGTGCTTTTTCTTTGACGTTACAACTCAATTTCTGGTGACCCACAAGGTGTCATTAGCACAAGGCCTCTCAGCAATCAAACAGTGCCAAAGATTAAATAGCCTTTCACGTAAACTGAACACAACATTTTCAGTAAGTTACAAACAGACTCTACTTAAACAATTACCATGTAAGCATTTTCCTCACACTCAAAGCTCTGCTGTATTTAGTAGATTCCTACAGATCTGGTTTCAGAAGAATCATTACAATGCCCCAATATGAGTTTGTAATATTTCCTGACCTTGTAGTGTTCTCTGACTACTGCCATAATATAACTATATGATCTCCTGATTCACTTTATTGATTTGTTCTTTACTGTTTTAATGGAGATGGCAGCGAGGCTGCCTTCAGCTGCTATATAGCTTCATTCGCTAAACATTACTGCATTTAGAAGAAAGCTTATCGTGGAGCCTTTCTCATAGGACTGTTGGAAGAAACATGCCTGGTCACTACATTTCCTTGGCTGGACTGTAATGTTGCACATAGGGAATTACAAGGCTTTGCATTAAAATCTCAGAGGCTTTTGCTCATTTACATGGTATCTATCGGAGGTGAAAACTGAGACCAAAAGGTGAAACTGACTTTGCTTTGTTTAAGTATGGGTATTCAAGACCTAGGAAACGGTTTTTTGATGTCTGCCATCATAAATGTTGCTTTTGAAGTACAGGGTTATACGTTCCAAAGCAGTGTCCTGATTCTGCTTGTGCAGAAGGTAGGAAAGCGTCAATAATCGTGGCAATGTAAAAGGACTCTCAAGAACCACCTCTGGTAACCATGTTGGGGAAGCTCATGACAAACTGGGGTAATGTTTTCAGTTCTTGACCACCTCTTACCTCTGGGAATCAACATTTCCCCAGTTCATTGATATTCTGGAGCTGCAGAAAGCGGTTTTGACTTTCTCCTTTAACTTTGAAATATTCAAATAGCACAAATTTCTACATAAGCATTTATCTCAAGGACTGAATAAAATGAATCAAGTAACCTTAGAATATAGATAGCTCGGCAGTAACTAATTTGCTATCTTTGATACACCAGAGGTGAACAGATTAAGCAAGCTAGTTTGCTATCTACTAGATAAGAGAGGAATGTATTATCATTTTCTCTGATTAGTATCTTGTGCAGGTAATTATACTTCTCCTTTGCACATAATTAAAGTGAAGGTTGATTTCCATTCATTCTTCACAGTGGTAAAATTATCAAGTTACTTCTCAACTAATTATTTTCTGTAGTATAGCAGTGTTTCAGATCCCTGTCACATTCCATTTAGCAGGCACAATAGCTCTGCATAAAACTTATCACAGCCTGGGACTTTCATGCTATTAATTTGTAGGGGAAAAAAAAAACAACTTTAGATGGATGCTATCCAAGCTGAAAATGAATTTCATTCCAAAACTTCCGATCAGTTGTTGGTATTTTTTAATCTTGCGCTGAATCTTGTGTCTTTTTTTACAATCTCCATCTTTTGTTTGTTTGATTTCTCCTTATTTGCTCAAGTTCGCAACATTTTATCTGGCAAAGAGTCAGTGAATGAACTTCTTAAGACAAACTTTTTTTACTCGATGATACTCATTTTATATGAGCTACACCTTGCTTTAAGACTCTCAGGCTGCTAAATGTAGCAATGAAATGTGTTTGTTGGGATTACTTTTTTGAGACACAGGTAGAAACACGACCAGCATTGTGAATTGCAGAGGAGTAGCCATGCAGAATAAATTGGCAAGAAATCCCTACATTATCAACACATGCATCTGTTGGCCAAAACCACTTTTTAAAAAGGCAATTTCTTGTTGTTTTTTTTTTTTTTTTCCTGCCAGAAGCACTTAAAGGACTCTGAAACTGTCATTTACAAAAGGAAAATTTAGCTCCTGCTATTATTTTCCATCCCTCCATTTAGTATCCTTTCGGAATAGCTCTAAATTACACAGTCTGTCCCACTCCTGATTCTTAGATTTTATGTCACCCTCCTTCAATGGTTTTTCCCTTTCCTAGCAGTAAGAGCAATACATAATTACTATTACCATTCTGCAGGTGTCAAATTTAAAGCCATCCTTCAGCTGCTACCACTTGCAGTGATATTTCTTCTCCTCTTCATTGTCCTGCTTGGCCATTATGTTTCTTTGTTGTGCTTCAAAAGCACAAGTTCTGCACATTATTTTTTCTCTGCTCAAATGTAGCTCTTCCCGGCCAATTGGATCAATCTGATTCCATTACAGATCTCTGAGAGCTGGATTCTCCCCTCTTATTCCAGAGTAACTCCACTGAAAATGATCTTTTCCTTGACTTGCCTCGACAAAAGTTAGAGTAGAAACTCCCTGTTCTTTTTACCACTTTTTTTCCTTTCTTTTCCTTTCAATGCACTGAGTGTTTGCCTACAACTGTCCTTTATCTGTTGTAGATAGTAACAAATTCCAGTTCCCCCCCACCTCCACTGCTTTATCCCTACAGACATAACTTGACAGCTTGAGACTTCAACATGACCTGCCACATTAGTGGTGGACACTGCAGTTATTTGGCATCTGACATGCTATGAGTTATTTATTCTCCTCCTTTATTTCACTCGGTAGTATTATAATTGGACATATTGTCTCAAAGCCCTGTTCCCCTTCGCTCTCCTTTCTCCCTGAGTCTGTTTTCATTGCAGTCCAGGCAAGGTGCCACCAAAAGCTTTGAGCAATCCTGAATAGCACAACCTGCCTCTGTCAGCTCCCATTTGCATCTTGAAAATTCTGATGTCTACAAATTATGGAGCAAATCAACCCCCCTTCCCTGTGACCCCCATGACTTATGACTCACTTATAGAATATTTAAAGAATAAGAACTTTTAATCAGGTGCTCCACTCAATAACGTCGGGGCTTTTTTCCTACTTAATTTAGTGCCAAGAACATTGCCAGATACTCAGCATGGAAGAATTAAGCTGATTTACCCATGGACAAGGTACAGCACAAGCAACACATACTTCCCAATACCATTTGATCATTATGCTTCAGGGACAGTCCATGGAGAAACCATATTTAAAGTCTACGAGGTAGAGCTCTGTCACCATTCCTGCAGGCATTGATCCAGCAGAGCACTTGAGTACATCCACAGTCTGATTGATTTCAGTGGAAGTATTATATGCTCAAAGTTCCCCATGTATTTAAGTGTTTTGCTGGATTAAAGCCACAATCCCTTGATTCTGATAAAACGGGCCAGCGCCTGTTAAGCTCCTCCAACATGGCTTTGTGAAGATATGCTTGTTCACTGGGATATGGATTGCCATCACCAGTTTGATCACAGAGCTGACATTCAGCTGTCCTAAAATAACTGCTCTGTTCTGGAGGTAATACCTAGGAGTAAAAAATCCTCCTGTCCTGTTGCCCCTTACCTAAGCTAGCCAAAGGAAGTATTGACCTCCTTAAACTTAATAAGATTATTTTACAGACCTTAAGGAAAATGCTTAGGTTCCTTCTTAGAAAATGATCAATTAAAAACTGCACTCTAAAACTAGCTTTGTATCTGGCATTTCGAATGGCTTTATTAGTGCTTGAGCTAGTCCTTTCTCTTTCCTAAAGGGTACTGCATGCCTGTGTGATTTTGTTCTACAAGAAATACTTGTGAATGTACGGAAACGAAGTGAGAAAATATATTCTACCCTTTTCACACCTGAAAAAAAAAGCAATGCTATCAATTATACTCTTCTTTTTCCCTACTAAAAGTAGATTTAAGAGATACGGCTCTCAAAAGAATTCTGTCCATGGATATTGAAACTGTAAGTCATTCAAGTTCACGAATGAAAGTCCTCTAAGGCAAAAGAGAGCAAAGCTCAAAGACGGAGCACCTGCCCAGGAAAGGAATTTAAATTCAAAGAAGAAACAAGGCACTACAGGGTCTGCATTACCTGGCCACTGGTGCATGCCTTTGGTGCTTTGTTAGGATCAGTGCCAGGTTTCAAACAGCCAACAGCTGAGGCAATATCCACTTAATAGGCACCCCAGCAAGATTAACTGTAGCTTACTCTGAGAAAAAACCCTACCCTTTCTAATTATTGCAATGCTCTGAATATTGCAAAGATAGAACACAAATGAGGACTGCGCTTCTATACTGAAAACTATTGGCAACTGCATCATCTTATCTATGCCCTTTGTCGATTTGCTAGTTGCTGTTAGCAGTGATGACTTAACCCCTTCCTTACACACAAGAATATTGATGTTGTCATTCTTCACAAATGTCATTTCTAACTGGATGCCAAGGGCAGAGCAGCTGCTCAAATGTCTTCCAGAAATTGTGCTCCTGAGTGAAGCAAAAGGAGGAAAAAACACTCACTTTCCTGAAAAAAAACAACCAAACCTCCTTGTTTGCTCAAAACAATAATCAGCATGTGTCAAAACTGAATATACTCTATTTAGCTATTTATTTATCTTCTAATACACACACACAGGGCAGGAAGAAAACACTGACATCTCTGAAGTGATTTCTGAGAAGCTTCAACAACTGGGCATGAACTGAAATCAGTCCTATTCATCCCTCCAATTTGCACATTTTCAGGTAGAAGAGCAATTGTTTCCAACAAATAAAAAAAACCAAAGATCAGGAAAAACAAGCAATGATAATAGCTAGCTCTTTTTCAGTGCTTTTCATCTGTAGATATTAAAACACAGTAAGTTTACGTGGCAAATGCGGATTGCAGAGCACTGTGAATTTGCAAAAAGAAAAGAAAAAAAAACATTATCAGGGCAGATTGCTGCATCCATTTTAAGCATGATGTTTGCCACTGTTATCAAGGCTGTTGTCCAACAGTTCCAAACTTCCAGACCTGGAAAATCCAGCAATAGGTATGGACCCCTTATTTTTCATTCCTTAAAACCTAAGCAACTATGGAAACCTAACCTTATTCTCAAGTACATTCAGTGCAGTATTATAGAATCATAGAATGGTTTGGGTTGGAAAGGACCTGAAGATCACCCAGTTCCAACACCCTGCCGTAGGCAGGGACACCTTGCACTAGATCATATCACCCAAGACTTCATCTGACCTGTCCTTGAACACTGCCAGGGATAGGGAATCAAGCCAAAGCCAGACTTCTACCATCATCGCTGCTGTTTCCAGGGTCCATCTCAGGCTTCTGGGCACACAACATTCAGCAGCATGTTGTGACTAAATCCTTTCTTTCAGAAATCCAAATCCTAACCAAAGCCTATTCCCAAATTTAAAAGCACAAAAATCACTTTCATCAGAATAAAACATGGACCATCAACCCTGCCCACATCAGACCTTAAACTAACATTCCATTACCTAGAAGATCCAACCATAAACTGACCTCTTTCCAATCCCCTTTCAACATCAGGTTCATATTACCTTTAACCATTTTCAAATGATGAGAGCGTAAAGGAGAGCTGCATTCAAACCCCTCCTCCCTTGACTACTTTCAGACTACACAGACTACAGCAGTTTCAGGACTAAACAGTAAACTAAACTCTCTTATATTTCCTTCCCAAAATCCTGCTCTAAAGCTAACCCTGTTCTTTTCTGTAACTGGAATTCTGCCTCCCACCAAAACATCACATACTACCTCGAGACTGCTATCAAACTATAGCATTTGGATCCAGGAGGATGTTGCAACAAACCTTGGTAACGAATGATTTTTCCTCCTAAATCTTAGTCCTAACCATTTCATTAGCTGAACCTCGCTGTAAGGGACAACCAGAAAGAACAAGGCTTCATCATTCATCTTTGGTGACATTATCACTTACACAAAATAATGCAAACTTACCCAAAGCAAACCCATAAATGCTTTTCATAGAACCACAGAATGGTTTGCGTTTCAAAGGACCTTAAGATCATCTAGTTCCAGCCCCCCACCACAGGCTGGGACACCTTCCACTAGACCAAAATGAGGCTCACGTTCAACCTTAACCTATACTAGGGAACTTAAACACATGCAACTCCTCCCTGCTGACCTCAGACCTCAGCCCAGATTTCCTGGATTGGCAGAATACTGCGATAAACCGAACTCAGAAATTTCGCAATCTAACTTCACTTAAGCCATTCCCTCATCTGAATCCAAATGATGTGTCCCTGATGAAAACCAAACATTATCTGTTCTTCCATGCTTACACTCACATTTATCCTAGTAAACCAGCAATGCTGCAGCAATAAACCTGATTCATAAGTACGTCTTTTCTTCGTCCCTAATCCTATCACTAGCCTTAATGATACCCAGGAGAGCAGAATCCAGAAGAAAAACAAACAGTTGTCGTTCATCACTGCTGACAAGCTCACTTATCCTACAGTTCCACTCTGTGGAGAAAACAGCATTCAGCCCACCTCAGAAATATCACAGATTCTTAACTCTAATCATAATCCCTCAAACATCACCCTAGTACTAACCTTCGCCGTATCAGGGAGCCAACACCTAGAAGGAAGCTGATATCAGGCCATCAAACATCATGCATTTAAGATGAGTGCAAACTCATGCTGCATTTTCCTGCCCTAGAGAATATAGAAATACATTTGACTTAGAAATGTTTGATTCCGCAGACTTCCCTTATACCTAGCTTTCATTAAAACTGAGAGACCCTTACTTAGCCAAATACTGAACACCAGGCACTTATTCCTGCTAAGACTAGCAGTTATCCCAAGTTTCTGAGCCACCAAAAAGGTAGTGATAAAATCCATTGATACAGGTGGGTTTTTTCCACAGCCCACTTTTAGTCACTTCTATGTGACTGGTAGCAATTATTTAATTCATTTTTTATTTCCTGTCCAAAAGGAAACCTTCAGTCATACATGCTCTCTTTAAACCTAAACCTGAGCACTAATTTCAGCCTTAACTGTCAACTATATGTGTGTGACTAAGGCAGAGAAGAAAACGTATCAGTCATTCATTTTGCTTGACAAAAGACCTACAAACCTCCTGGAAATGCTATGTTCTTCTGTGCCTAGAGGACAAAAAAGCATCAATCGTTCCTCACTACTGACACTTTCTCTTATATTTCCAGTCCACACAGAATGTGGAATTAAAATCAGTTCACACACGATTCCTTTCCAAACATCAATATAAATCATAACCTTTTACTTAAACTGAACCAGTCTTGACACTGGTACTTGCACAGAAAGCCCCCCTCTACCAGCATTACAAGCATCTCTAGTTTCCTCACCTTCTAGAACACAGCTTTAAACCCAGCTCCTCCATCTGTGACCTCAACTCTAACAACAGCCCCAAACATAGCTGTACCCTATACTGGAGCCCTCAGGATAAAGTTGGAAACGATTTGTCAGTCTCTTACCCCTGCTGGTAACTCCACTCACCCCTAGCTTCTGAGTGTCACTGAATGAAACACAAATGCAACGTATGAACACATCTTCCCCCCACCTTTAGCGCTGGTTAGGCTTCTTTTGACTAATATTGAACATCAGCCTTCAGCCCCTGCAGTCACTACTGTCCACCTTAGATTTGAGGCCACACAGAATCCAGGAACAGCCTTGATAATTTAATGTTGTATCTTCTCCAAAGCGCCAACCCTGCTCTTCATTAGATATTTAATCACAGCAAGAACTCACATTAAACCCAACACCTGTTATAAATCCTTGCCAATACTTGCACTCATCCTACTTTTCTCAGCTGCAGACTGCAGTGACAAGCTAAATATATAAACCTTGATTTTCCCACACTCAGGCTGGCACCTACTTCTAACTTTAAAGTCAGTTATGTGCGGTAAGTGGTACCTACAGCGAAATTACTCATTAGCTGCACTTCCCCACTGACACATAGGCTCACCCCAGACTTCCAGTCTTTGCACAGATACTAGTTTCTCTACCAAGGATGCCACTGCATATGTGTGTGTTTATGCATACATACACATGTATATGTAGAGTACAATACAGTCTTTTTTCCCCTCATTCTATCCTTAATGTATGACCATAGCAAGAAGAAGGTTTATTGGCTCAAGGAGAATGAGATGTGAAGTGAAACACTGGTATCCAACTACTTCTGTGGAAACAACAGTCTCCAGGATGGTTAAATGTCTGCTGGTAATTTGTTTTACAGGAACTGCTCTGCCAGAAAAGGACAGCCATTCATTGTGCTGCTCCTCTGCTAGGGCCTGGCAATGACCAACGTTGTGCTGGCTCTCGGGGTCCTGGAGTAAACTTTGTTTTGGTGGGAACAGGGACTATTCAAGGTTTGTAATGAAAGACTGACTTCTTGGCCTTTCCCAGTGGATGGAAAAGCGGAAACACCAGTGGTATTCAGCATTGCTGGGTCATTTTTCACTCTGAGCAGGAAAATGCAGAGCTGATGGGACAATCCTCCTTATCACCTTGTGACTTCTTCACATTTTCTGTTCCCTGTGATACAGGCAATCGGACAAAGCTATGAGGACAAAACTGTGAGTGTCCACCCATTTCTCTGCATAGATAAATCAGCTAAATTGCAAAGTTATAGCACTCTTATGTGATCAGGAATACATTAACTATTCCTCTTATTGAACTCTGAGGGCTGTTGCTCATTACCCTGATGGAGGATCTATTCCACATTATAGATGAGGCATTTCTTAAATAATCTTGCATCTCATATATAACTCAAGGAATGTAAACCTAATGATAAACACAGAATATCAAATAATCAATGGAACACTCACACTGAACTGCTCTGCAAACAGTTTATTCGCCGCATCAAATAAAAACTATTAATTGAGCAAGTTTGAACAAACACATCCATAACAGTCTTGATCTCCTCAGACAATCTGCAAACAGTTTAAATGAGCTCAGTCACACTAGCTCCTCTTCACAAAACCTTCCTCTTTGAACCTGCTTGCTGACAGATCTCTTTTACCTCGAAGACATCTATAGGGTATGAAAGTGACAAACGATGAGATGGAGCTGCTGCAGTAGTCACAAAGCACACTGATGTGAAAGCAGACCCCCAAGCTCAGTGTGACCTGCCACGTTCCAACCTTGGGTGCTCATTCTACACAGACGTGCATTTACTCATGCAAACCCAGGCAGCTCGTGAGGCTTCTGCCTGCAAATTTTCTCACTTATTTGCTATCATGACCTACCTACAATAGGAAAATACAAGAAACGTAACCAAATGCAACAAAAGCAATAAACAGTACAACACACCAAGCCCACTGACTCAGTGGTCCACAGTGAACAGTCACGTCAGCTTTACCATTTCTTCTCTTAACATTAGCTTTGACTTTTGAGCTGATGGATTTCCTTTTGAGTGAAGTGAGTGCCAGGTAAACCATCTAACCATGAGGCGCTCCACACTAGCAGCCAAAGTCTTCTAGAAGACAAACAAAAGCACTTACTGCTCTCATCCGACTGCATTTAGGGAGCTCCCAAGCACACAATCAGCCAAAATGTCACACTAACATCAGAATCTCGCAGCTCTGATTTAGGATGTCTGACAGCCCAATGTTTTTGTTAATGTACTGAGTGGCAACAGTTAAAGCCAAAGGGCAGGGAGCTGGACTTCAGGTGCAATAGCAAATCTTTTCTGAATATGTATCTTGCGTTATGCACAAAGAACAGAATAATCACAGCTTACATAGAACAGCACTTACATGGCATGAGTGTCAATCAGCCCAGGTAATGCATCACTTTCAAATTAGATGAAAGTAGACTTTTTTCTTATTATCAGTCACATGAAAAATTAATTATTATTGCCATTTTCTGCAAGCTAGCATAGGCTTCCTGTATCAAAATAGGTTTATGTGTCTTATTTCAAGAGATGGGGGCTTTTCCAATTACTTCATTTTCTATCGGCTGTGTGGAGACTTCAGAGCAGCCTTTCAGTATCTGAAGGGGGCTACAAGGATGCTGGAGAGGGACTCTTCATCAGGGACTGTAGCGATAAGACAAGGGGTGATGGGTTCAAATTGAAACAGGAAGTTCAGGTTAGATATAAGGAAGAAGTTCCTTAATGTGAGGGTGGTGCTGGAACAGAGGAGCTGTGGCTGCCCCATCCCTGGCAGTGTTCAAGGCCAGGTTGAACACAGAGGTTCGGAGCAAGCTGCTCTAGTGGAAGGTGTCCCTGTCTGTGGCAGGGGTTGGAACTGGATGAGCTTTAAAGTCCCTTCCAACTGAAACCATTCTGTGATTCTGTGATTCCTTTGTCTGAGGACACAGGAAAGGAAGTTTGTGAAGTATCTCTGGGTTCCACGCCATTGCAGAAATTAATTACTTCATCTTTTAAAAGCTGCTGAAAGTTGCCCGAGAACTCCCTAACTTGTCAGGATTCACATGCTAAGCACATAAAAGTGAGTATGTTCAAGCTGAGCAGCAGGCATAAATTAGGAATCAGCACTGATCGCTATTAAGAGCAGGTGAGAGTTAATGGCAGACATCTCAGGGATTTTTTTTTTCAGACTACGTAGATTTTTGTCAAAAAAAACCCCCACATTTGCTAAAGAGAACAGGAGCTGCTGGGAGACTTTGAAATTAAATTTCTGTTGTGAAGAGCGCTGAAGAATGCAAAGCACATCCTTATTCCAGAGATCTATCACCCGCAGCATCAGTATGCGACTCACTCATCATTGGAGTGAAACATTTCAGTTTGCTGTCTCTAGGTCTAACTTATTTTCAAAATACTCAAGTCTTTCTGCTTTTTCTTATCTTTTCTTTTTGGAGGGGGGGGATGTGTAAAGGGTTGGCTCATAAATAAGCAGCTCAGGCAGAATGCTATGAAGCGGAAGAGCAAACCATGAAATTAATTTAGGAAGCAAAGCAAACCTTAATATCGAGGTAAGACAAATGAAAAGAGATTGTCGAGTTAAGAAACCTGCAAAAGGGGGACGGGCACGTTCCCGAGTGCTAGACTTGGGCCAAGGTTTTTCAATGGAAAAATATGCTTTTGTAAAAGAAGATTTTTGCCTTTCGCACAGAAGTAACAACTTTGGCAAAGTACATTTTAAAAGCAAAAATGTGATGTATAGAAAATGTGGCTTTCAGTGGATGGTTTGCACCTTTCAGTACATGGAAAAAAGTAAATAAGCTGCGGCTCTGTTTTTCCTCACTATTTGGAATTTCTTGCAGCTTTGCTGTCTAAAAAAACCCAAAGTATAAGAAAGCAGGAGAAAACACAGCTTTGGAATGGCACGTGGTCTGCCGGCAGATGGAAAAGAGTGAAATAAAAAGAGAGAGAAAAGTTTTCCCCCTTCCCCCATCCTCCCTCTGTCCTTTTAATTCTCACACAGGAAGAAAGTTGCTTCTCAGGAAAATTTTCAGTGAGGTTTTCCCTAAAAACCCCCATGGGAGAGTTCTCATTTCTCCTCAGCTCCATTGAGAGTCATTCTCATCCCTTGAGATAAGCGTGCCTTTTGCCTGTGCCACGCTGCTCTACAGATTCTTGACTATGACAAATGCTTAAGACAGTGATTTTATAGCTCCATTTACTTCACTGGCATTTTCAAGCACTGAACTTCGGGGACAAACATCAGTTTCCACTTATTTATTAATAATTGAGATTACCTATAGGAGCCTTCTCCCTTAACCTCTCTCATGAACAGTGGGGGGTGAGACAGCTGTGTAGGAGTTGAGCCTTTCTCTGCCCCCTCCGATGTTCACAGCTTTATTCCAGCAAGGCTGACATAGCCAGGTTATATCTGAAGAAGAGAAGAAAAATGAGGGCAAAAAACCCAGTAAGGTTCTCTGATGTACTGCTCCATTCCGGGTAGCTACGCTGTACTATGATGTAGTGCTTTCAAAAGCTGGCTACTGCTGCTTTAAGAATAAAGATAAAGGACTCACAGGGGTTTCAGATGGGAGAAGTGCAATGGTTGAAACAGCAACAGGTTGTTCTTTGCTCCTACAAGACACTGGAATTTCACAGCTGACTGTGGAAGCCCAGCGCACATGCCTGCATGCATTCAGAGATGCCCAAGACATGAAAAAGTCAGCTTTTCCATATTGTACCCTATACACAGGATGCTTTCCCCAGCCAGACTGTAAAGATATTAATACGTCTGCCTTTAACTTCCTTTCCAAGGTATCAGGAGGCCAATTCTTATAAAGCTAAAATGGGTGACCTGTGTGAATTGGTGATATTGATTTTTCTTCCCTTTTTGGTTTAAGTGTATTTAACAAGAGACAACTTTAAAATGAACAATAGCAAGTGATCATACTCATAACCAGTGTATTTTTATATGGCACACTGCTGAGCCCAGGTCAATATTATTTAACTCCCAGCAGGACCTGAGAGCTCAGGACTGGTGACCAGGCTGTAGAGCTGTTGACTGGCTCACCAGGAGTGCAGGCAGAGCAAGCTCACAGCTGCCTTCACATCACTGTGTGAATGCACAAATTCCCTGTAACTCATGCCCCCAGCACTGTGATCTCTGCCCTCTCTACTGATTTTCCAGTTGTGAGTACCCATTTCTTTGCATACAAAAGGAGGAAAGAGTCTATGAAAAAGCATCTAAATAATATCATATGGTCAAAGGCATTTGAGCCGGACATCCTTCAGAAAATGGAAACAACCTAAAAGCAGACAACAGAAACAAAGCAGATGCCACAGCAGCTCAACCACAGAAAACAGGAATTAAAGAGGAAATTTCAAGGCATTCTGCATCAGAAAACTTGTCACCCCTGCATACTTCTGAAGGGTGAGGAGAGCACAGGGAAGGCCTCAGAGACTCAGGATCTGGCACGGCTCTGGCATCCCTGTGTGCCATTTTCAGCGTTCTCACATTTGAATGAGGCACAAAACCTGTTTTATGAACGCATAATGATGATGATAATGCTTTGCACTTCAAAAGCTGCTTCTCTTATACAGTCTGAAAGATTAACGAATGAGACTTCACAAACGTGTGCTAGTTAGCATTTAACTGATCACAGTGTTTACACTGACACACACATCTTTATTCTTGAGAAATTATTTCACTGAAAGCTTCAGTAAATTGCCGAGAAGAGGGAATTATACTCATCAAGGGCCAAATCCTGCCTGCTATCTTCATACCAATTCATCAGCACCAATTCCTGAGAGCATCACGATTTGGTCCTAACCATTTCCCATAAGCAGCAGCACATTTCTCAGTTTATTTTCCTTTCTCTTATATCCTCATATACTATAATCTTCTTTTGACTCATTCCCTCTCTATTGATTTGATAACATTATTTCTTTTTCTTTCTCTTGTGATAGCAACTGTGCCTGAGCAGACTAAAGCAAGAGCAGCAGCTGAATTGCTTTCCTTGGTTGCTGAGTTTTCTTTTAAGCTGAAAGTATTCCAAAATCTACAGCATATCTGTCAAGCAGAAACCACAGCATGCAAATCAATAGACATGCCTAGGCTGCTAAGAGCAAAACTCTTGACAATCCCAAAATAGAGCTTGAAAACATGTCTTGGTGCATGGTGATTTCTTGCTCTCCCCCCAATGACCACATATACTTGTTATCCTTGCTCTGACTCCAGCTCCAGCAGCACTCAGCCAGTCCTGGTTACAACCTACAGGCTGCTCTTTATTCTCAGATCTAAGCTATTTTAGTCATTACTGATCTGCAGGAGAATGTTTTTTTTGCTCCTGAGTGTTCAGCTCCTCTGAGACATTCAAACTCATTTGAAATACTTAGAGAAAATGTAAAGGACGGGAGGATGGTGCTGTCTGCAGAGACCTGCCAGACTAACCTCGCAAAAACATATCCATCACAAACACTAATCTTTCCCTGAAAACTAAAGCAGGTGTTTCCTTCCCTTTTCCTCCTGTTTACAAATGGTAGCCCAATTCTGTCCCGCTCACTCAGGCACAACTCCCAGTGAAATCCTTCTCTCGAGTTGAGAAATGTTGTCTCAGACGACAGGACAATATGTCTGTATCGACTGGGGGTGACAAGCCTCATTTTCCCTTGCTATCATCATAATGTCTCTGATTAAAGTAAAATAACTCAAAAGATACATCTAAGTGGCAAACACAGCTGGGTGAATAAAGAACTATTACTGAACTACTCTGGATCTAAGAGCCATAAAGCTAGTAAAAGCCATATCTACCTGGGCAGGCATGGGCAGCAACATGCTAGTGTTCAACTGGCCCTGTCCTCACTTCCAGCTGCCCTGGGACAGTGCAGATGCTTAACGCTCATCAGCCTGCTCACCCTGTTGCTGCTGTTGCTCTGGGCAATTGTGCACTATTGTTGCTAGTGAGTGAAATACAGGTAGAGTTTCCAGAGACTTTTCCCCCTGTGTTCCTTTCCAACCTCCATTACTCCGCTAGGTTCATGAGCAATCACGAAACCATGATTGTAACCAGACTTTCAGCCCAGTATCCTCCACGCAAAAGGAGAGCAAAGTAAGAAACTCCTGGTCCTTCAAGAACAGGATGACAACAAGGTGGGTGCAAGCAGAAGAGTAAAATGTGTGAGGGGAAGAAAATCATCCTAAGATTGCAGGTAATATCTTACAGGATGCCTTGCAACATACTACGGAAAGATCCCCTCTTTGTAAACCATGTGTATACTACAGTGCATAGCGATTTTCTTTGAAAAGAGACATACTACACTGAAAGGTAAAAATATGCTTAACATACCTTGTTCAGATACCCATACGTCAAAATCAGAGTATCTTATTATTATTGTACTAAGAACTCTAATGATAAAACTGAACTGAACCTACTTGTAGCTGCTCCAACACTAGTGAGTGAGGAGACATTGGGGAGCCCACACTAGGGCCAGGGAAAGAGATTGACACCTCTCCTTGGCTACAGCAAGGGCCACTAAACGCAGCAGTTAAGGTGGCTGCAATTAATGTCCTCTTAAAAAGCTGCAATGGCAATACTGCCACTCTGAGAGATGATGGCAAGACCACTAATGAGAGAGCTAATTGATTCAGCAGGTAGAGTAGTAATGAAGAATCATCTACTGAAAGCCTAAATCAGATCATCTGACACCTGCAGAGTATGAGTGTGGCTCGTCCAAAGTAGTGGGCCTGCTGTTAGCCTATTAATAATTTCATTGTTCATTTCTGGCTTCTTAATCTATTTGTTTCACCCAACTTTGTGTGTTTGATTAAAAAGAAAGGCAAACAAACAAACAAACAGCCACACGCTGAAACGATGACATTTCACAACAGCTACCCCTCTTGATTAATACCATTTTCAACTCCTTGCAATGAATCAAGTAATCCGGTATTTACTAGATCCTACCCATTTTTCTTTCCCAGGCTAGACATGGGGCACCCTCAGGGGATTGCTGTAGCGGATACATTGTCGGTTTATATCCTGTTTTATATATTGGTGTTTTGAAGTACTGTGAATTTGAGTTTTGCTGGAAACGTGGTCATTTTTCCTGGTGTTGCCACCAATTTCCTCAGGTGACCAAAGAAGACTGAATTAAAATTCTATCAGGCCAACTGCAACCTCTAATCACTGGCAGAAAGCCTGTATGTGAATAAAGCCTACCTGGTGAGTAAGAAATTGAACATCTGTGTTGTTTCCCTGCTAGAAAGGGTGGGTTTATGAGTGTAGGAAAACAACCCAACTTTTCATCATGTCATCAAAATCTAAATCAGGCAGCGGTGTCTCTCAGAGAGTCGCCTGCTATAAGACATTGTGGCCATTGTGCACACTGCATTAAGAAATAATCCTGCAGCACTTTATAACCCTGATCCAGAATACCCAAGTATCAATATCTTAAGAGTCATTGCAGAGAAAGAAGCACAACTGAGAATTCCCCATTGTGTGAAGGATGCACTTATCCTTGGGAAGCAAGTAAACATTCTTGCCTCTCAAATAAAGTATGTCAATAAGCACATCATAAAGTACTGACCCTGGAAGGTACCCAGTATTTTTGGCTTCATTGAGTCGTTTCCACTGGGAGACAGAGCTGCTTGTATGAAGTAGGTATACATCCAGAACAAGTCAGTGTACAGACAAAATTCTCCTGTAAATCCAAATGGAGAAAAAGAAATCCTGATAATTGTCATGAGTTTCTTGTTCAGAAACCCAAGCCCTCAAACCATGCAGCTCCTGTGTCAAAAGGAACTACTCTCGAGCTTATCTGGGGGGGCAATAAGTGCTGCTTTTGAGATCTGACACACTTCACCACCACCCACCATCCTACTGCACCTGCAGCAAGGCCTAGGGAAATCTTTATTCAAGTTTTTTGTAAATCAGACCTCTCTGTGCTGTTCAGTGATTTGGATGACAAATCTGACTTCTTCAGCTATCCTAGAATTCAACCATCTATACCCACTCCCCCGTTTAATATGAAAGAACAGCAGCTGGTAAACCCCAGCCTGCTTCACTAAGGTTTACAATGAAATAGCTACTTTTTATTCCTCAACAACCAACAGCATGTCAAGGGAGAGAAATTCCATGATAGGAAAAAATGGGTCTTCATAGAGCAGTTGAGGCTTTATCAGTGATGGAAACATTTAAATCATTGTTAAGTCCCAAATCAGACTTTCCAGCCTTTAATCTCTATTCCCACTCAGGTGCCAATTCAGTACACTGCTTTATTCCAAGCTTTACATATACTATTACATCTGTATCTGCTTACCACCCATTTGCAAATTAAATGAACCAAATTCCATTTTTCTTTCCCATCAAAAGGCCAAAGGTGTGCATTAGCATTTTCTTGTTGTGACACTGCCAGCTTAAGGTGACCCACACCCCGTGATACACAGCCTTACCCTGTTCCCAGCACACAGTGGACCAGTGTAACTGGTTTTGATGCTGTATTCTGAACTGGATCAAGGCATGGATCCAGATTACAAATGAACACTTTTCTGGCTCACCTGTGCCCTGTAGAATTTCACTGATCTGGTTCAGCACCTGCACCCCTGCGCAGCTGAGTGTCACAACAGACAGCGTGGCTTGGAGATGGGTACAACCTGCTGAAGCCAGTACTGCCACCAAAAGAACTGTTTGTCAAACTACAGCTTTAAGATACAAACCAAAGCCATTTCACAGCTTTCTACTGCCACACTGGAAGATGCTTTTGCAAAGAACAGCCTGTCAATATCCTATTTGCTCTCCAGTTCAAAAAGGTGGGGTTTTGTTTGTTTGCTTTAGCATGACAAACTACACTCCTATTGCCACACTATAATCTAGAGAGCAACTCCCCAGGGTGTCAGTGGAGGTATGTAAGATCAGTCCTCTGCAGCTTTAGAGTCTCTCATTCATTTACTGGTGATGCTGTATACCAGAGTGCTATCCCTTCTTTTTCCCCCCTTCCCTGTCAGGCAGATACTGCTTTTTCTCACTGCCCTCTCATGTGTCTCTTCTATTACCCTGGTTGCACTGTCATTTATCTGAGTTTGGCCTTTCTCATGTATCTTCCAATTGTCGTTTCCAGTTTACAGTCACTGTTCCTGGCTTTGGAGGAAGTCCGTCTCAGATGCTGAACATTTTGCTATAGCAAGGTAGTGTCTGCAGGGACACTCGCAGCTTCTGCTCTTCGTGCCTTCCAGAAATGTTTCTTTAATAACACACATAAATATTAAAAGAAGAGAAGGAAAATTGGGAGGAAGAGAAGGAGGGTTTTGTTATTTTTTCTGACCCAATTTCCATCCATCACTTCAATTAGGTTCTCAGAGAGAGATGATCTTCTGCATCCTTTTTCCCTCTGATACCTTCTGCGCAACTCCATATGGATCTTCGAAAAATCCTGTCGGGCTCAACCTTCCCTCCCTGTTCCCTGTCTTCACGAGTGCCCTATTTCTATTCCTTATTCCTTGGTAATTGTATTCAAACACTCTCTTTGTTCTTTGTTTGCTAACCTGCTTTCTTTTTTTTTTTTTCCTCTAGTCAGCTTATCTCTTTTTTAGTCCTTTTGATTAAAGTTCTCAATTCATTTAGTATCTTTCTGTTTCTCCCCAGTCCTTCTAAAGTGAAACTACAAAGCACTGCAGGGAATGCTTGTATTTACCTCCCAGTTCTCTTAGCCAGGCTTTCAGGCTGACTTGTGAGCTGTACACTACTTTGGAACTACTAAAAGTTTCCAACCCTACGCTGAGCCATTTTACTCTTCCCGTTCTCCTCTGGCAACAGCGACACCTTTACTTTCTACCCTGTACTGGGTTCAGCAGTAGCAGTCATTTCTCTCCTTCTTGGTAGCTGGTGCAGTGCTGTGTTTTGACTTTTGGCCTGGGAAGAGAGCTGATAACAAGGATGTTTTGGTTTGGCCAAGGACTTTGTGAGCCTCATGCTCTGCCAGGGAGGAGGGGAAGCTGGGAGGAAGCAGAGACAGGACACCTGACCCAAACTGACCAAAGAGGTATTCCATACCACAGCACGTCATGCCCAGGATGTAACTGGGAGTTAGCCAGAAGGGCTGAGACTGTGGGGTTGGAGGAGGTATGGGTCGGTGCTTGGTCGGGCTTGGGGGGAGAGTTATCGGTCAGCTGGTGGTGAGGTGTTGTATTCTCTTCCCTTGTTATTTTCTTTATCATTGTTATTATTGGTGGTAGCAGTAGTGATTTGTGTTATACCTTAGTTACTAAACTGTTCTTATCTCAACCTGTGGGAGTTGCATTCTTTTCAATTCTCTTCTCCGTCCCTCCAGGAGTAGGGGGAGGGCAAGAAGGGGGGGAAGTGAGTGAACAAGTTGTCTGGTTTGGTTTAAACCATCATGATCTTTTAGACTCATGATTTGCTGCTGCTGAAGTCTTTTCCTGATGATCAGACAAACTGAATAACCTGCACAATTTGGAGTGAACGTCTCCGTGCACTGGCAGCAGAACTGCGGCAGGAGAGGCGAGGTGACAGGTTGCTACACCGTGCTTTTTTCAACACACATTATGCCGCAGGTTTTCATCCACCGTCTGTCTGAGGTAACAAGGAAATTGGACGAGTGCTAGACTGTAATTCTCCTTGGATTTGTCTTAGCTTTTAATACAAAATCCAGGGGAAACTGCACACAAGTGTGCATCACAGTCAGCCTGGTCTGATTTGGGCTCCTACCGTTGTTCCAAATGACCGTTTTTCTCTCTTCCACAGGCAACATCCTGGTTTGCAGCCCAGATGTGTTTCTACCCACCACCACATCAATACCAGCGAGTTTATCGTTCCATTTACACTGAAGTTGCTTAGTAACAGAAGATGAGGGAAAAGCGTGTCCAGACTGAGCTGCAATGTCTTATCTTCAGGCTCATTGAAAAAGATGGACTAATGGACCACCAATGTGACAACGTTGTTCACACTGGAATCACTGCGTCCATTTGATACTCCTTAAAGAGCTTTTAGAAGACTATTTTTGTCATATTCCTTTACAGCACATATATTTCTATGTGAATGCCCTTTGACTACCCCACATATAAGAAATAACAAAGAATTCCCTTATTTTATATTTTCCACATGGCATTCTGACCACTTTGGTAAATATACAGGATGAGTTTCCATGCTTCGGGCAGGCACACTTGGAATCATTTTATAGTATCATTTTGAAAGTGAACTTACAGTCTATTAAAAGGACAGGCAATCTCAGAATTTTTAATAGAGTGGACCTGAGCTTCATAAAGATACAATGGCATGGATGATTTCTCTCACTACTATCATCCTGAGAACGATCTCCACTCCCACAGCAACCATATAAAAACATTCAAAAGCAGTACTGCATTAAGGAAGGGTGAAGGTGGGATTTTCAGCTGTGGTCTAACTCTGCAGTTCATGAAAGGCAAACAGCAGTAGCATCATAGCGCTGCCAAAAGCTACCACGAGATATTTAATTATCTTTCAAGAAAATTCTGCATTTAAAAAAAAACCCAAACCAAACCAAAACCAAATAAAAAAGGTCATAAAGAAAGGTCAACAGACACCATTCTCGATCACCAATATCCAGACTAGAGTTAGGATAAAGTCAGCTCACAACTCTTTAGCAATGCAATCAAAGATGAATTTTACAACCACGTCCTTCCCTTTGATCTTGCAGTAAGGAAAACATCCCTCCTCTAATTCCTATCTTTACAAAAACTCAGTCCCTACAGCAGCTAGCTCATTGCACCCAAAGACAACGGCAGCAGCCATCAGAGGGGGAAAGCAGAAGAAAGGGAGGATGCACAGAGATGCACAGATGCTTGTCATCCCAAGTCACTGTTATGCATGATGCTGTCCTGGAGAAGGCTGAGCCTGCCTGCCCATGGGGAGCGGTAAGTGAATTTTTGGCTTGCTTGCTTGTGCACACAGCTCTGCTTTACCTGTTAAACTGTTTTATCTCAACCCACAAGATTTCTCACTCTTCCAATTCTCTCCCCATCCCACCCAGGGGGAGCGAGCGAGTGACTGAGGTCAAATCACAACAGACGTGGTTTTCCCACTCGCTTCAGGGACAGCACACAACCATGCACTCCCCACAGCCCCAGCAACAGGACAAGCAGAGGGGTAAGGGCAGGCAGAATGGAGCTTGCTGCACCAACACCAGCTCAGCAGCCTCCCAGTGCAGATGCTGTGCTCCCAGCATGGGGAAAGCTTAGCCAGCTCCCTGCCCTCTATATATAGGTAGGCTGCAATCTGGGGGCTCCTTATGTAGATGCAGTGTGGTAGCAGTAAATGGCTTAACCCATAGTGTGAGTTACACACTTTGGCTGCCTTGTAATATGACTGTATGAACAACCTTTGCCAGTTCTGGTTGATCCATACCCATGAAAGATTTCTATTACTTTTATACAGAGGAAAGAGGGTGATGGGAAGAAATATCAATTATATGCTTGAATCTATGAGATCTGTGACTATTACAAACACATCTTTCCATTTATTCTGCTAACAATGAATAATAAACAGCACTTTTAAAAGACGAGTGCTGGGTTCAGGTTTGGATGCATTTTTGTTTTGAAAAGGAGAACTATATCTGTATATCATTACAGGATACTTACAGTCTGTGTGAGACTACCTCTTGATCATTAGTTTGGGTTTTATTTTTATGTTTGAATCTTAAGAGGAAATGTGTTGCTGCTCCACAGCACTACTTATTCAACATCCCCAAATCCCCAAGGCAAAGAGTTTGGTTAGACACAAGCTGGCAGAGCACAGATCATAATTATACTGAAAGGGAAGGGTTTTAAAATTCAAGATTAAGGAAAAATGTGATCTGAAATACACAATTTGACTAAGAACTTGGAAGCGGATGGTCAGAACTCTACAGGAATATCTCTAAATACTTAAAGGTGCATTATGCAAGGCCTTGCATTATGCATTTATCATCACTCCCAACCTCAGTATCGTAGCAGAAAATACGTGTGATAACAAATTGCCCCTATAAATCCCAGCAAGCAGTTGATACTTCTGTTGGATGCTTCCCCCTGGATTCTTTAGAAACTATAGCCTGTATGTTGCAGAATGGTAACTGCTTTATCTGTGCTAAGATTACAGGAGTAGTTTTACTTGATAAATACATCTGAATTTGGCCCAATGAAGAAACTGCCTGATCTACCACTGAAACTTAGTCGGACATATAAATGACCCAAAATCAAACACCTTTCAGTGCACAATGTCACTACACAGAGTTTTGGACAGGAATTGATGATACTGAAAATAGGTGAAACTAAAAGGAACAAGGATAATATGATACAAAAATAGCTTGAGCCTGTACTTTCTTCTCTCCTAAAACGTCTCAAAGATTCTTAAATATCTAGGCACACATGCTAAGAACAAAAACATCTGCAAAAGTTAAGCTAGCATTATGCTCGAAGCTGTAACATGGCTGAAAGAACCAGCTCATGCACTGGTAACAGTACTGCCTTTTCATCCTCTGCCATCCAGCACCTACGCTGTGATCCACTGTACTGCAGGTTGCTCGACACGTTCACAAGTGTAATAAAAGAACTAGACCATGTCCCAAAGGGATGGAATGAAAGAGAGGAAAAAAGACGTGAACAGTAGCATTCCATTGCAGATACTTCCAGCTTTCCTGTATTTTTTTCCCCAGTCTCCTCATCTTTAAGAAAAGAGGTTCTCTTCTTGGTTTGTTTGCTTTGTAAATAGTAGCAGCCATTATTTATTCAACGTATTTGCCTTTTGTAACGTTGGCTTTAATTTTTAATATTCGCACTGATATTCCCCTTCAATAGCATTGTGTGCAGGGGCATATCTGTTTGTATTTATTCATTAGTGTGTTGCTAATTAAATATGTGTTTCATTAAACTTGGTTAAAAAAAAAAAACAAGTCGAGAAGAATGAACACACCAAAGTACAACACCCCAAGGCTCTGAAAAAGCTTCCACAGCTGAGTTGTTAGAAACAATGTGGGCAGCAGGAGTGTCAAAAGCATCTAATGTTTTCTGCACAGTACCAAGTTGAAACAAAATGTGTGTGCTAAAGGTAGCAGGTAAAGTTAACATGTATCTGTCTGCTTAGAATATTCATGCCTGGGAATCAAAGCGCTTCAGTGACTCTTCCTCTGGCTGCTCCCCTGGCTGGCTTTTTGCCACATGCATTATTTTCTTAGAAGATTTCTTTACAGAGATGTACAGAGATACATCACTCCTAAATGAGTATAAACTGATTGCCTGCTTTGCCTATCTTTGCATGGTGAATACTAAGGAACTGTTTGTCTCATCAGAGCCTAGTCAGCGCTGCCCTCTGACATCCCACTCTGGCAAACCGTATTCCAATGGATGTGGATGTTCCTGGTGGCAGAGGAGCAGTCACTACCTGCTTTCTGTAGCAAGGCAGCCCTGAAGCACAGCAAATGCATCAATGGAATGGCTCACGATAACCTCCGCCTTAGGATGGGCACACACTGAAACTCCAGGCACAAACCTGCAAGGGATGTTTTACCAGTTTTTGATCCTGTGGCTGGATGAACTCTCACAAGTAATTCTGTTGTGCTTTGCCACTCAAGCCTATGCCTGCTGGTCCTGCCATCACTGCCTCACCAACCTAGCGTGACAGCTGAGTGCCAAGTTCAGTGAAAAATGGAATTTACTCTTCAAGTGAGAGAATGTTCCTCCTGAAGCTAAAAACCTGGTGCCAACACCACCAGAAAAAAAACCTGTTGAATAGCTCAGATCACACGCATGGGATACTCCTAAAGGCAAGCTGTTTGGGGAGTATCCGATCACATGAACTGGATGGAAAGGAACACATCCCAAGATGGTAACTGCCAGCTACGCAACGGCTGGGTAAAGAGTCAGGAAACAAGCATGCAACTGGCACAGGAACAAACACATCAAGCTGGAGCTCTGGGAATTATGACATGAACTCAGCGTATCGGAGATTTGCAGGGACATCACAGCAACCTGAAGGTGTTGCAGTAATAGCACACGCAATGAAAGAATATGCATGGGAAATCACCAGTTTATGCAAAACAACAGGGTAGGAAGATTACTTTTTTCAGAAGGATCATTTATCATGCATTTACTTTGACTAATAACAGACATGATGATGGCGGACACGGAGAGAATGATGTGGGTGCTAGATGAAGTCAACCAGTACTAGCTACAAAATGTGCTTGTTAGAAGGAATAATGAGGGCTTTGAGAAAACAGAAATAAAAGATAAGTTTTAATAAAAGGTTGAGGGCACGAGGTAAGTCTGTTGTGAAGACTGTAATAAGACATTTGTAACAACCTCAGCCGATGTGAAGAATGGACTTGGAAGGATACTGTACATGGTAATATATACTAGAACACAGGGAATGATAAACAGAAGAAAGATCAAGAGTGTGCAGAACAGACAGAGTGAAGAATGGCACAGAACAAAAAGGTTTAGAGATAAACAGAGTTATGGAGCAGATGCAGAACACAAAGTGCAAGAATGTCATTTGGCTCCACTGTCACAGCTGCACTGGCAGATGGAAGAATACAAATAAGACATAAACCAATGCTCTAAGATCCGTAAGGTGCCTGTTCCATGGTTACAATGGTCCTAAATGCACCAGTTTAGTTTTCAAAAAGAATCAGTATTTAATCTCTGAGTATTTAAATACAATATGTTCTGTGAACATACAGACAAACAAATACTTCTCACACATGATATACTCTGTGTAGCCATTTACTTCTGGCTTGCCCTCAAGGATTTGGACAGCGGCAGGATCCTAAAGAAAAATCACACAAAAAAAGGGATGCCTTGGTCTTTCTCTGTAGCCAGTTGATCCCTGTAAACAGCAGTTGGCTGAGATGAAAAACCAACAAAAATGAATTCAAATTTAGGCGTATTTAGCAACATATGGAGTGTTTTCGTTCAACTGGAAGATTAAATTTTTATTATTATTTCATCAAACTTTAACTATCATCTGGAAGAAGCAACTTGTTTTCATTATTTCCTCGGGATATTTAATTCTTTTACAGTAAAATATTAATGTTCAATCATGGATATTTTCCTTCTGTTCCTCATTCTCTCCAGTTTGTGGCCATTTAAATGTTAAAATAACATAATTAAATAACTTCTCCCTCCGTGCTCAAAGGCTATTTTCATGAGGAAATGGAATTGATTTACCACTGCATGTTTACTGTACATGAATAAACTGAAACAGAAACTCTTCCTCAAAGACCTTATAATCTACTGCTTACAGAAGAAAAAAGGGCCATTTGATAATGGACAATAGGTTAAGTGATACTATCTGGGACTACTGATAAGGGAAAGTTAAGAGACTGCTTAAGACACTCTCCAAAATCCTAAAGTCACTTGAGTGTATTTACTGACTTCAAGGCAGAATTTATGGAAGAATTTAGTGAAACCACAGAAGTTACTCAGTAGACAAGAAAGAAAGATCGTTCCAGATACGAACTAATTATCTCAGAGACAGCCAAGATAAAGAAATAAAGGTCATTTTAAAAGAGGGATGAATAGATCAAGTGAAATAGCACAACAAAAGGTTGTAAGAATGAGAAGACAATTTTCACTGATGAACAGTACTGAGGAATCTGAGAACAAAAGGAGGAAAGAAAACTGAAATGGAAGTAAGACAATTTCTCCACGTCTGCAGGGGTAGTATAGGAGACTCAGATTTGAGGAGTATAATTAAGATAATACATAGATTCCAGAGTAAGATATGAATGGAATGGAGGAAAGAAAAACAAACCATTATAAATGTCAAAGTTAACGTAGTATTTAGAAGATGGACAATAAGGAATGACTGGATCAACACTATAGACATAAACGTAGAGGAAGGGAGTGATAAGATCGACTACAAAGATGGTAATATTCAGACAGTAGCCAAACGGTAAACATGATTTCAAAGTGATAGTTCAAGAAACTGGATGACAGGTCAGGAAAAGCGAGTTATTTAGGATTCATCTGAATATGAGCATAGGCTGTGTCACTCATGCATGTCACAGAAGTCAGAAGAGAGCTAGAGGCAGAATAATTTAACTGTGAACACCAGGAATCATTCTTCTATCATTACCATACTAGCAGAAGTCCCCCTACAAACTGACTGTGACCGTCTATCAATTAAACTGCCTGCTTAAGAAACTGATATAATGGTTTCTTAGATTACTTCTGGATTCTACTTGACTCTGCTACAGATAACCTTAACAGGGAGACACATATTAATTCATACATAACTGCTGATAGTGACACAGCCTGCACAACAAATAGTCAATCTAAATTAACATAAGGCAGGTTTTGTAGGCATTGTAGATATAGAACAGGGCTCTGTAGTATTAATATGTAGTATATAAATGTAGCATTAGTCTCAGTACAGATACAGAACTGAAGTTTAAAAACTTCCAAAAAATTAAACACAATAATAACATAGCTTAATCCAATTACAACACTGATTAATCTACCACTGCTTAGCCAACCTCCAAAAGCATTCATTTCCCCACGTTTCATTCCTGATTGTTTATCATGCCTGATATAAAATGGAAACAAGAAATTATTTTGATGTCAGTATTCTGAAGAGTATCTGGAATTGTCCTACATAGTTATTGCTAAAAATCAGGGAAGTGTTAAAATAATGTCAGAATTTGTCATTCTTTAGTTATGAGAAGTGAAAACAGAAGTCCAGTGTAGATTTCCCATTCTCCTGCCAAAATACCATATGGATGCCCATAATTTAATTCTATATAGAAACGATGGTACCATCTCATATCTATTCTGCTGCAAATACTAACACTGGGCAAACACAAACAGGGCAATTACTAACACTGGTTTTCCTCACCATCAAGCCCCTTGGTTCACTTCCATATGTGAACAAGCAGCCACATTGTAGTACCAGTTCCTGGTCATTACTAGGTTTCATTCCAGTGCAGAGTTCTGTACCCACAGCAGATTCTGCTGAAATCAGTGAGCATCACAGTGCTTGAACAAACCAAAGGTGGAAATTTTTGCCATTTAGTTAATCCTTAAAACACCCCTTTCAAAATGTATATTGATAATCTTGCAAGCATCCAATAACTGGGTGGATGAGCTTGGTGCCTCTCACCACAACCACTTCCATTTTATTGTCTGCCCCACCTCCAAGAATTACCCAGTTATCTTGTCTCATACACAGGTAGCAAATCCCTGGGCACTCGGCAGAGGTTTTGCTCCAGTGCTTGTAGCATTCTACACAGCGAGATCATGGACTGATTTAGGGATTCTTTAAACTACTCTTTAAACCCAAACAAAAACCCTTCCAACATTATCTAGAATGTGTCAATGAACATTTGGATACAAAATCAATACCTAAAGCTTTGAGCCATGGAGATGTTGGTACATAATCATGCTGGAATCACATGAGAACATACACACTCCATTCATCTAATTACATAAAGATACTCCTAATGTGAGATGTTAAAACAGTAACATATTTGAATTCTACCTCTGATGAGCATCACATAATTTATACCTTCATTTCAGCTTTGAGTTAAAATCTCCCTCCTTAGTGCTACATATATTAAACCAAAATTATTATTTGCTTTCAATCCCTGCTAGTAAAGATAATGTTGTTCCACCCATAATAATGAAGCTAAGAGCTTCAGAAAGTCCTTCATGTGGCAGCATCATTTATGTGCTAAGATGAAGTGTCCATATCTACCACTTCAAAAAGCATTCTCCTTGCTATGGATACCTGCTGACACATGCCCTGTGCAAGAGACCCCTCCTCATTTCCTGGAAACTGAGTGTGGTGCTTAGAGAAAAACTGTCCACCACCCATCCTCACTCACAAAAACCTATCAAATGGTCGAGTACAAAGAAAAATGACAACTGCACTAACATGATTTCGGCACCTCCAGTGTTCATAAAGAAATGACAATTTAAAGCTGTCACGCTGCTGAAAAATCCTGAAATTGCTGTTGATGCACCATGTAACCAGTGAACAGGTGCTAGAAATGATTGGAGCATGGTTCACATTAAATAGAGACCTTTGGAAAAGCAAGCTACGTTCTGCCAGGCAAATTTGGAGGGGTTCAGCTGATAAGGCATATTTATGAATGCTGGCAAGGGATGGTGAAAGAACAGGAGGTAGAAGGGAAAAAAAAACCTCGGATGAACACAGTGATATCACAGCAGAAAAGCAGACTGTTTCTCCACTGAGAGATTATAGCCATACACTGGGCAGGACAGTCAAACCTTTAATAACAACAGTGACACAGCACAGCAAAGAGTGCCCTCTTGAAAAGAAAATTCAGCCACTGTATTTAATGAAAATCCTATTTTCCTAACGTTACTGGTATCTGAAGGACAATCTAGGTGCTTCGAGACACCCCTCAGCCATTATCTCACAAAAGGTTAAATGGAGTTACCAACTCTTCAGCAACTTCTCTCTTTTAACTAAACTCAACAGCTTAAGATTCAGCTACAGATCCAAAACAAAGACAGCCAAAGGTGTGCAGAAAGCTGTTTCAGCCAGTGCATAAAACAGTGGGAAGCATTTGGCAGGTTTTAATCTAGAACTAAGACAGTCTCTTCCAAAAAAGCCAGACAGTTCAATGCCCCTTTTGTACCTCTCAGTCTCTACAGCTTCTACTCATCGTTTGACCAGTCTGCCTTTGCCAGAGCTACTGCAGTGTTGGGGATGGGGGTGTGGAGGGATTTGTGAGGGATGAAGAGAGAAAAGGTATTAACAGTTAGAAATAATAACTAAGCAAGGTCACTGAACTGTTGGAAGTGGAGCTTAACTGGCTGATAAACACCTTCCATCCTGTTACCTCCTACACCACACAGAGTGCTCAGTAATGTGGCACGTCTGTCCTGTACCTGCTTAACCTCTGAAAATCGTGCAGAGCTCTAAAACATACCGCACATGATTTGGGTGCCACAATTGTGACACTTTGATGTATGGGTTTACATTAGGCAAACAGGACAGAAAAATAGCTACAAGGAAAAGGAAGACAGAAAAATAACTACAAGGAAAACAAAGATCTTTCCTCATGGTCAGTATATTAAACTGCCTCGGACTCTCAGGTTGCAGAAGACATGACAGGGCTGGGTGCAACACGTAGTACCCACTCACTAATTTCTGTGTACATATGGGTCTGGAAAAGGCAAAACCAAGTTCCCCATCCATCCATCACACACAGCCACAGCCAGACCGTGCTCCACGGGAGATGGGCAAGTATAAATTCCATCTTTATGGTCTGCTGCAATATCTTACTCCTGTAATTATCCTAAACTAGACAATACCTGCAAGAGCAAAACCCTCCTCTCTGAAATCCCCTGGCAATCTTTTGCCTTCATGACCTTTTGTTTCAGTTAATTCCAGACTGTGAGTATCGCATAAACAAGCTATTTTCTAATACAGAATTTCTTACCTTTATTTCAGTGGCTGAATCCTTAATTCTGTACTGCAGGATGGCAGAAGGTGGGGAATGATCTGATACTGTGGCAATGAAAGTGCTGATAAGGTCTCATCAATTTTATATTTCAGCCAACTGCCTCTAAATAAATCTAAATTTGCATAACTTCTATTCTTTGAGCCTTTTTTCTATTCAAATATAACATCAGCATTTAGGAAACAGAACCAGATCAACAAATACCCCCTTGGGAAAGCCAGGTACTTCCAGCTCCTTCTCTATGCCTGAATATTTCCCCATTCAGACAGCCACAGCAGACAGCATTTTTCCAAGCCTAAGAGACGTGAGTTTGATTTCAGGAACAACTGTAGAGAATCTAGAGAAGCTTCCAGTGAGATCCAGTTCACAAAATGTATATTCAGAGCTCAACTTCGTAAAGCTGCCACAAACTCAAAGCTTCTGGGTTTGAATCCATCCTTAATGAGAGTGAAGCCTTCAGATATCCCTTTGTATCTTTAAGAAATGTTGTTCTAGGTTAGCAGAAAACTAATATATAGGGAAGACTTTGGCAGAGTAAAGAATACAAAACTCAATGTCAACATACAGTGTCTGAGAAGAACTTTACTAGTGGCTTGTAACTGACAGACATGGGTGATAAATCCTTGCGTCCAACCACCAGATACCAGGTTCTGGGTTCTACAGGAATGGTATTTGTTAATACCTGCGCTGTCAAGCCACCGGCAAGTGTAGCATGAAGCATGTTTCTCATTTCACCTAATGAGGACACAAACTATTGCAATGACTCATGCAGGAAAGGCAGGAAAACAAGGATCTGTTATATATATATATATATATACACATACACATACATATTTATGTGTAGATATCTGTTACATATATAAATTGGGTTTATTCCACTACTAAACATATTATTGAGATAAAGACAAAACAGATATTCAAGGGGCAAACAGAATACAAGGCAACCGAATGACCTTAGCAGAATCATCCCCACCTCCCAACAGAGACTTTCCTACTAATTATATGGGTATTTCACTAATGTGCCAAGAGAGACGACTGTAGAGAACCCAATCACTGCTGTTTCTGCTTCTTAAATCTTTCAAAGGTCAAAATGAGATGGGAAGGAATCTGAAATGTCCTGCTTTTACCCTTCTGTCCCCAGTGATATTTTGGCATCACGTGCTGAACTAAGCAGCTCGCCACAGAATGTACTTGGCCATGTCTCCACAGAAGGGAGTATATGAAAAAGCACTTAACATTGACCTATTTGTGTTCCCGTTTTAATCAACTGGAAAACACAGGCTGGTCAAAAATGGATGCATCTAAAAGCCCTACCTGTATGCGTTAACATTACAAGAAGTTAGGTGAGGGTAAGTAAAACTGATAGTCTGCAATGGTCTCCTAAAGCTCCATTTTCCCACAACAAGTGAAAGGAGTGTCTTTGGATCTCACATTCCCTAGTGTAAGAGAGGGATTAGACTTAGACAACAGAGAAGGACAAATATAGGGGAAGGAGACACCTGAGGAAATATCACGGGTGTTAAAGCAGGTGCAGTAAAGCACATAGGTGCGTGCTGAAGAGCAGATGGCAAACCTATGCTAGAATAACTGCCCTTAAACTGTGTGAGGTGCACTGTGGTACCTCAAGATACAAACAGATACCCGTTAATACAACTGCTTTTACATTTTAAAGATAAATCCTGGCTTGAGTAGCAATGGTTTCATTGCTTAAGTATGACCTTTTCTTTTCAAATAAGGCTTTAAACTTTCTTTGACACAAGACTCCCTTCACTCTCTTTCTACTTCGTAAGTCACAGGGAGCAGATTTGGTTTCCTGCTGAATTCACACTTTTTGTTTGCTTATATATTTCAAGATCTCAATCAATCATGTTGTCAAAACAGTCTTTTTGTATCATCTACCTACCACCACTTGTCATTAGAGATGTTTAAAGCTCCACTGCTGTAGAGTCTGATTTACACTCTGACATCTCCCACACTGAGCTTATTATAGCTGTGTATAAACTGCCCTTTCACAAGCTTTAATTAGCAAATAACAAATGGTTCAGGAGCATGCTGTTAGGCAGTTTATTCTTTCTAAATTCAGCATTACCACTGTACGCCACTGATCACAGTGTCAGGCTATGCAACAATCATGTTGATTTCTGAATTTTTACTTTAACATTTAAATCTCTTCCTGACCTTTTCCTTCTCCTCCTCCTCCTCCTCCTCCTCTGCTCGATTTTACAGTTTTCTGAATTGTTCTAGATGCAATCTTTTCTGAGCTGAAACAGGAATAAGCTAAAAATAACTACTGCACCATCAGAAAACGTTTATTTTATTAAAGGCCCACTGGAGAGGTGGCTTTCTTGGTTACACACAGTAGTCTCTGCATTCTAATATACCACTACAGCCTTGCAATTTCACTGAGGACTTTAATAAAAAGTCCGAGATGAATTACATTGTTCAGTGGCTTGGAGTCACAAATTCCAGAAAGGGTTATATAGTTCAATTAACTAGTCACCACATTGCCAGAGCTTATTTTATACAGGAAAATTAACACTGGAGAAATGCATCTATAGCAGCTGCTGCAGACCACAGTATTATATCAGACAAGGCCTGAAGAGATAATCACGTAGATACCATAATAAATGGAGGAGGAAGTTCTGAAGGTCGAACGCGAATGCGAGCTTTTGGATGCACATCTATGCATCTTTTGTTTGCAAATCTTTGCTCTTCATGTCTTTAAATGGAATAGTTTATGTAGAGAAAAAGATGATTCAAACCTCACTGATACAAACAGTTCTACGCTACCTATTTCCTTGAACTTCACAAAAGAATGAGCTTCAGTATTTATGAGGAATAGTCACAGCCTACTCCACCTGCAATCAGTCACTGCTGGTCTGCAGCAGAATAAAGACCTCTGAAAAGATCCATCACTATAATTGCCTAACGAGAATTCTATTCTAAAATCTTGTTTGCGCTGCACAACACTGACTGCAGCAACAAAAGGTTTGAATGGGCTCAAGGTATTTCTCCAACTTGCTCAGCTGCTATTTCTCATCTCAGAACTGGTTACTACTGGGGTATGTATTCCCTCGTCTCTTCAGTACCAGGTCAGTCTACTTCAAGTCACTGTTACAGTTGTTTTGGTACAAAACCAGCACAGGAATGCATATTTGGTTCAAAAGCCTTTTCTTTAGTACTTTGCAACCACTAGTTACTGTCTCATATAAATAGGCTTCTGCACAGCTTGATGCCCAACTGGCTCTGCTCTCCCATTGGCATTGGTTCTCCAATGGCATTCTGCTGTCACAGGCACTTTTGGAAGGGCAAATAGAGAAAGCATTAGGAATTTTAACATTTTGAGTAATCTTTCAGTCAAGCTTAGACTCAGCAAAGACAGAAGAATCAGAATGCATGTATTCATGAAGAACTCAGCAGCAAGCAGCACAAATGGCAGTGAGCAGTATTTAGGCTTTCATGCCGTTTTTTATACGCTAGGAACAAAAGCGTATGCATTGCACACTGATAACCTGTTGAGATGAACACGCTGACACAGCAACTTGCTTTGTCAATGCCTGACAACATAGAATACTCCTTTATTTGATTGCTGACACCATCTTCCTCCATGAAGACATGTCTTGAGCTCTGTTCATAAAGCCTAATAGCTATATAATGGGCATTTTGCCGAATTTCTGTCTGTGATTTTCATACAGTAAAAATTACATATACGAAATACTAATACAATACTTCATTAAACCCACCATGCAGCACTTTCCTCTATAACACACAAATGTGCATTTGTTTGACATATGAAGACGGATGCATTGTTACGGAAGTGGTGTACTGGAGTGCGCTGTTGATCAAACTAAGCCTAACCTGTTGAAAATTGTGTTTCTGCTTTGTTGGCTCCAATCATTCATCAAACTTGCACAGAAATGCAGTGAACATCTTTCTTCAGGGAACAGAACACAGAGCATGTTTTAAAAACGGATCTATTTTGTTTTAATGAAATGTTTGGCTTTGAGTACACAGACTGATACACACTGTCAAAATGTGTTAGATCCCCAGATAACTGCATAACACCAGAGTATTATCTGACACATTTTTGAAGCCTATTTTTACTTATTTTTATCTATTATTTTATTGATGGCTGGCACTAGGCTTTGTTTTCATTTACTCACATTTGTTACTTTCAAAGTTGAGTCCTGGCATTTCATCTGTACCCACTGTGTACTTTTGGCATGCTCAAAGGGCACCGGTTGGAACTGCTATGTGCAAAATTTGCACTGGCCCAATGAATCCCGCAGGACGTGGCTCTAAAATGGTGTAATAGAGTTAAGTTGAGAGAGGGCCAGGTTCAACTGTGTGCTGAATGACTTCCAAAGGATGGTAATTTTCCACTTTCCAGGAATGTCTTTATTTTGCAGCTATAGAGAACTAATTTCCATTTCTTCCAGAGCTGACTCAAACTCTCATTTACTTATAAGGCCTTCTTTAAATCCTGCTCTTGTCAAGGTCATTTTGAGATACAATGTGTTGCACCATTCTTCCATATAACAGTGAATCTCAAGGGTAAACTGTTCTATATCAAAACAAGAAGCAATGAAACAGAATGGAAATTATTTGTTTCCGAAGTTCCAAGGAATAAAAATAATAATGGAATTTTAAATTTCTAATAAATAACTGATTAGTTAGCACTCCTTATAAGCTCTCTACTCTGCGGAATCTTCTGCCAGATTGAGCTCCCCAAGGCAAAGATACAGTCCTAGTTTATATATAATTTCCTGAATGCACAGAAACACCTATACAGAAGTTACAGGCAATAAACCATCTCACAGAAGTCTGGAATACCCTTCCTTCGTGTCACTGGAGTTTATTTACCCTGGTCTGTTTTGGCAGACAGACTCTGCAACCATTTTGTGAGCATCTTGCTTACTCCTCCTTACAGTGCATATGCTGTTTCAGCAGGGAGATTTATCATACTAGCAACAATACAAAGTCCAAGAGGTAAAAATCTGGTATTGTTTGGAAGGATCCATCTGGATCAGTTTAAAGGGCCATAAATGGCCAAATCCTGTAAAATCTGTATGTTTGGACTACTATATGAAATCCAAGGCAAGACTAACAAAGGGGACTCTCTCAGTGTTCACTTACCCGTGACAGTTTAGATACACAACTTAACCTGAAGAAGCCTCACTTGTTATTTTTTGTGTTATTCCCTGTGAGATTATTCCAGTAATTTTGGACTGAAAAATCCCTATTTTTAATATGCAAACAAATGGAACAATTAAAATAAAAGTTTCCATTTTATTTCATTCTAATATTCAGCTGCTTCTTCACATTCAGAATTCATCCTCAGTTCCTCAAAATCCCTTTGTTATAGGTGAACAATGATAGCCTGACAATGCAGATATTCCTGCCATATATTACAACAATAGCACATTTCTCCTGCAAATGTATACCTGAAAAGTCCTAAATGAAGTTTCTCTGTGTTATGAAGGTACAGAGATTGAACCGTACATCAGCTGTACATCTGTTCCTCCCAAATGCATGACAAAGGCTCTGGATACATCATGTACAGCAGCTGTCACAGATGCATTGCCTGCACAGAATACCTCAGACAGATATTTGCACTAGTACTGACTATAGGAGATGTACTGTTTATTGGGAAATTTATCCAAGTAAGTAGCTTTTGTAAGTAAAGAACTTCCTGCCTTTCAGTATATGTGAGGTAGAGAACAGATGCACAAACCCATTCCCTCTGTGGGTGCTTTTAATGCTATCAAAAATTCCTTCCAGGAATTCAATTTTCTGAAAGGCAGTAAAAGCAGAGTGAGGCCTAGAATTCAAGATAGCATGGAAGCACCAAAAAAGTCTCTGAAAACACTGAAAATTTAATGGATTCAAAAGAAGCAGGGATATTATTTTCCTGTGATCTTTGTTTTCTTCCCTCGTTTTTACACTCGGCTGTGCGGTCTCAAGCACAAGTACATATAGTCCTAATTAGAGTTGGAAACCTTCGTGGGGAGGAAGAGCTGTGCCAAGCAACACTACAAAGCTTCAAATCTGTAAGGCTAAATATCCCCATAAAGTCGGAGCTAGCTTTTGCAGGGGGATGAGAGCTCACTGGGTGTGAGCTGAGGAAAAGCCACGGAGCAGTGACATTAAGCTGTAGTTAATAAGATCTGCTGGGAGGTATTTGCTGCAAAGGAACAGGTAGACAGGTTCTTTCTTTCTGATTCCAACACGTTCTATGCTGACATTATGAGCTTTTTCCCAAAAAAACCCACAGGAATCTTGGTGGGTCACGTAAGGAGATCACATCCTAGCTAAATGGTAGCAGAAGGGCTGATGGTTGTAAGGATCAGGACCAAAGTCCTAAATGAGTGACAAATAAGCAGTGAGAATCAGTAGAAGGTACTGAAACATCAGGATGCTGAAAACTAGATGGATTAGAGGACCCATCGCTTTTGATAAATAGCTCTCTGGAAATAAAGCTGTAATACCTGATTGGATGAAGCACTGGTTGCTCTTCAGCTGAACAAACAGGTCAAGTACCTGTCCAGGCAAATATCTACTCTTCAACATTAAAGAGAGAGCTGCAACTCTGTTTCTCCTCTCTGTCAGTTTGCTTTTGGATCCGTTTTGACTTCTGCTGTACTTGTGGGGATTTAAAAAGGACACATCAGAACTGGACGGGCCATTTACCTGTGTGTGTGTACTTGATTCAAAACTAGACCACTGACAGGAGTCATTCCTGATGTATATTTATATGTTGCACAGGGAACGCTGCCCTGATATCATTCATTAGGCAAATATACTAGTTTATTAAATAACAGAAATGAAGAGAAGGGTTCACCACTTCTGTGAATTAGCACTTGCAAGCTATTTATTCTCACAAAATGACACATTTCTAAAGCTTTTACACCTGACTAACTGAACTCTGCTATTTCTGCTAGGGGCTTCAATGATACCCTAGCTACAGTAGCTAAGATTTATAAGTGCACACAATATTTTATGTCACACCTTTCATCCTGAATTACTTCAAAATCTTAAATTAAATTCTACTTTGGACAAAAGTAATTTATTACACCTCTGTAGTACAGTCCTACTCTATGGTGCCGTGAGCTCACCATTATTTCAAAGACCACAGCACACCAGGGTTGCAAAAGAAATAATCCTGAAGTGACTGTTAACCTAAATGCAGATTAGGATCAACAGCAAGCCGTTTGGGTACGTAGTCTGCTTTCAGGATTGACTAAATCCAAAATGCCAGTTAGTGGGGGGCTTTTTGCTTGTTTGTCTTCTATAAGAAGAAAGACTTTTGCCTACCTGAGCTAGACCCGGACCTGTCAACTGCTCCTCAAACATCACTGACATGTCCAGATCCTGAGAAGTATTTGAAATTAATATCTGAAACCATCTGGCCAAGGAATATATACTGAAGCTTGACAAAAGACAAGTGGCAGGAGACACAGCTATAATTAATTCAGTTTTAATACACGCAAGGAGGCAATACTAGGGCATGACAACTTAAAACCAAGAATTTCCCTGTTCCGAACTTTCTGCCACTCTGGAAGAATAAATGGGGCTACTGCTGCCTGAAAATGCTTTCAGCAAAAGCCCTAATGCTCCAAATGATCCTGCAAATCTCATTTCTGTATGCTTTTTCAGTTGTTTAGTTCTGAATCAGCAGTCTAAAAGTGTGTTTAAACACTGCAGGTAACCATTTCCCATGGAACAAATAGGGAGGAAATCAGGTTATAGCGAGGGCACCCAGCAGGACTCTTTGACTGTCTACTTGGTGTCAACGTAAACTGATTCCTTTAAGAAAGACACTCAGGGAAAAGCGAACAGATTGGGAGAAACATGTTCTGCATGCAAGAAAGAGCAAAGAGATGGAATACTGGATACTCTGAGATAATTATGCACAGGGAAAAAAAAGAAGACTCAGGCAGGATTGCAACAGAATAACAATATTTCAGGGGATGGGAGCAGTACAAACTAGGCTGACTTGCCGCAGCACAAAGCAGATAATAGATGAGCATCCCCTCTTTCACGTCTCTGCTCACTTACTAATTCTTTCATGCAAAATAACTGCCACATGGCAAGTTTCTGGTGCTTGCTTTATCATTGTTCGGGTTACTAAAATTACTGGTTTTGACAAGCATTTGGTTGTGAACTAGATAAGAAATGTACTACAGAGAACTATAAATATTTATGCATTAGAATAAAAAAAACCAAAACCACAACCCAAACAAAAACAACTCTTTCAGACTGACCAAAAAATTGATTAGGACAGCTGAAACATCGAGAAATGTTTGCTGTAACAAGCACAGAAAACCACCTAGAAAGATGCTAAGTAGGCACGCATTTCAAACGTAGGTAGCCCAGTACCTCTCTGCACGTACCCTCCCTGAGCGATACGGTGACTATAACGAACACTATCTCCCCAGGTACAATCTCCTAATACACTGTGTCACACACTACAAAAGGAAGTGAGAGCAATCAGAGGAGAATGCAATTGGAAATGCGCTTCGCTGATACAACATCAAGCTGTTTAAATAGGGTTCACATAGTTCTAACAATGACCTAGCAGAACAGAACACACTGAGACTATCAAAAGGCAGGATGACTTCAGTGATTAATAAGAACGCTGTTACTTCTGACCCAAAGTTGTGTTTTTCTGCAGTTCTGTACTACAGACTCATTAAAGGAGCTACAAAAACGATGCACAGCCGACAGAAATGACCCACCAGAAACCCTCCTGGGGCAAACCAGCTTCTCTAGATACACAGCAACAGCAGCTAGAGAACAGGGCTCTGCACACACAAGGACCAGGTCTAGAATGCTACCGTGATCTCACCCTACAAGTGAACTGAGCGCAGCCTAAAGGTAAAGGAGAATAAACCAATGGGTCTCCAATTTTAAATCCACTTGATTATTGTGGGCTTCAAATTTCAGTACATTATGATTCATAACTCTTGATGCTTTTCTTTTCCAGCAGAGATAATTGAAAAGGAGATGCTAAAAATCTCTATTGGGAAAAATGTAGTAAAAATGGAGCAGGAAAGCAAGCAACTGACAAATAGAAAAGGGGTTACATGTATATATACACACACATATATCTATGTATATAGATCTTGAGCACAAAGCACTGTGTGTGTATGAAGAACTAACCTGGGCCAATTGAGGTCTGTGAGCATCTTTTTTTTTTCCTTTTCTGCATATAGACAAGCAAAAAGTAAAAAAAAACAAACCAGAAAACCCAAAATCAAACAACCCAACACCAAAACCTCCGCTTTTAAAATAATTCATCCTTGAAATGTACATAACGCTTCTGTGATAGGCAAAAAATCTAGTCAAAGAAGTTCTTCAACCTGAAAATGGATGACCTCTCCTTGCCCATTTTAAATAGCCAGTAACCCTATGGCAAGGTCTGAGCTTTTGTTTATCTTATTTCTCAATCTGCTGCTTCCCTTCTAAAACCTCTATAAACAGAGCAACAGCACAAAACCAAACACCGGTTTGAGCACTGTTCTGCAATATGTGGCATATCAAGAAAATAAAACCTAATTTTAGCCTGTGACAGAGTGAAAGCTATGATTTTGCTTTAGTTTAAAGCTTTTGTTTTAGGAAAAAGGAAGAGGACCATGGCACAAGTTATCACTGGAGAGAGTTCTGAGATTCTCTCACCTCATGCACAAATTCAAGTTACCTCAAGAGCGTGAGGACAAGGTAAAATGAAAAGGGAACACAGAAGAGAGTCACCAAGGAACGGCAGCTGCGTAAATACCACTGTAACTTCAGTTTCCCATTAAGTCACACAAATAACAGAGGGCAGATACACTGCTGCGACTACAGAATGTGAAAGGTAAGGGGTGAGCACAGCAAGCACTGGTAGCTTTGATATTACAGAAATCATACATTTCAAAACTGGAAAGGTTTCAGACCTAATGAAGTGAGAGTACACAGGAACTCTCTGCATTGCTGCAAAACTAGTCAACAAAATTAAGGAGCAAATAAAACGCCCTGGAATGGCTAGTAATTACAGAAGCATACAAATGACAAGTGCAATACTCAATCACAAAAACCAGCAACAGAAGCCTTGATATTGTAATTGCAGGAAAAGATAATCATGTCTGTAATAAAGTAACAAAGGAAATTGTGGTAAACCAGGAGATCAGAAAGGACTCTGCAAAGGGTAATACAAAAGAGGGAGTAATAGAGAATAATTTCAGGCACCAAAATGAGGAAGCTGGGCAGAAAGAATGATAAGGGAGTAGGAGGGATTTTATATCAGGCTTGATAGAGCCTTTTTTTTTTTTTGTTTTAAAGACCAAGCTAATTAGACACTGAATAGTCATCTAGAACAAAGGTTAAGCATCAGCTGTTAAGACAGAACAGAGCACTCAAGGTGAACCTATTTGCAAGTTGAAATAAAAGATAAAAGGAAGATGATGGAAGACTGGCTTAAAATGTTAGGGATGGAAATAGAAAATGAAGTAAAAAATTCTCCTCTTGTTTTGTTATTGTTGGGAACAAGTGGTACCCATATCACTCACGGAGTATACCTTCTTGATGCACTTTTAACAAGAACATGGCGTGGTGCAATAGCTTGCTGTTGATGGAAGTATTTTCAAGTACATTCAATAATCAGAATGACATCCACAGAAGTCAGAAGGATCTTCTCTTGTAAAATGCAGTTGGTTCACTTTCCTGCTTATTATGACATGGCTCCTGGAACTGTGCTTTCAATGATAAATAATCGTGTTTATGCAGATCAGGACCTACACACCTCAGCTCCAAAACAGAAGGGGAAATAGATCCTACAAAGAGCATAGTTCTGCCTAGCGCTCCATTCCACTCATTATAATCCTTTATTCTGTTATCATTTGCACCCGTAAATTACTACTCTTCTAAACCAGAAGAATCTGACATCATTTCTGTGGTCATATCGTAAGTATTAGTTGGAAGAATTTCACTGGAAACTCAGCACTGTTTAAAGCTAGGAACAAACACCGGTTCAAACAGTTCTCTGCTTTGTGTGATCACTCAATTCTCCCCAGTCACAGATCATGCTTCTGGGCAGCGTCACTCTGTAAAGGGCACCTGCATCAACTCCTACAACCATGTTGCACGAACTGCTTTAGGCTGTGGTTGGGCTGTTTCCTGATGTCCAGAGGAAGAATGCCTTATTGCTGCTTTTTATATCTTGCTCTCAAAAGAATGGCATTCGGTGGATTTATACTCTATGTATTTATTAGGAATGTCTGCACTTCTAAAACCTGACAGAGATTTTCAAAGATTCATGTTAAAATAGAAGTTTCAGCCAGCAAGTTCAGAGTTTGCCTGTATGCTCTAAAAATGTTTTAACATGTCTTTTAAAGAAGGTTGTTTTACTAAGTGTAACAGAAATATATGTGTACACAACTCATTTCATCTGAACACTTACTGGTCATTGAAATGTAACTTGTCTTTATTATGAGCCTAAATGGACTTCAGTTATTCTATCCTTGACATGGTGCAACGTGATACATTTCTGGTGCAAGAATTGCAGACACTCCATTTCTCACTAAATACACATACTTTGCTATCTTTTTTCCTATTTAATGAGAATAATTTTATTTCTTTTTTTAAAGTAACAGTTACATTTTGTAGTACCACAGAAGAATCCAGGCTAAAAGGGATCTCAGGAGGTGGCTAATCCAAACTCCAATTCAAAGGAGGGCTGGCTATAAGATTGGTCCCGATTACTCAGCACTTAAACCTGACAAAAGCCTCTCAGGATGGAGACCACACAGCTCTGAGCAGCCTGTTCCTATGTTTGACTGTCCCAACAGTAAAAGAGCTGCTCTGCCAGTTGTCCCTCATCTTCCCAACGTGCACCATTGTGAAGACATTCCGAAGTGCTGGAAGGCTCCTATCAGGTCCCCTCTAGACCTTCCCTTCTCCAGGCTAAACAAACCCACTGCTCTCAATCTCTCTGCATCAGGCATGTGATCCTTCCCCTTGACCAGAGTAGCAACCTTCTGCTGAACCCACTCAGGTTATTCAATGTCTGTCTTGACCTGGGTGTCTGCAGGGGCACGGAACAAAGCTGCACCCAGTAATCTAGACCTGGTCTATCAACATCTGAGGAAAAGCTGTATAACTGATTTCTTTAATGCACTGGCTGTGCTCCTGTTCCTACGGCCAGGTTGCTGCTGGCCTCCTTTGCTGCAAGGCTGTGCTGCTGGCTCATGCTCAGGTAGCTGACAGTTGCTCTTCAGCCTAGCACCTAGCAGGCTTTTGCATCCGTCCTTGGTGGGTTTCATCAGGTTCCTCCTGTCTGCCTCTTCTTCCAGCCTCTCTAGGTCCCTCCGGATGGCAGCACGTATTGACCACTCCCCAGAAACTCCTGACATGGAAAACTTGATGAGGGGTAGGTCTCACTAGCTACAGAAGGTTAAATTGCATATTTGATGGAACAAATACAATTGCCACCTCAAATGGATGATTCCACATATGGAATTCGATCTGAATCACTAATAACTAATATCGCCTGCACAAATATAAAGAAGACAAGAAGAAAAGACTCTCAAGTAGAAAACTATGATAAAATGCTGCCACTAAAATTGAGGGGCAGATCCCGAGTCCAACAGCTCACTCCTCTGCTGATAGTGCTCCAATTTAATCCAGTGTATTGCACACACTTAGAACTGAAGTAATGCAGTGGGGAAATCAGACTGATACTATCCATAAGTGGGCAAAACCATTCTGCATGGGGTAAAAGCAAGTGAGAATAGAAAGCTAGAGAGACCAGAGTTGACTATTTTCCTATGTAAGCATTAGAAAATATCATGACTATAAAGCACAAAACACACATTTGATGTGTGATTCTCCAAGTGCGTTATTTCTGGAACAACAAATTTGGTGAAACCTGGAGTATGGCTAGATAAATAAGATATCAAACTGCAAAACCAGTTAAGTGACAGGTAAACTAAAGCACAACAGAACAGGGACACTGATTTGGTTCAAAGTTCTATGTCTGCAGCAAGAATCATATAAATAAATTGGCAGGCAGGCACAGACAATTCATATAGAAGATGACAACAGAACCAGCAAAGAGTTATGAAGTACTGAGTTGCTATTACAGCTCTCTGAGACATTTTTTGACCTTCTTCAGACTATTTATATTAGGAAAAACTCAGATACAAACACTGGAACACTGGCCACACATAGCTATTAGGTTGTGCTACCTTTGGAGACTCTAGAGTATGGCTGCAGTCAGTGGACCCACTGATTTAAAGCCTTGTTAGCCAGTGTGTGGTTCCATGGATTATGTCTGACCTGCCAGGACAGCTTTCTGGCCCATTGCCATTCACTTTCCTAAGGACTTCACAAAGGCAGACAGCAATTTAGTCTGGTGGCTCAAATGTTGTTCCCAACAACCCTCTTTCTTACAGATGCTGATTAGCAGATGAGCCAATCTCAAGGTAGCAACCTTTATACTGCTGCTACAATTGAGGAAAGAGCCATTGCAGAAGATCCTGGAGTGGCTCTGTACTAGGGTATTTCACCTCCTTTTCAAGACTAGAAGACCTAGCAGGACTGGTGAAAGGGATGTGAAGCACCTGAACAGGCTGTGCAGGGACAGGCTCGATCACCATCCCTGGAGGGATCTAACAGATGTGTAGATGTGGCACTTAGGGACATGGCTTAGTGGTGGGCTTGGCAGTGCTGGGTTAATGGTTGGGCTTGATCTTAAAGGTCTCTTCCACTCTAAATGATTCTACTCATTGTATAAACAGGTAATGTCATGCTTGTTACCTGAGAGAAAATTAAGAATAAAAGAAAGAGAGAGAGAAGCAAAAAGAAGAAAGAAGTAGGATGCCGCAGCATCTGGAAGACCAAAAATGACACAAATGTAATAGTGCTGCTAAAAGTGTCTGAAGCAACTTTCTACAGCAACGACCTGACACAAAAATGACCAAATCGGAAGGTTTAAGAATGACTTGGCTCAAAAAAGGACCCCATCCTCAAAGGAGACAGCGATACTGCATTTATTCCCAACTCAAGTTATGTAAACTGAAACCATCTTCATTAAAAGTGGCTTAACCTACGAGGTATAATCTTATGCAGTAATAAAGCAGGAATTTACTCACAGTCAATTATCCTGTATCAGCTGGGGGCAAGCAGTGGGGGGGGTGTGTGTGAAATTCCCAGCTGAGTGTCAGTAATTTCTTAAATAGCTGAAACTCATTTGCTTGTTATAGCCCAAACATCATTTAATTATCCTGACAGTGAAGAACACGCGGCAGTTACTGACCAAAATCTCCAATTTAATTCTCTGCAGTCCAAATACATCAGGTATAAACCAAGAGCGAATATGACTTCTGAAAGGTACTATACATGCCACTCTCTGCCCAGGATCCTAACGATTTTTGAGGGCTTCTGTGAGGAACGGCTTGAATGAGAGTATAAGGAATTCGGTAGCTTGAAGAAACAAGCCTACTTTAAAAGGTAAATCCTGTGTGCCTTGCATATGCAGAACTCCCTCAGACACGTTTCAAGCGAGCCCTGCTGTCACTGCACTCACACTGCTCTATCCACAGCGAGGAAAAAAAGAAATGTAAACATGAAAGCTCTTTAGAAAGTATACTTCCTTAGAGAGGTTTTTCCTCTTTATATTTCAGCTTCTTGTTCCATTTCCACTAAAGCTTGGGTTTTGTCTTCTTTGCTGAAAGAACTATAAGTCTGATTGCTTCAAAGAATGCACACAATCACATATCGCTATCCACAATATCTCATAGGAAAGCTCCAGGTATGGAACCACACTACCTTTCCCAACATTTTTAGATCAGAATAGCATGAAGCTGCCGTTTCTCATGCCACAGAGGTTAGCTCTTTTGTGAGGCTGTAGGAAGCAGCTAGTAAAAAGTTACTATTATCTGAATCTAAATACACAAAATAATCCTAAGCGGCTAGCGTTTCGCTGACAGTCTGTGAGACATGACTGTGTCATTCACTGAACGCAGTGAAACAGCCATGTAACAACACATAACGTAACATACATATAACATATAACATGAGCTGGAACTGTGTGAACAGTTCTATTCAGAGCCCTATGCCCCAAAATTGTATAAAAATTGCAAGAACGGTAGAGGAGAAAACAAAAAACCCCAACAACAAAAGCCTCCCTCCCCAAACACATAAAGAGTTGGACTGAAAATCCAGTTTGGAATAATTTGGCTCCACCAACTGAAGTGAGTTCCCCTCTTCCCTTCAGATGCTTATGTGTGAACTTCCAAAGGTATGTTGCCTAGAAATTACACATGTAGCCCCAGACAGAACAGTTTAAAGTCACAGAAAGTGACATCTCTTTGTGTGCTGTACATCAGTGTAAATACGTGAGATCAAGATGACAGGACAAAATGCAGTAAAGATACAGCAGCATACATGGAGAGATCTAATCCTATAATCCCTCCAGAGACTCCAGGACACAGACATTATTTACACTGATTTGTTCTGAAAAATAACTTGATTTTTGCTGGTAGTGGTGATTTTTTTTTCTCAGCAAGCAAAGCATAAGCATTTACTGAAAGCTGAGTAAAACTTCCTTAACAATTAGAGCTATTAGTACCTTGTGAGAGCCAAATCAGACATAAGACAAGCAGCTGTAACTTACGTTAAGGATCGTGATGAAGTTTCACATCAAGACATGGTGCCTCAGTCACAAAGACGGTGAGCTACAAGGATCTTGTACATAGTTACTGTTGTTCGCCCCTGGCTAAGTGAGAAGTTGCCACAAAGCATTCAATTTATGCTGGTTCTGCTTGAACCTGGGCAAACCCAAATTGCGACACAAGCACGAGCAGATCTGACCTTCACTAACATCAGATTCAGAACAGGGTGAGAGGGTGCTGAGGCCATCCCTGCTCCTATTTGTGTCCAGGGCCCTGAAGGACAACCAAGGATCCAGACACAGATTTTAGCCTTGGAAGCTTGGCTGCTTTTTCCAGCTATGTCACCGGTCTAATAGAAGATAATAGCTTTTCTTCAACATTCTGCTTTCCTTACACCCTTCAATACTAACTGCACCAATATTACTCTTGTCAGGCAACAGCCAAAGCACACAGTATATCCCATGCCACTTTCCTCCCCATCACTGCGTGTCTGAGGAACAGCTGGCTAGCTGGGCCTGTGGAGGACGTCTCGCACCTAAAAGAACCCTCTCAGCATCTTACACAGCTACAACTGTCACCACAGAGGCAGCTGTTGGGAAATGCAAATCAGGTTGCAAGAGGTTGCAAGATCCTCCTATCTAATCTTAGCTACACATCACTTACAACTCTAATACAAAATACCAAATCAAAGCGAGGTGCATGTGTTTTACAAGCCTTTTACAGCAGGCAGGTAGGCATCAATTATACTAAGCCATCATTTGCATCCAATTCTTTCTGTCAGCCAGGTTTGCATTACTGTTGATTCTGGTTCTGAAGCAGTAATTTTAAAGAGTGTTCAAAGGTAGGTAGCAAGCACTGCTACCTAGGTATTTAACTTGGTACTAGACTGCTAGATCACAGTATGGGCAGGCATGAAGCAAGCTGAAAGCCGGTGAGTAAAGAGGTCTGCATAATCCACGAATCTCTCTGCACTTTGATGTGACAAATCTACAAGGCTTTGCTGTACCCATCCCTTCAGAACACTCTTGACTAAGTGATGTCCTTGGGGATCGTACCCAGCGCAGTACACAACGGCACCGTCACCACTCAACACCACTTCCATCACTGAGTTTAGACTCCAAATGTTCTTTACTTCACAACAAAGTTAGAACAGCAACCACAAAAATGGTGTAGCAACTGACTTAACATTTCAATCTCAACTTTTCCAATTTAAAAAACATTCAGAACTGGAGCTGCCTCTGTGTGCTCTCAGTATGTGCCAATTCCACTTTCAAGTAAAATCCATGATATTGACTATTCTTTGGGACAAAGACCATCAGTCTTTCATCCTGATCTCAAAGCACTCCCACAGCGTGCAATAGGGTCTTGGTTTAGCTCACTCCGGTGTGAAAAGCTGACCACAAAAATCACAGCAGAGTCCTGATTACCTGCCTCTTACTAGAGGGAGATTTTAAATAAAGTATTTAATTTGTGACATTTCTTAGTGAAAGGTGAACAATGGAACATACTGAGCACAATCATTAGCTCGCATTGCGCATACAGTTATTCCCCCATATTAACACAGTCGTGACTCTTTGAGAAAGCAAATTGTTAAGCTCGTAGATGTGAAGATGCACAGGAAATATTTTAAACTCAATTTCCATGAGCTCATTTGAATTATCTGCGCTGATCAAATATTATTCAAGTTACACTCATCTTATTGGCAACAGAAACAATGCCACGTGACTTATTATTTTAGATTTCTGCATCTAATCAGTGCAGCTGGAAAAGTGAATATTGAATTAACAATTGATCATTAATTCATGACAAATGGTACTGAATAAATACACAGAGAAAACAACTGTGAACACTCAGTCTTCTGGCAAGTGAATACTCACTCTTCTATCCAGCTCTTAGGGCCAAAATCTGGCTCATAAATTTCAGACTATACATTCAGCTCTAAGCTGCACATTGATTTTCAGTGGGAGGGTCTGAGAAACTGTTTTGTAGGTTCCAGCACACAGACCTCAAAGACCTTTTAAATGTGGAGTACCTTATGTTACACACGGGAACAAGATTTCTTTTCAGTTCACTTAATTCCATCGGCTTTGATTAACATTTCAGGATATTACTCTTTGCTGCTGTACGCATGCTAAGCTGTCCTCCTGCTGCCTGCTGCTGTGATGCCTGAGATGGCAGCCACCTCTAAACACGCAATCCTGCCCTTCAACAGTCACTAGTTTGCCTTCAATTTGCAAGTTTAAATTAAATTGCAATTTAAAATGCTTATGTTAGTTGAAATTATTTACTAAAATACATTAGAAAACAAACAGTAAAGAAATAAGAGGGGGCAGTCACCTCCACCCAGACCTCAGCAATAGGGAGCTCAGGGCTGACACAGGGCACTGAGTTCTTTAGCCAGAAAAGAAGTTGGGAAAGAACATTGATATGAACCTTTAATGCTACAGCTATGACACTTATTTTGGTATAAGATGTCCTTTTTCTAGTTAGGTCGCATTCATTGCTGATTAAAAGCATCCTCATGGGAAATTATAAACAGGACTAGCAGTAAGGCTGCACCGATACATCTGTATTGGTAAATCACTTCATTTAGACAAGCAGTACATTTTTTTTTTCTCCATATGTATAATCCTGCTAAAATCAATGTATTATCAAATTCACTTCAGGAGAGAGGTAAGTAGACTAATTGGCAATTGAAGAGACTATCTAAGCTAAAACACTACAAGCATGGTACACTTTGCCAAAAGGAGGTGTCTAGGGAACTCTTCCTCCCAAACAGTTCTGAAACAGAACATCCTATTGCTAAACAGAGAGAGCTTGGGGAAGGAAAAAAGGAGTGAACACACAGTTGTACACGCAGACACAAAAAGATATCTGGAATCCATCATTCTCCTCCTAATTGACAGCTAGTTAAAGCCAAATGCTCTCTGATCCAGTTACATTTGTAGGTTTTGGATATCTTTGTTGGCAGAAGACCTACAAACACCAGCCGGTCATAATTAGAAGCATGTGAACTGGATGAAATTCAGTTTGCCATTAACTTTCAGACACTTGCACGCGGCCAGCATAATGGCTTAGTGACTTAATCATGTATCCCACAGCATGGAGCTGTGGAATTACATCCTTTCTTAAACCAGCGAGGCATTCGACACTAAATGGAGATGCAAGTGTCTGGGCTTTAGTCTGGCCTCAAGGGGAAAAAAAAGCAAAGCAAAGATACTGGAATTTTCTCAAAGCTGTACTAGGAAACCATAAAATCCTTAAGTGAAAGAATGTTTCTGTTTGGTGAAATCCATAAACTCAGATAACCAATAAACATTAGCTCAGAGGATAAACATGAATTAGATAAAGCTGGCAACAGTGATGCCAAGCCACAAGACCCGGAGAGAGTACAGAGGTTTGCAACTAACTCAACCTGTTTGCTCAGTCTGTGGCTAATAGGTAACGCAACCTCCCTTACATTGCTCATCATCACAGGAACCACCATTGCTCTTCCTGTCAACTCAGACTGTAACAAGGTGCAATCTTGCTCTTGAGCATCTTATTTTCCCGGTGTGCTGCCCATGGGGCCATTCTCCTCAGCCTGCCCATGTTCTATTGAGAAAGACTCTGAAACTTCTGCACCTTGAGGAAAATTGGCTCCTCTAGTAGCGAACAAAAGGAATAAATCTCCTGTGTACAAATGCATTGTGCCCTCACACATCACAGCAGCTAACTTTGCTGGGCTTCTTTCTAAATACAAGTTGAGCAAAGGATTTCTAGCTCAATCCAGATATTTCAAGGCTCCTCGGCATCCCATTGCTGTGCAGCTTCATCCCTCCCCTACCAACGGCACATTCGCACTCTTGAGCAGAGCTTTCAAACAACTGATGGCAAAGCTGACCGTCACGGATTCTGTCCTTGAGTGTGTATACATGAGCTGTTGGGAGCATTTTAATTCAAATAGTCTTATTTCCTTTCAGAAATAAAAAGGCAAACATAACATGACTGTAGCGAAGCTGGCTGCACTCATCAAAGCCGCCTACCATTTATTCTGAACAGAACAGTCATCAAACCAACCCTTGCTCTCATGTACACGTTCTGAGAAAGCTTCACTGAAATGGTAAACAGGGGCATCGGTGCAAAACTCCAAAGGAGATAGATGCTGATGCTCACTTAGGCAAGAGCTGCACAGGCATATCTGGACGAATCTGACCCTTAAAAACTATTCCAACCCCCTATAATAAAAGACATTCTGGAACAGTACTTGTATTGGCGATCGGTGTTGCAGTAGCTACTGAAAATCAGGACATGACACTATCGCTGTACACTGCCACTGGCACAAGTGCACTCACAAGCACAGAGAGGCCTAATATATGATTTACTGAAAAAAAAGTAATTATTACTGATAGGATCATAGAATACTTAGGGTTGGAAAGGACCTTAAGATCATCTAGCTAACAATAACATTTATGTTGACTGTTACAACTAAGTAATAACCACTCTTATTACTACATCTTGATAAGGGTGAGAACAAGCCATGAGACTTATACCATGGAACTTCAGAATTTTAATACAGTGTAAAGATTCTGAGAGAAAAAAATACTATGGGACGTACATATTCCAGAATATGACTGTATTTCTCCCAAGCAGTGTTATCACTGTGCTCAAATCTATAGGAAGAGTCTCACTGATTTCAGCAGAAGGAGAACTGCACAAACACTGACTGCTTCTGAAAAGTCAATGCTATTTATTTGCACAGTGCTCTGCACCGGGTACCTAGGAGATCTGCACATGAAGGGAAGCAGCATCTGTCTACTTTTCTACACTAGAGTGAAAGAAAACACCCGAGTTCAGCCCTGTAGAAGGGAAAGTAAGGGAAATGAAACCAAGTAAGACAACAACCAAAACCAGGGGCTTTGAAAACCAAAGACTGGTAAGGGGCTAAGCACAGTCATGTCCTTACTACATTAGGTATGGTGTGCAGCTCTAGCTCTGTTAGCAACCGGCACCATACAATAGCAATGGATCTGTAGAGTGGGACAGTTCGTGATGTGTGCCTGACAGATACGCTACACACATTCTGAGTCTGATCTAGTGGACTTAGCACTCACTCAGAGCTGGAACCCTTCCAGCGCATTCATTCCTGGAGCCCTCTGACACACTCTGCACTCAGCCCTCTCCAAAAGCTAATAGTGTTTTCTCTCTTGGATGTGTGCTGGTGGCTCCTCTGGCCCCAGGTTCCAGAAAGCGACCTGGAGAAATCAGGGTATAGTTATCAATAGCCATTTGAATTTGGATTTGTCAAAACACATAACACATATCTGCAGAAGGCAGAACAACTCAGGAGACACAAAGGAAGAGCATTGTACAAGTACACCATCTTTTCAAATAGATGTTTATACTGTATGAAGTTTAGTGAGCATTAACAGATTACAAAGAGGCCCAGATGAGTGAATGCTGTAAGGAACCTCACAAACAGCAGCAGCAATGCAATATGAATTACTGTTGCCTGACCTCAAGAACTAACCATATTTGCTTGTAGGAATGTTAGGTTATAATCCTCCACAAACTGCTGGAGAGGGACACATTTTCTATGCTGCCTGTCTGATCCACAATGATAGATTATGTATCTGCTTTCTGTGAGAAATGAGAACACATTCTGATGAGGGGTAGCTGATCCCACCACTGTATTTAGGGGGAAAAAAATGCTTTAAAGCAGCACAGAAGCAACCAAAACACATCACATGAAGGCATCACCACCTAATGAGCAGGGCGCTGGCACGCTCCTGGAGATCTGAATGCTTTTCTCAATTAAACAGTAGGAGTGGACTGGTTTGCAAATATTTAATTTCCAAGCCTCTAATTACAGTGGCTGAGTTTTTCCTCCTGAGAAAACAGGTGTTGACACAAGATCTGACAGATCCTAGCAACTGGCATTTGCTGGTCCCTTTCTCGGCTTTACAAACACACATGGCAAAAAGGGAAATGCATGCTCCAACCAAAGGGACAAATATTTGGGCTGCGCATCAAGGACCTCTTTGATGTGTGTTTGCATGGTGAGCTGATGATCATCTGGCTCAGTTCTTCCAGGGATGGAAGTTTCAGCATGCCCCATTTTGAAATGGCATTATCCTGAGTGAGAAAACCTTCCCGCGCGGGTCAGGTAATAGGAAGTAATTAAATACATCCACAATTAAATCCTTTCAGTGAGGGGGATTTAATCTTGTCGTCTCCCCTAGGCGCATCAAAAAGGGAAATAAAATGCGTGGAACAAAATGGAAAGAGGATATTTGTTGTGCATTAAAAAAAACCTGAAAACCTATGATGCTTCCAGTCCCGATTCAAACTACAAATGCGAGTAAAGTCAAATTTACAGCTTAAAGTATATTCTAGCTCATTCTAGCTCTAATACTGCTAAAAATTTAATGCATTTGATGGAAGCAGGACAACCAGGATAAGCGCTACCTATTGCACATTGTTTTGCTGTACTGCCTACATGTAGCTAATTACAGCCTCCCTGCCTTCACTCTAAAGAATCTCTTGCATTTGTGGGTTTTATTCATTGTCCTTAGTGTTGTTTAAATGTAGGGCTTTGTCTGGATTACCATTTTATTGTAGTGTAAAACCTGCATTGAGAGACATTAACAGCACTGTGTTATCATGTCAGTCAGTTCAGTCATTAATACATCTAAACACTTTATTTAGTTTATTTCTGTGTCATGTCCCCACCCCCCAAAAAATAGTATTCACTTTTTGGTTTGAGTACTAATCTGGAAAGGCACCGTGCTTCCCCATTGGAGTAGCCTATTGTTCATATTCCTATCAAGATGTTCTTCTAAGTGCACTTTTGGCATAGAGCAATAAAAGCCTTATGGGCTCGCTACCGTATACACACACTAAATCCATCCTTTGTTCATGCTTCTACTGCAATAGCACAAAATATAACTAAGTATGGTTTACACTACCAAAACACTCAATGGCTGACAAACCTGCCTTGCCTTTTTTTTTTCTGATGTTGAAATATTATTATCCATTGTCCCTTCATTTCCCTCATTAGATCAAGAAGATCTTGATCTAATGAGGGGAATATAATATAATTTAGATGCTTTGATATCCTCAAACGAAAGATGATAGCTCTTGACATCAAAGTGTCTCGTGTCTGCATCACACAACTCGGTTTTAAACAGAGGTAGCCCATCCAGCAAGGGTACTCTGCAGCTGAGAGTGGACCAGCTCAGATGGAGGCCAGGTTGTCACAGCTATACCACTTGAGGGATCTGAGCTCAAATCCTTGCAGATATATTTCTTGAAACCAGCTATTTCAGAGCTATCTGAAGGAGTTCGAACTGACACGGAGCCATATGGCATGTGTATTAAAGAAGGGCTTTTTTTTTTTTTTTCATCTTGCTCAAACCTTTTCTCTTTTATTTTGAATTCCTTGCTATGTAAATAAGAAATCAGTTCAAGGTCTGTTACATTATTTGTTACTTCCACATCATTCAAAGGCATGCCAGATTCGGAGATTAATTCAGCCAGAAGGGACTTTTGAAAATGCCTGGTCTGACCTTTCATGTAACACAGACTCCAACATACAAGGGCATAGAAGTTAATGTCTTTACAACAGGGATGGATCCAGATGATTCAACCTGAACTACATAAAACGCAACCATTTTTAGCTCTGCTGAGTGATTGAAGTTACACGCAATTATTCAGGTCCCTGTGGTGCATTACGAGGGGTGCTCTTCCCGGGTTTTACAGAACCACATGCTATATCGTGCGCTTTGTTTGCTCTTCTGTGCATTACAGGTTGTTATTTTTTTTCCAGCCAACCGTCTTCAGGAATGCAGAATATTTCAGTTCTCAACTCACTAAAATCTGCACAGTAGGTAAAGAGACACCAAGGCTTGAGCTTACAAAGTAGACGTGGTCCCAACAGATGGAATATCCCCATGCTGCAGAAAGAGACAAAAATCCCCACGAGGTCTAATAATCAAAAAATAGTGGGAGAAAATGTATTCCAATCCAAATCTGGTAGTCAGTCTGCACTAACCATATGCATATGATATAAAAAGAGAACCTTCTCAGGAACATACTTGCAATGTCCAGGCAGCAGTCCATCTTTGTATCCCACCTCCACCTCCTTTTCTTATCTACTTCCACACGACAGCCATGTGATTTCTCAGCCTCTTTATAACTTAGCTGAATGATAAACTCCATGTGAACTTCCCCTCCAATCCCAGGAACATTTCTAACCCATTTAAAAACTCTGCTCAGTATTTCTGTACCCCTTGAAGCTCTGACACCAGAACGAGGTACAAAAATTCCAGTGATAATCTAGGTAAGGCTGTACCCAGTTCACTTTCCCTGTCATATTTTAAACACTTTCGTCATTTAGCTAAAAGACTCTGTTTCCTTTCAGCCACAGCACTGTACTGAGAGCTCATGTGTAAGGGTTTTCTTACCCTTGGGTATGCTCAAAAGCTTCAGGTCCATGGAGTCTATGCTTATTGTTCCCACACAAAGGAATGCACACAATGCAATGCCTTGGCATTGGTTTTATTAAAGAGAGCCCTTCACTTTTGTGATCAACCGACTAACAAACTGGGATAACTCAATAAAAGCAATTTGTCTTCTCTTTTTTTGCTAATCCACCAACACCTGCAAAGCCTGCAAGTCTTGCAAAAACATTATACTGGCAACTAAAATCACTGATATTAATACTGAATGTGAGACCACAACGCAGTCCCGTACTGGCCTTACAAAGACAGTTCTGCTCATTGATCTCTCTGTCTTCACAACTGTTTCTGAGCTCTACCAGTGACGTAGATATCAAAAGACACCCAGCTAAATCCAAGCTTTCAAATCAAAATGTCATGCAGTATTAAGTTGTGAAGTTCACGCACACAATGTCAATTAATTTGCCTTTATCAATCTGCCCATAATCCATTAGAAAAAAAGAGGATAGATACTAAGTGTCAGTCTGACAAGGTCTGTGTTTCCAAGTAACTATGCTGGTACTAATTAAATTTTTAGCTGCCAAGTGTTGCTGATGAACTCCTGAATCTAGTGGTTTGTTACTTTGCACACAATCAATAGCTGGCCAATCCACCTGTAGCTTCCTGGTCACTCTTCTTTACCTCTTTTAAGTAAGGAACAATGCACACATGTTCTCCATTTCTGCGATATTTCTTTGTTTCCATCACTGTTTAGGTGGTGATTCAGAAAACTTCTCATCTTCCTAAAATGGCTCTTAGATATGAAAGCTATCACATCTTCCCCACATTCTCCTTTGGTACAATTGGCAAACCTTCTATTTCAGCTATAGGCATTATAGACAATGGATACCTCCACCTGCTTCCTCCCAAATGCTGAGCAGGTATGTCAAGTGCACATCTCACTTTTTCGGTTCTTCACTGCAAAAATCACCCTTAATTCAAACCATATCATTTAATGAAGGGCCGGTTGGCTACTTCATTACTTGCTGGCAGTGAATACTATCTCACAACACATGAGATGGAATCGGAGCCGGTACTCCAAGTCTGTGACTGAAAAAATACTATTTGGAGTTAAACCACATCAACCACAATATTCTGCTCTCAATGGAACCCCCCTCTCAAGGCAAGAAGCACATCAAGCACGAGACCTGCCAAGATCATCTCAGCTCACCTGTGAAAAAGCCAAGTTTGTGTCAGGCAGGAGTGAACAGATAATCAATACGGAAGCAGACACTGCTCAGGGAGGGAGGCTATGTGCCCTGGTAACAGTCTGAAGGAGGAAGATAGACAACTGGTGTCTAGAGACTGAGAAGAGCAAAAGAATTACACCTTTACTTATGTGGTAAAAATGAGTTTGTATAAACTAAGGGAATGCAAACTTTCCAGGTGCATGAAAGAACTAAATCTAGGAATATTTTAAAACATAACAGGCAGGGACAGTACAACAGGATAAAAAGTCCCCTTTGTAACCAAGCTCTGCACTGCTTACAAATGCACAAACTTCAGACTCTTAAGTAGGAAACAAAACTGCTCTTGGTCTCTCCAGAGAGATGGCTCATGTTCTGGCACACACCTAAGAGGAAAGACCTACCCTCACAGTCACCCTGACACAGAATTTCTGCCTCTCAGGTTCATACCGCTTTTCTGAGCTATCTCTCTGCAAAGCAGAAAAACCCCGTATCTGAGCTTTGCAGGTTGGTTTCTCTGGGAGAATCAAGTTAGTGGCACAGAGGCTACACTCTTGTACACAAAAATCCTCCAAACACTCCCATCATTTGGGATTTTCAGCTCTCGGTTCTCAAGGAGCAACTCCAGACCCAGGACAGAGCTTAATTTGAGTTGGGGCAAAAGCTCTTTTGACTAATTGCTTTTATCCAGAATCTCATACAGCCAAAAGTTAATGTATTCCTTCCAGCATGACTGAAAATTCACCAGTACCTCAATAAGCAGAAACTAGAAAGGTCTGTGCAGCAGCATTGCTTGGCAACACCTTCTGCATCGCAAGTGTGAGACTGTCGGAACTTCACTACCCCACATCACTCAGGAAAGATCTTTGTACCATAGGGCTGAGCTCTTTCATCACACGCCCCCGTCTAGAAGAGAGGTTTTATCAAAGGGGTGCAAGTAACAGTTGATGTTAAATGATTTTTAAATACAACAAAACTGGAAAGTTTTGACTAGTCTGCACTGGTTTATTTTCAACAGCCATTGCTGCTTCATAAAACCAATGCCCTATAAAACCCACAAAAAATTCCAGAAGCAAAACTATAAAATTAAAACGTCACAATTAAGCTAATTTTTATCCCAGAAATGAAAATTTCTTTGGAATCCCAACAAAATATTCCACTGCTGGAAAATGGAAATGTTTCTGAACTATCAAAGCCGCCACAACACATGAATCCTGAATTTCAGCCAGCTTCAGTAAACAGTTTATCAACACTCATTACTCACAGTCAGTGTACCACTGCATACAGCCTTAACATATGCTGCCTGACACCCAGCCTCCCAGGAAAAAGAGCGACTGCTCTAAAGATCTGGTTACTTAAGCCTGAGAGCTAAGAGACATAAAGGAGATGAATCTGTAATTATAGCCCAGTTACTATGCAAATACTTCAGCACACTATCTCGGTAAGAAATCTAGGTCTTGCCTTTCAGAACAGTTTCATTATTAGAAACGATTATTTCCTTTATTCTACCACTGTGATATTTCATGCATCTTATACAGCACAGATAAGGAGCAAACAAGAACAAACAGCTTTTACCTCTGCAATCCTCACTGGCAGCATCAAAATCACAGCCCTGAAAGGACCAGAGATGAGAAATACCCAGGGATTTTAAATCTGTGGTTAGCAGAAAGCCTGAATAATAAGTTGCATTTCATATCTTTAAGACGGCAGATATTTTTAACGAGTTCATAAGGTTGCACGCAGCTGAACCCACATGGGTCAGACACACCATGATTCCTTGTGTCATGCAGGTGGTGAGTCTACAATGGATCGCTAACGTGTTGTCCTGGCTGCGAACAGGGGGTTTTTAAGTCTGTTTTTTCCTGCTGCTTATTCTTGACTGTGTTTGTGTGATAGAATTAAGACAGGAATTTCACATATTAAAAAGGGTGGCACTGTATGAAGACTGATGGTTTGAGTCCCAGCAAGCACACCAGCAGGCAGCCAGAGTCGCCAGGAATGCACTGATACAGACTTGGCTCTCTACAGGATTACTGCTGACAGGCACCGAGTCTGACACTGGATGTGCTAGGGTGAATGCTATGTGGACACAACTGGGGTACGCATACTGTGCTGGATAAGCACATCAGACCTAGCTACGCATAGCACGGCTTTATCTGTTAATGTAGGCAAGCTGCTTTAAAGCAGCTAGGCTGAAACATAATTCAGAAAGGAGAAAAAAATCACAGGCAAAGACTTGGCATTGCACCTTAGCCACAACTTCATTATCTCACATTCACTGGACTACTTCAAACATCCGACATGTTATTCACAGCCACAGAGTTTTCACAGAATCAGCAGAGGATGGAAAAAAAGATGCTTAAAAAGAACTTTCTGCTCAAGGAAGGGAAAAACCAGCCTGTCCTCTGTACTTCACCTAGCCCCTCACGTTTATTAAGGGTAAAATAATTTCCCTCTCCTCACATAAAGGGAGCAGAGACAGTATCTCTCCCCAGAGCACCAGAAGCCACAAGGGCAGGCTAGATTAAGCTTATAAGACTGATGCAACCTTGTGTGAGGTATTACTTCAGCAAGTGGTGAGTTAGGGACGTGTTTCTTGCGAAGTACTTTGTCTGCATCTCCTGTCGTGCAAACAAAAGCAGCAGTTGTGGGGAGATGTGTTTTGATTTTACTGTGCTGCTGCCTCATCCTTAGATGTAAGCACCCTGTCAGGCAAGTCACAAACGACACCTCATCCTGCAACCAAACGTTGATCATTAAAGGTTGCTATGATGTTTACAAAAGGGATAATAGATAACTGGACAAAACATGAATATTATCTGATACATAGGAACAGATGTTCTTATGGAGTGCTGGATAAATTCACTGTAATTCTTTACCTTTCCAGGCTTGCTATTTTTTCTCATTTGGAGGACGGGTCTCTATTAGTTTCCAAACAGAGAGCACATTGTTCCACATGTTCTAAGCTCCTGAATCGCACTCATTTGTATTACTGCATTTTTAATTTGATGATTGATATGTTGGCTTTGCAAACTGACTGTCAGAATAATTCATATAGTATTAAAACCCCCAAGTGTACAGTAGTGTTATTAATGCACCCTTAAAGAATAATGAAACCTCCAGCCTCGCTCTAATGAATTCTGGTGAAACACGTATGAATGATGCTACTCATATATGCCTGTCCCTCAGGTGGGGAGGAGGGAGAGGGAAGAAACAAAGTACAACCCCCCCTCCCAGAATTTATAGTGATAAAATGGAAGCATTTTCTGAAATCACCTTCAGATACTAAGTCCTGCTAGGAAAAATGGCAGCTTCAAACATCCGCTTACTTATTCGCCTGCACCACAGCATTATGAAGGATTGTTCCATTTAAAGCCCCAGGCACAGCTTTTCCAGGCTCTCTAACATGACCAAGGCAGGATCTACATATCTAAGGTCAAGTCCTGAAGCCCTAACTCAAGCTTTTCAATGGGTATTTTGCTTCAGAAACAAGTACTGTCCTTAGCCCATATCCATGGCTCCAGAGACTCATCAGTACACTATGAACATGATGCATGTGACTACAGAAAAGGCTGAAGCCCTGTGTACAAGTACAAACAATGCACGCATAGGATCTCTTTTCAGATAGGTTTGAGAAGGCCTGATTTGTTGCAAGATGTGTTAAGACTCATCCTATTTATTATGATGTGGAAGCAAAGCACCATAGCCTATTCTCTTTCATAACATTTTATCTTCCTCTCAGGGGTAAAGTCAAGACAGTTTCATTTCCCTTGGAAGACAGCAAAGAAGATAAGAATGAGGACCTGGACTTCGGTTATCTGTCACATCCTATGCTCCAGAAACCCACTCTATAAGGGACCTCCGGATCTCTGAAATGGACAGCACACCAATACCCAGAGGTGTAAATTGCCTGAATTGTTGGGGGTCTCACACAGAAAACCATCCAAGCTGTTTGAAGATGGCAGAGTGCTGGAAAGGAGCCATAATGAGCATAATATCACCCAAGCCAGTAGCGACAAATGACTTTAGTGGCCGTGCTGGGAGGACAAGATTTCCCCCACCCACATTATGCTTTACAGACATGGTGGGTATTTTCTGCTTCATGTGTTATTGCTTAGGCTCCCTACATTTCAATATTCCTTCACTCAGCTGTTGACAAGGCAGCAACTTAACCGTGTAAGATGTATAAGGAACAGAAGTAAGGAAATAACTGTTTGTCCCATGAGAAATTCCAACACGTCAGTTGTTGACTCCTTTCCACCAGCAGTGCTCCAAAACGTAGTATTTAGAGAAGGTGAAACATTCAAATTTCAGTGTTTTAATGCTGCATTTTGAAGGAAAATACTTTGTACATGAAGCCACCTTCTCCTCTGCAGTATGCTGCCTGGCTGAAACCATTCACTGTGCTTCTTGACATCTATATTCTCCATGCGACAAGCCCACTGCTTTAAACCATTCCTCTTGAAATAGTCCTTCCACCCAACCTGTGGACCCCACCACACCTTGCTGCGCCACGGAGATGAAGGCAGAAAGCACACCTCCTATCAAGAGTACAGTCACTAACTACATCTCCTCTGCATCAGCAGGCCACAACAAAGGAAGCTAAATGTTTTATGACAGTCCATTTAACTGAAATATTGCATGCAATTTAGACACAACAGGTCCCACGGCCAGATCTATTTCTGTTGTTAACCCTTCAAATCACTCACCTGTGAAAACTCCACCTCTCCCTGTCAATTAACAACTATCATGGAAGCTAAAAGCTGTCTGAACCCCTTAGTGACAAGGGGTGTTGTTTTCATTCTGCAGCTCCTGACTGCCAGGGTAAAGCCATATTTGCATTTGCAAGTAGTGGTGATTTGCTACTGATTCAAGGACTTGGACCTAAACAAAGGAAAACTGTTTCCAGAGAAATCCGGAGAGAACAGAATAGATACTGGGAGCACATTTTAACATAACAGATTTCACTGTGATTGAAGTCCAGCAAAGTTTACCCAAACACTAAATACCTTGCACAATAATTGGGCTGCAGAGGAATAAGAAAATCACCTCAGAAAAAGAGGTCCTTAAATGCAACTTAAACCTTTACTCACTGTTTCTTTTTATGCCAGCCATAGGCTAGGATGGTTTTCTCTGCTTTCTGCCTATTGGTAATGCTACTCAGTTTCTCTCCCCAAAAGGAGGATCCACAGCAGTGCAAAAGCTTTTGCTCTGCAATAACCGTGTGCTTTAGTGTGCCAGAGCATAACATTTTACCAGGAAGAACCTACTTTTTTTCTGCTTTTAAGAGTACATGAGTACACAACACAGAAACAGATTATGAATGCTGTTTAAGCCAAGCCTAAAGACCCAAAATGGGAACCATATCCAGCAATGTGCCAAGGTCCTCATAATATTAATGGCACATTAGGACATGAACCACTGTTTTGAAGAACATGCAGAAAAATCCCAGCACTGACAAACAGAGATCACTTGCTGCCTTTTTGGGGTGGGGGAACAGGAGGGCTGGAGGAACAGAGTGGTTCAGGTTTTCTTACAATTGTCCTGCCATACTCCATCACTGTAAAAACACTTGGGTTGTGTGTGGCATGGTCCTGCCAGGTAAGAGACGTGTTTACTGGCTCTTACAAAATTTTTGTGACATTACTAGGAAGAATTACTCAGGATGTAATCCTGATCTATAAGACAAAGCCCAGTGCAGTCAAAACAAACCAGCAACAAAACCCCTTCTGCAATGAAGCTGACAAGCAAGCCAAAGCCAGTGGCTCTGACATGCTGGTACGCAGTCCCTCGTGTACATGATGGAAAGGGGATGACGGCAGGCCACAGAAAGTGCAAGGAGGTACCAGCTACTGCACTTGTCTGGAAAGCATCTTATTAAGTGCACCAAACTGACGGTGCACTCACGTGTTTCTCTTCTGACTGCTATAAACCAGGTTCTGTTTTATTATAGTAAAACAACAAGCAACAACAGAAACTTCAGAACAGAGCCATGGCACACTACAGACACATTTTTCTCAGACCATGCCAACACATCTGATGCATTCCGCATCCCCTACAGAATATCAGATGTCACTTTTCTCTGTCTTTCAAAGAGTAGCTGCATCATGCCGCATCATTCCCAGTGGAAAAACATTCCAAGCAAGTAAAAAAATAAATCTAGTTTATCTGGAAAAAAACATTAGCAGATATCGGTAAGAAATAAAGTCAGCAGTCCTGCTTTTAACTCCTGTCTGTACTTAACTAGCTCCGGAACTGGAAAGGAAGTCCTGAAAGGGATGTTTAAGGGCAACCGTTACCAAGTACTAATCACACAGAAGAACTGGTTTGGAAACTACCTAAATTCTTCATCCACGGATTTTTAGCAGTAAACCTTCTTAGTATACGAAAAAGAAACCCCTTCCAATGCTAGTAGCCCCATCATATCCTGATTTAGACCACCTGAACAGAACAGGTTGCTTACCCATATCTCAGGTATAAAGCAATTACAGTTAGAAGCTTTCCCACTGACATGCCCAGCTCTGTTCATAAGGCTATTCTTTGCAGGTGAGCAATGAGTTTATTCTTCATGATCTATGCAATTGCTTCTTTATCACTGTCAAATAGCGTTACTCAATTTGTGGGTTTGTGGCAGGGGCATTTTTCTGTTAAAAAGAATTAGATGAACCACTTCCTGCACCTCAGGCTGAATAACTGCAAAATCATCATAGTTTCTGTGAACAGGGGGATGATTTAAAATGGTATTTTAGAGGTTCCAAATTTTGGTAACAGTGCCAAGCGCATGCCAATTGATGGTTCAGTCCTCACCCAAAACGTGAACACTGGCTTCAGCTAGGTAAATAGCAGCAGCCCCACATTTGAACCCAGTTGAAGAGCAGCACATAGTCTCATTTTTGTTTGTTCGTACCAGTTTTACATTGTAAAAAGGAGATTCTGGCTGGTTTTGGTAGAAAAACAGTACTTCCGAGTGACAAAAAGCTGCCCCGGCCCCCCAGCGCTTTGAACAGTACATAGTTTGAACCCATTAAATAACGAAGACCAGTTTACTACCCTATGAGAATTCTGTTTGTTCAAGTGATTTGCATTAAATGCCTTTTGACTCTCCAGCAATGTCAAACAAACCCCAAACAACTAATGGATACTTTTTAGAGCCAACAAAAGAGAAAGAGAACAGAAAATGCTTCTAGAAATTTTCATTCTAACTCCGCTATCTATTCACTGAAAAAGTGACAAGTGTCACCACATCACCGTATCTGTAATGTGCGTACCGCATCTTTACACAACAACTTCTCTCTTTAACCAGAGAGAGAACAAAGGAATAAAAAGATAAATGTAATATTAGTGCTGGATTTATGTGCTGCAGTAGAAATAAGATGAATACACAACTATTGGGCTTGTCAAAGACATATTTGGGTAGTGGCAAACGCTCACATTTCAGAAAGCAGGCTACAGTCTTGTCTGTCAGATGAAGTGCAGATACAAGTTCAACATTAAAACAAAGAAAAGGAAAAATCCAAGATGAAAGTAAAAATGTGAAAAAAAAAAAACCCAAAAAATAAATCTGAAAACTCCAAACACTTTCAGAGAAATTCATCACTTCCTAAAGAGAACAATCAGCTCCGAGCGCTGGTGTCTGTTTTGCGGCACATTGACAGATCTAGTCTAGCAATAACATGATACGAATACTTCCAAAGCCTCACTAGCCCCATGCTGCTCAGCCTGTATTTGTAGCATTTTCTTTCTTTAACATGCAAGTTTAAGGTTGATTCAGTTCTCTGCAAAACCCTTTATTTTCAAAGGTTGTATAGTTGGATTTACAGTGTCTGGTTATTGCAAGGAGAAGGAAAGGGGGGAGGGTGTAATCCTACAAGCCTAGGAAAATTGCAGGAATAAATCATGATGGAGACTTTTGCTTTTATTACATTTACTTTTAGAAGCACAGTATAAATAAAAGACTGCAAACAAGAAGGAAAAAGACACCAGGAAACGGGAATAATCCTTCCCTCTATCCCTTTCTTATTCCTGCTAAAGCTTTTTCTGTTTTTACTCTAAAAACACTGCACTCTCCAAATCTATTAATATTCCTCGTTTTCCCTAGCTAACTGTCATTATTACAGAAAGTGAGAAATGGCTGTCAAGCTCCAAAGCAAAACCAAGCACATTGTAAATCCCCTACAGCCACACTTGTTCCATATAAGGCCATTGCTGCTATTATGGCAATGAGCAGAGTAAATAATTAAAAAAAAATAATTAAAAATGTTAATAATTAACAATCCCAAAGCACCTTCCCCCCCCCCCCCCCCTTTTTTTTTGTCTCCACACAGTTTGCTCTCCAAATGGAAGCAGGGATCTTTTATTCCATGCGATGCTTATCAACACCCAGGTCACAAGAGACCAGGAAACGCAGATCACATAGCACGTATTTTATTAGTGGGAGAACAGATTTGAACAAGACAAAAATCTATACCCAAATGGAAAGAACAACATGGATTCATCAAAATGGAATGCTGCTCTCCGAGCGATGTCTATGTGCTTCCATCCTAAGCACTCAGAGGACACCGCACAATCTGTCAGTGCTCTAAAACTTCACCCTTCTTGGCTCCGGAGAGTAACTAGGGGAGAAGAAATATGAATGTCTTCTCACAAGAAGCAGACTTAAATACAGTCTGGAACTGGTTCATCAGTTCATATTCCAACGTAGGGTCAGACTTTAATGACAAGGCCAATGCAAGCCAGTAACTTCCAGTCATAATCACAAATTCAGTGCCATGCAGACATGGCTGGAAATAAAACAGGCTATTTCACCACTCCCAGTTTTCTGGGAAGCCTACGTTTAATCTGTCCAGCTGAAAGTCATTTCAAGTCATTTAGGGTTGATAATTCTTAGTGTAGCCCAGCTTTAGGTCTGGTCTGATATTAAAGTGTTCTGAACAACACAACTGAGGCTGCACCTCCAGTAATGCTGTTGGTTCCACATCCTTGACAGCTTCACAAAATGGACTGGTGCCCAAAATGCAGAATGCTTCTGGAAATGCAGTCCTCCTCCTCTGCTCACCTTGCTGAGGTAAACCCTCCACCTAAAGACCCTGAAAGAAGCCCCTTTACACTTCACCTTCCCCTGTGTTCTCATTCAAGGCAGGAGCTCCCCTGTCTTTGCTGGGAACTGGCTTTTTTACGCATCATGATTTTGACCAGACTGTTGAGTCATCCTGCTCTAATTGTTTTAATGACAATTAAAAAGCCTTATTTCTGATCAATTAAAAGCACATGAAAATTGAGCCCCGAGGCAATGAACAAGTGGAAGAAGAGAAGCAGTCCCCGTGAAACCCAGGATTTCCTTGCCTTTCTCTTTTTTATTTCTTTGTATTTTGCCAAGTAACCTCAGAGAAGCAGGGTTTGCAAGGAGAGGTAACGTGGACTTCATTAAACCAAATGATGCAGCCCGGAGAAGCAGGTAAAATTTCAGATGCAGTTCCTTCAGGTCAATCATCATAAAATAGTTTTCAAAGGACTGCAAAATTGTGCTTATCTCCAGTGATAGCAAATGTGCTTTTGAGCTTTACCACTTCTTATTAAAGCCTTAACGTGTTGGTCTGGGGGTGGACACAAGCCCTGCACAGCACAAATGGAGCAGAAGACTTCTCCATTTGAGTTTATGTACTAGAAAAAGCATAGACTCTAGGAAAGGATCCTTAGTTTGTGCAGTGCAGTACAATGCAATCCCAACATATCCTCAGATACCTCTAGTGGAAACACAGAGATGTCAATTCAATACAAGGAAAAGATTTTCACAATGAAAGCAGTTAAATACTGGAATGTGTAAAGAGGCCGTTGAACCTCCCCCCACTATTTCAAACTACTTTCTTGGAAATCACTGAATTGCTCCCAGGATACGTTATTTTTTTCTTAATGCCTAAAAATAATTTTAAAAATCAGAGAAAGCACTGGTGGAAACATCTCCAGATTCATGCCTCAGCTGTTGTTATTGTCACCTTTTGTTTAGGTCACTTCAGCAAGACCCTTGAAAACACCCTACCTTGGACCTTACCGCTGCACTTTGCATACTTCTTTGTCACTCTGTACCTACCTTTGGTCTGTTAAGTCACTAGACACAGTCCCTTGTCAGTATGAGTATATGGAGGAAGGCTCTGCTCACCTCCTCAGGAGACCCTTTATGTGCGCTTGGAAATGGCTGCTCTGCCCTAGTGCCCATAGCCTGAGCCCCAGCAAGGACTCGGACCTGGCAAACTGGGGCAGCCTGAATGCTAGGATGTGGAGGAGGATAAGCCAAGCCTGAGGTGAAAGCAAGCCTCCCTTCTCCCAGGCAGCCACGAGGGGCTTATGGAGAGCCTAGGTCTGTGGCACTCAGCTGGACAACAAAGCAAGCCTGGAGGACATCCTGCCATGACAGATAGGGAGTGTGGTTGCTTTTTAACCTGTCATTTACTTTTCTCTCTCACAAATCTGTGTTTTCTCCTTCTGAAGAGTTGCTTTAGTACGTTGTGTTATAATGAAACACAGCTAAAGAAACTGCAAGTCTTTGGTCTCTTTCTGGCATATTCACTTTGAAAAAGGGGAAGAGAAGTTCCAGTGATAAAGGACATGAGGTCTAAACACACTCCCCTTCTTCCCCCTAGGTACCACGCTTTGAGGGCATTTTGGAAGGCAGACAATGTGTTTTACTCTGCTTTGTGATCCTGGGTGCTGCATGTCTGCAGCTATTGCCAGTTTCCTTAAAGAGAGAACAAAGATGCTTTCTCAACTCCCTGAGGCTCTGTTATGAAGTATTTAGTAAGCGACAGTGATCTCATTTTGTGACATTCTTATTTCTAAGTTAGTACTGATAACCCCACATGGTGTTAAAAGGCTCCAACATACCAAAGGCTCTATCAAAGGCAAAATATAAAAACTAAACCCTTTTGCTCTCAGGAATTACAAGCTCCTACACAACCCAGTTGTTAAGGTCGGTGTCCTGGCCAAATTCCAGCCTGAGCACTGTCATCCTTTCTCCCCACTCCTCCTGGAGTCTTCCTTCTTCTATCCAAGGCAGGATTAGGGAATAAAAAACCCGACTTACAAACATGCCCTGTCCCAAAGGTGTGTGTCACAGCACCGGGCTCAGAAAGCCCCCTGGTATTTACATCATAGTCAGAGCATTAAATCCTTATTTCGAAGCTTTACAAGACTAAAAATACCATGAATACATAACTCCACCGAACAGAAACTCCGTACACACTGTACATAAATATTTTACTATTAAGTCATTGTAGGTCAACATTAAAAAAGACTTATGACTCATTTCAAGTGGATCTGCAAATGCAACAACTGTGCATTGCAGGCTGGTTGGACTTGCGTACATGTAAATAATTTTTGTGTATTTGTTAACATTCACACAGCAGACAAATGAGTGGCTTATAAGTAACTGAGAAAACACAGTACCCTTCCAAAAGTTACATTTAACATTTTAACATCAAAAACCAAAGAGCTCAAAAGCAGCTCGTGCACAGAATTAAAGAAATGTGAAAAATTAGTGTCAGAAGCTTAAAAGATAAAGTGACCAAGCACTTGAAATCGTGCAGGTCTAAGAGGTGATTTTCAGGTCCTAACACTTTTTGACTTTAATATTAATTACTGAATCAACATAAGAATCAAAAAGACACTAGTGGCACCCAAGTGACCTCGACCTGCACCGTAGTAAAGAACTGCGAGGAGAATCCAGGGGAGTCACAAATGGATATATTTAAGCCCAATTTATTGCCTTACTGAGCCCTCTGAAGCCAAGAAGCTGAAACTATTTGTGTGCCGTCAGTAACCTGGAAAAGATTCTCCATGTAACAGCGGCTTCAGATGTGGAAGGTGGCAGCAGTGTGACAACATACACCAATATACTCATTTAGTTAGCATCAGGCTTAGTGCAAGCCTCTGATAAATGTTCCGCAGTTGATGTAAGGTCTTTGCGTGCACCCTAGTAACAAAGTCGCTTTAATCCAGCAGAAAACTGTGCAGTGCCAGATTTCTCAGCTCCGTGGTCTGCCCTGTGCCAGCGAGAACACTCTTGCTTAATGTGTGAACCTGGATTAGGCAATTGAACTAGCTGCAACTCTCCTCTTTCTTATGTTGGATCAGTTTTTAGCCAGACTGTTGACTGAAGACTGCCCACCCCATGGATATAGAGATGTTAGTGCCAGGGAGTGAGGGGTTAGGGACACCACCAACCCCCGGGGAAACAGCTCAGGCTTCTGCCACTGACTGCAGATTCACAGAGACCTGTAACACAGAGCTGTTTGCTAAATTCATAGGGCAGGACTCTCTGTATGTGACTTGTGCTTTCCTTCATGCTCTTCAGGATTTAGTTTCCTCACAACATTGGCTCAGTAACCGGTCAAAAGAAACCACTGCCAGACCGCTCACTTGCACATCTGTAATAGTGGTCCATTTGACTGATACAGGTTTGCCAAGGAGAACTTAGTCTTATTCTGGAGGACCAAGGAGCATCCTCTTTACTGTAGAATTCTTTTATTCCTCCTTGAGTGTATGAGTTAGTGTTTTTGTACAACTGAAACGCTCCTTAACTTTACTACCCTACATCTCAAAGTCATTAAATTATTTTCATATAACACTCTGCTCTTCCTCTTTATTGACTGTGCAACCTAAACTTGTGTAAATGGCAAATTTCATTAGCATACTCTTGATTTTCCATAAAGCTCCCTAGTGAAAACATTAAATCTGATCAGGCCTACATCCTGCACAAGCTGAATTTCAGATTAAACTTCCCCTAATGTTTTGGATTTGAAACCCAAGACTAAACCAAGGCTAATGTACTAAACCACAGGTATTTTACTCAAATAACCTATGCGCCAAAGACCACCAAAATTTAAGGCAGGAAATGGCAAACACATGGGTTTGCTCCATGTACTAATTTGCAGTTGGTGCTGTAAGTCCCCTTTCTCCCCCTGATAAATAAGTGTAGGCTCCAACAAGTATTTAGAGCATTCATCTAGAGAGTGACTGTAGAGATTTGTCTATCAATCGTTCACACTTGGTGCTGCCCTCAACTGATCACCCCTTTAATTAACCATGTTAAACCAGCTCCCTGAAGCTTATGATGCTTCTGTCACTTGCCTGTGGGTTTCCTCTTCACTACAAGCCTCAGTGCTTCCATTAAATTTACAGTGAGAAGAAACCAATAGAGGAAATGATGAAGGATATCCCTGGGCTCCATTTGAAAGACTATTAAAGAAAGGCTTCACAGCAAAAGAGAATTTAATAAAATAGCCCTTTATTTTTTTCTTTGATGCCTAAGGAAAAGAAACAGAAAGAATATATTTATTTTTGCTGTATTTAAAATGCTTTTTGTAATAGCAAAACACAAATTTCTAAGCAATGGTGCACCACCATAGAGGACTTAGTGTAATCACCAGTTGTAATATTCTAGTCCCCTGACCAGCTGTATCCATGGTTTCATCTTTGAAAATGTGAATATTAACATCCTGTGTACAGGAAGAAGTTGGAAACAAAGGAAGGTTTACTTAGACTGTAGGTAGATGGACTATATCCTTATAGAATCTTCTGAGAAGTCTCACCTATGTATTAAGAATGCAATGGCCACCTTAGAGGTCTACAAGATTTTGTCAGGTCAATATTGGTGGCACCACCATTATCTCCTTTAATGAGTATTGTAAAGGGCAAAGTGCCAAACAATTAACACATTTCTCCGAGTCTTGCACTTAGGATAACACATATTTCCCAAGAGTGGGAAGGAATTTATTTGGCTTACTTTCAATTTGTGCAAGAAGGGTACAAATCTCACCTCAAGAGCAGCGAGTCTGGTATACCATTACCAGTTTCTGCAGGTACACATTTAAGAGTTAGGAAGGCTTCTTCTGGGCTCACAAAACTAATAATGATGAAGTAAATGACTGTTGGCAAATATGCATTTTGCAAAATGAGGCATTATAGCACCTTGAAAAAGTAATGGCGATCATATGAAAATACTCTTCCTCCTTGCCTTCTTCTGAACAAAGGCAAAACCCCCAGACCGTAGTAACTCTGGATGAATTCAGTGGTTTTCAGTGGTTAATGCTCTATGCAACCATCATCTGTTTTGGCCAAACATTTTTATTTTTACCAGATGTGATACAGAGTAAGCAAAATGTGGGCGATTAAGAGCTGGAATGGATAGATCCAAGCAGGGACCACTGCGAATTCAGTGGAACCGGTTTACTGGAGCCATGTTCCCATTTTGTGTGTACAACCCCTCTGGATAAATCAGAAAGTAATTCAGCTCCCTCTAATAAAATCTTTCGTGCAACAAACACGACTTGAAGCAAACTGCAACATCCCTGTTCCACTCATTGAAAAAAAGAGTTTGGCCTGCCAGCAAATGCAAACTGGAATGCAATGTGCCAGATCTGAACAGCTGTATGTATCCCACTTCTCCTGAGGCTCCATCACATGCCACATGCCAGTCACCGTAATTAGTGAGAGTTAGAAGGAAAACTCACAGTACAGTCAGCAAACGTAGAGCATTATACATAAATAAAAGATTACCGCTCCCCAGTGCTCTTGTCTCTTCTAATTCCGGTTTATTCTCCCCACAGACCAATAGCAGTGTTGAATTCTGATGAAGCAAAGTGTGGTTCAACCTCGGGCATTTTGTGAGGCAGAGAGCAATTAATTGGTGCTAAAGCAGTACATAACAACATGTGTTTTTCTGCTACGGAAATGGCCAACTAAAGAGTTAAAAAGTTTGGCATTACCAACAAACTTTAGCTATGAATTAAAACCTTACTTCATTTATCTTTCCCCATTGTGAAATAACTGCTGCCTGATTCATTTCAGCATTTGAATATGGTTTTAACTGTAACCTGCCCATGTGGGCTATAGAAGCCGAAGGACAAATAATGTGCTTAGTATTAAATACGCGCTTAAATGTTTGCTGAATACAGCTTGGATGAATTACAGATTGAGTGATAAGGCTTGATAGGAGAAACCACAGCATAATTTTCATCCATGGCTCTCCAGACTGCAGACTGGAACAGCAGCAGTTTCATTGTGCCCCTGCAAGAACTAATGAACCATAACACAGTTGCTAATTTGTCTTTTGCTTCCTGGAAACACAGAAGGAAAAGGCAAGTGGTAAACGGGAGACACAGATCCAAAATTCTACCCTTCCTCCCATCCTAGAGCCATCACTCACAGAAGGATCCTTCTGTTTCACCTCTGAAAGTCACTATTAACTTAATGCTTCCATATGCAGAGGGCAGGGATGGGCACACCTAGGAAAGAATGAAGGATGTTCAACGTTCATCTGGTTTTATTTACAAGCGGCAAAATCGTTAAACTATGATATTTTTAGCAAAATTACAATTTGGAGCTGGCATGTTGATTCCACACAGTTGGAGCCCTCTTCAATGCCAGCAAACATACTTTGATTTATTGCTCTTTTATTCAGGTCAAGAACCATAACCTCAGGAGCAGTCAATGCATTGGTCTTAGTGCTTTAGACAAGAGGTGAACGTGGCCTTCGGAATTAAAAGTGGTTATGCTGTGAAGGAGAGGACAATCTTCTAAGTGCTGAAACAAGTTTTCTCTAATTAGCTATAACCAAATTTGGCTGCAACCTACTGAAACAGACAACAGGGTAGGGAAATGGAATTGTTTGATATGTTTAAGGGAAATTAAATCTGGAAATTGGGAATAAGCTTGAGCATAAAAAAAAAAAAAACAAAACCCACAACAAAACTCAAAGAGAAACATTAAAGAAAAAATTAAAAGCCGGGAGACGATTAATTTCAATCATAAATCATTCCTTAGATAAATGGGGACTGGCAGAATTTTAAGATAGTGCCAGTGCAAACATCCTAAATATCTTGAAATTAAAATAGAACACAGTGAGCTTCTGACAGCACTTAATTTCTCTCATCCAAACAACCACAGTTCAAATGTTACTTGTGCATTCTCTATGCTTTGATCAATAATGTACCAGTACCTGAAGTACAAGCAGCAGCATCTGTACTCAAAGAAAAGCAAACAACCCCAAACACCCTGTAGAGCTGAAGGAGGTACTCAGTACTCCACTGGAGACTAGAACTGGTTCTCTAAATGCCCTTCCTCAAATTTACAGTCAGAAGTTGGCGGTTATACAAGGAAAACTAGGAACACAAGCATCATCGCTCCCAACAAAAGCAACACAGTTCATTCAAGTCTTCCTGATGACCTGTGTAATAACAGGAGGCATTTACTGCAGTGTGCCGAGTAAAAGAAGTGTGTTGATTCGTGTAGTTAGGAGAGAATGAGAAGAAACTTGCTCTTTGTGGCAACCTGACAATTCACTGGCAATTCCTCTTAGGCTGATGGTGGCTAATGTTATGACAGGTGTCAAGGAGAAACATATACAAAAAGGCAATCTTAAAACAAAATCCATGAAAATATAATGAACCTTTAAAACTTGGCACCATTCCTTTAAAGTGAAAACAATTAAGCACCATTTTAAGCCAAGTAGCCAAAGGGAATGACAGAAATCAAACATTTTTATTTCCAGATTAAGTAACATTAAGAGAAGAAAAACACAAAACACAAAGAATAAAAAGGATTGGTTCTGCATTGCTAAACCGTAAGGGACAAAACCCAGTGTTGGCATAACATTTTTCATTAACTACAGCAGAAGCAAAATGTACATATCAGTGTTACACATCCTCTTCTTGCCTAAGGCTCTGATTAAGTTCCCCAAACTTTCTTTGCTCTACAGCTTTTAATGCACCACCACATATTCTTTTCTGCTATCATTGAACATGTCAGAGAAATATCTCTGCAGCACACTAAATCTAGGTTAAGAATCATGGAGACCAGGATTCTCTTTTCTTACTTGGGATATTAAAATGGCCACGGCGAGGGATTTTCTTCTAGTCAGCTACATCCATATCTGTAAAATAACACTCTCGGTTTTGTTACAGCATCAGCCACAAGTACTCAGGTGACCCAAAGTAATTATTATTTGATTGATAATGGTCACTGGAGAATTTCTCTTGCATAAGAAACTCTCCTGACACGAATCTGACACAGGTGACATGGTTTCCTCCCATATAAATTCCTTTCAGTTTCTGGTGTATACCATAGGTGCTTAAGGTAATGCAGCAGGGGAGAATGCGGTCTATGGGATTTTTCAGAAGTACATAAGAAAGAATAGTTCCTTAATTTTTCATCTCACCGCATCTTCAAACTGTAAAACATTCCCTTGACAGAATTCCCTTTCCTTTACCAAAGGCTGTAACACTTGCAATCTATAATAACTGCTGTATTGTAACATCAGGCAGGAAAATACTACTCCTGACACAAACATCCAGACAGAGGCTGAATAGTCACTGGTACACTTACCTGGGTAACAAGATATGCACATTCAGGTGCTTATAACTCCTATTTGACCAGTTCCAAAAAGCACGTTTCCCTTCACTTTGTTTAGGATGCAGGGAGGAGAAGGGGAGTATGTGTAACAACATGCATTATAGCGCACATAGAAGTAATACAGTGCATATAGATAATACAGGTGTAACAAGTGAACAAAGATTGCTAACAGATTTCCTTTGCAAGTATGATTTCCATTGTGCTACACACAACTAGAACTGTGTCTCCTTCACACATAGAATATTCTGGGAAAGTGTGATCATGCTTCAATATCCATAAACCAAACCCAGCTGTTAAACTGGTAGAAGAAACATCCTTAGCCACTAGCAAGTGAAATTCTCCCTGCAGCATGAAGGAGTTTTTATCAGTTTTAGAATGATGCTAAGTGCATTTGACTTTCACAGACACATGCTCCCTACTAGAGGAACAAACTGCACCTAAAGCTTTCTACTCCTCCTCCATAGGATACTGCAGAAGAGCTGTGGAATCTGGATTTCTCATGGCCGCATACACGCGCCCATGGTGGAGGAAAGACGGCAAGTGCATGTCTTCCATCCTCTGCTGTGCATCCCAGCAGGTTCCCTGCAGTACTCTGAAAGCCACAGCTCTACCAGCATCTAGGCGGGCATTTGGTGAATGGTTCCTGCCTAAAGGTGAAACTGATGGAAAACTGGGGGTGATCTGCACTTCTCATCAAACCAAAGGTGAGAAACAATAAGAAGACAAACATCAACCATGGAATGCTCCAACCTGCTAACTGCACTTCTGGTCATAGCTTTATCTGACAGATTGCAGGCACCTCAGTAAGCCAATCATATAAGGCAGGCAAGAAAAATTCGTATTATTTTATGCTTTTGTGACTGATCTTGATGTGAAGGTATTGGATTTGCACTGATATAGCAATCAATATAAAATACTGAGCCGTACGCTTCATTTTATATTTCAAACCCTGACAGACTTTTTCAGGCACCATTAAAACCTCATTTATGCACTGAGCTTAGCATGAAGCAAATGTACAACCTGAGTACTCTGTACTAGTGCCACTAGGATAACATCTTAGGATAGAGGACCACAGACATGTGGTCTTGTCACACCCACCAGAAAAGAGAGCTGTTTGTTCCAGTGAGGCTCCTACACTGTTCCACTCCCACAGAATCAAAGGATAAAGAATAATGGCTTTTATGACAAGCAAAAGGAATACAGATCACAAAATCACTGTTATTCAGGCGAATCACAGTGTATTTTATGCTATTAAATGTATCCCCTCAAAAGAAAGGCTTGAGTTTTAGGCAATCCAATTAGCATTTGAGTGTGTGCCTAAGCAATTAACGCACAGTCCAAGTTAACACGTGGTCCAAGTATATGTAACTGTTTTGACATCTTGGCCAGGACTCCAAAACTAAATATTTCCATTGTATTACTGATGTCAGGTCCCCACCAGGTCTCCTGAAGTATTCTGTTGTTTTCTTTTTCTCATTATTTTATTTTTCTATACATCTTTGCATGGCCAAGATCTGCCTGGAAACAGAATACAGGGAATTAAAGTAACAGGGAAAACCAGCAAAATGGAGCAATTCAGAAGTCCACAATATTAATAATAGAGTTTTTCAGGAGCTCAACATGAGGAGACTTTCAGCAAACTTCAGAATACTAAAGGCTGGCTTAGAGGACAGGTCAAAACAAAATACCAAAACACTCATGCCATATATCCCAATTACTGTTAACATACTGCACTTGATTTAATTCCAGGTTCACATTTCCATTGACAGCCTCCATAAAGTCAGTGACAACTTAAGCTACCAGATTTCTCATGCCAATCTCCCAAGTGTGGAGAAAGTTTTAGCCTATGCCTAGAAAAAGATCATTTAATACTGCCAGTAAAACGTCTCATGCAGACGCTAGTAAATAAAACAGTTTCTCCTGTCTAATTCTAATGCACTATATAATGTGTGAAATCTTTCCTTGGCAGGGAAGCTGGGGGAAACAGCTCCTTGCTCTGACTCCTTCCTTCAGCAATTTCTCAGTTGTGTATGGGCCTAGAAACACAAAAAATGACTCAATTCTCCTACCTGACAAAACCTCAGCTCTTTATCTCCTAGAGCAAGAAATTAAAAGCCAGCTATTTTCTCTTTAAACATCACTTAAGGGATTATCCAGCTTTAACAATTATATGTCACAAAAATATTCCCAGCCATCTTGTATCAGTAGAAATAGATCATTATTAGTATTGCTGAGAGTTCGGTGACAACGTGTTAGCAGTTAGAAACTGCTGACAAGGGCAAGGAACCCAGTGAGTGCAGTCTATCACAAATCCTTACGTGACATGGGCATGGTGTGAGGGTTGAAACAGAAAATACAACCTTCAGCAAATGTCCTCATTTGAAATACCTGGAAACGGGATGTAATTGTGTCCCAGAAAGATGACTTTGCTGTGGAATAGGCATGGAGCAAGCCTACTGGGATGGAGAGAAGAAGGAGGAGTTTATCTGAGCCCGATTTGTTTGGCTTTCCAAAATGAAAGCTGCGAACTATTACGACTGCTATCCATAAATACGCCCAGACAACACATATTCAAACTGAAAAATAACACTGAAAGAGGAGTAAGTATACCTAAGGTACCCACACTGGTAGAGCAACGAGTGGCCATGATGAAGATGCAGCTGAAAAGTCACATGAAATCATTGCCGGTGATGCAATGGGATTCTAAAACTCTCCCCTCCCATTAACAACTGGACAAAATGTTTGACCTGTTTGAAAAGGGAATTTGGCCAATTTACGTCAGGACTTGTACAGTCGAGAAGTCTGGATTCAATAACGTCAGAGTACTGACTGAGGAGACTTTGCGATGGGTTGTTTATCTAGTTTGTGCAGGTCTACCATGATGCCACCCCAACCATTTCACGTTCCCAGTTTCAGAACCATTCTCCTTTACAAAGCATGCATACTGTTCCTTTAACTGAGTTAACTTCAAGCACTACAGCGATGCACAGGTTTAACATTACAGAGAACAATGTCCAGTGAATTCCACCTAAAGCTGGAAATCCAAAACTGCTGGAAGAAAACAGATCCTTTTCAGGCTCAAGCCTTGCAAAATTTCCAGGTTTTGTCCCTTTTATTTCCAGAAGTCTCCTTTCCATCTCAATTCACTTTTAACTAGCTCTAACACCACAGCCACAGACAGTCCGTGTGTCTACACCACACTGGCAGACATTATATTCTCAATATTTTATTACAGCTATTAAAAGCCATCACAGGATTGGTTTGTTTCTAAGCTCAACAAAGCCATATTAAATGAAAAGCGCAGTGCAGAAGTAGAGGAAGAACTTTACAATCACAGTTGACAGCTTAGCTATTTATGCTGTAAATGCATCATAAATTATTTCTGAGGTCTTCATACATTCCTCTATTTGGTCTGTAGCAGGCTCATAAATAGATTGATAGACCTTTATTAACCAGTGATGATATCTAAACTTTAAAGTACAGCAGTGCCATAGCCTGCACTCAGAAGCGCAGTGCCGGTTAGAATTGCCAGACCTGCTCTTCACAAGCAGACGCAGTGAACATAGGAAACAGTTTCAACATGAGAAATAATGACTGATTTTTCTCACCAAGGATCTCAGACACATGAGAAGCGAATTTCCGGAGATGCTCAACACAGGCAAAGCCATACATAATTTCAGCTTTCCCAGGGCCCTCTCCTGTTGCTATCCCACATAGCTTCCATTTGCCCGTCTTTTCTACGTCCATCCGCTTCCTTGCTGCCTACTCCACTACTTCTCCTTTCTTGGTTATCAGCACTTGCTAATGGCCCATCTTTTGCTTCTGTTGAGCTGACCCCTAGCCCTTAGAAATCCTTCAGCTTTTCTCCAGGTCCTCACTTCTTATTCTACCCACTTCGTTTTCCCTCTCCTCCAACCTGCGCCTGCATCTGTTTCTATTTGTTGCCACACTTCTTTTCCACCAGACCTTAGTCCTCTGCCTCCTGATCTCAACCCTTTTGGCCTAGTTAATTACTCTCCCACCTATATAGGTGTGTATATAAATATACCCCTATCTATACATATAGGCTGGTGTGTAGATAGATAGATAGATGATAGATATGTAGAGGATAGATAATAGAGAGATAGAGGAGTTGCACCCTCCTCTACCACTCAGGGTATGGAGGGGTTTGTTTTCCTTCTGTTGACCAACAGCTTTTAACAAATGAAGGACTAAGGACATGAAACTGCTCCTCAACTGCTTCATGTCTGCGATGGGAACGTACTTAATTCATCTGCAGCGATGGTATACACTGAGATTTATTGTCCCTGTAGGATAAAGTGACAACACTTTCTTTTTCATTAAAATGTTACTGTAAAAGATAATGATTTCTGCTTAGAAAAGTTCGTCTAGAGTTGGGTTGGTTTTTTTTCTGCTTTTCCAGCAGGAAAAATTAGAGAGAGTAAGAACAAAATAAAGGAACAATAAAAAGTTGCTCAGAAAATTGTAATTTACAAACTTAGGTATTTCTACAAAAATAGAGTAATTTACTAACATAAAACAATGTACAAGGCTTAAAAGTAAGATATTTATGCAAGAACAAGTCACCAAGAGGGAATAAATACAAATATACTGCTTGCAAACCCCCAAAATCTAAAATTATAACAATAAAATCACAACCTACAAAGTACATTTTCTGTAGGTATCTTATTTGACAGCTGCTGGATTCTGAACACACAGACCCTTGGTCTGACCCTGTATGGATGCTTTTACACAGCTCTGGTACCTCACCTGCCTTGCCTTCTACCCTGCACCTTCTCCCACACACTGCTGTCTCACCAGCCAGCCCACAGTCTCTGACAGGCTCCCGTACACCCTAGAGCAGGGACCTGCAAACCACACACATCAGATTACTTTGATTCCTTAATGTCTGTCTCAATGTTTTTAATGGTTCTTGACAGACAAATTAGCCCAAGAAGTACCTGGCAGCTCCACCACAACGCAGTAACAACAAACACCGAGCACAAAAAGGTAAGAAACAGTTGTTATTCAGACTCTTAAAACAGTCAATACTTCCCAGGCCAAGTTTTTATTCAATTGCTCAGAAGTGATAATTTAAGCCTGCTGCTGAATCCTCACTGCCCCCCTCTGTACATAACATGCCTAACTGTACTGCTCAGCAACACACACTTGTGTATTGTTAGCTTGGGCTGGGAGTGCAAGCACAGGCTCTGGAGGCAGAGATGTGATGATAGCTTCATGCAGCGTGAGATTGCTCAGCTCTGTCCCCTTTGGACGGACAGTGAGAAAACTCAAGTATGTTCACCTCATATCCTGCAGTTAAAATAGAGGAGACCAGCAACAAGATTCAGCAGTATGGTTCTCCTTAATAAAAACACTGCTGAGGAACAGAGATTCCACAAGGCAACCTTGTGAGCCTTTCAATCACGCCTCTTCAGTTCTATCTCATCTAGGTTTGAAAGGTGCATTATGCAGAAGGAGTGAACTTCGGCATGTAGAGTACCTGATTTTGCTACGGCCCCTGAGCAGTTAAGTAATTATAAAGTATACAGCTTCTGCTTCTGCCTGGCAAAAGCCATGCAAAATGAAACAACCAGCATTTACACACGTCCAAGGTTTTCAAAGTGCTTTACAAATACTAACATTGCAAGTAAAACTGCACAGGAACCCAAAATAAGGAGATCAATAAACAGGAAAAATGCGTCCCGCTTCAAACCTTTTCTTTTAAAGTTAAAGGGGTACAAGGGGTTGGCAAGTGAATGAACAGTGGAGGAGACACAGAAATTGAGAGCTAAGAAAGGTGAAGTCGTCTGATGCAGTGGAGAAAAGGACTGGTGTTAACCAGAAAACCAAAGATAAGAAAAAAACAAAGTGGGTTAAAACAAAGCTACTGGGCAGTCAAATGAGGACAGCCACAGAAAGAACATGAATCAGAGATAAATGCAACATGACAGAATAGCAATTCTTAAGTGTATCACACGCATTAGATGATACAAAATGGTAGTAGAGTAGCCTTATGCAATAACACTGTGAAGAAATAGGAAAAGGACAGCAAAGTCAGTGCAAAACCTTTTGTGATCAAAATCGCTTTAGAGAAACACAGCAAAAGAATAGTGAGATCCATTGAAGACCTACACAATCAGACTTGGATGCAGGCTAAAGTAAATTCTGTCAAAAACGTTTCCATACAACTTCATGGAAAGATAAAGGGAAATGGTAGTAGGCAGATGTCACCTGGAGGTGATTACTGTGTTTCAGGGACTTGGAGCAAATAAGAAGTAGGGATCTCCCTCTTCAGCCATCTTATGAGATATTCTCTTTGACAGCCATATTATTAAAATAATGCTATAGGAGACCTGGAATTACATCTCATTATTTGATAACATAGACTAAAAAACCTGAATCGAATGCTTAACCACAAAATGCCATGATATAACACAGCTGTGAAAGGTTAAACCAGGAGAGGTATTTAAACAGGACCAGTGAGGCTTCATCTGGAATAATGTATAGAATTCCACCCAAGGAAAAGAAATTCCAGCTGCACTAGTAGCATGTCTGAGGGAATTAACATGTATTTTAAAGAGGAGGCTCTTGGTTTGTATAACCTCAAAAAATAAAAGTTGAGAAGGATTTCATCTATTTTCCACTCTTTCTCATTGCAGAACTAATCAGCAGCAAGGAAGAAGAACCATTTCAGCTAAAGGTTGATGCTGGCACAAGAACCAATGATATAAATTGGCCATAAACACAGTTAGGTTATAAATTAGAGTCTATCTAGGAAGCAAGGTGAAAACGGGGAATAGAAATAGCAGATGCTAAAAACCACACCTAGTTGGGCTAATCAGTATACAAAAATGATTACACAAATGTGGCTGCATAAGGCTGGGTATGATGATCAACAAGGTTTCTGTTTGCCTATATGCCCGTTTCCCCAATTCTATCAGTCAGACTGTTTCTAACTCAGGTCTCTGTTTCCATGGATTAGACCAAGGAAGAAGCACCCGCAGTGCTAGAGGAAGCCAGGGAACCACATGCCTACCCTGCAACAGTGTCTTACTTATTCACGCTGCCAGAAGGACCCATTGTGAATTACTGAGTCATGGGAATCAAGGAGTGAAAAACCAGCCTTGCCAGATGTGCTTTTTTCACATATTTTGACAATTATAGTTCAGCTTAATCATTTATGATAATACTTCATAATGTTCTAGCGAATGCTCTGGAGTATACTTTGGAAAAAATAATGAAGTCTTAAGTAACATGGCAACTCACTCAGCTTTTAAATCTTTGCTGAGAAGCAGGAGGAAACAGCCAGTGTTTTGCACAGATTATGGAGAATTATTGTAGTCAAATTAGGAACACTTCCATTATTACTTTCCCATCAGTTTCTTAAACATCAACTACTCTGAGACTGGTTATACAGCAATGAGACACCCACAGACAAGATCAAATAAGACCATAGCTTCTCAGCTTTAAAACCATGTAAGATAGGGTTAGGCAAAATAAACCAGAGGAATGGACTAATAATTTCTGCGCCCACATTTAATTCACTACTCTGATTCTCACTGAAAATCAGCTGTTAAGTCCTCTGTAACTTCACCTTCTACTGCCCTGCTTATCACGGCTTTGCTCAGCAATTCAGCTGGCTGCAAACTATCACAAAAATGCTTCTTTCACTTAAAAATTAAAAAGAGGAAAAAAAAAGGAAAAAAAAGGAAAAAAATCATTCTGATCGAAATTTTCCATCCGACTCCTTCATCACAACTTCTGGACAGGGCTGGATAAGCACCAGAAAACCATCACATGACCTGGCAGAGCTCATTCACACAACACATAATGTTGATAGAAGCAGTTAAACATCTTGTGTCAGTAACACCAACAACTATCTCAGCTTTGGAAAACATCAACAACTGAGCAGTGCCTGTACTTAATTTCAAGGAAATTAAGGAAGCCTGTGGCAGTCACAGAAATTTGCTATTTCCAAACTTCCTTGTTTTGCTGATTGGCAGCAGTTGCCGTTCTAACATAAGGTGGAAAATAGGAACAACTTGCACAGATCTATCATATGTTCCACATTCTGTAAGTGTTTAGGTGGGAAAGAGTTATTGTTCCAAAGCTCAGAAAGAGGTAATAGAGTATTCACTGCAGATGCAAGTCTGAGGCACTCTCCATTTCATAAAATCAGAATCCTTCCAAATGTTGTGCCAATGGAGACAGTAAACTGACAAGAAATGTAGATCAATGTTCTTTAAACATTTCAGCTTTTCTGATAAGCAAACATTTCAGTCTGTGTAATATTGTCAAACTACAGCTGCAGAGAATTTTGAAGAGGCTCCTATGTACGCTTTAAATATTCCTATTCCTTTCTCCCAGAAAATGTTCTCAAGAGAGCATAACGCCAACACAATCCTGTTCACATTGCAGTCAGTTCCCTGTGGAGAGGGATTGTGACAGAGAACGGGCAAAACCTCAACAAAAGCTTGGAATCTGATGCCACTGCCTGACTGAGGCACCTCACAAACTGCACCAGTGCAAACAGTGAGCTAATTTGCCCCTTGATTTCTGCATGAAAAACCTGACTGATGTTGCCCTGACAGAGGATTTGGCAGGGCAGGCGGAAGGCTACAGGCATTACATTGCCATTCCATTAGCATTTAATCTTTCCTTCGCAAGATGCAGCGTTTTCCTGAGAAATGTGATCTTTGCAAGATACCAGACTCCGGGATCTGTCAAATAATCAAAAAGCTCATTTCCTGGCACACGAAAATCTTCCCATGAAATAAGACTTTTTGAATGACATGGAGAAGCTACCAAACTTCTTGGTTGATGGGAAGAATTATAAATACCTCACACTAAGAGGCAAAAAGAGACTTTAATAGTACGGTGACTTCATATACATGTGAAAGGATCTATATAAATTCCATCACTAAAGCTAAATCCAAAAGGAGATAAACAGAGTAATGCACCTAAGTCCCAATGGACTCGGGGACCTTGTCCCGTGTAATCACAGAGGAATAGTGATTTGTACACTTTGGTCTGTGTACAAAGTTCACGTTGTTTTGCTTGTGCAAAGACTAATACAGAGACATTTGAAAGGCAGGAAGCAGCTCTGCAAATGGGTTGTATTTTGCAGCGTTCCTTCCACATGAACCAGTAAAACTCTTAAATTACTCTCTTTCATTGCTCACAGTTAGGAAAACAAGACAATATTATGTAAAATTAAATGATGATTCAGTATCCCCTTAAAGTATTTTCTTTGTACCTTTTCCCTTTCTTTTTACTTTTGCTATCAACTCGCAGAATAAAGAACAAGAAGTCTGCCTTAGGCTAGTACAAAACCATTCAAGCTGACACTTCTGGCTGCAACAGCAATGACTATTCACTTTCCAATATACACTATTCAATAGATCTGTTTTGATGATAAAAATTAACCTGTGAGACACCAAGTAGGGGTGTTCTCCATGTAGCAGAAACTTCCTGTACTTTGAAGATAAGAAAAACAAATAACGTTATTAAACCTGCCACAAGCCAGAAAACAGTAACATGGCTTGCTAATCACTTTGCAATGCCTATCAATATGTTGGCTGTGGCTTTCTCAAATAAAAACTTAACCCAGATAGTTCATTGTTACTCTTTACAATAACCAAGATTCACCATATAAAGACAAGACAGGAATAAGAATAGCAACTAGAAAACTGAATTTTCATGTCATATTTCAAAGAGATTGAGCTCTGCAGGCTTCATGAAGACTTCAAGGGAATTTGAGATACAGCATTTGAGCTCATTACAAGAGCTCAAAATCGAGCAAGATCAGAAATGCCAAGAGAAAACAAAAGATATGCCTAGTATCTTCCAGAAAATCAACTCGTGTCTATGACTTTACATCAACATATAAAACGATAGTAACAACAGAATCAAGCACCTTTGCATCAAGTTGGTTCTGGAAAGTGACATTAAAATACTGTGTGCTTGTATGCTTTCATGAAAGACAGTAGAAGCCTCCACATTGACACAACAGCTCAGCTATGCAGCCTTTCAACCTTATGGAACAACAAAGTTAGTAACACTGCTTTAACAGAACCTGAGATCTATACATTTCAATGGCTTTTAAGTGACATTATTTTAATGACCTTTCACCTGACCATCCTCTCCCTTTTGGTACCTTGCATGGCTATTTTGCACTTCTCCTCTTCTGCTTTTCTCTCTGTCGGCTTTAAAGACAACCCTAGTTTCCTTCGCATCCTTCAGCTGCTGTAGGCTACGGGAGCACTAAGGATGGGTGGCTGGCTCTTGCAACTTTCCAGTCTCAATTTTGCTATTGAGAACATAGATACTTATAGAAAAGCTGTGAAGAAGATGAAGCCCAATACACTAACATGTTAACACTTCATGTACATGCTTAACATTCTTCACCACCAAACTAACAGTTCAGAGACATGTACAATGAACACAGATGTATGACTAAATCAATACCAAAGGCTTGTTAACGAAAAGGACCATTTTATAAGTTGACTGCTATGGTGTATTCACCCCCTGTTGTGTAACAGAGGTCCTGGTACAACTTTATCCTCTAGTATAGCCACAGGTTGCCATGGAAAGCAGTGGAGGAAGGCAGCATGTATACCAAGGTGTAAAAAGATACAGGCTTATCCAATAGTTCAACATGAGAAAAAAGGTCTCTGAGGTCTTATCTTGTATTGATTCAGCTCTTCATACAGTAGTTGGGGAAAAAAAAAATCTCTTTTCCTTTTGGACAAAAATAAAATGAATAAAAATCAAGCAATCTTACAGCATAGAGATTTTTTGTTCAAACAGTATTTACTTCTCTACAGGATTAAGCAAGCATCTATTCTCAGGGAGCAGAAAGGATAACCTGGATTAAGTTTGTTGCTTCTTCTAGTGAGAAATAACTTGTTTGCCAAATACTTTTGAATTAACTGAGCCATCCGGAAAGTGCACTTGAATTTGGAAAGTAGAGAAAAGTGGTAGTAAAGAAAAAGGCTTAGAAAACAAACACACCATCAAGAAAAATAATGTTCCAAATGGCTATATGGCAAATACTTATTGGTATATATCTATCTGACTTCCTCTGCAAAAACTCACTCGGGGCCCATAGATGGGTAGAAGGAAAAACAACATATGGCAGAACAATAAGAGACACAGAAAGAAACAAATATCATAAAGAGAGTTATAAACACTTAGCAAGACAGCGACAACTGCTTTCTTGAAACTTAGCTCCTAGATTTGCAATGTGAAAGATTTCAAACAATGTGAAATTCATGCATTTTGTCACTCTAATTGAGACATCATTGGCAACTGACTACCTGTATTACAATTCCTTACATTCTTCTAAGTATGTTCTTTAGTAAATGAGTGTCTAACACCTGCAAGAACCATAGTCACTCCCAGCTAGGAACAGAAGGCTTTTACCCAAGCTGGTGACAGAGGAAACAAGTACATAACTATACTCAGACATTAAGGTGACAACACAGAGCGAGCTAACTTCTCCACAAGGCCAGTCCAGAATGGACAGGCTGTAAGGAAACCAATTTGCAGTTACACAAGCAAACCCATTGACATGATAGCACAGAAGAGAGAAATCAAACCCTTCAGAAAACACGTAAGTTGCTGGAAGCACTGAAGGATCTGTGTGCTCTGCAGGTGGCATCCAGAACTTGCTAGAAAGAGGTGCTGTCTCTTGTTAGTCCAGTACATGTCCTGGATACTCTGAAGATCTCTTTCATAAAAGCTAGCTGACTGGTACAGAAGACAGATTAAAAAGTCTGTATCCACAAGAAGATTACTATCTTATAAGAATATTCTAGCAAGGCACAGGTAGAGAACTTTGAGCTGTGGATAGGATGAAGTGGCCCCAAATGTGTCATATTCTCCAGGAAAGCAGCTCATGTTCACAATCAGATGCCTGCAAGTTTCCAGCAACATCTTCACTTTGGTGTATCACAGAAGGAGGAGATACATAAATACCAAAAAACATTATCTCACTTTTCGACTCAAAGATGAAAATGACAATTATTAAACCTTCTTCACCAACACTGTTCTCAGGCTGGAAGTCAAAACACAGCACTGTACCAGCTACCACAAAGGAAAAAACATGACTGCTACTGCTGAACCCAGGACACTTGTCCATAATCGTCAGAAAGGCAACAACTGTCTTGGAATCATGCCAGCGTTTAGTTAATGAGAAGTACCCAACAGTAACAGTAACTAATGCCCCTCCTGATGGATGGAAACATCTTCTGTGTTACCAGAGATGCTCTGTTCTTCCTATGGAAAGGCAAAGTTGACCCAGCAGCAGACAACGTGGTAATAGCATGAGCAGCATTCTAACTTCCCCACTGCTGGGCATCCTTGAGAAACTATTAATTAGTTAGAAAGTTTAAATAGGCACCTTCCACCGGTTTCTTTATAAAGCCATGTTATTCATCCCAATTAAGTGGAACCCCACAGAATGCCTGTGAGGAGTTCAGAACAACACCTACTTTTTCAGAAGACACTTTCTTATTTAACTGCTTTCTTTTCTTTTGTTAATTGCCTAATTTCACCTTTTCCTGACTGCACCCCCCTTGGGAGGTAAAGACCACTTAGCTATTTATTCACACGAGCAAAGGGACTTTGCAGAAAAGAAAAAGTCTTCTCATTTTCAGACATCTGACAAATGAGACCAATTCATTAGTAATTAAAAAGTATGGCTGTTTAATAGCTCATTGTATTGGCCCACTGGAAAGCAGAGGGAAGAAAACAGAAAAGCTTTGGAGAACGAGGCTGTCAAATGTGTATATGTTTGCTTACATGAGAAAGGTGAAATTCTCACATGGTTCATCCTTCCCATTTCTCCATCCTGCCAGCTTCATCTGTAAGGACTGATTAATCCTCCCAAAGCACTCTCATGGGACTATCGGTTCACGTCTGATGATAGTCAGAAGGATAATTCAGTCTGCATCTGCTTCCATTTTTAAGAGTCAGAGTACCTGGGAGTTTATCATCTAAACATTACCCTTGTGGCTATAAAGAGAGATATAGGTGCATCTTACACTGTTGGTATCAGGGTTTGGATAGGAAACTAGCATTCAACTGTTTTAATACAGTACTTGCATTCTAACTCGTAATGGAAAGCTCTCAAAACTACATCGATACAAGAAACCCCCCATATGTTACAGGATACTCCACCCTATTGACTTTCAGTATAATCTTCCATCACTACCGATGAAATAACAGCAATACTTCTAAAGCGTCAGCCTATGGAGTTGGGTTTTTTCAGTTTCTCAGGGTCTGATTTTTTGGTTTTGGGGGTTTCAGGTAGGGTTGTTTTTAGTGTTGTTTCTTTAAAATAATCACTTCTTTCACAGCTGTAAAAGTTAGAAAAGTTTTAACTCCACAACAAGCAACAAACTTGAAACAGATTTCTGTAGAACAATAACACATTGATCTTATTGTTTGCAGTTGGTAATTCTGCCCTGCATTTGATTTGGATTCAAAATAATTGACTTCACCTTCCCCTTGTATTCAGTATTTTCCTATCTCAGAATGTACTGCAATGTTGCTTAATTTGGATTTCCTGTGTTGGATTTGTATTCCTACTAATACGATGCTTTCAACTTTCTTTTTTCATGTAACATTTTTGTATTTACTGACTGAAGCAAGAATTAAAGTACACTAGTTCTTCCAAGGAAGAAAGGGACAACCAGAAAATTCAGTCTTAACTGGAAATAGAGGTGCTGCGTAAGGTCACTATCAAACAGAATTCCAAAGAAAGTATTTCAATATAAAACAATTTCCAACCTTCTGAGTATACCACTCAGAAGTCCTTGTTCATTAACAACTTTTTAGTTACTCAGCTAAAGATCTCCAGTAACCGATTACTAGTTTATTAATGTCTTGCAACCATTAGGGCTTTTGGTTTAGCAGCTAAATTTCTTTTTCCTCCTAGAATTCTTTCTGCTGTTTAAATATAATAAATACTATCTCCAAGTATTTTAATAAATAAATGATGCATAGAGGATGTGAAGCTGTGTATTTTTACCCACCCTTTCAGATAAAATGTTAAGAACTGGACATGTGCCCAGACGACCAGGAGGCATTCCAGCACTGTCCCTGGCCTTTTACCTCTTACTCATAGGATTTGCTCTCATCCCTACCCTGGGACTTTGGTGACCATGACGGTTTTGGGTTCTTTCACCCAGAGGTGTATTCAATCACTCAGCCAATAACACAGCTGATTAAGAGCAATGGCGTTTTTATAATCTTCATCTCCACAAGTTCATACTGCTACAAAACAGACCAGAACACGAGGAGGCATTTCATCAACTTCAAAAGCATGAGTCACTTTAAGGTTCATTAAAAACATATATTCTGCTGTGCTTTAACTGTGAAACCTCTGACTCTAAAATGTATCAACAAGATAAAAACCAGCGAAAACTATACATTCAAGTTGGTTGAGTTTTCCAGATTTAGGGCTGACTTTATTGGTATGTGAATGCCTAACACAATGCACTTGGTAACATTTCCTGATAGTCCTCATTAAAAAAAGAGACACATAGAATTCTTTAAGAAACACTAAAGTTGGCCCAATAGATAATAATAGAAGGTATACAGAGCCAGTTTTGGTGTGTGCCCCAAGTTTCCATTGGAAGATCCATCCACTATAAAAGCTTTTCCTCCCTCTGTCCTACAAAAAGTTTCTAAGTACTGCTTAGGCCTCTCACAATTATGACATTTTATAGCTTACAAAAACTTAGTGTGCTTAAGAAGGGCCAGTTAACCTAATTTTGTTAAAGCCGTGCATAGACTTGGCTGTACTTAGATTTGGGTAACACCTTCATGACTAATCAGCTAGAGGTCAACCTTGTTAAAAATACCTAATTGTCTCAAAAATGTAGATCTACCACTCAATGGGACAAGATACATTTAAGCTTCAATTCTTATTGTGATATGAGTTCTTAAAAATTGTTAAATATATCCACATCATTACAATGCCTCAGTTCAACTGCCAGTAAGGTTAAGTTCCAGCAATAGCTTCGAAAGAACCTATTGAACAAGAATGAACCATTTAAAAAGCACGAAGAAGCAGTTATATTTAATCACAAGCACCAAATGGAAACACATTTACATCATAATATTGACTCTGGATGGGATTATTATTGATAATTTGGCAGTAGAACACAAATAGAGCACCCTTCGATTATGGCGTTCAGTTCATTGTTAACCATGCAAATCTAAACTCAACAAAAAACTGCCTTTTAAATTATTTATTAGTAAATGACAACATAAGTGGCTTTTGTATTGAGTACACATCCTTGGAATCAATGAAGCTGTTTTACATGAAAGAAACTCTTGTATTGTCTTAAACACCTTAAGAGTGTCAGGAGCCTTGCATGAATTAATCCCAGGCAGATAACCCATTAAAAATTACATCCCTTTTTGGGTACAAGACTCATTAATATTTAGCAAGAAATATCAGTTGCTGAGACAAGCATCCAAGATCATCAGGTTTTGGTCTTTGTTGAATTCTTCTCAGCTATAATTAATTCAATAGTGAGCTTGGGCCCTTCTAGGGCAGAGGTCTGTGACATCTGAGCTTTGACCTTGAGTGCAAGTGCTGGCTGGGCAAAGAGGATATCCTTATGTAAGTTTGAAAACTTAAGTGATTGGGGCTTGATCCTGAAATGTGCTTGGAGGCTTCAAAATTTAAGAGGCATGAAACACTGAACAGCAATCACATTCCCCCAGAACAACTGGCTTTACACATTGTCTAAACACAGAATCATTAAAAAAGGCTGTACTGTGTTAGAAACAGCAGTGGCTTTGCTTCTCTGACTCAGATGATGATCTGTGTGTCAACATAAGTTGAGAGGAATTTGTATTGTAAAATCACTTCCTCCAGTAGGGCCTGGAACATCTTTAAAGCAAATCATGTTCTGACTCAGCATCTAAGCCATTTCCTAAAGAATACATCAAACTGGACGAAGTATCACTCTACCACCATATGTTCCCACCTTTTCTTATCATGCCCAGAAAAGCAAAACCCCTTTAGTAACATGGGAGCAGTCCTACACAGGTGCAAAACAGAGACATGGTTATGAAATAACCATCAGACGCACATCAGCTGTGCCAACCCTTCTGAAAATAAAACGTATAGAGAAGATGCTGCAAAACAAGTGGTGGAGCCTCGCAGTAGAGTCAGGGGCTAAAACCAGAATCCAAACACGACTTCAGAGAACAGCCACCTACCCAAAGATTACTTAAAATACTTGAAACTATAAACAAAAGCTAGTTCTTGATAACAGAGAGGTTTTACTCTTCCTATTATGAATTCCATCAAAGGAAATTAAAAGCTTCCAAATGCTTTTTCCAGATTCCAAAAGATTATTTAATTGTTGATCGGAGGAAGCAGTTTTGCATTGCAATAATAGCTGACATAAAATAATTCAAGTCAGAAATGGCAACAGGATCTTCCTGGGGAAAAGTCTGTACCTTTGGAGTATAACTCTCTTCAGCACAACAAAAGCCCAGATGCGGGACCTTCAAATACAGCATATTATCTCAGGGCAAATGGCAAACTTATTCATAGATTCTTTTGTATTTTTTGTTAAATGAATACAAAACTACTTCTCCACTCTGACCTCAAATTTCTTTTGTTTACTGCATGTTCTTCTGGCTGTTGTTATGAATATTTTTATTACTCTAAGTAATTGCATTCTGACATTTTTCATAATCACTAATTGCACTAAATGACTCTTGTGATCAGAAACAGAGCAATCGGGAGGAATTAAATGAATGGAACCATCCTCAGAATCAATAACCATGCTGAAGTCTTCCTACATACAGATAAATCTCTTCTTTTAATATTAATATTTTAATCTTCATTTTTAATGCAAGAGCTGTGGTAAATATGAAAATGGTGCAACTTTTTTTTTCTTTCTGGAATTTAGCATTACACCAGCTTTCGTATTGTCTCTAATGTACAACAGTTTGGACTGATGCATAGAAGAATTCATTAGTGTTGGTTCCAACCCTATGGCTGGATGACGGAAACATAGAATTAATTAAAAGAATTAAAATGAAAACAGTATACAGGGGAAAAAAAGGCTAACAAACCCAATTTGTTGTTGTTGCTGTTGGTTTTGAAATGATTCATAATTCAATTAGTACAGATCGCAAGTTTGTTCATTTGCTAAAGAGAGCTCTGCAGGTCGTAAAAATATTTATATAATGATTGAAACAGCAAATACAATCCAAAACCTATAATCATTTAAATTATAACTGAAAGTTTATTAGCATATTAAGTATAAATTAGAAATGTCAGGAGAAGAATCTCTTAAAGAAACACTTCCAGTCAAAACAAAAACTACAACCTCAGCCAAGCTGAGCTTTCCGTTATTAAGATGCCCCAATTACAACTTATTATTCTCAAGTACTTTGGCTGTGCATACTACAGAGTAAATGTCCTGCTTTTATAATTTTCACTCCTATGCCCTAGTCAGTTCCTGGACTCACTTGGACGTTCATTTCCACAGGCAGCTGTACTGACTGACAATGAAGTGTGCAGGCATGGAAATGGGACTGGCTTCTTCATTTCCACAGCTTTACAGCACAGATGAAGAAACAATTAGAAATGCTAAGTACGTTATAAGGTTATCAATGTTCTGTCTTATCTAAGCGACTACAAACTGGTGGACATCTCAGCCATTTCTTAAAATGACCTACAGTAACTAATGACAGCAAAGAATGAAGGTCTCCGTGTCTCCTCCTGAGCACAGGCTATTACAACTGTGCAGTCTCCAGGGCAAGCATCAACCCAAAAGAAAATGGGTCAACTAATTTGTTACTGAGACCTTTTCCAGCTACAGCAGGATTGAATTTGGAGATTTCTGTAAACATGTGGTCTCTTACAAAGGTTGTATTGAGGTGGGAGAGGGAGCAGCTACCATAGTCCATTAGTCTTACAATGGAGGAAGTATAAATATAGCACGTACTGAGAATAGTAACTTGAAATAGCGCTGCAAAGATTAAGGTGCTATCTTACTGCTGTTAGTCCTGCAGTGTGCTATTGGTTGATTACTGGAAGCATGCTTGATTTCACAGAACACAAAGGAATAATTTTATACAGAGCTCTCTGAGCAGACTCAGAAGATATCTCAAAGATGTTTCTGCTGCTCTAATGGAAAAAAATAGCAAAATCCTCTCAAGAAATAGTGTCTCATCCCCACACATGTGCATAAACCAAGTTAAACCAGAAACTACAGAGATGTACTCTATCACATCCAGCCTAACACCGGAGGAAGGCTTTGACCACGCTGATGTCTACATATACCTGAACAGGAGGATTATAACTTAGGTTAGGCAATATACATCTTAGTCTTTGCTGTATTTCTTTCTTCATAGACAGTACCCTGTACTGAGGAATAAATAATACTTTGCTTTGCACAGGTTTCTCTGTTTAATATTGGTCACAAGTTATGAAGAGAAGCCTGCTGAAGAGGCAAAAAATTAACTGGACTTGAAGAGAAACTGTTGCAGTGGAGCAGAGAAACAGACATCCCACCTTGAAAGAAGAAGAAATATAAACTTACAAACTGTGCATGCAAAGAGGCTAAGCAATGGGTCACAGGAACAGCTTAACCTAGGTGAACGTATCTCAGCGGAACAGAAAAGCAGCACTGAGACCAAATTCCACACATGCAACAGAGCACAGACGCTTTCAAAGCCAATGTCCTGGGGAGAAGTAATCTCCATTAACTCCGACGACACAAGCGCCTTAGCATCAAAAGCTGAATGTAGTCCTTGTTTTTTTAATCAGCACAAGCTAATGAGAGCTAAAGAAAAGTTAATTTTGACACGTACTTTTAAAAGTTTTACTAAATTACAGAGTTAATTCTTTCCAAAGAAAGAGATGTGACTTCTGTTGTTCTTTCAGAGGAGTATTCCAGTCCCTGTGGCAAATTACATCCTCTTGTGTCAAACATAAAAGTCAAGGGGCTTGAAAACAAGTTGTAAGGAACCACATCCCTATTTACCAAAATCTTAAGAATTCCAAGTTGCCAGTGTCATTAATTTATTCCAATTCAACTTTAACTGAGAAGTAAGATTTATAGTACTGCAAAATAGAAGGTCGACAGAATGACAGTTGGTATTGAGGGCCAAAGGTCCACAATATACTTATAACTGAGAACAGAGCTATTTAGCATTGGGAGTGGTCTGGTTCCAGGTACAATACCCTCATTAACAGGCTTATGCTCTCCTAGAAGGCATCTACTCATCCAATGAGTGCCTATGAAAGTAGGATTGCCTGCAGGCAATCATGACATTTAGTTCAAATACAGACACTTGATTCAAATCAAAATGCTAATGTAAACTGACCCATTGTACCACACAGAACTATAAACATCCACAAAACTCACTAGCAGTAACACCAATGATCTGCAATTAAAAAACAAGAACAAACTGCAGAATCATTTCCTGCTCTGTATCTCTGTGCAAGTTTCACTGTACCACACAAGCGAACCCTATCACAAAACGAAGATCTAGATATTTCATCATAGTATAGAAAACACTATAACCACATAAACAAAATACAAACATGAAATTTAATAGGATATAAATTAAAAGATAATTACATTCTCCTCCTCAGGAGTCTTATCTGAATTAGGAAGAGGCTTAAGTTCCCATTAGCTACAAAAATAAGTGGAGCTTTAAGATGTGTTCAGCAGCTACCAGGTTCCATTTGGATAGCAAAATACCTCCCGCAAATAAATAAGTGTACAATTTCCAAAGACTCCCAAATACACTGAGGTCTTCTAGAAATCTGACTGCCATTGCAGTTACCATGTTCTTTTGCCATGTTTAGCCTCAACCATCCAACCTAACTATGACTTCTGTAGAGGTCTGGGTATTACACCAGTTATCCAGTGAGATAATGAAAATAAAAATTAAGTAAAAACTTTCAGAGTTAGGTTGAGACAGGCTGGAATTTATAAGCAAATGATCAGAAATGATTAAAGGATGGAGCTTTGCTTTAAGTGGTGTGAAATTACTTCAGTACCAGCGGAACTTCATTACTTTTTCTGTTTGTGTATAATGGATTTTTTTGAGTATAATTTCTCTCTTGAAAAGCTTTAAGATATTAAAATATGTTTGATTAACTAGTCAAGAAGCAAAGTAAACAGCCATTTTTATATACTAGTATCCAAATAATTCAGGAGAATAACTGTGAACACAATGAAAACTAAACAGAGCCAGAGATACCTTGTAAATATTACAGTAGATGCTCCTGCCAAAATATTGTCAACCTGCACGGATTACACAGTGCCATAATTACAGTAGATGACAAAATTATTATAAATGAACAGTTTGTAGTACAAAGTCATACATTATATATTTTTAGTAGATTCATACATAAGCATATGAAATGAAGAACTGTGAGATAGCATAAAAGTGATTAAACTGATCTCAACTCTGTATACAACAGAAATTACAGGCTCATTTTTCACAAGGTTTAAACTCAATGCATCTGTTATTAAGCAAGATAGTTGGGAGTCAGGGAGAAAGGTGTTGAAACCAAATATTCCATTCCTGCATCAGGATAATAACTTCTTTTTAAAATAAAGCTATGTATAGAAATCTGAATCTCAGGCTACAAGATTTTGAACCAAAAGCTGAAAAAGGAGTAGGAATGAAAGATGGCTTCATAATGACAGGAACCTCTGATATGCTGCAAAGACTCTAAACTTTGTCTCTCTCGTGTCGCTAGCACTGGAAAAGGTTACGGAGATCGATATACTTTTGATATGACAGGAATTGATATCCTTCAACTGTGTGAGGAGCCTTGCATTCTCTTTTTATTCCTTCTAATGGAAAATAAAGTGCAATGTTGATCAAAATAAGCAGAAACCAATAGCCCCTTAATATAAAACACAAAAAGGCTTAGCTGAAGCTTAGATTGCATGGACTGACATGGGACAGGATTACTCCATCATTGCCTGGAAACTTGTCCCTGAAGCTCAATGCCATTTTAATCACATGATCCAATCATAAGTATATTTTCACATAGATAAATTTTCATACAAGTAATTATTTATTATTTCAGTTTTATATGATAACACCCATTGTCCCCAGTTATGAAGACCTGATACCTGATTTGGACTATGGATCTTTTTGTAAATACTATACTAGATTTTCTGTCAATGCGATTAATTGTATCTTATCGATATTTGTGTGAATATTTATTTTCAGGCTGTCTGAAACATTACTGCTTAATACATTTAGCAAATATTCTTCATTGACTTTACAGAGTTGATCTCTGCTGTTAAATTCCATATAAACAGTAGTTTCGTTTATTTATTTGGAAAGACATGTCAAGATCCTACTGCAGAGACTCATAGGGTGACCATAAAGAAACAGCCCTATTTTCCACTGGGGAAGTAAGACTCGTTTCTGTAGGTTAATATACAGATTTTATATATGTATGCATATATGTGACAAGTATATCTGCAGACAGCTAGGACGCACAGAGATTAAATTGACCTCAGCTTCAGCAACCACTTTTAAACTCAGTTTTCCTTGATTTGTTGTCACTTCTGCAAACCAAGCAGGACCAGAACGATGCTTTAGAGATGCATTAAGAGCTCTGCGTGTTCCAAGCACTGAATCTTCGTACCAGCAGAGGTACATTTAGGAATGAATTGGTCTGTAGTTCTGTCTCTGATTAGTCTATTAGAGATAATATAACTTTGATTTATTACGTATAAATACATCTGTCAATATATCAGCCAGTGCCTTCATCTAACAGAAGTTACCTTGCAAAGAAAATGTGCCTTCTCCAAGGAGGATTCTTGCACAGTCCTAGTAGTTGCTAAATTTAGGAAACAAATATGTATGTGATCTGCCATTTCCTTCCTGCTTCTGTCTGCTTTATTAAGGATTGGATCTCGTCTTGTATGCCAGGGTATACATGCATGGCAAATATACTGGAGCTGCGCAGAGCTCCATAACGCCGTATCAGTAAAAGCATACGTCTATAAAAAACAACAGCAGGAGCTATCCCATGCACACTGTGAACCACTGGAATCTGATCAAAGGCTACAAAACCCCCACCTCATCACTACTGAGTTAAATGCAAATTAGTGGGGAAGTTCTGAAGTGCTGCAATTACCCGTTGCAGTTTCTGTCACCCATGCCCAAGAAAGCTTTGCTTCAACTTGGCCGAACATCAAGTCTATTCTTGCAGAGAAGAGATAAATGAACAGTAATAGTAGATGGTGTATATAAAGTCAGGCAACCAGCAAAACTAGAGTTAACAGGGCAGCAATATCCTGGCTTCTGTTGTATGACATAATTCCATTTTACAGAACACTTTGCCATAATCCTATTCCACTGATCAACAGCAACAGCAGTCAATTAATCTAAAGAAATATGATGGATAACATCATGATTTCACACCTGTAAGAAAGGAAAATTGTCAACTCATCAAAACAGTTTAGTGAACTGAAGATCAGATTACACAGCTCCTACTGCACCAGAATATTCATACAAACAGTCTCTGAAGAGCTGTGTCCACCTACAGTCATAATTTAGAGAACACAAGTATAGAGAAAACAACAGAAAACCTTTTTGCATTTCAAGTCAACCTCCAGTTTTATTACACTGCGTTTCAGTCAAATGGTAACTTAAAAATCATATGTTAAAAACTCTTCAGTTTTATACCTCTAGTTTAGAAAATGGCTCTACAAAAGATCTTGGGCAGACTGCATCCAAAAGTACTCATCTGTCTGTGCTTTAATCCTTCCGAAAGACACTCGTGCTGAAATGCCAAGAGAAGAGTTCCCTCTAATTGCAGGTATTTTGTAAGCCGGCCTCCATTCTGACCGTTTAAAAAGCACCTGAAGTTCAGGGTTGTCATTGCTTCATTCCAGTTCTCACTCATCTCTAATGGTCTGAGAAGACCAGATAGTGGATTTTCCTTGGCAAGAAAGCGTCCACAAGCAGGCTTTAGTGAGCAAATCCAATCTTCATCTCCTGTGATTTCCTCTGCCTATAGAATTTAGCACTTTTGGAACTGGCATCATAACTATTTGTCAGTTAATTCCCCTGAATCGAGCAGGATAATTTACACTTGTGAAACAGCAACAAGAAAGAGGAGGTTGAAAACATCCAACTCTAAAACAAAGCATGCTTTCTGTGTGATAGCTCCAATACTGGCAGGTGAAGTACAGCTAACAATCTTAGGCACTGATTGTCAAAAACAAAACCAAGAGAAGATGAAATTGAAGGGAGACTGACAATAGGTCTGCAAAAACCCCTGAGCTACTGTTTCCTCTTTATGACATTTTCTTAGTGTTTATTTTCTAACAACAGTGTAATGCTCATTGACACCTTTTCATTCCCACATCATCAAAAGTTCTCTAAAGGCTTACACTGAAATCTCACTGCTACCATCACAGTGGTATCAAATTAGCATCCTAATGAATCCTCCACGGACTTGCACCTTTATGTATTTTCCCAATTCTAATCACATATCATAATAGCACCACAACTGAGTCCCTATGGATTCCTACCAAAATCATTATGAAACAGTTATCATAATAGATACACTATCATAAACAAAAACTAAGAAGCACTGTAAAAGAACAGATTCCAAAAAGTAACTACTAGATACAGTTATGAAATCCATTTTGATTTTGGTTGGTTTTGGTGGGTTTTTTTCCTCCATAGTACTCCCAAAGAAGTCAGCCTCTGTAAAAAAAAGCTATCTGGCACCCTTATCAGAGTCAACTGTATTCTAAATCAGTGTTCTTTTTAATGTAAAAGGACATTCAACAATGCAGCTAAGCAAGGTCTGCCCAAAACCAACTGAATGTCAGGTGCAGGAACTGAACTGTAGAGCTCATGACTTCCAGTGAGGACAGCACAACAGATTTCACTCCTGAATGCAAATTACTGGAGATAAGATTAATTCTGTCTCTTCAGGGAAAAAAAAATGACGCTTTTCACAGCCCTTAGTCGTGATTCCCCTCTGAAATAATAAGATGCAGTCCCATAAATTCTTATGTAAATCCTACATCTCCATCTCACTTCAATCTGAATTGGCAGTGGATTAATTGCTTAGGTCTATCATCTTTTAACATGAAAAAAATGACAAAACGTTGATGGTACTTATACTGGGAATGGAACAGAGTATAATAATTAAAAATGAATTACAAACTTGCTCATGACAGAGTGCTACTCAAGGAAAGGTTGAGTCACTAAAAATTTAGGTGATTAAATTTCTCAAGCACTGCATGAGTTACAGTAGTAATGGATAGCATTAATGACAGCCTGCCATGAGATAGAACATTCTGACAGTCTTTTTGGCATAAAGACTCCTGTATAAAACAGATATCTATGCTGAGGGCTTCACTAGCAAGTTAAGAATAGATGGAGATGAAAGTGGTGTACAGCTTACATCTGAAGAACACAGTCCTACAACAGGCAATACTAGAAGGATAAAAGGATGAAGTAAATTCAGTCAATAATGTTCAGCCTTCCTTTTGTAGGTACAAATGTGAAGTATCCAGACCAGACTGCAGAATTACTCTTCATGTTATCAGGAAGCAGACTGATCTTGAAGGTCTGAAGAACAACAGTGTTTAGAGTAAAGATGTAAAATCAAGGTTGTTGTCTGAACTGACTTGAAGCATCTTTGGGCATCCCGATCGAAACCGGATATTGAGCTTCTTCAAATTCTAGCTTGCTTTCACATGCTTGACCTAAATTAATTTCATTACCTGTGCTTAATTTTGTTTTAACCTACAATGACTTAAAAAATGGTGCGTAAAATTAAAGTTATTTAGACATTGAACATTTCTCCTATTCAAAAAAAAAGATCTCTGACTGAACACAGAATGGATCTCAAGCCATTGCTCTCCGCTTTGCCATGAGATGTCACTTAAGATTCTCTAATGCAAAACCACACCATAAATAAGTGGCATGGTTATACAAAAAAACCTTGAAGTAAAACGATCTCCAAGTGCAATAAAATCTTTGGAGAGATGTTCACTTTTTCCTCCAAGAGACAGAGAAAATTGTTTCGCTACAGATGTTTTCAAGTTATAGATTTAAAGCAATCTTGATAAACAGGTTAATGGCTTAATTTCAGTTCTGTAAAAACAGAAACATACAAAAAGGTGGAATGATCATTTGAAATTATTTTTCTGATATTTTTCTTCTTACCACATTGGGGACTCAATTCAATCTCTTAACAGTAGTGATTTTAATCTTAGCCTTATTATGACAATAACAATAAAACATAAAAGGAAACATCCCTCATAATGACAAAGGAGGAGGACGCACATGGGCCATTGAAGCCAAGTTAGAAACCCAATTGACGACGAATTTGTCAGCGCACTGGCAATAAATTGACCAAATTAGTTTTCCTGCTCATCTTATACAAAGAAATAAATCTAACTGATGTAAAAGAACCACTTCTAAAAAGGCTATGGCCATTGAAAACCTGAACTGCTATTAGAAGACTAGCAAAGGCATGAAAAAAGAAAAACCTGCCAGTGTCTTGCTAGTATTCCCTTAAAGGCAGAAATTATCATCATGTTCTTGTATTACTCAGTGAAAGCATTCCCTCTGAAAGCATGTGATAACTATTTGTAGCTGCAGAACGCTGTCTGCTTCAATTCTAATTTAGTGTGTGGCTTACCTAGCCTCCACATCATTAGTGCTTACATAGATAACGTTCCATATAAAAAGCAAACCGGTTCCTCAAAAATTCTGCAAGGAAATTGCCGTGCAAGTGCCAGCTGAAAAGAAAGGCAATATTGTGCTACTCGGAGACTTTCACCAGCGCACAGCACAGGAGGCGAAGACACTTTTTCTGGGGCTCTTATCTCACCTACATGCTTCACACGCTGAAATGACATATGCTATAGAGAGTCGGCAACGTATGAATTTTCCTGGCAACTCTAAACAGAAACAAACTGTATAGCCTTGACATTGCTTCATGCTATGTTGCCTGAGACACAAACTCAATTAACTTTTCACAAAGTTCAATAGAGATTCTACGGGATTGCTAAGATCACTGGGATCAAGATGCTCCTCCATCTTCTTTGGAAGCACAGCAACATATCATCATAGTACCAGCCACAAACAACTAAATGGGCTGGAGAGACATTTTAAAATAACATATGCCATAGCTCTCAGAAGAGCCTACTTCAACAGTAGCAGGGAGCTGTAAAGCATTTTGCAACTATTTCTTATAATTTAAACATTTGTATATAGCTCCTGCTATTGCCTTTTAAGCATTCCTCTTAAATTCTATCATGTAAAAAGCATGAAGCTGGGAATATATTTTAAGAAAATAAAGGAGCATGTACCTAAGCAGGGAGGGGAAAAAATGCCACACCATCGAGCCATTTGTGAATCAAAAGAGTTACTGAATGGAGTTTTATGTCCTCAAATGTGAAGACCTGTTAGCTTCTTACCCTTCCTGAAGATGGTCGTATTTTATGTGCCGTTAAGATGTGCATGTGAATAAGAAACCGCACCTCTTCTACTTTGATAAGCATTCCACCATGCAAAAGCTCACAAACACTTCCCTCACATCTATCCAGGAATCATTATTTTTTAAAAAATAATAGAAAATTGGCACTCTCCCGTCAAATCTTTTTTTTAAAGGGGAAAAAAAAAGCAGAAAGCAGCATCTTTTGCAGACCACAGCAGTTTTACTGAATGGCAAATGCTCATTACTATGCACTGATATGCAGAAGATTTACTGACAATTCCCAGTGTTCCCCCTTTCATAAACAGACTGTTGATGGCTGATGCATAATCCATCCAAGCAGCGCAATAAAAGGAAAAATATCACAAAATGTACACAGGGCCGTCCAAACACTAGGTGCCAAAACTGCCACAGAGAGTAGACAATACATATTCTTGACTGCACACAACTCTCACAGTCAATCGCGTTATTTGTGAAGGAATGCAGACTCTGACACCTCACCCGCAGATTTCTGCCTTCTCAGAGACTTCTCAAGCATTACTGGAAAAGCACTCCCCTTCATTTAATGGGGTATTAAAACCAAGAAAAACTGTCCTGATATGATACCACTGAACGCAGATGGCTTAATTCCTTGCGGTGCAAGGGATAATACCAGAAAAAATATTACCTTATATGATAAATCTACTCAAATCTGCCTAGAAAGCCCAAGTCAAAACACACCAAATCCTATGGAATGTGAATGCAACAACAAATCATCAATTGGGATAACACTTTTTGGCCTCAAGTCTTATTTGTAGAGAAGTTCTTCATGATAAATATTTGATTTTCATGTCTATACATACAGCTTCTAGAATACTAGTTGTCCTAATGTCAACTTAGGCCTCTGGGTGTTTTTGTAATGCAAGCCCAGATGTAATGAGAGCTGGAGAAGTATTTATTATGAATAATTTGTGGCAAGTTTTAAGATTTGTTTTGAAACCACCTGCTCGCAAAGACGTGCAATTCACAGCAGCAAAACAGTATCTGTGAATCAATCACTAGACATTATTCCAATGCAACCAAAGCTCTCCCCGAGTGCTCCAGCAGTCAGTGAGGCTGGCCGTGCTTGCTGGAAAGCACGGAGCGGCTGGCACAGCCATGCGGGATCCCTTAGGAGTACAGAGAGCAAGAGCCACTGATGCAGAACCCAGTCAGGAAGGGCTGGCAGGAACAGCTACAAGTGAACAGATCCAGTAGGAATAGTCGGTAGCAAAGACAGGAACACCTGCTCCTGGCCACTAACGCTATGAAGATCTGCAACACAGATGGCCAACTCTAACTAGACTCCATTATCTAACAGAGGAACCATGGCTAAAGAGGTTTTGCCTAGAGCCCAGGAAACTCAGGGCCCAGTTTAATCACAGAATCACAGCCTGGTTTGGGTTGGAAGGGACCTTAAATTCCATCCAGTTCCAACTCTCAACTAGACCTGGTTGTTCCAAGCCCCATCCAACCTCTTGGCTGTCTTGGCAAGACCCTCTTCCCCAGCAGATCTCCTGCCTTCCCAGATGTTCTGAGGGAGAAGATAGGAGAAGTGAGGAAAAAGAAGGGTCAGGAAATCCAGCTAGAAAACTATCTCAGAAAGATGAGCTTTCTGTATTTTAGTCTTGTCAGAGGTGACAGCTGCTGTAGGACTGGGACATCTGCCACAAGATCCTCACTCTCCACTCTTCCCAATTCCGTCTCCAGCAACAGTAATAGGGGCAGCAGTTATCTGTGTTGGCAGGAAGGCTTTAGGCTAGTCTGTCTCCTTATTCTGATGCACCAGAAAATCTGACAGCCTATTTCCTTGCACCCTGCAGTGTGACAGTGACATATGCCTACCTGCTTAAACTCTGAGCTGACGCTAGTTGGTTTCCTGTAACCACAAAAAACAAATTCGGGGTGGGATCTAAAGAGTGAGGACAGGAGTCAGTCCATCTCAGTAATTCCATTCTCAATGGCAGGAAAAAAGATTTAGTTGGGATGATAGCCAATTAGGAGGGTGGTTGGGGTAGAGGACAAGAGATAAGTAATTCTGCCTCTTTTGGTGCAACAGATTTTTCAACACAATCTGTTACTGTGCTTACTTTCTCCTCCCCCTTTTTCCCCTTTGTTTTCTTTCAAAACCAATAATCCTTTCTTCTCTCTTCCCCCATGTCAGTATGATATAAAAGCAACCCTTCAGTGCAACAGTCCTTCATGTATTTAAAACCAAAGCCAGTGCAGGAGTTAACAGAAACTAAGGGCTCATTCACCTTTAACTTCATGTTTCAAGAAACTTCATTATTACATGTAATACAACCCTTGGCCTGCTTTATATTCTTGTTAGTCTATTTTCAGTACAAGTCCTTTATGATAACATTCAAATATCTCACTGCCTTTTGCTCCTCAAATATGAAATCTAACCCTTGTTTATGACATACCAACTAATACTGTGCAGCTGTAATTGTAGGAATGGGATGTCACTAACACAATTTTATCCGTTTCAGTGAAGGGTAAACAAAGAAAATGACAGAAACAGATAGGAAGTTCTGCTCTAACTTTCATATTTTAGAAACTTTTCATTATGTAATTCTTATTCCGTTTTGGTTACAAATTTAAAAGAGGTATGAGAGCATTACTATCCACAGGCTTACCGGGATATGAAACTTTCCTCTGTGAAATCTGTGGCTCTATCACAGTAACTGAACTATGCTGAAATGTCAGCAACATGTTGTCATTGTTATTAATGTCTGAATTGAATCAGATTTACAACTGGAAAAGAGAGAGCACCTAATTCCAGCCTAGGAACATTCACTGTGCTGTCACTGCTGCTAGCGCTGCCTATGTCCCTTTTATAAAACTAAATTTGTTCATTTCTTTAATGCTCAGAGGGGAATTTAATTACAAAGTAGAAACACAAGGAAAAAATTGCACAGGCCATTAAATATGTATTAAGTAGCATATTCAGTATTAGCTTTTCAGTTCTGCATACAATGACATCAGCTAAATTAATATCCTATTTCTAAACCCAGACATATGCATTACAGTTACTTCTATCAGGATATATAAAAGGTTACTAACCATCTGCATCCCAGGCTGCCTTCCTCAGTTACAAGACAAACTAAAGTTTTGAATTTCCACTGCATTTAAGACATTGATTTATTGATATTTAGGAAAAGAAAAGAAAAACAAACCCACAAAGGTCAAATCGATAGATAAGAACAATTGTAACAGTAATTTGTGGCGGGTAGAACTGGTAAGTGAAAACACGACTGATAAGGTCAAGTTCAGTACTTGATTTTGCTTATTCCACCCACACGCTTGAAAAGGCTATAATCTTTGCCATACTCTGCACATGGCATGGCAGTGCTCTTCATCTTACTAATACAGGAAACCAAATGAGAGTAAAGAAAGAAGTTTTCAGCAAAATTAGAAAGATTAAACTGAAACTCCTTCTCTGAAGCAACACTTAAAAGGAGCACAAATTGATGTGGACCATTAACCAGGGGTCAGGCAGCATCAGCTTTCTTACTAAAAAGTTGCAATTAAAAGGATACAAAATGTCACAAGAAAGGGTACCCGCATTTTTCCCTTTGAAATGTGTTTCCATGATATATTTTCTTTAAATAATTACATAATTGGACCATATGCTGTATGGAAAGCAACTCGATCATGAACTTGCTTTGGGTTCCTAATTGCTGCCATGGCTAATATTGGCAGCCTCAATGATTAAAATAATCCTCAGACAGACATACACACAAATGTGTGGTTTTAACTAACACAGTTTGTTTCTAATTATTTGCCTTATGTCAGTTGATAATTTAGGATATACATAGGACACATTTCCCAATTAATCTCTCAGAACCCTGAAGCAAGAATTTCTTTTGTATGTAACAGCTGGCATTTTCAAATAAAGTCCAAAGCTGGAGTTCAAAAACCCTCTAAGATAACTTGGAAAGCAGCTTTTGTAATACTGCAAACCTGAAAATGCTGCTATTAAAAATGAGTGATTTCCAGCCTAAATAATGCAATTTTAGATTAATGAAAGCAATAGACCAACAGAGAATGAACACTTGCTCCAAGAAATGTGCAGCACGTGCTTTGATGGTGACAGAACACTTTACAAACCTGAAAGGTTTCCAGCTAAAAAAAACAGGCACAAACCAAAATGACCAGTGACAACTTTTGAAAAGCCCTAAGTAGTTAGGGCTCAACATCTCTAAAATGTCGTCACTTTTGGTATCCGCTGTTAAAACTGATGAACAAAAATGACAACAATTATGACATAGGAATAGACTTTATACAGCCTTCTTTAAGCAAAACTCAACCAATTTCCTTATCTGTAAATAGCAATTTTTGTTAGTTCTACTTAGGTTCACCTGGCAAGCATCAACCTGATGAAGACAAACTGAAAACCGGTTTTACCAGACTCACAATAGAATCTCTAGTCATGACCACAAAGATGCACACACATTTTTACTTACTCCACATGAGTCTAAAATAGTGCATTTCAAGTTTTGTCTTTATTTTCTCCAGACCAACACAGTGATTCTCAATTTTCTATGTCTCCCTTCAGTAGCATAAAGCTACCAGCTCTTTTGAAGATGGTCTCTCAACCTTCCTTGCTGGAACTTGACTACTTCCCACAAGTAAACCACAAGATAGAATGAGACACTCCTATGACAGAGGTACACACCATGTGGTTAGTGCTTGTCATGGGATATGGAAAAGAGCAGATGCAGGATATGATGACAGCATCCTAATCCCCTAGGTTAGCATGCTGAGCTATTTCAAGTCTTGCATTTGCCATTACAACACTTAGAATTTTGCCCTTTGGACAGGTAGAAAAGTAGTTGTGAAAAGACATTTACATGGCCACAATTTCACAAGACAATGTTTCACTGCCTCTATTTACATCTTGGAATCCTAATTGAGACTCAAATACACCACATGTACCTCAGCAACTTCAAGGGCAGATCCATCCAGTGAGGGGAATTACAAACTCCTAAATTTCACCAGACAGAAAATGATGTTGCATCACAGGTTAGTTACTGGTTTCCCATGTCCCATTTTGACGTGTGGTGGTTTACTGGTTCTTTTAATGAATTTATTCTGTTGCTATGGTGACAGTTCATCTCTGCCATTAGCAGCAAACCACCAAGGCACACCTTTCTGTAAACAATTGCAATATTCTGAGACACAACAATTAAGAAATTGGATTAGCTTTGAGGAAATTAATGCACAACCTCACAGTAAGAAGCCCAAATAATCTTTATCTCCTTACCACATTTATTTTTGTCATTAGAGTGAGCATGGCTAAGGAAATGCAGTCATCTGAACAAAGCACCTGGATGAACGTACTATCCAGCGGAGAAGAGGCTGCTGCAGTGATGATGGGACAGAAGAGATGAAGTTAAATTACTTTTTCTCCACTTCTAACCCGTTTCAGTAGGTATGTAATAGTGGCATGCCTATAACTTTAATAAAATAGTGGGATGGGTATTAAATTGAGAAAACTATGCATTCTAGTTAGAAATCTTGCAATAACATATATTAAATACCTCCATAGGAAGCCTGAACTGAAAACTCTATGCAGCCCCCAGAATACGTTGCAGCCCCACTGAGGGCAGAGTGCTGGCCTGAAGCTTGTGCTGCGATGGTGCAGACTCAAATCTCTCTCCTCAACACTTCACTTCATTACACCATTATCCATTCTTTTCACTTCATTATTTTCCATCGGGAGAAGGCATACACAAAACCATTTAACTTGACCAACAGCTTTCAATGCTTCAGTAGATTGTCTCCACCGGATCACTTATTTTTAGTGTTTACCATTAAATGCAATCTAGCAAAGTACTGAATAAAAGTTGAATGCTTTTGTTCATATTTCAACACTTTCACTTCTCTCACAATCTGAAGTTTCATGAAGTCTTCTTTAAATTATCCATTTTACCATGCTTATTCTTCCAAGTAGTTTGAAGAAATCACCTATTTCTGCACTGTTCTTTATGCTCACCAGTTAATCATTTTCATTTGCTTTATTAATTCAATTTAATTGAGTTACAATATCATCGCTAACAATTTCTTAAACATTTCAAATTTCTCTATTAAATGATTCACTGTGTGTTACATTGATACTTAAATTCCTTTGGGCATTTTAATATTCCCCCAACATCAGCTGCTTCACAATCAAACTTTTGTTTCTTTACTTATTCTTAAGGCGTATGTTCAGATAATACTATGATCATCACTTCCAATGTGCTCCTTTTTGATTAGACTTGTCTTCTTCACAGGATTAGCTCCTAAACAGCCTTTGACTACATGGATTGCTCACAAATTGTCTAAAGTAATGCAGTATTATCGTTAAAAATATATATTTGGAATAATGTAGCAATCAAAATCTCAAGAATTAAAATCCTCCATGATCAAAGTTCTGGCTCTCTTGCAGACTCTTTTTTTCTTCTAAATCAGCAATATATTTTATTATCTGCTTTTCTTAACTGCCCTCAAGGGCTCTAACAACTGGATTACTTTATTGTTCTTATCTATTGAAGCTTCCTGACGTGTCAGCCAAAATACATACCTGTTTCTCTGTAACACAATCTCATACCAATGGAATCAAAACATTGCTTTGGTTTTTCTTGTTTATCCTACAGTAAAATGTTGCATTTTTCAATGTTAAAATGTCAGTGATCTTCCTTCCTGGAAAAGCTCTGATTTATGTTTAGTAGACTGCATTGGGTATGGTCTTGGCATTTACTCTAGAGAAAGAGAGTGTGGCGTTTTGTTTTCTTCACATTTTCATCAATTCTTATAGTTTAAGCATTAAAGGGGTCCTAAAGTTGAACTTTACCTTCATTTTTCCCCTATTTTCTTCATATCTAGTCTAGAAGTATCTGCTACATAATTTAAGTCAACTTGTTTTCTCCTCACACGACTCCTGTGTGGTTTTCAGCTGTAGTTTTACCGGTGTCACTGCTCCACATGCATGCAAAATCGCTCAAAAACCAGACTGTAAACCTGTATGACCAGCAGCTCCCATCACAGCAGGATCATCTTTATACTGTGTTACAGGAGAAAGAACTAAAGATAAAGACAGATATGACTATGATATTGCTAAGGAGGTGAAAAAGCCCTGCCAGGCAACTCTATTAACCACTGCATCTGAGTCAGATAGAGAGAAATAGAAGTACCGCAACCATTATGGGATATAAATCCAAGGAACAATGGCCCCTGAGTACCTATAACACAGAGGAATTACTATGCCATGAGTTGGTGGCAACACATTACAAATAGTATTTCCAAGTGATAGTTTCCAACACACAGAAAACAAAGTATCTTGGAAAAGTGAATATGCTACAGCTCCAGATGTTAGAGGTCTACATTGCTTGTTTTCATCATAAAACGTGCCTCTTAAAGTCTTCTGTGAGGTAAGGGAAACCTCTTATGCTCCTGATACCATCCCTCTAGTCAGCGAGCAGTTACTTTTGAACAATTATAACACAGTATGTAAAAGGTGCCATCTAGTCCCCACTAAATCCTGTTTATGATTCATTTTCATCAACAACATTAATACACCAGCAAAGACAAATTCCATTTAATATCATCTTAAGTACTTCAGGTTTCTCTAAACCAGCATATTGCTGCAATATGCTTCTGCTGCTGGGAGACAAGATCTTCTGTATCAAAAGTACACTAATCTTTTAAAAGATGTCTGGGGATGGCAGGATTTGGATTTGCTTTGTCTTGATAAACAGCTGTGCTGGAAAATCCAAGACCAAAAGATTGAAGATGAATATCCAGAGAGTACAAGATCACCTATATGCCAGTGAGAGAAGCCAAGCAGGGACAGGCTATAGAGCTTTTCTATTGACTCACAGTATGAAGAATCAACTTTTTCATCTTACCTGCTATGAAATTAATCAGATTTTCACATTAGAGTAGTACAAAGAGTTACAACCTGTGTAATTTCCTGAGCTCACTGGATTTTCTTTTGTCTGGCACCTTCTGTGCTGCCCAGTGTCATTCCCATTTTGTTCATAGGCTTTGACAGTGTGAGCACATTTTCTCTCCAGAGCAGACAGCCCCCAGCTGTAGCTTTCCACACTGCGAAGCTAACAGTGAAGCTAAATCAAGATGTGCCTTAAACTTGTCCTTGAAGTGCACTGTCTGTAGACTGACCTCTCAGCTATTCGCTATGATTTTGTAACAAACCAAAGGGTGGGAATGACGACTTCTAGCACCTTTTCAGTATCTCCATCCCATAACTGAACCAAACCAGATGAACCTACAAGAATACCACTACAACACTATTTAATTACACCATCAGAATTGAAACCCTTTGCCACAAACATTCAGGCATATATGGATAGTAACTATGGAAATGGCTGAGATCTTGATGTAGTAGCTATGTATTTGTCAGAATTCTGCAACTGTATAGAGCAGTAACAACAGATGGCTTTGCAGAAATTTACTTCTGTTTGAAGTTCATTGATTCTCATTCTAGACACTTTTATTTCACCAGACAGTAGGTTGCTGAGCGGTTTTACTACTGATCATCATGTTCTCAAGCAGCAGGCTGCTGAGTAAAAAGTTACACTAACTAGAACTAATGAGCAGCAAAACATGTTAGCACAGGTACAAGCAGTGGTCAAATGGTGGCAGGCGCAGGACATGAAGAGGAATGTGTCCAGTATTTCAGACTGACTTTGTTATTTTAATGTTTAGAAAGAGCCATTCAGATTCACTGTGCGGAGAATATCACATTAACCTGATAAACCGATGTATTTTAATACACGTTAAATGGATAAACTGATCTATTTTAGCACGTTAAAATGCACATATACCATATGAACTAATCCAGGAAAGAAAACAAAAAAAAGAAAATTGCATAAAGAAGCCCAATTTTAACCTGTTACACTTTTCTTCTCCTTATAAACAGCAAATGTAATACCCTCCTTCTTTAGCAACGCCCTGTATTAACTTCATTTTCTAAAAGCAATTAAGTACCCTGGTAATTCCTTCCATATACTTCTAACCCATGTGAAATTGTTCCCAAACTGAAGTTCATTTCCCTTTTTTCTCTGCACTTTGTTCCCTGGTTCTTTTACTTTTCATGTGTTTGTCAAATCCTTCTTGGATCTTACCATTTCCTTCCTTTCCAACAAAAACGTAATTAATTCCTGAAGGACTCAAGATTTTGAGCAAAAATTGTGCTGCAGGAGTGGGACAAGAAAGTCTGGTGCAATGCCCAACTAGTGACGATTAACAATGTTACTGATATATCGCTGAAACCACAAATCATCCCAATCCCTGCAGAGAAGAATGAGTACTTTAAAAGTTTAGGACTCATTTATTACAATGCAATACCATACTTGTGCCGAGTAGACCTAACCAAAGCCTTCTTGTGATACCTCTGTGCTGTTTTGAGAGCATACTTATTGCCACATAGCTGCCTTGTGACTAGAATGATTAAGATTACCTTGTTATAACCAAATTTGTACTGAACACACCTAACATTATCACAGCTATAATTTGGCTTGAGTTTTTCACTTACTGACATCCTTAATCATCCTGGGTGTCATAACATGCAAGCATCAGAAAGCAAAATCATCCTCTTATGCAGGTGACCGGGTACTAACTTTACATATCACCCCTTTAGGTGAACACAAGCAACTGCACTTTCAATAGCATCACCTACAGTTTGCCCCTCTGCTTAGGCTACCACCTATCTCAAAATAGTGATCTTATCACAATCTTAGAAGATGTTTATCTAGAAAGACTGAAGGCTCCTTACATCAGGCCATAGAGTGCCCACAGGCTTAGTAACGCATTTTTTCCCATTGCACAGTAATGAAACTTACAGAAATTTATAAAAATACATAGCTAAATAAATTACTTAAAATACTAAAACATTAATATTACACAGATCTGCATTTTGGGACTTCAGAGCATCAAAATACTGGAAAAGACAATAGCCATCTTCTATTATATCTTCTAAGATAATAAGCTGCAAAGAGTGCAATTAGAAGCGCTCTTACAAAATTGAGTTTTTTTCATGTAGATTTTAAGGACAACAATGGTGTGAAAGGGAGCGTGAGCTTCTCATGAGCTCAAGAAGTGTAAAATAAGAAGAATATAAAATGGTAACAAAAAATGTTACTTTTTCAAAGCTGAGCAAAAGCCCGAATACACAATCTAATGAAAAGAGATAAAAATCTTACAGACCAATGTAGAAATATTTGAGAAACCAGATCCAAGATTAAATCCTCAGGCTACATGGGCTCCTATATGATCTGGGCGAGAAAGAGCTGGTTAATTTTCTTGAAAATTGGATTGCAAAAGCTTAACAGCTTGCAGTTGAAGATGACCCACTTTGCGTTGAAAAGGCATACAGGAAACCTTTAAGAAAAGAACAGAGGAAAGGAGGGGGAAAGGAAAAAAGAAATCCTGAGTAGGAGGTAGCATTATGCTTGGCCTCACAGATCAGAGATATAAGGGAAGGATCCTCAAGGCAGCGTATAAAGATAGTAAACTTATCTAATATACTTAATGTTTTCATCTTTATTTTCTTTCTTCTGCCTCAAGCGCTATAATTGCAGCAAAGATTCAAACTAGCCCTGCCAAGGAAGAGAAGCGTCCATTTCTGCTTCTATTTCAACAGGAAGTAAGTCTGCACATTTCTTTTCCCCAAAAAGATTGGGAAGGACAGGATATGCATACCTGCTACATCATGCTCTGTCATTTCAAAGACATGCCTTTCACACATTCAGAGCTCTACAGCTCTGAAAAATCCCTATAGCCAAACCAACAAGCATAACCTAATAGATCATAGAACTAACGAGACTTCATAATTGAGTTTTAAATCTTCTTTAGAGGAACATTCCTTTGACGCAACAATTTCCAGTCAGCTCCAGGTTTTGATCTTCACCAGTGAATGTCAAGCAATACCAAATAACAAGCAACAAACCTTCACTTCCAAGCTGGTAATGACCACAAATGCACCGATTTCTGCAAATTTTGCACTTGTTCACCACCTCTGAAGACAAGATCTGAGATACTGTCACTGATATGAACACTGAAATAACTGAGTCACTTTGACCTTTCTTTCATCATAGGATGCTGTTCAGCAGCTTTTTTTTTCCTCTCCTCTCTTTCTAAATTCAAAATTCCGTGACAGTCTCTCAAACCATACAAAATCCCCCAAACCAACAGGCTTTCAACAGCTCTATCAAACAAGCTCTTCTATATTTAACACCTACTGGAACGATCCCAACCAACCTTTGAGATACTGGCAGGTATCATTACCTGACTTTCTACTACTATTAGGAAAGGCCAAAAGATAGAACTGTAATTTTTTTAATGTAATAAGGAGATTTTCATGCTTCATGGTTTTTTTTTCTCATACTAATTTTCTTACTTGTTTCAACTTACATAAATGAACACGGGATTATACAAGATCCCATTTATATTACATCTCATAGTTGAACAGCTGCCCCAAAGCCTTAATTAAAAGCATTCAAATATTGTTAGTTTTCAAGCTTTCCAGGAACATTTTCTGTCATTCTACGGTTTCTTGAACCGCTTTCGCTGCCATTCTTTTTTGTAGATCATTTTTCTCCCAAGTACCAAGTTGTTCCAGTCCTTCCTTCAGAGATGTATTGACATTACTTATTTAAATCACTATTTATCCCATGTATTCAGTTTTAAGATACATAACTGGCCTATAGTTGAAACAGTCGATGCCCAGATTTCTTTGGAAGTTCTGCATAAACATATAGTCTGATTTACTGCATTTAGATCTTTATTTAAATGAAACATGATGTTTCTCACTGACGTTCACGAATGTAATGAAGGAAAAAAAGAAGCTACTTCACTTTTGCTACTTAAATTACTTAAATGAGTTTTGAAAAGATTTTCAGTTACTTTGGGGGATTTGTTTCTTTTTTAACCACTTCTAAAGATCTTTGAATCAGTTAGTTGGAAAGCATTGGGCTGCATTCAAAACTATAAAGCAGAGTGCATAATTTAAGGAATATAACCTTTGTGATAATTATTTGATATTTTTTCTTTAGATTGCCAAATCATGTGTGTTTTGAAGTATTCTCTTGTGAGTGTATGTAATGAAAGAAATTCTATTTCAGCAGGTAATTTTTCAGGTGATTTGCTTGCAGCAAAACAAAATGCTTCACAAAAAGATGATAGAAAACAATGTATTAGCTCCTTTTTTTCTTCTTCTTCTTACCCTTCTTACAGTTGGAAACTAGTGACTTCTTTTATTGCTGACTTATAAATACAGTGGCATTTTGCTTTTTTCCTGTAAAGATAATACTGCACCAGGAACTTTCTGTAATGTTACTTGTCTTAGAATCACAGAATGGTTTGGGCTGGAAAGGATCTTAAGATCATGCAGTTCCAACCCCTCTGCCATGTGCAGGGATGCCTTCCACTAGACCATGTTGCCCAAAGCTCTGTCCAACCTGGACTTGAACACTGCCAGGAATGGAGCATTTACCACTTGTTTGGGCAACCTGTTCCAGCACCTCGGCATGAGAACTTTGTCCTTATATCTAACCTGAATTTCCCCTGTTTAAGTTGTTCTATCACTACGGTCTCTGATGAAGAGTCCCTCTCCAGCATGTTTGTAGGCCCCTTCAGATACTGGAAGGCTGCTATGAGGTCTCCATGCAGCCTTCTCTTCTCCAGGCTCAACAGCCCCAGCTTTCTCAGCCTGTTTTCCTATGGGAGGTGCTCCAGCCCATGATCATCCTCGTGGCCTCCTTTGGACCTCCTCCAACAGTTCTGTGTTGAGGACACCATAACTGCACACAGCACTCCCAAACAGGGTCTCATGAGAGCAGAGGAGCAAAATATACTTAATTGCATAATTATTAGTATTAGCATCCTAGGCATCTACCTGATTATATTCATCTACTTCCAGATTGCCGTTCCACCCACAATATGCAAGAAATGCAAATCTACCTATGATATATTAGAGATACAGAATTCAATACTTTTTAAACTGAGCAAAACATTCATTCACTTCTCAACTGCCTCAGTTCTTGGAACTGCAACATACCCCTTGATACAGACTTTAATCTAATTCACTAAAAACTCATCACTCTTCATGTCTACTTTTCACACCATGAGATTTTCTTTTCTAAACGTCTGACTATACCTTCTGGATCAAGTAAGACCTCATATCAAGTATCAAGTTTGGTTCCATTTCTTTTTGTCCCTACCTCAATTTCTGCTCAGATATAAGTACATTCTGTGGTAGCAACAGCTTCACAGTTCTCTCAACTCCACTAGCAAAGCTGTTTTACCCGCCCCCCTTTTCATAAAGTACATTTTCGGTTGCAGGCATTTAAAGCTAGCTCCTTCAGTTCAGTTTAAGCCATCTTATGTTCCCTTTTAAGGTTTGGGGTTTTTCTTTTGTGATTTCCACAGAAACAGAAAAATACAGTTCTGAACCGTGTAGCTTCCAGAAGCCCTGGCTGTTGACATACTGAGACTACAATCACAGGGATCCACTGAGCTTGGACCGGGAGGAGGGAAACAGATTTAAGGCGGCAGGCATATGTCTGCTATGTGCTGTTAGCCTAGTGATCCCTTGGACTAGGGGATGGGCTGCCTGGGGAGCAGCATGTATACGCAGTTTTATAACAAAGCAGACAGCTGTTCTTGTTGTTCCTTTGATATGTTATCAACCAAGACACAGAGTACTACTAGAGAGAAAACTGGAGGCACTTTTACAGCTCCCTGTATGCCATTTCCTTCTACCCATCTCCACATGATTCACCTCAACATCAGCATTCATCCTTTCTCACCACTATGTTTATTACTAGCTGACACTGACACATCATCTACAATACAATATGGGCATTTTAAAACCAAAACCCTAAAAAACCAAACAAATCAACCCCAAAGAAAATGAGGCCTGTAGTTCTAAGCACCCACAGCAATACAACTAAGCAAAATTATTGACACTCTGTGCAACACCCATACATGCACCCCTATTTCACCTTATTTCCTTTCTCCAACTGCTGTGAATATTTTAAAACATGCTGTTAGGCCACAAAAATAGGCAATAATGAAAGCATGCAAAACATCACTAATTACCTAAAAGCAAATTCTCCAAATTCTATTTATTTCCACTTAATCTGTAAGACTAATGTGCTGAAGGAACATCAGCAACCCAGCATCATTTGTTGTCCTACACCACAAAGGACAAACTGAGACAAACTGTGAAAACTGGAAGTACCACACTGATACAAAGGGAAAAATTTCCATGCAATTTAAAACATTCTGTTCTCATGAAAGTAAAACCACAAGAACACAATTTCATAAGAGTACAGAGCCTTCTGAGCAGCAGAACATGAGGCAAAAATTGAATCCAAAGCAGCAAAACAAGATCATTAACATTAATTTATGTCCTTAAAGTCTTACCTTGTCTTCCTAGATCTTGATTGTGAAGCTACATCAGTGCCCTTTATACCTGGACTGGAAGAGAGGGGAGAGCGACGCTTAGTACACGCAAACTATTACAACTGATAAATAAGAGCTGTCAGCAACAGTTTCATTTCAATTTAATAGTTAAATATTTCGATTCTCTATGATCAATACAATTAAACATTAAGGGCAAAATTATTTTTCTACCTCTAAGCAGAGGAGAAAAACACATTGAGCTCATTCTGGTATCTTAAAATTTCTGTCATTATAATAATTTCATATATTTTCACTATCTCACAATTGACAAGATTTTTCCCAAACAGAAAAGAATGACTCTTGTGCCTATAGGCAACAGAGTAGCCAAGGTTTAACTTCTAATAGGACAATGGTGTTTGTAAGGACAATACAGAGAAGGTCAAGACAAAAAACACCAACACAGTGCCTCACATCTTACACAAACATTCCTACCCATGCAAAATGAACATAAGCTCCTATCAAGACAAGAGGGATCAACTTTAAACCACTTGGCACAATTTGCATGCACTTTGCAAACTGAAGAAGCCATGCCGCATTACAGAGAAGTCCAATATGAAGATCCAATATTAAGCACAATGAATAATTATCTTATTAGTAAATGTGCTTAAGCCTATCAGCATCATCAAAACATAGCCATTTCCAGATCACCTAGAAAACCTTTTTCCTTTGTCTGCAAACCATTCCACTACTGCATTAACAATAAACAAGCTATTTCTGTAATTGCTATTCATGCTAAATTAAAATCCTTCTGAAAACATGTATCTATCAATTCAGAGGGTTATTCAAATAAAAACAGAAAAAATGAGAGTAGCAGAAGAATTCAAATCCAGAGCTTAATCATCACAGATACAGCTCACTTTATTTTGACCAGTCAGCTCTTAATAGTTTAGCTTAGTAAGACAAAAGTCAATTAGTACTTCTTTAATAGACTAATCATTTTGCATTTAATTGTCATATCAATAATACTGGCATATCCCCGCAGCAAAGTCAATAGTTATTACATCAACTAATTACAATCCGAGTTAAAAGGTAACTCACTGAGTGTTCTATTCACAAAACACAGATTCTTAGAACTAAAACCAGCTCTTCACAGCGGGGGGGTAGGGGAGGTTCATTTTCTTCTGCGACTCAACCAAAAACATTGTGTAACTCACTCTCACTAGACAAGTGACTTTTTGATTGGCATAATGAGAAGAACAGTAAAACAGATGGGTCTTCTCTGAAGTTGCACAGGATTCCCACTGGATAATATAAAATGCTGACAGATAACAAAAGAATTCCACAGTTGTTATTCACTGCAGATTAAAATTTAAACATCATCTGAGCAAGCCAAGCATTTGAACTGTTTTTCTTAGCTTTGCATTATAAAATACAATAACCTAAACCAGGAATTAGATTGTTTAGGACTACGTTTCTATTAATGACCCCAGGAAAAAAAAACAACTTATTTACAATCATGAGAATAGGAACACTACAAAGTTGCTTTACATTCTTCTGCTCTTAAGATAGTCTGGGGAACCACATGTGACAGTATTACACGTATCGCTTGCCAAAGAGAGTAGTCAAAGCAGACACAAAGAAAGATCAAATATTGTACATTGCTGGACTTTTTTAGAACGATGCTATTGAACAAGTTGTTTTATGTATAAGGAAAGCCCCAAAACATCAGAGAATACAGAGTTTGATATCTGAGTGTTAGTCAAAATTGCTGTTATTTTTTTTTTCTCTTTTCCTAGCAGATAAATAGTAATAATAATAGAAGAAATAAGATCTAGGATACCCAAACCCCAAGGATTTAGGGCTGAACTCAAAATGTAGGCTAAAACTGAAACATGAGAAGAGCCAAAACCTTATTTGTAAAAGAAGGGAAAGCAAACTTATCAAATGTTTATTTAAATGAATCTCCAAAAAAACAGAGACAAAAAAGAGCAACAAACATTGTAACAAGAGAAAAAAGGGTGTGATGTTATTGTAGAGATGGATGATCAGTGATCTCTTGGGAATGCAATAGCTTGCAGAGGCTAAAGGAAATTTTGAAGTGCCTGAGATAAATAACCCTGTATTTCAACCTGAATAACATCCCAGATAACAGCAGAAACACAGACATTCTTCTTGGACTGCAACTGCCATCCAAAAAGTATAGAATCATAGAATAGTTACTGTTGGAAAGGACCTCAGGATCATCTAGTTCCAACCCCCTGTATTTTCCCAGGTCCATTCATAAATCAATGAAATAATTGCCCTGTGAGCTGATACACATTGTGCACACATTGGTTCACTGTGTATTCATAGCAAATATAACTTGAAGCTGCAGTTCGAGCCTCATCAGTTTTTAAATAAACATTTCTACAATTACCTAGGCGATAAAACACACAAAAAACCCTCCATACCATTAGCACACATCTTCGAACATGTATGTTCCACTTTAAATATTTATCTAGAGAGTGTCATGCAAATATTTACCATTAAATTCTAGTGTATTTATAGACTATAATTCTGGTCTGATAAAACCAAACAGATAAGCAAAACCATTGAGAAGCCGAGATGAAGGGAGAGGCAACACAACAAAAATATGTCAGAAATGTCAGATTCTTAATGCTCTACAGCATCACTAAGTGTTATATCGTCTCTAAAGGTGAGGAAAAAGAGATGTACAAACTAACAAGTTCAAACTTCTGCAAAGAGGATTGCTGCGAATAGAAACTCCATATTCCTAGTCCTTCAGCTTCAGGAATATCAATCTCTAATGATTTTTAACAGGGGTTTTCTGAATAATGTTGATGCCATTATGGTCTTCATGTTTATGTGTGTGTATATGTATATATAATATACATATAATGTGTATATATATATACATAATATATATATATACAAACGTGTTCGCAAACATGCACACACATACTGAAGTAAGCCCTGCTTGGATGATTTACTATAACAATAAATGGGAAAAGAAACAACATTGTGCTCACTAGGAAAAAACTTCAATGTTTCTGATGCAAAATCTACCAGTTTTCTTCCTGAAATGTATCAGATTTGGTTTACGGTTAGAAGAGATCTTTTAAGATCTCTGGCCTTAAAAAGATGGTCTGCCAGCATCTACTTGTGCTTTGATTCCATCTTGCACCGCAGTCTCCTGAGGTCCCTTCCAATGCAATCTTTCTGCAGATACGCTTTTCTTCTTCATACTACGAATGCATACGAGAAATCAGAGAAAGCGCAATGGGATTGTTATTAATAGCAAATAATAATTTTGAAAACAGAATGTAGGAGGCCTATCACCAATGTGATTTGACTACTAAACCACCGTACTTCAAAGCACATAACCTCTTCCCTCATGACTTAGTAACGCATGCAGAAAAAACCTGCAAGAGCCAGAGATTTATTCCGCTTCCAAGACATGTAGTTTGTTGTATCAACCAACTAATGCACAATATATATTAGAATTAAACCCTGTCCACCTCTCCTGAAACTACTTCAGGAAATTCATATCAAATCTGTCTGCTGCAGTTAGTTTTTATGACAGAACTATTACAGAGAAATAAAGTGTCACTGGTGAAAGGAATGTCAAGCTGCTTTGAACTGGCTAAACAGCATCTGATGTCCTCAAGGATTATAGTGCATTATGACCCTGCCCTGCCAATCTGTTTAGCTTCTGACACTTCACCATATGGGGTCAGAGCAGTGATTCCTCATATAATGCTAAATGACCTAGAAAAGCCTGTAGCATTTACATTGCAAACACTTATTAACATGGCAAAGGCTTGCACAGATGAAAAAGCTTTAAGATACATATTTTGATAGAGTCTCATTATATTACTAAATTTTACTATCCTTATTCCTTAATGGCTAGGATAACCCAATAAACACACACCTACATGGGTTTCACATATACTTCTTTTATCTAATCTCGGTTAGGAAATGCACGCAATGCTTCTGATACCACCTGGAGACTTGGACAGTGTCATTTTTCACTGATCGTGGCATTTCAGGGAAGTTATCATGGCTTGGCAGGCCAGCAATGCTCCTGGGGAAAACAAAGATGAGGTGATAGAAGAAAATCTCCTAATCAATTTCAAGAAATGCATTCTGAGCAAATAGCACAGTGAAATGGTCATTAAAAGTAAATACTTTCTTGTGATGAGATGTAGTTTAGCCAAGCAAACAGCAAAGTACTTATTCCAAGTCAACAAATTGTTCTCTTTTTTTGCACGAACTCTGCTATTACAACATCACAGCATTTTTATCTCTGAAAACAGAAAAAAGGTATGCCGAGTTGAATGGAAGGGAAAACAGCTTCTATCAAGTTTGCTGTTTGTGTAGATGCAAAGAAACTGGAGCAATATAGGAGCAAAGATGTTCTCAATAAAGATGTATTCATGCATTCTTTAAACATTCAAAACTCACGGTTTCAATGGGAGTACCAGTCTAAAAATATCCAGGATGCAGAACCATACATACACAATGAACAGATGAAGCTTTGAAAGTTAAAAGGTTTTCCCAAGATTTTATTTCCTTTCCTTTTCTATGAGATAAACTGGTCTGTTTTCATGACTAAGTCATAAACGTGTATGCTAAACCAACAGAAACAATATAATCAAACATTACATTCCTTATAAACAAATGATGCCTCCACTAAAGAACACTCCAAAATGCAACAGGAAACTCTCTTTCAGAATGATTTCACAACCAAAGAATAGTATCTGGAAACTCACCCTCATTCTTCCACGGCCTTTTCGGTACAGAAAGTAAGAAACAGATTTACAGAATTACATACTGTCCGTCCTTCCCAGTCTGCTTGGCTTTATTCCTGGCATGTAGCATTAACTTCGCGTTACGTTAAGTTACTGCTATGTTTATGTTTGTACATTTATGTATATATTATTGGATATAAGGAGGAAGTTCTTTACTGTAAGGGCAGTGAGGCACTGGAATGGGTTGCCCAGGGAGGTTGTGAATGCTCCATCCCTGGCAGTGTTCAAGGCCAGGTTGGACAGAGCCTTGGGTGCCATGGTTTAATGTGAGGTTTCCCTGCCCATGGCAGGGAGGTTGGAACTGGATGACCTTAAGGTCTTTTCCAACCCAAACCATTCCATGATTCTGTGTATGTTTATGTATATATAAAGTATGTTTATGTTTATATTAGATATATTAAGTACATTTATATGTACATAATGTATATTTGTATTACTATGTTTATGGTTACATCAAGCATGCTTATATTTACATGATGTATGCTCACATACATTTAGGATTTTACATTAGGTACGTTTGTATTTCTGTAGGTATGTTTCTGTTACATTACGTACGTTTCTATTTACATTATGTATGTTAACATCGCTATGTTTATATTATGAATGGATATTTACACTGCTGTGTTCATGTTTACATTAGGTATGCTTATATTTATAGAGGTATATTTATGTTTCCATTAGGTGTATTTACATTGTGTATGCTTATAGTTACATTGTTGTTTAATTACATTACATATGCTTATATTTACATTAAATGTTCATATTACTTACATTTACATTACATGTGTTTATGTTTTCATTTCTACATTTATATTTCCATGTTTCTGTTTTCACATTAGGCATGTTTTATAGGTACATTGCTATGTTTATTCTTCCATTATGTGTGTTTCTATGCATACTGCTATGCTTACGTTTATATACCTTTTATGTTTACATTAGGTATAGTTCTGCTTATATTATGTATGTTTATATAGGTATGCTTATGTTTACATGCTGGTATGTTTAAGTTCTGTTCATTTCCACTGCACCATTCGAAAACCCCACTCGACCGGGATAGGTGCTGGATCATTATGGAAATATCTATGCAATTATCAGCAAACTAACAGTAAATGGTATATAATATACGTAATAAAAAATGATGCATTTAGAAAAAAAACAAGTGCAGAGAATAATGTTTATTTGCTTACAAATTCCACCTCAATGTGGAAGCTCCATCTTTGATTTGACACAGAGCAATGTATTATTTAGTATTTCTTTGTCATAACCATAGCTATGCGCCTGATTTTCCATCCCTGAATTTGGTAATATGTCTAAATTTCTTTCAACTAACACCCCTTTTCAAGTCTCCAGCCAGCACTGCAATTACAAAATTAATGCAATTAAATGTCGTTAATATTAACATACGAGCCACAGATAATGAGAAAGCCTAGGAGAGAAGAGAAATGGGAGGGGAGAAGCAGTGCACAGGAAGGGGTAACAGATCAATAGGTTAACCACCTTCAGCAATTATTTCCCAGTGCAACATGCTGGAATATCTTAAATTAGCAGAAATGACTCAAAGGATACAAAGGGGTATGTACTAAACACCCAAGAAAGTAATTTTGATGTGTTTACAGGGCTGTCGGAGGGAGCAATGTCAAATAATAAAGTGGACATGATTTGATTCTATAGACAATTACGGGTGAATATTGAGTGCTTCACACAGGAGCAGAGACCCAGCCTCCATTACCAGTAATGGGAGCACTGACTCCAGCTACAGTTGTTATTGTGCTAGAACTGTAATTGTTCAGCCTCCAAATATCAAAGTGCTGCTAACACAAAAAAAATGTACTGAGGACTTCGTAGATGTGGAGCCACTAGAAATACTACACCAGGTAAGACGCGTCAGCAGGGAAAGAAATTCTCAGCTCCTATTAGAGTCTTTCCTGTTTCAGGATTATGCCTCTTGCTAAGAAACAATTGCCTGTTTCTCACTTATATTTTCCCTGCCCCTCCTACATAAAAAAAAAGTAATAAAATTGTTTTTTTTCCTCACTTTATAAACTCTCACTACTGCACATTCACTGAGCCTCACCATCACACCATTACTTGGCATCGATGAGTTTCCTTTCCTACACTTTTTTGCTTAAGGGAAGGGTTGACTAGAAAACACGAATTCAGTTTAATGAGAAACAAAGAGCCAGGTAGCTTAGAAATGTTTTGCAAACCAGGCACCGCTCTTGCATAGCACAGAAGGAGACAGCAAGTCTCACAGACAAACTCTCACCTGTGCAGAGCAGACTCACGTTTGTATCACTGTTCTTCCCAGTAAACACACAGAGAGTATAAGTGCAGCCATACTGACCTACTTAGCTCACTATCTCCTTACTCACAATGCTATGTATTAGATGATAATTCAACAAGCTGCAGCCCAGGAGATTCTTAAATATTTCTGTATTTAGCAGACCATAAGGATTTTTCTTCCAAGAAATTATTTCAGTTCTCTCTGAACCGATGTAAACTCTTCATACCTAGAGCATCCTGTGGCAAGGAGTTGTACAGCTCTTACTAAGGTCCACTCTCCAGCTTTTTATTTTCAACATGGGGCCAAATATCTCAATCTGACTATTTGACATAGCAGCAGCATGCCTTAATCCCCAAACTAGAGAGCTCTTACTCTCTTTAGGAGACATTCTACTTAGTGTAATTACACCTTCACTAAGACAGAGAATGAGGGACTAGCTTTGGTCCAGTGATTAAAGCAGTTACCAAGGATCAGGAAGAACCTACTAACTGGCATTTTTCCAATAGGAAATATATTTCATTGAACAGTTGGCATCCAGCTATGTTAAAGAGCAAACATGCTGGGACAGAGCAACGACCTTGCCCTCACCTTAAGGGATATTCCACCCTCAAAGACCACATCCATTAGAAACTGTACATACTGCCTGTGCTAATGGGAAATAAAAAGACAAACCACAGAGGCCAGAAGCTACAGAATATTCCTGAGTTTGAAAGTGTGAAAGACGGATTCTTCTTAATCCTCATGTTCTCAAAAGAGACTCCCGAATGGACTGAATCAACACACTGCTGAATAATAGCTACAAGAATAGAAGACAGGTCACAGTGCTTATGATATCATGAATAAATGCAACCAAACCAGTAAAATCCTTGGTCATTTGGTGCATTGGGAGCAACGGGTCAGGCCTATCAGGCAGTGCCTACAATTCTTCAAAGGTTAATCCCTCTTTGAGAAAAGAATTACCTGGTACAATTCAGAAGTTACTGCTCAGGGACATCATGAAAACAGAGACACAACAGACTTGAGTTTTCAAGGCAGTATTAACAGTGGAGTAAGGGAGACCTACAGACTTCAAGCCAATTGGCACAGAACAAATGAGAAAGGCATTCCCAATGCTGTCACGAAAACTCTTTGGCTCTGTTTTTCTTTTTATTCCAAAACCAATTTATTAACACCACTAAACAGGAAAATTTAAACCCTGGACTATTACATTCCAAACTAAAAGGGCACAGACAGACAAGTGTATTTTCGTAACACTTGTTCTGCTGTTGGAACAAGCATTTCCCTATGAACAAATATTCCTATGCTACCAGCACCTTTTGGGGGGATTGGGGAGGAATAAAACTTCATACAGAGCCCCTTTTGTATCAACTAATTTATTTTAGTGTAATGAAGAATTCTGCTAGCCAAAGAGGTGTTCACAAGCTATAGCTTACCTTCTTTAGGTCACCGAATTCTGTATGCTAAAGAATAACTCACAGAAGTTCAAAACCTCAGCTGCATTCCCAAATATTCAATATAAAAGTTTCTGCTTGAACAGAAACTCACCACGAAAAATGGTCAAAATTTGGGTTTTGACCATAAAAAAACCAGGCAGAATTTAAAATGAGATCAGTTCAAGTGGCATCAAAACACCCCTAAACAAAATCCATCCATTTCTCTTTAGGCTTTAAGCATTTGAACATAACAAAAGCACGTAGAAACCCACAATTTTTGCAAGTCTAATTTGTTTAGTCCCATAATTCCAGAAAGGTATCAGCACGCACAAATGGCATTTAAAATAGCAATATTCACCGAGAGTATAAGTAAACAAGTCAGCACCTATTACAATGACAGGAGCTCAAATTGGTCGGAGCTTTGACAAAAATCTAGCCCTTTTCTGAAAACAAGCACATCTAAAAACATCAGAATGGCTTTCAAGCTCAAATGCCAGGTTTTTTTGAAAATACACAACAGAAGTAATTTTTGGCATGGAGAGAACTGAGAATGACTGAGAGAGATCAGAAATAACGGAGATTTGTAAACAAATGTCTTCTCCTTGCATCCTTGCAGGGTTTTCCTTTACTCCCAGGCTTGCTTTCAATCAAGCTATTCTTCAGGGCTTCCTAGGCTGCAGTCAGCTGTGACACACACACTCCACTGTATCTCTAGGTATAAAGTATTTCATGTGCACCCTGTGAAATCCCAGCTGCTGCTGCACTGTAGGTTTCCTGCATGTTCACTCCTGTTTTCTTCTTGCAGAATCACAGAATGCTTTGGGTTGGAAAGGCCCTTAAGATCATTCAATTCCAATCCCCTGCCGTGAGCAGGGGTGCCTCACACTAGACCATGTCGCCCAAGGCTCTGCCCAGCCTGGCCTTGAACACTGCCAGGGATGGAGAATTTACCACTTCTTTGGCCACTCTTTTCCAGCGCCTCACCACTGTTACAGTAAGGAACCTCTTCCTTACATCCAACCTGAACTTCCCCTGTTTCAGTTTGAACCCATCACCCCTTGTCCTATCACTACAGTCCCTGATGAAGAGTCCTTCTCCAGCATCCTTGTAGCCCCCTTCAGATACTGGAAGGCTGCTATGGGGTCACCACACAGCTTCCCTTCCCCAAGCTGAACTGCAAACCAGAGGTTTCTTCCTTCTTGAATATGTCCAGAAGAAGGAGCAATCTAATGCCACGTGCCTCCATTTCAGCTTAAGTCAGGACAGGACAAACAAGATTTTTCTCTCTGCCCTACCACAGCCTTTACAGGCTGCTGTAATGTGCGAAGTAATAAAACAGTCTCTGTCCATGAAAACTGTGCAACTTATCTTAATAGTATTTTAGAAAAATTAGAGGATTATAGGACCTAGATCTAAAAGTGAGTGTTCTAGAAACTGATGCATTAGACAAGTCAGAAGATGTCCTCAGATTTTGCAGTTGAACAAAAGGCCAGAGGCAGAACTCCAAAATACTGGATAAAACCAGTATTAAGTACTTTATCCATATTTTATGACCAAATCAATATGACAGTTGTACAGTTAGAAAGGAACTAAAAACTGACATCTCACCTATCTTTCATGAAGGTTTTTTCAACCTTTTTAATATGGGTTAATGGTATAAAATTAAATAAACAAAAATAACCCAAAAGTACAAAACCCTGCACCCAAACTCTTCCATTCAGAATTCTAGAATTATTGTATAATGATTATTCTTCTCCTACATACTTCTCTATATGCTTCTTCCTTGAAAAATTACTGTTCTTCTGTAAAATACAGTGCACAGGCACAGAAATAGGCAGTGTAAATTGTGGTTCAAGTTTATCCAGTATATAGGGGTATTCCTTCCATTTAAAAAGGACACGGCCAAGGCCCATCTGATCTGTTCATGCCACATCTGTTACCACAGCATAGATCACAAAAACCCACTGGACATTCTTATACCTTTGCCTCTAACAGCAAGGCGCTGCTGTAAACAAAAGCTGGCTTGAGGCCAGGACAAGCCACCACAGAGCTGGACAAGCCCAGTTTTCCTAGGACTATGCTGCATTCGGAGGGAGTAATAGAGAGCCACATCCATTACAGAAAGAACAGCAAACGAACTACTGTGTTAACAACAAACAATAAACCTGACACGATGCAAACCTCTTCCTTTAGTGAAAGAGAGCAGAATGCATTTCATCCTCTAGTTACTCTTTGCTTATGAGAACAGTAGACTAAAATATTACCAGCTGGAAACACAATTTGAGATCAGCTTGAGAAAATGATCCAACTCCACCTGGCCCAGTTGACATGCATTTAAATTATATCCACTTAAGATGTTCTCGAGGAGCGCTAGCTTCACGGAACAGATTTTTGCTATAATCTCAGCTTCCTTCCATTTCCTGAAGCACGCACAAACTGAAACAGCTAGAATCATACATCACTGAGCAAGCCTGTTAGGATACATTTCAATACTTTTCATACATTTCGTTATTTTACATCTGACAGGATCAAGAAGCTGTCTTGATCGTTATTTTTATTTTCTGTCCTGTTTCTTGTTTCATCTCTTTTCATCTTAGACTTCTCCAGTGATTTTATTTGCCTGAAGTTTGCACAGCCGGTGGGAAGTGCGCCAGCAGTAAAATATTTACACACCACATTGGCTTTTTCAAGCTCTGCCACTGTTAATGGCAGAGGAATCTCACCTCAAACTTCTTCAGCATACTGATTAGAAACGTTTTAAGGAGCTGGCAGCAAAACCACATTGCAACAAAATTACCTTCTGAAAGACTCTAACTTTGAGTTAAATAGCAAAGATATTTTCTTAATATTGGTAAATATAACCTGAACCTACTAGATGTCACAGAGATGGTGACTGACAGGGAAAGTCATTTCAGATAGCAAGTGAAAGCTTTTGGGGAGGCACTTTGAACTCAGAATTCCACATGCTCTGACTTGGAAGGTTACCAGAAATGCTCATGGCAATCCCACCAGCATCATACCTGGGCCTGACTGACAGCAAAGGCAGCAAAGTTGATCATGGAGTGTAAAAGACACAGTCATTTTGAGTACACCGTGCTAACCTGCCATTGTCACTTGGGGCTTGGTATTTGGAAGGTCTGAAGGTGTTCTTTTAAAGCCGTTCTTCAGGCCTGGTTTGTCAGGATGCTCAGCCTTTCCAAGGATATTAGCAATTCATTTGTGTCATCCCTGAAAGAGCTGGTAACGGTTTTCTCTGTGTTCTCAGCTTTCCCAGAACTGCTTTTTCTAGGAAGAACAGGTCTTCAAATGCCCCTTCAAGTTGTTTCCCCTGTCCATACCAATTACCCTCTCAATGGTTAAAATGACATTATTTTCTTAAATCTCTCCCAAAGAATTACATGTTTTGTCTCTTCTGCAGGCCATAGTCCAGTGAGAAAATGCAATAAATTAGATTGTAGGCAGTCATATCAGACTGCCAGTAGTGCATTATGAAATGAGGTCTCTTTTTTTATAGGCCAATGGAGACGAGGCTTTTAGGTTTTACTAAAATACAACATGAATGTTTGTACTGTGGCTGCTCTACAAGACAGTGGAAAACTGGCACTATACTCATCACTATGTCATAACTATCCGTTGAGTGATGTAATTATCAGTTCTAGCACTTCTATTTAGAAGTGCCTTGGTGCTATGCTTTGACACCCAATAAAAATAGAACACATTGCAATCCCTTTTTCAAACTGGGATTAAAGGACCTGTCTAATAAGAGGTAGGAAATACACATTTTCATCTCAGACTACTGTATGCTGAGTTTCTCTATTTTCCAGTAAAAATTTTGTCTTGCTCTATTTTGTTGGAAATAAGTCTGTGTTTTCCTGGAATTTCCAGACATTAAGCAAACAGTAGTTCTAAAGAAAAACCTCAAGCATATGGAAGGCCAAGGCCAGCAGTCACAAAGGCATATGTAAGACTAAGCGCATGAACACTGTCTGCTATGTCCTTCATTTGATGTGCATGCTCTTCAGGGACTTTTGCCCTCCTACTTACTGTCCAGGGAGTCCCAGTAAGGATATACAAGTTCTGTCCTCTCTGAAGAAGACAAATATGAACAAGAACAAAAAGAAACTGAACCAGAATCCGTCAAGTACTTCTGGGGCATCCCGACCCAAGCATGAAATAACCTGACAAATAAAGAGTTGTGCTCCTCATTCTGATATTAACCTCTAAAGTTCAAAACAAAAAGGTCATTTAATTGCAAGATTCTGATGCAGATTTAAGCCTTTGAGAACACAATACATAATCAGGGTTTTACTATCTGAAATGAAACCAATTCTAAGAGGATGATTAAGTGTCTGGAGATTGACGTACCACATAGGTGTACTTTTTCAGACTATTGTCTTGCTCTAGTTACAAGGACAGGGTGCATTAAAGAGGAAGCCCCTGACCTCTTCCGACTTGTTAAGAGTCTCTATTCTTATCTGTACTACTGGCCCATACATTATGAAGGCTTCCTTGTGAAAAGCTAGCTAGGATCTTTTTGAGGTCAGTTTTGGAGTCTGGCACCAGTCAGGCTATTAGGGTTTCACTGCCAATGTTTGTTACAATGCCCAATATTGACTCACTGTTTGCTTGCACTTCCTCATGTTTATAAGCTTTTAAGTTGCTATTTTACAAACAAACTGCATGGTTGTTGATGGTGGGGCTTTATCCTCTCATTCCTAATCCTGTTCTGTCCAATTATTTTATTCTTGTTTACCCTGCTACACAATTCCTCTTCAAAGGACACCCAACAGAGAAGCACAGTGGTCTACAACTGACATTGTCAATGCCAAGAAAACACTAATGGCAAAAGCAGCGAACAGCAACTCCTCTCCTAAATAGATGCAAGATGATGCTTTCAAATCACAAATAACAAAGGTGTGGTTACTCTCTTCAATCAATAATTGCACTGCATAAGAAGCAGCTATTTAATACTTCACTTTTTTTTCCAGTGAGAGATGCGACAGAGAAGTCATAAAAACCTATGGATAAGTCATTTAATGTCTCGGCAAGATATGCTGATTATGATTCTTGGCCTGGTAACGTGGACAGTGAATACTAATGAATCTGGAATCCTTATTTGCAGATTCCAGCTTAATCAGTCTTTTCTAAAAATAGATAAAAATGGAAGTAGCATTTCTAAACCTATGAGCAAACTGTCCCCATGGGAGGAATCTCCTGGGAAGTTGATTTTTCCGTGTGATTTGATATGCAATCATGAAAAGATGTGCAAAGATTTTCCCAGTTATGATTTACACTGAAACTTGAGTATATGTGTAACCTAGCAGTCCTCTACATTATAAGGTAAAGTCTTCAGATGCTTAAGTGGGTTTGTGGATGAGGTTTTAGGGTTTTCTTATTGTGTTTTTGTTGGGGTTTTTTGTTCATTTGAGCTTTTCTGGGGGATGTAGTGGATACTTATGAAATGATGAATAGTTTGTACAAATTATTTTGCTAGCCTAGACAATAACTGAAGAAATCCATCCCCCTGTGGAAAACATGTCAACTTTAAAATTATTTTAATTTATCATCTAGCAGCATTTTAGAAAGCGGGTTTTGTTATACAAATGTCTGACGTGTAAACAAATGTGCATCTACTTCTAAGACTTCGGAATCAAGAAAGTTGGGGAGCTAACAAGCATAAAAGCACCAGCCATACTACAAAGAGAAAAGAAAAGCAAAGAAGTGCTCACAGTTTTTGGACTGGAGCCGGAGAACAAAAGTAACCAGAGACATTAGATTTGTTCAATGTCTATGAACTTTTTACTGAAACGCAATGAACTGTTGATTTTCCAATATGAACAGCTTAGTAAATAGAAATAAGGCAAAACGAATGGGTTTCCATCATGAAAACTGCAATCCAAGCATGACTTCCTGGGTCTCAACAGAGCGCAGCTTACAGGTCATTCAATCCTTAAAACTTCAACTAAAATTCCAAAACTGACCTAGTGATAGGACAAGGGGTGATGAGTTTAAATTGAAACAAGGGAAGGTCAGGTTAGATATAAGGAAGAAGTTCTTTACTGTGAGGGTGGTGAGGTGCTGGCACAGGATCCCCTCAGAAATGGTAATTGCTCCATCCTTGGCAGTATTCAAGGCCAGGTTGGACAGAGCCTTGGGCGATGTGGTCTAGTGTGAGGCATCCCTGCCCATGGCAGGGGGTTAGAACTGGATGATCTTAAGGTCCTTTCCAACCCAAACCGTTCTATCTTTAAAACAAATGAGAGACCAGCAATAAGATCAAACCAACCAATAGCCCATTTCACCAAAACACAAGGAAATATTTCATAGATTTGGAAAAAAAACCAAATTCTACAAAGTTTTAGTCCAGCAGTCATATTCCACTCTACGATTGACATAGCAAAGTTATTTGTCCAAATTTAGAACAAGCATTCTAGAAAAATATGAACTGACTCAAAACTAATTCAACAGCTGCAATGAACTAACTAGACAATATAGATTCTTCTATTTCCAGAGCACTTTTGAAGCAGGGAAAAGTGATGGTAGACCTGAAAAATTTAAAGCAAACATGACTTAAGAAAATCAATAGATTCATATCTTCATTGAAACCAGGACTTGCAGATCTAAAAAGAAGTTGCCTAAGAATCTAAGAACTTTAATTTGAATTTGTGGTTTTATTTCAATAATCACCTTTAAACATCAGAATTTGGGCCTCTAGACACAATTCAAGAAGGTACATAATGTATTTTCTGATATTATTTACAGGTACTAGAAGTAACTGACAATTTTACAGCTGGTGAAAAAAAACAGACAGGATCAATGAAAGTTACTGAGACATTGTTTCCATCAGACATAAAATTGCAGTAAGGATATTGCATTTAACTGAGAAGATTTTATTTAAACTCAGAAGTTACACTTACATTAATGAGGATTTAGAGTATTTTCTCACTTGCTATATGGACAGGTGAAAATGGCAAAGCGTAAAGCTTCCAGCAGCTTATTATTTTATGCTACATAGAAACAATTTAGTCAACAAGTCCTAGTTAGCAAAAGCTACTTTGCCAAAATGGGAAGATAGGAAAATACCTCAGTACTTAATAGGACAGTTAGTGTAAGGCCCTTTAAGACAGTTTAAATTATCTATAAGTGGAATTAAACACATCTGAATCACTTGTCCGCAGTTTGAAATCAGATGCTTTCCCTTTCTAACAAGCTCTTACCAATTAATGTTTACTATTTTATATCTTGTTATCAATCCCTTGTCACAATTGCAAGCTCCAACAGAAATTTATCATTCAATACTACCTGCAATCACTTTAATGGGGAGTGCAAACAATCCAGATTTTGCTGGCCCATTTTTACAGTGCTTTGTTCTCTGTCTAGGGCACAAAGAGTACTTGCCTGGAAGCATCTAGAGAAATAGAACCTTAATGTATACTGAATGTAGTTACCAGTTGTGCATAGCTCAACAGAAACTCATTTTCCCTTTACTTTCAAAGTAGGTATCACACCACCAGCACAAACTGCTGTTAGCTAATCATTCCAAAGAATGTGCTATAAAGGCACCTGCCTTTCTTGAGCAGCATATTGTGCAGTTTCATAACTGACTACCTCTGATACAGGTACCATTACCCATTTGGGTTTAAGTCTGCAAACCTAATGGGAAGTCAAACAATGTCGGTCTTCGTCACCGTCTCTCATCAGAGGATACAGACTTTGAATGTTCCCCTTATGGTGATGATAATTCTCAGTCTATGATTTACAGACCATTGCTGGAATGCAAGATCATCCTAAACACTCCTGAGCTAGTCTGCAAATTTTCCTATATTGTTTTGGCTAACAGTGCACTGATAATACTGCATAATTGTCTAGGAGGATTGAGAATTACTGTGGTTGAGCTGCCCATAGAACTGTTTCAGAGCGTACACCACAAATTGCATTGTCTAGACTTACTTTCAGCGTTTTTGCCATTTAAAAACCAAAACTTCCTGCTTCTTTGTTTAAGAAAAGTAGTGTCATCTGGGTGTGTACAATTTAAAGTAAGATTGCTTGCATCCTGGATAAGAATGTGAAGAGTGAAACGCTTGGAGATCTAGTGAAAATGAGCTGCAAGAGGACTTCTAATAAGCCTATAGAGGCCAAATAAACTATCTAGAATTTTCTAACTGAACAAAGAAAGGGAAAAAATAATAATTCCTAGAAAAAGCATCTAAGTTTGCTAACGCAGGAGACTTCAGCCAGAAAAATGTTAAACTACTTCCACAGTGATATAAAACAAACTGGAAAAGAATTTACTTCATAAATGTCAGGATCGACGATTAGACTGGTTCAAGATGCGTGTGCACAATATCCTCTAGGTGCAGCTTCAACATACTTCTGCATAACAGAAGATGCAGACACCTGAAGCGTCCACAACTAAATGAAATTACTAAATGGAATGCTGAAGAAGACTCTCCTTTTATTACTGAGAAAATGAACAGATTTTTTTTAGTGTTACTCAACGAGCACAGATAAAGACACCGTCATTCCGCACAGCCAAACGAGCCACACCGCACAGCAACCAACCAGAATAACAACGTCCAACATTCCCAGAATTTACTTGGATACTTCCCCTTCCTACCAAAAAACAACCCCAACAAACCCCAACCTTCTGTCCCAGGAGCATTTGGTATTAAAGATAAAATCTGAGATTTGCAGAGAAAATTAATAGTATGCCACGTGCTTTTTTCCAAACATAATACAAAGACATTTTTAGCTGTAGGTTCCTCAGAATCATGTTATTTGTGTTGGGGTTTTCTGTCTGAACCCCACTAATCCTCCCCACACTAGAACTGCCGCTCATCCAAGTTAACCTGCTCCAAAAGTTCACTCCTCCTAAACGTGCAGATTAAAATTCAGTGTAACAAACAGAGGCCACAGAGAAGAAATCCACAAGAAGTGACAGAACAGCCTGGAGAGCAGCTGCCTCTTGAAAACCCCAGCACTGAGGATTCTCTGAAGCTGCAGAATTTCTCATTAATGTCTGGTTTTTTGTCCCTTCAAAGTCCAAAGATCACATATTTTCAGGGTGAGACACGAAGCAGGTATTCTCCTGCTTGTCAAGACACCTTCCAGACATCACAGCTGTCTGTGTGCAGGAGCACTAGCATCTTGAGCAGGAAGGATGACTCAGATCTGCAGATACCGTTAACCCCTATCCAGCAAATAAGAGAAGTGAAGCAAACACAGACCTATTCTAGGCTTGAACAACATATTTTTTCCTGGAGTACTCTCCTTTGAATTTGTTTCTATCATAATCTATTCTTTAAGAACATATCTTAACACTTGCAAATATCCAGACATGCACAGTTTAGTAGTCAAGAAAAATGTTAGACTGACTCCTCTGGAGGTGTAGCTTCTCCAGCCACAAACTAGATAATAAAAATCACAAGGGTGAATCTTGTGATTATGTTGCCAGAGAATATTAAACCTGTTCCAAATTAAGATCCTCAAGCAGCGGAAAGAAGCCATATTTCAGTCACTAATGCTGTTTAGTCATTAGCTTCCCCCCAAAGACATAAATGTAGAAACATGAATTTGTGCCAAACATAACAATTCTACTTTGTGACCTGAACCTTTAAGACCGAACAAAACATTAGTTGATCCTGTGAAACATGACTGTTGGCCACTTAAACACATACACTCAGAGCCAACTACTTAAGCATCTAATATTCCTATTTGAGCACCCTTCATTTAATATGCCTTTGTATGATTTAAATCAGTTTCTACAAAAAATAATATCTCTTTGCTTATCTACCCCACTGTGTTCTTACATGTATGGAGTAAGACGACTGAATAAACGTAACATATATTGCTGTGCATTGCAGGACGTCAAGCATCCCTTTGTTACAATAATGCTACCTGTGTCTTGCCCAGATTTTTTTACCCTCAAGTACCTCATAAACAGTTAATCCAATAAAATAGTAGTACGATAGTGAAAGATTCAATTGTTTCTAGAAGCTTCAACTATTTCATTGCCAATACATTTCTGCTTTTGTACATGAAAGGCACTGAGTAGCCTGCCAGAAACAGCTGTGAATTTGACAGGAAGGAGAGGCTCCAGGAGGACTGTTTCAAATCCTAAAATGAGGGAGTAAGCAGTTTCACTTTGCAATTATTTGCTTCTAGTTCTAAACCAAGTCTCTTCCTGTTTTGCAGAGAGTTTCTCAGAATGCCTTTCCTTCTCATGGAGTCAAGGGCTCAGTTGATTTCCAGTTTCACCATCCTTAACAACCAGTGGCTTTTGGGGAAAACAAAAGCTTATTTAAACCTCTGGCTACGAGTTCTCAATCTCATAAAACTGTGGTCAGTAGCCCACACCACAGAAACAGCTTTTCTGCTTCCTTACCCTCTCTAAGTACTTGGTGACCAGGAGTCTGCTGACCCTGCTGTCTTCCTTTGCCTCTCTGCGCTCAGAGAAACGTTGGGTCAAGAAGTTAAAAAATACAAGCATTTTCTTTTTCATCATCAGCCATTGTATGCCTCTGGGATTTAAGGGACGTTGGCGACACAACATACTTCCAGTGCAGAGAAAGAGAGAAGGCAAACGTCAGAAAGAGATAAAGTGATAGAATAAAAGCCAGTAAAGTGCTTTGATGACAAAGGTTATGCAAGCGTGAAGGAACACTCTTACACTTCTCATCAGTAGGGAGGAAGGGACTTTGAAGCGCAATTTAATGGCCAAACAGAAGTCATGAACTGACGGAAAGTTTCAGCTCAGGTACAAAGTACAGCAGTGATAGAATACACACTGACAGAATATACATCTATCACCCGGGGCAATTCTGACATGCATAGAAAAGCATCTGATAAAGCAGCAGACCTTTTTCAAACATAAAGACCTGCTTAAACATAAAGACCTGTTTTAAACATGCAATTTTCATGCCTCAGAATCAGACAATGATGACTGCATACCCTAGAACCTTTCTCCAGAGAAGGCAGGCTCTGCTGTGCATTTCACACAATCATAAGCAAGAACAAACCCAGCACTGAAAAGCAGTCAATACATGCCAGATTAGCAGAATCGGGAAAAAACAAAGAAATATTGTAAATACATTAAAAATTGATGCTAGCATGTTTTTTAAGACTCTTAAAATCAACTAGGCATGCTTTATCCTGCTTGCTCTAGAGACAAATGCACAAAATGGAGAGCATGCTGAATAATATAAAATAAATCTAAATCAGGTATCTTACTCTCTGTATTTTTCAAAACATTCAATGGGAAAACCTGTCTCTTGCTGAAACAAAAAATATTCCGCTCCTTTTTCTTTAGGATATGATTAGGCCACTGCTTGCTACCTCACATTTGCCTTCTGAGATAGCATGTTCTCTACTCCTGCGTTGTATGCATTCAACATATTCAGGCTCCCCATCCTCACGTGCTGCGTGAGCCCTTTTCCTGATCCAATGCTCCACGTGCAAAATGCAGGCAGAAGGAAACCCAAATAAACCTTATATTCCTCAGACACATCCTTACCCCCTTTCTCCGCTATATCCATGTATAATCCTGTATGCCTGAGACCATACAGACTAGAACCCAACAAACCCTAAAGCTGTCAGCAAGGTTTGTTGCACCAATGCCTACAGCACCCCTTAAGCAGTGAGGTTGTCAGAAACTGCTAATGAAATCCTTTCCCCCGTTTAATGAACACGGTAAACAGTAGATGGAAAATATCCCATGGAAGCCACTAAATCAAACACGATTTGCTTACTTAGCAACAGCAGGGCAATGAAAAGTTTTGAGTACACATACATGTACATAAATATAAATAACGGGAGAAAAAGGACATTTAAATCACCCATAAAGTTCAAGCTCTGTTCCTGTTTTCCAGGGCCTGTTTTCTAAATCTAATATTTAAATTTCAAGCCGCTAACCTTCCACAAAAGGAAACAAATCACACACAAGAACAAACAAAACAAAACCAACCCCACCAAAAAGTCCAACAAGCTACCAACCTCAAACCCAAAGCAGGTTCTTAAAGCAATTTTGGTCTCCCATATATTTTGTTTCCTTTAACTTTATGGTTGCAGTAGATTCTTCTATCATAGGCAGGTCATATTTCTAGAAATAATGGGCTCCCTTCATAAAAATTACTTTTATTCCTAAGCAAAATTGCACAAAAATCAGATGCAGATTATAGCAACTTCTCCCCCAAATTATACCAGGAAATAATTTTGATGGATTTTTATAAATTTTTAAGTAATGTTTACTTCTGAAATGCAGCAATGGTTTATGACATTGCTTTGATCTATACTCAATTTTATCTATTTTTATTGTGCTATAGAATACACCTGGTTCATATATTGACATCTTTTGATGTACTGAAGTCTTCATATAAATTTCTGTTGTGCATCATACTTAAAAAAATGGATAAACAAACATATGGAGAATATTTATATACTGTGTGCAGCAGATCACAGGTAAATTCAGTCAGCTGTTCATGAATAATAGAGAGCAAAATTCTGATTGAAAACAACTTTTTATGTTTAGACTGTATCCATCTCAACTTAACATTACTTATACCACTAACCTATGTTCTGAGCATGATGCAGTCTGTAAGTTCTCATGTATTTATACTCATTCCCTAACATATATGACTTCAAAGTTTTGCATGTGTACAACATGCACTTTCCTCTTTTCCTTCTACACAGCATAGGGACCACATCCACTGGCATTTCCATTTCCCCTCTGATGGAGGCAGAGAAAGTCTAAGTGTCAGGTATAGGTCCTAGGAGAAGAGCAGTAACAGATAAGCAGTACTTTTTCATTCCAAGTAGAGTGCATGTCTACGCTCTCATGCTGCAATGCACGGTTGCTCTTTGCAGTGTATCTACAGCCCCTTTCCTGTAGAGCAAGTAATTCCTGCCCAAAGTGCAACCACTTCAGAGGGGACCACTCCTTCATTGATTGCTGAACTTAAGCCAGAACAACATTCAGGTGAGCTGCTCATCCGAGTGTTGCAAACAGGGTTTTTTGGCAGAGGTGATTTAAAAGGTCTCTGCCTATGTCTGCTCAGTTCACACACCAGGGAAACAAAACCTTGGTGGCTGTAATCGTCTCAAACAAAACAGGACTCCTGCACTGGACTTACCTGAAACTTGAAGGGATGACAATAATGGCAGTTCTCAACACAGTGGTCATCACCAGCGCTACACAAATACCTGGAACTCAGGTGAGGATATGGGCTACGAACCTCAGAACTGCCGCAAGGACAGAAAGCAGCTCTCTGAGAAAGCTTGTAAGATTCCAAAAGAAAAGCAAAGAGCATCACGCAGCAAGAACACTCAAGAGGCTGGACCAAACTGAAATGGTGGTAGATGTGTTTGCTCCTCCATGGCACACAGGGTAATGGAGGGAGTCTAGAAGGTCTCCCAAAAGAGCATGGACGTGTCCACTGGGAGAATGCACAGCCTCTGAAAGAAGATAGGGTGTGACATAGTGGTTAAAAGATCAACACAGAACTATTAATTTAATATGTTAACTTATGGATTTATAGAAAATTCTATACATCATAAATATATTTACAAGCGCTAAAAATAACTTAAAACAGTGAAATCTTGAACCACGTGCCATAATAAAGTTTAATGCAGCTCAATAAGGGAACCAATAGCAAGGACTTTTGCATACGTTTGTGTAGTATGTTTTAAAGCAAGAAAGTTGCACAGGTTTTATCATCACATCGATGACCAGAACTTATTTTCATTTTCATTACCAAAATCTGCCGCTTCTTCCAGCCCTTTCTTGGTTAAATAATTAGTTACCATGGAAACAAATATATTTCTGGTACAGGCACCAATTTGTGACATCAACATTAATAATGTGAAGCGTCTCCTCTTTCTATAGATACATATGGACAGCAGTGACCATGAAATTCACTTTGTGTTATAAACAGCTTCACACTGTGATGACAAACAATACTAACTTTGGATAACTTTGCAAAGCTGTGCAAATAATAAGAAATTACAATTGTTTTTTATTTTAATTGAAATTGTCTTAGATTATATGGAGCAAGGGTTTCTCCTTCCTCAATTTACAGCTATTTTAACTAATTGCTTTTGAAAAGTGAATCAAAATCAAATCTACAAAGGAGGAACTGGGTGTCACCTGGACCTCCAATGATAGCAGAATACCTGGCTTTTTCATTTCAACTACTCCGTAAAACCTGTCTGGCTGGCAAAAGGACGTCATCTATAATGCCACCTCAGGAGACTTTGATTTAAGCGAGTAATTGGAGCTCTTTCATCAACTCCTCTCGCTTAAAGATATAAATGGCCCTCAGAAATACGGGGTGCAGAAGCACTCATGTCAACATTTACCCTCACAGGTATTCCTATGCAAATAAATGCATGTTACTAGATGTAGGAGAGCTACTCCCATGAGTAAGGATGTGCAAGCCTACCCTTTAATTAGAACACAGCTTCCTGTCATTTAAAAACTATTTCATATGCAGATACAGTAAGAGACATCTAAATGAAATCATTTATTCCTGCAATTATTTCAACATGAAAAGGAATGTCAAAGTATGAAACTGTGACTGAAAACTGACGTGGCTTTAAGGTTGTAAATACTACCCTGTATTTTCAGATTCGTAACTGCATAAATACAGTACTTGATTTACTTTTTTTTTGCAAGGGAAGGGAGAGAAATAACAATTGGGAAGGTATGAAAGGATGGCAAAGAAGAGGAATAATTGTATTTTGGATAAATTTTGCATAAGATCTCTTTAAAATATTTAAAGCCTCACAATTCTGGGTAGTTTTCTCAGGCTTACCATTTCTACCTTCCAAATACTCGGGTTTACATTAGCTTGAATTATCAATTCATTTAGAGTATTTTTCTTGTAACCCAAGTAAATGGATAAACTGGGAAAAGAAGAGTGGAAAGAAAAAAGAAGTCAACAAGAATTTTTTCAAATAGCACAAGTCCTACAGTTTCTTCAGCATACTTCTTCAGAAGCTAAGAAAGCAGAGTCCTCTAGAGGAACTGGAGACAGAGGAAACGCTGCATGTAACCCACAGTGATACAAAAACAAGATCAATGTGGGCATGGACTGGAGATCCATGTTTATTCTATGCCATCATGTACATCCCAACATATTAGGCACCCATAGCTGCTGATACCCACAAGCTCATTAATGAAAAGGATCATGGATGACACACACTTCATTAAGGCCCCCTTTTTTCCTCTTTGTTACAGTTGTCAATAGATACAAATCTGCCTTCCCTTCTACTCTAGGCATGAAGCATGCATTGTACAACACATCCATATACTCAAACCTATATATACCGTGCTTCAAGGAACCTTGCTGTAAGGGCCCCCAGCCTTCTGTGAAAGAGTAAAGGCAACAACACTCACCCACACCTCATTATCTCTGCCATTTCCTTTCTGAAAGAGAGGATCATAAACTGGGTAACCAACTATTAAGACAGCTCAAGCATCCCATGCCACTGCATTTGAAAGAAGAGACCTGCAAGTTGCCTTAGGCAGAGTGGCAAGAACACGCCAGGCTGCCAGCACAACAGTAAAACAAGCAGAGATACACAACACACAATAAAACCCAGAGATACATCAATACACAGAATATCAACACTTGCACTTCACCTTAACCAGTAGGAAAAAGTCTTCTAACACAGACTGTCACACAAGAGTTGGGAAATGTCAACTGTTTTCTTTACGTGGTTTGAGTAATTATGCAGCTGTGGGGCCTGCAAATTAAAAGACAGCAGAAATTAAAACTGCTAAAATATTGGACACAGTAAAACATTTCACAGAATCCCAGACTGCTTTGGGCTGGAAGGGACCTTAAAGCTCATCCAGTTCCAATCCCCTGCCATGGGCAGGGACACCTTCCACTAGAGCAGGTTGCTCTAAGCCCCTGTGTCCAACCTGCCCTTGACTGTCTACCCAGACAAACCCATAATTAAACTTTCAAATCATGACTGATGTTTGCAGCACAGTACATTATATTGGTTATAACTCCTTCAGTAATCAGCCATCAATTAAGAAAGATTAGATGTGCAAAATAGTTCATACTAGCAATGACTTCACACATGGTATATGGTTGCAAATAAGCAAGCTCAATAAATTTTTGTTCTTTAACACCAAGTTACCAATATTCAGTTGAAGCCCATTTTACTTTTCCATGTGATCCTCACCCTGAAATGTGACCATCAGGCTTCACCAGGGTCATTATTTCAGTGGCTCTCTCAATCATTTGATTACACTCACAGTGTAACTGCATTCAAATTGCCACCAGAGTAAGCTGTTAACGGGGTAGTAATATCACAGGTGACTACCTACCCATGCCCTGATGTCTCTCTCAGACCTGCAACCTAACAGAATGAAGGTTTTTAGAGATACTACAAAAATATCTTTAACTATTCACCAGGAACTGTCTCTAGCTGTTGTAAGAAGAGCATTTTAGCTTTTTTGCCTTCTTTTCTAAGCAAGGACAGCTGACACAATCACACAGTGAAGTGCAAATTGGCAGTTTAAGCACCCATCTCACTGCTGGATGTCAGTCATACTTGATAACTATTGAGCTGACTGACCAATTATAACCACTATGACAAAAGCACAGCAGCTTCACAGACCATTAAACTCCTGATTGTGTGTGTGTGTGTGTCTGTAAGGGACAGAGAATTAGAAGGGTGATAGAGATATTATAATACCAAAATTGGTGTGCCCTGCCACAGTAAAGCTTCCATGTCAGGCGAATCAGTCTTTCTTCAACCAATCAATGAGTACTTAACTGGAATTATTTATGATGTTTGTTTTCTATCATTCAGCTAGAACATGAGAAGGGTTTGAGAATGCTGTGTAAGAAGGGGCAATTGGAGGTGGGAGGAAATGTATGAGCCTGTTAACACTTCAGGAGAGCTCAGGAAGTAAAGAATATGGTGCTGAAGTGTAAGAGACTAAAAGGAAAACTACAGGAAGCCCAGGTCCATAAGTTCTCCTTAGGCACAAATCAATTTTGTCATCATCCGCCCGCCAAGCACTCTAAGATGTCTGACAGCTAGTTTCTTCTCAAAGAGAAAACTCTCTACAGAACCACATTCAAAGCAGTGGTTTCAAAACTAAATAATCCAATAAAAATATGTTGATAAAAGATACAGACATATGCCCCCATTACCTGTCACATGCCTGTCTCATTGTTTCAATATTCACCACCTATCACTCCATACCATGCTCTTCTAATCATAGAAGCATAGAAAAGATGATGAATCATCATCAGCCTCAGAGAATGACCAAGTTCCATGGGCAGCAAAACAATTTTTCCCCTTAGGAATTGATGTAATAAAGAGAGAATATGTTCAAGGACTTCTGAAATGTATAGACAGTACATACAGTAAGAAGGACAGAAGGCAGGAGCAAATTCAAGCTCAGCAGTCAGAGTAGATGCTGCTATTTTAGAGGCTGAAAAGCCACTCACCTACAAGACTCAATTCCTGATCATCTCTCCTTTTTCCTCCACCTTGTTTATCGTCAATGAATTTGCATTTATGTGAGGAAAGCAATGTTGATGACAATGAAAATGTAACTACTGAGGAAGACACAGCAAGAACACTCATGCTAATGGATTAGCATCTCATTGATCAAGTGGCTTGGATATCTCAGAACAAAGATTCATTCCAAAAGAGCCAGTGTCTGGGGATGTCATTCACAGGACGCTGTGGATGAGCAAATTGATACTGAGGTTTTGTAGGGAATAGTCTTTGGAAGTTGGAGCCCTAAGAAAGCACTGGCACGATGAGTAATGAAAGGATGATCAGGTAATAGGGAAGCTGAAGAAGGTGGACAAGACTGAACATGATAATGCTGCTGGAGACATTGGGCCAGTGACCAGGCAGACAAATGGTACCTCTCCACTTGTTTACCCTCAACTTTTCCCTCTGCTCACTAGCAGCCATGCTGCCGCACCATGTGAAGGATACCAGACAGCCCTTCCAATAGTGCTTTACCCCAGGGAAAACAAAACACAAAAACCCCAAAAGCTCCCCCTACACACACACAGAGCAGATGGAGAGGTGTGAACAGACCTCTCAGCATGTGCTTGGGCCTCTACACCAATCTATTTCTCAATACCCTTGTGTGTGGGAGCTCCTTTTTACACCACTTTGGTAGAATTTCTCAGAAACTCCACAGTTTGCATTTAGGCTGCAGTGACGATATGCCCCACAATGACTTCATGTCCATGTTGGATTAAGCTAGTTAAGAAGGAACAAAGTGGGGCAAATTTCTTTGGCAGGAATTTAGGTCAAGTTCAATTCTACCAAGGGTGCTCGGTACTCGTGTGTGAAATATTTACACGTGGATGAGGTGTATTTTGACACGCAGAGAACTAGACACAGGCAAATATCTATGATCTGCCATCTTAAGTGGAGGAATAATAATTCCATTTCCTTTTGGACTACAGTCTGTTTGACAGCTCAAGTCTAGAATCCACAACACTGACACTAAGTCGAACTGTCACTGACATTTCTCTGTCTGAGAAATCCTGAATCTCACAGGTAAACTGTGAAGTCTGAGAAGTGGGGAGTGAAAGTGTGAGGCTCATAACTGTGACAGTAGACAAACTCTAAAGAATCACTTTGCATGACCTCTGCTTTCTTATGACTGGGGGCAGGATAAAACTGGGAAAAGAGGAAGGAATAAAAAAAATCCACGGGACTTCTTGCAGACGGAAGAAACATATGCTCTACTAGTAAAACAAAAATTACTCATATGTGGTAGACTAGATGAACCAGACATTATTTAAAGTGAAATATACCCTTTGCATCTAGATAAAGAATGCAAGAAATACATTCATGTTGTCATTTTTATTCACTGTTGAGCAGGCGAGAAGGAAAATACAAATCCGAATTTCTCAGCTGATTTTTCTTTTGTACTTTTAGAGAAGGAGAATGTACGGTGGTTTTCTTACAGCCAAAAGAAGAACCAAGACCTCCTGCGCTCTATAATTACAAGTTATTGATTTGACGTGTTTGTATCCTGGCAGTATATTTAATGCTGTTAACATTTACACAGACAGATACATCTCATTAAGATGACACTCACATTCTGAATATTCCTTTTCCCCAAAAAGAAAGAAAAAAAAAGCTCTTCTCTAATATAGGAAAATTTTAGCACTTCAAAAGAGCTAACAAATGTGACTCATGAACACCACAAGCCTAGAAGATAAATCACATGCCCTCTCAGAGCAAAAGTAAAGCTGAAGTTCCTCAGCAAAACAGAAGCACAAAAGCACATCTTATCTGTGTGACTCTTTATCACCTCATTTATACAGAGTCTGCCAGACACAAAATAGCTTCCACTAAAAGGAGAAGGGCTCAAGATATTTACTGGAAGCATTAAGGACCAGCACTCCAGGAGATATCTTTTGTCAAGTCAATTAATCCACTAAGAAAACAGGTAAAACTTTCAGGAGAACACAGCAAATCAGTAACTGGATTAAAAAGTCTTTATTTTGAGCTATTTATAAGCATAAATTTGTGCATTATATAAAACCAGGGAGTATGCCCAAAGGCATTAGCTAATACTTCATGAAACACACCTATATTTTGTACTGGTTTAGGAACTTTCACCTGAAAATATCCAGAAGATGTTCACAAAAGAAGAAAAGGGTTTACTAACCTTTTTGAAAATATAAATTAGGCATAAAACCACACAGGAAAAAATTAAATAAATCAAAGGCTTGCAACAGGATGGTCAAAGGATTAGGAACAGATTTTTACCTTGAGTTTTTGATTAGCTATGCTTAAAATTGAGTATTTGTTGTATAGCATTGAATAAGATTCTGAAGCAGCTACACCTGGTTTAAATAATCAGGGAAGTCTTATGGGAATATAATACCTCCGAACACTGTATTGTCTAGGTTTGAATTCATAATCTCTTACTCCAAAAGGACAAGAGATGACATGCTCAACTTAAGACACACAAAATACCAGATGAACACAAGAAAATATTAAACACTTGTTTTCTGTGAAAGGGTGGTCAAACACTGGAGCAGGCTTCCCAGAGAGAGATTCAAAACCCTAGTGGGCACAGTCATAGGCAACGCACTCCGTCTGACCCTGCCTGAACAAGGTGCTTGGACTTGGTGATCTTAGGAGGTCTTTTCCAACCTTAGCATCTCTGTGAAAGTTGTGAAGAAGCAGACATCAGTCATCTGTTTACCATCTCTGATATTTTGGGGCCTTAACCAATATACGGTATACATAATATGATGAATTTAGCATCATGAATACAACCTGACTGCAGTTTTCCCAAATTCCCAAGTGCCGGAACTTCCCAGAGTTGAATTCACTTACACAGTAAACGAAGCAAAACCTCACCCCCATCCCAGACTGCACGAAGTTGTTCCAAGAACTTAATATTCTTCAATAACTTATGCTCCTCAGCCTTCTGAAATCTACCCTGGATCTCTGAGCTTTACCCCAAATCTGCAGAGACATTTAGGGCCAATTTTGTAATCCTGTTTTGCAAAGAACACACTTTGGATTTGCATAATCTTGTCCAAGTAATCTGCTACTTCATACTAAAGATTCTGTATGCAGTGTCTGTACCTGAGTTAGCTTTCCACAATCACCCAACCTTGAATTTTAAAGCCAGTTTATTCATGTAAGCAGTCTTACAACACACATTTTACAGGGGAGAGCTGTCAGGCATGGAGGAGCTGAGTAACAAGCTAAATCAGCAGTACAAATAGGAGCAGTAGAACTACCTTCTCCAACAGTTAAAATAATCGCATGATGGATGAGGAATAGAGAGGCATATTTTCCTTTAGAAGCCATGGAAGGTATCAGAAAAGAAAACCAAATTTCTCTACTGATCAACAGAAGTACCCCAATTTCAGGATCCTCACAGAGCTATTCCCCTGTCCTTCAGCATAACCTAAAGACCATCTGTAAAGTAGAGGAAAAAATTCAGGCTCATTAAATTCTTGGCCAGAATGGAAATACCTGTGGTGAGTGACACTGGAGGAAGAACTTGAACTGGTGACCCCACATGAGCAGACATATACTTTACCAATTCCCAGAGTTAGACTTGACAGTGTGACTCTTCCTGCTCTTTCCGCAGAAGCAACCAAGAACTTTAACTTACAAATACACCTATCTTAATACTTACAGGGTATCTCTCACTTCGATATGTCTGTACTCAAAGGTATTAAACAAAATACAAAACTATGCTTGCAAGATCAGCGTCTAAGTGACTAGACTCAGTATTTAATTTAGATTAACTTCAAGGAGCTAAGGTCACAAAGGGTAGCAAAAGTCTCTTAGCGTTTTCCAGAGCTAGAGCACTGTATGCAGAGATTCTGCTGGGCTGCCAAGCTGTAGAGCCAATCTGCATTATTAGTTGTTGATAAAGAGTGACGTTTTGTGTTCAGGAAGCATATGACAGGAGCTGCCATGCACCTTGTCACACTGCAGAGACTACAACTGCTGATAACGCTGGAAAAAATGGTGTTGAAGCTGTTCCCAGGCACACACATACACACACCAGGTCTTTATAATAAGAACTATCTGTTAGTGGTATCAAAATTTTAAGATCTGGATATTTTATTCATTGAAGAAAAGGTTAAAATAGAAACTGCTCAAGATGCTATACACTTCACTTTACTTGCAAATACTACACCAATGTCTTTTCTAGCTCCCGTGGAAACAAGCTGTGTATCTTGAAATGATATTTGGTACTGGACAGAAACACACATTGGATAGAATATACACATAATTATATACAAGGAATATTTGCAACTGTTTTGGCTTACAACTAGCTACATACAAATGACAAGTCCAGTTCTCTGAAACATGGCACCATACAGAAAACAAACCCACACAATAGCTCAGGAAGTACAGACTTCATATTTCAGCCTCTTATTTTCACTATCAGCTCAACACAATGGAGAACTTCCTGTATTAAAACACAAAAATCTGATTCCAAGTCATCTGCAATCCAAGCTGACTTGAGTACTGCAGGATGGCTCTGAGTTTCAAGCCAGAGCACTCACCCAGTGTCTCATATGGGTTTACTTTTTCACAGGCTGCTCATGTAATATTTCAGTAGAATTAATTATCCTGAGAACACAAATGTTCTGAAATAATGGCTGAGAAGCTGTGATCCATCCTTTATATTATGGAGCCTGCCTACAGCTGGGCGCTTAAGAATCACCAGCCCCATATGACCAGTGACTTACTCTTTAAAATTCACCTGAAATTCCACATGGAAGACAGGCTTAAGGAAAGCTTACGCTTCCAACAGGCAACTAACAGTAAGTCTACATCATGCACCTCTGCCAAGACCAGATGAAATCTAGGTAGCTCATTTCTCTGGACTACAAAACCTTTAGTTTATTAGAAGCATACTGGATTCTCCCCCATGTGACCTATTTTATGAGTTTTTATCAGTACTGAGGAAGCCTCTAAATTAAGTAGCAACCTTAATGCTGCCATTTATTAGCATGCAAGATTTATTCCTACACAATTTATTTCTTTATTTTCAATATACAATTTAGTATATGTTGCTGTGAAAAGCTTTTAAAGAATCCAATGAATCTTTTACAACAGGCTATGCAACCTCGAAGAGCTCATATTAAAACCTGATTGTTATAAGTGCAAAGTGAATTAACACGGTAAAGTTCTGTGTACTACATTAAGTTAAAGAATATTTGACAGATGTGTATTTATAGCAGAATTACACAGACATACAAATTCGTTGCACAATAAAACGTCTATGCATTCAGTACAGTGCTATTCTATTCCATTCATGTAATGATTTGTAGTTTCTAAAAGTTGTTAGGCATTCTAAAAGCCAAAGTATGAATGGGATTACAATCTACCCTAAAATTTACTGCTTTCAGTAAAGTAGCAGAGCACTCAGGCTTTGAAATCATGTACTGCAAAGGCTGTTTATTCCGCACATAAAGTCCTTCAGGATATTGTACGGACGAAGATATAAGAGCTGCAGCAGAACAGACTGCTAAAGAGCTCCAATATTAATTTATTATCTTCCAAAGTTGTGTTCAGAGAGCATAGAGAATGGAATGAAATAAAATAAATGAAGGATTGGTTTTTAACCAGTAACCAGTTGGCCATTCTGCAGTTTAGAGTATTTTAAGGCTGCAAGTTACGTGAATGGAAGATGAATGTGAACAAATAGATTTATAAAGCAGATATTTTAATACATATCATTAAGGCTATTTCTTTTCTCTACGCTTACATATATGAAAGAGGGTAAAAGCAAGAAGAGCTGTAAGGCGAAGATACTGGAACAAGAAAAGGGAACAGGAAAAGCAGCTTTTAAAAGATTTTTTTCCCCTCCATTAAACATTCTGAAATACTATGGATTTCCTTCCCTTCCCAAATTTAATGATTATCAAGAAGCCATGTTCTTGCTTCCACCTACTGCTTCTTCTATGTATTTCTTGAATCATGAGCGGCACAAGAGTACTAATCCTGCATTCACAATGGTGGTGTACCTGCCCCAAATATCTGAGAATATAGGTCCTGAAAACCAAATGTCCATTCCCAAAAGTTCTTTTAAAAGGAGCAGAATTAATTTTTATCTACTGATGTGGAAGCATCCATAAAGCTTTGTATTTATGACTTCTAACACCGCAAAATAGCAACCCGAATATCCTTTTAATTGTGGAGCACTTGAATTAATATGCATTACACTTAGACATGTTTATAATCATTTCTTCTATCCTGAAAACTCCCATAGCAGATGACCTTACATATGGTACTATTTCTGTGTAGGTGTTCTGTATTTAAAGCTGGAAGGTGAGAGAAGAGGAGGAGGAGGTAGAGGCGTGTCCTGTCTCATTTCAACTCCAATTACAAAGCAACCTGATCACATAAGCTTTCAGTAACCAGATGCCATTTCCTAGGGACTAAAAAGCAAAAGCTGAGAGGCAAGGGACTTGCCCAAAGAAACAGAACTCTATATCTAGAGTGACACCTATCTAGAGTGATGACCTAAAACTCAAGCTCTGTATTTTAGCCAGAAGAAAGTTGTTCTCTCTGAAAATTAATGATGATTAGTTCTAAATGAAGCACAGTTTTCACTGGGTGATTTTCCATACCCTGCAGCCATGAACACTAACGAGACACAAAATGATATTAAGAATGCTGCTGGCTTCCGTAATGTGGGCATCTGTGTGTCAGGAACTGAACTGACAAGCCAAATCTTACTATGTATTTCACTGAGAAGGCCAAAAGAAATCTTTGTGCAGGCAAATATCTGGTTGGAATCCATGATCTCTCCCGTAAACATCTTCAGACCTCTCAGAATCTAAATAATAAAGTTTTATTGCTTTGCAATGGCAACACCTTAATCCTTTAATAAAAAGCTGCTTCACAACATGAACTTTATATTGGAGATGTACTTCCAGTATATTTAAAGGAGTCCATAATATATCATATCTACTATGAACCCGAACCAACAAGCCTGCATATTCAGAGGTAGTGCATAACTAAGTAATAACCCTTCGTAACCCCTGCCTCCAATGAAAGTTTCATTGGTTTAGTTTGGGGGGTGTTTGTTTGGTGCTGGGGTTTTGCTTGTTGTTGCTGTTGGGTTGTCTGGGTTTGTTTTTTTACTTATTTTTAAAGAGATCATATCTCTTTCGGTAATTCCTATGCAGCTGATATCTTCTGGGCCAAAGGAAGCTTATGGAGCATCTGTTGCTTCTGTGCATACAGTAAAGGAAATGCATGAAGAGAAGACTAGAAACTTTGAAGTTGCAGGGATAAATATCTGGGAGCAGACACAGTAGCTATCTCCAGAATTGAGGCACAAATGTCTTGCATTACATGCACTGAGATTCCTGTACTGGACATGTCAACTACAGGAGTATTTTTGCTAGTATGCGACATTGCTAATTTCAAGATTCACCACGTCAAGCCATGACAATCTTCCTTTCCTTGCAGGAAACTGGGCCAAGCTACAGTATTAAGAAACAGTCTGTTCAGCCACAGAATATTTCTCTACGTCAAAGCATCCAAGGTAAAAAGACAGGAAAACTTTTCCCTACTAGAGAGAGATTTTCTCTTTTTTTTTTTTCAGCAACATAAGACCAACTCCGGATGCTAAAAAGAAACTGACTTCAAGCAGAAGACTGCAAGAGAAGTGCCATCAAAAGCCAGTTTGATGGGACAGGCTGCTTGTTTCTTACTAACATGCAGCTCCATTCCAGTCAGAAGTAGCACAGATGCTTCGAGCAGTTACATTCACGGAGACTTTTTCTGAAAGTAATAATTACTTGCCAGCACACTATTCCTTCTTTGAAGTACACAGAAGCCCTGAAAATGTTTGTACAGATACAATATGGGAAGTTCTCAACAAGAGAAGCCAGTTTGTACCAAACAAGTGCCATGTGCCGTGGTAAGAACTGACTGATTCCTGTGGCTATGCTGCATAAATTATGAGCACAGTAGTCAGTTAAAAACCCAGTACAAACAAGCACTAATTGCACCAGGAATATTGCACCACAACTGACAAATCAGATCTCTTCATCGAGGATTTACAAACTACTATAAAAATCAAAGTTTATTATTTAGCTCATTCAGAATTATATCAAGCTGTTGTCGTGGTGTACCAGGGGTACAGAATTCAGAAGCTCAATATTTGCCACTGACTGTATCAAGAAATACAAATAATTAAGTGTTTTTCTAACAGCCTTTCTGGCTGATCCGTAGAGAAAACTTGTGTGAAAACTGCCTGCTGAGTTGTCCAGATCATTCTGAAATACATGCCAACTTCTACTGCAACAACAAAAAAAGAAATCCAGTGAGCAAGGTTCCCTTAGCAACCAGCAAAATATTATCTACGTCATTCATATTAACATTATTTACAGTACCCTATAACTAAGAGATACCAATTCACAAAGAGCATACACATTCCTCATTACACAACTCGTTAGCTTTGAAAATTCAGTGATGCTTTTAAGTCCTAACATTTCCATTTAGTTCTTCCCTGCAAGAACTATATCCTGCTGTTCTGTGCCAAGCTAAATCTCCTTTCTGTTTCCGAGCACAGTTCTGTTTCACAATGACTGTAAACTCGGTTCAAAAGCAGGACTGACATGAATGAATCTTTTTTGATACTGAACATGCTCTGCATACAGGTGTGGTATCCTCACCACACTGAAAGCAGAGCTACATTCAGGTGGACAGCTGTTTGGAAGATTTCTTTACAAACTAATTTAGTAACCTGAAAGTCCTCTTTGCTCTAAGGTATGGCCCCAAAGGATTTGTGGCATTACCTCTGCCGTGCCTTGCAAAGGTTATCATTCAGTTTGGTGGGAGAGAGATTTCACCAGTATCCTGTAGCCATTATAAGAAGCAGTAATGACTTACCAGTGTTTATAACTGAGGCTGCTCAGAAGAAACTTAAGTTTCCCATCTGTGGTTTTAGACACTTCGTGTACCATCACATCAATATTGAAAACGATTACTTCCATTCCCTGCACAAGTTATTCACAGTAGTGAAGTAGACAAACATGTAAGCAAAAATTTATAACACCCAATACTAAAGATGAACTACCACTAAGAAATTACACAGTGTTAGTCAGAGATAACAACTGTTTACAGCTGTGCATTTAGACAGGAAAATGTTGGAGAGTTTTGAGTTCAGAGGAAAAAACATACACTCAAATTTCACTTCAAAAAACCAATTCCCCTCCCTTAACCAGAATATTAGATCAAATAACGCTTCCATCATTTCAAATGCCCCGTTCTCAAGGTACCAGAGCCATGACTTATAGCACAGAGCTATTTCCGCTTGACTTCTGGTTATTTCAGAAATGGACATGTAGGAAAACATGGGAAGGAAGGAAGAACTGAAGAAACCTCTTACTAATTTCCAAAACTGAAAGACGTGCTGACTTCTGGGTGTAAGTTCAAGGTTTGAAATGATGTTCTAAATTTTCCAAACACTTTCACCTATCACTTCCCCTTGTCATAATGGGAATAAACACATAATGTTTAAATGAAATGTAAAATTACAACTTAAGCAACACGAGCCTACAGTGATTTCCTACATTATTACAAACTGCATGCAAATCACAAATATCAGCATACTGACTCCATTAGTTAACAACAGAACATTGGTAACATAAGGGTTATAAACACTGAACTTCAAAAGAGTGGAAAAATACTATGCTAATCGTGTGTTCTTACTGAACAATTAAAATCAGAATCAGGATGACACTAAGATCTAAAATCCATACATAGAGAACAATTAACCAAAGCCTCAATTAATATACTGTGAGATTCTCTTACTAAGGGTCATTTCAGACGCATATATGATTTTATAAATAGGATGAAGAAATGTAAAAACGAGCATGGCTCTTCAAGCATCTTTTTCATGAAAGTGCATTTTCTTAATGATTAGAATTTTATTTATAACCAATACAAGACGTCCGTGTGATTACATCTGCTGCTTAGCTGTTCTTCACTACTGAGGATAAAAAAATGTTCTCCCCTTCATGCACTTGGAAAATATGAGTTTAAAGAGAGAGGAGGAGACTAAAGTGTTCAGCAGCAGATATGTAGGCGTTTGCTGAAACTCCGCCAAGACATACGACTTTCCTGATCAAAGAGGATAAAACTGAGTTTGGGGGGAAAGAATTGTTGTTAATGAGACTAACAAAGAGCGACACCTACTAGGAAGAATCAATAGCCCAGGGCACTAGCTTGTCAGACCCAGAACAACTAGAGTGAACATCAGCTCCCCTTTGCTAAGGCTGTATTCTGACTGCACGTGAGGAACGTTCATTGCTCTCCAGATCAGCTGCAGGGAACCAAGTCATTTTATTATCATAAAAAGCAAATGGGAAACCAACTTTCCTCTACTTCATGTATCAGCTAGATGCCCATTCCAATTACAACATACCACACTAGAGAAAGAACACAGTTTTTCTGGTAGAAAACTCTAGATCAATAATGCCTAGCGAGACTTGCTTCATAAGCAACGCAAGAACACATTTTTTACGAGAGGCATCATTAGGACTAATTCACCTCACTGGAGGTGAATGAAAACAGGTCAGGTTTCTTTGCGCATTCTCTCAAAAACGATATTATTTTCTCATTTAAATCAATTCAAAAGAAAGAGCTAAAATAATCCTCATATTTAGAATAACTCCTTTTCTTAAATAGGCAAATGACATAGGAAGGTAAGTCACATACTTTTAACAGCTCTTTAAAACAACTTGGCTTCTCAAAAACAGACTGAGCTGTTCTCAGTAGTCATAACCAGTTCTTTCAAAAGGCACTGAAAAATAAATGGTTAAGCACTACTTAAAACAAAACCCCACAAACCAACAAAACCCCAGGAAACAACAAGAACAAATATTGCTCAATGTCTCTGCATTTGTTTGTCACTAAATGGCATTATAAAATAGAGTCCAGGCTTCTCTGATTTTATGAAATCTGGCTTAATATTTTTCTAACAGCCCTAGGTTACCTATATGCTTTTACACAGTCTTTTTTTTACAACAGCATTTCTTTCTCCAGTGTAAATGCTGATTTCACACCTGACATAGTGCGTTTAAAATAATGCAGTAAAAGAACTAGAAGGGAGTCTGTCCAGATCCTGTTCCCATTTGGTTTCCTTCACTGGTACTTTACACATCCTAACACATCTATCTGTGGGTTTTTTGGTGTTCTGGCCCTTTTTTTGTTAGCTTGTTTTTGGGTTTGACACATTTGTTAAACACATCCCTCTCATCAACGTATAGATCAGAGAACATCTCATGACCCCTAAATTCCTACAAATCCTAATGCCACAAGACAAGTTTCAAGGTGCACTTCAGTACAATTCTAAGGAGGTGACAAAAAAAGCAAAGAGGGATAGAAAAGGTGTGAACTTCATATTTCTACTGCCAATCCTGAATTAAATAGTGTTGCAAACCTGCCCCAATGCCCTTCTCTCTGCTTTAATAAATTTAAATTCAAACCAAAAAAGAACCACATTGGTTGAACTTGAAAGGTTATATGGAGGAAATTTCAATATCCCTTCCCCCTACATAGTACAAATGAATGAATAAATAAATTTAAAGATCAAATACTCCAACTTACAAACTTAGTATCTTTGAGGGAGAGTAAAGTTATTTTTAGTTATTTTGGGGAACAAAAGATTGATTTGTCTTTTCTAGGTAACCTCAGCATCCTTAAAGCTTAGCACAGACAGATTAGCAGCAGTGCAAACAGTTGTCTCTATCAAACAAACCCAGTGATGTGTTTCTACTTAGACTTTTTGCCTAGACCAACCTCGTATGTGTAGGGATTCACTTACACTTGCACTACACGGATACACCGGTAGCTCTTTCAGCTTCTGTGTTTAGCCTTGTCCTTCAAATACAAGTTAAAGGGGCAGATTTACAATCTGAAAAACAAGGTGCTTGAACACTAACAGCTTTGGTGGAGCAGACCCAGAAGGCTTGCAATAACTCTGCACATGCTTTCATACAGTTATTGGATATCCCTTCTTGAGAGGAATGCTTGACAAGGGACATAGCATGTGTTTCCACTCCCTTCAGCAATTTGATATAAGGTTTGCTAGAAACCACAGCAAAGGCAATATGAGTCTATTTATCAGCTGTGCAGTGTTCTTATTTTGAGCAAGCAGCTAGGTGATCCTTTACATAGTATGACCACTCCATGACACTCCCAGGCATCTTTTAATAGACAATAGTAACATTACACATGAATCAAAAGTTAACAGAATATAATCATATTGACCTAAAGGTGCAGAATTCACCAACAACAGGAATAAGAAAAATGACATATAAACAGAAGGTCCACTTTCTACATGCTTAGTTAAACCTGGCTTTAACAGAAAGTTAATCACAAAATCACTTAGGTCACAAAAAAGACGCAGACAAATACAGACCATCCATGGCTAAGTATCCCAAAACATACATTAACCTGAACAATTTACATCAAGTATAAATGAAAACCTAATGCTTCACAGCTTAAGTGACCTCCAAATATTGAATCTGTACCAGAGAAAGAGAGCACATGCTGCATTATAACTCAGTAAGTATACGTCTTTTAACTCCTATGTATGTCAAGTATCAAAGTAACAGCAGATCACAGTACGGGCATGTAACATTAAAATGATGCACACCACATGCACATAGTCCTTTCCTGTAGGCTTTCAATATTTTTACATCCCCCGAGGCAGAGATTCATGGGTGTGATTCCGTATAAACAACCACTACTAAAACCATGGGGAAATCACCAAATCATCCGACAAAATGTAGAATGGAGAAACCACAGAGGGAAACCAAGCTGCATTCCCAGACTCGCACAAGGAGCCATGTATTATTGTCTGCCATGTACCAAGTGAATTATACTTCTTGAATCTAACCAAGCTTGATACGTGTCGCCCTGACCCTTCTCTCTGATTCATTTACATTGTGTTCCTTAGCAGTATGAACAACCTGAAGCCACCATGTCTTTGGTTTGCTTCATTTGCCTATACCAACACGTAATCAATATTTCTTGGAAGTCCAGATGACTTAGATAACCTTGAGGAAAACAGACTGACAAAACAGGACACCCCCCCCCCCCCCCAAAATAATCACCGTGACACAGCCTTATTTTTAAACATAAACTTCTAATAAGTGTATGCATTATGGCAAACACTCATCTTGTTCTCTGAAAGCTATTTTTAGGGAGCACATTTGCATTCAGGCTGAAATTCTGCAGAACCTGAACATGCTGCAATTGAGAAAATTAATTAAAGCAAAAAGAAATGGAGCCTCAGAAATACTGCCTCAGCCCCTGTAATGACAACAAAATGGTTGAAAGATGTTGCAAGCTGTATCTGATCCAGTTTGAATTTATTGGCAGAATCTTTCAGCCAAGAGACTAAGCCACTTCCGAATATAGAATTAAATGGTTGGGTTTATTTAATATCCACATAATACTACTTTGAAAAGAAATCCTTTATTCTATTGCCGCTAGAACAAGAGAAATGCAGATTTTTCTCTACTGCCTGTCAAGTGAAGTCCCTTCTTCTTTTTTCTTATGTACATGTGCTGTGTGAAATTCAGCAATTTCATTTCACAGAGTGTCTTTGGCATTAGCCACAGTGTAATGTAACTGGAACTACTGAAGTTCATCTGATTTCACACCTAACCCATGCAGCCTCAGAAACTGCACATTCCTTCAATGAAAAGAAACATAAATTGCCAAAGTTTTTCTGGGGAAGAAATTCATATTCCTTGAGTTTTCTCAGAGACAAGCTTGCCAATGAACACAAAATGTGCTTATGCTTTGTCATACGATGTCTACAAGGAACCACAAGATTTCTGGGTCAACGTTTTTTTGCTGGTGTTTTGGGTTGTTTTTTCCCCCCTCAGAAAACATTGTATAATGGTGACATTTAAAAACTCACACTTCATGCACAACTTCTGTCTCAATATTGTGGAAAATTAATGCAAGACTTTCATAACCGGAATGAAATTTTTCCATCCTTCAACTACGTGAACATTTCTGTCCACCTTAATTTCTGCCACCAAATGTAAAGCAACATATTTGGAGGAGATTATGCAGGAATAGTTACTAAAGAACTTTTATGTTCTCACAGCTTCATCTAGATGTTCTTTTAATGTTCTCACAGCTTCATCTAGAGCACCATTGCACTCTGGATTTTATGATCCCAGTCTCACGTCCCTACTATCCTGCTGCCCCAAATCCTAAGCTTTGATCACTTTCCAGTCATCTTCAGCTCTAATGATGCATTTATTGCCCCTCCTGTTGAAGTCCTCTGGCTACATACCTCATCCTAAAAGACAGAACCCAGCAGTGGTTCAATCTTTGCGCTAGGTGCTGCACAGCATGCAGCAAAAGAAGCACAGAAGCTGAAAGCTTCATCCCACCTAGCCAGTAAATAGCTCATCCCTTCTCAGCTGTTTATGGAGCCTGACCACATACAGCCTCTTACCTTCAAGCATGGGCTTACCAAAGAGACAGCCCTCAAATAATTCTCATTTATTTCAGGGTAAATGTTCTGCATAGTCTGGGATCATAAAACCGGAATAGTGATGGAAAAAAAGAGAGGTTATGGCAGAAAGCTGGAATAAACAACTGTACACAGCTCATCTTTTGTTCATTAAGGACTATCCTACAGTGTGCTTCTAGAAACACAAGAGCAGTGCTGTAATGAATTCTACCACAGTAATTTCAGCTGCTGAAGGATCTTTGGAAAGTAGTTTGGGGCAGGGGAGGTGAAGCCCCAGAAGACACTCATCGCGTTAGGGATAAAAGGTAAGAATATCTAGGGACATCTGAACATATTAATCTCATCAGACCAAATCTTTATCCCCCCCCCCCCCCCCCCCCAAATTATCTCTAGGATAACTTGTTTGAAAGATATTCCCTGCATATACCTTTAACTACAAGTCAGCATACATTTTCTCCTTTAGCCACAATTTATATTCCTTTTATCACCTCTGTTTTAAAACTACATGCTTTCCCACTTTCATCTGGAATCCACACCACTACGTACCCGGCACTGCAATACCATTTTTCTGCAACTCCCTTTTCCCCTTAACAGTCAGTCAACACTCACAAACATACAGAGAGATGCAGCCTGAAGTACAGTTCAGCTATTGCCATTTCAGATGTGAAAAGACAGAATTTTCAGGAAGAAAGGCTAATACACTGAGGGGGGAGGAGATGTGCCCATTCTCTTACATCTTCTTTTTAAGATGCACGTCTTATTTTCCTCATTTGTTTCAGCCATCATTTCTGCCTGCAAGGGAGAACAGCTTCACTTTATCACCCACTGATACTTGGTACTATTTTGACTGGCAGCCTGTTCAGAGACAAAACGAGAGGAACAAGCACCCCAACATTAATGTCACAGAACACATCATTACATTCCTGCCCTATCCTGGAGCACAATAAACTCCCAGCATCCAGGAATTACACATGCAGGCAGTGGTTAACCAGCAGATGTTTCTCCTTCTATAACAAAAATGTAACAGAAGATCTTCTTTGTGAGAAGCTGATTCTTTATCTATATCAATATGTTTTCTTATAAATCACAGAAAGAGAGCTACTTCACAGGAATAGAAAATAACCTTGTGGGTAAACAGCCAATGTCACTGAGACTTGCAGCTCTGCATTTCATGCAAATAAATTTCAGGTTTTCTCAATTTGGAACCAACTATTTAAATTGATATCGAAGCACATTGATGAATTTACTGCCTGAAGTTATTAGGAGCACATACACATGCCCTAGGTGACATATTCATTGTTTTTATTATTACTGTATGATAATTTCCATATCTTTTTTATAAGAAACTCTCCCTGGACTAAGTAATTGGTTATTGCTCATGCATGTTTTAATAGCCTTCAAAAGAAAGGTTTCCCAACACATGCTAGCTAGTAGGAAAAACTACTTGAACTGCCTTTATTCCTATGGCAGATCTCCCTAGTTGGCCAATTAATTACAAGGTATGAAAGTCTTCTTAAAGTCACTTGAAAAAAGGGAAAACACAACACATAAGCCAAGACAGACAGACATGGGGTTCTGTTCTTGTCTTGAACTGATTCTGCGAATGTACACAGAACTGCTAAAAATGTTGTATCTAAGATTTCCAGCACAAGCCTCTAAAGTCATCAACACTCGCAAATAAAGTTACATTTCTACACGCTAATTTTCCCCCATTCAACCAACACGGATCACTTAATTAAAAGTGACAGCACAAAAGGTGCCTACTTGTAACCATGTGAAAAATACACTGCTTTGTGTGTACCGTACCCAGAGAAACCAAAATTACCTGGGGAAGTCAGAAACCAGCATGACAAACAGAATGCCATTGTAAGGAACTGAATTCACAGCTTTTCACGCTGACATTTTTTTGCACATAGATGTAACAAAAATAACGGCAACAAATGAGCTTCAACAAGAACCTTTATAATTGACAAGTTAGACGTGCACATTCAGAAAAGCAAGATGGCATACCAGCTACCTGATTTATAGGACTAAATGTTTAATGAATCCTTTATTCCCTCCAGGTGTAGCAAAAGTTCTTCTTAACAGTATGAAAGCTTCAGGAACACTGGAATGGAATTTGTATCAATTTATTCAGACACCAACAGGCTGTAAACCCACTAGCTGTCTGCCAGGAAGGTTCAGGCATCACAGCAGGACAAGGCATTACAAGAAAGATCCTCTGTTTATTCAGAGCAGCAGTGGAATCTAATTCTTGACTTACTTCTATGGCTCTGACCATCCCACAGCTTTTAGGCAGCTACCAGGGTCATGATGAAGAACAAAGCATCAGAAGCAGTGTTCAACAATCCAAGCCATTACAGGCTTACATTTGGTTTGGATTAGCTAAAAATGTAATGCATATGGAAAACTAAAGTTTGGACCTTTAAAACTGTAATGCAATGATGGAAGCTACACTTCTAGATGCAACCTCAACCATCAAAGAGGCAATAATACGATATTTAACTTTGCTCTACTTGTGAATACTATTTCTTTTTGCCTATGCATGCTCTTCATAGAGCTTTCTAGCCCTCTTCAAGGAGAGGAGGCTACTTCTGCAAAGAGAAAAGTAGCAGAGCCTAAGGGTATTAAAAAGATATCACCAGGTTAATACAAACAAAAGGATCACAAACTTGTAAATTTAAGATAGAGAAATTAATCCGTGCAACCTCATTTGAATTGTCATTATTATTGTCAGCACTAACAACTGATAAAGGACTGTTTTAAGATTATACTGATGGCAGAGGGGAAGAAAAAGCAAATTGTACAGAGCTTTTGTGGACGTGCATGGTATAGGATACTGCTTGATCTAGTGCAGCAACCAGAGAAGTTACCTAGCTGGAATTCATAGTATATACATACGAAGCAAAAGCTCCTGATTGAATGCTCTGTCCCAACCTACTGCTTCTCACTCAGGTGTCTATAAAAAAAACAATACCCAGAGATTAAGTTAACAAGCTATTTCCAGAAACTCAGCAAACTAAAACATGAGGAATGGCCCAACAGGAGCTGAGAATAACAGGGAATTAATTGATCGAATATGGCAGTGAATCAAATTCACTGAAGTAGGCAACTTTCAAAGCATGACTGCCCTCTTCCTTAATTGTCATTTTTTTCTGTGCCATCTTTGTGCTAACATTCTCCAGTACCTTGTTTGTTTTCTGGTACAAAAAGGTGTGGCTGCATTTATCCTACTTCCCAAGCCTGTTTTATCAATCTGTTTTGTGCCCAGATCTCTAGCAGCATCTTTCCTCCTGCTCGGCAAAGAAGCGAGAGGGATGAATGGAGGAGAGTGTTAGTTTGTTATGCTGCTGCTTCTTTTTCTCATTTTTATTTCTTCAGTAACAACAAAGCAGCACTCGGGAAAATTATTAAAGAAAACATCCCAGAAATAAATTCGAGTCTAAATGAGGCTGACATTGTCAGTAAGCTTAAACAAATTACAGCAGTTATTCTTAGAAAAACAGTCCTCTCCAGCAGACAACACATCAGTACAATGAAGAATATACACAGCACGTTGATGAAGCCTGTTTCCTTGGCGATATACACCAAAATAATGCATCAGGAATGTTACCGTTATTATGAAGTTTTTTATCAAAACCTAGAAGTCAATAATCTGTGGCCACTCAAGCTTGCTGTAATGCAAGTCACACAATATTTCAGAGATACAAAAAAAATCCATAGTAAGCATTTCAGTAGTATAATTATTTTGGGAGGAGAAAAGGATAGAAGTGAAAGCTGCAATAGTCTGCAACTCTAAGCCACAAAGTGATGCACAGTTTGCTCATAAAGGCTCCAAAACTTATCCTTGGTGCCCAAAACACTATGCTGGCCTACAAACGTGGAGAGTGACAAGAGAGACTAGGTCCTTTCTGTATGCAGCTATCGGTGCCGCAGGTCTTTTCGTCCTTGATGTTTAAAGCAGCTGTATCATATCAAACAAGATTAATTTAGACCTGAACTGTACATTCTTGAGTTCTGCACCAGCAGCATTAAGGCCTGTTCAGATCTATTGCCTAATGAATAGCTGCTCACTGCAAACCATTCAACTCACTCCATTTGTGCTAAGAGTTGCAACTGGACTCGTTACCCTGGGAGTACAATGCTTATATGTCAGACTAATGTATGCTTCTTTCCAATACACCTTGTATATCATTAAAGCAACTCTCCTTCCACTGCAATTCTGTTATTTTTTTACGCTTCTCCTGTTAGCGAGCAAAGCCAATGTTATTCACCTACCTGACATATCTTAACAGCAGAATAATTTTCCTTGTTTGTACAAACACTGAATACCCAGTGTTCAAACATGTATAGATGTAGCTGGTAGTACAGCAATGTAAAATCATAGAATCATTGAATAAGGTAGGATATCAAAAATGTTCTCATACAGAAATGATGAAGTTCCCATTCCATGTTTTGAAACATGAAGGACACACATGATAGACATATCATTACAAAGGAATGGTGCACTCCACATGATGGTCCAGATTCCTAGTGACATTGGAAGCCCTTTTATTCTCTACGAAGGAACAAAGCCCTCCTCATGTGTTTCTATTATTATTTTAACTTGAGAGGAATCATTAACTCCATCAGTGTCTCTAGAAAAAGGTTAAGTCTAGAAGAGTGAAAATAAAGAATCACTGAGCAGCTCTCAATTTTGAAAGTTTGAGATTGTTCTCAAGATAATGCACTACATATGGGAAGTCCTGTGACTATCATAAATACCCATCTCTAAAATCCCACTTGCTAGAAATATTAAATCACTAAGCAAGCTCCCAGGGAAAGAAACAAAACCAAGTTTTCAGACTGATTATTGCTTAGAGTTGAGTGTAAAGTAACACAAGTTGGAAACCAATTCACGACTTAAAGTGCAAAACTTGCATTTTAGAATGGCATTGTCCTCAATATTTCACACAAGTTCTTATTCAAGCTTTTTTAAATACGGATTTTTCTGGTAAGAGTTCAGAGACCATAATTTCAAAAGACAGACTCAGAAATGTCTCACAGCAACACGTTGCACTCAAGACTCCAAAGCTGGCCTACCTGACATAGCTTCTGAGCTACCTTAGAAGAACACAAGACCTATTCCATCCTATTCAATGAAGTGTTAAAACATCACTCATGCCTATTGTTAAGCAGGGGCATTAATGCTCAATACTTTACAAGGCGGTCTGTGGGCACAAACCAGTACATTTAGCACATAGGAGTCTCAGAAAAAGGAGACTTCCAGTGGGTTTTTTTCCTGCAGGGGAGCACAGAGGAAGGGCTGGCAGCTAAGAGCACTTCTTAAGCTTTAATGAGTGTGTTAATGACCCAAATCAAAATGAACAAACCCATAGCCGTAGACACTCGTTAATTCTGTACAAAATATATAGGCCAGAAGTTATTAATGTTGCGAGAAGCTTCTGTAGCTACAGTGGTTTCAATCGACTCTCAGATCTTCTGTAATCACACATTTATGGCACAGGTTATTTTATTTATTTGGGTTTCAACAGAAGTACCCATCTCAGATTTTATTAACAGAAGTAAAAACTATTACAGACCTGATAGATCACTTACAAGGTAAGCAGAACTTCATATAGATATGAAGGATAGTTTTATACATCTGTGACTGTTCTGCTAGCACAGTACAACCACCTCAAGCACACTGACAAAAACCTCCCCCAAAAGTCAAAAGACATTTAATCCAGCTGCTCTAAAGTCCGTAAGGTTTAGTGACACCAAATGCAACAGATCTGAACAAATGAAAATATTAGTTATTTAACATACAGTTTAAAAGATACCTTCTACTACCCATAATGGTGGCGATCTTTTGGAAATTAGAGGGACTAGCAGACTTCAGAGGAAAAACCCAACAGTGTTTGAAGCATGAGTGGCATAAAGAACATTTCCTTGGCTAACTAGCTCCTTTCATTTGTGAATGTGATGTGTGAAAATTACTCAAGTCTCTTCAGAAGGAGAAAAAAAAGAATGAGGCAAAGTACCCCCTTTCAATTGTGTGAAGCCCCTGGAAGAATCAGGCACAAACAGTGCTTGTTCTTTGGCAATGGCCTTTTAGATAAAAAAAGGTCTAACTTTCCATATGAATCTGCTAACTACGTCTGTCTGAGGCACATAGATTACACTCACCAAAACATGATGCTCTACACTGGAGAATCATCATACACGTACATTTCTTCATGAAGCTTTCTAGTGACAGTGCTCTACAAGGCCTGGTTAGTAGGGCTTTGCCTGCTTGGTAAAACAATGTCTCATGGGCTCCATACACATTAACTATTTGGTAGACAGAGAAGCTGTTTCATACCTACTTGCACAAATTGTTAAGTCTATTTATTAGTCAACTGCATTAGCCATGAGTATTGTTTGATTGTCTATTAGCCATGTAGCTGGCATATCTTAAACAAGGCATTAGTATTTGTTGTGCCATAGCCAAAGACAATCTAGAAGCCTGACAAGAGATTCTACATGCATTCAAAATGGAGAAAATGATTCAGCTTCACACCTCAGCAACACCAAAGCAGAGTTTCTCAGCAAGCACCAAACAAACCAAGGAGGACTGAAAGTCTGGATTTGCAGATCTGCATAAATAAATGATGGCAGAAGGAAAGAATACTGCAAATGGCAGTTCATTACGATCACTCCAACATTTTTCCTTGCCCTCAGCCTCTCCACAAGAGTTTGAGCACGGATCCAAACTTGTAAGAATTGAGACATATATTTTTATAGCTGCATAAAAAGCAAAAGTAGGCAAAGAATGTTGCAAAGATGGAGGAGCCCGAATAAGCACAAGTTAAAAAAGGAAGACATGAAAATGCCCCAAAATTAGACTCTGGGTGTTAAACCACTTCTTTAATTTCATGAACTTGTAGGGCTTGTAAGGAGTTAAGGTTTAAAAATAAGTAAGAAAAATCTTCGTCTATACATTTTCAATTCAGATTTGCTCCCTCCAAACATTCCAATTCACAACTGTTTATTTGAAACAAGAATGTTTTCCCGGAGATTTGCCTAACTCGCTCCTGCCCCTTCTCTACTCCTGGCCATATAAATCCAACAGAGCACTATGAGCGAAAGAAAGACTCAGGCCTGAATATCACATTAACAGAGTTGATAGGCAAAAATTGAACTACAAAGCAAAATCAATGTGGCTGTTTAGTCCTTGGTGCAAATTCAGAAGTGCAACCAAGGATTGATTTGGCTGGCAGGATCTTTCTGGCAATGGTGCACAGAAGCTCGAAAGGATATAGCTCAATTTCCTAATTTTAAAACAAGCTTTCTAGAGATTTTAACTTTATATATATATATATGTATATATATAATATATATATTCTTTATAACTGTGAAGTAAACAAAATTTTCTCAGAAGTCACCAAGACAACATGAGATCTCAAAGGATGGCAGCTTCTATTTAACAATTTTAAACACGGAACTCACTAAAAAGCATGTTTAAAAAGTGAAACGTTACTATTAACATGCAAATCTTCAGCTTCTGAATTCCCAGGAAAGAAATGAAAACTCCTTTCTAATCATGCACATCAACCCCAATTCGTGGCAAGTCAAGTGAATCTCATTATCGCATCTTCTGCACACTACAGAGGAGGTTCCACTTGGTAGCAGAAAACAGGAACCAGTGGGCCCCTTTACAGAAGGAATGACTTTTGACAAATGATGACTGACAGCTATAGTTCTTGTCCAAGCAATGAACAAGCTACTGGAGGATCCTTGGAAGAGAATGGCTCTTTAAGTGAAAGGAAGATGGCCTTGTTTCTGAGACTTCTTTTTCTATATTTCCATGATCCTTCTAACAGCTCCTTATAGGACAAACTGGGATCAGGGATTTTTTTAGATTACTGATCCTAAGGAAGACTTTAAGAAAAACAAAATCATGAAATTCAAATTCAGTAGACACAGTAAATACACGCTTTGGGGAAATACTAGTCATTTTTGTCAGTTTTTTCCTCTAGGACAAATGCTAAATTTTAGCTTTCAGAGACAGCAGAAAAACCAAGACAAAACCAGCATTCTCTTGGATAGCATTTCCCTAAGGGAAAAGTCAAGGTCTTTCATAATTGCCATAATTGTTTTTGATGCTGGGTAAGCTAAGCAATAAAAACGGGTTACAAAAATGTTGCCTTTCAATATAAAAAAATTCTCAGCATATGCCCTCCAGGAACACCTCTCTGCTTAAAGCTCGATCAATCAATCTTCTAAAAAGTGCTTACTTATTTTTACCTTTAAAGCAAGCATTGTCATCTAATGAGATTAACAAAGCTGAAGCAGCACCTGGGCTGCAAAACACTGGCTTTATGTCAGATCTTTACCCATATACGAAAATAAGCTGGTCCCAAGGCACTAGTGTATCTGGTATGGTATATATGATTATATTCCACTTTTGAAATCTGCCTTTGAGCTCAGATATGGTGCAGAGAAAACAGAAGATTAAGCAGAGCATGAAGGAAGGAATCATCCCCAAAATGCTTACGTGCAACATGGAAATAGTGACTGACCTGTAGGGAAGTTGAGGACAAAGACCCACTGTCCTCTGCTTCTGGAAATCACTGCAGCACTCTCATAGAGAACGCGCCTGTGCCCAGCCTCAACATGTGCCAGGGCTCTCCTCAGCCCTTTGCCAGAGTGCCATAAGTGGGCCGGAGGGAAACTGCCGCACTGAGATATTGACTGGAGAAAAAAAGAAATAGATGATGAAAAAAGTTATTTTTTCTTTAGTGTCCAGTGAGTAAATATTTTTATTTTCTACATCACATCGCTAAAGGACAAGGGAACCAACTGTACAAGGGCGGAACAATGGCACACAATGACACGCAATGAAAACAGTCATCTAAGAAACACACGCGCTTCTGAGTATTTGGATGACATTTGTCATTTCTTTCTAAAAACATCCCAGGGTACTCTATGCCCAACAATCCTTGCTTCAGAGGGCAAAAAGGGGATAAATACAACACACCATAGAGAACAGGCAGCAATTAAAACTAAAACATAACCCTCTGAAGTAATACAAAGTTGGGAATAAGTGATTAAGCTGACAAAACATGCATTTCACAGCAACCTAATTCACATTCAGATGTCGAGGACTGACTAGATATAGGGTTACCCATTGAGCAGCTAATCACGAGCAGGGCTTGTCTAATTTACAGTCAGCACATTAACTTCGCTTGTATGGTTCTTTCTTCACAAAGACAATCTCCTTCTTCCCTCCTTTCCAACAGTTTCAATCTTTCCCCTCTAGAATACAGTTGTCCGTTAAAATATCTGGACAGCCATCAAGTACGGAGAGATGAGACTTTCACAGAGTGAAATAAATAGTTTTCTCTTTATTTCATCCAACAGTCTGCTGCCAAGAAAGAAACAGCTTTGTGTCTCTGCTGGGAAGTGTCCACTGGAATCTCACTCTTTGTGGAAATCCCAAACTCCCAAACACAAGCCCGTGACTGTGACAACCCCAGGCTTTATGGATGCCACTACTAAAGTGAATACACTTTGCTCAGCTCTTCAATTTTACACCAGAACTCATCTGCAATTATAACGTTGTACCAGTAACTAGCCACCATCAGAAGAAAAAGACAGGACCCCTGAACTGCTTATCCTACATTACCAACAGCATTAACGTAGGAAAGCAACACAAGCACCACTGTACGAGTTTACCCAGTCTATGCCATTTGTTTCCACTGAATGACCTGCTATACAGTATTTGTGGCTTCTTTCTTAACTACATTTCCTTTTCTTGGCACGTTGTCCCAGCATGTACCAGGCTGTCAGTTTTGACATCCCAACTGTTTATAATAAAAGGAAGGGCAGTGAATGGGTTTCAGTGCAGACACACACACTCAGGAATAACCAGCAAACCTGCTGCACCCTTACAACTTTTGAGAGCTGCTATCAAATCAAGCACAAAGGCAGAGAACGGAACTGTTTCAGAACAGTGATGTTACAGTCTTTTTCAGGAGACAACCTCCTGACCCACTGAGGCTTATGTGTTGCAGCAAACTCAAGAACTGTGATAAAAGAAGTTTTTACTCCTTGGTGCACCACTTGAGAAGAATAGGGACACTGTGGAAAGCAGACTGCTGAACACCCAGGCTTGGTGCCTGCCCCATGCTTTCCTAAAAACACAGGACTACAGCATCACAAAACCCCAGCCACTGGAGGAAGCAGTATAAGGGAGGGACAAAGGCAGTGAATAGAACGCAATCCTCAGGTGTTCTTTCAGTTTGCCACTGATTACTAAAAGGGCTTGGGGGAGCAAAACCAAAAACAAACCCATAAACTTTTGTTCGTGAAAAAAACTCCACATTTCCAGGGGAATTTATGGCTCTGGAATTGTGAACGTTGAAAATAAATGCTGCTCCAAATGGAATCGTCAACATTTCTGTGTAACATTGAATATAAAACTTGACATGTCAGAATACATGGCAGGGGGGCTGGAACTGGATGATCTTAAGGTCCTTTCCAAACCTAATTATTCCATGGTTCTACAATTTAAACTTCACAGTGCTGGAATGCAAGAAATAAGAGGGAAAATCCTGGCAAATCTGTATTTCAGGGTCAAAGTCTTTTATGTCCAGTATTTTCCCTTTCACTGCACATATATGTTTCATATGCACAGAGCCTCCACAAAGCACTAGATATCAGAGTCTGTATTTCAGCTCCCAGTCCAAACAGATGTTAAGCCCAAGTCAGCACACATTATTCAACATTTGAAAGGTAACACACTGGTCAGCTGCCACTCAGCAACACCCCAGATCACCGCTACAACCCATGCAGGGTTTGCTTCCTATGACTTCTCTTATAACCTTCTTCCTGACTTTGAGAGTGAAGCTCACTTTCTTCCTATCAAGAGCACTACTCTCAGCATAGGTGACTTCAATTTCCACTTTAATGAACGTCTTTCCAGTGCTTCTCATTAACCTTCCCCTTCACTCTCCAGCTCTGGCCTGTCTTTCACAGTCACTGGCTTGTTGATTCAGGGCCTGACCTGGAAAACTCGTATGCTCATGAATAATTTCCCTCCTGGGAATAGCCAGCCTAACTTTTGTGCGATTCCTCCCAGAAGTTAAATTACTTGCATGGATGTGGCCAACACGATGGGGTTTTCCGTTTGTTCATTTTTACTTTCTGACCTTCCAGGTCTTGGTTCTGGCACCTTCACTGCTACTGATGTCTTCTATTATTTTATTTTAGGTTTTTGAGGCTTATTCATTAGACCGCAGTGAATAATTGATAAAGCGTAGTTGGAAAATATTGGAGGTATGTATGTGCTATATTGCAGGTAAAGTCGATACTTATGATTACACAGATATCATAGATTCTCCAAAAGGTTTTTGTTCCATTTGATTAGTTTTAAATATTCCAAAGGAAAACTGAATTGTTCTTAAGTCCACAAATGTAATATTCAAGTTGCCCGTGGTGTTAACCAAGTTAGTTACAAAATAAGTCATGCGCTGCATGACATGGTGGAATCCTACATACCCATTAACACTTCCACAGCATTTACAGTCACCCTCTGTGAACATTCACCCTAGTTTTGCTCAGTGTTTTGACTGGAGAAACAAACGGGCAAAAGGGAGTGAAACCAAGTTCTGTTTAGAAACATGAATACTAATTTGCAGACATACTTTTAGCCAGTTTCAGGTTTGTGTTACTCTCATTTGTCATATGCAATTTCATCTTCTTTGAATTAAAATTTCCTAGTTTTGTAATTCTTTATGCTTTCCCATCTCTTTTATCATGTTTCCCTAATGCTCCTATGTTCATCCATGCCCTTTCATGCATTTTACCCCCACAACCTACAGTATGCTCTGTTACGCTTCTGTCTCTCTTCATCTTTGTAACCTACTGACTCTTACACTATTTAACTTACTTTTCATTCTTGGTCTGCCACATTTTCCCTTTCCTAAGTTGCTTCCCTACCACCCCCGGGTATCTGTACTTTGAGCTCTATGCAATTTGAATAACCCTGTGTCATAACTGATAGAATGATCCTTTAACCCTTATTCTCGGGGATTTTAATATTAGAACTAACCCTGAATTAAAAAATACTCTAATTGTGGGTTTCAGGACAACCTTTTCAGAGTACCTACATGGAAGTACACATGGTTGCACAAGTATTCCTTGTTAACAATACAAATATGCATGCAATATTTTTTTAACACGTAGTTTTATTTGTACATGCAGGAGAGACTGAAAACATAAAATACTAAAACTTGATTCTAGAAGAATTAAGAAGATAGAAGGCAAGAATTAAATAGCATCTTAAAACCTGAAAATTATGATAGCAAAACCAGCTTTCAATGCTGGAAGCTAGGCAGAGTGGATTATCTCTACTGTTTGACAAGGTGGGTGACAGTAATAACTACACTAACATCCCAGAACATCCTTGATCTCATCACTTCACCTCTTTGATTTTACAATGACTGTGCCTTCAAAATTAAATATTGTTCTTATCACTGATGCTGTCTAATGTGAAGACAATGCACTGCACTAACCTGAGAGCAGCAATTCAGTGCTGTTCCACTGCCTCGGAAGGCACTGGTTAGGGAGCTCTCAATAGAGAACAAATCAGAATCAAACAAGAGAATATTCAGATACATCACAACCAGTCAACTCAATCACATAAAGAGATACTCATGCATTATTCAGTCTATGAAATCTGGGAGTTTTTCCAGAGAATATGCCACAGACTAGAGATAGGGTTTATCAACTGTTTTAAATCAGCATGTTTTATCTAATACAATAACAATTTATTTACTGAGGTTATTTATACCATCAGAGCTTTTCCAGGCTTAATTGATTCTTTTCATCAAGATCCTCTGCACTGGGAAAACCAATTCACAAAGGAATCTGAAAAGTGACTATGCTGAATATCTACAAAATGATTTAGATAATAATGGGGTGAAGTTATGGATCTCTTAGCATTTCAATTACCAGATTCTTTACCTTGGGAGCTATTCTACGAGGTCCTCCTCGTTTAAAGGAGGGCAAAAACAGTTTTTCTTTTTAGAAAACAGTTTATATGGACTTAAATAATCATTCATCACCAAAGCTACAGTTTGGCAAGAGAGTTTGCAAATAACCACTTGCATTGACAGAAATCTTTACACGAAAGCTAACACAAAATGGAAATTTTAACTACAAGTGTATCAAGATTGATAGAAGTATAGACCAAGTGCAATTCGGTTCAGTGCTTTTCCCATAAGCTTGCCATCAACCACTTCAGTGAGGTGAGTCTTACCACTGTAAGAAAACTGGAGCAGGTCAGTGTTTATCCTTGCAGACCAGTAAGGTTAAGTATTGCCAAGCTCAAACTTCAAAAATCATGAGCCAGACACCTAAAATTATGAAAATATTCTAAAAATGAGATTAATAAAAAACAGCTGCTGAGCTAATTCATCACTTGATGTTCAGCCTTTAGTCTTTTCATTCCAGTATCTGGTTATTTAAGACATTAAAATATTAACTCAGGAGATAAAAGACAGCTCACAATTCAAATGAACAGAACTATGCTAGCCAGAAAAGCTGCAGTTACCAGGCTGCCAGCAGTAACTGGCTGGATTAATGGGAAGCCAGATCCTTGCACCAGTCTGAGGCCAGGGAAATCAGAAGGAGATAATTAGCATTCCTTTTAATTGTAACAGAAGCTAATACAAGAGAGAAACACTCCCAGACTACATTCTGTTCTGATTGAAAAGAATAATTGCAGAATAAGGTTTTAGATCCAAAAGCAAGGACACTTCCTTATTGCCTATCTTCAGATGGCTAAGTGCCTAGTAGCAGGGTAAAGATTTCTGTTGTAGATGATATTTGGGTAAATCACAGTGAAGAGGAAAGTCAACACAAACTCCTTTAACATATTGCAGCTGTTTAATTGAATAAAAGCAAGCAGATGTTGCTGCAGCAGGTAAAGGAACTTGTGCCTTTAAAGACAGACTACATGATTAGAGAACATTTCATATGAAGACAGGCTGAGAAAGTTAGGGCTGTTCAGCCTGGAGAAGAGAAGGCTGCGTGGAGACCTCAGAGCAGCTTCCAGTATCTGAAGGGGGCCTATAGGGATGCTGGGGAGGGACTCTTCATTAGGGACTGTAGTGATAGGACAAGGGGTAACGGGTTAAAACTGAAACAGGGGAAGTTTAGCTTGGATATAAGGAGGAAATTCTTTCCTGTGAGGGTGGTGAGGCACTGGGATGGGTTGCCCAGGGAGGTTGTGAATGCTCCATCTCTGGTGGTGTTCAAGGCCAGGTTGGACAGAGCCTTGGGTGACATGGTTTAGTGTGAGGTGTCCCTGCCCATGGCAGGGGGGTTGGAACTTGAGGGTCTTAAGGTCCTTTCCAACCCTAACTATTCTATGATTCTATGATTTATGTCTGAAAAGTCTGTATGTAAAAAGTTTCGCTTCTGTGTGGAATCCCAGCTAGAAATACTAGCTTCTCTGGTAAAGAGATTTCTTTTCCCCCTTCTCTTTAAAGGATTAACAACAGATTCTAGTGTAATGTAAAGAGTATTTATGATACATTTCTAACAAAATTCTTCTAAATCCTTTTGACACAGAATGCTATTCCTGCTAAGCACTGGCCAGAGTACAGCTGAATGACAAAGCAGCAGGGTAGCAGAGTACTAAGGAAATAAGAAGCAGCGCTCTGCCATCCCCTGTTGCTAGATCCTAGCCCTCTAGGCCACACTCTTTGTTCTCTGAATTCATCCAACTTCTCCACATAGCAGTCCTTGACCACTCGTTTCTTGTCTGCAGGTTTTTCACCTCGACCAAAAGAGCTTTTTTGTTTGCGTTATTTGTTGGCTGGGTCTCTGGGTTTGTTTGCTTACTTTAATTTAAATACAAAAGCCTCTTTACCCCTGAAGGTAAATGTTCTGTAGTTCCAAATACCCAAAGTTGTCTTCTGAGGCCACTTTTTATAAAGCATAGTTTCACAGCTTCTGATCCCAGCCCTGAATTAATCTGCCTGCACATAGCACCATATCCAGCCAACAACTGCAAGTCCTACTACAGCCCGCTTGTCCCAGAGGATTTGTCTTTGAAAACAAAATAACTCGGAGAAGGGACAGTATGTAAAGGGACAGCAGTTTAAAGGCTAATGGAAATTGAAAGTTTACAATGCATGAGATAGCAATTAACCGAGGAACAAATTTATGTTTCTAAGCATACAGAAACTCGGGGTCTGTGACAGAATCAAAGCCTCCCAGAAAAAAAAAAAATGAAAATAAAAAGGCAGCAAGGGAAACTGCTTAAAAATTAAAGTGTTTATCTTTTGTGTAGAGGCTGTAAGATAAATGCTATTTCAGCTCCCAATCCACGGTACAGAGACAGAGGTAGAAGCATTAAAATAAGCAACGCTAAAACCAAGTCATGCAAGAATCATCAGCAAGGCTCCGGAGCTAGACTGGGCCCCGCTGCCAGTGGTTTGCCAGTTCTAGTCAGGATCCAAATGAATTGTCAGATACTAATGAAATATTCAAATTAACTCTGAGATCTGCAATTTACTAGCTTCCTGATGTGAAATGAAAAATAGATCAATAGATTGATCTCAAGCTTTATTTAGTCTTACGACTGTCTATGTATTTTATATGGAGTAAAGAAGTAGCAATCCTACAGGTTACCAGGGACTTTTGCTTCTTTACTCACACAGGTTTCTTCCTCTGAAATAGCATAAAGATAGCATCTAAGTTCTTTCAAAAAGCCCATTAACAAAATACATCACCAAAGTTTGCTAAGGAAGATATAGTTAGAGAGGAAAGACACCTCTACTCATTGAAAGTGCAGACAATAGAGCAAAGAAAGGGCTTTTTAGGAAGGAGTAAATGCTAAAGTGGCATAAAATGGCACTAGAATAAAATACAGTTGAGGAAATCTGAAGTGACCTATAGAAGACAGCTGATCAAGTATCATGACACAAGTGGATATGCAACATTTACAGATCCAAATTAATGTAGGAATTTTATCTACTTGCATATAATGGCACATTCTCAGTCAACTATAACTTTGCAAACAGACCAGGACATTGCTGTGCAAAGTCAGTGAGACCACAGACTTCTCCTGCAATAGTGATAAAACCAAAGAGAATTAAATGAGATAAAACTCATCTGGAGAAAATACGACCACAATGTAAGCGAGCAGTACAGCCTCCTCTGTAATAATCCATGTTCTTTTCGCCCCCTTTTAAAATGACAGCAGGAAGAAAAGCTGCTAAATGAATATGAACTGCCCCAGATAGATCAAATACAAACTTTTTTCTTCCCCTGAGACTTCAGTCAATCTCCAGTCGAATGAAAGCTTATCAAAGAATCGTGTTCTATCTAATGTGCTTGCTAAAATGAAGCAATGCATGGCTCAGCAAATTAAGATTGTGACTGTTATCTGGGCTCAATGACTTTAAACAAGTTACTTAACCTTCCCTTACCGCAATTTCCTAACCTCTTTAAAAGGGTGAAGCACCTTTTTGTTGGAAAACCTCCAGCAAAACCCGAGATGTGATAATTATTAAGATATTAATAAGCATTTCATTAGGTTAATTTTAAAAGATATTTCTAAATCCTTAATTCAGTGCAGAGGCAAACATCATTTGTAACCAGACAACCAGAGCAGAAACCAATGTAAGGCAGCAAAAGCTATTCCAGTAACAAAAACTGTAGCTACATCATTAAGAACAATTTTAAATGCTTACAGCTTTCGTAATCACTTTCATTTTATTTTCCAACTTTTTTATTAGAACATCGACTACTCATTATCCCAGCACAGCTAAAGTGGGACACAATCAATGCCCTGCAGACTGTCTGCTCTGCTGTTTGTGATAAACACTGTCTAACAAGTTAGAAAATAATCCATTTTGATACCGCTTCCCAATTAGACCTGTTAAATGTTTTTTGACTGACTAAACTTTGTTTGGGTTTACACCTGAATGTGTTGCTAACCTAATATTTTAAAGACAAGAGTATTGTGCCATTTCTAGTCACTTTCTTATCAAATTTCAAGCTAAGCAAATCAAATCCTAATTGCTTTCTTAGGATTCAATGCAGGTTAATACGTACCTGGTAACTTTTGGAATTCTAGTCACTCATTTTCACAGCAGCTGACCTAGATGCACACTCAGGAGATCATGCCATTAATGCCACGCTATGAGACAGCCCTTTCTACATGTGCTCAGTACGAAGCATGCCACAATAAACCCAGCAAACACAACTAACACTAATGCCAGCTCCATTTAATGGTAGCTCGAAAGTCAGTTTTCATAAAATCCCAGAATGGTTTGAGTTTGAAGGGACCTCAAAGCTCCTCCAGTCCAACCCCTGCCACGGGCAGGGACACCTTCCACTAGAGCAGCTTGCTCCAAGCCCCTGTGTCCAACCTGGCCTTGAAGGGATGGGGCAGCCACAGCTTCTCTGGGCAGCCTGTGCCAGTGCCTCAGCACCCTCACAGGGAAGAACTTCTTACTCATGTCCAATCTAAATGTACCCCCTTTCAGTTTAAAACTGTTGCCCCTTGTTCTGTCACTACAGGCTCTGGTAAAAAGGTCCTTCTCCACCTTTACGCAGTGAAGGGCTGCAATAGGGATTCCCTAGAGCCACCTCTTCTACAGGTTCAATGGGAGGAAGTTTCTTCACCTCCATTTCGGAAGGATCCTCATCAATGGAGCTTCCACACAGGCTACAGACAGACTGCTCAGCCACACGTCTCTTCTCTGCAAAACTTTTCAAAGCCACTCTCATTCTAGACTTGACTGGTAAATACCAAGGGCGCTGTAATTGTAAGATATCCAAGTCAAAAAAAAAGGCTACCTCAGATCATTTAAACAATAGATTCTGAAATATTTTATTCTCACTAAAGACCATTTTCCACACAAAATTAGAACATCTAAATATGTTTTTTCCTTCTGCACTAGTGAACTTAAGAAACCTTTCATCTTTTTGTTCAGGCTGACCTCTGTCCTTCCTTCCCCTAGCCTTTTACCCTATCTTCATGTTATATTATCTGTCTGCATTAAGCTTGTAATTTTTTCCGCTTGCGAAATCATTTAATCATCGATGTAACTTGCCTCTAAGTTATGCATACTTGAGTTTAATGAACCTGTATTTTCACATCTTAACAGTCTGGGTCACCAACCGAAATGAATATTAAAAAATGTAAGCAAGCATATAAAGATCTAGTTAATGGACCTGTCACATAGAAACAAGAACAAACCAACTGAGTATTCTCAAAACAATGTACTCTGGGGGTTATTAAAACATAATCTTAAAAAAGAATGAAGATGTTAAGCTGTTTTATTAACAAAACCAAACTTCTGTGAAAGAAGTTACTAGATCCAGATGAGCAGTGTACCAGGACTGTTCACGTCTGTTCAGTGTACTCGGAGTGTTTAAAACCTCAAGTGCTCCCACACTATCTAAATGACTATTCCACTCACTGCCATTAAGCCAGTTTACACTGAACACATCCTAGTTGTGGCACTGAATTTTCACTGTTGTTTCTGCTAGCAATCTCCCCAAATCACTGCCTTAGCTATTATTAATGACTAGGAGCCTAGAAACACCTTTTTGGAAACATGAAGCCCATTACAGCTAAATGATCAAATCCTTCTGACCGAGGAGAAGGTAAGGATATGATGTATCATGTAAAGGTAGCGCCAAGTGTCTTCAGGGAAAATTTAAATGAAGTGAAATTTTAACCATGGAGTACGGCACAGTTAGAAGAGACAGGATGTATCGTTTAGGTACAAGAAGGCTTCACATGCAGCCTTACATTTAGCATGGATAGAAATTCTCCTATTTTACATTAAATCACTGTTAAAGTTACACCAAAAAATTTACTTGGGAAGGACAGAGAACCTGAATTTGCTGCCATTTTATATCACCCACTTGGGAATAAATGACATTAAATCAAACAAAAGGTATTCTCCAGATATTTATGATAAAAAGCCACACAGGTTTACTGTTCAGAAACGGTTCCTGAAATAATTTTCCATAGCAACTGATGGCTATTTTTGCTATAAATAATTGCTTTCTGCTACTTTTATTTACTTTTTCTTTCATTCTTTCATATTCCTTGAATACATTTGAAGCCACTGATGAGTACAGAATTCTTTCAATCTGTTTAAATAAAACAGGACAAAAAATTCTGGGCAAAATGCAAAAACAACAAGAAAAGAAACTTTACCAGTTATCCCAGAGCTGTGTAGACAACGAGAGCATGTATTTGCAGTCAAAACATTACTTGTTCACAACAAACAGATTGTATTCTTAGTATGAAATCAAAACAACTTGATTTTCTCAAAGCAGCATTTCTTCAACAATTAACAATGACACTGTTCGGGTTTAAAAAGTTACAAAGTACTAGATAGGAGCTATCAGTAACATTTTTGTTTCTTCATTATGGGGGAATGGGAAGAAGCTCTAATTACTGCCTACAAGTGATTGTAGGATGAAAACTGCTGTCTTTAATTGCTAGCAGGAATTCATATGCTTGAAGGTAAAACAGCTATAAACACCTGTAGCCTATAAATAATGTAGTTGTCACTCTCACACCCTGGAGAAGTTAAACTGCTGCTGACTAAGCATGTGCCAAAATCAAAGTGCTCTTCCAAGAGGCTTCGGAAAGCACTGTTTTAGAGCCTAGATATGACAAGATACAATAAATCCACAGAACAGGTTATTCTGTGCGTTATTTGAATTTAGAAACATGAATAACATCTGGTATGAAGAAAATTTCCAAGCCTGGCAGGATGATGTTATTCCAACAGCCAGGCCTCTAAATTAACTTGTCAAGGAAGTGTTCCTGCCACCAGAAATAAGCCACGTTGAGCCGCTTAAACTTCCAAGACCTCACTGCTAAACTGTGCCCCAAACTGCAAACGTGGGTATGTAATTTCCTGTTTTCTAAATCTATTCAAGAATCTGCATCGACCTTGGTCCTCAGTAAAGTCTTATAGAAAAGATGAGTACTCAAAAATAATCTTGTATTATTCCAGAGCTAGTGGTTGTCTTAAGTTTTTGAAGGAGATCCTTTGTCACCCAAGAAACAACACCCTGAAGGAAGTTGTTTGTCTTTCTTTCAGGAACAAATTAGGTCAAACCAACGAAGTAGACATTGAAGCAGCCTGAGTTGGATCTTTAATAGCAAATGATTCACCAAATTAGCTCTGGGTTTTGTTTTTGCTTTTCCTAAATTCTTTGATTTGTGGAAATCTGTGTTCGCATGGGAATAAGATTACCAGTGAACCATTTGTGTACCAGTGATTACACTGATTGCCTATGACATCCATATGAGGGCAATACTACCAGTCTTGGGAGAGTCTAGATGCACCACAGTGATTGTCAGTTTAGTGAACATTTGTAGCAAAAGCAAGTAGATTTAACATTCAGGACTATTCCCCCTCTTTTGCCATGGTCATTTCAATAGTGAGTAGCCAATTCACTGTACAGAATGGATATAGTGAGCATATGAAAACCAGCGAGCTACTGAAGTCAGCCAGCCTCAGCAACCAGACAGTGTTGATGTCTTACCTCATGTTCAGACAGAACGTTTTTAAAGTCCTTTTTTTATGGGTATGAATTTCCAGGCAGTTTTCACTCTGCCCATTTGTTAATACTGACCATAAATTTAGTTTGGTGCCCTTAATTTGCTACATTTTGTATTCTTTAGAAGTATTCTGCATTGCAGAATTTACTGCCCAACCAAAGACCTTCAATTTCTGATACTCAGATGAGCTCTGGCAGTACTGCTGATTAAACATATTGCTAATGTTTCAGCTGATGTATTTTCCTGGCCTATGGAGGTATGCATGCATGTGTCTCAGTGGTGATGATTTGTGAATACTTATGAACTGATCCACACGCACAGTACTGAAAAAAAAATGTTAAAATGTAAATTATGGGGCATCACTGACAATAGTTTGACAATATTATGACATTAAAAAGAGGCACAACTATGCAGGACAAGAACATTCACTTCCGAAATGAAACATTTTGAACAAAATAAAAATCATACAAATTGATAAAGGCTAAGGAAGAAAGCAAGAAAAAATAAACATCAGGGAAGGTCAAAACCAGAAGTGGAGCTAATAATGTGATACTAACAAAAATATAGCCAATTTATAAAGACTGATAAGGAGATTCAAAGCAATTAGTACAAACTTCTGATCTTGAACTATTAAACAAGTGCAGATGAAAATAATCCGTCAAATGGATTTACTAAGGCAATGCAGTCAGCAGGACTAAACCAATAAATGACAAAAAATAGGCCTAAAGCACTGAACTGAAGAGCAATAATCAGAAAGTTCTTATTGAAAAAAAACAAGAGTACTTTGAGGAAGACACCTCACACAGATAGGAAAGAAGATGATCGTGGTTTAGACACTTCTGCTGATGCACACAAAATGGTGAACTAAACCATTATAACCACGCCAGAGCAGGCATTTAGGCAACGACTCTGGAACCACTACAGTAAAGGAAGGAATCAAAGCAACCACTCAAACCCTCACACACAGATAGGAAAATAGATTCTAAAACCTCTGACAGAAGTTCCAGCAGAAATTCCAATGAAGAAATTCCAATGAGAGATTTTTAGCTCTCAAGACTGAAATACCCTTTTTCTTTGAGGTGTTTGGCATATGACTAACAATAGAACAGAAACATTCTTCTGCCACCACTTACAACTGTTAGATAACATAGCTTAAATCTCCAGGGTTAGCAGGTTGTCATGAGCCCTATGTTAACAGAAGGAGTATTTTATTCTAGAAGACACTTGTTATTTCTGGCAGTTAAACAAGATACTCCAATAAAGTAGAAAAGATGGTGAAGGAAAGTTAATATTCCATTTCTGCACTCATTTTTTTTAAGATACATATTGAAATAATAAATAGACAATTAAATCACAGCATTTTTCGACAGGCATTTCTATTCCAGCTGTATCAGGACAGTGCTGGATTTAGACTGCATTTTGTTAAATGTGTTTGCCATTTGGCACAACTTGTGGAAGCTTAACATCAGGAATGACACTGAAATGACCGAATTTGAGAGCAGTCTGAAGCCACCTTTCCTTACAGAACCTTTCCAATTTTACACGGCGATTTTCAGGAGCTCTGAAATATCATTTTCTTTTTCTACTTATATGATCTTGCAGAGGCAATAAAACCTGTGCTCAAAAAGAGAACTTGTCCTGTGCTCCCCCTTCACACAGCTCTGCAGGACTCACAGCAGGTTTTCCTCTTCTTCTTCTGGGTTTAACTATGCCTATTGAATTCCATTGCAGAAGCCATCCAAGGGTTTTATCCTTAAAAACTGAATGCGGTTACAGCTTCCGCTGCCAATTTGGTATCTGTGTGCCTGGATTAGGTTTTAGAGATATTCCTGGTGGTGGTAAGGAGATAAAACCCCCACAACTCTATGGGCAGAAGGTTTCAAACAGAGTTTTTAAATTAAGCTATTTTCCCCAAAGTTTCTTGAAGGCTGTCAACATTTTCCTGCAAACAACTGTTCTCTGCCCAGTTAAATCAGCCACTTGTGTTTGGTTTGTTGGTTTTGCAAGCTCTCTGCTTTGGTTAAACCGTTACCTACTCAGGACAACAGAAAGCAGCAAATGTCAATTAAAACTGTTTACAACTCTCTCAGTTAGCCTTCTGCAATACAAAATTGAGAGTAAAAATGAAAAGCAGAGCCTCCAAACCAAATATAATTCAATTGGAGACTTGACTTTTTCTATTTTATCATGAAACAATCCTTTCCTAAGGTTTGTTTATTCTCTTTCAGTCTATTATAGATTAGAGTTCCTTCCTGGTCTGTTTCTGTTCAGCGCTAACAAGAGAACCTGATGTGCTATGGAGTCTGTAGGGATGAGAGGTGAACACAACTCCTGCATAAACCAGCATTTCTGAATGTCAGGGAGGTCTGAGTAGAGATCTGATTTTTTGGTCTACCTTGAGCTATAATAAAGCCAACAAAGCACTAGACTCTACTCTGGCTAAGAACATTTGTGCTTGAGGTTGACACCACAGGCTCATGGGATATACTTTCATTTCACAGGGGAAGCCGCAACAGTAAAATGTACCCTCATATAGGGCTAAGTAGGTATGTGCATTTGCTAAACATTAAAAAGGCAAGTGTGACGGTAGCCCTGTATCGAAGTAAACTGTCACTTCCTAGAAAATATTATCCCATTGAGAAAACATTTAATTAGATCACTTAAGATGATTAAAAAGATCCAGCACAAGATTCATTATGCGGCAGATCTCTGAAATACATTGTATCCCAACTGAATGTTTGTGAAGAAATTCATATTGTGTTTTATGGTACAATTTTATGCATCATCAATTAGCAATTGGACCAATTTAAAACTCTGAACCCTTGAAAGCTTCAAGCACAAAGTAAATGCTGTTGCTTATATTCGTTTCAAGAGCAAACTGACAAGGAATGCTGAGCTTGTTACACATTCTGGAATATCTTTCCCGTGTCGCTTGCACACACACAAAATCATAGAATAGAATCAGAGAATAGTTAGGGTTGGAAAGGACCTTAAGATCATCCAGTTCCAATCCCCCCTGCCATGGGCAGGAACACTTCACACTAAACAATATCACCCAAAGCTCTGTCCAGCCTGGCCAAACAAACAAGCAACATAGCCAACCCCACACAACTGGAACAACCTCAGCCAAAATAAAACATCTCTCATGCAAAGGATGAAGAGAACCTCAACCATATATTCCAGAATAAATAAATTTCAATTAGCACTTTGGATTTTCATATTTTTATCCCCTAGGCTGCTCTTATACAAATCCTCACCAGAGTTGCATCAACCTCTTACTATATATGCAAATTTACTGTATCGAAATCTTTATAATCCTGTTCCAAAAATCCAGAGGATACAGATGAGCATTTGATATTGCTCCGTATCATAACCTTGGTTTCTCTATCATACATCAGTATTTGCAACAGAACTGACTGACGGCATTAAAGGAAAGACAAGAATGAAACGCCACAGAGGCAGGAAGAATGCACAAATTCAGAGCAGACTTAGTCTCAGATAGCTTTTGCAAATTAAGTTAATACAGTCTATCTATACTTACATGGGAATAACTATGTACTCTTTAATAGTTATTCACTGGGTATGATTTGCTGTCCTATAAAGGGTTCAAGGACAGTACACTTAATGACTTGGTCTTGTGATCCCAGCCAAACTCAGGACTGACACCTCATCTGAGGCTAGAAACAGCAAGAACAACAACAAAATAATCACTCCCCTGTTTGCAGAACATTAAGATGCACACTCACATTTTCTGCATTCCACCTTAGTACAGGCAGCAAAATAATCACATATATCAGGAAATATTGCATTGCATTAGCAGCTATTGAAGATATTGGCAACACTGCAGCAGTTTTCTTTGAACTGACCAATGCATCTGTTTCTGGATAAGAACAACGGGGCAAAAATTAAAATCCATCCCATCTACAGCTTGGCTTCCAGGATTTTCTGTCAAATTTTCATCATGTTTTTCCAATGACTTTTTTTTCCCCCTCTGTAAACCTGTGTGAGAACAACTGGATGTTGGCACTATACTTTACTCACATGAAAATGTCAAGCCAAGCAAGGAAGCAATAAAAAACAAAGCAGAAATACGCTGAGAATTTATAATGTGATCTTAGTAGGCATCTTGCTTCTCTGATGTGCAGCGTTGTCTGCAAAAGCGTACAGCCAGATTAATGAGAGCTACGGGAAGAAAACATTTGTCATGTATACCGTTTTAACCAATAAAAGCACTTCTATAGTACTTATTCTCAGTACTCAGCAAAATATCTTTAGTTTTCATTTCTAGATTGGTAAAATAGCAAGTTTAGCTATTTAGCACCTTTTGATGTTATTTAAGGTAATATTTGCCCTGCATGGGTTTTTACTTAGGAGTCACAGGTTCTGGGTGGATGTAACAGCACTGATGTAAAGCAACACAGATACATGCATCATAAAATGCAGAGGGGGGGAATGAGACTAATACTACAATTGTAAACTGCAATTCCAACCCCTGCCACAACCCACAGGGTTACTAAGCACTTACTAAAAGAGATCAGGCTACCCTTTAGTGCTGATCTTGCCTGGGGCAGGAGCTGAATCAGTCCCTAAAATGCAGGATATAATAGCAGCCTTGTGCAAGGATGCTCTTAATGCAATACCATCTCTCTGTGCCACTCTGTACCCAGTACACCATTTCCGTTTGTGACTCAGGGACGGGACACTGCACCATCAACTATGTTTTCTTACAGCAGGTAGTATTCTTCTTTTGTATATGATTTCTGTTTGACATATATTGTTTGTGACTATTGATGTTAAGCAGGCTTTGGCTGCTTGTATTGCAGTGCTACTGATTTATCTTTCCCACTGTAGGCAAGTTACTCTGTTTACTAATATGTTCTGTCCTCCTGACATGGACAATTGAGACATGAGGTAACAGAGCAAGAGCTGGGATTCACAGCATGCTGTGAAGTGGCTCTAGTTCACAAAGCAATATTAACACTGGAGCCACTGGATCTTGCTACTGCGTGTCCTACTGCAAACATGTGTAAATTGGGGTTTTTGCCCCAATATAATCTCTTCTTTGCTTGCTTTTAGGTTCTTCCCTGTTGAGAACCACTCTTTGGTATGTTTGAAAGCACCTAGGGTAGGCACACACCTTTCTCAGAGACTCCATAAACACCAGCATGTCGAAGCAGCAGTAGCCTCTCCTCCACAACGCAGAAGATGCAAGAAGCAGCAGAAGAGGAGATGTAGAAAGCAAAGCATTTAATACCTTTAACAGGCACATAAATGACAATAAGCATTTAAGTGTTTGCTAAAGTAGCATACTGCAAGGAACACTCACAATGAAAAAGCTCTTGGAGACTAAAGAGCAGAAAGTGGGGGGTTTCCCCCCCCATCTATGGTCAAACAAACACATTTATCTCTTGTATTTCCTTAACTGTACACATGGAAAAGTACTCTAGTCTAGTGCCTTAAGTCTCTCAGACATTCCCCACCCCTTCTCCAGCATACTTTTCGCCATTTGCAGCATTATATCTGAGAAAAGCCCAAGTTTGCTTCTTAACTCCAGTGAGCCAAGTTCAACAAATGCCCTCTGATTTTCATTCCAAAGAACGCTGGATCATGTTCTCCAGCTTTCTTTGGAAACTCCATATCCAGAAACATATTTATGATGCATCATCTGAATGGCTTTTTTTAATTCCATTGATAATTCGCACTTCTAAAAAAAACAGGGGAAAATCCCACAAGAAATGGAAGGTAGCATCAAAGTCACTAGCACTTGTGTCATTTTCTTAGTACCATTTCTCAGTCAGCCTCAGCCAGTTTATTCCTATCTGCTGCGAACTAAAACATGCCACGGAGAGTTTCGGCACAATTTTGCCATGACTATTCTCTCCATTTCTACCTGGTTCCTTCCAGCAAGCACTTTCAACTTCTGTTTTTCTTCCTGTTCTTCTATTCTTACAGGTGTATTCCACATCCTATCAGTCACTGTCCCCGCTCCACTTTAAATTCAAAGAACCTCGTTTCAGCTGTAAAATCTCTACACTAACCTTCACAGCACAAGGCAGGCAAATTCTTCTATCCCACTAACACAAACTGCTTTTGAGATGCAGAGGTGAGAGCGAGAAAATTCAATTCTGACACCTGTGGGCTTTACTCTATTTTATCACTTCTCTTTTGACTGCCAGCAGTATTAATATGATTGTGCATCATGGAAGACTTTCCTTTACATCTGTATGAGCTTCCTGATAGATTGAAGAGGGAATTTCTTCCCCATTCTGTGAAATACAAAGCATGGTGTACACTTGTAATTGTTGTGTTTTAATAACCCTATTTTTACCTGTTGACCCCAGGATGGAAGCTATAAGTTCACAGGCATCTAGTGTTTGGAAACAACTTTAACGGCTTCATTCTCATTAGGTCAAAATTAAACTTCCAGGATATTTTATTTATTCGGCCCTTCCTAATTCTGGGGGATTCCACAGATCTTCCCAACTGGCAATAGAAAATGCCAGAAAATGAGCGTATTTAGTTATTTTAAAGCTGCACTCTAAAACTCCTCTAACAATGAGGAAAATAATGACCCACTTAGAAAGTAACCCTAGTACAATTCATCAAACACTGCTTGAAGATAATAGGATACGCATCGAATCTCAACTAGGAGACAGTGTGGATCTGCTGTATAAGTTGGCTACATTCCTTTCAAAACCTGTTTCATGGGCACAAGCAGTAATCAAATAAAACCTGGTATTTGTTTATTCATGGTTGAAAAAACAGAGCAGGGATAGCAAACATTGTCTTTAGGGCCACGCTGACCAAAAGAGCTAACGTTTTTTGCATCGGTGTAAATTACACTTAAGAGTGCATCAATACACACTCGCTCCTATGTTTGCATGCACATTTTGTAATACGGATAAAAGAACATTTAAACACAATGAACTCTAAAGCTCTGTTTACAAAATACTCTCATCCTTTTCTGATTGAGGGGTACTCCCATGAAAGATGACACTGATTTCAGTAAGGGCAAGATAAGGGCATACATGAAAATACACGTTTCCCTCTCCTTTAAGTGCTACAAAAGTTTGCTGAGCATCTTTAAAAAGGGCAATGAATACATCTCTCCATGTTTAAACAGTTTTGGAAAGCATTAGGTAAAATATTTACTTAGCAACCCAAGAACTCATGTTGCCACCCAAAAAAGGCAAGCACATCCTCCAAACGAAAATCCCAAACATCCCACTCCCAAAATAAGCCAAAAATGTTTAGAAATTACCTATTAAAAAATAAACAAATTAAAAAAAAAAAAACAAAAAGGCTGAGAACAAAACAGATTTGGTGTAACAGGAAATGGGAATGCCTGCTACATGGTCTCTACTCTAGGATGCAGCTTTGCCAAGAAAAACTCTAAGCTTCTTCAAGCACTGTAAATAGAAAAGAATTGTGGCAGACAATCAAAACGGGGTAAGACAGTAGGAATAAACTAAATTCAGGTCTTCCTTATTATGTCTTCAGTCAGGACAAGCAGTAATTACTTGATCCTTCCTTTCAAAGCCTATTTTTTGAGTGCCCATGCTGTCGCCTCTTAGCTTTGTCACCGAAATACCTTTTTACATGTGGTAAATTGCATGTCAGAAACCTTTCAACTTCCCTAATTTTCGCAAGGTAAGCACTTACTTTCACTTTGCTTCAAACTGTGTAAATATCCTTCAATAAATCTTATCAAAAATGGTAGGAAACATTCCCTTTTCCACTGTTACCTAAGAAACCACATGTATCTGGGCACGATGAGCATGCTGGTTTTTAACGGGCAACTTTCTGTTCTACTGACACTATGATCTAACTGAGAAGGCATTTTGAGACAAGAAGACTTTTACCTTGATGAAAATGAAATACAAAAGTTACCACAGAGGTTACTTATCAGTCAGAGTTAAAGGTGCAATGTGGTGTTGTTTATACCAGTATCACTACTAAAATGGGAATGGGCACATGCGGTATCGAGTCACATATCTTTCTGCTTCATGTGCAGAGCTGTATGAACCACTAATTTCTTTTGCCACTTCGACTGGTTTCCTATTGTTTACCAGATTGTTTTCTCCTTATGTACACAGAGGACTGCATTGGGAAATGCTTTATTTGAATTACTTGCATTTTCATAGAGCTCAGTATCAGTTATTCAGCTATTACAATCATATATATGTGTATCTCCCTCCCCTCAAAGGTCTTTGCAACCAGTTAGGGAAAAAGTACCACTTTATCAACCAGACATGCAGTGCAAAACCAGAACATCAAGTGAAGGCACTGCTTAAGAACTAGTCAAAGCAGTTTTACAAGTATTCACCAACAATGAACATTTTCATAGGCACTACATTAACTTTTAACTTACATGAAGTTAAATATTGATTAATTTTGCAACAAGCAGCCACTTGAAAAGGCAGTTCCTGCTGCTGGCTAAAATCCTTACAATGCATAGCCAAAATTGAGCTTTGCTGCTCAAAAAATAAGGGACTGAGGCTTAGCTGGGGTAGGGCAACTCCTGTTGTAAGGAGGGATGTGAGAGAATGGGAGAGGGAATTGAGGAGCCTAACTTGTTCTTGCCATGGCCAAGGTAAGCAGAGATTTAAGCACAGCTATTGCTTCTTCATGGAACAGCCATCCATCCCAGCACTGGAAAAAGCCTGCTCTCCCATACATTGGCCTTCTGTAGCAGCAGCAGTTCAGCTCTCCACAGCTCTAATGCAGCAAAATTAGTTAGAAAAACTGTTGCCCTAGGCAACTGCATGCATCACTTTTTGCATCACTTTTTTTTGCAAACATGAAACTTTCTGTAATGCTTATTTCTGTTTAAGCGTGTTACAAAGTGCTGGTAGAGTCTTCAAATCCCACCATTAAACAGTATTCACCGTCAGCATCCACTTAAAGATCACAACCATGTACAAGACTGTTATGCTTACAGACATGAAAATTCATTCTTATAGACCCTTATCTGTAGAGCCTACAACCATATTTAAGCAACTGTCCAATCTGCTCTCATAATTAAAAGTTTTTGCTCCATTCTTATTTTCATAGAATCATACAGTAGTTAGGGTTGGAAAGGACCTTAAGATCATCCAGTTCCAATCCCCCTGCCATGGGCAGGGACACCTCACACTAAACCATGGCACCCAAGGCTCTGTCCAACCTGGCCTTGAACACTGCCAGGGATGGAGCATTCACAACCTCCCCGGGCAACCCATTCCAGTGCCTCACCACCATTACAGGAAAGAATTTCCTTCTTATATCCAATCTAAACTTCCCCCGTTTAAGTTTGAACCCGTTACCCCTTGTCCTGTCACTACAGTCCCTAATGAAGAGTCCCTCCCCAGCATCCCTATAGGCCCCCTTCAGATCCTGGAAGGCTGCTCTGAGGTCTCCATGCAGCCTTCTCTTCTCCAGGCTGAACAGCCCCAACTTCCTCACCCTGTCTTCATACAGGAGGTGCTCCAGTCCCTGATCATCCTCGTGGCCTCCTCTGGACTTGTTCCAACAGTTCCATGTCCTTTTTATGTTGAGGACACCAGAACTGCACACAATGCTCCCCCACGTGAGGTCTCATGAGAGCAGAGTAGAGGGACAGTATTGAATAGTTACATGTTAATAGTGTTCTATTTCTTAGAGGTTTTTTTTAGTTCTGCTTGCCTTCATCTGTAAATAAGTCATGGGAAGAAAAGGTATTATTTTCCCTTTCAAGCTGAGCTGTCACATAATAAAATATTTCATCACATTTGACTATATTAAGAATATAACTTTCAATGTATATCCTTTCTCCCAAGGTTTCTGAATATATGTATGTCGAAATTGAGCAAGTGTGACATAGTTCCTGGTTCCCTTGGGAACAATATTCTGAGCTCATTTGAGTTGTGACCTGCTTATGCTGCCAGGAAGTATTAGTATTTTTGTTGGATCTTTGGAACTGAGATGTGGAATGAAGGACAAAGGTAAAAAATAAGACACTTTAACTTCACTGATGGAAAACAGAGGAGATATTGCTCTATTTCAGAAGAGATTTTTGTCTTTTTATAGGATCTGCCCCATTTTGTAAGCTCAGCTGGAGAGATTAAGTTTTTTTCATAGTAAAATATTTCAGATGAACTATGCATGGAGAAGCCTACACAGCTGCCTGCAGCACAGCTTACGGTCAAGAGGTCTGAACAGGTTTCAATATAGAAGTAAGAATGCAAATTAACTTCAAAATGGAATATATTGGCAAATCCTATGATATTACCTTTTGTCTCCTGACACCATCACCCAATATAGATTATGCATTACATTAAATGGTTCAGTTATCATTTCTGCTTGCAACAAAGGACTATGTACAATTTAACCCATGACTTGGGACCTATGAGTTACATTAATACAAGTAATACTTACTGATGCTTCCTTCATCTGACTTTTAAACTTCACTTCTAACATATTATCCTTTCAGTGCACTGATAATCACAAAATCCATCCTCCTACACACAGTTCGTATCATATCAGGATCAGGCTCTCTTTCTGGCAATCCTTTCACTCATATTCTGTTTTGATCAGTTAAAAGCAGGATGAGGCCAGTGAATACTTTTCCATATTCTCTTCTTCAACCTGCTTTGGGTTATATTGCTCCTCTTCCAAACCTATCTTTTCACCTTATGTAAGGAACGGCATGCACGGCTGTGGGGCACAGCTGGCAACTGGCTTTTCATTACACCATAAACATCTTGCATCAATATTGCATAGTGCTTGTGAGAGCTGATCTTAACTGCGTGCACGCATCTATTCGAAGCCATGTATGTGCCTTAATATTAGCGCCATTTGGTGCAGTCATTCCCTGAAGAGTTTATCGCTACAAAACTTTTCTGAAGTAAATAACCATTTTACAAGTGAAAAAGTTTCAAGCACTCACAGAACAGAAATGCCATTTCGAGACCTCTTAATAGCAGACGAGTTGGATTTGGAAAGGTTGGAGACCTTGCTTGGCTGACAGTGTAAGCATCCAACAAGAGCACAAAAATAAACAGCAGGGAATTAAAGGTAGTAATTCGAGTCCAAGATTTCTGCATCTAGAATCTCCTTTTCACCATAAATGCAACATGTGTGGACAGTTTTATCCATCAGATAATTCACAAAAGAAAACATTTTGTTTATGAGCTGCCTCTCTCTGAAGCTTTCTTCAGTTCTGATCTGTTTCTGGGTCCAACAGCAAAAAGCAGCTGACAGGTCAAATAAACCCTGCTCAGAGATACTGGTTAGATACCAAGGAATTTTTCTCCAGTGCAGATAATCAACACATTTCTGTTAACATAGAGACATCTTTAATACTGCACTGAATCATCCCGAGTTTATTAAACTGCCTCATGTTACAAGGTTGAGACAGCTGTATTCAGACATGACAACGAGTTAAGGAAAAAAAGAAATCTTATTCCTGAAGAGAACAGCAAATATTAATGTGTTGTATTAGGTTTCAAACCATCTTTAAGTTTGCCTTTTCATGTATTCCCTGCCCCCAATACAACACTGATGTTGTTCCTCCTGAATAGACATAATTTATCATTGTTTTTTTCAATGGTCTTGTTTTGCCACCTTAACTTCTTCTTTGCAGTGCCTTTTTCTGCAGCAGGACAAAAATCTTTTCAGGTTAACCTGCTAAATTAATAAACTGCACTTTCAGATTTAGTTGTGTTAAATGGAGCTGCATGAAATTGTTATGACACAGGCACAAAACAGCAGCAGATGCAATATGTTCAAACTGATTATTTTCTTTTAATTTTATAAACATACAGAAAGTTTGCATTATAGCCTCTGTTTAATTTACATCCCTGCTGTAAATTAAAGATGTGCCAGATTAGCTCCAAACATATTTAGCATCAACATACCCTGTAGTCGTATACTGCAAGATGACAGCAGCAAAGCAGAGTTGCAAGCACTGGCCAGTAAGATATAAACCTCAGTCCTTGGGGAGTAGATAAGCAAACCAGGTTTACCTACCCATGGAACAACAGCTCCCACATTCACCAAAACTAAGGAAGATTGCTCAGAGAAACAGTGTGCTGAAAAATGGGGTAATGCACAATGCCACAGGCAGCCACTGAAGAAGACAAAGAAATTATAGGTAACAATGGAGAGGGCCTCCAACTGAGCATAATATATAACAAAGAAAGTACTTTACAATATTAGAAGACTTCTGTAGAGACAGTGACTTGTTGGTCAGATGTCTTTTTGAAAAGCACTTATCTACAAATGTCAGGCTTTTAGGAAAGCTAATGCAGGATTTAAAAAAATCATTACAAATCAACTGGCAATCTCTTTGGAAAAGCAGATGTCAAAGGTAACGGCACTGTGAGGGCTTAAAAAGTTTTCTGATGCTGTACTGAAGTAATAAACCTGCAGTCTTTTCTTTTAATGCCAATTTGATTTTCTTGGAGGGTGTGGGGGACTTAGGAAACAAATACCACATGTGTGCTCTTCCTAATGCAGTTATGTTGCATCTTGTCTTATTATGCTGAGACATTCCAGGGCATTTTAGTACTGCTGTGGCAGCGAAGGCACATACTGTCTTCGCACCTATTTGTCCTTTTTAGTACTGAATTAGATATAATGGGGTTCTGTGTGGCGTTTACCTGGATGTACACAGAATATTTATATGTCTCATTTCATGGGAGAGGGGGGTGTTAATGAAAGACAGTCAACCTCAGCCTGAAAAATGTCAGCCTGATAAACACACAGAATAATTCTATTCTTCTTTTACGTGAAAATACTAACAATTCTGTGGAGGGCATGCTTAGAGTTACAAGGTGGAAAACAATTTCCCCATTAGGACTGGAGATCTTCCAAAACATTACACATGCACAATTAATAACAATACCCACAACTTCTTTGGCATGCAGTATACCAGGGGAGTATTCATTAAAACACCACAAAATAAGTAAGTTACAAATAAGAACCTTATCTCTCCAGTTAGTTACATGCAGAGTTTTTTCACCTGACTAAAAAGCCGTTGGGTTTTGGGGGTGTTTTGTTGGTTGGTTAGGCATTCCTTGTTGTTGTTTTTTGGAATGTAGAAAAGCATTTCATTCCCCAAAGGTGTTAAACCAAGCTGTTGCAGACCACCATATCACAGCACCGCAAGAGCACTCAGCTCTTCGCCACTAAACCGGCTGAATGAGAGAATACCAAGGAATTCAAACAAAATGCATTTAAGTTGGCTTCCAAAATGTAGCTCTTTTTTCTAGCAATATAATAATAGCAGCAAAATTGTAAGATATAAGGATATAGTGCTTCAACGCAGAGTAAAGCATTTTACAAATCTAGAAAGAAATAGTTATAGATTTCTATATATTTGGACAAATAAATGGCACCATAACTACTTTCTAAACAAGGTTTTACACAACATGGATAGACTGCAGAGTTATTCAGAGATAAGACTATAAGTAAGAAAATCGTAATTTCACTCCCCAGTGTTATCCTCTAGGATCAGAATGAAGGGTCTGAGTGTCTCAGGAAATATGCGAGATGTCAGGGACAAGATAAACTGGAATTGACTCATAAAGAGGATTGCATGTCAAAGAATGAAGACTTGTGTAGTTTTAGTAGTAGTAGTAACAAAGTTTCTGCACGGTAGACAATGCTGTCAAGAGATCATAAAAAAAAAATCTAGGGTAAATTATCTGCTGATGAGTAGAAACCTGAGTAAACCAGTACAGATGCAAAACAACGAGCCTCTAAGAATATGCAGCATCAGACCTCAATAGGAAAAACAACCCAAGGTAACAAGAGAACATACACATTCCTGTAAGCTTTCTACAGAAAAAAAAAATCCATATTTAGAGATAACATTTGTATGCATTTTCCCAGCGTACATTAACTGCCTTAATCAGCTTTAGCTTGGCATGGCAAAAGCATTCAAAATTCATGCAGTGTTTCGTAGATTTGACAACTACTAAAAATTGATCCAAGCTTCAATCAAGGCAAGAGGAGATTCCACGTTGACCTCAATTAGCTTTTGATCAAGCCTTAAGAGAATTAACAATCCTCTAAGCAGTCATCGTTCATGGGTATGTGCATAGACAAAGCGTTAGCACCTTCAGAATATGCAGCTACTCTAATTGAGCACACAACCAGTCCATCCTGGGTTCTTCTAAGCAATGATTTCATTAAAAGTCTGCTAAGTCAGGCTTGCCCTACTGCTGAACTAAACCTCCAGGTAACCTGCAAAGAATTAAACGCAGAGAAAAGAAAACAAGAGTTGGTGACCTCAAGCAATTTCACATTCAACAAAGACTTCTGAATCTGGCTTATCTTCATAACTGAGGGGCTGGGTAGCTGGGCAGCTTAGAGAAACTTTTGCCTTAGCAAAGCTCACTTGAAGAACAGCCGTGAAGTGAGAAGCAGCAAGCACACTTTCCTGCTTCTTCAAATCAATTCCTCACTAATAATTTGTACGCTCTTGCGATCCTAATTCTCAACAAGGGCAGAAGGAGAACTAATGCCAAAATTGAGAAAGAAAGGGGGGGGGGGGGGGGGATTTATTATAAAAATAAGATACAACAACAACACACAGCTTGAAAGAAACACCACCCACATTAAGCCTTGATTTGTACTTCTTCAATAGCTAATAAAAATATGTTTGATCGCTAGACACTCTTTCTATACAAGGTGACAGTTGAGTAAGACTGCATTACAGAGTTCCCAAATTCAGGTTGAGTAACCATAGCCAACTGTCAAAGCTAGTAATGAAGGCAGAGATATCACTACAATGGAAAGCAACAGGAAAATGAAGAAAACTGAATGCTAATTATTTATGATTAGCTTCTCCATTCAAGGAAGACAACTCACCGCTCCTTCAGCTTTACCTACCTCAGCACGTGATCCTAGCGCTTTATATGAACTACATTATCACAAATTGAAGCAAGGTGCACAGTAAATGAGATAAAGTTTTCCAATTACTCAGATACAGAGGATACAGACAAACTGTCATTAATGTCTCTGTATGTCGGCACCATTCAAAAGATGCCCGGTCAAAATAGAACCTTGCAAGATTTTGAACCCCTAGGCTTTGAAAAAAGAAATCTTTTTAATGGAAACAGGAATTTCTTTTTCCAAGACCTTAATTTTTTCTTGTCCTAGCTCCTCCTGAGTAGTGAAAGTGCTATAACCCCTGAAATACTTCACACTTCAATCTGAACAGGTCACTTGTAAGATGCCAGACCCAAGTAAAGTCCTTAGCATCTTCAATGAGACTTTCATAAATTTGCAAGGTAAAACTGTTACAAAAAGAATTGTTACGCTCACATTTCAAGGACGTTTTCAAGAGACATTGCAAGAAGAATGTAATGAGAACTTCCTTTGTTCTTGAAGAAAACTAAAGGATGAAAAAAGTGATGTTTGAATATACATCCAGTTCAAATGAGCACGACGCAGCTTTTGGCACATACTGAGAAATCAGGGGGAAGAGAAGGGAAACAAGGGAAACAACAAGCCTTCAACATATATATAGTGCTAAATAATTAAGCATTGTAAAGCCTCACCAAACCTATTAAAAATCTGCCTTGTGGAAAGCATGATGCATACAGCAGTGTGAATATGGGCGTTTGTATTTCAGTCTAACAGGAGTTAATAATATATACTAACAACAGAAAAGAAAAGGAGGCTCGGGGGAGACCTTATCACCATGTTCCAGTATTTAAAGGGTGGCCACAAAAAGACAGAGACTCCCTTTTTAGAAGGAGTCACATGAAAACATGAGGAGTGATGGGCACAAGTCACTCCTGGGGAGATTCTGACTGCACACAAGAGGAAAATGTTTCAGTAAGAAAACTCAGGCACTGGAATAATCTCCCCGAGGAAAAGGTGGATTCCCAAACACCGGACACTTAGGATTTGGCTGGACAGGGACATCTAGTCTAGGTCATGCTTTGCCTTGAAAGACTGGACCAGCTGATCCTTGAGGTTCCTTCCAACCTAGTGCTCTGTGATTCTATGATACAGCGAAAGGAGAATACATACCTACCCTGCCATTTTTGGCCTATGTTATATTTCAGTCAGGTCTTAACAAATCCCTATATTCAGCAGTGGAAACACTATTTTCTGACAATTGTACTGGGCAAAATGTTGAAACATGCTAAGTAGTTTGCAGGGAAAGAAGTAGGATTATCTGATATACCTCCTAAAATACCACTTGGGGTGTTTTAACTAACCCATAACTACTTTCCTTAGATACCAATTTTCACCACATGAAATATTGAAACCACAAGTGATTTCTCCCCAATTTACACCACAAGGCATCCTAACTATGACAAACGAGTTAGCATTTAACAGAGATTGAACCTTGCATCAGTTTGAAGATAAACACTGGGCAGCAATGCCATTGGTAACTGATCAGATTTAATCATCTTATACTGACACCATCATCTTTTAGTCTGAGGGAAGAAAAAGCTCCACATCTACACTGGACTCCAAAGTACATGTGCATGAATCATAGCTTATTTTTAATTTCTTTTGGATAAACAACGGTTTTAATTATACAGGTCTCTATTTGTTCTGTTTGTTTTCTAATTAGAGAAAAATGGCAAGTCTCCCAATCCAAGACTCTTTCCCTCTGAAGAATTTAACAATACATTTGGACAGACACATATATTTATTTGGAAGCCACACAATGAATGAAATCCCATTTGCACTTAACAGAGCAAAGTTTGCCAGAATTCCGTGTGTGAGCCAAGGCTCCACACTCTGCTAATGGCAAAAATGGCTGTCCCCGCAGTTGAGCACTGGATTATGTATTTTCCTCTTGGCAAGTTTAAGCCTGGAAACACCCACAACACCTGTTGTTTATTATAAATGGCTGTGTTGAAAATAGACATGTTCCTACTGCGGATATAAAAAAAGGGAAAGAAAGAAGTGTGTGCACGGGGAAATTACGGACAAAGATGGTAACCGCCAACTCCGACCTGATCCTGCTGGGAGTACCTAACTGCAAAGTGCATTGACACAGTAACTTTCACCTAAAACCCTCAAAACACTAAAGCTTTCTGGAAGGATAGTTAAAGATGATTGTTAAGGCAAAAGGAGGTGAGGGAGTTTAGGGGGGGTCAGGATGAAAGCCAAGACATTTGAATTCTAGTGACAAAGCAAATGACCAGAATTCTGTACTTAACTAACATGGGTGGTTCAGTGAAAATTCTCTCAATGTGTTTAACCAATTTACAACTAAAATCAGTGAATTGTGTGCAATTACTTTCCATATACTACTTGCATGAGCATATCGAAACATTACACAGTAACAAGGAGATGGAAGGCAAGTACCTTAAAATGTTATCTATCCAAGGGGGAAAAAAAAACAGAAAGAAAAAAAATCACTGAAAATCTCCTACAGCTTTTACCAGCAAACACAATGAGATCTAAGTCCTAGAGGCCTCTTCCTATTCCCATTTGTTTAGACCGAGTCGTTCTTCTGTATGATTCCCCAACTCTACCCTCTTCTCTGAGGAAGCTATCTCCCAGCTTTGTCTTGAGAAAACCTTTCTGAAGCACATATCAGCAACTGCATTGTTTTCCTTTTGTCTGCAGCTTTTTGAGGTGATAATGGAATTATGCTGGTATGAATTTTAACTGCATTAATCCCTACCAGTAGGATACTGTGATCAGATCATGGGTCCTGATCTTGCTTTTTCCCTTTATGAAATATGTCACTGAGCATCTCTTTCAACAAGTCTGTTTACATAAAAAATAACAGCACCAACAATTATACTGCAGAGCAGATACCAGTCATTTCTTTCACCTTGCAAACAGTGTGACGCTATGTAGTTCCTATCAACAAACTGTACGTCTTACAGTACACCACCTACTCTCTCAGGATCTTTATGATTAAGTGGGGTATTATCATGTTTTAATTTTGAGAAACAAAGGCACAGAAATAGGCATCCATAGGTAATCCCCAACAGATATCAAAAGTAGACCTCCAAAGCCTATCCAATATCCAGGCCGTAAGACTTCCCCCTCTTTCTTTTGGCAAGTCACCTCAGTAAAAGGAATTTTGCTGGTTTTATTAACAGGGTTTTGACATACTTACTTAAAGGATTAAAAAGGTCTTAATCATTTGTACTCAGCCCGGGACAGCGTTTGTCAGCTTCAGCCCCCTGCTTAACAAGCTGGACTTCACTTTCCTTTTCCAGTCAGCTTTTCTATCCTTCCAAATTAAACCATGTTTTCCCCACTTTTCATACCCTACAATCAAGCATCCCAATCGACAATTCACCTCCAATACATTTTTAGTACTTTGTCTCCTCCAGTGCTCACAATGATTTTCCCAATTCTAAAATTGCCTTTGCATTTCTCTAACCCATCCTAAAAGGAAGCCAACCTATTGTATGGATGTTTTCTGTGTAACCTGGCTTTGAATCTGGCTTCCTCACCCATAGGCTGAAAAGCAGACCCGCTCAAAGCTGTCAACAGAACAAAGTCAAGCTGAGCTCTGCCACGATTTATGCAGGTAGGGCCAGACCTGTCAGTTCCACTGGCATGACAGCAGGGAGGAACAGAGGGGCACAATTCTTCCTGCTGAAAGTCTGGATTCACCGCCTCAGAAACTGAACACCGATTCCAAAATGACAGAATGTAATTCAAAAAACACATTTCCCTAACACAACAGCAGGATAAATAAATCGGGAGAGAATGTACATTAATACTGGAAGCCTAAGAGCACACTGCTTATTTTCCCCATTTAGATTCCAGACTGAGGCTAAAACATTTTGGTTAAACACAGGTACAATAAAGAAAAAAAACGCAATTTGACTTATGATTTAAAGGGAAATCACATGCATTCGATCATTACTATTTATTTGGCATTTCTCACCACTCTGTTAGAATCTAATACTTTCAAAACATCAGAATTCACCTTGACAAAGGTACCCGCATTTCACCCCAAGCAGGATTTATGTAGATGAAGTTGCCCTTGAGTTATAAAATTGTTCCTTTGTTACCAATTTTCCAGCATTGCCCGAGTCACCTGATGAAAATCAGTATTTAAGTATTATGGTGATCTATATTTCAGCTCCTGTCATAACTGATAAACCATGTTATTTGGGAAAGGGAAAAAAGAGTTCCAGTCAGCTGCCAACACACTAAACATACTAAATGCAATGTTTTGCCTCGGTGATGCACTTCTGCTTATTCTCACAATTAACACATACATTAGCAAAGTAGATCCACATATTATTTTGTCAGACAACTCTGAAACTGAAGAAAATCTCTCATTCAATTTATAAATGGAACCAGTATTTCAACTGCAAGAAACACTTGTGTAGGTAGGTAATCACTCCATCGGAACTGCCATATGTGTGCTTGTGGGCACTTATTTGTGGGAGTCTTGCAAGACATATATGTAGAACTAAGTTAACCAAAGGGTTCACTGGTCTTTCTGTCTTCAGTAGCAAGTACACTTCATAGATATTATGGACACTCATTAACAGTCTGACCTGATTTCAGTTGCTGTAACCATGACACAGTTGACAGGCTTTCTTTCACTTGATTTGTTTTTATTATTGTATGTTTGGCACTTTGCTAAGACTACAAGCAAAGTATCTATAGCAGCTACTCGAACTGCCAGGATCAGCTTAATTTAAACTAGCTTTAATGCAAGTGAAATGATTGGCACTAAATATTTGGAGAAACACGGGGAAGATTCTGCAACACAGTAAGTTTCCTTAACATGATTTGTTTTGAAGCTTCTTTTTCTCTGTTTGTAAGTGGAATAATTCATGCACACTAGATTCACACAGGAACCACAGAGAGGTAAGAAGAGAATGAAATGGCTGATTTCAAATTGAAATGGCTGATTCCAAGTTGCCAAAACCAAGCGGAAGGTAAAAAATGCCATTATCATCTGTCCTCTTTCCTTATCAAGGGATCATGTCTATAGCCGTTTCCTTCTTAGCATTTTGCTTGCAGCTATTTGTTAGAGTCCTCCCTCATTCAGTACACACACTCCCTGCTATCAGACTGGAACTATAAAATGAAAACCCACTGCCGAAAAAAAAGGGCATCTAATTGCTCCCTTTCTTGGAGGTGCATCATTCAGTTCTCTTGTACGACTGATACAATCTGACATGAGCATTGTAATTCAATGCATCAACTAGAAAATGCATAAAGACAGCTTTTCTGAAAGGGCAGCCACATTATTTTTTCAGAATACAAGAAGGGAATAGTAAGTAAACCTAATGTATGCCTTATCTTTATCTTGACAGGAGGAGTATATAAAATGTACAACAGCAAGCAATATTGTGTATATCATTACACACACAAATTTAAGCACCTATAAATGTGGACAATAGTCTGATATCCTGTCAAAGCAAGAAACCTGGATCACAGAAATAGACAGTATGTGGTGGATTTGCTTTTTATTTTTTAAATTAATGATGTGGAGATTATATATAAAAGCCAGGGGAAAAGTGCTTTTCTGCAACTAGTAAATATGTATTGCTTAAAATGTTAGCTGAGGATTATGCTTTCCTATGAGCAATTCAATTTTTACCCATTTACTCTAGCTACTGAAAAACATCAAACCTAAATGAAGGCTTTCTATCACTAACATACAAAAAAAAAAAAAAGCATTAAGTTGGCTTGAAACATTCAGGGTTTTTTCCCCCTCATTTTATCCCCTATTTCCCTTCTTCACGGATTTCTGAGTTATACAGTAAAATACCAGTGTATGCCATTCTGTTTTGCTAACCAAAAGTCTAAATATAAAATGCCAAAGCAAGTAAGTAACAACCTGAGACAGAAAGACATGACTTTTTTCCTTCTAGTAGAAGCAAAGTGGTTTGGTTTCGGTTGGTTTGTTTAGGGTACTTTTCTGGATGTGTTTATGAAGATTAGACATAAAAAGCCAGGCACCTAAACCTGTAGAATACTATGATTCTCAAGAAGAGTCACTGGATGTTCTGTTTTCTTGAACAACAGCCCACAAAGAAAGTAGTCATCTGTCTTTTTTATTTAAGAATTTATTTATTTATATATATTTATATATATATATATAAATCAAAAAACACCTTCAGTCATTTTCCATGATGCAACTACAGGATGTTTTCTACTTATCCATCACTCAAAGGCGCTTACAGGAGCACTTCAGATCTTTCAGATGACGCTAAGAGCTGGCAAGTGCATGTGCATGGATAAGCTGGAACTCCATTCTCCATATACCTGATTTCTTCAAACATGGGTAAAAACAATCTTTTGTATTTCTTTGCTCCGAAATAAGCACCCGGTCACGAATCTGCAAGCAAATGGTCAACTACTATTTCTCAGCTAACATAGAAAGTCCTCAGTATTTAATTTTACTGTAAATTATAATGATAAGGAAAGGGCAAGTGCCTAAAGCCATTACTCAGCCTGATAAAAGAAATCAAACCTCAGTATGGTTGAATGACAACGTACTCCATTTCTTCCCTGGAATCCATTAATCTCTTTTATACAAGAGTTCCAACAGATGTTTTTATTATTTTTTTTTACCTAGATACAAGGTTCTTTTATTATCAGCTACTCTATCACATGCTGCTCTAAAAAACGCACTCTGCACACAGCCTGTAGTTAGAGGGCTCACAAATTAAATGGCTATCTTGTCTAGTGGCAGTAAAATATCACTATGGAAAATAAAGAGGTTGTCAGTGATAGAAATATAAAATTCAACATGATACCTGTTGACTGTAATAGATAAAGACTTAAAAGCCATACATGACAGGAAGAAAAAAAGCAGCACCAACTCGCATTGAGAACTGAAAGCTGTGGTTTACTCCCTTTGCAACCCTTCAATAGCATCTTACTCTGCAAGAAATCCAATTGAAATGAGCAAAGAAAGGTGCCATCAGTGCAAGCAGAGGTCAGAGAAGACTTGACCAGAAACTAATGCTGAACTGGAAAAATGCAGCATTGTGTTATGCCCATCTTCATCGCCGTACCATGCATCTACTCTAGCTGGAGAAATACAATCCTGTAATTTCAGTTATTGAAATTAGTGCTGCCTTAAATTTCTTTTCCTACATAATTTATTATGAATATTAAGCATCTCTTTATTTCTCCACCCTTCACACAATGGATATGATCTTATTTGCCTTGTTATTCTAAAACTGAAGTGATTAGTGTCTACCAAAAAGTAAGCAGAAAACTGTATAGCTATGTTTATTTATTAATAAAAATTAAGAAATGGCAAGATGATATAGTGAACACATGATACTTTAATAGAGTAGCCTTGGGCAGCAGTAGTACATGAATACTGTACACTTCTTTTAGTCAAGCAATTTATAATACATTGCTCAGGCCCTATGGGATCTCAGAGCAGCTCAATTCAGGGAAAAGAAATACAAAGGGTTTTTGCAGATGTCTGTAACACTCCTCCAAGTCCTAAAGTGGGGAATTCTCTGTTTATCCCCACCCAAAAGATTGTAAGAAATAGAACAGCAACTGAAAACTCCCAATATTACTGCCCTCACTTTGACTGCTCACCCATCTGCCACTTACACAGCCTTCAAACCAGTTGTAAAGCCTGTTCCTGGCTGGTGAGCGCAGCCAAACAAGCCCCCCCCCCGCCAAGAGCTCAAAGGCAGAGAACCAGGTGTTTGAACCTTCCCCGTTCCCTTGTGATACAAAATGCAGATAAGGATTACTCAAGCTACTAAGTCTTATGGATTCTGTTGGTTTGTTCTGAATTTTTCTGCTTCCCCAATGGGGCCAGGCCATGCTTTTGGAGAGCTCCAGCACCACCTCCCTACCACACTGGACAGCTATTCCCATTGCTTCACAACACCCCTTCCTTTCCCAAGTCAAACACCAACCACAGCCCCTCAGGTCTTTGTCAATCCAGTAAACTAAAAAGGCCTTACAGGTACAAGCACTGTCCCACAGCCACTTACACTGCCAATCATTCAGCTGCACTCCTGTCAAGCAGCTTGCACTTACATCACTCCTTATGTCAAGTAGTACAACGACTGGTCCTGGTTCAAGAAACAGGAAAAATAGGAACTGCATCGAACTGTAAATATAGATGACACTGTGGTAGAGCATTTGGCTTTACAGAACTGATTTGTTCCATGGCACTCACCCCCAAGACCTGGGAATAAGTTCTGTCCCTTTTTTATTTCCAAATATAGGTGTAGCCTCATGGTCTCCAAACAGTAAATCAGCTTTTGCAATACTATTATCTGGAGTTATATGTGGCTATCTCCGTTTATATTAAAGGATTAAAGACATGCAGGAGTCATCAGAGGCACAAAGGACTCAAGTTACAAGGTTGCATTCAGAGAGATCACTGCTTAAAATCCACAGTGCACAGAATGACAACAGTTTAAGTATTTGATTTTGCACTAAAGTCTGTCTCTTATAGCAATACAGGCACTAATGCAGCTACCAACCACTGAATGCATGAAAAATCATGTACAATGGCATATAAGCCAAAGGTACAGAACTGAAGTTCCTTAGACATTATCCAGTCCCAAATGAAACAAAGAGTATTTAATACATTTGATTTTCAAGGTAACTGATTTTGTAACCTTCCCTAGGTTATTTTTAAACAACAAAGCTGGGAAAAGGAATAAAATAAAAATCAAGTCTTAATTTGATCATTTCACCACATTTCACTTGACACTGAGCATGCTAAAAAGGAAAGAACAAAGATACAAATCCTGATACTGTTCCTTTGTAAAACAAAGGTATTTTGTATTAATAATTTAGCTAAAATATTCTTTGTCTATTCTAAAACAAGAAACCCTACAATTTTTATATTTTTTTAATGGTATTTGGCAATTAAAATTACTCTTTCCCAAAGCCCTAAAGATTTCTTTGTTTCTCTTGTGCAGGTGAAATTTCCATGAGGAAAAGAGTAACTCACAAAATTCAAGATGATCTGTACTACATTCCAGAGACACTGATAAATTTTTTTCATTAAAAGAATTCAGCACTTCCTACACCCAGTACATCCAAACGCTGTATTTCACACATCAGTTTTTGATCATAATTTATGCACAGGCTTTGCTCTTGCAATACCTCCTTACTAGAGACAAATAAAAAAGCCTTGCAATCTCACCACTGTGGAAACATATGCTCAATTTAAATACTCTAACCCACACATGCTCCTACCTATAGCAGTCCCAACATGACTTATGTCCTTTTGTGTGTTTATGTGACTAAATGGAAGAGCAAAGTCATTTGTATCCTTGCCTTTATGAAGTAGTCCTTTGCAAATACAAGTTCAACTAATACAGTAGAGAGCTTCAGCTGCAAATAATTTACATAGGAACAGCAATATTGTATCAGTGTACCTGAGCCATTTTAAGATAAGGAAATCACATACCTGTGTGGCTGAACAACAATGCCAACATCTTTAAGCCCTGAAAAAAACATAACTCAAATCTCCCTAAAGAAAAAAATAATAAAAACCAACTACAGAGATAATAAGCAAGATAATTGAGCTTTAACGTATCTTAGTTCATGGTATGTATTGTCAATCTTATTCAAGGGTAGTGATAGCTATAATTTAGAGACAAGTAGGTACTATGAGGTTGCCATCACTGTCTTCTCTGTTGCCTCGATTCACAAACCGAGTTCCTAATGGCTTCTATACACTACATACACTGGGACTATTCTCAGCTTAGAGCAGATAGGAATTGGAAAATGAGGACATGCACTGGAACAGCCACCTAACGGGGGGGACACTAAAGCAATGCTTACAGATCATTTCCAGCACCTAACCTGAACAAATCAAACTCTTTTCCTTCAATCTTATGCCACTGTCCATCACCAAAAAAAACAAAACCCAAGCAAGTACTCATGCATGAATTCTTTGCAGAAGGAGTATCTTTTAAGTCACTTGTACCAGATTCATGCTTAGCTCAGACTTCTCTGAAGCGACAGAAACTTCCATTAGCTGAAGACACAAGACTCTGGGAATGTCCCTGAGTGAGGAAGTCAAGAGGTAGATAACGAATACTGCACACAGATTTACCTCCATCCCACACCTTCTAACTACTATAGTACTATACTATGCTAACTACTCCTTTTTACTATAAAAAGAAAATCTGTGTACAACATTTGTTTTAAAATGTCCTGAAGGTATCAACCAACTGAAGATCCACTGCCACACTGCTCCAACAACAGCAGGTGCCTCCCTTCTTCATTCAAGTAAACTGGTATTGAGTTAGGTCAAAGAAAAGTAATGGGTTAACACACAAATAAACCAACAATCAAAAAGGATAAAAGGTTTGGAAATAATGTAATATTTTAACAAGCTCACCAATGCACATATGGTATGTGCAGAAAACAGATTCAAGTTTGTCCTTTTGGATATTCTTTTCTAACGCTGCCTGATGTATGCTAGCAGGCCCCCCAAATATTACTGTTTCTGAAGAAAACAGATTTCACTTTGCGAATATATTTCTGGAATCAGAAAAGTGTAAAACATCAAAGACTTATCATGTCACTAACACATCTGTCAACAGGTGATGCAGAAATTCTTACTACAGTGCATTGGCACGTTTAGTTCAGTTATAATGAGATGAGGCTTTCATCATTTCCTTTTTGGAAACAGTTTCATCGTTTGTTGAAATTTACTTATTTAGGTATTTTTGTCCTAAAATACAACATTGTCTTCTTTTCTTCAATTTTTCTTTGCTGCTTTCAGGATTTATATTGCTGAAAACAATCCCCGTTCTTCCCGGATGCCTGTACCACTCAATCTCTTGCAGGTGGCTATCCACTGGACTTATTAGAGCAAGAATCGCAGCTACTGTAGTTACCTATGGAAAAGTTTAGATTGAAGCCTGCTAAGTATCTTAGCCATTTGGATTATATTTGTCCTTTCAATAAGAAGAGAAGCCAAATATCCCTTTTTAGTTTTTTAGCACACTATCTCTTCACAAAGAAGTGACAGAGTTGAAAAATCAGATTACTGCAGTCATTTGGTTAAGTATGGCAATATTAGGACTTATACTGCACCATTTACATGGCAGATACTTTCATAACAGACAACCATTCATTCTTGACCTACCATTTCACTAATACTACCTATTGCAGAATCGACTGTTCTGAACAGCAGCATTTAAAGGCTGCATACTTGAGTGTAAAAAAATTAACACAAAGCAGCACAACCACTGGCTCACAGCAGACATGCTACAGCATTCCCAGGATTCACTTTTACATGCACAATCTAGGAAAAAGCTTTGCCAGTCTTATGGGGACGTCTTTCCTATAACCTGTCTCCATCCTTTTGCAAGGCTGACTTAAATTCTGCCCTTGAAGCATGGTTCCAGTATCGTTGCCAAGATGCACAAAATTCTTTCTCATCCTGTATTTCTCTTATCACACAATTTCTGCAGACAACCTTCAGTCAGCACTGCTGGCATGACGTCTTTTGCTTTCCAATTACATTCTTCAGCAACACAATAGAATGCAGCCCCACAGATGAGTCACAGCTGTGCTTATTGTGGTACCAACAGCTATCTTATGAGGCTATCATCAGTTGACACAGATACTAATCTAACGGGATATTGGCAATGTGACCTGCAGATATACTGAGCTTTGACTTACTCCTGAAGCAGCAGCAACACGCAGAAAAGTGATAAAAAATGTTTTTGTGGAACCAGTGTGCATAAAGACTTTCCATAAACCATTGCCTTGTTGATGCCCTTGAGTCTTTCCAGGCTTCTCTAGGCCTTAATGGAGAAGAGTCCTGACCCAAAAGAATGAAAAGTGCTACAGTGGAAGTTTTCCATTCCCTACTTACTACAGTTGGTGCCTACAAGAAAATCATGCTTGGAAGTACTTCAAATTCCTACCGTGTACAGCCATGTCATGGATCTTGCTTAATGTGCTACTGCCTTAGCGAAAGCATCTTTACGACACTTACTGAAATAATACTTCCTAATTTAACAGTCCAATTACTCCTAGATGCAGGTAATGTCAGAAAAAGAGTTAATCCAAACCATGACTAATATAAAGAAATAACCATTCATTTTATCAGGGACATTTAACAGTTCTCACACACAACACTCTTTTTTATCTTGCCTTTTATTTAATCTTTTTATCATCTGCAGATCATCAACAGAAAAAGCCTGATTCCTCTTCAGAAAAAGACCTATTTTTATTAGTATAATTACTTTTGTTGGTCTGTAGGCTACTGGAGTAACCCAAGTCAATCAAAAGCAACCAGAATAAATCAAATGGAAGTTTACTGCTATACAAAGAAAGTAGCTTCATACACAGGTTTCCACATTTCCCAAAATAATGCAAAGTGAGTATGAGGCCCAGTAAGAGTTCACAGACTTTGGAGATAAAAAACCTGACACACTAACAGAAGCAATAGTGACCAAATATTGAATGTATTAACAGCTTTTAAGAAGCACTGACAGCTCCCACTCATCCCCCAAACATCAGACTTTATTGTGCTACCTGAAACATACTGCCTTGGAACTGTTCTGTATCAATGGTTATTAGGAAATATCTCAGTATAGAGCTCGAAGGTGACCATCGGTCCACAGGAAAGAGAACAGAGTCATACCAGCGCACACAGGAAACTAAACTGTAAGGAGTCCTTAATATTCTTCCACATCCAAAAGAACTTGTAATGTTTCCAATTAAATATCTCTGCCCTTCATACATATGACTTACTGTATACTCCTTGGAGTACTGAGCTGCACTTTTTTGGGGGACTTTGAAAGCACCTCTCATGCTTTGCCAAGTACTGCAATAAATTATAACTGGCCTGAGAATCTTTAAATGTACATTTTTTGGCTGTCCCCATCCACATTAAGTAACTGCAGTCTATCATCTCTGTTTCATAGCATCTGAGCACCATGGACAAGTGAATAATTAGCTTCAACAAGAATAGCCAGATTTATGTTAGGAAAAATTTAACTCCTAGAAAGCTCAGCAACTCAAGAGATGGATTTCTCTCTTCATGCAACACTAATCTCAGTTCATATTTCCCATGTAGTTAAGACAAATTGGGAAAAATGGACATGATTTAATTAAAATGTGAAGCCTTCACAGTGCTTGTCTCCTAAATGAAATTTCTAATGAAAATGAAAAAGACTATTTCTAAAAACTGCAAGCACTACTTTTTTTTTTATTTATTTATTTAATAAATAACTCATCAATAGAGTCATCCTGGTAGTAATAGAGGTAGACAGGAACCACAGCTTCCAGGATCCTCCCCCCCCCAACACGGAGTATTACTCTCTAGCTCCATAAAATCCACCCTATGTAAAAGCACCGAATGAAGGGTAATGGTCATTCCACGCTTCCTGAAGTAGCTGCCCAGCACGGTGAAAAGAGCTAGCCCAGTATATGACATACTGGTTTGTCAGCATTTTAATGTAACAAATAACCAGTATCCCAACAAGGGGTATTAGCGTTTGTCCTGTGAAGGTTCAGAAGGTTGAAATGTTTCATTTCCTGGCTGCTTCCTCCCTGAGGGATACCAAATAAAAATCAGAAGGCTAAAAATATTCCCCCTCCCATGCTGATCATTATTGCATTGCAGACCTGAAGTTAAATTTCCTTTAGCAGGCAAATATAAGCAGGTGATTTCTGGTTTGTTGTTCTCCTTTAATGCTTGCACAGACATAAATCCAGTACCTCAGGGTATGGCTTTTGAACAGCATATTTTTTAATTTTCTTCTTTGGTACGGGTTCACTCTTTGACTTTGTAAAACATCACTTAAAAACTGCACTCCCAGGACTTCTGCGGGATGCAACCCTGAGCATAGCTACGCAGAGAGCATCTAAGAGAAAAACACCTCCCTCTGCCAACACCAGCACTCCGAGATTCATATCCAGGTTCAAACACTATCTCCTACGGAGAAATGCACAGGCCGTCAAAGTTAAAGTATGAAGTGGAAATACAGACAAAGACAACCCCCAGCATAGCAAGCCTTTTATCATAAATCACCAGCTACAGTAAGAATGCAATATGAACTCTCCTTTTATTAAAAGTCTCTGAGCATTCACAACTACATGACTACAGTAAACTGTTTGTAAAGAAAGGACATTACAGAAAGGTCACTAGCTAGTACTTAAGTATGCACACACAGATTGTTTCAGAGTGCAACATCAAACCTGCGCAGAATTAATGGAGAACTAGCAAAAAAGCGAGGCTGAAATATAAGGCCAGCAATTATGTTGCCTCTCTCACTCATCTTCACATGCATAAACCGGAAGAATGTTACAATTAAAAAATATCTGCTGGTTTCTACTTCCAAAAAGTGTCAAGCAGAAGTCACCAAAGTTGGATTCATTTGTGCATGGGCTCAACTACTTTTTCTTTCCACACATTTTCCATTAAAGGCTACTGAACACAAATACAAACCCTCCAGTTCAGGAAGCTCTGAACTCAAAAGTTCCTGAAAGCAAAAGGTATTATGGGGAAATATTGTTGGTGTTCATCTACTCCTTACACTTCTCTTTTGCCATCCGCTGCTGGCCACTATAGGCAGCAGCACCCTGTACTAGATATAGATTTGCTCTGGTCAAATAAATACACAGATTTTCACGTTATTTTAAGTTCTGTTTCTAGAGGAAATGCCAATCAAGCATTCACGCTCTCCATCTGTCAGCCTGCCAGTACTTCACGTCCCAATACAATTCTGGAATCAGCAAGTCAGTTTCAGCAAAGTTTTCAGCAATTATTTTATCCTTACAGGTTTTGTGAAACTTTGGCTGCTGGGTGTAAGGGACCCAGTATCTATCAGTAGTGGCTGCCCAACAAGTACACTTAGAGCTCCAGCCAGCATTGCCATCCCTTGCCATAGAAAGCACAGAAAGGAGAAGGATCATTCAAGTTACTCTATTATCACACTAGGGGTGGAAACGATGAAAAGGGAGACAAAAGAAGAGGAAAAACCTACTTCCATCATTACTCCACATAAAGAATTCATTTTCAGTTCAATCCTGTTAAACTCTTATTGCTACATGAAAAGACAGAGGTATTAGAATAACCAATACTGCGAGAAACTGAAATTAAACCTATATTCATTTCTAGCAGCCCAGCTAAAGATCTAGTTCAGAGTTCCCAAGACATTTATTATTAGAACTAAAGGCAAACTAAGAAAACAAAGTAATTCCTTTTTCCAGCTATTCTCTTTCCAAAACATAAAACCAAAAAACTATTAAGAATGGCAATTCTGTTGCAACATAAAGTGATGGACTTTCAACAGGACCTTGATTCAACGTCTATAAACTCAGAAGATTTCATAGCTGAAGTCTGAATCACCACTAATGATAAAACAAAAGTATTTTAACTGAAAAAGTCTTTGCTCAGTTTTTGATACTGTTGTGCATTATAAAGTAGAAAGCCAACAAAACAAACTGTTCTTTATTTAATGATGCCGTGCTTTACATGCAAAACCATGGTTCTGTTTTTTGCAGCCCACCAACAACAAACAGAAAAGATATGCATTATTGATTAGTTGTCATCTTTTGAATTAAAAAAAAGTGCCGAAATTGTCCACACAGTTCTTATGAACTTGAAGGTTTTTCACCTGATTGTAAATGCAAATCTGTCTTCTAGAATAGAAAAGGAAAAAAGCAAGACTTTTATTAGAATTACATTTTTGTAGGGGATAAAAAAAAACCAAACCAAGTGACTTCTGCAAGTGACTTAGTTTCTGGTGACAAATTGGGTTTTTAAACAACATATAGATAGCCGAGGAGCAGGAGTTGTAAGGATGAAAAACTTTGCAAACTGGCATTAGCTCCCCAGCCTCCCTAACCCACAAAATATCAAGCTGCATTTCTCAGTTGATTTCCCAGCTCCCTTTTCTTCAAACTCAGCTTCTCTTTCCACAGGAACTTCCTGCTGTCAAATTAGACAAATCCTAAACCACCTTCTTGGTTCCACTAAACCTCACATTCCAGAAGGGCTTCACTCTTGTCTAAATGCTGCACGTGGAGCCTGTGCATCTAATTAAAGACATTTAGCCTGATATCACTTGATAATGTGACACCCAGAAGTGTTAAACTGCTTGACCTTAATCCCTAGTAAGGGCTGTTGGTTCCAGGGTTAAACACAATTGGAGCTGCTTAGTGCCAAACATAGTTCCAAGTGAGCCACAAAAATCCTTTTTGCTTTCCCTTCCCCCCTTCACTCCCCTCTGTGTACACCTGCCACAATCACTGCTCTTTCTCTGGTCACCCTTTAACCTCTTAAATCTCATTTACCCTCCCTCAGAACCCACGTCTGAGAAGGTCTACCCACTGCAACCCCGTGAAGTCCCACATCTATATACTTCTCCTGCACTAAACCAGGCTTTCTTCCTCTCACCTGAAGATTCCCTTCAGCCTTCAATAATACTTCTTAAGCTTTTACTCACTCCTATGCCTACAAATGAAGGCCTTTTTTTAGTATCATGCCTATTTTTTGCTATCCACCGAGGAATGAACACATTTCAACAAATCAAGAATGCATGAAAAATTCATTCATGTATTTGTACAAGTCTTTTACGACACAATTATGAATCCCTGATTTGCCATATTTTAGAAACTGTCCAATTAATAGCAGAAATCCTAATTTGTAAAAAGCAAATTGACCTACTGTACTGTTCAAGATGGTATCTTTATTTAGAAAGAGTTTAGAGAGGAATCCAGAAGGATGTCTAAAAAATAGACAATAGACCACTGGGAGATGTTTTATTCATAGAGACACTGTGAAAAGAGAATTGAAACATTGAAGACGACTTAATCATAATCTTGAAATTAATGAAACAATTATATGGATTTCTCTAGGCAATGTATGAACTTTTAACACAAGCTGGGGCAGTATCAGGCTATAGATTTTGGGGAAAGAATTGGAATTAATAAGATTTCAGATCTATTTCACTCTTTCCCCTGGATTTATCAGTTTTTTTTAAGGTAAAACTATAAAATAATAGAAAAAAAAGAAAAAAAAAGTGTTGTTTTTTGTTTTTTTTTTTATATAAATGCTCTGCAGTTCTACAACAGGCTGTGCTGCTTGACCTTTAGGCGACAGCACAGAAATTCTACAGAACATATGACTGGAAAGTGCATTTCCCACATGAAAGTAAGGACTTCAAGACGAGAAGCAACCATTTACACACCCCAGGGCAGGTGTGTAGAGAGTGGGGAGTAAGCACAAAGGCCTCCTTCTTTTTGTGCCTTCCTTGAAAGCACAGCTATCATGATACAAATATGAACAAAGATAAAGCAGCTATGACCTGGCATAGGAAGAAGTATTTAATATATAGGAATAGCCAGAGTTGAACCTGTTCAGAGGCCCAATAGTAACTGTGGTCAAAGGCTGCTACCCAGCAATACCTATAAGATATCACAAAAGGCACTTAGAAATGGTCTACTTAATACCTTCAGAAACATCTGGTAAGAACTCCAGAGCTGCGATTGCTCTGAAAGCTAAAGCAAATCTGGTGCTGACACTTTCTGTTTTTTAATTACAAAGATACAGTGAGGTGATACAGTTCAACTGGAGCTAATATTTTCTTCATATCACTTCTACACAGAAAAAAACGTGTAAAACGATCGATTGGGGCAAATGACAAATTTATATTCAATATTGTTGTTGCTTTTTATGTTTCCTTTGTTCATTTTTTACTTCTTTGCTGCTGAATGCTACTCTGATGAAAACAAACTACTGAGTTCATTTAAGTCAAAGAGATTTTATGCCATACAGTCATAGTATGGCCCAAATTACAGAGTCTGCAGCTTTGTAGCCCAATGAACACAGTACAACTGTCCCTTGTAATAGGCACCAGGCTGCATGTCATGTTAACACAGGTCTCTGGTTTTGTCTGGTCTTTCTTGGACTCCCTGAAGAAAAGAACTGGTTTTGCCTGTTAAACAGCAACAACTGTCTGATGATCACTGCTTCATTTCTTTTAGGCTTTTATGACTGGTGTTAATTCTACCATTATAAACATAGACATATTTCTTGAACTATTAGATAGTAATAACAAATAATTATCCTGTGCAGAATGAATTACCTATGATCCTAGTATAATAATGCAAAGGAGTACAGCCATCGGATAGCAGCAGATGCCCTAAAAGCATAGGCACGGGATAACAGATGTCAGACTAAGCAATCACTGGTGAATTACTGTTCAAATGCTGCATGACTTAGGAACTGGGTAAGCCTAGCTTTAGCAATAAAGTTAACAGATATAAACTATTCAATACACGTAAGACACATCATATGCAAGACATTCAGATGTGACATATTTGCAGACCAAAGACATGAGAACACAGCATAAGACATACTTAAGTATAGATCACATAACCCACAGAGATAACAGCCTCTCTGGCAAGCCCACATATGATCACTCTGCTTCAGTTCATTGCAAGGAAAGAGAGAGAAAGAAAAAAGGAAAACCAATCAAGCACCATTTAAAATATCAGCATTTAACATGAGCCAGAACTGAAATGCAGAAACGTTATTTGCTTTCTTCACAAAGAGAGCAAAAAGTAAAAGTTTATAGCATGGTTTTAAAGCAAAGAATGTAAGAAACCATTTGCTTACTGATCTGCTGCCTATCAGACATCTGGGAGGTTTTTATTACAGTTTTGGCCTAAGCTAACTGACCTGGAACAACTAATTAATGATTCCATGCCTTCATTTGCCCATCTAAAAAACAGACTTTCACCTGAAGAGCCTTGGGAGGTGCCTTTAATAGAAGCGCAAATTCATACCGCGGGTTTACAAATTGCACCGCATTTCAAACCACTGGAATTTAAATAAAGCCTTCTTCAGTATCCAGGGAGAATTCCGGAAACTTCCTTTGCTCAAAATTAGATTTCCAAGTTTAAAGATTATCACTTCAGTGACTATTTCTATTACAACGTGAAGTGCCTTATGTTCCTATTAATTCTAAACAAGTAATTTCTTTATTATAGGAAAAATCATTCCCATTATACTGCTTGAGGCATGTGGTAACACTGGAGATGAATTTTGTCTGTCTTTAATTCATGTTAGGATTTACAACTGAGCAAGATACAGCTTATCATTTTTAAAACTCATGGTATAGGAAACGACTTCAATTCTCATGATGATTTTCACTTATTACTTTGTGGGGGCAAACAAACAAAAACCACAATACATCAGCTGGGCTAAAACCTCTTCAGTTTTTACTCCGACCCAGAAGGAATTTATTTCTTAATGGGGTGGAAAAAACCCATGCAGTTGGTGGAGTTACCCAAGAATTAAAAACCATAAGTAAATAAAATGTTTCAGCTATTAAAACTGTGCCTCAGATGTGTTCTCCAAATTAGTATGCCCTAAAAAGATGTTTGAAACAGCAACACACAGCTGGTGTAGTGAAAAGCTTTTTAAACAGAGATGTAATGATGTGGAAATAAAATCTAAGGTCAGTGCAATATTTGGTATTGACTCACTTCATCAGAAGATGATGTTCAGATTGTTTTGGGTGCCCTGGTCCTCATAGCAGACCTGTTCTTTGTTACCTAGTGCAGGAAAAACAAGTAGGGAAAGTCAATCTTGGCAAGAGGAAAGAAAAGGCGCAAAATAAAGGGAATTAGTGGTCATTCTCTTATGGCACCGCTAAAACCAACTCCCATCTGCCTTGCAAACATTTACCTCATTGCAATTAAATTATTTCACCTGTCCTTCAAACTACCACATAAGGACACATTGCACTGCCCACAGAATACTATGGGCTTGCCATTTATTGTGGGACAGCAAATGCTCAGTAAATTGTTACCTTTCCTGAAATATGGACCACAACGGTACTGGCTAGAGTGCTTTATGTTCATAGGTTTCTGACCTACACATACCAGACACTCGGTACCGTAGTCATGCAGTACTTGGAGAATGATTTACAAGGAAACAAGTCCTGCTACTTATAATACCTCCTACCAGTCTAGCACAATTTGCCACAACCATTAAATAGCAAGTAAACTACTCACGCAGCACCAATGTGACTTCTGTGCTTACTAATCCTGTATCCTACTTCATTTCCTTCATTCACCCACTGCACCAGTCAAAAATATTCAGGTCAGAGCAGTTAAAAAAAGTTCAATTTCTACATTTCTATTTTAAAACCTGTTCTTTGTAAAAGGTATTATCATCCCATCACCTTCATCCCACCTGCCAGTTCTGCCACCCCATGAATGCTCCTCGACACACAAACACATTGGAACACAATCTCAGATGGCCTTTCAAAGAGATGTGAATGGGTGCTCCTGTGCTGTAGGGGTGGCTGTTGGTAGAGGCACAGCTGTACAGGGATGACTGGCAGGAAAATGAGGCCTTCAGAATTTAGGGAGAAAAGTTTTGTCTGTTTTGGCATGTAATAATTTGCACTAAAAATATTTTTTAAAAGCAATGTCATCTTTCATGTTTAATGATGCTCCTCACAAACCACAACCTACACTGAAGCACTACAGCAGGGGTCGGGATTTTTCCACATAACTAGCTGAAAGTTAATGCCATTTTAAGAGAGTTTAGGAGCAAAGTTGTAGTGGAGAGCTAATTACAGTGAGCTGAGAATGCCTCCAGTTTAAAAGTTACTTAATCCCCAATGGTAGAGCTGTGGGTGCCGACTTCCTTACCCTCTTTCTAAAGTGCAACCTGTTAAAAATGCTAATTGACTGAACCAACAAAATTCTCCCTTCAAAGATAAATAAAACGGGTTTGAAAGGCAGCTTTTGAATATTATCTTGATTCTAAAGCAGCCTATTTAGAGAAAATGGGATCCATAAATGTCAACACCACCTGTAGTCTGCCTGAAAATGTGCCTGCTTTCTGACAACAGCACTGATAAGCCACAGGCACACTAGAACAAACAGCCCTCACTTTATCTGCTACATGAAAGTTGAAGGAGGTGGTGGTTACTAGGAAACTTTCTGTTCCTAATTTGTTTCAACACAAATCTCCAAATACAAGAATAAGCATCAAACAATGCTAAATAAAATTCAGTAGGCCAGCATTTTTGCTTAAGAAGACAGAAAAGTTATGAGAAGCCTTCTTGGGTTTAGTGACAACCTCTGTAAAACAGGGCAAAACCATGCAACATTTGAAGGCAAATTGTCTCCTGAGTGAATTGTGACCACAAGAAAAAGCTGTTTCACATTTTATATGAGAAGTAGCCATTCTGATAGTGCAAAACACAATCTTTTGTCTTCTATTTACAGGACAGGCATGAGAGAAACAGTCTTTAGGCAGGCAGAACACCTCAGATTATAATATAAATATATTTAGATAGTACTTTACATTAAACTACTGGATATAAGTTATGGCTGTCCAATTACGAAGAACGAAATCTTGGTGTTGTGATAAACACAGCAAAAAAGAACAAAGGAGGAAAAGCTATACCTAATAAAGTGGTTTGGGTTTTTTTTTCCCTCTAGATATTTCCTGAGGGAACTTGTAATAATGGATGCCATATTTCTACAGCACTGAAAACGGTGGCATAAACCCAAAGAGAAAATAAACACTTAAAAAGAAATGCCCAGGAAGTTGTAAAAACCTCTGTGGTCATTTTGCAGTGAAAGGTGATCACAACAGAAAGGGATCAAAATGTGATGTCCTAATGATCCCTTCTTTACCGTTTCAGAAGAATAATAAATGAAACCTGAAGTCAAGCAGCATCACAGTCCTCAATGAAATATTCATTACTACTAGAAGGGAACAATTTCAATGTTGTTTTGCATGAAAATCTTTTGAGGGGAATTAAAAAAGGAAAAGAAAACACACAGATCACTGGAGTTACCATGCAAAAGGTAAGGCAAACGACCCACCTAGATCAATAACTTACCAACTGTAGTAGATAATTACAGTGATTACAGACACATCAAAGAACACAGGAAAGGTTTTACCATCAGGAACCATTCTCAAACTGGGAAATCACTGAAAGACTATTCAGATTCACATTTTCCCCCACCTCTCTACAAAAGTCAATGTATCTCAACCATGCAGAATCTGGACCATTCATGCAATTCTTCCTTTTCGACTCTAGGAATTCCCCTGTGGTTGCAAGAGCTGAGCAAAAAAAAGATGTAACAAATTTAATACTTCCCCACACCAGTTCAAGACTCTTTCCACAGCATGGTATGTGCACTGTCCAATTCAGCTTCCAATAAAAATCAAGCCAAAGGGCTTCAAAACCATTTCAGACAGATTATTGCAACATCTAATACATTTTATTGGTTCTAAGTAAAAGGCTTTTTTTTCATTAGCTCAATTTAATTCCCTTAGTGAGTTGCTATTCTTTTGAATCTACCAAAATACTCCAGTTATTCCACAGTGGTTATAAAAGAGGCTTTGAATACTTATTAATATTTCCTTTCAGTTTGCCAGCCTTTTAAAAACCTAGGCCAAACTCTCTATTACTGTAAGTCAACACAGCAAAATTGAAATTCATTACAGCAAACATGAACCTGCAAGAATCCAGGTGGAAGACGGATTAAGAAGTTGGGCAAAACAGAATACACATGCATTATGTCTCACCTGTTTATTTTGCCATCAAAGGATGACAAAAGGATGGGAATCCAGTTCCATTTAATAAGCCAATAACACTTCTTATTCTGCAAAAATATCTTAGGGAGTATTTGAATATTTATTTTGGTTGTCCACATTGTGCATTCCTATTTGGACTTCTTTCCTTTTTCCTTCTCCATACAGCTAGTGGCAGCCGCTTAAGTTTCAAACAAGCTCTAGAAGGTTAACTGCTCCTGAGAGTTAGACAGGACTTTCTTGAGCTGGTTTCCCTAATTTCATAGATAAACTCATGTGAAGAGGTTATTTCTATCAGTTCCAGTTTTCTCTTTCAATTAATAGAGATGCCTGCACTTTGCACGCACCAATTAAGCTACTTCCATGTTTTTTACCTAATAAAAGAATGGTAAGATTCTCTGGAGCTTTAAGACCTGCAGGAAATCAGACACTACTTTGACATGAGTAATTTTTTGTTTGGTTGGAGTTTTTTCCTAAATGTTCTGCGATTTTTCTTTTAATCACCTCATCACATATACTCATTAACAATATTGATTTAACCACAAATGAAACCAAACTCTTAAATAGCTACTGAACAAAGAGAACAGAGACAATAGAAGCAAAGACTTCCCCACCCCAAACGGCCCTCGCTCGTTATATTCCTCAATACACAATGAAAAAGCATATCATTTGTAGGCACACTTGAAAAAGTTAGCCCGTATCATTTGCTTTGAGACTACTATAAAGGACATAAACCAGTGGCAGACAAAATGAGAATCCTTGATTCCAATATACAAAAAGAGAACATTTGCCAGAAATACTATACATTCTGACTCCAGCTTTATAGACTTGAGCTTCAACAATCCAGCACTGAAACTCTGTCAATACACTACAACTTGTATCCTATTGTAACACAGAAATGCCAGAATCATACGACATTTTTCCTAGGTATTCCATATAATTCTATTATAGAATCTTTTAAATCAGACAAGATAGGTCTGATTTATAAAATCAGATAATATAAATATTTTAAATTTATAAATAAATATAAATATTTATATATATATAAATATATATAAATAATATAAAATGATAAATAAATCATTTTTTCCACGAAACTGGTTTCTTTCGCTTCTAACTTACATTTTGCATAGAATTAACCTCTTCCTTTCCTCTGACACCACATTTTAGCTGGATGTCAGAGAGAGAGCAAAAGGAGGAAGTAACTTTTCAATGTCATCTTCTTTAGCTGAAAGGTCTAGCTAGGACATGGATGAGCAAGGATTGCCTTCAGCATGAAGAGAAGACAGATGTTTAACACAGGTTTTTCTACGTTGACACTAGCTCAGGACTGACACTATGACATTGCTTCAGCTGCCAGTGGCTCAGAACGGGGGCACTGATTTTCAACTCAGAATTACCTAAAGTTTTTGGGTTGTGTTACAAGTTTCCATGGGTTTGACACCAAAGTGTGCTTCTATTAGCAAGATCACATAATTGAGTTTATTATTTTATCAAAGAATTGGCTGTCTTGCACTTGAATACTTTATAAAGACTTCAGAGGAAACAGTTTGAAGCTTCATTATCGCAGTATGATGTCAGTTGCAGAAAGTCGATTTATTCTTAATACAGAAAGTTCTCTCAAAAAACCATGTTGCCATCTCAGAAAATCTGTAACTAATAAAGAAATCCTTAAATAGATCTGGTCAAACTAAGAACTACCACTGGTGGTAAACTGGCATAGAAAAAGCAAAATAGGATGACTCCTCATTGAGGAGGATCATTGAAGTATCAGACAACACCAACTTTTGTTTTCCCTTTTCAATTCTAAGAGACAAACATTAAGCCTTACCTTCAGTAGTTACAAGCATTTTTCCACTTGGTCACATATTTATATGCAACTTAGGAAAGAAAGCAGGCCCCAAAATTCTAGATAAGAATATCTCCTGAGAACTAACCTATTTCCAGCTTCCATCTGTGATGTCATTAAAGCTCCAATCTGTTCAAAACCATAAAGTCAAGCTCAAGTGGAAGAGTCTCAATTTGATTTTCTTATGTCTTGGAGCTAGTTATCCAGATTTCTAATTTAATAACAGTTTAGGGCAGCTATAAATTCCACATTCTCTAATTGTCAGATGACTTGCTAGCACAATAACCCAGAGATTCAGTTTTCAAAGGCTGGTTGTTATTCAAAAGATGGACATTTGCTCAAGTCCACTTCTGCTTAGAAGAAACCGAATTGTCCAAGGTCCCTACAGGGCAGAGATAAAATTCCCATGCATGATTCAGTATACCAGTCTGGGTCCAGGAAGCTGAGCACCCACGTTATCACAGCATCAGGCTTGGTCTGGTAAATTCTGTCTCCTTGATGCTACTTTTATTCCCAGATCCTGCAGGCACAGGGCTCTTGGCACACACTTGTCACTGCCTGTTGTAAATGGACCTTGACTTCCTTCTAATTTACACTGTTAAAGAGGACAAAGTCTGCTAGTTTAAATGAAGATTTGGGCTAATTTTCATGCCTCAGAGCTGTGTTGTGCCCACCTCCACCCCCAGCTCCCATCTCCTCCTCTACAACTTCCTAGAAAAAATAAATGTAACTGGATTTTTCTAGAAATGTCAAAGGAAAGGTTAAACTGTTCCTGTCTCATTCACCAGCATTATTTTTTTCCCTCTTTTCATACTCCTTCTTTCTGTGGTACAAAATAAAGTAGCAGATGTTTTGAAATAGCACTAAATGACAAATACAGGAGTTTTATTTTCAACCAAAGAAATCTGCTGTTAGATCGTGTACAAAACCCCCTAACAGTTGACACTACATTTTTTTTCTTATATATCTGATTTCTGACATTCAAGAATGTGACCTTCAAAATTAATTTCCTTTTGAGTCTGATTTTTTTTCGGTTCCTTCTTCTTCAACAGTGAAGTATCTCATAAGCACACACTGTACATCAGAGAACTACCACAGCACAGACCTTACTTCATTTTTCTCCATTTGTCGTAGTTCAAGTTTTCACCTCTCCTGATGCATCTGCTTCGAGGTGTAAACAAGATTCTTCCCATTTAAGCAAATCTTTCCATACTTATTTATTGCAGACCAGCACCTGTTGTGCCTCAAAGCCCGGCTGTTTGCTGCACCTTCTGTGATTTCACAGCAGTTGACCACGGTTGGATCCGGCATAGCCAAGCTTTTAAAGCAATACTCACCACGCCTCATTCCACTTCATTGCACCTAATGCGTAGGGGAAAGAGCTGGAGAACTTAGGAGCAAGGAAACAGTATTTTTGTTGTTGTAGATTTTTACATGCTGAATCAAGAATACATAAACCAGGCTCCCTGATGAATTACAGCAACTTCCTACCATGAAACTGCATAAATAATCATTGAAGGAGTGGCTCTCTACCTGAAAAGCAGATAAATACCTCTGCAAGCATAAACACAGAAAACACTCAACCTTTAAGTACCTTTAACTGCCCCCATTCCATTACTACCAAGGAGAATTTAACTATTTACAGTTTCCATCTGGAATGTCATTCCAATGGCAATACTAGAGGCAAGGAAGAGAGCTGAAAATGAAAGCAGACCAATCTAGCTTTCGCATTCCTTAAACTGTCAATAATTCAGATCCAAAAGTATGATTCCATGATATAGGTTATGTCTAAAAATAGACATACTACAGCCAAAGGATTATGAAAATTAATAGGCCTAGTTTCAAGTATTTTCAAAAATTAGGCTATCAAAGGGAGTTTAGCATCTGAGCTCCCACAGCTGCAGGATAGGGGCTGTGCTATGTTTTATTTTTCCACAAGGAGATGAAACACCTATAAGCTGCATGAAAGAAGCAGGTACACGATTTTAGAACAACATCAAGTTTCTTTTCTGGTAGAAAAAGAGACGGGAATCTTCTACCAGGACTTGTGCCTCAGAAAAATAAAGATGAGGACTTCAGAGAAGTCAAATTCTAAGCTCAGTATTCCACTCATTAAAAGCTAATGCAGCTATTAATTCTCTAAACTGCCACAAAAGTAGCACGTCTGTGGGCCTGAGGAGTAGGTATAAAAAACAGTGAACCTAATCCATGGCAGCTGACCTATTCCCCTTACCTATATACATAAATCTTGCCTATATCCAGTGCCACCAGGGCAACAAAGATAGCTCTGTGTAGAATCATTTCCAAGGAACTACAGACAAAATTCAGGGAGAAGTTTCCCATCAGCAATCATAAAATCCAACTTCAGTTTAAATCCTGACAGCAGCAGAGGTAAACTGGCTCTTGATGAAACCTATGCAGCAGAAGGCTGTCAATGGTACAAATATTATACTATAGAAACACTTCAGAGCAGCCCTGTGGAGAAGCACTTGGGGGTGTTGATTGATGAGAAAACTAACATGAGCCGGCTTCAGTGTGCGCTCGCAGCCCAAAAAGCAACCGTGTCCTGGGCTGCATCAAAAGGAGCGTGACCAGCAGGTCCAAGGAGGTGATCCTGCCCCTCTGCTCTGCTCTTGTGAGACCTCACCTGGAGCATTGTGTGCAGTTCTGGTGCCCTCAACATAAAAAGGACATGGAACTGTTGGAACAAGTCCAGAGGAGGCCATGAGGATGATCAGGGACTGGAGCACCTCCCGTATGAAGACAGGGTGAGGAAGCTGGGGCTGTTCAGCCTGGAGAAGAGAAGGCTGCGTGGAGACCTCAGAGCAGCCTTCCAGTATCTGAAGGGGGCCTATAGGGATGCTGGAGCAGGACTCTTCATTAAAGACTGTAGTGACAGGACAAGGGGTAACGGGTTAAAACTGAAACAGGGGAAGTTTAGATTGGATATAAGAAGGAAATTCTTTGCTGTTAGGGAGGGGAGGCACTGGAATGGGTTGCCCGGGGAGGTTGTGAATGCTCCATCCCTGGCAGTGTTCAAGACCAGGTTGGACGAGGCCTTGGGTGATATGGTTTAGTGTGAGGTGTCCCTGCCCATGGCAGGGGGGTTGGAACTAGATGATCATAAGGTCCTTTCCAACCCTAACTATTCTATGATTCTATGACAACACTTTCTACTCTTTCCATTCCCTTCTAAAAGAAAGAAGGCTGGGATGAGCCAGAAAAACAGGATGTTTTAAAAGAACCTTCAAAAAGAGAGCCATCTGAAGAGTTTTGTTCTGATAGGGCCACAAAACCTAGTTTTACCAGAGAGTAAATTAGGAGGAAAGTTATTGAGGCCCAGATTCTTCTACTCCCATCAATGTTACAGTTATTACCTGCATTATGATAATGCCCACATGTATCTGTGAGACTAAGACATGTTGTAGTAGCCACTGTTAAATATTTATGGGTGTTATCCAAGGATTAAGACTCTCCTGAAAAATTAAAATAACATACCTACTCCTACGTATGATCTTTGAAAGTTGAATTATCAATATAAAAGCACTTTCAGCTACTTAAATAATACACAGGGAAGTGAAAAGCACCATAACCCAGATGAAAGCTGTGTTGCCTGTCAGCACAACTGGCCTTTTTCATTTAAATCCCTACAACTTTTCCTACTCCTATGTAGGAAACAGAAGAAAAAGGTGCATGCTGAGGGGCTCAGAGACTCTTCATCTTTCCTTCCCACTCATAATCATGAGATGACTGTCAAAAGATTTTTAATTTCCTGTACCATGGAGATCAGGTTAATCTTCAGTGATAGGTGTTAACAAAATCCTATAAGCAGAGCTAAGTTCTATGCACTGAAAGTTAAAACCATTGACATCCATCATTAGTAATTATTCCTGTGCCCAAATAAATCTTTTTATATGGCAGTCACTACATAAGTTAAGTGTAATTCTGACGTGCATGTGTAACTACTGAATTAAAAGCGTGAGGTATTTACAACTTGCTCTGGACAGGTAGCAAGCCTTCTGGCTTTAGAAAATTCTGGAGTTCTACAGAATCTGACAGTAACATGCAAGAATTCTTGATGTGAAAGCCACTCGTACCAAAATCCCTACGAATTATTAGCATGAAGATTGCTGATCAGATCAATCAACGGCTTTAGGCTTTGCACATCTCTACCTAGGCAACATTCACTCTTGAATTTATTTTCACTTGTACAGAATAGAGCAGCAGGACAGAGCCCACTAAAGCTTCCAAACCTACTACTCACAGCCACTGAGGGGGCCAGGTTTCAAAGATGATGGCTAAAAGTTTATGTAGTATTAAGTATAAGCTAATAGGTGTATTCCTCAGCCTGCATGTTATCTGCTCATGATATTCTAGTACCTGAAAAACCCTGAGCTGTCTGCTGATTTCTGTTTGAACATATATGATGAAGTACTCTGTCTTGATGTCTCGTTCATTGCTTCCGATGCCCACAGCAAGTTTGCTCTGAACAGTCCCCAAGCCAAAAGTACAACCTAGTCAGGAAAAGCAGCTCTGTAACTAAATGCAAGAAAATTGTGCACCACAGAAAATCAGAGAACTGTTAGAACTGTTCCCCTGTCTCTAATGGTCAGCAATGTGCTCCTCTTGGACACATCTTGGACCCTGAGTAGAAAGGTACTAAAGGACCACAAAGTCAATTTCTAACCCAGCATTTTAATAGCCTTATTACAACACCAGCTTTGACACATGGATTCAAAAGGTATTTCTGTACCAGTATTTTAGAAAAAACCTGACATTTGTAGCCTTCTTTTATACACTGGTGGACATTGCAAAGTGATCTAAGAGTGCCTGAGCTGAATTCCTTTCAGACATATCTAATCCAAAAGATGAACTCCAAAGTCATACTTAACGCTATGAAACCGCTAACAGACTCGATTCACAAACTGGATCCTGTGAAGTGTGCAGAGCACGGACATCAGCTTCTCAGCACCATCTTTTGTGACACTAAAAATCCTCTTCTACTGTGCTGCATTAATTTGAAAGCTTTAATGTCAGCTATGATCTCAGTTTTTGACATACATAAATGTTTCTATGCTGTCATTCATAATGACACAATGCTGAGTGATGTCTGGGCCTTCCTGCAAGTTCTCAAGTAAACTGTTTCCAGTCACAGAAGAGATGACTTTCCCACAAAGTCAACATTCAATCACAACAGAAACACATTTGCTTTAATAGTACATGCAGTTGTTTGGGCAAGAAAGATGAACTAGGAGAACTTAATTCTAATCCAGGGCTAGTTTTTGCTGCTGCCTTGTCATAGTACCTGCTACCTTTCCACAGCTTTAATTTTCTCTGAACTACAAACGTCTGAAGTATCAGCAGCAAGAAAAACCAAACAAGTGGGCAACAGAGACCAACCACTGTAATGAGCGAGAATGTTAGAGAAGCCGACACAAAAAATTGCACAAGTTACTTTTTTTTTTTTCCCTGAGCAAGGAAAATAGAAAATCACCCAGTGGTATAGGTACATATCTAATATAGTCTTATTTTCATCCCCTGTTTCTGCATTCCCCAATCAGTGTAGGTGCTGTCATGTCATTTTGTACCACTATTGACTTTTCTCCACACACACTGCCTTTGTTAAAATTACACCTGTGATAGGGTAGCTTCTGGAGCCAAAACTAGGTCCACAACACAACCTGGCTGGCTGAATCTGTCATCACACAGACTCAAACTGACAACATTAAACAACCACAAAAAACAGTGGTCTCACTACGGAAATCCTGGTAATGGATATACCCAATAATCATGTACAACTGTATCTGCTGTGGCACTCTGATAACAATCATGCAGTGCTACACCGTGATGTTAAAGCACTGTAATGGCAGCAAGAAAGAGATTAGGTGTATAGATTATAAAAGGAATAGATTATGTCTAGAATCTTTCATCTCTCTGTGGGAAGACATGAAGCTCACAGGGCTTTTTTTGGTGCAGCTTTTGAGGTTTAGCGTTTTGGTATTTCTATTCTACTCCTCTGCAAAACAAGTTAAAAGAGAGTGGGGAAAATTATTTATTAGACTGCTGGGAGGAGGTGCGTTTTCTCTTAGAGCATTTATCATTCTTTCAAGTCTGTGGTTCAACATACTTAAGCTACATCAAAGTCAAAGCATACACTTCTAAGTTTTCTATTTACTGCCAAAATCCACGTTCTTGGATGCCAAAGTGTTCGCTCTGCCTTCTCCAAGCTTAGGAGCTAGTTTTGGTACTGACACAGCCAGAAGACCACTAGTTCAGATGACTGCAGTCTGCAAGAATATTTACCAAGAGAAGAACAGGTTCATTGTTTACAAGCATAAATTAAGGCTAAACGTTTACAGGAAAGCTCTTTTTATTCCTTCTATCCCTGCAGCTAAATTCTCAGTCATACACAGGCTCCCAAAAACTTCAATTTATGACATGAAATAAAACTGGTGTCATCTGCCTTCACAATAAAACACCAGGGTTCACACTGTGCTTTTAAGACAGTGGAAATTTTCCCTTCCAGGTGTCGAGGTTTCCTCACACCATGCTTCTAAACTAGCAAACTGCACCCCAGATGCCCATCCCTCTACTCACAGCTCATCTCAAACATCTGAGATATATCGTCAGATGTCAAGCTGAGAGACACCCAACAGCAGCAAAATATTGCTCACTGTGCTGAGTGTGTAACACAGACCTGCTCTAAGTTTTTCCATCGCTCTGATTAGTACTTCAGCTGGTTAGAGAAAGCACAGGTGAGAGGTGCTGGCTGAAGCCTATATCTCAGAGTCGCTGTACTAAGGGTTGGTAGACATTTCCAAAAGGCTTCATGACAACTTATTCCCTGTGCATGAAGGAAATAAAACAATAGATGAAGCAGAGCATAAGAACTTCAAAGAGAAAGGTTTTCACCCTGAAAACACATACTACAAAAACTATGATTCTTCCCATTTATATCTAGAATAAGTCTCTTATGAGGTATTCAAAAGGATCACATCACTGTAGTGACTAAGAACTAAGGAAATTGAGAATTACTTTACATTACACACCATGTTGTTGAAAAAGGAATACATATATGAGATAGCAAAAAGCCTACTTTGAGAGGCTACATAAAAGCAGAATAAGGAGAAAGCAATCTTCCCAACTTCCCATTTCCCTAAATTCTAAGTCCAAGCCAAACTATTATGTCTGGCAATAACAGCCCAAAAAGCTCAAATGTGACGTGTCCGACAGCTTGATACACACGTTTGGCCAAATTAACAGTTACCATTGTCAAGACACTGTTAGATTATACAGTTTATCCTCCGGCTAAGTATTGGTCCCTCTGTGCCAACCAGTTACTATCACCAAAAATCTCCTTCCTGTTTCAGAGACATGCTGATTACACACAAGCTTGATACTGAGGAAGCTAAACAAGCAGCTTAACCCACTAATTTGTATGCAGCTATCACATTTACAGCTCGACCTCATGGTTTCTAAAGAGCCAGAATACTTTCCACATACTACTTCAGAAAAGTAATTCAATAGACTTCAATCCTCTTTACAAATTAGCCTTCAACTGACAATTTTCACTGCAAAACTATTGTAACAATTTGCTTTTCTGTAGAAAACCAATTCAGCTCAAGCAATAGCTATTCAATAGCATTTTCTAAGTAAGGGTAAATACACAGATTCGTCAGTCTACATGTCCAGAAAGGCCTTTATAGGCTATTAATATATTTCCTATTTTGTATATGGATTGTATGCTACTTTGGAATATAATGGTCCATTCAAAACTCTCACTGAAAAAAGGCAAACCCCAAAGAAGCCATGTGCTTCATTCATCTAATCAAGAGCTACCACCCCACTCATCGCCCCCAACCCAAACCCAACCATCCCACAGAACTGAGGAATAAAGGAAATTTTCAGTCCTTAAACAAGCAGTCACCACTCATTGAGAAGCGCACAGACACAACTTCCTCTAAAAGTAACACTGCTTACAGAACAGAGAGCAGGATTAATCCCCAGCCATCAAGTACAATAAAAACCTTGAATGTTTGTATTATGAGCAAGAGGACAAATCAGTCTTTCCTCCCCCAGAGATACGCCAATAATCAAACATGATGTAGTCACAAAGAAATTCTTGCAGAAAAAAGCTCTTGTTTCAATATTTAATATCCAATAGAAAGAGACACTTAAACCAATATGCATTGCACGATGTAATAATGAAAATTCCTCTTGTGGAGTCCAACAGAAAAGCTGCAAAGCCTTATGAAATCACAACGTACTAAAGATCTTTGCTGCCAATCCTTAGCAACTACCAGTGTGCTGTGAAGTTGTGTATTTCTTTTAGCATCAAGTTACACATTACAGACATTTAATATCATTCAAAGACCATGTTTAAACACCTTTCCAAGGTACACACCATCCACACTGTAGCTATGAGTTGATTGTTTTAGCTGGTTAAAAAAGGACACGAAGCATTATGTAATTGGAAAAAAGGCCATTCCTCTAAGACTTTATTCAAGACTAGAAATAAGTTGCAAAGTACTATACAAACCGTACTTAGGAACAAGTAATATGCCAATTACTATGCAGTTTCCTGGAAAAAAACTCTACTGAATTACAGTACAGAAGGGTGCAGTAATATGACCAACAGCTCCAAATTCAAGAAATATAAATTACCAATTACCTAAACATTTGTTAAGTACAGCACTGTTGAAATAAACCCTAACGCAGTTCCCAAGAGTTTCAGTTAAAAACCTGTGATTTCAGTATTAGATATATGTCTCATTAGTGGTTGCACAAAATTCTCAGTCTTTAGCTCTGCACACTTTACTGTAGTGGGTAATGGAACAAATTGTGTAGCAGCCTGTTTTGAGCCAATGGTGGCAGAAAGTGTATTAAAAAGGTAAAGTAAGGAAGAGATCGCTATATAAGGGTTAAACATAAGAGAAAGGGAAAAATCAATGGAAATCAGGAAAAAAAAATTTGAAAGCTTCTGAACATGAGTTTGTCCTAAAGGCTTTCCTAAAGGCTTTTGCTGAGGGAACTGGCGGAAGTCATTGCTAGACCACTCGCCATCATCTTTACCAAGTCTTGGGAAACGGGAGAGGTGCCTGAGGACTGGAGGAAAGCAAATGTCACTCCAGTCTTCAAAAAGGGCAAGAAGGAGGACCCGGGTAACCATAGACCCGTCAGCCTCACCTCCATCCCTGGGAAAGTGATGGAACACTTTATCCTTGGTGCCATCTTAAGGCATATCAAGGATAAGAGGGTTATGAGGGGCAGTCAACATGGCTTCACCAGGGGGAAATCATGTTTGACCAATCTCTTAGCCTTTTATGAGGAAATAACACAGTGGATGGATGATGGCAGAGCGGTGGATGCGGTCTACCTTGACTTCAGCAAAGCATTTGACAGAGTCCTCACGGCTAAATTGAGGAAGTGTGGACTGGATGATCAGGTAGCAAGGCGGACTGCGAACTGGCTGAAGGAGAGAAGCCAGAGAGTTGTAGTCTATGGGGCTGAGTCTAGTTGGAGGCCTGTAACTAGTGGAGCGCCTCAAGGGTCAGTACTGGGACCGGTATTATTTAATATATTCATCAATGATTTAGATGAGGGAATTGAGTGTACTATCAGCAAGTTTGCTGATGACACTAAGCTGGGAGGAGTGGCTGACACGCCGGAAGGCTGTGCTGCCATCCAGCAAGACCTGGACAGGCTGGAGAGTTGGGCAGGAAATAACTTGATGAAATATAACAAAGGAAAGTGTAGAGTCCTGCATCTGGGCAGGAACAACCCCAGGTTCCAGTATAGGTTGGGGAACGACCTGTTAGAGAGCAGTGTAGGGGAGAGGGACCTGGGGGTCCTAGTGGAAGACAGGATGACCATGAGCCAACACTGTGCCCTTGTGGCTAAGAAGGCCAATGGCATCCTGGGGTGTATTAGAAGGGCGGTGGTTAGTAGGTCGAGAGAGGTCCTCCTTCCCCTCTACTCTGCCCTGGTGAGACCCCATCTGGAATATTGTGTCCAGTTCTGGGCCCCTCAGTTCAAGAAGGACAGGGAGCTGCTGGAGAGAGTCCAGCGCAGGGCTACTAAGATGATTAAGGGAGTGGAGCAACTCCCTTATGAGGAAAGACTGAGAGAGCTGGGTCTCTATAGTTTGGAGAAGAGGAGACTGAGGGGTGACCTTATAAGTGTATATAAATATATAAAGGGGGAGTGTCACGAGGATGGAGCCAGGCTCTACTCAGTGGCAAACAATGACAGGACAAGGGGTAATGGGTACAAACTGGAACACAAGAGGTTCCACTTAAACTTGAGAAGAAACTTCTTCTCAGTGAGGGTGACGGAACACTGGAACAGGCTGCCCAGGGAGGTTGTGGAGTCTCCTTCCCTGAAAACATTCAAAACCCGCCTGGACACATTCCTGTGTAACCTTATCTAGGTGTTCCTGCTCCGGCAGGGGGACTGGACTAGATGATCTTTCGAGATCCCTTCCAATCTCTAGCATACTGTGATATTGAAGGGCTGGTTTGGGTAGAGAAGGGGAGGTTTGATTTGGGGCTTTGGGTTGTCCTCGGTCAGTTGGCTGGGTTTTGTTCTCCCTAACCACAGAGGTCACAAAAATCAATGCAAAGGAGAACTGAAAACTTTAAAGAGCAATACCAATTCCCTTCAGCTGCAAGGCATTTTTCTTCGTAAACATCTCAACTGGAATAGAAGTTTGCAACAAGAGATCAGCAAGAGCCATGCAAAACTATTGATCTTCTCTTCACCAAGTCTGAGTGCTTCCAGACACGTAAGCTTCAGGGAGTCACCTCACTCCCTGCTCAAAACTCTACAATTACTGTATGGGGTGGCTACACAGTGAGAGTGAAGGCTGCAGCGGTGGCTCCCACCCGCAATATGCATTGGAAAGGTAGAACTAGTGGAGGAGTCACTGCTATCTGTGGGTCCTAAACCTGAATTTTAAAGGCTGTTTGCTATGAGGAGATAAATAAATAAAATCCACCAATGGGTAAGTTCTCCCTCCCCTCTTACCACCTTTTCAAACCTCTTCTTCACAAGCTTCCAGAGATAGTTTATGCCATTACTGCATAGCAACACAGACAGAAGGATAAGGATGATTTCAGCTTTGTAAAACTAGCATTGATTTGACATGAAAGAGCATAGCTAATAAGTGGTTCCAAACAAACTAAAGGCAAGTAAGATATCATTTCAAAGTGCAAAGCACTCCTGTTTGTAGTACTTAGCTGTCTTTCAATTACCTAGAACACCAAAACTACGCTGCACTTGGCAAGGGTTAAAATATATTCTGGAGATACTAAGCTGATACTTTAAGTCCAGAGGTTAAAAACAACGGACATGCAAGTGGAAACTCAATCACATTCACTAGTGAGGACTACTCAAAAACAAGGAGATCAGAACGAACAGTAAATCCTGAACACAAAGGTGTAATGGTTCTAATGTAGCAATTAAAGACTGTGACAATTGCTCTAGGTAGTATTTCTGAAAATAGACTCCCTCAAAAGAAATGAGACCCTTAATCACTATAATGGCAATGGTGCATTAGGTTCTGACAAAAAGCATTCATCACAAATGAGTAAGATTTGGTGGACAATAAAACTTGAATTTAGCAGAACATAATGGAAGATACCTAAAGAACAGCATGTGTAACTGATCTAGAATGCCCCATTTAAGGTGGACAAGCTTAGCATAGACCATAGCGTGACAGTGTCATTAATTGTTCAAAAAAAAGCAAATGAATTAAAAAGCAGGAAATTCACGGACTCTGAGGCTCCTGTTGGAGAAGATTTTAACTAGCAGGTCCTAAGTGTAAGAAGCCATGAGAAATGTTACTGATGCAGTAAAACCAGCCAGTTGTATGACTGGCTACAAAACTCGTATTTGGGAAACACGCACATACATGCATCCGAAAATAAATCCTGATATAGAAGAAAACAAGCAAGAAAGATGTTAACACAAATTCTCTTGTAAATCATGTGCAATCCTGTCTTAAATCACTGCTGCCAGGCAATACAGTGATGTGGCTCAAAAAAAGCCATCTCTTTTGTAAGTCACTGTGATTTCTATGCATTTCAAAATATGCTTCACTGAGGAGACAGTCCTTGGAAGTAAGGACTGGCAGAGTCTTGCTGGAAGCCGCAACAATCAAACCTACTATACTGCCAAGCTCAGCCTGTAGTACAATTATAACTGATCCTCAAATATGGGATCACTCATTATAAAAACTGTAACAGAAAAGGTAGAACAGAGGCTGGAGACCCCTTTGTGGATTTCAAAGCAGAACAACACCCACTGTCAAAGGAAGAAGAGCTCTCACTTAAAACTCAGGAACTGTAAAAGCCTTCAAATTCTCTATTCTGTTTTTCTCTCAATCCTAACCTCTACTCTATAACCTCTGACTAGACAGAGGAAGGAGAATCACTCCATGGTGCTCAGAGAATGACAGCCTCCACACCTGAAGGGATAGCAGCCATCATCTTAACTTCTGGAGTATTGCAACCTACTTTATCAATGTGTGTAAGTACTGAGTGTGAGGATGTATAAAAGTTGGAGGCTGACTCTCCTCAGTGGTATCAAGTGAGAAGAAAGAGACAACAGGCACAGATTGAAATACAATAAAGTAACTTTATCCTGAAGAACAAAAAAAAAAAAAAAAATAGTTCCCAAAGGTCTCCATTCTGGAGCACCCCTACCCCTAACTTCCAATATATAACTGTAGCCTCATCTCAAATTGTACAGAACCAAATTGTAGGAAGTACCGAGGTGAAAAATGAGCAAGTGGCACCTCTCAGTCTTTCAAAAAGTGAATGTTTTCCTTTTCAGGACTCCTTTCCTCTAATTTAACACTCAGATTTTTGAGATAGCTGCCTACTTAGTAGATATATTCAGCTGAACTTGAAGAAGTACATAATCTTTCAAAAATTATTAGTCTCTTTTTGACATTTTTTCTTTATCTAGAACTATATTTATTGGTTTTTAGCTTTTTGAAATTAGTCAGCTAATATTTGGCAAGAATAAGTGAAAAATCTTTAACTAGTGCAATAGATTTTAGCAATTCTGCTACTTTTACAGAAATAGACATTGATTTTTCATGAAAGCAAGCACTGCTGAAGAGGAACATTAAAACAGTTCAAGCAGTACAGGAAAAATATGCAACACTAAAAGAAAGTGAAGGTGTTACTACACTCGATCAAAACTGCAGAAGCTTAGATACACAGCATGCAATTACTTGCATTTAAGTGAGTTGCCTAAAAGAAGGCAAACATGTCATAATAGTCTAAAGGTCTTCTGAAGAACAAGAGAGAGAGTGAAAAAAAGCCTTTTGCATATCACTACAGACAGTAAGAGACCTTATTCTTACCAAGAAAGTGCTGAATATATAATTAAAGACTACACAGTGCTACAGACATTATTATAATCAGAACTGTTCCATAGAGAAAAAACATTCCTTCCAGAGGTATCAAATTTGAGTTTACAGTTGTCAGACAAGAGCTCAACATCTATGTCAGTCAATAAGAATGACTTGCAAGAGACACACGTTTATTAGCATAAGTGAACAGATAGTGCTTCTATTCAGAACACTTAGTATAGCTTGTCCACATAATGCACCACAAATAAAGGCACATGTTAAATGCATTGCATTATTTATAAGAATCACAATAATACCAAGAAACCTCTTATCTCCGTCATATGGCCATTTTAGTCAAATTAGAAATAATCAAATCCAGTAGAAAAGCTTCGTAAAAACCAGGAGCAATCAACTCTCTCAAATCATCTCTTTAAAAGTTAATGGGCTTTGTTTAAAGAGATTTAAGTGGGAGCCACAATTTAGGGCCATGAAGAGGATTAAGGGGCTGGAACACCCCTCTTGTGAGGAGAGGCTGTGAAGGCTGGGACAGTTCAGCTTTGAGAAGTCAAGTCTCAGGGGGATTTTTATCAATGTGTGTAAGTACTGAGTGTGAGGATGTATAAAAGTTGGAGGCTGACTCTCCTCAGTGGTATCAAGTGAGAAGAAAGAGACAACAGGCACAGACTGAAATACAATAAAGTAACTTTATCCTGAAGAACAAAAAAAAAAAAAAGAAAAACCCTACCAAAACATAAGAGCACCACAAAAACATGCCACCATGTTCTGTTTGCTTGGGGTTTTGTGTTTGGTCATTTCTTTGCTTGTTTTTAAGTGAGGCTGAAATGGGTTGTGGAGCCTCCAGCTTTGTAGATACTCAAAACCTGACTGGACAACGATCTGAGCAACCTGTTCAGTTGACCCTGCTTTGAACAGGGATCACACTAGACGGTCTTCAGCGGTCCCTTCCCACATCAGCGATTCTGTGAAATCCCTGCCCATAAATTATCCACAGGTTGCTGTCACTGATGAGTTGCTGCCTGAATTCCTTGATTTGTTGATCTTCATTAAAAATTAACGCAGATTTTCCAGGTTCTTCAGAAAAACAAAATGGTTTAAGTTGGGTTAGCACTCCCAGTTAACCTAACCTACCATGGCATCTCAGCCAGAGCTACAGCTGGGGTTTTGTCCAAGAAATGATGCCACAATCAAAGAGCCGTAAGATGTATTATAGATTTTAGTTGCTAATTTATACTTAGAAGTAGATGTTAGCCCTTTTCACTTTCAGATTTTTAAAGTTATTTTTTTCAACAGATATGCATGAGTAATCTAATTTGTAGGAACAGGAATACAAGGTCAAACAAAATACCCATGTAGTTCAATACTCTGTCTCCCAGCAGCAGCCAACAGCAGATGAATGAGTAAACTTGTAAGAAGAGCATGACAAGTATACAGGGATAAAGAGTACACAGTGTTCTGTGAGAATGTTCTACAATAAAGAGATTGGCAAGTCAAGAATTTATTTTTAAAAAAAGTCATTTTTTGCATACAGTAAGTCTTAATAATTTGAGTTTCTCACCTGCTTGACTAATTGCTTTTGAAGCCACACGAACTTCAGTAAGTACGTACAATACCCTGCATCAACTTCCACTACTTCACTTCCAGCTACGTGAGAAACCATTTTCTTTAATCATACTGAACCAACACTTGCTGAGTCTGATAGCCCTTAATTCTCTTACTGGAAGAAGCAACTACCTCCTGTTCTCTTTTTCCATGTCCTTCCTATTTCCTCTACATTATCTCTTTTCCATACTAAAACCTCCTAGAATAACCAAGTTGTTCTTACTAAACAAAAGATTCATTCTACTGATCATCCTTTAGCATTCTGCTCTAGATCTTCTCTGGTTCTACTACATCCCAAGAAAAATCAACAGACAATATGAGATGCATGTACAGTATGGATTTAGAGTGATGCATAATCATGTTCTTTATTTTTCAGTCCCTATTCATCTCCTAATAAATCTTACTGTTCTGCCTGCCTTTCTGGATTATTTAACCGCTGTCTTCAGTAATTTTAACAAGCCATAAGGACTGCCAAGATCTTGTTTTGGAACCCAGCATTTCATTTGTAAAGCTAGGGCTGTCCAGGATACATGGAATGAATATGGTGGAAACTGGGATATTTTACTTAGCCACATAATTTTAGCATCATTGTCTATCAGACTTCAAATGTACTTTGCAGGTGCATTTGCCAGCACTTCCTGGTAAATACATTCATCATGCATTTTCTTATTGGAAGAGTCTTTCCCGAATGAAATACAAGGCTAAAAAAGCATTTCTTCTTTACTCATGGTTTTACATCTGGGTGAAAATGGTTCCCAAGCCAATAAAGCCAATACTAACATATGCACATAATTTGAGAGGCAAACTGCAGTCAGTATGAGTTACTACCAGGGACTGTACTACAGAATCTCATTTATAGTATCAAATAGTTCCCTGTAATTCATGGTCCAATTCCATAAAATACATGTACTTTTTGTCTACATGGCAAGTTAATTATCTTGAAAAAATAATTAGCAAAATATTCAAAGTTACCTACAAATCTTCTAAATTCAATAATTTGCAGGTTTGCACACTCCTGAAGCATGGTTTCACAACACTGTAAAGTCAGGAACTTTATGACCCATGTGCAGAGCAGAAACAAAGATGTACACAACAAAAATTCACTGGTCTTACATGGATTTTTTTATTATTATTATTTTTATCATGGAAATTATGCTTTCTACCAGAAAAAATTAAAATCAGATTAAAAAATCACAGTGCAACAGTATTTGGACTTCCTAGTCAAACTTCATCTCCTAGAATATTCTAGCATGCAAATTTTCTACCTTATATTTAATAATCTGCTCTCCATGTCTACTAGTAGCATGTCACAATTCACATTTCTACACCATTTTACTTTTCTAGGATAAGGGCTTAAGCATCCCTGCTGGATTTGTTTTGCTTTGCTCTGGAATGCTAATATATATCACATGCTTCCTCTCTGTCTAAAACAACTCAAAAACATTTGAACCTCTGTACCAAAGTAGCTCAAACCCTTATTACTACCCCACGTCTTGATCAGAAGCTAATCTTTGCGAGCCAAATGATCCCAAATTTTATATCCATTCCTTGTATCTAAGAGATGATATACACTCAGAATTAATCCAAAGCAATTCAGTCTGGCATTTAATTCTGGTCCTGAGGACTCACAGATCCAAAAAGTCAGTTTTACAACATATATTCAGTTTTGAAAACTAACTTCAATCTTAACAAAACAGACATTTATCCCTTCAGATATCAGTCTATATTTCTTAGGCCTACAGCCTTGTGCAACCCAGCAATCAATCCAACTCTTCAGACTTCATGCTCCAAAACACTGATCTTCATATCCAACCCATACGGTCAGCCATGTAGCAATAAAGGTACATCTGCTTCCACCAGTCCCAGACAACTTCTTAATGTTTGCTCTGTGCAGAAGGCAAAAACCCCTGTGCTATCAGGACCACAGACCTGACAACACTTAAGAGAAGGTCCACAAAAGTAGACTGAAAATTGGAGTTGCTCTCACTTTGCTCTGGATACAGAGAGATCATAAGCCTGGAGTCAAGAGATTTTGCAGGCAGAACCAGTAAACATACTAAGCCCTACAGACAATTTTAACCTTAGCAAGTTCAAATGTAGTCATTGACATGAGCTGTATGTTAAATACAGCATTATTTAACTGTATACTAATACTTAACATATAAAATATACAACATATTTATGGCCAATGACAGTGTATCAAACCCAATAGACACTGGTGCCAAATGTGATCGGCATCCATTAAGACCCCTGCTTTTTAGAAGAAAAGAACAAAACAATTAGTAAATGCTATATACCATTTTCACCCCATAAATAATCATCTTATAATACCTATTAAGCATCAAACTGAACACAATCAAAACTCTGGAATTCCCAGAAATATACAGAACACATTTAGGCAGCTCCTGAGTAGAAATGATGCCGCACTACTAAGCGGTTCACATTTTTACGTGTATCCGTTAGGGAATTTTCTGTACAGGCTTCTGTTATCAGAGTGGCAATTTGCATCTTTTGTTTTCTCTCTAAAACCTGCCGGGATAATTAAACCCACAACTCGGCATGTCTCAGTGACTACAGAATCTTCTGGACAGACATCAGAAGCCTGGCATGGCAGCAACTCATATCTCTTTTAACAAAGAGGAGAAAATCTCCAGCACCAGATGTCCAGCTAATCCAGCCTCAAAGGCAAAAAAACCCCAACCAAAAAAACAAATCAAAACAAAAAAGAACTATCACCCCCCCCCCACCAAAAGGACTGCCGGACAGATACATCTGTAGTGTTTGACATGACCAAGTGCACATCCTGAAGAAAACAAAAAAGCAAAAAGAAACAAAGGTTTTTCTTATTGCAGCCTTCATTTCAACCCTTCTCTGTCCTTACAAAAGTAACCCACAGCTTATTATGATGTCCACACAGCAACATGATTCTATTATAAATCTGCATTATTTCACCACATTCCCAAGCATCCCTCCCAGTATAAGTTACGTGCAGCCCAAACAGACCACCTACATAAATTACAAACTTTAACCTACGAATCTGGAATCGACCTTTAGCAGCCTCAAGGAATCATAAATGATTTAGATTTGATATAGGGAAAATTTCTTCAGCGAAAGGGCTCACCATCATTATCAGACTGCTCAGCAAAGTGGTGGAGTCACCATCCCTGGAAGTGTTTATAAGATGTGCACAGGTGGTGCTTAGGGACAAGGATTTAGTGATGGACTTGGCAGTGCTGGGTTAACTTCATGATCTTATAGGTCTCTTCTCGCCTAAACAATTCTATGATTCTGTGTGGAAGTCTCAAATCCTCTCATCTGGTCAGAGCTCTAGTGTACACCTTGGTGCAAGAAGACTTAAATCATGGGTTCCTCCCATGTGAGGCTCATTTTGTCAAATATTCTCAGAAAATAAAAAATTAGCTTTACAAACGGAGATTTTTATAGATGATGAGTGCAAGAGGAAGGAAACATTTGGGGACTGTCTGGCTAGCCATGTGTGTCTGTCTGTCAAAAAGCCTATTTGAAGATATTCACCCAGGAAAGAGGATATCTATTTTCACTTCCTCTATCTGACTTAAGCACATGTTTTGACTCAGTTATTTCATGCTAAAGTCATTCTCCAAGATTAAGTCCACTGGATTTTCAAGTTTTTCTTGAACAGTCTTACTGACACCATGTTATTCTGCATAATTACACATAGTCTTCAGTTAAGAGCTGGCCCAGTCAGCCCTCTGATCTTCACCTTGGCACTTTGCAGCGTATCCTTTAGGTAGCTCCCACTCACAATACTGGCTTCTGCAAATTCCACATCTAGAATGCAGCGCTTACTAAATATTTTATAGCAATACTGTTTCGTAATTCAAACCCAGGTATTTCTTCAAGCACTAACTAGGAATCAGACAGATATGTCAGTTCACTGCATAAAACCAGGCACGGCACAACTCGCCTTTCCCTATCTGAAAGGGAAACCTGCAGCTCAATTGTCAGAAGCATGTCTTTCATCCAGCGCAAAAAAGATACCTAAAATATGCAGCATTAAGTAGGCACATTACAAGATGGTCAGATTTTGAAAGCAAAAAACATGGCCTTTTATAGAATCTGAACTAGATATTGTGAGGTTGAACAGATACTAAGGAACCTTTTTTGTGCATTTGGATTTGGTTTTAAAGAAACAAAGTCTAAAGATATTAAGATGTTTTGGTAGTTGGATACTGACAAAATCTCTCAGGCACAGCAATGAGAAAGTCTGCAAGGTTGTCTCAGCCCTCTATATATTGTCCAAAGTGATCTGAAGAAGGCTTAATGCATATGCTCACTAACAGTTATGGAAGAACAGATACTAGTGGAAATGGAAGACCTATACAATATAATCTTCTACTGCTTGACATTCAGTTCTGAACCCACTGCCAAAAAGCAAGCATTCGTAAACTATTTTAAGCTTCTTTTACACATCTTCTTGAGTCAAGGATCCAAACATCCCATTACAAACTATGGGATTTAAATGACTTTATGTCTCTACAAAGCTGTCAGGGTTCACAGACTCTTTCTGAGGACAGGTACACCAGCGCAAACAGAACCGCAAGCGCCTGGACCAAGACTGGGTGTCATTATGTAGCACTCTTGACACTGTGCAGAGCGTCACAGGCTACTCTAGGAACTGCAGGGCTACTTAGAACCAAGGCAGGTAATAGATATCCTCAATAAGCTTCTAAAGACCTTTCTCCATAATATATATCAGGAAGTTCTAGTGTCCTTAAAGACATAATGAATGTTTTCCTCAAGGGAGGAAAGAAGGATTGCAGATTTTACACTCTGAAAGTAAGGTACCATTCTTTATTTCCAAACTAGCATCATGTGTCAGGAGATACTTAGTAAAAAGTTTTCAAATGCCTTATCTCAGTATTTCCAGTAAAGCATCCTTATTTCTATTGTTCTCCAGGGTAAGCTTCACTTTAACTTTGTCCATTTAATATAATAGAAGAATAATCAGAAATTGTTCAAAAGTGTTCAAGTACCAGCACAAAGTTTGAGTGCTTTGATGGCAAGATGCCATGTTTCCAAACCAGCATGTCCGAAAGGCTCTATTAAGTGAGAACTGATTTTTCAGCATTCCAAACTCCTTTTAAAAGAAGTTTCTTATCCCTTATTTCACGAACACCAATAAAAGTCAGAAAAGCATACTGGAAATAGTTGTTGAGTCGGATCATCTGCATATACAATACATTCCCATGATCTGCTCAGTAACAACAGGACAGAAAGGAAAATATTGCAACATGGAGCAAATCCTTCCTGTCAACATGATGAAAGCTTGAGAACAGTGGAAAAGCAGTTCTGATTTCAAGAATGATATATTAACCACGCCAAACACAAAAGGTAAAAGGTAAACTGAAGTTCTGTTCCAGCAAAACATGCCCCTAAAGTTCCATGGGTCAGCATTTCTGATGCTGGCACTCCTATTTTTTCAAATCTTTTAGGGCACAGTCAAGGAAATTGTATTTGCTGTCTTTCAGTCTAGAAGAGGTCTTTTTAAAGAGCAAATGATGCATACTTCATTTTTACAATAAGCTCTATTTAATATTTTGCCAATTTAAAGAGAACATTTTCCAAAAGAAAGGTTTTTATGTTGACAAATACAATAAAAGCAACAACAACAAAAAGATGTGTTAGTTATGAAAAAGAAGGAAGGTGTTAAAGGCTTTTTTTCAGGGGTGAGGGAGTGGGGGGACATATGCTTTTTAAATACAGCCTTAATTTGAGGGAGATAGTCTTAAATACAAAGATTCCCCTCATCTTTTAATGCAGCCATTAGTCATTTTTCCTTGAACACTTGTCAAATTCCTGCTGTTCTCCCATTCGAAATACTGCAAGTTTCAACTGCATCCTTGCATATGGATTATTTTGAAGTTCTCTCTAATTAGAATAAAGGCAGCCTTGATTCAGTAGAGCACTTAAGGCACCAAATGATCATTTTGTTAGATTTAACCTTTCCCATGAGATGCATCTTCTAGCTACAATAGAAAATTTAACAAAATTTATTATTTGATAGTCTTTACTCAAACATATTGTATAATACATTAAGACTGCTTCTATTTGATCGATGTCTGAAAACAGAGCCTTCAATCTTAACCCCTTCATTGGCAGGCATCTGCGTGGACTGCAATGTTTAATGTCATTTCACTCAAAAATACACAACTGAGCATATAAACTATTTCCATATAAAAATACTGTGCACAAACAGAGGCTGGTAGACAGTTCCTATTGTGTAACTGCTGTGTACACGACTGTACGTGTACAGGCAAAAGACAAATCCAACCAAAAGTCTTTACACATACAACAGACAGAAAGGAAACTATCGCTCCAGCAGACAGGAAACTTAGCTTCCCTTCCTACGAATCTTTACCAAACATAACCCCTGGAAAACGCTTCTGTTTCAAGAGATGGGCACACAAAGCTGCTGCTTGTTTTATTCACTTATTTAAATAACCAACCAAACTGTGCTATTTAATGCTTTTACAGTCTGTAGTTCTGCTGATGCTATCAACCTAATCAGTCATAAAACTATTCACCAAGATCTCTATCTACCATCATGATAATGTCAAAATAAGCTACATATATTTAGGTTCTGCAATCTTAGTATCAAACTATGGCAAACTAAAGACAAAGCTAAAGTTAAATAGACACAATTGTTTTCACTCCATAAAGACAATGTCATTTATAAAATGAGCAAACAAAACAGTACCTTTATTCTGGCAATGGAATCTAGATAACTGGGAAAAGTCTAGTCCAGCATAATGAAACATTTATTTTTGTGTAACATATGTTGAAAGATATTATGTACATACCCATGCTACTGAAGGGAAATACAGACCATCATATGTATGGAGCAGATCAGGAGCCCCTGCCTTTCATGTAGGAAGGGTTTGTTATGATGCTTATTTGGGTTTTGCTTCAGCCTTCAAACAGGAAGGGCTGTACTGAAGAGGAAGGGGCTAATCTGTTGTGTAAGCCCAGATTTGGGAGGATACAACATAATAAATGGCAGTAAGGAAAAGTCAAGCTGATACTAGAAAAAACTGCCTACAGTAAAGGCAAAGTGCTAGAATAGGCTGCCTGCAGAGAACATAAACATTTAAAATTGTCAGCTAAAAAGAGGTTAGCAAAAGCCCTGTGAAGGATGACAGTTCCAGCTGAGCGTTGTCAAGGGTAGAAGACATTTACTCCCATGATTTTTTTAAAATGTGAGAAAGAATGAAAGAAATTCCACACAAATCCACACGTTTCAGCCTTCCAATATCTGAGGGGGGGGCTACAAGGATGCCAGAGAGGGACTCTTCTTCAGAGACCATAGCAAAAGGACAAGGAGTGATGGGTTTAAACTTAAACAGGGGAAGTTCAGTTGAGATATAAGGAAGAAGCTGTTCCCTGTGAGGGCGCTGGGGCGCTGGCACAGGGTGCCCAGAGAAGCTGTGGCTGCCCCATCCCTGGCAGTGTTCAAGGGCAGGTTGGACACAGGGGCTTGGAGCAAGCTGCTCTAGCGTGAGGTGTCGCTGTCTATAGCAGGGGGGTTGGAACTAGGTGATCTTAGGGTTCCTTCCAAGACAAACCAGTCTGGGATTCTAAGAAATCCCTGAAAACTTAAAATCACCTCTCCACAAAAGCATCATTACTTTTTAATAAATGGTAACATTTTAACTTTTTCAAAAAAAAAAAAAAAAAACACAATCCAAGTGCCAATGATGTTTACACCCACTTGTTTGTGGTCCTAGGGAAGAGACCCAGCTGAAAGCCAATACAGCCAAAAATACCTCATCCACTACCACCATGTAGGAAGTTCTTAGGAAAGGTCAGAAGAGCACGTAGCTGTGGGTAGGGAAGAAAGGTGGGAGCACAGCATCCCTACCTCTCTTAGCTTTACCAGTCACAGAATCACACTGTAAATAGTAGGTATGAAAATTCTAACATACTGCAAAACTCCATGTAAATCTGAAAGTGATTTTTAGCTCCCTGTTTATGTCAGGCATTTAACAATCAAAATAGGATGCGTTAATCGGTATATGCTTTCAAAATATTAGTAGAAGCCGTTAAATTTTTCTTCAAAAAGAGATAATAAAGTACACCTTCGCCAGCATGGAAAAATAACCACAGAAAGATACAGGGTGGAGGGCGGGCCTGGCAATAGCTGTAAGAATATTTTTATACTGATAATGTTGTAAGTCTGGATGCTTTAAGTTCAATTTTATTCCTAATAGCATAAAAACACAATTCAAGAACATAGTGACCAAAAACCATTGTAAAAAAACACTGGCACCTGGCATATACTCATTAATACGTAAAACCACAACCAAATGCATAGTTTTACATCAGCTTTGCATATTTGCAAGGATAAAAAAAAACCCAAGCTAACTAGAATTTCATTTCCCCTCAAAAAATCCCCCACAAGTTTGCAATATGAATGCTGAAGGAGCAAAACATTTCCCATTAAATAGCGTTACAGTCTCCTTTAACAAGCCCATCAATGGATGAGCTATACCATTAAGAGAAATTAAAGGAGGCAAAACTAGTATCTTGGGGTGGGGTGGGGGCAGAATTTCATAGTAAGAGAGGTCTTTCTGAACCCATTCTGAAGCAAAGAATTGTGTAAGTTCATAAGCATCTTTGCATTTCAGAAAGATATAAATCAGGTGCGGTGCATTTAATAAACCCGTCCATGGAGTGTTTTCCTATTGTCACCTACCAGAGTCAATATTTTCATACACAAGGATTATTAGGAGAAACTTCATCCACAGAATACAGTGTAACAAACTGCTTACTGAGGAAACTCCACTGAGTTCACTGGTGAGAAAAATAATGGAGAAATATGCTCTGTTTTGCATTTTAATCTTGATTCATTTTAAAGAGTTCTGAAAACTCCACACATTTGAAAAAAAAAAGATAAAATATAAAAATTATATATATATATAAATATATAATAAAAAAATATATATAACTACAAATTACAGAGCAAGATTAGTTTTGTTTTCTGATGCCAAAGTCTACCGGCTCTGGCAATGTATGTCACATTTGCATGTGATGAAGACTGTTCCAGACCTCTTTTACCATCAAATATTGTACAGTAATGGCGTTCAATGAGTTATTTTCTGATGGAAGCCACAGGCATTATGCCAACCCATTTTTTCGATGGAGCAAATCTGTTGATATTAAATTCACACTACTAGATTAGACCAAAACTACCACCCACGTTCTGGGCCAATTCTTAATTTCTCCTCTGCTGGAGACTTCATCTCAACTTATTTGTCTGATAGAACTGGATGCCTTTCAAATTTCTTCTTGCATCTTTTAAGACACGTGATGTTTGCCTGTGTGCTTGCTCAGTACGCGTAATGACCATGTAGCTGGGCTCTTGTATACTTTAAAGTCTGATTTTGCTTTCCAAAAACCATTTGCAACTTTTGTCTCTATTGAAAGTTTGGAGGAAATGAACACTCCACTACATAAGATCAATTATCATTAATTTTGTTCTCTTTTGCATTTAGTTATTTTAATTCTCATTATCTTCAAAAACACAGAAGATGCAGCTTCACACACGTTCCCATTCTGAAATGTCCAGTTTTTTTCTCCGGCAATGCTGCTTTCAGTTAACAAGTGTAAATGAGATGAACACACAAACAATTAAGAAGCTGCTGCTGTGCTCAAGATACTTAAAAACTTTACAAAAGGCAATAAAGGTCCTACTAAAGAGCAAGTATGCAAATCTGATCAATTCCTTTGCAGCGAGGGAGAAAACTATCACATACATATGCACAAATATCTTGCCTGTAGCTACTTATTTCCATTGTTAATTACAGAGCTTACTGTGGAAAGCAAGGAATGCTATCTGGTTCATAAAGATGCTTAGTAACCAACAAGTATTTAGCACACAACTCCTCATTTAAAAATGCATACTTATTACAGTTGTGTTGCTTTTCTGCATTATATTTACTGTGCAGGATTTTCTCTGTAAGGGATCGGATAACATAGAGCATTATTATTTTGCTTTGAGATATACATATGACAGAGACCCAAGATACATTATGAAAAAATAAACAGACCCTTTCAGTTTGGGGGGGGAGGGGGATTAATTAAACCCAAAATAAAATCATGGAAGATGACTCCTATTTAATGAGAGCAAATTCTAGTAGAAAGTCAACAGCTGATTCAAACCAGTACACAGCTATTTTTGCTTTTTAGAGCTACATAATTTCAATGCACCTCAAACCAACAATAAAGCCACCCATCCAGCTATTTGTTATAAGCTCATTTTTAATATGGCCATTAATGGTTACATCAAACCACAGTTTGAGGTCTCTGCAAGCAGATAATCTGATCTGGTGTAAGCACAGCATGATCAAACACTGCTGGATTTTAGCTACATGCTCTTCAGTCACTTCTATGAACCTGCATTGAAGATTTTCAGGATGTATTAACAAATAAGCTGCATAACAAAATTCAAGAGGCAGCTCAGCACTGTTCAGTAGAGGAGTAACATATTCCATTTATTGAAATTATTAAACAACATAAACCAAAATCAAAGTGAAGGTCCCTGAAAACTATTAACTATGTATGATTCAGAAAGGTAAGGCATAGATTTAAGTAGATTAATCTAAAATGCCTGAGACACCGTCATCTTCAGCTGTCCCTACTACACATCAAGATTAGCACTACACCACCAGGGACCACTGAGGAGCAAGGAATGTAAACCCTAACAAGTCAGTTGTTAATCTGGCACTTAATTACGAACTGCAGTTGGCAATGGTTTGCACTAAGATCTATAAACTGCGCCCAGTTCAGCTGTCCCTGCTGGCTATCCTAGCACCAGAAATGATCAGCTCCTTCTCGAGCTGATTAACCTCCAGGTTTTGGACTTTTTCTTGTTTCAGTTACCCAACAGGTTATCCAAGTGTAAAGCCTACATAAGAAGTGTTTGTTTCTTCCTTGTACCTTTTTTTCTGCATTATTATTTGTCTATTGGCATTATTTTGTTGAAACAGGAATAAGTAAAATATTTGCCAAGATTTGATATTCTGCAAGTCATGCAAGAACACAATACTAGGGAGGTTTGAAAATTACTTTTTGATTTGTTAGGGTACAAAAGCATTAGAGAATCCCATGATGTTCTTGCAAACATCTTTCAAATACAAAAGGCTGGACTTCCATAAAAAGTCAATTCATTGCTTAGGTTTTGGTAGTTTTGTCTGTGAACTGAAAAAAATAAAAAGGCTTATCACAATTCCACCCTCATCTTTGCTACTGCAGCCTATAGCCTCTAAGGGCAATCCACTATTAAGGAACAGCTGGGATTGTGATTAGACTTGAACAGCAGCACCTGTAGAACACCTCCACAGAGTCCACAACTTCAGTTTAAACCTGCAGTTCGGAAATGAATGCATTCTTTGTTTTGCATTGGAATCAAACTAGGAACAAAGGAAGACAAAGCTCCTCTAAGGCACTCCTTGGACTTCCACTCAATCTTCATAATCATGCTGATGGTTTGTAATCATTCTCTTCCACTCATGACCATCACTCATCTTTTATTTCTACAAACCTAACCCCACTCAATTATTCAGCTATAAACTAAGTCACTCAAAGGTATTAGAAAACAATCTCTCAATACTCTCCATAGTTTATTTCACAGCAGCAAAACTTTGAGGTAAATAGGTAAAAATTATCTTGCAACAGTTCAGAAAAACATTAATCCTTGCTAATTTGACTGACCTCAATCTGTGCTTTCTAAACAACTCAAATACTCTTTTTGTTAACTGATTAGATTTTTGGTTAGACTATTTCCGCATCTGAAAAGGCTTCTATTTTAGAAGTACGTTCAAACAGCTATTCATTCATCTGGTTCTTTAAAGCAGTCCATTTACTCCTTGAGGAAGACACTTAAGGTAGTAGGTTTTTTGAGGCTAAGAGCTGTAGCGTCTCACTTTGGCTCAGTATTATTACCTTCTCAAGCAATTTCATTAAGCCGTTAGCACACATGATAGACGCCGTCCTACTTTTACATTATTCTTTTATTTTACATATTGTGATTAAGGTCTGGGTTGATGCATTTTAACTAACACTTCCTTCACACAGGTGTAGGAGGCAACAAAGCACACAGGAGTTAGCTCTCTACCAAATAAAATCCATTCCTTTCCAAAACAGCTCTTTAGAGAAGTTTTGAATGAGAAAACAAACATTCCAGCACCTCTCAAATGCCAAGAGACAGTACAAATTGCAGAACAAAATGCAGAACCAGAGACCTCCGAAAACACACAAACCCATTAGCAACTGTACCAAAAGTGTAGCCCAACCCCACCCCATTAATCCTAATGCTCAAAGGCCATGGTCGGGAGGCTGCAGAAGGGCTCTAATTCTAAGGCAGGGCAGCCACATGTGGTAACACAGGCCTTTTCACACTATACCTTTGCTTGTGGAGAGCAGAGAAGGCAGCACGTCTAACCAAGACTTGAGATCCTCCAGCAAGTCCACAGCGGCGAGGCAGAGCCCAAATGAAGCCAGGAAGGCAGTGCATGAGGTCTGAACTCTGAGGGGAGAGTACACACAGCTGGGCTGGGGTGGGGTGGGAATACCACAGCTGAAGCAGATCAGGGTAATTAAGACCTACCAGTACACTCAAATCCTAACAAAGGCTTTCTTCTTTCCTGAAGGTATGAGCATAGGACCAATCTTAATTTCATTTTAAGGTGACTTAGCAATGAACAGTCTACATAAAGTCTCCTCATAAAATACTATCACGCAACTGGCAATCTGCTCCAGCTGAAGTTTTTCATTTGTTTCCACCTGCAGCCCACAAAGAAAAGGACTGCAGTAACCCGCTCTGGGAAGGACAAGATTAGAGATCAAAACACACAATCTTTTTCCAAAGCAGATAAAAGAAAAATAATATTCCACGGTCATGTCACTGCATTGAAAGCCAGGTGAAGATAAGCAGGACTAAGAAATTACAAAATGAGTCAGAAAATAGAACCTGGAAAAGAGATAGATATTAGTCCTGGTATTAAATTAATTGACTCTTTCCCCAACAACCCACAAATAATATCTAGCTTGCACAGAATCAATTGACTTTCCTCCAAAGACCAATCTCAGCCAAATTTCTTAATAAAAAATAAAAAAAAAACAGGGAAGGAGAAGAGGGAAATCAATAAAACCAAAATGAGCTGCTTAAAAACAAGCACTATGAAATATTTTTGCCTTGAATAGTTCAAAATTGGAACTCACTGCCTTATAAGTGAAACCAGGAACTACAGAGCGTTCCAAAAATAATTAGACACGTTAAAGAACAATACTATGTCCATAATTACATAATGTTTTCCCTCAATCTTAAAAAGGAGTGAAGCTTGTGTTACAAGATAGAGGTCAGCAACTAATGAACAAGATGAAGGGTAAATGTTTTTAGAGAGACTCAGGCAGCTGTTTGCAAAAGGAGCAAAACGGCAATGGCAACCTCTTAACCTTTCCTGGGTTAGCTCACAATCCGGTAGGAGACAAGAGACCCCTAATGCTTTTATGGGATTACTGGAAATAGTAATATGACAAATGTATAAAATGCATATACACACCACTATATAGTAAGCTTACTGAAGATGAAACAATAAAATGAAAGAATGTCGTACATGAAATATCCTTAGGCAGATGCTTCGGGAAAGAATATGAGAAACAGGGCAACAACCCAACCCCTTCCTCATTCTTCCCTCCCAGGTACAACCTCTAGTTTCAGAACACCTATCTTTGAGTTCTTCGGAAACCTATTTTCAGCTGCTCCCAGTGGACTTATCTTCCATAAGGGTTGCATATAATCCTTTTTGGAGCCCATTTGTAATTTGGCTTCTGAATGCCCAGTGCAAAGACTTCCATAATTTATTTATACATTTCATGAAAAAAAGTTTTTTCTTAAACTTCCACATGATAAATCTATTGAGGCAGAGATTAGCTCTTAAACAGAACATAATTTAAATGGCACAAGTGCTAGGGAGAGGAATACTTAGGAATAATCAATACTACCTATACCAAAAGAATAACTGAATTCCAGTAGTTTGCCTAAAGACAAAGACAAAATGATGAGACATTATAGCAGTCATCAGGAAAATAAAAGACTGTTGAAAAGAGGAACAGAATGATCTGTTCTTCATCTCCACAGCAAATAAGCAATAGGTTTAAACTGCAGTAAGGAAGCTCAAAGCTGGATATTAGGGAAAGGGGGATGTTGGGGATAGGACATCCTAATAGCAAGCAAAAGGACTGCTTGGGATAGTTGCATAGGTTCTCTAACAGAAAACTGGATGAGAACTTCTCTGAAGTGGATGTTTTAATCTTGTTTTAGCAAAGAGAACTGCATTAAATGACCTCTTGATGTCCCTTCCTATGTAGTACCACACAATTAGAAATAAAGGAAGTCAACAGACATCTAGTGCAGTGGTTTGTTTTACTCCATTAGTCTTGTGTTAAGTTTCTGACTTACTTCATATTACTAGAAAATACTTGAGCTTCTCTGCCATTCAGAAGGAAATACATGGCACTGAGATTACCCTAAATACAACACAGTAAGTAGACAGTGAAGATACACAGAATTTATGATAGTATTTACACTCAATCAATCATGTGCCCATATTCCAGTTGCTTTGGCAATGGGTAATTCCCAGGCACTGCAATAGCACCTGCTACAAACCGGCTTTCTGTACTCTCTAAATTAAAAATATAAATTAGAAAAGAATAACCTAGCTTTCTGACAGCTATTGTGCCTTTGCCTTTTGGATAACATTGTACGAGTTGTGATCAAAACTGCTGTTCTCAGTAGGAAAAAAATAATTTAAAACTAAAGACCCAGTGACCATCTAAATCTAAATCCCTTGCTTTCCCACAGTAAGTTCAAGGAATGGAAATGACTGGAACTGTGTATGTTTAGCACTATATGCAGTAAGAACGTAGCTTTTGGGGTTTAGCCTTTCTAGCCACCTCCTAGCCTTGGAAGACAAGCCAAAGGACAAATAATAATCTCTTACATAAACCTTTAAAGATAGTATATTCTGATGAGCACGTGATCAGACTGGCTCTTCAACACCACATTTGTGCTACATCAACAGGGAGACACAGAATTAACAGTAAGTGGCTGAGAGCAGGGAAGGACTGCTTCCTCCTGCAGCAGCACTGCCTGGGACATCATCACCTGGTGGAGAGGCTTTACTGATAAATGCCTTGCAGCTCCACTGCAGCAAATACACTTTGTAGAATGTTAATCTTGTAAAGCAGAAATCAATCTGTACAGAAATAAAGCCAAAACTTTGTACTTTGCAAAAACAGCAACTCTGAGGCAATGCATACCCGTTCGCTTTTCCAGTATCTCGTCTACCAGCTATACAGTTATTCATTATGCATTACTTGGTTTGTTATTTTCCTTTATTCCATTTCCTATTTCAGCATCCTCATTAATTTTTATGCACTTTTGTTTTCATTTGTATACTTTTCATCACTTCAATTTCCTAATATTTCAGCAGTCCAATTAGCTACTTGCATATCTTAATCACACTGAGACTCCTTACTCAGCTATAAATACAATTTTATTACTGTTGTTTTAATGACTAACTGTTATAATAACTATTTTATATAAAATAATTTCTCTTCAGACTTTCCCCATTTCCTTCACTTGTCTGTAATTCAGTCCATCTCTCATCATATTTTGTTCAGTGGATCTCATATCACCCTAACATGCTTCCTGTACTAAAAACTTATTACCCGCAGAGGGGGTAAAACTTCACTTTGCTTCACTATAAACATTTCCTCCCCATTTATCAGACTGTCCTAAAGTTGCTAGATGCAACCCAAAATTGAAGAGATACTATCTCCACAGTAAAAGTCATACTCTTTCAATAAACATGAAAGTATGGCCTGGATAGGCATTATGAACACAGCACATAGCACTGTTGTTGTGAACATAAACATCACCAATAAAAACTATGTGTGAGCAATATATGAAGCCATAACTTCTGAATGGGAAATCCAGCTTTATTCTCATCTTTATTTTCTGTAATAAGATATACTTGCAGTGAAATAGTTAATATTTACTTCCAACTTCTATACAATCTCTAACATTTCAGGCAGTCCATTAACTTCTGTGAGACCTGAGATGCTGATGCTTTAAAGTAGCAAATAAACCAGGAGATGAAAGTCTCCGCAATGGACCGGTCTGATTCTGCTCAAACTATTAAATTTTTTTGTGATCTAATTATCCACATTGTGTGACCTACAAGATTTGTCTGTGGTGTAAAGGTACAGATGAGAGCAAGGGCTTCTGTACAAAAAGCACATGCAAACACTTATGTCATGTTCTACTGTATACAGAACTTCAATGTGATATGAATTTAAACAGAATTTTAGGTCATTCTCATGAAGTATATTCAGATTCAACAATTTTTATTTATTTTCTTTTAAATTTCTCTTGAACTGCTGTACTTCTAAACTTGAACTTGTTTCTGTGTAGGAAGAATTCAAAGATTAAAAGGCAGTCCAAATTACACATTTTTAATAGTTACTCTGTGTCTAAGTAATGAAATTTACTGGTAAAACCCCATCACGCTGAAATTCTTACAAGGGGAGGCGAGGACATTTTTGTGGGGCTGTTTTGTACAACCTGCTTCATTCATTTCATAGTGCACTTGTCTCGGGTGAGGTGGGCTGGAGCTGTACAGCATCACACTTTTACCAGTCCATGCCCTGCAACATGCTTCATTCTAAGCTCCTCTGACTCTGCTCTATTATAACCTACTGTGAAGCTGTCTGTGCTTGAAAGCTTCCTTTACAAAGGCTGGCTTTTGCTTAAGGGATTCAGAGAATACTGACATTCGGTTAAGGATGTATTAGAAGACTGTTTTTGCAGGAGGAAATATCTTTGTGCTTTTTGTTACCCAAAATGGAGACCTAAATCATGTTATTATATACACACTGCATTAGTTAAGGCAAGCCAGGTGGCCATTAGACTTACTGTTGGATTTTAGACTCAGAAGCATAAAATCTTTATAAACCAGATCTAATTGTATTAATATCATTGCCAATTTCCATCAGCTGAATATGTGACTGTGTTTTACAAAACCTAAATTCAGTTGCTGCTCCCAAAGGATACCAGAAAAATGGTTTTGTCAAGTGTATATGTTTCCTAAAATAATTGTCAGTAAATCATATCACAGATTTAAGATCTAAATAGATTATGTAATGTTTCATAGTTGTTAATTTGTATAATGGATCACCTGGAGTTCTGCTGCCTTTGGAACACTTACCCTTTCAGTGGTAAATAAAGTAACTTTGTCAGCTGCTGAGACAATTTGATTTAATTCCACAAAAATACACAAGCTTATGCGTGTTCACAGGGCATTAATTGACATATCTAATTACTACTGATGTATACTGTTTAAAATCCTCTTCTGCTTGCTACTGAAATACACTATTAAATATTTGAATTTAGGAATTGCTGGCACACAGAGTTTGTTAATGACTACTAAAAAAAAATAGCACTGATACCAAGACATAATACCTAGAAGTTGTTAAAATCTGTTTTAATGATAATTTCCAAACCACTTTATTATTGCTAAAAAATGACAGCTGTTTGCTATTTTACAAATTCTTTCTTCACTTTGATGTTCTTTTCGCCCAGCAGAAAGAAGTCTCCCCCTCTTTCATGGGTTTTCACCCCTAGGAAATAACTTGGTATGGATTCAGTAGGAATTCCTTTTATAATCTATGCAGTAGCCCACGGTTGATTTTTTCCTCAAGTAGCAGAAGCTGAACTTCAAACAGCTGCTAACCTCTTTGCAGAAGCAGAGGTGGACATGTTTACACAGTCTGACTGATCTTTACAGATGGCCCCATCCTAAGGACTAATATCCTAAACAATAAGCAAGAAAATGAACTTGTTTTGCAACATGACAGTGTTTTCAGCAGAAATTCCAGAAGCAGTTACCATTTATATAATCAACATGTCATACACCCATCAAGCTTACAAATTTAACTGTCTTAAAGACCAGGACAGCAAACCAGTCAGATCTCACATACCTTATTATGTATGTACCATTTTAAGTTCTCTTAAAACAGAGTAATCAATCCCCAGCAAAAAAAAAAAAACAAACCAAAATGAACTGTAATGAACCCCAAACCCTAATGAACCAAAACTTTCAGTCATGATCTTCATGCAGATTAAATTCTAGCTCTGACAAGTGTTTTCCATGTGCTACACTTTTTCTGCAATGCCATGTATCATACTCATCAAGAAGCTCCCCACCAAAGAGTATGTATATTGAAAATCAGTAACTTGCTGTCTTTCAGCCTTATTAAGAAACTTTACTGCCTTAACCTAACCTATTATCAGTGCAATAACACTTTCCTTGATTTGATACCTTCCATTACTCTTGTATGTTTGGATAGATCTATTTTTTTTTAACAATATACAGTCCATTTCCTTCTTACTATCATCACTTTTTCTGTATTCTCTCCATTTTTTCTCCTGTTTCAAATTCAAGTAGCTGGCAAGATGCTGTCAAAACCTGGATGTTTCAGTGATGTCTCAAAACTTTTTGAGACATAAAAATATCATTTCTTCAAGCTATCTTGAACTGCAAAATATTACAGGACAAAATTTAAAATGTCTTGAGTGAAATGTTTTGTTCATCATTACATCTCTGTTTCAGTATTGTCTCTTCTATCCAAGTGTACAAAAGGCAGACTAGATGTCAGTCGAGAAGGATAGAAACCTCTAACAGAAGGGCAAGAAAAACAAAGGATAGTAGAATATATAAGCATTTCACATGAGGTCACCCAATACTGTGTAAGTATGATACATGACCCAAAGGTCACACAAATCTGTGCTCTAGTCAGCGTGTTTCCCTTTTTATAAAGTTGGATTTTATGACACTTCCAAGGCACAGCACTGACACTGATAACTATTCATCCAACCAGCTTTGGTTTCCACTGGTAGACTGATATTGACGTGTCAATCTCACTGACCTGAGTTTGCTATCTGCAGAAATTCACATGCAGTAGGTCCATCACAGCCCAGATTCATTGGACTCCTTGTACAAGAGCTGTGCCGTAACTCCTTTTGTGCACAGCAGTCATTTCTTTGACATTTCTGAAGTTCTAAAGCTCACCAGGACATCACGAGGAATACCAACATCCTAAATGCTATGGTAAGGGACTATGTCTAGAAAAATCTGGATGTTTGAGAGACTCAGGTGCAGCTGTGGAAAAAAAACCCAGCAAACAAATGAACAACTTCAGAATAACTAACCAATATTTTGCATCTTTTTTTCTTCTTTTCTTGTAAGCTGTGAAAGTATTTATCCTCCAAATCCAGCCCATCATGGAACTATAACAGACATCCTAACAGTACTCATCAAAAACTTACTCTTGATCATGGTTTTCTCCATAAGCAAGGAGCGTCTGCGCTTGCATTTTGCTCCTATGTCATGATTATAACCATGCAATAATTGGTTATTCTTCACATCAGACAAAGATAGAAGAAGAATTGTTTTTAGAATGGAGTTAAAAGACACACTCCTCCACTGCTTACAGAGTACCTTTGTCTCTCTGCATATGTTCCTCAGAGGATAATAAGATTTAGGACCTGAGAATGCTTGTAATCTTAGGTCAACAAGGGTACAATATAAACCCGAAACAATGGAAATATATTAATATTGATTTAGGAATGAAACACTGAGGATGCTGAGATATTTGCTGAGAAAGGCAGTGAGCTGTTAGAAGGAATGAAAATAGAAGTTGATTTCTCAAATTTCTGTTTCTAGAAGGAATGAACTTTTTATCCTAAATCTGCTCCTCTACCAAGCCCAAAGTATTTCATACATTTGGAATAACAAAGATTGTAAGACAGATCATTCTACTCACAAAGCAGAAACTACGAAGCTATGGGAAGATATCTGGCCTATTCACAGAGTCCTTCACGACTCTTCTCAAAGTCAACTCTTCAATCCATATCATTACCCTTCTTTTTTATTATCCTTGCCAATGATTCCCTAAACAATATCCACAACTTTAAGCTGGCAGATTTCTTTTGGCATGTTCTCCCCAGGGACTAAAGTTCTTTATCATCATTCTATACTGCTGTGGAGCCTTGGAGGAGCAACCACAGGTTTGGGTGCAGGGCTCCAGACATTAGGAATGATACCTATTTGCAGTAAACAATCATAACAAATCAGGGCAACACAAAAGAATCAAAACAAACTTGTTACAGCACTATCTTATTTCTAACAGCAAGGAGTCATTTCCTCCAAGAGATTGTCTTCCAGTGTTTACAAGATAACAAACAATCACTGTTCAGTGCTGGTTACATGGAAAGAAAAAGGTTACAGAAATTTCTAGGCCAAGCCTAGGTAAATATGACCCCTGTATTTCCACTACAGCCATCTAGACACTTCCAGCTGTTGAAATTATTGCTAAATATATTTACAGTCTTTGTACAATAAAAAGCTTTATTACTTTTACTACAGGCAGAAGAAAAAAGCTTTAAATCTTTAGTTCTGAAGCAGTACCGCCTGTCTTAAAAGCATTGAAGCCTTTCAAAGGAAAAAAACAGCACACTCTAAAAAGGTGGTTTATGATGTTGTATCTCTGTTGCAATTTTGGTTCATATATTTTTATTAAGTGTAACCTTTATATGTAAATGAAATGATTATCTAACACAAAGTATTGTTTTCATAAAGTAAGAATAGGTTTTATGTCCTAAAAAGATATAGCAGCATAAACCAGTCAGGCAGCTCAGCATGTATTTGATGGCTGTGAAATGAACTATTTGATTTCCTGTTATAGCCTTAACACTCTGCGCTGTACCATAGCCACCAAACCCATGTGATTAGGCAACTAACCTTTCACTGGGGAGTCAAGCAATATCAAGCGAGTTCTGCATTTCTAATAGGCAAAATACCTCATTTAAACATCTATGCTTGGAAATAACCCTTACATAGTGAAAGTTAGAGAAATGGAGAGCATATTCTGAAAACCCAGAGAGAGAGGTGAATGTACTCAGCACAAAAGAAAAGCTTCTAGATCAAATGTGCTTAGTTTGTATGTAAAATGTGGTTTTATTCTCTCCCTCCCCTTCAAGTGCAGCAGGGCCCATCCAGGAATAGAAAGGCAACTTTACACCTTCTGCTTCCCACGTCACTGGACTGTGAGGCAGAACACAGCACCCTGGCTGACAGACAGATCTAAGGATGCATCACGCCCTGTCATGAATCAGGACAGGAGGTTTCTGCGATGGCAATCTGTCTGACAATGCTAGCACTGATTCATAGAAGGGCTTTACAGAATCAAGGGAAATAAAGTGAGCCAAATTCTACATTTTAATTTTGTGTATAGCTCTTATGCTAGGGAGAAGACAACTAAAGCCATAAGTTCAACCAACAGGTAGCATGAAAGAAGACAAGAGGATGCTTTTTAAGATTCATTTTTCTAATAGTTATCATAACAAAACAAAGCCTGGCAAGCATGGCATAAGCTTTCTTCACTTAAATTTGAATGTAGGAGACAGGCCACCAAATAATGCCACATGTCTATCTTCCTCTGGACAAAAAACTGATCAAACCTGGATTTACCAAGATGTATAGAAAAAGATAAAATCACCTGACAAATCTAAAAAGCTTGCATATCTTTATATTTCTCTAAACCTCCTCTTTGGTTCGGGCACATACAGAAAGATGAAGTCCAATTCACTACGGGATCACCTGGAAAGCATATAGAAGTGTCTCATTTTACCAGGAGTGAAAGTGGCTACGAGCCAAAAAATCCATTCTACTCCAATCCCAGCAGGCAAATTAGAACTGACGCCGAGCAGCTTTTTGTGTAAGCAGCTGTCGTAACCATTTTTATTAATAAATTGAGGAATAAAGCTGGTTTGCTTCTAAGCATATTTCTTTATTCCTGAATCAACAACTCTCAAAAATCCCCCAGATTTTCCTCAGAAAATCTTGCTGTTTGCTATATAAATCTGAGCCCTCACAATGCGTCTATTTGTTATCTCTTTATTGTCTTGTTAAGCACGTGTGCAGCACTGAGCACAATGTCTCCTTGTTAGGTCCTGTAAATGCTACAACAACAAAGAATAAAACTACCACAAAACAATCTACTGCTTCAGTCTCTGTATTTTTCTGGGTTTAGGTTTTGTTGTCTTGGACATTAATTTATCATCATGAGAGAATCTGTCAATAAAGAGAGTTATGAAAACAAGACAGGATTGGAGAAAAAAATATATATAGATTTTTACCTTGGGTGATTAAATTCTCACTGACATTAACATATGACAACCTGTTAGAATGACTTGTACGCCTTTACAGTTTTATAAATAGCTTTATCTCTTCATTCCACATGAGGAAAAAGAGAAGTATTATTTATTGTACCTTTCTACCACCACAGCATGGAATATTTCAAAGACTTACTTTAAGTTTTGTGGAAGTCTCTTGATATTAAAGGACTGAAGATACAAGATGATGAAACCTTCTTTATATCGTCTGCCCCCCTGCTGTACATGTTGTTACACACTGTTTTGTAAAAGAACTAGCTCTAATCCACACAAAGGAATGCTTTCCTTTTATTGTCATGCAGTTGTAAAGCTAAAGCAAGCCATCATAATTTCATTAAATCATGCTGAATTACTTAGAAATGCTGAGAATGACTCATAAGATGTAATGTTTGCTTTACAAATGGATTGAATATTTATAATATTTAGTTTATACCATGTTATTTATTCTTAAAAAAAAATGACATATTTGGTTTTGTTTTCTTAGTAGAGCATAAGGCAAATTATATTAATTAGGCTATTTACATGATTTCCTAACTTGGAGCACTGAAAGTTGCCTTCAGCTAGCAAATAATTGCAATTACAATTGCTGGAGATATCACAAGTTTTTTAATTATATCAAGCTCCATCAAGCTCTGATAGGACCTTAATAGTTACTTCCCCTCACTGCCAGTGCTTTCTCTTCCCGCTAAGCCATTTCAGTGTAGTCGAAGCCATAAAACAGAAATATATGACAAGAAACAATAATTTTCCAATTTTATTCCCCAGGCTTCAGGTTTACTGGTATATCCCTTTGGGAACATAATGACAGAGCTTGTCTTCTATAAGGACATTGGAAATAGATTGTAGTCTGAAAGTTACCATCAGATTTTGGATGAGCAACCAGTTTTGTTAGAAATAAAAGTGAAGTATGAAAAATACAGAAAGGCTAACGCAGCACAAACATATTTTAGCACAGTAGAAAATTCTTGCCAACAGGAATAGTTTTTCCTTTGCCTTCGTAAATTGGAGGGGAGGAAGAAGCTCACTAATTCAACATTTCATTTCTAAAACACACGGAAAACTTAATGAAACTCAAGTTTCTATGACAAGAAAAGAATTGCAGAACATCTATGATAAGGTGCAAAGAATCTAGGCTTATGTCAAGTTTGATTTTAATTAACAGGCATCACTTACTCTCATTAAAGCTGTGAATAACATTTATTTTTCTGATCTAGAAGTGTTACTCCAACAACTTTGGACAAAAGACTTGAGAGCACTACGAAGTGCTTCAGAGGCAGAAAACAAACCTGTTCCAAATGACCGCCATAATGAACGAAAGGGATACGCAAACTTATTCTTTCAAGCCAAATGCTCCTTGATCTGAAAAGATTGTCCTATGCCAACCTATTTTAAGCATTTAGCCATCTCTAGAGCAGTTCGCAAATGCATACAAAATGTAAGTGAAAGCAGGTATCTCACCCCACTGGACAGAAGCGGCAGAGCAGAAACTCAGTTTCACCATCCTTTCACTTACCAAAAAGTACCATTCATTGAACACCTAAAGACTGATGAATATTTAGCCACTGTGGGCAGTTTTTAGGATGTTTTTGCCTATTTTATATTTTTTGATCTTTCCCAGGCAATTCCAGCTCCTGAAAGGGCATAAATATGTGAGAGTTACAGTCTGGCTGGAGATGTGTTTTGCTAAAGTTTTTACATCAAGTTTCTAGCTCTAACAGATGAAACAACAGCTGTAAAATCTAAAAGTTACAGACAAATCTGCACGAGTTAAACACCAAGGACCAAAACCAATGCTTGAAGTTATTTCTTGTTTTAAAACATCATAATCCTGATTCCTTTAAAGAGCTGCAAATAGAAATGCCCCTTCCTAAGGCATTATCTACTAATACATCTGCATCTTCAAAACATCCACAGTTCATGACCTCCAGTGTTCACCATCTCCAGTTTTATATTCCCACCATCTCTATATCCCACCAGAACCTTGTTTTCTCATTTAAAATATTACGCGATGCCTTACCCAGCCCCTAAGGTCTGCACTGATCATACATGAGAAGAGAGCATAAAGAAATACTTGTATCTTTTTTTTTAAAGAGGGGCAGGGACAGTTTTGGGTTAATTCCTGGTCAAAATGGTGTCTCTAGCAACATGACAGAACAACATCCGCTGTTGGACCTGAATGTCTATGAGCAATCTTTTAAAACCACTAGATTATGACGAATATGGAGAAAGACGCTTGTGCATTTACTACTGAATGCTCATACGTTTTCTGTTTCTCAGATGCCAGGAAGTTGTTCAAAGCTTGGTATTGGGCTGGACTAACTACTTCAGAAAATCCACAAAGCACAAGAAAAAATAAGCCAAACTCCAGTAACTGTTTTCAACAGTTCTGTTTGGAGAACCAAAAACTCAGTTAACCTCTCAGGGGTTAGCGTACAATATTTTGGAGATTAAATTCAATTACAGGGTGAAATGGGCATTTTTGTTTCTGTTTCAAGTGCAAGCTGCAACACATTGTTGAAGATTAAGCTGTTTCCAAAGCCTCCATTACAGTTTTAAGGAGAAAAATAACCTCTGAAGTGTTCAGTATTTGTTGCCTGTTAATGATGTGAGTGCCTCAGAAGGAGTTAACAAGGGTGCTGAGGCACTGGCACAGGGTGCCCAGAGAAGCTGTGGCTGCCCCATCCCTGGCAGTGTTCAAGGCCAGGTTGGACACAGGAGCTTGGAGCAAGCTGCTCTAGTGGAAGGGGTCCCTGCCCGTGGCAGGGGTTGGAGCTGGATGAGCTTTAAGGTTCCTTCCAACCCCTATCAGTCTGTGAGGTAGATACCTATGAGGTAGATAATTAATTGAGATACAGACCAAGGCATGTGAATGCACAGAAGCAAAACACATTTTAGTCCCCTGAGCCCAGAGAAAATCTGCACCTGTCCATTCAGATATGACAAATCCTTTCTAAAGAGCAGAACTTCATTTGAACAACATGCTATAAAGACATGAATGTTCTAAATAGATGATGCTCATGACTTCTCTGCTGCTGCTGCAGCAACATTGATGTTCTTTTTTTATCTTTGTCCTTTAGACTTGCTTACTCTGTATCTGTCACTAACACTGTGTTAAGGAACAGCTCTGCAAAGCACTACAGAAAGTAAAAGGGAGTCATGGAAGACAAATGACAGCATAATCTCATACTAGAAAAAACACTGCTGAAGATGAGTGTAAATGAGCAATTCAAATTCTACTGCCCAAACACTACAATGTGACAGACACTGGTGTTCAACTGAGACACAGTTAAACATACATGCACGTGCATGCTTGGAGGAGTAGCCCCAGGCAACAGGATGAAACGCAGACATGCTGCCCATGACAGACTCCACTGCTACTTTAAGACCATGCCCAGTGCACTGAGTCCTGTCTCAACTTCTGAACGTATCACCCAGAGCTCTAAGGAGTAAAAGCTGGTGAAAGTATTTGGCCTTATCGAGGCTGCTGGGTTTAACGCCTTCCACAGCACTTGAGGAGATGAAATACTTTGCCACAGCCTTCAACCCAAAACTGAAAAAAAATAAATGTTTCTTTGAGGAAGGTGTTAGAAACAAAAAAAGAACCCACCCAAACTCAGCCTGGCACCGCAACCAGGATCAATGCGATCTATTTCAGCCAGTGGTGGGCTGAAGTGAAGGCTAGGAGTTGGGTAACCTGATGTCCTCTTCCTGCCAATATTCAAGCTGAGATATGGTTCATGCTTGGCATGTACAGTTGCTCCTCTCATTAACACCTTTACCGCTTGCTGCTGCTCAGACAAAGCCCTCACTTCACAAACTGTTGAAGGCACACTGGCACCATATGCACAAGGGGAAGTTATTTTCTCTGGCTTGCAAATGGGGAAGCTTACATGCAAAAAGGCTGTAGCTTAAATCTTGAAAATGCCTGTGAATTGGCAGTGTACTCGGGATAAAACTGGGGGTGCAGTGCCCACCACAGACACCAAAGGCGCTTTGATTCTCACAGGTGGTAATTTATTGGCAAGGACATTCAACCGGTGTGGCCCAATGAATGAAGCCAGATGAAACAGATGTACAGGAGCTGAGCAGACACCGAGCTCCACCCCTCTGCCTGCCCCAGGGTCTCCAGCCTTCTCCCACCCAACAGCTTGCAGTAGTTGCTGTGCCATAAAACCTGCTAGGGGAACCCTCTTCCTTCCCACTACCCTGGGGCTGATCCCTGCTGCCAGCAAGCCCCTCTTATATACAGCAATGGGTCCTGCCTTCCCCTGCCTGCGGGCACCATCTTCCAGAAGCTTCAATCAGCCCATGGCAGCGAGTGGGGCCACCACTGCTTTGACACTCAGTGCTGACAAGTCAAAGCAGCCAGCTCCAGAAAGAAGGCATCCTTCAACTTCATCGTCGAGGGCAGGAGTGCTTCCACAGCTCTTAAGGTAAGGATTTCTGTTTTACCGTGGAGCAGAAGGGGGGGATAGGAGTCACACAAAGGTGGGGTCAGTGAGGTCTCAATTATCCTGATTTTTGCCCTCAATGGGATGCATATCAAAGGAAAGTCTTCACTTTCCTGTGGCGATTTGAAGAGCTGTGCCCTTAGTCTGAGCTTGAAGGGGTCAAAACGGGAATAAACACTTGACCCATTCGATCTAGAAGGTCAATAAGTGGAAAGGAGACTTTTTGCTCCAGGCAGTTTTCTGTAGACACCAGCTATTTCTGATCATATCGAGTTAATCGGCAGTTTCTGTGTTTTTAAGGATTACAGACAGTGATTACAACAAAGCTCTGCTCTTTTTCTGACAGTTTCGCTGCACAGCCATGTCTGTGAAACAGCATCCTCCTGCAAGTGCAACCTCATTTAAATATCAAGGCAAGAGCCCAAAATGTGCGCCCAGCTTTCCACAAGAAGCACGGAAGCATCCAATGCAAGAGATTTTAAAGAGCCTGAGTGGAGAAAAATTATGCTTGTTTTCTTTATTTCCAGCTCAAAACAGGATTATACAACACTGCTTATGTCTTAACTGGATTTTTTTTTAAAGATACTTTAAATTATTGTGTTATTTTGAATTCTCTCCACTGGGAAATCAAAGCTGACAATGAGACACTTTTCACTCATTACATATTTCATCCTCATTAAGTGAACTATGCTGTATGCTATGCATTACTCTTTCTGGAATTAGACTTCTGGGGAGCTATGACCTTTGTTTCTCTTATCCGTGGGAAGGAAATGTATTTTTTGCCTTCACGCATACATGCAAAGAAGTTAGGCATTGGCTATCCTGATGTAATCATTCTACTATGAACTGAAATACTTTAATTCAGGATAATTATATTTATCAAAGTTACCAGTAAGTAAAGAAAAAAACACATACAATAAGCAATATATATATATATATATATATATGTATGTTGTATGAGTTTGGGATTGTAACCTAAAGTTAGGATTGAGTTTAGGATTGTAACCTAAACTCATAGAAGATACCAAAACCTCAATGTTTTTGTAGGTGTTGACATTTTGGTTTGAGAATTTCATCCTGAACACACTGACTTAAAGTATGAAGAATGGTGACAAACATAGCAGTAAACTTTCTGGACCCATTCTAATCAAACCATCACATGGAAACCAGAGACAGAACTGAGCCCCAGGTACTGCATCTGTATTTGGAAGAACAGTGTTTTAGTAGGGGAATCTGTAAAAGAACAGATTAGTAGCCAGTATATTGCTAGGCTTTAGGAGGAAAAAACATCAACATACCTGAACCCTTCCCACTTTTACTCAAGAGCCTGCATGCAACATGAAGCAAGTCATCAAGTTTCCACATCTGGAAAACACACGCAGTACTTCACTACCACAACAAAAGGCTGTTAGGAAGGGGATGGGTATTAAACAAATGGAGCCAGATTTAGGGAGACAGAAGAATAAGGAACGGACATGCCAAAAGAGAAAAAGCTGAACTCTGACTAGAGGTCTTAAGCACAACAATTCATAACTTGAGCAAGTAATAAAACACAGGGGGAAGGAATATATTAAATAGGGAGAGAAAGTTTATTGTGACTGGCATGTTCCTCCTGCAGTAAGAAATAAATCTGGTTTGGCAAGAGCTAGTCTCGCTATACTGCATTTTGTACCACCAGTCTGCTGTTCCTTCACTGATACAATTAAAGAGGTGGCATAGGACCTACTTTCACACCGAGAGTAAGGAACAACTGCTGATACAAGCTAACAGCTGGAAACATGTACGATAAACATCAGTTCAGCTACTGAAATCACAGATCCTTTTGAAGAAAAGGATCTGTCTGTCAATCAAACCATACGCCATGTAGCCCTAAAGTAAAAGTTAGGAGGAATAATCAGGGGGTATGTGTTATTTTTGTAAGGTAATGGATTAGAAAGATGCATTGTTTTAAATCAGTCATCAGCTAAAGAAGTGGCAGTTCTTTAATAATGCCAGGATTCATTTTATAAGTGAATAAACTAGCAAAAAGCTGGCTGGGTGCACCAGTAATCTTCAAAGCTTGATTGCTTTTTCTGATAGCTTTAGAAAATTAGTGGATGAAAGCATGTGTAATATATCTGGTCTGAGTAAAACACTTGATGTAGTGTCTTACAAAATCTCTACTTGCAAAATTAATTCAAATTGGCTTGGACATGGAGTACTGTCACTTGGATTTAAAAATGGCTGGCTGAGTGCAAATAAAGGGTAATGAAAAATGGCAATGTATCAAGTTGGTGGGAGGTGTCTGGTGGAGCTCTGCAGGGATCACTGTTTGGTCCTGTTTATTTAACGTCTTCATTAACAATCTGGACTAGGGAGTGAAACAGCATGTTAATTAAACTGACACATAATAATAAATCAGAAATTGCTTCTAATGCCAGCAGTAATACTTTACGGAAAAGCAGCGTGCTACCAAGGTTTCGAGAAAGGTTAAAGTTTCAATAACAAAGACTCAGCTGAGATATTATAACGGCATTCTACCTTTCAAATAAAATAGTCCAAAACATACACTAAGTGGGAGTCAGAAGCCTATTAGCAATCTACTAATTTAGAGCATGACTGCACAGTGTACATAAACTAAAGTAACTGGAAACTTTGGTTTTCCCACTGCCATTCGCATTGCGCTAGATTTGCTGGTAAAGACCAACTCAGTTGAGTTCACTAAACTGGTGGAAAAGTAGTATTTGAGGAGAAACTTGTTAAATCAGGTTTTAGGTGTTTCAAGAAGGGATCAACTGCTACATACAATGTAAAGGAGAAAAAAGAAAGACAAGATGGATCAGTGACAGGACCACATCTTTTAGTGTCACTCAAATTTAAATTGGATTAGATATAACATAAACCACCCCTTTAAGTATAGTTTTATAGTTTCATAAGACAGCCAAGATTCAGCATTTCAGAGTACTGTTTTCACAATGGCAAGACAGCAGTCTACTGATACAGCATGCTGGATTCACTTTAATTATAAATATTCCTAAAAAACCTCAAATAGATAAGTAAAGATGCAGTTGTTGACTGAACAGTGATGAAAACTGATCAAAGACTACAGTGAGTCACAGAAAAGAGTTCTCAAAAATAGGTTGGGATGACAGTACTCAGTCAGAGACACTGATTTCTCTTTTACAAATTTATGTATTAAAAAGATAGTTCTTAATAGCATTGTTATCTCCCTGCTTTGATTGATTTACAGCAGCTTTTCTAGGCTGGCCCTTGGGCTGCAGTACTGCACTGAATCATAAACAGAGACTTATTTTCAAAGGGTGATTTGATGCTACTTCCTAAAAGGCAAGAAAAAGAAAGATAATTTTTAGGGTCTCCTTTACCATACCCAGTTTAAATTGTGCTGGGAATTCATGAAGTCCCCAGAAAACGTGAGTGTAAAGTAAAGGAAAAGAAAGGAAAGCTCTGCAGTTCCCAATCTAAATGCTTTGTCCTGCCAGCTTGTCGTTGCATCTTTTGGAGGGCAAAGCCCTATAGTCACACAGGAATAGATAGACAAGCAGCTCCACTGGTCCAATGGAACTCCACTTGAGAATGGACCTCCAGAATTCCTTGTCTTCGTTAAATTGAATCTGTCATGCTTTCTGTCTAAAATGAGCTTAAACCTATTAGGGGAACCAGATAACTGGACGCACCGTTCTGATGTCACATTCATTAGGTAGGTAAATTGCTGTTGCTGAACTAGATGCTGAATCACCATTCAGAGGTGTAAAACATGAATTGTCTGAAGCCAGTAGTTACACTGATGTAAACGAGAAGAGAAAAACCCAGATTCATTTGCCAATATGTAATAAAATATGATGTATGTATAAAAGTGTTCAATGCTCTTTAGCTGCAGTAGAGAGAAATTCTCTTGGCAGCTGTTATGCAATACCCAATAAAGTCTCTTGCAATAGTATAGTGAAAACCCACAGAAACATTAAAGATTGTTTAGGTATCAGCTATTGTACTACACTTTTCTCAAGTAATTTATTCTCTGTGGTCTTGTCCCAAATGCGACTATCCATTAATGGCACCAGTTTTCTCGAGGTTTAGTTTTAATCCTCTCCTTTTAAAGGATTCCTTTTCTCCTGTTGCTTGGCTTTTTGTTGGTTTGTTTAGTTGTGGGGTTTTTTTTTTGTAAACTCCAGTAATTTCTGAAGCAGCTGCATTGGTCATGAACTACTCACATTTTACAATACCTACAATGATTTTTAAACAGAAAGAATCCGCTCCTGGGAACGCTAATCCTTCCATTATAGAAATAATTAAGCTCTTTTATTTGCAAGATGAAAATCTTTAGGGAACATATGAAAACTAGCAAAGAGCAAATTTTCTTTTTTTTAAGCAGGAAAAATGATGATATAAACATTCCTGCCAGTGTCTATTAAACTGTGGCATATGGGAAGGCATACAAACACTTACATAAATCTTTCTCAGTAGTTCTTCCATTTGGCTCAGAAAAAAAGGATATTCTACAAACTTTCTTTACAAAACCATGATGGCAAATTCTCTCAAGATCTTTTCAATGTTAATACCCTTCCATGCTTTTATGGGAAATGTTAACCTAAATACTGTTATTCTGTCTTTCTAGTCTATAATTATCTATAGACGGTCCTTGTTTGCAAAACACACTCTTCCCCAGTTAAACAAAACTACTTGTTTTAGGTTTTTATTTACTTGATTTAGTTTATGATGTTCTGGTGCATTTTAAATGCAGCAACTTCTGTTCTTAAGTCTCCTACATTATTTGATTCTACACATTGCACTGTATCTACACATACAGGACTTAGCACATTTCCACCCAAATATTTTTGAAAGCTTACTGACATAGAAGTGCTATCCAATCACCAGATTTTGGATTATAAAACAGAAAGCAATATAGGAATATTCCTTGACTGGCCATGCCTGGTGATGATGTCACAGGGGAAAGTGAACAGCTGAGGTTACTGAGTAGCGATGGAGCAGCATTTAGAGGACAAAAACCAGAAAGCAGACTTCATTTCTTTTTCCTCTGCTCTCCAGACAAGCTGCTTTGTGAGTGTCTTATTTGAGGCTTGCTTTCCTGGAGAAGACTACACACCTGCCTGCCCGTGGGAAGTGGTGACTGAATTCCTTGCTTTGCTTTGTTTGTGCATGCAGATTTTGCTCTACCTGATAAATTGTTTTCATCTCAACCCACAAGTTTTCTCCCTCTTACCCTTCTAATTCTCTCCCCTATCCCACTTTCAGGGAGTGAGTTAGCAGCTGTATGGAGCTTAGCTACCTACTGGGGTTAAACCACAACAGGCAGGAAGAGATGTGAAGGGAAGAGCTGGTCACTTACAACAGGATTATCTAAATGGAGAGAAAAAATGTCCAGGTTAAGAGGAACACGGAAGATTATGTTCTTGATTAATAACACCATGGCAAAAGGTATTGACAAGATCCCTCACTAATGGCTTCTAAAGAAATTAAGTTACTTGGGGATCTAGGTCAGTTTTTACAGAGGAGAAAGGTTGTATCAGGGTTAGACAGCACTTGTTCTTTTATTTCTATTGTTTCTGTTCTTCCAGAAGATGGAGAGAGAACGTGCACCCCTTGGTTTTGTTTTGATTTAAATAGAATGTGATGTAATAAAATTCTTGTAAATGAATATTAATATTATATGAGGTTGGCTTTTTATATTTCCTACTTATGTGCATACTTCACCAATGAAATATTTTAAACTGTTAAACACTTAAAATGCAAACAGGAAACCAAAAATAATCTATTCAGTAAGCAAGCACAACACACTGGAAACTTTACGACAGTATTTTCTAGCAGCACAGCTGGTATTTTGTTCTTGTCCTGGTTAAAAACAAGAGAGGAGCAAAGATTAATGAAAATAATATCAGCTTTTGAGAAAGCTCCTCTTGATTTTTGAGTTTACCTTTTTTTCTGAATTAGAGCAGTGGCACAGTTCCAGATGTGAGGTTGCTGATCATACAGTTACCACACAATTCTGCTATTGCTCTCTTAAGAGTTTGTTTGTATTCTAACCTACAAAACAGCCAACATCTCATTTAACACATGCTTATTAAATATAATTATTTCTCTATATATAAGTCAGACTTCTATTCAAATGTTGATTTGCTTGTTGGAAATCAAGTTAAACTTCAGCTTCCAGCTGAGTTATGAACTGGGAAAAACAGGATATCATTCCACAAATACTGACCTAACAGCTTTTAATCCTTCCACCAGTTCTGCTAAGAGTGTATAAACTGCAGCATTCTGCTTTTGCAGTTTCACTTATAAACTATTTACAGACTGAAGAGATAAAAGGCAAAAAGAAAGAGTATTTCTGAAGTCACCTTTTGAGAATATCATTTAGACGGATATTCAAACAGCTGTAGGTGACTGTAACAGACTAGTTTGAGAAAGTCACTATCTTCTCAGGTAGGCTCAGTGATTGCTTCTGTACTCCTCTTTACTTCTGTGTGTCAGACTTCCACAGAAGTAACCAGATTATGACAAATTATCCAGCTGGAAAAATTAAAAGGTTATTTCTTCATGGGTCGAATGAGGCACTTCATGACCCATTGCAGAAATGAAGGCCTCCAGTCTGGCTTAAGGATACAGAAATCTCAATCCCTCACCCTGTGCATTCAGAACAAGGATAAATTGCTTTTAATAAAGACTAAGAGCCTAGCACAAACCCAGGGAGCACCATATGAAAAAGTGTTGGGAGATCTTGAAGTCACAGGGCTCCTATCCTGTCTAAGGCAGATATGCCTTTACCTGTGTAATAGCATAGCCGGTGTGGCTTTTGAAGATTCCCTATCCTTAGAGGTGTTTTTGTGTTGTGGGGTTTATTTTAAGCACTGTCATATAGATGATGAGCATTCTGATGAGCAGATGGATGATCTACAGCAAACCTAGAGTTATACCCAAAATGTATCAGCACACAACTACCTGTGATACTATTCAGTTTTTCTACAGCACATGGTAAGCAATCAGACAAGACCAGTCCTTTAGTTGAGGAGTGACTTGCAGCAAGCTTTTCTGTGCTTTAACTGACTTCCAAGACACAAAGATGACTCTATCAGACTTAAAATGCAGATGAGACTTTTAAACGGAGAGCCGCAGAAATTATAGCAGCTACTCTGTTGATTTCTACCATGAGCTAAACACTGTCTTCACTGCTATATAGAGAACTTCCTCAACCCTGACAGAAATGAAGGAGAACTAAAAAATTCCCAGAATTCTTTCAATTCCTTTAATATTCAATGATACCCCCTGTAGACATCCTATGTTTCTTGAGAAGGATATACTGAGGAAATGACTGAATTCTGATGCAGTCTGCATATGAGACGGGGTTTTGCAAAACATCATTATCTTACGAGGCAGAATATTTAAACAATTCATGGCAAACTAATGCAATTTGTGCTGCTATATTCAGTGTCATGGTATGTTGATCTGTGAAAGCAGCTACCAGCGATACCTGCAATGCCCTGGAGCAAATGTGCCTGAGTACCGAGTTTCCAAGGTACTATAAGAAGAAACTGCTATGTTTAACCTAATTAAAATATGTTCTAATAAACAGTAAATTGGAAGAAACTGACATAAAAAGAGAGTGTACTGTAAAAACCACAACCCATTCGCTTTAGGCAAAATTTAATATAAACAGTACCCAACAAGCAAGGGGTTGGTAGCCTTAAATTAGCTGAAATAGCCTTTTTCTTTGAGTACCTTACATCCCTTGTATACTCAGGCAAATATATATCTGACAGGGAAGACAACAACTCTTCCAAATCCTTATGGACAATACCTACTTCAAAATCCTGCAGTTTTGCATTGTCCTGAAAAGATAATCTTCATTTTTTTGTAGCTTTGGGTTTTTTTTGTGGGATGCAGATTCCCAAAGAAAAGAATGTATCCTTCCTGCCCCACATCTGGAGAAGGATGGATCTGACTGAAAGGTTCACCTGTTCAATTTGTAGTGTCTATACGTATCAGTATACCTGATGAGTGATGCTGCTCATCAGATGTACTGATGTCTGGCTTGTTACAGTAATTGCTAAAAATACTCAAAGTTTTAGATAACCAAAAGCTATTTTAATAAAAGCCTATGAAAAAAAGATCCGTAAAGCTGAACATAATGTCTCTGTGAGTATTTACCTTTCCTTCCTTTTAGTCTCTGAAGTTGCATTTGAAATGTAGCAAAGAGCCATCTTGTACTCCTGCTGCTGAGGTCCGGCACATTCTCCATGAAACTCAATATAATGCAAAACTAATTAGTAAGAGCAGCATATTATTTATATGATCACTAATTCAGACTACAACCAACTGTCAAAGATGAAAGAGGACAGTAATTTGTAGGGAGATCTATTCAATGACTAAACAGGAGATAATGTAGTTGTATAAGAATTGAATTTGGTATCTAGACTTTCTGGAATCACAAGCTCTTAAGCAGACACAATCCACTCACTGTTTTATCTGCCTGTATTTAATAGGCTAAGTGTAGTATTATGCAGCTTACTGTGATGCAAAGTCATACCAGGGACCTTTAAAAAAGCTTAGTGAGCATCCTTTCAATCTTCCATCTTACTTTCCAATACCACGTTACTGGGTCCATTCTTAATCATTTTTGCTAATTTGATCAAAGTTGCTACTTGATTAGAGAACAATTTTATCTAAATAGTTTAGCATAAAAAAAAAAAATCAATCACTAATTGTGACCAAATACTGTGATAAAGATCAGGTGCACATGCACGCAGTAATGAAAATGTTAGAAAAGTTAGCACTATTGTGACTTCCTATCTGAGGATCATTACGTGTGGATTCACAGGTATGAACCCTCAAGGTTTCCTCCTGATCCTTAAAGAAAACTTGAGATTCTAATGAGTAACTAATATTTAACCAGAAAAAGAGGTGACAAATTTGAATCGGACATAATATTGTGACAAACATGCACCCTAACATACACGCTTCTTGGTAGAGTATTCATGAAATGCTAGTCAACAGACATTAAATAGATTTTTTCATTACACGATCAAGTGGAGTTAGATCTTTGTCAGGTAAAGAGGTCATCACTGCATCTGTTCTGCCTGAACTGGTTTGCAGGGAAATATTTAAGTGCAAGATTTGGAAATGTCATAATTACAGGAGGAAGTGGTAAGTAGAACAGAGTTTACGTAGACCTCGCATATCTGGTAAACGAGTGCTGTTTATTTCTTTGTGTTTCTGGTTATGTAGCATCTGCTAAATGAGAAACTGAGAATTCGGGGCACAGTAATTAAAATTCTGAGTGAAATGTGCACACATAAAGCAGTTATTTTACATTGTGCTGCCTGCAGTCATGTAGACATGAGTATGAAGGAAAATGCCCTTACCTCACCAGCTGATCTTGTACGAGCTGCTGGCAGGTCTCTGTGCGCCCCTGGGGTTTCTCCTGCTCAGGAAACCCCCCATGTGCACCACAATACCCCACTCCTCTGCAGAACACACCTGCACCAGAGTTGTTCACCTCTGTGACCTACTTCAGTAGCTCTCTGAATCACTGTGTTGACATAAAGGACCCAGATTTTAAGCATTATGCTCCCCCAAGTTGAGGATGCCAGCCTCCTCAGTACTGGGATTTGTCATCATTTCTGACATAAGATTTCTCAAGCATGCCGAAAATCTGCAGTGTTTTTAGAATCCAGCTCTTCCTGTGTGCAGGGTCTAAATCATACATCCACAAATTGGTTTGGGTTGGAAGGGTGCTTAAAACTCATTCAGTTCCAACCCCTGCCACAGGCAGGGACCCCTTCCACTAGAGCAGCTTGCTCCAAGCCCCTGTGTCCAGCCTGGCCTTGAACACTGCCAGGGATGGGGCAGCCACAGCTTCTCTGGGCAGCCTGTGCCAATGCCTCACTGCCCTCACAGTAAAGAATTTCTTCCTTATAGCTAACCAGAATCTCCTCTATTTAAGTTTTCATCCCTACTGCTATGAAAAAGAAAGAAATGAAAAATGAAAAAGAGAAAAAGAATGAAAGTGAAGAAATTAAAAGAGCACACCAAGCAATACTGTGGTCACTGTGGACTTTGTTATTCTCTGTAGTTAATGTGGTTTCAATAAAGAAAATGTCCCTGCCTAGACAGGAAAAATATGCTAACTCCAATACTAAATCCATCTGGCACAATAAAGTCAATATATACTCCATGACTATTAATCCTGAAAACACCCTTCCACAATAGAACAGAGTAGTAGAGTGCTGCTCTATGTAATCAGACCTTTATATGGACCTTTATGCAACAAAGACATCACAGAACCAAGTGTTTACCCTAGGATCATTATTATTGTTCTTATCATTTTATATGTTAGATTTACTTTTTCACTTCTGTGTCTCCTGCACCTTTATGCAATGGATAATTACTTAAATCACTTTATATTCTAAGTTCTGAGTTAATAAGCAGCATAAAAGTATGCCACTGCCTAAAGTTTTCAGTTCTTTCATAATTCACTTGAATAGCCCCGTGCTTTTCTGCTTTACAGAATTTATGGACCTGACCTCATTGACTAGCATTAAAGAATTTAGTACTTTGTAAATTAATGTCCCTACATAAAAGAGATGTGAAATAAAATGATCTGCCAAAAATCAATATATGTTCCATATATTAAATAGCTAGAAAGATGTTGAAAGTGTTATCAAGTGGGGATGTCACTTACTTAGAAATGAAAATACTTTTGTACTAGATAAATGGTCTAGGAGAAAAGTAAACATGCATTAAAGCTCACATTAAGAAAGGCAAGAGGAGAGAAGCCTGGACTGTACTTGGTGAGATTATACATGTTGGCAAAAAAATAAACATTTAATGACTACCTTTGAGAACAGAAAATATCAGTAATGCTAAAATACAAGAAAATATTGCTAACTGTCCCCAAACTTTTTCTGAAGATGTCGCCCCTGACAGTCAGATCTTGCTGTAATTTCTGAGCATTCAATCAGAAATTGTTTTAACATCAAATAAGGTTCGACACTGTCAGTTGGACGTTTCAATAGGTAAAACGGAAGCATTAAACCATTTAGACTTGCAAATCAGGTGTATGAGCAGTGACAGAGATTAAAGTAAACAGAATTTTCATTAGGAGAACGTTGAGTAGTGAGCAGTACGAAGAGTAGTCCCAACTAGCCTAAAGCCATTCGGAGTACAACAGTCTCTTTCCTACTCCAGAAAGTCTTTATTACATTCCTTGCTTATAAATGTCAGATTAGCATGCATTTCCTAACATTTAGATGAGCAATGCAATTTATCTTTTAACATTCGTGCCCTGAAAACTCCCAAGATAATCTTTTTAAATTAATTGCAAGTATGAGAAGTTATTTCAGGAAACACAGAGAAGACAGCGTTTCCACACCACCAAGAAAGATATTAAAGCACTTTCACACTTCTAATCCACTGGTAAAATATTTAACAAGAATTAAGCTGAAGGTTCCTACTACAATGGTCTTCCAAGGCAAACCAGAAACTGAGTGGAATTCCTCTGTAAGAGCTGCTGTAAGAATTTGTGGAATCTGTCCATGCAACCTTAAACATTCTCATCTTGCCATAAAAATGTCTAAAGTAGTATCAGTTTTACAATTTAAGGATTATACACTGCTATCATGGGCTTGTCTGAAAATTCTCAAATGGCTTCTTTTAGTTCAATATCTGTCTTGGAGTTACAACAGAAGTTTAGTCCAACTATGGAGATTCTTAAACGGTTGAGAGGTGCTCTTACAAAACTGTGTCTCCAACTGCTTTGCCTGCTCAGTAATCTGTCAGCTTCAGTTATTATTTCAGGCTAAGAAATATTGTAGGCAACCTGGAAAAGTTAATAATTTGATAAATAAAGAAGTACATTCTATAATCCTGATAAACATGATTAGCAAGAAAAAGATCAGCAAATGAGAGAACAGATTTATTTCTTATCCCCTGTTGAAATGAGAAATTCAAATATTTTTCTGGAAAAACTCTGAATTTTGATTGATGATAATGCTTTTCCAACATAATTATGGCAAACCCTCATAAAGAGCAATTAAACAATATAAATAGGATTTAAAAGCAGATTCAAAATGTGATTTAAATGACTTTTAAGGGCACTTGCTAAGGTATTCAATTTCTGAGTCTGAAATATCTTTGTACTGAGTTGCCTTTTTATCCAAGTACATGGAAAGTCACTATATTTATTCTCTGATATAATTCAGAACAGGAGGCTAAATTTTCAAAAGTGATAGGTTTGATTCTATTTTTCTTCCCCAAGCTTATTTTAATCTGTTTTATTCTATTTCACTGATAATATAACTGGAAAGATATAAATAATACTGTTTTAAGAAGGAATTCAGCCTCTCAGTCTTTTTTAACAAGAAAATTTATCTGCTGTAGAAATAGCAAATATTTTAGTTCTTATCTAGGAAGTGACTTGAAATAAAAACAAAGCCAAATAACTAAAAGCTTGAGGTTCAACAAAATTACTATGTTTGAAACAACCCCAATAATCAGAAAACATTAATGCTATGATTATGGATTCAATTAAAGCAATATAATTAAACATAAAGCTGAATTTAATGTAGGAATAAGAGTTTCTGATATAGCATTCCAGAGAACCAGAGAGATGCAGAGTAGAAATAATACTCTTACTCGTTCTAAAAATCTTTGGCAGAGAGAAAGGGACACTCTCCACCTGTGGACTGGAAGATTGGCTCATTCTGTACAAGGGGATAAAGTTAAGGAACTGAAGATTTGAAAATGTAACATTTATAAAATTTTAATTTGATAAACTCCTTAGTTTATCTTCCTATGGCAGACTGATAAGAAAAATTAATGTAGTCCAGGAGAGAGCAGGCCAATGAATTCGGTCTTGCAATGGGAAAATGAAACAGAGTTTACTCATAAAGTATATGCCTACTCTAAGGCAAGCAGTAAGAATAATGATAAATTCTTTGGTCTGAGAATTTCATTAGAAAAAGAAGGTTGCATTTTTCTGAAGAGTACATAAGGAAAGAAAAAGCATGAAAACTTTTATATTCATAGCAAATGAACAGGAGGGCCTCATGGCCAGAAGAATATGCAAGAATAACTTGGATTTAAGATTAAGAACTTCCAGAAATTTAGTTAATATTTATAAATTCAATTTCAGGGATTCTGAAAGAGCAATGAATTTAATGTTAAATTTAGTATTAACGAAAGCAACACTAAAATGGAAATATTAAAAGCACTTCAGCCATAAATTTCAAATTGGTAGATGTTAGGTCACAGAGAAAAAAGGAAGAAATGAAATGAAATTAAATGAAACTATGTCTGCAGAAGTATGGGAATCCAGGTTATTGTGGCTTTCCAAACAAGAAACCTGTATAGACATGCCCAGCAGAAATACTTTCATGTCCTTCTATAGGAAGCTCTATTTGTTAACGCTAATTTTGAACAACTGGTTTAAACTGATCTTCCTAAAATCTCCAAGTTTTTTAAATAATAAAAATTGAACTGAACAATTCTTTCTTGATTCTTAAAAAAAAAATCTGTTTACTAATATGCAATTAAATTGTTGATACAGTCAACAGCATGGATGCTCTACAACACATAGTCTTCATCAGTGCACTATATATGATACTTGTTGCTGAGAATGGTGGGGTTTTTTGGTCCCAGTTAGTTTCATTTGTGTAGTTCCCAACATGCAGCAGTAAAACGTTCAACAGGAGTTACACTGGTTTAAACATCGCAATGGAAGCTTATTATGTCTTATTGTTTATAGTAAAGAAGGCACCAGAGTTTCATAAAAATGAGAAATTAGTGTTGTTTAGTTTACATTATGTTGCCTATTTAGTCTGGGATTTATTTAAGCTGTTATTTATTTAAGCACACATTATCTAAACTGGTGACTGACACCTTAAAAGCTTGGAGAAGCTTTATTCACTTGTAGAAAATTGATTCATTTATATGATCTGTAAGTTAGAAAAATTATCACTCTAACAATTATCTGGTAGTATCGTCCTATAACACACAACACTGCTAAGTCACTATCACACTTATATTTTTTTATATCACGCTTATATATACTTATATTTTAAGTATCCATAATATGCTTAAAGTATAATAATTATATATGTATATAATATACATCTATATAACATATAATAGAAAGTAATTCCATTATCTCAACTATAATATTAATGTAATTTATTAAGTGAATAAATTATATGCTAAAATTGGTTGTAAATAAAATACATTTTCCTTTTCCTTGCACTCAAATACATTTTACAGGTTTAGAACATCCACCTGGTCTCAGGCCTGTGCTTAATTAAGAAGTACAAATATAACCAAGGGGATTCTATTCAGCTGCAAACATCTCATGGAGGGAAAAAAAATAAATGAAGGAATGAAACTATTTAGGAAAACCAGGAAAGTGGTCTGTGAAGGTACAGATGCAGAAACTGCAGAAGTCAGTTATTTCTCCGTAGTGAAACTTGAGAAGTATTGACAAACAGTGTTTGAATTTGCATCCAGATACTCAGTCCTAAGAAATACTAGAATTATTTGGTCAAGGAATATTAACAGAATTACACTATTTATATAACCAAAGAACAAGAGGCAAAACCTCAATTTCATAGGTGAATCTCAATTCTATAGAGAATGCTCTGTATTCCACTTTTATCATAATGGATGCGATTACTTATAGAAGATTGTAGAATCATAGAATAGTTAGGGTTGGAAAGGACCTTAAGATCTCAAGTTCCAACCCCCCTGCCATGGGCAGGGACACCTCACACTAAACCATGGCACCCAAGGCCTTGTCCAACCTGGTCTTCAACACTGCCAGGGATGGAGCATTCACAACCTCCCTGGGCAACCCATTCCAGTGCCTCACCACCCTATATATGTCTCCCACAGCATCCTCACGGCTAAATTGAGGAAGTGTGGACTGGATGATCAGGTAGCAAGGCGGACTGCGAACTGGCTGAAGGAGAGAAGCCAGAGAGTTGTAGTCTATGGGGCTGAGTCTAGTTGGAGGCCTGTAACTAGTGGAGTGCCTCAAGGGTCAGTACTGGGACCAGTATTATTTAATATATTCATCAATGATTTAGATGAGGGAATTGAGTGTACTATCAGCAAGTTTGCTGATGACACTAAGCTGGGAGGAGTGGCTGACACACCAGAAGGCTGTGCTGCCATCCAGCAAGACCTGGACAGGCTGGAGAGTTGGGCAGGGAATAACTTGATGAAATATAACAAAGGAAAGTGTAGAGTCCTGCATCTGGGCAGGAACAACCCCAGGTTCCAGTATAGGTTGGGGAACAACCTGTTAGAGAGCAGTGTAGGGGAGAGGGACCTGGGGGTCCTAGTGGACGACAGGATGACCATGAGCCAACACTGTGCCCTTGTGGCTAAGAAGGCCAATGGCATCCTGGGGTGTATTAGAAGGGGGTGGTTAGTAGGTCGAGAGAGGTCCTCCTTCCCCTCTACTCTGCCCTGGTGAGACCCCATCTGGAATACTGTGTCCAGTTCTGGGCCCCTCAGTTCAAGAAGGACAGGGAGCTGCTGGAGAGAGTCCAGCGCAGGGCAATGAAGATGATTAAGGGAGTGGAGCATCTCCCTTATGAGGAAAGACTGAGGGAGCTGGGTCTCTATAGTTTAGAGAAGAGGAGACTGATGGGTGACCTTATAAGTGTCTATAAATATATAAAGGGGGAGTGTCACGAGGATGGAGCCAGGCTCTACTCAGTGGCAAACAATGATAGGACAAGGGGTAATGGGTACAAACTGGAACACAAGAGGTTCCACTTAAACTTGAGAAGAAACTTCTTCTCAGTGAGGGTGACGGAACACTGGAACAGGCTGCCCAGGGAGGTTGTGGAGTCTCCTTCCCTGGAAACATTCAAAACCCGCCTGGACACATTCCTGTGTAACCTTATCTAGGTGTTCCTGCTCCGGCAGGGGGATTGGACTAGATGATCTTTCGAGGTCCCTTCCAATCTCTAGCATACTGTGATACTGTGTGTGATATGCTTCCAATTTCATTATCCATTTTTTTCGCTTACAGCAAAATTCTTTAACATCACCTCAACAGCAAGAAGACTGAGTAAATTCTAATTTTGTTACCAGAAGCCTTCTGGAAGAGTCTGATTCCAAAAACCCAGTCTTCAGCATTCTGGACTGCATGTTCCCTCAGCAGCGCACCAGTAATGGAAAACATCTGCATTCTTCCTTCAGGAATATGTTAGCACTTGAACTATCTTCAAAATATTATCCCTGAAATGCAAAATGCAAACTATTCTCTAGGGTATGTGGTGACATCTCTGGAGCTAAAGTAATAGGAAAAGAGAGCCAAACCAGGTATGTATTCTGTTATGTCCCTTACTCCCTCCATCAGGCAGAAATCCTGATTAGTCTCTTATTCTATAGAGTTTTAATGATCCACAAAAGCTTCATAGTTTATTAGTAGGTTTAAGCAGCTAAACTTTTACATATGCGAATGCTGCAGAAATACAGATGTGAAGATGCTCTCTTGCTAAGGCAAATTGTAACATAACTTTCCAAAGTAAACGGAAGCTGCCACTATCTTCGTAGTACTTAGTCTCAATATCCATATGAAGCAAACCATGTTTGTCTTTAAATCACTTATTAGAAAAAAGGCAGACTAAAGTATAAGGAAACAGAAAGGACCCTTTTAGCTGTAAATATGTCCTAAAAGAAAAAACAAAGGGGAAGGTCTGATTTGGCTTTACAGCTAAAATGTTTTGAAAGGATCTAGTTTTCATCTAGGTGAAACACTTTCTTATGCTTTAGTTGTGTTTATGCTACTCTAAGCTGATGGTGTCTAGGTCTGCATTTCCTAATTGGCCTCTCCTTTGCTTGTGTTTGTCTTAGGGGCAGGAGGAAGCAAGGAGGTTACACTAAACTTCCTCAAACATCCTTGTTATACTAGTGATTACTGTATCTTGCTCAACAGTTCAGTTTTAAATACAGTGTTCTAGCACGGAGATTGATAGTATTCAGTTTGGTACAGCAAACGATCTAATTGAATTCAAATGAACAACACACAAAGAAGGGTCAGAACGATTCAATTCCCAGTGCATCAATCCTTTCTTGCTGATTCAGAAATGAAACAATTCCAAGCCACAGCCTTCACATGATAAACAATCCAAACCCTCAAAACCAAAGACAATTTATGAGAGAAAACATTAGGACTAACTGCAATCCATGCCCTTATAAATACTAGGTTTCCTTTCTGTAAATATATGAAATTAATTTCTAACTAAATATCTAACTATCTTAGCCTAAAGCACAAAAAAGGTGGAAAAGATGTATGTCCTCTGGCTTAGAGCTTTACCTGGGGTGACTTCTGAAGTGGTTTCTACACTCCTAACAGACAGTAAAGAGGGTGAGGGTGTGGGAATAGCTGATCTAAAGGCAGAATTAACAAAATAAACATCAGTTGAAAGACATTTTCAATTTTGTACATATTTTGCAAACTCAGTGAAGTGATTGTATTTAAAATAAAGGCATGAGGAGTCAGAACTGAGCTGAACAGCAGATTTACCTCTAAACATGAACACTGCTCTGTCGCAGTGGAATTGCTTAAACGCCATTGGATGGGGTTTGCATGGCAAGGTTTTGGTAGCAGGGGGGCTGCAGGGGTGGATTTCTGTGAAAGGCTTCTAGAAGCAGCAGCTTGTGAAGAACTGCAACCTGTGGGAAGGACCCGCGTTGAAGAACTCTCTGGAAGACTGTGACCTGTGGGAGGGACCCCACGGTGGAGGAGGAGAAGAGTGTGAGGAGTCCTCCCCTGAAGGGGAAGGAGCAACATGTGATGAACTGTCCACAGTCCCCATTCCCTGTCCCCCTGTGCCACTGAAGGGGGCAGGTAGAGAATTTGGGACTGAAGGTAACTCCAGGAAGCAGGGAGGGGTGGAGGGAAGGTGTTTAAAGATTTGCTTTTATTTCTCATTATCCTACTTTGATTTGATTGGTAATAAATTCATTCCCCAAGTCAGGTCTGGTTCGCACGTGACAGTAATTTGTGAGTGAGCTCTCCCTGTCCTTATCTCGACCCATGAGCCTTTCATGGTATTTTCTCTCCCCTGTCCAAGCTGAGGAGAGGGGTGACAGAGTGGCTTTGGTGGGCACCTGGTGTCCAGCCGGGATCAATCCGCTACAGCCATGCTTTTGATCTTGTTTGACTATTTTTCAGGTTTTAAAATAATGATTTGAAAATAGAAGAGCGAGCAACTTGTATCTGGTAGGGAAATACAGTGATTACAGTCTGCTATGAACAAACCTCAGTATGACCTGTTGGATGCAGAGAGGAAAATAGAAAAGGTCATATTAGCACAAAACCTTCTTTTATTCCCTCTGGGAATAAAGTTTTCTAAACTTACATACTACAAAACAGAAATCATGCCAAGTAAGGTCATTTACTCAGGTTAGAGGAGACAAACAGTTCTCATCCAAGGAAGCACACACATGTACACCTAGCTGCTGAGTATCAAAGCACCTGGAAGAGTGTCAGCAAGGGACAAAAACGAATGTCTCCTCTAAGAGTGCCTGTAGTGAGAAGCTGTGCAAATTTCAGGTACAAATAAAAACTCTTTTGAGACAGTGAGGCTTCTGACAACCAAATCCAATCCAAAACTCAGACTTACTATTCCGAGAGAGTGGAAAATACTTATATCTATTGCCGGAAGGAATACTGTAAAGAGCTGTTCTGTACATCCAATGACTATCAAAGTCCCATGAAGAAGAACTGATTGAACCAGAAACATTTCCCCATTTAGATCAAAGCTAAAAACAGCAGTAAAAAAATAAACCACAAACAACCCACACACACACACACCTAAAGCAATGGACAACATAGCACCAGAACTGCTAAAAGCATCAAATAAAAATCAATCCGTGTTTTCCACACAAGCTCTAAGAGTCTGGAATCTTTGGCTACAAAAGGCTTCTATGACATCTATGACAGTAAAAAACTGCGGTTCTGTTCAAAACATGCACTGAAGTTAGAGTTTGCACCTTATGAACAAACAGGGAAAAGATCTCCATTACCAGATGAGTTTATTTAGATTCGTTTTGGGGTTTTTTTGTGATGTAACTCTAATTAAAAAGAGTTTTCTTTAATGAATTTGAAGATGGCCAGTGCAGGAGCAAGACTGGTTTGGACTTGCATCAAATGCAGCTTTAGCTGCTTCCTCATATCTTTGGGGATTGTGAAATTTTAAACTAGTCTGAAATTTCTTTAGAGGTCCTTAAGCACATTTTGGTAACATCATTAACGGACTGTCTCTAATTACTGGGTGCTTTCAGTGGAATTATGAAAATGTTCCTGTACACAGTATTCATTTCTTCCAGTACTTCTGAGTCGGTGCACTGAGGTATAACACATTCTAATGCTACCCACAAATGCAACCAGGAATGGGCTGGAAACCTGCATGTTTCACAGGGAAAAAGCAGATCAGTGAAGAGGTTTAGCTGCATGCTTCCACCATTAAAAAATCAAATCAAATCCACTCTATGCAATTGCTGTGTTTATTTGTACAGCTGTCTCCATTTAACTTTCCTAATCTTCCCAGTGCCTGCTGTTGGAAGCTGTGGCAAAGGTTCATCTATGTTTAATGATAAGTAGACTCTAGCAGTTGTACAATACTGCACAAGTTCCTGTAGAGACTTGGGAAATACATTATGAATATGATACAAATATAAATACCTGGGTTTAGGGTAGTTTTTCCCTCTAGCTCTTATCTGAAGCTTTATGATTTCTTATTCCCAGAGGCAAAATAACCTACCCATGACGCTTGGCATGTTTCCAAAAAAGCCACCATCAAACCCCTAAAGAAGTTGTTTACTTACACCCTGAGTTTTGGCACTGAAAGAATTGTCAAGCTTGTGATTGTTTATTCTGTTTTAGGAAGAGAAGACAGTGGCAATGCACCCCAGCCTTAATGAATAACTCAGATAAGACTTCTGTTGTAACCACCATGGGAATTTTTACCCTTTCCATGCACAAAAGGAACAGGGTGGCTTTTTTTTTTTTCCATTTCAGATTAGAAAGAAAAGAAACACAGAAAGAAAAGAAACATAGTTCTATCAAAGGAAGCCATGTATTAGTCCCTATTACAAGCATCAGAAATGGACTTAACCCTAACTCTAGAGAAATTAGAAAGAAAAAGAAAAAAAAAGGAAAAAAAATTACTTTCTATATTTATATAGGTAAATGTGTCACCAAAGTAGATTTTTAAACACACAGTATGCAACTGGGTACGAAACAATGATCACTGGGTATCAACCATTCACTTGGACTGCGCAGATCCTCATATTCAAAAGACCAGGTGAGTAATTTTACACATGCCCTCATACTTGTCTATATTTGAGCAAACTTGCAAGACAGTTACTCCCGAGTCATGTACTAAATGCAAGACGGTGACAGAATGATTTAACGGAGTGTTTTAAGGAAGAATTTGACTTCTCAGTAAGTTGTGTGACTACATTATTGCTCTCAGGATTATTATCAGATCTAAGCAAATATGACAAAAGAAGTTCTGCAATCACTTCTCTCCAGCAATATTTACACAATTTGAACACTCAGTTTTCTTTAACATTTGGCTGAGCAACCTCTATGGAACAGTCACACCCTCAGAGATAACTGCATTACCATGACTTCACAAGTCATCACCTATCAAACAACTAATAATACAGATACTGAGTAACAATTAGAAATCAAAATCCATCGATTTGAACCATCTTCATGGTGACTTAAGCTAAGAGTTTTACTTTGCAACCACAGGCAATGTGGCCTATTAGAGTTACTCAGGATAATCATTCATTTAAGTCCAGGAGCATGGTAGCTTTCCGCTGCATGCTGATGTAACTGCTAGAATGAAATCATGTTGGAACATTAACATAAGATGTTTTATATAAAAGCTTCACATATTGCACAAGATATAGCTAGAGAAATCATACAAAAAGGAATGACTGGGAGCTCCATCTAACGGACTCTTATTTTACTCTCTGTACTAATATATTTGCTAAATAAAGCATTCAGCTGGCATCTGAGAGCCTCTGCCACATTGAAAAGTACCAAGAAGGTTATGTGCATCCAGTGTACCTCGGCGGATGTTGGGCAATAAATCAGACAGTTGTAACTAACAGTCCTTAGGCCAAATGGGGCAGAGCTGCCCCACTGTTTACAGCAGAGCCTTAGTCCCTCAGTGCTCCCTGTATGGATGAAAGCTCTAGGTCAAGAAGAAAGACTTGTCCACTACTCTGGCACATGAGCGGGAGAGAGAGGGCAAGTGCTCCAGCCAGTCCCCTGGTGGGAATGCCCAAAGGGCTGGGTATTGTGCATATCCACTGCAAGTGCACGCTGCTAGAATAAACACCCTGGAATGAGAACAGAATAGCAAGGCAGGCTGCCATGGCAGCAGCTGAGAACTTTGAATATAATAATAATAATAATTACCATTTTTCATAGAACTCCAAAAAAGTAATAAATTTAGTGAGAAAAAATATATAGTCTAAACATACTTGTCAGCTTTGCTTAACAGTTCTACTTGTGTGACCCTGATTAGCAGAGCTGACTTTTTGTCCACATGTAGAGGCACAGCAGTACAGATTCCCCTCTGGTCTGAAGGCTATCTGAGATTTTAGAGAACCACTTTTATCCCAACCCCCAAATCAATTGTTATGATCTCTAAAAACAAGAATACCTCCTTATCTTTGGAAGAGTTTAATTAGTAGGCAATGCTACATTTTAAAAAGAGAATATATAATTAATAACTCCAGCAAAGGTGAACAAAGAAGAAAGAGACAGTAGTCTTTGCACATCCTTAAAAGCATTTAACACGCTATTTATCTAAAATTAACTATCAAATTGTGTAGGAATAAGTGAGAAAAAAAGCTCAAATGATATCACTGACTGTATTTTTATTCTCAGTCTCTCAATGAAAGATGGTTTCACTGCCTGCCTATGGCTTCTTGCTGGGTTTGAATTAGGTTTTTTAATTAAGAGCTAAACTGTTAAGAGCTAAACTGTCATGACCAAGAGATATATTTGTCAAGGATTCTTTTCTTGCCATTCCTAAGTATGTTGACAAAGAACAAATCATTAATACATAAAAGATTTATAAATTTGAGATGTCTTTCCCAGAGAAAGTATTTCGAGGGAGAAGGTACGGAAGATGGATTGTTTTCCCCTTAATGAATAATCCAGAAGTTCAAAGATTCCAGATTTAGAAGAGATTCTGTAGAACTTTACAAGATGCCTTTTGGGCTACCAGCAAAGGACATATTCACAGCGAGGACAAGAACACAAACATTATGTTGACTTCCTAGCTTTACTGTGTCACATCCCTTGTATGTAACTGTGGGAATACTTCAGCAACAATTCGCTAATTTTTTTAAGCAATTTGCTAGTGGAATAAATATGCAAACAGAGTTTCTTCACCTGAGGCTCTTTGTTCTTGGTATGGATTGACAGAATATAACCCAGAAAGGAGAAATCAAACAAAAAATATGGTTAGGTCTGGCATTTAAAGCGGCATACTGGTTGTGAGGCTTGAACAGAGCAAATCTGCTTATCTCACTTGTGTCCTAAAGATGGTAGACGATAGGGCTAGATATAAGATACACTTCACCTGGAAAACAAGCCAAATTGTACCTGATTTACTTCTTAGAACAGAGTGAGGAATTTACTGAGCTCCCCATGAAACTAATTATTTGGGGCTTTTTCATTCTAAGACACCTGCAGACATTTCTGTGCTAGGTAGAGTGAAGATTTCAGCTTAGGAGCAGCATTCAGACTCTTAAAGATTGCTTATGGGTAGCCGCTGATGACTTTATACCAAGGACACTTTTGTTGCAAGAGGCATCTCAGATTTCAGAATTTTCAGTAATAGGTTGGAAACGACAGCAATTTTATCAGTATTCCTATTGCTGTGTTTCAAAGAGCAGGTTTCACTGCCTCTGCCTGCCAACAAGGCAAGCAAAGTACTTTTAAAATACCTTGGGGGAATGGTTAGGAAATGTGCAACCCAGCCAGTCTGAAATCATGCAATTAATTTGCTCCGGGTTATTTATGCATGCAATAAAGCCAAAACTCACCAAAACTTTGTGATTTGGTAAGTTTAAAAAGACTTTTTATTCAGATCCGGTTTTGCCAATTCTGATTCAGTTATGGGACCAAGACTGAAGATTTGGGAGGCATAAACACACCCCTCTCATACTACATTAAAAAACCCCACTATGAAACAAACAAACAAAACAAATTCTAACCACCATCTTTCATTCCACTCATGAAATTTGCTATTATCCCTAATGTGAGCCTTTACACTCCATTAGTCTACTGCTTAGAGAGATTTATTTATTGCGTGTAATGTTTAATATTTTGATCTAGATTTTGCAATTTAAGTCACAAATGATACGAAATCAACACTGGGGATACAACCCCCAATTTTTACTGAAATGGCAGCTTCAGACATGGAAGTTGCCCCTGTTCTATTTCAGCAATACTGTGTTAATGGAGGGTTTGCTTTACATAGGGTGAACTTGCACGTTTGAAGATAAAATAATGTTAAAGCTCAGATTTAATCATTTAAAAAGTTCGAAGTAAAATCTACTTTGAAATAATTAATAGAATGATTTAATAGCTAAATCCTACTGGTTTAGCCTGAATAATTCTTAACAATTTAGTTTATGTACAGTTCTATTAAGACACGTCATAATTAGGGGATTACAGAGAGAAAAGCTGGAGAGAGTCCATTCTCTTTTTGAAATGTAGCTTTATGCAGGTATCTGATTTTGTTTCTCTGTCTCCACTTTTCTGTTTCTTTCATTTTATTTGTACCCTGCCTTCCACATTTCTTTTTTCTTAAGTTTACTGGGTTTTGCCCCAGCCCTTCCTTCACAGGTATATCGAGTTCAACTGCAGGGCACAACTATACTATTCCATAGTGTCTCCATTAGCAGCAACGGGCCCAGAGGGAAAAGGAGATAGCAAAAAAGTAACTTCTTCAGTCTAAGTCAATCACTGGCAGAAACATTTTGGCCTAAAGTTCTATCATAATTAAAGATCTATCATAATTAAAGATCTATCATCATTTACCCACATTCTAATTCTAACCCAGTATTAATAAATTAACTTTTGCAGTCAGGTCATTTTCACAGCAGCATTTCCCACCTCACCTGAAACACGGCACAGTGATTCTTACGCAGTACCACTACCTCTCTCTATATATGACTTAAATAAATCTCTTGGACTTTGGAAAGCTGCTTCCACCCCTCAAGCACAAACAGAGAAAGTATTTTCAATACCCACAAAACAAGGCAATGAAGTTAAAAAAGCACCGACAATGTAAAGAAAAAAATAAACCAAAACCAAAACCACCCTCCAAGGAACTGATCAAGAACAAAATGAAGTTAGGCGGATTTAAACTATTGATATCTTCTTTCTGAAAGATTAATTTTAGAACTTGCTATCTTAAAAGAGCGAGAATCGCTGGTATTCCAGAGGCCTCAACTACAAGTATTTGGTCAGGCAAACTGGAAATACTCTGATTTATATATATATATATGCACAAAAAAAATATTTTTTACAAGTTAGTTATTTTCATATCTATAAATATATATAAATAAATATGTCTATGGGGGAAAAGAAGCGGACCTGGGGGGAAAATGGGGGAGGAGAGATCATTTCCATGTCAATAAGCCACTACACAGGTATGTAACGGCTTACTGAAAATCAGATATAAGAAACAAGATAATTTTCCTTTTTTCCACTTCTTCAGTATTTTATTTAGTCCTTTATTTTAAATTCTTTTTACTAGTCTACAACTTCAGCAACATACCACCACACATAAGAGAGTTCTGCTACTACGCCAATACTGAATACCATAAGGACATTTAAATTGCCAGTTCCAAAACCACATAAGCCGCATTTGAGCCACGATTTACTCTACCTGGCATTCTTATGTTGATGTATTATTGATAAAATCCGTAAAGGTAATCCTAAGATTCATTTTGAGGTCTGTCCAGCTCAGTTCATGAACAGCACTGGTGTTCAACTTCCTGTATTTACGTGAGTTTTGGGGCAGAGGAAGGAGACATTTTCATTTTTCAGGGAATACTATCAAAGTTTGCTGTGCTGTAAATAAAAGAAGATAAGAACATTAACTAGAGTTGCAAATTCCTTCTTGATACATCACTGAAGATAGTTTATTTTACTTTATCAGGAAGTTAAATGAGTTCAAAACCTCAATCTAGTAGTTGAAAAAGCAGAATTTTAAAGCTGGATTCAGAATCAGAACAAAACATACGCCGACTCAAACCTAAAAAGTTAAGCTAAAAGTCTTCTTCTTGTCTGCTTGGTCTTTTTTCCCCCCATTTTTTCTTATTTCTAACCTTACTACAGCATTGGTGTCTATTCAGTAGATAATATTGATTTGAAATATTCCTCAAAGAAAACAACAAGCTTTAATCGATTGTTTAAAAGCAGATTCAGGTACTCAGAAGAAAGGTGTTAAAGAAGACAAAAGCACACGAGAAATCCAGTTTATGATTTCATCAAACCTTTAAGGAAATGCGCAAGTCTGACACTTTCTTTCATCAACTGCAGTGAACTCAGTGGAGTTACAGAAGTGGACATTTTCATCCCCCTTTACTTATTTGATACTAGCAGATTACACTCACTCTTTAGCCTAGTAACCTAAGTAAAAACTCAAAAATTCCTAAAAAAAAAAAAAAAAGGAAATAGGTTCCTCTTGTTAGCCTGACCTGCACTTTTTCCCCTCATGTAAGTCCTCTGAACTGAAAGCTTTAATAGAAACACCTATTTCTGAAATGAAACAGCCTTAGAATATCATTCTATAGAGCTTATCTTTCCTATTACCACTTTAATAAGATTATCTGCAAATTCTGAGAGTGAGTTTTTTCCCCTCTAATATTCTAACTCCTGTTAAATGGCAACTGGGCTAAAAGCAGATGCATTCCAGGTCTCAGCTGAACCTCTCCTCCCAGATTCTTAATTTAAAGTTATTTTTTTGCCACATTAAAATCCATATGATTAGAGTCACATGAATGTAACAGAATGCTTCCATACACACACACACATGTATTTATGGGATCAGAATATTTACTGCTCTTTTTGATGGATTTATGAGAACTGCATTAAGCGGGAATCCCATTGTTAAGGGCATGGGAGTGCAAAAAGACCTTGATAGTTCTCTAATTACAAAACAACTTTCAAAATACAGTGATATAAACAGTCCCATGGGGCACACTGTTCTGGTGGCGGATTCATCAAACAGTGTAACAGTACCTTCCTCCTCCCCTCCCACCCTAATCTTCCTCAACAGGAGTATGGGAATCTGCCCGATACTCATTTTATTCCTGGTTTTACAGAGTTTCTATAGGAACAGCAGTAACAATCTGGCATTCAGTTAACACTCTACAACTAGAAGAAAGACACAAAACACTTCTTGCTTTGCTCAAGTAGATTTTCACAGTATACACACTACACAAATCATGACATATTGCCCAACATTCCTCATTACAACATCTTTTGCATTAATTAAATCTTTATGCACACAAACTAAAATATTTTGTGTCAGAATTAAAGAAACCCAAACACTAAAATACCTAAAACCAGCACCTAAACCCAACATCCACCACCAAAACAACATCCTGCATGTGTCTTTTTAACATTTGTAGGTTGCTTATGCTTTGAAAAAAAAATTTGCATTAATCCTGTCCTTTACATCATGGACTGGAAATAAGAGAAATCCATCAAAAATGGACCAAGTTATAAATCATGTGAAAATGATTGGTTGGATTCATTTGAAAATGTTTTAACAGACCTTTGCAATTAATAAAGAACTCAAACCACACATGTCATTTCATTGAAGATCTGAGTTTTGCTGAGCATGGTAGAGACCAAAACCTTCCCTGTATGCTAAAGGCTTGTCCAGGTTGATGGTGAAGTAAACTTTCTCACTTGTGTTCTCAACATCATTGCCCAACTGTTTGTCAGGACTCAAAGGAGGAAGCTGCCGAATTTAAATGCTAAGTGAATGGAAAACTAAGTAGATAAGAACAAGGTTCCTAGGGAGCCTATGGGATCTCCGAGATGAAAAGCACACTTAGAAAAAAGAAGCTAGGAGACGCAGACTGACAATATGCATTACTTCTCAACAGCAATATTTGTCCATGCTCAGAAACGTGATTCTCGGCTGGAAGAAATCCTTTAGAATTGAGTACTGTCCCCTTCTGTCATTTATTGTATAAGGCAGATGTGATCTAGACTTGAATTACTTGTTCATTTGTCTCTGATTTCCATTTCATTTATAGAAGTTGGAAGACATAGTAAATGATATAGAGCATTGTGGGGAGAAACTATCCCTTGGTCTAGCACTTCAGAATGGCTTTGGGAAATCGCATTCTGTGGGACTTTTTAAAGCACACTTCTTCATAGGAAATCAGCAGCTCCACGGTGTTGGGTTTTTTATCCCCAGGCTCTTGACTGTGTTTCTGGTTTCTGTGAAAACTCAAAGCATTGATTTAAATATTAAAAAAATCCAAGTTTTCTGAAATTAGCAAAAGCTTTTGACCTCCATGTCTTTGCTTTTCACTTTCTTATCTGTGAAATGGAAATAGTACCCTTCCATCTCACAAGAGCATTATGAAAGCACAAAAATCAAATTAATGTCTGAAAAACACCCATACATTGTATTGATGAGAGCTACACAATAGACAATGAAGTGATTAACAGCTCCTTCCTCAGATCAAAGCCCAAGTGGCATCCAGTAAGCCAGCCAGATGAACAGCAATTAACAGTAAAGATTAAAGGAAATACTGAACATAGTTCATTGGGTGAATTAAATTATCTTGGTGAACAAGACAAAGCATAGAGTCTATGTTAAAAATAGCATATGTTTGTGCAATTGCACTGTATCAGAATCCACTCGCACAAGGAAGCCTAAAAAACCCTGTACTGGCAACATTAATTCTGCTATGCAGTAGGTTTTAAGTGCTTGCCTTTGCCATCCTTAATTATACATTAACTTTTTTCTTTTTTTCTGGGCATATTTAGTCCAAAATTACAATTATCTTCAATAATCACACCCCTTTTTTTCCTGTATGCTATTCCAGATAGCTATTCAACAACTGTGATCTTCTCAAAGTTGTTCCATTTGTATTCTCTCTCAGAACAAAACCAGCAGTATGCAATTCCAGCTTCATTACCTAATGCACTGCAAGTAGTTTCCTCTCACATCACATTTTGTTTCTGGTGGCCCTGCACATGTGCACAGAGCAGCAGAAACAATTGATTAACCTGGTGATAGTTCCTAACAAGATATAATCAGGAAGAGATATTGTAACGAGACACAGCCTTCCACCCAGCAACTGCAATGTCACACTGAAGAACAAGGCAGCATGCAATAAAGCTGGGAATTTCCTTGGAAAATATGTACTCCAGTATATGAACTATGCTGATAGAACAAAGGGTTCTGTATCTGAACAGTAATGTCCTCATGAACATGCTCATAACACTCTCACACAAACGAACAACACACATTAAATAGGAAAATCAAGTTCATGATGCATAACACCACTTAAATCCTCACTATGCCCTAGTTGTCCAGAATTTACTTAGGAAACACAGATCATCTGTCACCTCACACTTACGGAGCGCCACTTATTTTATGCAAAATTAAAGAAGCAAGGGAAAGAAAATGTATTACTATGCTCCCACTCCTACCTCACCCTGCTCCAGTTCTAAACTATTCACAGCTTTTATCAGTAGTACATGATGATGGCTTCCTATAGGTTTGGTTTTCTGTATACCACTCTGTAAAAATGCAGTATACATCAAAACCATTGCCTTTAACCCTCAGCCTGCGTGCACCCTGTGCTAAGGAAGGGAGATCTGTAGTAACAACGTAGAAGAGACCCTGAGCCATGTGAGCATTTGGGGATTTTGGCATGCCTGGGGTATTTTTGTGCGTCTACTCGTTTTCCTCAACAGTTCTGTTAAAATGTTTATTCTTAGCTAAAATATTAATATAAATTTATTTTCTCTGAAAAGCACAAAGATTTTAATCATAACGTTATATAACATCATGAAAGCATAGGAGTTATCTTTTTAAATTAATGCCCTAAAGTGCAGTGCATTCTTCTTTAGCACATCACAAGGAAAGCTTGCCACGAAGCATGTAACTTGCTGAGGAATAAAACCTTCCTTGGTGTTACCACATCTATTCATGCTGTGTTCTGAAAACAGTTTTTCCCTGGTCCATACAAATTACAAACCACCCACATTAAGTGAAACTGTATTTCACAATACCATCAACAGAGTGGTTAAGAGGCATTCAAAGAGCTATAGTCATGATACCCAAGAAGATGGCACAGATCATGGGTTCCAACAACATCAAACTGTAGCAGGAGGTACATGCTAGAGGCAAAACTTAAGCTGTTAGGTAGGAGACATTCCTGTTGCCATGAGCATGTCCAAACATAGAAGTAGAGGGGTAGATTGTATGTGACCAGAAAGAAAGCACAGATAAGATAGGGCAGCACTGTGGAAACTTTTGAAATACAAAGGATCTGTATAAGAGGACCTGGGTTCATACAAACCCAGTTAGGGCAAAGCTTCTGGTACTTTAAACTGCAGACGAAGACGAAGGTAGTAATTGCACTGGGATCGGAAAATGAATGAAAATGGGCTGTGGCATACCCCAAGCCACTAGAAAATTATCATCTAGGAGTTCATGAAGAACTGCTGGTGTAAATTTGGAACAATTTCAGTATAGTAGCAAAGTTGGACTTTGATCCTGCTTAGTCAGCAAGACAATTTAAATATCCACCACTAAAGCAACTGGAGTATAAATAAAAGATTATAAAAATGGAAGGAAATTTCACATTAAAGAAAAATCCAAATAGTATCCTTGGGAGGAGTGCCATTTAAGTTAGAGGGAGCAGATGTATCCATAAAGGGGTTTTGTTTTTAATTATAAAGCTATAATGGCATGTTTCAGAAGCTCCAAGAGTAATTATTGCCATTTCACATCTTGGATACTTGCTGTTTTTTCAGTAGCTGAAATTTACTTATGTGCAAATTTTGCTCCACAGTAATCCTTATGTCAACTCACCAATTTACCAACCCACTGTTGACCAAGAGCCAGATGTGCTCATTTTGAATTATTCTGGACCCAACGCACTCTGTTGCATCAAAGAATTTAGCATTTATGCTCTGGTGTATTTTCCTCAATTAACATTACAGCTTGTGGTACAGCTATAGCCAAAGAGTATAAGTGAGAAAGATCAGAGCTTAGCTGCACAACTGAGAAATGCTAAAGACAGTTCTGTAATCTCACAGAAAGCTTTCTAAAACACAGCTTTCTTCATATGCTCTGACAAGAGACATGGAGTCAACAGATATTGGCCCCTACCTCTGGAACAGCAATTATTTACCATGAATAAGTCCGCTGTAAAAGTCTCTTGTCATCAGCAATTACATGCCATGTTTTTATTGATAGCTTCTCCTCTTCCTGGAAGTGGGATGGAATGAGTCAGGCTTCTTATGGCTTGTGAATAGGTCTTAGACATACACAGTACTACGGGTTATTGTTTAATCCATCCAGGGATAACATGTGGGCTTTCTATGACAGGGAAGAGCCAGGGCTTGACAGCAGGTGAGCTCTCACACAGACATGAAAGAGACTAAAGGTGGAGCTAACAGGAACTGCAATAGTGACTCATAATATGGAAGAAAAGATTAAGTTTGCAGACCAAAATTGACGGATCTTAGATCTGTAAAAGGAAGAAATCCATATATAAAGTTGGAAGATGGTTTGCTGTCACGTATTTTAAGTAGCGTGGCTTGATAGTGTAAATTAGTTAAAATCCATGTCCTGAAAACGTCAGATTATACACACTACATACTCAGCAAATCTTGTCACTGTCTACTTTTCCTCCATCTGATGCAAAGCCTTAAAAAATATGTATATGCTGAAATGCACAGACATATTTTAAAACCTACCCAGAATTTGCTACCAAACAAGGGTCAGAGCCTGGAAGGAAAACCTTGGCAGGTTTTCTTAATCTGCTTTGATGCTTTTGTATCTCCCAAATCCATTAGGGACTTTAGTGACAGGACAAGGGGTAACGGGTTAAAACTTAAACAGGGGAAGTTTAGACTGGATATAAGGAAGAAATTCTTTCCTGTTAGGGTGGTGAGACACTGGAATGGGTTGCCCAGGGAAGCTGTGAATGCTCCATCCCTGGTGGTGTTCAAGGCCAGGTTGGACAAAGCCTTGGGCGCCATGGTTTAGTGTGAGGTGTCCCTGCCCACGGCAGAGGGGTTGGAACATGATGATCTTAAGGTCCTTTCCAACCCTAACTATTCTATGACTCTATGATTCACAAAGAAATGACTAACACAGTATGCCTGCGTAACCCTTACCCTGAACATCTCTGCTGGAAAGAGGTGCCCCAGAACTCCTGAAGTAGCAGCTTAAGACACTTCATTTGGTTCTCTTCACAAATGATACAAGAACACAAGACAGTATGTCATCTCCAGCACGTATTATTCTGGAGAGATATATTAAATATGAGCTGCTTATGAATTATTTTATCTCCCATCTGAGTTAAGTATAGCCATTCTTCTTTACTTTCTTATGAACAGCAACAAAGATAAGGAAAGATGAGCAACTAATACTCTGAGCAGCAAAACCAACTTTGCCTTTTGTGAGTTTATGCATCATGCTTGATTTACCCAGCTCCCTCACATCTCCACAAGGCTTTACAATTCCTCAGTCTCTAGCTGTCTCATTCTTTCTTCTTTTTCCTAAACTCTCACCCCATTCCATGTATACCAACAGATTCTTTTTTAGCTCGCTGAGTGGCACATACTCTGTTTCAGTTTGCAGCCTGACGTACCTTGCCTGGTTAGCTGGCTGCTACTCCCTGATTATTGGAGGAGCATTGCCTCTAAATTAATGGCAAGCAAAGCAAATAGCTTTGGAGGCTGTAGGTGTCTGAACAAGGTCAATGTAGACCATCTCAGGACCTCAGATCTATGCCTTCTTGTCACATGCGGCTGAAATGGGGACACACACATAGAAGTTAAAGGTAGGCAGGAGGATAGAAAGGGATGAGGAACAAATAGCAGTGATCAGGAAGCTAAAGGAAAAGATTGCATAAGATGCAAAAAAAATAACAGTTCTTGCTCAGAACTTCACATATAGCACCTGATTCCCCAGTAATATAAACATACAGAGGCACATATTAAAATAGGATGAAAAGGAAAACATTTCTTGGTATTTCTTTTCCTGTATTCATTCTTTTTCATGATTCTCCACAATTTAAAATTGCTAAATGGAAAGTAACCTCCTCCCACCCTTTCCATCTGAAGACTTTCAGGCAAGTACTTGAATATAACCTCAAATCTCTTGCACTTGAGTCACAAAGGTAGGACTTGCATATATCCTGAAAGGTACATTTATAAGTAAAACGTCATTCTCTAAGTTAGGATGACAAGGTCAGTGCTTCCCTGAATTAACACTTTGGTCAGATAGTGGAAAACTTGAAGCCCAGTAAAAGAAATAATTAGTTCTAAAAGAAAAGCAGTGACAGGTATCTGAAGTCTACTGAAAATTTGCCATTGACTTCCATGTAGTACAATGTTTACAAATTCACATTCAGATGTTTTTTTTTCAGAGAGAATTATAGAGATAATACATTTTCTTTACTCTTACATACTTGATAAGGGTTTTCAACTGAAGTTACAATCAAATCCAACAGACAAGCTAGCTTATAAAAGGCTCTAATTTTATACACTTTCAGAACTGTGAATTCTGACTGAATGCCAGATGCTAAATTAGTCAGAATGCCTCTTTATGATTGCCGATTGAACCAGAGATCTGTTCAAAATGGTTTGAAGCTCTCATCTGCACACTGGCTGCTCATTCGATTCCATACCAGCACTGTATTACGAAAATTTACAACAGTTTTCTATTTACTACAATTCCAGCAGCATTATATTGCTCGCTCCTGAACTCTATCAGAAATTAACACCCACTTGTGCTATTAAACTTTAAGGATAGAAACATTATCTTGCCTTAACGTCAGTAAAATTAAATAATACACAAAGAAACGACACGTTATTTGGATACTGATTTTAAACAGTTTAATATTTTCTTGCAGAGCTAGAAGGGCTGTGTGTTGGTTTAAAGTATTTTGGTGCATGCAGGGAACACTGAATAATACAAAAACAAATTATCTTACTAGTGCTGCAGCACTGGCTGAGGGTAACTGAGAAGCCTGGCAGGACAGAGAGGCAGAGATTTAACTGTGCCCAAAGCTTTTATTACAACAGAATAATTGCATATTTGAACTAATTTGAAATAATCTTTGAAAGAGGCTTCCTGCACATAAACCAAATAAATAACAAGGCCTCCCATCCCTTACATCTATTATCTGTAACGGTAGAGAAAGGGTCATCTAAAGATTAATAAACACTTTTAAAACAGTAAAGTCCAAAAATACTCATATGAAAAGAGTTTTATCATGCATTTTATAAATGGGAAAACTGTAAAACATCATCTTACTGTAGACTGCATAAAACATAGGCAGCCATTGTTGAACACTTACCCTAAAGTGACTTTTCTAAGAATACAGTAAGGGAGAGCCAAGAATAAAAAGAAGCAGGAAATCCATCAGTCCAAAATGACAGAATTAAAGAAAAATGTTAACATTGCCGCCCAAAATTTTAAGTTCTGACAAAAATACTTGGAAAGCATCAAACCAAAAGAATTAATTTTGGTTGAAGAAGAAGCTTACTGGAAGGAAAAGAAAAAAATTGTTTCAGCAATGCTCAAGCATCTAAATTATGGGATTTTTTTAAATTAGAAAAATCTAAGTACTCGCTATTTCCTCTAATTGGTAGCGTCCACCAAAATAGCTGGTGGCTGATATTCTAAAACTGTATAAACTAAATCCCAGAGTGTGCACTCAGAGGGCATAAACAGCATATTACTGGGGATTTTCACTGGGAACTTGTGCTGTGCAAACACATATTCTGCAAGGAATTTCTGAATTCTTTCTATCTCCACTAGAAGGCTATCACAGAAGCTATCATTGCCCATTTTACTACACCTAAAATGCCACAATTCTCCATTTCTGAAACTGAGTCTCAAACTGCTCACTTCAAAGCAAAACAAGAGGAAACAAAGCAATGTATTTTCTTCACCTGAATTGGCCAGAGGAGCATCAGGAAGTGCTTCATCCCCTCCCAAGACCAGGTACTGCTTTCTTGGTTGCAGCTTACACAAAGAACCATGACAGTCTGAGGCAGTAAGCATGTGAAATTTTTTGTTCATGTCCTACAAAACATGATCTGTTTATCAACATTAACAATGGAAACAATTGTGTAATCTTACCTTAAAAAAAAAAGGCACTTTCCTCAAAGTTAACGATGAGCAAATGAGGGGTTTTGCTTTTGGAGGGTCTGTAACTTGTGGAAATCTTAATGTTCAGCCTTTAAATAGAATTAGAAAAATGAATACAGTAACAGAAAGAAACCCTCTTTCAGTGCTTTGGTAATAAGTGGTGTAGTGAAGTAAAGGAATTTGTTCTATGTATTTAACAGCTTCTAATTCAATCTATTTCTGTTTTCTCTGTTCTGTAAATGCAGATTGCTGGGTGGTGCAAAAGGGAGTTAATTAGCTACAAATACCAAACAGTACCCAAATAAAAAGGATCATTATTAACATACAGTGAACAGCTGTGCCATTTGAGAAACTGCTTTTGTTTCTAACAGTGCTTCTATCCAAACATTTTCTAGGTTGGAGAAAGCTTTTCTCTTGACACGACTCCTTTCCCTGAAAAACAAATCTGTTCTATGCATGAAGAGCTACAGAAGGTCAAAGAAGAAACTAGCTATATTTTTCTAAGGCAAGAATTGAGTTTATATTAGATTGCACTAATAATTTATTCAAAACCAACAACAAAAGTAGTGCTATAATTGAGGGAGTTAGTGTAGGAAGTGATGCTTAGATTGTGATAGGGACTACAAATGTTGCTGGATGCCTTTTCACTTATTATTAACACAATTTTAAAAACATGACTTTATTTACCTCACCCACAAAATACAGAGGCTATTGAAAAGTATCAGATCAATGACTGCAGAGGGTAAGACTGTCACGCTTCCTCTGTGGAAACGCTGTGAGCTTGAATCAGAAGAGACTTTATGAAAAAGCAGATCCTGAGTATTAAGGAATATCACATACCAGCCTATCCTCTATTTTCAGAAGTGATTGATCATGTAGAAATCTGATGCTAACCTGAAATTAATAAAATACCAACTGTCCCATCCATAAAAAGTGGAAGCTTAACTCAACATAAAAGGAGCTATCAGAGCTTTAATTTCCTATGCTCACTGATATCCTTGACTCCTGAAACTTTCATCATGGATATCGTACTAATGAAATCCAGCTTACACTACTGAAATTGCATCTCAAATCCACACATTAAGAAATCACACAAACAGATTTCAAAATACTCTGGAGTCATAGATCCCACTGGCTGCCACATGTTTGGAGTCATAATCACTCTGCCCATTTCAAATCCACCACCAGTATCAAAACTTACTGAAGATTAAATTCAATCCTATTTAAGAAACTGCTTGACCACTGGCTTTTTGTGGTTTAGGCATAAAACTATCTGGAACTGAATGGAACACTGCAGATTGTCTCACCAAATAGGGACCATATTTTCCAGTCTTTCAGCTACAGCTACTGGCCTGAACTCTGAAACCAAGATGCAGAAACTTCTCTATTGTACAGCCACATTTCTATGACATCTAGTCCTAACCTCTTCTGTCTTTGGTACTAAACTGACTTTGTGCATGAGCCCAGTGAATTCTGAATAAAGGGTTGTTAATTTAAAGCTACAATTTCAGCAGAGAATATAGTGATTCACCTGCACTATTCTGTTGACCTGAGCAGATTGTCCATACTCACAGTGCAATCAACACATATCCATAATCATTGATATGCTAGGCAATGCTTCTCTAATCCACAGAAAAGATCCTGCGAGACTGTGTGGGGCTTTGCTGCCAGCTAAAGATTCAAACAAAAAGTCATCAGATTCACGTGGATTTCAGCTGTCATTACAGGTCCTAAATCTGCGACTTATTCATACGGGAGTTTCCTAATTTTTTTTGTCCCAGACTGATCATTTTCAAGGTACGTGAATTACTTTCAGACAAGGAAGGCCCTTGTTGCAGGATTTTTCTCTAGCCAAATTTGGTGTTAGACTTCTTAAAGTATCCTTAAGTTACATGATTACAAATGTACAAAATTGAACCTGTTATACATTATCTCCCCCTGGTATTTGTAGCAAGCGTATATGTGAACATGAGAATGTCAACAGAATGTCAGTGTAATGGAGATCTCACTTATTAGTAAAATAAATAAAGAATGAAGACATTATTGATGCCTGTTTTAATGGACACTTGACAATTTTTTCATTGATGGAGAAAAGATTTCATCAGTCCACCAGTATTCACAGGATTTACCCACACAGCTCTCCCGTGTGAGACTGAGAGAATTTACCCTTGAGAAATGATATGGTAAAGGTTAATATCATCCATATGTGGGATTTTACTGTAATGCCTTTACAAAAACAAACCGTGGATGTCGAATCAACCAACCAGGAACTGCAAAAACAACACCTCCAGTTTCCCCTTCTAGACATTTGCTTTCCTGCAAAAAATTGCCATCCAGGTAGTGGAAAAAATTGCTCTAAGGAAGCATGTCAAACTTCAACCCCCCTAAACTGTAATACTGTAAAGGAAAACAAACACAGTGCAGCAAACCTGAGGATACAGCATTTTTTAAAAGGCTCTTTTGCCAGGGATGCCCTCAAGATTCTCATAATGAAGATGCTTCATTTTTTTTTCCATTTTTTGTCCCATATTTTTCCAGTTATTACATTATATCTGTATGAAACATCACAATATTAGGACTGATTCATGGCTTTCATTTCCCTTTATTGACGTTAACAGCTTTCTAGAGCCCCCAACATGTACAGAATGATTATAGAACTGAATAAGCTGTGATTACACTTATTACTGAAATAATTTCAGATACAACTGAAAATGTTAGTTATGCTTTTGGAAGCGTGCTATGAAGTTAGCCCTTTCTTAGGCTGGCATTGATTTTTGAAACCTAGCAGAAGAATATCTGTAATAAATGACCTTTCTCTTTTCAGGTTCAAGCCTGAACCAGAAAATATTCAAGGCATGGTTATGAGGTTCGCCTTTTAATTCAGATGTTTAATTAGTCATGACAGTGCTACTCAACTTTCAGAACTGGGGACTCAAAATAGAATCCTAAGAATTCCATAGCTCTTTGACTCATTTGGGTATTTTTGCACCACTGATGGAAGGCCCAGGAGCTAGCACTTTGTTGACAATTTGTTATAGGAATGACCGTAGACTCTCAGCCCTCAGACCAAGCGGCATCGGAACTGCAGCGTAGACAGAGAAACATGCGTAGACAGGACGTAAGGAGTCACGAGGAACAACTGCCAAGTAGGTAGATATGTGCTGCTTTTTGACCCCGAACTGCAATTTACTCTTTGGCATTTTGATAGCATGGTAGGTTACGAAGAAAGTAAGCAAGAGAAAGTTTTGCCCAGGGCAAAACCGATTTGAAAGTTCAGAATACAAAAGGAAAACAAAACTTTACTGCCTTTACAATCAATTATTATAGAAGAGAAATGGACAAAAAAGGAAAAAGAAATGATCCTACTGATGGGGAAACACCATAAAAAAGCATAATGATTTCTGTATGACACCGACAAGCATCAGCATTTACAAGTTTGCAGCCAACCTGCAAAGAGTGTTATAGCAAAAGGAATTCTGTGTTTACTTCTGTGTTATGTTTATGGCTTTTACGTTAAGCCATGTTTATATTCACATTGCTGCATTTATGCTTACATTGCTATGTTTATGTTATGTTTCCACCTGACCTGACAGAAGGCAAAGCTATTTCAGCATGAGGACAGCCAAGCACTGGAGCAGGTTGCAGGCAGGACCCTTTCCAGGACAAGCTTTCAGGATGTGGCTCAGTAAAGCAACCAAATCTGGTGTCGTAGCTGATGCTGCCTGAAGCAGGAGGTAGCTCTCCTTCCTGCCCGAATTACCCTATGATTTTGTGTTAAAATATTAAATCCTTGCATTCAGCAAATAAAAGTGATGTCTAAAGATGAAAGGAGAGATAGGAAAACCAGAAAGATTGAAATGCAGACAATTTTTTAAGTAGGAAAAACTCAAGACTGAAGAATGTAAGAATTACTAGATGACACAAACTTAAATCTTTCACATCTCTGTATAAAACTCTGTACACATTTTATAAACCTGGCATTTACATAGCTATAAAAACTGGAGGCGGTCTAAATTAAATTTATTCCTGGAAGGGGATTACATAAAGAAATGACAGATCATAGAATCACAGAATCGTTTGGGTTGGAAAGGACCTTAAGATCACTCAGCTCCAAACCCCCTGCCTCGGGCAGGGATGCCTCACACTAGACTGTGTCACCTATGGCCCTGTCTAACCTGGCCTTGAGCAGTGCCAGAGATGGAGCACTAGTCACTTCTTTGGGCAAGCTGTTCCAGTGCTTCTTCCTTATATCAAACCTGAACTTCCCCTGGTTTAGTTTGAACACACAAAAAAAGCCCAAGTGCATCTACTGTACATGTATTTTTTTTCTACAGAAGAACTGAGGAAGGGTCCATTGGCAATACAGGACTAGGTTGCAAAAAAGAACAAGCGGGTAAGTTCCTTCCTATTACTGGAATGGTATAATAACTAACCATTTTTAATATCACTCAGCATCTCTACGGAACAAAATGAATATGAAATTTATAACAACATGATACAAATTTCCCTAACGATAGCAACTTATGTTCCTTCCTTTTGGGACTGGAGAAATTCAGATGTGTCTCAAAAGCCATTTCACAGAAATTTTTCCAGCCCTTTGGGAAACGTAAACTGCATTGGAAACGCAATGTACTTATTAGAAATGCGTGTCTTACGAGAAAACATAGGGGGAAATACAGGTTATCACATGAAGAGATGCTCTAATGATCCTCTGAGCATGAGAGTTGCTTCTACTGCATAGTTCCATTACCGCAACACATATGGATTACTAACAAACGGATAGTGCTGTGGAAAATTAGATCTTAGATAGTTTAAGAAGGGCATTTGGATAACGATATATCAAGTGGGATGAACTGATCTCATTATAAAATAGCTGCCTATTTAATTAGCTGTGTTCTGAACATTTGGTGTACTTGTATCTTAGGTAATATACTCTGTAGACTCAAAATTACCTTGGTTTTAAATAACACACATGGGCTAAAACATTCTTTGCTTATCTGTGGATCACAGAGATCCTTAGTACAAGAGTTCCTGTGAAGTAAACTTAAGGATTCACACTATTTCTTTCTTCCTTACTAACCTAATGCAAGAAAATACCCAACATCATAATTCATCAGACTGGGAGGAATCAGTGCAAGAGTTAGAGGGCTCAGGAGAAATAAGGTTGTCTGGACAGAACTGACATCCTTGCAGACCTCTAGGATTAGCGTTTTTAAGACAAGGCTTGTGTCCTGTCTCTCTGTGAAATATAATTTTCCCCTGCTACTAACACCAATTCTATAATACTTCCAATCCAATTTACTGTTATATGTATATCTAACTTCTACAAGAAGCACAGTTTCTTGGAGAGAGAATGACAAGACTTGTTCAAGCTTTTATTCTTTCAAGGGTTTCCTTCTAGATTTTTTTCTTTTCTTGGTACTTGTTATTTTTACTAAAATAATTCTTCTTTGGCATTTTAATAAAGACCTTCAAGCTGGCGCTTGAGTAGTTCTGTGTTCCATGTAGAATATCCTGCAATTCTTTAAAAGAATTTTACAGTTTAAGAGAGTGATGGTGTATATGTCAATGGTTCATAAAATAATGCTTTTAGGGAAAATTGGAAGCCCACGGAACAAAAATAAAAGCATCCTCAAGTGAAATGAAAAAGCAATAAATTAAAACCTTCATACAAGTCATTCTTTTCATATTTTATTCCTTATTCAGTAAATCAGCAACTCATGGATTTTCACCTGTAAAATACTGCTGCAGGAAATTGCTCAATATGAATTATAAAGAGAACAGTTTAGTTAATTAAAAGTTTGACTAAGTAACAAGTAACTTAGACAACTAAATCCCAATTTCAAAATAATTTATCCACTTAGCCTGTCTCATGAAAAATTAATGGGAAAAGACTCATGTAGATTTTAAATCGCTTTTGCAGGTATGGCTTGATTGGGTTTAAATGCATTTTACTGAAACTCATTTGATTTTCTCCTAACTAAATAATACTGTATCCAAAGGCTTTTTAAAATTATATCACTGTATTCTGAACTGTTCAAGGCTATCAAAGACAAAATGGGCCAAGACACAGCCTAATGACAGCACCTAATTGGCACTGGTGTAGCCAGAACACCAGTTAAACAACAGTACAGTCCTCCCATTTCTTGAATCACGTATAGCATACAAAGTCATCACTCTGGACAGCATTTTTTTTTTGCTTGGTAAATTCTGCTCATTCTGGGACTTCCACTTGCATCCTGTCAGTCCTGATGTGACAGAAGAGTCACAGGATTCTAGGAGCACTCCATTAACCCTGTCCCCAGTCGCTGTCCCTGGCTTAGCCTCATCAGCTTATCAGAAGTTTTTTACTGCTCTCCCCATCTGTTTGTATCCTAAATGAGAATATTTATCTTCCAGCTCGTTTTTTTGCAGTATACAACACTCAGAAATCTGTAAAAAACCTCCTAGAATTGGCTTACTTCCCTTGATTTAACTGAAAACTGCAAAATTCTGCTTACAGCCAGCATTTTCCTCCTGGAAAACATCCACTGCCTCAAATGAAATGCTGTGCAAGCCTTCTCCAGTTGTTCTTCACACTTTCTGAAAGCTCCACTGTTCTATTTCTCACTCAAAGTATTCCTTGGTTTGTTATTCTTCTGGCAATGTGTGATGTTTCAGTTGGATTGCAGAATTATTCTCCAATAAAAAAGGTCCAAACAGGAAGGCTCGCTATTTTAGACTTACAATAGAGCAGGAACAGGGGCAAAGAGAACAAATATTTGATAACTCGAAGTGCTTGCATTTGTGTGCATATATACATATGTATATTTATAAAATAGATATGAAGCCAAAGAAACTGTTGTCTTTACAGAACTGACCAAACCAAATTGCTTTTCTAATATTAACTTCTACAGAATTTTCACTCTGACCTTACTAAGTGCAGGGATTCTCTAAAACATTAATAAGGTTACTTGGCTCTGGTGGGAACGTACAGCTACAGAACAGAGGCAGCCTCAGAAAGGCTTACATGCACGCAAGGCTGAAATACAAAGAAGCAAATATCCATGCAATTTCCATGGAAATTTTAGGGCTTGTTTCCTATTCCCCCCCCCCCTTAAAAATGTAACATGAGTATAAAGTAAACACTTCAGCATAGGAAACCTTTCAAAGCATGAAACACTTCTCATTTTGCAGGTCAACCTTAAAAACATGAAGAGTTCAATCACACTGAATCAGAACAGGAGAAACAATCACAGCAGATCTGCATTAGCATCAAACAATACAAGGTAAAAATAAAAAGAAACCTCAATCTCTCTCGAAACAGTATCACACCTCACCCTTTAGGAAGTCCTCTATGCCAAGGCCACAAATACAATCAGACTCATACTGCATCCCTAAATTGTCTCCTGACCATTTAAAATCTTGTTAATCTCATTGTCTGTCAGAAAACGAGCATCTACAATTGCTGGTTCTTTGCTTAGAACCAGTTTTGTTATGAAAAAAACCCAGATTTTCTTTGACCAAAGCCGAAGTTAATGAAGGTCTGCAAGGATTCATCAGAACAGCTTTCTGGGAATACTCACATAAATTGAAATGATCTCCCATTGTTTCAGGAATGTCCCAGATATAATAAAAGCATCTGTGCTACAATGGCATTACACAAAAACATGCGTACTATCTCAGCCATATCTGACCAGTTAATCTTTATTTTTAACAGATGAAAGGCACTGGCATAAAAGCTGAATTTCTGTCACAGTTTTGTCTTTCAAAGCATTCTGAAACCACAACAGAAAGTCCCTCTCATCTCTCAGTGCCTAGAGATTACTTGTGAGAACAGCATTCTACACTCTATGTTAGCTTTTCACTATATTCACTTATAGGAATAGAAATAAAACGTGGTGATTATGAGACATGATTTCAAACAAGGCATATTCTTCTTTGCTGAATTGGGCTCCAAACATAAAAGTTAAAAAGATATAGAGGCAGAAATGACTGAATATCCAAATGTACTACTAAAGGGATATGATTAATTAATATTACTTGTAAAAAGTTATTTTAATATATTTATTCAAAATATTTAACCAGGAAATTACCATCAAGATTAAAAGAATTACACCTAGTCTACAGCAACAATATGATAACATTTCCAGTATTTGAAGGCTAATAATTTACATCAGGGATAAAACTAACCGTAGTGAATATTAGCAAGCAAGGAGCAATGTGTATGTCACTGAAAAGGAAGCTTTTATTATGGACGTTAGGAGAAGAACTTCCTCACATGGGAAGGAAATAAGGCAAAGTATAATTCATATGAGGGAGCAAAGGCATTATTGAGAAGTGTCTCCAAAGCAATAAATAAATAAATGAAGATACAATGCAAAGCCTTCTGGCATCTGCTACATGGCACTGATGAGGGAGGTGGTTTAGAACGCAGTCTTTTAATTAGGTACCTTTAACTTGAATAAAACTTCTATCCTGAAAAAGATAATTTCATCAATGAATCCTCTTTGCTCATGGCATGTTTGTGCCCCCTCTCTGACACTCTACCGGCTAATCTCAGCATGCAAAGGAACACAAGTCATTATAAAGGCAACAGAAATGTTGGCAAGAGCTGACAAGCACTCCCTAAAAGGTAAGTAATGTTCAGCAAAGTGGCATTTGCCTCAGTGCTCACAGGATTACAGGCATGAGTTTCTGGCTCCTTTTCTGCAATCTGGAGAAAGACTTTGTATTCACGCTAAAACATAAGTATTAAAATGTACTCACTACTGTCCACTGCGGGCTGCAGTCAGAGGGGGAGTGCTTGTGGTCTGCACAGCGTGGGTTCTGCTCTGCTCCAATGTTAACAAACCCACTAATGAGCACTAGGATGAAACTGATAAGGACAGTGAAGTAATGCTGAAAGTCCCTTGGAAACTGATGATAACTGGAATTACTGTGCAGGAACTAAGGCAATCCTATCTTACACAATAATATAAAACTGTAAAACTATAATAAGTTTTTAAGCCTTTGATAAGAAATAGCTTAGATTCAATTGTATTTCCATACACTTTGTATTTTGAGATAGTATTTTTTCAAACTGGAGATTTTAGACAATGAAGAGAGGGCGAAACCTGTACACAGTGAAAGAGAAACAGGAATACATTTCATATGTGTTACCAAATGCAAGAATGTGATTTGTAGATAACTGGTAATGAAAACCCGTGGGCAATGTATTACTATAATAAGACCATCAATATATTTGGATGCATACAAGTAAAGCTTGAAACTGGTTCTGTTCATTTGGTTACAGACTCCTAGAACTGCAAGTATATTGAAAACATGGCAAATTCAGAGCTCTTACTGAAGTCACTGGGTGTTTTACAGGGGCTTAGAAACAAAGGAGCAGCCTCCCTCTTCTGAAAATGGTTTTGCAAAAGATAAACTACAATTCCACTGGAAATAAATACTATAAATACTTCCATTTTCATACAAGGCAATAAATGTTTCTGGTCCAAATAGGTTATGAAGGCAGTCTCTATGGTTTGCACTTCTCAAATGGCACACAAGTTCACAGTTTTCTAAGTACAGTTTACGAAACAGTTAACCGCTTGAAGTTAATGCAATTACAAATTCAAACACACTGAGCTCAGTAACTTTTCCACTGCATGTCACGTACTTAATGTAAGATTCACAATGTACTTTTCTACTTTTTCATTGTTGGCACATGCAGAATAATCCAGTTCCTCACAGATTGCCCATGTAGAATTCACAGCGTAAGAAAGATGGAAATCTGGATTCTTCAACAAATACTTTCAAAGTAAGATAATTATTTTTACTTATCTCACTATTGAGAAGATCACTGCTGCATTAAAGTTGACCTATGTAACTGCTACTTGGCACAGTTTCCGTAACCTAAATGAAGACCTGACTCATTCCACCCCTACCACCCTAGGGCATGATGAACACACTAGGTTTTTTAACACAGCAGACAAATCGCAATTTAAACATACATGTAAATTCTTAGGTAGCACTTGTATAGCTTAGCATTTTCTGAGAGAGGTTCCAAATTTCATAAAACACTTATTTTAACACTTCAGGGTTTTTCTGTCAATTCTGTGTCGCCTGCCTGAGTTCATGTCATTGTAACATAGCATTGTGCTCTGATAGCTTAGAAATTCTGTGTTTCAGCTCCTACAACATTTAACACTGATTATGAAAAGAACGGCTCTGGCATCTGCATTTGACACAGCTCTGAGCATAAAACTCGATTATCCGATACAGGAATACTTGGCATTTATTAATAAAAGCAATACAATGCATATGCATTGTTCTGGACATGTTTCAGTCTAGCTTTAAGAAAATTTTACTTTATTTAAGAAAATATTTACTTTATATGCGAAAATATTTACTGCAATCTTGTAAATTCTACTTTACCCGCAGTGTCACCCAGAAGAACTGACAGTAGTAAGAAACAGAGTAGGGAGCTCATAGGAATAAATTGGATTTCTTATTTAAAACTGGAATCAAAGCCATTATTCAGTGCTGTATTATTTTATTCTTTTGGAGAAGGGCAAAACCTTTCAGCTTCTAAGTTTAGATATAGTTTTCTTCTTCCCCTCCCTACTGACAAATAGATTAGTTGAGGCAATTTCTCTCCATTAAAGGTTTTGCACTTGACACTAATGCAGCCACTGTTCAAATTAGCCTTTAGGGGAGCACTTTTTAATTCAAGGCAACAGAAGGATTTGTATTTGTTACTTCTCCCTCCCTTCCTCTGTCCCAGGTAACTCTATCTCATTCTGGGGAATGAAACATTGTTACAGATATTTTTCTGTTAGTAAATAAAGTACAAATTAGTGCAAAATTTTTACAGGAGCTTCGTAGGTAGAACCAAAAATTAAACACAAGAAATTTATTCTGAGGTCTGATTAAGGAAGCATCAAATATCACCTGTAATGACAGAATAGGGGGGGGTGAAATGCATACAGAGCACAAAACAGATGTGCACAGGAGACTAACCAATGCAGTGACAGGAAAGATGTTTTTTCTTAAGAGCTGTCCAGCTGCAGACTGGCGTCTGCAAAATCCAGACCTATAATTTCTGATATAATACACAGGGAGCTTGGCAAGAATTACCCTTAGAATGATATTTATTTAAAAGGGGGGTGCGTGTGTCAAAATAAAAGCATAAAGATGACAGAATTAATGTCATTAATATAGAGATCCTAATTAGCACCAGAACTGCTATTCTCCCTTATGGCATATTGGATGACCCAACCATGCCAAGCCCAGGCAACTGACCCAGTTGTTTGCTTCTAGAAAAAGACTTATTAAGACTTGGCTATGAAAGGATGACAGCCTCTAATGATTAGCTGCCAAAATCATGTTTCTTTGAATTTGTTTTTCCTCAGTTCTGATTCAAAGTAGTCATTCCCTTTTTTGTGTGCTATCAGATATAGAAAGGCAAATTCTAGGTAGTAGCAGCTGGAAGCAAATAGTGCATTGACCGTGATGAAAAATTGTGTGTTTTTGCTTTAAAAACAAACAAACAGAAATGAGACATAAGATACTCTCAACTAAAACTATATGCCACAAAGTGGAAAGAAAATAAAGATTTTATCAGCAGTGGATACCACTATTAGTGACTAGGTACATGGAAATGAGCATTTTCCTACAGAAATCTTGTGTAACAGAGACTTCAAAAAGGAGCATCATCCTAGGACAATGAAATACCTATAATGATTGCACAGTAAACCAACATACAGAAAATTGTACCTGCTATCTGACAGCTTGGCTAGCAATCAGGCTGCTGATCTAGAATTTGAGATACTTTGGATACTCCACATATTTCCTTTCCTTGTTCAGCAACTAACTGGTGCAGATGGTGAACGTATCTGGGTAACTAATCCTCAGTGATTTCAATACAAATTTAGAATTAACAACATAGATCTTCATCTTTTTATGACTCACATTCTCTGTTAAGTAAGGATACTATCTTTTTCTTGCTTCCTATGTATGACATAATTATACATGATAATATGTATGAATTAATGCATATATATAAATAGCTCCATCTTTGGAAACGGAGGTCACAGAAGTACCCAGGATCAGCAGTTTCTCACTACAGTCAACAGTACAGATATGCGGAATCCGATTTCTTGATTGCAACTCGGAAGACGTACCTCATTCCAAAAGAACTGACTAAACGTTTTCCAGTTTCTCCATAAAAAGAGATATCCAAAGATTAGATCAAAGATTCTCTCTAGTTTCTTTCAAAAGGCAGTGCAAGTTAAGGAAGTGAATAATGCTTTTGCCTAGTATCAACCCCAAATACACACTGTCCATAAACCTGGTTCCTATTACCTTCTCTGCCAGAAGAATCTTATTGCACTTGACATAGGGGTATAGGTTGAATAACAATGCCAAGGCTGAACTGTACCATTGCATTAGATCCATTTTTTGAGATTTTGTTAAATCACTGGATAAATTCACCACATAGTAAGATAAGCAGGATTATGCCTTTTCTCTCTCATACAAAGCTGATTACAGTGTTGTTTTGTAAGAAATAATAAAGGAAACAAGTTTTGCACACGCTAAAATTACTTGTGTGGGAGTGCAATTATTATACAAGATATCACACATATCCCACACTGCATTGTTGTTTACCAGTGCTATTGTGAGACTAGTAAGAACAGGTATAAAGGGAACTGTAGAATTTAAGAAAATGCAAATATATTACAGTAATTTCATCTATATGCCCGAAAGAGAACACAATGCTAAAACACTTGAAACTTTCCTGGTATGTACAAGAAACTAGAACATGAACAAGAAAATATCTTAGATAAAAAAACTGTATGCTCAATTATTGCAGGTGCTTTTTGTAATTTAATTTAAAGGTCAAATGTAAGACATGAAACATGTACCAGCTTATCGGATAAGTGCTTTCTATACCACATCTCTTTTTCCCTTTCACAGCCTTCTTATTTCATAACTATATTAATAGCTGGGGAAATACATTTCTGCTAAAGCAAACTAATTGTTATATCTGATTTTTAAGCCAAATGAATGTTTCTTTTATAAAATGTCAAAAGACAAAATTAAACTCTGGTTTTGCAGTTGAAGAGTGGCACTCATTTCTCATAGAACACAGCAATGAGCATCTACAATGAGCACTTAGCTGCTAATTTATTAAAAAATCAGAAACCAACAGCAAATTGTTGAATCTGAAGTGTCATGAAAAGGCACTTCAAGCAGGAAACAATTCATTGACCTTTACACAAAAATAGTGGTATGTGCAGCCACTGAAAGTAGTCCAGTCAAAGGTTAGCTAGATCCTCCATGTTAAACAACACTCTTGTTCTTATGGGAAGACTGTGATCTTTCAGTATGGAACATTTATTCAGCCTTGATCTTGAATCTCTTTCAGTTTAATCTGTCCTACTGTAAAAACCTGATTTTTATATCCATAGCAATAAATCACAAGCCTTGTTAATGATGACAGCCAAGAAGACATCCAGCCATAAATACTCAAAGCAGCAAAACATATTAGGAACAAGGGGGGAGAACCAAAAAAAAAAAAACCAAACAAATGAACCCTCAAAAACCTGGGTTTTTCCCAGAATCAACTGAATCTCTACCCAACTGACAGCAGTGCAATGGTGCAATGCACTAGATGGTTGATGGTATTGCTTTCGAGGTGAGAGTTTTAAGATAGCGTTTTATTTTTTCCCAACACTGCAGTGGGTATCTTTGCCCCATTTGTCTCATTAAATGGTCAAGGTTGTCTTTGATTTTTATGCAGGTAGAATGATGTTTTTGTGTGGAGTTCAGGTAGGAGCTGATGAAGGAGTGTCAATAAAAATAGTGGCCTATAAGGGTAGTGTCCCTTATCCAATGGTCTGCATGGAGAATTGCACAAGACATTAAAAAGCTGGTTTCAGGAAGCTGTCCTACAGACTGCAGCCACCACTATAGATTTCACTGATGGCATTTGCAATACATGAATCTGACCACACAACACAAAAGGCTAAAATCTGTGCTCCCTTATTTTAAGCAAATTCAATAAAGTGAAACATTACCATTAAACTCTAAGAGATAAGTGAATTACAAAAGAAACACTTCCAACAAAATTTAAGTTATAAAGATTTCTAGGAAACGAATAAGATCATTTCCAAGTGGTAAACTTCACTACTGTTATATTCTGTTGCTAATTGCTCTTGCTTTGTTAGAAATTGTTTTGGTGTTTCACTTTCCATCAGTATCCTCAAGCAAGGTGTGAGCTCAGACAGCTTTGTTATTCTGTTTCTGTGCTCCGACAAGAACATGTCTACGTTTTCATTTTGTGAATGCTACTCAGAAAAATTACTGGATTATTTAACTGAAAGGCTGCTGACAAAATTGATCTGCTTTCTCCCAAGCAGAAACGATACACATTGACACTATGAAGTGGTGGTGCAAGTCCATTGAAATTGAAGGAGTCACGCCTATTTATACTAACTGAGAATCTCTATTCCTATAAAGATAAGCAAAATTCCCCCCCCCCCCCCCCCCCCCCCCCCCCCAGGCTTTATTGATAACTCAAAATTATATGCAAAACCTACGATATAAGAAAAACATTCCCTTGGACTTCTTTCTTCAAAAGACCTCTGTGCTTCAAATAGTTCTTTCTGCTCAAAGACTCTTCTCCTTATGCACATTCAGGTTAAAGCCAACAAACCACACCTGGCACAATCAATTTCAGGAAACAAATTTAGCATATCTGTGCATTAATGGCACAGATCAATAGAAGCAGCATATTGTAAATCAAAGAAGAAAATAGAAATAAAGTTTAAATACCATTAAAATCCATAGTGCCTTTCATTTACAAGCCATTTATCAGTGACAGTAGGTGTTATAACCCACATATGGAATTCTATAAGGGAAATTTTACAATACTGTGTACACAACTTTTGGAAAGAAAAAAATTAATTTAAGCTTTGACTAGATTTTAAATAGGCTTCATAATAATTTCCTTAATTATTATACAGCACAAGCAGTACCAGCCCTCCTTTTAGCAAAGGAAAACCACAGTTTTTAATATGGTCTGGAAACATCAGCTAAAGAAAATAAAATTGTCAACGTAATTTTTAGTCACAGTTTGGAATCAGACTATGGCAAAAGAAACCCATTTCTGAAATCATTAACACCTCTTTGGGTCTTCTCCAAATACAGACACAGCTTAGTTTTTCTTGAAGTGAGAATTGAAAGGTCTGCAGCACTAGGAGGTACAGCCAATTGCCAAAATAAAGTCATAAGCTGTAGTGGAATCATTTTCCAACAGATATTCTTCACAGCACCCCTTATAAATTGAGTAATCAGCATGTGCCTTGTGGCAAAGAGATGCGCATGCAGCAGATTACTTTGGTTTTGAAGTCTGCTTTCTTTAGCTAGACATGTAAAATATTTTAGGTGTCAAGAAAGAGAAGGAAAATACCAACAAACATTTTGGTTTGGTTCTTAGTTAGGAAATTACACTGTTTAATCTGAGCAGGTTTACTGCTCCGTAACTGTGAGCGGGTTAAATGAATGTGGAGATGCAGAAAGATTAGCAGCCTTCCAGTATCTGAAACAGGCCTATAAGGATGCTGGGAAGGGACTCTTCATTATGAACTGTAGTGACAGAACAAGGGGCAATGGGTTAAAACTTAAACAGGGGAAGTTTAGATTGGATATAATGAAGAAGTTCTTTACCGTGAGGGTGCTGAGGCACTGGAATGGGTTGTCCAAGGAAGTTGTGAATGCTCCATCCCTGGCAGTGCTCAAGGACAGGTTGGACAGAGCCTTGGGTGACATGGCTAAGTGTGAGGTGTCCCTGCCCATGGCAGGGGGGTTGGTACTAGATGATCTTAAGATCCTTTCCAACCCAAACCATTCTCTGGTTCTATGATTATTAACCACCACTGAATTCTCCTACTTAAAAGCTTGGCATCTGTGAGAGCAAATTTTCAACCTTGATTTGCAATGAACAGTCTTTAACAGCAACAAGTAATTGAGATTTGGATCAAAACACTCAAAACCCTGTGCTGACAAGAACAATTTTTAGATGTAATAGTGATTATGGAAGAACACAGCTCATGGTTTTGAGATGAGTTAAACCTTGGTCTAACCTAAGCCTTGCAGCAATCCAGTAGCAACCACATTTAACTAACTTCCCAGCTTTGCTAAATCAAATCCAGTCAAACATCAAATGAACAAGTATTCCTACAACGTCACTTTATACATACAGTACACTGTATTTTTATGATCTCTTTTAAAAACACATTGTTTGATACACTAATTTGTATTCTAATACATACTGTCAGATGGTGTTCATCTCTGATAGTGACTTCTGAAACGTCTTCAAGAGTAACACCTCAAATAGGGAAACAATCCATTCTTCCATATCAGGGCATTTTATTATGCAAAAAAGAGAATATTGGGATACTTACCAAAATAATCTGCAGTTCCCATCCAGAACACATAAGAACAAATGCATGTTGATACAAGATTTTGCTGAGGCTAAGACAAGAGAGAGCGAGTTCCTCCAGAAAACTTCACTTCTTGATTTATCTAGAAACCTTTGGCCTAGAAGTTGAGAAGAACAATTTTGCTTCTGATAACATTCTTCTTGTGACCTATATCTTCTGCTAAATAATTACAGCAGCCTTAACAAATATGAGTTAAACAGTGTTGCCATGCCAATGTATGTCCTCATTCAAACATTCTACTCATAGCAAAGACAATGAGCTTGGAATATACTTTCCACCTGTCAAACCACTGTTGGGTGTCTTTTGACCTCAAAATTATGTTAAATGCTATGAATTTCACTTCACACGATCAAGTAGAAGTATTAATAATAAATGTATTTCCATTCCTTGTACATTTCTTTCTGTGGCAGAATAACATCAAGTAGCAAATTATGCGATCAACATTGCCAATACTCAGTCATAAAACAGCCATTCAAGTTTACTGGTATTCCAATGGGAAAAAAGGTCATTCATATTTCTAGAGCACATCAATACTAAATAAGTGGCATACCAAGAGCTTGTATTCACATGATCTTTATCCAGATGAAAAACAAGCAGAAAAAGAAAAACATGTGTCAAGCTTTAAATTTCTGGATTGAACCTTGCCAGTATAGCCTTGTACCACAGTGAATACGGTATCACCATTCCTTGTGACATGCCATGGATAGCTCTGTATTAAGCTATCAGCTCAGGCACTGGGACTTGTCAGGCTTTTTCTGGACTTGCCTGGGCCTGCATGGAGACTTATTTTAGCACATATATCTGTGGAAAAACAGCTATGAAAAATATTACTTTTACCTACTTTTTCTTAGATTTTGCTTAGCATTACATTATTGCGTGATTTAATGCTTATGGTCACATATATCTATTTCTGAAACAAATATGTAGTAATAATGAACAGTTACACTGGACCTGTGAACCTACACCAAACTGCCACAGACAGGAGAAGAGGCATGGGACAACAGCAGTAGCCTTCAGAGTACAATCTCAGGATGATTTCAGGGCTATAAGCAATTCAGTTGACTCAATGGTCAATTAATAATCATCAAAAAATGCAACAGGACAAAACCAGTTTTAGGAATAAGAACAGGAGAGCAGCAGTTGTCTAATATATGCAAAACAAAACCTGTGTTAAATACAGAATTTCATACAAATGCAGAAATAACAAGTATATTAGAATGACCCAGTGCAGAACCTACAGTAACAAGGAAAAAACCATCAACATTGTAGTTCTCTCAGCCAAGGTCACAGGATGCTAATGATCTCCTATACCCTGTGCCCATTCCATGAGTGAAGCCATTGGCGTTAGGACGTTGAGGTAAAGTGGTAGGTAGTGGAATGTTTGTCTGTACTAATTTTAATTTGAACAATTAGCATCACCGATACTCAACTAATGATATTTTTAGAGAATGTTAGGACTCCAGTTATTCTAATAATAAAATTTTGGCTTTGCACAAAAAAGTGTGTGTCCTTTTTTCCCCATAAGATTCCGCATGTGAAATCGATGGCAAATTCATGCAATGTATTCCATAACTGGATGCAACAAACATAACACCAGGAAAAGATATTGATTATTTGAAAACCTCTTGGATAGGCAGAAACTTCAAACAAGTTTTATATAATAGGTAGTCCAATGCAGACCTAATCCTCATTTCTAGTCCTTTCCTAGTTTTTTCATAATATATTAATACCGTAGAATTTCAGTAGAATAACCTGCATGAGGTATTGTTTTGGAAAAATATTAATTCCTGCAGTTGCATTAGCAGTGCTCTAACCAGCATTACCAGCAATGATAAAAAGACACCGGAGAAATTTGAAGAGTGTTTCTACAGGCTAAAAATAGATCATTCTGGATTAAGTATTCACCTGCACACGTAAATAAATCAGCCTGATTTCCAGGCAGGCTTTAAGGGAAATGAGATTAACATAATATGAAAAGAATTCATTTATTCACAAGATGACACAATTATCATACAATCAGCATCCAAGAATCCAAATAAATCAGCATCTTCATATTTATACTTAAACAAAGAAATCCATCTGCCAATGACAGAAGATTCAAATACAATTAATTTATTATAGAACAAAAGATATCATTCTGACGATTTGAAAATCAGGAACAAGGAAAGCAACAGAACTTATAATGACTCTAATTTATGCTTTGATTACTTTCAGTAGAAATTGCATTATATAAACTGAATAAAACTAAATGACAGGTTGTTCTACACACTGTGGACCCATGGGAAGCCTTCTTTCATATGGATTCCTGTCTTGTGATAAGATTTTTTTGATCTCCAATAAGTTCTAAATAAAGCTTTTCTGCACTGCTTTAGCATAGGAGTACGGGAGTTGGAGCACTGCTGGTTCATAGCAGCCCTCTCCCATGCTGATTTTCTGGTGCTATAACACAGATTTTATGCAACCCACATGACTAACAGGATCTCTCTTCTCCATCTAACTGCCCATCTTCACTAAACCTTTAGGAATCTAATGTACATAAGACTGTAGACAGTGCTGCGAGTTATCCATGGACTAAAATATGGGGGTAGTTGCAGAAAAACACATGTACAAATAAAATGATCAAAGAAACCGGATTCCCTTAGAATAATAAGGCTAAAATATGCAAACAGTTACAGGGTTTGGCTGCTTTAGTTACATCTGGTGGAAGTGAACAGGAGCAAAAATATTGGTAAGATTTTAATTCATTTCAGAGAGAAACAACTGGATGAGCCTGTAATGAAATCCCTGTGAATGAGAACAGATGAATTAACTAGAATAAAAGGAAGGCAATCTGCAAGCAGAACTCAGCATTATGCTCAGGAAAGAAACCTGGTTGGTACCTAAAACCTTTGATAGTAGAGTTGTTTCCCAATATGGAGAAACTTCAGGGGAAAAAAAAAATCTGTCATTTCCATAAATGCAAATAACCATATTAATCACACGCCTTAGCAGCTGGGAAACAAAGTTTCAACTAAGTACAATTTAAAACCAACAGTCTGGGTACAGCCATCAAAGCAACTTACCTGGCCCATCATTTCCTTGACAGTCCTTCAGACAAGGAATGACACATACAATGTAACTGGGACACACCGAGACTGTTCACATTTAGGCACCATCTTACCCGACTGTGGGGAAGCTATTGCCCCATCCCTCCTCATAAGGCTTCAGTGGACTGCATAACAGATAATGCCTTGCTGTCACCAAATGGTGTAGGACCTGCATTATGGGCAGTATTTTGTGTTCATAACAAACTGACAACTTCAGTACACACAAAAAAAACTCTACTTTTTTTAACTGCTTCCAAGAAAGTACAGATCTACCTCTCCCCTACAGCAGGGATGCAGTTTCATTGGTCTTTTGTACTGAAATAACTGTAGGATGCAGCCACATAAACATCTACAATGATGCAACTAACCTCAGTATAAGGGAACACTGAGAAGCATTGGCTTTGTTATCATTCTGTAGCAACATTACAAAAAACAGTATTTGAAAGGGAAGGAACTGGGAAGGAAGTGGGAGACTGAAGATTGAATACAAGTGTTTCATTGTGAACTAAAATGGCATATAAAGTGATACAGTAATCCTGAAACCAGTCTAAAGTAATCACAGCTGAATCTCCAATGGTCTGTTTTAAAGGGGTAATAATATTCTCTGGAAATGAATACATTAGACAAATATTTCTGGAGTGAATGGCAGGATGTTTAACCATATATTCTCAGCAATAAGCTTGTGCCTGCTAATGTAGAAAACATTCAAATATATTCCCATATATTATAGGCGATATGACTGCAATGAGATGTATATATTCCTAGGTATCTCTCGGTATTATTCCATTTCAATAAAAGGCTACATCCAGATATGTTCCATAAAAACGGAGTCCTCAGGGGAATAAGAACATTAAGCAGAAAGTTCAGTTTAGGACAAAGGTATTTTACATATTTTCTTAAAAGCCCTGGGAGGGTTTGAAAAGCCTAGTTCATGCCTGATGTATTTTCATGATGAGTGATTCAAACTGTTCATGTTTCCATAATGTAAAATACCAGCTAATTTCAGTGAGAGAGTCTATTTAATTTCTGCTTTGCTAGATAATACAGAATAAAGCACAGAATAAAGTCCTTCACAGCTTCATCATATGACTGGGGTAAAAGAAAAGGTAGGTGTTGCGGTTCAATAAATTGAATGGCTTTTCTGAGGCAAACAGAAAATAATTTAACCAAAGATTAAGAATTATGACTATAGTTACTAAACAACAGACTGCTTTTCGTGGAGATAACAAATAACATCAATAACAGGCAAAAATGCGAGCCAAAGCAGTTGCTTCAGTATCCCCGTGCACTGTCCTGAGAAGTACCCACCTACCGAAACAATCTTTGCCTTAGGAAATACTGCATTTAAATGCTAACCATAGCCAACAGGCAAAAGAGACGTTTTTGCAATAGTCAGTAGGTTTTATGATTAATATATAAATAATCAATAGATTCTTACAGTGACCACTGCATCTTTCATGAGAGTTCTGAAAATGTTTGATTTTAGATTAATACCAAGTAAAATAAAATGAATAGTTTTATAAGTCTGGAAACTCTACAGATACAATTTTGCATAACAGAATTCTTCAGAACACTTAGAGCATTTTGGAACAAGACAGAAGTACCCAGCCAGACTGTTAAGCCTGGAAACTTCTTCAACTTCCACACTGCTGTTGGAGTTATCAACACGTTCATCTTGAGCATGTGAGTGCTAAAACTTCCCAGTCAAAATCAAAGCCTGAAGTTCATACAGGAAATGAACTGTCAGGAAATATTTGTTACAATCTAAGGGAATAATTGAATTCAATCAAAACTATTGCTTACAAAGGTAGTTTCTTTCTTCACTTGTTTGCATCTCTAAATTCACTGTCCAATCTAGTTTGAGACCTATTTAATACAACAAAATGATCCAGGGAAGCACAGGTGAAGATTTAAGATATTTAAAGGAATTTGTGTATATTTAATATGCAGAATGAATACATCACTGTGTACAGTACCCTACTTTCTTCACCTACCTCCTGAAGCAACTCAAGAGCTCTTGCCCTCCCAAAAGCAACCAGTTACATTGCACAGCATTTACAAATTTACAAAGCTTTATGGAACAATAAGTCAACACTATCGATTTACAACCTGCCATTTCAAACAATAACTAGATTCCAAAATTAAGCAACTAAAATGTTCCAAAAAAATACATTTAGAGAGTGTTAATTGTTAAGCCATTGAGTTAATTGCAAAGTGCTAATTGAAAGTTGCTAATTTCCTCATAGGCTCTGCCATTTTCAGTGTACTAAGCTCCCAGAAGAAACCGCAAACTGCGAACACAGATATACAGGTCTGCATACTGGCAACTGCATCTGAAGACTGATTCTAAAATACAAGCTGTCCAGACATTTTCCAACTGTCCTCATTGCAGAATGCTGAGCATATGGAAGATGATCATGGTGAACATCTACCTCTAACCCAGGTTTTTTCATTTAATCCCGACACAAAGCTTTGGAGTTAATACTTACAAAATGAAAATTCAGTTTAAAAGAAATATCAATTTATACTACAAGCCTGCTTGTGTCCCCCAGAGCTCAAACAATGAGAAGAGGGAAGTACACATTCCTATACTATGGCTGACACAGCTATTAATGGCCTACTGTGACAATAAGTGTTACTGTGACCAAGAGTAAGTAGAAACTGTCATGATACTGCTATTTCATTAAGCTTCAATTCACATCCTTAATTAACTTAATTTACCTGGTATGTAAATACAGTCTCAAGTCTTGGGTATGTCTTTATGGTCTAAAGTGCAAAATTCTACCACTGTCTCACAACAATGCCTGTCAATCTAATTTAATGATTATCAATATCTTTCGGCTGATCTGGAAGTTCACATGACCATTCAGAGAGCTCCAGGTCGTTTTGGTTCTAACAAATAATTTAAAACCCCATAGACATTGGATATTTATTGAAATCCAGATAAAGACATCAGAAGAGTGACGGTTTGGGGGCTTGAGTTTTTACAGTCATCCAAGTATGTATTTGTACCTATATCGAGTTCTTCATCAAAGAAACTACTCTTTAGTTAGTAAGTAGTGATTTCCCCTTTATAAAGATGCAGATACCTAAGTCTACATGGCTTACTTTCTTCCCCTATTTTCATCCTTAATGGTATCTTCTCCAAATGGCAAGAAGTATCTCTTTATAGCAATAAAGAGATCCACCTGTGATTCTTTTTAAACTATATATAGCTATTTGCATGGGGTTTTATTTCCCAGTTAGTACACTTCCCACTTCATGCACATAGACTTTTTACCACTCTGAAAATGATGTTTATAGTACAGTTGTGTGAATGACATGATCATGCATATGTCATGCGCATTATTACATTTTCAAGTATGGGCAGTACATCACTGAAGTAACTGGATTAACACCCCCAACAATTATATACCCTATTTGTTAGATGCACTTACCACCACCTATGTAAATTGCATGCCTACCAGTCGCCAACCAACTATGAAGTGAAACAATGTGAGCAATGTTTGCTTCTACCACAGAACTACCAATCAGACTGTTTAAGAACAGAAGATCAATTTAATCCAAATAAAAAGCTGGATGAGTCCTCCATGGGCTTCCCTCTGACTTTTGGAGCAAGGCCTTTTCTTAGCTTTCAGCACCACAAATAACCAGCATCAAACTCGTGCGAGTAGTTGCAACATGGGGGCTTAAAGAAGAACACCTAGTAGACAAACAGGACAAGTTATTCCCTTTTTGATTTTAAAATTTAAATATTAACACTTATTTTTAATATTTTAATTTCTGTACCACTGCGTAGCAATGGGAGCTTAAAATATTTGTTGGTAAAATCATCAAATAGAAATGATGATAATTACTGTAGTTTGTCATAGCATTTGCTATAAAATAATTAGCTTTTTTTGTCTTTGATATTTCCAATAGAAGCTTTCATAACACCTATGTATTCCTTTGGAACTGATGTGCATTTTGGATACTATTTAAATACTTCAGTAATCAATCTAAGATGCCGAACTAATTCCAGGTAGTGCAGGAGAGATTAAAAAGGCATTTTGCAGGCAACTGGGAGACAACTCTGGGCATGCATTTTTTTCAGCCAGCTGAGTCTGACACCAGGGTATTTCACTGGATTCTCCTGAGAGAAGACCCAGCTGTGCTTCTCATAGCGCGCTTTCTGCCAGATGATCCAAAAGTGTGGCAATTCCAGAGAGACTGAACGCTTGCCTTTTCCTTGACTAGGAAGTGTTAAAGTTACACCACGTGTATTCCAGCACGAGGTGTATCTTCTTATTGCCACTTATTCGTTATTTATCACTAAGAAACAATTGTACCACAGCTTGAAAAGCAGTTATTAGGGAGTCAGAAAATTGTTTGGTTTTCTCTCATTCCCTCTGTCTGAATGGTAATTAGAAATGTGCATGAGAAAGAAGCAGATAGTTCAACTGGCTTCAGCATCACACCACTGCTAAACAAAAGAAACAAGACTCCATTCTTCCTTTACCTCCCTACAAAAACTTTTTTAAACCACCACACCAAGAACACAGGCTCTTTATTAATTGTGACAATATGCATTTGAATTTGCAGCCGTCATTTGGTGTTCTAAAAATAGGTGAGCTTGAGGCCATTCTGTGCAAAAGCTAAGCTTTCTTGAAACTAATATTGCACAGCTAAGCTAGAGGGGCGAAAAAGTGTTTGGATAAAACAAATAAGGAAAAAATCCTGATCAAATGAGGTTTTTAAATGAAATGGAGTCAATTCAAACTTTCCATTCGAATTAGAAAAAATGTCTTTTGAGCACCTGCTAGAAAACAGGGACTTGATTCACAAAACAGGTATTTGATGGCATGTCTTTTCTAACATCTCATTCTGCAAAGCTGTTTCCCAGATTGTACTGAGACTTAGGCTCAGAACAGAGCTCTGCCTGCACAAACCTGAGTTCACTTTTATGATAGCTGGACAAAGTGCCCTGGGTGGACTATTGAGGCATGCCTTTCTTATTATATTATACAGAGTTATTCCACCCCGCATAAATCTTTAAGACTTGGAGAAGAGCCTGATAGGTACGTGTCCCCTTCTCCCAGGTGAGGTACCAAATGAGTGCTTTATTCCCTCTCTGGCTTGAAGGTTATATAAATATTTTATACAAATATATTTGCTGGCTCCAACTATAAAAATTCAGAAAAATCTATCTGAAAGTACAACTTAACCAAGTAGTGCAATATACACACAAAAATCCACTCTCCAGCTGGTTCAGAGAACGCAACTGGACAAGGATTTTGACAAACAGTGACTCTCTAGACTCCTGAGAACTGAACTCAGGTCTCCCACATCTTGGGTGAGAGCTATTACTGCTGACCTTCCAGGGAAAGAGAAAGGATACCTATTTTTCTAATAATGCTGTGTCTCTAAAACAAAAAGTAGCTTTCAGAAGGCTATTTTTTGAGCAATTTCAGAACTGTTCAGATATTTTGGCCTATATAACTTTGAGACAACAGTTCTCCTCAGTTCTAGGGAAAAAAGATCTGAGTTAGTTTGTCACTGTAAAGCACCACAGTTTATCATAAAATGCAGTACTGGGCTACTTTTCCTGATTTCCCTTTATTCTATTTGTTTCTGACTCTTCCTTTTCTTGGTTTTGATCAGCCTAGAATTTCTTCTGGGGGCCAAAATTAGAAGCTTAGATGTGTGCATTCAGGGGTAAGAGCAACAACTGCATCACTCTCTAAATCAACTGGAAATGACAGGAATTAGTAAGTCAAACAATCTGCTACTTTATAAACATTACTGGCCCATAAATATAGGCATGTTAGATACCATCTGATATCTCAGTCAAAGGAATAGGCCTGGAAGACTGAAGTAGGACATAGAAGAAAACCATGCCTTTTGGGGGCAGAATGTGGAGGGCACTAGCCAGCTGTATTCAGGCATGTATTTGTTCCCTTTCTATCCTTACACCTCACCCCTGACACCAAAGAACATGTGTAAGAAAATAACCCATACAAAAATAACCCAGCAATATCAGTTAGAAAGCAAGACAATTAAAACCAGATGGTTAAGCACTAAATTTTCAGCAGAATCCAAACTTCTCAGCCATGTTCCAAAGGAGTAAGAAAAATAAATCTCTGCATGTAGAACTTGGAAACACATGTTCACGGTAATATTAAAGTAGACAGTTGGTGTACGCACATGTATTTATATAAATATATGGTAGTGGGCGTATTTCTCATAACCTAGGTTTATATGTTGATTATTTGAATGGACTTGCACACTATTTCAACATTATGAAGTCAAACATTCTCCTACCTGCACTGGCATTAGGAACCATATGTTTTCATTTACAGTCCAATGCGAATCTGAAACTTCCATCTGCACTGTGTTTGTAAATATGAATTTCTGTTTGGAGTGCAAGTACCCATTTGCAAAGTTTAAAGCGACAAATCAGAAGCCTAGAATTTCATTATTTCCAACAGAACTGTAGTAGTGCTAATCACAAAGAAAGGATCTGATCTCGGTTTGACTATTGTCACAGGTAGCTGCGCGAAACCTATAGAAATCTTTACAATGTATGTGGTCAGCAGTGTCACAGGGTAGAGATTGAGAAGCTGCATTTCTAGACCATCTTACTGGAATTGGGAAGGAGTTTTGATTGTACCAGAAAGATCTTTTGCTAAGAGCATTATTTTTTCTCATCAATTCCCTTCAGCTCCATATGAAGCTAAAGTATAACATATGTTGTATGCATCATATGTTTGCCTGCATACCCGTGCATATTGTCACTTTGTGTTATTCCAGGAGTCTCTTAAGCACATGGGGAACAGAGTTGCAGTGGGTTGGAAATTTATGCTTCAGTAAATGCATTGTCAATTGGTGACCATCTGTAACTTCCAGAATTTTGTTTTATGCTGTGGCAATGAATAAAGTAGAATTTAGATTTCGGAACAGACCCAATAATGTCCCGGAAGCCCTGTATTTCATGGGTTTTATAAACCCCAAGTATTAAGGCTTCCATAAGTTCTCTTACTTTCGGTGAGCATATCCCAACACAGTTCCTACACCAGAAATACTAACATTTGCAGACCAGTAATGCAGACCAACACATGTTGTAAAAGAAAGCAAACCTTCCAGAAGCACCAGGTGAAGCACTTAAGTGCCTTCATACTACACTCTGGAGAAAATAAATTTTCAGGGGTGCGCAGGCAGTGGGCACAGACACCTAGTACCTGAATTCTTCCCTCCGAATGCAGATAAAACGCACAAATATCCATGAACAATGCATATGACAAGCAATTAAAACTTTTAAAGAGCCATTAGGAATGAGTGAAAATGGCATTTTTCAGTTGCAAAAGCATTGCCAGCATAATTTATAGATTTTCTATCCAGCATTCAGCATACACATATCCCTGCTTAGCCACTGGTCCTAAAGGCTTACTGAAAATTTACTCAAGCATGACCACTTTACTCAGGGACAATTTAAGATGTGGATTGCTTGCCATTGCTTTATTAACAGCAGCCACTCTCCTTGTCTTACTAAGATAGAATTTATAAGTAAGCAAAAAGATGCAGTTCACCGAATCCCTTCCTAAACTCCACAAGAGTTTTCTTCCTTCCTGTGCACTATAATCCGTGATGGAGGAAATGGTATAATTGTACATTGTACAATAAACTGAACAATGAATGGCATTCATTATTCACCTGTCATCCTCATAAGAAATGATTTTTCAGGAGGGAATCCCATATTATTTTCTGTCTCATTCCTCTAATACAATAAAACATGGAAACCCAGAAGAATGCAGTACTTCCTTAGCTGCATTTGCATAACCTGGGAAAATGCATTCTCTTAAATCATTTTGCTATCTTTCTTATTTGCACTCTTATAGCCAGGATTTGAACACTACCATCTGAAAGGGATGCTAATGAATTCCCTTCGGATTAAAATAAAACTACAGTAAATAGAGTTACCTTTCAGTCACACAGCTCTTACGCTTACATGCTTGCGAAGAAAGATGACCTGCATTAATATAATCTCCCTCCCACTCCACAGGTTGCTATGTTGATTTTAGAGGGTTTGTACTGCTTTTACCATAATGGCATTGTTAAAATGACAGAATACAAGGCTGAAGAGATACTGGAAACCCCAAGGAAAGAGTTCATGCTGGAATTTACCAACAGTTTGTCTTCTAGCATTTACACTGAACAGAATCATTTTAGATTGTTTCATTTCTCACCTCATAATCTTGCAGGTCATATAGATATATTTACCTACATCTCTACCTACCTAAACAAACTATATCCCATGACTGCTTATTTGTGCACCAATATAATTCAAACAAGAGCAACAGGCAAGGGTTGAAATACAAGTTAAATGATAATCAAAATAGCAGGGAGTGGGGGAAAGAAGGGGAGTTCCTTTCATGAGGTTTCTTCACTATTGAGATACTTAAAATCCACGTGCTGGAGTTCTGCGCTTCTGTTTGTTGATCTGGAAGAAAGGATATTGTTTACCTCATGTGGGTATTCTGACAGCTAAATATGTTTTGAACAAACCACTCTTAACTCTTTGAAGTTATGTGCTAGGATAAAACATTCTACTGTAAAAATTAAACTTTTAAAGTACAGATTAATCTTCAAAATTTCCTTCTATTCCTTGAGAGGATTTTGGGGTTTTAAAGATTTCCCAGAGTGGTTTATGTGAGGAAAAGACACTACTACTGTAGTCAGAGTGCTTCTATCAATCCTCATGTCATAACCATAGGTTCAGAAAATAAACCATTCAACGAACTGAAAGGGAAACGCTCTCAGGAGATGGCATTTACGCTGTAACCTGTTTGGCTAAGATTGAAATAGAACACTGTGTCCGGATTAGTGGCATGTTCCTCAAATTCACACCATTTATGTATTTCTAAATGATGCAACTGCTTTTAACTGTTAACTGAAGATTACTACCCCGAAACATGGAAATGTTAACTGTTATTTGCTATACATAGAGCATTTTAAAACTGTTTATTCCAACAGCCACATTTTAATGAAGCAGCTTTAAGACTTGCTCTATTAGGTAGTGCTTGTTAGGGTTTTTTCTAACTTTACAGTGTTTAGTTAGGGTCAGTTTCATTTACTTCAGTAGTTGGGCTGCTTACCCCTCATTAACAGAAAATACTTTCTACACAAATAAGTCTTTTGTAAGCTCCTGAACGGGATATATACAGTTTCCTTTTGTATCCTGGAATATTGGGTGATGCATGAATGATCTGAAAATTTGTTTTAAAGCATTTCCACACTCTATGGGCTAAAAAACTTCAATGTTACTCAGCTTACTCAATCAGACTGGCACAAGGCTCAAGTATAGCTAGAAAGCCTAGTAAATACAAATTTTGCTGCCATTAGTAAATGGCAGAGGGCTTTGCAATGACCAGGGCAGGGCAGGATCTCAGGACTTAGCTAAGCTTTCCTTGGTCTGAGGTGGTTTTAACAACTGTCAGTCTAGTGGCCAGCTGGCTCTGGTGTAACCTCCTCTAGAATCAGCACTGTAATGTCATATAAAATAAAGGCCTGGCAAATATTGAATGCCACTCATTCAAAGTGTAAAGTTTTGATTTGGATAAAAACCTAAGTTATGTAAATGTTCACCTTTCCCACAGAACTCTTTTTTCCACTTAAAAGATAATTATTCACTGTTTCTGCTGGTATCGGATCCGAAGTACGGCCTTGACACACTGTAATTCACACTATGTAAAATCTTTATGTGCTATAGCAGATCTAAAGCGATTAACATTTCCTCACGGTCTTGCTTTAGAAGCATCCATACATTTTTTAATCCTTCTTTTTTTTTAATAGGACATTGGTATGGAAAAGGGCAGTTAGCCACGTTTTCTGTCAGGATGTAGCAACCACATCTTACAAAATCCAGTTTTCTTTATTCAAGTGAAAACCTCCACTGAAACAAAAAGGCTGCCACTTGCAGGAGGTATGGATCTGGCTCAGCATTGTTGAAACGAAGCAAACACTTGACTTTAAAGCTATCCTCATTTTTGTCAGTGTAATTACGCATCACATAACTAGGCCAGGTGTGCAATATTAACAAGGATGTGAACATTTGCATTAGAAAACTTGACTGTGGCATAAAACCTAGATGGAATTTTTAAGCGCTAACAAGAAGTCTGTATTCCCTGGATTTTATTTCAGGGCTAGTTTAGTGTGATTGAACTACAGTTCTGTACAGAATATTTCATAAGCAGTGGGAAAGGGTGCTTTCTCCAGTTTATGCCTTGCAGTTGCTGCTGACTTCAGTAGCCTTCCATTTCTAAATGACTTGAAATGTGTCTTGCAAGGTATTACAATAGGCATGCCAAAAGACAGACAAAACTGATCTCCAGGTTAAAAGAACCAACATTCTGGTATATCACTTTGGGTACCTTCCAGAAAACCTGATGAACTATTATAACCAAGAGCAGCAATCTGAATTAAGCACTCTGCTAATAATGACTATGAAAATGGCTATTTAACTAATCAAATACTTAACAGTGGTGTGTAAACTACATCTGTATGACATTTATATTGTTGAACACATTAAAATTGTAAACGAGTAAAAAAATATAAAGCTGCTGAGAAAAGGGAAGCAACCTGATTTTAGCATGCTTCATCTGCAATGCCCGTCTATAATAATCAAGAAACTTAATGTTAATAGCCATTTCATAGCTGATTTCAATGCAACTGCTTGTATGAACAAATAAAGTGAGAAATCCCCATGGACCTCAAACAAATTATTAGCAAATTAAACTTTCTCCTTTCCAACTACTGTTTATGTAATGCAAGAGAACCTACTGACAAGGAAGAAAATGAAGTGTGTGCATCTTTCTACATTTACAATAGAGTTAAGCTTGTAGTATTTTACAACACAAAACTTCTACCAGTATTTAAATATGATATGTGCTGCCACTCTATCACACAGCTTTGACACTTAGAAGAATATATTCTGAGTTTCATTCACTGAAAAGGTAAGACTGTTGTAAAAGCAGAGAGTAAACTGAAAGGTACTGAACGGCACATTCTTATGTTAGGAATTAACATATCCTACCAGCATTGGCAACACTGCTGAGACTTCTAAATTATTCAACATCTACAACCAACATGCCAAGTTTCAGTGGAATTTTTTGTGCTTTTGTAAGTAAATTCCTACCTTACCCAATCAAGTTTCTAACTTTTGACATGCTATTGACTAAGACTTTCAAAAAGTTACCTTCAGCTTGCCTGGAAACACTGTCCCTGTGCTTCCTTAAGGAAAGTATCAGCAACTTGAATCTGCAATTCATGACATAATTTCTTCAGTCTTCAGATTTACCACATATCTTATAACCATATTCTGTCTTTAGAGTCTTTGGCTTTGAGGAAACTAGAGGAAACTCCAAGCAACCACAAGCAGATCTGTAAGGACCATACATTTATTACTTTTAATAAAAGTTATCCCAACCCACAAGGCTCAGATGTTTAATTAAAGTCAATGGAAAAAATGCAGTAAGAAATCACAGTAAAATTTAATATTAAACCAGCCTAAAGAAATTCAAGAGAAACCAGAAGGGACTGATAAAATACCTGACTGATGGCAAAGGATATGGTATTTCAAGGAGAAAGGATGTCATGCAGTTTTGTCCGAACATAAAAAAGTGCATGGGTACTACATAACTTACATGCAGGAATGCTGCAGTATTATTGGAATTGCCAAAATACTTGAGAAGACAAATGCTGGTATAGATGATTTAAGGTCTAGGGATGCATTTCACACTATTAGCTGCTCTGATTCTTGGTTTTGCATACATACTTAGAGTCGGTTTAACCCATGTGAAGCACCTAGCTCAGGAATGAATGCCAGTGTAAGTGGAGAAACACGAAGTTATTGCAGCCTCCAATACTCACCCATAAGCTTGAATACAGAGTTGAGTGACTAAGTTGCACTGAACATTCTTTCCCTTCACAATAGTGGCTAAGCGACTAGGCCATGCAGTCTTGTTGAACACCCTCCAAGCCTTTCTGTCTGTTTTTCACTGAGCACTTGCAAAGGCTGTTCTCATTATCTTGATTGGCTTGTCAAGTCTTCAAGCTCCTATTTCTCAGCTCGGATGACTAGATCTTTGCTATCATATTAAGCACAGTGCAGGAAGTGACTGAAAGACTGACAATCATTTTTTGAGGCACTCAAAAATAAGTTTTTCCTGTCTGCAAATTAATCCTGGTGTATTCTTAGCCACTCTCTCTAGCATAGTCTCTCAAATGAGAATTAAACTCTTTGTAAAAGACATAAATACCGCAGCAACTTCTCTGGCAACATTGTTCAAACTCCTTTCTTCTTGGGTTGAACCAGCAGACTGTAACTCAGGACTGGCAGCATGAAAGTTCTGAAAGCTTTTGTAAAAAAGTTGCCACTGAGAAAAAAAAAAACCAAACCAAAAAAAAAAAGTCTGGTATTTAAATCATAATCTAAGTATAAGCAGTAGCTACTATGTAAAATTCTTCAGTCAACATCAGGTGTGATTAAGAAGATATTTCTTAAAACAGTGGAACACAAAATTACAATCTACATTAGAGTTTGATTGATTATAAAGAAGAAATATTTTACATTCCTTGCAAAAAAAGGCTGAAACACAAATATTAATACTATCTAAGACTTCAGTGTGGCTAAATAATTCATAGAAGTTAATTGAATTTTGTTGGTTGGAAAGGGATAGGATTGATTCAGCAATGAGACAGATGAGGTAATCCTCTATAGTCTGACATGAGGATTGCCCTTTTGTACAACCTCTCTAATTTGTTTCCTAATAACATATAGATCAGTCAGCAAACAGTTTCTAGGGACTCCCTAACAGTGGATGGCCCCAGAATCTCCTCGTGTGTATCACAGGGAGAGCGTACAAGTCATCACTAAATGAAATGGTTAATTCAGCACATCTTTAGTCCATGTGTACTTACTCAGAGGTAAATATTCTCCTGGCCTCTCCAGCTACCAAATGGGTATTTAAATGTTACCTTTATACTTTTGTATATTAAAAAGTTCTTCTGCATTGGCCATTTGCATATTACTCTATAATGCAATTTACTCTATAATACAGTTGTCTTGCCCCCAGACATTCCAGAAAATACAATGTCACCTGCATACAAGCTTCAGGAAATCCAAACAACAACCAAATAAAGATAAGAAAGCTGAGGGAAATCAAAACTCTCCCCCATCTAAAATTCTAAGATGGTGACAAATAATTCACTGACAAAACGCTTGTTTCATTACTGTGAAGAATTTACCCTCATGTCAATATCAGCCTACTGATTTTTGACATGTATATACAAGACTGGTAGGAAAAGGAGCACAGAGAAATAGGATACATATGCCCTAAATAATCTGAACTGTGTATGTCCAGATTTGAGTATGTTTATGTGCGATTTGCCAGCTACACCTATGAATTGTGCTGTTAAGTCATCTATACTTATACATTTTAGGAGGAGAAACAGCTGACAGCTTCTAAAAGCAAGTGGTAGTATCAAAAGTAGATCTGGGAGAATCACTGAATCACTCCCACTCCTCTGATTATGACATACATACAGGCATAGCAGCAAAGCAACATTTTCATATATAGTCTTAATATCTCTAATTAAAGAAAAATGCTGATTTCCACAGAGAAACTACAGAAGTGAGAGTCGTTGAGGGAAAAGAGAAAATTACAATCTGGAAACCATGGTTATTTAAACTCATCTACAGCTTAAGGAAATTTATTCTGGTCCTCTCCTGCTTAAATCCCCAATTCAAATCCTAAAATTGTAGTCGCTCATTCACTTTGTGAAACACTGTACCATGGCGAACACTCGAAACTCAGAATATTAAAAAGGTCAAAATAATATTAAATTCAGGGCTTTGTAAAATTAAAGAACAACCTTTCAAAGCACTGACTGGCCCCAGCTCACAGAGAAAACCAGAGGAATTAAAGATCTGTGGTGCTCTGCACTTGGAAGGATTGAGCTCAAGGGGAATTCTGATACTACAGGCTTGTAACAAAATTCAGTAAAAAGAGAAGTGGCTAAATATTAATTCATATCAGTTGAGATTACAAAAGCAACACAAAAGAGAGACTACTGTGAGAAACATCAATCCTCCTTCTGTGAAAAATATTGGAAGGAAAAACAGAACAGCATTAAATTAGATATGCAGCGATTCTCACAATTCACTAAGAATCATTTATTCTGTTTAATAGGATTCCTATACACTTACTGGGAGAAAAATCCTGTGTTTATCTACACAGAAATATGTTACTTATTTAATACACACTTCTCCAACACACACAGCCATGCAAACACAAGCATGTTTTGAACTTAAACAAGTTACTTAAGAAGCTTTTGAGACTCAACTTCTTGGGGTTCTTTGAGCCAACAGCCCAGCACTAGGTTAGATTTATGAGTTCTAGCTCAACATATTTGCAGAGCAGCAGTATAGGCTTCTTTATCCAAAATTTCTGAAAGATTAAAGCATTGAACCTAACATCTTTATTTTATAATCATGTATTTATTATTGACAGGCTCTGCTCCAAAGGCGATAGCTCCCCACAACTTTTAAGCTATTCAGGTTTTTTTTCTGGTTCTCACACATAGGATTTTTTGGCTTGTTCCTGGCTTGTCATTCAGATAAGAAAAGACAGAATAATGCAAGAATTAAATAGAGGCTGTTAACTTGCATCAAAATGAACACGTAGCAAAAAGGTATAAGTGAAAGCTGTTGGTTAAAACCATTTAGCACATACCAGTCAATCACTAGTGTTCTACTGGCTTTTGAAACCCCTTTGTGAATAACTCACAAGTGGAAACAAACTAATCTAACACCATCCAACAATTAGGTTGCATAATTCAAGTAATTTTCCGAGACATCAGCTTTATGCTCATCATACTACTGGACAAAATGCTCATGCGTGGTGTTACATCTTAACATTCAAAGTCCATAGGCTTCTTCAGTCAAAGACACCATTTGCAGGATAATAACCAAGGCAGAAACCTTTGAATCCTTTAAAAGAGTTTGATTTTCAGAGAATGGACTCTATGGGATTTCTGAAAATCTGTGTGTTCTTTCAAAAGGACCTCAACTAGAGCACAGAATGAAGACTTTTTTAACTCGGCTCCTGATTTGGACTTCTAACGTTAAGTTCACTTAAAGACAAGAATAACAGCAGGAAGAAACAAAACTCATAGAATATTTATTGACTGAACACTTGTTTCAAATATTCAGTTCTATGAAATATCAGAGATAGAAAAAGACCATTATTCTGCACAAAGAAATTATACCACATGAAATGAATTCTTCTGCAGGACTTTGTACAAAATACAGGATCAATTCACTGACAAAATCTTAATGAGGCTAATTCTTGGAAGTGTTAAGCATCCACAATTGTAACTGATGTCAGTAAAAAGCTCCTCACTAAGTCAAGGTTCACCAGTCTCCCGGTTGGCTTTAATGGTGTGCTTTATTGTTATATTCTATTATTTTTCCTCATAAAACCAAAAATCCACATTTGCTTTGTTTTAGTTTGTGCTGCGAGCAGAAAAAGGTGATTTTTTTTGTGCGTGTGTGTTTCCTTATGACAAAAAGCATCAAGCTATCATCATCAACATGGAGCATTCAGTTTACCTGGGAGGCTTCAGTACTTTCTCTCACTCCCATCGCTCCATGCTGTAAACGACAAAGCATTGACACCTGTGCATCCACATCTGGAAATCTCAATTTTTCAGAGCCTGATAACAAACCCAAACTTCTACCATGCACATCACGTAAAAGTACCTGCTTTTCTCTTACCTTTCTGCAAGTTACTGTCTTTTTAAAAATTAAAATCCTACAATTTTAGAAGGCCTTTAATGAATTTTTTACCCATGCAGAAATACACAGTAATCTTAGTTCCAAGTACTACTTCTTCCAAGGGCTACCTAGGGTTATTTCCCCCACCTACTTCATGTGTCTTCCATATGAATTTTCACTATTACAACATGTCACAACCAGCTAAGGCAATTTTGCTGTTTTGAAAGGACACAGATAGCATTTCCTTGCACAAATTCTCAAGCACATACCACTTCCCTCTCTTCAGTAAGTTTCAAAAGATTCAAAGCTATTTGTTTTTCTTAATATCTAACATTCTTTTGGTATAGGAAAGTATGAGCAATACAGTACAACCTACAACACTAAGAGTACAGCAATACTTGGAAACAATTTACTTTCAGAACACGTCAAAAAGGTTGTTTTGTATGTTCTGAATTCATTACTCTATTTCCCTTATCAGTGATGCTTTTCAATCACAAGATAATTCCAATACCATCCTAAAATTAAAAAAATAAAGAAATTTGAGATTTTGGTTTTCCTATTCCAGTTGTCACCAGCAGTGAAATGACATGAGTTGCTCCCCTTGTGCAGTGCCACTGTATACCTTCGACTTGTACAATTAAAAGGTATAGGAAGTTGGCGAATGGGTTTTTAGATGAACAAATAGAAGCACTTTATTTCATCTCCACTGACTCTCCAGTACTAAAGAAGGTGGAAACAACCCAAGCAGAAATATAATGGGAAAGCAAAAAATAATCCAGTGAAAGCCTACTTAGTGACCATCCCACACTTCCTATAAAGTCTAAAGTATCTATTTGTTACAGAGTATTAGCAACAGCATGTACAGAGATATGTGCAGTTTATACGGCAACAACCCATCTGTATCAAGATCTCTGAAGTAGATAGATAAAAAGTACCTAAATGCTGCTCTAGAAATATATATTAGAATGATAGGTGGAAGGATCTGGATGGCTTTTTCTCCCAAGGGCACAAACATCCCAGTTATGGGGAGCTGCCATTACAACTTATGCTAGATACAAAATACACAGCAATTGGAGGGAAACAAAATGGAGAAAGGCTTCACTGTTTCTATCAAATAAGAATTTGTTACATCAGTAAAACTGTTTAGAAAGCCTTTGAAAGGGTACAACAAATTTACTGGTATGAAGATGGAACTTGATGCAGTGGGAAGAACTGCAGTCACATGGAAGACTTTTTTTCTGTTTAAAATAGCATGGTCAGAATCAAGCAATTAGTATTACCAATTACATGTTCTTACCACATAAGAGTTAAATCTTATTAGATACATATTTCACTCATCTACAGCTTTCAAATCACAGTAGCGCTAGTACACAAAACAAAGACTTCCGCTGTTTCCAAGGTGATAAATCAAGAAGCAGTATTACATTTAACCATGCCAAATGCAAGGACCTACACCTGGGTCAGAGCAATCCCAGGCACAGCTACAGGTTGGGCAGAGAAGAGATTCAGAGCAGCCCTGTGGAGAAGGACTTGGGGGTGTTGGTTGATGAGAAAATGAACATGAGCCGGCTGCAGTGTGCGCTTGCAGCCCAGAAAGCAACCGTATCCTGGGCTGCATTAAAAGGAGCGTGACCAGCAGGTCCAAGGAGGTGATCCTGCCCCTCTCCTCTGCTCTCGTGAGGCCTCACCTGGAGCATTGTGTGCAGTTCTGGCGTCCTCAACATAAAAAGGACATGGAACTGTTGGAACAAGTCCAGAGGAGGCCACGAGGATGATCAGGGACTGGAGCACCTCCTGTGTGAAGACAGGCTGAGAAAGTTGGGGCTATTCAGCCTGGAGAAGAGAAGGCTGCGTGGAGACCTCAGAGCAGCTTTCCGGTATCTGAAGGGGTCCTGTAGGGATGCTGGGGAGGGACTCTTCATTAGGGACTGTAGTGATAGGACAAGGGGTAATGGGTTAAAACTGAAACAGGGGAAGTTTAGATTGGATATAAGAAGGAAATTCTTTCCTGTTAGGGTGGTGAGGCACTGGAATGGGTTGCCCAGGGAGGTGTGAATGCTCCATCCCTGGCAGTGTTCAAGACCAGGTTGGACGAGGCCTTGGGTGAGATGGTTTAGTGAGAGGTGTCCCTGCCTGCAGCAGGGGGGTTGGAACTAGATGATCTTAAGGTCCTTTCCAACCCTAACAATGCTATGATTCTATGATTCTATATGGCAGGAAGTTCACATTGCAGTTATTTAAGCCTTAAAATCTCCTTTGCTAGAGGATCTGCAAGCCCCTTCTTCCTCATGCCTCCCCTCCTTTTTTCATGCAAAGGACTAACCAGGATAAGGAATGCAGGGAGATATTCCTATTGGTAAGACCTGCAAAGACACCTAAATGCAAAGAAAAACTTTCAGGAAGAACTACCCTCTGTCATGCAACACTAAAACCTTCCAAAGAGCAGGTTCCTGCCTTAGGGAGGAAAAGTGGGTTTTTTGCAGCCTTCCCATCAGGCAGATTCTCAGAAGGTTCTATCAAATTCCTTAAGGGACACCACCTAGCCCTTTCTGTTATGTCTCTACCCTAGTTCTCATCTGACGTTATGCAGAGCTCACACCTGTAATATTTGAATGTTTACTTTTTTAGAATACAGATGTTACATTCATAATATATTTTATTAGAAGATTTAATGGAGGGCAGTGCAACATATCAGTCCTTAAAACCACAGATGACTCAGTTTTGTATGATGATTTATAGATCTCATACAGACTCTTATGCCCTGTACAAACAAGTCTCAGGTGCACAGAAGCTGAGACTCCACAGCCTGTACTGTTGCAAAGGATTCTTGCTTTGCATGTATACCTGCTCTCAACCAAATCTCTTGAAGTTCCTTTGACCCATTCTCCACCTTACCTAGGTTCCTTTGAGTGGTAGCCCTGCTCTCAAGTAGGGAGAAGGTGGTAGATTGCCAAGGATCTATTGAGCTCTTTCTAGAATGGATTGCTCCTCTGCTGTCAATTGGTCAAGTTTCAGAATCAGAAGAGTTCTCCCATTGTACAGGAAACAAGAGTCCATAGTGTTTCACATTATATTCCATCACAGCTTAATAATATGAAGCTTTTATATTTTGGAAAACAATGCTATAGTCTTCTAATGTATATAAAAGAAAGAAACCAGCATCTGAAAAACCAAAATGTCCTTTATTCCCTTTTCAGCATCATAAACTGTGTTTTTAAAATACAGTCTTCAACCTTAGACCTTATTTTTCCCATGTTTTTACTTCCTAAACCAATAAATTATTACTTTCGGGAACCTGGTCATGACAGACCAACTCGTAAGGAGACAGAATGAAAAGCTGATACTATAAGCCACTATGTTATTTTTTAACTCCAAAGCCTCAAATACTTTTAAGACTGTTGCTGGGTTTTTTCTCAGTTTTGGCTGGTTTGTTTGGGTTAGGTTTTTTTTTTCCTCTTTGGTTCCTTATGTCCTGAACAAATGTTTTTATGAGCACAAAATGCTGTTTTTATCGGAAGCCTGGAGGGGTCTGCACAAGTACATTAAGCAGGGTTGTGACCCAAGAGACTAAGGGGCTCTGATCCAGTAATGAGATCATCAGATATACTCCCAGCAGCGCTGAAGATGTGTACAATAAAACAGAACTAACTACAGCATCGTGAAATGCAGATCTAGAACAAGCATATACACAAAGTGATTAGGAAACACAAGACTAAAGAAATAAAGGCTGAAAAATTACTTCCACTCCAAGGGCTGAATGATTATTACAATTTCAACTTCAGAAATACAAACTGCATTAGTAATTTGCATTACTAATACTATCTTACTATCTATGCAGTAAAAAATACAGATTAAAGGCAAAAGAATAGCTTTCAAAATACTGGAAGATTAGATTGAATCTAATCACCTATGAACTATATTTTTTAACTGTATCATAAAGGAAATATATGTACAGTTTTTAATAGAGAACACCTATTAGTTTCACTCTTAATTAAGGAAGTGAGCAGGCAGTAGGTAAATGCTGCTTTACTTAGCATTTCCACAGTAAGGAGATTTTCTGGCTATAAACTGCCTTAAGGATAGAGAAAGAGTTGTCATTACAGTGAATTCTTAAAATATGAAAATGGGAACTGTTTTTATATAGAGAATAATAGATTAGTGACAGCTCTTTTGAACAGTAACCAGTTGGTGGTCAGTTATTGGAAATATGATTATCCCAGGCTGCATCCTGTTTAAGGGAGAATCCTTACCTGTGTCAACTCATCAGTTACCATTTAATAAGAAGAGTTACTCCTGTTTAAATGTTCAGCATGGATAAATTCAGACATTAACATAATGAAGTCTAATACCTCAATAAAGGGCAGAGGTCAATAACTGCTATGAGCCATGTCCTACATTTAGCCAGTCCTTTAAAGTTTATGGGGGAGACACAGGCAAGAGGGACAACATTTCAAGGAAAGACAATCAGAAAATAATGGTCTGCAATTGTAATTTCTTTTTTACTTAGTAGCTATGTGATCGGACACTTTTTGCCTAGCATATGTGGGACCTAGATTCGATTCTTCCTCCAAAAGTATATGAACTCGTAACTCTGCCTCCCAGGAAAACTCTCCGATCACCACTTTTTAGTCCATTTTTTGCTGGATGCTCCCAGTCTATCAAGTGAATGCTTTATATAAAATTCATTAACTAGAGCAGGAGCTAGAAGATCCTGGAAATCTTTTCTCCACAGTGATTATCTTAGCTCTCGGCCATCACATCATTTGTTCAGTTTGTCTTTTTAAGCATTTTGTACAAAAACTGAACAGCTCAGCTGAAGGCACTGAAACATATGCTTCATTATACACATGTACAGGAAACATCCTTTTCTAAACTTTACTCCTAATTCAGCACAATTAGCTGAAAACTCTGAACACAAATATCGATATAAATACCCACAAAAGTTCTCATGTTTTCCAGCACCTACAACTGGACTTTGATTTCGGCTTCAACGTTCATATCATATATGTGTTTAGCCTTCAGCAAAGTCAAAAGCATATATTAACTTGAGAGCTTTGCACTATGACATTTGAGAAGAACATACTTCTTGAAAAGTAAATGATTTACATTAGCTCAGGTGTACAGGAGTTACTGAAGCTCAGTCTAATACTGCTTAAGAAATACTTTAACTGCCTTGCTGATCAGATAACTCTACCCTTGCAGAATGTCAACAGCTAATCATATTCTCTCTCTACACTGATACTATACTAAGAAATTGACTTTGCCATCTGGCTTTCTAGAATTTTTATCAGGTCTTTTTAATTAGGTTCAAATCATTGATTCCCATTGTTCCCCAGCTTCTATCTTTTTCAGTACCATTAAGACTGAATCCGTTTCCAAAGAGCTGCAGTGTTCTCAAGTGGAACCTAAAATGAACAGGATTTTCCCACAGGTTTTCACACCTTACATCTGCTAGCAGAAGTCCTGTCATGCTTGCCTAGTAGTGCATATAATTCAATTTTTGTTTTATTAAGATATGAGGATGACCATTCCATTAAAAAAAAAATAAAATCAAACAACCTGAATAACTCCAAATGAAAAAGCGGGCCCAAAGCTTACAAATTAGAGACATTTGCAAGCAGGCTGGAAGGTTAGGTTTCTGTAATTATGTTGAACATATTTAAGTCAAAGTGGTTGGTTGTAAAGACTTTCCTAGACCAGGCTGTATTTGCATGTTAGTTTGCTTGTTCTACTCTGTTGCTGTGCTAAAGGAATTCATGTAGCATTTCAAGCATAGTAAAAGTTCATAATGTCCAAATATTGACATACACTTCAAATACAGACACTGTAAATTTCAGCTCTCAGAGCAGAAGCCCCTGCAAGACTATCTCTTTAAAGCCTTGCACAAAATAATAATTAAACTAAACAGCATACAAGACTTCCTAGGCTTTCTCACTGATGACCAAATAAACTAATTTGGTATTGTCGTGGTTTAAGCCCAGCCAGTGCTGAACATCAAAAACACAGCACTGCACGAGCTACTAAGAAGGAGAAAAATGACTGCTACGGCTGAACCCAGGACAGGTATGAACGCTGACAAGCATGTCACTTAATAATGTAACAATAACAGTGCTTATTTCAAAAGAAAAGACCTACAGCACAGTAAACTCAAGGCATAAGGATCAAAACACAGTGGTACTTTGCAATTAAAGCCAGTCAACCAGCACATGTCTACCCATTGGTATGAAAAGGGAAGGAGAAGGTAAAGGGCAACTTCCACAAGTTTTCATGGTAAGGAGTCCTTCCACCTAGTTGAGATGCACGCTCTGGACACTTTGATTGGGATGTATTTGTTTGGAGCTTAGAGTAAGCAAGTGGTAAAGAAAAACAGCAAACTGAGTTTGTAGGTATGGTGCATAGTGTGTCTCTTGAGTAGGATTGCTGGTAATGCTTGATAATCCCAATGTATTTACTTCCATCAAATAAATACAAGTCAATGATTTTGTGCTAATTTTTGATCCAAAATGTTCCCCAAATCATTTCCAAAGAACTCCTACTAGACATCTCTTGTTAATTTTCTACTCATGTAGTTTGTCATTACTATCTACGCATGGGGCCTTTTACGCTTGTTATTCTTTCTGACATTAACCTCCAATTTATCAAGAATTAAATATTGCTTTCTATCTTGACTGCAACCCTTCTCAGATTACTCTTGTCTGAAATCTGACAAGCACATTATCTTTTCCATCATCCTGATCATTAATGAACAAATTTAGCAGAACCAGACCAAAGGTCAGATTCCTAACAAAACTCGCTTAATACAACCTACCAAACCAAAGTGCTTTTTGAGTGCCCTTTTTTAACCATTAACCCAAGGTTAATGTGTAAATTTCCCTAGCCTACACAGGAGGAAGTTGTAGAAGCCTCAAGAGCTCTCTTTTTTTTTTTTTTTAAATCAAGATACGCATCTAGCTTTTCTCTTACAGCCAAAGGTTTGTTATCCTTCCATAGAAGAAAACTGGACTGGCTTGATGAGACTTGTTCTGGACAAACCCACCTTAATGGTTTCTTGTGATCTTGTAGGTGCTCACAAGTACTATGTTTGGATTACTGTTTTCCCTTAAAGTGAGCTGCCTCACCTTCAATTCTCCTGCTTTTATGTTTTCAGAGCATCAAGGATGCCTCTCCCAATCTTCCACAGCCTCACCTATCTGCCAGCATCTCTAAGAGAACTGTTAATGGCTCCGAGATTGATTCAGCCTGTTGGATTAATTTAATGTGGTCCAACTAACTCGAAAAAAATGTAACTCTATTTTATGTTCTTCTTCTATTATAGCCTATTTTGCATTTTGGCATTAAAATTAATTGCCTCATTCAAGTAATCACAGTTGGCCTTTTGAAGGAAGGAAAAACATCTCAAATACTTGAACTGTCTTGGACTTCTTGCTCAGTAACTTTTTATTTTCACTGAGTAGAGATTAGAAAAAAAAACCTTTTCCATAGTGGTAGCAGGCAGAAATGATGTCTGAATACTGTTATTTGGCTGCAGAATACTTTTACATTTTGAACACTCACTTTTCTATTTCTGTACCATGCACTTGCCCTCAGTAACCTTAGTTCTTGTATACTTCATTTGTAAGACAATTTAACAATTCATGGTTTATCCAAATTGGGCTCCTGCTACACTTTCTTTCTCTGTTCTCCACTCGCACTAAAAGAATCTAGTAAAACCTGTTGTTTCTTTGCAGTCTTTCACCTAACCTAAGTTCACCTATTGTTTTATTAAATTATCTTCCTTTCTTTCCCAAAGACCATGAACTCTATTACCTTATGATCCACCTTCCAAAGCTGCATTCCACCACCATGTTCCTAACAAATTCTCCCCTGCTAACTTCTCTCCTGTCTTGACCAGCCTTCCTTTTCTTTGCCAGTTTCAGTAGGTTGGTTTGTTTAAACCAGTGAAAACCAATGGAGTCTATACTCTAACCATACATGTTGCAATAAGTAAAGTGAACTAACAAACCTGCAGTTTAATGTAAGTTCACAGAAAGTTCCCAAATCTTGGCCTTCCCTATCTGGGGGCGTGCCTTAGACGTATACCATCAGATTGATTTTATTCCTTTTGCCATACATTTACAGACACTTAAACTCTGTCTGTGTTCCAGACACAAGAGCAGGTTATTGTAAGAGAACATCACCTTACTTGTTTTCTTTGGAAAGCTATACTCCTGTTAAATTCAAATATTACTCAAGATTTATATTATGTGAAATATTCATTCTAGTTTCCATACACCAATCATAAGCCTGACCCTGCACTAAGACTTCCTTAGTCTATGTATATTTCTCACATTTCTTTCTTATGCTTTCCATAGGCAGGCAGATACACAAGATGTTTGAATGAGTACTATTACTCTTCTGCTTGTTCCTCTTATGCACCATTATGAATAAACTTCTCTAATTTATAGTCCCCATTCACTTAGTCCTTTTTACAGATGCAAGCGGTATATCCTCCTCTAGAGGATGCTCAACCACTCAAATACTTCAGCGATTTCTTTGAAATTGATCAGACATTCTTTTATGATTCATTGTTATATGACTTTTACCCCATTCTGTACTAATACATTTGAAACATGCCATTTTCTATCCTGTGAGAGGCTACCTTGCTTTCTTTGTTGTTCTAAAAGACAGCTACACTTTTATCTATAATACTACATAGTATAATATAACACCAGTGCAGCCAGAAGCCAGTTGCTTACAGAACTAAAACACAGGTTAAATCCACATCAGACTTCGTAAGTGATCTAGATTCATCAACACAGGTACAGAAGCGCTGAGACAGGTTCATGCTTTTAGTGCAGAGGATGAAGGGCTCTACAGAAGGACTGCAGAATAGTCTTGACACATTTTACCTGGCTTTTATTGACTGATAAAGCAACACAGTTCATCTCTTCAGCTTCTTAAACGGGTTTTTGACCTTCCAGTGAATTTGCCTATCATAGTCAAATAGGTAATCACAGCCAAACAAAAGTCCTCAAGTATTTTACTCAGGTGAGAGCAATGACCTAAAGCACTCCTGCAACTACTTCAAGACAGCAGAATGAAGAGCCAGGCTCTTATCTGCTAAGCAGCTTTCCTTGTTGTGAGGAAATCAGTAACACCTGAAGATACATTCTCAGCTCCCCCTTTGAAACCATCTCCACTTTTCCTGCGTTTACCATAGTTTACCTTCTTCCCAGATCAGTTTCCTTCACAGCTATCCAACTACCCAGCTCCTCGCAAGAATAAGACCTATTTCCCCATGGTATTTGAACTAAAACACACAATTTCCTTCTACCCTGCAGCATCCACTGGGATAATTTCTCCATGCAGACCTTGCTCATGGGTGTGTCTATATTAAACCTCCTGATATGCAGATAGACTCCACAACTCGTTGAAGTTGTAAAGTAGGTATGCTTTTATTCAGCGCTGAGACACATGGGGGATAGCTCCTCCAAAGGCATGCGTGCCTCAGTGTTGTTTCCTTCTACATTTATTCTCTAAAGTTATATATATTCATAAAGTTGCACAATACGCCTATACATATTCATGTCCTATCCCCACTTCGTATTATAATGAGCTAGAAGGTCCTTTGAGCCTGTGCAGTGCCTCCCCAACCCTCCATCTTGAGGGTCTCAAGATGAAGTAAATGAGTCTTCCTCAAACCTGAACTTTTCACCTCTAGCCCTCACGCATGCTCTTTGGGAGTCCGGCCAAAGTCCAAACCACAAAGGTGGTCTTCACTGGAACTAAGTAACTGTTCCTCCCCCTTACCAATAGCCTACTGTCCCGGTACTGCATGGCAAGCTTGACAGGTATTTGCAAACAACGCTTTCTGTTAAACAGGCAAAAATCCTTTATCCCCTCTTGCACAACCCCCTTGTACATTGGTCTGCATCACTCCATATCTGGCTTTGACTGCAACGATGGAGATGGAAGCAGAGTTCTGGTTTTGCAGGCCACCAGCCACCTCACCCTGCGACGTCCAACACGGTTACGGAGCCGTCCGTCTGCCTGCCCCCAGCCGCTCCAACGCTGCAGGGCCAACAGCGGTGCGCTGCACCTCAGCCACGAGACAAAGAGACGCTCGACCCGCGCAAGGACTCACCCTCTGCCGCAGACGGGTCCAGGCGCCCGCTCTGACGCCTCCTTCCCCCCCAGCTGCGCGGCCGCAGCTCTGAGGCGGCTCCGCGCTGTGCGCTTGGGCACCGCCGCGCCCCGCGGGAACGCCGCTTCCGTCGAACGCCGCGGCCTCGCGCTGAGACCGTTGCTGACGCCGCGTGCCCCGCGCTGCGCATGCGGCTCCCCGCTGCGCCCCCTGCAGGTGACGGCGCGCCACAAACAGCAGCCGTGGATCCCATCGGGTCAAGCAGGCTGGGAGCCCTTGAGGCTCGTCCAGTCCAGCCCTTACCCCAGCACGGCCCAAGCCACCACTAACCCATGGCACTGAGGCCTCGTCTCCACGCGGTGTGAACACGGGCAGGGCCGGTGACTGCAGCCCTGCCCTGGGCAGCCTCTGGGGAAGGAATGTTTCCTAATACCCCGTCTAAGATTTTTTCCTAGTAATTCGCACCAAAAATACCCTAAAACCGCAACCACCCCCATTACCTGTCTCATGGCTTGGCACATACCAGTTAGCAGATTAAATCTGCTCTGCCAGGAGGCCGGCGCTGCAGCCCCATCCCTCGGCGCAGCTGTAGTACCGGATGTGGCAAGTAGCGTCCCCATGCGCTGTTAACCTTTTCGGACCCGGGGAGAGCAGATGGTCCCAGATTAGCTGCTGACGAGCTGTTAATGCAACGATCCATCAATGCCTTTAATTACAGTTTTCTTGTTTTCAAAACAGCCCATATTGGATTTATTTTTGTAAGTGGAACATAAAATAAACTGCTCTGTAAACACGGAACGAACCTATAAACACAAACAGACCTAGGCAGTGTTGTTCTTCCTCCCCTGTGAAAACTCCATTGAACCTCATAGGAGTGTCAAAAAGACACTGTAAATATAGGTGATCTTAATGCTCCTTTGGACCACCTCTACTGAGCACATCGTTTTAATCACCTGCTCCCAGAAACCATAAATTATGCACTATGTAAAAATCTCTAATTAAAAATATCTTCTTTCTTAGCAAATGCAATTTAAAAAATGTATCATTTTCTGCTTTGGGAGAGAATAGGCATATTTCCATAAATACCTTATGGATAAAAAATTACCTTTGCCTTCACACAGCTAGGGTATTGCCTTGGTAAACTCTCTCAGGATACTACAGTGAAAGCTATTTCATTCTTATTTTAATTACAGTGAATCACTTCTTAAATGAAAAAAGTCTCGCACAGATAACAGCTTCACCTACCAAACCTCCTCCCTTCAGGAACCAGTTGATAGCCAATCCAATTTAATACAGTCCAAGCCATTTCATGAGCATGTTATCTGCGCAAGTAATTCTGTCAGTCAGATGTGCACTTCCCGGCAATGAAGTGACTTTGTTTCTCCTGTGTTGGATGCTACGCTGCTCCCAATTTTTGTGCAGGGAAAAGCAGGAGGAAAGACTAATCATGAAGCTCTGCTTTCATTTTTTACTATATCAATGCCGCAGATTCAGGTTTTTAAGTTCATGGTGGGATTTTTAACAAAGACAGGAATAAGCTGTACAGTAAAGCATGAAATGGAGTTACTGGAAATGCACACATCTTTGGAAAGATTTAGATACGTGCATTAACGAACGGAACCTGCAACTGTGAAGTATTTTAGTATCATCTCTAAGGAAAGGTTATGATAACCTTCTTTAATGTGTGATAGTTGAATTCTTATGAGTAAGTATTTTTAGGGAAGACAAGTCTACAACAACTCTTTGCCACAAATTCACCTATAAACTCCTGAAACATATCAGTTTTATAGGCGAAAAACCCTTGTAAGGTGAACAAACCTAAAAAGAAGCCATTTGGGCATCCCTACCGTTTTCCTCCATTGTATTGTCTGGAATTACATCAATTTACATCAAACATTAGGATTTTACTTCCATGAAGGTAAATAATGGCATATGAAATGATGAAAAGTCTGCCATTTTACACCAAGCCCATGGTCAAATTCAGAGACAACTGTGCTACACAGCAGCTGCTTTTATCTGCTTAAGACCACACGACACTAACCTCAAATTCAAAGCTAAAAAGGATAGTGAGTTTAAAACTGACTTTCATGAGATACTTTCATGTATTTTCTCCCACCATGGTCTTCTCTAGAAGTCTTCCATCCAAAAAGGAACTAAAATTTTTATTATATATGAAGAATTCAAATAAAATCTTATTGTTGCAGGAAGGAAGGTTTGGAAGAAAGAATACAAATCTCTACAGACTTTGGAAGTTTCAATACAGTATTATGGATAACTTACACTTTAATGATTAAACATTGATTAGTTTTGGATACCTGTAAACTCCCATTCATTGCTACTGGAAAAGTTACTCTTAACTGGAGGTGAACAAACGTATTTCTTCATTCACACTTCTCCATTAAAGTTTAGGGGTAGTGCAATGAAAATATGGATTTGATGCATAACCCTCACCACTTAAGAACTAATTAAGATTTTTTCACCAATCCTTTTTGTCATAAACTCCTTTTGCTACCAATTTTAAGCACTTTCTAAACTAAAAAGATTCACTCATAGAGCACCATCAGTGCTGTACCTTCTTGCAAAAAGAAACCCGTTTGCCATAGATTAGGAGTGTTAATCCTCAGGCTGTTACAAACACCTATGACTGTTTTGAACAACATCTATTTGGCTATCAAAATGGGTAGAAGGGTCAGCATCTCAAACTATTCTGTTGTACTCTTAGTATCTGCCTCTTAATATACCCACCATAACTCACCTGCCATGTGCTGATGACAAGCTCATGACAAGAGACATGCTGTTCAACCCAGGGTAACATGATTTAGACATATGATGGTACCTGAATAAAGACAAGACAACCATTAACATACTGATTCAAGGTCTCTACAGTATATTGAAATGTAAGAAATCGTTCTAAGACGTTGCTACAGTACAGTCCTACTGTAGGGGGACTGGGGTTATGGCAAGTTTTAGTGTGCCCTGGTAACCAACTACAGCTGAATTCTGGAATATAAGGTGAATTCTGAGCATGTAGCAACAGGATCATAAGCAATTTATGGTTTAAGGGATCGATCTAATCACCTATTTAAACAAATGAAGGGACAGTAAATAGGATCAGAATAAAAAAGATAAAAAGTTATTTATCATTAATAAAGGCAACAGAATTGCCAGGAAAGAGGAGGGGAAGTAAGTAAACAGAATGGGGGAAACTATGGTATTCCTCCTGAATTATTTGGTACTTCAAAATGGCAGACAAACATAGACGTTTTGCCTCAGGGTCTACTCTTAACAGAGCTCAGTGGAAACAGGAGGTAAAAGAAGTCAGGCAAAAAACGGTGTAACAATAAAGATGAAAGCCAGATTATAGATATGTATATATATGTGTGTATGTATATATATGTGTGTGTTCACAGACATGCATACTAATCATGTGCCAAACGAAATCTGAACACACAACCTTCTTAAAATATGCCAATCACTGCTAAGCATGGCATAGAACTATAAAAAATAGTAAACGTTTAATAAGTATTTTGAACCCATTAAAATATATACTGCCACGACATGACCTAACAGACTGTATTAATAATGTATCAACCCATTCCAAGGGCTCTTTCTGTCATGGCCCCTGAACTTTTCTTCAGTGACTGCTCAGAATCAGTTGTAATTTATTCTGATGACTGTAACTGCTCTGCATTTTTGAGGCACTAAAGCTATTCTTTATTAGTGACTATCGTGTACCTTCACCAGTTTTTAAATAGTATTTTAAATGAGTGTTTACCACAATATCTCTGACAGGCAATAGTGCCTTTCATGTAAAGGTCATTGGATCACTTCTGGCCCTAGATAGTAAAGGCTGAAAGTCATTGCTGCCCAATAGCTATCTTGTACCCTGTATGAAGTGAATTGATGGGTTTGGTAGAGCTTTAGTGGATAAATATCCACATGACAAACTATCACCAGAATTGGCATTACTAATGTCATTCTCAGCAGAAGGTCAAGGAGAGTTGGCTTAGAGACTAAATAGTGTTTGCAAGCCTAGAAGGCAAGATAAAAACAGACTAACTAGGTGGTCTAGGAAAAGAACCAGTGCTTTCCTATAGCAGTTTCAGAGCTGTTGACCCAAGGTTCTTAACACACTAAATTCACTTCCCAAAAGAATATAAAACTGGGAGGATTTCTAAGACAACTTACTATTGATAAACTGAGATTTATTTGCAGTAAAGTTCAAAGATCCAGGAAGCATATAACATTTGACTGTTGCAATCTCCTCAATCAGTCTCTACTTTATAAAATCAAATTAATTGAAATTAGTGAAGAAAACAGCTGATGTGGTCTTTCCATTATCCAATCTGCCAGCACAAGTTTATCCTTTGCTTTGCAATGTCCAAATCATTGTATACATTCCAGTGACACCATTTCCACTAAATAGTTTTTTATGTGTTTTTTCTTTAGACTTTGTTTAGACGTTCTTGTTTAGAAATATAAAATTTGAGCTTACAAGACTTGTTTGGAACCATATGTACCCATTTTGTGAACAGCTGAGAGTTTTCTTCTCCTCCACTTTGTACCTCTTGAATACCATGCAGAAAAAGAAGTCACTCTCAGACCCTTTAGAACGTGTTGCTGGTTTCCAAAGCAGATTCGTAGTGTTTGCAGCACATCCTCTCAGGAAAGGTCGCCCTTTTTCTGCACTCAGAGTAGCATTTGTGTAAAATAAACACTGTAGGTTTAAGAAAACATTTTATTCGGGCATGTACTCACAGCGCACAGCTCATCTGCCGCGTACGCAATTCCTTCTGTGTACATGACTATGCATGCATTTTTTCTAGCCAAATATATCTAGCGTACCTAACCATTTATACAAATAAATGAATGTGTTTCTTGGGTTTTTTTAAAACCAAACTCTAGTGCTATGTAAGTCAGTGGATAACTGATGGTAGCGAGATTACATGCCCCTGAGAATGACAGCTCTGATTTTTTACATTCTGTTACCTCGGGTCCCTTCTTTTAGAAGCTAATTCTGGACAAGGGAGAGCTCCTTAATGAAAAGCCTGTTTGACATAAGTGGGAAAAAAAGACCAAGAAAGTTTAACAATGGGTGAATACAGTTTAATATAAATTCTACCTCTGGTGATATTTCCGCTTATGGGACAGTGAGCTATGCCTTCACAAGCCCATCTGGGATAGACTTAATGCTTCAGAAAGTTACGGTTGTCTGTATTTCTTCTGGAACTGGGATAATCTAATGGCATCCCCAACTAGGAAGGGTTTCTTTCCATGGTGTTTTCTCTCCTAAACAAGAGGACCACGTGAAAGACCTCCTCCAAACTGTACAGAAATCTGTTTAAAAAAACAGGTAGGCAAGGCAGGAAGAGGTACAAATTCCTCTTTATTTATGCCACATGGCAGAAAAGTGAACTAGAACATGAAAGTATTATTTTGCAGGAGAAGGCACTGATCTCAAAGATAGGAGTGAATTCCAATGTAAGAATGACTGAGCTTCAACAAAGGAGTGAACTTACCAGCATGATGTGGGCTCTGTAGTTGTCATTGCCCTCTCCTCCCTCTCTGGGCCTCCCAGCTACCATGGAATCTCTGCTGTGTCCAGAATTCCTTGATACAATGGGCTGATCTGATTGAGCTGACTCCAGCCTGTGTTTCTTTAATAAACTAGATACCCCAGCCCTGAAACTACACAATTCCCTAAGCATTTAGTGCAACAAATTGACTCCAGGATTGTTTCAGGTGATTGTACATATCCTGCCATCCGTATGCCTTAATATTTAATAGAATTAATTAAAACAATTGCCCGGCTCTTCCATTCAAGTCATTACAGTCTATAAAAGAGAGTTATTGAGGTTGTTTACTGACTCTGACAGAAATACCAAGATAAACAGACATATTAAAATGCATAAACAAGCTCTCTTTTGTAGGCACCAAGTTTATTTTAACAGTGTCAATAAATGTCTGCTTCTATGGCTTCAGCAGTAACTAATGTTCACCAGGAGGTACATTTTAGAAACAAGAACAAGGCAAAAAACCTCTATAAACACAAATGGGAAGATTAAATGTGGAGTGAAAATTAAATCTGTTAGGAATTTTCCTTGAATTTATATAAATGAGTAATTTGGGAAAAGCACTGCTTCCATTTTGTCGCAGGATGGAAATCCAGTTTATAAAGAGATTAGAAAGGTAACCAATTTGCTTATTAAAAATATGGGAAACATGAATGACAGAATTACTGTGTTATTAAAATCTAATTTTAGATTATAATTTATAGGATGAGAACTGCTTTTTCTTAATCACGCTCACGGCCATGGAACAGCTTTAGCAAAGTATATTATTACATAATTTTATCATGCCATTAAGAAATTAATTCAGAGTATTCCAAATTGCATGAGGCATTATACATATATATATCATTTTACATATGCATATTTATTTATAGACCCCCCCATATTTTATATCAATATCTTCTTTTCCCTCTCAGAGACTAGTCCCAGACTTTATACTCCCATTTCACAGCCTCTCATCTCTCTGCATTATTCTAGTTTGACACTATCTTCCTGTGAATGATAACTGCCAGAAAAAGGAAGAGTTGGGATTGAAAGGTTTCCAAGCTGCTACCTGTCTAATGGCTCCTCAGTTGTCAGAAAGCATCCAGTGTCCCTCCATTTGCCACAGAGCCAGCTCCCTTCTTAGCATCAAGGAGGATTTAGGGCAGCATGGGTAAGACATGCCAATTTAGTAGTAGGCAAAGAGAAAATGAAAAGGAAATATGCAAATTAAGCCATCTTTTCATAGATATCCTAAAATCACATCGCTCGTTGATACCGATTTTAGTAGGAAGAGACTGGGTTAAATCTAAATCCATAGCTCAATTAAGGTGAAGATGAATGAACCAGACCTCATCATTGCCATCATTTCTTTTAACAGGAATATCGCTCCTTCAATCCCAATGAAAATCTAGTTTTAACACCGGTGCTTAATTTACTGTCAAATTAAGCAGGCAGGATTTTCAAATAAGAATAGGATGAAAAGCATGTAATTTAAATCCAGCAGCTCTGTTCCCTTAGTAAGACTGGTCTCTCTGTGCTTTAAAATAAAAGTCAGGGCACAGTCAGACCTGACAACTGACATTACCTGACCTCTGCATTTGTTTATGAATATATGACAGATTTATTTTAAAGAGATAGTCCAAGATGATTCAGATAAGTCACCCTGAATCAACTCCCCACCATGATTAAGTATTAGTGATAAGTGACAACTATTACAGTAACCCCACTGAGAGAAGGCAAAATAAATTTCTCCTTCTGAAGTGCAGTGGTTTGGGTTTTTTACAAAGCCTCATGCCTGAGTACAGAGGACAAGTATCTGAAAAATATGGATGTCACAGGACTCTTACAATATAATTCTCCTATCTGCCTAATTGTCATGGAAAGTGCAGGGAGATTAACATTGATATGAGCGTTACTAAAATTCCAATCACTAATATTCTCAGGAACGGTGTTAATTTTACATGCTAATGAGTAGATAAAGAGAATTAAGACCCCTGAGGGAGAAAAGGAGGTTGACTGAGTTATGAAATGCCCCTAAGACTGCAGTCAAATATGATTGTGAATGTGCTCTGTTTCTGTAAGCTGCCAGACACACTGACTTGCTTTCTGCTTGGGGTAGAGCTGTTCAATTTTATTCTTGTTAATGGTACGGGGTTTATATGTAGAATGAAGACCAGGGTGAAGAGCTGTTCTTATGAATGTAATACTTCATTGATGTAAATAGGGCTTTCTTTAGGGTATTATGGTAAGGTGGCATAATTACAAGTGGGATAATTAACATGGGACGTGCAAATCTTTATTTTCAGGGAATGCTTGATATTGGACACCAAGGAATATTGCCTGAGTATAGTAATATCTTAGTGCTCTCTTTTAAACCTCATCACTGAAAAAGGAATTGATTCCTTTAGGTATTTTAAACCAAACTACAAATACTGCAGTGAAAAAAAGCCCTAACAAACAAATAGGGGGAAAAAAAACACAGTAAAAAAAGCCAAAAGGCAGTCTATCTTGCTCCTTAAACAGAAGGGAAAAACACAGACTGCTACTACTTTTACTACTTTCTTGTTAATAAATGAAGCCTACTGATAAACTTATTGATAGACAGATATTCTGGCAACAGATTGTCAAAATGTGTCACCAGACCACACAAGTAACCCACACTCCCTTACAAGCTGTCTACAAAGTTAATCTAAGAACCTGTAAAATATCCCAGGTTTGGAGAGTATATATATATATATATATAAAAATGGTGGAGTAAATTCAGAATGTTTTAAAAGTTATTACTGCTACAGCAGCAATTGCTCTTTGGTTGCAGCAGCTACTCAGTCATTCTAAAGCAGCAGGAAGAGATGACATCTTAATGATTCCGTGGAGATACTTGAAACCTGAGGGATGCAATCCTGGGCAACCAGCTCTGCCTAACCCTGCTTGAGCAGGGTTTTGGACCAGATGATCTCAAGAGGTCCCTCACAACCTCAGCAATTCTGTAACTTTGTCATTCTCACACTTGAGAATGTTGTTTGCTTTACAGGCATTTTACTTCCATTTAGGTTTATTGCTAGGAAGCCTGAGATGTAAAATGAAAGTTGCATATAAGTAAAAATGTCTCTTTCTCTACCCTCTTGTTTCCAGATGGCTGAGCACTAGACCAAGTGGAAAAGAGGGTATACAGTTACTGCAGAAAAGAACCAGCTAGACCCTTCCCTATATCTCTAAATGGTATTTCTCTAATTACTAGCTATTCTTGATCCCTATCGGTATTCCCTCTATGATGTTCCTGCTTTGTGTAAGAGGATACTGTTGCTTAAAACTAGCACAGAGACTCCACTTTCAGAAAAAGCAGGAAGGTACTTGGCTTAGAAGAGTTTGGCCTCAGAAGAGAGATAGGGAATATTTGCAGGAGAGGTACTGGTAGGAGATGGGTATAGGATACATGGAGGGCAGCTGATAGGATAGAGTTCAAAAAAGAGATATATACATATCCACTGCAGGATCCAGATAGCACATTGAGAAATATAGAGGACAGTCTCTCTTTTCTACATTTCCAAGAGTTAATAGAAATGGACAAATATATAATAGAGTAGGACATAAAATGTCCTAAGAAACGCATCTGCTCTATATTGAACTACATCGATGCACAGGCTTATGTATCCCTTGGGCCAAAGTCTCTTTCAAACTGAATGCTTGGAAGCTGAAGCAACGTTTGCCTAAAGCACCTGTCAAGCATCCATTGAGAACTGAATCATGTGATTTCTAAGTACTTATCATCTTGGGCTACTGTCAAGATCTGGTGGTGACCTGATGTTGAACACTGCAGAAAAAGTATATTCTAATTTTGTTCAGGACAAGCAGGAAAAAGATACTTTGCTTAGGAGACCTTGGCCATGAATAAAGGAAAAGCAAAGCGAAGCCTAACTCAGGAGCAAAGTCACTGGCCCAGGAATTCTACCTTTTCATAGCACCACCTGGACTGAACAATGCTCTTCCTCGACTCTCTGTCTTCTTATCAGTATCACCCAATTTTTCAGATTAAGGCTATGGTCTCTGGCTTGGGTGGTTTAATTTTGACTCTTCAGACACAGTCAGGCAGTGTTTTCCTGTTAGATACATTACAAGTAGTCCAAGCTGCCAGCTGCAGTATAGCTACCCTCTTTTGGCAACGAAAAATTGTCTCGTTTCCCATGCCTTCCTTCCTGCCACCATTCAGGGCCACATTTGGCACAGGACAGCCAACAGGTGTACTTCATTGTTCAAAAGACATGAGGCATCAGTGCTTTGAAGATGTCAGTGTGATGGGTCTCCCAGCTGCAAATCAGGCCACTCACCTTATTATGCAAAGTGCCTATGTACAGCTATTACTGCTTGGCATCTCTGCCACAGTGAGGTGGTCCAACCAATTAAGATGCACAATATCTGATGAGAATGGACATGACTGCAGGCAGCCAAGACTCCCTGCATTCTCTTAAAGCTTTTCTTCTTTAATCAAAGTTGGATTTCCGAGTCAGAAACATGAAACTGTCTATGTCTGTATTAAGCTTACACATCTAGTGGTAAGGCACAATAATAATCTCCTATTTTTCTCATTATTTTCTGTGATTTAGAAAATACAGATACTGAACAGATTCAAATGTATGAAAAGAGGTATCCTAAATACATATCTGTCTACAAAACTGAATAGTAAAACCAGCTGAAGAACGCAGCTGTGTTTCAGACCAGCAGGCTGCTAAGAACTAAAAATGTTGTGAGGACTCTTGTTTGAGGTATGACTAAGGAGTCCATGGACTGCAATACAACCATGTACTTTACTTTTGCATCTGTGAAGGACATCCTTCCTAAGTGTGATTATGAATGGCAAGAATTTCAGGGATCTTGTCCAACACCACAGCTGTGCATATCCCAAAACTACTTCTTTCCAGTCCAACAGCATTCCAGAATTAGAGAGGTGAAGGTCTGAGGAGCATGCCCACGAGGAATAGCTAAACTGCAAAAGGAATCCCTTCTGCATTTTGCGTGACACTACCTCTGTGTAGTTTTCAGATTTGAAACCAAAACCATGTTCTTAAAACACGCAAATGGAACATTCACTCGAACGGAATCTGCACAAAGACACCTTCCAGAATAATTTGAAAAAAATCAAGGCAGAAATGAAAGAGGCACCACACAGAAGTGGAACAATTAAATTAACAAAGCAGATGCAAAGCTTAGTTTTATATCCCAGTCTAAGCAAGCCATGCAGGATGCTGCTTCTGCTCTGATACATCAATGTAAGCATAATTTCACTGAAGTTGGTTTAAAAGCCTGGATTTCCACAGAAAATGTTTGTTTTGCTCACAAAGACTTATAAATAAAAAAAAAAACAATATTAGACAGTAGAAAATGAGTAAAATGAGCTTTAAGAACCAAGACTTGGCTTAACGGGAATTTAAGGATCTTTTTGTTCCTTCTACTACAAAAATAATAAAAAAAAAGAGCAACTAGAAAGGTGGATATTTCAACAGAATATAAAAATAGCAAATCATTGTTTGAAAAATGCTCTCTTTTGATTTGCCAGAAGAGCTTGGTTTTGAAAAGCAATTCTAAAGTATTTCCTCTTAACTGTGCTTGCTATATGGAAAAGGAAAGAATATAAGACAAACTTGACACTTCTGTCAAAATGAACACATTCTATGTTCCTCTGTTATATCTTTTGTGTTTTGCACAGGTGGGAGTTGAGATCTAATGTATGAAGAGGAGAAATGTTCAGCTGTAGATATATAAGATGTATTTCAAAAAAATCTCCAGTGAATCCAGCACTTCCAACAAAACTTAGTGCTTCACTCTTCAGCAAAGTGGTTTTATTTCTGAATGTCAAGGCCTTTTAAAATAACCTGGAATATACACAGAATGTCATCTACATACATACCTATGGCAGCTGCACAATATAGACTCTTCTTTAAAAAATCCTTTTGAGGCGTTTTCTCCCCAAATACTGAGTTTTCTGTTTTGGTTTGGTTTTTATTTTGCTGACAAACTAGTACAGATGTTATTTCATTGAAGAAGCAGGTAACAAAAAGCCAGCTAAGGAATACTGATTTAAGTTTATATAAAGAATAGGATTGAGGTCTCTTTTTATTCTGTAAGAAAGGAACAGTTTTCATACAGATAATTCTTATTTTGTGAATGGCTGTTTGAGATAAGCTGTGCTTGATACTGACTGCGAATACAAACAACACAAAACAGCTATAAGAAGGAAGTAATTGTCTCCGTACTCCAAATATTCTGGTATGTAAAGTGTTATTGAATATAACAAGATGAAAAAAAACCCTGTACCTCCAGTAATTGGTTGATCATTGAAACCAAGAAGTCTGACACAGATTCTGAACTATACCCTCCCAGTTAATGATGGTTGCTCTAGGGCCAGACAGGGTACTTAGTGCACACATTATTGTCATAACACAGCTGTGCTGCATTTGTGTTTAGAAGATATTTGCATTCAAGTAGTGACTTGCGATCACAGGAAGAGGACCTTTTCCTAAATGCTTAAAGATATGTTAACAGAAACCCCCCACAAATTAAAGTTATCACAGAATTCACCTTCTAAAGAGATATAAAGAAGATAGTAAGACAAGAAGCATCTCTCTGCTAAGCTGTGTTGCTGTGGAGGTACCCTGCTTCCCTTTAAGCTGCGGATGGAGTTGGGAAGCTATGTCAGAGATTTTCTCTTTCCAGGGCAAGATGACACAAACAGACACTTGTGCCCAGTCCTCCAGCCCTCAATAAAAATCTCTGTAAGGTTATATACTTGAGGAAAGGAACATTATTGTGCCAAACTGCTGCTAGTAAACACACACTGATTGAAAGCCAAACCTGAATGCTTTGTCTAGGTAAAATGAATAGGAAGTGACTAAAGCCTGAACAAAACAGCATGAGCTAGGAAAGTGAGATGTTTTCCCACTCCAAAATACAATTTTTGTTCTCAGAGCATTGCACTTGGGTATCTTGAGGATTCAATTCTCAACCCACAGGCTACCAAGGATCTCAGATCTGAGTCTGCCATAACACTGACACTGGCAAAAGACAGCCACACTTTTCCCTGCATCTTTGTTGCGGGGGGTTTACCCTTGCTGGCTGCTGAGCCCCCAGCCAGCCATGCTCATTCACCCTGGTGGGATGGAGGAAAGAATCAAAAGGCAAAAGTGAGAAAACCTTTTTAGAAGTCTTTATATATATAAAGGTTTTATATCATTACTTGTTTAGTCTCACTCTAATTTGGTATTTTACTCAGAGAAATTTAGGAGATTCCTACATTTGCACAGGAACCGTGCAGACGCAATGTGCTGTCTTTTGGTAACATTCAGAATAAATCTTGTGGATAAATCTTGTGGTTAAATTAAGTTGACTATCATGGATTAATTCTGCTGTGTGATTGATATGAGCATTAAATAAACTGTCAGACCTCCGAAACAGGTTTAGTTAGGGTTAGTCATATTTGTTTTCTCTTTCTTCCTTACCTTGCTTGTCCCCAGGCGATGAGAAGATTATGGGCATCATTAGGAGTGGAGATGATGTCAACAGTGAAATTGTATTCCACTATTCCTTCTGCCAGTGATCTATTACAGTATATTGAAGAAGATGCATTATCTTTCTGGACCGTTGGTTTCTTCTCTCATTATTTATCTGTGCTGAGTGTCAGGGAGGCCAAATATCCCATTGTTCAGTTCTTTTCTGAATCCAGTACAAATTCTGGCAGGAAGGCACAGACGTATCTGAGAACAGCATGGGCTGTTTTACCATCCTTTATAGACAAAAATTAAAGCAGTTGCTTACCTTGGTTTTCTGACCAGGCCGTTTGTACTTCAAAGAAGAAGCATTCAGGTCTTGTCTGAAAACTGGTCCCCATTTTCTCCAAATAAACTGCAACTGGCCAGTTGGATTTCCTTGTGCAGTTCCAGCAGGTTCACCCTGTGGCATATAATTGAAGGTGAGACCACTGCTGCAGAGTGGTTCTCAATCTAAGAACTAGCAACCATAACAAGCCATTAACCACAGTATGAATTCCATCTATTTATCATTTCCTGGCTCTAAAATTAATTCTAAGTCTCTGCATCTCTCTATTGTTTTGTGTGTGAGCTTTTGCAAAACTCACACTGCTTCCGTGCCATTGAACTCACTTCATGAGTCACGTGGGCTCCCAGAAAAAGAATATACAAAAGAGATGTCAGAACAACCTGCATGATCCATCAACTATCATGCACCCAGACCACTAGAGGAGTTCAAAACACCCAGTGGATCCCAAATTAAGGGAAACTTTTAGGTACATCCACTATAGTAGAATAAACCTGCATCCGTGTTGGCTGTTGGAAGCCAGTGGAAGATGTAATGGAAGAACTGAGCTGGCCAGTGGAAGAAGCAAATTCAATAAAATCAAGAGGGAAAGAGAGCAAAACTGCATCTTCCAACCATTGCTCTAATTAAGGAGATACGTACTCTCTTCTGAAAGGAAATACACGTATTGCTACATTGAAAATATTTTCTCCACTAATATTCATGTGAATATTTTCAGCAACTGGAATTTACTTTATTATTAAAATTAATTATTTTATTATGGCAAACTTCAAATTAATCATAGAAACATGTGATTTGTGCTTTACAGATGTTAACAAGTGTCAATTTCTCTGTTTGGACTAACTTTCTCACCCTAGTGCCTAATTGTGGGCACGCCCATGGAAATACAATACTGACAAGCACTTGCTCCACAACACACCTTTAAATATGTGCAACACTTGGCTGGCAGAAGTTAAGCAGCAATAAAGTCCTCTGGTTGTGTAGACATTCACGAATGAGCATCCTTGCTCTGTGACCATGATTACAGGCTGTGTCTGTAAGTATGGATAAGCACCCAGTGGGAGCAGACAGGGCATCTTCAACTGGCTGTGCACAATGAAGAGGTTTCACCATGCGCCTAGCACAGACAGAATCCTAAAGCCAGCTTTTGGTGGAAGATATGCAGGAAAAACATACCGACCTCATGCAAATCAGGAGGCCAAAACATTCATCCCTTATTCCTAGTACGGTGTGAAAAGGCACTGCTTGTTATTCATCACCACCAGTGCCTCACTTTTCAATCCCCAGCTCTAGGGACCTCTCTGGCAGAAGCATTGCCACTTTAAAAGCTCCCTATCTGTGCAGCAGGATGGCTTCTCTTTACCCTTGAACTAGAGTGCTCTACTCCCCCCTCTTCTGCCATTGACAGTAAAAGAGGAAACCTTTGCCAAAACCAGCTCCTCTGATGAGCATCTTTTCTCTCTTTACCAAGACTGCTTATGATAACTTACTTCCATCTTGACACGTAGTTCCCCCTAGGCACCAGCTTCTCTGTGATAGATACTTTCCTCCTACCTGCTTCTCTCATTTCCTCAAATCACTTTTACTTGAATCTCCCTTCCCTCTCATAACTGGGCCTGCTCCTGATGCCTTTGCTGCTGTGCTTTGAAGCTGACCACTGGATGCCCACTGCCCATGTGCAACATACAGCTGCTCATACCTATTCCCGGGCAGCCTTCAGAGTCTATAATCAAGATCTCTAAGGCTAGTTCTAACCTCCCCATGGCATAAAGCTTCCCTTTGGACTGCTTCAGTTTACAATTTCATCTTCTGAGACTTAGAATGTAAGTGAAGACTATAAATTCATATTAGTATACATGTCATGTGGATGAAGAAAGCACCTAGACTTACAACTCCCAGAATAAAAAGCTAACAAGCAAATAGAAATCCTGGAAATAAAAACGTTGTCTCTGGAACTATCAACACCATGCAAGACCTTGAAGTTTTGGACAATTCTTCCTTGGTATTTAGAGCCTTGCTGTTCTCCTGATCAGCCTGCAAGCTCTTTCAACAAGCTTCCTCTCATTTGTTCAGGACCAGCTTTCTCTCCTTCATTCAGATAGCTCCCCGGCTCAGAGAACATGCATTCCTTTCTCATCTATTATCTCACTAGGCAATTTCCATTACTCTGATTTGGAAGCAGACAACCTGAGACAATCAGTTTCCTTTAGTTTAACCAGTCTATTTAGCATATTCAATGCTTTGCTAAGAAAAAATCATACCATGTTATCTTGTCTTAGATTACTCTTGTATCTGTCCTCGCACAAAGCGTGTGATCTATGACATAGTCCCAGCCAGCAAGTGACAGATTAAATACAGCCAGAGGAAGAGTGGTACATGAAATTCATAAAATAAGTCTGGGTTTATAAATTATACATACTTTCCCCAAATTGTCATATCTCCCAATCTTCTCTCTGCAGTTTGCCAGATTTTCTTCCACCAGTCACTGTCACATCATAGCTTCTCCTTTCTTTTTTATGTCCTGATTAACAGGACATCTATATTCTCCCTTGAGCTCTCTTCCTCCCAGCAAGATTGTTTGCTGTATCCCTACAGAGAGGGGCCAAAAAAAGCATTTGTGAGCCTGGGATGCTTCTTTTTTCAAGACATACTATGTGATCTAATAAAAGATACTACTTTCTTTTACAAACATACTTTCATGAACACAATTCAAATGCTTCAATATAGGTTCAGGAAAAAATAGGTATGAAAATAATTTATTCTCAGATTACTTCAAATAATCTAATTTATACTTTTTTTTCCTCTATATGAGTGGTTTCTATTAATCTTTGGGAGGAGGGATGGTTTGATTCTCCAAATATTGATAAAGACCACAGATTTTGCAATTGGAAAAAGCAACCAAGTACGTAGTGATCAGATTCTCCTGGTAGCACTGAGTCTTTAGTGATGTTCAGGACACTTTTAAAACCATTGTGGTGATATACACCATTTGAACCCCATGCTCTAACCCAGAACCTAGTCAGCAGAGTAATTAGTTTACAATAGATATAGAACTAAACAATAGTTTACTGCTATCCCACAGTCGGCTCTGCCAACATAATACCCAATGCACACTTGTACCTGTTGCAAGTTCTTTTCCTGGTTTCACAATTTGATTCAAAATCAAGGGAAGGTGCACACAGGTCCTTTTGTTTTTTCTCTCCAGTGACTTCTATACATTTCTATCATGAATAAGTGGCACTTTGTTTTCCAAAATGTGTATTTTTATGATGTGTAATTATGCACACTAGAGACTCGCAGCAGCTATATAAGCATCACTTTATATGATGGGTTGATAGAGTAAGCAACCTCTTGAAAACAGAACTGTCTTGCAGTTTTGCACTCTTTAATTGCACACTGTGTGTTGCTTTGGATTCTTCCTTTTTATAATAAGCTTTTGTTATACAAGTTACGCTTTTAGTCCTAAACTGATGAGAGGCATCCAAACACAATACATAAACCAAATATAAAGGAGGGGAAATACAAAATTAATGTGATTGGGTTAGGAATGTCTCATTGATAGCATTTGGAGAGCTTAGAGGTTCAAGGAAAGTATTTTATTCTGCCTGCCTTGTGGTAAAATGACATTTACAGGTTAAAGGGAACATCTGTGCACAGATTACACAACTACATATCCAGCCTTACCCTGGAGTTCAACTTTTTTCTTCTAACACAAAACTAATGAACAAAACAAAAAGAAAGCAAAGTCCTTGACTATTACAAGGTACAGTTCTCAGATGTCTTCCCTCCTAACCACTTCATCTTTGTCAGAAGAATGCGTCTTCTTAAAAAGCAACTTTGTGTGACAGACGCATTTAGTTTCTTCCTATCTCATCAGAAGGTCATTAAGTCCTCTCCTTTGGATGCAGCTGTAATGCTGCCATTGTATAACTTGTTATATACAACAGATATACAACAATCCAATGTTTGAATGTCACATTTTATTCAAGAATGTTACTTTCTACTAGATGATCTAAAGGCACAATAGTTCTGCAGCTGGGACTGGTGGAAGTTCTCAACTACAGACCAGTGTTTTTCCATGTTTCACTTGGCACGCTCTTTAAAGTTAGTATTTGTGTTGATTAGAACTGCAAGCGTAGAAACTAAATCTATATTTCATGATTTGACCTTGGAAAACATTTGGCTTAGAAACTAGAAGTCAAAAGCACTCTGTGCCAAACAGATCTTAATTTTTAAAAAAGGAAAATGATGAGAATAGCAAAAGTAGCCACAGCTTAAGATGTGCTTTGCTGTTGTAAGAAAAGGCATAGAAAATGCAAGAAAAAATGTCAAACAGCAGAGGAAATCACAAAGGAAATGATTGACAGAGAAATGACTTTTACTTTGTTCTATATTTTATTACTTCCACAACTAACTGCTGCTAGATAAAGGACACAAAACACCCTCTGTCAATGCTTGACTAACATATGGTTGATCAGGCGGGGCTCACACTCACCTCCAGCTCCATCACCCCTGCTCTGGTCAGAATAGTGGGGGTACTATCATCTTAAACTGTCCCAGTGAGTTTTGCTAGAGAACACCTGCTTAGGACAAATCCTGAAGTACCATAGCTATATAACTGAAATGTGGGTGGATACAGCACAGATAATACCACTTTATTGAAAAGATCAGCGGAGAGCCCACAGTATTATAAGCTCTCCTTTGGGGGATTTATTAAATAAGACAGAGTAAAATTTAATTAATCTGAAACCTGAATTTAAGAGTAGAAAATAGTTTACAGTGAGCAATTTAGCTCTTGAAAATAACTTTATACTTGCTGAAGTGTATACAGAGAAAGATTAAAATACAATCTGTTTTGAGAGAAACATGCTAGGGAAGTTGCAGTGCTGGCACCTTCTGGATACATACAGCATGGATGAACTGTAGATTAGGAGCAGGATAAGCATGCACAGTGCTCCTTAAGGTATCTTACAAAATTCTACTAGGCTAAACAAATGTGTGTCCATTTTGGTAATTGCAAAAGGATCAACATACACTTCAAACTGCTTCATAATCTAGACATGAATACAGAGGGGAAACCGCTGCCATTTAGGTTAATAACAGCTTGAGTACATATAGAATAGCTGTTATACATACAAAAGAAAGATTTGAGCATGTATAGTATAGAACACTGACAAGTGGCGAATGAGAACACAGAAGTTTTAGTTTAGAGAAGCTTGTGAAATAGTGGTGCCAGAACCTCTAAGGGACATCATACACGCATGAGATGTTAGTAAATAGTACATCTATCACATGGCTACCTGAGAAAACTAGTGTTACTGGATATGTTTAGACTTCCTATATTTTAAAGAGAAGGGATGTAATTCTGTAAGAGTCTGGAGAACTTTTTTAGCCATTAAAGATCATTTTCAGTAAAAGTTTGGGTTTGAACTTGTTTTGGACTTTGGACATTTAATGATTTTCAGTCATTAGGTGTTGCTCTTCTAAAAGCCGTTCACCTCAGAATGGCTTTTAGATTTATGAATCTTAGGAATGTAGACCTTACCATTTCCATGGTTCATCTGCTTCCCTGCATTACACTCAAGCTAAATCAATCTCCAGATTCATAAACCAAGTCTGTAAATATTAATGCCTATCAGAAGCAGTCTCATCTCTGATAACTACCATAGCACAAGAATACTGGGGAAGCAACATCTTGCTGAAAGTCCTCCCCAGCAAAATTAAAGTTTTTATTTCAGCACAAGAAAAGAGTAGAAAATACTGAGAAAAGAGGTAAAATAATATGAAAAAAGAATGGAGGCCTAAGGCGAGTGGAGAAAAACAAGAAAGGGGGAAGGTCAAAAGTAAGGAAAAAGTGCAATGTGTCAAAAGGACAGAATCATAGAATCATAGAATAGTTAGGGTTGGAAAGGACCTCAAGATCATCAAGTTCCAACCCCCCTGCCATGGGAAGGGACACCTCACACTAAACCATAGAATCAAGGAAGTGAGACAGAAAAGAGAAGAAAATCTACAGCAGTTATAAAAAGAGAATGAATAACAGAAAGCTGTAGGAAAAGAGAATGAATACAAATGAGGTTCCATTTCCTTTTTTACAGTTTCTGGAAAAGCATCAGTGACAAAGGACGCCGTTAAATGAATGAATGAGTATATAAAATGGGTAAAATATCAGCAGAGGTCAGGGGCACATATAATCAGATTTACCAAGAGCAACAGAATGCCTAGGGCTGGTTCTTAATTCCATCACACTGAGACAGCGGCATATAGTGCCCTGGATTTCTCCTTAAAAAAAAAAAGAGGCTGGCTTGTATTTACTGCTAATCCCTTAATTTTAATCTTTGGCATGTATCATCCTATCAAGTGAGGATTACTAGACTAGCATCAAGTTTCTCTGGTGTCTTATGCACTGGTTTAGTTTGATTCCTTGGCTATTTTTCAGTCTAAGTTTTCCATTTGTTTTAATTAATCTTTCCTCAGGTGGTCACGTCTCACAAGTGCCTTTTGTGTTTGGCTTTTTTTCCCTTTCCTTTCCTTCTCACTTAAAGCAAATTTACTCACCTGGTAGATTTCCTTTTGCTTTCACAGCTTTCTTGCTTTCCCTCAAAGGAGACAAGGAAAGATTAGAGGGGCACTGAGTACAGGCAGGAGAACTGGGCACATGGCTTTGCAGTGCTATATTGCTATATATATATATTTTTTTTTCTTTTAATTGGTAATTCAGGGAATTAAAGCAAGAGTGGAAAACAACAACTTCTGCCAAGACAGAGAGCAAGAACATGTATTCTTTCTTCCACTTTCTGACATGATATGTTCAAATACCTTTTGGATATAGTATGTCAGCTCGTGTTTCACCATATGATATGACATAATGCAACATGACACGCCAATTGTTTTTTGACAGAAATGTAAAGAAAAAGAGCGTCTCCGCTCTGCTGGTAAAGAAATCATTTTAAGTAGAGAAATAGCCAGACTTCTCCTAAACATTAATGCATTGATGTGTAATGGCCTCGAGAGCTTCCGCATTCCTGGAGCTCCTGCTGCTGGGGCTCAGGGACAACTCAGCAGCCATACAGCTGCAGGCTGTCCCTTCCCCAGACAGCTCTGCTGAGCCCCCTTTCCTGTGGGAGCTGCTTAAAGCCGACACTGTCACTCTTGGCTCCAGCTTCAACTACAGCACCAGCTGTGCCACAGTCGAGGCTGTGCCTGGCTCTGGGCCCAACTGATCCAGATGTGGACCGAGGCATGGATCGACTTCTTATCCTCACCTCAGACCTGCCTGATCACTAGGGACCTGAGTGGCAGTGATTAGGATATATCCTACCTTGGTCAACATCACCAGACCGGTCCCTGATTCACTGACTCGGGCACCCAGCTTAACCCCCTGGACAGCTGCTGGTCATCCCTGACTGCCACCCCCAGCATGCCTGTTCACCCTGCTTGGGAACCACGGGATGGGGCCCTGACTGTGCTACCACGTTCCCCAACACCAAAGGAAAGTACTCATTCAGGCAGAGGCAGTACTGCTCCGTTTAACCCTGTAGGCTTTCCCATCCTGATATATTTTAATTGTAAACCTTTTAATGTCAAAGCACGTTTGTAGGACCCTGGGTGAGTGGATGACCTTTAATTTTAGACATGTATTATATGTTCAGATTGATTAAAGGAGGAATCAAGTTCAGCTTTTAACAGCTGGAAATTTCATGCAATCAGTTCGAGTATTACATTTTCAAAGCTTTTCAGCAGCAACATTTCCAGAAATCTGGAGGTTTTTGTTTTTCACTTTTATCAACTACTCTCTCTTCACCAGCTCTACCTAATCCCAGAAGGCTGCATCTGCCTTCCCGGAGGCACAAACTGTGGCTGAAGAAATGAGCATTGTAGTAAAGCAACAACAGGAAGGTGTCATCACATTCAGTTGAATCCAAAACTAATTGCCAGATTAAAAAGACACCACTGACAGAAGGGAGAAGTATACCAAACCACAGTTACTGCTGAGTACTCAACTGGTGGGCCAGGATTATTTGCATGTAAGAACCTAGAACAGACAAAGCCTCCCTCAATACACAGCAAGACCGTTCATGTGGCATAACACAATGTGGTACACTGATTTGAATCAAGACATATGCTCCAGAAACCCCACCAGGTAACTCCAGGCTATGGCAGTGCCACTCTCTGTATCTCCACACAAGTAGGAGTCCATTGGCACTTTCGAGTGAGGAAGAAAGAAAAAGACAACAACAAAAGACAACCTAGTTTTGCTAACTTAGGTTGCTTTATCTAGATTTCTCAAGTGTTTTTCAATAAACCTCCCTTTGAAATAAAGCCCGTGGTACCCAAACCCCTACCCTAATATACCTTCAGGGTGGATTTCCCAAAGGAAAAGAATTAGGATTTAAAAAGTCGAGGAGGTATAACACAGACACTCAGAGCCTCCTACTGCTGGGTACCAACAAACACAAAGGAAACAAAACCAGTTTTGAATATTTCAAGTAATATTCAGGCAGTATGATTCCTGATTTCTCATGTTTCAAGGCCATGATATTTCCAGCCCCTCTTTTTGCAACAGAGTTTGGTTTGGCCAGTGAATTTGCAGGAGGTGAGGGAAAGGAATTCCAAACAGCTTTGTGTTTTTACTGCTTCTTCCCTGATAAGGAATGAGGGAATGGGAGCATAGTGGCAATAACCCTCTGTGTAGTTCCTGATCCCATTTTGTCCTTTGTGCTCAGGTACAGAACTGATAGGGAATTTCTATAACAAAAAATAGGTTTTGTCTTAACTGACTCTTGAAATCCTTTCAATTGGGGAATTGCAACAGTGCTATTAAAAAAGCCAGTTTTATTGACATGACAGATTTCCTAGGATAGGCTATTAATCATTGCAAGTCACTGTATCAATAGTGTACTTAACATTTGAAATTCAAGCAAAATCCTAATGATACTGACTCTACTGGAGCAGTGCTTCTGCTGTGACTGAGTAGCGTATTCAGACTAACACCTATCAGCTTGATTTCTGCTGGTTAGTGTGGATTTTTATTCCTTAAAGTATTGTCTGTAAAAAAGGAAGGAGGTCAGCAATGTCATTCTTGTAACCTATCAACCTGCTCAGGAGAACTGCCTGATGTAGAATCTTGCTGTGTGCTGTTCTCTGGAGTTTTCCTTCAAAATACAGGCATCAGGCATAAATATATCCTTAATCATAATACTGGTCATCTGTTTCAGCCCCAAGCAGCACTGATTACTATGATTCTGTACCAAAATAATTTAATGAGACTGGGGCTGCAGGTTTTCTTACTGTTCTCCAAATAGTAACCTGTCCTCATTTGCATGTCACTGGGAAGGGGATTCGTTTTGACTTTACAATGTACAGGGATTTTAAGCCCCTAGCAAAGCAATCTATTAACTTGTGATTAGCTTAATTAGTGTCTGTTCCTTTTGTTGCTCCTGGCTGTTCCCCCCAAAGCCTTTTTTGGCAAAACAAACAAATAAATATCTTTAGCATTTTAAAGAGCAGAAGGGGTTGGAAGCAACACTGCACGTGTAAAATGGAGGTTCAGAGATAAGGAAGTTGTCACTGATGCAGAGTAGGCACTAGCATGGCTGCAGACCCTAACCATTAGTGACCAGAGTGAAGCCTGAAGAGAATGAAGAAATGCCTGATCATCAAATCTCCCCTGCCCCTCAAAATCTCACCCACCTGAAGTACTGTCACTTCTGTGATATCCCAGGTTCTGTCCTGCCTGTTATGTCCTTCCAGATCCATATTGCCCATACAGTTAGGGTTAGGGGTGGGCTTTGCTTACGGCACTGAACTGAAAGTAGCCCTGCAGAGTTATGTCTCATGTTTCAGGGTAAATCCCACACCTACTCAGTTCTACCCTGCTGCTCTGCTTGCCTCCCCATCGTGCTGAAGGCAAGCTACCACTGTCAGACACGGGATCCATGGTCATGTGCACTAGACTTTCCCTTCAGGTTTCAAAGATTCCTCCATGAAAACAGTTTTGTGGCAAGTGTAACATCAGGGGGTCTGTAGAAAGCAGCTGGTTAACACCTAAAGAGGCATCTAAGCCACCTGTGAATCCCATAACACTACCACCATTGCTTTAACACTACCTTAATTCAATCTAGAACTGAACAAAGACTATAACATACATTAGAATGTGCCAATAGAAATGAGGAAGTGACAAAAGAAAGGTGACAGGAATGGGAACTGATGTATGTTAGAAAAAAAGGTCAGAAAACACAAACTCCACTAAAGTTCTTTTTCCTACCAAATTAGTCATGACTATCAATCTGCTGTGCTGTTGCAGTTTACAAATGCATTAGTTCACCATACTTCTTTCAGGTTTAATAAAAGAAATACAACTCAAATGAGAAATAGTCAGTTTTGTTGTCTAACAGACTGATGACCTTAAGATTTCTCACAGGAAATTCAATTTGAATAAGGATTAAACTCGAATTGTCAGAGAAGTATCCATCCCCAAATAATTATTTCTTGCATTCATTCTAAATTCTGGTTGTATTTTGTCTTCCAAAACGTCATGTTTTGAAGCTAGCCCAGATAAATCACATAATATCCATATTAATAAAGACGCTTAATCTAAGAGCATTGTTTTTCTCACAGTATTTCTTGTCTCACAAAGGTCTTTTGTAGTACCACAGGGAAAGAAGATATATCTGTGAGAAGTGTCAGAAGTATTGAAGCAAAAATAAACACTTTTTTCAGTTTGCTATTTCGTCTGAGTTTTCTAAGTTCAAGTAATTAACTTACAGTTTTCTGTGTCCTTCTGCTGCCGCTTCTGTCTATATGTCAAAATGATTTAATTCAAACACTCACAGATGAGAATTTTAATGAATTTCTGACAAGTTAATATACTCCTTTGTAAAGGTGAAACCGCAGGTTAGGTTTGGGTTTGATTCAGCACCCAACACATGTCCTGTTTACAGAACAGGAAAAGTACAAGGTGTAATGAATGGTGCTAAGCTGGAAGAAAAGAAATTGAACTCACAGTTTTGGACTTCTAACCTTTCATGATCTACTGCCTCTTTAGTCAATATTTAAAAGAAATACCTATCATTCAAAGGAGCATAAATACTTTTACCCCAGGACTTAGCAAGAGAAATGGCAGTCATTACAACTATGGAGTGCACAGTTGGTCATTAACAGCAAAACTTATAGATCCTTCCAAATAGCCATTATAAGTCAAAACAAGCTGTTGAGATCAAAAAAAAAGGGCACTACTAAAATCACAGTAGAATATCACTGAAGCAAGCTGAGTCAAGGAAGCAGATTAGATAATTGATTTATGATATCTCAGTGTCTTATACTTGTTAGCTGCCTGGAGTAGCTTCTTCAAATATACCCTAAAATGAAGTAATGCAGGGGGTAATCAGAGATGGAAAAAACTCTGCTTTTTATGTAAGGCAGTAAGAATAGGAAGTCAGAAAACACCCTGTGTTTTTACTTGTCCTATATGTACAAGGGAATAGGGATGGAGATTAGATACACTCATTCAAGAATACTTTCCATAAATTGCCTAGTTTTGAAATCACCTCTAAATGAAAGCACAGATATTTTCAGCTTTGCACAGTAAGTAAAATATTGTGGAAACAGCAGAAAAGAAAACAGTATGTGATGCATCTGTTGAGCAAACCAAGAGGAAAAGGGTATTTCTCTCCAAAAAAAGATTCTGCCAGTTTGTGGAAACAATTAGGTCCTAAGCAAGGTAAGGAACAATACTCTGAGCATTACTCTCAACATATGAAATAAATAGAAAACGATGAAAACCAGACTATGGATGAGGCATTCTTCCTCCAGCACACTCCATCCAAGGTGGTGGATAATTAGGAAGATCTCCAAACTTAATACTGAATTTTGCTTTCCTTAAGTGTAATGGTGGAGATAATACTAATACAACTTAGTCTTATCAACAGATCAACAGATTCAGCTCCTGAAAATGAACTTCAAAGCATATGGTCATACAGGCAGAAAAGCCAATACATATGAAGAACAATTCCTGAACAGCATGTTAACAGTCTGGAATTACATGCTAGGGCTCACTCAAGTGGGTTTACAAAGCCTTAATTTCAACAAATAAATTTTAGAGTTTGACAGTTAATCACACAGAAACACGATGAGGATTTCCAGGAAATGCTTGAGCTCAGTTTTTGAACGCCCTGATTCATTTCTAGGGAAGTACGTAGGAATTTTTCTCTCTAAATATGACTGATTTCTTCATTATATAAAATGGAAACAAAGGAGCTCAAATTCGAAGGAGCACTGCTTACTACAGGAAAACTACATGAAAAATAGAGTTTTTATCAGTCCACTGATTTTGGCCAATCACACAGAGATAATATTAGCAAAGATTTAACCCATCGTTGTTGCATTTTTTCTTCGCAAACATATCCCATCGATCCACCTCATGATAGTGATTTCCATGAATGGATTTGGTCTGACATTGCCCTGAGGTCCTTTTATTTTTCTAATCTATCAATCAACCAGGCTCCTGATATACCTCTTTCTAATAAAAATGGAACAACAGCACCCTCTCCAAGATAAAGTGATTCTCTTTTCAGTGTCCTGAGCTGTGAAAAACAACACATCGAGTACATGTGGTCTAAAGAACCTTAGCCCCCAGTAAAAGCTAATTTGAATTAAATCTGGATATCCTGACAATAGTTTTGAATCCTGAAATCAATATGAAGCTGCAAAGTGAGGAAATAAAGCACAGCGGTCTCTGGCCTGCTTACTGGTTTGCATGTAACACTGCACTTGTAACTCATGCACCATGCTAAGATGTCTGTTAGGTGTGTGATCTCCTTAGACCTCCTATAAAGACATCTGCAGAAGATTAGTTATAGTTTTGGCAGGCGAATCACATTCTGGAGCTGTCTGTCTTTATCACATATAGAAGGAGCACAGTGCAGTCAGGATCCTAACTTCAGTGCCGGAATCAAGTGTTCACCTTAACGTTTACTGCTTGTGGGTTAGGGCTACAAACAGTCTTCTATCAAGTTCATTGAGACTAAGTGCAAACACAGGAATCTACCACCACAACTGAGGCCAGATGAGGACAAAGGACTATAATAATAGGCTGAAAGCATAATTAGATGGCTCCTGATGCACTGCAAATACAATAACTTGGGATACAAATGACCTGTAACTGGAGTATCATAGCACTAGTAACCTAAGCAAAAAGTCCATAATTTGTGCTTAAAGGTGTCTTCAGAAAAGGAGGACAAAGTGAACGTGTTATCACTGAGAAATTTTCCCCACAGGAACAAAAGACAACACAATCTAAAATGTGCTATAGAAATCCTAAAATACAAAAAGAGAACATTATTGTTAAGAAAAATCATTGCCAGCATTATGGAAATTAGATCAAAGTTTAAATACTGTTAGGGTTTTTAACTCATAAATCATTGCAATAAATTAGAAATGTCCAGTAGCATTAAGGAAAACATGTAAATGTCAAAATAATTTGTCACAAAATCATTGCCACCGTCACCAGCTCTGGTTTTTAAAGGAAACAAAACCACCTGACTTTCCTTAATGAAGCACTTCAAACCTCTGTGTTGGCTTTGTGTATTACAATGAAGAGCAGGTTTATGATCAACTTGAGTTACTCATATACTTGGAACCTCTTATATCACCCCTGTTTTATAAGTGCTTTAATCCAGCTAGTCCTACAAAATGGATATTTGGAAGTAAATTTTCACCTGCCTTTTTGTTTCAGAATAGAGCATGCATACAGCTGGTATGACTAGGCAAGTTTTGACTATCTCTGCACAAATCTGTATCTGTTATAGGAAGAATGCAGACTGCATTTCCAAATCATTCCTGCATGTTTAACAGCATTTCCTGCAAAACTGTACTGCAAAAAGGATAAGATCTTGGATAAGTCTTTTTACACAATATCCCTTTTTGTTCTTACTTTGGTTTTGCTCTGGAGACAGCAGTTGGCTGCATATTTAGTGCTTCCACTGGGAAATGGAGTGCTCCAATCTGTATTTACATAGGATCCATACCCTTTTCATCATTTAAGCTGTTTTCATACATCCTTCTTCAGCTAGAGCAACACTGGTGAAATAATTAGCACCTTCAGTTTGTTGCAGTAGTTGGAGGTTACTGCCTCCTCTAATCTCCCAGCAGAACTGCTTGCATAAGCAATTCCTCACCTGCTTCAGTTCCAATCAGTTTGATTAGCAAAATTCAACTACGTATGCTCTATTTGTTAACTTGGATCGTTTAGTTCATAAGCACACAGATAAGAAAATCCAGCAGATTAGAAGAAGGATTACATTCCACAGGGAATATTGAAGAGGAAGAAGGGCTGGGGGAGCAGGAACTGCTTCAAGCTGGTATGACTCCAGACAGAAGAGTATCTCTGCGTTGACTTAGCCTGAATGCACAAGAAAATATGTATTCTGGTTTATACTTTATACCAGAGCAAACCTGACTTGTATCAGCTCAGGAGAACAGACAACACCTGACCTAGCATTAAGTTAGATTATTCTCACAGACAGATGATACCTGATCTAGCATGACCCCTTCTGAGACGAAGTTACTCTTAGAAATGTTAATAAATACAATCTGGCACAGAACATTTATGAGTTCAGCGGGACGTCTTACCTGGACTCAGCATTTCTGGTCTGAAAGCACAGTTAACATCCCATAGATATCATCCCAGAGTCCCTCAAAATGGGGAACAATACACCCATTTCTAAATTACAGAAGGAAAATTAAAAAAAAATATTCTTTTCTATCTGACTAGAAGTACAGCAGGAAAAGAAAGTAAATGACCCATTTCTGGAGCTTGCGGATGTGCACAGATAGTGCAGAGGTTCAAAAAATAAATGAAGAAAAAGTAGAGGATAACACTCCAGTTTTGACATTATCTCCAAGCTGGGTGACAATCAAGCTCTACCTGGACAGAAGTATTTTAAATACTAGTACCTATTCTTATGCACAAACTGTTCCTTTCCTCAACAACAGGTATATGCTATTTTTAATCTCTGTAGTAAATATCATCTGATTTTGCTATTGTAACTACAACCCTTATTGGCATACACTATTTTATAGTTAGTAACATAAATTATGGTTTTGATGCTGAGTTTGTAATAAAGTGTTGACTGCAGCTAGTGTGACTTATGCTCCTTCACAGTATTCTGATTTACTCAAATTTTTTCACATGATCACTTAGCATAAGAGTACACAACTTTGCTCTGTACCTATGTCATGTTTTGTTGAATCCCCATCAAGATGCTAGTGCCCTGCAGCACCTGGAAATGTGCACTGATCTTCTGCAACACTAGTTTCATCTCTTCAAGACTAAAATTGATTTTTCTCAAACTGGCAGGTAAAGGTACAGTGTACCCAGTGATCCATAGCTCGAATGAGTGTAACGATACCAGCCTCAGTGGTTGAAGAAGCAGTAACTTTTTAAGTCTTTGCAAGCAACAGTGCAAGAAAAAACAGACAGTAGTGAGGAATTTATCTTGTAAAATGCCAGGCAGTCAAGTTGTTTTACTGCTGCTGGAGGCTATTGTCAAAGTTGCTAAGTAAATGGTGGAAATAGTTTTCTTTAATTGGAATGAGCTGGGATACCATGGTGATAGGCTTTTTATAGCATCCCTAACATAAACAGATAAAAAAGGATTTCTAAACTCAGATTTTATCACTGCATGATTTTTCCAATTCTATAGTTCACTGTGAAAGGCTCAGATCCTCCCTTTTGAACACTGAAATAGGAGGGAAGGCATCGAAGTCTCTCCTTGATCTCCCCTGCCACATAATCCTGCCTGTAAGGCCTAAGTTTATTGAAGGGAAAGCAAGGAGACGTTAGAATATGCTTTAAACACAAAGACTAATCAAATCTTGCACTTGCTTAGCTATCATTAGCAATTCCCTGGCAGCTCACGCACTTCCCTAATGTAGTAGAGCAGTGCAAATGTCTTGGACAGGACATACACCAGAAGCAGTGCCACCAGTGCCACAGACCCCTTGCTACTCTGTTATGCCATGATGCTTCCTTAGTACATGATCCAATAGAGAGCGTGTGGCTGTGGATGTGATTTCACCCTGACCTGTTATTCAAGAAAAAAGTAGGAAACTTCAAGATAAAATCATTATTTAACACATCTCTGACTTGTTCATTCACAATTACTCCAAAGTGTGTATGAACAACAACATTTTTAGTACTACTGACTCCTGAAATAAATACAAACACTTCACATTTCTTCCTGTACCGGTTTCTGCAGAATCCAGGGCTTCACAAAGCCTCTTTATTTAATTCTCACTATGTGTGCATAACGAAGAATTTTCACATGCCCAAGGAAACATGGCACAAAGGTAAACAAAAGACTTGAGACATTATAACAGCTGAAAGTTGAGATCTTTGCAGTTACAAGTGAAAAGTGACCTTTGTGGGTTTAATTCCTATTTTTGTTTTCATTGCATGTGATCTTTCTGTCTTTTTTATCCTACTGGCAAACAAGGATTGCAAAAATGTAGGGTCTGACTTTCTAGAGTAGCTGTTAGAAGGCCATTCAAAGTAAAGAGGTGTCATAGATGCTTGGCATGTTTCAAATTCACATGCAAACAAGTGAGCATAGCTGAGATGTATCGGGTCCTTAATAAATTTCCAGCATTCAGGAAAGGACTTGGGGGTCCTAGAGGTCAAGTACCTGAACATGCATCTGTAGTGTGTTCTTGAACCAAAGAAGGCCAAATGCATCCTGAGCTGTATTAACAAAAGCATAAACAAAAACCTAGGAGAAATTATTTTTCCCCCTCTCTTTGGCTCTTGTAAGATTTGGCTCTTGCAAGATTTGGCTCTTGCAAGAGCACTGCGTCCAGTCTGGGGCTTTCCAGTGCACAACAGATGTGGATAGACTAAAGAGAGTCAGAACAACAGAAGGCCATCAGATCATTAGAAAGCAGGAGCATGATGTACACAGAGAGAACTGGGCATCTGAATCTAATCTCTCTGGACCTGCTGAATGTAAGAGAAATTCAATGGAGTGCTAGGGCATGTGGGAGCAGCCAGAAATTCCACTGTGGTCATAGAATATCCTAATGCTATCAGGTTAGATTGATGCCATTAAACTGGGGTAGGTAAAATTGCAATTAATAATAAATCACATGTTAGAGAAACAGCTACCACTTCTTCTCTTTTCACTGCGCTGCACAGACCAGTATCAAAATGTGCCTTCTTCCTTTTGCATTCATCTGATTAAATGGTAGATGCTAACCTATGTTCTGTGTTCAGGAACAGAGGGAATTGTTTTTCATCAATCTTGTGTACTCAAAACTGGTTATGAAATTCTGGGAGTGCAAATGGGGAATTTGCACAAAATCTGAGGAAATCAATGTCATTCTTACAGGCGTATTAAAACTGTATAAAATGAACACAATTTTGAAGGTTTGGGCTATTCCAACACCAAGTTTGCGCTGTACTGACAAAATGCTATGGAAAAGAAATGAGCTTTAGTAAAACACAAAGATGATTTCAGCTAAGATTTTCTCTCTTAAAACTTTAATGGCATATGAAAAAGAACAGATTATGCTAATTATATCCCTTGCTTCCAGTAACTTACCTTTTGAAATAATGGAGATCCTGATAATCACAATTTCAATGTAACTGTTGAAGGAAATAGCTCCAGTTTTGGATATCATTCCCAGAGTGCTTCAGGCTATAATGCCTAAGAGTTTCCTAATTCTATTCACAGAAAGTATAAATCAGGATTAGATTTCCATAACTTGCCCATACTCCAACAGTGATTAGCACAGTGTGCAACATGGACCACAATCCTCAGGGAAAATTCATAGAGGTAACTGCACAGACATAGGAATGAATTCTGTCACTGTTCCCTGCTACAAAGCAAAGACTAAGTTGTCACTGTGATGGGGAGCGTTGCTTTGAAAAAGGATCTATCATGGCAGTAACATACACAGATGTTCCTTTATCTCAAATGCAGAGATATTAATAGACTATTTAATTTTTACTAAAAGGAGAGCTAGTAACACAGTCTTACTTTTAATTTATGGTTCGTTAGGTCTGTTCCTTAATGTGATTAATGACATATCAGTCCTTAAAGCATTGGACATTCATCAGCAGAACTGCATGCCCTTAAAACAGGTGTTGAGGGAATTTGAGAACGTTACAAGGCAAAGTTTTACTATTTCTAGAATAGTCTAAAATGACAAATTGCCAAAGACCAAAAACAATTACATCTTGAAATAAGAATTAATTTTTGTGGGGTTTATTTTTCTTGACATGTATTTCTTTAAAGCTGCAAGGCTTTCATAAATCTGTATGTGGAGGGCATGTGACTGTAGATGTAAATATGAACATAGGAAAGCTAGAGAAGAAATAATTCAAATTTCAAAGTTTTCCAGTGCTGAATGTGAGATAATAGGAAAATTGAACCTTTCTTAAAGCTAGAACCTAGCTTTGATCAAGATTTGTCCTTCTTAATGGAGAAAACACGTTTTAGATCTTGATTGTTGGGAGAAGAAAGTAAGAGATACTGGGAAAGGAAGGAAATCCTAGAATACAACTATGTAGAATTAACAGTTATGTAGAATACTGACCTAGATCACATTCTACGTATAATAAAAGTTAATAGAACTAGCTTCTAAGCAGCTCTGTAATTACAGCATGAAAGGTCAGCTCTCAAAATTAGTTATCTATTGCACAAAACAACAGAAGTAACTGTCCACAGAGAACACTACTGATAAAACTGAGAAATAAACCAGAAAAACCAGAGACCCTGAGGACAAAGGCCCTCTAAATTCTCAGAGAAATAGAAACCAGCCTAAAAAGCAGGCAGTAGCAGTGAGTCTCATTCCCTAAAATTTTAAGAAAGCCATAAAACTAATTAATTAATTAGAAATAATTGAAGTAGCTATTATTAATTATGACTTTTTCCTAACAGCTGTGCACCTAAGGACACTTTTGATCATAATTTAATATTTATGTCTCTTGTTTCACCAGGAGTCACCAGTTGCTCTTTGCTTTTCTGCTCAGTTCTGTGCATTCTTTATCTTTCTCCTTTTCCCCAACCCTGATTGTCTGTCTTATCCTGTTGTTTCATCTTCTTTTTCATGTATATTGTAAATTCTCTGGAGTAAAAACTTGTTTCTTTGTTATAGGTCTGCAGAGAGCCCTGCATAAGCCAGCCATGATCTACAACTGGGGGTTTAAGTGATAGCATGGAAATAAATGAATAAAAGGATGTTTATTGCGCTTACATCCTAACAGGAATTGCTGATTAATGGATATTAAACACTGATTTTATTAATTTAGAAAAACAACAAAGGAAAATCATTTTGGTAAACAAATATTAAAAAAAAACCAAACCAACATTTCAACACAATCTGTTGAAGTTATCATCAGAAAAACCTCCCAGTGCTGCTTTCAAAGACACAGCATATTCTGAGAGAACAAAAGAGAAAGGAAAGCAATAAGCTGTACTGTCTGTCAAAAGGAGACCTGTGAATTATGCAGTGCTTTCGCATTCTGACCACTGCAGACGGTTGAAGACTGACTCATTGGAGTTGAAATTAAAGAGATGTTGCAAAGTTTGTCCCCAGATAAACATTTTTCATGGGTCCAATCTATTCCGAACTATCCATTGTAAAAGTTTACATTAATACCAGATTTTTTTCAACATTGCAGGGCTGGTGAACAAGTGTTAATGTCAAATGTTAATAATTCCAGTCTGAAAATTCTCACCTGAATGATGACTTTCAGCCACTTTCAATTCAGTTTGTGCTAAAAGCCAGAGCCTGTCTGACACTAAGCAGATCCAGGATCAGGAATGCAGAAGTAGTTCAGATCTGCTCTCCTTTCAGCTTCATTAGAGTGGATTCTTGATCCACTAAGATCAAGAGATCTTAATCAAGTAGTTCTTACTCATAAAACAAGGAACACAATTTTTAATACATCTGCAACTTCATTCAATATGTCACAACTGCTTTCAGAACATGGGTGAAAACCAAAACTATAGCCAACATACCATAATAGGCCCTGAATTTTTGCCTACCATTGAAAAACACTTTGGCTTCCAGGATTCCTAATGTAGCTCTGCCTCATGAAAAAATCTGGACTTTGTAAATGGTGAAATAATAAAAATGGACACAAAGATGAAGACTTTGAAGTGCAAGTGTAGCTACATCACTATTGCCTCTGTGTACTATGTCAGGGGGAGACCCTTGATCTTTGAGCCACTTGATATGGTGAAAATCATCCTAGAGCTAGCTTCTTCCAAATCACATTAGTGTCACAGACCAGCACAGTAGGTGGTGTTCTTTGTGGCATGATGTATGCTGGGCGACCTTGATTGCTGTGCAAGAATGATTGATATTGTGCCAAGATAGTATTGGAAAAGCTCTCAAATAGGACATTTTAATTTTCATATCCATATTGTTACTTCTGTTTTTTTCTAAACCTGACTTCTAAATTCATCTTAAGTATTTCTAAAATAATGGTATTTCAAAATCATAATTGCTTAAAGTTTTCATGGTTTGTTTTACCTCCTTAACAACTATACTTACAAAAATGGAATTTCATCCTCATTCTCACCTCTACCTTTGAGTATTCTTCTCCTCTTTAAAAATCAACAATCTGATACTAATAGATACTTCACATAAGATGTGTCAAGTGGTCTTTTACACAGGATGTTTTATAGCAATGGATTACTGATAACACGACAGCCATCTAAATCAGAATATGCTCTAAAATACAGGTGGAACACTACCATGAGTAATTATAAACTTTTTATGTAACTTTTTCCATATTTCACTTTCTATTTTCAGTTATTAGAGTCTTCTAGTATCTGTAAAATTGGGATAAATCTGTACCTGTTTTATTCTGAAACAAAAATGGAATCAACTAGGAGAAGTAGCATCAGATGCTAACCATCTGTCTCTCTGGGAAGCTGTGCTATTTGCCCAATTTTCTTGCTTTGACAAACAGAAAAGGTTGCTTTTCCAAGCCATAGAACTGGAGGTTGAACATCAGGGTGAGCCTTTCTAAAAGATAAGCCCTGAAGTTTGCCCAATTGTATTGGAAAAACTCCCACAACTTGACAGACTAATGCTTGTCTACTATTGCTCACCTTGAGCATGTCTTTCTGGACAGCGTCAATCACAGTACAGCGCTGTGTCATTATGCTTGGAAAAACAGAAGTCAGAGCAGATTAGCAAAGAAAAAATGACCATTTTGTTCACTTCAAGCCTAATGTCCACCTTTCTTATATTCAAGCAGTCATGCTCATTCCTAGAAGAGTAAAAGAATAATTAGCCCAATGTATTTCAGTTTTTGCACATAATAAAAGTCACTTTTATTCATCATTAGGAACAAACTTCTAGGAACAGAATGTGGGTTTAATTTGCTCTTCTTCCAGTTAACTTTGTTTTTAGCAGCCCTTACATTATTTGTCCTGGTCAACTTCTGACCAACATACTATTTCAGGAGTATGCAGGGACCTTGTATTTAATTTTTGCTTCCAAACAATCAAATGCATTTGTCCTCTTTATGTGAATGCTCTTCTGATTACAGACTGTCTGGTCAAGTTTTTCTCTGACACTACATGATAAGTACAGTAGAGACAGCATTGTTTCTGCTTGCTAAACATCTGTGCCATGAAAAGATATGGCCTGGGAAATGACTTAAGCATGAATCAGTTTTTATATCCCCATATAAACCAAATATGAAATAAATCAAATTATTTTTAATATACTTAATTATCTTTTAATGTATCTCAAGTCACATAGCATATGTCCTGTAAAAAGCACTTGGTTTGGTCCTCTGAACATGTCATGTATATCTTAATGATGAGAGATGACACAAGAAGTTCTTGCCAGAGTCAGAATCCACTGGAAAAAAAATGAGTTCCAAAATAGAGTCTACTCCAAAAACTGTGTTACTCCAGACATATTTAATTTTGAAATGGGTGCATTAATTAGAAACTCCTTTCTCTGAAGACAGTGAATAATCCATTTTACTGATTAATATTATCATAGAACCGTGGAGGTTGGAAGGGACCTCCCGAGCTCAGCTACTCCAACTGCCTGCTCAAAGCAGGGTCACCTAGACTGGGTTGCCAAGGGCCTCAGTCCACTCTCGTTTTGATTATTTACAAGAATGCATATTTCACAGCTCATCCGGGCAAAACTGCTTGACCACCTTCACTGCAAAGAAGGCTTTTATCTTAGGTTTAACTTGGATTTCCTGTATTGTGGTTTGTGCCTGTTAGAACTCACCATGTCACTGACATCTGACTGGCGTTTTTAAAGGCTCTTAATTCTAGTAATAGCTTATAGGGGGAAAAAAACTAAATAGATTTAAAAGAAAAGTATTTGCAGTTATGGAATAATGCAAAACGTACCACTTAATCCAAAGTGTGTCCTCTCCACAACTGAATTCCTGTTATTGGTGAACATTGGACTCTCAAAATGTGACAAAGCATCTTTCAGTAATAAATTCAACAGTAAAAAGTATTTTGAAAACTGAAAGAAATAGCAATTTCTGTACAAAGCATTTAATACTATTTGCCTGGCTTTAAGCAAAAATATGTCATAATCCAAAGTATTCTGTGGCCTAAATAACACTGAGATCAGCACATTTCTGTCACAGGAGTACACACTTAGACATTAAGTCTGGAATATGAGTATCACTAACTATATATACTTCTACTCTGCCTATATATACTTACACATTTATTTATCTACGCATGTGATGTCATGTATTCAGTTGGGTATTGTTTGCATTTACTAAGCTCTCCATTTTTAACAAGCCTGATATAAGGAACCTGTTAAATGTCTACAATATGTTCACCTTTCACAGTGCATAATAATGTCAAACACTCTTACACTACTTCATCGCAAACATACTGGCAAAGAAATGAAATCTTCAAAGGAGTGAACTCATCTGAAGGTGGTGATTGAAAGCATTTTCACATCTCAGGAAAGGAGCATTTTAACATCCTGTCAGGCCTTCGTGTGTTCCAGATAACACCTTTGGTATAGCATCTTCAAGCATCACAGTGAACTCTTGCCACTGATTCTGCTGTAAAATTAGATTAATGCATTGTACTCACGGGTGGTTGTATTCAAATGATAATTTTTTGCTTGCTTCTTGCTATTCACTAGGAAATAACCAGCTCCATATGACTCATCACGTTGTGGGAGTTCAATGCCAAGCCTGCTTGCACACAAAAGAAAATCACATAATTATACTAAATTTTGCAAATCAAAAACTTCTTTGTAATTGCCTTAAGATTATTTTACATTCCATTTTCAGAAGATGCTTCCCTGTGTAGCTATTTAGCAGGAACATTTATTATGAAAGTTAATTATAGGCTCTTAAGGAATTAAACAGGGCTTTTTGGTTCTTTTGGGGTTCTTTTTTTGGTTCTTTTGGTTTTTTTTTAACCAAGGAATATCTCTATTACAGACACTTCTGAATTTGGGGGTTATGTTTTGGTTTTGCTCACATTCTTGACAATCTGATTGAGGAAATGTCATTTATCTTAACTCTACACATATCTGGCCTGCATTTCATTTTTTATTGAAAATATATTCTATTAGGCAAAAAAAAACCCTCCAAATAAATGAGTCCTGATGTTCTGAACTGATTTTAACTTAAGGAAAATACGATTAAATTAATCAGGAATGGAAAAATTGCTGACACACTTTGAAGAACATGTTATCCAACATACAGATGAAAACAGACAGGCCTTTCAAAACACCACTTCCCTGGAGGGGAGAAAATTGTGTCAAAAATAAAGTTTTTCCACTTTCTGACATTTATTTCTTGTGGGTCGTCTTGAAGCCCAACACTGCCAACCCAGCCATCAGCAGCTATTTCTGATGTGTTGCTTCTTAACTTAAGTACAGACTGTCACTTGAATCTCTACAGAATGTTACTGCCTAAGAAGGCTGAACTGGTAAGGGGGAGAAGAAACCAAGAAAATCACTTCTAATTACTGTTATGTCAATTTGGGGGCTGACTGGAAGTGCCAAAAATCCATCCTTATTTCTTATAATAGAGTAGAATCAAAAAAAGTCTCAACTTCTTGAACCACAGCTCTGTCTGGTTCCTGAAATGTGTTTCACTAAACAGGATTTCTAGACTGCAGGCAAGTGGGGAGAAGTAATAAAGGACTTCTCATTATTTAATGCTAACCGGGCACAGAGTTCTGTTTAGCCAATTCTAATGCTTCAGAAAATTGGATTTTGATGAGGTTTCTGCACTTTAATTCCTTCTCGCTTTGCATTTCATACAAAGGACTATTATATGAAATAGTGACTGAAGGCTAGCCCATACTTTGCATACTTGAAGACGCTTTATTGCCTCTGTGAACATTAGACACCCTGCTTATACCCAACACCTACTAGCAGAATGGGACAGAAAATAAGATATATGCTGTGAAACTCACTTTTATTCTCTCCCATCCTCTGCCTTTCTTTGAATGTTCTGCAAAGCAGTTCTCTATTTTTCACTTTTCCCCTCTACCTCTATACATTGAAAGGGAACAGAATTCTTAGCTTAATATTGTGTAGGTGACAAAACTTTCCTTTTCCCTCTACTTTGGGGACAACTTTGAGACACTTTTCAAAGCTGTTTGACAGATCCACAACTCCTTTTGCCCTAGTCCTGGCTGAATTCCCGTCTTGTAATTACATTCCACCTACCTAAAATTCTCCCTTTAGTTCAAGTGTGCCATTTTCTGGGCTCTGTTACTTTGCTTATAAACTCCCACTGAAACTAAACAGAAAGGCAGGCAGGATTTGGTTCACTGGTCTAAAAACATTATATACAATGAACCAATTGTTCAGTACAGCTAGTGAAACTATTTCTGTAGACCTAGCCTCGAATACTGAATCAAAATCTGTTGCTGACTATTAACATACTGGCCTGTGACAGTATTTGAGCTCCTGTTCTGCTTGATTCAAAGTGGTTTGGAATGAAACTCTTTTGATACAGAATCTGGAACTCGTAAGCCAATGCCCAATAAAAACTTTGCAATACCATCCCTCTCTCTGAAAACTATTAAGTGGCTCCATTTTTATTTCAGCAGGGAATTAAAAGTTTCCAAAACTTTGTTTTCCAGGAAAGAGAAATGTCAGCCACTAGTGGAATTTGCTTTCCAGGTCCCTAATGTAAATCTCACTTTTGGATTAGAGGAGTGACTTAAACCTTCTTGTAGTTCTAGGCTTTCCCTTCTTTATTAGCACCTTCCAGGTACCTGAATTTTCATATGTACTTGAAAAATATTACTAAACATATGCATTGCTCTTAAATCGTGATTACTAAATACTGATGAAACCTAAAGGAAGATCAACTGGTCAGAAGGACTGACATTTGCAAGATAAAAGCAGTTTAACTTGAGTAAAATATGAACTATTAAGCAGTAAGATTTTCAAAATTCCAAGATCTTTTGGTGTTTAAAAATTAAAGCCAGAACACAGAAGAGTAATTAGTAAGAGGAATAAAGGTGGCATCTTGTTGCATATGAGAAGAGTAGCTATAACTATGGATATAAAAACTGATCTTGGAGAAAGAAAAACCATCAGAACATCAATAAAATGAGAAAAAAATAAATGTGGTGGACCGAATACAGAAAAAGGAAGTAAAAAATGAGGACAGTAGAAGAGCAGGTAAATTGACATCATCTCCTGCAATTAATTCTTTTCCTTTAGCTTATGGGAGAATTGCATATTCAGCATCATCTTTTCTATATTGTATTGATCACAGTAAGTTTTGGGGTGTTTAGATTTGCTACTAAGTTGACAGAGGGATTTTCTCAGCAATTTGCTCTGGTTGCCCAGTGATTGCAATCCCAGTGTTGTGATATATATTCACACAGAACATATTTGTTTGCCTACTGAGTAGGAGGAATGGAAAGAGGGCAAAAAATTGGTGTGGACATGATGACCTCCATTGTGAATATGACTAAGTGACCTAAGGGTTGCTGTGAATTCGTGTAACAATGCTCTTTTCGAAACAGGGATAGACCTGGTGGTTATACACAGCATGCACCCAAATGATACATTTTCTCTTTCGAACCACTGGTATCCTCTCAAGAAAGCACTTTGAAACGTGCTGAGAGCTAAATGTAGAGCTGGCTTGATCTGATGGCTAATAACATGAAATTGGGAGCCAGAAAAGCCTGTCTTGAGTCTTTTTTTCCTCTGCTAACTCTTAAGCCTTAGGGAAAGTCACTAAACTTCACTAAGAACCCCCTGTGCCTCAAAGGGGGGTGGAGGAAGAGACCTTCCAAAAGGGATTCAGAGTCTCAACAACTTTACAAGGCAAAGACAAGATTTTGTCTACTACTTTGAAAATGTAAAAGCTAATAAAAGATGGATATCTGTGGTGTTTTGTACTTTAAAAAATGAACAGAATGCATAGTTCAGTCATTTGTGTATGTGTGTGGAAATAGTTACCTTTCTACAGCAAAAACTGAGAATGCCAAATTCTGATCTTAGGGACATGTTATCAGAATGAGGCCAACAACAGAAGGACAATGACAGTCTTCATCAGTGTTCATTAAGTGTATGCCATACAAACTTCAATCTACACTCAGTAGTTAATAAATACATTATATTAGAAGTCAGAGAAACCAAACACTTTCCATCAAGCTGGAACTGAGAATTGCCATTAGACTTTCTCTTGCAGGCTGTTTTGCAGTTCCTCTAACAGTTGTTCTGTGTGGCAGGACAGGTAACAACTCTTATTTTTCCTGGGCACTACTGAACCTCCTAAAGCAGTTGCGCTCACTTGCTTTCCATTTATTGATGACATTTGCATCTGCTGCACCTGATCTTCTGTAATCATTTTGTCTAGTGCCAAATTTTACCTTTTCCTTTTGAATTATTGCAGCTGTTTGCTGATCATACGCAAGCTGCAGCTGCCTTTTAAACAAGCTTCAGATTTATCAGAAAATGCACTGGACTCAGAAGGAAATTTCTCTATCAGCAGACTTTCCAGATGATGGAAAGACAGAATGCTAAGAAAAACTAATTTACTTTTTTTGTGTGAGGTAGAAGGGTTATATTCCTCTGGGCCTTTATTCTTCTGCATGCCACTTTGCAAATGAAACACTGCATGAGTACTGTATGAAGAAAAGCATCATGAATACTAAGTTAGTCTCGAGTTGCACAGGAATATAAAATGCATTGGTTCTAGTTAAAATCAATTTTGCCTTGGAAGTAAGTATTGGATTCACCTTCTCTCTCTCCAAAACACTTAAACAAGTGGAAAATACCACTGTAGCCACTGTATACTAAAGTGGTAAATATAAAACCAAGCAATCCAGAAATCTTTTGGTAGCCTGAGTAAAACTCATTTTCATTGTTTCACAGCAAAGGGGTACGGCCTCTGGAATGAATTCACAGAGTTTAGCTGTGCTGATTCAATAAATCAGCAACTCCTTTTTTTCCCTGCCAGTACTAACAAGTTATAATTGGAGCGGAGTAGCTTCCGGAAGTTGAGTCACTGGTTACTATGGAATTATCAATGGAAAGGAGAAGAAGTGGAACAGAGCAAATTTTTTTAGAAGTTTTTCATTTTCCCTTTTCAAAACAAGTTCAGGAAGGAAATGGGCTACATGAAATTATAGAAACAAAATTCTCTGCACTGCTGCCATGAATGTAGCAGCTGCGGGATTTTTCCTGCTTCCCTTTATATTAAGTTAAAATAAATTACCGATCTAAAACTTTATAGCAATTACTGACTTTAGAGTAAAGAAACTGATGAATATCGATGAGATTAGTACCCCAGTAGAATCCAACCTTCACAATCTTTTGAAGGCCCATATGACTTTGAATATCTTAACCCTGTAAAGAGAATTAAAATATTTTTCACATGGGAAAGTGAAGGAACTCTAGTACTTGACAAAGATTTTCCAGCTTTCCATATGGGCTTGTTCACAGTCAATATGTCACTGAAATGTGCAACCAATTTCTGCTGTATTATAAAATATGCAGTAGTATTTAAAGAAGGGTTATTGATGGTACTGGTTCACCTAAAAAAGGCAGAGTTAGTCAATTTGGGGCTGTGAAACTGACTTATATGCATTTCCTCAGTATTTCTTAGGCAGCATCAATTGTAGCCCTTATTGAGCTATTTTCACTAAACACAAGAGATATCATTAGATGCAGATTGATACTATTGATCTATTATGACTTGATCAATTGAGAAGGATAAGCAAATCATAACTTCCTTTGCTCTGCTTCCATTATGTTCTAATGATATACACGTAGTTAAGGTATAGCCTGCACATTTTGGCTAGGCATTTTGCTTCAACATCAAGGAGCTTTCCATGCGGCTCGACAATAAAGTGAACCTGCCTTCGCAGTGCCAGGTTGCAGCTCAAGAATACTGTGGTGGATTGATACCATCTCACTCAGCTGATTCAACTGGCTCTAGCATTTGACTAATTACCTTGCAGTGGCTGTTTTTTGTTTGTTTGTTTGTGCCTGTGGAGGTTAGTCTGAGTGATACACAAGCATGTAAACTTGCACTGCTGGATACTCCAGTAATTAATAGATCTGGTATCATTGCTGTGGAAACAGAGGCTGAACCAGAGGGAAAAAGAAGTGCTTCTTTCTAGCATTTTCATTTCTTTAACTTTCAGATAATCGGGCAGGCAAAGCAGCCTTGAAAATTAAGACAAATAAAACCCAATAAATTACCTCATTCACATAGTGAGCAAGGAGAATAAAGCTCATACACAGCCCAGCACAAACTGAAAGATCTTACTTGCTGAAGCAGGTGGATAAATAGCCACCAGAATTCATCAGTAGAGCTCATCAGAAATCTGATACATATCTTTTAGACCACAGAGGTCTTGAACAGGCATAAAGGAGAAGAGGTATGGTCTAGTCTGTCAGGGCTGGACTATATACTGTTAACAGAAACAAGGGGCTTCCCCCTAAATCCCCTGTCCCCACGCGGAACCACTTTGCTGTCCTGCAGGGGGCTAATGAGGAAGCGCACTCGAGCCAGAAACAGCCGGCTGATGCACTGCTAAAGAAGATCTCTACTGGTGCTGCTAGGAAAAAGCGGCGGGTCGTAGTAATAGGGGACTCTACTTTGAAAGGGACAGAAGCACTCGTCTGTCGGCCAGACCCCGTCTCAAGGGAGGTGTGTTGCCTACCGGGGGCACGGATTGGGGATGTGGCAGAGAGGCTGCCTGCTCTAGTAAGTCCCACGGACTATTACCCACTCCTGGTGATACATGTGGGTGCTAGGGATATAGATAGTAGTAGCCTGGGGAACATAAAGAAGGACTGCAGAGCCATGGGGGAGGTGGTTAGGGGCTCTGGAGCTCAGGTGCTCTTTTCATCAATTCTCCAGGGTACAGGGGAGGACCTAAAAAAAGCTAGGAGGATTGGCCAGGTTAATAACTGGTTAAAAGGGTGGTGCCATAGTCAGGGGTTTGGGTGTCTTGAACACGGCACCCAAGCCAGGTCTAGTGGGGGCTGGTGGAGCTGGTCTGATGGTAAAGAAGGGAAAGAGCAGTTTTGGTAGGAGGCTTGCCAGACTGGTCAAGGAGGAGTTAAACTAGCTGTGTTGGGGGAGGGGGGCATCATTCCATCCCAACACACCCAGTCAGTTGCCAGAACCTATAATAAATGCTTGGAGCAACATAGGGATATCCTAGCCATTCCAGCCAATGAGCCGGCTTCAGTTGGAGCTCGGCTCAGATGCCTCTATACAAATGCCCGTAGCATAGGGAACAAACAAGAGGAATTAGAGATGTGTGCACGTCTACGGGGGTATGATATAATGGGCATCACAGAAACATGTTGGGATGGCTCCTATGACTGGAGTGTTGGAATGGAAGGTTACAGGCTCTTTAGAAAAGACAGGCCTGGCAGACTGGGAGGGGGAGTTGCCCTTTATGTTAGGGATAGGCTGGAGAGTATGGAACTCTGTCTGGGGACAGGTGAGCAGTCCACAGAGAGTTTGTGGGTCAGGGTTAAAGGGAATATAGCTATGGGAGGCATTACTGTGGGGATCTGTTACAGACTGCCTGATCAAGGAGAACCTGCAGATGAAGCCCTCCATAGACAGATAGGAAAAGCTTCACGCTCGCAGGCCCTTGTTCTCATGGGTGACTTCAACCACCCTGACATCTGTTGGAAGGATGGTACAGCCCGGCACAAGCAATCCAGGAGGTTCCTCGATTGTGTGGAAGACAACTTCCTTCCGCAAGTAATAGAGGAGCTGACAAGAAGAGGTGCCCGTGCTCACCAACAGGGAAGTGCTCGTTGGAAATGTGACTCTCCAGGGCAGCCTTGGATGCAGCGATCATGAGATGCTCAAATTTGAAATCCTCAGGACAGTGAGGAGAGCGTGCAGCAAGCTCACTGCCCTGGACTTCAAAAGGGCAGAATTTGGCCTCTTCAGGAACCTGCTTCAGAAGGTTCCATGGGATACAGCCCTAGAGGGCAGAGGGGCCCAAGACTGTTGGTTGATATTCAAGGATCACCTGCTGCAAGCTCATGAGTGTTGCATCCCAACCAGAAGGAAGTGCAGCAGGAGGGCCAGGAGACCTCCTTGGATGGATAAGGAGTTCCTGAGGAAAATTCAAATGAAAAAAGAGGCTTATAATAAGTGGAAGCAAGGACAGGTGGCATGGGAAGAATACAGGGATGTTGTCCGAGAAGCTAGGGACCAGGTAAGGAAAGCTAAGGCCCAGCTAGAATGAAACTTAGCTAGAGGTACTAAAGATAACAGGAAGGGATTCTACAAGTACATAGCAAAAAAAAACAGACTAGGGAGAATGTAGGCCCCCTCAGGAAGCTCTCGGGAGAACTGGCTACCCTGGGTTTGGAGAAGGCTGAGGTTCTGAATGGCTTCTTTGCCTCAGTCTTCACTGGCAAAGGCTCTGACCAAACCACCCAAGTCTTGTAAGGCAGACGCAGGGACTGTGAGAATGAAGACCTTGGGCCCACTGTAGGAGAGGAGCTGGTTTGAGACCATCTTAAAAATCTGAATGTGCACAAGTCCATGGGTCCTGATGAGATCCAGACACGGGTCCTGAAGGAGCTGGTGAATGAAGTTGCTAAGCCACTGGCCATCATATTTGAGAAATCATGGCAGTCAGGTGAAGTTCCCAATGACTGGAAAAAGGGAAATATAACCCCCATTTTCAAGGGGAAAATGGATGACCCGGGGAATTACAGAGCAGTCAGTCTCACCTCTGTGCCTGGCAAAATCTTGGAGCAGATTTTCCTGGAAGGCATGCTAAGGCACATGAAAATCAACAAGGTGCTTGGTGACAGCCAGCATGGCTTCACTAGGGGGAAATCCTGCCTGACCAATTTGGTGGCTTTCTATGATGGGTCTAAGGAACTGATGGACAGGGGTAGAGCAGTTGATGTCATCTACCTGGGCTTGTGCAAAGCATTCAACACTGTCCCACATGACATCCTTGTCTCTAAATTGGAGAGACATCAATTTGATGGATGGAGCACTTGGTGGACAAAGAACTGGCTGGATGGCCACACACAAAGAGTTGTGGTCAATGGCTCCATGTCCGGCTGGAGACCAGTAACGAGTGGTGTCCCTCAGGGATCGGTGTTGGGACCGGTCTTGTTCAACCTCTTCATCGCTGACATGGACATTGGGATTGAGTGCACCCTGAGCAAGTTTGCTGATGCCACCGAGCTGTGTGGTTCGGTTGATACCCTGGAGAGAAGGAATGCCATCCAGAGGGACCTTGACACGCTTGGGAGGTGGGCTGATGCCAACCTCATGAAGTTTAACCATGGCAAGTGCAAGGTCCTACACCTGGGTTGGAGCAATCCCAGGCACAGCTACAGGTTGGGCAGAAAAAAGATTCAGAGCAGCCCTGCGGAGAAGGACTTGGGGGTGTTGGTTGATGAGAAAATGAACATGAGCCGGCTGCAGTGTGCGCTTGCAGCCCAGAAAGCAACCGTATCCTGGGCTGCATCAAAAGGAGCGTGACCAGCAGGTCCAAGGAGGTGATCCTGCCCCTCTACACTGCTCTCGTGAGGCCTCACCTGGAGCATTGTGTGCAGTTCTGGTGTCCTCAACATAAAAAGGACATGGAACTGTTGGAACAAGTCCAGAGAAGGGCCACGAGGATGATCAGGGACTGGAGCACCTCCTGTGTGAAGACAGGCTGAGGAAGTTGGGGCTGTTCAGCCTGGAGAAGAGAAGGCTACGTGGAGACCTCAGAGCAGCCTTGCAGTATCTGAAGGGGGCCTATAGGGATGCTGGAGAGGGACTCTTCATTAGGGACTGTAGTGACAGGACAAGGGGTAACAGGTTCAAACTTAAACAGGGGAAGTTTAGACTGGATATAAGAAGGAAATTCTTTCCTGTTAGGGTGGTGAGGCACTGGAATGGGTTGCCCAGGGAGGTTGTGAATGCTCCATCCCTGGCAGTGTTCAAGACCAGGTTGGACGAGGCCTTGGGTGATATGGTTTAGTTGAGGTGTCCCTGCCCATGGCAGGGAGGTTGGAACTTGATGATCTTAAGGTCCTTTCTATGGACTAGAAATAGATAACTATTAGAAATAGATAACTATTCTATGATTCTGTGATTTGGTGAACATTTTCTGTAAAGCTACCTTGGTGTGAGTTGGGAAATGGATAAAACCCCAAATATTGTAAGGCATTGCAAGTGAGGAAAAAATGAACTTACAAGGTGCAGACTGAAACATAGTTGTGTATGAAACTGGGACACAAAGCTTGGAAAGCACATTCTCCAGCCCAAGAAGCCTCCTGCCTACTGCCAAATACTGTGGATAGGAAACACCCACTGTGTTGGTGAACACAGCATGCTACAGCACTACTACATTGATGACACTGCTGTGCATTAACACAGCAGGTGCTGTGCAGTGAAGGAATTAAATATTGTAAGAGTCTTCGCTCAGCAGAATCTGTTGCTTCTCCACCTCCCAGCTGTTTTTTCTCTTTCACTGTGGATGTTGGAGGACTGCACAATCTGGTTTAAAGTATGGCAAAAGTCATTATCTTTTTGCTGTAATTCCTATTTTCTTTTGTGTTCTCTGGGAGGCTTCTGCAAATCCATCCACCAGTTCTCTGCCGCATTGTATAAACTGCAGATTTTTGCCCTAAAAGATTAACTAATATTTTGTTGAATTTTCATGCAAACTGTTATGAACTGAGAACACTCTTCTATTCAGTTTGGTACTTCTGCACTATCACAGCCATTTCCTTATTATATCACATCATCCTTTAACTATAATCCCCATTTACCTTATTACCTAATCAAACTGCAGCTAATAGATGTAACAAAACATTTATTCATTTCTCTATCCTTTTGGTGTACTATTGATTCTTTAAGTGAAATGCCACATTTTGCATATCTATACCAAAATCTCCCTTAGTTGAATTCTAAACCTCAGAGCTTTATACTGTATGAAATGTCATTCTTCAGGGTTGAATACGTTCTGATAAAATACAGAGATTTCTTTTCCCAACTCCCAAAAATACATCCTTTTGCATGAAAAACCTCCAAAGCTTTCTGCAGATTATTCACTTTGTGCCTATACATACTGTTTCAACATACGGAAAGGCACTAGTTCAAACTAAGAATTAGCTGTCTGTTATCATTCTTTTCTCTCCCTGGATCTCAGACATATGCACACAGACCCACACAGTCCTCCACATTTTTGAAATGAAACCAATTTGTCTGCTATTCTGATGCAAAATGTATCAGGAGAATAATGCTTCCAAGAAATCCAGGTGGAACTGCTGGAGATGTACAAGATTTGCTTGTTCAAGATTAGATTTTCTCTTTGGTAGATTCATATATTTCCAAAATAACATGGCACAGAAGTTATTTCTTTGCTTTTCCTAGCTGAGCATGGTGAATAGTGTGCCTTGTATAATTCTCCTGAGGAAAGGTACGGAGATAATGAGACATATTCATGTACAGAAACTATATCCAATTAATAAGGCATCACAATTAGAAGAAATTAAATTCTAAATGATCCTGTATTAAAAACACATCTATTAAAGCCTTACAAAGGGCGTAGAGAGACCTTATAAATGATAAGACAGTTATCTAATAATGGGAAGAAAGATGAGATATTGAAGGGTGGGAATTGAGATGATCATAAACTAATACTTGCAAGTTCTGCCTTAGTCCTTACAGGTACCTAGCTTATTGTGTCTACCGCTACAGCACCTGAGAGCTTCAAACACCTTTTGGGACATTTTTAGAGCCTACTGAGTTATCATGTAAAATAAAGAATTAAATTGCAGTTAAGCTGAAAGGTTGAAGCATAGTCTTTAAAGCAACTGAAAATTGATAAAAATCATTGCTGTTCAGTGTTTTCTCAGTCAATGAGTTTACTTAGTTATCAGTTTTTTCACTTACTTCTTCTATAGAAATACTTCTAAAATACTCTTCCTTTGCAGAAATCTGACATATGCCCTCTATAGTTCACTTTTCAGTTTAAGAATTCCTATGCCTAGGCCAATGGATGTCTTATATTTGAGAAGGTATTAATGTGCTTGTCCCAATTGCATCTAGAATGACATAAATCTAAACCAGAGAACACTGATTTTAATACTTTGTATTTTTCTGATGCAAAGTCTAATCATCAATCTTGTGCTTTTATTCTGCAAGTCCAACAATTTATGGGTAGTAGACCTGGAAGTTTGGGTCTACACATGCATTAACTTTGTGAATAATGGCACTTGCGTAACTGATGAGATGTACTGTATCTTTTGGGAGCTGTGCAGAATCTCTTTTCTCAGCATGCTTATTTTATGCAGGAAAAGACAGAGTACATCTTCTGTGGATTTTACCTGCCCAAAATGTACCAGGCAAAACTCATGATAGTTTCTGTTTGTTGAAAATATGAGTTTGGCTTAATAATATCGTTTTATAGAAGTAATGTGAAATAGAAATTAAAATGTAAGAAAGGTGCTCATCTTAAACCTCACTGATTACATGAAGAGAACATGTTTTCAGGGAGAAGTAGAGCTGATTTTCTGCACTGAGTTACAATCTAGTTGTAACAAATCCTTACCTCTTTAACAGTCTTAATGATATCAGGAACAGCCTGTATCCTATATATAGGGACCCCCAAAGGTATTATCCTCCTTTCAGTTATTAAACAAAGGCTGGCTTGGATTTGAATCCATTTTGCAAGACTTTCACTCTACAAACAAGATTCAGAGTTAGCTTATTGCAGAAACTGAAGTTGCACCCAAAACTATTCACCTTGTTTGAAGGCAGAGTTAATTGTTACCCTTTCTTGGCATCAACTCTTTGAAGAGCTGTGGTAACACAGGGAGAGACAGAAAATGTGTCTTAAAAACATTACACTGGAAAGAACAGCACATGGGATTAACTATCAGATTGATCATTGTGCTTTAAGAAACAGCCCAAAGAAGCTGGATAACTGAAAAGCTTTATTTTTCACTCATCTTCTTCCAGCCTGTTTTTACTTTGTCACTTGCTAGTGTTTCATATTGTTAGAGAAGTCTGAGATAATTGCACCGTTTTCATATCATAAAAGGAAAAGACCAAAATTAAGGTTTTTCCTTGCAAGTTCATTGTGTTACCACTGGATCTTCTGCTTAACTACTAAAGAATGCACTTTAAGATAGATATTTTTTTCAGGTAAGTGATAATAAAAGCCAAACAGTACAGATGTTCACTTAATCTAGAACATTTGAAGAAATGTTTAGAGTAACTTTCAGCTGAGGCTCCCAGTACTATCTTCTGGCTGAGCTAAAAACCTGAAAGTGATTATCATGACCATAATTTGTCACTTCTTTTGCCCTTTATTAATGATGAAAATCTAAAGATGGAGACACCCCTCCCCCCACACACACCTTTTTCACATATCCATACGCATTTATTTCTTAATGTGTAATATCTAACTTCCTTACAAGATTGTGTATTGAGTACATTTGTTTGAACTTCACTTCAATCAAATAATAATTGGTGCAAAACATCCTTTTCAGAATCACCTGTTTTGTCCTAAGGGTGTTAAATTATAGAAGGATAGAAAAGCTGAACAAAGACAGGAAGTCTTCAGAAGAAATTGCCAGACACCAGTTCTTATACATTTACATAAGAGCAGCTCATGCAGTACTAATATGGAATTCATAGCTAAATTTGATTTAAAAGAGGTCACATACCACATGACAGATTTCTTGTAGAACAATCTTGATAATTTATTCATCAAGATGGTATCAACTAGGATATGAGAGTGGGGAAGGGAAGTAGAAACAGAAAGATCAGGGTGGGGAAAGATGTGGTAGGACTGGAATATACTGTACAGTTTTTAGCACAGGAGTAGTAGTAGGAGCCAAAATTGAAGATGAGAACTAAAAGCAGGTAAAAGAATGAAGCAACCTAATGAGGTAGTGTCATGTGTGTCTGACAATTATAGTGACAAAAAACAGCAGCAGGAGCAAGAAATACCACACTTGGAAAATACAGAAAAAAAGATAAAGTTGTCATGGTTTAAACCCTAGCCAGACAGCTCGTTCACTCACTCCCAGTGAGTGGTGCTGGGCTCAGAGCAACTGAGGCTCTCCCCTTCCCCGCTCCCGGAGGAACGGGGAGGAGGATCGAAAGAGTGCAACTCCCACGGGTTGAGACAAGAACAGTCCAGCAACCAATGTACACAAATCACCACCGCTACTATCAACTACAACAATGATAAGGGAAAATAACAAGGGAAGAGAATACGATACCACTGGCCAAGAAATGAGTCCCACCCGGAAGCCCATGTCCTTCCGGGTAACTCCCAGTTACCCCCCACCCTGGGCATGATGTGCTGTGGTGTGGAATACTTCTTTGGCTAGCCGGGGTCAGGCGCCCCGTCTCTGCTTCCTCACAGCTTCCCCTCCTCCCTGGCAGAGCATGAGCCTCACAAAGTCCTTGGTCAGGGTAAACATCACTTAGCAACAACCAAAAACATCGGTATCACCAGCACTGTTCCCAGGCTGGAAGTCAAAACACAGCACTGCACCAGCTACCACGAAGGACAAACATAACTGCTACTGCTGAACCCAGGACAAAAGTGAACTACAAAAATGTGATTGAAGGTCAAAACATCAGCATAGAAGCACTTGAGGAAATGTTCAGGAGTTCGGATGCAGGAAAAGGAAAGATGTAAAGTCGCTGACATAGAATTGTTGAAAGAAATATCAAAGAAGAGGAATATGCGGTACAAAAAAGATAATTGCAGGAGCTAAACAAAGATGAAGAATGAAGGTAAACAATGTGCTCTGTATAAACAAGGGATAAGTTAATAGAGAGTTATATTGCAAAGCAGGAAGCTGAACAATGACTTGCAAAAAGAAACAGAAACTACAGTACATCGTTAGCATGGACAGAAATTGTTAGGGTCACAAGCAATTAAAGCTACTAAAATTAAATATGGTAACATCATCTGTGGAAACAGCAAATTAGTTGTTGAGTGGGAAAAATTATGACATTGTAGTTCTGTTGTACTTCATCTGACCAATTAGTAAAATTATTTGTAATAGAAATTGTTAGGAGTTCTAGTTTTGAACAAGGCAACACAGAGGCACAGGGTTTATTACCGTCATGGTTTAGCCCCAGCTGGCAACTGAGCACCATAGAGCTGGTCACTCACTCCTGGTGGCGTGGGGGAGAAAATCAGAACAAAAGTGGGAAAACTCATGGGCTGAGATAAAGAAGTTTAACAGGTAAAGCAAAACTGTGTGCACAAGCAAAGCAAAGCCAGGAATTCATTCACCACCTCCTATGGGCAGGCAGGTGTTCAGCCATCCCCAGGACAGCAGGGCTCCATCACGCATAACGGTGACTTGGGAAGACAAATGCCATCACTCTGAATGTCCCTCTAGTTTACATACTGAGCATGATGCCATATGGTATGGAATATCCCTAGGGTCAGCTGTCCTGGATGTGTCCCCTCCTGACTGCTTGAGCTCCTCACTGCTGGGGAGGGGTGAGAAGCTGAAAAGTCCTTGACTCTGTGTAAGAGCTGCTCAGCAACCACTAAAACATTAGTGTGTTATCAACATTATTCTCATCCTAAATCCCATATGCAGCACTGTACCAGCTACTAGGAAGAAAATTAACTCTATCCTAGCCAAAAGTAGGACAGCTACACAAATTACTCAGAGGATTTCTCTAAAAGCTTTTTAAAATGGGGAAAGTATGCATTGAAAATTTTGCTTTAGTAAAAATAGAATAGAAACACTTCCTAACTTCAGTGGAAACCAGGATAGATGATCAGTAGAGACTCACTGTTCCCAGTGGGAGTACTGACTGAGAGATGGCACACAGCTGTATTTTGCCCTCCCCAATAACCAAAGTTCAAGTCTAGTGCCTCAAAAAACAATTCACTCAGTTGCTCATCCTTCAGTTATTCAAGATAATAACTTCATGTAGCAGTTAGCTTGTAAGGTGGATATGGGGTGCCAGAATTACACAGCTTAATTCCTAGAGAAACTGCAACGCATCTGTTGTGAAGTGTGACTGGTGCATGCTCAAGTTCTGAATAAGATTTGAAAATACCAATTGAAAACACCTGAATGGTGATTGCTTTTTGGATTAAAATAAAGAAAAATAATGAAAAAAGGCCTAAGTTTGAGAAGAATCTTGGAGGCTTCTCTCTTTTTCAAAAAGTGGGCCACTTTCAACAGAGGCCCAATCATTTCTTAGTCCCAGAATGGAAAGTGATTCTGTTTCTGTCAGGCTAGATTTCAACAGCCATTCAGAGAAGATATAGAAACTAATTCAGTGCTAGTTCTTCATGCCTCTTACATGTTTGAGCACATAACATAACTTGAGTGGATGGTCTGGAAAGCAATCAATGAGGAACTTAAGTTCTGGCATAAATATGTTGGAAGAAGTTATACTATTATATACTTACATCAAGCAGTGCCAATCAATCATCATTCAGACAGTGAATCAAGGATACAATTTGGCACCAAAGGATTCTCGAAAACAGAAATATATTAACAGATATAATTTCAGAACTAATTCTTTTTTTTCCTCCACAAAGTATCTTGTCAGTTTTTTTCTATCACAGCCCAGAAAGCCAAACATGTACTGGGCTGCATCCAAAGGAGAGGGAAGGGATTCTGCCCTCTGCTCTGCTCTGCTGAGACCCCAGCTGGAGCACTGCATCCAGCTCTGGAGACCTCAGTATAGGAAAGAGACGGACCTGTTAGATCAGGTCCAGAGTAGGCCACAAAAATCATCAGAGGGCTGGAGCACCTCTGCTATGAGGAAAGGCTGAGAGAGTTGGGGTTGTTCAGCCTTGAGAAGAGAAGGCTCTGGGGAGACCTTATTGAAGCCTTTCTATACTTAGAGGGGACTGATAGAAAAGATGGAGAGAGACTTTTTAATAGGGCCTTTAGCAATATGGCAAGGGGTAACGGTTTTAAACTGAAAGAGGGTAGGTTGAGACTAGATATAAGAAGATATTCTTTTCAATAATGGTGGTGAAATGCTGGCACAGGTTGCCCAGAGAGGTGGTAGATGCCCAGTTTCTGGAAAGGAGGGGATTGGACTAGATGAGGGTTCTCTGCAACCCAAACCATTCTATCATCAGCAGCAACAGTCTAGAGAAAAGCAGCTAAATTTAACATAAATAATGAAGGGAAAAAATGCTGCTTATAAAACATCAAGGCTTCTGTCAGCCATTCAAATATTGTCTGGTGTAGGGAACAGGAAGAGAAATATCACAGCAGGAAGCTAAAATCTGCAAAGCTATGAAATTATCTTATCAAACAATTGTGATAACTCACCAGCAAAGAGTTTATCTCCCATGAGAAACAAGAAGATGAAGATCCTGTTCTCAGTCACGGCCCTTATGCATCCCAGGAAGTTTGTGTCCACCGCCACCTAGATAAGGTCAGAGGGAAAATATAACTACACTGGAAGCACAGAAATGCTGAATTCTTCAAATTGCATTTTCATGTGCTGCTACAAAATGTCTTTTTAGTGGACATTACCAAAAAAATAGTCATAGAATCATAGAATCATAGAATAGTTAGGGTTGGAAAGGACCTTAAGGTCACCAAGTTCCAACCCCCCTACCATAGGCAGGGACACCTCACACTAAACCATATCACCCAAGGCTTCATCCAACCTGGTCTTACAAGTCAGACAAGTCTGCCAACTAAAACCAGTTTTAGATCATGTAGCTTATGGGGGAAGACATCCACACAGTCTCTTAGCTGTAGTGGGACACCACAGATGAGAAATTGGCAGGTGCTAAACTACTAGGGTGAGTTTCCAACTTCTTCCCTTTTCCAATGGCTGAATAATGCTGAAAATTAAATGCCCTTCACACATAGTCTTCAATTAATCTGTGCAGAAAATGTAAGCAAAATCTGAGAGCAAAGTCTGCTTAATTCCAAATAGTATTGGCCTGGGCAGAAATCTATTGTGACAGCCACAATGGCATTTTCTCAGTTTAAAGTACAGTTCAGTTAAAGAAAGGTAAGTTAAAAACTCACATAGAACAACTGTTAAAACGCTCTCTTTTTTATTCTCGGCATCCCAATTAGAAAGGTGCTTTCTTGTATTAGCAGAGAAAAGCAAAGGCCAAGGGAAGGAAGGAAGAAAGGTCAGCAGTTCCTACCAGTCTCACTAGTGTCCCACATTGCCAGCTGAAGCGGCATCATATAGCCCTCTAATGTTAGAGAATATAAAACCTTTCAGTTTTACTTACAAAAAATGTTGGTGCTAAGACTGCATAAGAGGTAAATAAGAGATAGAAGATTCTGAATTAACATCTGTGTTTAAGCTCTGACCTCCTAAAAAAACATAGCTGAGTATTCTCAAATACAATTAAACACAGAACAAGATACAATTACATCCTCTGGACAGTAACATTAGGCACAAGACTGGCAGCTTTTTCAAGATAACAGAGTTTGAAATATATGAATTTGACTAATAGTGCACAAATTGTCAACAGATATTTTGGGATCGTGACAGCTGGGTCCTGTTCATTCTGCTGCCTGCTAATGTGCAGACTCCTGCTATGCTGCAGAGGCAGGGGGATCAGGAAGGAACTTTAGGCAGCTGGTACCAAGACTGTGTGTGTAGGCAAAATAAGTGCTTCCCAGGAGAAATGTGCAAGCTTGGACTACTATTAAAAGTTGCCAAGCCATGTTCTACTTCTCACAGTGAACCAAGGCCAGCTTTTATGCAGAAGCAATCAGATGCAAAATTCTGGCCAAGCAGATACCATGAATATAAACAAGGGATGAAAGAAGGCTGCTGGATGCCCACACTTCCACTCAATTAAAACTTCTGGATTGTTGTACTGGAGCTGCTAGTGAAGTGGAATAACATACTTGAATTTGGTTGGTTAACTAACTGGACAATCCTCCAGTCCTCCTGGCAGCTGACAAATAGCAAGCTAGCCACAACCCTGCCTTCACAACCCCCAGCATCCTCTGCCTTGCTGGAAAGAAAATGAAAGCATATCAGGGCCACGAACTATTTGATTTCTACTGAAAATAGCAGCAATTGTGTTCTCAACCAACCAACAAACCAAAGCCCCACTGTTTCTGTGAAATCTGTATTTTCAGGAAGGAAATTCCTTCCCTGGAATCAACTACAGAAACCCAAAACTGATTCTATAAAATCTGCAGGTTTTCTGTTAGAAAATAGCTTCCCTGGAAACAACTTTAGGGTAAGTAAGTCTCTTTCCTTACTCCAACTGTAGGGAGAGAGACTTGTTTCACATAATGGGGTACAGTAGGGAGCTAAGAGTGAGGATCACTTCACACATGTATTAATCAAGATATTTGGTTCCCATAAAGGAACTAAAATATATCTGGATTTATTTTTATTCTGAAATTCAAACCATTTTATTTGCACTGAAACCAACCATTCCAAATAGCAGTGCAAAATGAGCTTATTTACTAATATAGTAAGCCACAATCTTACACCTTGTTGGGTAGGACTCCATTTTTCATTTCTCCTTAGAGGTTGAAATTACATTCTTAAATATCCCAAGTATGTGTGTTGGTGTAACCTTGAAATAACTCACACCAACTCCAGTTGTGACAAGTCTCCTATGTTCTCCAAAAATTATACTGGCCAAAACTTGGCTTCAAAATCCAAAAGGCCTGAAGACTCTTTAAGAGTATCCAAGACTCTCCAGACTTCTCAGCATTACGGGCCACCTAAAATCTTTTCCTAGCTTTTCATAATAATCAAACTGTGCAGGCAAGTTAGGGATTTTCTCTGTACCTTTTAGCCATTTTTACCTGTAGTTTTATAACACCTTTTCTGCTTCTTTATTGCAACTATTGTTCCTCTGTGCAAGAGATCACTTGTAGTTTGTTTCTACAGAAAGACATTTTATTGAATTAATGAGATTATGGTTCTTTGGTTTGGAATAATTGTAGTAATTAGACTTAATATAAGAATTCTAATAGTTGATCAGAGGTGTGAAAGGCACTTTATAATTCAGACCTATATAACACCACACTGTCTGTACTTTTCGGCGGCTCTTTCATGCATCAACAGATTATATAGGCTACTTTGCAGTTCATGGTGTGACTACCTTATTGCAAGAAAAAAAAAGACAGAAATGCTTTGTATTCCTTACCAAGAAAACTATGTTTCCAAGTGTTTTTTTCCTTATGATGGCTCTATCATCAAATTTAGTGATCAAGGAAAATTGATCCATAGATAATACCTTTGCTATTACCACCAAATAACATCTTTATCAGTAAATCCGAAGGATGGCTGACATTTAATCATTGGCAAATTCTTGCTGGTTTTTTATGTATGAAGATTTTAAAATTACATCTATTGATAAGCTGATCTTTGACTTCGCAAAATGTCCAACAGCTTTGTATTCCCAAGGATTCAAACTGCAGTGCACCATGAAAACTGCAGCAAGAAGCTGTCATTTTGTAGCGATATCAATTGTCTAAAAAGCTGCTGCTTACTGTAGCCACTTAATGTTTCACCACTGCAGGACTAATAGCTCTCCCTTTATAGATTAGTATTTTGGCCTTGGACAGGAACTTGGGGAGCATTCCACCAATGTCCAACTTGGTGAAAAGCCGCAGATATGATTATGGACGCCTAAAATGCATTGATTAATTTATGTGGCATCAGTCATTTCTACACTAATTTCTGATACTAACATGCTGAGCAGTGTGAAACCAAATATTTAAACTCTTCCGCTAATATTTATAGACAAAATGTCATTTTTCACAGATATTGATCCTGTTTCACCTATTTTTATATGTAGCATAAGTACCCAAAATGCATGAAATTCCCAGAGCTATGTTGTACTGTGTAGGGATCAAAATAGAAATGCTTTTCTTAGATCTTCAGTTGCTACTGACTGTGAATACTTTAAACTACAGGGAAGGGTACAGACAGAAGTTCCAAATTAAGCTTTGAGTTTCTTCCTTCCAAAAACCTGTGACCCTAAAAGCACAGGTGAGAGTTCCACTCCTCAGTAGATAGTAATATTGGCTTGCAATGTACAAAGATGCAAGCTGCGTTATGAAGCATCTAGTTAACAGAAACCATTTCTCTAGATACTGTCAATGTTATGAAAGGCTATTCAGGAATGGCAAATTACACTGATTTGTGCTAGAATGAAGAGGTAAAAGTCACCCAAATTTTCTACTTCTTTTAATAAAGAAACGAATATTGTGGGGGAAAAAACACCCCCCAAACCAAAAAAAAACAACCCCGAAACCATAAAACTGTATCCTTGGTTTTCTTTAGAACATAGTAATAGCTATTTCTTCACAAAGGTATAGTGTTTACTATAAAATCTGCTCCTAGGGTAAGCTATTGTTACTTCAGCACTCTCCAGGCTCCAAAAGGAATGAAAATAGTTTCCAAAATGCAGGATGTTCATGAAATGGAGAAACGGATGATGAATCTGTGCTACTTACCTCACCTTGTCAATTGTTTGCTTTTCATCATAAACTGAAAAGACTGCACAGACCAGGCACTTGGAAGCAGGGCCAGGCTGAGGGCTAGGGAAACGAGGAGGCTGCTAACATAGCAGGAAATAAATAACTGCAAAAGAAGCAAATCTGGTAGCATGGAACATCTATTATTCATCTGCAGTAATTTGTTGCCTGGCAAAAGCTGATGAATCAAATTTTGAGAGTATTTTACAGTGAGTTACAAAGTTTACAGAGGAAAATCAGTAAAAATATTCTTTTCTGTTCTAGAAATAAGCTGAAGTCATCACTGGGAATCTGTTGTCTTTGACAATCTGACCAAAGTTAAAGAAATCAATGGTCAGCATCACACTAACAGCTGGAGATGGGGATGTTGAGGTTTATGGCAAAGGTCTGCTTCATTCTCAGGCTGTACAGGAGAAATGAAAAGGAGAGGCTGTGGCCTCCCGCGGGTGATCTGGAGCATGGTGAAAGGTTTTCTTCACTCTCAAAAAGGGTGGAAACAGCCCAGATAAGGTCTGAAACGATCGCCAGATAATCCCCCCAGCATGCCAAAATCACACTTGTTATTGCAGTGACTGCGAACAGTAACACAGGAGCTGGCTTCAGCAGCAGCACTCTGCAATGGCCTCAATTTGTTTGAACTGAAATGAATCTCATGGGATCATGGATAGGACAGCTTTTTTTTTTTAGCTGATCAGCATATGTAGCATAAAAACATGCGACTTGTTCCATTAACACCACAAATACAGGAAGAATGCTCATACATTCCCTGGATCCGAACTGCTTTTGTGCCAGCTTCCTAAAAATTTGGCTACGAAAGGCAGATTTTCCCTATAAATGGAATTCATGTGCTGGTTAAATACACTGGGGAACACACAGCATTTCTACGACAGCCAGCAAAGCAGAAAGAAGCAAACCAATCTCAATTCTCTTAATTTTTGTCTCTTTCTTGTGCCATAGCACTTGAATTAGCACAAACGTCGGTCAGAATAAAAACCTGAGTTACTGATTCTGAGAGTTGACATGATGTAACTAAATTCCAAAGTTTTGTTAATAAACACTGACTTGTCAAGTAAAGAAAGAAATCCTTTTAAAGAACTAAATAATCACTCTTAGAATTGCCCTGTCTAGTACAACAAAACCTCAATTTCACTATTACTCTGACTTCTTGTAAGCCACAATTTATATTATATTTCAAATCCTTCTGAAGGTAATAAATTTGACAGAAAAAATTAATACAAAACCTAATTATATTTAATTGAATTAAATTAGAATGGACTTTTACTGTAATCTCCTATAATTCAAGACATTAATAAAACAGCAAAATTCCTAACAATGCCTAAACCTCCCACATACGAGGTTAGAAACGCTATCAACTGTCTACCTGCCTCTACACTACAGAGGAGATGAGAATTGAAATCTTATGTTCTGGGCCAAATTCTGCCACAGGCAGCCACCTTCTACGCTTCGCTGACCTCAATCTGTGTTCCTTACATCAATAGTTTTAAAGGCAGAGAAGAAACAGGGCACAGCGAGGGCAGAATTTTTCTACAAGTTGCTATTTCTCAGAAAATGTATGAGAATCTCACTGCTGTTTCTCTGAAAATGAAAAGGAATCTCACCGCTTGTCTCTTTACATTTACCCTAAAAGAATTCCCAGTTCACACTAGTAAAACCTTTTCCTTTTCAAGGAAAGAAGCTTTGTTCTGGCATAAGCCTCGGTCAGATGTCCTGATTGCTGGTACTGCTGATCTTAATCTGTGTGGGATGGAATGGTCATGCTCTGTATTGCCCAATGAAAGAGTTAAATCTTCAATATCTGACTGAGGACCACAGTAGGAAACCTACTTTAAATGAACTCATCTTGTGTGTTTTACTTAAACTAGCTGAAAACCCCAGGTATTCAAACCTGATGCTTTCAATAGGAAGAACTTTTAGGAATGCTGTTCTTTCTCTCTTTTTTTTTTTCCAACAAAGCTGACTTTGTAAGTTCTCTGATGATTATTCTCAAAACAGATTCTTCTGAAGAGATTTGATGCTTCCTTCTTAAAGTGTTTTGCTAATCATGCTTTTGAACTTTGTTGACTGAAGACACTTAGATAGTCAACCAACCATACCTTGAGTTAAAAACTTTTTGCATAGGTACCATTAGTAAATTGTTTCTACTGATGATCACCACACAGTCTTTTCAGCTACCACCTCCTCACCCTTCTGGGGTTCTAGATGTTTTTATTTGCTTCCTGTGAGAAGCTGAATTATGCATCTTGCATTTCTCCAGATCAATCTGAGCAAAGCCCTTCTCCCTTTACTTGCCTTTCTTCTGATCTTTGCATGCTGCAGAACTGGCTTTTAATATACAATCACAAACCAGTACTTAAAATGAAACCAAATCTAGTTTTGAGGAAGAACAACTAACGGTTTTATACATCACATATAAAAATGTGCTCAGTACAAAAAAGATTTAGGAAGATTTTTTTAAATTAAGAGCCATGCTAAGGCTTTCTTAAAGATTTATTCACTTCAATGATTCAGTATCTCATGTGTTTTTTATCATTTTTTTTCTGTGCCACAATAAACTAGGCTGTGAAATAAGCTTGGTTTAAGTAGCAAAAACATTATGATTTCACATTTAGCAGTATGAAAATTGCCTTATGTTCAAATTCATTCTTCTCAGTAAGGTTCCCAGATACCTTCCATACAGCAGCAGCTTATTATCAGAAGAGAAAAATGCTTCCTATGGGCAAACTGAGGCTTGCCACCACACGCTGCGATGAATGTGCCATTTGGGGTTTGTATTTGGTATTTACTAAATTTGTGGCAATCAGCTGGGATTATTTTACACAGGCTTTTCTTTTTGTGATTATTAGAACTTTGCAACTTGGCTTTATATGAAAGCAACCTCCAGCAAACCTGGAGGGCTTACCAAGTCCTAATGTACTTGCACAAAAAAAAAACCAATACCATTGCTTGAGATGGCAAGATTATTGTGTATGAAACTTAAATTCTGAATGTGCTAATAAGACTGTGACATGTATTAATTAAGTTCAATAGCAAAATGGAAAAATTGGGTTAGAATTAATTCAATATCAGTTTTGATTTTTAAAAAATGGATTGAAATCTGAGATAAAACTGAAATTCTTAATAATATTGAGCTATTAAAAGGTTCCCATATTAATATTCATATTCAAATAGATAACAGAGAGAAAAAAAAATCAAGATCAAAAAGCTGAAGCAATCAAAGGTAGATGAACCAAAAAGCACCTTCTGAGAATTAAACATGGCAACATTATTGACATGAAATCTGTCAACAATTCCAAATAAATATGCATGACTTGTATTTTAGCTCCTTCAGTCACTTATCAAAATGAACATTCCTATTTTCAAGGAAATGCTGTTTTATAAAGGAATTTTTTCTTAGAAAAAGTTTTAACACTTCTATGCATAAGATTTATAGTTGTGCCTGTGTATTTGTGATTGCAACTGTGATTTACGTATATAAAAAGTATGGCTTCTATCTATTTGAGTCAATGAATGAATTTTACTTAATGAAATGAGTTAAAAATCTAATTTCATCTCAAGGTGCTGTTCTTTGGATAGCATTCCTACAGTTACTATTTAATATGATTTCAGTCTTGGTATGTCATAACTGGTTTATAAGAATGGCCTCTAAACATCCTGCTTCACTGTTATAGTTTCATAAAGGAAAAGAAACCTGAAGCACATCAATTAATGAACACTGAAAAGAAAGCTTGTCCTTTCTAATCTGTAAGACAAAAGGGAAAAACTCAAACAGCATATTCCAGCACCACATATCCAGACTTGGGAAATTTTACCAGAAAATATGGATCAGATCTTCATGCCCATTAAAAACAACAGGTTTCAAAAGCCACAGAATAATTTATTCACAAGGGAAGCTAAATATAAAGCTTGTGTTATAATATATTAATTAAAAATTGCATTCTGGAAGTAAAGCCTTCGAAACCTGCAACTGTGCTTAGGAAACGTAGCAAGGAAGGAGGAATACAAACCTCTTAGAAATATCACTGTCCTGGAAGTCTGAATGTATCAGAATGAGCATTCATAAGACATTTGTTCCTTCACATCAAGACACGATGATGAGCATTTCTTTTAGCACCTTCCTACATGTATATTTGAGCATCCAGGCATTTCAAAACAGATGGGAAGGAGGAGAGACAAAAGTCTTAATGTGACCAAAATAGTCATTTCATTGAAGAGTTTCAATCTGAACCGTCACTCTTCAAGTCTGACCTAATGGACTTGAACTGATACCCAGCACTAAACCGGAAAGTAAACATATTTTGGGCTACATACTACATGTAATAAACAGGGAGTAGCTGGGATGCTCTAAAAAGAAAAAAATGCTGCCAGAATGAGTTTGCATGTTAGGGTTTATTTATTTTGAATGTAACCTTTATATATCACAAACCCTTGTGTAGGTGACAAGCAGTATACTTACAATGTGTTTTTACGTGAAAAAAATGCTAAACTACATACGACTGAAGTGAATTCTTTGATTTTCTGGTTATAATGTTCTAGCAAGAAAAAAGAGGTGTGAAGAATGCACCACTTCTCACGTCTCCTAATCCTTCACAATACTTAAATATTGTTTAAATGCAAACAATTCAAAGGAACATTTAATATAAAAATTACTGAATTGATAAACATCATTCAGTAACTAAAGAATATTTGATCTAGGGTGTTTTCTTATTTGTCCATTATACCAACTACATCAAGATGGCATATGACCTTCTTCAGTAGGGTGGGAGTGGGAAATGCAACATAAGTACACAGAGGTGAAAGTAATTAGCATGCACATACTATCTCTGTCTCCTGTATTGCAGTTACTATATATACAGTATATACCTTTAAGATGCATGTTTGCATTAATTTAGTGCTGTATATGCAAATCCAAAAGTGACCATTGGTAAAGTTCATCATCTGGAACATCCAAGCCCACTAATGCTGACTACAGAAGAAAGGCATCAAAAAGAATTAGGCAAGGAGAGCATGCAGCTCAAGGACAGTATGCAGCTTTACGTCACAGTTCTATCAGAAAGAGAGATTAGGATAAAATCAGAAAGCTGTTTCTTAGATGGAAGCCACAGTGTAGAAGGCATTCTTATCCTGTGCACAAAAAGTAGTATCAGCCTAGATGGTTGACCATCATTATAGTGAACGCATGAACAACAAATTAACTGTCCACTGCTCTCAGATACAGTCAGAAGCAGAAGCTGCAATAGGTTCACTGTTGCAAAGTCTCATTATAGTGAAAGCAAGTTTTTACAAGTCAGGGAGATACAGCTGCTATCTGATGGCTCTGCAGACTTTGCTTCTAAGTCTTACAGAACTGCACACATCTGAACTGTCTTTCTCCAGCTCTTCCAAAAACCATGCCATAGAGTGGCACCATTCCTCACTGATCATTACAAGGAAGGAGTAATGAGCATGGCTTCTACAGTAAGACTATCAGACGGATTCAGCCCACCGAACTATACGCTCTCACAGCACCTTTTTTGACTTGGAATACAGCAGAAGCGTTATATTAACCAGACCTTTTTATTTAGCTCTGACTTTACTGATTTGCAAAGTGCAATAAGTACGATTGCATGACATATCCATAAAGCTGCTTGAGCAGCCTCTTCACCAATGGGTGAACATAGCTTCTATGTCACTTACACCGCTTTTGCAAAAAGAGAAAAGTACCATGACAACAGTGTGTCTCACTGCTTCCTCTCAACAATAATGACATCCTACTAATAAATTACATCAGTGTCCATCTTCGAAGTATCAGTCCCTGGCTTGATCTTTAATTTGATTACTTTTAAATCCCAAAGGTTTAAACTGAATCCTGTACTTTTGCAAAAACAAAGCCATACTACACTGCTGCATCAAGCAAAGATGCTGCTGATGTGCACAGTGATCGTGAAATCATGGTTTTCATTCCCTGTTCAAAAACTAGTATGATCTTTAAACAGCTGCTTTGTTGAGTCCCACAGGTAGCTGCACTTTGTTTTGAGAAACAATTCCTATATACAGTGTCCATATGTTCTTTTTCTTTCAAAAGCTTAGTGGAAATTAAGTAAACAATCAGAAAATCCCTTTCAAATTGCAGTGATTCTGTACTAGAAGGCTAGAAAGCCTTTTTGTGAAGACATTGGAGTCCCATACTACTATAAAGGTGGTAACTGGGGTCAATTTGCTGCTGACCTTTAGTGTTAAAGCCAATAGTGCTTATCTGTGGTTAAAGCCTGGCAGGTAAGAACCCTGCAGTTTTGGGGCCTTCCTGTGGGAGTTAAGATTTACAACATGTTTTCAGATGAGCAGCGAAAAAGTAGTAATAGATTGAAATAAGATTTTTACCTCATTCACATTGCATTAAAAAAGCAACAAAAGCTCCAAGACTGTGAACAGCAAGCATTTGAAGAAATGGGGTCAGGAATCCAAGTTAAAGATTACCTTCTCTATTTTTCTCCAGCACATTGCCACACAAATTGCAAGACAGTATTTATTTCATTCTTAGAGAAGTACAAAAGAGGCTCCTATCAATTCCCCCCAGTTCAAGTTTAAGCTCCTGCAGTATTTGATTTCATTTCTTGTATTACTTTTTTACAATTTTGCTTGATTTGATTCTTATATTTGTGCCTTGTCAGAATACCATAAAAATCAATTCAATTTATGCTGTGGGCAAAAAAAACTTTGATGCGGCTGATGTTCAATCCCAGCTTAATTTGTAAGTGATAAGTTGGGAGGTTTAATCTCAGTGCCCATATGTCACATCTCAAAACCAGATCACACTCTGGCATGAATGGCTGGCTCTGCTTAGCAAAGCTCTAGATTGACATATTGGAATGGGTCTGGAAGATGCTCCTGGGAAAAGCTTATTCATCTTTTATCACTGGTGAAAATATTCATACTTCAGACATCTCATATGGAAAAAAAAACAGTATTTTCAAATCAAAGGATTCTTATGGACACCTATGAAATCAGCTTTTTCTTAGAGTCACTGATCTATGTGTAAGCATCATTTTTTTACCTGAGACAGTGTTTTAAATAACAGGGACAGCTTCCATCTAGCAGTTTCTGGTCCTATAGGTATGAAACCAGAATACAGAGAAGGAAGATTGCTGCAGGGTCCAGACATCCATGTAATTATTAGTTTAATAAAATCTTATCTTTTTTCTATTAAATATGTCCCTATCTATACTTAGATTTTTGAAGCAGTAAACCACTATGTACAGCTCACAGCTACTCAAACAACATGTTTGAGCGTGTTTGTTCACTGTTCCAAAACTTGTTGCATAAATTATCTCAAATATTAAGAGAAAGAGAAAACTAAGCCCTAAACCACATAATCCAGTTCCTAACAATGGAATGGAATGGAAAAACTGTTATGAGTAAAATACTACTATGAAATATTATGACCACAGGACTGATACATAACTGCATGCTTAGGAAGAACTGCCCTTATTAGCCCATTTCACTGCAGGAAACTCTCCAGTGGTCTTTGTTTCCTTCATTAGGTGGTTAACAGAAGTGATTTAATTCTACCTTTTCTGATGGGAGGGTTTAAAGGCAAGATAGCTGCAAAGGGAGATGTTACAAGATCTGATATGATAGATCAAGCTAAACTAGAATGAAATACCTGTAAAGTCTAAAGTTTAAGAGAAGCTGATTTTAACAGAAACTTCTCTGTCTTTTCTATAAAAATAATGAAGCAATGTAATAGAAAAGTTACAGAATTGCTCTAGTCCTGTGACATAGCTCAGCATTTCCAATGTTATTCTTTGGTTTTCATTTTATCCTTTCCTTCTCCACACTTCCTGACGAATGAAATCTGATGTTGCCGTCTTGTTTCCTTAAACCTTGTAAGAAACTACATCCAACCAACAGGGCTTTTAGGAATGCCGTTCTTCCAGCTGCTCTGCTCCATCATAAAAGCACTTGCAGATGTAATTTTTCACTGGTGCTCACATGAGCTCAGCTGCATGTAAAGAGATGGGTAAGAGCTGTTCACATGAAACACGAAGCAGTGTCTGGCCGGAAGAAGCTGACTATGTGGATAATGATAATCTGATACTTCTTCATCATTTCTGGAGAGCACAGCTATCAATCCATGCCTAATCTAGACAATAAATTCCGAACATAAAGTCCCCATATATCAGGAAATGACAACTGCAAAAGCTGATTTATCCAAGCTGCTCTGCTAGCTCCCATTCCATGACAGAACAGCTAATATGCTGACAGACAGCTAGCTTAAGGCTGAGCTGTTGCTTGATCTCATTATGTGCCAAGTGATGCAAGTTAGCAACCAAAGTAGTAAATTGTCATGTAGACAAACAAAACTTTTGCAATAGCTAGCAGGAAGAGTTTCAAGCTAAAGCCAATAAACTTTCATTCTTTTGTATTCCTGAAAAGTAGCTTAGAAGTTGACTGGTGACATTGCAGCTTCTCTTGGAATAATTTAAATCAAAGCTGCTATACCAGAGAAAAATTTTGAAGAACAGCATTTTCCTAGTTTTCATGTTTGTTTAAATTTAAAGTCATCAGTGATTGATTAGACCCAGCTACATCTAGGTCAATACGTTAAATACAGATGTAGACATTTGCCTGAGAAATGCTTGGAGTGACATTTATTCTCGATTCTTGTGCAAAAACCAGCACAGTCTGACTCCATTCCTTTCTAGACAAAGCAAAGCAGAACTAGGCTTTTGTGGGGAAGCATCAACAGTAATACTATAGCGTGTCAAAATCCATGGGATGATTTCACAGAAGGAGTGCTGTCTTACTGCACCCATAAGAGAGTCAGTTTTATCTGAATCTTGTAATCTCGCAGAAGCAGGGAGAGCAGAAGAGCTCTCTATTTGAATAATGTGGGGGCTTGCTTAGATTTTAAAGCCTTCTCAACATGATACAAGTTTCAACAAAAATGTTTGGGTTTAGATAGAGCCTATCCTGTAGGACTGAATTAATGACAACAAGTGAAAAATAAGACACCAAATGAGTGTAATCCTGGAAAGCAAATAAAATATTTATAATTTTATTTTTTCCCTGTACATTTCATTGACTTTGAAAGTCATTCTTTTTTCCTGGCTTCATCTTGACACTTCATTAGCCAGTGGGTCATCACCTTTCACTCCACTGAGTAACAGTTATTTTTCATGCCAACATAGATAGAGGGTTCAGACCTGATTTGTATTGCAGGTAATAAATGGTAATTATCTGCACCTGTTTTGTGATGTGAATCGCTGTCTCTGAACTGGAGGAACTAAATCTTTGTAACTTTGATGACAGTAGATTAGAGTATAACCACTCTTTCTCTGGTAATCTTACTGGGGCAAAGACTTAGAGGTCATGCGTTCAATTTTGTGTAATTACTGCCAGTTTAATGATGAAGATGAAAGAAGATAATGTATACTTAATCAAGCAGATAAGCATATGAAGCTTTTGCATTAAAGATTTAATGGAACAATAGACACAGAACTGGAAAATGGACAGTGGGCAAAACACTCTGTGACTTTTCATGCTTTACTCAGAATGGTCTGGACAAACAGTAAATGCTTTTTTCCTTTTCCTCCATCCTTTTGCTAAAGATGCTCTAATGAAAATAAGGGAAATAGGAGGCCAAGAACAAATTCAGGAAAGGTAGTTAAATTTCAATTTTTTTTCCTATAGAAGACAAATGTGAAAGATGCCAGAGTAGATGCACAAGTCTGAAATTATCCATAGAACAGAGACAACATCTACACAACAGCATAAGCTCTGTTTTCTCTGACTGTAACAGTATCATGAGTAGAGATGAAATCTGCCACAGTTCACTAAAAACAACTTGTATTCTATTTATCTCTGTAGCACTGGTGATCACTGTAATGTCTACAATCTGTAAGATACTACATTTCCTCATACCTGGAAGGACCACCAACTTAGGGCTGCCTCTTAGTGAACTGAGAAGCTTATCACAGGTCTCACATATAAACCTCTTCAGGTTCTCTGTCTCTTCTATGTAATACAGCCCCTGGGCTGTTCCTGAACACATCACATGCATTATCATGCTCTGTAGGAAACACAGCAAGCATAGCAGCTTGCAGAGCAAAAGCACTTGCTTAGGGCTTCTTGTAATACAGTGGTTCAACAGCTGAAAGGATCATCTGTACATTTTAGAGGGGGAAAAAAAAAGGGGTTGAATAAATATATTCATTGGAGTAGGAAACATGAGCATGACTCTACAGTACTACAGAGGAATGCTAACACAAAGCTAGCATAATGCTACCACCTGCTTCTGGGAAGATTATTGCCACCATCCAAGCAAATGATAGGACTGCAAAGTTGTTTTATGAAAGGCGATAGCAGGAAGCTGAAATAAATCTTTCTTTAGATGTGTATTAAGAGAAAATAGTGATTATTTAGACATGACACAGTTATTCAACTCCAGCTAAGATTCTGATCAAATATATACAGCCTCAAACCAGGATTAGACTGGTAAACTAACAAGGAATTTAAGATTTAATATACATCCTCCATGTCATCATTTCTGATTGATGAGTATGGATAATGTCCCTTCCTTGCGCTATTGTAAATTCCACTTCCTAATTCCCTTCACTGCACAGGAGAGTAAGTACTTACCTCAGAGCTGCTGATCTCACACCACCAGGTTACAACACACCAAGCCAACCCATGTATCCAGCTCTAAGGTCACAGTCAAGGTTACAGCACAGCAGCAACCTGAGTTCAGGTCTCCTGAATCTCAGGCTGTGTCCCACCTGCTGGCCTATTTATCCATTGGCGAATAGCACTGGTAAAGAGCAATGAGTCCAAATCTAGCAGGATCCTGAAGATTATTGTGTTTTCTAGTTTGCACAGGTTAGACCACTAAAACAGCGATGGCAATTCTCAACTACATTTGAATGTATGAACAGGAAGCGTAAAGTTCTGTCGCTCATTTTACAAGCTCCTGAAATTCCAAGGGGATACCGTGCTAATTACCTCTCATATCCAATTTGCCAAGATAAGTAATAATTTCTGCTCTTCTATTAAATGCAGATGTAAGAAGCATGTCAAACAGCTCAAGAGTACAGTGTTCCCCAGATGCTACACCTGTTTCTCATATATCATCTTCCTCTGTTTCACCGTTTGTGTTTACCAGAAGGTTATGAATAGCTAGGCTCTGCCACCAGGGAAGGTCATCTCTGAGTGATCCTTATTACTTATTACTATTTACTTACATTTTATTAATGGTCCACAGGCTCTATTCAGGATTAACTTGGCTAAACGTTATAGAAACATATGGTGAACATTCCCTGCTGAACACTCCAGGCAGAGAAACAGATAACTGGCTGGAAAATGCTGTGCTGGAACGATTATGAAAACTGCTTCACATATTAGTTCCATTCTCTATACTTATCCTTACTTCTGAATATTTGTCCACAAAACAAATTTTAGGTTTAATCTATCTCTGTTGGCATTTAAGCTACAGTGAGGTTAAAAAAAAAAAATTAAAAATATAGGGACATAGGGACTGGGATGATAAAAGAGAAGTTTGGTGAAGAAGTGACAATGTCAAGAGGAGATGAATTGCTTTGGACTTCTTGCATCCCTGGGAAGAAGATCCTACCACTGTTGATGAAGTTACACAGAAGTGTGTTGACACATTTATTTATACAGAAACAGTGGGTCTCTTGTCCTAGTATTAGAAACTGTTTCAGCCATACATTCTCCCTAGATTTTAGACTTATCAACATTCCCATGGAGTTACTGGTCTTCAGGTCTGATGTCAAGATTTGGAGTCATCTTCTACAGAAGAGACTTTGCTGGATAAAGTCTATATTTGACCAAAAGTCCAGGGGCTGTGTAGTTGCCACCATCTTGTTCAGACTGATGAGCAGCACCTGACACACAATACTATGAAAGAAGAGTGCTACTGTGGAATACAGCACTTAGAGCAATATTATTTGCTGCATCTGGCTAGTGCTGCATCTGGCTAAAGCAGTGGGACTGAAATCCCAGAGATATCTGAAGGCCAGCAATGGAGAGGTACACTGTGTTTTTTCTAAACATCAAGCAATTGTAAAATAAGCCTTAACAAAATATCTTACTGTGTCATTTCTATTTCTGAATGCAATTCTTCACGTTCTGCTGCGATGGCTCTGTTTACCAGGGCAGCACTAGTGGTTAAATATCTCTTGTCTGCAACATCTGTTAGGAACTGGAGGGGGTTCAGACTGTGAACTATAAAACTCTGATAACAAGACAGTAAGCCTGGCCCAGTGACCCAAAACAAAGGAAGCAATGGATGTGAAAGGGTAATGCTGGGAGAAAGAAGGAAAGTTCTGAATTAACCTGGGATGATTATGTGTTCTGACAGAATGAAGTAACTTCTACTCTCTCTGCTAAGCTACATGCAGCAGCATGGAACAAAAACAGATGTAGGCTTTGCATGCAGTAGGTAGTAGTGGATCTTCTCTCACACACGAGAAAGCAGAGCTGCTGGAATAAATTCTATCAACAGCCACTAAAAATACAAGTAATTAGACATATATTTAATATACTAGATTTAATACATATCCTTATGAAAAGTCCATAAAAGTATAGCAGAAAATCAAAAGGAGCATGCATATGTTCTGTAAGATGTTTTGTTATGTTTAGCTACAGAATATATTGCTATTATTAGCCCTATTACAGCAGTTCCTGGTGCAGCATTGCACCATCCACATATCATTTCCATTAAAAGCTATGGAACAGTTGTATAAAAAGAAGGGGTTGGGTTGTTTTAATTTCCCAGTGCCCCTGCTGGCTCTTCCAATTTATATCCCTTATGATTAGAAGGAACAGTAGAAGCTACATTGTGCAAACAGCACCCACCCATGCTCCTCCCCAGCTCCTGCACTTCCCTGGCCCCTGACCAATTTCCCCATGGTGAAATGGAGTGCAAAAAAAAACTATGCAAGCAACATAAACACCTCTCTAGTGATTGCAGAACCCTTAGTGCTCTTAGAACATGCATTCCTGCTGCCACTGCTACGCAGATAACAGCCTCGCCTGAAAGCAAGGCTTAGACAGGGCATGGTTTAATATGTACACGTTGATGGTCTTTCTCTAAACAAACTCTATTACAATCACCTTAGATGGCCTGTGTATTGCCAAGACCAGATCAGCAGGATCTAAAGAAACAGGTATTGTTTTCACCGGTCAGCAAGTTCAAGAGTTTTGAGGCAGATCTGGTCACTGCAAGGCACGCAGGCAAGTTTTCAATGCAGCCAAGTGCTGTAAAAACAGTACAGTCAATAGTGCTGTGTCCTCAGGCAAACTTTGATTATTCACAGCATTCTCCTGATGACACCCAGTAAGGTTGATCATACACTGTGCTCAGTGATATCTGCCACACTGAGAAATTCTAAGGTCAGGACACTACGGCTCATTTTTCAGCCTCAGTTAGCAACAGAGTCCTAACAGGCATTAAGACAGGTGAGGCTGATATGCAAGCAAACCTGAAAGACATGACAGAGAAATCCCAGACTCCTGTGTATACCTCTCCTTCTTTGTAATGCCAAATACAGCACTGTATTTGTATACAGCCTGTGTGAATACACACACTTTCCACACACTTTCATGTTCTTAGACTTGGCTTCCTGGCTAATGGCTCCTTCCCTGCGTTAAGCAGTAAACCTCACTGAAAAGCTTATGGAAACTCCAAGCACTTGCAGTTCTTGTTGTTATCCAGTGCTGGAGGGTAGACAAAAAGAAGCAATACATTTGAAAGGTAATCTTCATATGGAGAAGAACGGAAGCCCAAAGAAGTTACTGGTTTTAAACTAAAGCGTGGGAGCCTGTGGAAGAGAACATAAACAGCCAGAGGAAGTTAATCTTTTAGGGTGTGTAATCCCCTCCCAGACTGACAATTTCCCATTCACCCTGTCAATTTTGTTGTGTTGGTTTTAGCCAACACAAGGGGATTGTTAGCACCAGAGAAGTACGGTAGCAACAGCTGTACCTTTTCAGGGGGAGGGAAATACAAAAAGCACTGCACCTTGTAAGATTCCATTTTTTTTTTTTTTTCTAATCAGGAATTTATTAGAATGTATTTTAATAGAACCTTTTCTGAGTTCTAATTTGAGCTGAGTCTCTTAAAGGATGAGTCTGTTGAGTTTATCAGAGCTCTATAGTTTGGTTTGCATATTTGAGAAAAGGGAAGTGGTGCTTGACCTGATATAACTGTAACTTGCCAGTATTTCATGATGATGATGATGATGGTTGAAATTCTGGTCATCACTGGATCTCAGAGAAATGACATCTGAGAATGTCATGCTATTGGTGGAAAATGTGACTAGTAACGTCAAGTTCTGAAGGACACACTGAGTGAAAACAACAATAATAATGCCCCAGATGCCAGTACAATAAATAATATTACAGGAAATATCTGATGAGATTTGAATCCATCCTCTGAAAATTTCCTTCCATGACATTCGTTCACTTCAAGACATAGGAAGGGGCTTTTTCTGGAATTACTTTTACAAATACTTCCAAATTCCCAATATACTATACCTTTATTTTCTCACATCCCTTAGAGTCAAACTACTTGCTATGATTCTGGTACAGAACATTTTCTGTACCAAAGAACTTTCTGGCTCCCTATGATGGAAACGGTACCCAGGTTTGTGCCTGAAAGCGATCACAAGAAAGCTGCCACACAGATGAAAATGTGACAGTTGCCCTATTGTCAGTATATTACACTGGTGTGTCAATGTGGGAAGGAAAACTGTGTTTATGTGTTTGAGGAGTTTCTTTGGCTGAGCAACTGTCCTTTTCTGGTATTAATGCATACCACTAACATCAAAGGGAATATCTGAGCCTCATTTTTCGATTGGAGTGCACTGTAGCAAGGTAAAAAGTTAGGCATGCATAAATGTTTCTTATGTGAATCTAGAGGAGTATGTCTGACTGACAGGCAGAGAGAGAAAAGTCTATTTATATAAAAACAGGCAGTGTTGATCGAGGCTTCCTCCTCTTCTCTTCTGCTGTTTCTTCCCCAGTGCCTTGCCAACATATCTTAGGCTTAATTTGCATGGCCTAGGCTGGCAGGCGAAAGAGTGTTTCAGTCTCAAGGCCATTCAGCCTTTAACCTCTCCTCCTAAAATGCAAACAAGCTTGCAGATGTCTCTGTAAACCATCGGGATTCTCAGATTCTTCACTGAAGGTTTTCTTATAAGGAACCAAAGGTAGATTTGATTGTTGATGCTCTGACCCACTGTTGGATAGTCAGATAAAGACCCCATATTCCAGTCAGGAGAAGATAAAGATCAAGCCAAATATAATCTGTCCAGCATTCAGGATTCTCTTCCTGTACCTTTATCCATGAAAAAAGAAAGTCACTTGCAAATGCTTCTGAGCCCAAGGATTGAGACTACAGTACAAATGTTTTGCTCCCAGCAACAGTTCTCCATGAGAAATTCAGCATATAAGCTAATGAATCCATACAGGGAAAGAGAGCTACCACTATGGTGACAGATCTTGGGATTGCAGAGCCTTACAAGACCAATTCAGAAGTCAGTTAAGAACTGAGGGACTATGGTTAAGAATCTTACTTCAGATTTTATCTTCCCAATTTTCTAGGCAAAGAAGGTATAATGACAAATGATGTCCTTATGTGGAAAAGCTGTAAAAATAATGTTACTGTCCAGTAAACCAAGGAAATAGAAATACAGATGGCATGATTTAAATCTCTGTATTCTCCTAAAGCATCTTTTAATATTGTTGTAACAAATAGAGCTGAAACTGCAAAAATTAGAAAGCTGGTTTCTTCCATTTCACACATTCTTAGAGGCCATACTGTTGGTTGTGATTATGTGGTGCTTCTGTACCTTGTGCAAAATGCCTGGCTTGAAGCAAAAATATTGTAGCATGTCAAACAAAGGAAATTTAATACCAATCAGCTGCACTAATTGGAATGACGGTGACATTCTGCACTACACTGAAGAGTGGCAATACCTTACAGACAAGAAGCCTGACATTTGACTGAGATTCCCTATTTACACTTGGTATGTTGTTTAGAAATGCAACCCCTGAAATCACAAGCATAGGATTCAAAATATCAGTTTTAGTATTTGTAATTATGTCTTAAACCTTTGACATGAGAAATTCTGTTTATAGAAGGATTTTAACAAAATAGTTCTCCCCTCACCCTGTGAAAGAAGGCTCTCCCTTTTTTGCCTTTCAGAGACCAAGCAAGAAATCTTTCTGTCAACCAGTAGAGTAACATGATAGTCATCTGCCTGCAGGAGGAGTCCTTGCCAGTGTACACACATCTATAACCACCTCACCTCAGGGAGATGAGATTGACACTAGAGATAAAACCGTTTTCAGCTTGCACGGTCAGACTCTGGTAAGACTAAATGTCAGGTCTGGTGGAAATCCTGCGATGAAGACACTTGTTTATTAAAAACAAAATCAACCAACGCTAGCAAGGAGAATTCTGTAAGAAAAAAAATTATATATGCAAAGGAAAGAGCAGTTGATAGTAATTAGTAACTGGATTAAAAGATGCTTTGGGATGGAGGTCACTCCATTTTCCAGGTAGTATCCATCTCAAAAGACCAATTTATGGTGACCAACAAATGCTACAAAACAGAACCCATTCTTGTAAAAAAGACCTTATTTCAAAAGTCAGAATTCTCTGAATAAATCTCTGCAATTCATAGTCAACTATGAAGCAACCATAGAGAATACTTCTGAAGAAATCTCTAGAACAGATATCTCAATTGTGACACAAACAACTGACTTGGATGAATAGTGGCAGCACCTCTGGCTTTCAACAGGAATCTTGTGCGCTGAATTTCCCCCAACATAATTCCCTAAGCACAGAAAACTGAGCAGGAAAATCAACATGCCTAAAATGATGATGTTTAAAATTCAGATCTCAGTCTTTCTGCGCTTTTCCTTTTCCTAGCAATTAAAAAGGATAAATGTTTAGTTAAGAAATGTTAAAACAAGCATACTCCATAGAGCTAAGGACATTAAAAACTTCCAAAGCTAAAGAAGTTCAGAGTATTTCTGCCACCGGTGCTTAAATTGGTTTAAATATTAGCTATAGTTAGAGCTGTGCAAAATAGACTTTGTTTTTCAGAAATTACACAGAACTTTCCAATTTCATAGAATTCCGCAGTGCCTCAGTTATGGGCTTCATTTGCAGTGCTGATTAAGTAGATTTTTGCATCCAAAATGCAAATGTATACACACTTCTGATGCAAAACACACTTTGCTCGAATGCTGTTATGTCTGCTGTGATACTGGCCTGTTTGCACTCAACAAATTTTTCTGTTACTGGAGCTTCACAGTACATTATGGACTCCAAACAGACCCACTTGGGGATAAAGAAAACATCCTGAAAGTTATGCAAAATATTCATAACAAAATGCAAATACTGTTTACACTTTTCAGCATTTCAGTATAGCAACTCATATTCTAAACTGCAGCCAGTTAGAAGCTATATGGAAAACTTTTTAATCAGTCTGTGCTGGATACTTATATTGTTGCTTGCATAATAGATGTTGCATAAAGGCTGGGGCCAGCATCAGATATAAAAGTACCAGTTTTAGATAGTGGGTTTAGATACATTTAATACTGACACATTCAGAATGAGATTAATTTTCACTGAGATTTTCCGAGAAGGGCATTCAGCCAGACAGGAGGCTGTTTCCTCTGGGAGAGAGAAAACCTATAGTTAAAGGATTGAATTTTAATTCCACCAATGTTAAATTGCACCAAAAAAGAATTTGGGCCAAAATAATTATTCACATCACACTGCTGGGCAGTTATAGATTGATGTATTTACATTTTGCCAGAATAAGCAATGCCTTCTGAGAAATATAAACCTCTGCTTCTCTTACCCTTGCATCATTGATGAATACAACTCTTGTCATTGCTCACTGACATAGCAAACGTACCTCCTCTCATCCCTCCATGCATATTTACTTTGCTGTCTGCCTTGCACTAAGTAAAAAGTCCTCCACATTTAGGACGCAATGTTCTATTTCCTGGCATGCTGCATCAATAAACTAATGACACTTCTGTCAGTCTCTCTTGAGGTCAGTTCTGCCTCCTCAAGAGATGTCCATAAAACTGGCTATTTCTCTCCACTGTACCTAACCAAAACTCACTGATTCACAAAATTATTCTGGAGAGTGAGAAAGGGAAAAGTTATATTGCAAAAGCCTGTCAGCTTGCAGAAAAAGAAACACAGGAAACTCTGCGGATGTGAATTCCACAATACTAAGATCTTGTTCAGTTTTGCACCCATTTTTCAACTAGAGACAAGTATGTTTAAAAGTATATACTAACATGCAGGGTTTCTCTGGGGTGAGGTCTAATTGTGTGAGTGAAGAAGGCTCATGAGGACCTAGTCTCACTGATTCAGTTTGCCGAATTCTCCCACACATTCTGTTGCTTTTCCAGCCTGAAAATGTGTAGTGCAGATGTTCACTGATAACTTCAATTTTCTCTCTGCAAAGGGCAGCAACCACAGTGGCAACTGAAATTATGTGGTGAGGCAAAACCTAATCGAGAGAAGAGTGGATGAAACACAGGGTGAAAGCAAAAGATTTCAGATTTTGTTCCACAGGTAAAAAAAATCTGATGTTTAACTAAAACCTTTTGATATAAACCAGACATCAGATCCTACCTGATCTTTCACATCTGCTCCTTTTAGACTCAGGCACCTGCAACTGATCCTCCATGAAAGAAAACTGATTAAAATAAAAGGAAAAAAAAAAAGTGACTGTGCTGGTAATTGGATTGTACCAAAATTGCAGAGTATGTCTTCATTATGAGCAAATGCGTTATTAATGCAGGAAAATTACTATACTTTGTAAGTAAAATAACTCCATGAAGACAGATCTAGGTTTTATGTAATTTGTTTCCTTGATTATACTACAGTAAAAATACAGTTTTGCTGACAAAGCAGAATTTACACTGAAGTCTTCCCCTGCTTAACCACATCAGTAGGACTGATGTCTCTTGCCTACCTTGATCAATGGCATACATTAGCTGAAATTGGCAGGGAGCACCTCTCCTCAAATATAACAGTGTTCATCAATCTGGCTCAAACTGAAAACCAATAATGGTGAAATTAGTGAGCAACAACAAAAACCTGGTTAGGTGAATAATCCTAGTAGTGTGCAACATATAAAACTAATCCTGGCATAACTCTTCCATTGGGTATTTTAATAATATGCATAGATTTTATTCAAAGCCAAAATCTTCTATCAGTCCAACCAAAGCAGAGACATCAGAGGTAGCATTCAGCAGATGCATTTTTGCTACACTGCAAGTTCTGTTCACTTTACATCTAGTGTTTTAAATTGCTTCACAAGAAACAATGCTTGACCCCCAGATTTGAGTCTGTGCGCCTCATAGATAAGTAGCTGCAAGTCTGACTCACTTGTTGGACATCTCAAGGGAGCAGATCAAGAGACCTTTCATCTACTATATTAGCTCTGTGCCAAATGCAGGAATCAAGAACACTCAAAACACATTGTGAGCTGAAGGCAAACACAGTAACAAAATGAATGGGAAAAGACATTTCTCTGATACAGTTCACTGAAACCCACAAAAATGAAGTTTATCCTTTTTAAATTGTTCCTTTGTGTAAAATGGATTATACCGCCTATGATTTAGTGCTTCTTTAAATGGCTGCTGCTGTAAAAGTAAGATTAGAGAAATAACATTATTTAGGAAGAAAATATAAGGACAGATGCAAAAAGCTCCCAAAAGCACCTGAAATAGTTTTTGCTGAATTATTTAGCATAACTACATTCTTGTCCCCTTTTGTGACGTCTGCTCTAATTTATGATTATCATAGTCTGAAAAAATTCCAGTTTAATGAAACACTAAGCCACCTCCCTTCAGCATGTATGGATGTCCTGCACTACAGAAGCATTTCAGTGGCAAAACAGCTTCTCCTGTTTCCACATATTAAAAAGTTAGATATGTAATTCCATCTTATATTTATGAAACATCCTTTAAATCAACTTTAGCTTTACATATTGGCAAGTGGCATTAGAGAAACATGCTTCCTAATCCAGGCCTGCTTGTTTATAGCAGTGATTTCTTAAGAGACTATTCATAGCTGGTATATGGTCATTGTCCAGAGTTGTGGACTGATTTTTGCTAGTGAAGTGCTGTGGCAGTAGTGCCTAAAGGTGACCACCAAATGCCAGCAGGCAGGAAAATAATGATTATCATTTTAAAAATGCAATGCAGACATTTGGGACCCAGCTTTGGCTGACTGAGCGAATTAATCCCTACCCTTTGCCCTTCTCCCACAGGGGCACCTTTCACAGGCTGTGCAACAGTATTGACCTTACGGACAAACATGCCGATGCTTTATATTGCAAGCTGAAGGATGAGAGCTGAGCAACACCTTGTGTTAGATGATAAAACTAACCATATGCTCTGAGTTTGCTCCCTCCTTTATATAGCAGACTTTTTCTCCCTGCCTTCTCTTTGAGGCATTTAGGTATTTTCATTACTTTTTGAAACACCAGCTATCATAAATCACTTTATAGGACCACTTGATATGCATTTTGGTTTTCCTCATTATTTCTTTTCTATCCTTTCTGGCACTATTTGTTATACCAAATGTTGTTTTACAGTGTAAATCATGAAGTTCCTTGAGATATTTTTACCAGGATAATTGAGAGCCGAGACTGACAGCTGATCATCACCATTCTGCTTCCATTTTTTTGTTGATCCTTCCCTATTAATAAGTTAGATGCTTGCCTCGACTCGCTTCAACTGGAAACAGATCTTTTCTACCGGTGTATATTTGAATAGTCAGTTGGGCAGGAATGCTGTAATAAAGTAATTATCAAGTTATGTTGCTGTGAATGACTGCAGATTATTAATTTGTGTGAAGTGACTGTACTATGCAAACATAATGTAGAGGATTTAAAAGGCCCTTACATTATGTTTAGTTATATTCACAGAACCCATGCCCAGGTTTGTGACAAAAAAATATAAACTAATTTTTAATCACCTGATAACTACAATTAAACTTACCTTTAAGCTTCAGAATGTATTTAAGTGCAGGGAACCAGCCTTCTTTTAGGAACCAATGAGATGAAAAATTTATGCCATAAAGAAACGCAGTCTATCGGCATATAAAGGGTATTGAAGAAAACAGCAAGTTTCAATAAACTCATGCAAATTAATATTCTCTATTTTTTTAAAACATTTAATCAAACTTCAAGAACCAAAACTTAAATAAATATTTATGTGGACCTTTGCAGATGGTTTGGGGAAATTTTTTATATGAAGAAACCTTGCTTTTGATGGAGAACTTGCCTTTCATTAAAGCTATAGATATGGATAATTATAATTTGACATATAGATGGGGAATGATTCTTAAGTCCACAGGAAAGCTGCCATTTATTTCATTCAGTTTTAGAGCATCAGCCTGAAATCAGCAGAGCCAGGCTTAATACACGACCCAGCATCCAGGTGATGGGCTATAGTACACATAAACCATTACTACAGTAGTTCAGGTAACCACTCTAACAATACTAAACTGAATAACATTTTGGACGTCTGGTTTGGTATATTAACCAGACCTAAAGATCCAAATATGAACTTATTAAGGCTCTCTATAAATTATGGAAGCTACATTTTGAATGTTATTGCTACCTAACAAAAATTTATGTGCTTTTGCATCTAGTAGCTCTTGAAGCAGGGCTTTGTTTCCCCTAACACCTGCATTTTAGCTTCTGGAACCAGTAGGTCATAAGAGGCTATAAATTACCTTCATTACCTTAATAATCAGAGGATTGCTGAATAAGCTGCATTCCATCATAACATAATCACATTCCAGCATCGGCATCAAGCTTTAAGACTTCCTACTGCTTATGAGGAACACGGTCTGAGTCAATCAATACAGAAAGCATTAACATTGTGCAACATACTGCATATGTAATAGAGACACTTGCATATCATTACAGCAGCAATACCTCAATGATAAACTTATGTATCTAAAGTGAATCAATACAGAATTTTGCTTCAAATAACACATGCAGGTCATAAACCCAGGATGTGTTTGTTGCATTTCACCTCAGTACATTACTACTTTTTTTTTACTTTCCACTGCAATTCACTGTTCAGAATTCTACAGGCGTTACTGCTGAGGGCATATAAATGGGTTTGTAGGCTAACTACAGAAATCTGCTAATGTCTTACTTAGGAGAGGGGAGACAAAATGAATTTGGCTCATTTTATCTTAGACAATGCAGGAAACAATTCTTTGCCAACCTTTCAAAAAATCAAGCTGGTAACAGCATACTTGTGCAAGTTTTGCTAACCTATCTTAACTTTAAAGGTGATGAAATGAAAGTCACAGTCTAAATTATGTGCTCTAGATTAGCTGCTAGGCTAAGAATAGAATCAAAGGACCTCTCCACCAGCTTTATGCTATATCTATACACAGAGCTCTTGTATTGCATAAAATTCCCCCATATTCTTCAAGCTAAAAAACACCTTAACCTTTACAGCACAAAGAAAACTGTAATATGCAAACAAACTGCTGCAGTTAACAACTGCCTGAGCCTGCAGTGTGAAACTGAGACTTGGAGGAACCAACAGCTCCTTGCTTCTCAGGCATTCAAGATATTGGATTCATTCCCTTCCCCCTGCTTTGTCCTCCTGCCCTGCTGGGTACTGGCCTACAGCAGCATCTTGCTTTTTAAAATGCCTTTCCAAGACCTGCCAACCCAAAGGCAAGGCATGCTTCCTGCACTGCTCCAAAAGGCAGACAACAGGGCTTCCCAGGAGCACTGCTGGCTGAGCAGACAGCTCTGTGCTCAGGCCCAGGGCTCAGCCCAATCTGCTGCAGGTGAGTGGCTGCGGGTCGTGGCTTCACTTGGGAGAACCTGGGTTAAAAGTGAAAACTACAACAGAAGAATGAGGAGTCACTGCAGTACGGATGTGGATCTTCTTCCCACATCCTTTTCTTTCACTAGTATATTTTTTCCCCTGAGTGTTCCCAGCTATAACAATTCAATGCCAGCTTTTTCTGCTCTGCATTTGACAGCGAGATGTTTTACATCAGCATTTTTTCTCTCAGAAAAAGGAAACTGAAATGATACAGCTAAACCCATTTCAAATCATCTCTCACTGCCTTCTGGGGGAAAACGAAAAGACTGGTTGTCTATCCCAACCAGCTTACACTTTGATTTTACACTTTTCATAAACAGGGAGTAAACAATTTATTTAGACTTAATGATGCTCTAACTACTGACTTACATGGCAACGCTGCTACTGCTACTAAGCCTTATTCCTAACTGTCACCAGTATCCTGTGGTGAGCTAAAATTCTCTGTGTTAAAAAAAATCCCCACAACCTTCACAGAAAAGGCTATTCCTTGGTCAGAAGTGCTTGGAATTGTCTATGCTCCTCTCTTCCCCCTAAGTGACACACAGGCTTCTGCAGTTAGGCAGTCTGCAAGACTGATGCTGATTTCTTAGCGCTCAAAAATTTGAGCACAACTCTGGAGAGTGAGATGCAATGGAGAACAAAATACTCACACAGAAATACATTCAGTTGAAATGTAAGAACCCTCCTGGTTTTGACTTGTTCATGCTATCTGAATTTAAAATTATTTCATTAATGTTTGCATTTCCTCTTGAGAAAATGATGCTATGACTCTTGGAAGACCCATCACCTAGACACGAAACAAGCTATATAAAATATCATATTACTGTATTTAAGATATTATATGGAACTTCTTATATTTGCTTAAATCATCATTCACTGGAATTAAACCTATAGATTTTAATTAGTTTCAGGTAAACTACAAATGACATTTACACACACATTGCCTATGATTAAATTAGATCTTTCTAGGCTTAACAGTATTTTGAAATACTTCTGGAAGCACAGTTTTCATTGGGCTATCCTTTTATCACAGCTTTCAAAAGCCCACAATTTCACTGAAGTATAACAGATCACTTTCAAAACCTACTATGCACAGTGCCAAACACATATAGACAAATTTGCCCCTTGTTTTTCTGTTTGGTTTTAGTACTACTCACTACATGGAGTGCAAAGGCCTTTATACAGATGTGCCACTACTTTTTAACCTTTGCAATCTCATTTATCTTCATGGCAGTGAATTCAGTCATTGAATTCTTATTAATTTTTTATCTGGTCTGTGTTTTCTTTTTAGTTTGCAAATACTGCTGCGCTTTAAGTTACCATGTATGTAAAAGAATATTTCTTGAATAGGTATGGTATCAAGGTGTGGTACATTTAAGATGTCATTTCTTTAAATTTACAATTTTATTCACAGTTTATGATATATATATACCTTTGGTTAACACTTGCTTTTATCTCTTCAAAGTAATCCTTTTTCCTTTCAACTATCCCAGCAGATAAAGCACGTTGGAGAAAGTGTGATCATTAACAATTTCTTCCACAAATGAAACAGTCTTCTGAGCTACTTGAGGGTACCTGCATCACCAAAGTGTTAAAACAGTGACAGCCTGACATGAATCTCTAACACCAATGAATTGCCAGTGTGGTAATTATGCATCAAGTCATCCTTGTACTCTCAAGGACTGTTTAAAATCACACATTTCTCAATCTCGCAGGAGTAACTTCTACAGATACGTGGATATGTGGGGTTGGTGTAACACCAGTGGAGAATTACAACTAGTTTATACCAGATGTGATCAATGCCATATCAGGACCAGGTCTCATTTATTATTTCTTTTCCTTAAGGACTCAAGCACTTTAAAAAGCAGATCAGCGCTGACAGGGCTTTTCAGGCATCTGGGCCTCACAGATAATTTGCCCCTTAAGACTCAGGGATCAATTATTTCAAAGGAAGAAAGTTGGGCACTGCCCTTATCAAAACCTGGCCTGGAGACCTGGCTGCAGCACTGCCTCACTGCAAGTCCCTCTGCAGCAGTGGACTGCAGGCTGATGCGAGCGCAAGAGCCAGCTGAAATCAAAAAGCTCTGTGATTTTGTTAGCATGGCGCCTGAGATAACATCCTTTGCCTCTCAGATGGGTTTCTTAGGTTGTCCTTGATACTACACTAACACAAATAAACAGCTTTTAGTACCTTCTGTATTTAAGTGGACTAAATTAGTGTGTGCTCATGGCATACAAGCAAAAAAACCCACAAAAACCCTCACATCGCATTTTCTTCTTAATCTTAAATTCCACACCTATTGAAAAGGATTCACTACAGCCGTTAAGTACTCATCAAACAATTCTGAGCAAATCAATTCAATGTTTTTATAATTCAACTACAGACCAGTAATGCTGACTTCCTTAAAATTGTAGAAAAGCTGATTTTGAGATGGTGACCAGAAGAAATAATTGAGGGGAAGAGCATAGCTCAAATTTACAGACAATATCCACATGTAAGAGAGAAGTCTGTGTGGCAGAGTGCCATAACTTGATATCAATTATAAATTATCTTACAGGACTTCTTAAGTATCTAAAATAATAACCATTGAGAAAGGTAGTAAGGTACCTGCTACTTGTTTCAGGACAAACTCTGCCTGCCAATGTCCCAAAAGCAAAAATAGCTGAGAGGATGGCGGGAATCCCAGACTCCCATACTAGAAAGTCAAGAACATTTACCTAAAAATAAGGAATAAGAATATGGTATATGTAGGAAAAATCACTACATTTTTCTTAATCATGACAATCATAGAATTTACATTTATAGCTGGTACTTCGAAGTCTTCATTGTTTTCCATATTAATCCCATAAGAAAATAAATCTCTACTGCTTCAGCATATATCAAACAGTGCATTCCAACTATAGTTCAATTCATTAAAGATAAAATGGTGCTGTCGACCACCCCTTGGCATATCTTTTCCACACAGAACAAGTTACTTAAGAAGTGTTGTATCAACATGGCTGCTCATATTCATTAGAATTCCATTAATGAACCTTAATTACTTAGCTCAGAAATTCCAAGTGCTCTCTCTATACGGTTGTGCAGTTCAGTCGGTTATGGTGACCTCATGAAGCTGTTTACGGTGCAATATACAGTTTTGAAGGTAAAAGTCTGTCAAGTTTCTATTCCATTAAGATCATTTTGTGACCAAGTGAATTAAGTAATTTGGACACCACCACCGGCAGCTGTCTGGCTGACTATGGGTCTGTCTTAAAAAGCCAGTACTGGAATCCAGCCACTTAAAATAAATATGGACCCATGGAATTTGTTTAGTGATTCCCTTTTATTGTTATTTTTGTAAAAATAAAATGGTATCACCAGGATTTAATGCGTTTTTGTTTTTAATTATACACTTTGGGGATGATTTTGGATTTAAAGCCCTCCTCCCATCAGAAAAAGGTACCTTTTTCCCCATATTCAAGTCAAATATACTTGACACCTCAGAGGAAAAAAAAACCCAGAGATCCATAAAAAGTCAGCAAGCTAAAATGGAAAGTAATTTCAGTGTGAGAATTTCATATAACAAAACAAGATTTGGAAGTGATGGGACTCAACAGGTAACAATCACTATAAACAAGCAAAACATTGGCGCACCTAGCAAAATCATGTTATGGAGATCTTTATTACAGTTTTCAGAATACATGAATTAACAATGGCCAGGCTGTGATTTCATCAAATTCCTATTTTAAACATTACATACAAACACAGAGCTGTTTAAAAAATAGAAATGCATGAGTTTTGTCACCTTTTTTTTTAATTTTTCTTTTTTTTTCTGTTGGCATCAGGAGTCATGAGACTTCCAAAAGGGAAACCAAATGGTGCATGATAGCAGACCAACTAAACTGCAGTAGATTATTGTTCACATTCTGTGGCATATGTATCACCTCAAACAGTGCTAAAAGAAGCACTACAAAACCAAATCCTTCTCCGTTAGCATCCTTCTAATGATATCAGTGAGTGCTGAGTGACAACTTGCAGGACTGCAGAATTCACAGGCTTACACAACTCCCTCTCTTGTGCACAAAAGCAATACGTGATCTGAAACAGAGACACCTGAAGCTGAGGGATTTGGCTTTATCTGCTTTGATTTTTGTTAATTTATTTACATCTTGTGTGCATGCGTGTGCATGTGTGTACGTACTGCAGAGGAAGAGAAGTCGAGGTTTCTTACGATATCTATTTAAAACTGAATAACTTGCAGATACAGTATGGCACATGAGAGGTGGGCTTCACACTGCTTCATCACTTAGCATTTGTTGTGCCTGGCCTCTCAGCAATTTGAAGGCAAACATTAAAGTATAATTCAGCCAAGCCTTTGTTTAATGGATAAGAAGCAATTTACATATATAGGTAAGTTTGCTCCCACAGAACTATTACCGGCTTTAAATATTTACTAGCTATATCATTCTCAGTGTAGGAAGTACTAAATTCACCCATCAAAGCAGGATTTGCCTGAGGGATGCAAAAGCTGAGCACTGCAAAGTTTTCTTAATGAAAGCTATAGGAGGATTTCCAGAGCCAAACCTAAAACTCAGCCAGATTCTCAGTTTTGCAAACCATTTGTACACTGTGGGATGAATTTAAAGTAGGTCACTGATGAATTGTGGTTTGGCTAGAAACCATGAAAACATTACATGTTTTTACAGCATTTGTCTGAGGTAGTACATATACCACACACAAAAATGCAAAAATATACAGATATTTATAACTATTTGCATATTACAGAAGGGAACTATGGGAATTCTTGTATTTGTATCTCAATTTTCCAGAAAGAGCAGATAATTTTAGATAACATTCTTCATATTGACCATGGTTGTCTAGAAGCAGAACAAATTAATAATAATAGTATTTCTGGGAATACTTCCTGAAGCTGTTTGTCAATGCCCTCCGAGGCACTAATTTTCTTTTGGCTTTAGCATCAGTTCATAATATGATTAACACTTAAACCAAACGTCATTTAAGTGCCGGGAAAGGAGATTTGTTGAATCACAAACAAACATACATGACAAACTGTGTTGCACTTTTTCCTCAGTAAACCACAGGAAACTTGAGCAGAAAATGCCTAGTGTCTTTACATTTCTGATCTGTACAGCCAGTAGTTACGCAACAGAGATGTATATTTGTATATGATTTAAACATTTCATTCCCACACCAACTGCAAATTTAGCTCAATTCATTGCAAAGGTAAGAGTATCTTCCTCTTAAATAAACTAAGAAATGTAAACAGTGTAACATCAGAACAAAAAAAGTCTCTTCAGTACTTGTACCTGGTAAAATGTGAATGCAAACAGATGTGCTGGTATACTGTTAACGCCATGTCTCAGGGGACATATAGAGAAACATAATCAGTGAGAAATTTATGTACGAACCCTCCAGCGATTTTCTTTCTGGGATTACTTTGAATACAAATATAATTTAACTGATATAGTTCATTTTCTTTAAAATTAGAAAATAAGGCAAGTGCATTTCTGAAAAAGGTGCTACTCTTCTACACTTCTAGATAAACATGTGACACCTCTGAAAATTAGAGCAAGAATAAAAACATTAAAAATATCTGCAATTTAATATAGACTGAAAAACTATCAAAAGACAAAGTGACCAGCATCAATTTCAGAAAATATTTTAGACTTCATAAATACGAGCACCCTATATTTACATAAATTATCTTCTAAACTAGTTTTCCTTTGAAAGACACCTTTGTTCTAACAGATATGTCCATTAAATTATATAAATGTTTCAAATACGAAAAAAATAGTAGTAAAATAGAAGCATCAGATGATGTTATTTTGGATTTGCCTTTTCTTTTTTTTCCCCTAAGATTTGGTTCTTTAAAATCTGTAGTCAGCTTTCACAGAGCTTAAAGGAAAAAAATAACCACCCATGGAAATGAAAGATTCGTGCACTAAGAATTACTGCTACAGTATAAAGATTCTGTTGTGAGCTTTTGAGTTTGCACATATAAAGATTATACCAATACTTGTAAATCCCAGCAAAACGCTCATTTTGAAATCTGAATTCTAATACACTGTTGATTGTAGCACAAATTTATATAGACATTATGAACCTAATCCTTTTAAACTGGCTTTGTACATTAAGTACATTTTTATAACTGTAAATGTAGTAGTTCCGTTTTAGGAAGTAATGCTTCAACACAAGGTTGATGTTGACCTTAGACAACACAGGATATAATCCTTTGTATCTGTTACTGATGAACAGGGAGACAGAATCCTGTTGCATGTATTTTGTTTTTCCTGAAGTACCATAAAACTCTTCAGTTTGTTACTAAAACCACAAAAAAACCCAAAGAGTTTAGGAAGAGTAGTAGTTGACAGCACACATTTCACTAGGCTTCAGTCATATTCCTATGTTTAGAGATACAGAAACGGGCAAAGCCCGTTTCCTCTGAAGACAATTGGGCAAAGCCCCTGTTTCCTTTGAATAAAGTAAAAATTCTTTCAACACTAGATTGAAAAGGAGCTGAATCTTTTCTTACAATAATTGGAGATTGACCAGTGCAGTTTGAAACTGTGAGAATTTATCCTACACTAGTCAGTCTTAGGAGTATCGTGCTGCAGAAGCAAAAAAGACTACTGTACAAAGATGCTTGGCTCAAGCAGTAGTGCAAAGTTACACTGCCCCAGGATCAAATGCTCCTCTAGAGCTAGCAGTTTGTGCACAGAAAACAATGGGACACCTTACCTTCCAAATATGCTTTATATAACATTAAAAAGAAAAAGTTCCCCATAACATCAGGCAATAAACACCAGTGAAAAGCAATTATAATTTGAGAACAAGTGCCATCTGCTACACAGGATCCTATTTTTCTTTAAATATCATAGCTGAGCAACAGGAGTAGTTCCAATGGAACCCCCACTTACAATCCTCCATCCCATCCAGATAAGCAACAAACCTTTAGTAAAAAGGATGGTGAAGACTGCCCTGCCCATCAAACACGTTGTACATTCAACTAGAGTCTGGGGAGAAAAGAGAACTATAGTTTCTCATTGAGTGGCAGAACATACACAGTGTCAGCTACTGAACTGACTGCTCACCTGAGGTACTGCAGTGCAAGGGGCCTGTATACAAAGTAGAATGGGAGGAGCTTCCTAAAAAATCAGGCTGCTGCAATCATTGATCACTGCTATAGAGTGCTCCAGGTAGAAAATCTGTTCTTAGCTGCTAAACCCTCAGCATTAAAATCCATCAGTAGAGATCCCGCTACATTTTTTACCTGAGAAACAGAGGAAAAACTCAGAGGCAGTTCTGAATAACTTCGTAATGTAGCTCATCTCTAAAAACCTACACAAAGGTCTTTTTAGCGTAATTAAAATAGGACAGTCATTATTTTCCCCCAAATATCTTTATAAAGAATATATAAGTGCATTATTAGAAAAATCCCTCCTTTGATACAATTAAAAACATATCCTGCCCTTGATACCATTCAATTTTGGTAAAATCCTATGCTCTGTTTCATTTAAATTCATTTAGCAGTGATAAGTAACTATACACCATCATCTCACCAAACGTGTAGATATGTGGTATATCCTATGTGCAGCCAAAATAGCTGAATCCACCAGGCTTTACACTGAGATAAGGTTTTCAGCAACCTGACTGGGGCTATGCATTGCTTTTCATGGTTACAAAACACATTGTGATAATGTAGACCAGCTCATCTCTGAATTTATTAACATTCAATTTTATTATTTTATCCTTTCATGTCCAAATCAGAACTGCAAATGGAATCCACAGCTGTATTCTTTCAACAAATCCGTATTTTCTTACCCATAAAAAACATAACCTAAAAATCCCCAACTCTTTTCATGAAAGTTGCCATCTTTAAAGAACAAAAAAACCCAGGGATTGTTAAAAAAAAAACAACAAAAAAAAACAAAACCGAAGAAAGAACATAAGAAAATAAGAAATATATCCTACTGCTTAACACTGTTTACAGATCTTGGTAGTTGGGGTGATAAGATACAGTATGTGGATTATTTAGCAAGAGCTTTTAAAATACATATTTATACATCTTCTCATGTACTTGATACCAGTATTCCTTTATGATCATTGCCAATTTGTATGATAAACTCTTTTCAAAGTATATCCATTTAACTGTAAATAAAACAATTCACTAATTCTTTGGCATCAGAAGAATCATACGGCTGCAATTGCTCCATTGTGGCGAGAACGAGACCTTTCCAAAGTCACTCGTCTGTTATCTGCAATACAAAGAGAGGAAAAAAGAAATCACAGTAAGATTTGCAATACGGATAATGCAATGTCAAGAGGTTTTCAAACAGCCCTGAAAATCATTTCAAATTATATGTAAATAAATAACCAGGAGACTGGATCAGAGAAGTTTCACACTGCAGCTGCCAGACTGAGTTCAAGAGTTCTGCAATCAGTAAGAAATTACTTTCTCAATCAGAGAAGCTGGGTGATAAAAGCATTAGGAAAATCCTGAAACACTGTCCCCTTGGAAACAGCACACAATAACTCAAAGTCTGGGTAAAAATCTTCTTTTATAAACAATTATGCTAAGAAGCTCTGGAAAAAGACATTAAGTTTCATGAGAACGTACTGACCAGTGTGGTGCTGAAAAGCCTACAAGTACAGAAGCACTAACACCAACATAATTTGGTACACAGTTAAAAATAGAACAGTTAAATCAGCCACTTCCTAAGCATTTCCTGATTGTGCAATGTGAACAACTTTAAGTATAAAATATTACACAGTAATTATTGCAATGAATAATAAATGTCCCTATCACAGGAAAACAATCGTGAAGTACCAGCCACAGGCCTAAATGACTTTAAAATAAAACTTTAAAGTGATGAACACACACACACACACACACACACACACAAAGGGGCAGAAAATTAACCCCCACTTTTTCTGGAGGTTTTGATCTTTTGAATAATGTGGTCCTGCCACGCAAATTTTCTTTACTTTTTTTGAGGGGATGACTGCTTACTTTTGACCTTTTTATTCTCTCATATCATATTCATATTGCTGTTCTTTGCATGAGTACAGTATCTACATTGCTACAGCATCAGGGTTTCACAATGTATGTCTGGAACTCCTCCATGGTATTGGAATATTCTAAACCAACAGTCACTTCAGAAGCAGAGTCTGACAAACTGCAGGCAGGCAAGTTTTCTCAGCTGGTTCCCAAATGAGCTGATTTAGCTGTGTTCCCAGCATGCACAGACTGGAACAGCATGTGTTCCTGGTTCTCTGTGAGGAAGCTCTAAGCTTGGGTTATGCCTGAACCTTCAGCCTCAAAGCATGAGATCCCAACAAGTCTGATGGGTAGAAATACATTCTTGGAAAAAGCTAGTAATGAAATGTTTCTGTCAGAGAGTCCCAGGAAAGGCTGGAGCAAAGACCAGTGTGGGGTCTCACTAATGTATATAAATACCTTAATGTGAATGGGGCTGGAGCCAAGCTCTTTGCAGCAGTGCCCAGTTGGAGGACCAGAGGCAACAGGCACAAACTGGAACAGAGGAGGTTACTCCTGAGTATCAGGAACCACTTTTTTATTGTGAAGGTGATTGAGCACTGGAATGGGTTACCTGGAAAGATTATGGAGTCTCTCTTAGAGATATTCAAAACCTATCTAGACAGAATCATGGACAAGTGGACCCAGGTGACCCTGCTTGAGCAGGGCATGGACAAGGTGACATCCACAGGTCCCTTTCAGCATCAACCAGTCTATGATTCTATTCTAAGCTAACAAAGCCAGAAGTGGTCCAAGCACATTAAAGAAGGCTCTGGAGAAGACAAAGGAAGTCATGTCTGCGATCTCTTCCCGGACAAAGAACAGAGGATGACTGTGGAGACTGCATGGACTCTGCAAAACCAACCTTCCTTTTCCCTGTTCAATGAGTGTCTCCAATGCTATAGGGAATTAACGGCTCCTTTAGCAAGATTATTAGTTCTTTTTATAGTTCTGCCTTGCTTCCTTTTCTTAATGAATCTATCCATGCATGAAGTATTCAAATTACCCTAAGTCGATCTGGTTTGCATGGGAATAAATCTCTACACTGGTTGCAGTGTCAGTAGGCACTGGAAATTAAAGGACAGAAATGCTGTCTAAAACCCAAAAAGCAAAATTATTAACTCAGCTGTGCTGCAATTCCTCTATGACAGTGAAGCAAAAGGTCTAGTGGTACTTGCTCTCACTGGAGAGAAGGACCTTCACCAGTGGACTATTTCTTGCTTTAATTTCAAGATTGTTAACTGTACAGGTTAAAAACAGACTAAGAGAGTCTAAAAACTGCTAATTTTTCCATATGCGGTTATTTTTAGATTTTTCTCCTTTCTGTTTTGGGTTTGGTTGGTTTATCCCATCACGGTAGAGGCATTTTCTGCAAATGACAGTTCAGTTCCACCCGGAGTCACACAATGGAGCTGGGACTTAAACACAAAACTGTAAAAGCTAGAAGCACTATCATTTCTTCAGCTGATGCCGAACAAACTATTTTCCCAATTATGAGAAATGATCTATTCTTTTAAATTATTTCCAGTTCTTAAATGCAAGTAATTATATTTTCTATCTAAAACCTAAACGATTCAAGAGAGACTGGGAAGAACCACAGGTTCTTCCAATCAGGGAAACTGAGGTACAAAGATTCCATTATTATCAGTGAGAATCTATGTCAGCAGTTGCAAGAAATTTCTTTGCAAAGCTTACAGTGCTTCATGGTGACTCTTACTAAAGGAAAAGCAGACAGGATATAAATTACACTTTGATAACATTTTCAGCTCATTATAAAAAATGTGAGGATTAGATTTATATACTATCAGTGTGAAAGCTTTAATGTATCTGAAAATTTTGGAGGTAAAACTAAAGTATTTCTTCTTCTTTATAAAGAGACCTATTTAAATCAGTGGTGGATCTGCAAGCCGCCTTGTGCATGTGTGCAGATTTACACCTGGTTAAAAAATGAAACATTAGGATGTGTACAGATATATATAGAGATGCATATAGACTCCTTCACTAGATGTAAACAGTGCTTGTGCATTTATAAACATATGTATAAACATATTCATTAGGTGAAAACAAAGGGTTTCATGTTAGGATCAGGAAGTGGCTTGGGCTGGTATTTCTGTGACTCTAGGACAAGCTTTTAGAATCATGACATCTATAATGCTTCCAACATACACACTCAGTTATCGTCAACAGCTGTATTTACTTTTACTTATGTTACAGACCATACTGAATAGAACACAAAATAAGACTGGCTTATAAACATGACTGTGACTATTCTAGCATAAAACTACATGTAACATCAATACATGGTAAAACTATTCACTTGTATTGCAGAGGAAGGGAGGGAAAATGAGAGGCAGTAGCAGGAAGCTAACAGTATGTAAAATTAAGCCCTAAATCATTGCCAAAGGTCTCAGGTCTACACTTCTGAAGCATGTAAAAATTACTAGAAAACATGGCAACATGTTCTGCACGTATCAGTCACATTTTCTGGGTAACTCATATACCCATGCAGCTGAAAACTTTGTTTCTTTAATGTCAGAAGTCCATCGCTTTTAGAACTAGGGAATGTAGGAAACATCCACAATGCTCGTATTAGACATCGCAGTCTATCTCAAAAATGATACATGAATTTAAGGTGATCTCTCAATCAAGTAACAGACCTTTTCTTGTTGCAGTATAAGGTAGAGCAAGGAAGGCTTAAAACAGGAAACAGCATATGCTTATTTTATAAAATAATCTTCATCTTTTAGCTTCCTAGATCAAATTCAAACGAAGCAAATATAGCATTAAGAGCTATGACACTTCCTTTTTAGCATATATAATACTGGAATATAATCTTGACCATACAAACTTTACACCTACATTAGAAGAAATATATGGACTTTGTTATAACAACAATTACTTGCTCAAGTGTTTTTGTACGCAACACAGTACCAAGATGGGAATAAGTGATATCTAGAACATGCAAGATATTTGCAGAAATGGTTTTGATATGTACACATCATTCACCACGTAACATGAACCTATTGATGGAAAAAAAAAGGCAAACCTACCAATAAACTTAGTGTATAAGTACAATAAATATATTCCAGAAAGCAAGCAAAAAAATCCAAACAATTATTTTCAGACAATGTATTTTAATTGTATGGAATTTGCCAACTTCACCCTTAAGACCTTCTCCCTTATACTTTGAATGTATTAAGCATTAGAAATTACATTAGAAATTAACTAAAAACACACTGGTAGGGGAGAGGAAAACAGTTTGCAAAAACTATGCTGTGTAAAATGCATTTTTCCTTTCCTTAATGCTCCTTCATAAGTTCTGCTATTAAAAGAGAAGTCTCAATAGCTGCAACGGTTTTATTGACTCCGTGGCTTGTTATCACGTTAAAGTTATACTAGCAGAAAAATTAATGGCGTTTTGCAGAACTTCAACGCTAACATTAAGTGACTTTTCCATTTTGCTTTCCTCTTATCCTGTCCTCTAGGTATAGTAACTTTGTGCTCTCCTAATTATAAACCTTACTTTATATGAGCAAGCAATGCTGGTAATGATATAGATGTTGTGGAATCGAACGGGCTGATCATGACACTGAGATATCTGATAATAGGAAAAGACAAGAGTCTACAAAAGCATCCCTTAAAGGGGCTTGATTGGAATCTGGATTATCCTGTAACCACCACAAAAAAAGCTCTCTCTCTGACATGGCTTATATTTAAAATTATAAATGTATTATAAACTGCTACCTTGGGCTTGGCACCCTAGGTGACTAATTCTCCAGGATTTTTCCAGCCAGTTAAAGCGTGGAAAGTGTTTCTTTGTGCCTTAATTACTGCAGTCAATTCAATCACTGGACTGATTTTGAATACTTAGTTCCTTGCAGTCTTTCCTAGAGTGCTCATCAGCAGACTAGGTAAGTTCCTCCCTATGTAAATAACTGCAGCACCCCTTGGCTAGCATTAGAAAACCAGCAATAACAAACTCCCAGAATCACACAAACCCTCACAAACCCAATAGCCAAACATGACTGATGCAGATAATTACTTTTTGCCCTTTTTTTTAAAGCAAAAGGGTTGAAACATTAATTTATATGCAGAAAGCAAAGCACCTAAATGTTGTAAGAGAAAGAGCTAAACAGAGTATCAGGGGCATCAGGAATAAATACTACCAGACCTATTCTACATTCGTCAAAGACAGTTGTTGCAGGACCCCTATACCTGAACAACATGTATTTTAAAGGGTGTCTTAGTTAATAAGCACTATGTTAATCAAATTAATAACAGACTAATTTGATTATGTTAATGTTAAACTGGAAGAGGGGCAGTGTACAGCGCAGGGTGCTCAGCTAGCAGTCCTTGTGCTGAAGCACAAGCTGGAGGGCATGACTGCAGTAAGAACTCTGAAATGCTAATGTATTTAAAGAACTCACACCACTAACTTGCACAGTCACCACATCTTTGTTCTTTTTCCTTTTTTACCCTTTTTCTCCTTCCTTACTGAAGTCCCCAAGGTGAAAGAATTAACCCTCCCATAGCTGACAAGAATGAAAGGTGTTTAAAGCTCAGGGAAAGAAGGTACCAGCTTGAGTTGACTTTAAAATGACCATATGAAGAAAGTAGAACATTTGACAATGAATATTTAACATTTCATCCTTTGGAAATAATTTTGACTATGCAAAAGATGCAGAAATGCATGCTGTAAGGGAATTTGTATTGCCCATGCCTTCGGGAATCAATGGAAGCATTTCCACCAAACATTAATTTATTCATTCATGGAAAATTTTGTTCCCTAGGAAATCCTACTGAAACACATCTTGTTTTCATGAGCAACCCAAGGGAAAAAAGCTCACACAGTTCCAGGTACTTCAGCAAGCACCACAAACATATAACATGGAAAAAATAATTTCCTGTAAGTACAGAATGACTACACAAAAAATGTGTAAGCTGGTCATTTAAGAGCATTTTAAATGGATAAACTGTCACAATAGATGATAATTCCAAGGAACAAACAGTGCGTCTGTGATGGCACTGACACTTCCTCGGATAAAAGTGGAAATCTGACTTGCGTTTTATAAGTGTCCCTTTTTTTCTGACAGATATAACTATTTTCTATATCGTGTCATTGATTAAAACTGGGACAAGCTAGAATACATTTAAATCACTGCAGCTTGGGTAGCCTCTAGTTTTCTCTTGGAGCCATCTCTGCATAGGGAAAACTGAAGCCAAGTTACAATGTCATTTGAGGTAACAGTGTATTATCAATTGCTTTCAAGAGCAAGCCATGACAAGAATTAACTTTATTATCTTTGTTTATTGACTGCATGTACCTTCATCAGCTTGGATTACCAACAATGAAAGGTAAATCTATTTGGAAAATGGAATTGATGGAACATAAGACAGAAGCACAATTGATATAGTGTAAACCAGCAGGGAAGGCCATCAATCTCCACCACGTCTTTAATAGCCACAGCTGAATACTGTTCTCTCGAGTGCCTGGCCTGTACCTATGACACTATTAGAGAATACCAACTGAGAAATAAGCTAGTCAAGGAAATTAAGAGCTTCAAAACTGTTGTTGGTATCCAGAACAAAGTCCTTTTGCGCAACAGCACTTTGAGAGAAAATAGCTCTCCTAACCTCAATTCTGTTAAGTTTCAGTCCATCTCTGTGAGATTTGATTTCAAATTGATCTTTCAAAATGGGTGGCCTACATAGAAAAAAAAGCAATGAGGTAAAAATCAGTTATGGGAGAAATGCTGCCAAAGTAATACCTCAGAAAGGACTTTCTGCAATAGACAGCACTTTCCAGAAGTTTTTTATTGCAAATAAACGAAACAAGCAAATAAAATAGTTTTCTAACTAGGTTAAGGAAACTGTACAGTTAATATGTTTTCTTTTAATCTTTTAGTTTTTTGAACACTTATTTCAACCTCAACAGTCACCCTACACACGCCTGGCAAAATCAGAACTAGACTCTTTATAACCAACACATGGGGTCAGTTCACATTCATTCAGATTTAATACTTTCGTAACCAAAAATGAGAAAAGATCAAGAAGACCAAGTGATATAACATCCCTGGTCTCAGCTTCCCCCCCCCCCCCCCCGACAGAATCTTTAATGCTTGATAATCAAACTTAAGCGACAGCTAAACTGGTTGTTTTAGCATCAATTTCAAAGTAAACATTTAGGTTTCAAGCAAACCCTGTTGCTGTGAGGTCAAATTCTATAAAGACTGGTTTGGTTCAGGTCCAACCCCAGACTTCCATGTGAAAGCCGAGTGATAACCTCAGCATATACACAGTATATATTAATATGATGGAGGAAAAGAAGCCCATCCTTACACCAGAGAAACAGTAGGTTTAGTTTGCTTTTTAAAGCCCTCAAAACCGAAGAGCACATGTAAACGGCTGAAACACATGAATTATAAAGGCGTCATGTGTTGATCTTATAATAATTAAAAAACTATATTGTTAACCTGTGAGCGGGATGTTTAGCAATATATAGATAAGGAAGAAAAGCCGTTGAAGAGTAAGAAAAGGTTTTAGAAGAAATGAGTAAGAAAGAAAACCCCACTGAATCTGTGTGGCTGTTGAAGAGATTTTTAAGATAGAAAAACTGCAACAGACTTAAGAGGACCTCTCTCCAGATTGCATGGCAGATACACCTCTCCTGAGTTATTTGCACAAGTCAGGAGTGCCAAAATTATCATCGTAATGTAGTAAGCACTAAAGCAAAACAGATTTGCATGTAGATACCTGTTCTCTTCAAAAATACTTGATTCAAGTGTTAGTTGTTTAGATTTGTCACTTAGGCAAGGTCGGGTGGGGCTTGTAGCAACCTGGTCTAGTGGACAGTGGTTGGAACTGGATGAGCTTTAAGATCCCTTCCCACCCAAACCAGTCTGTGCTTCTGTAACACACAGAACCTTTATTTTAAGAAGTTTTCCAGAGCAGCCTACATGCACAATTTTTCATTCAAAACAAATGTGGATGTTTGGATTCCTTTTAACTTGCTAAATCAAAGTTGTTAATAGCCAGAAGCACTGTAGCACGGAGTGTGGTTTAAAATACAGACAGCTAAAGGATTTAAGTCCTGACACTCAGATTAGAAGGGAAGGACATGTCTAATCTTACTGCTGTCACTCACACCTAGCTTGCTGGGCAATGTTGATCGTAGCCCTAGAGTTGTATGAAAATGCAGAGAAAAACAATTTATGTTCTATGTGTTATACATAAAAATGCCTTAAAAATGAACACTGTGAGACGTTTTAATGTTAAATGACTTGTGTGATGACATTTACTAACAGCGCAAACCAGCTGTGACCACAGTCAATGCGGTATGGGAACACAATACAAGGAACACTTTTGCAACCAGAATTGAGGATGGTGACCATCTGTATCACAGTTCCATTAAGCAAGTAAATACTTGTCCTATTCAGAGCTGAAGAGAACCTAACAAAGTTAAGTGTTTATAGAACAAAAATGGGTTTGTAAACCCTATTTTCAAGTAATCTGTTTAAAATAAATTTTACTATGGCTTACTCCAAGCCTTAAAGATTTAAAAACCAAGAAAGAATTAGTGCAATAAGCCAAGATTCCTTGAACCTTTAAATGATCTATTTAATATTTTAATTTGACTTTGCTTTCTTTCTTTCTTAATAGGACCACTTGGGATATGCATTGAAAGCTCTTTCACAAGAGCTGCAATGGAAAAGCCTTAGTTTGAGACAACACATGCCTGCCTCAGGGGTTACAAGACAAATCAATCTATTTTTCTCCTTTCCTCCAAGGATAACTGGCCTTTAAAATTACAGAGGAAAATAGGCCTTCATGTCAGTATAGTGCAGGCACATATACAGCCATTTTCCATTTCTTTTTCACTTTGGATTCTCAGCTGAGAACTAAACTTACAAAGGTGAGAAAACAAAAAGAAGATGAAAAGGAACGACTGCTTCGGTTCAAATCCTCTCCAGTGACAAGCAGCCCTGTGACCAGCATCCGAGCCCGGCATTCACTTAAACCTGCTATGAATAGCTGTCATTTTCCTACTCAGTACTGTTTTATTCTTTTTCATGATAAACTTTACTTGTATTTTTGTGTCAGCCTGTACTGCTGGCATTCATGGAGATTTGTCAAAGAATTCAGTTAAACTGAGAAGTTATAATTATTGCTTCATTTCCCATACAATCTCACACAGTAATACTGATTTTTACCTCATCTTTACAAAATTGCCCTTTTCAAGCAGCAATCATGGCTCTGAGTATCCCTACAATCCTTAGGCTGTGCTACGCACACAATTGTGTATAAACTCAGCTTCAGACTTTGAATGCTCTTAAATTGCATATAGTAAATTTTAATTCTGCTAATACATTGTTTCAAAGCAGTGAAACTCAGTCGGCAGCCTTCGTGGTTTTCTGCTTGCCATTCAATGTGATTTGCAATACATTACTCATGTCATACCTCTAGTAAGAAATTCTCACACTGAAATATTTTCCAGTGGAAAAGGGGAGTAATCAACCAAAGTACAACCAATACACAAACCCAACAAAGTTGCAAGAAGTCAGAACAACTGAGTCTGTTAAGAACAGTAGTAAAATTCCCTTGAAACAGAGTATTGAAAGTGTACCACTAAACCTTTAATGTGAACTGGCTCACTGGGAGTGTGTATATAGGTGTAAAACAATTATTAGATTTGATATCTGAATGAACTTAGGCTCCCATTAGGGCCTGAAAGCTTCAGTGACCCTATTATTTCCCTTCCAATGCTCCCAGACCTGATCAACTTAATTATTCTGACTAATGAAACATTTAGGACATGAATGATTTGTTTTAAACCAAGTGAGATGACTGAAAGTACTTCATAAAATAACACCAAAAAGACAGGACAAGATATGCGATGTGGTGCGTCCAATCCTGGAAGAAGGTCGGGTCTAAATAACAGTTACAAAGGGAAAAAAGTCTACTTCAATAAATTACATTTATTCAGATGTTTCCTCCTGAACTTCTAATTTGTAACCTTTATGGTATCTCATGCACCGTGAAAAGGTATATCTTATGAATCAGAAGGGTGAAACAAATTTCAGAGACTAAATAAACTAGGTCGAAAACAACAAACCTCAAAACACAGAAGATGTGTCTCCTTCCACAGCTACACACACTTCTAGCACTTGTTCAATAGTAAAATTAGATCCTCTAAGAAAAACTGTTGTATATCAGAGGACAGATCTGCTGATGTAAAAGATGTTTTCCTATTTTAATTGTGTCTGCTATTTTACTGTTATGGAAATAAGGGTATGACAGTGCAAAAAATATGTATTCACATTCTGAACAGATTTGGTCTGATGATGATAAACCATACTCTTGATAAATAATGTAATTTAAAATGGCCTCCAAAATGTCCTACTCCCAGCTCTCCTATTAACACCAGTGCTCTCACAATTTGTATTTGCTTTGAAGGGGAGTCGACTGTAAGGTTACAAGCAGGACAAAGAAATAAGGACAGTAATAGGTTCTGAACTTCAAGTACACACGCAGCTATAAAGTTAGCATCTTCCCATCTGAATACATTTGTCCTTAAAAAGCATCAAACTGACACCAAAGTGGTCCCCTTGTCCCTTGCCTCCTCTCACTAATGATACGTAATGGCTGCTGAGCCTGCAATAAACATCTTTATGTCCAGCCAGATTGCCATCATTTTACAATCTAATCTGATACTTTTAAGAAAGAAGAAAGTCGTAAGAAACCAGCACCAGCTTGTGCCGAAGGCATTTTTTGACATCAGCCTTCACTTCGCACTTCAACTGCAAGTATTCGATTTGACAAAACATATAGAAAGTCAGGAGGGAAGGCTTTTCACCTCCTCTCCAAAACTGCCTGATAGAAGTCAATAGCAATCCCTTTACACAGTTACAATCAAAACCTGACAGATGAAAGTCAAAGGGGAAGCTTTCTAGCTAGTCCTTACAATATTTTATTAAAGAGTGGCATAAGAACACGTTTGCCTCGGTAGGATCACCCCACCTCCACTGCCCACTTTTATCTGTTAGCAGCTTAAATGCTGGAAGTTACATCTCCCATGCACACATGTTTTATCCTTTGCATAGAACATCCAAGTAATGAACACAAAGACAGGGAAAAAAGAGAAAGCTCTTTTTTCTGTAAAGGAATTTCTTTCGAAACAGGAGTTGGATGACACTCCTGAAAAGCAAGTATTTCCTGCTGTTGCATGTAAACTGGCTAGGACAGTTTTTCTCCCCACCCAGACAATGACAGCTCTAGTCACAAGCAATTTCTCTTGTAACCTGCAAAAATTGGTCTCCTGTATTTTTTATGTGTCAGAAACAAATTCTCTTTATCTATATATATGTAAAAATAACTCTGCAATAACTTATAGTCTACATATAAAGTTAAATATTTTAAATAATACAATAAAGGCAGACTATCCATAATTATTTTTGGATTAAATAAAATATCAGCATTTTTTATTCATAGCTAGGTTAGCATTTACAATTCAGCATTTTGCAATATTTAAATAGAACTGAATATGCTATGAGAAAACCTAAAACTACATGACTCCTGTCTGACCAGCTGGCACAGGCTGCATTTTTCTGTGCCCTTTGTCACATAATAAAGGAAAGCTCCTGTCTCAGCCTGGCAAGAGGATCTCATCGCTACCTGTTACTTCCCTACTCACCCCAAACAAGAATAACTAGATACTGTATGTGACTTTTACTATAAATTACTTGCAACAAAGGCATATGTGGGTTATGTGAATGTGAAACTTCTGCTTAGTAAAAGAATTCATACAAGAAAGTAATTGAGACTATACATGGCAGACTGTGAGGTAAGATATAACACCTTTTAGGAATGTAGGAGCCTAATTTCTTTCTCGGCTGAGCACAGACAACTCCATTATGATTCAACGTGAGACCTCTGTGCTTGCATAAAGCAGAATTTGACCGTTTGTGTTCATATAAAGAACTGAAATACAGAAGCAGTTAATGCTGTGAGAAGGTAACAAGTTTGTATTAAAGAGCTCAAACCAGCTTCTATTTATTAATACTTGAATCTGAGGAGTGTCACCTCTGCTGTTTCAGTAACCACTCTCTCAGATTACTGGAACACAAAAATGAACACCTGATGAGTCTATAATCCTGATCTATTTTGCTTGCAAAACCTACCATGACATCCCTTCCCCATCAATGCAGCTCCTTCTGATGTAATAGCAAACACCTCAGAAGAAGAGGGGCAGGAGTAACATGAGATTATAGTACATGAATCCCTTCTTCAGGTGAATCCTAAGAACCTGTGAGCATTTAGGACTGCCTTAACAGCCCTTTTGCAAAGGCTAAGTTAAGGGGAGAAGGATGTTCAGGTGTGCTGTTATTGTCTGCTTTCTAAAAAGAGGTTTAAAAACTCTAGGGCTTTTTGAGACCATACACCAAAGTATTATTTCCATTTGAGTGTGACTACCTAAATGAATCTCTGCTTAGAAAAAAATATGCAATTACATAAATGTGGACACAACTGCTGCAGAAGCAAAATACCTATACACGCATGATAACTTCTTTCGGAGGGCAAGCTTTTCTACCTTTCCCAGATGCGTAACTACAAGACCTTCCTTTACTAAGCAATGAGCTGTGACAGTGCTGATATCCTGTGTTAAGCGTTATGAAGAGGCCTTTAAAAAACGTTATCATCTGTATTAAAAGCAAGACCATGTCTGGCTTGATAGACACTAAAGAACACATTCTATGAGTAACAAAAATATGTAGCAAGCCCTCAGTGCAAATTCCAGAAGTTTTAAATAACAGTTTTACTTTATTTTAAAAGAAAATAAAAGCTCTAGAATTAAAACGAAGTGAAGCTTTTCTGACGGAGACTTCTTCATCCCACTATTCCTACCAAAAATGCTCTCAAGGTCACCAGTTAACAGATGTGTACAACAGGATTGTAAGCTTATCACAACCCACAAGTGGTGCACTCTCTGGACAAATGTCAAAACCAGAAAACTGGCATCTTTCAACCTCTTAATACCAAAGCTATAAACTCCGATGAAATTAGTTACCGGAAAAGGAGCTCCAGTGCAAGAAGTGCCAAGGTTAACAGTTACTGCCATTGGCTTTCTCAGGTACTGGATACAACCTTTATATTGCCTAAACATTCTTAAGAATATTTTGTTAAATATCTATATGCTGTTTTTTAAGCACCTTGAGTTCAAATTAACTTCCACCAGTGTCCAGAGGTAGGCAACAGATGGATGAGTTAAACAAGAAGCATTTTCCCATGAATTTTTAACTATCCTTTAGATTCCAAAATAACTATATCCAAATACGAATGCTAACATTCAGAATATGAATAAAAACATTCTTACGCACATGAATGCTATCAGAGCAAAATGATAATAACGTGCTGACTATAACAGAAAATTAGTGTTTCCTTCATGACTTCAGGCATGACCTTTTTCTTTTAAATAACATACTCATCCAAAACATTTCTGGCAACAGTCTGCAGTCTTTTCTCCTGGAGATGCTGTATAAACAGATTCCTCTCTGTCCTTTTGGAGTTAACCAAGTTTATCTAGTTTCCTAATCTTAATTAAGGTAATACAGGACTGCTGTTTATGGACACCTACCTGTTTGCTGACTTGTGCCCTGCAGCCTGCCTTCCCTGCAGCTTTACTGCCCTCCTGTTCCCTGAAGAACTCCAGCTCCACTGAGCAGCCAGAACTGCTGTTCTATGCTTTTAAGTCTCTCTTGGTTACTCCTTTGTTTCTGAAAGTTACACTACTTCATATCAATTGCTCACAATCCTCCTGTGTTCTCTGACCTCTTTTGTCAGTTATTAATTTCCTTAAGACATTATCTATCAGTTACTCTTCCCTGACATGCTAAACTTGCACTATGTAAAAACTCTCTTTACGATAACACTGACACCATACTCCAGTTTCTGCACTGACAGTTGAAAATGAGCTGCATATACCAACTATGAACACGGGAACTGAGAACTACTGAGCAGATCTATTCTGAGTGGGAACAGAAAAATCACCCATATTTTCTCAACTCGTGCACAAACCAGAAACCACAAATTCTAGGGAACAAATACAATCATAAGGAATCCTGTGTCTCATCTTTTTGTTTAGCTAATAAAGAGTCACTAGATGCTTTTGTCATTTAGGCCTCTACCAGCAAGAATCTGAAGTACAACATACAAGGACTGGTTATATGCTCCCCCACCTGATTACATTACAGGAGAACATAATTTCCCATGACTGAACTCTCTTGGTTCCAACAGTGATGAAGACAGAAGGAAAAACAAAGTATCTCAACTATTTTCCCTTAATTCCTTAGTAAGAATGACAAGGTAAGCTTACTTCCTCTTCCTGTTAATTTCAACCTCCTCTCCCATTCTCAGCCTTTTTCACCACAGAATATAAGACATAACTATTACACAGACTCTTCAAATCTTTTGGAGTCCTCCATCAACTTCCTCTCCACACTGAGCCCACTCTACTCATGCACCTGGTTTTCCTTGAAGTTGTGGATGAATCAGCCTCCTTTTTACCTGATTGTGCTTTCAGTCTTTTCAAACCATGGCTATACAGCTGTTCCTCTAACAATTTTGATTGGTAAAATTGTTACCACAGCATTAGGTAAACATCACACCATTCCCCATGTCTCTCCGTATCTCGGAGAAAAGGAAACAGTCGCTGAGTCTCTATCCTGATGCAGTGGGATCAAGCCTATCCTCCTGTTCAGCACATGCAATGTGTTTGAATGTAAAGCTTGAAGAAACATACTCACATTCTCTTGGGCTGGATGGGAACCAGTAATGACACCTTATATAAAGATGCTCAGGAAGATTGTGGAATTTAAATTCTGCTCTTTACCCTTCTCCAGACTGAAGGGACAGAGGGGAAGGACAGGGCAAGGGTGGCTTGGCTGTGGATAAGGTAGCAGAAGAGGCTCAGAACAGGTCACTGCTGAGAGTGCAGAAAAGCAAGTCATTCAGGGACAAACCTTGGCTTTAAGCATCTTCGGAACATAGAGGACTTGATTTGCTAATAAGAATGAGGGTTGTCAGGTCAACTTTTCACTGTCACATAGAGACTTGAAAAGAATGCTTTGTGCCACAAAATAAACATTACTTTTCTATCCACCTATTTTCCCTTTCAGAAATCTAGTTTACTGTCCCACACTAAAATTAGTTTTTCCACTAAAATTAGCTTTTCCACACAAAGAAAGAAATTAGGAATTTAGGTGGAAGAAAAGGAAGTTGGGAGCCTCTGTCTGGGGTGGGAGAGAGCAGGAACTTACATTTTGCTGCCAGGTGAAATGATTAGGAAAATACATCCTTAATGCCACTAAAATAACATTAACCCATCAGATATTTTTTGCCCCGAAGCTGGCAATGTCCTTTAGAATTATGTTTTGCTGTATGTAAACGGTTTTAACTACAAGCTCCTGCAATTTCATCTCAGGGAATATTTTTTTACGCTTGAACTAGTTTCATCTTCACAAATAACCAAGTCAGTGTGTTAACAGTTTACACCTACTTGTGATTCACTAGGCACTGCGACCTTTTAACTACCACCCACCTCTTCCTTGTATTTCCTTGTAACTCCTAAAGCCAAAGACTTCTAAAGCCAATTAATCCTGCTTACTTTTAAAGTCAAAGCAATGAAATCACAAAGAGCTTATCCATTGTCCACCAGAAGCAGAGTGAATCGCATTTCAGAGCACACAATGCAAAGCCTGTTTTGTTGAATTCAACTTTTGATCAAAGGATACGGTACCCTTTTTGTTTGTATTTTCTTTAACTAGATGTTCTACACAGCACTTTGTACAAAACAGGATGGAGAATTTGCTGATCACTGATGACAGTTCTTGTTGATGTCCAAGTACTTCTCCTGCACTAGATACTCAAGGAATCAATGATGTACACTCAGAGAACAAATGACACAGGGCTTTTAAACTACTTCATCAACTGTTTATAATGAATGGAAAAAAATCAATTAGCAAGTCTCCAATTTTCCAGCCCAATATTTTATCAGAAAATGGCAAGAAAACCAGTAGTAAATAAAAGAGAGGCTGCATTTCAGCTCAACAATTTCACCTGCAAGCTAGCCAGGCTTTGGGCAGAGAAGGGCATCTCTACAGTCTATTTTTCATGAGGACGGGAACTTTGAAAAATGTTTTCTTTTACTTCTATGAAGTTTACATCTGTGATTTTGGAATATCCTACTCAGCAGTAACAGAGAAGCAAACTGTACATGAAAAAATTTCAAAAGCTTTAATACAGAATTTGTTATAGAGATTTTTTTTATAAAGTATGCAAATTTTACCACTTAGATTTCAAGCGTGCTACTGACTGCAGTTTAAGGCAAATTATTATTTCATAAACCAGCATGCTCGCAAAGGGCTGAAAATGATATCTATAATACAGAAGGGGAAAAAATGAGAAACAGAAACTCTGAAGTATGCAAAGAGTTTTTATATGCCTTTTTAAAGTTGTTGACAAGAATGCATTCAAATGCTCTTTGAAAGACACAGATGCATGAACAGTAAAAAGAGAGTCAAAAGTGCTAACTGCAATTTGATTTATTGTGTTTGGTTTGTTACAGTTCAACAACAAGCCTTATGCACTTCCAAGTCCAGCACAGCGTGAGACAGCCATAATGTCTGGCAAGTCCAGTAGAAAGGATTAGTAAATGTCACCGTACCTTCAGGGCACAGTAGAACCTTAAAATAGGTAATGATTCAAGAGTTTAAACAGGAAAAGTACAGCAGGTGGCCTTAAAAACAAATCTGCAACAGGCTGAAAGGTCTACTAACTTAAGCTCAATGATGAGCAAACTAAAAGGTCACTATGCACTGTGATCAGTGGATGTTCAGCTACAGCTGTGTGATGTGACTGATGTTCTACGTTATCACAGAACAAGACGGTTCGCAGAAGGGGCTTTCTGAATGTTAGATAAAAATGCACTGTATGCGCTAAAATAAGTTTATATGTTTATGTATGTGCACATAAACACAGTTTATCACTTAGAGAAACAAGAGATTATGTCTGCAAAGTCTCACTGGAAAAAAAATGCTATAGTAGTCAATCTAAATAGCTGCTACTCCAAGACTGCTGGGTTTTATTCACAACATAGGTAATGACTACCTGTATGATATCTGGCAATTCATAAGCTTTAGAGCAACCCAGTAAGAATGTTTACTGTCTATATTGTTGTTCACATGTAATCCTTTGAACACCAATTAGCATAGGAAAACAATGATGCTTTTGCAGTTTAAAGACACTACAAGCAAATAACTTTCAAACCAGTTTTCAAATTTAATTCTTCTTTAGGAACATTCTCATAGTAGGGCAGTTCAAAACATTTGCTATCTGAAATATGAATTAAAAAATACAGGTCTAAAAAACTTCCACCTGTAGCCTCTGCACACAAGACAGCTGATATAACAGCATTGTTTTGTGCAATAACTACTGAGAATCTCAGTGTCATCCTCGTTTGCCTTCATTAGATCTCTCAGCTTCAACGAAGGGGTTAACAGCATACTTCAATGTCTTATTGCAAAATATGTATGTATATTTACAGATTATGTTAACTTTGTATTCTTGAGCTTCTTCTCAGATGCTTCTGAGTTTGTCTGCAATCAAATTACACTGTATTTTTCCAAAGTATTTTATTTCTATAATTTTATTTCTGCTTCATAGGAGGAAGTACAAAAGGTTAAATCTGCTGCTAAACATCCATCTCCTTAGAGAACAATAATGACATGTGACAGAAAGTTTCAGAATCTTCACAAAAAAAAAAACAAACCAAAGCAACAGTAGCCATGAGGGCTTCATCATTTTGATGTGGGAACGAGGACACATAACAGGATTTTAGCGTGCGGTTTGCCAAGGGCTAACTGATAAGATTGGTGATAGATATAAGCCTTAGAAAGTCTGTTTTGCATATTCAATTGTGTCACCCCAACCCACCTGGGTTCCCAAAAAATACCAAATAATTAAAAAAAGGCAGCATCTTCATACCTATTTATCAGAGAAAAATCATTTACATCGCACCAAGCCCATTTCCTTGCAATATTGCATTTGGAAGTCTCTTAAATACATAGCGCTCATACTTTTGTAAATAAAACATTAGTTAACTTCATAGCTAACTTGCAGAGCAGCAGAATCTACATCTACTATCTAATTTCACCTAAGCTATTTAGCAACATGATCCAGCCACTCCAGTAAGGAAAGGTGAATAAGCGGAGAGACGACTAGCAGGAACAAGTTGAGTTCTGTACATATTACAAATCGTAGGTATATAAAATAACAGCAGTGGGGAGATATTTGGGTCCATACTGAATCAAAACAGAACAACAAAAATATTTGCCATCTGAAATCTCAACAGTCTGAGCATATAGATGCTGGCTGCAACATAAGGAGGAGAGGGAAAGGATGGGCACATAACACAGCAGCCTTCACCTACCCCACACAGACGGGGGAAATGTCACACTGGACTATTATGTGGAGATCCATCTTTATATCATCATCAGTAACTATGCCTTGGAGCAGCCCCAGAAAGGAAAGGCAACCTTCACATTTGTGCATAATAGCTTTTAGAGGATCTAGTTTAAGGCCTTCAGTAACCACAGGGTACTGTGACTTAACATCCTTGAATGAGTCAAACCACGACAAGACTGGGCTAGTTCTATACTATACAACGTCTAGCAGAAACCTTCCCTGGACATCTAAGTGGTGCTGAAAATCTTACTAAGTATCTTTGAAAAATCTAAGATCAAATCGAGTCAGCATTTAAGAGAACCACTTGGCCCCTAGATACTCTGGGTCTATTCGTGGCAGTTCAGCCAGCAGTAAACTGCCTTTCTTTCTCTCACACTGAAAAAGGCTTCATCACATCCAGTCTGGCTTTATGCAGTTAAAGATCTCCTCACCTGTAACTGACAACTGACGTAACTAAACATTGTCTTATCCTACAGAATTTAGGTTTATAGATTTTATATATACCAATAATACTAATATTTACCATATTCAAATAATACACTAAAATAATTGATTCCTACATTATCAACCCCATCCCTTCACAAAATTTACTTTAAGTACTACCCCCAAAATTAACTAATATCACACAGCCTCTATATTTCTTCCTTACAAAAGGAAGAAAATTCAGTTTCTTAATAAGTTTTGTCTTGCTTTTTCTTTCAGATGACCTAGAAGATGACTGTTTGCATGAACTACAAAAAGGTTGAAGGAGTTGGGCTTGTTTTTGTGAAGAGAAGGAATCTAACAGCAACCTTCAGTTGCCTGAAGGTGAATCACAAAACCTGAGTCAAAGGTTTCTTGGTCATGGCAGAAGGTAAAACAAGAGACAGGAGTGAAAACTGTAGCTTTGATGTTAGGAAAAAACCCTCTGTGCTGGAAATTCAGGGCAGCACTAGAATGGGTTACCCAGGAGGTCAGGCAGGATTTCAGGACTTGGTTTGACAAGTCACAGCTGACTCCATCCACCGTGTGGATAATCCTGCTCCCAGCCATAGGCTGTACTAGATTATTTCCAAAAGCCCTTCCAAACATTTCTCTCACCCTATCAACTCCCTGATTCTTGGCAAGCACATATCAAGGATTCAGAAATAATAAGTGTTAATATTAGTTATTTTTGGCTTGTCATTAGTATTTACATCCATAATCTCAGCAGTTCTAAATGCAAGGCTTTGATTTCAAGTTTCCACATAGGAAAGGAGTTTTGTCAATTTATCATTTCTAATCTGTTAAAAGCTTAACTCAAAATTCTTCAGTGAGACTTCATCAATAATTGTACATAATTAACAATCAAATAAACATCTATTATTTAGCTTCATTCTTAAAATAGTTATATATCTACAGGTTAAAGCATATATTGAAAAAAATAAACTGAAGTTATAGATAGGGGATCTTCACCACTTCCTGAGGACTCAGTGATAAGATAGGGTAAAACTAGGATCCAGGCTAGCTGCCTGATAATTCCTGACTGCACAAGACTAGTAGTAATGGCACAGAATTTAAGAGATGTATAATACTATTCATAACATTCATAACTACAATAGCTGTAGTTAGGTATGATTTGCCCTGTAACGCAAGCTCCAAGAAGCTCTCCAATGGATATGGTGCAGGATTCCATGGTTTTGGCTGTGTTTACTCCACAGCGTTTTACAATTCTGCATCCACAGTGCCTGTGCTGGCCATATCCCGCTTGTGGAGCAGATGCATTCCTCACCGAGGTACCCAGTAGAGAATAAACCAGGTCACCTCTGGCTTGTATGTCTGGGTTTTCTTTCAATGTGCCCTGAGGAACACTATGCATCAGGATGCAGATGCAGTGAACACGTGGACCAAGACTCTAAAATGCCATCAAACATCTGCCCATGTTACAGATACAGCCAAAGAGACTGCAGTCAGCACTGTGATGGCGTCAACAGCCTCCTTGGATTATGGAGAAGTAAATAAATCATAAGATCTCAAGGTTATCTCCCATCACTTTCAGGTGAAAGCCCAGAGAGGAGCTGTGCAAGGATAATGGAGTGGGGCAGAGGGGAAGTGGAAGATTGAGAACACTTAGTTATCTTGCCTTAAATTGATTACGCCTAAATTTCTGATGTGATTTCACCAAAGAAACACAATACTGACAGAAGCTGTTCTATAACAGTAAAGAATAAGAATATACCAAGAAGAAAAGCAAGCTTTGACAAATTCTTGGGATGTCACTGAGATTTTGGAATGTTGTGTACCACAGGAAAAATGACAGACAACTGACAAGAGAGTCAGCACGGGAAAAAGAAAGAAATTCAGAAGTTAAAAGAAACGAAAGGAAAAATAAAAATACAACACTGAGTGCTCTGTGAAATATAAAGAGAAAATAGATTTCTGATATCTCTGTGGGGTTTTGGTGTGGTGGAGGTTTTTTGGTGGCTTTTTCTTTGTTTTGTAACTTTTTGTGGCCTTATTAAAACAAAGACTATCTGTAAGGACAGGAGTGATTGACAGATGTCTTTCCGGTGTTCATGGTGTGAAAACATGAAACACAAGCAACTTCAGCTTTGCTTTATTCTAAATATATGACATGTGCTAAGCCATTTTTTTTTTATTTTTTTTATTTTTAATCATAGGGCAACTTGGAGGAAATAGCAAATTATTTGGTCTAAACCTGTTTCTGCTTTGAGCTGTGGGATAACGTTCAGTCACCACCGAAAAACGCCCTTGGTCAAGTAGAGTTATGGTCTGAACAGGACTAAAGAGAGGAGTTATCAAAAGGTGCAAAAAAGTAATATTCTGTCATTTTATATGCCCACAAGGTGGATTATACAGGGATGCTGAAGACAAAACCCTCATGAGTCCTGTCTGGAACGGAAACAAACCCACTCCATGTGAAAGTGCATCGAATCCTCCTACTCCCACAGAAACAATATCTGTCTGATAAGATTTTGTGCTCTTTGTCTGGAAGACATAATAGGAAAAAAGTCTCCAAACTAGTAAATCATTACTAAAAATAGCTTTTTTCTAGAAACGATCAAGATTATTTTATATAGAAAGACATGCATTATCAACAGGAAAGCAAAATCAGCTACCTAAACTCTCATGATGGTAAACCAGAGTGGTTTAAACTCTCTAAGTAAGTATTTTCCTGTAGCTTCTAGTAAACCTGCTTGTTATCCCAAAAAGGATTTATGTCCACTGGCATTAGAGCTAGAATTCAAAATACTTGTCCAGATTCAATTGCAAATATGCATTTGCTTGTAGCTCATGGCTTTTTGAAGCTGAGCTTCAGAAACAATGAGTCAGATTTTCAAAACCTGGGATCATTGAGAACTGAATATTGTATCCTCAAGTTCACCCTAAATACAGAAGGAAGAACAAAATACAGGCAAGTAATTTTATTTACTTCAAAAAGACAGATGGGATGACATATGGGTTTAAAATACTGCAAAGACTCCAAGACTAAAGCTATAAACCCATACATAATATGCAATATACATGTACATTTACAATGTATGCACTGTATATTATGTGCATATGTATACAAATATATACATATATATATGGGATAAATACATGGGATGTGGGAAAACTGATCAGAAATCCATCACACTAGGAAAAACAAGTAAAGGAATCTGATTCACTGGAAGTACAACTCAGGAAAACACTTTCATATGGCTTCAGATAAGACATTAAATGATGTGCAGCAGCACACACAAATAAAGAAGAATAAAGAAAGAGAATAAAACTACCTCCCATATCTTGTAAATATAAAGCCATGCTACGTGGTGGAGGAATATACATCTACATGTCATTACACAAGAATATAAGGTGTGGGTACAATACAGCTCTACATTCACTGATTCCTCAGACACACATAGGTAAAACATGACCCAGGCTACACAAATCTCTCGAGTGCTTGCAGCTCAATTGATTTTTCTTTCAGACATCCCTGTGACAGCAGCTGAGGAGTGAAAATATAATTAACATTGCCATTGAAAGTAAATTCAATCATAGGCAATAACCAGAAACACAGGCTCTAAAGTGAAGTGGCAGTTTCTTGCAATGTAATATTACAATGTGAAAGTCTGTCCTTTAGCTTTCCTTTAAAATACAGTTGACTAGCTTACCCAGAAACCAATTCTTATTTTATTCTACCTAACTTATTCTTAACTTTTAAGATAGTACTATGTGATCTATAGATATGGCTACATAAATTCTTTACTAGAACTTGTGTAAGACAAGCAGCAACCCCCACCTGCAACCACGTACATTTATAACCCAGCTGAGAGGAAAAAGAAGTCTTAAGAAATTAAAATGCAAAGAAGGATTTATGAATTGAATTTATTTTTTTCTCCACCAGTCAGCCTAAGTTGAAACATGAATAACTGATTTAACACTGAAATGGTATTCAAATATTTGACTCCAATCCCCTATTGCTTCTAAATTCACTCAGAAGTCAAGATTATTAATTCTTCCTGACAGAAAATCAAGATTTAATGATCATCTGATAACCCTTAGGAATTACAAAGTAAACTTAGATGATAAGTCAGACAAAATAAAATGATTTTACATATATAAGGAAGGCATCATGCAGAATCCCTTGTTTGAGGCATTTCCTTTGGGTGAGCAACTAATTTTTAAGAAAACTTAGAGCAAAAAAGCATGTTTCAGAATGCCAGTAACAAGGTTACAAGCAAAAAGGGGACCTTTATTAACATCTGTGGACCTTTTACAGTGCTACGCTCTAATTAGATAAAATAGAAACCCTCAAGCTTCACCTTCAAAACCTTCAAAAAGCTTTGGCTTCAAACACTGTCAAGGAAACCTAAAATAGGAAAATGTAAGGAAGAATTTTAACCCGGTGACCTGGTTGCAATAAGAATGCTTACTTAAAGACAACACCACTTTCAAGATCAAGTTGCCTATTCACCAAGGCACATCAAGCCAAAGTGGTTGCAATAACGTGCTTTGTACAGTTTCCTAGAGAAGCTGATTTCAGAAATGATATGCTGTAAATGATTTTTAGGTAAATTTCTTGCTTTCAGGTCATGTCTGCAGGGAAGGAACATGAGAGCTGACAGTGGTGTAAATAATGGACAGACACAAACTGCACAGCATGTGCACTGAGTTTTTCATTTATTCCTCCCCCCCCCCATGCCAGAGCTCTCTGTGCCAGCAGAAATGCCCTTAAAACCAAGTACAAGCCAGTGACAATCTATTTATATGTAAAATCGTAGACTCTCTCAAGTTGGAAGAGACCGATAAGGATCATCAAGTCCAACTCCCTGCTCTTGCAGGACTACCTAAAACTAACCCATATGACCAGGAGCATTAACCAGATGCTCCTTGAACTGTGAGCAGCTTGATGCCATGACAGCTACCTTAGGGAGCCCATTCCAGTGACTAACCCCGCTCTCAATGAAGAGCCTATCTGACCATGTTCAACTCATATTTTGTAGATTCATGATATTTATACTTCAAAGCAACTAAGACTGTATCTGTCCAATGTACATACATTCCCTTTCCTTAACACAAAGTTATTATTACACACAAAGAGTTCAGCCAGGGGAGCATTCTGTCTAGCACCAAGTAAAAGATTACAGCAGAATATTTAAGAGCCAAAGTAAGCTCCAAAGGCAGTTCCAGTGGTGTAATAAAGAAATCCTGACATGTGTTGCTCTGAAATCCTTTAATTGTATAAACCTGAAACAGGATTTAGAGGTTCTCACTACCATGACCTTGCCGAACCTGTTTTACCCTGAGCATTTCAGCAGCACACATCACATGGAAGAGAGATGCATGCTCTGCTCTGTGCCATGTTTCAGGGAGAGAGACCAAAACAGCTGAGAAACCTTCCCTGATTGCAGGTACTAGTATGTAAGTGGTTGAGGAATGTTAATTGCTTGATCAAAAGCCACAGCAAAATCTCCAACTGATCAATACAAAACACAAACTTCTATAAAGCACAGTTTGATTTATGTTCTGTCATTTAACTCTTCTGTACAGCAGTTGACAATAGATTTTGGAGATCTTTACATCTGCAGAAAAGCTGAGTGAAAATGAAAGATAGTTCCTCTTTCCTTATTGCGATTCTAACTCCCTCAGCATTTTTGCCCTATCAGCATGTATTTCACCCAAATGTAGTTTTATTTTTAACAGCATGCTTCTGACATTGGCAAAGGGCTTCGTTGATTTCTATGACAATCTCCACACATTTGAATTGTGCATTTAATCCATTCTTGATCTGTATATAGTTCTTGATTTGTACACATCATTACTATTAAGTGAATTGCAGAATACAGACCCATTTAAAGGTGAAAGCTTCTTTGTGTTGTCCTTCATTCCAACTTTAGATGACTTCTGGGTTCTGTAATGATGCCATTCTTATCTGTGAAATCTATTTCTTTGCTATTTTTAACATGAAACTTTAAAGGCACGCTGAAAAGTGCTGAATGTCTTAAGTGGTACACGAGGAACTTGGGACTTGCAGGAAGTAATTAATTCTCTTTTGCCTTTAGACCCCTCCCTTCTCTATCTTCCCATTCTGCTTTGTCAAGCTGAAGAAGTATTTTGAGATACCATCTGGCTATTAAAGAAAGTGGAAGAAGGAAGCTTTAAAAGCAGCCATAGTAATGATAAAAAACCTACCAGTACGTGCACCAAAAAAGAATAGCCAAATTAATTTATTTCACAATGTGTCAATGCCTTTCTTCTTCACTTAGGGCTTACAATAAAAGCAGGAAAAACAACATGAAAGCTAGTTTAAAAATCGATTGTTTGGGGTTTTTTTTTTTAGGTAGGTTTTTTGACTTACATGCATTTGACCTAATCCCAAGAGTGTCCCTTAAAACTTCCTCCTCCTGCCCCCAAACATTCTGAACTGGATTATGTCATTTCAGTGACGCGTTGAGCACTGAATTGAAACACAAAAAGAATCTGGGGAAGAAATTCCTGTGAAAGCTCATATAACAAAACACCAATCAACAAACTCCCAACAGGAAATGTCGGAGGCTGGTAATCTGAACATATTTGCATACTAATCAAGTATTCCTTTAAGAATTGCTACAAAAAACATATATATATTATAAAGATCGGTGTTACTGTATCCTCTATGGTAGTTATGATTAAGGAGACAAACCCCATTAGACATGTTTTAGAGAGGAGAGGCTGATGGAGGTGAGCTTTTGAAAAGAACACAGTTTCACTCCCAAAGAATACAGAAGTAAATTTCAATGCCTGTGGCATGACAGATCTCAGAAGAAAGACAACACTTTCTATATCTGTATATGTGGTCATTTTGGCAGTGAAGTTCCTGCTACTTTTCTCTTTGAATTCCTCAGTCTCCAACGCAATTTATTTGTTCATGAAACTACAAAATGTAAGATAATTATTGGACCTGGAAAGCTTTCCTCTAGGACACCTGCACGAGTTGAATTCATATTTATTAACAGCTGCCTAATACAGATAGGTTTGATATAGTGTTGATATAATGGGTGTATACCTCTATCAAGCTGCTATACAGGGAAAATCAGCATTATATATAGAAGCTGGTTTAAGTTAATTTTTCCTCTTCAAAGTATATATAGAAGCAATGGGGTTCTGTGTGGGTGCATTTCTGTGAGAGACATTAAAAGTGAATGACACGAGGACACAACCAGAATGTAGGTTGCACTGAATATGTGAAATAGAACTAACAACAAAGTACTTGGGAATTTTAGTGAGGAATATAAAAACACACGGAAACTCAAACACACAGTGAACCTGTAAGAGCAATGATATTTGAGGCTTTCTACAGTCACAGACCCTCGTTTTAGTAATGCTGAAATCCTAGGAATTTGGATGGTAACCCAAGTTCCTAGGAAAAAACATCAGTTGTAAGATTTATAATCAGTTGAATCATAGACTGAACCAAGTTGGAAAAGACCTTTAAGATCATCAAGTCCAACCATTCGCCAGTACTGCTAAGGCCACCACTAACCCATGTCACTGAGGGCCTCGTCTACACAGTTTGTGAGCTCTTCCAGGGACAGTGACTCCACCACTGCCCTGGGCAGCCTGTTCCAATGCCTGACTACACTTTGCAGGAAAAAAATAGTTTCTAATATCCAATCTAAAGCTCCTCTGATACAGCTTGAGGCCCTTTCCTCTTGTCCTATCACTTGTTACTTTGGAGAAGAGACCAGCCCCTTCCTGCCTCCATCTTCCTTTCAGGTAGTTGTAAAGAGCGATAAGGTCCCCCTTGAGCCTTCTCTTCTCCAAACTAAACAATTTTTAATATGTTTTTAATACAGCGTCTTATACTATCAGTGTAAGTACTGAAAACCAGTAAAATATAAAGATGGGAAGCGGCAACGCATAACAAAGGGATAAAAAAAAGGGAAAATACATAGGACAGAGTGAACAGAGAAAAAAAATAACATAAGGAATGTAAGTATTTTAAGAGAACGCAGTAATCTTTGCTACGTAATAGCAATGCACAGGCATAATTCTGTCATCAAGAAGTAACTTGCTCAAAATAACTTGCTTGGCTAGTATTTCCCCTTTGTAAAGGGTAAATATTAAACATTCAACTTATAGAAGGATTGGATAAACTTATAAAAGCTAATATACGAGCTTTAAAAAAACTTCATATTTACTGAAAAGGAAAAGCAGCCATTTTCTTTTCATTTCCAGAATCCCACTATTTTACCTCTAAACTCTCTTCCTACACAGATATTAATCTATATTAATTACAAAAAAATTTTTTGGTTTGCAGCATATTTCCATCTTCTCTACCTTGAATTTGCGCTTTGATTAAGGTTGAAGTTTATGTCAACCATAAGAGCTGGATGATGTTTTGCCTGCAAGCTCCTTTCAGGTACACACTGTTACAGATGATTTTTAAATGTAAAAATACAGAATTCATATGTTAATAACTTCAGGCAGGAAATCCAAGCTTACCTGCAGAAGGTGTTCTGCACAGATTCATGAAACCTCCTAAGAGTATGGACAAGCAACGTCATATGAAAGATGCTTTGAAACCCTTTGATAAGACCTTTTCTGTTTCCACCTATAAATCTTTATGTGCTTTGACTTAAAATTGCTCATAGTTCATGGCAAGACTATTGGAAACTGAGCAGGAAATAAGTTGTGATATGTTTTGTACATTTTGGCAGCTGATCAGGAGAGCAATGCTTAATCCACCCTGTTCATCTCACAGGGATACAGAACGGGGACAGAGCATTAAGAGACTAGGTACTGCCATTTTAGCTGGGAAAGGACTCACCTTACAGATCTTAAACCATGATAACCATAAGCCTAGCCCTGAAGAGCTTCAAACTTTGCACTTATCTCACTCCCACCTTCCCTCCCATCCCCCAGGAGAGTTGCTGTCTGCAATTTTAAATGCCTAAGTTGTAACAAAACATTACAGATGGTGGCATTTGTGGAGCTGATGTAATTGCTGTCTTCCACGCAGTAAATAGAAGTGATAATGATAAATGATGCTAAAAAATATGCTGTTATGGCTTTAAATTAACTACACAGACAAAATTTCCCTTTAGATTAACATTCCATAGAACTTTTTCATTAGACTGGTCCAAAAATTTTAATATAATTGTTTACCTTGTAGCACTTTCCTATTTTAATTTCCTAGGAAAAACCCTACTTCAAGGTTAAAGGCTAAGATCCATTATTTCTGTACGTGATGAGGGGAAAAAAAACCCTGAATTCCTTTTTCACTAGAAGCTTCATTTTGATCTCAATCTAGAGGATAAAATTCTTCATTTTGAAGACTGTCAAGGAAACTTTGAATAACTGCAGCTAACACTAAATACTACCTACAATGTAGTCCCCAGACACATTCCCTGCAATTTCCTCATTATATTTCAATTCCCATCCACAATTGCTCCTCTTTTGCTCCTGACCACCCCCCTCAGTTGTGCTAAGGTCGCTGTTCTGTATGGCCACAGTTTATCCAGAACCACACATGCTGTTTATGTACCACAGCAACTCACACACCTCCTATCAGCCTGAGATGTCAACAACCAACAGAATAGGAATGTCACATTCAAAAGCAGTTAACAGTTTAATTTAGTTCCATATTAAACTATGGAATCTACTTTTTCCAGACAATCTGTGACCAAATTGCAGATTTCTATATATACAGCACTGGATGTATATGAACGTAGATACATACATAAATCAAGTAGGGTTGTGTGTACATATATATATATATATATACACCACCCCCAACACATGCACACACACTTCTGTTCTGCCAGACATTATTTAATTGGTAGAAAGCTGATTTTAAAAATATATCACTATTAGATGATGCTGAAGGGGCTTTTTTCTTCTTCAGACTACAGGCATACATTTTAGTTTCTAATAGCAAATTACATTTGACATCTAATTTAAAATGCCAGTTACCCTAATCTAAAGCTCTACTACAACACACTGATAAAGCAAAGAAACTTTCCATAGGACAAAGCCAATTTTTTTATTTCGCGATAATTTTAGTCATAAGTAATTGAAAATGTAATTGAGAACTCATTCCTTTACGTGGTTAATTACAGCAGAAAGATGATAATCCCATAAAGTAATAATTTTCTCTCTGAATCATGGTATCAGAGTAAATAAAATAATAACATTCAAATTAATGTAAGTATTTAAATCATACTGAAAACGTTAAACGTATACCACTGCGTAATCCAGTCCTGATGGTCAGGCATGACGTTACAAGCATGTCCTAGCAGGTGATAAACTGACCAATCTAGAGCATTCTACAAAACTTGTAACAGACAGTTCTTATCTCATTATTTCATCACAAGAACAAAATAGTTTTATTCAATCATGACCATGCAATTAGTCCACAACTCTTCTTAAGATGAGAAGAATATATTTCCTAATGTCATCAGGCAAATAACACAACAAAGCCAAGGCTTTAACTCTGTTCTATGTGAATTGTGCACCTCTTTCTTCAAAAGGAAAATAAAGGGCATGTGTTTATCCTAAATATCTGATTTAGAAAGAGAATGAAAATTCTTTTGCAGCCATTGTATTCAATCCACCTGCAGCAGAATCCATGACTATTCCTCTTCTGTAAAGGGAACTAAATGAACTCCTTGTCCTTGTTCCTGAAAAACAAAAGCCTCATTTGACCTAAAAATCTTTGCATCAGTCCCCAAAGTCCATAGCTTTTCTCTGTCTAGATTCAGCAGATCAGAAGGGTATCGGTAGGTATGTGGTTGATGCAATTAAAGCCTTCTGAACATTTTTGTCTGAAGATCTTTAGAATAATTAAAGTGGGTTTACTATAGCTGAATAGAAAATACCTGTCACGCATGAATCACATCAGAGCTTTGCTGTACTGAGCTCCATGGCTAATTTTAAATTGCTAGCGTTCCACCTGCAGTTAAATTTTCTAATTTGGTAACACAACATGTCCTACTCTGGTCTAAAATATGGATTTTCCTAGTAATTTCAATTCTCTAGGCACGGATAATTTTAAACTCTGAATATCATCTTCCCAAGGATGTGTGTCCCTGCAGAAAGGCTTTAGTCACTCCCCGAGTATAGTGCAAACGATCGTTTCATGATAGATTATACCTGACAGTCCTTAGCAAGAATGTCAAGTATCACAAATATTGGCCAATAAATAGCGCACACTGCAAAGGCTGCAAATGTCAGTATCCCAACACTAAACCTCAGCATCAGAAACATTTGCAGAGACAGTGTCATCATACCATGACTAGTGCACAGCAGTGCTTTCAACATAAGTCTATTAGAATCATAGAATGGTTTGGGTTGGGAAGGACCATAAGATCATTTAGTCCTAACTCCCTGCCATGGGCAGGGACACCTCACTCTAGACAATGTTGCCCTAAGGCTCTGTCCAACCCGGCCTTGAATGTTGCCAGGGATTAGGATGTCTTTAAGTACTTAGTTCTATAAAACATAAATACCACATTGATGTCTATTTTCATTTGTATGTAATGTAGCGAGGGGATGTGAAAGTTACGCTGTCTGTGGTGAGTCACCTTGACTATACCACCACATTCCTGCTGAAAGCAAGAAGCAGGCACTGTCCAATGGAACAGCCAAATCACCATGGCGCTCTCTCATCACATTCTTATTTCTCTTTTTAATTTCTCCCCAAAAGTCTGAAATACTTACTTTATTTCAGGACTGTAATGTGCATTTCATTATCAGCGCACTCATACTTTACTTTAAAGTAATTATTTAAAGACTCAGACTATATTTGAAGTTGCATGAAAAAATTCCAACTAATGTATTTCAATTTACTAACCCGGAGGTTGTACTTCAAAAAGCAACACTGTCTTAAAGGCAACTTGTTGCCCTTTGTGTAATATGAATTCTGTTAGAGTAAAATGACACATCACAAACCTGCCAGAGCTTTATCTGTATGGAAATCACTTCCAAACTCAACAGCCTCAAAGAGTGCCTAAAATCTGCTGTAATTTGGATTATGAATTTATTTGTATTATGAATTATATGACCAGAAATGAAAATGGTCACCATCTTATCAATTCTGCAGCCTCCCCAATATGCTAGTTTGAGTTGCTTTTCATTGAAAAGAACAGAAGCACACCTGCTCTGACATCCTTACAAATAAGTAAAAACTGATTCAAGAAGGGTCACTAATTAAATGACAGCTGTGTGAAATAGAACAAAATGATTTTAATGATAAAAGCATTTTCTTACTTTAAAAGCGTGTAGTTTTCTGCCTGCTGGAAAAATAAATACCTCATTGCTTTTATGCTCACTTTCTGAGGGGCTCAGATATATGAGAGTGATGATTCTTACTGCTTTTAAAGGCGGTAAAAGGTGAAGAGAAGCGACTTGTATTATGTCTAAACAAAACACTGTTTCCCCAGTAGCACCCCTTCTCAGCACAATCTCACTGTTTTAAAGCAACTGCATGATCCTCACTTGTCACCTGGAAGCCCATTGTAGGAAAAAAACCCAACCTAATCAATGAAAGGGTCACTATCATCTGCTAAAACCCTGTCTTTAGGGCTTGGCGCAGGGGGTTTGATTCAGTAGACCTGAATGGTTACTTAGACCAAATCCATTTGGAAATTAAATATAATTTAAAGATCAAGAAATGAAAAGCACATGTTTAAAATTAATACTAACTCACAACTATTAGACCAAGCAATGATCTCTACATTGCTGACAAATATTACCTCTTAATGAACACTATTTCAGAGTGACAGGTCTGCCACAAGATGATGACTGCCTGCTTTGTGCTGTAAGGCTTGCAAGCTCAGCACACATTTAATACACCTAACAGTACTTTATATTTGTCTGAGGATATAAAAGTCTGTTTTCATAAAACAGATGAAACCAAAGTTAGAAGACAAATACTACAACTAGAAGATACAACTATCGTGCCCACTGTGTAGCCAAATAAAAATGAACTCAGCAAAATAAAGAAGTTTGCAAAGATGTTTTCTTGGGGTTTGTTTTTGTTTTGTGGAAAACGTCAGCGGATCATTTGGTCTTTCATTAGTAGCTGGGAGAATGCCCAGGTAAGAAAATCTAAAATCAGCAATACAGCAACTTGAACTGGCTACTGCTTGGTGGCAGAGCACAGAGGACTGATTACAGAAACCTGCTGTAACTTGAATACTATTTCCTTGGCCAGCAACCTGAAGTATTGCCACTATCTTTATGCCTGCCTAAGTGAACAAACTTGTGGAATATGGAGAACTTCCCTTTTCTCTTCCATGTCTTATTCCAAAGACAAAGTTCTAGATCAGGTATAATGATGAAGTCACCGTCACTTCAGTCTTAAAGCACTTATGACTACTTATATCCACTGCTGTGTGAAACTAATATACGTACTTTTAGCCACAGTATTCACACTTTTGTCTCCTACCCTCAGCTGAAATGATGTGATCTAAGTGATGTAACTACTTAAAAAACAAAGCAAAACAAGATCTGGAAGGTGAAGTGGTTAAACTGGTCACCTTACACTTAAAAACTCCATTAATACATACATAGTGTCTTACTGCAATGTGAGAAGACAGCTTGCTGGTAATCTAAGGCTGTTCTGGCAACAGGTTCTATGGATTATATAGAAATAAGCTGCATTTTTACTTCAGCATATGCTACTACTACTACATTAATATCATAAGGAATGAAAATGGTACAGTTAATGTTTAGAAAAAGTATACATACTGAACATTCCTGTTCAATAAATTCAACAGCAAAAAACAGCAGTAGCAGCAAGACCCTCTTTTTTAATATAAAATGAGGAATAAAGACAAATGAAACCAATATCTAAAGAAATAACTACAATTATTTTCTAAGTTAAACATTTTCTTCAAAGCATGACAATCAGACAAATGGGGAGTGACACTACAACGAACAGGCACCATGGATTATCATAGCAGGAAAATTTACACTACAACTAGCAGGCACCATGGATTATCCTAACAGGAAAATTTACATGGCAGAGAAGCTGAAAGTGTATAAACAAACTGAAATTACATATCAGTTCTCAATCACAAAGTATTTGACATTTTGGTTTGTTTCTGCATTCAGAGTCACTTCTGAGCTAATGTCTGCTTAGACTCAATAGATATTTTACAGGTTCATGAAATGCTTGTGCCAGCACAGAATTTTTTTACATGAATGTGTGTGTCTTTATAGATACAACCATACCTGTACATACAGAGACACAATTTTCAGTCTCCCTTTCTGCACAGCAAAAATTAGTTTTAAGCCCTGCATGTTCCCATTCTAGAGCACCAAGATGAAGTGAATGATAAAAAGACATGCTATTTTTTGAAAGATAGAATGTTTTGACATTTACTTTTAAAGTGTTTTACCTCTCACATCTGTAATTTGCACCATAGACAGGTTGTCTAAAGTATGTTCTCAAATATATCAGTCTTGCTCATGGAACATTTTACTCAGATTTGTCTGCTACATTCAAATATTATCTGAGGTACTCCTATGTATAACATGACATGAAAGATTTCTTCATAATTCCTTTGGAAAATTGCTAGAATCAGGGCAAGTGCACACTGACAAACATGACAAGGATCACCGTCACACTCTATGATTTAGAGGTACAAGTAACAAAAGAAAAAGCATTCAAAAATCCTAAATAATAGAACTAAACTACAACCAAAAAGAGAAACGATGTGCTCCATTACTAGGCTTTTTGTCTTTTGGGTTACCATAAAATTCACAACCATGTGAATGAATGAATATAATGTTTGCTACTATTTCCTTAGATATTTCTGTCCTCTACCTAGGAACCCCAATAGGCTCCTGGTCTTAGAAGCAGAGCATTTTACTTCTGGACACTCTTTATACATTTCTAGAGTTTCTGGAACAATGTCTTTTTAAAGACAGCAAGTACTGAGTATGGGGGAATCAGTGCTATACTTGTAAATAATTCACCAATGATCAGAGGTAAAATTTGACACACAACTTACACCTTCATCCTCCTCTGAAGCACTGCCACTTTCTGACTCTTCAGCAAAAGGTTTAGAAGCATGTTAACTTTTTCTAAACTTGAAGTTTGGGAAGCTGCATGCAGAATGGCCAAATTTACTTAAATAATGACTTGTAAAGAATGCCTTGTGGATATTTGAATCCTATAGAAACAGTACAGCATTTAAGTATCTTCAATACATATACACAGAGTGAAATCTTCATGATTTGTTTGTGACATTTGGGCAATATATAAATCTACATGAAACAAGCACTGCCCAGTTGAACCCAGAAAACTTGGGAATTCCTAATCACTGAGTGTGAATAAAAAATAAACAGTCCATATCATTTTAGATGCAGCATACACAGCTATATATACACACACAATTACACGTATAGTTCACTACTTAGAAAACACTTCTGCTACTACTTCACACCTCCACTTTGATATCTCTAATACTAATTGTAGAAGACATCCGTAGAAAGACCGAATGATAAACTCATACTTCTTTAACACAATGCTGAAAGTCTAAATAGAACATTTAGAGATCCCACAAGAGCTGCATTACCATTCAAAGTCTTATTTTAAGTATATCTTGCTTCATAATAGTTATTGTTGATAGATAATTGAAGGTTGTTTTGCTTTCCAAATTCACAGGTAATCTATTACATGAATAAAGAATTTATTTAGTTTTACAGCAAGATGCACTCTGCTGTTAAAACAGCTGTTTAAAACAGCTCACAAGTGAGAAATTCTAAGTGCTAAGTACACATCAAAACTAACAAATAATGAGTAAAAGTAACGTATATCCTCCACATTCTGCTCATATATGCAAGTACACCACCACAGCCCTCTTATTGCTGTGAAAGTGAGAGCAAAACAAAGTTCACAAAATAAAGCATAAAAGCACCTAAAATATGGTGGGAAGAAGCAGATACTCTCTATATGTTTTAAGAGATATGGCCCAATTTTCAGTGTGGTTAAGTCTTATTTCTTGGTAAATGCTTACACAGTTTCATAATTTCTTACAAGTGGCTATCTTGTGCCTTGAAATATGCAGGTTCCAGTTTTCAGTAGTGGTAATATATTACAGTATCCAGCCTGAAAAGAAGCTCAGTGTCTAACTAAAGAGCAACTGGCTTTCATATTTGCAATTGAGAACGTGTAAAAAAAACACCTGCAAAATATTATTTCCAGTTCAATTACCACTGTACTGCTTGTAAGTTAATAAAGCCTTATGAAGATCAGACACTGAGGAGGACGTATGATTATACATCTGATGGAGAGAAATGGCGCAGTTAGGGAGAATGATTCTGTCTGCAACTTGAGGATGTGTAAAAAGAAAGTTTCTGCCTTAATATATGCTGTTTGAAAGCCCTGAACTAGTTTTCAAAACTTTATCCTTCAAAGGCATTCTTAATATTCAAAAAGACCTGGCTAATTAACTCCTAAAACTACCTCAAGTCCAGCCTGCTTCTTCTGCTCCTTAGAACAGTATTAATTACACAGATTAAGCACTGGAATTCCAGCTGTCACCTTCCAATCGCTTTCTTCCTTTTTAAATAAGGTGCTTTTGTGCTGATCTCTCCCTTTGCTTTGAGAAGAGCTTTGGACAGGTTGTTTTTATGATTTAGCAATTCCAAAGGATGTGGCAATATGGAAAGCACATTTAAGCACTTACAGGAAACACAGCTCTTGCTGAAACATTACGACATCTGGTAATCAGATCAAGTTTTAACTGAGAAAATTATCTGAACACTCAAATGATAGTTACAGAGAAGGTCATGGCACTATGATCAGAAGGGTGCATGGTGACAGCACAGGGAGCCCAAGGCAAGAGTTCTTTCAGGGTACATTCCTTCTTTAGTTAAAAGGAAAGCAAATTCAACTCCATCATGGCAACAACTGATTACAGCAAGGCTCCCAGGCAAGTGCTGGAAACGTTTTTTGCTATAAATACTCCAGACAGCTGGTCAGGGAAGCAGACCCTAATCTATGTCTCTTCTCTCAGTGAAAGGTTAAATGAGATAACCTCAGAGGTCCCTTCCAGACTAGAGTTTTCTATGAGTCTGTGAATGCATAAGGCTACATAAATTACCACCACTGCAGTTCCCTCCCCTTTCTGTATTCCCTTTTGGAGGAAGGTGGCCAGAATAAGAATATTTCAGGGTATTTTATCTGTGTGATTGCAGCTACCCTTACTGTACGAATCAAGTAGCTAATACAGTGGGAGCAGCTCCATGGAAGTGTACTTAGTTGTGAAAAGGTCACTTGATTACTTTTGCCAGCGTGCAGGGCTCCTCCTGCCAGTCTCATGGCAGGGCTCGCTTAAGCATGTATGTGCAGACAGTGCTCTCCACCTATGATGCCAAGCATGAGCTATTCTCTGGCCTTAAGCCTTGTGAAGGTCATGGACTCTCTACCTATGCCTTTTAGGTAAGCATGTGCAGTAAGTGGGATGGAGATGCTGATCAATTTGAAAATAGAATAAGAAATATCAGAAATACCTAAGTCCCCTGGCCCAGAAATCATTATGAATAGCTCACACAGGACTTATGGCAAAAATCTAAATTACTCAAATTATATTTTAATCAAGGTCTGCTAATATTTACTCAGTGTGCTCAGCAGGAAGCACTCTCCTGGAGTTCCAGCACTGATAAACTGCCCAAGTTCTGTATGCTTATAAATACAATAAATTGTCACAAGTGTCTCCAAATCCATGCAAAGTACGTGCTCAGTTTCCCACAAATATGAAGGGGAATTCTCACATTTTGGAGTAACATAAAATTTATCTGGGGTCAGATGCAGACTAACTCAGCACACACCTACAAAGGATACAGAGTTAGGTTAATACAGGCAACTGTCCTCACCAGCTCAAGTTTCTCCTGCCACCACTTTCTAGATGTCTGTGTGAATTGCTGTCGTGGTTTAAACCCAGTCAGGTAACTCGTTCACTCACTCCCCCTCTTATTTTCCTCCCCCTACTCCCGGAGGGATGGAGAGGAGAATCGAAAAGAATGCAACTCCCACGGGTTGAGATAAGAACAGTTTAGTAACTAAGGTATAACACAAGTCACTACTGCTACCACCAATAATAACAATGATAAAGAAAATAACAAGGGAAGAGAATACAACATTTCACCACCAGCTGACCGATAACTCGCCCCCCAAGCCCAGCCAAGCTCTGGTCGATACCTCCTCCAACCCTGCAGTCTCCCCGCCCTTCTGGCTAACTCCCAGTTACCTCCTGGGCATGACGTGCTGTGGTATGGAATACCTCTTTGGCTAGCTTGGGCCAGGTGTCCTGTCTCTGCTTCCTCCCGGCTTCCCCTCCTCCCTGGCAGAGCATGAGGCTCACAAAGTCCTTGGCCAAACCAAAACATCCTTGTTATCAGCTCTGTTCCCGAGCCGAAAGTCAAAACACAGCACTGCACCAGCTACCAAGAAGGAGAGAAATGACTGCTACTGCTGAACCCAGGACAATTGCTCATCACTAAACCAGAACTCTCCAACTCTCCCTAGTCCCATCTTCCTTGCTACATCATTTCTAGCTCACTGTGAACAACACAGGCTCCCAATTTCCACAGAACTTCAGCATTATCTTCAAACTAAGACTTCTTACAGAGGTTCTCTTCTAAGAAGACACACAGCATTTCCTTCAAACTTCAGTAGGCAGATATGTTACAATTCCCAGTTACTGTCTATCTATGCTGATATTTATCTAAAGCGGGTATTTACCTTCATGAGAAAAAACACAGAAATTAGAAGTAGTTCTATGCTACAGCTATCTACAGCCCGTAAAAGTGGAACTGAATATGGTAAAAAAAATACTATATACAGCATTTGCTCTGTATAGGATGTTCTTCTTTTGCTTACTGTTACCAAACAATACAAGAAATACTAAAATAGCTTCACCTAATGAAGACACATTTTTCTTCTTAGACAGCTTGAAAACAGGGAGGGTAACTTGTGGCATTAAAATTGCTTAAATTATCAAATCCACTGAAACGCAACAACACTCATATAAGCACAATTTCATAAAACCTTTTGAAGGCATGGAAATAATATTTTCAGTATACAGTAAGAGACTCAAATTTTAAGAAAGAAATGATCTAGAGGTGGTAAACACACTGCAAAGAGTATCATGGACATGTAATGACAAAATAAATTTTATCCCCAGGTAATCAAGAGTTAGGGATGCAGCAGCTAGTCATCTCTACACAAATAACTTCAAAACTAAGACTCAAATCAGTGTCTAACAGCCATCAGCAACTAGACCTCCTGTGTAAAATACCTTCTTCGCTTCCCAAAAGGAAAGAATATTCTCCACAAATATCCTTCGCATGAATGCCAAAAAGGCAGATTTGGACAAATACAACATTTGTATTTTGCAAGTCTTCAGAAGGAGAGTTTTCTCTTTTGTGAGAAAACACTACAGCATTCTAGTCACTACCTAGCTGACAGTACATCCTGCTTCCCTGGAGTTCTGGGAATTGCAGATCACAAGGGGTTTATTGTTGAAATGCAAGTATACTTCAGGCCAATAATTCCTGTCTAGACTATCTGTGGAGAATCACCTTCAAACCATGCTAACAACTCTCTCTTCTACAACATATTGCAGGATTTGGGTGCTTATAAAGCTAGAAATAAATTTTCACAAAAGCACTTCAATACACATTTATATACTGTAACAAGTGTTTCTCCTAATTATTTGTCAAAAGGTAAAGTTCTAGGAGGTATGTTCCACTACTAGCAGATCATACTTAAGAATGACCATATGATTTCTACCAATGTAATATAAATGATGCTATATGCTTATTATAAGGGTCAAGCATATACATTATTACTTCTTGTAACCTGAATCAACTCCAGAGAAATCAGTGTAGTAACTGAGTTCAGTGGCAGCAGAGTCAGACACTGAGACTGCTTCAATATAACGATACCACTGGAGTCCTTCTGTCATCTGGTTTTGAAAGTTTCTGAGAATTCTTAGAGGCAAACCAGGTATCATGCTTGAAATCCTACAGCTTTCTATAGAGCACTGAAATCCTTTGCCAGCCATCAGCTGAGTAACACAGCATGGAAAAAAAATCCCAGTGATATGTAGAGTAGTAGAGGAAGTCTGAAAAGACAGGCAGATGCAGCAACATGCTACCCTTAAACTGGGGTGGTACTATTACAACTAAAGCAATAAAAACCCCCTCAACAGGCACATGGGTTTCTACCAAAATGAGGTTTCCTTGCAGGTAAAAATACAAGTCCATTAAAATATTTCATAAAAAAATGTCATAGCCAGGCTTTCATACTGATGGCAGGTAATGGTTCATCTGCACAGAGCTACCAGCATGACTGGATCCTGCTCACACTGCCTTGCACAATCTTTATTCTTTCATCATCCTCCCTTAGCAATCAAGCAAAGACAGCTACAGATGGTCACAAGACGGGTATGAGCGAGATAAAGGAATAAAGCTGATAAAGCTCAGCTTTCCTGAGGTAGACCCTATTTTCCTTTCTTCTCAGCCAGAAAACATTCAACAACTGGGAAAGAAATCTAATAAAAACAACCCCATATAAATAGAAGTACAAGTCTGTAAAAAATAGAGAAAGTGACTGGGAATAACTTAAATATTGATGAGATACTAAATTTGGCAGCGAATTGGGTATTGCAAGCTGATACTCCACTACACCCTGAATGGACTGGGGTCCTACATCAATTCCTACATTTGTGCAGTGATTATTATATGTAAGGGTCGGGTAATCATCTTCATTGCCCTGCATTGGGGCGGGCGGTGGAAATCCCATAGCCATCATATGGAGGGGAGGAATTTAGAAATCTGTTTGACATGTAGGCCATTTAATACTGCACTGAACTCTGTTTCTGCATGTGCATAGGAAGTCACTTAAAGAACAAGACCAGTCAATTCTTTATTACATCTTCATAAAGCAATAGCTCTTCAAATGCACGTGTGTCATTTTTCTACCTCTCCTCAAACAACAAGAAAGGATCTAGAAGCAGCAGTGCATATCAGTCAACAACTTTCGTGCCACATGCAATATCTAAGTTTCCCATCCATAAATTTAATGGACTATTATGATACTTAAAAAAGAAATTTTATAGATAAGTCAACAGAAAGCTGGAAAGAATACAAAAGAATACTGACATACAGGTCATCTCACTTTCAGGTACTTAATGGCTGTGAAACTCCAAGTTTCTGCTTCCAATATATTAAAAATGAATTTAAAAAGTTGTAATTAACAAGAAAATTGGAAATATTCTCTTTAGTGTGTGTTTTACAGACTTTCCTTTAGATGTCTACAATATTATGCATGCTTACACCAATGATTATCTACTTAAGGCAGGCAAGGTACTTCCAAAACCTGAAAATCAGAGATGGCAACATTCATATATGACCTGGAACAGCATATTTACAACCTCCTGCTGCTTTGTCAAGCTCCTCATGTTTAATCTTTACCAGTAAATGTCAGTTATTTTTACTTGGCTTTGTATAAAAGAATTAACACTATGAATACAAAGAGTCCAGCAAAGTTGGAGGACTGCACTGGTTTTGCAAGTAAATAAGCATCACTCTGCAGACAAACCAGGTGTGATGCAGTTTTGTGTTTTAATAGCTCATGTCTTTTATCTGGTTTGGTTTGGTTTTTTAAACTGATGACAAGGTGCACAGTTGAGCAACCTGCAATTAACAGGTCAAGCACTGAATTAAATGTTTTCTAATCTACTAGCACCCAAATAGCACTTTAGGGTCCTAAATTATTCATACCAGCAGGAAGCTCTGGGTGAACACTACCCCCAGTCAAAACATACAGAGACAAGCCTCATGATCACATAATCCAAGCACATACCCTGCCTTTCAAATTCAATAATTGTTTTATATTCCTTATTCTGAATTATCAATTCCTTAAAAAATTTAAGTAGTGTTGGTTTGCCTGCCCCCCCCCCCCTTTTTTTTTTTTAAGGAAAGGGAACCTTTTTTGTCGTTGCCCAAAAAAAAAGCAGCAAAAAAAGGTATTCCCTTGGACAGAGGCTGTTCAAAATCCGATTATTTCCACAGCATTCTGCTATTATTCACCTGCCAGTAAAATACGTACACTTATTGTCTCTGCCTGAATGCCTGTTTTTATCTGACTGAGGCTATATGGTCATTTTTGTATTTATTACTGAGTTACTAAGTTTTTTTTCTTCCTTCTTCTAAAGCATGTTTTTCTGTTCTCAAAAACTGGGCCACATGCCTCTGAGGAGAAAGTAGTGCATTATTTCATTCCCACCTTTTCTTCATTTTTGGCATCTCTGAGGCCTGCTATGCCCAGAAGTGCTTCCACTCAAGCTGGACCATCAAATCAATTATCACAGCAGTCTGCTTTCTAAATATGAATGGCAATGAATGACAACAGGCAAGGCAAACTTTCAGCTTTGATTTGTCATTGGTAATGTACATTTTTGTGTTTTGTTTTATAGATGTTTGTTATAGTGGCAATTCGACCAAACTCTTCCCCCTGCTGTCTGCAGCTGCATTGTCTACATCCTGAGACGAAAAGCATTTTTACTAAGTCAAAAGCATAAGAGAGAATAGACAGGGAACCATTATCAAAGTTCTCTTTTTTGCTTGTCTTTTACTACAGTCACTATTGTCAATGAGAACAAAAACCCAACACAGTAACAAACTTCACCTGCTTCCATGAGTAGGTGTCCCACAATTTCAAGGTGTGATTATTTTTACTGCTGTCGCATCGTTTCACAAGAGATCTCCATTCACAGTAACATTTCAGGTTTCTGCAGTTAGAATGAGCAGTGACTGGCCTTGTAACAGTACTAAAAGATTAATAACCATATAAAAACATCCATGTATAAGAGCTAAAATGTAAGACAATGCAAGCAAATATAGTAAATCATAAAAAAAAAACAACAACAAAAAGACATCTTATTCCATATGCACAATCAAAGTTGGAATTATGATGGTTTCTCCAGTGAAGAATCATTTATAATTTTGTTAAGAAAAGAGTTAAGCTATGGAAATATAAAAACTGATATTGGAAAAAATAACGTTTTTTCTAGTGCCTTCTTTCATTGAATCTACTGGTTCAAAAACATACAAAACCTGCAGTTTATATGTTTATATACTATGCAGGTGGATTTTAGAGAGCAACTGGGACACATACTCAGAAAACACTGGAGTTGGGTACACCTGAAAGTTTGCATTCTTGCCAGTATATATAAACTTGGTGGTAGGACAGGAAAAGCCTGTAATGCCTATTTTTGTGCAAACAAGTTTCATCCAAGCAGGTAATAATTTATTTCCACAGTCATAGACAAAAATAAAATAGACAAAATAATCTTTTCTTCAGTCCTTTGCAAACACTGACTCAGTTTTAGGAGACTCAAAGAGGGAGGTTTAATGGTACCACCTAGTGGCATCCACGCACATATGGACCACTGGACATCATTTGGACAAGCACTATGGAAGCTGGCTAGACACTTGTTTCAGCCCCCAGAACTGCTAGTGACATCCCTTGAACCATGACTTGATACGCCCTTGCTAGTTTAGCACTGGGAAAAATCCAACTTGAAAAAGGCAGGCATGCTTTTTTTTTTTTCCTGCACAGTATTAAAATCTTATCATGTAAACCAGACTACAGCTGATTTCCAAACAGGCAATTCTATTTAAAAATACCTTTTTTACACGTTATTACCTTGACATTTAAAAGACTATGCCTTTAAAAGGAAAGGCATGAGACTACAGCAAAATGAAAGCTTACAGTATTTCATCCAGTGGGAAATAAGACTTCATGAAAGACCAAGAGCCTTCTAATAGGACTCCCAGCAGGTAAAGCAGGAGCAGTATCAAGTGATTGCTGTTTACACACCCCCCCCCCCCCCCCCCCGGACATATACCAAGTAGGTGAACTTTTCTGCATATAGACTGCATACCTGCATGCAAACACAGAGCTGTGCAATTCCCCATCACATTCAAACTAAACTGATCCAAATGAGTTCTGAAAATGGGATTAGACCTTACATCCATTATTCTCATATCAAAACACAGCACTTAAAAATGAACACTTACTACTGTAATTAATATAGCAGATAACTAAGAAGTAACTTCATCTGCCCATGAATACCTGCAGTACCAGCCTCTCAGATTCAGTAAAAGTACAACTATCAAGAGTAGTTTGAAATTATTTACTCATTAAATCAAATTGATTCCCCCCTGTGCCCCTTCCACTTTATTTCTTTGCTAAGAGATTAAAATTTCTACAACAAATTGTTAGAAAATTCTGTGTAGTTAAAGAAGACATTAGTGGGTCCTTCTGTTTTGTTGGGTTTTTTTTGTTTGTTTAATACCTATTTCTCTTCAATGATCAAGGAACCAGTTCCTTCTGCATTAAATGACTTGAGCATCTTAGCGGAAACAGAAAAAAAAAGGGGTTGTGTGGGGGGTCTGGTGTTTCTGTTGGGTATTCTAAAGCTCTCTCAAGAAAGCTGCTTTCACTAAATGAGCACCTTGTGCATCAGCACATCAAATTGAGGACAATGCACCCAATGCCTTATACCTACCAACTGGCAGACACACCGTCTTTGGTAAATGACTGATTTAAACTCATTCTTCTGTATGCCTGCAGCAATAACAGATATTTAGAAACAACTCATCATTTTCCTTTCAAATAATCTACAGATACTTTAGTTTACTAGCTGAATCAAAAAACCTTATCTAGCTACAGAGTATGAATACCTCTCTTGCAAAGGCATGTTTAATATTATCTTTTGGTTCTGTGTGGAAGCAATATCCTGAAACACAGGAATATGAGTTGCAGCCACATCTACAAACCACTTCACATTGCATAAAAAGAGGAAAGGAAAGCTTGGAACATTTCCTCTGGTCCTCCCCACCTTCCATATGCCAGTTGTGAATTATGCTTCATAAAGTAAATAACTAGTCAAGAGTGAAGAGATGAGCTGCTCCGGAGCACATCCTCAGGCCTGATGGGCTGACTACCTGTCAGATAATGTTGGAAGTAGGATTATGTCTGAAAAGGTTGACAGACCACATATTTATCTCTCTAAATCAAACACTGCATGTTTAGCTAAACTCGGTGAACTTTAACTAATTACCCATCACTACAGTAAATTCATATTGAATAATTTTCAAACAGCTAAATCCAAAGCTTACACTAATTCACTTGAAATACAGAGAGGAAAAGCAAGCTCATATGGGCTTTCTGCTTAAAAAAAATTCAACTGGAAAAACCACAACAAATGCAATCTTTAATCCTGATTGGTCAAGAGAAAGCCCCTTCTAAAAAAGACTTTTTTAAAAAACAAACTAAAAATATACATAAATATATGTACCCCAAAACTCCCTTACTCCACTGGAGTTGAAAGTGGAAGTCAAAATGTTACCGGGTCCTATAGACATCTCATTCTTCTGTACTTTTTGTATTTTATATCATATTCTAAAGTCATGAAGAAAAATTATTGGGGAATAGGAATTCCACTTGAAGAAAAGTACGTTACAAAGATATTGAAATTTATAAAATAAATCTGGTAAAAAAATAAGAATTTAATAAAATAATCAGAACTGCAGAACATTTTTGGAAAGTAAAAAGTATAATTGAAGAAACAAACCCATGTTTATCTTTCAGTTTACAGTGGCATGAAAGTGTTCTTCTTGAAAAGGGTACACAACAAATGCAAGGAATGTTAAAGAAGAGACAACATCTGTGCATGCTAACCATAGGAGAGTTGTAACTGCCTTGGACTTCTCTGAATGTCCTCCCCTTCCTTTGTCACTGAACAGACAATACAGTTTAGCAGAGGTGGAGTTGCTTTCTGCCTAAACAAAGGAAGCTTCAAAGATTGCGCTTGAACAGAAATGTGATGGGTAAATATTTTTCCAGAGTTCCGTATCTGCTCCTTATAGATGAATACTCGTTTCTTTTGAAACGGTACAGAAGGGAGTAGAAAGAACACGCAGCCTTCAGCTCACTCAGCCTTTCAGCAAAAAAACAGATCTTTCCAAGCTAAGGAAAGGATTTCTGCTGTCATGCACAGCAATTCTTGAAGTGAAACCTGGTTAGGAGCTAAGGGTCACTCCATTATAAAGGATCTTCATTTGCATGCACATACTTATCTCCAACAGGTGATGCGTTTGCTTTACAACACTGACTTGCCTTTCAAGTACCCATTTCTACTTCTGATTGGTCACTCAAGAGCAGTGAACAGAAGAATAAGTGAACATATCACTTCGCCACCTACGTCAATGCAACCGCCAAATATTCAAGCTCATTTTTAGCAAGATAAGCCAGGGCACTTTGTCTTTTAATATCTGATGCAATCTCTATACAACACCAGCTGTGAAGTTAATTGGTAAAGAGTTAATTTTTTAAAAATAAAATAAAATTCAGTAACTATTTGTCACTGGTTTTATAATTAAATAATTGAGCTCAGGTTTTCAACTACTTCTAAACATTCCTACAAACTTGAAACAACTATATGGGTGATCTACAGTGGAAGTGGTAGTTGCTTCTGTATTAAATGTAACCTGTTATTAGCTGGAGCTGCACTTTCTCTCTTGGTTTTAGGCTGCTTCTATTGAGATTAAAAGTTCTTTTTCTTTTCCACTTAAAAGTAAAAATGATGCTGTAGGAAGGAATATATGTTAACATTTTACCAAAAGAAAAATGGAATATAAAGTACATCACTGAAGCAGAAGCAGCCCTTTCACACAACATGCTTCTGTATTCATGGCACTGCTTGTAATACCAATGAAGTTATATACAAAACCTGGCAATGCATTGTAACCTACATTTAGAAGACCTGTCTAAAAACATACAGTTGCAGTCTGAGGAAGTGTGAGCATTGTTTCTAAATCTGCTTTTTGTCATTAATTCCACTATCCTCCTCCTTAATCCCTGGAGGAAAAAAAAATAAATCCCATTTTAAGGAAAGTTCCCCCTTTGAGTTAAAATAAGGTGTGTCATATTCAAATCCTGGTAACCCAAAGCCCTACAAAAGCATTTTATGCTTTAAAATACAAGGTGTTCCATCAACACTTTCTAAACATATTCTACCTACTGTGCTTATTTGGTCCATTTCTAAGCAACTTAATAAAAAAGTCCTTATCAGTCTAAAGTTATGGCCATTCTATTTAAAGATGACAATGTGCAATTCAAATCCACAGGTTTTATACACTTCTGTCTATGTAACTCTCAGAGTAACATTGCTTTATTAGCAGTATTTTGCAGAACCCTTTCTCTCAGATTGATGTTTTAGGGATATTTTAAGAATCCTCTGACAACATTTTTCCTTCTGAAATGTTCTGTGTTTTTGACAGCACTAGGATAATTTCTCCAGCACACACCACTACAAGAAGACACAACTGAAAGACAGCAAAGGGGTAAAGAATTTGGACTAAACCATTGCATTTTACTCTGAGACAGTCTGAAGTTTTTCCACACTACATCATAAAAAAGGGACATGCACATCATAAAATCAAATAGATTAGAAAAGACCTTTAAGACCATCAAGTCCAGCCATTACCCCAGGACTGCAAGACTACCTCCCTGTATTCCCCCATCCTATTTTCATAGAGCTGCAATTTGAAAACCATTCCATGTTGCAGCCTGAACAACAGTGAGTCATAGACAGCTTATCACAGGTCCACAGTGAGGGAAGTTGACCTCTTTAAAGGTTGTGAATCATTAAAAGAAGTTCAGCAATTTCTGTAAAACAAAGATTATAACTTTTAAGAAACAGTAGAGATACGGAAGTTTATTAAGCATCTTTGACACAAAAGCCATGAATATCCAAGCTTATACTGATCTTTCTGTTCTTCAATACAAATAAACTGTAAAGAAACTGCAGGGCATGGGATGTGTTTTGAGAACATGGGAAATTCCAAGGCACATGAAAATTTGAACACATTCCAGGCTCTTTTTGTCATGTCTTGATTATCTTCTTGGGTTTGCTAACAAGTCTATTCATGACTACGCAGGCCAGATGATACCTCCAGGAGCTGAGGGCACTAAAAAAAAGATTGTGAGGGATTTTGTTGTTTCAGTTTATTTTAAAATGAAAAATATCAAATTTTATCTCCAATTAGAGAGACTTTTGACAATTTAAAGTTTTGCTTTCCTGAAAATGTCATCAGATTTTCCCAACTCTGGGATTCTAGCCGCACAAGAGAATTGCAAACTGTGCTGAAGCTGGTACTGCTGACACCTGGAGGGCAGAATGCACTGCAAACCCTTGCACTACAAGCAGGAGAATTGCCTGTACAGCAGCTGAGCAAATGCCATGCTCCAAAAGGTTTCAAACAGAACAAGAGCAATTGCTTAGTAAGAAACACAAGGTGGTTTATATTTTTTAGTAATTTCCCTTGCCCTATAATAACTTGCTTAATGTTATGTTTTACTTTTATTTATGAAAGCTTATTGTATTCATGCAGATAGAAAATCATACAGCAGGTACACAGACAAAGCAAGTACAAAACAATCACAGGAAATTACAGAGCATTAGTTGCCAAAGTTCTGCAGGAGACAAAACCTACAACGGATGGCATCTAATGACCTGTAGACAGAAAACTATCAGTGATAATTCAAAACCAGTCTTGATACTATGTGAAGCTTCAGTGCAAAAAAAGAAACATAGAGACAATTTCAGAAAGCTCTCTGAACATTAAATGTTCCTGTGATGTGCCAGCAAAGCAAAAAACCCACATCATTTGTGCTATTCTGGAAGACAAACAAAAACCCAACAGACTGTTACAGTATTGAAGCTGTTCAGGGTATTTTTTACCAGCAAGCCTGTACATACGCAGGTACATGTGCACTCCCTCTCACACGCATCATCTTACCCCATGTGGCAAGAGATAAACGTTTCACTGGCTATTTATATACCCAGGTGTTTTTTGCAAATGTGTGGCCTTAATACCAAATGACAAGGTCAGCTACACATCCACCTCAGCCCTACCTCCCGGCTCACCCATAGAAGTGTGTCTGTGGTGCAGCAGGTCTTCCTAATGTGTCTTCAATACCTGACAATTGATACTCAAGTACAAAATGTTTTTGTTTTTCTGTCATGATGTAATTTTATCCTCCATGATACCTTACGTGGCCAGAATGACAGGAATCCTGGCAGACCTTGGACTGTGTCTCAACAAGATGAAAATCAGTTTCTCGGCAGGTTTTATATGTTCCATTGGATCCTTTGTCTTTGAATGTTTAATCCTTTCAACTACTTCTCTAACAACTGGATCTCTAACAGACATGCAAGTCCAGCAGACTGCTAAAGCAGCTTTTTAAAATCTTATACACACCCCTAAAATCTCTCCCGTCACCTACAAAACTCCTTAATTCTTCAACCATACATTCTTCAACAAGATTTTCCTAAGTTTAAGCACAGCACAGAAATAGATATGAACTCTGTTCACTGAGATGATATATTGCTACTGCTTTAAAATCATGATTGTCTTCAGTGAAGAGGTGTCTTTCCGAAATGTATGTTCCTTAGTAATAGGCTGTATATTATTTCAACAGAAAATAAATACTCAAAATACTCCCTAAACATAATTTGAGCTTCCTTCAGAGTGCTCATCCATTAGGAGGAGAAATGAAACTTTAAGTAAATCTCCCATTCAGGTTTTCACTCTAGTAAAGAAGATTTTAAAGTAAAACACGCTTCTGTCAAATCCACCAGTGGTGTAAAGAACAGTGTTTACATGGAAAGAAATTAGGAAACACCTCTGGAATGTCTGACTAAAGGGTAAAATATTTTTTTCTGGAGTTGATCACCAGATATGGGTTTGGGTTTATTTGGTAAGAAAAGCATGAATTAATTTCCAAATAGTTGATTCAACAGCTTGCTAGATTTTAATCAGCCCCCAGGAATGGTGAGAATTGCTTTTGTTCTCAAATCAACTTATGCTCTATGAAGTCATAAAGGCCTTTTGTGTCCTCCATCCAATTCTATCTTATCCATAATTCTTGCACAGCTTAAAGCTACATAATTTGACAATGTAACTTGAGCACAGAAGGAAAATGCTCTACCCCCTTAAAGCTGTATTATTCCTCCTCTCCCTTTTACTGAGGAAGCTCTTGTCTGCTAGTCTGACTGACAGCTTCTATAGGATGACCTAAGGAACCTTTCAGCCCAAGAGCCTTCACACATCCCCTGATAAGTGGTGAACTGAAGTTTTACCTTGCATGTTGTCTCATAAGCCACCAGTGGTATCACTGGAGTTCCAAGGTCTCTAAAAAAACCTCACTGTAAACACTTGGAAGACAAGCTCCTGTAGGAACACTGTCAATAGGATTCCCCCCACTCCCCCATAATTTTATTTTAGAAATCTGTTGACTTTAGAATGAAATAAAATAAAACCGCTCATAATAACCAAACATTTTCCCTATTTCAGTGTGATGCGTCTGTTTTCCTTTGTAACTTAAATTTGTAAGAAAAGATGCAGAAAGGCTGACATTGCACTCCAGTAATATATTCATGGAGTTACAGGCGCACAGACACTGCTGTACAATTTCATATACCTGACTTGAAATTATTTAAATAGAATCTTCTTCAACAACAGGATGAGAAAGAATTGAAATACCCAATGCATTAACAGGAAATGGAAGAAAAATCCCCAGAAATAGAGAAAATGAGAAGTAAACACAGATCTAATAAAGAACTCCAGTTTCTTATTTTTAGGCATCCATCTGGAAGCCACTGTACAGTATGTATATGGTTTTAAATAACAATATTATGATGTTATATACTTCCATGAGATGAAAAAGAGGATGAGCTAATGCCTACACTGATACTTACACTAGTTATAAACTCACAGAATCTTATAGCCTATGTCACTTTTTCCTCAAAAAAGCAATCAGGAGTGTAATATACAGAGATCTTCTACCGAGACAAACACAACAATTCACATCAAAGGTTACTTTCTGCATTACGTTTTGAAGAGAACTAAACAAAACTAAGTCTTTCAAGCTCGGTAACTTTATAGAATATATCTCATTCTAGGGTTTGGAATTCGAGTTACTCAAAATATGTCACTATTGAAATTATTAATAACCTACATGATCAATCTCTCATATCTGGTTTTATTCATCATTAAAATTGTAGCATCGCATTGCAGCACCCTTTAAAATGTAACAGTATTCAAACTGAATTCAGCAATATAAATGTATTATCATTAACTAGCACTGAGAGGTTTTAGGATGAGAGCTCCATTTTGGAGCTACATGTATTACAAATGTTATAGCTCAGCTACACTATGCTGAGGTTATAATGTGCAGTAATTAGAGGGACCACCTGTGCCACAGTTTCAGGAATTTAATGGAGTTACCAATGTGAAGCTGTGTTTAAAATGCTGGTTGACCAGATCTCAATATGCCCCCTGAAATTGAAACACTTGCCTGCAGCACAACAGTAGGAAATGTAACTGCCCAGCAAAGTCAGACCTGTAGCCTTTTAAGCCCAATATACTATGAATGACTGGCCAAAGATGCTTTGTCAAAAGCTGTAAAAAATCATAGTTTAAAACTAGCCGACAACTTGCTAATACACAAAATGCCTTCCTAAAATTATCTACCCCAATAATCCTAGAAGCATCAACATAATCGAAGTCAGGCTGAGTTGATATTACAAAATCTATACCCCAAAATTGATAGTATTTTCCTCATCTAATAAGAAGCTATAAAGAACAAAATACAGTTTTTGGTGGCATGTCTCTAATTAAGATCATAATATTAGTAAAAGATTAAGCACAGAAAAAAATAACATGGATCATATAAAATCTATCATTCAGACTAATTTGCTTCCTCAGCTAAACTATTCTATTTTTTCACAGGCATATTCTTCTGTTTCATGACATTTTCTATTGTCTATCATTGACTTCCATTCTTTGTATTTGCAATAGCATTCTCCAGTTCAGTAGCTTAAGCATTCATTACTGTATGCTAAAAATATATTAAAAATTGTTCTTTTGCATTAAAATCTTAATAGGAACATGGAAACTTGACCAGCATCATAGAACTTCTAGCATATTTTCATCAGAAATTATTAATGTTTGTCTAGAAACAGGCTTCTGTGAAAATTAAGCTAAATAAGAATTACACAAGTCAGTGAACAGTGAAAAATATTGACAGGCAGTGTTTATAAGGGATCGATTAATACACCTGAACTGCTCAGCTCTCTACTGACTGCTATGGAGAACAACAAACTGGGAAAAAGAAAAGGTAGAAATGTGAGTTTCTTCCCTGTTGGTGAAACTTCTGAGAAGAAAGACAGTAATACCGTCAAATTAGTCTCAGCTGACTTACCTAAAAAAGGGCATTCAACCAACTGCTGAAGTTGGCCATTACAAAAACATCATCAAACACAGCATGCAATAAATCTCAACAAGGTATACAAGGAATGAGCTGAACATAAATAAAACAAGAGTTCTCATCCTCTGCAAGAAATAAGCAAGATATTTAAACTATAAGGAGACAGAAACATGGTCTGCTACAGAAAGGAAAAGAAGGCAGCATGCAGCATTTGCTCAGGGTCTGTAACAAGCACAGTATCCAGCAAGTCTCATCATTTCTGCAGTTACACACAACCAGTGCTTGTTCTAGGTACATTTGCCCCTAAGCAGGGATTTTGCTGTTTAGATTAAGCAGACTTGTTATCTACAATGATTCCATCAACTGAACAATGAGTAACTCCACCTGATTTTATAAATACACACAAAGAGTAATATTTTGGCTACCTTATAAGCTCCTTTTTCCCCATTAAACATGATACTTACAGAATCTGATGCCCTGCTTAAGAACGTTCAATGTTGTGTATGACCCTTTCCGAAAAAGTGATCCTGTATTTTCCTAGAATCCCAGACTGGTTTGGGCTGGAAGCGACCTTAAAGCTCATCCAGTTCCAACCTGCCACAGGCAGGGACACCTTCCACTACAGCAGATAGCTCCAGGACCCTGTGTCCAGCCTTGAACACTACCAGGAATGAGGCAGCCACAGCTTCTCTGGGCACCCTGTGCCAGTGCCTCAGCACCCTCAGCATGAAAAATGTTTTCCTTATAGTCTCACCCTACCTTCTATTAGTATAAAACCATGATCCCTTGCCCTATTTCAACAGATTCTACTAAAAAGTCTGTCTCCCAAATCATGCCATTAGTTTGAATGCTTCCCATGTAGCTGAGAACTATACAGTTCTGGTTTGACTATTTCAACTTTTTTTATTTCCAAGTGTTTCTGTACACAAAAATGCATTAAACTAGGAATACTACAGAGATATTTTCTAGTTCCACTGTAATTATAATGCATCATTCCATACCAAGCCCCAGGAAAACTTACATGCAAATATAATTTCAGGACTCCTAAAAGAGCAATAAAAAAGGATGCTACTAAATGCTTTTTAAATTATTTTCTTGATACACATATAAGTTTAGAGTTCTTTTTACTCCTTCAACTATTGCAAAAAAAAAAAGTAAGAAATGCCTCTAGGGTATTTTGCAGACAGATGAACTTGCCCTTGCAACACTGCAAGTCGCTCAGTAGCCAATAGATACTACAATACTATCGGTGTGTCAGTCACCAAAGACCTTTACTGGGCTGGAATCAGCATCACCTTAGCCAAATCTAAAGAGCATTTAGGAAAGTCCTGGCACTTGGCTGGCTTCAGACTCGCTGCTCAGCCTCCTTGTGCCTGCAATAGATTTTGCTCTTATGTACAACTTGCTGCATGAACAGTCCTTCTGGGGAGACAAAGAATGGTTTGGGCTGGCCACAACGGTACACTGAATTAGTGAATTTATTACAAGCTTAAAAAAAAAAACCCAAAACCAAAAAACCAAGCTGCTGGAGCAAGACTGCTCCTTCAGCACCAGTACTGGGTATGCAGTTTGTGAAGATGCAGAGCTATGCAACTTTCTCACAGTTTACTCATTGCTAAATGATGGAAGGAACAGTAAGTCCGACTTCTGTAAAGAGCTTTCAGATTTCCAGGTAAAGACAGCACAAGGAATACAGAGTAATACCCTCTTTTAACCCCATCCCTTATTTTGACTTCAGAATAAAACACAGGGGTGAGGCAGGAGTCCATTAAACTGCTATTAACAAACCATCCCCCAGAGAAGAAGTGTAAAACATTGAGAACCTAATGTTTTTCAGGGCAAAAGTACTTCAGATAAAGTACAGTAAGAATGTATGGACAAGTTGCTGGAGAAAGTGCTTAAGACAAAGATGGTATGGCACCTTCAAGTCACCTTGACTTTTGTTTTGAGTATCAAGGACTTCAAACGCAAAAGTAAATAGAGAAGAGAAAAAAGAAAAGCAGAAGTTGGGTTACACTGCCAAGTCCATATGTAGTGTGTCCTTTCTCTTGGCAGAGCTTTTCTATCATTTTCAGTAAGCAGGGATTGCTGGCCATTACCTGTCTCTCTGCCGCTGGACACCCTGTCTTAGATCCTGAATTTAATCTGTCACAGATTATTAAACTAAAAACATCGATAAAAAGAGTTATGGCAATACACAGCAATGGAGATTCTCACACAATGAAATAACTTCCTAACTACTAATATATATCTACTGCTAAGATGGTATCAACATTTTGTAACTAAACGCTATTATTTTGGGTATGATGAGCAGAGAATCTCATTTTCTCCTGATAATGCAACAAGAAACTTTCCATGATTTGTTCTGTTACATCATAACCCACAGGGTGAATATTGTCTTTCCAGAAAGGAAACAAATTAGGGTTTTCCAGTCAAGATAGAAAACACTACTAAAAATCTGGGACATTCTCTCTCTGCTGAGGTCAGAGGCCCATCAATTCTTCACTACACGCTTAGGACAAGATGGAATAGAAAGCAGCCCTGTCTGCAAAACAACCATTCTGACCTAATGTCAGTCAAATTACTCAGCTATCAAGTCATACACTGCAGCAGCGGTTTTCATCTCTCCTTTCTTTTCCATTCATTATGTATATATTAAAATATTAAAGCCCATGTGCATTACCTCAATAAACAGTACTGCAGCAGAAGATTTTTCAGCTAGAAGTGTTTCACAGTAATTGGATGAGAACAGCATCACTGCTGACAGAGAGAATTCAAATGTCCAAATGAAAACTAAGTTAGCCTTGCATATCATTCGCTACTACTCATGTAGTCGGTAAATGAATACATGAATATCTTTTCTCTGTGCGTAAAATAGTTTCTCTAACTTCAGCTACCACATACAGATGGAGCCAAAACTCAGCCTGCCATCTCCAGAAACAGTCCTTACAAAATTCTACCACATGAACATGGCTGCCTCCTTCTGGATGACTCTTTTTGAGGCTTGTTACCACGAACAATTCTCTGAATTCTCAGAAAAGCTTTGTTTCAGTTCTACATAGTTCAGTTCTACATAGGACATTCAAAAAGGCTTTTGGAATTCTAAAGGCTTTTAAATGCTTCAGAAGCAACTGTGCCGAGTGAACTCTCAGAACAAGAAATTCCATCATCTACACTCCATATGAACTCTATAGCTGTTCTGGATACCTGCAGAGTCTTGGGATGAAACAGAAAAAAAGCACTTTAAAGAAACAAATATAACATTCAGTTTCCACGTCTGAAGCACCTGGCACAGTCCTGCAACTGCCTGGCATAAGCTCACAGGTTAGATGATGCCATTCACAAATGTCCTGACCCCCAGCACTGCCATGTAATTTTCACAATCATCAATAGGCAATGTGCTTTGACTTCAAAGGGGAACAGGTACTCTGCTATGTCTTCGGTCACAAAACATTAGGACAATTTAATGAGGAAAGTAACACCAATGTTGATGATTTAAAATGCTAAAACTTGGAAAATGTTCTGATACTTTCAGTGTAAAATTTTATGCAACCCTTTTCTACAAGACCTGATAGGGAATACTTCTCATACTATCTGACATGCATTTTGAAGCATGTGCGTTACTAAAAGCAAGGGTCAGGTTACTCTCCTCAACCTGTCTAATTTATTAAATGCTTCAGACGAATGACAAGCTCAGATGTGATTAGTAACAATTACATCCCACCATCTTTTTGAAGGACATTGCTCAGAACATGTGTATGCCATTGGCATTTCATTTCATATCTTCATTTAGTCAGGTAAATTCTTGTCTGAGAAAAAAAAATTAGGATGCATTAATTAATTATTGTTTGTCTAATTCAATTAATTGAATTATATAGCAGCAGCAATATTTACAAAGTCGAGAGTTCAAAATACCACTTCTTTAGGGTTGTCTACCAAACATTCCTAAGTACTTGACACACGCTCTGTCAACATATGAACACTCTGATGCATACCAAGATAAGAGAACCTATTTGAAAGACAACTCATCAATCTTCAATAATTTCTTCAGCGAATTGTAATTAGCACAGTAGCAATTATTCAAATGGATATCAAATTTAGACCCATCTAAAAACCCTAAGCAGGCTGGAGGTTAAAGTCTACTTTGGTTCCTTTTCCTCTCCCTTCTTCACTTCTTCACCCTGCTTATAAGTAGAATTTCTCTGAAATGCCAGTACCTCTGTGTACTACAGCCATGGCTTTCATGCTAGGCCACAAGAGTAATACATTATCTAATATTACTGCTTTAATTACAAAAACTGTAAGCCAAAATGCAAACACAGTAAAAAAGATTACAGCACAAATACCTATTTTTAACTAGCTTTGAGACTGTTTATGGAGCTCTCTGGACTAAGGTAATATGCTAAGACTCAGTTTGAATGGTACTATGAATAGATTTTCCTTATACAACCCATATTTATATTTAGCAGTAAAAGCAACCTTGAATCTCACAATAACGCCTTGAGAGCAAACCCCATAAGTTTATTATCGGTCATCTTTTTTATCTCTTGCTATTCTAGTTGTGATAATTCTGAAGCACTCAGACCATATGTGTAAGTCTCATCAGTCCACAATTCCTGACTGTAAGCAAAAGCATTCCATAATACAACTGAGGTAGCAAACATGCTTCTAAACGCTCAGCTTCTCAAAGTAAAATAACAAGAATTTAAGAGATGCCAGCTGAGCATTACAGCAGGAATAGTATTTCTTTACCATGGGTTGTTTAAAGAGATGCCTAAATATATTTAAGATACATACTTGTTTTTTTTAAATACCAGACTAGCATTTTTATAGTCCCTTATGGATATTTCTAACTTCATAACAGATACTTAATGATAAAGATGATGACACACTGTTCCAAGTGAAAGGCAGCAAACTAGGCTACTCAAACACAATTTCAGCTGAGCACAAACCAGAATGTGTTAAAAATGCACCTAGCACATTTTTGGATTTGAACACTGATCAATCTTCTCATCAACTCACAGACAGACGTAAGCATGTCAAAAATCAGTTTATTTACAGACCTGGCACATAGAAAATGATTCCTGATGCTCTCAGCAAAGCAGATAAGCCCTGACTGAAGATTTCTGTTGGAGTATGTTTCAGTCAAATAAGTACTGTGCACCCAGAAACCTAATTAATTCTCAAGAACTCATTCAATATAATCAATGCAAATGTAAATATAGAAGTCAGCCTTCTATAAGTGAGTAGCTGTGTCCTCAAGCAGAAGACACAGAATTCCTAAAACTAAAAGGTTATTCCTATAATTCCTTTTAATTAGAATTGTGATGAACTTCCATGTCAAATATACACCTACTTTCTTCTATTAAAAAAAAAAGAAAAAAGCCACAACACACTTTAAATTAAAGGAAGTGTCCAAATGCCATCTAAAACCTATCAGAAGTCATTAAGAAGCAGTAATAGTCTATTGCCCCAAATGCCTTTCATCTTACAGAAGTTAAAAACGCAGTGGCAGCACTTCAGATGGATTGCATAAAAGATTCAGATGTTGAAACTGAACAAGGGAAGTTCAGTGTTTCTGTTTGACTCTCCAAGTGCACTGATAATATGGAAATAGTAACAACAGTGTCAGTAACATCAAATTCAGAAGTTCCTACATAATGCCTACTATGCATCTCACTGTACTGTTTTGATTTTGCTGCATGGATTGAAAAATGACCCAAAACGTGTATTGACAGACCACATTAAATACTTGATAAATATACTTTACACTGAAATCTAAAGCAGAAAGAACCTGCATGTACTTTCCTTATAGCTGTGCTTTCCTGGTAGTGAAAGACCACAGCAACAATGGCATGTATTATCCCTGCAATACTTTGGATATATATAGGAGAGGGCATTAGTTATTATTAACGTTGCCAAAAAAAATTAGACTTATTTGGCAAAAACTGTATCAGCTTTACAGAAAGAACTATATTAGAATTCTTACTTCTGGACAGAAATGCACTTGAACTAATATTAGAGAGAAAATATTGCTGAATCAGTCTTTTTTAATAATATCATAACCCCAGATCCAAAGAAAAAAGGTCAGGGAGAACTGGTACAACAGTAGTGCTGGGGACACATTTTAACCTGGGCCCCTGTGATGAATGCCACCTAATATCATTCTTTATTATATTCTCATACTAGGATTAGCAAACTTTCAAAAAGCAAGTATATTTTTGGAAGAGGAAGTAACGTCTCTTGAAAGTAATTTCTAATTATTATTTTATAGCCTCTATCAGCAATGCGATCAACTCAAAGGATCATCTCTATACTTAAAATCCTGTAGCTGAAAACAATAAGGATACAGAATAAGATTAGGAGAAAGAAACCACACAAACTTGTTGCACATTCAAAAGTCCACATAACAAAGAACATATACAAGTACAATGGAAGAAAAACTAGGGGAAGAGGACAGGAATTTTTTATTATTACTTCCATGACCAGATAACAAAACATTTTTACTGGAAAAGTCTGTAGTTATAATGCAACCCATTAAAGTGCAACTTTTCATTTACGGGCTTAACCAACAGAAACAATGCAGTTAAATATATGTTAAATGAGTTTTACTTTTCCAAACCCGTCAGTATATTTCACCAAAAGTTTTTTTTCCCAGTAGGAAAATGCAGTACTGAGTAGTGCTCCCCAGTACAGGGTGCCATTCCAGATAAAAAGAACTCAATTCCCTTCGTGTCTCCACCTCCTACCCAGTGTGTGTCTCACTCTTTAAGTATTTTACAGACATGACCACGTAAGGTGGGGGACAGCAGTGACCTCTGTAAAAAAGGCTTTGGCAGAATGACACTCTTCTGGGGTAGTTGTAAGCTTACAGTAACTGGAGTTCTCCAATTCAAATAAGATGATCCCGCTCAGGTCCAAACCTACTCACCCAAAGCTAGCAGTGAACACATGCCACTGCAGAGGTTTCTCTTTTGGAAAGCTGTGGGCTGTTGTTTTTTTTTAAGCCAAAATGATTAACGGTGCCACTGCCAGTGCTGGTACAGTTTGTTTGCTCCTTTGAATTAAATTTACTCCAGGAAACCACTGGAAGCAAATACAACAAAAGCCAAATTTTCATGATCTACTGTTTGTAACCACTGAGAGGACTGTAACCTTCCATAGTTTTCATTTTCACCCTGAGTAGATGCAAACACAATAAGCAAGTTTACAACAAGATAGATCTAGAGCATATACATGAAAATGTACACATGGGAACTTACGGTATTGCTGAGCATTTTTTGGAGGGCATTTTCTTGTTTGTGTCCTGTTAGTTTGTTTTGGTTTTAGGCTTTCTTTAGGGGCTACCTGTTACCAAATAACTAATAAACCCACAAAAAGCAAGCAAGCAAAAGTCATTTTTTCTCCTCACTAGATTTAAACTAACAGTGAAAACTGACACACAAAAATGAAATCTGTGTCCTAACAGGCAGAAAGCAACAATTTTTCTTCTCTGACTATGACAGCTACCAAGACAAGTTTAAGCTCAAAACTTTGCTACACAAGTCTAACTTCCAAGATATCAGCACCTATATCCTTTTTCCTGTGTGTTAAGGATACATACTGATAACAGACAGTACAGGAAGCTATCAATAATGGAAACTCCTACACCGTGCATAGACAGCACTGTACAATTTGATGTATGCTTGCCAATCACAACCACATGACCCTGGAAGGCCAGAAATCCCCCAACCTCTTCTTCCCAGAGCTTCTTTTAATGCTACAGTTCACTGCTTAAGAGATTTCATAGCCATATTTTTACATAATAGTCTTACCCAGTTATAAGAAGACTTGAAGTTGGCCAGAGCTTGGCAATGGATTACCTAAACCTTTTCTCACAGAAAATTCCCCAAACTACTTAAATTTAAAAGCCAGACCCCACTAGAATATCAACTGACACATTGAAATTTCGAACACACGGAAGTCAAAGTGACTCCTTTGATAAAGCACACGAGAAATAAATGGGATTTTGAACTAGCTCTGGTCCTATTGTTGCAGAGGAGTCACTGGTTTTGGAACTAGGTTCAGCCATCTTGCTGGTTTCTCAGCTGCAGCAGGGTTTGCGCAATCTCCTCTGGTCTCTGGGAAGCTTTTCTTTGTCACCACTGGGTGACAAGTATCTCCTCAAGCCACAATACAGAGAAACAATCTCCCATACTGAAATTTCTCAAGATATGGAAAAAGCCCCACATTTTGATCGAGGAATTCTTTCAGTTCTGATCTGAGAGCAGAAATAAGCTGAATTAAGTATTATACTGGAACTGTAGCAAAATTCGTTTCTTAGCACGAGCATATTATGTAACTTCTTTTTATTTTTTCCATAAGATCAGGCATATGGCAAATAAAAATAACTATATACCTCCTTTGCTAGCTAGATGGAAGAGGGTAGGAGAATCTGCCTTTACTCTTCCAGTCGTCTAAAAAACATGAATCTAACCCTAGCTCATGGAGAATTAGGCAGATATACATGGCGTATTCACAAGATAACTCAATTTGGCCAGCACATGCTAACATAAGCTTTTGATTTTATGTGAAATAACTACAATTTTTCAATTTTAAATTAAGAGAATATTCTTTATTGTAAGACTTCTTTTAAATTGGGAAATACAGTATAGTGCCATGAACTTTGATGAAAAGTAAATGCAGAGTAAATTCAGTTCACAAAATGTGTGCAACTGGCACAGCATAAGCAGAAGTGTGAATACAGAGAATATGCAGTTGCTTAGCTTTCTCTCCAGTTTTCTTAAAACCAACATTTCAAGAAGCAATAATTACTCAGACTAAACCAGTAACCAGACTAAGTCCAGTACAATAATACCGTCTCCCTCAAGAAAATGAAGCTACTTTATTGTGATTTTGACTTTTATAACTACACACAGTAAAACTTCCAAAACAGAACATATCTAAGACCACTGCTTGAAAAAGACTATCAGCTATATGCACAAACTCTTCCTGGTGTAAGAAGCTAATATTTTTTCACAGCACCACTTACAATACATTAATTATACTTAAGATTTCCAGAGTACCTCAATGACTAAAAGATTTTCAGTGAAAACTGTTGGTAAACATTTGCAACACAACTTTTGCCCGCTCAGTTTCTAACTCAAAGTTTGTAGAAAGCATCTTACCTTGTCCTCTTGGTGTTCGTTTCCTGCGATCTCTGAAAGCTGCTCCTGACTGCAAGGCCTCCAGCAGACTATCCATCACTCCTGTCTCATCACCCTCTGAGAATAAGAGACAAATAATATTCATCTCAGTGCGACTGAAATCAGACTTTAGAAAGAAAAAAAACCTAGCAGTGGTGTCAAGTTTACATAACATTCCAAATAAGAGCTGTGTACATTTTAATGTAATGGATGCTGTCAGTGCTTCAGGTATTACTGTCTGGTTTTTGTATGATGCTCTATTAAGCAAAATTGATGACAATCCTCTGGTTCTTTCAACTTAGAGATGTTATCTCATGCATTATTGATGACATCTTCAGCATGCAGATAGACAACTGCTGGTGAATGACTGCTGTTCTGCTTTTAAATTCTTCTAAGATTTTCCTGAAGTAGAAACAGGTCATTTCTTCTTGATTTAACCAACCCACATGGAAAATCTGATGAAAGGTGGCACAAAGGTAAATATTGTAGTATTGCCAATATATGTATGTTGCCTTACACCTTCCTGCATTAAATCCTTGAAAAAACCCCAAACAATTGTCTATACAATGTGGGAGGATACATACATCATACACTACACATGTAACAGTGCACCATGGGTGATCTTTAAGATCATGAAAGAACAGAGGGAAGAATCATGCAGTGAAAGGAAGTGGCATAACATTTCTTAAATAGCTCAATTCCATAAATGTTAAATCTTCCTTTTTCCCTATCCAAGCTAGCCTGTTGGCTTTAAATAACTGGACTTTATGGTACATTATGGAAATCTGGGTAGAAAGATGACTTCATTTTCACGTATTTAACTTCCTTTGCATTTCAGTCTGCTACTAACAGTCGAGCACAGTATGAGAACTAGAGGTCAGAGAACTGCAGTGCTACAAAACTATCGATGAATGCCTCTTTTTCTGTTCACATGTCTGTTAGAAACCAAAACTAAAATACAGACTAGACTCTGCAGGTAGGTGGACATTTTAGTCACATCTCTCAGACTTCAAGCTAATATAAATTTCCCCATCATAGAGTGGGAAGATAATTACTTTGTGCATAAGATTTACATTACAGTAAAATACTTCTGACTCACACAAAGTGTAGGAGGTTAAATGCACATTCAAGCTCTCAAATGTTCAAGTCTAAAAGCAGCTTATTAACGGAAAAGGTATTCTGCCCCAGTTCTCTATTACATTTAGATTTAACAGACTAAATCCAGACCTCATATAACAGCACACCAATCCTAAACCAGTACCTGGTTCAGATTTGTACATGATGGTGATGATGAGTGTAACTACTCAGTAAATTGAAATTGGACATCAAGGTAATTCAAACTATTAGTATAATATACAAACACATACATAAAGTTCTCTCCCGTGTAAGATGAAAGGGAGCAGAGCAAGAGTAGCAACTAGCAGAAGACTTAGAAATACCAGGTTTAATTATGTTACATCTAAACCCCTGAAAAAACTAAGCTCCTGCAAAATTAGCTTCTCTCAATTCACACTCACATCTACAAGGCCTTGCCTAAACTTGTCTAAAGCACACAACATTATAATTTTTCTTTGTGCTCTTTATCCTACACATGCCTATTCATTGACTTGTTGTTGGCTCTGTATTACATTTAGTTTCTAAATCAAAAGTCTGTGAGTACACTTTGTCCAAACTAATACTCATCAAACAGGTCTGAAACATTTAATGAATGTGACCGTAATACATAGTATCAGTTAATATGTTTGAATATTTTATGCACAGAAAAATTACAATATCATTCGATCTTCATTAAAAGAGTTGGCAGAGTTTACTCAAAAAGACAAAGATCCTTCGATACTTCATAAATGTTTATGAAGCCTTCCACTTTTTGCTGAGTGTGCTACTCCACCTCTAATTACTGCAACTGCTAAAACCCACTCTGTTGCTTGAATACCAAAATATACAATATAAAGACACATGAATTAAGGAAGCTGTAGAACACAATGAGGAGATTTTTAACTCCTCAAATTTATGCTCGGTCTAATCTCAGCATTGCACTTTAACTTCCTCAGGTGATAAAGTGGGAACTGTACAAAGAACTTCATTTTCAGTCAGCCTTCATTTAAATTTTTTAACAAAATCTAAAGAAATTTCAGCCTTTCCCCACAGCTCTTGCTGAGGTACTTCACATATTACCACCTATCTCCTTGATTGGCTTTTTGTTTTTATATATTACTGTAAAAGTCATCCCCTTGCAGGTCCCACAATTTATACGTTTAGTCAACAGATTTAGGCCACTTTAAATGATGATAATGCAGACAAAACCAACTTTCTTCTTCCACAGAACAATATTGTTGCTTCTTCCACTGCTAAAAAGCCCCGAGCGTGGTGACAGGCACAGAGAAAAACAATATGATACAATGAAGAAATAAAGTCCCATTTGAGGTGAGCAGGCAACTTCGGTATCAAGACAACTAACCTTTTCATAATTTTCAACCACTTACAGCAAACAGAACAGAAGAAGGGAAAAAGAAGAATCAGAGTAGTCCATAACATGGAAGTGGATATGAAAAAGACAGTCATAAGCTCCATACACTTACGATGGATAGAATGAGGAACAGCTGTATCATGCATCTATAAGCGAAGTTGTTGTGCATGGTATTCTAAGCATTAGCACCCTGGAACTAGACCATCAATTTCAAAAAAAAGAGACCTTTGATCAGACAAAAGAAATTAAATCAGAAATTGAAGATTTGGATGTACAAAAGGATTGAGTATGTGTGCATGTGGGGGCTGTATCTCAACATGGTCAAACTGGGTGAACTTTTCACCTCAATGTTAATGCACATAAACAGCACTACCTTTTGGAACAAAAAGATAAATGACCATGGATAAGTGATGAGTAATGCCAGATCAGCTAATACAAAGTTCTCTCCACTGACACAGAAACAAATGGCAAATCTCTATGACATTAATGGGCCATTTGAAATGACCATATACCTATTATTATTATTATTAATATTATTATTATTATTACTAAATAATTTACGTATGAGAATCTTCACCTGGTAATATGAAATATAGTTCACTTTCAAACAAGTTTTGAAGTGAACAGAACACAAGATTATGACATTATAGTTCTGCCCTAGAAATTAGACTACATTTATGGTTTTATGCTTTTTGTTAATGCAATACACTGCACTTCATCTGGCTGGAAAAATTCTCTCATTTATCTGGTCTTCAACACCGGATATAATAGCTGCTTAATTCATTAGTGGAGAGTGCAAAAGATGATCCTTAGAAAAATATCTGGCTAAGTAACAACAGGTTGTTAATAGATAGGAAGCTTTAACAGTTGAGAGCTTGTCAACCAAACTTTTCTGAAAAACTAATAAGTGGATTCAATGTAAGAACAGAAGACATACAAATAAGGAATACTAACATTAGGAAAGATAAGATCAGAACATACGTAAGATTTTGACTAATTAAAAAAGATTAATAGATATAAGCGTGTATAACTTCATGTGCAAGATAGAAGCTCTTCACTAGGGAATGAACAAGAGCTCCAATATAAATAGTGATCAAAGAAACAATGATGAATGACCTATCTGATCAGAATGTTCAAAAGTCACATACTCTTATTTCTAGTACTAACATACTGTGTACAAGCTTAATTACAACATTCACACAAGACAAATGACAAGTTGAAAAGCTTTTGCAATAACCAGGGGAGTGGATTCTAACGAGAAATGCCTAAGGCAGCACTATCTCTTTAGAGTACATAAAGCAGCCACTGAAAGCAGGTTTGACAACCTCCTCCTGTGCTTAGAATCTGCAAAGTCCCAAAAGAGAAAATTCATCCCAACAGATAACTTCACCAAGAGAGTGCTGTTTTGGTACAGCAGGAAAACATTTAGGCTGAATTAGTGGAATTACCTGTACAATCAAAAACAATGTTCTAAAACACGTTTCCAAAGAAGATTATAGGAATAACTGGAGATTTTAAGCATGAAGCAAAAAACTCTGAATGGAATTATGTGATATAGCACAGGCAACAGCAGAAATTGTATGATCATTTCAACCCACTCTACCTAAAGTATCAAACTGCAACTCATTGATGGCGTATATTGAAAACGGTACATGATAAAATGGGGATGAGTGAATGAAACCCACTGTAGTCATTTAGGCTGCTGTGTAAGTTACAGCATGAAGAACAGCATTCCTGGATATCTGGAGTGGTGAACTAAGTCTTTACTTCTGAACAAGTATTTTAGTTTCTAAAGGTCTTCTAGTGCAGATATGAGGAAAACTGTCCATCCAAATAACAACTAGTTGTTTAAAATATCTATCAAGACAATGTATTAGAAAGTGTCTGATCAGGTATAACTAATCTGTCTTGATTTTTCTTCATATAACACTGAACTCAAAACTTTACAATCAATTAGCAATTTAATTCTAATGTAAAGTACTTCCAAAGAAGTAAATATCAGAGAGAAACAGAGCATATAAACTATTCCCAAAACACTAAACAGGGGAGATTTAGGTTATAGGTACAGAAAAAATTCTTCCCTGTGAGGGTGCTGAGGCGCTGGCACAGAGTTCCCAGGGAAGCTGTGACTGCCCCATCCTTGACAGTGCTCAAGGTCAGGTTGGAGCAACCTTGTCTAATGGAAGGTGGCCCTCCTCATGGCAGGGGGCTGGAACTGGATGAGCTTTAAGGTCCCTTCAACCCAAACCAGTTTGTGATGCTATGATTATTTTTAAACTTCAGCTTTCATAAGATGAATAATCTGTCCCAAACTCAAGCCATTCTTTATATTTTATCCACCACCAAATGGCAGATGGAGATGCAACAACAGTATTAACTTTGCAACTTCAAATATTTAGAAAGAAGGCAGGAAAAGAAACATTTTCTAAAAAGGTAAATTTAATGTAAATGTGCCTTTGCATGTGCAATACTATTGCAGGAAAGACTACAGTAGTGTAAAAGCCTTAAGGCTCCCTCTGTAAAACATTAATTCAAGATTTAAAAGTTTAATAGTCAATATGTGAAGAACAAAGTTTCAAGCACCCTTCCAGACAAGTCCTATTATCACTCAGTCTCCCTTCTGCTCTGTAGGTACATGTAATTTTTTGTCACCCTACTTACATGGAAGATTCGCTTGACAACTACTTAAGATAGTAATGTTAGAAAAAAACACATCAAGATGCTTTGCTGTTCTGCCTGCCTTATGTTGCTTGTATCCACTGTATCAGAATGTGTGTAAAAATACAGTCCAGAGATAAAGCCCATCAAGCACATCAGGTCTTTCACCCAACACAAATAAGCACATGGAGCTGACATTTAACCTACCTCTGGAACACAGAGTAGGGATTAAAGTGTCTTCATTTTAGACAATAATTATTTGAAACAGCCTGCTCTTGCACTGTATTATGACTACCTGATATACAACTACAGTTCCTTGGTACAGGTAGGTTATTTATTTTAGCATAATCTGTGCACTGCTAAATCAACCATGAGGACTATGTTCTAAAGCTAGAAAACAAATACTTGAGAATGATGGAGAACGTTTAGGCTACCTTTTTTTCCACAGACCCAACACAATCCCTCACATGCTTCTCTAGCCATTTTCTCTGTTTTAACAGCTCCTCTGAAACAAAGGAACCATTTCAACATGAGGATGAAGATAAAATATTTCCCTGTGCTATCAGTGCCAGCACTTTATGAAATATGACCCTTAAGTTAGATTTAGAATCCTTTTTTGTAGATATTACATTCCTTTATCACTTCCTGACAAATCTCATCTAAACCTCAGAAAGAGACCCCAACATCCATACCTCCTGATATTAAATGCAAAATCATGTTCTTTTCTATTTATAACTCTTATGATTAAAATGAAACCTGAAGTTGACAAAAAATTATGCAGGTAAAGTATCATTTTTGCTTGCCTGAGGAGCAATAAAGGCTCAGCTGAGCCAAGACAACAACAGGTTTTACTGGCTTTTTTTTTTAAAGCAGCTGCTGCTCAAATTTCATACTGGAAACTGAAATGTGTTTAGTCAGTTGTAGCTTATGAGGCTTTTAAAGTCATTAAGAGAGCCCTGCTAAAGACCACACTAGAAAGCATGTGGCAGTGCTCTTTTTAGGGGGACTAACCTGAACCATGAATGATAAATGTATCACAGCTCTTTTGCAGACTGTATATGAAGATGGGAATATTGAACTTCCTAGGCTTCCTCTGATTCACTAAGCATTCTAGAACTTGCTACTGTGGTTGTGGCCACCCCTGGCGATTTTAACTTTATGAGTTTTTAGTTTCTCACCTCTAAACAATCATCACAAGCTGTCCTAAAAATAGATTTGTATCTTCTTCAAGAAGACAAGTAGCAATTTCCCTGAAGCCAAGCTCACTTCTGAGGAGCTATTTTTAAAGAAATAGAGACATATTTAACTTTCTTTTTTACTCTTTCTTGCATAATAAAAGGAATACTTTTAACATCCTTTTCTCTCCCCTCATTACAGGATACAAAGAAAAAGTAGACTTAGGTAAGGTCAAAGTAAATTTGGAAGAGATTTTATCTAAACATTGCCTCCAAATGTCAGCTAGACTTCCATGCACTACATGAACAGTCACGTTTTTCCCAGCTCTAAATGTTCAGTATATGCTAAAGAAGGGAATTTGAAATCTAACAAGGAGCTCCTGGACAAACTCAAACACAAAAAGGAAGCCTGCAGAGGATGGAAGCTAGGTAGCCTGGGAGGAATACAGAGACATTGTCTGAAGAAGAACTGGAAAGTTAGTGAGACCTATTTCAGTTTCTTTTTGCGGTCTCTATTGTACAAAACTTCACCTCAGCCTTTACTAAATTATTGTCTATCAAAAAGGTAGGAATAAGCATCTTCTAGCAGATTTTTTCAGTACCTTCACAATAACTGTTTTTTTTTCAGTTTGCACTAGAAAGAGAGAACATCTTGATCAGAACATAAAAAATCCCAGTAACTACTACTGTTCTTAAGACAAAATCTAAGAACTGAAGCAGCACTACTGATGGGAACTTCCCAGGAAATTCTTCATTAATCTGGGCCCTGCCTGAAAGAGTCCAGTCCAGTACCATGGCAGGTAACACATGTTGGCTACCTGCCTGCTTCTCCAAGTAGTCTTAAAGTTACACTTCTATTCACATCTTGCACTACCCTGTTTGCCTTGAACTTGTAATTACTTTTTGTAACTGTAACGTGTCCTGAGTAAACTTTTGAAAAAGATTTTCTATTCATAATCAGTGTCAGAATTTTAATTGCAATATATTCACTTAAAAAGGTCAGTTTTCAGTGTCTTTCAGAAAGTGCTGTTTTCTGTTCTCCTCGCATATTTGCATTTCATTCATTTGCTAAAATCATTCTGCATGCATAATAAATACCTGCAGGAAGCAGTTTTCCTTGGCATTCTAGATTAGAATACAGCCTCATGACTGTTATTTACTTTTTAATTACAGAAGAACAAGTTAGAACAGGGCAACTGGTAAATGAACCTATACCTGATGTCAGTTTAAAAACCAAGGCAAATCCTTGCTTACATGCCAATTAAGCTCCCCGTTTATGATAACCTGATCTCAGGCTTAATAAAGTTAATAGAATGAGAAAAAACTGTTTTGTTGTACAGGCAGGTTATTGAAAACAACTTTTGAAGTGTGCACACTTCTTCGTTTGCTGAAAATGTCACAGTGGTCAAGGTCTACTTCAGCAGGAATGTATTGATTTGAAATGCATCAACATTACCCCTGGGGCCTCATTCTGCACAGACCTATGGCCCTAGCAAGGATAACTTTCACTAAACTTAAAAAAAATACACTTTAATACGGATTCCTTAGTAACAAATGGGAAGACATTGCCTCTATGTGGGAAGGAAAAGACTGCACTGCTCAAAAAACAAAACAATAATGACCATATGATACCTAAACAATTTTCAGTAAATGCATCTGTAATAAAGTTCTACTGTTTGAAGGCTACTTTTCAGTTACAGTACTAAGCAATTTCTCATTACTGTGATTAGCAGATCCATAAGGCAGCACAAATCATCATTGCTTTTAGCATTAGGAAACTATTTTCTTTAAAAAGTTGCTTATAGTTGAACAACTATTCCAATATTTTAAGAAAAAAAACAGTCTTGGGAACTGATTTTGAGGAAGATTTCCGTTAATATTCTTCCAGATTTTTGGGTTTTGTTTGTGTTTTCTGTTTGATAGAGTTAATTTTCTTCATAGCAGCTAGTATGGGACTGTGTTTTGGATTTGTGCTGGAAACACAGAGATGTTTTTGTTATTGCTGAGCAGTTCTTACACAGGGTCAAGGCCTTTTCTGCTCCTCACTCCATCAGTGAGGAGGCTGGGGGTGCACAAGGAGTTAGGTGGGGATGTAGCCAGGACTGCTGACCCCAACTGACCCAAGGGATATTCCATACCAAAGGGCATTGTGCTCAGTATATAAACCAGGGGGACATCCAGAGGGATGCCATTTGTCTTTCCAAGTCACTGTTACATATGATGCTGTCCTGGAGATGGCTGAACACCTGCCTGCCTGTGGGGAGTGGTGAATGGATTCCTTGCTTTGCTTGCGTGTATCACTTCTGCTTTACCTATTAAACTGTTTTTATCTCAGCCCACAAGTTTTCTCACTTATACTTTTCCAATTCAGGGGGTGGGTGTATAAGGAGGGGTGGGGAGGTGGTGGTGAGCAAGCAGCTCTGTGGGGCTCAGTTGTCAGCTGTGGTTAAACCGTAACAATGTTTTTAGCTAGGTTTGTAATAACATTGTACAATTTATATTTCAATTATTTCAAGTCCTAAAACAAATTTAGCCAACTGTACTGATATCATAAAAAAAAAAAAAAACCAACCAGATTTCAGCGCCAGAACCAGAAGTGACCAAGGTTGATCCTAAATTCATTTTGGGATGACAATTATAAAGTCAAACAGGTAACAAAGAAACATCTCTGTGGCACATAAAGATATTCCTCAGACAGTTATTGCTTTTTAGGACCCTTTCAACCTGACCGAAGAAAACTTCTATAACTCATCTTTTCTTATTACAGTCTGCAAGAAACAGAACTTTCTGAAAAGCTTTTGTTTAATTTTAGAGTAAAATCAACTGCATGCCCATATGATAAAGAATCAATGATATTTTATCAAATGGCTTAAAGAATTCTTGGCCAGCTCATGACTGCCATATCAGTATAGGCTCACTTTTATCATACGTTAAATCTCAAATGAAGGGAAGTAATTAGTTCAGACTAAAGTGCTGAATGTCATTCCTTAGCACAACAGCTTACACTACATCCTGTCTAAAACAAATTAAAATAATACAATCCTCCAAAGGATCTTTATTAAGCTTCTTTGTCGTGAGTTTACTTTGCCACTGGGGGTTGGCAAGTCAAGCATGCCATTCCAGCACTTTTCCTACTAAGAAGCTGTACATAATAAAAAGCAATGGCAAATGTCAAGCTGTAATTTGTCCATGGTTTTGAATCCTTTCTACACAGATTCCAAAGTGACCCTGAAACTACTTCTTTTTCCACGATGATTAAACTAATATCACATGGACTGGACAAGTATGGAAGCTGAATTTGACACTGCATTTAAACCAGAACAAACACAGACATCAAAACTTACCGTATTTAGAATATGTAGCCCAAGATAGGTAAACTGAATATAGATTTGAGTATACATTTCCTCATTAATACAGGTCTCTATTTTGTTATACTCGTACAGTCCAACTACCAGTTCTTTGACTTTTCTGCAAAGTTTCTACCTGATATTTTTCTCATCGCTGTAATATTTCACTGACTAAAGAGGTATTTTGTTTCTAGCTTTTGATGGCTCTCTGAAAATCATTTTTTATGTGGTGAAGCTGAGCATTCTGTACTCTCAAGACAAATGTTACTACATTACAGCTCTCACCTCACGGAACATGACACTGAATCATGTCTCTCTAAGTTTAAAATCTAAATTTTCAGACCTGCAAAGTCACACTTTTACCTTTACTGACCATCTGGCAATGTCTAAAAAAACCCCAGCCATATTTCCACTTTCTGTTTGCAGCAAAAATCTATATACTGGATACAGAAGCTTTGTTTCTGCTGCACATTTAGAAGACGAAATGCAGTATGTTTAGAACTTTTTGTATCCTCTAGCAGTGGACTGCACAACCCAGCAATGACCAGCAACTTCAAGTCGAAAGTCTGATTATACAGCTTGCAAAGAGCCACTGAAATAAACATCATAATGCTTAAGTTCATTTACATCTCTACATTTGAAAAGACAAGACAGAACTTTTTCTTCTAAGTATACTCTGCATTAGCATCAGCCTTTTAAACTGCCTTTAAGCACAGTGACTGTACTTGGGTACAAAACTGCGCTAGCATTTGTGGCAGTGTTGTAACTTTTCACTAGTCAATACTTCAGACAGAAATTTATTAACAAAGATCAATTCTGATATATACTGACAAATTATCATGATTTAATTTATGAACTTAACTATGTATACTACTGTTAAACACTTGAGATGGGTGTTAATAGCAAGCATGCAGTAAAAAGAGGCTCACCAACATGATATTCTTTCCCACTAATTTGAGAAATTACTCTTGTGAAGGCAGCAAGTTCTATTAGAAATGAGACACTAGCACCACAGGAAAATATCGTCATTTCACTAAGACAGAGCTTGGTCACCAAACTTGTCCTGCTATTACAGTCAAACAAACTTCCATTTTGCAACAGTTCTACATGTTCTCCTCCTTACTACCTGATTCCCAAACAAACCCTATACTAAAGGAAAGGTAGTTTATGAACTAATTTATTTGTTTATACAAACATAATGCTACACAGCACTTACATGGATAAGTAATACTGCAGGTACTTTTAAAATTAACAGTAATACCTGCTTTTTGAAATAAGAAATCTTCTTCCAAGGAAAAGGAGAGCTGAACGTGCATTCACAGCTATCCAAAGTTACCACTTGTTACTGTTTGGTAACTAGTCCCCACAAAACCTACTTTTAAGGGAAAAGAATTCAAATGTTCTGCCTTTCTCCACCTGAAGTTATCCCAGCCTCAGATTTCAGAGAGTCTAATAATTCCCTCCCTCTTGACAGATTATCTCATTAAATCCATTTGATTGCAATGCACCATAAGGCGTATTCATAAACCAACACTAATTTTTCCATTGCAACATTTTAAAAGGTGAGATTATGTTTAAAGTTGTAGTTTCTTTCTAACTTCTTGTCCATCCTCACATCTATTTGCATTTCTTTGAGCTGCTTTTGACCCATATTAATAACATTTAGAGTAATTTTTATATCCCTCACCATTCCCAAGGCAGTTCCAAACTCCTGTATAAACAGTTCTTAAAAGATTTTGAGCAACTCATGCATAATTGCTTTGGAGAAATAAAGAAAGCCAATCAAACCTCATCCTGGTTCTATAGCTGCTCACATTTAAGCACAATGTGAATCTCCATCTTATTTTTTTCAGTGAATATTGTATTTCAGGAAGACTACAGCATATTCAAACAGACCATCGACATCAATATGAAGGATAACGACTTCCCAAAGGAATTGTAATCCTTGCCTCATTGGCATCCAGCACCATAAACTAATAACCTGTAGAATACAAATAAGCTCCAAGATTTATCATTCCAGGTACCCCATACAATCACCAGCCAATAGGGGAATTTATAGGATTAAGGTTAAGACATTTACAAAATAATATGTATCTCGTAATAAAATTAGCATGGATCTCTGTTTATGTAAAGCACATAGAAGGAAGATGTAACAATGGGGAAAACCTGGAATCATAAGACAACTTTACCAGCAGGAACCTCTAACTATATTCCGCAACAGTCAATGCAAGTGTAACAGCAGCTCAAAGAAATGTGACAGAATTATTGCTGATACTAGCACATACCAGTCTGAATAAGTGGCATATGAATTCTTTTATATGAATATTCGAAAAGGGAAAGTAGGAATATCCGTCAGCCACTAGCACAGAACTTCATTTCCATTATCTTCATCTGCATTAGGGGAGAATGTTAATATATCTTCAAAACAATTAATTCAATACTAATTGGGACTGAGGAAGCTCATTCTATCTTTTATCCTAATACTGGTAGTTAAAAGGTGATTTTAATTGCCAGAGTAATCAGATATAATGAAGAGCAAAACTGTTTCTGATTAAATAACATTTGCATCAGAATTGCTGTTATAGGCTTTTCAGCTCCTAGAAAGCTGTCTTAGTTTCTTTTTTTCTCTCTTGTTCAGATATGCACATGGAGGCTCTGCTGCAAGAATTCTGCAGATGTTAAGTCAGATGGAAGTCGTGAAAGACTACGTACAAACGTACCACAGCTCAGCCTGCAACAGCCCTCAAAAATAGGAAACACTGCTGAAAAACAGCTATAAAGAAAGTTCCATGGAATTAGTGAATGCTAAAGAAGTGAAGGGACTATTTAATCTTTTTCCTAGAGAATTCCTCTCCCATAATAAAGAAGACTGGTTCATGATTTAGACTGTGAAATTTAAGATCTTTAGGTACGTGCATAAGTCACTTGAGTCTTGCAATGTCTCCAGGCCTCACGAGGAAAGCAGCATAACCGAATACTAACAAACAGATGCAGGAGTAACAGCAAAATGAACAGAACCCCAGAAAGGAGCAAATATTCCCATGCTCTACAGGAGCACTGTTCAGAAAGAAGAGAACAGCTGCTGCCAGAACAGCTTCCCATGGCATTGCCTGCACCACAGATGACAGTGACAGACTTTCAGCACTACATAACGGGAAATAAGGATTTATAGTAAGAACTTTTAAAATGGAGGTTTTAATAATAAACAACAGGTCTCACTATAAATTGCTTTAAGGTGTAGTTTTAAATCAATAGGATATGAAATGTACTTCACTAAGAAAAGTTTCAAACTTCTTTGGAAAAAATTATGCAAATAAGAGTAGAATTGCATGACAATATAAAAATTTACTTTTCTCAGCAAAATTCAAGCAATCCTAACAATCTTGATAAGGTTTTTAATGGTAATTTAAATCAGTTGTTAAACGACCACTTTTATATGGATATTCTTCAAAACTTCTTGAACATGTCAGATAGGGAGAAATGGTGTTAACTTCTGAAAATACTTCACAGGAATTGAAGTTTTCCATTAAGATGAACACTATGTAATGCCTCATTCATCAAAATGCTTTTATAGACAGTCACAAAAGTTGCCTTTGACTCAAGCCATTACATAGCCTTTGCTGTTCAAAATACCCCAAATAATGCTGAATTCATTGGCTACCCCTCAAGAAATTATTTCCAATAGAACCACAGACTCAAAAGACTTTAGTTTAATTGAATGCTCATTTTTGTTCAACTGAGAACCCCTTCACCTTTCTGTATGTCTTACTCTGCTTATTTACAACAAATCAGACACACTGATACAGCGAAGTTTCTTGAAGCAGAGACGTACACGTTGGGCAAGTTCCTGCTGTAATATTTTTAGTTTTAAAGGTATACGTTGATTTTGTCCCCTCTCAGCCGATTTTGTTTTGCATGAAATGCACAATGCATTTTGAAATGTGGATTTGCTTTAAGATTTAGAATTAAGTTTGTACGAGGCTGTCCAGTGTAAATCACCTCAAAGTTTCCATGGAGTTGAGAGCTTTCCTATATTTTTACATTCGTCTTTACATATTTTAGCATGTTTAGCAGGATTTATATCAGTTTACACATGGTATTGATGTGGCATCTCAATTACACAGAGCACAAACCACCAAACTGAGTAACCCGGTCTCTACAATATTAGCAACTCTAGGTTACTTCATAACTGGGTACTCAATTCTGGCCGCGCTGCAGTTTTCGCCTTTCTCAGTTACACTAAGAAGCATATATTAAGTGTAATATTTAATTAATTCTAATTCATTTTAATCTGGTTTCTCCAGTGTCAAAAAAAAAAAAAAAAAAAGAAAAAGGTAGCTGCATAACCAGGTAACAGCAAAAAATAATTATTAGGGAACTACACAGTAAAAGGCTGGAAAAATGTAGGAATCCAATTACTCTGATCTGAAAGGCCAGAGCAATGCATTAAAATTTTATTCTTGAAGATACATCCAGTGAAATGACTCAAAGAGTTAGGTTAAAACACCCTTTGGGTGAAAATCACCTTGTCAAAATGACAGCTTGGGAGGACATCTGCCTCCTTCCTCTAAGTGTTTTGTGTCACATCCACTTAACCAAATTTATAAACTATTTATATAAGCAGCAATGAGCATACAGACATAGATGGATCAGCGAAAAATAGCCGGCAAAACCAGTATCAATGTGGTGGAGTCCAGTGAGGATAGACCTATCCTCCTGCCTCTGACCATGGCAATAGAGTTGTGATATGGCTATTTCAATGTATTAGACAATATAATTTACAAGTATAAAACTAACTTTGTGTCACTAGTTTAGAAACATTAAAAATGGGAGTTTTGGTCAATTTGGCCACGTGCAGTTATTTACATATTTGTTAGTTTCAGTAAAAAAGAAATGCAAATGCAAAATTAAATTTTAGTTTTACCTCTTCATAGGAAAAGTCCTTCATGATGAAAAGAAAGATGTTAGCAGGAGACATGTGTCACTGCTAAGCTTGGCCCACTCCTCACCTGCTTAACAAATTAACAGATGGACACAGGTACGCTCTCACCAAGTGGGCTGAAGCAATTTAAGGTGTAACTTTGAGCTGTTTGCTGTAGCCCTTAAACACAGACCAAACAACAGTACCTAAGTGGGCTGCTTCTGCTTTTCAATGGCTAATAAAACACATTAGCTTACACTGTCCTCAGGTAGTTACAATTAATCTCTCTCAATATGTCTTCAAGCACACTGATAGAGAGGAGGGTGATGATGGGACATTTAGGTCGTTCTTACCCCACTCACAGAAAAGTGCCTGTCCATATTACAAAGGACATTTGCTGTCAGGTGACAGATAGTAATTTAAAATTAGTCACAAGGATTAGAAAAGTCTCCATGAACTTAACTTCACAAAATACAGTACATGTATTTATGTATCACCTGTATTTAAATTCTGTATTTTGTTTATAGTTAAACTGAAATTATTAGAACAATCTTTATATGGTATGAAATTAAAGTTTGTCATCCAGACAAAGCCATGGAGTTGTTCACTAAAACTTACACTGCATTAGAGTCCATGCAGTGCCACTGCCACCTTAAGCAAGGCCAAAAATAACAGGATTTACAGTACCACTGCAGAAACCCTTCAAACCAGCCCTGGGGAAGTCACCTGAACACCGACAGAAACCAAGCAAATAAACAGCAAGACTTTAGAGGCTTTGGGGCAAAGTGAAGTACACAAACATAGGAGAATTTTTAAAAGATTCCCACATAAATAATGTGCTTTCTATCATCATATTCAAATTACAGAACATTACTATAAGCTCATTTTTAAAACTCAGAATGCAAAGACTGAAGATTTGGGAAAAACAATTTTATCACAATCACCAAATAGAACAGCAAATCTAATTTACGATTTCTTAAAATATAATTGATAGTAAATATAGAGTGGTTGCAGAAGAACTATTTTACACTTGTATTGTGACACATGTATATATATATCAATACAGATAAACCAGCACTGCTTGCTGAAATCATTGTAAATAGGATTCAGTCTCACAAATTAATGCTGAAATAGATGATACAGGTCTAAGATATATTAACACAAGTGTAACTGTAGGTTCTAGAAAAACATGGTTGCCAAACAGGAAGGGAGGCTTCCAGACTAACATTCCCTGAGGACTGGCTGTCCACACACAAGTCATTTTTTCTGGGAAATGTTCTGATGTGCCAGAAATACATTCTAAATAAATGCAATGCCAAACAGTACCATTACTACTACATGATACTACTTTTGTACTGCTGCATCACCAGCGACAGGAATTCATCCCCGTCCCTTGTTTTTATTGCCCTGTATTTACCTCCACACTCATCCTCTTAAATGCTGGAATGGGTCTGTTTGCTTGGTCTAATATTTCTCCAGTATTTTTAATCCTCGTATAAACTGACGTTACAGATTCTGTATATATGCCTTTGAAAGGCATCCAATCAATCCCATCCAATCAATCTCCAGCATTGCACTATGTTAGTCTGCCATAATGACATGGTTTGCTGCAACATCATCCTTACACAAAGTTAATACATCATCACCTCTTCCATAAAGTTCATCATAACAAAAAAACAAACAGCATTTTTTCCATGACTATGTAATTGTTCAGTAGATAAATAGAACAAGTGTTTTACACCTGGCACAGATCAGCAGATCTCATGGAAATGGAACAAAAAATTGCAGCCTCAAGTCATCTCTTAAGCAATGCAATGTACAGTTGTACCACCTCTACTTGCCCTCTGGAGTCAGAAGTAAATAATGAAGCCTGAATTTTACAACCTTCTGAAAACCTGCACAGCATCAGAATCAGGACCACCCAATTCCTCCTACTGTCTTACACTGCTCTCTTTTAGAGTGGCCTCATACAAAATACAATATTCTCACAGCTGACAAGATGAACACATTGCTTTTTATCATGCTGAAATGTCACTCTGTACTTAGGCTCTAAGCTCAACCATGTTTTTCAGCTCTTAATAGGACTGTTGGGAGAACATTCATTATAAGATGGAGCTTCCAAGGCCAAAAAGAAAGGCTGTAATTGCCACAATAGCTTGATTATAGAGATGTTTACAGAATGAAATTAACAACAGAGCAGGGAAGACACTTCTTAGAATTAATCCATATGAAAAAAAAAATCAATTAACTGTTGCAAATGAAAACAATCCAATAATGCCCAGCAAAACACCTTGAAAGGAACATTACACATATCACGTGGCACATACAGAATGACACAATCAGGTAGGATAAAACAAAACTGAACTTTTCACTGAAAAAAAAATTATTTTCAGCTTTCAAAACAGACAGCAAGTATTTTTCATACTGAGCAGGAACAGCCTTCGGTTAGTTACTCCTTACTTTCTTTTTCCTCTTAGCAAATCTATCTACTAAAAGTGATGCCTTACCTTTGTTCATATCAATCAACTGCTGCTTCTTCTTCTGTCGCTCCAGTTTCTCTTGTTCAGCCTTCTCTTTTGCCAATTTGGCTCTCCTTGTTTTCTCCTCCATTTCTTTTCTTTTGTTGTTTTCTTTTAACGCCTCCTGCATTAGATAAAATGAGCATGGGTGTGTTATATACTGGGGAAAACCAGAAAAATTGACACAAGTAACCTTGCTTGCACAGACCCTATGATTACATCCTATGAAGGGAGGAAGAAACCAGGGACTGGCACTCAATACTTCAAGCATCTTTAGAAATCTTAGAGGGAGCATCACTTACCACACTACCTTATACATAAGCATTATTAGATAATTAGAAAAATGAAAATTGAAATAGCTATGGCAAATGAAGAAATTCCAAGTTTTTCAGCAGCAAAATGTTTGTGGCTGGTTTTCATTTGTTCTTTTTTCGTTTGGTTTGGTTTATTTTCGCTATTAAGACTGCAAACCTAGCTTAAATCTGCATCTTGCTGTTAGGAGGGATGAGTGGGGATGAAGCCCAAATTCCCACTACAACGAACTTTAATTACAAGCAATCAAAGCTCAGTTACTAACATTTAAGCTACAAATATTTGTGTTGAAACAGCCAAAGCAGTCTGGATCATGTAAGTACACAAAGTACATCAAAAGTAATGGAAAACAGTTTAATTCATAGGTTAAAACTCTAAATCTAAAGTCTCCAAGTCAATAGGTTGCACAAACTACCAAACTAAAACCTACCCATGTAAGAGAATATACTCAGCTTAAAACAAACACACACACACACACAAAACCCACCACAAAACAACCACTTCCCATGATCTTGTCTCGATCCGGTCCAGAAGACACCTTTCTTTTCCAAAGGGGGTTGATCCTGATTTCTTGCTGTGGTGGGCTGACCCACTCAGCCACACTCTCAGTCACTCATCCTCCTCAGTACAGCCAGGAGACAATAAGACTGACATCTCAAACAAGAATGGGGTTTGCAGTCAGTCCGTTACAGCTCCTGCCACGCTTTCCCCCTCACACTTTCCACCTGCTCCACTGTGGGTCCTCCATGAGGACACAAATGCCCCAGTGTGGTCTCCTCATGGCCGCAGGGAGCCCCTGCTCTGAGCTCCCCCTCCTCTCCTGTGGATGAAAGGAGCTGCTCCTCACCCTTGGTCCTTCTCACCCCTCACTGATGTTGCCCTTTGCTACACAGGTTTCCACAGAGGCACCAGGAGCTCAGCGCTGCCCTGCGGTAGGGCTGTGGTGGGGCTGGCCGGAACCGGTTGGATCCGGCTGTGTCCGGCACAGCGCAGGCCCGGCCTCTCCTCAGCGGAGGCCCTGCCGCCAAGCAGCCGGACAAGCAAACCCATCTCAGCCACTCATCCCTTGTGCTCGCAAAGACCTTCGTAACTCCTTTACACTCCCAAAATGAGAAATATCTGAAGAACTCCACTGAAATCCATCCTGATGGAGTTTCACCTGATGCCACAGACAGACATGATAAATGGTAGGGATAACTTTCTTATTTATATTCACAACAGCTACACATTGATTGCTCCCTTTCCAACTCACAGTATACTAACAACCTCTGCCTACGAGTACTGCAGGTCTGGGCTTTAGGTGATTTTGGGAGGCTCAGCACAAGTCCAACAAGTATTATTAATAGTAAAGAACATACTGGATCCAAAACCAAGCAGAACTAACACAGCACTTGTTCATTAATGATGTTTCAGCTCAAAAAGCTGAACAGTCGAGACTTACTAAGCACAGGGCATATAAATGTTTTCATATCAATGTTCACCTTATTTCCTATGCAATTTAATAATGCCTTAAACACAAGGAAAATCATTTATGTTCATAAATACAAAGGCAGAAGGATCTTACCCCTCTACTCTGCTCCTGTGAGACCTCACTTGGAGTACTGTATGCAGTTCTGGTGTCCTCAACATAAAAAGGACATGGAACTGTTGAAACAAGCCCAGAAGGGCCACAAGGATGATCAGGGGACTGGAGCACCTCCCATGTGAAGACAGGCTGAGGAAGTCAGGGCTGTTCAGCCTGGAGAAGAGAAGGCTGCGTGGAGACCTCAGAGCAGCCTTCCAGTATCTGAAGGGGGCTATAGGGATGCTGGAGAGGGACTCTTCATTAGGGACTGTAGTGATAGGACAAGGGGTAATGTGTTAAAACTTAAACAGGGGAAGTTTAGATTGGATATAAGGAGGAAATTCTTTCCTGTTAGGGTGGTGAGGCACTGGAATGGGTTGCCCGAGGAGGTTGTGAATGCTCCATCCCTGGCAGTGTTCAAGGCCAGGTTGGTCAAAGCCTTGGGTGCCATGGTTTAGTGTGAGGTGTCCCTGCCCATGGCAGGGGGGTTGGAACTGGATGATCTTAAGGTCCTTTCCAACCCTAGCTATTCCATGATTCTATGATTCTTTGTGGATGTTTTCATAAATATCCAAGACAATAAAACACTTATTACTGCACAAGTAAAATTTCCTTAATAAATCTGGGGCAGACTTTATTACAGAGTTCTATGTAATTCCTCAGAAATGATGTTTCAAATGTTTCTAAATGAAAATGACCACTCGTCTTACTGTGTAGGTGGTAGGAAGACAACTGTAGCTTCCGAAAGAAAATCCTACCTAAATGATCTTCCAGTTTTAAGATTTAGATCAATTATATCAGGATTTGTTAATCCAACATACCCAAATGCTTCCAAAGACAGAATATTCACTCAAGCAAAGGACAGCATACTTCAGCATGCACATACCATTTCAAGAGTTTACTGAGGTAAAATACTACATATAGCCCCTTCTTTAATAGCTGATACTGCTTTGCAGTATACCACAGTCACCAGTGATGTTACTCGTGAACGCACCTGAAAATTGGATCAAGAACTGCATTTGCTGTACCATCACATAACCAATCGCACTTGGAAACACCTTTTCTTTCAGAGAAGATTAAAGAGAATAAAAGGACAAAATCAATGTTTTATACTTTTTGATTCTGGACAGTTCTGTCTCTGCACATTCAATCACACTTGACAGAGATTTCATTTTACTGCAGCTTCACAGGCTGTAATGAAAGCAAATGCTCACAATCTTATGAGAGAAAGCAAATAAGAAATGTCATGGCTGAACTAGTAGCCCACCAGCCATTGACATACTATGATTAGATCATAGATTCTGTCACGTTTTCTAACAGGAAGACTACAGCAGACTGAACTAAACAAGCTCTAAAGTTCCTGTATATGGAAATTCACTTTGAATCGGTCCCTACAACTGCAAGCTGAAGGGAGATTATATGAAAATACAGATCGAAGTTCATAAAATGTGCTGGCTACTAGTGATGATTCAAACAAAAAAACATTCAAAATAAAGGTTTAATCTTCCTGAAAAACAGCAAGATAACAAAATACTGATAACTGTTCATGAGAGTGCCTATCTTCATCTATCCACACCCCTCCCTTTATACACATGCATAGCAGATGGGCCATTCTTATTTCTTCAAAATGTGCATTTCCTCCTATTTTATTTCCTTCTAGGATATAAATGCTTTAGAGTATCTTCACATATAGTCTCTTTCCAGAGACTGTAAAGAGAGAGTCAAGGACAGCAGAGAACTAACAGTGCAATGCAGCACTGTACATACAGCATCAAAAGCATTTTGATAACAACATAAAAGGGTTACTCTAGAGAAAAATATATGTCCACTTGCTGTAGTACTCTGGTAACTGCTTGGTAACAGCTCTAGTATTTCTGGTTATTTAGTGCATTCTTTAGTGCCATCCCAAATTCTCTTGAACCTCCTACCCATCCTAATAGTTTTATGCCATGTTCCTTGAAATTTAACATATCTTTTCATCTACATTCCAATTCAAAATGAATACTGTGGGGAAAAACAAACGAAACAAAAGAAACAACAACAAACAATCCACTAACAATCAAGGATGATGCATTTGAATCATCACCACTGTTTAATGTATGCAATCCCTTTCCTGCGTAAAGTACCTCAGAAGCAAACCACCTGAATGTGCTTGTTGGTTATTACTCTCCATCAGGCAGTCTGACTCTTAACCATTTTGTATTTGTTATATCATTTACTGCTGTACATTTAGTCATACTTGGATGAAAGCCTGAAATAAATAATTTGTAAGAAACAGGCCCAGTTGTTTCCAAGTTATGTGCTGAATGCAAAATAAAGATTCATATGTATTTATAAAGATGCTTTATATTTGAATTAATATTATTAATAAATTGGATCATAGTTTTTCCAAGCTGATTAAAGATGACCGTAAAGAAAGATATAGAGAATTTTGATTCAAGATGTACAGTGGCTTCTACAACATTTGCTCTGCCTGAATTACACCACCAATCCCTTAAGTTTAATTTTGCACTGTTTTACTGGAAAGGATTATTTTTCCATCTCATGTGGCTTCATTATTTACGATTTCCTCACTTCCTACACCTCCACACTGTGGAGGAGCCTAATATTTCATAATTCAAAGGTGACATGATTCTGTGCCTGCCATGCAGTAGCGTTATTTGGGTTCTACCAACCTAAAGTTAAAAGAAATCTGGACATCGTCTCATGCTTTCACCTCTTCTTCTTGAGCATACTTTTATACTCCTCGATACCTATTCTACTCCAAACTTCTGTGTTTCAGTGGACTTCTTTTAATACAGAACAGTGCTATTTCAGATTATTAAGTTATATTCAAGTATCATATATCAGTGATGGCCTTTCTGTGTAGTTCTGCAGGCTAAATTACAAAAAAAAGGTGGAGATCAGTTTGAATACTGAAAAAAAATAGCTCTGAAATTGGCATTGCTTTTAAAGGGGAGGGGGAGGAATCAGCAATTTTGTTTGCAATGTAGCTTAACAATGACAAAGTACATAATGGTGTTCATAGGTATACACTGCACAACTATATTTATTCCCTAGTTAAAGAATAAAACCAAACTAATACAACAGTTACAAATCCGAGAAATGTCACACAGCAAGAGGCAATCCACAGTTAAGAGTAAAAGCCTTCCCAGTGGCTTTGCAAAACATTCTGAGAAGTATTCATCTAGATTCTGTCTTTCAAAACACGCAAGTGCATGCAAGAACTGCAATCATTTTCAAGTGAATCTCAAAGACAGAAACATTTTAATGTAAAAAAACCCCTTTTTTTGATGTGCTATTCATCACGCTCTGTTTTTGCTCGGTGCATAACAGCATGCAGTTTTGCTAATTCAACTGCAAATCAAAAACTTTAAGAATTGTGGTCTTGGGGGTTTCCTATTAACAAAAAAAACAAACCTAAATTATTGTCTCTCCTAGCAGAGGAACAGATTCAGCAAGGAATATTACCTCTTGTTAAGAGAGGTAGTTGAAGGGGCATATAGCTTGATGTTCCCCCCTGTGTTTATTAGGATTCACTGAAGTACTCGGGATTGCCAGTTTATAGCTCAGCTTCCCTAAGAAGCAGATAAAAATTTAATGTGTATCTCATTCTGTTTGTATCTTAAGTTTTGACAGAAACAGATATTCACACACCAACCTGATTGTAAATAGACTCTCAAAGGTAAATTATTAAAAACAAGAAGAAAGAAAACCTGTAATGCACAAACCTCCTTGGATATTAAAGATGCAGTTGGCTACAAAGCGGTCATGCACCAATAATGAAGGCTGCCTGCGATAGCTCATGCCTTCCCTAAATTTGCCCTGCAGCTGCAAAATATGTGAACTGAAGTTCCAGTAAAAATAAAATATAATCTTTTTCAGTCATAACTCATTAGGAACAACAAACCCAGATTAACTGGAAATTAATCTACAGAAATAGAGTTAAAATCCAGCAGATTGAGCAATCAGTTTACATGTACAAAAGATCTTCCATGAGTATTCCCTGGAGAATAACATACTCAAATACATTGCTATCCTTACAAAAATAATGGAAAAGAGATGCAGTGAGCTGGTATTAAACAAGTGCAGACAAATTCAATTTCCTGATGGGTGGTTATGAAATAGTAAGCAGAAAAGATGGGGTTTGGGATACTGCCCCATGGCTCATGCATCATGAACCACCATCATGAACCACTACATCTGACATGAAACGTCTCTGGCATGCCATTACAGATGAGGGGTTTTGGCAAGTGTAGCTGCTGTTGTATATTCAGGTAGGGAGAAGGGGGTTGTTGCCATTTATCAGCTGTGTCGCAAAACCACTTGAAACTGCCTAGCACCTTAAGGTAAAGAGGCGTTGGGGTTTACTGAACCAAATTTAAAGCTACGCAAGAAAAGCTATATGTCTTAATTACTTAACAGTGTACATTTGAATAATTACTAAAACTGCCCAACGTGGACAGATTTGGGATTGGTTTAGTATCTTCTTTAAATCAATATTTGGATAGCCAAATAAACATGCATGCCTAATTCAGGTTATTCCTGAAAGACACAGAGCTGAAATAAAACACACATATTAACAAAACTGTATTATTGGCATTACAATAAAAACCCATACACAAAAACCCCCAGCAAAACAAATGTTAGTTGTTTTGGGTTCAATCTGAGAAGAGAAACCAAAGACCAAAGCAGATAAACCCTTGCTTTGTTCACAAAGTGGTCTGTTGGACCAAGGACAAAATCAGTGTGCTGGCACATGAAGCCTTGTGTCATCATGCTAGCACAACCCCTTAGATTTTTTAACAAAAAGTCACTTTAAAGTAAATCTCTAAAGTCTGTTCCCATAAAACCCTAAATCCAGTAGAAAAAGTGAACTTCTTTTAAGCAGCAGAACCCTGAATACATGTTAGAATCATAGAATGGAATAGTTAGGGTTCGAAAGGACCTTAAGATCATCTAGTTCCAAAACCCCTGCCATGGGCAGGGACACCTCACACTAAACCATCTCACCCAAGGCTTTGTCCAACCTGGCCCTGAACACCACCAGGGATGGAGCATTCACAACTTCCCTGGGCAACCCATTCCAGTGCCTCACCACCCTTACAGTAAAGAACTTCTTCCTTATATCCAATCTAAACCTCCCCTGTTTCAGTTTGAACCCATTACCCCTTGTCCTATCACTACAGTTCCTAATGAAAAGTCCCTCCCCAGCATCCCTATAGGTCCCCTTCAGATACTGGAAGGCTGCTATGAGGTCTCCCAGCAGCGTTCTCCAGGCTAAACAGCCCCAACTTTCTCAGCCTATCTTTTCTCAGCCTATCCGGTTGAAAGGTTTCAAAGCTTCTGGCTAGAAATTCTTGACAAATTTCAATAAAGGCTGTGGGAATTGCCCACAATATTGTGTATATTGATATAAAATATTTAAATAACAAAATAAACTGCCTGGGTTTTGCATGCTTCCTTCAGGACAGGGCTGATGGACTGTCAGGAGAAAATGTCCTAGAGGCTGTGTGGCATTATACTCCAAAGAAATGATGTATGTAAAAAAACCCAACATTGAAGGGATACACTTTTCCATCTGCAATTTTTTTCTTGAGGTTTCCTACACCTCCTACTTCATGCTTCATACTATATTTTGACAGGATAATCCAATTCTATTAGCTTGCTTTGGATGTTCCTGAACTAAGCAAGTAAATATGAATTTAAGGAAGTGAATGAGCTATAATTTACTACAACATCAGCAAGCTAATTGAAGGTGCAATAATGCAGTGATCGCTCTGAAATCACAATTAAGACAAACATGGATTCAAATTATCAAATTATCTTAATATGATATATGAACAAACAGAATGATAAGACTGTGACTACATGGAACATCCCTGTGGAGATTATAGAAAGAAGTCAGGTTCCTTCTAAACCACGAGTGCATTTTAGAGATAGGTTAGGTGCAGATGGAAGCATCTGCAGCCTGTAAATATCTTCTATGGAAGAGTCTGCTTTAGACTTGAACTCTTGCCAAGGGGAGCCACTTAGAGCAGGTAGTAAAGACTACTAGTTTACAAGGATTCTTCAACACCTGGGTTAGATTCACAGGTTAGGTATTGTGATAGTCAAAATCTCAAAACTAAGCCAAGTGCAATAAGGATTAAAATCTTCATTTAAATACTGTAACTTCTAAGATAATGCCTGGGAATAATGACATTGCTCAGTTGGACTCACTGCCACCAGCACCAAACAGAGGCTGTTTAAAACTATCAAATGGAAACTTCTAAAGAAAACTCCTAACCCTTTCCCTTTTCAAGATGAGGAATCTTAATGTTGGTTTTGTCTAGATCATGTTTGCCATTTTACAGGACAACCACTCCACCACAGAAACAAGTCAGACTTGTTAGAAAAAAAAAACAACCCTATCTGTACTGCCTATTTTTACACTTGCCTATATTTATGTGCTTGCAAAGGCAGTGTACTGCAATTCAGTTCCATTTCTTCATTATTTATTTTTACATCTTTTGCATATTTTCCAAGAGAAATGTCATCCTTACCTTCTGCACCATGAATAGAGTAGCTACTTATCTACCAGCACTAACAGCTTGTTAATAGAGTTGATGAGTTACTCCTCTTAGGTGAATTCTTTTGCTTCTGATTCCATTACTTTTAAACTTTCCTAGCCTACATCTAACTGCTGAATCGTTCATGAAAAAAAATCATCTCCTCAGCACTAGCTGGATGCATACACTCAGATAAGAAGAGATTGCTTACAAAAGGGTCTTTGTATGGGGTTTTGGGCAGGGGGTTGGAAGGGCTCGCTATATATTTCCTGTTAATAAGCACAATGTTTCACTTTTGATACTACCTCTTGGGAAATTTTGCCGGAGAAAATACTTCTTGCTCATTATTCTATATTTTTTCATAGCTTCCTGCTAGCTAGAAACTGTTATCTTTCAGACCACATTAAAGAACTGTTACTTTATAGGCAGAAGGGAGAAAGTGTATTCCCAGACAAATAACCAGGGAAAACAATGAATACAGCCTTTCTTCTAAACCACCCCTGAATTACAAACCCAATTTATGAGTTTGAAAGCTGAGAATTTACCTCGACCATGTATTGCATTTCATAGTAAATCACATGTTTATTATGTATTAACTTAGGTATTGTATATTCACTGATTTACAGTATTGTAGCAAATGACCTGCTGTATTCAAAGGACATTTCTAAATAGCCATACAAAACATACCTGAGTCACGGAGCTTAAAATTTACTTTGTACCAAGTTCCAAACAAACAAATATTATTAAAGAAGTAAAGGTCTTACAAGTACTTTTATACTCAAAATGCTGAATCCACTGTGGTGGAAGATTTTCCTTATGAAGGCAACATAACAAATGTTCTATTTCTTGTCTGGTACAGGGCATTAATCTTATAAAATCTTGAAAGACCAGGGTAGTGGTCATCCAATAACAAGTGCTCCATTTACTAATCATATGTCTTCTCATTTCAGGTAGATGTTCACTTTCTACGTCTCATATTACAGGGTTATGATAAAATATCTCAGCCACACAGTAACTATCAATCAATAGCCCCTGTTGATACAAAAGGGCAGTTTATTTCACAGGTGTTTTACAAGAACCCATCTCTCATACTGAGAGTTGATGAGTTACTCACATGTGCTTAAATATTTACTTATACTAGAATACAACCTTTTCTCCCTAAGTACATTTATAATGCAATTTAAAGATGTAATTCCTTACCCGAAGAGCTGCATTAACACAGACATGAGGAAAGCAGTCACCACTGATAAAACTGTCTACCAGATACAAAAAAAATATCACTGAAGGAAAAAGCTTCTCTGCATTTCATAACAACCATGTCCATAAATGCCTGTTACTGCCTCAAATTTATCTATTATAGGCATTATTACAACAACGGTTTTTAGACTCTAAATTCACCTCTAAGAATACCTGCATTAAAGGGGAGTGCTAACAAAATCAGAAATGTTTAAGAGCTGTATAAGGAAAGAACATTTCCTATCTAATGCTGAAGTATGTATTTCATACAAGTTCCACAAAGCACACAAGCTGATTAGAAGGATCTTTATGTCCATTTGCAAATGTAGGCATGACAGATCTGGTGGATATTTTTAAACACATCAGCACCTAACAGAAACAAACATTCCCAAAGCGACAAAGTAAAAACATTTCAGATCATTTGATATAAACCCTGTGAGAGAGCAGGTTAAAGTGGAGAACCAAACCAGAAAACATCAAACTGGACTCTTGCTTCAGGCAACTGATTAAGCACTATTTAATAAGAGCCAGAAACAAACCAAAATGTATCAGGTAGTCACTGTCTTTAAGGACAATAGAAATTTGTGTTTACTTTCAATGAAAGAAAGGACTAAATCAATAAAATCTAAAATAACATTTCTTCTTCAAAACAGTACTAAGTATAAAAAGCATATTATTATTCTTCAGTGGATGCTTTTTTTTGCAAAGAGGGAAAAAAAAAGCAACCCCAAAAAACCCCACTGCTACTTCTGTTTGGATTTCTGTGCAACCATCACAGAGAAGAATAAACCTTCCCTCCTCTCCCCTCCAGGCTTGATTTGGAATCATGTTCCATGTGCAAAGGGACTTCATGCTCAAGTGTTTTATTTAGTTCTTGTGATATGCCTTGAATACAATGAGGTTAACAAGACAGTACAGACATGTGGGAACCATGAGGACTGTAAGAGGTAGAGGGATAAAGTGATGCAAACTTTATTTTGTTGTCTTACTACCCCATTGGCTCTAATTACATTTCCTGCAAAAATAGTTAGAAAAGCCTGGGGATAAAATGGGAGCAGATAAAAAAGTTAATAAACTGTTTCTTCTACCTGCAGCTCCAGGTTGGTTCACTACATTGCAGCTCAAACAACTTAAATGGCCAACAAGGAATATTTGGTTAGATGACTGGCTCGAGGTCCTGTGAGTATATTTGGCTACTGACCATCAAATGATGAGCAGTTTTAAAGGTGTCACTTAGGCTGTGAATTCCTAACTATGTGGAGCTTTTTTCTTCCTCCTAACATCACACAACAGCCACAAAAATCTCTCACACGAAGGTGGACAGATGTTGATAAAAAACTAAGTACAAAAGATGGATTTGGTACTTAAGAAACTTGGTATCTGGGCAGTTTTAAAGATACAACCAACAACAAAATGCGATCAAAGAAGCCAATTCCTGGGGTAACTGTCTACTGCTGGGAAGAGTATAGAAAGTGTTCCCACTGCAATCAGTGCCTCTGACACAAAGAAACCGAAAACAGCTAGTGCACCATTAGCCCACACTGCTAACTTGTAATTTCCTTTACTCCTCTTGTTTAGGGATAACACAATACCAACTTATTTATATGGAAAATTTTGCTGGAAAACAACTTGAAGACAATCTACTGCACCCACAGGAATATCACTGTATTGCTGATACATTTCGATCAGAGGAATGAAGGATGAAAAAACAACATGACTGCTCCAGAAAATGTTTTTTCTCATAGACTCTGCATGGTCTCATTCAGCCTAACAACTTCTGAATGCTGAGACCATGTGGAGGTGCATTTATTAAATACTGTTTCTGTCCAACTTGCAAAAGGCAAGCAATTAGAAGAGATAATGCATACATATGGTTTCTTATTTCAAGGCATTATTTCCCATTTGATATATGGCACTTCCTCTAATGATAAAACTCTTTAATGTGAGTTTTCAAAGCACCAGCTGTTTACTTAACATTAAAATAGCTCGATATGAGCATTTTAAGACAAACACATCTGCAAACATATTTTCATATAGATGTACACATACATATACAAACACACACAGGTAATTTTCTCATGAACTGGGATGTGCCATTCAGAATATATTTCTGATTAAATTCTTGTAGATTCAGTTTTTAAAACATTCATTTAAATTCCAACTTTTTCAAATAGCTGAATTGCATTACTTTATAACATATTAGCTGCAAATGAAAGGAAGAAAAATTATCATTACAATCAATCTATTTAGTTGGTATTCTCACTTTCACATGGCAGAATCTTACACAGAATCACAGGTTAAGCAAAAGAAACTACAAGTAATAGCTCTTGTACAAAGGTAATGGAAGTCAGGTGAAGATTTCCTTAAGGATTGAATTCTAAGTGCTCGCAAAGGCCAATTATCTCAAACTACATACACTGTAGTTTCAATTAAAATATGATGTGTATATGGAAGAGCATTGTTTGTAACTGACCTTCAAGGGAAACCTCAAAGCACAAGTATCACCTTTCCATGACACTGAGGAGGAGGTGCAGGGGCTGGCTGGGCTGAACAGACATCTCCTGAAGGAGCTCTGACACAAGCCAGAAACATGGAAAAGCAGAAGGATGGCTAAACTATGCAGGAGGAACACTGCCCAGAGAGAGAAGCAATGAAGAAAGTGAAAGCTCAGATGGAAATAAAACTGGGAAGAGATGTGAAAAATCAATGAGGAATGCTGCTACAGCTACAAGAACAAAGCAAGATTAAGAAAAAGTCTGCTGCTGAATGGAGCATGGAACCTAACCTCAAAAGAGGCTGAGGTGTTCTGCACTGCCTTCATCTCAACCTTTGCCATGACTGTTTCACAGGCAGTTCAGGCAATTGACTGATGTCATTGCAAGGCCTCTATTTCATGAGGATGTTGTGGGACTCAAGGGACCTCTCTGGTGCCTGGGAAAGGCAAATATATTCTCATCTTCAAAAGAAAAAGGAAAGCTTTGTGAACTACACACTAGCCAGCTATTGCTTCTGTTTTCAAGGAGATCACGGAGGAATTCCTTCTAGAAGCCATTTCCAGGTACATAAAAAGCAGGAAGGACACATGAAACAGCCACATTGGATTTACCTGACAAACCTGACTGCCTTCTCTAATAAGACAGGCTTTGTGGATGAGGGGAAGGCAGAGGTTATCACTTAGTTTGGTTTTAGCAAAGCCTTCTATACAGTCTCCCACAGTCACTGTATCTTCATACATGGAGATACTCAAATCTCATGTGAACACAGCCCCATGCAGCTCAGACTAACTTTCACACTAGTCCTGCTTTGCGCAGGATTTCTACTCAATGACCCTGAGTGCCTTCTGCCAACCTATTTTATGATTTTATGGTTTGTCCCATCATCATACATGTTCACACCAGAAATGTTAGCAATAAAACCAGAAGCAACAATCCTAAAAGCTTCTGAACTTCTAAGCTAAAAGTGAGTAGCAGAACAAACAAGCTTTATCAATAGACAGGCATTAGCAATAACAGAGAATGACAAACAAGTCATCAATACTTCACGAATATCTAGAACTGTACTTCAGTCATTTAATATCAAAATAAAATCCATTAATGGGACCACTTAGAACAAGCCTGCAGGCATTGCAATAGTCTGAACTGGACAAAATTGAGATGCATGCTCGCGGGAATACTGGGAGCTGCTGTACATGCTCAGCCTTTTCTGACTGCATCTGAATTCTAATCAGTAGTTATGTCCCTTTTTACAGCAACTTCCACAGATTAAATGAGTTTCAGGGTCTTTTTCCTTTTGGGAAACTTCTTACAAGCATCAAGATGTTGCAGAAGACCTTAATTCTTTTTAGTAATTTTTGCTTCTAGAAAAAACCCCAACCACAAAAATCCCCCAAGCCACCACAAAAAAACCCAAACAAACCAACCAACCCCACACCACCCAAAACAGCCCAACCAGTGTCTGCTGAGCTTTTAATACTTGCCCGAGGCCTTCCTCAAGTGTCTGGAAAAAATTAAATCCCTAACAAGAGCCTTTATGCCACTAAAGTCTACAAGGCTCTGTTCTAGTGAATAAAATAAGCCAAGAAATTCCCCAAAGACCCAATTACAATTACTACTACTACCACTGTATATATCGAAACAACTGAATTGACTGAAAGTACAAATAATGCCCGAGACCTGACGCTGTGGAGTACAGTAAAAACTCCAAAAGCAGAAAGACCCCTGGCTCCTGAAACACCCTGTGGGTTGTTGTGGGGAGTGAAGGTGAGAAGATTTGCATGAAAAAGAGTTTGGGAATGAACTCTGAGGCCTTGGTGCTTGACAAGCCCTGGGGCGATGGTTGAAGGACAGGGAAGGTAAACAAGCCTTGGGAGGATGGGCCAGGATGTAGCTGTGGAGGGAATCTCAGTTGGAGTCCAGAGGATGTGTGGGTTGTGAGAGGGTCTGCAACGTTCTGATTGGACTATTTACCTGGAGAGTTTTACAGGGGCCAGTGAGATTGAACGTTGTATGTATGTGCAGGTTGGGAAAGTACCGAACAAGGGGATAAAAAGGGCTTAGTGGTAACAAACGAGGATTTGAGTCTCTGCATCAACTTGAGGCCGGGTTGTGAAATGCCACAGATTGTGACCTTTGCTGGGAGAAGCATCTATAATGATGCCCGCTTAACACGGAAGGCATTTAATGTCAATTAGGTAATAATACAATATGTCTTACAGTGCATTAATTTATTAAGCGTATTTACACCACAGCATGAACGGTTTTGATGAGACGTTATCAGAACGTGACAATCTCATACCAAGGATTATAAGAATGCGTATGTGAGGTTACTGTGATCCCCAGTTAACAAGTGACTTCTAGTTCATTACTAACTACATAGTGCCTACCAGGAAGCCGCACTCTTGATTTGTCCATAGCTACTCCTTGTATCAAAACTTTAAAAACAAAGTCCATGAAAACAGATTTAGTATACAACAAATATAAAAGATTAATTACATTTGAAAAGAGCAGAGTAGCTGCATTCTGCTGAAAATATCCCAAGCCTGCTTGCTCCAAATCAAATCTAGCAGAAGTACTTAGCTACAGAGGACCTTTTAATTGTGCCGACAACTCTAATAACAGCCCCTTCTCCTCCTATTAAATAACAATAATAAGAAAACCAAGGCAAGTCTGCTGTCTGATACTGTCTAATACTCAGCAGAACACAGGTATTTGTGCACTTACATATAAAGAGCAAAGTAAAGGAGGTTCTGGCAAACAAAACCCAGGTGGTATTTCTCAGTATAAATGATTAGAGCGGTTCACACCACTGTTCCATATCCACAGAGAAGTATTTGCAAAAGTAAAATGCACATATATGAACAGAGCATTAACCAGAGGATTATGCGTAAATAATAAATAACAGTACTTTGCATGCTTAAATCTCACAGAATTCCTTTTGCCTTAACCAGTGATCAATAAACACAGAGAAATGCAGTCAGCTAGACTGCATTTCATCTCCTTATCAAAATGATGAGCAACACCCAATCAGTTATACCCACACAAAAACACTGAAAAGAATGAGTGTAACTGAAATCATAAGGTGGAAAAAATGTATCATTAATTACACATGTAGTCGAAAGCTCACCACACTGAGAAAAGCCAATAGTGAACTTATTATCACCATCCTTTTCTGAAGTCTTAAGCACAGCATTTTGCTGTGAAATAAGGATCTTGTACAATGTGACTCAGTAGTCCCCCAACTCCTGAAACCAGCACTTTATTCCTACAGAATTACTTACAGAAACTCATTCTAAACCTGAAACAATGATGACTTCCTCTGTGCCTGGAACTAATGTACACAAACTTGTTTCTTTTCTGCTTGTGGTTCATATGGAAAGGCCACAGAAATATTCCAGCTTTGTTATTAGAAGTTACTGCACTTCACTTATAATATCTCACATTTCCACACCAAAAACCCAAAATACCATTTTTTTCTCCCCCTCCCCAATATTACTTTGTCACTCCAAAGCATTATATGAATCTCTTAAAAAAATATTCTCCCTGGAAATTCAATTACAACCATTGAAGAGCAAGAGGCCAGCACCCAAATCTTTTGGAAGTCAAAATAAAGGGGAAAAAGAAAGCGAGCAACTGAAAGTATTTTCATTCTAATACACCTTCTAGAACAGACGTGTGCTCTAGCTTTTATCCCCTTCAAGGCACTTAGGTGCTTAAGGACAGATTTTCATCACAATATTGGGGCACTGCTACTCTGAAGTCTGGTTCAAGTAGTTATAACAACAGATTATCAAATTATTTGAAAAAGTAAGCCTTGGATTTATGAGCAAGTAACTGCACGGGAATATCTCATGACAACTACTCCCGTTCTTGACAAATCTTCATGCAGATGTGCTGGCATACTTACTAATTATAAAAGAAATGGTGATTTGCTGATGGGCAAAAATAGAACAATTTCAGCCAATTTAAAATGCATAGTTAAATATATTGCAATAGCTGTTTTCTAATAAAGTAAACTTGGCATGAGAATAATGTTTTGAAGCTGCTATCCCTCCATCACACTGAAGCTGAAAGTCTTTTTGATTAGATGATAAATTAATCCAGCTACTGGCAATAGACGGCTCAGTGAGCCACAGCTGTATGGGAAATGGTGGTATTTCCAAGTGATGTCAATATTCTCTGGAGACACAATGTGACATTCGAGGCATCTGTTTTCCCTGTACACTTCCTATAGTGCAGCTAATTATGGCTCCCAGGCAGCCACTAGGAAAGATGACATTAAACCCATTAGAAAACTGAGCTGTTTAAAATGAAATTCTTAAATTCCTTCATAAAAAACCCATACCCTGACATCAACCACTGTGGATGGCTGGAAATAGCAACATAAGCGTCTAAGTGAACTTCCTGAGTTCTGCCAGCAATACCGAGCTCATACTGAAAGTCTCAGCCTTAGCATCACAGCAACATTAAGGTAGCAGCCAGCTTGTAACACAACATCAATGTACATACAGCCATTCAGGTCTTGATTTTAGCATGTTTTTCCTAACTATTCATATGTCTGAACCCCATCCTCCAGTTGAGTTGGCAAGTTACAAACTGAAGGATGATAGCCCTCAGTGACTAATACCTAAATAATTCTGGAAACGTTCATCTATTTCCTGCCATAGAACAGAATGCAAAGATAACTGTGACACCAGAAATAGAAAAGAATTGAAACTGGGAGATAGAAGATAAAAGAATACATACAGACATTACTCACCAAAAACAGAGTTCTGAAGTTGCTCAGATCGCCGAAGAATTCCTCTATGCTTATTGCTTTGGGATCAAAGGTAAAGTATTCTCCCAGATTTTCATACAATTTAGTCATGTTGTTGTGCATGTTGGACAATTTCTCATATTGTTCTCGGGCACTCTCAGCAAAGCTGTAAGGTTTTGTTAAGGAAAATGATTCAAATGTAATCCAATCTAACAGTAAAAATAGTAAAGAAAACAAGGTACAAATGCAAAGGTTAGAACTGGAAAACATGCTAGTGCAATTCTGCTTTCAAATAGGACATTTTGATGTATTAACATGCCTGCAAGCTCATACCAACATAAGGTGGTGCCACATTTTTCCACTAAATGATTTCTTTCCAGTGATGAAGATTTGCCATCAATAGATTACACAAACCGACTTGATAAAATTACCAAGTATCTTGGACATTTGTGTCCTAATAAACTATTAGCTTCTTGAAATACATTCTACGAAAAGACATACTGAAAATTAGGATCTATGTTTAAGTGATGCCATGTCCCCTATATGATGTACACATATGTAAAATCTGCATCCTGCATACTTACCAGTGACAAGACTATCTAGTATGACATCCATTTTTCTTTGTCTATTATTACAGACATCTTGGTGGACTCTTTAATGTCTACTGACATAACTCAGCTCCTACCTCAGGCTTCCTGTAGTAGATAAACTTATTTGGGGCACGTTCTCAATACGCAATTTCACAGAACTTATAAAAATGGAATATCCACCCACCTGCCCCAGTTAACTGACAAACAGCTTTGAGAAATTATTAGTAAGAAAAACACCATGCAACAGCAGAAGTCTTATTTTTTTAAAGGAGCAAGTATGGAACTCTAGAAATGAAACACAGTGATGCCATCCCAGCAGCCATCATTAAAAGTTTGACATAATCCTTTTAAACAGAAAAATGTGGCTTCCCCCCCCCCCACTTCAAAACCACATTTTTAGAATAATTCTTTGCAATTACGGGAAGGGTGCAAACTACTAAAGGAAATATTAGTTTTTCCTTGAAGCAACTAAGCTTTCAATCTGCTGTTTTCTTCCGTTGTGGCTGTTTATATCCACAAAGATATAAAGTCACAAATTGCTGTAAACAAACCCAGTTAGTAAGGATTAAACTAGCTCTGCTGAGGGTGTATGGTAGCTGATGAAAGTGTTGCGCTGCGCGTATCAAAACCCAAGAACATAAGACACAAGTTATAACCCAAATTAAAAAACTCATGCAGCCTGGTTCCCTGTGGCTTTCACTTGCAACAGATCTTTTCCACGCTGATTCTGATTATTAATATAGCAGAGTTTGTATTCAACCTTTCCCATTACTTAAGACTTGCATTTGAAACTCTGCCTTGTATCACATTTTTAATTACCCAATATTTCTGAGATGCCCACCTCTCTGCAACAGAAACAACCTGGAAACTAACAAGGGCGAGATGCAGAGAAATCATATGAGCTATTTATGTTTGAGTTGAGGCTAAATCCTATAATGATTCTTCAGAAAACAGTCAACAGATTGCAGAATAAAGAGGAAATTCAGGTGGATATTCTATTCATAACGTTTCTCTAGTGTTTGGATACTGTTTAGTACTTTAAAGGCTGTCATTGCATGAGTGTCGTGGTTTAAACCCAGTCAGGTAACTTGTTCACTCACTCCCAGTGAGTGGTGCCGAGCTGACAACAATCAAAGTCCGTGTCCGTCTCCCCCCCCCCCCCTGCCCCGGGGCTCTCCCCTTCCCCGCTCCCGGAGGAACGGGGAGGAGGATCGAGAGAGTGCAACTCCTACGGGTTGAGACAAGAACAGTCCAGCAACAAATCACCACCGCTACTATCAGCTAAAACAATGATAAGGGAAAATAACAAGGGAAGAGAATACGATACCACCGGCCAAGAAAGCGAGTTCCACCCGGAAGCCCCTGTCCTTCCAGGTAACTCCCAGTTACCCCCCACCCCAGGCATGACGTGCTGTGGTATGGAATACCTCCCCGGCTAGCCCGGGTCAGGCGCCCCGTCTCTGCCTCCTCACAGCTTCCCCTCCTCCCTGGCAGAGCATGAGCCTCACAGAGTCCTTGGTCAGGGTAAACATCACTTAGCAACAACCGAAAACATCGGCTTCACCAACGCTGCTCTCAAACTAGAAGTCAAAACACAGCACTGCACCAGTTAACACAAAGGAAAAAACATGACTGCTACTGCTGAACCCAGGACAATGAGCTACATACAAGTGTAACAAAGCTGAAATTGTCTCCCATTGAATAGAGGCCTAATATTTCACTTGGATTGTCCCAGACTAACTGAAGGCTACGTAGTCATTTAAAAACTGGTTCTTAAAAGTATGATCAAAACCTTTACACAACATAAGCTTTCCTCTTAAGAAACTTATTTTCCAAGTAATCCTTTCTTCTTCGTCAAAGCCTCAGCAGCATAAAAAGAAAGATGTATTCCTTTGTTAGCTTGTAATGTTCGCTTAGAATGGCAAAATGTAGAAACCAGCTGTGTAATGGATCTTAACATATAAATATCAAGATTTTGAAACACTAATATCTACCTATATAATTTCATACTAGTGCAAACACAGAATAATGCCTATACTTGCAGTTTACTGTAATGAAGTTTAACATGCTTGGTTAGAATCTCAAGCTTGGACTGTGAAATTGCTCATCTTAATTAACGTAAGACAAACTTGGTGTAGTTCAGCCTTCAGTGACATTTAAGTGTACAAAAGGAAATGAAAGTTTAATGGCAAGAATACATTAAATGGGCAATAATGGCAAGTAACTGAATTATTGAGCAGAGCCTCAAAATTTTAGGAAAACATGAATTGCCTTAGCGTTAGCAGACTATTACCTTGGACAACTCTCCAACCACAGGGAAAAGAAATAGGAAGGTATATAACGATACAAATTATATCTGCAGTTCCCTTAAAAACAACCTCATAGAATATAAACCCAAATTAATATATTAAATCTACTGAAAAGTGTGAAAAGGAAAAAACCTTCCAACATTCCAGATTTGGAATCAATTCTTTGAAACAACGCTCCCAGAGTCAAATTCTCCATTCAGGTTGCACATTCAACATGAGAAATAACAACAGTTAACACTATCAAAGAAAATGAAAGCGATAACCACACAATAACGCTACTGAAACCAATAAATATTTTGAATTAACACTGTAGAAACATATACCGTAATCGCAATCTTATTAGTTTTTAATCTAGTAAGTAGCAAACTGCCAATAAGAAATACCATTAACGGATGGCTTGTAAGGCAAAAGGACGTTGGTAAGGGGGATGAATATATTGAGCAAAGAGAAATAAAGTAGTTTAACTATACCTAATTTGGAAGAAAAGTCAGTGCTGTAGAGGCAGTACTTTCCAGTCATATAGCAGGTCGTATTAACAAGGCTACACTGTCACATTCTATATGCTTCACACTGTCACATTCTATATGCTTCATACAATCTTCATGCTCATGAAATATTACTAACTTGAAACATCACCTTGGAATGCACTACATCAAGTCATTGTGAAGACTTAGTCACTGTAACTCCACAGAAGCAAAGCCATGCCTGCCCATACTCTTTCATGAAAAAACAGTCCTGAAATGCCAAAACTGTGCCTAAAAGAAATGCTTAATTCCAAGCACTCCCATTAATACAAATTGGAATGAGTTTGAAATGAGTGCTCAGTTAAATTATGAGTGCTCATTTCAAAACTGTGAGCAAGCTTCCATTCTTATTGTGAACCAAAAAAAAAAAAAAAAAATCACAGATCTATTACGTGCAAAGTTGCTTGTTCAACGACAAGAAATTACTTCATTCACATACACACTTCTTTCATAACCATAAGAAACTACTGAGCCAAGACTTGCCTGTAAATGCTATTACTCAAAAAGCAAAACCAAAACAACAAAGTAACCAGCACCAAAATCATGACTGCCCCCGCCCCAGACCCTGAATCCCCCCTAGGAAAGCTTTTTTTCATCTTCAGTACCATACTTGTCTCCCCAAATTTCCGCATAAAGCAAGAAAACTGGATTTGTAAATCTGAATATACAGAGAGTTACTACTTTACTACAGTTAGGAACTACACCACTGCAGTGACCTAATCACCATCTGGGTAACTTTTTACATACAATCCTTACTGAAGGGTTTAAATACTTCTTTGAATGGTTTTTAGGTAAAGTTTATGCCCTTTAAGCCATTTCTTTACTGCAGAGGGCAACTACACAAAACCACTGCAAGGTTTTCTAAGTGTCATCTTGTGTTATTAAGAGTTCAATATTCACAGGTGTCCTCTGAAAGTGCTCTCCTATTTCATTGGTTCTAACACACTGCCTCGAGATTAGTAATTAACTAAAACACTGCTCAGTAACTGGTACCAGAACACTAATATATGCTTTCCCATGCAATCCAGTAAAATCCTTTGCACTGCACATTTCTAAAGAACTCTCCAAAGAAAACTAAAGTGCAAACGATTAACAACAGAAAATCTCATGTCTTTTGAATTACAAAGACGGAAGTAAATTCAGACCATTCACTTCCATTATTCTTAGTGATTTATTAAGTTCTGTTGCCAAATTTCAATTATCTACTAATAGTACTTTTTCCTGACTCTTTTTACTGTTTAAAGAGAGGCTGGGAAACCAACACACCTCTTTTATATATATATATTATTTTATATAAGGATTTTGTTTCTGTTTGCATCACAGCTGCTGCCAACTTAAGCTTCCATCCAGTTCTGTGGTTTGCTTGACAATGACCACCACCAGGAAGAGGGGGAAGAAACGTTTAGATACCCAGAAGGATTTCCACTGTAAGAATATGAAGTGTGGTGTCAGTAGCAGAGTACAGGTAAATATTAGCTCAGGTGGATAAAGCCAGCTGTAAGGACTGAAAGCATCTTTTCTGTAAGTAAATCAATTCTTTTTTACACTTTGAAATATGACCAGATGAGTGCAGTTTGCTGGCATTTCAGAGCAACGCCTAAATGAATCCACTTCATTAAGCAAGGAAGAGATACAAATGTTACCATGACACTATGCTACCGCATTGTGTCGGAGATAAAGAATCACTAATTACCATCAATAGCAGAATTAAAGCCTTTATGTCTGTACTAGGACCACTACCACAGTATTTCCATGCTTTCTACTGGTTTCTTTCATGCAAACATAAGGAAGAAAAGATCAGAGAAATGAAGGTTAAGGACCTCAAATCAGCTGGAGGGAAAACTCATCACTTCTACCATTACATCTGCTATGAATCTCACATCAACATATCGATTACTTATATAATAGCCAATAAAGTACCTGAACACACAAAAACCACACTTGCCCCAAAGCAGCACCTATTACTATCACATTTACAAAGAAAATTAAAGCCAACACTGACAACTTGGCATTTGTCAACAATAAATACGCCACAGTAGAAAGAACATTGGCAATTTACCTATAATAATGAGAAATGCACTGGTGTTCCAGCAGTTAGGGAGGCCCCTCCCCAGGGCACGCGGTCGCTATAAAAATGGAATTTAGGACAATAGAGACCAGAGTTAATATCTTTGATACCTCCAGCACAAGAACGAACAAAAAGGGGATTCCTGCCAGAAACTTTTGAACACTCTCCAGAAGGATTTCATAGACTGAAGTTTGTTTTGTCATGTGCTTCCAGCTGCTGGTTACAGGAAGCTGAAATCAGGTGAAAGCACCATTCCATTGGGAGCGTTTTTCATGTAATGCTTGATTCTCACAAGTTTGTGCTGACACAAAAAAAACTCCATTTAAGAAAGAGGCAGCTGGCATTATGCTACAGATGGATTAACTCCTAACAGAGAACAAAACCACAGGGATAGATGAAAATAAAGGCCCACTGAGACCAGAGGGGTAAGATGTTCTCATTTATAAATATACTAAACCTAAAGGAAAAGAGTCCAAGTATTTAGCATATTATATAAATTGGCAGTAATGAGGAGGTAAACAATAATCAGCCTGGGGTTTTCTGGGAGTCTGGAAAGCAGAGCCACCTAACCTGTATTTGTTTAAATATACAACCTATGTATTTTCCATGTACCTTCAGTTTTACTGACTGTATCAAGGATTCTTATTTAATTTCTTATTTGCGCTGACCCTAATATTGATTACAGACAGAAACTGTACTCAAAAGAGAGCACAGCAGCATTTAAAACAGAAACATGGCTTCATTCTAAATCTCTATATGATTACCTTGAAGTTTGTCCACACCACCCATTTCTCTTTGATTGAACAGTCAATGCAATGTGTGTTTGTTAGCTTTTACTTGCAGGTTTATAAGTCTGCACTGAGAGCAAGAGGCCCATGAACTGTATCATTACACAACGATAAAGCCCCGAGCCTTAATAATCATAAATACTTCAAGACTGGAAATAGATGTCAACATGTATTCTTCATGCTTTACTAAATTTAGAGCTTCACATAATTCAGAGTTTGTTAGCTATTCCAAACTCCTGAGGACTCATTTGCTGTCTGAAAATTGACAGTTTCCATCAGAATGTTGTGTCTCAGATAATACAGTTTAATTCCAAATGGCTTATTAATATTTGCATGACAAATTACACGTTTGAAGGTTTCTCCCCTGTCCTGAGCAGAACTCTGGAATTAACACCAGCAGTACTTGAAGCAGGAGGGAATGCAGCCACGTATCATAATGCCACTGTATTATTCAGGAGATACACATACACACTACAACTCTTTAAATGGACAGATACACACGGAATACCTGGAACAGCAGCATATCAATAGTTGATATTTTGATAAAATTACAGTTTAGTTATTAATCCAGTGCAGACAATATACATTTTAACAGGGTCAAACCAGCCTATCCTTACTGTGTATTCTTCTCTTTTGAAGAGACAGAAGTTATTTTTACTTCAATTAACTAATTGTCAAACAGCTCAATCCATAATACGTTACTACAGACACTGTGGGAAAAGTTAATAAATGTGCTGAAAAACTGCCTATTCAAAAGCTTGAAAGCAAAATCGTTGGAGCCTAAAATGACATAGTTGGGGAAGAATTAAGTAGGCAGAAAGGATAATGTAAGTAACCACGCAACAGCTGATTGCTGTTTGTATGCCTTTATGATGTATGACATAAAGCATACAAGAGTTGGATTAAAACACACTTGGGACACCACTCATCACCGTGTGGATCATTGGACCTGCTTGTAAATTAACCTTATTCATAGGTGGCACTTGACATCCTCAGCAGTAAGGAATTAGCCACAAAAGGAAATGAACTGTATGGCAGATCAGGCAAGGAATCAGACAGCAGTTTAGAAGATTCAGCTTCCACAGAGGGCTCTGCATTTATACCTAGGGGTGCTTTAAGGGAAATTCACAACCTAATACATGTTTGGCCTCCTATATTTCTGGGTCTGAATCAAGTGTCGAGTAACAGCCAAGCTGAGCTTAAATGGGTGGCTGAGCACCGGAAATGGTTGTCCAGAGAGGTTATGGAATTTTGCAGATACTCAAATGCCATCTGGACACAGCTCCGCAAGCCTGCTCTAGAGTAGGGAGGGTGGACAAGATGACCTTCAGCAATACCTTACAACCTCAGCCTGTGAGGATAGGAAATCCAAACAAGCAAGGCTTTCATTACTCTGCTTATACATTATTTCAAATTCAAAATATAACATCTCAACTTCTTGCTATATAATGCAACTTCATTCCTTTAAAAAAAAATCCCAAATTCACAGGTAAGTTCTACACACCATACTTTACCCAAATATAGCTTTTCCTCCTCCAAGCATGCCAAAATTACATCAGATTGAGAACTGCTGAAGAGAACCATGAAACACTAAGAACAAACCAGTCGTCAGAATCCTCACTATGAACTACAAACATCCAGTTTTAAAATTACCTTGCTGAACAGTTCATTATTTCAACAAATCAAATGGTATTTATTATTTAAACTCGGTTTTCAATAAAGCCAAGTATTCTTGTTATCATCAGAACTTCACAAGATATTAATAATTCAGCTACAGCAAGTATAAGGACCAAAAAAATTGAATTTCTGTAGCTGCATGGAGTTTGATTTAGCTTCCTATCCGCACTTAAGCCAACTCATTGTCTGCCTTGACAAAAAAGAACCAAACCCATGCTTCAAACTCATTTGTGAAAATAACGTAATCCCTTGGTGTGATCCACCTGAAATTAAAACCATCAGCAGACTGCTCGCTAATGCATTGCCATACATTGCTCATACAGCAAAACACTCCCTTCGCCCCTCCCCACTACACTTATCTACTTCTAATATTGAAGAAATACACTTCAACAAGAATATTTTTGTGATGTTTTTCCAAAGTGTTCTTTCAAAACTCTCGCACAGCATTTTAGAGCAGGATTCTGGCTGGAAGAACCACCAAACAAGGCTAAAAAATGTTTTCTATAGCTAAAAGAGAAAGTTTGATTTAATAGCATCATCTTTAATGAAGGATGTACCACAGCTCTTAGTTTCTAATCTCCAAGCTCATTCATAGTAGAGCATTCTTTGAACTGAACTGGAGAAACGCAAACAGAACATATTAGCTGAAGACAGAAATCCAGCTTTAATAACAATAAGTCATTTGCACTGATAGCTTTATATTCACCTGCTATCAGTATGTAAACAGGTGCTAACAACTTCATCATTCACACTAGATACATAATGTATCTCTGTGACTGCGCAGAAGACAACACATTTGGAGCATACACAGATAATTATGAATCACAATTATATACCTAATCTTTTCCTCCTGGTGAAAGCCTTTGAAAATAGCAATAATAAAAGAATTGGCAGGAATCTTTATTGCAATACACTTATTCTACCCAAATTAGAACCCAAAGAAACCAAGACCCAAAGAAGGAGCCCCATGTCATGAGTTTACACAAAATCATTTACTTCTGAAGAGCTTCAAGACTCACTAATAAAATACCCATAAAAAGCCCCATGTGAGGATTTTTTTTTTCTCATTACAAAGCAAATAACTTCATAGAATCACAGAATCATTAGGGCTGGAAAGGACCTTAAGATCATCCAGTACCAACCCCCCTGCCCTGGGCAGGGACACCTCACATTAAACCATCTCACCCAAGGCCTCGTCCAACCTGGTCTTGAACACTGCCAGGGATGGAGCATTCACAACCTCCCTGGGCAACCCATTCCAGTGCCTCACCACCCTAACAGGAAAGAACTTCTTCCTTATATCCAATCTAAACTTCCCCTGTTTAAGTTTTAACCTGTTACCCCTTGTCCTGTCACTACAGTCCCTAATGAAGAGTCCCTCCCCAGCATCCCTATAGGCCCCCTTCAGTTACTGGAAGGCTGCTCTGAGGTCTCCACGCAGCCTTCTCTTCTCCAGGCTGAACAGCTCCAACTTCCTCAGCCTGTCTTCATACGGGAGGTGCTCCAGTCCCCTGATCATCCTCGTGGCCCTTCTCTGGACTTGTTCCAACAGTTCCATGTCCTTTTTATATTGAGGACACCAGAACTGCACACAATGCTCCAGGTGAGGCCTCACAGGAGCAGAGTAGAGGGGCAGGATCACCTCCTTGGACCTGCTGGTCACACTCCTATTGATGCAGCCCAGGATACGGTTGCTTTCTGGGCTGCAAGCGCACACTGAAGCCGGCTCATGTTCATTTTCTCATCAACCAACACCCCCAAGTCCTTCTCTGCAGGGCTGCTCTGAATCTCTTCTCTGCCCAACCTGTAGCTGTGCCTGGGATTGCTCTGACCCAGATGTAGGACCTTGCACTTGGCATGGTTAAACTTCATGAAAACTTCATCATTCAGCATTTGACAGAACAGCCCAGGAAAATACCCTGACAAAACAATCAAACCTAACTGCAGTAGATCTTTCTCAGTCACTATTCAGCATTCCCTGGCCTTTATTACACTAGTACCTGAAGAAGCCATTAGCTATTAGAATTATCTGGCACAAGTGCATTCTCTGTGCACAGACATGATTTCAGTGTTGGAGTTCATGAGAGTGAAGCACAGAAAGCTTATAACCAGCTGATAACACTTGCTGTCATCTACTCCTTCTCCCTCAAGTGCAGAATCATGATTGAGTTCATGTTGATTAAGATGAGGCTGACTTGTCCCTAACTGGCCATAAATCTTCCATCTTAAGAAACACTAGAAGAATCTGTCAATGTTGACTCACTCCTAGCTCTAAGCAATCATATCAATTCCTAATTTTCAGGAGTTCAAGCTTCTCAATAATGAAAAGACTATTCCCATTGATTCTACCCACACCACTTGACTACGCACAAGAGAGAGCTTATGTCAACATCATTTCAATACTGCCTTTTTATTTGTACCTCTGTTAATCAGGATGCAAAGATCAGCGCTCGTTTCTCCACAGCTCCCATAGGAACTCTCCAGGCAAAAACTGATAAACAAGTGCCTGTTGTATAAAATACTCAGTCCAAGGAACAGAGCTCCACAGGCTGATTCTTAAATTGGTTTCTACTGGAAAAGTCTGCTCAAAGGCTTCCAGGGCCAATTTAGGAATTTCCTGTGGTAGCATGAAGAAAACTTGAGAAGTAAATAAGAGCACACAGCTCCTCAGACAGAAAACATTAAAGGCAGCATTTGGAAAGCCACAGGCTGGAAAGAAAGGAAGATCTTGCCCATCTTCAATAACAACATTTATAACGGATTTAAAAAAATCCAAATTTAGTGCCTGATATTAACCTAAATTTGCTTAAAAAGAGAAAAATAAAGTTGATGACCGAAGTTGAGATTTCCCCCCCTTAAATGCGACAGGGAAAAAAATCCCCAAAGTCCATACTCTCATTTTTAACAGAAGACAGAAAAATCAAAGCAGTTTCTAAGAGCCTGAGAACCCCTGAAACAAAACAAACCTTTCATCCTGGCAAAACCAAACCTTTATTTCCACTGATGAAGTCACCAGGATTTTGAAGCTGCTTTTGCAAACCATGCCAAGACGAACTGAACTGACTGCCACTGCCTGACATGTGAACAACATCCTTGAGAGCAGATGGCAAAATGCCACTCCTGAAAGAGATGTGTTATTTAGCTCCATTTGTTCTGAAATGGAAGTAGTGAGAGTTGTTAAAAGGAAGGAAAAAGAACATAGCAGTTGAAGAATGCAAGAGATAGAGGTACACATACCACTTCACACCAGCATGTATGGGTTATGCATTCCACAATCTTACCTTGCCATCTTCAGCCTTTTTAACCTATAGCACAAACTTCAGTGTGATGCTGGTATGACGAGGGGGTAACTGATGGGAGTGCTAGAATAATACATATGAGGTGACAGGACAGAAGAAAGGCAAAGAGAGTCTTATAAAATTACAGAAGAACGTAAAGAATTCTCCAGTCCATTATTCCACTTTGTTAATGCTTTACAGGTCATCTTCCCGTACTTCTACAAAATTCCTAGATCTTTGCTTAGATCCTTCAAAGCCATGGATCACATTTTTGCCTGTGATCCCATACTGAAAAGTTTGAAAGGCAGCTGGTCCCTACAGACTTCATGCAGGTGTTTTTCCAGTACCTTTTACAACAGAAATCATCTAGATCTTAAACCAAAGTGCCACAAATAAGAATAGTTTAAAAGAATTTGAAACCCTACAGAGAGTGGTACTTGTAGCGTTTTCAAACTCAAATCTCTCCTATGTTTTAGGGTGGCACACAATTAATCATAATCACCATTCATGCATTAATTAGAAAGCAATGCAGAAGACATGATAGTCAAGAACACATCAAACAAAATGTTGCAAGAGTAATGGATTTCTAGCATAGCTTCCCTGGAGAACAATTAGATTAAAATCTCCTCAGATGAATAAGAACAAGAAAGAAAAGAGCTAAAATAAAGCCAGTACAAACAAAATGATTCTGCAAAATTTGTTTTGCATATTATATTCAAATTAATTAAGTGCGACTTTCAAATAACACAAAGCATTGACAAACCATGTTGTAACAGCATTAAAAAAATTAGATGTTGATACCTATTTCAGCAAAGCCACTGGGAAGGTAGCCACTCCTAGAAATATTACATTACCTTTGGAACACACAATGAGATGCCTTAAACAATAATTACAGCTTTGCGTGCCCTAAATCTTTCAGAGAAACTGCAACCACATCCACTTTCCCTTTGATCATGCAGTTTTTCCTGACTTCATCTGGATTTAATTATGAGAGGTATGTTTGAGCTGTCAGTGGTACCCTGCTTCAACAAGCTTTGCTCAGTAGATCTGATGGTTACTTCATCTAGATAAAGGTTCTTAGTAAAATGTGGAGAAGAAAAGAGAAGGGTCTCCTTATATTTCTAGCTTTCCTTTAATAAAGCCAAGTCAGAAACCCTCATTTTCTTGTTTGCAGAAATCTCAAAGAGTTCAGATCATGCAACGTTTCAAGAGCCCAGATGTACAAAATCAAGGAGGAAAAGCAATGATTTTGTTACCAGATAAAAGAGCATGGAATATATTTATTCTAATTGAGATTTGTTTAGTGCAAACAACTGTTGTAATGAAATGTTCACAAATTCAAGCACAAAAAGCAAGTGAAAAAATAACACTCATCTTCAGTCATCTTTGCACCTAAATAGTATTTTGAATACCAGCTGCATACTTAAAACCACACATCATATATGATCTGTGTGAAACGGTGCACGTCCTTTCCCTCCTCTTATCTCTCCACATATGGTTACATATTTTTGGCATCAATAACTTCCTTAGGCAATGATCTGCTTCGAACTCGCCACCATATGCACACAAACAGCCCTGCCCCAAATGATCAGGATTAAACAAGAAGTCAGGTAAGTGAAGTCATCCCACAAAACCATTCTATGGTTCAATGAAATTTCTATCTCAGCCAACAAACAGTTCAGGTTATTTCTTAGACAAATGTTCTAGTCAGACAGAAAAGCAAAGAGCATAATTACTGTGCAACCAAGATCTGTAATGGAAGTTTTCTATACTCAAGCACACTGCTTTAAGAACATGAGAACACCTTCCCAAGGACTTCCTTCCCCTCCAAAAAGTCTAGGGGTTTAATATCTCTTGGGGGAGCAGAGAAGGAGAGAGAGCAAAAGCAGTTCCATCAACACCAACAGCTTTGATAAGGCTATGTTTTATGCCAGTTTTCAATATCTAATACTGTAGCTCCAGGGATTTGGAGAGCGCACCCTCCCTTTAATTTCAGATTTTAAAGTAAGCATACACAGCAATTAGAAAATGGATCTCTAATGAACTGTCATTCCAATAGCACACAGTTCTCTACAAAAAGATCTTGCACTGATCTGGACAAATTGGTTTAAATATATATTTAAGGCTGAAAGCACAATTTCCCTCAGGCGATTACCCACAATCAAAAAACCTTTAGATTTCAATGTACTTAAATGGATTTTTGTTCATAATCTTTATTCTTCGGAATCTTCAAAACAAGCTTTTCCTCCTATCAAATTTTGATGTGTCTATGTAGATGATTATACAAATAATTTCTCTCACTCAGTAGCCAACATATACCCTAAAAAGGCATTTCAACAACTTTGTTAGACTTTTGGTCATCCCTGCATAGCATCTTCTCTCGATCTGACTCAGTACCAGTTTGCAGCACAATCCTAGATGAGCTCTTCCAGGTGTGGAACAGAACAGAGCTCCCTCATGTGGTACATCTACTTAATCTCAGGGATTAAACAAAAAACCCAGCACAAATCCATAGCTGAATGTCTGGATTTCCACAGATAACCCACTCAAATTTTTACTGTGTCAGTTACAGAATCCATGTTTTTCACTAAACACAAAAGAGAAAGATAAGCAATGTGAAGGTGTTAATTGCCACACAGTTCCTACCTGTTGCATATCATCACACTTCCTCATTTTTAACATTTTACAATTTCTTCTTTTATTCATACTAGAATAGAATTTACAGATTATTTGTATACTCCTGTTCACAGGATTCATAGGAGAGCCCAATATGAAAGAAATCCATGTTAGCTTATGTCCCTTCCTATCAGGCCTTTCCTTAAAAAGAAATGAAGACCTGAAGGGAGAAATACACTGTCAGAAAGTTGATAATCTGCTTTGTATAACACCTTTTTCATTTATAATGTTCCACAGCTCTTGTATTTTTAAATATTAACTTTATGAAAACTGTACCTTAGTCCAGACAAGTTAAAATTCAAAGGATCATTTTCCAAAGGGATTTGTCATTTCTTTTACTGATATCAAATCGTGGTAAAAGAAATGAACATTATGCATTAAAACATGATACATTATAAGGACATTTTCAAGTTCAATCCAAGTAATGATTTCACCTATATAAACCTGTAGTTACCATCTGGAACACAGTGAGCATTTTTAGTTTTAAGAAAGATTAATCAAAAATAAATGAGGAAAGAATATATAGTAATAAAGTGAAAAGCTCTCAAAAAAGAGAAAAGCTATGTGTGTTGAATCTGGCAGAACGACATTTTGCAGGTGACTCAATTGTTTCTGCATATACCTGAATGAAGAAGCAAGCAAGAAGGAAAGAGTCCTTTAACGAGCCACACAAAGGTAACAAAACCTGAGTGTCGACTGATCTGCATTTCCATCTGTGCTTGCTTCTTGATTTTTACCTTACAAAAAAGAGAAGGTAGTAAACAGGTTATCTATATTCCCATGCATGGTATCACACACTTTCTCAGTTATTCTCACACTACTAGGTCCTGATTAGTCTCCCAATTTATGCCCTTAAGGAATCCCATAGTCTGTGAGATTGATGTTGTTTCAAAGCAAATCAACAATTTTCACATAACTGCTCAAGCACTGAAACCATGTTTTACTAACATCTCTCTGTTGGCTTATATCATGTTTTGTTCACAGAAAAATGGAGTATCTCATGATGATTTATGAAAGCCTGGGTAGGATTCCTTTTGCAACAATGAACATAAAGATACTCAAATACAGGAATACAAAAAGGGAATAAAGCCAGTCACCAAGCAAAACCAGTTTTGTAAAACACTTATATTAGGACAAAAGTAAGCACCTGGAATCATGCCCAATTAGACTTAACCCGTTTAAAGTTTTCCAACTTCTATTTTACTGAGCAAAGCACAGACTGGATCAAATTAAACAATTACCATGAAATATCTGAACAGCATCTCTGTTATTTGATAGCACGTAATAAAAACAAACTAACAATTCTGTCGATGCATAGTACACCACAGAGGAAAATATAGCAGTTCAGTATACCTTAAGGAAAACTTCATACTTTGTATGATTAAATACACACACACACAAAACCATCCACATTTATTCCAGAAAGCTTCAGTATGCCTCATTGCAGTTGAGAAAGAGAGGTAGTAAAATAAAGGAGATGGCTTTAGATTTGCAAATACCAGTGTGCTCACTATGGTTCAAAATAAACCTGCTACTCCACATACAAGAATATAGGGGCTACAAGAAGCCCTCACAATTCCACAGTGGCTGTTCACGTTTACAGATTTAATGTAGAAGAGGGACTGACAGTTCCTTCCAATACTATTTCTCACATACCTCTTAGTATCACGTTTACTCAGAAGAAATAAAGCAGAGCATAGGAAGGTTAAAACCATGCTCAAACCTCCTTCACTCCTCAACCCTCTTTTGTCAAAGAAACAGTGTAAGGAAAATACGTTCATGTTATAACGTGTCCCAGTAGACAGACTGGACCTGACCAAGAAGGAATCTATAAAATGTCTTTTCTACAAGGTTAAACTCATCTTTAGTTGGAAATTCTCAATTCTACAAGGGCTACAGCTTAGTAACCATGGATGCTCAAAGCACATTAGTAAATGAATGAAAATAAAGTTTCATTTCAAACAACTAGTGTAAGAACCTGTACAGGCATTCTGAGCTAAGGATCATGACAGCATCATGACAAGTTGATTTTTTCCCAGTAATTCAGGAAAAAGATAATTTGGGAAAACAACTAGTAACACCACCATTTACTGTATTAAATAACAAACCAAACCCAAGCTGGTTTTCAGCTATGATCAGAAAAGGAGACTCATTCTATCAGGACAGTAAAATAACTTGCATTGCTTCAGCAATACAGTTTTCTATGTTAACCTGCTACAACGATTGACAGCTTTCATCTGGTGCCTATTACAGTAAACACGATGGGATAATGTGTTGCAGGTCTAGAATATTTACATGCAATAGTAACATGCTTATGTTATTTCAATGATGTCTCTTGACTTTCATGACAAATATCTACTTACACCAAATGTGGCACCAGTCATGCAAATATTTCAAAGCCATTTTAGTGGAGGATTAATTTATTTTATCTTTCAGGGTGAAAAATGAGCTAAGTGAAAGGATTAGTAAATGCCACAAGGCCACACTGATGTATCTCAGTGGGAATGAAATTGAATATCAACAGCTGTATCACGACTGTCACTGATCAACAGGATCTCCTAAAGAAAAATTAATAAATGACTTACACACTGTTTCTGTGTGATGCTGCTGTGCTACGCAGGACCGAGAGCTTCAGAATGTGTTTCTGATACTGTGCCTTGTAATTGCAGTAGGTCCTGACCATACTCCTGACCTGCTGATTATCTAATTGTTAAGCTAAAAAGGCTTGTCTGCACAAGCAGATCAGTTGATATGCTGGAGAGACACACTCTCGAAAGAGTAAGTAAACAACTTCAGTACATTTGAGCTCAACATCAAATAGCAGGCTCCCCCCTCCCATGTCCCCCATAGCTTAATAATGCCAATTGAATATACATAACTAAACATAGCACAAATTGCTTGTAATCTGATTTTGAACTTGGCAGGGTCAGTTCTTCAGTAGGATTTAAAAAGCTGAGATGCTCTGAGCTTGAACAATTAGCAATGCAAAAAATGGAAAAAGAAAACTGTTTATTCATTGATGTCCTGAATTTGCTCAAAAAGCATCCAGTTTGGAAACGCAGATTAAATGTGTGCACTAATTCTTCCTATCTTCTATCACAAGGCTTTCAGAAGTGGGATTTTGTGCCTATGCTGATGAAATACGTCAGACCTTCAGATATACTTCTAAGAATTACAAGCACAACCAGTTTAATCAAGCGTGTCTTGGCTGCTTTAGCATACCCATTTCGATATGCTGTGAGTGTTCAGAGACAAAAGGTTTTTAAATGTAAGCTCTCATAAAATGATACACCGCTGATTTCCAAAGTGCGTTTCAGTGGGGCTTTTTTCTTGCAATTGGGGGCACCACAAAATAATGCATATTTAGGGCATACACATTTGGTGGCTGTCAAACAGCCAAGCAACTCATTGAAATCCCAAATCTGGTACTCCAGTCACAAATTTAGCTTTCTTAGAGGTACATGAACTGAAGAACAGAGCGTCCTGGTGCAAGCTTTAATGTAAACCAACCACATGACTTTTTCTTCTTTGCTCATTATGTCTATCTAATGAAAATTAGACTAAAAAGCCTATAGAACGTGCAGAAAAAAAGGTAGAAGTTCTTAAAAGCATTTTAAGATCTCATTAATATTGACTTCAAATTGACCCAGGGAGCGGAGGTGGGAGGAAAAAGTGTATTCCTAGTACTTAAATGTACATTCTACTTCAAAAAGTTCCTTATAACATGAGCAAATTATATACTTGGGCATGAACTACGATAACAGAAATCCAGAGAACTTAACCATCAAACAGGAAAGAAAGTTGCCATTAGGCAAAAAAACAGGTCTACACATTAACCTATACAACTGCTATTCTAAAGAGACACAAGCAGGAAAAGAAGAGAAAGCAAAAAAACTCACACTCATATATGAAATGAATTGTCAAATAAAAGACGTACAGCATGGCAGAGCTTGTATTTACTGCTTAAAGCATTTTCCAGTTAAAAAATACCGAGAATGGCTTAAAAGGAAGGAAAACATGTTTGGAACTCTCAGGGTGTAGGTGGAAAGAAAAAGTTTGCATCCTTTTGTCATGTTGACATTTTCTTGCCACTCTCTAAACCTCATCGTTCTGCCCTTTATCTCAAACCCTGTTCATCATTCCCTCCACTGGCTACTTTCCATTCTCCTCTTGCTATATGGTCTTCCAAACATTCTCTAGCTGATAGCATTCTCACTTCCCTGTTATTTTACACATCTTACTAGAACAGAACAATGAACTGAAAGTGATCAGAAAAGAAGCCCAACAGAATCATGGCTTCAAAATTAATTCCATTCACATTCCCACTATGGCAGTTCTCAGCCTGTATGGGCTTGCAAGATTCAGAAGTCAAGTAAGAAATCAGCACAGAAAGAGCCATTGTATGGGGTGATTTTACATTTCATCTAACTTCGTATTTTTAGAGGGAAAGTGAAAGGGAAATTTCAACTGAAGAAAATAATTTATTGATCACTGTAGTTCCAATATACTGCACACAGAGAAGGTAAATGTAATGTCTCTCTTCACCAGGAAGGTAATACCTTGAAAGGCCTCTTTTCTTGACCTTGAAACTTGTATGCCACAAGTAAGTAAAAAGATATTGAAACAACAGAAGATACAGTTTAAACTCCATAAACTAAAAATTCATCAGCAAATAAACGATTGCTTTCTGTGCTGCCCCTTCAGGAGGCAGTGCAAAGTCTTCTTCTTCTTCCACTTATTATTTTAATTTAGAAAAATTAGGGCTATTTTAATTTAGAAAAACTAGGGCTTTTCTTATATTTTGCTAATAGAAAGTCAAATTAATCACAAGAAGCTTGTATTTGAAGATATAATTTAGCTCACACTTAGATGCAAACTACAAAAAGCACATATTCTTCACTGATACCAAAGAGAAGTCTCATTAAATGCTGCAGTACCAGCACTACTACCAGATGCTCATTAGAATTTGTTTATATATTAGGTAAGATCCTAAGGTTCCAACAAGTTCCTAATTGTTTCCTGGGTGCTAACAAAATTGACCATAGGATGGCCTCTGAAGAATCAAGTAAGTTCAAAACAGTTGAGTGCAACTCTAAGTAGTCCATCTTTCCCCAGTGGAAAAACAATTAAAGACTTTAAAGTTCCATTGTTTCAGCCTTTCCTCATTTACAAACAACATCAATTCAGGGTATTTTTTCTCTAGATTAGCAAGGAAGACTAACAGCTGATAGCTGAAAACAATTTTCAATTGCTTGATTACGCATTTAATCAAGTATTAATTTTTTCTGACCAAAGACTTTGAGAGAACAGCTAATGTTTTCATCTCTTCAACTTGGTAAATCACTCCTCTTTCATTTCCTCTACATTTGAAGGCGCATTTATATACAGTCATGCAAAAGATTGTTGATTCAAATGTAGGGCTACATAAAGTTCCCAGAAATTTCCCCTATTTGGGGTTATTTCTGAGAAGCCCCCAGTTATGAGCAATTCAGATATTAACGCACATTCTGATGCAGAAGTGAAGGCATTAGCTCATATCAAATAGTCTGAAAAACAAAAACAGGCTAAAAATGACATCTCAGAACACTCACAGTGAATTATTTTTCCATAACAAGCTAGGAGGAAATCCCAAGTGTTAACAGATGACAGGAGTGTTAATGCCATTAACATTCTTTCAGCGCTCCACGTCAGCGTGTAAACGTTGTCCTGCTGCTCAGTCACTCTGAAGGAAAACAGTTCACGATTCCCAGATGCTGAGATTCTGATTCAGAGGATATTTGTTTCTTCCCTAGCAGCCTGCTCTAAGAGATTCTGTGGTGCAGTGGTTCAGACAGGAGAATTATCAGTTGATGTTTAGTGCACATGCAATATCTAGCATTCCCAGTGCATAGAAGTCCCACGCACACTTCTCCCCAGATCCGTTCTTTACAATTGAAGTAGATCAAACAAAGAACTGAAAATCCCCTCCTATTTAGTTGTGAAACAATAGTTATTATTAGATAGAACTATGAGCAAAACATCTATCCAGTGAGAATATAGCCTTTCAGGAAGGCAGTTTTTTTAGTTCATAAAAAGGATTTGGTTATGAATGGTGTTCCTTTCTGAAAATTCAAATTAGTTCACAAATGGCTGTTTCCTATTTAATAATAAGATGAATACACTCTGCTTTGAAAGTCTTTTCTCTGCAGTAATTTTTATTCTTTCATTCATAGTTGCCTTAATTTTGCAATTCTTTAAAAATAAGCCTTTAATTCTTCACATGGATGCAATCAGTTAGAAAAGCACATTTATTGAGTTTGCACCAATAAAGGGTTGGCATCATTTATTGCTCTGGTAAGGAAAAGACTTTAACATGACTGGGCATGTTCATATCTTTTACTAGAGTAAATGATACAGCTGAAATACAGAAAAGCTATATAAAATCTTCAATTAAGGATATACTAGCAGATTTAGGAGACATTATATAGATTTACGTAACATTGGTCACAAATTATAATGATCCAAAAGCAACTCAGCAGAAAGCCCTTCTCTCCAACTGGCAGGATAACGAAAAGCACAAACCCAATGCCCTGTGGCCAAAGAGCCCTAAGGCTGCCTGACTTATCCCTTCTCCTCAGAACCAAGCTCAAAGCTCCTGCCTGTTTTCTAGAAGAATAAACCTTTGTCACTGAGGGGGGTGTGCACACGTTGGGATGGATGAAGAGCTGGGATTATTATTTATGTATCTATAGTTCTAAATCAAGATTAATCAATAAATTAACTCCAAACAACTTGCTCTCTGAAACAGCTTCTCATTCTGATGTCCCTAATCTTTCATAATAACATTTAAAGTTAAACCCCATTAATCTGAGTATCTTCCTCAATCCCCAGCTAGACACTCAAGTTTTAACATCACTGAAAAGAAAGCAGCCTATACCCCTACGGCAAGTATGAGTTTTCCACTTTAAAGAAATCTTCCATTAGAGGCACAAGCACTGAAATAAAACAAGGAGTGAAAGCAACATTTGTCATAGTCTGTAATTACTTTTCTAAACTGTTGAATCAGACTCCCCAGTGCTGCATGAAGCTGGGCTAATTATAAAAGAAACCTCTCTCATTGAAAGTTAAATTATTTACAATTTGATCTTCAAGTAACTACAACTGGAGCCAAGGAGCAGCTGATGAAAAAGTTGTCTCAAGAATCACGCATCAGTTACTTAATACAGCATGAAATTCACAGGAAGAATATTTTAACCTTTTTCTTTGTTGTTTTTCTCTTTTCCTGTTCAACCACAGTGTATTCTCCTTTCTGTTGCAGCACAGCGGTAACCTTCATTTTGAACTGAACTACTTCTGGTGGCCACCATACAGTTCAGCTTCATGATCCCAATGACTTCAAAGTGCTGCAACCATTCCTTAAAACTTATGCAATTACTTGGGCAATCACAATCCAATTTAAAGCCTGACAACAAAACAGCAACCATAAAAATAATTCCAGAACCCCATAGAAGTATTTGCATAACTCAGAAAGTCCACAGCATTCATTACAAGGAACATAAGATTCAAGATGAAGTACTGTTTCCCAGCAAACAGTGATCATGAAAGTATGAACTGCGTTATTAATCGAACACAAAGCTCCTCTGCAATGATGGTGGCAGGGACAGATTTTTGATACAGAAAAGAGAAAAATAATACATTTTTTACTCCTCATGCCTATGAAGCTACAAAATAACTGAAATATTTTGTATTTCATTTTAAAATCTATTTAGTTGAAGTCTATTTAAGTCTAATTGGTTGTAATCAGTATTTCAAATACATATAAAAAAAAAACCCACACATAAAGATTGGGAACAAAAAGTCCTTAAGTAAAGAAGTGAATCCATTTTGTTACTGCAGATAATTCAAGTAACCTGACCACAGCAGAAATATTCTCCCACAGAGAAAAAGAGATCTATTAAGAAATGGGTCCAAAAAACTTGAGCAGTTCTTAAAGTGTCATAGTGGCTAGCAACTGAAACACAAGGAGCCAAACCAGCATCCTTATGTGTATTTTGAGAAGAAAATCATTGGTACAACCTATTAGATATGTAGAAATTATACTGATTGAATTTTGAAACTCAAGACTGTATACTGACATAAAATAGATGCTTCTGGTTAAAAAGAAGCTATAAAGTTGATGGTGGTGTTACTTGTTGAGATGATTCTATTTTATTCTCAAAATCAAATCAGATGGTCATACTATACCTTAATAACCAACCTACAGACACACCACCTGAATTTCTTCTATTATATTCATTGAACCTTATGATCAGAAATAGAAAAAGCACTCTTAAGCAGGAAGACATACTGACTGCATTCCAGAACCAATTCACACGAGTATCTGCAGAGCTCTAAAGGAAATGATGTAAACCTGAATGTACTCATGTGGTCAAATGATTTCATTTAGTTGCCTATAGTTTCATTTTAAATATAAACTCTTCATCTAACATGAACCCATTTTCCTCAGTTTGTAACTAATAAAAATGTTTTCAAATACCCTTTTGATGTGTATCAAGTTAGATGGCTGCAGTCAAAACTACATGAATTGAATTCTGACAGCTTTAATTCAAAGTTTTTTGATCAGTGTGGCATATTTACCTAAGGATATTACTTTTGCAATCTCCTGCAGTTTTTTAAGCAGATTGTGGAATAGTAACACACTATTCTTCCCGTCTTTGTGCTTAATTCCTAAAGTAGTTTTCAGTTATTTTTAAGCATTCAGGAGTTTCATCATCAGTAATATGCATAAAGATGAAAAATTGTATGCACAATTAAATAAGAAAAACTGATTAAGTGAAATCACAAATTGTACTGCTTAGGAATACTGCAAGGAAAAATCCCTAGATCCAAACGGAAGGACTTACTTCTATTCAACTTTTTGTCTCTCACAATAACAGGAACATATTTAATAAAAAAGTTTAAAAGAACACCAAAACAAATAATTTCTTTCATAGTATTTGTGTCTATATTATTGGACAAAGCCTTGAGAGAGATGGTTCAGTGTGAGGTGTCCCTGCCTATGGCAGGGGGGGTGGAACTTTATGATCTTAAGGTCCTTTCCAACCCTAACGATTCTATGATTCTATGATAATACTAATTCATTTGATTATTGAGAATTAATATCATGAATGACATTCTCATTGTAACTGATCTCCTGCCGTAGGACAACACCAAGCCATGTCTCTTTAATATTGCTGAAGAAAGTCTCACCCACAGTTAGTGGTAAACAGCTTTGTTAATTAGCAGGAAAGGGAAAAAGAAATTAAGCCTTTAATTATGGTAGAATTCCTGCATCCTAAATCTCTGTACTGAGAGATGATTTATGTTCAGGCACATCTCAAATTTTCTGAAACACTCAAGGAGTTAGAGAAATGTTCAGCTTGAGAACCTTTAGTTTCTAAACTCAGTATGTGCTATCGGTTCTTCAAGAAGCTGATGGAAACAACAAGTAATACATACTGAAGTCTAATACACGAGAGTAGAAAACTTAAACTACTCAATGATAAGCAGAAATAAATTTCATCACTTGATATGACTGGTGGTGACTTTCTAAAAACAAACAGCACCATTTATCAGGTCATCTATTAATCATGAAAATATCTATCCTTCAGCATAATCAGTTCATTTCTTAGGGCTTATCTATTGTCAAGCCACCAAATTCACTAATATGATAAAAGCTGGCAGACACCTAGGGTTCAGGGTGCCTATTTTAATAACCAGGAATTGGCAATCTGGCTGGGACATCAATGTAGGTGTACTGAAACAAGGCTGCCCAGGAGACCTTCAACAGTTAATTGTCAAAAAATCCATAGGATCTTCTTATTTTTGCCAATATAAAAGCATTAATACCGTTGTTTTTTCACTTTTGCCTTGTCGGACAACCTTTCTTCTCTAAGAAGCTCAGGCAATAAAAACCGCAACACAGAAGAAAGTAAACGTTACCTGCTTCACTCTTTTTCCTCATCAAATCACTTGAACGATCCCAATCATTTTTAGAAGCACAGTAAATACATAGATAGCAAAACAACAAATGGCAAAGCATTTAACTCAACAGAAGTGAAAAATAATGTATATAACCTCTAAAATGGAGCTGTCAAGCTCTATGAGAAATCATGGCTGCAAAAGCATTTCAAGGTGTTGGTTTCATTTATGAGCAAAAGTGGGACTTACTTGACAGTATTCAGCCTACGCGGATGACGACAAGGCAAAGGACAATTACAAGGCAGTACTATAAGATTTTCTGATGTGAATGTATGTCACAGGAATAATAAGCTTTTTTTTTAATAGCAGAACTGATAAATGTGATTATTAGCAAGTCTCTTAACCTTGAAAATAAGACAAGGTGGAAGAGAACATGTAAGTAACAAGAGACAATTTTCCACTTAGTCACGAATTGTCTTCCTTCAGATACTTTTCCACAGTCTTGTCAGAAACTTCAAATAAATCCATATAGAGAATGTATTCAGTACCTTCTAGTGAATCTCTGTCACTGAACCCATTCAGATAGTTAATCCCGCTAGAACTTACTTTCCAAATAGACAACAGTTAGAAGAATCTCTTTATTACATCTACCCACTAAACGTGATGAGCAGTTATAAATGGCTCTGGACGCCAATCCCCTCTTCATTTTCCTTTGATAAACCCACAAACCCATGACATATGACTGACATTCAACATGTTCTGTTACGCCCTTCTCAGCACTAGAAAAAAGCTTGGATGCAAAGAGCTAAAACTTATTTTCAAGTGCTGTAAATACTTATCCATGCAATCAAAATGTTCAGCTCACCAACGAAGACATGCAAAAAGGATATGCTCATCTTCTCCACAAACTTATCATTTTCATCTTGTGTTTTAGGGAAATTCTTGATGTCATTTTCTAGGCGCTGGATCTGATGGTTCATTGAATCAAGGTTGCTCTTCAGAGTTTGGGCTGAAACTAAGGAAAAAATGACAATGAGGAAAAAGCTTCCACAGCCCAGAAAGGCTGCCATCATAAAGGGAAAAAACAATGTCAGCATAAATAGGAGAACAATTCCATTAAGTAGACTCACATTTTTCTGAATTACTGCTCATAAAAATCCCACTCTTAAAAATTGAGTGAAAACCTCTCATGTAATATACCAAATCATTATATTTTAATGTTGAAATGTCACCACTTAAATCTAGCATTAGTTCAAATGATTCCACTTCTATTTAAATTTACTGGTAAAAATTCTAATATTTCATTCTTCTAAATCTAATACAAAGATTAAAAAGTAACTGAGCTTCAGAGAGATTTTACCTAATTAGTGCATGTACTTGGTTAAATGAGTGATCTTATTAACTCATGCACTCTGTTACAGAAATTATTTAAGGCAGAGACATGGAGAAAAGATCAAATAGTTTTCTTCTATTGAAATTAACTAATTTCTAGAAACCAACAGCTGTGAAACCTTCTGCTCACCTTAAAGGTAGGTCTGAATAATAAAAGCTACTGATAAGCAAAAAAAGAAAGGAAAGACTCACAGTACAACACCAAGAAACCTCTAAAGAGACTCTGCTTACTGTTGTGCTATTCCATGTAAACCTATGTTTCTGTAATTTGTAGTAAGCAACCACTAATCGACACATCATGAGAGAAATCTCCACTGGAAATCATGGCAAGGCAGTTTTGAAGGGGAAGCAATACTACACAACAGTGCAATTCTAGACCTTGATGAAAAGTGACAGAGAAGCCCTGGGCACGCTGTAATATTAAAACAACCCGAACCTGTAATATTGACTTTCGTGACATGATCCATACAGTCCACTTATCATTCTCAATTTAATCATAAAGAGCAGTTTGACAAGCACTTCCTCTCAATCTAAAGATTCATTTTAGAGCCAAGTCCCAGTTTCTGCTCCTTGTCTCCTCTTACACAGGTTACAAATATGAGCTTCTAAGACCAAGCCGACAATCTCAACACCACCTTTCCCCAAAGAGCTCAGTAACATTTGCATCATTAGTTTGTTCCTCCTCTAACTGAGTACACAATATTTCAAGTATGCTTTGTTTCGGAGCTGACTTATGCCCTACAATTACTTAATCTTTAGTGACAGTACATATAATCCTGGTCAATTCTTAAAAAGACAGGGCTACAAACAACTTCTGATGTGTGAAACCAGAGGGGAGAACATCCAGCCCATTATCTACCTTTCAGTAATCACTGACTGCAGGCAGCTGCTCTCCAAAACTAATGCTGGAGTTGTACGTCCCAGCTAAGCCAAGGATTCCTTGCGTACTCAAGATAAGCACACAACTTCTTTCTAAAGGGGCTTTCACGTTTTATTATCTTCCAATGGTGATTGGAAAGTTGCAGATTATGTTCAAAGGAATCGTTTATTTTCTTACTGTCTTGTACTTTAAAAACCTGCACTGGGACTATGTGAGATTAAACAGGAGCAGGCATTTGATTCAAGATGGCTTGAAAAGGAATAAAACAGTAAATAGGAAATAAGAATCCTAAAAAGAAGGAAGCTGTTCCCAGAGCAAAATCAATTCTGTATTTTTGGTAAGTAATGGTTCATATCAGCCATAACAATGATGTAACTTGTCACAAGCACATTCAAATACCTAAGGCACCAATACAGCTCTCTATTACAGTCATAATCTTGATTTTATTTTCAATTTCATCTTTTCTATTGGGTACCAATTACTAACTAATCATGCAATCTTAGACTTATAATGAAACAGCTTTTTAAGCTTAACTCAACCGGGGTGGAGGAGTAATCAATCTATACTGAGCACAGTATCCTTGTAGCTATTAATGTAACGTACAAGAGTTAACTTGAAATCAACCAGCAAAGCAATTTAAATAATAAACATTGTCAAAGCTTCTAGGTTATGGCTACATTAGTTTAATCACTTGATATTATTGTCAGAAATGGAGCACACATTTTTGCTTCAACTGGAAAACTTGAATTACTGAAATATTTTTATAGGCTGTTATGTGGCTGGAAAGGGAGACAAACAGCACCGAAGTAAAATCCTAGAACTGAGAAATAAATTAGTAGAAAGCAAATGGCAATTTGGGTGCTAAGAAGAATAGCAGCTTCTATGGCATTTCCCAAGTAAATAGGCAACATAAGAGAGAAAGTGTAACTGTTTTCAGCTATTTTGAAATATTTAAATGCATGACCACTTAGCAAGAGCAGTTTATTTCCGTTTGAAATGTAAAGTGTAAAGGAATTCAGCAAGCAATGACAAAGGAGAATTTTTAGTGTCTGTTATTAATATGGAAGAGAAGTATTTTCAGTAACTTTATTTTATAAAACTAAGTTTTAAAACAGTTCAGACGAGGTGCCCCTGACTTTGACAGTACAAAGGAACTCCATCTAAGCAAGACGACTGCATTCGAAAACTCTTCTTCTCATAACTAACTTCTGTATTCCCACTGAATTACCAAAAAACCACTGTGGAATAGGCATTTTCATTCACTTCATTTTCATTTTCCCAGATAAATCCACAAGTTCTGTTCAAACAATTTATAAAGTTATTGTTCTGCAAGACAAACTTAAGAAGACTATGTAACAAGATATATATATATACACACACACACTATAATATCTGCATTTCCTCCCATGAACTGTTTTATTAGAGATTTAGTACTTCAGTAATGTGAAGATGAGGCACTGTGGATACTTTTTAGTCCTTCAGGGGAAATGGTGCAAATTTATAAAAAGTCTGGAAAGATTTAAATTTATGAATGCACAAAATCTGCTTGCCACAAAATGCCATTTCTTTGAAACTATTCCATAAACGCACGTACTGAACACTATACTCCTCACAGCTCATGACAAGGCAAACGCTTGTTGTCCACCTTCAATCTGCCCATCGTTCCACATGAAAATTAGGCATCCTGGTAGAACTAACCTGAAAATCTACATGAAATTCGGTCTTCAGTGACACGCAAGCACTCTCAAGGCTATTACTGGGAAAGACTCTCTGTAGCAGCAATGGCAATTTAATGTTGCAGCAGGAGAGCACAACCACATAAATCCAGTGCACAAGTATCTCATTTCAAGATAGCAACAACAAGACAAATACTTAAAACTAGTAAAATGATGGGGGGGGGGAGGGAACCCAGGACAGACTGGTTTGGGTTGAAAGAGACCTTAAAGCTCACCCACTTCCAAGACCATACCACAGGTAGGGACACCTTTCACTAAAGCAGGTTGCTCCAAGCCCTATCCAACCTGGCCCTGAACATTGCTAAAGATGGGGCAGCCACAGCTTCTCTGGGCAACCTATCACCTTTCTATAATATCTTTCTTCCTTTTACTATTTTCCCTATATTAATTCCTCCTTTGTAAAAAAAATAAATCCCATCCACTTATTTTGGAGAAAGCAGTTGCACAGACTGCACGCTGCGGAAGGCTTAGTGAATGTCTGGTAGACCACTTGAGTCCTAGCAAAATGCTACAAGCAGTTAATCTCATGTTAATGTCAAATGCTAGCTAGTCCCCACAGTCAAGCTAAGCATTTTATATGTACAGTAATACAGTGACAGTACCACAGGACAGCCTAATCCTCTCTAAAGTAAGAGTGCGTCAGACTGAGTCCTCCCCTATAATGAGGCAAAATGATACATTTTGATTAGGTGCAGTGTCTCTTGCATAATAAATTTAAAGAGTCTCTGATCACAAAGCAGAACACAGACGTCCACAGCCACACTTAGTAAAAACCCTAGTGAGAGCCAGTGATATGAATTAAGCATGTTCAGTAAGCAAAAGCGAGCCTATGTGAAGCAAATGAACCAGTGGATTTGTAAGTCTAGACAGTATTTGTACCGTAACTGTGTTCCAAGCATAGTAATGATTATTTATTTCTTATTGCCTGAGGGCAGGTGGAAGTAAGTCTTTGACAAAAGTATGAAAAACAGCCTGAGGGGAAATGGGTGAGCAAGTCCCTAATCTGCAGGAATTACAGTCATTGATTACTCAAATCATAGCACTAAGTTTATATTTATTAAGATAATAAATGTTCTGTTGGATTTAGGTGAATGGTGATGCTGCAGTCTGCTTGAGGATTCGGTGTATCTCAGAGTATGCCACTATATTGTGTGTGGGTATATATATGGACATATACTGTCATAAATAGACCTCACAGGTATACATATGTATGAATACATTTATATATGTATTTTTATGTGTGATACAGGTGTATCTTATGTATAACTCATAGGTATGTGTGTCTATACATGTACATACATTTACAGGTACATACATGCATACACATATGTGTGATATATAGTATAATATGCCTGTGTCACACAAAACAACCTATACTTGAGGCTTCTGGGTTGAACAGCTTCAGATGTGAAAGCAGCACAGCTCCCTTAACATGCTATTTCTCAAGTAATTAACATGTCACTGTTCATTCTAGAAATCCTTCATAACCCAGCTATCCTGTGTCCTGGACACAAGCTATGATCTATCACTGTCATATTTTGATATACAGATAAACCACTGTGCTAATAAAGGTACATCCAGCATTGGAAGAATGCTTCTGAAAAGCATGGTATACACGGCTTTGATCATCGTTCCTCCTGAATATCAGAGAGGGAAAAAGCAATGGAGTGACCATGTGCAGTATTTCCTTTATCAGAAACAAGTAGCTGTGAAGCGTGGTAGACCTAGAACAAGCTTCAACAATAAAAATAACTTAATACTGAAATATTTTTGCCAGGTAAGACACTCAACTCAATCATTAGAAATTCTAAGGAAGATATTAGATCAACAGTCAAGACAGGTGGGATCAAACTCTTAGGATTACATCCACCCACAGATACTACTGATAACAAGCAAATGCTCCAATTTCTAGATATACATCCCGTGTTTTTAACAGAACTTAGGCAGAAGTAAAGGATTACAGTTGAGTACATTCTTAGGCCAACAGTGTCTAAATTTCAAAGCAACACTCCAACTACAGTGAAAGAAATGGTATCAAGTTCATAACCTCTTAAGTTCATAACCTCTAAAGAAATGTTGGAAATGCTTAGAGGTGGAGGTCCAAACACCTTGGGATGAAAGGTTAAAAACCAACGTATTTAACTAGCTAGGGCACATCGCCACCCTCTTGTTCCAAAAATGGGTAAGCTTTCTGCCACAAACTACTCGTGCTCAACAATCAAAACACAATTTGCATGCCTAGATTTCACTCATCAGCAGTCTCTGCATTTTAGCTGCCTTATCACATACATCTTACATGTAAAGGGAGCTCATGACCCAGCTATGATTTAGCATTTCAAACATCTACTGTAACATTACTATCTTAAACAAAGATAAAGCAATTGTGCATTGATTCTATTGTTCTTTCCATTTGCTAGCAAAGGTGAACCACAATTTCAAGATAAGAGCACTCAGTAACAAGTCCAGCCCCAAGCAGCTCTTAGCTTTAGAGTTTAATGAGAGATTCAGTCTAGGACACTAATTATCTTTCAGTCCGAGATGATGCTTAATGAGACATTTATGTGCAGCAGCTCTAGACTGCAATATTGTTCTTCATCTACAGAGAGAAAGGAAGGAGACTCACCAATACTAATCCAAAACAATCTTAACCGGATCCAGACTTAAAATCAATGCAGCACAAATGTATATATGACTTTATCACATCTTATCACAAAAAGAAAATAGATATAGGTGATACCATTTAAGAAAAGGATGATGTTTTTTAAACACCCATTTGGAAAAGAACTACACGACACAAGGTAAAACATTAAACCCACTATTTTGGGTACAAACTATGAACAAATTCTCAGCTTCTCAGAACAACAAGAGCAGCCATCTACAGTGAGGAAAGTGAATTTGAATACTGCACACACTGAAGTGCAAATGCATTATCAAGTTTGCCTTGACAAGTGAGATAGTGGGGGAAGGAGAAAAACATTGCCTGTTAGGCTAAAACCAGAGCATCATGAGCAGCGTGTCTTCTCCTTCTCCCCACTGGAGCTGAGGAAATTACAGACAGTGTTCATAATCCTGAAACACTCATATCCACAGAGCAAAAAGAGAAGTTTCTGTGGGTAGCTTATGTTTAATATCAACAGATATTAACTGTAGAACTGTACTCTGGTTTAAGGAATAAAACTACTTATCTCAGTTCCAATAATTATGTGCTTATGTATAAGTCTTAAGAATAAAAGAGTAATTCTGATGCACATAATACAGCTTATTAGGACATTAAGAATTGATTATAACTGACAAACAGTGCACTAGGAGCCCAAAATGCATTGTCATTATCACTATCGACATAAGCCAGTTGTTAAAACTCCTTTGCACAGCACCAAGTCATTGATCTCTTAAGTCATATATCAGAACATGAAATCCCTGGCTCTGGACAGCTTGTATTATCCAACTTATTATCAACTCAATATTTTTTACTACTCAAGATTAAATTAATTTTCAATAAAAAAAAACCATAGTTTCCTGAAAAAAGAAAGCACTCTGAGCTCTAAGAGTTCTTTTGGCTGAATCCTGACAAGTGCTGTGCTATCTTCACGACCTGCACAAACTCTGTGTGTGCCAACCTCCTATTGCGTCTGATCCCTCCTGGCAATACCAGCCCTTCAGCTAACTTTTCAGGTTTATGCCCCTGAGTAAACTCAACAATAGCACACTGTAGAATAGCTTTACTAGTTGAATGTGAACTGACTTTTCACACTACAAATAAAATCTTTTAGAGTGCAGAATCATAACCAGTAGTATTAGAACCAATGAGTGAGAACAGCACTGTGCTCAGTGGCATTCTTCAGGCTAAATGGGTATCTTCTCCACAGAACTCCAGCAACTCACCTTACTTTGATGTTAATTTAATTATAAATGTATTTCAAGATTTCAAAAGTTAGTTCTGAAAACAGCTTGTAATTACAACATCAGTGCCTGCTACGTGAACATACTGAAGCAAAACTGCCTGGCAAAAGGATAAAGCAAATTGCAAGCAATGCAAAGGAAACAAACAACCGGACTTTTAAGTTCTACCAATCACATCCAGATTTGGAAGTGTTAACTGAACTTGTTAAATTTTGCTATGCTTATTTTAAAAGCCCATATTTTGCACCATCACTACTTCTCCATGCCCACCTTTGCTTGGTTTGTGTATCAAACTGAAAGGTGTCTGCACGCTGTCGCTCACTGTGAAGCAGTTGTAACACAATGCCTTCAGTGGTACACGTGCAAATATCACAGAAAGTAAGGAGTACAAAGAAAGAGAAGGAGCAAAGCTTTTGTAACAACCTATCTGCTGTGACTCAAAACTCAGAGAAGGCGTTGAGCAACTTCATCCAACAGACCAGCCCTGAGGCTCTCAACTTGCAACAGGAGTTTGGTCTCATTAACTGAGGTGCCAGCCAGATGTGTAATAGCCTTTCTTACCTCAATAAAAGTGCAAATTCAAGAACAGAGAGGAGGAAAAGAAAGTAGTGATGTTCTGCAGCTTTCACCACTCTCTAGTGGCTTGTACTAAGGAATCCTAAATGGATTACATAATTTTAGAAGTCATTTAAAGCAGTCTTCAACTCCAAAATGGTTTAACTACAGCCAGAAATCCTTAAATACTTTCATTTCTTCAATAAGCAACAACCCATGAGAGTCATTTGGACTATTCTTTAATTTTGCCCTTGATATTTAAACTTCAGGGAGGGAAGAGGATCCTTAAAACACGTGCCATAGAAAACAGATTTGTTTAATGTAGGATCCAAACTGTAACTTCAAAATGTGGCTTGAGGATTCAGAGCTACAACAATTTTACATACACACTAGAAGACAGACACTAAATAAAGCCTCAAAATCTTCACAGGCTGGGAATATTTAGTAAGCAATTTTGCAGAGGAAAAGGCAATCCAGAACCCCACTGAGCCTCCAACAGATCTCTTCCAGAAACTGCAGCTTGGAACTATCACAAACACTATGTGTGAAGTTTTTCCTTCCCTCCCTTCCTCACTGACACTTGTCAATGAAGGAGAACACATCTGTGGAAAAAACTTTTAATGAGGTGATGCATAAACTACCACTGATATGCTGATGCTATATGCAAATACAGGAGTGTTACCAGAGGGAAAAACTCTTCAAGTATTTGATGTACCTGACTGTGTGTTTACTACATTTAGAAAAACACATTGAGAGAGTTTCTGACATTTCAATATTGCAGTTTATGTGAATGAAAAGAATGACAGAAGTCACCAAACAGGGCAAGATTGACTTGTGATTATGATGCAAAATGCCAACTTCAGATTCTATTATAAGAGAGAAGAGTCACAGATGCAGGCATTAAATTCCTCATGCCAGAAGTCATTGTCTATTTTATACCCATTAATGTGCCAGATTGGACAAAATCTGTTTCAGCAATTTAAACACTGCAAGGTGGAAGATACTGCAGATCTCTCTGCAAAAACAGTTTCTTCTACCGCAATGAACTATAAAACTCATGTTTGACAGAAAAATGACTCCTACTTATGGGTATGTTTAAATTGCTATACTTGAAAGCAAAAATGGTACAGAATGTTTTAAAATATTTTCTCCACTGTAAAATTATGGCATTAAATCACAGTGAAGTACCTGCACAGAATTTAAACATTAAGGTTTTCTTACAGTATTTGTAATAATAGATTAAGTATACATATATTTGCATTCCACAGTGCTTCTGAATGCTGATGTCTTTCCTAGAGACATGCCTCAACCATCAGAACCATACGCTCGCAAATTGGAGAAATAATTTTTTGTGTCAACAGGAGAAAGAAATCTGTGCTCTTGTTATTAGTACTGTCTAGTTGTCTACACAGACATAATTCACTCCCCTGCTCCAAGGCATCTTTCACTTGATTTTACTCAGAATGCCCTCTGTTTCTTTTAACAGTACTTGAATTATTAGTGGCATAGCTTTATAGCAAGCACACAATCCTCTACCTTAAGCACTAGAAAAAAACCTCATTATTTCTGAAAGAGCTTTTATACTGCATGTACAGTTAAGGTCAGCCTTTTGCTTAGAGTTAAGCTGCTCTTGGGAGTCCTAAAACTGCTCAGATAACCCCAAGATCCATACCCCATCTATACGTGAGGTATCACATTAACTTTTACAACACGTCAAGATAACATAGAGAATGGCCAGCTACAGATAACAGCATTCTATATCCAACTGTTTCTGACCTAAACACCAAGAGAACAACGCAGGCCCATAGAACTTCCCATAACTACACAGCCTAGTAGCTCCCACTCTTGGCAGACAAAGCAAGCAACACAAGTATGTCCTGCTAAATTCAGGAGGGGCTGGACACAAAGTTCAACTGATAAAGGTACGGTTGTGTTTTATTTTAAATACAAGCACAATGTTTAAGCTATGAACTGTGATTTACAACTGCTGGTCTTTGAAAATCTGAGATTAAGTTGCTATAAAATACACGGCTGATGTTCCTCCTCAAGTGTGCATGTTACATATTTCTTTTTTATGATTTCTGGGAGGCTTGACATTCAGAGGAGCTTCAAGTTAAAAAAAAAAACATGTCTCTTCTAAGGAATTCCACATTAGACTTTTTAAATGACTTTGCCCAGAAGCCCCAAACTTGTGATCTGTCTGTACCTCTTGTTGTGAAGTTTGGTTTGACTGAACCCACAGAACGGGATGGAAATTTGTCAGCTATTTAATAAAATCACAAATTGTAGGATGATAACAACAAATACCCTGAAAAGCAGCAACTGGAGTAACAAGTGAATAAGGTAGAAATATGAAAACAAGGCTTTACACACTTGGAACAGTAGGGGAACAAGAAGAAATCATCGCAGACTGGAGGAAGGTGAGTGAGTATCTCTCCCATTTAAGAATCCAGTTTGTCACAGTCTTGTGAGATTTTTATTGGTTTTCATTTCATACAGTCTGCTCCAAGCTTTTCCAATAATGTCTTGCCAGTTAATCAGTTTAACCTTTGCTCATACTTTCCAGAATAAAACCGTTTCCTAATTTGTTTTTCCTTTTCATAAACCTCTAGATTGATCTGCCATCTTTAAAAAGATCAAATATTTCATTATACCTAATATCAGATTATTGAAGCCTTTAGTACATGCATGAGCGGTTCATCTAATCCCATTGACCTTTTCATATGAAAATCCACTTTCATGCTTTATCTGCTATTTGTTAAAAAAAAATCACCTCTTTGTTATAAAAATCATCTGTTGTTCAGATGCTGCTTCTTCATTCTTATATGGAAATTAAACAAGACTGAACTTTTATTTTTGTGGAACTGAGAAAATGCACCGAAGATTGAAAAGAAGTTGTATGTGTTAAGTCGTATATTTGGAGTTTTATGTACAATTGAAACCATGAGGCTGCCTTCTGCCTTAAATGTAAGCAGCATCCATCTCAGTAATCAGACCCATTCAGCTATATTTCCTTATTTATAATTCATACAGAGACAACATTTGCTGGTAGATTTCCTTCTATTTTACATATAAATAACTGATGCCAATGTCCTCACATCTGTAACCAGTTTACTCCAAAAGAAGCCTCCTACAGGGAAAATAAAGCCAACTGTCCATCTCTGAAACCACTGGTTTATCAGGAAACAATAAATAGGAAAGAAAAATCTTCTCTTCAACAAAAAACGTTAACTTCCTGCACAGAGAAAATGACCACATGCGGCAGAGCAGATGAACATTACAATTAAGCAAAATCCCCAAAGTACCAGGGGGAACTGTAGCAAGTGGCACAAATCACGTTTATTCTGCCAAAAATCTGCTTTGTTAGAGAAAGCAGAGAAGGGCTGAAAGGGAAGTTTTGGTCATTAAAAACCAACAGTAATTTATACTGCTGATAATAAGTCAGCACTGTTTGTAGGAAATACAACGAGCTTTTATTTTACAGAATGAAACAAACGTAACTGCAATAAACCCTTTTTTATATATATTCTAAGCATCAGGATTATTAGTGACTTTGCTCCCATTAATATGCTTTGTCTCTTTAGGATGCTACAGCTTATTTTAACTTGACTAACTCTTTCAGTTTAATTCCTCAAGTCAACTTACAGAACATCAGAGGCTTTGAATAAACTATAAAAATCTCAGAGCTGCAAGGTCAAGCATTAGCAACAGGAGAAAATTAAAAGATCATCAAAGGTGCCTGGTAAACCATAAGGCTTTGTAAAGAATTCTATAAGAAAAAAAAGGGAAGAAAAGGATTAAACTTAAAAATCGCATCCAGAAGAATGATCATGAGATAGAAAACATTGCTGGAATTTAGATAAGAAAACAAACTAGTTCATAAGTAAAAGGAATCACCAGTCACTCTAGCATAGTCCTTGTGAACACACTGGCTACACCAGTGATGCTTACAGGGTAAGGTTGGGTGAGAGAAAAGATTGTCAGCAAAATTAATAGTAAGAATTCTTTGTGTAATATCCATAGTGGTGCTCAGATATAAGTAGTCAGCTGTATGCTGTTCAACCATGCACCATATATATAGATATCTATCTGGTAGATTCAAGACAGTAATGCGCAAGTTAACTTTTCAGTCTCTATACTGCTGTAAAACACACCACCACCCTCAACACTCTACTGACCGACTGGTTCCATTTTGTCAATAGGCCTTCATGTTGCATTCACCAGCAAAGAGGAACATTAAACATGCAGACATTTAATCAATACGAATAAAATGTAGTTTATATGCAGAAGAGAAAAAGCATATGAAAGTACTTGTGAAGTTTGAGAAACAACAAAAAATGTGGGCCAAATGCAATCACATAAATCTGTGAATAAGAGATGAAGCACTAGCAGTGCTAGGGAGTAGTTCATCAATCAGCCTAAGTCCTTGGGGAAACAAGACTTCTGCTCTCACTTGACTAAAGTGTAAGACAGAAAACGACAAACTGAGAGAAAATGATGGCTTAATTAAAAGAAGTGTCTGTCTAATAAACACTGCACTGAACAGAGGCACTGACTGAGAACACCGAAAAAAGGAGACAAAAAATTGCAAGACAAACCTGCCTAGAGCTAGCAGAAATGTTATTTTCCCCTCTCTTTCTCTTCATATTTGTGTGCTACCCCAAGTTTTTATCTTCTGATGAATCAGTAATGCCCAGTCAAAATAGAACAGTTTGAATTATCTTCTTGAACCGCTATCACTCAGACTTTGCTTTGGATAGCTAAGCAACAAGCATGGTAAGCAGCACAGCTTATTTCACTTAGATAGCCAACATGTGAATTAAGCTATCACTTATCTACACTGCTGACTGACCAAGAATAAAAACAGTATTAAGTGTTGACTGTATGGTACAATTCAACCATATACTTCATATACATCCTGGGATCCTTAGAAGGCATATTTGTTATTCTCTATTCAGTGTTAATATGGGAAGGATACTGTGTGTAAGCACATGCACTCATGCACACAAATGTTCGATCTCAAGCAAGGAGACTTCAAAGGCTTAATGCTAAACTAAACATCACCATTACACTGCTTACACAACTTCCCCCATGCGATTTTGCCAGTACTTCACCAAAACAGGCCATATTATCACTGCTACCTACTTAGAAGAAGAGAAGCAACTTCAGTACTGTTTTTCCCCTGCTTACTTTTCTCAGGTCAATAAATACCAGAAAAGCAAAATCCACACGGATTATGAATGCTTACAGGTTATGTAACCCTACAGCCTAATAGGAAATGTTGGAAGTATTTCATGTCAAAGCACACAGCTATTGCTTTCAGGCATTTTATCTATTTGCTTACCTTTACTTGCACTCTCAACATGCTGCAATTCCTCTGGAAATTTTAAGATGTCCCGGTAGTTTTCCTCACAGATTTCTGCCATGAAATGTAGGAGGGTTGTTTTATGATCTGATGATTTAGTATCTCGAATCTAACAAGTGAACACAAGAGAAAAGGGAGAATTTGTCAGTCAAATGTTTAAGCAAAGTCACCATTGCAATTCTAAACTCTTCAGCAAAAAGTTACTGCGGTTCCCTGCAAATGAAAGAAATCATTTAAAACACAAAAACTCTCCAATTCTTTATCATTTAAGACTACAAAAGGAGCCTGCACCTATGCTCCTATGCTGCATTTCTTGAAAGAATAGTTAGACCAAGAACAAAAACTGAAGACAGTACATAAAGTCCTGAGATTTGAGCAATGCAGGTTCAGAATGCTGGCTGTGATTAAAAAAATTGCTGGGAATAAAGACTAAACAGAAGAGCATTTAGTTCATTCTTTCAGTGCCCCCCACTGACAGATTTCTAAAGGAATCCCTCTGAAATGCTGCAGAGCTGGACAGAGTGCTAAAAGTCAGATTTTGCTCTTTTACCAGTCAAGTTTAACAAACTCCTTGTCATAAATCTATAGGGTTTTTATTGAAACACAATTTAACACAGGCTGATTTATCCGGAAGACTTTAAATTGTATACAGACACATTAAATAAATGCACCCCACCTTCCTGGAATGCAAAATAATCCAAAAGCAAAGGTAACTAACTGCCACTGAAGAAAATTTAACACATTCAGCTTCATTTATGAAGAGCTGCACAGCGTGAGCAAAGAGGTAACTGCATATTTTCGCTAGCCTTTAAGGATATATTAGAGGCAATTTTTAGTGGTCTAAAATAAACTGGTCTTCTTGAAGGTGGTCAGACCCTCTGTTCTCCATTAACCTGAGTGCACTAACTGCTAGAATCGGTTTGGTGTTTTAAGAAACTAAGTCTGAAACAATTGTTAAAATACAGGGCTAGTGGCAAATTTCCAAGGAAACAGATCCTGGTGGCTAAATCCCATGGCACAGTGCATGCATATATGCAAAGGAACATCATGAACTTGAGAGGGAGAAAATTAATTTCAGTCTAAATTTAGTTTCTCGATTTTTTATATGGATATGGAGAATGAATGTATGAGCTGATTGAAGATTTAGTGGAAGTAGAGATCACCCCTTATTTACAAGGGCAACAGAGAGAGTAGGTGGATGCAAGAGTTTGAGATAATCGTACTTCACTCTCCTTAGAGAATTAGTATTACAAGTATATCTGTAAAGATGTATTTAACCACATTACTAACTCATCTAGTACAGTTCTTATACATGAGTAAGCTACAACATACACAACAAATGAAATCAAGGATTTATTTAAGAAGAATGTATAAATGTGTGTGTAAAATCTCCTGTTTGTTTTCTCATTCTCTAAATCACTAGAAGTTCTAATTCTATAATCCTCATGACAGGCTTGCCATCGATGTTCAATTTAATACAGGCCTTTCAGCTTTAAGGATTACCCTGTTAAGAATAATTGAGTACAGTCAAAAAACAGGCTTTTAAAAATATAGGGTATTTAGGCAATTAAGAAAGCAATTTAATTCATACCCATTCAGTGATTAAAGACGAAACAATGCTCAGGTAAAAGGTTTTAATGTGCTACATACATTGAAGTTTCTCCAAGTAGAAAAAAAGCCTGGTAGATTTAGTGGCTAAACATCTGCATGGTAAAAAGAAATTGCATTTCAATTTGTCTGTGAACAAGAACTGTGGGATTTGCAGTCTTTGATCTCTCTGACATCAAGTGGATAAAGCTTTTCCTTTTTTCTAAATGGACAAAATTATTTTGCCTTCAGATTACAACAGAAACATCTTTTGTCACCGGTGGTAACATCGTATTGCCAACAGTTAGTAATAGCACCTGCTGAGTGGTTAAAACCTGTAGTAAACATGCCTTCAGATCTCAAACTGTGTCAAATTCACTTCTCTGGCACAACCAACAAATACATCTCTGCTACATCCATCTGTATTTCCAACAGCTAAGAGACAGAACTGATAACACAGCTCTGCTTGATCTTTAGAATTAATATGTATGCTTTAAAAATCAAATTTTAAGCCTACTAATACAATTAGAAGATAAGGAATTTAGTAGGGTTTGAGTGTATTTTAGCAGATATTATTTAAATGTAAAAGTAGAAATGAAAGATAGGAACCAGAATGCTAACAACAGCATGGCTGTGTCTTGACATTCTCTGGATTCACAGAGTATACTTGTATTCAGGACAATTCTTTTGTCTCCTCTCTTTTTATTCTTGGGTAAAATTTAATGTTTTATTCCTTTCTGGAAGAGACAAACCTGGGTATTTAGAATGACAAAGTGGAATCAGTTTTTTCTCCTATCTAAATTGTCCCTAGTTTGAATTTGCAACCCTTGTCTCTCATTCTTTCGCTCTACACTGTGCTAAAAAGCTTGGTTCCACCTTTACAGCAACTTACTTGGTATCACAAGGTTGCCACAGGTCCTCCCTAAACCAGCTCAAGTTTATCAACAAATACAATTGTTTATATAGAGTCCTGAACATCATGCTGCATACGCAACGCACCAAAGCCTGAGTTAAGGGCAAAAAAGTCACTACCCGTGAACTCTTGACTGCAAGCCCAGCACACCATCACCTATCATTGCTGCGAGGGCACACGGCTGGCTCATGTCCTTCCACGAGGACAGGCTCCAGGTTTTCTGCTGAGTTGTATTGTGCATAAACACAAAATCAACTTTAAAACACTGGTATTTTCTGTCAGCATAAATCTAAACTCTCCTTTTGCAACCAAGAGCTCTGGAGAAGGGCAAGTTTAAGATGCTAGACTTACAAACAAAATATGCTTAGGGCCTGTGTCACATTAAAAGGTTAATAAACAGGAAATCAAGACAAGTGTCTAGTTTGCCATCAAAAGACTACTGTTTAAAAAAACACCTCATGCAGCTGACATTTAGTCAATGTCTTCTCAACTAAAGAAATGTCTTATTTGGGTTTGCAGACCGAGTGCAAATCATGGGGAAAAATATAATCAATACCTTCCCACTTCCTTTCATTCCTTGCACTTTTACGTGTTACTTTCTCAGATAACTGAAGATCTACTGTAAATAGTGATTAGAACTTTTAATACAGTGGCTCTTAATTACATCTTAACAGACAATTCAATCAGAAACACAAACTTCCGTTAGGCGTTCTATGGGTTCTAAATGCCAAATGACATTACGGATTAGCATGGGAGCAGAAAAGGAAAGATTACATGCATTTCACGGTCATACGTGTTCCAGCTTCACAACTGCTGTATGGACCCAGGCCAGTGCTAAAGAAAAGGTGGACTGTACAAAGGGTTGCATGTTTAGAAGCAGACAGAATTGCCTTGCTAGTGATCCCTTGGTGTATTAAATAAAAAACAAAGTGAAAAAACACCCAAATTTCTACTTAATACATGTAATGGTAAAAAAAGTGCATCCTAAAACTCTCTGCCTCTCAAATATTTCTGCATTATTCCCCCTGTATTTTCACCCTTTTCAGTCTCCAAGCTTTACTGTATTAGAGAAATCCTAATAGTTCCCTAAGACTTAGCAAACCCACAGAACCCGCCAACAGTAATGGAATTCTCCATTTAGAATACAGATAATTGCCTTACTTCTGCATCTTTAGTAGCGTTAACACATTGGAACAGAGCAGTGCCTGAGTACATGGCACCCACAAAACATCAACAATGCATGCCAATAACTTAAGGTTTTCCAAATTGGTTTCTTTTACAATAAAAGACACTAACAGCGCGGTATTACACATTTCTACTGCAGGTTTTGATTCTATGGCCTTTCCTTAGCTGAGAAATGGAACTTAGGAACAACATATTTAGGTAAAAATATAAACTCACAAAAATATAGTAGATGAGTGCAGGCTACAGAAAGAAACTTCCAGCTGAAAGTTGAAGCCTCATTTTGAGTGGTCAATACTATGGGATTCATTGTTTGGGAAACAATTAAAGACCAATATACACAGAGCATAATAATCACAGCACAGGCATTGAAATCAAGTATGGAGTACAACGTTTAGGTCTGAGGCTCAGAAATAACATGAATGTAACAAGTCTCCCTTTACATGCAGTATCTTGGTAAAACATTTAAAATATACAAACCATTCTGTAACCTACTTCCAAACCTTTTTATTATTTTTATTATTTGATTTTATTCTCCTATTGTTATTCTGTGCATACATGAGAATAGCTGCTCCTGCTTGCCAGTCTTGATGCAGCACCTGAATTCTAATGTTGGTCTCTCTTGTTTGAACAAAATTAAGTTCTCTGCCTTCTGCCAAGTGTTGTTTACAAGTCATTTCTTTCTTCAATAACATCATACACTGCAATATAGCATCCAGAGAGATAATCTGGTTTTAAGGATTTGCAATTACTCTACAGGCATTAGCTTTTCAGCTATGGCCAGACAAGTTTGTATTCATGCTTTCTTTGCTTTATTTTCTTTATCATGATATAAGGAAATTGTTAGATAGTAACAGATTTCTGCGTACAAAGTGACCAGCTCTGTTTTAAGAACACTTATTTTCTCAAACCAAACCTTTATCCCAGATCAATACTTGCTTCTATCCTTTTTTCCAGATCATAGAACATAACTACTAAACAGACAATTCGTTTGAAGATTGTTCAAAGATGACCAAAAAAAAAAATCAATATGAAAATCAGGTCTTATTGAGAAGTGAATTCCTGATGTTCGAATACCTCATCATTAAAACGAGGTCTGGGTGTGTTCTGCACAGAAGAATGCGCACACACAGAGATGTGTTCTACCTGCCTGGCTCTAAAAAATAAACTTACTAAATTATGAGCTCTCTTGTCAGGGGCAAGAATTCCACTGCCATTAAAGGTAGTGTAAATCACTGCTCTCGAAAAGAAGAACAAAGATAGAATGAACCACAAACTAAAACACTTGCAAACATCTCAAGCTTTTAAAATCCACTGATCGAGTCCCCACTGGTTTGATTCCCCTTATCCCAGTACATTTTCTGGGACTTAAATCCTTGTCTTCAGACAAAACATCAACCTACAGTAAAGAACAGCTAAAAACTGGCATGAGTCACAGATAGTTGGATGTATTATAAATTCTGTTCACATAATAGCTGAAGTTTCAACAATATTCAGAGGGTAATACTGTTGTTTACCTTCTATCTTGGTTTGTCCCATCAAGTATCTAACAGGGAGAGTCACCAAAAGTAGTAAAAAAATTAGACAACGACCAAAAGGACCAACATTGTAAAATATCATAGAATTATAGAATGGTTTGGGTTGGAAAGGACCTCAAGATCATCTAGTTCCAACCCCCCCTGCCATGGGCAGGTACAGCTCACACTAAACCATGGCACCCAAGGCTCTGTCCAGCCTGGCCTTGAACATTGCCAGGGATGGAGCATCCACAGCTTCTCTGGGCAGCCCATTCCAATGCCTCTCCACCCTTACAGTAAAATCTTATTTGATTTTAAAACTCCCATTGAAGAAGATCTTACTTTAGGTAAATAATGTTTTAAAATGGTAAATTATTTTCCTCATTCTAAAGTTGACCAATTGTAAATTTTGACACCTTTTGAATAATATGATAATTTACAGCTGGTATGTGGCTGTAGGCAGATATTAAATCTCATGCTTATAAAACATATTGCCACTTGGTATAGTTTAATATGTTGTGCTATTCACAACACTTAAGGAAGGCCTCTCAGACCATAGTCTTAGTTAATAACACTAAGCAAATAAAGGCATTTCTGGTGGAAAATGGGGAGGCAGAATCTGAAAGCAAAAGAACCAAATGCAATTATCAGTCGAAGCAATCAGTGTATAAAAAGAGTCATTACCCAAATATGAACTCAGATTCTTAACAGTAATCACTAACAAAAACCCAGTCATTGTCAGTACTAATGATGTAAACACCTCCCATTTATAAAATTAAGCCTCAGTGGAGGAAAAGGTTACTTCCCTAAATATGAGTACTTCCCTGAAGTACAGGTACAAAGTTATTTGAGAACAAAGAATTCTTGCAAAAGCACATTATTATACTCACCGAATTCAAATTAGAGTGGCAAGTGCATAAAGCAAGGAAAAGCAGAAATAGCAGAAATTATCTTTTTTTGAGCAATAAACAACAAATTTAAACTGCACAATGCACATGTCACTCTGTCCAGAAAAATCTATCTAACATTACCATTAACTTAAGCGACTTGTTCTGAGCGTGGAACTTAAGAGTGATAATTCATCAGGTTGAATCAATATGCAAAGATATCAATGACACAATTTAAAATCTAGATTTTGATAAGACCTTCCTTTTCCTCCAACAGCCACCACTGCCTTTGTGATTGTCTTCATTTTAGCCATCTCCTTAAAACAAAATATACCTCTTCCCTAAATGCAATAGCACATTGAATGTTTTATTATGGAGAATGTTTAAGTATCTTCCCCAACATTCCCTCAAAGAAGAGGGGAAAAAAACAAAACAACCAATAAAATAACCCATCACTTCCCTCAGAAATAACTATCTTGAAAACAAACAAAAAAGTTAAATAGATGTTTTTTCTGAGGGCAAGGCTGAATTAAGCAGTCATAGATTGTCCCAGTTACTCTAAATGGAATTAAGCTGTAAGCACAGATAGCTATGCTTCAGCAATTATTCAGTTCAGTAGAGAACAATTTGCAGGATTAGTCAATCTACATTAGCTGTGTCAACATCTGTGGGATTTGCATTGACAGCAATTCATAAATCTATCACCTGGAGTGCAAGGATTCCTTCTCAAATCTATGCCATGCTAGAGTACCATTCATGCACAGTCATCATTTCCCCTTCCCCTTATTAACAAGTAGTTTTCTACTTAAAACATAATTTCCCTTTAGATTCCACTACTATCAAAAAAGAAAACGCAGCACTAGAACTAAGAAAAAAAAAAAAAAGTCCTTCAACTTGGGCCCTCTTAAGAAAAAGCTATTAAAGAACCAAAGTTCTTCTCAGGTGATGGTTTTTATTTTGTCAGAAGTTAATAACATCTTTGCATTAAACTAGAGCAAACAGAGTCTCTCTCTACTGAAATATGTCAGATTGCTGTGTTTGAAATATTATTTCCCCCTCAACGTTCCATTTCCTTGAAGTACACATCATATTTCTTCATGGCATCCAAAAAAAAAAACCAGGACTTGAAACCTGGATCCTCTAATTAGACCAAACAAAATAGTAACTGAAGAATTCCTCTGCAAGATTTATACTGACTACTTTGTTCTTTAATCTGTTCAGCAAATGTTGCATCCATTTAAGATAAGGTAAAGTACCTTCCTTTCAAAGGCACTCTACAAACTGAGACAGTCAAGTTCAGATCAGTGTCTTACACTTGTTTTAACATATAAACAAACAAGCACTGCACATTAAATACTGACTGCTATAGATAGCGCACTTCTCATTGCGTCCCATATTTTGGCACCACAACTGAAGCTCAATATTGGTTAACAATATTCATCTTTAATCATAAATACTTATTTCTGTGACACTGCTGGAGGGATACCTGGATCGAAGATGGGGAGAAAGATGAGCAACTAGAGCTATTTCAGAGCTCTCTGTATATTCTATTGACAAGATGATAGCTGAAGAAATTCAGATTGAAAAAGATGTTCTACTCGTATACTCCAGAAAGAGTATAACAGAAGTAGAATTAAACTGCCCTAAATCTCCACTGCACTAAGACAGCTACAGCAGGGGAGCAGCCTAGAAATGCTTACTCTGCACTTGTCTATCTGTTATTTAATAGAGATGCAGTAAACTACCCAGACTGAATGTTTTTCCATGTTTAGGGTACTTTTTCATGTGTCATGAGTTTTACTGATCTGCACTTAAAGGCTTTATAGCTTCATCTTACCTTGCAAAGAAAACTTATGTTAAAACCAAGAGACTGTGCGTTTCTGGAGCCAGCGTTCATGTAGTTTCCAAGGAACAGCACTAACTCTAAGAGCTTGCTAAAGCTTTCACTCTTCTTGAGCTCTTCACAAGCCAGTGTAACCGCCATAATGTCAGGTTTGATATTGTTTACATGCTCTTCGAACATAAGCTTGAAGAGGATCCCGTTGAGACGTGACCGCAGCATTTTCACTGAACTCATCTACAAAATAGGAAACATTGAATCAGAACATAAAAGAACCCCAAAAGCAAAATAGCTTATATTAGAAAACAATATTGTGCAGCAAACAAGACTCCAGTTTCTGTATGTTTTCACTGCCTATTTTGTATTTCCAGGAATCTGTACCTGCCCATAAGTATCTGTCCCCAATCAATACGCTTGAAGTGGAAAAAAAAATACAGTGAAGCTACACACTGAAAATAAGAGTGGGCTTTTTGTCACCAAATCATCTAATTTGTTCCAAACTCAGAGGCAATAAATGCACACGGCCAAAACCCTTCCTCCCAGCAAAGGAAACCTAAGCCAGTCTATCAGTTACCAAGAACTGAAGATGAAGCTGAAGGTACCCACAGCAAACATTTCATCACATCTCCAGTGAAGTTACTCTTGAACTCTGATATTCACCAGCTTCACTGAACAATGCTTCTCAGTTTTCTTTCCTTCAGAAATGGTACTACAATCTCTCAAGTGCGTGTGTTGATACCAGCACAATCACACACAGCACACTTCAGTCTGACAAAGCAAGAGAATGAAACCTTCCATTCTTTTAGATTCATTTACTGAGCTGATACATAGCTGTCAACTTGCTCTTGGTCATTAGGAGAGCAATGGGAGAAAGACACAATGAATTATTAGGGACCCTTGCGGAGGACATGGGAATATCTAAGTGAGTCTGAGACAAAGGAGATCAAGCTTCACTGGTCAGGTATTTGTATAAAGCCAGGTCAAGTATTTTATGCTATTGTACTGATGTGAGCTGCTAACTGGGATATTTACGGATGACATCAGCGCTACATCTAATAAGGTGGTTTATTTTTGCAGCTTTTAACTGAAATGAAAACCAAACTGGGTTTTGTTCAGTTTTCTACACTTACAGCAAGTTATAAAATAAATAATATGGATCCTGACAGTATTGCTAGTTACCAAATAGCTCAGAGGTATTTTAAGATACACCATAGCATATATTTGTTACTAAGATTTTTTAACTTCATACCTTCAAAAGACCCAATCTGTGTACCCCAAAGAATAATCAGGATCAGGAGATGGATATGGAGGTCTTGGCTGAAATTCATGACTACAAGTATTACATTAAAATCAATATACCTAAAGATACTAAAGTAAGGATATACTTTTGGATCCCATGACATCATACCTTGTAGGCAACCTACTGACTGCTTTTCAATCTCAGCTTTTTGTCCTTTTAAACAAATTTTGTAAAACTATTGCCCACGATACCATCACCTTTATGTTTCCTGACACTGTGCAAAAAGTAGTACAGGACAAATCCCTTCCTGAGCTGATAAAATGATGGAAGGTTACAAATCAGTGTTGTAACATGGTAAATGTCCGAGACACTGAAAAGTATCTACAGTAGTGATTCATCAGTTTAAATCCACAAGGCCAGTTTCATTAGACTAGCTACCAAAGTATTCCAGTCTTCCACATTTTGCACAAGTGATCAGTAATATTTCCCCCTTAGTAGCAGAGTATAACTCCCGAGATATATTGAAGAGCAAAATATGCACTGAGACCTTTAATTCACTTGAAAATTTTCATTTAAATGCAAGAACCTTTCAAACCCAACACCTGATTTTAATCAGCAGAATAGAGAAAGATTTCTCTCCCAATATATTCACAATCAGTGGTGTTCCTGAAGCACTCTGTCACCTTGTTACGTAACAAATCACAGATCTTGACTATCAAAACCAAGATTTTTAGGTGCTCACATCTCTGTTGCCCAAAGCTTTATGGTGGCTTTCTGAGGAACCACAATTGCTCTACCAATCTTATCTACTGGACAGCTACCAGAAGCAGCTGCAAAAACAAACTTTCACAGGAAAGACCTGGGTGACCTGAATAATGATGAAGTCCTACTAAAAGTACTATAAATATGAAGGCACTCCAGACGGTCCCAAACAATTCATATGACAAGACCGGAAGGAGGAAAAGGAAAGGAACAGAAGCATTCCAGCATAACTTTTTTTATCTATCTCCATTGTCACAAATTCCTCCGAGTCTCTCTCTATAAGCCAAAAGTCTTGAAACATTATTCTTCTAATCATTCTGTATTTCAGAAATATCATAATGAAAAGCTCTGCCTTGAAAGTATAAACCTTCACTAAACTGTGGTAGATTGGTATTTAAATTAATCCCATCATTTGCTTTTAATTTCTGTAAAACAATCTCCAGTTACTGTTTTCACTGAAAATGGCACAGAGGCTGCCAAAAGCTTTACATCTGAAAACACTGCAACAAAACACGTGGAAGCCAGCAGAACAGTATGACTTCAACATTTCTGATAAATAATCCTCTACAACACTTCTACCCATTTGTTCTTCCTTTAACACTGTGAAGTGCCACAGAACACCGATCACAACTACTTTGCAAGGTAGTTTGACTACCAAACCAGCAAGAAGTTTTGATTTTATTTGCTGATCTGCATTATATTTTACAAGTACCTTGACAGTTTTAGAAGTGCTGTTTAAAGTGGGTTGTTTCCTTAGAATTCAAAGCCTTTTTATATACATTATGCTCTTGACCTATCGATAGAAGATGACCATAAACGCTATTTTATTTCCTCCTTCCCCACCCTGCACTGGTTTCTTTCACCTGCATGCTTCTCAATACACATGTTCAATGGCTGATAAACATTGAACTCACAGGAATCTTCTTCAAACAGGCAAGGTGCAAAGATTATGTTCACTTAGAAAAAGGTCAGGTTGTTTACAGCTCTACAAAATTACTGTCACAGGCCTCTAAGAAATAACACATTCAAAGAGGGACAAGTAACAGCAAGCATTAGCTTCCGCTATGAACAATTAAAGCAAGAAAATGGGTATTTCTTTGCCAGCTAATTGTGAGCACTGGGCTGCGTGTCATTATTTTCCCTTCTGAGCTTTCATAAAGGTCCTTGTCTGAATTCCCTATCTAATCAAGTTCTTTATTCAGTTCTTTATTATTTTTTCTCATTGTTCAATTTTCGAGCCCTGTATTGAAACTAGGTTCAAAGGTTACTGGAGAGAGGCAAAAAGCACAATAAAATTTGCCTTGCTTCCTAAGCAATAAAGGTGACATTCCTGTAATATAAATTTGTCACCTTACTAAGGCAACTTACTCGGCCCCTACCTACAATATATTCAAATTGGGTTTTTTTTCCTAGCAAGGTTCTAGAAAGATTAATTCTTCAGAAACTCTAGAAATTACAATGAGGTACAACAAGTGGCAAATAAATTCAATTAAAATGACCGAATTACTCTAAACCAATGCAAGTGCAACAATCTTGTACAATTCTTCCCATTTCATCTACCCCCCAACAAGGATGTTTAGGATAGCTAATACTTATACAGCAGAAGAGGGACACAGAATCTGCAAGTCTCTATAACTACTCAGTGAAACTCTTGCGTTCACAATGAAATTAGTGATAACCCGTTCTTATTAGCTGGGGGAAGTTTTGCATTCCCTAGAAACCAGCAAAACAACCTCCCACTTCTCCAGAGCACACACCAGAAATGGAGTTCTGTGGTCAGTTCCAGTCACTTGTTTTGTTGATCCGCTAAAGAGTTACTAACTAACATGGGCACCACCAATGTTGGGGTGATCATCCTAAAACTGGTAATATTCTCATCTTCAAAACTCACTGTTGGTGGTGAAGTGGGTAAAGTTTGCAGAGTTTAAATACCACTAACTGCCAAAGATGGCTTTTTCCAGCCTGTCCTCTGAGTTGGCAGGAAATCACTGATACTCCCACAGTGATTACGGCATCGGTGAGATTTATGCTTTTGTAATACTTAAATTGTTCAACTGGCACTGAAATTGAACGCCAGTATCCTTATTAAGGTTGCAGCTGGTCCTATGCCATAAAGAAACTCACTTTTAAACACAAGTTTACATTTAAAAATCAGCGAATATTCTGTCTGGCTTATTTAATGTTATACAACATTCCGTTTACCTTTTTTTCTTGCTCTACTTCAATGCCAGCCCAAGCTTTTCTTTATAGGAGTTATGTTGCCTTTTCTGATCCCAGTTTAACACTTCAAAAAACAGCTCCAATAACTAATTTGATTATATAATTGATTTTAACATTTCATCTAAATGAAAATGCAATTCTAATTTTCATTTACATATCAGCTGAATATTAAGCTAATCGTTCTCTTCTAATAAGTTAATCATTTACTAAGTATGGGTTTTATACACCAGTTTTAAGCAACTTATTCCAGCCTTTATTAAATTTGACAGGCACAGTGATTACCCAATTAACATCTCTTAATAATTAAGATCTCGATGATTAACATACCTTAATGTACATACAAATAAGGGTACACAATTTAAACACTACTTTAGTCCTTCTGTCATTTTCTATTTCTAAACACATTCCTTACATCAAGTTTAAGATTATTATTAATACAAAACACAGAGCTTCATTCAACACATAGTGAAAAAGGACTCCAGTCAGTAAGGAGCTGAAGTTTAGATGCATTTCTTCCACTTACATGGATTGTCCAACTAAGTCAAAATCGGAAACAAACCCAGCATTTTAGTAGTATTAATGCAGTTTAAGGTCTCTAAAAGAAGTCAGAATCACTACCCATAAGGAAGCATATTATTTCTAATTAAACCAAATTGTAAAGGTAAATAAGCCAACAAGCTTCAGGAAACAGTCCCTTCATCAGGCCAACATCACCATTTGAAGATGCTAGATTAAGCAGTTATTTCCTGATGTTCCATTAAATACTTTTAAGGTCTTTCTCAATTTTTCTGTAGTTGCTGATTCCTCAGAAGAATGAACCAGTGAAAAAATGATCATGACTACATTAGCACTGTCAGAAAATAAAGATGCTTTTAAGACTTTTTCAATACCATCAAGTGAAAAAACAAAGACCATTTAGTTGCAACCCAGTAGTAACCATAAGTCAGATAAACGCGTGTTCCTCAGGTACTTAAGACAACCAAGAGATAATACAGAGTACAAAGCAGTAAAACCAAATAGAGAGAAAGGCTGAAGCAGAGGAGACAAGGTAGGTGTGATCTTCATAAAAGAGAAATGTGTAGCAGAAGAAGAGATAGAGTTTGGAAAGAATCCAAGTTACAAAGATCAGGGGTGAAACATTTAGGAACTGCAAGCAGTGAAATGGAGCTGTGCCTGTAGAACCTTGTAAATCACCATCATTATGCATAATATTCTGTATTTCTTTACTTACTTTAAATATTTAACTGAATAGAATTCATATACTTCCTAACGCCTCCACCTCCACCCATAACTTAGACACATTTCAGATATTCTCCTTGAACAAAATCTAAGTAATTTCCCACTTTGTTTGGCTTTATTTATGCAGGAAAGAAAGAAGCAAATATTCACTTTGTAAATCAGCCACTCCATGGCATCCTTTGCTCACTGCCATTTCAAAACCAGGCAGGAAACAGAGTAGACAGGACAATTATTTCAGCCTGCCTTCCTTCCCAGGCATCAAAATCCCATCCTTTTGGAGGGCTGGAAGTACTGCTGTCATTTCATCACAGTGTTTTAGTCACACAGCAAGTGCATATTACATGACAAAGAGGGAAAAAGGCATTCCTCTACTGCTTTTAAACAGATTGCTTAATATACATACACATACATGTAATTATACAAAATATAATGCAGAATGTATGCATAATGTATATACCTATATATAGATATAATATATCCATATGTATGCATATGGTAAAGGTATACCTAAAATATATTTTACTACTATATTGGATTATAATTATTTATTTTATTGCATGCCTTAATTCCTTCAAGAAAGCACTTACTATGTATTTATAGAGATTTTTCAGTTGTTACTGGTCAATAAATGGATGGTAACTTCTTCCTACTGCAGGACTTGCAAAAACACCAACCAAACTAACTTAAGCCTAAAAATTTTCTTTTTAATCTATCTGACAAAATAGATCTCTCCAGTTAATTATGACACTAATACATACCACAACTCCAAATTGTTCTGGTTCAGCAAGATCATTATATTCATCTTTTAATTCAGCTAAGGCATTGAGTTCCTTCTGCTCAGGAAGAGTCTTCACTAGGTTCTAAAACAAACAAGATATTATATCAAATTAGTTATATTAAACTAGCTGAGGTCTTAAAATATCACGTTTAAAATATCACAACACGGAAATGCAGGAGGAAATTATGGTAAGCTTATTTTATTTAAGCAGCTTTAACACTATGTAAACAACAAATCAAACCAGTAATTATTTAATATAGACATCAGCACCTCTGTTAGTATCTCATTTGAAGGATGCCTTCTCAGTACTGAAAGTTAGATGAAACTCCTTGATGCCGTCAGACCCTGAAGAACTATACTCCATCTTCCACCCCCCCCACTCCCATGCTTGCATCTTGCTCATTAAATGCTACTCAAGAAATAGCTGGTCTGTGTAAAGCAAAACATAACTAACTAAAAAAACCCAGAACTCCTAAAACATTCAAAATAGCTGTGCCCAAACTTCATTTAAAGCACCTTACACAAAAAAAAAGCAGCAACATCTCAAAACTGGATAGATCTAGATAGCAAATATACTGGAACTCAGCAAAAAGCACAACTTGCTTGAAATCCTATCCATGTCTACAGATACGCTACATCCATTAAATATTTATATTAAGGCTGGAGAATACTTTGTTTTAAGAGATGCTCAGTCGAAGTTTAGATTGTTGAGGACACCGTGCAATGGGCAAGCATTAGCCACTGAAGAAATCAAAGGGTCTGAGTTAAAAACATTTACCTATAGAAGAGAACCAGAGAGACCTCCAGGTCTAGGTGAACGCAGCACCTCCCGCCTTCCTACTATGCCCTTAGGAAGATCTGGGATGGGGAGCAATAGCCCAACCACATTCAATGAGGCAACCTGTTTCTGTACGCTGAATAATTTATTAACACTTAATATGCATAGAGGGGCCAAAGAAGTAGCACACTTCTGTTATCAATACCTGTGGAAAAATCAACATGAGGTTCACCCTGTTCCACATTGCGATCAATGACACCTGTACCAAATAACTAAGAAAAAAAAATGCCTTCATGCGGAAATCAGTTTTTCTTCTACACAAACACAAGAGTCCCAAGGTATTCAAGAGAAAAGGGATAAATCCATGTTCTTCAACAAGAAGCTCCTACTGTAGGAAGCCACCCTCTTCAAACCTGCCTAAGTAAAAGGCAATGGCAGAACCACTGTCAGGTTTAGATGTTTACTTGCAATAAAGTGTCTATGGAACTGCAATCTAATAGGATTTTAATTACAACACATATTTTAGTGAAAATAATGTGTTATGGATAAAAAAAAAATCTAACTCTTTTGATAATTTTGGCAATACCATTCATTAAAGTAGAACACTGGAGCATTGTGTACAGTTCTGGTGTCCTCAACATCAAAAGGACATGGAACTGTTGGAACAAGTCCAGAGGAGGCCGCGAGGATGATCAGCACCTCCCATATGAAGACAAGCTGAGAAAGTTGGGGCTGTTCAGCCTGGAGAAGAGAAGGCTGCGTGGAGACCTCAGAGCAGCCTTCCAGTATCTGAAGGGGGCCTATAAGGATATTGGGGAGGGACTCTTTGTTAGGGACTGTAGTGATAGGGCAAAGGGTAATGGGTTAAAACTTAAACAGGGGAAGTTTAGATTGGATATAAGGAAGAAGTTCGTTACTGCAAGGGTGCTGAGGCACTGGAACGGGCTGCCCAGGGAAGTTGCGAATGCTCCATCCCTGGCAGTGTTCAAGGCCATGTTTAGGTTTATGTCACAAAAAAGACTCTGGTATAAAAAGAAAGTTATGTGCCTTTTAAAATCACAAAACCAGCCAGTGTTATAAAAGCATGATTTTTTTTCCAGATATAAAAACCTTAACTGGAGAAAATGTGTACTGTCAGAGGTACAGATGTCTTACTTTCACAGCATACAAATCTTGCCATCACTCCTGCAATATTCTTAGTCGTTAGGAGAATTTGATTACTGATCACTCTGCCAGGCTTGATAAAACAAGCATTAAGGTACAAGTTCGAGAAAGGCATCAGTCTGATTTGTCAAATTTGCAAGTGGTAGCTAACTTAATCCTCCAAGCTGAAAGCATCGAACATCACCCATCTTAATAAGGAAAACCAAAGATGACAAGCATCCTCATACAAAACAACCCTCTTGGGGAAATATCTTTACACTTACACCAAGGAGCTACTGAGTGTCTCAGTAAGTAGAGCTCAAAATACTTGACAGAAACAGGAACAGATTCACCTCAATGTCCTACTATTATTAAGCTGCAGCCTCATGTTTAAACCCAAGCATGTTTCCTTTCCTATTAACCCAAACCCACATCTCACTTACTTCTACTTCTAAAAGAAGAATCTGTAAGAAATTCTTGCCCGTTTGACTGTTTAATGCTGAAGATTAGAGACATGAATTAAGCAATGTATTTTTTTATACTTCTTTTCATTAGGCTAACTATTTAGCAAATACTGCAACCTAAAATTTCACAGTATTTATCAGAAATGTGTATTTCATTACACATTAAACATTATTTCTTCCATCAATGCAGAAATACAACTACCTAGTACTAAACCTGCCTTCTCTTTTTTATAGCTACATAACCAAAATCTGTAGCATGCCTGATCATTACTTTTTCCTCATCCATAACCCTAAATGGCCTACAGCTAACAGAGGAACTCATTTTACCCTGAGCTTCTAAGGAGACTTTGGCTCTATTAGCGGTGCAGCTCCATATATATACACATGGGCATATATGTATGTATATGTTTAAATATGTTTACTTTCATTAATTGTATTGAATAACTGAAAATGAAGCTAAATCATTCGGGGATCATATACTCAAATCTTTCTCAGTACTTTAGGAAACAGTTTCATAGTGTATTCATGATGATGTGAATTTAAAACAAAATAGGGTAAATAAAGGCTTACATATACATAGAAAGCAGAAATCTAAGGCTGACATTAAGAGGCTGAAACCATCACTCACTATCAAAACACCCTGAATTCTGCTAAACACGGTGTTTGACAACTGCATGTTTATAACAACTCACTTTCTCAAGGACAAACTAGGAATTGAGAATCCTTTCTTCCTGGATATTTTCTTCAAGGAGGCGTTTCAACCGTATACAGCCTTCTATGTACTCAAACTGATTAATCCAATTAATTTCAGTATGTACTACAATCAGTTTGAAAAGCAGCAAGAAATGAGGACTTGAGAAGCACAACTGAAAAAGCACCTTCCTATCTGTTCAATTACGCTCTGACCGTTTTGTTCTCATTGCTTTGATACTTGGAACAAAGCAGTTTCTCCATGAGCATTTCTATAAAGCACAGGTTTTGCTAAGCATGAAAGCAAGCAAGGCTTGCTTTGTAAAATCTTTCCAACCAGTAGTACTGAAAACTGTTAAACTGGCAAATTAGTTAATAACTCAGTTGGGAGATTAGAATGAAAACAAACCAGATTAGACTGAAAATGAAATAAATGATATAGCCCATTTACCCTAATGCATCTTTATGTGTAAGAACATCTTTAGGAACACCGAAGGAATCTCTTCTCTGGATTATCAACTCAATCTCTCCACTATTGGGAGCAACTCTGCCAGACCATTCCCTTCAGGAACAAACTAACCTCCAAAGCCTCAGGTTTTTGAAGATTATAGGCAGCTGAGTTTCTAGATAGTTGCATTCATGATGAATTCATATACATCTATTCTGGTGTTAACATAGCCTTTTAATTAGGCAACTTCTTTTTTCTCCCCAGTGTTTCAGCACATCACTCTTTTCCCCATCTAGTTCTAATGTAGCCCTATCCTCTCTCAGCTATTTATATTGCTAATCTAATCAAGTCAATCTTTCCTAGCGTCTTTCTGTAGACTGTTTCTCCATCCCTCAATCAACTTCAGTAATTCAGCTTCTCCATTTTAAACTAATTTTGAGAAACAAACTGAGTCCTTTAGATAAGGTCTTTGAGGTACATTATTCAAAAGCATAATTATCCTCTCTACAGGAAATACTTGACCTGAAACACCTTGCAATCACATTTGCCTTTTTTATGGTATGGGCTCTGGCTGGGATGAAGTTGATTTTCTTCATAGCAGCCAATACGGTGCTGTTTTGACTTGTGACCAAAACCATGTTGATAACACACTGATGTTTTAGCTACTACTGAACAGTTCTTGGGCAGCTGCAAGGTATTTGCTGTTTCTCATTCTGCAAGTAGGCCAGGGAGGGCAATCTGCACCCCCTCCACACTGGGAAGTAGGCCAGGGCAAGTGAGGTAAGGGCTTAGCTGCTCCACATGCAGCTACACCAGTGGTAGCTATACTTGTCCCATTGAGCACAGATTCACTATTACATCTCAATCATTTCCAGCTGATAAGCAACCATTACAAAATCAGCTTCCAGCATTTTAGAATTAGCATGCAAGACCTCATACTTCAGCAGAACATATTACATCCTATTGCTATTAATCTAGGTCTCAAGATGTCTCTACATTTGTTGCAGAAGTAACTATACCAATATGGAACTCTTCTGTGTTTGAGGTATTCAAGGTAGGTTTTTTCTTCCTGCTGAGTTTTTTACTTTGCTCATCCTGTAGGCTTCTCAATCAAATGTTCTGATTTCCCTGATCAATAAACATGAATTTAGGACTTTTCATTTTCAAATACTACCTATCACGGGCAGAAGCTTTTTCTAAGAAGACGTACTCAGTGCAAACAGATGATATTTTTAGCAATGCAGATTAGAAATGCAAATCAATTTCATGCTGACATGGCCTGAAGCAGGACACCATAGTGAAACACATCAAATAAAGTCAACTGGAAACTGTTTCCCATCAAATGGGAACTTCCAAAAGCATTAAAGCATAGCAATTAAAACAAACAAACAAAAAAAATATATCAAGGATTTCCCAAATGAAATATCAATGAGAATATAATATGGATTTCTAAACACATTAGTTTAGGTACTATAAATCTTAGAATATGACACAATAACAAAATATAACAGGATGTCTTGCTGTTGAGTGCAGTAGTTTGAAATATGAGACAACAGCAGCTCTTCTTTTACAGCCTCAAAAGAAACAAACTCCAGACTTGGAGGAGGGCCTTAGTGACACAAGAAAAACTGCAGGCAAAGGACAAGCAAATTTAATTTCATAAATAGAATTCCATTTACACCACACATTGGGCAACACAGTAATTTTATTGAACATTCATGTTGAAATTTGAAGAAGCTATACTCTTCTTAACTGTGGCAACTTTAGTCCAGTGTCCCTGGAACAACCACTTTGCAGGTCCAAAAAATGAGGAAGAAATGAATTTAGAAAGCCTTGAAGGGAATGCGAGAGGGGTGCAGGCGACAAAGAAGGAGGACAGGATAAATTAAGGACCAGTATGTTAGCTAGAACCTGAATCTGCATGATAATAAAATAAACCAGTTTAACATCAGTACCATTGGTGTGCTACATCTGCATATCATTTGTAGGTTTACATGTTTATCGTGCACTCTGTCACTCCTCAGAGATCATGAGGGGCAATGTATGCAATTGCTGTCCTCCTACTGTGAGGAAGTCAGAGAAGGATGTAAAGAAGCTATATTCCATACTTTCTTCTCTCCAGCTGAGAAATTTTGGGATCAAAATAAGACTAAACCAGCTTGAGCACAGGTTTGATTTAGAGACTTTTTTTGGGCTATAGCAGTATCTTAAAACATTCAGATAGTTTCATCTGTCACTAGTGACAAGCAGAGTTGTTCCCACAAGAAGCCTGCTGAAACTTCATCATCCACCAGCCTACACCTGGAAAATGCTCGTCTTTGACACTGATAAACTACAATTAACAGATATAAGCTCCATAAACCAAGAGATTCAAAAGTACCTTTGTTAATGGTGTCTTTTAAATATAGCCACTGTTACATACGATCCTATTCAAAAGTAGAAGTGAAATAAACAACACAGTCAACACAACTGCTGCACTTGTGGCTGATATCCAGCACAACCTACACTAACCTTACACTTGAATACTTACGCTTTTACAATATTTTACATGGAGAACAAGCTATGAACAATATGAACAAAACCAGAGCAATTTTCACATACCTGAATCAAGGATTCACTCAGTTTCTCTTCATCAACCTCCAAGATAATATTTTTTATTTCTTCATAAGGCAAACGGAAAGAACCCAAAAATATTGCTGAAATTCAATAATAAATCATTAGGATCAAAAAGGCCAGAAAAGTTTATATAAGAAGGAAAACTTAACTTATAGAAACCAAAAATTCCTACCTTGATCCAAATAAAGGGATTCACTATTAATAAGTTTTCTGTATAAAACAAGTGCTAGATGGGACTATTTATTGCAGTTCGACTTCCAATGAATTTCATTCCTAAGAAATGAAACTATGACAACACTTAACTGTTCAATCAGCCTCCCTTGCTCCCTGGAGTGTTACTTATCTCTAGCAATAAAGTCCTATTTTCATGAATGGCAACATCTGCATCACTACTTAAACAGACTTATTCAGCCACTTGAAGACCTTATCAAATATTTCTTTGTTTCATAACCCTGTATGAATAGCTGTACTGCATTTACAATTGGCTGAGTGATATTTATATGACATTCTAGAGAGAGAATCAAAAGAATAATGAAGAGCAGGGCAAAGGAATAAAGAAATTATCCTAACTGCCACTTTTTAGGATAACTAAATTTATACAAGAGGCAATGTATATACACTTCAAAGATGGAGTTCTCAAAGCAATTTCATCTCAGGATATTATAACATCTCAACATCCAATAAATACGAAGTATTCCTAACACAGATGCATATACATACCATTGCAATAAAATGCTGTATATATTCAATCCACCTACTGTGGCTGATTTCCCTGCATCCACATTTTCAAAACTTGAAGTTTCATATCACTTGTGTCATTGTTAATTTTCTGCTTAAAAAAACGTGCTCACGGATGTGATGATAAACAATGCACAGATTTGGTTTTTACACACTTCATTTGCCACGGGCATAGTTGGACTAGTGACATTTTATGGTATTTTTAATTCAAATAAATGAATGTACTACTCCTGATGATTGATTTCCCTCCATAATTAAAGAGAGAATCAGAACATTAAAACAAAGAGGTAAGGCTGTTTTCCTTACTGTTTCTGGTAGCAGTATCTGCACCCAACTTAACCTCTTTTGGAATATTTTTCTCTTTAAAAATACAACCCTCATAAAGCTCCATATCTCCATTGCTTTAACCAGAAAGAACACTTTGGAATGGCCTCTCAACCCCAGCCCACAAACCCTATAAACATCTAGCCTTCTCTGAACCAATGATAATCCTTTAGTTATACTTCCAGTCTAAAGCAATTAATGAAAGAATCGATATTTTGTTACAAAACCATATAGTTCATTAACATTAACATAACACAGAAAACTGATGTAAATACACTATTATATAGCTATATAGTGAACTGAAATCCTATGTATGTGAAACATGTGAGCCAAAGCTTCATGTTCATGAGCCAGTGTTTAGAAAAGGCATATTGTACATGTAAATTAAAAAGACCATTTAGAACCTGTCTGTGTACATGTCAGATAGCCACCTAATGCATTTCACATCACTTACATAAATTTTGTGCGCTTTTTGAATCCAAAATCCTTAATTCTTTAATCTTTTTCTTTGACTGAACTGTTTTCTTTTCTTCTGATTCTTCTACTGGCTTTTTAGCTGAAAAAAAAATAAAATGTATTTATTAAATTCTGATTCATTATTACAGCTGTTCAATCTTAACAGACTAATAGCAACTCAGCTAGAAAGCCATAATAACGCATCTATTAGCATCAGTTCAAGGCAAAATGAATGCACTGCCTCAACGTACTGTAAAATATCCACAGAAACAAAGCACAGAGACAAAATTAGTAGGAACATGAAATGAAAATGTTAATATGACAATGACCAATTTTCCCCAAGCGCTACCAAATTACATTCATATATTTTAACCCACTGAATTTGTTTTCTGCAGCTCCAGTTTATTCTAAGCACTGTGAAAACGACAGCGACTTGGTGTTACCTCAAAGCACGTGAGTGCCCTCTGTTGAAACAGAAATAACTCTAATACCATTTGCAATTCTTCATCCACAACCAATACATGAATCATTCGAGATTTATCACACTACACAAAGGTAGGCTTTTACTATTTATTTATGTTGTCACTGGTAAAAAGGAAAACCAAATGAGAAAATATCATACAATTTAAATTATTTTTAATTAGCAAGGATTGCTAGCCTTACATTCAGTGCTTAAAATTAAATATAATGTGGTATTGAGAGATTTAAAATATGCTGATTTTTTGCATAATTTAACATATTTAATTTTCACTGAATTTTCTTAAGTATTAATTAAGTAAATGCATTAAGAAGGATTTATTTCCTTTTAAATATCATCACATATTTGGCACTGAAGGAATAGAATCCTTATGCTTAACGTGAAACTTAATGAATATTTCAAGTCATTCAAAAGTAACTGAAAAACTTCAAAGTCAAGTTAAGAGCAAGTTTTAAATATGCCTTTCTCTTCTGAGATTTGGTTTTTGCTGTACTGGTTTCATCAGGATGGGTTTCATTACAAGTATCTCCTAAGAAGAGATATTAATATTTAGTGTGAAGAATAACACCAAAACTGCAGTTTCAATTTCTCTATTAAAAAAAAAAACAGAACAAAGAAAGCAGTTATTTTTCTCCTTTACACATCACCACTAGGAAAACAAGTGGCATAAAATAATTCTACTGGGCTTATATCACTTGAATAATTAGTTTACCTGGGGCATTTTTATGCCGGCATTAATTAAGATAGGACAAGATCATTCCCTCATCCCCAGCTATCTCTAAAAAGCCTTAAACTGAAAAAGCTGAGCAGAAGAGACGGCCCAACAACAATGCAACACTTGTTCTCCCCTTAGCCTGCCATTATTCTCCAAGCATAGGTACATATGACCAGCTTCCTTGTAAAAGGAGAGCTACACATCAACTTGTTAATAACCAGGTAATACTCTATAGTCCCACCAGTGCTGACCTTTTAACCACCATGAACTACTGTTTAAAATCCTGAAGTGACACTCCATGAAGTAATCACACCCTTATCACTAATTGTTCTCTATTAAACAAGGAAATAAAACCAGGTGCTCAACAAAACAAATGAGAAAACACCCCAGAGTTAAAAATTAGTTGTCCCATGAGAAGGCAATAAACATTATGAGTTCTGGTATATGAACAGAAGTCAGTGAAGAGCCTAGGTTTGTGACTGGTGAGAGAAATGATTCAAGATGAGTGACCCATTCCAAACATGTTCCATTTAACAATTAAACTCTCTGGATTTCCGTATGTGATTGGGTCTTTAAAGACAGACAAGAGCCTAACTCAAATTATGCATTAAGCTACTCAGCCACTGCAGCATCAAGAGACGAAAAGAGGTTTGGCTGGTTTTAAACTGAAGGTGGTGGTGGGGGGAATCAGTTTTTAAGCAAAGTATTTTATACAAAGAGATAAACACAGGATGGGCTGAGTCAGGATTCAGGATGGTAACTCTGCAAGTACAGGGCAAACCACCGGTTTTCATTATTGTCCCTCCTCACCAGCTTCCCAATTGCACTCCTCTAGTGGCTGTGAAACTAGTAACCACATTTGGAACGCAAAAGACCAAACAGTCAAAGGTTTTGTAACAAACTTTGGCTACTCTTACCTGCTTAACCATCATTGATAAATCCTACATTTCATAAATATTTAACGCCTCAATTAGATTAAAACTTTTCCATTTGGAAAAGACCAGAGAAGATGTTTTTTTTCCAAAGGCTTTCATCTTTTCAAGCATGAGACTTCAGAGACTTTAAGTTAGCCAATTCACAAAAGCCATGGAGAAATACTAGAATCAGATGCTTATGTGACTGCAGAGCCCCAACATAACGCCGTTAACATCTTCCCAAACTAAGACTCAGAGGCAAGAGACATTACATTACTAGTATTTCTGCAACACAGTTTGACCCATGCTGGAGATAACATTACACATTACAGAGTGATGCTATCGAAAGTGATGCTCTTCCATCTTCTTCATCTGATCACAAGAGTCCATTCCAGCAGTGACTCAACTGTGACAGGACCATGGCTTATAGAATTTTAAAAACCAAACAAAAAAAACACTTGACACATGTTAGTAATAACATGCTATTGCTGACCAACATCCCAACCCTTTTCAGGTTCTCCCTTCACAAGGGCCTATTTAAAACTGACACATGCTTTTTGGTTTACTGTTACAGAACCACAGAGAGAGAGATGAAGAAAGGATTTCACAGCAGTCAACATCGAGTAGCTCAAAAAAGCAAGACACACACAGAGAGAAATTATCAACCTGGAAGCTAAAGGATCTGTATTAATTGGAGTTTAGTGCTGTGATTTTTATTATTATTAGCCTTTTCTTTCAGAACGCAATGACCTTTTTCCCATCTTAAATGTGTCTTGATCCAAAGTCAGCCTTCTAAAAACATGTTTCACCTGTTTCACTTCCCAGAACATACTCACTAACCAAGTTTGTCTCAGCCCTCCACTGCATTAACAGCCCTGGAACAACGGCAGAACCCTCCCACAGTGGTTAAGCCTGTCCAGGTACTGCAGCAAGCCACTCTTTGCCAGAGCGACGAATACCACCTTTACAAATTCTGAGTAACAGAAAGCCAAGTATTTTCTCATCATGTGAAAGAAGCATGTGTACCAACAAAGTTCAGACTCGAAAGGTCCCATCAGGTTGTCTCCTGTATTTCAGATCACCTCAATCGCTGTCTGTGACAGACAATGCTAATGCATGTCTGTTGTGCTGATGCAAAGCATTTTTAAATCCTCTACCCTACATCCCTGTTTTTCTTCCTGAAAGCTAATCCCGTTTCACAGAACTGCATGTAGATTGAAACGTGGACTTATCTGAAATACATATATACACAGACATATACACACAAATAGGCAGACCCGTGGGAGGGGGACTTTTGTTCTGAAGAAATGAAGAAAAGTATACTCTTGATTGTTTAAAACTATTTCCCCGTTCAGTTGGGAAGAAGAAAGAAGCAAGCGCTTAAAACCGCAAACAATCAGCTGTCACTGAAGTGACAAAATACCCACTAATGCATAATTACCTCACACCCGCTAAACACATAGAATGTTGTTTTGGCTGGAGTTACTTTTCTTTACCATTTACCTCAAGCAGACATGAAAGGGAAAGGGAAAGAGAGCCAATATTCTAAAGCAGAAGGGGGAAAAGTAGTTTTAGCACACACAGATGTCTCTTCGAGAACCAGAAAATGCAGATCTAAACACCAGCAACACATAACCTACTTTTTCCCTTTTCCTATTTTAAACTTAGTTTCGAGTTCTATTTTGTTAGTAACAACATATTTGTTTATCAGTGTTGGAGGAAAAAAGCTGATGCAACATGTTGCAAGAAATTGTTTTCTGTTCATCTTCCATTATGCAACGCATGTGCAGCTCAAGTGTGCACCTTCAGTGATACCTTCAGCTGGGAACTAATTTAATCCCATAGAAAGTGCTCTGCTTGAAACCCATTTAGGGTCCAAATTAAAACTGGCAGCACTGAACAAAATGTTATGTAAGTTTAAGATACATTAAACAAGACTAATGGTAATCATGGCAAAGAACGTGCACAAACATGTTGAAATACTTGAGAGACATAATTAAGAAAAGATTTCTACCACCAGTACTTTTGCAGCAAAAAAAGGAAGCATTGAAAATTACCATTCTATACCTGGTCATTAATTTAGCTACTGAATGGCATTAGAAGTTATCTTGCCACATTTTAGAGATGCATACAATTTTATTCCATTGGAGTTGTTAACGTATTTTACTCTGAGCTAAAAAGTCCACTTCATATTAAATTCCTTTCTTTTTTAAATAAGCAGTGAATAATTTTAATGAAGAATTAGTAGTAGAAGGTGCCAGTCATGAATATGATGAAGATGAAAATTAAAGGAGATAAAACAGAGTACACAGAATTACAATGTGGAGAAAGCAGAGACTGAGGTGAACTTCAGCCTACCCGAACTTGAGCCTTAATCTCCAATTTCTATCAAGTCTGTACTCACAAGGAATACATACCTCATATTGTGCTAGGAAAAAAAAATGAGTAATTTCATCTTATTTCCACCTAGCTAGTGGCTTACAAATCGCATCTACAAGTATTTGGCAACAAAAGTAAATATACAAAGGAAATTAATTGCTTTATTATTCTCTTTACCTGAAACAAGACCTATGGCTAGTATAGGAGGAAAAAAGCTGTGGGATCTCATATTTATTCCCAATGCCACCTGAGCCACTTTTCTGTTCACCTAAAATCACTCGGTTATCAACTCCTGCAGTAAAACCAATTAAGCACTCCTGCTGTCATTCTGTCCTTTCTGCAGGCAGAAGAGCTAAATACCTGGCACTGCACTGAAAAAGAAAAGAGAGGATTCTGTTCCGAAGCAAGTGATTGAGCTGGAAGTGGATCTTAGTTTGAGTCCTCGAGATAAAAAAATAGCACTGACAGGGGAAAAACCATGGAACCTCTTGCATGCTTTTTGCCTAATTAATGTAATCAAGCCAAAGGAAGTGACATCAACATAACAGATGATGCTCTGTGGAAGAAATAAAAAGCCCTAACTTTGTTTTACAAATTAGTTTTGTCCGAAAATAGCAGGGGATCTATAATCCTATTATCTTTTTCCATAATACAATTGATGGTTATTACAGTTGACCACCACAATTAATGACTACATGAAATATTTCTTGTTCTTTCAAAATTGCCCCAAAATAGTTGTAACTCGTCTAATTTTCAAGTGCAGTTTAAAAAGCGGCATCAGGAACTTGTGCAGTGAAGTTGTACGGTTAAAGTGTACTTAATTAGGCACTCCAGATTGCAGTTCTTTCAGTTTTCCACCAACAGCCTGAAATCAAGTAGATGTCTGAGCCACAAATAGCCTACTTGAAAAAATAAGTAAATAGAAAGCAACCAAAAAACCCACAAACAAACCAGGCAAGTGATTTTGCCCCTTCCTATTTACCCTGCTAAAGACCAATGCAAAAGAAGTTGCTTTTGCTGAAAGACAGTAAGAAAACATTAACAATTCATGGCATACAAATGTCACAGAAATATATGCAAGTACTCCTTCTGAACATCAGAAATCAAACAGCAGCAAGCGCACAGTGATTAAACTGGAAATATCCTCAACGGGCCTACTTAGCTGTGTTGTACGATGTGCTGTAAGAAGCTGGAATAAAAGCTAGTTACCTTTTCCATGAACTTTTCTCTGACATTCCCTCCATGAATATTTATATGGAAGAAAGCCTCAAGGTTGTCCACCCCATTTCTGCCTTTGCCACTACTTCAATTTGTGATACTCAACATGGGCACGCTAAGTTTTGTTCCAAAGAGATGCTTAACCTTGGCAAGTTACGCTCAGCACCAAGACATTACGTATCCTTCCTGCCCATGTATTAGAGCTTGACTAATGACTGAAGAGACCAGTCAACACATTTCAGATGCAATATGTGAAGTTACGTGTGTCAGAGAAGACATTTGCCTATAATAATAAAATGCTGCCTATAATAATATTTCTAATTTCCCAGTTATTTTTCCCCTGATGCCAAGCCGTCATCACAACAGAGCAGTGAGATAAAATAGCTAGAATTCTTTTCCAGGCACTCACATGCCTGTTATCCAGGCAACTTTCAAAAGCAAAAGTACCAAGACTCAGACAAAAAAACTCCAAACCTCCAAGTTAAACAAAATGTCAAAAAACCAATATAATACTTTATTTTCTGATAAACTCATTTTCTGTTATTAGTATGACAAGTCTAGTAAATAAGTCTTTTAAATGAATACTTCAGCTCCTCTTCCTCTTGATTAGGCTTGTAAACGGCACATCTTTGCCATTAAAGGCACTTAACATGAATCAAATGTCCAGAAGAATTTTGAAATAATGAAGCTTAAAAAAAAAAGATCGCAAGACCCAGAAATTCCTTTATACAGTCAAGCTAAGTAGATATTGGTGTTAAATTGATTTCTTTTCCTCTTTCACTGCGATATTTGATATCTAAAGCTCCTGACTAAATATTTAAACACTAAGTAAAACACACATCTCAAATGCACATTCCTGTACTCTCTCCCTTTTTGAAGTACTTCTCCACCATCAAGGTTTTAAACAAACATGCTTGAAAAATTGCTTCACTTGCACATATCTAAATTCCTAAACCCTCAATTTGTTTAGCAGCTTTAAGACATATTGTAGTCTCTTATGTTTAATGTGGCACATCCTGGTTATACGCTGTGACCTACACAGTGAAATACAGTTTTACATTTCTATTGACCTCATACTTGAGAAATTTGATTTAATGTTTAGCAAAAAGAATTATATTCTCCAGCTAATTTAAAGAATTTATTGGTAGTTATTGTTATATATTGAACTCAAAGGGATGCTTTCATAAGCATCATGCCCAGAGCATAACTTCACAGGGGAAAAGGAGATTAGTAAAAAGAATTGGCAAATTATCTGTCTTAATAGATTCCATCAATTTCCATGAGCAGTAAGCAGTACCCTGTAAAACAGACTGGTAACCACAGCTTTGAGAGTTGGTAACTACAAGTAGCAACTTCTATGCTTACTTAGAAAACTTCAAGAAATTATTTTTCCATTAACAAATGTTTGATATTGTGGCCTTGTGGTGGACAGTACCAAACGACTCTCATTTGTTGCCTCTAATCTGTCACAAGCATACCTTTCAACCTCACCAGATGTGGGCACAAATATTTTTGCTACATGTCAGTCAAGAATAGAGTCTATCACAACCTTGGATCAAAATTACTTCTGGTTTTAACCAGACACATTAGCGCGTAGTAACTCATTTGGAACAGGAGCTGCCACACCACATGTCACAGGGAAAATGTATTGCGTCTTTCCACATCGCAATCATTCTGACTAATGATCGTTCTAATGAAGGTCATCCCAATAGGTTCAATACACTGTGACAGTGAAACGTTTCGGGCATACTGATGTAACTCTCTAAAAACATGACGATTCTGTATCCATTTGGGATAAGCAAACCATAATGTCACACCCCCCCCCCCCCCCCTTCCCCCGGCAACTGTAGTAGATCTGCTCATACTTATTGGATAACGGCCACCATTCAGTGAGGTATTACTGTGTGGTTTGTGTTCTGTGCAATTTTAGTCTTCCCCTCTGTGCTCTTTGAAAACACAGAGAAAGCAAATATAAATTAGTTATTAATGGGACTTGCAATGGCAGAAAAAGGAGGCAACAAACCAGGAAGATGTGGTCCTGCAAGTAGCAGGATTGAATCACTGGAAAAGTAAACACTGGTTTGAAATACAAATATCAATGCCACAGGTTATGAATGCTACAAGAGCCTAAGTTCACTGAAAACAAAACACAATAAAGACTTTACTATGCATAAAATTTGACCTCTGACTTAGAAAATAACCTGTTGGAATATAGGAAGCATCACTATTTAGTTTATTCTATGTACAGAAAGAGACAGACATTTAATGTATTTTAGTTAACAAACATATTTACCTAAGCATCTGCTCTGTTACCTGCTGAAGAGAAAATACCATGCTCACCAGCTGAAGACAACCAGGTATGGCTGTGTATGTTACCGATACCTTCTAATAGATTTACCTTTAAAAAGCTTTCTTAAGAACCCATGTACCTCAAAGTGTGTTGAAAACACCCAGGTGCTTCCCGAATACATGTACAATGATTATCTGTCTTCATGAGGTGAAAGATAAATTACTTCCACACTACAGGATTAGCCTCATGGGACCTACCAAGGTACTAAATTAAGCCACTTGCATTGTAACGGAGTAAAAATAGCCCAGAAACACAAGCTACCAGTCTCACCTTCACCAGCATAATCAGGTTTCAGTATCGAACTCAGCACATTTTAAGTGTATATGCATACAGAATCCACAGTATATTCTAAATTTAGCAGATGTAACCTATGTTTTGCTGACCTTTATATTACCAACATAAGCAAAATTGGCCTAAGATGATTCATTAAGGTGGCAGCTTCCCACTGCTAATAATCCAAATGTCTTAAACGCAGGAACAAAAGAACATCAAACTGAAAGCCTCAAAACTTATTCCAGTCATACTATCCTTCAGAATATGCTATTTAGGGGTAATTCCACAATGAAAATCAGCCACTTTACCATGTGGACGCCATGCTTTCAGAAAGCATTTAAGCCATAAATTTCTTATTCAGCTGTCTCTTGAAGCTAAGAAATTATTCTGTAATATTATTCTTAAATAATTATGTTCCTACTTACAGAATGGAAAAACAAATGATGTTTCTCTTAGAAAGATGATGTAAAGAATTTTCAGTTTTTTGCAGCCGAACAAGACACACAACACTTGCACAATACGCAACACTGTAATTTCAACTTTACATCCTTAAGAGATCATTAACAAGTAATGCAATAACTCAACAAAATTACCAGCTTTTTATCTGTGTTAATGCCTATGTACCTAGTATTTTCAGTATCTCTAGGAATTCATAAACCTAACAGCATGACGGTTAACTCTTAATCCTTGAGACAGCTTTTTAATATATCTTTCTCTAAAGAACCTTCACTCATTTAGGTAACAGATCTATCCTTCCTTTGTGTATAGATGGCAGAACTTTGTGCAATGGCAGATATTCTGTTCAAAGCATCTCCTACTAACATTACAGCTGGAATAACTATCAATCATATGAAAGCTGCAATCTCGAAAGCGTACCTTGTCTGTAACCAAGGAAGAAATAACAGTTTTGCACATGAAACCGAGAGGCATGGAGAAGGGAGCACTTTTTGTAATTACATCATCACTGCAGGTCAGCACAATATGAACCAGCACAGACACCCGTTTCCTCAGACCACATTTTCTCCATTTGCAGTTTTACAGAAAAAAAACCACAATGCATGTCATGGAAATTTGAGAGAAAGTACATTTAGGAAGTCATGTGGTATGTGCTAGCTATGATTCTGCTGAAAGATGGAGGGAACATCTCTTTAATACAGACTTAAAAGAATTACTTTACAAGTAAGAGCATAAATTTTGCTTGTAACTCCATTTGTGTGCTCAGTAGGGTATTATTTATTTAAACAGGTACACTGTTATTCCTGCAACACTGCTGGAAGCTTTCACGATATTAAAATATAGGTGGATAGCGTACTTAATTGTGAGCACAAACTTTCCTGCTACGTGGTTGATCTGCTTTCCATCCTTTCCTCCAAACTTTTTCTTCCCTCTGACCTTCACCTGGGTCACAAAATCACAGCCAACTCCATGGCTTTACTGCAGGTGAACCTACCTTTCAATGCTCAGCTTTCCAGCAGGGACTAGATTTGGAGCTTCCTTTACCAATATTAAGAAAGCTTCCAAAAAACACAGCTAGCAATAATAGATCAGAAAGAAAGAGACATTGTTTTAAAACCATCCTGCATAGAATTATAGAACACTGACCTAGAAGTGACAAGAGATTGACCTCCAACTCATTATCAGTGTATTTTATGTACATATAGAGACAAATCCTTACACATGAAAGATAAGACACCCTTTAGGAAAATTTCCACAACAGATAATCTTAACAGCTCATTTAACAAAAAATTACTGTAAAATCCATGGAATGGGCTATTTAATCATGCTCTGAGTAACTAGCTTCAGATTTAATAGCTCTTTCTACTATCTTACTTGGATTCCCTTGTAAAAAATTACTTAAAATACTTGAAGAAGAGTCTCTTCTGAGGGTTATTTCTTTCTCATTTGACATTAGTGAAAGCATTCTTTTCAACCTAATCTTTTTACCTATTCATACAGCATGTGCTTTATTCCAGGAATACAGATTTTTGTTTAAACACAAATAAAACCCGCACCTTTGTTCAGTTCAACTCATTCTTTTTTTTCAGTTCTACTTCTGAATTTCTTTTTCATTGAATTAATGGAAAAATACTCTCCACAAAAGCATTATAGATCAAGACTACTTCATGAATGTATTCATATTTCATGCTAATTAGTCTTTGTATACAATGCCTTTCCCTGGTGCGCCTAGTACATGTGTCTCTGTCCTGAAGTCCTCGTTAAATGTGCTATGGCTTATTTGAGCACTGCATCACCGAGACCCAAATAGACAGTTCAGAATACAAAACTGCCTTTCTTCTGCTGCTGTATTTTATAAATCTGCTGCAAACAAAAGTTAAAAAAAAAAACAACAAGGTACAGAATGTACTAACTACAAAAAGAGTTATCATACAAGAGGCTGGAATTCCAAACTTGTTGAATAGATGTATGTGGGTAACCCATTTGTCTGTGCATGACAAGCAGTGTTCCTTATTGTTTTCTAATGGGAACCTCTGAGACATCAAATATGTATGTAAAAAACACTGCATGCCTTTGAGAGTCTACCTCCCCCTGATATTTCTCCAGAGTAAAACTGACTCTGCCATCTTTCCTCTAAAAGTGTTTCAATGCTGAGAACTAGGGTCTAACAAATTGTCCTGGGTTCAGCAGTAGCAGTCATGTTTCTCCTCCTTGGTAGCTGGTGCAGTGCAGTGTTTTGACTTTCGGCTCGGGAACAGAGCTGATAACAAGGATGTTTTGGTTTGGCCAAGGACTTTGTGAGCCTCATGCTCTGCCAGGGAGGAGGGGAAGCCAGGAGGAAGCAGAGACAGGACACCTGACCCAAACTGACCAAAGAGTTTTTCCATACCACAGCACGTCATGCCCAGGATGTAACTGGGAGTGAGCCGGAAGGGCTGGGAGACTGCAGGGTTGGAGGAGGTATCGGTCGGAGCTTGGTCAGGCTTGGGGGGCAAGTTATTGGTCAGCGGGTGGTGAGGTGTTGTATTCTGTTCCCTTGTTATTTCCTTTATCATTATTATCATTGGTGGTAGCAGTAGTGATTTGTGTTATACCTTAGTTACTAAACTGTTCTTATCTCAACCCGTGGGAGTTGCATTCTTTTGATTCTCCTCTCCGTCCCTCCGAGAGCAGGGGGAGGGCAAGAAAGGGGGGGAAGTGAGCGAACGAATTACCTGACTGGGTTTAAACCACGACACAAATACACACGTGTGAATTCTGCAAGCTACCACCTAAAATGTAAGGCATTATAATTAAGACAGCTCAGTCACAACACTGTTGAAAACATCTACAAGAGACCTTTTAAGACAATACTTAGCTGCTCTCACTCCAATGTCTTGTTCCAAGCCTTTAACACAAAACATTTATGTACGAGCTCACCACCAACCAAACTTTCTGAAAATCTTAGAATTTCCAAAATCAGCATTTTATGAATGAAATTAAGAGGTTCATTCATTTATTACATTTTTGGAATTATCAGTAGTTCCCAAAGTTTACTGAAGGAATATCAACACACACCTAACATTACCTGAGCAACAAAACCACCGTACTTAAGTGGGAAAAGCTATGATTGCAAAACTGTCCTACTTCAGAGGAAACGGAAACAACCTTCCGTAAACTCTACTACCCAAGTTTTTTGACAAAATTAGTAGTTAAAACATGTAGTAAAGCTGAGTATCAGGGGCTTCTTTATTCATACTCTTCAGAAACACCTCCAGTTCCACAGATTTCTTAACCCAACAACGGCCTTGGCAAAAGCATATACACACGTGGCTTCCTCTACAATCTCAGTTGCATGCCTAGCACTAAAAAAAGGCAGATACTCCATGTCTCTCTACAGAAGCAACAGAGTCACAAAGTACCTAGCAGGGTTTCCTATTTTGAACCCTCACTCCTCAAGTCTCCAGTGGGAAGGCTAACTTACCCTACTGAAACTTCAAAAGGGTTAACCAGTGCTAATTACACTAGAACTGAAGGAATCACCTCCACAACAGGGCATTTGACCTGAATTCAGAATACATACAATGCTGACTCTGAAAATGAACTTGATTTCTATAGGATTGTGTGGAATACATTATGATATACTTCAAAGCAATCAATGAATAAAGCTAGCAACTTTCAAATATCCCAGACCTCAAACTATTTCCCATCTGTCGCAATCTGAATATAATTTAATTCGTATAGACTACTTGCATTTGGTTTTCTGAAGCTGCAATCATTAATTCTTTAAGTAATTCTAACCAAGATTGTATCCAAACTATTTAATCCAAACCCCTCTGATACAACAATGCTCTAAAGAATGCTAACTTTAACTACTGCACACATAAAGAAAGCAAGCTCCAGCATAACAGATATGAGACCTAGCAAAACTGCATCTGTCTGACCTGTCCCTCATTAATTTTTTCCCCTTATGAATGTACCACAAACCTTTTAAAAGCACAGTCTTAAAACTCTATTCTCATTTTAGTCTTTTTGTACTATGATGAATGAAATGGGTACCAATGCTCTTGAACTAAGACACCCATTTCCTTCAGCAGGAATAGGTGCTATAGAACAGCTATCATTTGGCCAGTGGCTTCCTCACATTAGAAGACTTACATGGGAACCTACATACAAATAATTCTTGGGAGGCCTCATCTGTGGCTCTCCTGAACAATAGCCCAGCTGTAGGAAAACCCCATGCATCATTCCTAACATCCTTCTCTGTGTCACTATTGCAAGCTTACAAATGAAGTATTAACTATTAAGGAGTCTACTTCTGCTGTTGTTGCATTAGTATCTGATGCAAAACTGACTACATAGAACACATACACCTTTTAGCCTCCTTTTTTCCTCTTGATACTTTAATATCATGGTTTAAGAACCCAGGACATTTAAGCAATCCTCTACAAAATGTCCTGACACTTCTGGTTAAAAAAACTTTAATTGCACTGGTAATTATATAAAAATATATTTTTCCTTACCAAGAAATATATTCTTATGTATTTATTATGATAATTGTTTAAGTAACTCTTAGATAATTTAAGAATTAAAAAGAGCATATAAATAATATAAAAATACAAATATAGACACACACACATAAATCTAAGCTATGTGGCAATAATCTAAGGCATCAGTTTATTTAAACAATGCAAAACTTTTTCCACCCGAGTTTGACAGTCCACCTATGACATAAATCCAGTTGAGAAGGATGAAAGATGGCACACTAACGACTTCTCCTTTATGGCATTTGACTTGATTCTGCTGTTGAATAAGAACAACAGTTTCAAATATATTGAAAGGTGAAAACAAAGCAGCCTGCTTTACTTTATGTGAAACTGAGCTATACAGACTGATGACCTAAGCATGCAATCCAACTAAATGAAATTCCTGTAAAACACAAAACATTTGTGGACCCTACACTGTGAAGCAGCATCTGCGTTTGGCTTGGACTCATATACTTCTGAAAAGGAGAGAATGAAGAGCAAAAGGAAACAAAACATCCATGTCCTGGATTAATCAGAAGACCAAGGGAGCCACCTGCAGTCTGCAATCCAGAAACAAATGCATTATGAGTTTGGGTTTTTTCCCCATTTCTTTTTATTTCCATGAAATAATGCATATAGCTGAACTAGTCCAATATGCCTGTGCTTAATTCCAGAGACTCCTGTATTACACTGAAGCTTGCTCTCTCATACCTGCAAGTACTGCTGTGTTACAGGAACTTGGCCAAACAGAACCCATTTAAAGCTTGTAAAAGTTCAAGTTCTCTGATGCATTTGATCTGGGCTTCTCTGCATATCAAGTTCAGATCCATTTTTTTAAGTACTAATCCCTTTTCCTTATAAACACCAAATGTAAATGAATGCAAATAGTTTTCCTTCAAGTTTAATGATGCGCTGACCTCATTCTTCAGCTGCTGGTTATCTCTTAACTAAGAAATAACTGAAAAGATGAGACAAAACCTTCTTTTCGCCACTAAACATGTTCCACTGCGTCAAGCATAAAGGGCAGGCTGATGAAGAATGATGCATATTTCATATCTGTCAGTCAAGACTAACAGTGAATGTAAGCTGTGCAATATTCACAGAGAAACACTGCAGAGGTAGAATCAGACATGAAACATTACGTCACTTCAGTGGAAGAATAAGAACTTCATAACTGCATTTAATGCATGGAAACTTAATTATTTCCATGAGAACTCTGCTTCAGCAGACTACCTGGTCACAGAACGGGTTAAAAACAGTAAGATTCAGATCAGAAAGACATACCCGTTAACTAGAGGGGCAAGGAGAAGAAATAGAAGTCATGGCAACTAGCCTACCTTTCCTCAATATCTGCCAGCGGTATGAATAGAAAGAGTTTAAGTTTTTTTTTAAGAACCCTGTAAAATAACATACTGTCCTTTAAGAACAGGTGGTTTCAGAGAGGAAAAAAATTACACACTATTTTCTTCAGAAGATCAAAAATCAGCCTGCTTTATATCAAACTTAGAACAGAAAAGACATGAAGGGCTTTAAAATGCCATTCCTGACTGGGTGATTTGGTAGTAACGTACATTTCCTTCTCGCATGAAGGTACCCTGTACAATTGAAGTTTAAAAGTATGATAAAGATTAAAAGACAGAAACTATTGTGAACATTCAATGGCTCAAGGAATAGCAGCAAAAGGGCCTCACAGAAGACTGTCTATGGGTATTCCACATGCAAACATAATGTGAACATCTCCTGCATGATGTTAACAAATAAGACTGCATCATTTACATGCACACAAATATTACAGACTTATCTGTAGTAGCAAAAAATGTTTTCAAACCAGAACAGTTGTTTTAATTCAAGCCTAATAAAAACAAACTAAGGACATGGCATTTGCCTAGTTTATATTATCTAATTTGTTCAACACACAAAGAAATTAAATACATTTGTGTCTGTCATTGCTGTACTGTATAATTTTGGGAGGAAAAAGAATGATATCAAATACTGAGGTAGTTAACTTGTTGAAAATTTCTGGCATGTGTTCTCAGCAGTGGAAAATATGAATGTAACGTATAACAAGGTGCTCATGTGGGTGCCGCAAGCAAGGGAAATTGAAAGCTGAAGTGGGTGGGAATTGCAGCCCACCTACATGATGGCCTTTTAATTCAGAACTCCAAGAAAGTTGACATTTAGCCCTCAAATGCCATGTTATCCACAGAAAGTAGGTGGCAATCAAAAGACTACCACAGCTCAAGTTTTAATAATTCACTTTATTAGAATGTAGTCAACCCAAGTACTTTGAGGCACAGAAGAATAACATACAGAAACTTAACCAGAACTGAAAGTCTTGATAAGCTCCTCCAATCAACAAAAGCAAACAGAAGACACTAATTACTGATCTACTAGAATGTAAGATCATACAACTTGCGGTAAAGAATGAGATGCTGATGACTTGTTGCAACACCATTTGAGCTTCACTCTTCAGGGGGCCAGAGGGTGGGTGAGCATAACAGCAGAAAAAAGAAGGGGTGGGTGGTAAGTTTACATTTGAGTGTTAGTATCAATGTAAGTGGAATAATGGTGTTGGTTGTATTTTGATTGGACTTAACACTTTAATAAAGTACAATCAAGTGTTAAAGTATCCATATACTGTTTTTATACTTTCTGTTAATGAAAACATTGAGCACAATACCTGCATACATCTATCATACCCTTTATGTACAATAACAGGTGGTATTCCACCCTCACCTAGTTTAAGAGCCAGTCTCCTCACTATTTCCAACAATTTTTAAACTAACATTTCCCTTACAATGTTTTCAACAGGCTCATTTGGATAAGTCCTGTCACGTGCTCACGGTTCTACACAAGTGGAGTTTCCTGAACTAATCACAGTCTAACCTTTGCAGCCTAAAACAGAAATTTACCTTTAAATAAGCATTATTAATAATGTTGACAAAACAGGATGTTGATATCATCGCTGTAGGTGGTGTTACTTAAATATAACCTTTTTCTCCGCCTTATCATGCCTTACGTTGCATCTTCCTCAGAAGTCACCTTGTTTCCCTGGACTGTTCTTCAGCTTTTCTGGTATGCTTGTTATGCTCTTAAATATTTCCCACAACCTTTTCATTCTACTTTCAGATGTACATTGCAACCCTCTTCCTCCTTAACCAGAAAAAGAAGTTTAAATAGCAAATCCTGGTATTGACTCAGAATATGAACAAGCTAAATTATATTTTAGTTACTTCTGTCAGTGTCTCACTAATTTTTCATGATTGTTAGTATTTTAAAACTACATATGTGTCCCCAAAAGTTGTGCAGAGAGAGGTATCAAACGTAGGACTGCACAGCACCTAAGTTTTCATATTCTAATTACTCAAACAAGACCACATGAAACTAAGCTATGTAATCTATTTTATATATTATTACATTATATTATATAATACATACCTATATTACTACATTGTACATCTAAAATTGTTTTGTTCATGTTTTCTTCAATTATAATTTACACGTAAGTTGGTATTTTCTGTCGTACTTTCGCCAATATCCACAATGTGAAAAATACAATCTGGCTATTAAAAACTTACGTCAATTTTGAAAAGATCAAAATGATCATTGAATTGTATTTTAGAAGTCTAATCATAAAGAAGTAACAGAACTCTGATCATTTCCCCTTGAGATAAGTTGGATGGATAATGAATTCTGCACTGGAACAATCCCAGTAGTTACAGACTATTATGTACTAATTACTACCTTTACAGATCTACTGTACACATAATTAATTTCTTCAGAGCACCACTATCATTCTTGACTGGCAAAATACACAACCTAAATTACAAGAGCCAGAAATTAACATGATCCTTTAGGGAGAAGGCATTAACTAGCTTTGTAGTGTTTTGCAATTAGACTATCAATCAAACAGTGAAAAGTGATTTTGATAGCAGCAGGCCTGATGTATTGAGTATTGTCACATTATTACAAAGTTATCTGAGGCCATATATGATGTATCACAACTTATCCACAGAGCCATAACGTTTTAATCCTTTACTTTCACCTGCTAGAAGACACTTCATCACACGATTATATATGTATTTAGTACTCGTACTTAAATATCAATACATAGGGGGCGGGTTGAGACCATGTTCCAAAGCACCGCTTACATCTCACTGCTGCTGCTGGTGCTTCTCTCCTTGACACTAGCAGCCGAAGGTCAAACTTGATGTCAGTTAAGGGACAAAAGCAAAAGTGATCCAAGTAACATTCTAGCTGCACAATGCAGCATGAGCTGCTTAAATGACTTTAAGCATTTGCTATTACCAATTCATTCCTCTTGCTATTTAAATAGCAAAACACAAATCAATCCACGATAGGATTATTTTGCAAACCAAGTACTACCGAGCCTGGAATTTTCAAGTCGTGACTCAAAAAAAACTGTAAAAGGATGATGCATGTTTTCACCAGCAAAATCACTGCTTTCAGTTTTCAAGCAACACATGAGTCACAAAATAAATTTATGGATTATATTAGATACTCTCTCTGAATTAACCGGGTCATAAGAAAACAAGTAACTGATTGGAAACTAATACCATCTTTACTCTTTTCCTCTGTCCAGCTACATGAGGAAATATGATTCTATGTTTTTTATTGCCACCCATAATGCAGCAAGTGTCCCACTTGTTAATACTGCCCAACTCATTAGCAACCATCACAGTAGCCCATTCATTTTCAAATGTGCCTGATCTGGAATATCATTTACTTGCCAAAATGGTCTGTGAGACTATAATCATTGTTTCCACCTGTGCATCTGGAAGCACAATTCCAAGCTCAAAACACTCATCTGATCTCTTACATGAAAATTTGAAGCCCTGGAGTCCATTTGCCAGAGGCCTCTAAGAGGGATTTGGACTATATGCACTTCTCTTGAAGAAAAATGGAGAAATTCCTTCCAGACTGCAGTGAGACCATGATAATTAGATCTCAGTCAACTAAGTTCAAAGCTCAGGATCTCTAAAACTCATAAAGTCTGAACGGGAATACTTTTTAATGTTCCAATTGCTCCCTGCTCAATAGATGTTTTCATAACTGTGCTCAGTAACTGATTTCACAGATCAAATAATGCAATTTCACTGTTAGTACTGATCTGTATGTAACTAAATATATATATTCACAGGGCATCAGTATTAAATATCTAATGTTACAGTAACAAGTAAAGATTTAAACTCATGCATACTCTTTAAGAGAAAATTCTGATTAAAGTATATTTGACTTTAACTTACGCTATCAGTTGGCAACCACTTGTTTTTGTTCATGGTGCTCTTGTGATTAAACATTCTTATGATTTACAAGCAGATAGCTCACGCAGTCATTTGCTGAGTGATAAAAATTGTGCCTCAGAAATGTCTTATTATGACTTATACACACACAGTTTTGGTCTCTAAAAGCACCACTTCCCTGCAACTTTGACTGCCTTCCCTGAAAACAGGCAGTACCCTGGCAGCAAAGGCAGCAGGTAGGTTAGTGACAACCAATATAAAGTTATTCTTAAATAAAAACTATGTTAAACGAAGAAATCCCCAAAGTTTCATTCTCATCGTGCCAGCACCATGAATAGAATTCAGAGGTTTAATCAAAGTTGAGTGCTGCAACCTCTATGAAATCACAAGTTTTTTATTAAGTGTGTATCCTGTCATTTGTTTTACTTCAGCTGTTATTCCCATTGGCATTCCAAAATGCCGTGAAACACAAGATAGCAAACACTAAGTCATCACAACTGCTTTTGGCAATTGTCAGTTTTCTTCCACTCATCCATTTATTTGCTTTACATGCTGACTGTGCTCTTGAGGGAGCATAAAATGCATTTCTATTTGTCTTGCACTCATTTTCCTGTAATACATTAGGAGACCACACCAAGCAATAGAACTAAAGCAGAAGAGAAATTTGATCCTAGATTATCCTTGAAATAAGTATTTGGGGGATTTATGAGCTGCCTGTGGCTGCTAAGGTGAATGGTGAGGAAGAATAGTGAATATCATGTAGCATATCCCTTTGCAGACAGCAGCTGCAGAAAACAATTGCTTGTAGAATGCAATTATTCTGAAATGCTCAGAGACTCCTCTTGACTTCTAGCAGGTTTTCAAGTTTTAATAAAACTTTAAGACAGACCACACTGACGTTTACTCATCAGCCAAATAAGATTTTAATGTCCTGGGTAATATGTAGCAGCACTTTTAACGTGCCACAATGAAGGATGGGCAGACCTTATTTTCTACACTGACTGAGAACAACACGAGGAACAACAGGAAAACATCTGCCAGGCCATCACCACAGTGAGCTGTTGGGAGATTTTCTGTTGTTCCTAGCTTAGAACTGTTCAACTATGTCAACAAGCATTTCTTCTCACATCAAACCTACAGCTATGTCAACATTGAGAGAGTTTTTTCAGCATTTTCAGTGAAGAATCATTTCAGGAATTCAGAAACATTTCTTCAGATTTCTGATGAAAGAATTAAGCTCAAGGCAGAAGCTTGCTGTTTTCATTAAGAAGGGTCTCACTGTACGGCAAGTGCTAGCTGCTGCTGGGGGTTCTTTCCCATCTTGCTGTCACACTAAAACAAGTGATGAACTCCACATCATTTTAACCTCACTACAAGGCTATGAACCAAGAATCTATCAAACTTTGGTATGGAAAAAAGTGTTAAATTACAGCAGATGATGCTTCTGTATTACTGCATTTAATATCTGAACATTTAGAGCAGAAAGTGGGAAGCATTTGTAAAAGCAGAATACTAATGGCTCAAATTCAGTGACTACTGAAAAGAGCATGAGCTCTGAGTGAAAGAACTGTATATTTACCTTATGAAAAACACAGCTATGACTAACTCTTTGAAGGGGTTTCAGAGAGCACAGAAAAAGACATATTCAAAAATAACTCAAGCAATCTACTCAAGAAATGGTAAAAGAAAGTTAAGGTCCTCTGAGAGACCTTCCTTGACTTAACTTTTCAAACACTGCCTTAGTATAAACTGCAGTTTTTATTCCTGAACTTCACACACAACAACCAGGATACCACAAACACCTATGTGCAATACAACTTAATGTTGAAGTAATAAAAGAGCAGGCTAGCAATATGAATAAATAGAATACTCCCTATGGTTAAAACACAACTCATCACATGAGCTGTTAATTCCACAAAGTAAGGGGAAAAAAATGCTTACAGTCAGTTCATACATTCAAAATCCTAACTGTGGGCTTGCTTATTCAGATTTGGCCTATGAACACTTGAAACATCTGACTCCAACCACCTGCAAGAACTGCACATCCCTAAAGTATATCGCATTTTAACTGGTTGATAAATGGACACAGGATTCGTAGCTAGCATTATTTCACTATCTACCACTTCCTGGACTCTAATTCATTGGGTTTCCTCATTAGTTCCTTAGTTATTACTGAACCGTACTTCAGCAGTACTTGCCTCTTTTCAGTGCCTGAAACAGATTACCGGGAAATGGCCACATATGAAATACTGATCAATTCACCATTAACCATGGAAATAATGAAGAGGCTGTGTGCAGCTTCAGAAGTGCTCAAAGACCATTTGAAAGCCATGAAGAGCAAAGGATGGTATTAAAGCATCAAAATCATAAGCAATATTCAGCTGCTAGGAGCTATGCTTCCAATGCATCACATCTCGTGCTGAATAAATTGTTTGAGAAATTAAAGATTTTTTTTTAATCTAAAATCAACAGCAGAAGAGCTATTTAGGTGACATACTGAACAGTCCCAGTTACACTTGACAGAAAGCTACTCTCCTGGCATTGTTCTCTCTTAGTCAAACAGACCCATTTCACACTGTGCTCCAACAAAACTCAGCAGACCATCAGATGCTTTCCCATGGCATTATGCAAACAGTTTAAAGACTGGGCACTCACACATTCAACTCTTTGAAAACTAACTTACAGCAGTTTTACTGCATAACTGGCGTGTGTGTGTGCTTCTTAGATTACAACACAAATGTAAACACTAATTAAGGGGTATATTTAAATACTATTTTCTTCTTAAATGAAAGCTGCATATACTATTCAAAAAAAGAAAAAAATTGGAAGCAAAGAATAGGGACAGAAACACAAGAACTTTGAAGAGAACTATAGTTTGAACATGCATATTCCAGAGACATTACAATAGGCATATTACAGAGTTCTGATTCTGTGATTCAGCTGCATCTAGTAATTGCTACATTGCTTGTAGAGGATTTTCATTTTGGAGAGTGATACAAGCAAGTAAATTTTTCATGTGCAGACTCACCACATGTGGAATATCTAAAAGAATCTGACAATTTACAGTTCCTATAGCTTGGAATATTAATGCAGAAAAGCACGATTTTAGGATTAGAATTTAAATATAATTATAATTTTTTATGGAGAAAATTCACACCTGTCTGCAACATACCCTCCACTTTTCAGGCGTATTATTACAAAAGGTTCTTCCCCTCATGCTGTAGAGTGAGGGAAGAGCAATTCTTGTAATCTACTGTTATGGTTAATAAAAACATACATTTTAAATAATCTTCCTGCTATAAAACCATTATGTGAATTCTATGGTATTGCACAAAGCATAAAAGAGACTGTCACTGCAGAGTTTGAAACTGAATTAAAGCATAACACAAAGTAAAACAAGAACGTACCTTTCATTTGCGTTCCAAAAGTAAGGGCCAGTTTCGCAAACAGTTCTGGGTTTTCAAATTTCTCTTCTTCAGCTTTTACCCAAAAGCTATTTTCTGCTATCTCTTGAGGCTCAATCTGAAACACAAGTGGCATCTCCAAAGTTAGTAACTAGTATTTGCAACAGACAAGTTAAATCCAATGCTCCTAGACGTCTACGATAATTGTACTGAATTAAGTTTAGCTATGTTCCAGGCATTATAGTCTCTTCAAGATGCTCCCTGAACAACACACACTTGGATTAACCGCCCTTTATCTATGCAACAATTTTTATTGCACTTCTCCCATCCAACACGCTTTCCACACAGAATTGATAATGTATTACCATCTGGGTTTGAAAGTGGTCCAGCTTTCTCTTTATTGCTTTGTACAGAGTTCCCAAATTCTTCACCACTGATACACATTCCTCCTACTTGAGAACTGTAGAAGGAATAGTCTTTATTACACTGCCAGATTACAAAATACCTTGTTTGTAAATGAGATATCAATGTGCAACTGTCAGTGACTCAGTATTGTCTGTCAAAAGAATTCTATTTTCCAATATCAGTAACAATTTTATACTTAATATCTTTTTTTAATATACTTTCCAGATTTCAAATGTAAACCCAGATTTCATTAGAGCACCTTTATTTGATACTGGCTATATTAAAAGAAGAAATTACTCTGCCATATGGAAGCTGAACGTCAATTTTACTCATGACTCAGAGCAGATATTTTGTTTTAAAAAGATGTTCCTCTTCCACTTTTCAAAGTCCTCCCATTTCTTTTTTTTTTTACAACTTTGTTTAAAAGCCAATCAATTTTCAAGGGCTATGTAACTTCCAGATGATATACAGCAGATTCATTATTACTATACTTGCAAGCCTCACTGGGATTTCACTGCAACACATTGATCCTCCACCTTTTACTATACGATCAATCATTTGATCATGATCACACCAGAAGGCTGTGCTGCCATCCAGCAAGACCTGGACAGGATGGAGAGTTGGGCAGGGAATAACTTGATGAAATATAACAAGGGAAAGTGTAGAGTCCTGCATCTGGGCAGGAACAACCCCAGGTTCCAGTATAGGTTGGGAAACGACCTGTTAGAGAGCAGTGTAGGGGAGAGGGACCTGGGGGTCCTAGTGGAAGACAGGATGACCATGAGCCAACACTGTGCCCTTGTGGCTAAGAAGGCCAATGGCATCCTGGGGTGTATTAGAAGGGGGGTGGTTAGTAGGTCGAGAGAGGTCCTCCTTCCCCTCTACTCTGCCCTGGTGAGACCCCATCAGGAATACTGTGTCCAGTTCTGGGCCCATCAGTTCAAGAAGGACAGGGAGCTGCTGGAGAGAGTCCAGTGCAGGGCTACTAAGATGATTAAGGGAGTGGAGCATCTCCCTTATGAGGAAAGACTGAGGGAGCTGGGTCTCTATAGTTTGGAGGAGACTGAGGGGTGACCTTATTAGTGTCTATAAATATATAAAGGGGGAGTGTCACGAGGATGGAGCCAGGCTCTACTCAGTGGCAAACGATGATAGGACAAGGGGTAATGGGTACAAACTGGAACACAAGAGGTTCCACTTAAACTTGAGAAGAAACTTCTCAGTGAGGGTGACAGAACACTGGAACAGGCTGCCCAGGGAGGTTGTGGAGTCTCCTTCTCTGGAGACATTTAAAACCCACCTGGACACATTCCTGTGTAACCTTATCTAGGTGTTCCTGCTCCGGCAGGGGGATTAGACTAGATGATCTTTCGAGGTCCCTTCCAATCTCTAGCATACTGTGATACTGTGATTTCACGCATAGCTGATCAACCACCAGCTGCAGGCGAGACATTTGTAAAAACTATCTTAATCCAACTCTAATGATGAAGACAGTTACAACAAAAGGCACTAAATTAAAGAGTAAGAATTTCATTCCCAAACTGATGGCTCCTTAAAAGTGACAATCAAATAGACTTTCCCTTTTCTCAGTGTGCAGGAGATCTTTGGCACCACTCCCAGAGCACTTAAGCAAGGTGTCCATCTGCGGTTACTTCCCACTGTCACACACAGTGTGCAGATGTACACTTTATAAATTATTTCTATAAACACGGGAACATAATTGATTACAATCAAAGTGGCTGCAATTACATATGTATTATAAACTAAAAAGCTTATTTTGGCTGTATTTCAGTTACAAAACTAGTGCAGCTGACTCTAGAATCACATAGCACTTAACAAGGACAACTGAGTGTAAAATGCCTAAGTTACAAGCAGGGAAGAGTTTTATTTATTTAGGCATTTCACTAATGTATGGCAGGAAAAGATAAATGAATTGCAGGACAGGAACTATCCTAACCAGACAAAGCAGTGGCAAGTAAAAGATAGGCAGAACTTGAAGAAGTAATTATATTCCAATAGCATTCAAAGTTTCTTCCCACCACCCCCAAGAAAATTGGCAAAGTATAGTTCTGTGATGAAACCTATTCTATAAGGAAAAAGAAACAAAACCTTCGGATGGAAATAACCCCTTGAGTCTGTTTGGGTAATATAAAAATCTGGATGTCAAAGATGATAAGAGAAGGTAACTGAAATCACAGCCACAAAAGATTTTCTTAAAAGCCCAGGTGGAAATGCATTTCTAAAACATAAGAGCTCCATTTCATAAAGAGGTAACATAGCTCTTAAAAATATACAGAAAATTGTATGATAGGAGCTTTGAAGCCAGTCGTCTGCTAAAAAGAAACACGACAAGGATATTCACTGGTAAAATACCTTCAGCAGAAAATAAACATTTCATAGGAGGGGAAGTGGCTATTTCTTTATATAAAGGTTTTAAAGTTTAAAAAAATATGTAATTTAAATGATTCAAAAGAGTACATGAACTAAAATGACTTCTATATAGCTAGATTAATTTCAAAGGGAAAAAACAACCCCAAATCTCTGGATTCCAACACTGGGTAATGCCATATTCCTCCAATACGTGAGCATCTTTTCCAGTATGATAACTCAAACATTCTTGTTTCTTTTTAATAATACAACTAGGATACTTAGTCAATTTTTTCTTCCAAAAAAATAAAACACATTGGTGCGGCTGGCAGGAGGGCAAAGACATTTTGTAAATGCTTTAAGGATACGGCAGGACTATAGAATTTCTCTTAAATTCAGGATTAAAGTTAACATTTATTCTCAATAGTTTCCTGAAAATGCACTGAGAATGATATTTAAATGAACACAGAAAACCTCTCACTGGTTTCATTTTGCTGCACTCTCTACAGTTACTTGCAACATCACCCTCACTGACAACTCTCAATTACAGGGCTGAACTTTCCCACACTGTCATACTGTGCTGTAGCACTGAGAATACACACTGATGTGTGTTACCCACACCCAAAGATTTAAGGTCTTTTTCTCCCTAGATAATTTTAATTCATCCTCCCACGATAAAGGAGAGTTATCATTTAGCCTCATGTGCAGATTATTTTATAAGAATTACAGATACAGAAGAGGTTAAATTTTATTTTAATATTTATTGAAATAAATACCTTAAAACACAGTTGACTATTTTTAAGATCTTTTTTACGTAAGCATTTTGAAAGCCTGTTCTTAAACTACTGCTGCTACTGCTACATACACTTTCAATTAATTTGGGACATCTTCATATACTTTGAAATCCAGTGGCAAAATACTAAGTGTAAGTTACATAAACAGTAATTGTTCCACAAACTACAAATTGACGTGTAATGCATGTGATGAAGGTTTTATCTCAGCCTTCTATATTCCTCCTTCCAAAATTAGTGGGATTAATCAAGCATGATACTGATATTATTCAGTATTCCAAAGCCTATTCAACTCCAAACACTATTCGATGCTTCAGAACTTAAAGGAACACAAAACCCAGGCTCACTTTTTATTTAGAAAAACAAATTATTATTCCAAAACATCAGAGGACAGTCTAGTTCCCCTTCCAACAGTAAACTTCTGTCATTACTAGCTCTCAAAGGGTTCTTCAAGTGGTGCCAGTATGCATTCAGAAATGATACAAAGCAACTTACTTTGAATCACCTGAAAAAAACCATGAGAAAAACTAGAATGATTTCCAAACACAGTCCAATGCAGTTGCCTTATCACCATCCATCAGTACCTATGCTCTTAAAACCAAAATTCCACTGCGTCTGACAGGGCAGATCAGCTACATACGAACTCAATGGACACAGCATCCTGTGTCCTAGCAATACTAGGAAAACAGTCTACAAAGGACTGTTATTGTATGTAATTATGTGATTCCTTTCCGAGGTTTCATATTGAAAGAATGTTGTATCTTCAGCCAGGAGCAACACTGGCATCCCACGTCATGCAGCTCCATCCAGGACAACATGGTAACACTCAAATTCATACAAAGATTTACACCTACGTTCATACTGATTTCACAACAGTTTTACCAGCTATGAAAGATCAACCCCCCCCCCAACTTGCATTGTTTCAGAGTGCCATTTGAATTACATGTTTGACAATAGTTCAATGTTAAATTGCAACCCATGGTCAGCAACAACCATCTGTAGCCTCTTAACAGCTTATTACACCAATAATTTGGTTTTACTAAGTTCATGGTACCAACACACTGTTGAGATAGAATACAGTTTCAAGGCAAGTGTCAGACACTAGCTGCTAGTACAAAGATTGATTACCTTGACAAATAAAAAGCAGATACTAAAGCCCAAGCTACAGTTCAAACCACATGGCTTGCAATATATAAAAGTCCCCCTTTGATTTGCCTTGATGATTTGGTGATCTATGTATTCATATTTGCTGTAGGAAGAAATACATCTATCACATTTTATACTGCTAAAGACTGCCAATCACTAACTGCGTTTAAGATGTAATGGTTTAGTCTTGATGATAGATGCAATTAGCTCATACCCAAAATTTATTTCCTTTATATGGAAGAACAGTGTCTATACTGATCAAAAAGGGGATTTTAAAGCAACAGGTATGCAAACACACATCTGGATATTTGCACAACTTTTCTTGTTGCAAAGTGACCTATTATACTCAGAGACAAGTAATAACTAATGACTGCTCTTACCAGTTCATTTGCAAATCAGAGACTGCATTTGCTTCTATTTTAAGACGCTTTTTCAAATCAGGTTTGATTAAATATAACCACGTTAAGGCTGTGCAGAAGCTCACATTTAGTGGAAGTTAATGGTGCCCACACATTTCCCTCGAGCAGTCCCACAGCTCCTCCGTGTGGCCACAGCACACTGACGATTTGAAAAACCCAATAAATCTCTCTGATTACTAACCTTCAGGTACCATTACAGCACAAATACCAGGATTCTCTGAACCTGCAACTACATCAGATACCTCAGACTTAGAAGGTGTCTGCAGGAAAGAGCATGCTGTTACCAGTGTTTGAAAACTGCTTTGAAACTATTGCTAATGGTTTGGATATGGGCAGGCAACTTAATGCAAAGCCACAATTCACGTTCACTGTCTGGTACCGTGTCTTTTCAACTAGATCATCACAAGTTTTCACTCTGCTTTGATAGAGGCTAAAAATACAAGCAGCTCTTTGCAGAACAATTGCATTCAGCGAGCATTCTCACACTGACCACACTTCACATCGCTCAGCAGTCACAGATGTCCACTCAGACCAGCCCTCATGACAGGGCAAAAAGAGAAGGAAAACACAGCAGTTACCTCCTGCCCTCTCCTGCTGTCATCACATCAATCCACTGAGCTTAGCACACATTCTCTGAAAGCTCCCATAAGAAGAAACCTCTCGTTCAGCAACGTGCAACCCACCGACTTTCTAAAAAGCATTTGTATTGGAACTAAGTTAAGCTTTCCCTGGGATGCTCAGCTGTCAAACATCAAATACAAAGCTCTGTCAAGAAGAATCTTACTCCAAAATTCAGTACAGTACACAGAATGTTTGTAAATGGGGTGGAGGGGGAACATCAGCTTCACGCTACTAGAGCCATGATTTGAACTCAAGTTGAATATGAAACCACACACTGCTAAATGAGATGCAGTAATAATTTTAGACAAAACTAGATAGGTAAAAATTCACTCTGGTGCACACTGCTTTACTGCTGACAAAACCTGGTGCTTTATAACACCACTGCCTTTAGGACCTTCTGACAAGTTTTACAACTTCCATAACAGGGTAAGCAGCAGCCTCTCTTGGGAAATTCAAACCTTAAGTGTGTTTTGTAGTACACCTATCACAGATAGGCCAGTAAGACAATGAAAGCTAAATCTCCTTTCAAACATCCAAAATGTGCCACAAGTACTAAAGAAACACAGACACAAAATAATTGGATTTATTTCTTAATCAGATGCTTCAATTTATAATAAATTACTGTATTTAGAGGACTGATCTTAAAATATTTCTTTACTTCATGTCAAAGTATCTGCCTTTAAACAGAAAATTTGAGTAGTTTAAGTCTGTAAACTTATTACCATGGTCAGTATAGAGATATTTCTTTTAATTAGGAAAAATAAGAAATTCATAGAAGGCATAACCAAATCAAACATGGTTAGGAAGATATCAAAGCTAAAATTATAGTCTCTGAAAGCCTGATCCACTTTCAGCCCATCCTCAAAAGAGCAAGGAAAAAAAAAACCTCATAAACCACATAATTAGTAGCTCCCAAGGCTTGCTTAACCCAGAGAAGACCAAACTGAACCCAGAGTTCTGCTTTGCATTGCTTCCAAAATTCCATTCATACCAAGTTTGACTCCATTTTATACCCAGAGACTCAAGTAAAAGTCTTCATATATATCCTTTTCCACCGTCTTTTCTCATTACTTAGACACAGCTACTTAAATTAAGCAAAGAGCTGTAGTAATCACTTTACTCCAGATGCTTCCTTCTGTCAGCTGCCAGATTGTCCAAGTTCTGAAATGGCAGACTCCCCATTCAATTGTCTATTCAAGATTCACTTCTCTGTCCTAAAACTCAGCAATCCTTTAATTCAACCTTTTTTGCTAAAACCAATATAACACAATTTATGAAGAAAACATTTTAAGTGTCTAATACCTTAAACCTGCTCTTCCTCTGAAGAGCTCATTGGGAAGTTAAATATCAATTACAGCTGAAAACATGTACAGCTTCATTCTACATAAAATCAGCCAACATTTTTGAGAGCTTTTAGCTACAAGTACCGCAGAGTATGAGGTTTTACAGGCTCTTGGCAGCACTAAACAACTGGAGCTCACCTCAGAGTATAAGGTGTCTTTGAAAACCAATACCAACTAAACCACAGTCAGTACATAAAAAACGTTTTGGATAAAGAACCACAGAATCATAAGGTTTGGAAGGGACCTCTGGAGATCATCTGGTCCAAACCCCTGCCAAGGCAGGGCTACCTACAGCAGAAGTTACATGGGAACATGTCCAAGCAGGCTAGGAATGTCTCCAGAGAGGGAGACTCCACAACCCCTCTGTGCAGCCTGTTCAGTGCTCTGCCACCCTCAACGTAAGGAAGCTCTTCCTCCTGCTGAGGTGCAACTGCTTGTGTTTCAATTTATGGCCATTGCTCCTCATCCTGGGCACCACTAAAAGGAGTGCAGCAGAATCCTCCTGGCACCCTTCTTTTGCGGTATTTATATGCATTAATCATATCCCCTCTAAGCCTGCTCTTCTCTAGACTAAACAGCCCCACCTCCCACAGTCTCTCCTCATAGGAGAGATGCTCCAAACTCCTGATCATCTTTGTGGCCCTTTATTTATGGAAGTTCACGCCACAGGGGAGAGCGCATTCACTGTGCCTCCCTTTCTGCCTCTCCAGGGTGTGTTTCCCTTATTACAGCATTCTCCCAGCTACCAGGGAAGCCTGGGTACCATTCCCATGGAATGAATTCCTCAAACATCATGAGTACTATTAACAACCTAATGTAAATCCTAGCATGTAAACGTAAATCCTTCTTTCTCAATAGTATTTTTTACCAATGGGAAAAAAACCAAACATTGTGATACCTTTGACCAGTTGATTCTCTTCATTGCAACTTCCAGCTTGTACTTTTTCTTCTCCTTCATCCCATGTGGTAATGCTGGTATCACTGGAAAGGGAGCAAAAGGAGCACCCCCAAGAGGTGGTGGCATTGGAGGCCCACCAAAAGGCAGCGGTGGAGGAGGAGGTGCTCCACCAGGTAGTGGAGGTGGGGGAGGTGGTCCTGCTCCACCAGGCAGAGGAGGAGGAGGAGGTGGTCCTGCTGCTCCAGGCAGAGGAGGAGGAGGAGGAGGTGCTGCTGCTCCAGGTAGCGGAGGAGGTGGAGGTGGTGCTGCTGCTGCTCCAGGCAGCGGTGGTGGAGGAGGTGGTGCTGCTGCTGCTCCAGGCAGCGGTGGTGGAGGAGGTATTGCTCCACCAGGTAGTGGAGGTGGTGGCGGAGGAGGAGGAGGTATTGCTCCACCAGGCAGTGGAGGTGGTGGCGGAGGAGCTGCTGCTCCCCCAGGTAGCAAAGACGGTGTTGCTGCACCAGGCAGCGGTGGAGGAGGAGGTATTGCTCCACCAGGGAGTGGCGGTGCTGGAGGCGGTGGCACATTCTCACTTGGTAGCGTTGGAGGCAACGGTGCTACTTCTGCCAGCTGACCTGTCAGGCCTGGACCCTGAAATAAAGAGAGGGATTCTTTTCAGTGGGACAGAGAGGTAGTTTAATCCCAAATTGAGCCAACCAGGATGCCTTGCAGCCAACAGTACCTCAGCAAAGTAAGAAATGCCACTATCCTCCTATTTAAATGAGAAGCAATAACAATAGATTATACTATGTACCATAAAATTACCAAGCAAAATGAATGATCTAACATTTTGATAAAAAATCAATTGTTTCCATTTTACAGAAAATTTAATAGCAGCAGTAACATTTAAGTGAACTGAACAGTGTTTTACTTCTTACCAATGCACAAAACATTCATCCCACTTAGGATATCCCGGCAAGCTGGGGCATAGATGGCAATAACCATGCTGTATTTTAACTCTAATCTGCTGGTGGAAAGATTTCCACAGAAATCACTGGAGCAGCTATTGCAGAGCAAAAGGTAACAGGGGCACAGCTGTTCAGAAGTATCCTGACACCTTGCTGGGGGGAACATGACCCAACCCCTCATGCTTTCCTTTAAATCTGTCCGCAGTTGTTTCTGAGGTGATAGGAAGAAAGAGCAATTGCAATTGTCATTCGAATAATTCACAAAAGGAACAGTGAAGAGAAACAGCAGCATGTTAAACCATCAGAGAGGTTTCTGGAGTGGTAACATGATGCTAGCCTAGTACAAATTCCTCACAGAATTTTTGTTCCTCAAGACAAAAATAGAATTCAACTCAACTGTGGAACAGTGTCACATAGCTCTATTACCTGGGTTCGTAGCTGTTTTATTTCTGTTTCAAGTTCTTTGATTTTCTCTTCTCGTTTCTGAAGCTCTGCTTGTGCCTCTTGTCGAGCTGTGAACTCTTCATCAAACTGCAATAATTAACCAATACAGAAATGTTTGTCCATTGACTTCTATACTAGGTACTCTATTTTCAGGATTTCTTTTAACAGTACCACAAGTAGAACAATAGATGCACTTTTAACTTAAAAGTGCATGATAGTAGCACATGATTTTTTCCATCACTAAGTCACCTCCACAGAACCTGTCAGATCCAAGTACTTAGTACAGGTGCAGGTTCAACAGGGCTTTATTTTCTCCCTAATAAAACACTGCAGACTTACCAAACTAAACTTTAGCATACAGCTCCTGCAGCAAGCTTAAATCTGAAGACATGTGTGAAGCCTCAGGAGTATCATCCATAAAATAACAAGAAAGGAGGTACCCAAATAAGCTAGTGATCCCCTTAGTCTTTATGTCCCCATATAAAAAACAAGTCCAGTTTACATGACTGTGAGACATTTGCTGTATATTTTCATCCTACTACTGTTGCTAGGCTCAAGAGATTATTATAATCTTTAAAAGCTTCTATTAGTCATTCTTCCACAGGACACAGCACATTATCACCAGGAGGAACATGTGTTGACTGCTAGTAGGAACGTACATTATGATAAATAATGCTGCCAGGAAAACATCACAACAATTTGTTTTCTGTAAAACTCAGACACAATAACTCCTATTAAAAATGCATCCACACTGAACATTCCAGAACACATCCTGGCTTTTGGCTTGCAAAAGGCTTCTTTGACCAGACCAGGAAAAAACTCTATATTGTGAAGGCTTTTAATACACAACAACATGGTATATGAACTTCAGCGCTATTGCAGCTAATACAGCGCATCCAGCATTTCATATCCTTAGGCACGATGTAATATGCCAAGATGAACAAATTAGCCATTACAATCTAGGAAAAGGAATTTAAGTAACTTGGAAAAACATGTTGTATGAAGATACTTTCAGCACAAACACCAGTGGTGGTAGAGCAGGAAGACAAACATCAATTTCTTTAGAAATATCCCAAAAAAATTATTACAAGAAACATCAATTTCTTTAGAAATAGCCCCAAATATTTTATTACAAGAAACATACTAATCTGCAATTCTTCCTACAGAAATCATTTTAAGTGTCTGACCTTTCATTATTACTAGATCCAGGAGAACTGCCCATGACCAAAATAGGATTTAGTTATCAAGTTCCTAATAAAGGAGAACTCAACCAGAACAGTAAAAATTTGAACACAACAGGTGCCAAAATGCCTCGTAGGATTCCTAAACTTGAATAACAAGGAAGTAAATTACTCTCCCTTATCATAATTTACCATGGGCACTATAAGGAAGTAAAGCAGTATTTTAATGTTAGCATCTCTGTGACTAGAGTCTATGTTTTTTTAAACACTGAAATACATTGCTTCTCAATAAGTTTCTTTAGGTTCTTAATCAAAGCTATATGGAAACACACAAACATTCCAACCCCCCCCCACCTCTAACCCCTCCTTCTTTTTTTTTTTTTATAAAGCATATACCTGCACTTTAGGTATTTAATTATGACTACCTATTTCAAGACAAAACAGCTACAAGTGGAATTTTCCTCATCAGTTCTCTACAGCAGAGGAATACAGCTGAAGATACGTACAGCTAATACACCTCATCTGATACGTAATTCAGAGTAAATCGATTCTGAGCCTTGCACACACACAGAGGAAAACCCAAAACCCATGTGAAAGAATATCCTGCCTGTGAGATAAACTACTTCCCCATTTATACAAGGATTCCACTGTGAAACAAGCCTACTGTGCTCCTGTCACGCATCTGTTCCATACCATAAAAAAGAACGATGATTAGGACTTACTTTTCTGGAAAATTCTGCTGCTTTCTTTTCACTCTCTTCTACTTTAGCTTTGTCCACACATGCATCTAGAATTGAAATAAAATGCCACACAGAAATCAGGTAAAACTTATCCCAGCTCTGAGGTGCCTTCCAATCATAATTACTGTATGATCCCATAACACAAAAGCAGCAGACAAAAAAATACAATGAATTACTAAGTTGATCTGTCTGAGCGTTTTCTTATTTCACTTAAATTATTCCATAGGGATTTGAGCGAACTGTGAGGCACAGATTTTTCACTCAACAATGGTACAAGGCACTACTATTGAATTCTTATGCAGTGTAAAACTCTAAACATTTTATAAAGTCAGGTAAACACAAGTAGCTACGTATTATAGGTAAGAACTGGCACGGAGAATCAAACCAGCTTTCGCTACCTTATAGCATTCATTTAAATCAGAGCTGAAATTCACAGACTTTATGAACAAGCAGTTATGGGTTATTAAAACTAGTGTATTCAGACACAAGTCAAGACATGCTTGGAGAAGCAAACTTCATCAGTGTCATTTTATTAACAGTTGCAGCATTTGATCTGGCCTTCTCCACAAGTACACCTGTAGCTTACATGCTTAATTCCAGAAAACTGAAAACATTCGGAGTCAGCTGAAGTCTAGACAGAAGAAAACAATGTAAAACAACATGCTTCAATAAAACAATGTAAAATTGCTTATAGTATACCAACCAATAAGGTGAGTAAAATCCACGTCCATTCTTCCTCTGCATTTAAAATCTGGGTCCATGCCACTGCAGTGCAATACTATCTGTGATACACATTCTTCTATGATCTTGTAATACTGAGGTCTAACACAGAAAACATTTTATAAGAACAACATGAGTAATCATGTATGCAACATGGGGGGATGAAACTTTAAATACTAATGTATGAATTATACAATTGCCAGTAAAAGGAACAAGTTACAAGTCTTACTTGTCCTCTGGCTAAAAAAGCAGTGTTATCAGTTTCCCAGAAGACAATCTCATGTTCAGGACTCCACAAACACTGTGCACTTCTCATTATCCTTTGCCAGAGAATATCTCATAAAATGAATAGCATCTTTAGCATTTTCAATATCTGCTGCAAGAATTATTTAGCACATTCTCAACACAGTGAATTCTATCATTGGCAACAGTACCAGTATTCAATTACTTAGAAAATGAATTAAGTAGTCCCTTAATCTCTACCCAGCAACATCAGGAACCTCCAAGATTAGGGGCTCTGTGCTCAAAATTATTAGTTCTTACCAGTGCAAGGTATTCTATCTGAGTTGCACATAATACTGAGCTCTCAAAGTAATAAACCCTTAAACCTGAACTGATGAAATTCCAAGCCTTCAATTAGGAAAAAAAAAAAAATAACTGTAGCTTTCTTGGGTTATATTTTACTTCTCAGTTAAATCCTTTTGCATACTGATTGTTTTTATCATCCCTTTACAACAAAACAATTACTTCTTAAAACAAGAAGCTTACTTGAAAGTTGGAGGACTTTTTATAAGGGTATGAAGCAACAGGACAAGGAGTAATAGTTTTAAACTAGAAGAGGGGAGGTTTAGATTAAATATCAGGATGATATTCTTCACCATGCAGGTGGTGAGAGTGGCACAGGTCGCTCAGAGAACCTGTGGGTGCCCCATGCCTGGCAGTGTTCAAGGCCAGGTTGGACGGGGCTTGGAGCAACCTGCTCTAATGGAAGATGTCCCTGCTCATGGCAGGGGGCTGGAGCTGGATGAGCTTTAAGATCCCTTCGATCACAACCAGTCCCTGACCCTATGACTTTACAGGTGAAGAGATTCTGGGATGAGGGTGTTTTAATAAGCTTCAAGTCTTTGAAAAAAGCATTACTGCATTTAACAAGGTCTTTTCAATATTAACATTGAGTGGAAAGACAAGAAACACATCAGCTACAGAGCAACTATTCAAGCGTAAAAGTGTCTTGATTCAATTCTTCACCCTACTACCCTCCAAAAAAATCAAACCTGGCACTTACCGGACATAGTAATCACTCCTGATGAGAAGGAAATGTTGAAGAATTGACAAGAAGTAATTTTCAGAAGAAGTATCTTTCAACATATTATACAGTAGATGAAATACTTCGTTCACATCAGTGCAAACATTATTAAGGAAATACAATGACTTAAAAACAAACTAAAACAAAAATATAAAAGGACAAAACACCCACCTCAAACCCAGTTCCCTAGATGCTGTTCATATTGTTCAAATAAAACCTTTCAGCACTCTGAAATACTACCTTTATCAGTATATATCCTTTTCCCACCAAGACTATCCACAGAAACTCTGTCCTGTGGTTTAAAAATTAAGACATTTCATTGCTGCTCAGAAAACACCATACTACATACTTCCCATCACAGAATCCTGTAAGCATATGTTACACAAGGCTCTCATTTTCATCCCGAAGTGAGCCAGGCTGTTGGCAAATACACACTAGTCAATCCTTTTCATTTCTTAAAGAAGAAAATTACCTGCAATAACCTGTTTTGCAATGCAATAACCTTACCTGTTAGTGATTTTGTATTCCTCTCATAGACTGCATCTACCTTCTCTTTGCTTCTTACGTACCAGCTACTGATCTACTACTCTTAAAAACTGCAAGCAACTGCTCTGAACTTTGGTAACTTGAAATTTACTGCTTCCCCACAACTAGAGCTTAGGTGCTTCAGAGCCTACTACAAATTCAGTACATCTTAAGTGCTTCAGAACCTACAAGAAATTTTGTATCAACTTAGTTCTCTCATTCTTTCCTAAAGCTTAAAAACTTCTATGGGTGTAATTTTATATCTTCATGTACTACAAGACAGAGTTTAGCTTAGTAAAGTTATTTACAAATCGTTAATTCAATTTCCAATTACTTACATTTGACATTCAAATTTAACTGCTGATTTTCTAAATACGTTTTTAACAAGAAAAAAGTGGAAAGAAATATGCTTGAGAAAGTTCCTGGTAAGACACACAACTGTGACAAACTACACATCGAGCATTCCTAACCCTGTCAAACTCTGATGTTTAATGAAGTTATTAAACAATGCAACAAGTTATAACACCATTCCTATAAAGGATATTCCATTTCAGCTCTGATATCATTGAGACGATGTGACAGTTCAATTAAGTCTTCTTCTTTGTTCTCATCAAACACTTTGAGCTGAATATCAAGTTCTTCATTATCCTTATCTTTCAAGCCCTATTTTTCAAAGCATAGGATATCTTAATTTTTCTTTTTTTTTTTTAGCAAAAATTCCCCCTCTTCAAAGATCATATCATGACAAAAGATAAGATATTAACCTTTGGAAAAGGAGTAAGCTGTAACTGAGTGGGGTTTTTTACATTAATTGCTCAGCTGAGAAAAATGAAAGCAAAATATCAATGAATATCAGGTATGGGCTGCAAAACAAACATGGAACATCCTGACTGAGTTCTCTTACTGGGATACAGTCAGCAGTTTATGTTTGGTAATGTGAGAGCTTCTTAAAAAATATAGCATAAGGATATTTCAAAACATTAAACTGAACTCAAGGCGACCACAGCACCGTAAAGAAGTTAGGCTTACAATTTCTCTTATTAACTTAATCTCAATCATGGCATAATAGCATCCACAGTACACTGAGAAACACATGAGAAGTAAAAATACAGGCAAAAATGAGTATTTGGAAAAGGGAAAAAAAATGTTTTTTCTTGGAAGAAATACAAGCAATTTCTCTAATACACCTAAGAATCAAGTTTAGCTTTCTACTAGGCAAAACATAAAAAAAGAAACTAGTTCAAAAGCAATTTGTGCGAATGAACTCCATGCTTTAAATGAAAATTGGCCTGGAACTGGCCTAAACTCTCTGCACAAACTGAATGGCAACCATGTATATGTTCCCAAGGAAAGTAGAAGTCCTAATTGTAATGTCTGAAAACCAGAGAAGGTTACAGTCAATCTGGGCAGATTAAGATAGAGAAATATGGATCCTCCTCCTGACTGTTTTTTGTTCAAGAAACCCCATTTATAAATTTCTTGACAATTTACCTCTAAGCACAGATATAAACATGAAGTCTCCTTAAGATGTTTTATCATAAAGTTGCTTTCTGGCAAAAAATATCCTCCCCTACTCTGGATATTCAGTCCATGCAGAATTAATGGTCTGAGTTCAGTGTGTATGTTGTAATTAATACCTTACAAATAAATAGCGTGATAGTATTGACTACTATAGCTTACATAAAATATTAACCTTACTACGAACAGAATTTCAACCTAGTATCTGGTCAGCATTTTTAGTAAAGATTTTTATCACTAAATATTAGTTGCTTTAAAACTCATACATCTGTATGTCAGTGCACTGCATGAAGTTTCCCATCACAACATATTACAATGCAGTTTATTTGCCACCTAACCCACCCCGATTCTTCAAGATTTTAAGCATTTATAGATTGTGTAAATGAATTTTCAGGAGATAAAAAAAAAAAAAACTAAGAGTTCTTCAGACTTTCGTATGTTTTACAGCAACTCAAGACAGTAGATCACATTAACGTATCCACATGATATAAAACCTAAGTACATACTCTAAGAAAAATTAGCATACACACATCAGAAACAATTTCAAAGCTGCATGTGTTAAAACCGAAGTTTTTCACTCCTGACAAATGTTGATGATTCACAACTTCATATCTTAAAAGTTATGGCAGTATAAATACTGTTTCAGACAAACATAAGCAGGTACTCTCTTAATTTCTCTCATCTTTTTTGAGAAACTGCTGAGTAGCTTAATCATACATATTCTTGATGTTAGCATCTGAATGGTTTCTTGCTTAAGAGCTATAAATCTACCCCTGAGTCACAAATACTTACACACAACTGCCCATAAAGGCACAGTTCTTTGCAGCTGCATGAAAACATGAAGTCCCAAAGAGAATGAAGGAGTTTATTTGATTTTTCCTTAGAAACTCCAAATGCAGTTTAGGAAGGCAGATTAAAGAAAAACAGATTTCACAGAAAACAACAGGAACGGCATATACAAAGAACGTTAATCCAACATTGGTTCCACAGCCAGACTCGCATTCAGTGCATGTGCCTTGAGCTCATTACACAAAATTTGGCTAACTTATTTTAATTTCTGATATATTGACTTGTTTCAACTATCTTTCTAGTTTACATAGCTCATAAGAGCATAAATTTGTAACTATGCAGAATGAAAGTGGATTTGGATTGACAGTTCCTTCCAGGCCTGGCCTCTTCCACCCCCCGTCTTTCACTTGTATTCTCAGTAAAATGATTTTGTTATCTTCTGCATTCAACAACAACTCATTGTGATCAATTCCTATATACAAATTACTTACAGGCAATATTTTCTTCAGGCCACAACGTAAAAACTCATTTCTCAAGTGTATCCTGAAATCAAGATCTTCTGGAGATGTAACAAGGGCATTGATGAGCTGCATACATGCTACCTGTCATTGAAAAGAGAGGCAAAAACTTTCAGGAGACATAATATGAAAATAAATACTGTCTTTGACTATTTCAGCTTAATTATTATTTTATTATTATGCAGCACATATGCAACACAACATCAAACGCTGCTCTGTTTTTATATTGAGCCCTTCTGCTATGTCAAAATTGTATCACATAAAGGATCATACTTCATTGCAGACAGTTACTCCCACACTACAGGTCCACGCTGCAACTCCTTCTCTTTCTCCTTAGTATTCATCAATTGGAAAACAACCTGGTTTTACAGTAACCCAAAAACTAAAAAAAAACCCCAAAGCACCCATACACATAATAATTCCCATCATCACCTGTGGTTTCTACTCCTGCACAGGACTTGTATGAAATGCCTGCAGTCTCTGGCTAATGCTTTAATTGAACAGCCAGGCACTTTAATTGATTTACTTTAAAACAGGTAGACAACAGTGTAATGACAAAAGTGCTGATCCATGTTAAAAGACTAAAATGGATCTCCAGGGAAATACCAAGTTTGGAAAAAGACGTTAAGTGCAAATAGAAGTAGAGTAAAAAAAATATATAAATTATAAAAATCAATAGCTGCGGAGAAAAAAAGTCAGATAAAAAGCCCCCTTCCTGGTTTAATTACATTCACTATTTAGTTTTAATGGAACACCTTATGGAGTCCAAGATTTCTATTAAAAACACCCTTGCAAAGGCACTCCCTTTATATAGCTGCATCTACAGATAATGTAGTATCATCATACTCGCTTGAATGATTCTTGTTATTTTACTACTATGACATGACTTAACAAGCCAAAGTACATGTCCAATCTGAAATTAATAGAGAGAAGAGGTGCCATCTGCTATGATTGCTTTTGCCAGAAGAGACTCTGCCTTAATGGCTTGTGCTAATACATTACGAGTAAGGAACGATTTTGTCAGGAGCAAGTTAATGAGTCTTGCAATTGTACCTTTACTGATGTATAAGTGAGGTTTGGGGAGACAGGAATGCTGTGTGGTTGTGTTTATTTGTTGTAAATCAACAAGGTCAACAAGTAGGAGACAACTTCAAAATGAACTCTTTTGTGATAACATTATTAATTTTAGAATGTCATTTATAGAAACCTCTTGAATAGCATCAATTCATCAGCTCTGAAACAAGAGCTGTGGTAAACATGGTGTTCGGACAACTGTAGCTGACACAGATTTCATAATGATTTCATAATGGAAAAAGGCATCCCTCCCATGCAGGCGTACCTGTCCTGCTTGCTTTCTCCTTTTCCACATCTTTCAGCCATGGTAGCTAAAATTTACTATTAGGCATTGCTAAAATTTGTATAAATATTGTATTATGAGAAGGACATAAGCAAAGTGACCCTTTAGTAGGGTATTCAGCCACTTAGTCTCTATGCAAACATTAGCAGTTACCAAAAAAGGCAGCTGAAGCTTGCATTCTAATAGCAATCAAACCTCTGTGGCTATTCAGGTGAATACAGCAAACAAAAAACTCCCCACTGGCACATAAGTAGCAATGAACATGTCACACAGGACATGACTCAGTAAAGAACACTATGTATTATTTTATTTTATAAAAATAATATTTAAATCTCACTAGATTATACTTAAAAAGATGCACCAGTGGCTGATGGAGGGCAGATATCAAACACACCTCAAAGTTGACAGAAGTAACAATAACATCCTGCTGCACACTACTGATCTCCAAAGGGACCCTGCCAAAAATGGACATACCCCATCCATATCTGTCATATATATCTGAATATTTAAGAGGCTGCATACAGTGCTGGCTGAAGTCCCAGCAGTAGTAACAGAACTGCATGTATATCTGATAGATGTCTTAGAAATTGATAAGATCTGCATGCCAATTCTAAGGAAACAGTGTTTGAATTTATAACAAAAGGACTCAAAATGACAGGTTAACCTGAAAACTAAATCTACAGTACCCACAGGGCAACTGCACTGGTTCCCTAAGTAATTCTTTGTAATACATAATTTGTATGAAAACTAAGCACTCCCTGCACAAAGACAGTATCAAGCTATGCATTTATCTTCAGTTTACTATAAAGCCAGTATACTGATGGTGTAAGCTATGAAAAAATATACTTGACACTGATCAGTTTTGACTATGGCTTATTTCTATTTAATCTAAGAGGATGACTGTGTTAAGAGGATGGCTATGTTAGATGACATTGAGCTTCAAATATCTAAAGCTAGCAATTTTACTCCCACTCAATTTACTTCTCATATTACTAAATGGTTGTGTTATCACTGATCTTGTGTCATTAGTTCTTTTAAAAAAGTTCAACCATTCAATTTACCAAAGGTGGGCTGGGATGTAACAGAAGTTGTCATTAGCAGGAAGAACGGTCACTTACCAAAATCCTTCATAGACAAATCAAACTTATGACTGAAGTTCTTAGAAAATTCCAGTAAAAAATAACCCTTTCAAAATATTGAACTATTTTAACAAGATCAATCCTTACCTATCTCTTCATTGTAATATTACAAAAGGGTCAACTACACCGGCAATATGTTCCTGCCACAGGTAGTTCAAACAGTAAGATACTAGAAGTACGTGCTTAGTCGAGGTATTCCAGTTACTCACTTCAACAGCACAACACAAACTCGTTCTGTCCTTTTACAAATACATTACTTTGACGAAACCAGTTCAAAGCTTACAGGAGGTTTTGCTTCCTTTGGTGGGGCAAGACTGGGGGAAAGGTGTGTTTAAACAAGCTGTGCAACTTAGGAGTACTTTTTCATGCCTCTTCCTTAAACCCAAAAGATAGACAGGGAGTACTGCCTCCAGCTCCCTAAACTCTAACTTCCTCAGGGCTCCAGTACCAGTAACCAAAACATTCCAGAGGACAGACTGAGATCTGGATATTCACTGGTCCATTAAAAAAAACACAAAATTCCTGGTCATGAAGATTAAGCAGTGACAACAAAATATTTTCACAGATTTAAGACATGAGTATTAAATCTGGCATCCAAGAGCAGGAATACTACTGATTACTCTCTTTTATTAAGGTCAAGACTTTTTAATCCTGTTTTGGGGTAAAGAAAGTGAGTGTCTCAGTTTCACGCCGCTAACAATTAGAATGTCTAGTATCAGCAGGCCATTTATACCAGTTTTTTGTTGTTTACTGAACACTGGAGTAACAGCATTAAAAGACTTTGCTGGTAAATAATTTATGTGTCATAAAGTAATACAGTCTTCTAGTATTTTAGATTATTTTGGAAGCATTAGTAAGCATACAAAAAAGTAAACCCACCTGCAGCTGTAAGAACTCATGGTTTTCCAGTCCTTCAACAATCTGAGAAAAACGTTCCCTGTTGTGCCTTTCAGCAGCAGTTGTTATAGCACCTAAAAGCTTGTCCAGACTAAGAGAAAGATAAACTGTCAGAAAGCATACCAGGGCCAGCTTTCTCATTTTAAAGATACTTAACCCACTATTTAAACAACTGAAGACTTAAATGCATTCAGATTGTATGCCACTGCACTAATCTACATCTATCTGTATGAAGTTGAAAACAAACCAAGAGCTAAGTGTTAAAAATATCTACAAGATTCACGTTGAATTAAAGAAAAGGTGAATAAATGTCTAAGTTATTGTGACATTCAGCTAAAAAGCAATCAGGGAGGGGAAAAAAGTTACTGCCTCAGGAAGGCAGTACTAGCTGACATATTTAACAACTGGAAATTCTCATACATTGTCTTTTGAGAAACCAAACTGATTTTATCTATTTATTGCATAGAAGACACAGTTTGCTGGTTTTAACCCTGAGGACACTACAACACTCGATAATTGAAAGCAAATGTATGCCAGCTGATCTTTGTTTTAAAAATGTGCGACATAACTCCATGCAAAACTTCAGCTATACATGAAAGCTTTTTTCCCCTGTCAAATTTGTTATGCTTGGATAAGCAGGTGATATTTTAATTAAATCCATGCATTTATTTCTCTATTATTATCTTCTAAATTATTGAAAAACCTTAACATGCGGTGCCAAATCAGTAATTTTCAACTGTAATTTAAAGTTCATCTCCCCTCCCCAGGGCAGATGGGCCAATCCCAAGCCTCCCCACAACAGTAAGATCAGTAGCGCCCTATGCTAACACACATTGTTTGCAAGTGGCTTTAAATCTGACAGTTCTCCTGATTGCAAGTCAAGGTTCACAATTCCTCATCACACTCAGAGATGTATGAAATAACTTTTTTTTTTTGTCAGCAGCCATATATGAACAGTTATGGCTCATTAAGTTTTCCCTCCTCTGTAGGGAACAATTGCAGTCCTTTCAGACATTCCACTTAAGCCACAGTTTGTAGCTCTCTGCTCATTTGCTTTTATTTGATATTGGATTAATGCATCAGAACAGGGAAAAGTCTCTTCATTTAAACTACACTAAGAAAAGACAGGTTACATTTGTTTCACTGACAAGTTTTTTCACCTGTGTCCAAACTGACCGACAACTCATGAGCATTCCACAGGGAAAAAAACAAGGGGTGAGGATGGTGGGATTGTGATGTGTTTCAATATCTTACTTACATGTTTTCCTCTCCAACAATGCAGAGAGCAGAAAGTATTTTCACCGTTTCCGTCATCATGTGTGGTTGCTTTGGATCAATTGCTCTTGATAACAGCAAGAGACTTCTTTCATCTCCTAGAATCCTTTGCAATCCGTACTTAAAGAAACAAAAAGCTTACAGTGAAAAGACTGTATTTGCATTCAGTACTCATAATCATCTTTGGGCTTCAGATCCTTAGGAATCCTCATGCACACAACCCCATATGAAGTCAGGCAACACTCTACTAAAACCTCCTGGCCATTACCACTTACGGACACAAGTTAGTCTTACCCATCTTATATTTGAGGCTTTCTCCTATGAAAGAGAGCGAGTTAGCAACTACGGAAGTTAGCTTATCTTTCAAATTCAGGTATCCGCTAGAACACAAATAAGCTTTTGTTTTCTATCTATATCTGAAACGCATCGAGTATGAAGAATTACTTCATCTTTTTTTCTTGCAACAGCTCCTTGCAAGCTAAAATAGCATTTTGTACATGATGACCAATAGAGGTCGAAATTATTTCTTTGAAACAAGTATCTTCTTTTATTTATTGTATTTTCCATCTCACTTTCTGTATAGATAAATCAAAAAACATTACACATAACATTTATGTAAATTGTAGCATTATTTTTCATTTTAATTAAGTACAGGATAGTTGGTAAATCAGCTACATAACTGTTTGAAGTTACACTGTAAGTGTAGGGATAGCAGGGGGGAAGTACGTGGCCATTAAGTTTACATGTCCCACTTCAGCAGAGGGACTGCTTTGTGGGATTTTCCTCAACTGAGTTAACTGTAGTTTGAGTAACTGTAACCAACGGTTGTATTTACTAGAAGGAGGAGAGGATAAAACATTGTAACAACACTGTAGATGTTGCTAGGAATACAGCAAAATAACAAGTTTAACACATCAGCTTCTAGAAACAGCACTTAGGCTGTGAACTAGGAACCCAGGTTAGAAACAAGTTATATACAACTTAAACTAGACAAGTTTTACCTTGTACCCATTACCTACCAATTGTGAAATTCTAACTATAAAGATATTACATCATACACAATTTAAAATCAGATGAAGAGTACATTATTAAACAATCAGGTATTGACATGTATTTTTAGAAACAATTGTTTTCCATTTCACAAGCAACCAACCTCCAAATTCACTTACCTTAAGTCCATACTATCATCCTATGGCAAATATTTTACTTCCAGAAAACAAGTCATATTTAACAAAAGTAAGACAAAAATCCATACTGAGAAAGGTTTAAGAAAAGATTCTCAATGAAAAGTTTAAGACCTGTGCTTCCAAAGAGTCACCCGACACTGGAAGCTCTCCGTCCTTTTCTGAGATTCAACATGCTACATAGATCTTCAAGCCAACAAACCCCAGACATACTAGAAGCATTTGATTTTAAAATATTTCTTACTTTATTGTTCATAAATGCTTTGAGGCACTGGATAAGTTTGTGTTGATTCTTCTTATCGATACTTTCTTGCCTTGAAAAGAGAGAAAGAAAATAATATAAGCACAATCTTCACAAGTTCCCCCACCCCTGCCTTCAAATGATCCCAATGCTTACTGTTTCTTGTCCAGAAGCTTTTCCAATACATCCAACAGAAGCCCAAGACCTTCATGCCCAAAGTTATTAACCCAGCTGGAAAAAGGAAGAAATGTACTTTTAATTATTTCTTAAGCAAAGGTAGAACTTGCTGAGTTATGTCACTAGTACTGCTCATACATGTCTCCATACACACCGCTTTAAAGTCCCACTTCCTGGGAAGACCTGACCACCCATTAAACAACTACAAGTTGGTACGAACCACTGTGAAAGGTGAGAAGATACTGCAGCCAGTCACAAACATTCCGCTTACCCTTTTGCAGTGTGCTGACAACTACTTTCCTGTGCCAACAAGAACTACTATAATTGCTCTGGTTTCAAAAAAATGCCCCACAAGTCTTCACTGCTTAGCAAAACCAGCATGATGACACCTACAGCAGAAATCATTACTTACCTGACTGGATTGCTAGTCAGAGATACTCTCAAAGACTCTAGACAATTAAGAAGCTTTTCCTCTGAAATTCCAGATCGCAATTCATGAATATATTCCTGCGAGGACAGGGTGCATTCATGCTTGCTGTTTTTCAGTCCACCCTATCACAGGAGACAGAATGCTGCTTAATGTTCTATTGATCACAGCAGTGTGTAAATGATAATATGTACAGCCAGTATTTCCACATGAATTTAAAACTACTGCTTCCCTGTATAACTATTAAGGGCACCTAACTTGACCTTGACTTGTTTTAAGTGTTTAATAGTTTAGGTTTTGTCTTACAAAGGTAAATATTTTTCTGAAATCTTCTTCACTTCTTAAACTTCATGTACTACATCTGGGATATAAAACTTTATTCCATCATTCAGTTGTACTGACACGTTTAACTGCTACTCATTCATTTAACATCTACTTCACACCACCATATTAGAAACAATAAACAGAGATACACAAACCCCTCACATTTGTAATTAAACTTTTCTGATCATTCCCACTGTACTTGTCTTCCATTTCAAAAAAGCTATGCACTATCACTATGGATATATCCTGACTCTAAAACTAATTATCCTTTCTTAAAAAGAAAGGAACAAGATAAGGTGCTGAAAATTGCCTTGAAAAGGAGCTGCCATCCACCTACTGTTAAATCAGTGCTTTTAAAACTCACGCAACTGTATGACTTTGATTTCTGGCTGTACCATAATTCTATGTCTGACCGCTAATAAAGATCTCTGGAGGATCCTGTTTGCTACAAAAGAATCATGCAAAAGATTTGAAGAGAGCTCGTCTCCTAGCTGAAGAGCCATTACAGAAGAATAACTACCTACAAGGTATTTTAGTATTAAAATATGTGATAATCAGGTTTTAGAGCTGTAGTATTCAGAACCATGAACAATACACAAAACATTTTACCAAAGGGTGCAACTAATCTTTTGTGCAGCTCTGACAAGTTGCAGACAAGTAGGTTTATCTCAAAGACTGCTTATGATTAATATGCAGGTCCTAAAGCTCCTTAGCTCTAAATAGTCTGCTGAAGAGAACCTGATAAAGATGTCATGGGTGTAAAGGCAAAATGAAAAGCCCCTGACCCAGAACAGGATTTATACATGTTTGGTTTTAATTGTATCAAAGTTCTCTGACTACCGTAATCTTCTAATTGTCTCTCCTCCTAAAAGCTACACTTCTAATAATGTTTCAGATTTGCTCTATTCAAATTCTTACCATTCATTTTCCAAAGATGACAGTAAGTATGGCTGATAACAAAATTACTTTTCTACATTTAAGTTAATAATTCTGACCTACATACATTTCAGTATTAATGCGTCTAACAGAACTAGGTAAATGTCCACAACATATTTTCAGGTTGTTTGCTTTCACCTCAGCAAAACAAAAACCTGACACAGATTGTAAATGCATTAAAACAGTGTCCTCTGGACAGTGTCAACAAATTTTAAGATGCTTCTTGCTGACATGCATAGCACCTTTAGCTGGACAACACATGCCAGTTAGACATCAAAGGACCAAGACAAACAAAGATGAGTAAATACAATATAAAGAAACTACAGCCTGTCACAGTCAAGCTCCTAAACAAATAGATGCTCTTCCACCAAAAGAAAAAGAAATAAATGAGTGGAGGTTATCTCTGTAAGAGAAGGAACTGACTTTAAATTGGGGAAGTATATCAGCACTTCATAGAATGGTAAGGATTGGAAAGAACCTTAAGATCATCTATCACATTAAAAAATCATAGTTCAGATGATGATATAAAGATTGAAAGGTGAAGAATTAGAAAACAGGAAGAGCTTTGTGCCATTCACAGCATTGGATGCAAACTGTAAAAGATTATATGTGTAACTAGCACACTATCTACAGAACACTGGAAACAGTTTTTGTCATTTCAGACAACAGCCATTGCCCAAACCCCAAGAGTGAAACAATAGAACATGACCAGAATCCACAAAGAAATGGGATAATGGCAACTTCAATCAACTGCCATTACATGTTAAGCTAGACCCTGAAAAGCATTCTAGAATGCAAGAAGTATTTGTCTTCAGAAAGCTTATTTCCTGGTTTGCTTCAACTGTAGCCTGCTGTAAGCTCCAAAGGAGATTCCTATTCAGATGAGGCACTTAAGGTCTTCGCTATCTTTTCTTTCCTATTTAGGCCAAGGTGGTCTTGTTGCCTCCTCTGTCAATGTGTTCAGGACTTCAGTGAATCCCTGCTTCTCTGTCTAGCCCCTAGTTTTCAGAAGACTCCCTCAAAAGCAGTTCAAACAAGTTAACATAGGACTTGTCAGCAGAATCTCCTAAGCCTCTTTACCATGCCTTACAGTACAGGCATACTTCTTCATTTTTCCTACGACTAAGCACCTTTGACTGCACAGCCATAAAGAACCATCTCCTGTTCTTCAGAGATCATCACTAAAGATAGCTCATAAATCAAATCTGTTCTCAAAACCTTTCACCCAGATACCCCACTTCATGCTAGAGAATTCTCAGCTTAACAGGACTACTTCCTGTTATTTTCTGAAATCGACTTCTCAGTCTCAATCCACGCTTACCTCCAGCCATTATAGCTGGAATGCTACAAGTAGGTGCTATTTTTTATTTATTTCCCAATTAAAAGCAAGTTTGATTGGAATACTGTTTTCAGTTAATGCTATGCCTTGACATGGATCAGATTTTAGTATTTAAGTTTCTCGTTTACTTTGAAGTAAAAATTTTCAATAAGATATATGCTTTATGTAAGAGCATCTAATAAAGACAAAGGGAAAAGCCAAGTACAAGGGACCTCAGATCAGGGACAAGTTCAGTCCCACACCAGATGGGAAAGAACTGTGGAGCTCAGCTGAACCAAATGGATGAGCTGTAGTTAAAATACAAGATCAGAAAAACCTGTATAAACTACTCCTGTTTGAGGCACCAGACAATTCAGACCTCATCAGAACTCAGGCTAAAGCCAGGATCAGCTGAAGAAGTTAAAGTCTGTTACTATGAGACAGTGTTTACTTCAGTGAGGATGTTAGCAGCCAGCACAACAACTAAAAACCTCACAATATCACATGTGCTCACTTCTATACAATTCACCATACCTGTTCCATACCTTGGAAAACAAATCACTCTTTAGACAGAAACAAGTAACTGGTACCAGCATAATTATTAATGAAGTGGGAGTAGTAACTCAGACTTTTCCCCTTCCCAATGACTAATTGTAAAGTTTCTGCATGCTCGCTATTAATCCAATTCTATTTCTATCTCAAGCATAGAAACCACAACTTCTTAATCAGAGTATAACAACAAAGTCAGACAAGTTGATTCTATGACTCTAAGTTGTTTGGGGTGGGGGGGAAAGGGTTTGCTTTTAGGAAATGAATAAAAGCATTTCTAATTATTTTTTTTAATCCACATATACTCCAGTTGTTGCACATTGAACTTGGAAAAGCCGTACCACTGTTTAAGCTATGAGGAAACAGTCTTATCAGCTCCTGAACTAGCAATTCCAAGTCTACACAGTTCATGTCCACTCCACCCTGTAGATATTAACTAAACACATTAATTCAAGCCATTAAAAACAAAATTAACAAAACAATCCTAATTTAGACTTAATGCCCTAAAGATAAACAGAAGAAGCACAGCTGCCATTTCTGTGCCATTATCACTATCTATAAAAGCACAGAAAGGTCACTATGCAGGCAACTAAAATGACAAGTGGGCACCAGGGTTTGAGAGACCAAGTAAAACTCAAGTCTTAACTTCCCATTAATAGCCAAACCTCTTCTCTGGAATTACTGGTTACTACAAGCCAAAAAGTACTAGAATCAACAACCCTAAATGTTTCTCTTCCCCTACCAAAGTAAATCTGTAAATCTTCAGGAAAATAAATACATATGCCAGCAGATGCTATCAAACTCCCAAAGATGAATCCAATAAATACATACTGAGAAGCAGCACACCAAGACGCATGCAATCCTTAAGCAATAATATGCAGAAACCATACTCTAAAAGCAGCATTTCTTGTTTTACCATTCTGAAAGTTATCTGTGCAAAAACATGCTTTTGACTCACAACTACTCTTGCTCTACATCAGCCCCCAAATTAAAAGGCATGGGGAAGAAGACATATTACAGAGTTTCTCCACTACCCATTCTGCATATACTAATTTCCTTTATAAAATAATCTCTATCAAAGCAGCTGCTCAGGCTAATTCATGTCAGAAAGAAACTACATGACAATAGGAATTATTTGTAAGTGGGTTTAGTGCACTGAAGTGGAGAATTACTGATTTGTCCCCTCAAAAATCAAATACCTTTAAATACCTTCATTATGCTTACCTATTTTCTTAATCTGCATAGGAACCAGTACTGTTTATGAAACTAAAAAGTACTGGTGAATACAGACAGAAAAGCCTGTTTCAAGACTACTCTGAATGAAACAAACCCAACAGCAATTTCTTTATGCCTACATGCTATATCCTTATATAAAAAGTACAGATGAGGTCATGATTAGATAGTTTTAAATCATAGGTTGTTCTTTATTATTTTTACTACAAAATCTAAGTACTGCTAAATATCATCTGTAGTAAATCTTGCAGTACCTGAAAAGCCTGGTTTGAGTGCAATCAAGAATAAAGTCCATCCATAATTAAAAAGAACATCTTTGCTTTCAGCCATCATTTAAAATAAGTATGTAATTGTTTTCTTTTAATACATAAAATATGTATGTAATTAAAATACCATTTTTCCCCAGGAAACAAAAATTTGCTGATTTCAGCACAACAAATAAAGTCCCAAATACTTGTTAAAAACAAAAATTCACTAAATTTGATTATGATTCCATGATTCTCTGAAATTTAACCCTGAAAACAAAGTGTAGCTGAGCACTTAATAAAAGTTAAGCTGCCGTGATCCCATCTTATGCTTATTAATTGACCTTCTGAATCCTCTATATTAATTTCAGTCTCACTCCAATATGCAGCTGCTGACATTTCCTTGACAAACTATGAATACCAAGTCTTGGGACACAAAAATGTTACACATCTAATATGATTAAGTAAGCCAAATACTGTAAATTTAAGGTCTCAAGTGATTGCTTCAATTAAAAGCAAGTTAGCCTGAATTATTGGCTCAGTGAACAGATGAGTACCCAGTGAGTCTCCAGAAACTGGAAATAGATGCCTGAAAACTTTGTAACACATCCCTCAAAAGTGCAATCAATGTTCTTATACCGGTAAGATAAATGTGACTGAGGTAACTAATAGTTATTTTGATAAACCAATAACTTGGCTATAGAATCACAGAATGGTTTGGGCTGGAAAGGACCTTATGATCATCAGGTTTCAACCCCACCTGCCATAGGCAGGGACACCTCACACTAGACCATGTTGCCCAAGACTCCACCCAACCTGGCCTTGAACACTGCCAGGGATGGAGCATTTACTTCCTTGGAGTTCTTTTACTTCAGGGATGGAGCATTTACTTCTTTGGGCAACCTGTCCCATTGCCTCACCACCCCCACAGAAAAGGACTTCTTCCTTACATCTAACCTGAACTTCCCCTGTTTCAGTTTGAACCCATGCTCACTGATAATTAGATCAAAGTCCAAAATATTTGAGCCTAATCTCTCAAAATTTATGTGTATTCATGAAAAAAAAACAAAACTATCATGTTCATACTCACCGGAACTTTACTTCCGACTATCTGCATGCAGTGGTCAGCCAAGAGAGGTTATTGTGTAAAAAAGATAATAATAATACATAAATAAACACAGCAAAGTACTTAGTAGGATGTAGCATCACACAATCTTAAAGTGTTTAATCATTAGTAGTAATAGGTACATGCTTTTATTACTTTATCCAACTGTTAAAGAGTTACAGCTTCGCAACAGGAAAACAATAGTTCTACTGGAGGAGAAATCATTTGAAATTCTTATGTTCCGCTGCTCAATCATCAGCATTTTACACATTTAGAAACAAATAACTAAATACCTCACTTAACATCTACATCTTGAAAGATTAATAGGTATGCCAGCTTGCTAAAATTATCCCGTCAGATATTTTCTACATGACACTGAGAAGAAACAAATGGCATACTGACTTCCTTGTACATAGAACAACTTAATTATTATGGAGCTTTTGATCTAGTTAGATGATGTCATCACTGAATTTAATTAAGTTTTCATCAGCAAAACCATAGCCTACAGTTATAAATCTAACTTGCATTTCATGAAAGCTCATATGGCATTTTTCTTCAACTGCTCAGTATGGATGCTTTTAATTACATGGATAATTAGGCAGTGATTTCCAGAATGACATCTCCTTTTTACCATGGAACAGCATCTCTGCATATTCATGAACAAGAAGCTGACTTTAAACAGAAGAAACTCTGCAGAAAGGCAGCACACCTCTGCCCTGTTCTATCGACTCCGCACAAATGTTCTGCCCATGTTCCTGTGAATACCAATACTATAGACATCTGCTGAAATATTGTAGGTTTTCCCTCCCTTGTCAGCCCTTTGCTGCAATCTGATAGCAGCCACTTTATGGAATAACCTCTTTTACCTGATAAAGGGCCTGAGATAGTAAAATTCTGTTCAGAGATCTCAATTTGATCGTATCTGTTCAGCCTCCACCTGCTTCATACTCCGCATTTATCTCTTCCATTACTCTTTTAGAAGTCTTTCACAAGACAGAAGACCCTGCAAGTCTTTCACAATCACCCCTTCTCTCCCATTCCTGACGAAGCTTCCTCAAGAAGCACAAGATGGACGGTCACCACCAGACAATCTCTGGCATGAGTTGTCACCAAGTTCAAGTATGAAACAGAATTCTGAGCTTTCACCATTTCCCCAGTGTAATTTCCATAGGCAATAATCTTTCTCTGAGCAAGAGAAAGAATCAGAAGCACAGATAACCACTTCACATGAAAAAAATCTAGCTGTTAGCTTCCCTTCCCCCAAGGAAAAGGAAAGCTTTCATTCACCCATTGAAAAACAAGGTTTCTTTTCCCCTCAGAACTCTGAAGACAGCAGGTTTTTCAGAAAAGCATGGTCAACATGCTGCAGATGGCACACGAGGCAGAGAAAAGGAAGCACCAAATTGAAAAGTCATTTGGTTAAGATGACATCAGCAAGTGACTGATGTTCAAATGAGTGGACAGAGCTCAAAAGCCTAACCAAAACAGACTTCAACTGGAAGAAAAGTCGCATCAAGTGTTAAGTGTGTTTTGTGAGCTCTAAGCAGAAGAAAAAGCCCAAGAATTTTCAGTATAAAAAAAAGGAAGACAGATGAACAGTTATCTGTGACCAAAGAAAAAGTTAGAAAGTTGTAAGAAAGTTCATTTTGAATGTGATCAGCATTTTCATGGAAGACCTGAAGGAGGTCTGAAGAAAAGAAAGTTTGACAATTCGTGATGCAGTAAAAACTGGTTAGGGCTCAAAATAAACAGTGAAAATGAGGGTTTTCTTTAAGATCCCAATCAATGTTTTACAATTGAGCTCTGCTTTTTCTACTTTTCAGATCAGTTAAGATGATAGCTATTTAAAAGGTAAATTAGAGTAATGCACTACAGAAAGGTCATTTATATTTCTGAAAAACCTTCAATTACTCCATTCAAATGCCACGATTCAATTACAGGTAGGATTTCCTGAAGCACAAAAACTTCCATCCAAGCCCTTTTTTCACTACAGAAAACATTTTGCATATGGATCAAACATCCATACTGGCACTGCCTTCAGCTCAAAGCGCACATGCATGTATGAGGACATTTTGGGATGGTTTTTTGATTTTTTTAATTGTTAGTACATTTTGGCAACATATCTGCAGCTCTGTTAAGTTTCCTATGCTGCAGCACAGGCAGTGGCAGTAATGCAATTTGTTAAAGTTGTCAGCAGTTAGACATGCAATGGCAGCCATGCTTTCCTTACTCAGTGATGAAGTTATGGTACTTGAGGCAACTACATTTCAGTATTAGTATATATAAGATCACCATCATCCAGCTACTTTTTGGGAAAGGGTTGCAAGTACTTCCATTGTACAAGTTTCTACTGCTTCAATATTTATGCTTACTAAGAAAGATTTAAAATTTATCATTGATCAAGTGAAGACCAAAATCTTAAAACACATAATCAACAGTTCCCCAAAACAGTGTAAGCAAAGCATATTAACAGCAAATTGCATAATATTCACTGCATAAGCTTGAGTAATTCTCCAATAACTTGCATGTTTAGCTAAAGCATACTTTAAGCACTGGCTTCCTTCCAGGACAGAATAAAGGACTGTGGATTTGGTTTAAGATGAACTTATGCAGAAACATCACTCCTCTCAAACGCAGATCCCTATTTTCATATTATAATGCAAGGTTTTCCTCACCTCAGTTTATAATGTTTAATGGAAAGAACTTGCATTTAATAATTGCATGTCATTTTAGTTTTAATTATTTAAAATTTAACTCTACAGAGCTTATTTTAAAGGTTCAAATAAGACCAATCAACTGTACTGCTTGGAGTCCACAGTTATAGACTCATTAGGCAGATACCAATGTAATCTTATCTGCCACTTATTTCACTAGGAAATAAATCATTATTTAATGCTATCTGTATGTCTGTATGTAGTGCTCCAACTCAGCTCTGTAGAACTGCTAGCAGTGCTGCCACCATGCATTTTAGCAATTATTCCATACACAGTCTTCATTTCCAGTAACCTTTATTGCACACCATAACTTAGGAGTGAAAAAAATGAGATTCATCCTCATTTCCAAATAAAATCATGTGCATTACCTAATTTTATCAAAGAATTATGCTAAAAGCAAATTTTATCATTTGAAGCATACTACTGCCCCTTGGATACCCAAAGCTACACACACACACACTTCCCCCTGATACTGCAATACATACAGTTCGTCAGAATTCACCACTAGCTGCTTTAGTTATTTATAGAACAAATAGTGCACAAATTGGGACAAAATCTGTTTCTATGAAAATCACAATAAATACATCCATATGTTTTATCCGACATGCATGAATTTCTGGGGCAAATTCTCCCTTTACATGGTAAGAACTATATGTGCCATACTTATTTTTAACACAAAAACCATCACTGATGTATTTTATAACCAATTAGTACTAATAGTCCCACTGCAGAGAATAAATTGCAGGTCGTCACTATATGAAATTGTATTTCTCAACCCCAAATGATGGGGCTTCTTGTCAGTCTCGTACACTTCAGGCACCATGAAAGAGACTTCAAAAATTCTGCATGAAGGATCCATAAACTCAGGGTTAATTGATCAACTTAAGTACAGAAAATGACCAAGATGATTTAAAGGTCTGAATATGTTTTTTTCTACTCAAAATATAATTTGAAAGTTATTTTCAGACCATCTTTTCACTAAAGGAATTGTTTTATTTACCTTCAGAACATTTGTTAGCGATTTAAGCCAGCGACAGTGTTCAACATACTCTAATTAAACTAAAACACTGACTTAAATTCAATCTTAAATACTTGCAATATTTTGATTCCTGCATTTTAACACTGCAAATCGTACATCTAGTATGCATGTCATTGCTGAAACCGTGAAGTCATGCTATCCCTTCCGAAAACTTATGGTACCACTAATTTGTAACATGAAGTCCACTGAAACGAACTCTGGTTTCATCTATTACCCTACATCATAGGATTTGCAATATCTTGTGGTTTACAAGAAACCCTCAAGTTTTTACATTGCCCAACAGCTGAAATACCAGCTAACTCTTCAGATGCAGCTGTAAGCATTTAAAAGTGTATTAGCGAGTACAGACTCATTTCTTTTTTCTCCTACTACTCTTAGAAGATAAATCTCGACCAAAAACATGAAAGTTTCAAGCTTGAAAAACTAACACTCACAAAGCTAAGCTCCTTACTTTCACATGTCTTGGAGAGTTGACTACTTACGGATTTGGCAGTTGCAGAAATGTACTGGATAACCATCTCACGTTTTGTGCTCAAGTCTTTATCTCTTAAAGGAGCTTTCCGTTCTTCATTTAGATTCATGTCTTCCTGCAAAGAAACAGGCCACACAACATCAAGACTATTTCATGCTTTTTACTAGCTTTTGGGTTTTTTAATACTCCTTTTCTTCTACAAATGGCTCACACAAGCAGAAATCACTTTTTCCAGCTTCTTGGCATTTGTGTATTTTTTAGCCACCCAATTTTCTCATTTTATTCTGTCACGTCAAGTGTTCACAGTCTTCAGGACTTAAATTTGTAATTGCATCAAGGGTAGTTACCATTCATGAAATTTGGCTCAAGAAATAAAACTAGAGGATGAACCCTGAAATACTACACCTCAAGTTGTTAAGTGTTAACTCTTGTGAAGTTCCTGCGTTTTTTTATAAAACCTTATCATAAGACACCATTCCTGCACTACCTAATCATAAGGCTGTTATTACCTGGATTATTAGCTTGTGGTAGGGAACAGATGTGAAGGTGTTCCAATTGATGTATTTAAAACAAACCTCAAAATCCAAATATTCTAGTAAATTAAATCGTTATATAGAAACATATAATAGTTAGGGTTGGAAAGGACCTTAAGATAATCACGTTCCAAGCCCCCTGCCATGGGCAGAGACACCTCACACTAAACCATACCACCCAAGGCCTCGTCCGACCTGGTCTTGAACACTGCCAGGGATGGAGCATTCACAACCTCCCTGGTCAACCTATTCCAGTGCCTCACCACCCTAACAGGAAAGAATTTCCTCCTTATATGGAATCTAAACTTCCCCTGTTTAAGTTTTAACCTGTTACCCCTTGTCCTATCACTACAGTCCCTAATGAAGAGTCCCTCCCCAGCATCCCTATAGGCCCCCTTCAGATACTGGAAGGCTGCTATGAGGTCTACTCATATTGGTTTAGTGTGAGGTGTCCCTGCACATGGCATGGGGGTTGGAACTTGATGATCTTAAGGTCCTTTCCTACCCTAACTATTCTATGACCTTAAGGTCCTTTCCAACCCTAACTATTCTATGATTCTATAATAGAGCTACATAGTGAAACAGGCCAGTTCTTAGTCCATAATAACTGCATGGAAGTTAATAGTAATTTTAAAGGATAAAACAGGAAACTACTTTTACCAATAGTCAAAAGACTGCAATTTCCAACACTTTATGTATCAACACCAATGTGAATTGCAGAATTGATACACACCTACTTCTTTCTGCAGTACTAATCAAAAAGCTTGCTTGTGAGTAGAATACAAACCTTGACAGAAAATACTTCAAAACTGTACAAAAATTCAGCTTTCTAAACATTAAGATTTTACTAATGGAAATTACTGTTTTCCAAGGGTGTTTACTTAAGTTTATTAACATCTATCCTTCAACAGCAGTATTTAACTACAGCAACTAAGGTCTATAGAGGTCATCTTAATGAAGCAATCAACAGCTTAAGATTTTCATTCTTGTTTTTTTGCCTTTGTTTTGTCTGTAGAAGTAGATCAAGTAATTACAACATACATAGTACCAGCATTCTGAGTTATTCAATTGTTCATGTGCCAATTTAGAGAGGTCTAGAAGGCCTACGCTATGCCCTCCGAAGTAGCTAATACTTCAAAAATGACATATGAAGATCACTACTACATAATTAATTCCAACATGAAAACAAAACCTCATAAAATGATGTAGCACATCTTACCATCATTTTTTCAAAGAGATCCATAACTTCTTTTTCTGATAAGTTCAAGCAACGCTCATCAACAAGTGCCTGAGCAAGTGGGATTTCACTTATAGAAGGTTGAGAGTCAATAGGATGCTGAATGAGAGGTTTCTCTTTTTTCACTGCTGATCTTCTGAGGCTTGTTATTCTGTCACGCTGCAAAGACATCCATTTAAAAATAAGCAGAAATAGAAATATGGGAAAGCAGCCAATTACATGGCAGTAACACACACATTTTTAGTTAATCCAAGCAGCAGAGTTAAAACTCAAACTGAAGTAAAAATACTCTAACAGTCAGAGATTACTTTTCATAGACAACATTAAAGGTAAACTCATGACAGGTCACATGCAAAAGGGATATCATTTCTCAGAGTTTCAAAAGTATACCAACTATGTTAAACTCTTAGCATTGCAAAATCTTGAGTTCATCTTCTCACACTACTCCCTAATTATCCTGATAGTGAATAAATATGGTACCACAAAGGCAATGTCCAAGCGGTCCTTCACCTGAAGAGCTATAAGTCTTTGGAGGACAACTGAAAAAGCCAGCGTTGGGAAGGAGGTACTCACAAGTTCATCAGGCTTATAAAAAATTCCTGCTAAATCAGAATAAAGTTTTTAGAGGAATTAATGCTCCAAGTATAGTTCACAATTCCTTGACATGTTTTTGAGTACGAACTCCTGAAATTAGTGCTTACTTTTAAAAAGCAAGGTAATGGATTACCCACATAGAAGCAGCCACCCATGGTTAAATACACAGAACAGACATTAGTGAAAGCATGTCAGACAGTCTGCAGTGACGTTTCACTGGTTAAGGCTGACTTGGTTTATACCTTATACCAAACCCCCCACCTTTCTGTTTTTAAAGCATGCTTACTCAGTTAATTTGTTAATATTGGAAACAACCAACAAGAGCACCTTCCTTATAAGGCCATTTATTACTGTGGTATTAATATATAACTATTCTGAGCAAAGTAATCTTTTTCAAGTTAATAATACTGTCTTTATACATATATGTTCATTTTGATAACATTTTATCTACAGCGATTTTTCTAAACCCACTGGGTTTAGATAAACAAATACCAGGGTATTTGTTTCAGGCACTGAACAGCCTTATGAAGACGTGCTTTCATCTAACAGCAGCTTATGTAGGGCTACCAGTATCATTCATAGCAGTTACTGCAATCTCTATGAAGACATGGACAAAAAGTGTTTTATTTTCTATAATTAAACAATCACTGTGAAACATGAAAAGTTCAGTGGAATATTTCCTTTGTAGGAAACCTGATTTCATTATGGATTAGTCCACTCAGGAGTGGAAAAATTTGACCAAGTGCTGTGGAATATGTGTAAGAAAGGTTCTTATTTTTGTTGTTCCTTTTCTTTTTCTTGATTTGTTACGTTGGGGTATTTTCTGAGATCCTGTAAAGACTACCTTACATTTTTGAAGGGCAAGTATCCCTAAATAAGCTGCATTCCCTTTGAGCTTCTTTGTAGGTATTTCTTCTTTTGTTTTGTTTATGGGGTGGGGGGGGGGGGGGGGGGGTGGTGTTGGGTTTTCTTCTTAAGTCTTACATTTGTGGACAGAAACACATTACCTACAAGGATATTGTTAACAACTTTAACAAGGCAACAATATCACTTTAATACCATTTTTTTCCTTATTAGAATAGTTTACATGACATTTTTTGGAACTAAAATTAGCACATGGCCTATTGAAAAGGCCAAAGGTACGACATAATGCCTGAAAGGCAGCATTCTATACACCAAATGCAGTTATATTGTTCACTTACATTAAAATGTCCATTCAGCAGTCACAAAAAAAGAAGTTAAAATCAATTTCACCATGCTGCAATCTGTTTAAACAAATTTGTTTAATCAGATTGAAATACTGATATCACTTTAAAGTCACAAATGAATCTTCTACATGATTTGTAGGCACAATTTCTTCATTTCAGACATGTGATGTTTAGCTAAGAGGCCAGCATGGTTTAACTATTACACATAGAAAATAAAAATTGATCATTTTACTGAAATCAATTTTGATATAAGTTTATGTAAAGGTACTTTACAACAGGTTTCAAAGTATTCAGTTATAAAAGAATACAAACGTGCTGTTTGACATGCACTACCCTCTTATTACCCAAAATTGTTCCACTTGAATCATGTGGCAACCCACTTTGAAGAACCACTGCAGATCCTTTACTGTTAAAAAGAAGGTCAAGAGAAATAACTTGAACTGTTGAATAACAGTTTCAACATATCCATGGTATTACTGAAGTACTTAGAATGTGGTTAAAGAAGCTTCTCCAAAGAGGTATCATTAATTACTCCTCTTCAACTGAAGTTACAAATTAAGACCTCTGGGAATTGTAGCTCAGTTTTCTAAAAACTAATGCTTTAATATCCTTATAAGAACATGTTATATTGTCCACAACATTTGGAGTAAATTAGCATGCAGCGTGGAGTTACCATTGTAAATCAAGATGTTACAAAGACCTTACCACATCATCTGCCAAAGTTTTTATTTGAATATTCTATTAAAAAAAAAAACAACACACACAAATCAAAGAAAAAAAGACAGCATTACCTACTGTTTCAGAATAAAGCCTGTATTTCATGTATTCTACCATTGAAAAGTACTTATTTCCAGTAAGTATTTTAACAAAACTGCAGCTAAATGAGCATGGAACTTACGTCATTTTATGTGAAAAAGCAGGCTTGCATCCCCTTTTACCTTGTCTTTTGTCATGAACCTGAAACTGGTAAGCTCTAGCACCCCGAGTCTTGCATGAAAATGCACAAAGATGTCTTTGAAAGCTTTCCAAAACATGGACTACTGGACTTCAAACTGAGTCATGAGACAGCTCATTTCTGACAGAGTTTTTGAGACTCGGAGTTGAGGAGGATTCCCTGTGCCCTTGCTTCTTGAGCCTCCTGCCAACTTCTCCTGAACACCAAGCAATGGAAATTTATAGACCCAGGGGTTGAAGCCTGTGTAATGACGATGCACAAACCAGTCACTGCCATTTCTCCCTCCCTTGTACCCTCTCATTTTTGCTTAACAGCAATAAAATCCTGCTGACAAAGATCATGGATGCTACATTTTAATTCACAGCCAGAAATCTATATTGCATACCAATATAAATAATCATATCAAGGAAGCATTTAGTGAATAAACATTGCTCGATTTACACCAAGCAGTCACAAACAGGTAATTAAGGTCTAGCACTTTGGGGGTGTGAAAGCCAAGACAAAAAGTACTGCTGAGTTCTTTGTGACAAGATGCTGAGTTTCTGCATGGGGAAAAGTGGAGTAGTTGATTCATAATGACACAGCCCTGCAAGTCACTGGTTAGGAAAGTGTGACACTATTTCCCCAGACAGCAAGGTTTCAGATTCCTTGGTTATGTTCTCAGCAGCCAAAATGAGCAGGGTGCTTCTAGTTAACATCCCATTCCACTGTGTTAACACACCAGACAAGTTCAACGTTGCTGGAAATGAACCTATAACTGCTTGACACCACACATTTTACTTGCTCCTAATTCTACCTTCTGGCTACAGCTGTCAATATGGCATTTCTAAACAAAACAATTGGCAAGACTTCACAAATAGTGGAGGAGGCATCACGGTGGGAAAGAGGAGCAATGTGTTCATATTTTAGGAGATGAACACACACGTATCCAGGACAGTGGGATGGATTGACCCTGGCCAGCAGATCAGTCCCTCACAGCAGGATGAGGAAGAGAATCAAAAGTGCAAAAGCAAGAAAAAAGACACAGGTTGAGATGAAGTGGAATTTAGCAAGTGAAAGGAGGAAAAAAAGAGTAGATGAATCAAATGATTCAACAGCCATCAGTCATCACTCACTGCCAGCAGTGCAATACCTACCCAGCCTCTGAGCAACTGCTAGTTTGGATCCCCCACCCCCCCCACCCCTGGTTTTATTGCTGAGCACAGCGTTATGTGGTATGGAATATCTCTTTGGTCAGTCTGGACCTCCCGGTGTGTCCCCTCCCTACCTCTGGCCTACCTCATCCAACCTGAGAGGGAGACACTAAGAAAGTAAGCCTTGACACTGGGTAAGCATTGTTCAGCAAAAGCTGAAACACTGGTGGTTTAAATCAACACTGTTTTGGTGACGGATCTGGAATACAGCACCTATATGGGCAGCTTTGAAGAAAATAATCTCCATCTCAGCCTGACCCAGTTAATACAGCTAGAATAAAAACTTTTTCTCTTACTAATCCAGATGTTGGCACCAATATTTTCGCTTCCTAACTGACAAGTCTCAAACCTCTTCCTTACCTCTCCTGTGTTTTTATTACCTGGACTTAATATGGACTTAAGAGATGAAGTAATACTCTAATCTTCAAATTAAAACTAGAATGCCCTTACTCTTGTAAACAGAACTTTTCTTCTTAATGGGCATTATGAAGGAAGAAGTCCAAATGAAGTAAAGCCTAACCATGAATTCAATCCTGAGACAGCTATGTGAGCAAGAAGTTTTAAGACTCTTCATCTGTTTTAACAGTCACTTGTATTAGAAATGTTTTCTTCCCTTCTCATCTAAGTACTGTCAGTCTCTCCCAGACCCTGGAACAGGATAATCTACTCCATCTCTACATTTATATTGCAGTTGTCACTCAAGCTCCTCTGGGCAAAATATAGAATACTATAGCAAGATACCATACAGCATTTTTTCAGACATCTCAAGCACACTTCCCAAATCTCCTTATGGTGCATAAGCTTACATTACTGCCAGTAGCTACTCAAGATAAGCAACACATTTAACAGGTAGAAGAGAAACTGCAAGTAGCTGGAGGCAGAGGCAAGGTAGTTATGTACCTGCAGATTCTAACTGACACACAATTTTGACAGGCTCTTATACCAACAAAGAAATCATTTTTCCAGTCTGATTTAAGACTATAAACCTGAAGTAGTTTACCTCCCCAAGAGGAAGTTTAAGATATCACAGGTTTTGTAGTCAATCCTCTAGTATCATTCTTTCAGTCATCTATAAGACAGCCAGAGCATCACAAGGTGAAAAGAAGGCAAGCCTTTCCTACCTTGTTAAAGTCACTAACTCCCTGGTTTTAGAAGTAGGCCAAAGGCAAAGGGTTTGCAAAAATCTGTGATAAAAAATTGGCAGATGAGGGATATCAAACCGGTATTTGCATGTGTAAACACACATACAATTTAAGAAAGCCGCATATCACCTCTTAGTTTTTAAGACCACAAACCACAAACTTCATCAACTCTTATACCAAAGAAATATTTCCCATTGATTTACATAGTTCTTCACTTCAAAGGCTTACATAACAGAATTTCACCCTGTAGTGTTTCCATTCCACCAACAGTTAAAAATATCATTTTCTTAAATACAGAGAATGAGCAACATTCCCATTAGACAATTTAACCATCTGCTAACATTCAATTTTGCTATTAAATGTAAAAAAGTATCTAGGAAATTGTGAAAAGATATCCGAGTTACCTTCACTGATGTGCAGAAACTGGAACTACAGACTCATTTAGGACTTTCAAAATCTTGATCCATGACAAAGCATACCTAGCATTACTAGTAAAATTAGTAATGACATATTTCTCAAAGTGTTTGCCTTATAGTAACTTTTTTGACACTTCAAGGAGAGTTTGCTATGCTTTCAAAAAGGACTTATAACAATAGTTGTAATCCATCTGGTGTATCAAAGATACTCAAAGTTAGCAACACTAATAGTTTTGTACCATTGTGGTACATTTATATTTGGTCTATATGACACCACACGGGAAACTCTTGTTTGCTTTGCAGCTGTTTGTTTTGCAAATTCCTTAAATAAGCATTATTTAAATTAATTTAACTAAGGCTTAATCTATAACCTGAACATGAAGGTAAAACATTCCCTGGGGCTCTAAAAAACGAGACCAAGGAGCATGTGAACACCTTACACCATGCTGCCAAAACAAAGCTGGAAAGTTACTCCTGTTGACAGCACAGTCAGTGCTGTTATACTGCAGGCCAGCCATCATCTTCCCAACCAGAAACCTGCCTGATTTTCCTCAATTACTCTAATTTTTTCCCCAGGAAACCAACCTTCTAGAAACAAACTATGCTAGGAAAAGGAGTCTGACAACCCCTCTGCTAAATAAAGCCAGAGGGTCACCCAAGTTGGTGACTATTAACAGCAGAGGGCACCAATACTTTAACCACAGTGCGGGTAGATGAAGTGCCTCAGCCCTGCTCCTAGCCAGGAGGGAGGGGAGGAGAGGCCAGAGGCAAATGAGTCACATTGGATACTTGCCCTCACAAATGCCACTGCCTGGTCCTCAGGAGATGAGGGAAAAGGGCACCTTCTCACAGTGCCTCTGTGCAAGGGTAACAGAGACACCCTAAGCAGCAGCCTGCTCTGATGAAAATGGAGGCTAAAGAGAACTGAAATGGCTTCCTCATTTTTGTCTGATTGGCAGAACACTATCACACTCCCAAAGCAAATGGACTGCTCTGAACTTTTGCAGCTGACTTCAAAGAATTCTTTACCAAAAAGTGAGCTAATACAGAAGTTGAAAAAATAACAGTAGACACACTTATATAGCCCTAATTTAAACAGTTCTGTAACAAGAAATAAAGGATTTGAGGAAGGTGACTACCCTGGTTTTCTTATTTGTATCTGAAACAGCCCTTACTGTTTTGAAAAGCTTACTTCAGACAATAATTTTTTGGTGTTAACTAACAAGTAAGCTTTAAAAAAAAAATCAAGAGTAAAATTAAAGGTTTCTTCCAAAAGCTGCAGTTCCCAGTCAGTCTAAGCCAATAAAAATGCTGGTTGCAAGAAAAAAGGGCAAGGGTGGCACCAGGACAGTCAGATCAGCTTAGACTACTGTAGAAACAAACTGTTTGAGAAAGCCTATTAGAAGCAGCAGTTTTTACATTCACCAGTGCAGAGAAAAATAAAGCAAGCTTTGGCATTTTCCGTTTTCTACTGCTAGAGTCCACACATTTTCCATCAAGTCTAACTTGCACTAACCATATCAGTTAAGTCATCATCACTAAAGCAGCAGAGGATCAGCAGAGTTTGTAAGAGTTATGATACGTAACTGCCAAGTTTTTTATACAGTACTTTGTACAGCCAGGATCTGTTTCTTATTTTGATATCTAGTGATCATACAAGACAGGTTTTTCTTTTGGAAAGATGTATTGTGACAGTATAGCATGTTTTTCAGTACAGATGATTGAACATCTCCAGGATGCTCTATAGCTTTTGAATTCCTTACTTAAAACCATCAAACAACAACATGCTAGTTACAAGCTCTACAAACTAGACTTCTGAAAGAGACATGTCATGCTTCCATTCATCAGTTTCACAACAAACAAACATTGCAATAGTGCTTTCATGAAGGGCATACTAGCTTACTAGGCTCGATATGCAGGTTTAATGTTTTAAGAAATGTTTAGCTAATCAACACTTTAGAGACATGGCAAAACCTGGCCTTACAACACAAATTTAAAACCTTTTATTTTAGTTTGAAACTTTTTATTCCGAAATTCTAGCCACTGGTTTTAGCTTTTAATTTAGAAGTGTGTGTGGCATTGCATAATCATTAACCAACAGAAGGCTTTATAGGACAAATCTTAAAAACAAAATAAGCAACCAACCCATAACCCAAACAACCCAACAACCACAACTCACACAAATAAGTAGGTATAAAACTGCATGGCTACATCCTTAAGGCCCATAAAGATGTAATTAAGGATCTTTGACTTTAAGGATCCTGGGCAGTCTAGCAAATCTCTATAAAATAAGCCTAGCAACAGAAAGAGATATGAAGTTTCTGCAAAGGAGCTACAGGTACCTACAGGAAGACTTCACATTTTACTTCAGTGCCTCAGTTGCACTAGAACTCGTAAGTATTTGCATAAAGAGAAGGAAGTTATCATTAACAATATAAATGCAGTATATGGGACTGCACCAATTATCAGCAGTCTAAATGGGTAAAGTAAATAAGGAGTTGTTCTTCATGTACTTGAATCATCAGGCTAAGCATATACACTGCTGCCATAGACATTTTATTTTTTGGGTCATCTGCAGACTAGCATCGCGTTTATTTTGGACTTATAATTTCACTTTCACAATCTTGGTAATGGATACTTTAATGGTCTTTCTTATGTTAAACAGAGTAAGATACAGAAAGTTGAGTGCAAATTACATTTCAGGCTTTGGTAAGGTAAGAATGTGCATTTCAAAATCTGCACCTCCTAAGCTTCCTTTAGTAAAAGGCCAGTAGATTAGAAGTGCACAGGAATCATTTAATGAGTCCTTTGATACACCCATGTCGTTTTCCGTACATATATTTGGTGCCTGCAAGAAGTGCCAGATACAATTTATCAGACAAGAAGCCATCTGTCCAAGTGGTTGCTGTTGTGCTGGTACTGGGCAGGACTGCTTCTCAGTATCAGCATATTCTGCTTACTGCACCTACAGCAAGGAAATCAGTTTGGAAGAAAATGGCAAAGCGGTTTTTCCTCGGAAAATAGACTGAGATCACTTCCTAAACTGGTCACTTGAATAATCATTGGATCAACTTCCAGGACTTAATTAAAAATGAACACAGAACAGCTCCAAGTGCAGTAAATGGATGGTTTAGATGCTTATTGCCCTGGTGGCATGCCTGTTGCTTTTCTGCCAAGCATGACTGTCAGTACCATATTCAGCCCTCTACCTCTGCTGCTTGTGTTTAAAAAAACGCAGTTGTTTGAAGTTTAGGGTCCTTGGCTTTTGCTTGTTTATTGTGAAGTGCTTTTGAAACATTCTGGAACAGTTAAACTGGCAAAACCATGACAAAATAATTCTTGATACAGTAAGCGTAGACTTTCTATTTTATGCTTCCATCGAAGCAGTGGATTTGAGCCCTTTGCTATCAATGCAGCAGCAGAATGAAGCCTGTTTTGCTACACAACAGTATTTGCTGTGCATCAAATTGCTGTTCATTTTCCTCTCTTGTTCTGGTCAGTCCTGAGTGCAAGTGGCTGATCTCTTCATTCAGACACACTGTGAAGATGCTTAGACCAAGTGAAAGCTGTTACAAAGCTACTGAGTTGTCAATTAAGAGTAGTGAGACTAGGCCTCCTTTTATACCTCACTTTCTAAAGAGAAACACCTTTTTCATTGTGACAAGGTTTGCCTTCACTCTCACTGAAGTGCAGTCTTTGTCTTTACCCTTTTATAGACATGTAGTCCTTTTAACTGCAATTATATGCTTTGAATTTGGGATTAACCTTTTGTTGAAACCTAGGATTTTCTTTCAAGATGGGCAATAACCAGTTAAATGACAGCAAGAAAGCTCTTTTCAAATCATTTGAATAAAAACAAAGCAGAAACTGTGTTGAGAAACTGATTGGAGAAAATTTGAGAGCATTTTACTTTTTGACAGACTTTGAGGAAGTGAAGATGTGTGTATTTGCTTTGTTTGGGTTCTTTTTCAAATAGTAAGAAAATCCCACAAAATCCAACCAACCAAAACACAGCCCACAAAGGAACTGGCAGTGGAAGGGATGCAGTGAGCCAAAGAAGCAGGAATTACTTGTGAACATTATTCATTTTGTCTGTACCCAGCAGCCTTGGAGCATATGGTCACAGAGACCACGTCAACAACTTCTTAGAATAATGTTGTCCGTCTTCCAAGACACAGCCTTCCCAGCAAAGAGCAAGCATTTCATCAGAGCAGTATTTGATCCTTACATTTAAAAAAAAAAGTTGATGTTAAAGTTACTTTTTTCTCTCCTCATAATAAATGATGTGAGGCTAAAACCTGGGAAAATGAGCAATGCTGCTGCCATAGTGAGGAACTTAGGCTTTTCCTTAAACAGAAAGTCTAAACTGAATAATTTCTGTGAGCATGGAACATAATTTAACTCAACAGTCAAAACATATTGGGTTAAACTGAATATATAGCTGCTGTGATATACGCAAAGGCTTTCTGTTCCATTTCCTATTCTTTTCTGTTTATAACAGCTTCCCGAGAAGAATATTTGTCCTTCAGGGAAGTAGGAAATGAAGCCACATGTGAATAGAGAGGAATTATATTGTACATAATAACGATGGGGTCAAATTAGCATCGTTTGACTTCAGTACAGTTGAGATTCCCTGTTAGCAAGTAATAGGAATTCAGGAGGATTACAGATGCTTGTAACATGTTAGAGAAAATGTGTTACCTTCTCCTAAAGGCGAAAGTAAGCCAAAAAGATCATTTATCATAATATTGATGGTACGTGCTTAAGTTACTCCTGAACACCTACATAAACTCTATAAAGGCTTTCCCAAAAACTCACAAAACAATTGTAACTGATGGGATTACTGCTTATCTCCTAAGTAACTCAGGAATCAGTCTGAATCACAGAATACTGTGAACTAACCTTAATGGATTTAGGAAGCCTGTCTTATCAACTCAAGCTTTGTCTGAAGTTCAAGCATGAGTGTACATTTGTGAAATATCAACTGTATCTGGTTTAGAGATGGAAATTTCACCGAAGCCTACTGCTGTACTCGTTACCCTTCTAGTTTGGAAAGGTGTCCATCAAGCTGTAAATAACTGGAGAACGAAATTTTAACTGCACTGCTGGAAGACAGTAGAATAGTAGAGAACGGAGGAGTGTAAAGGTTGGAGACACTGCAGCAGACATCCCCTGGTACATTTCTAACTGAGACAAGAAATTGTGTGCTGAATCAAAATGAGTTTCCTCACCTCACTTTTTCCTGTTGATGAGAATAAAGCAGTGGAAGATCCACTTGCTACAGAAAAGTCAGAAGGAGGAACTGAAGCCCTTCTAATAAAGTGGATTCCCTGGGAGCAACAGCTCTTGCTGCCCCACTATGTAATTAAACTCAAAAAAACAGGAAACAAAAAAAGCAAGGCAGAGTCTATTTTTATAGGAATTAAGACTGGCAGCAGCAATACCAGGAAAAAGGCACTGTACTGACACCAAAATCAGTTACTAGGTGTTTCAGTGTTGAAGTCTTGCTTGCAACTTCTGTCTCAAGTCTGGTTATCAATTACCTTCTACTAATCTGTCATATTCCTTAGCTCACTCAGCCTGTGAGTGGCTAAGGCTTTCATAAGCAAAGGCTTGCAACGATTACAAAAACAGTTCTTATGTAAATTGTACTTCAGTGTATAAAGAATTAAATCAAAATGCTACTGCGTGCCTTATAAAGAGGGACAGCCACAGACTGAAGGATGTCAGTTAATCAGAGTTCGTGTGCTTTTTTATCTTGGCCAGCTGACATGGGTTTACCCTTGGAGTTTCAGAGTTTCTGTTTAAACCTTTTGTCTTTAACATAACCTCTAAATCTCGCTGGTGCAAAAACTGAAATATATATGGCATCAGTGTATAGGCTTAGCCTGACATGCTGTCATCTTTTTTATTCTTTATGCAAGAAAATAGAGTGTTCTAATGGAACTGGAACACTGCATGTAACTGCTTCAACTACTAAGAACTGTCAAGTTCTCATCTACTCATGCACTCACACAATTACAAAGGCAAATATCCAACATGGTTCCATTATGAAGCCACAGTATTTTAGAACTTACTTCAATATAGGTATAAAAATAATTCACAGTAGGAAAATAAGAACAAATACAGACCAGAAATCAGGAAACTTTATAATGTACAAGAACCACTTGTATCTGTTGTTACGAGCCTAGAATCTAATTCATCTCATGTTGGTTTAGTATTTGTTTCTCACAAAGCTACACTCATTTAAAACACACACACACAGAGTCATCTTTAAAAGCTATATTCTAGCAACCCCCACTAGGTCTTACCGTATTAACTCAGAATGATAGACTGCAGAACTAACATTTTTCCTGACAAAAATACTTATTTTGTCTTGTTCAACCATCCCTGAGAGACCAATATGAACACAGAGCCACTGTTAAACACTTAGGTAGCTACTTGTGACAAAGAGTCATCCCCTCAAGAACTTAAGGTCAGCGGCCTGCCTACAGGACAAAGTTATTAACCTTTGACTAGCTAATACCTGAACAAAACAAAAAAAAGAACCTGCAAGCCAACCTGCACCCACCAGTACCTTTACTGCAATTCCCTTGGCCTTCATAACCTAAAGTAACAGTTGCTGCTTTACTGGCTGTACAGCCACAGTCCCACAGCTCCAAGTATTGGGATTCTACAGTACCAAGCCTCCACTGTCTCAAACTTAACTTTCTTTCTTAGAAATTAGTTCTAAACTACTAGGTAGCACTGCTCTGAGTTTTCCATTCCTCAAGCAACTTCTCCTGGATTTATTTTCACATAAATATCTATTAATAACAAAAGCAAATTAGCATAACTTCATATCCCCATCTCTACAAGGAAAGCAGAAATAGTATGTGTGTTGAAACAATAAATATATATATATACACACAAATCATGGAGGAATAAAAGACAGGATTCTTTCCAATTAGATTTTTTTTTTTTAATCAGCTGGTGACTTTTACACTTACATTCAAGACTTTGAGAATAAGTTTAAGCACCCTTAACTGTTATTAAGCATAAATTAAAAATACTTTTTAGTAATAAAACCAGTTTTTAATCTTTAACGTCCTCTACATCTGATAACACTATGCAAAGAACAAGTAAACCAGCAAACATGCATCACATATTATGCATACCTAATTCTTTCTCGATGATTTATTCTGAGGATCACTAAAAGCACCCAAAAGGGAACATTACAGAAAAACCACCTGTTACGTGCATCACCTTGAACTTCTGTTCTCCCACTCTCACCCAAACAGTCTGAAGTTAACACAAAAATAGAGATTCCCATTTACACAGGAAGAGCCCATATCTATTAAACTCTTAACCACATTTTTGTTTTATATAACAGAGAAGGTGTGGTGATATCACAGTATGCATTACACCTTAAGACTAAATATTACCACACCCAGGTGGACTGAAGATCTTCAGTATCTGTATCAAACCATACAACATTTCCTACATGTGGGCTTGTTCCAGAATGGGACTTCCAAAGTAATTCTCAACTTCTACAAATCTAACGATTTGATGACTTATATCCCAATGTACATTATAATACCATTTAATTGCCGTAACAGATCCTTTTCAGATCAGCCCGTATGCATACAGTGTCCTGCTTTCACACCATGTCCAACTGTCATGACAAGACGGACTGAAAAGCAGACACAATCATAATTTAACAGTACTAGTGGATGAACTTTACACAAACCAATAGAAAAGGAGGAATTCTGGTGTTCTATAACTAGTCTTATTCATTCAAGCAAATGCTCAAAGAACAAGAAGTAATAAAGGAGGGGTTTTGACCAGCTCAGCTGCATGATCTTGTCTGTCCCAGGGCCACACAAAATCTTGCCAGTAGGGCACCAAGGCGGATATGAAAACTGCTTAAGCCCACACTGCTGCCTCAAAAAAAGCTGAAAATTACTGTCACCCCCTTCTCCCATACTAATTAATAGTCAACAAGTAGAATTATTTGCCTTGAAGACTGTATTAGTACTACTTTTGTCAAGCGAGATCCCACCTACCTACCTATTAGGAAGTTATAGTTCTAAGTGGGTAACACTGAGGTGCTTACTCCACCAATGCTGTAGGGAAAAGCTACTTCGTTCACAGATTCTTAAATAAAAGGTCAGTTTGCTACAAAACAAACATGCAAATTTAAGACAAGTTAGATTCACCTACCTGCAACTCTATAAATTGCTACATAAATACTAAGCAAAGTCTTTCAACTGTTAATATCTTCAACTTAACTGCTCTACCACCATAGCCCTTTATAGTGAAACACTTAGTTCCTCCCAAGATAAAGTAAATTATTTAAAAAGTAATAATAATGTAATGACCATGATATACCCAGTAAGGAACTAGGTTAAAATATTCATTTCCTAACAGCTTGTGGTTTTAAGGTTGAACAAGTAAACTGACGAATAACCAATTGCAACTGTCAGTTGCTTCAGCAGCAACAAACATCTTTTGTTCTTCTTCATGTCTAGATTTGGACAGGGATGAAAAGAACTAGAGGGAAGTTATTAGCCATTATTGCAGAAAAGTTTTCTTGTAACCCACCCAAATGTTTTTAAGCCTTGTTGTGTTTTGTTTTTTTTTCCTTCTATTACAGTGCTTAACATCTCAGAAAACAACACTTCTATATGCTACACACTGTAGGTCTCACTGTAATTGTCTTTCACATTGCCTAGGTGGAATCTGCTTGTTTGCAAAGCTTCCTGTACTGTACAGAACATCTCTACAGTTTTGTCTTACAAGCAGTAGCTCAGGAAGTTTAATGACCACAAGCAGATCAGCTTATCACTGTATCCATCACCTCATTTAAACAGTGTCAATATCAATTCACATTAAAAGCTAAACCATTTACCTAAACATCAGCATCAAGCATGCCCTACTATCCCATATCAGAAGTACTGCCTCTTCAGTATGCTTTTCAGCAACAGAACCAAGCTTTCCCAAAACATTATTTTTACTCCTTGGTAATGGTTGCACCCTAAGTAACTTTTCCCTCCAGCATACACCTAAAGCAAGAATTTGCTGCAAGCCTGCAGTGATTTTAGTCTGTGCCACTATGATTTCAAGTGCAATTCATTTCATTCACTTGCCAAAAATCTCTGCTTGGCCTGACTCATAGTTCACATTGCAAAATATAAACGTCTGACGAAGTCATGTAAAAAGCACATTATCTCTCTACAGGAGAATGACATCAAACAACCTCAGAAGTCAAAGGTGATGGTGTGATGCAGATCCTGCAGCCTGAAGCCTGTCTGACAGTGGCTGATACATATAATTTAAAGCATTTGTCAACTCCTGTACTGGTATGGGTGGAGCAACATAACCAGGAATCTATCCTCCTCCCAAGCACACTTGGGCTGCTCCCATTTTAAAGCTGATTGATAAAAGCTTTTATTCCACTGTTTGATGCTAGTTTATGGCACATTAGTCAGTGTTGAGTTCACAGCTTTTGATTCATCTCAAAGCTCACGGGGTTTACAAGACTTCAGGATAAAGCATGAACAATTTCTGCTTTTAAAAGTATGAGTTGCTCCTTGCAGGATGAATCACCAAATCCAATTGCTCTCTGATGAAATAAGCTCTCTCACCTCCAACAACTTGGTTTTTACTGTTTCTTTCTCCTAATCTACTTTTAAAGACAGGATCACACACAAAAGACAGCCTATTTCCAAAATTTAGCTTGTGGCTAAATCAGGTATCTATCACTGAACAGCTACCACACAGACCTGAAGTGAACTTGACAGTAACAGAGCATGCTTTTAGCACGGCGTTAGCCAGTACATGCATAGAAGTAATTCTACTTCTAATACTAAACTGACATGCTGACATATTATTAACTTTTTAATTAAAACAACATTGACCATATTAACATTCAGTTCACCAGTGATCTAATAGTCAGGGAGGTCCACAAATCTTGTTGCAACACCTTTTTTCAAGTAATGATTCATAAAATCACAGATGTTTGAAAGGATCTCATTCCTTGCTCAGTTTAGTCCAAACTCCTACCCAAAAAAGCAGGTTCAACATGAAATACAAACCAGCCTGCTAAAGGCATTGTCCAGGTTTCCAGGTCTTGAAAACCTTCAAGAATGGAGATTCCAGTACCTCTGGTCAACTAATGCTTAATCATCCTTCCAATTACTTTTTCCCCTTATAGTCAGTCTCCTCCCCAGTGATTTCTCCTGCTCTTTCTTATGATCTCTGTCTCCCACTCCTCTCCCATGAACTTCTATAAAAAGCCTGGCTTCAACTTCTCAGCTTAAAATATGAGCAATTTAACAACTGATATGACTTGGGGTTCACCTAAGCTACGCTATCTATGCCTAATTAGACATGACACTTTGAAGCACTTACTCATTTCCTAGGTACCAAGCAGAATTATATACTTCCCATGTGATACTGAAGTGTTAAGGAGTGCAAACAACATCTAAGTTAAGGATTAACCAACACAGGAATCCCAACAATCTCCCTGACAACCTTAATTTAGTCTGCTTCCCCTCATATAACAAGCATACTTTTAAACAAGCAAAACAAGCCCATTGCCAAACCCAGTTAAGAATGTAACTGCTCACTGCCATCTCATGCCAGCTTATTCTGAGGGCTGGCATGAGATCAGATGACTGTTTGCCAAAACAATTTATTTTTTTCTGCCCATTTCATTATAAACAAAAATAATGACAAAAGCACTAAGCACTCATTCCACCTCCAGTCCCTGTGCCAGCAAAACATGGGGGGGGGGGAAGGAGATGAAATCAGAGCTCTTTCAGCAACTGTGACATGTCCAGGAACCTGGGAAACAGACATTAAATTTTAGAAAAATACTTCTGATTTCACACTATTAGTATAAAACCCAGAACTAAACTCTCATTGAGCTGTTCTGTCACATTCACCAAATCTTATGAAACTTGAATGACACTCAAAATGACCTAAAGCAGGAAAATAACTTAACTAGCAGTTCTAATGTAGTCCACATTCATTCATGTGCTTACATGTATATAAACTATCTTACATGAAAATACTTTAAACCACCAATTTTTAAACCAGTAGCACACATACTTTCTTGATAGCCTAGTCTTGCTTCCTGTCAGGCAGGAATAAATGCCACTGATAAGGCTTCAGTCCTTAAAAAAAAAAACAAACAAAAACCCACACCAAACCGCTATGCTTCTGCAGGCCAAGCACCTTTGCCCAACTTCTTGTTTCAGATGGAGAGCATGGGGAAACAAAAATGTCCACCACCTTCTTCTAGTCTCCTTTCCCTGAAAAGAATTGCTTCAACTTTGCCAGCTCCCTGTCATCTAGAACCATTTTTAGTCAGTCATATAAAAATCATTCCCCTAGACTTCTTTGCAATGACTTGACTAATTTCAGCTGCTATGCCAGGAACTAAAAATAAACCCTCTGTTATAAGTAGTTGCACACCCTCTCCCACCAAGCCGTTGTTCAGCACTCCACTTGATGTGTGAAACAAGTTTTCTAGAAGAGACACACTCCACTCAGCACACTGTAGAGTTCCCGGAATTATACACAACACACTGACAAGAGTACAGGTTGATTTGTCTCTGTAACTCTACTGAAACTTAACGAATTACAAGTTATGAAGCTGAACTAAGAAAATATCCACACCATACTCCAAGAAGCTTTGTATACAAACTCTATGACAACTTAACACTTGCACAAATAACATGGCTTCTCTTACAGAAGTCCCAAATATTAATTCATCTTATTTGCACAGTGAAGAGAACAGGGATGAGGTACAATTAAGGTCACTCTGAGTACCTAACCACACTGCTAGCCTCAGTAGAACCAATTCATCATTCAAAATTAAAGCCAGCAAAATTTAGCATGATTATTCCCCTATATAATGGATGAACGCTTTCCCTGTTACAGTCTTGTTTTTCCCTTGCAAACCCAGGGCAGTGATTGATAAATCTGGCTGTCCACTCATACTACCTCAACTTAAAGGCAAACCTGAATGCCATCCCTTTTATTCTTCAGTACAAAGTCCCTCTCTGTCACTTACACACATTGTTTGTGCACATCATGTCCAGAATGGAAAAAACTAAAATATGTACTTTCCCATTCAATCCATTCATTCCATTGTATCATCAGAGGCTAGTCACTTGATCTCAGGGCAAAACTATCTTTTAGAAGGTACCCAATTCAAGCAACATAGCCCTGCTCAGATCCACGCGGCTGCTGGAATGTAATCATCCCCTCAAGAAACAAAATGACAGCACCTGACAGATACTAACATAATGTACCTGTTCCACCGAATGTAACAACCGAAGTCTACTCTAGTGATTCTAAAATAACTGCAAAGAACATGCAATGGAAATAGTTGTCCTGTTTAACCCCATTTTGAGCTCATTTCATAGAATGGTTTGTGTTAGAAGGGACCTTAAAGATCACCTAGTCCCACCCCCCATGCAAAGGGCAGGGACAATTTCACTTGGATTTTTTAAGCTAGATATTTCTTTCAGAACAAAGTGTTCTCTACTAGAGCAAAACTCAAATCTGTGTCCACCACTTCCCAGAGAAGTGCTTTCCTGTGTGAGTTTTAAAACAACCCCCTGCAGGCATCTTCAAACAGCCTTCCTAGTTACTTTCACTAGGAAATAGTAAAGGTAGCATAAATGTAAACAAACATCTTGTTTATATGAAGACGTTTGCTTTTATTTATCTTACCCTAGGAAGTATGAGTTCATTGTCAATAACACCATAAAACAAACACATGACATTTGGTTACCTTTTGCTAAGATACACACGGTCCTTTCAACACAAGCATACTTCAAGTTATTCAGTATTATGGCTTTCTGTCATCCTTCATAACATCTGTAAGTTTCAGTAACTTGTCACTGCCTCATATGTTACAAAGTTAACATCTTCCCTACAAGCATTCTAACTTGGTTTTCAGTGACAAAAACCCTGTAGTCCTCAGGCTGAGCAGCCAAAGTCTCTGCTGGCCCGTATTGATGAAAGGAACACCAAGCGGGAGCTCACTTACATACTCACTTAATTTCACCAATATCTGTGAAAGCCTTTGCTCAGATTAAGTAAAGTCTGGAACTAGTACTCTACTCGGTAATAGAATTCTGATACGTTTTAACTGTCAGCTACGCTGCGGCTCTAGAAACTCCACCTGAGGTCTGAGCTAAAATGACTTGATTCAAAGTTAAAACAAGTAACTTTAAGTAACAGAAGCAAACAATTAAAAAGAAACACTGTCATATTTACTGGCTTGCTGCTACTGTATTTACAAAGCGAGATACAATCCCGTGCTGTCAACTTCTAAACGTACCTATGTTTCAAGTTACCTATGTAAATAAGAACATCTTCTTTTAAATCAAAAAGTATGGGCATAATGAACAAACTCTACAGTCCCAAAGAGGATATATGTGCTCAAGAGCTTATCAAATCTTTCCCAAAAGACTGGACAATACCCAAACTTTTAAATTATTTTCCCTTTAATTCCGAAGTTCACTTGGGAAGCACATCCTTGACACCATAACCAACGATGTTCCCAATGATCCAATACAGGCAAGAAAAAAAAAACAAACCCCACGCTCTTTCACACAAAAGGTGAGCAGAGCAGAGGTCACACCAAGAGGTCCTGCCCTCAGAACAGCGCGTTACCGCACCTCTCCCCAGGGCATGGTCCAGTCAGTGCCCCGCCGAGGCCCCTGCCGAGGCTTCTGTCTTCCCGGTGTCACAGCCCGCACGGGTAACACGGGAATTCCCTGCTCCTGTCAACGACCACCCCCGGCGCATTACCGCAGCGAGGCCTCAGCGCCCGCACGCCCCCCTCCAGCTGTCACCTCCCTCTCCAGAGACACCCAAAAACCATCACGGAAGCTCACAGGAATTTTAACAGAGAGCCTTTAATTCCTACAAACCCAGCCGCAGCCTCCCCGCCCGGCCCGGCCGCACGCCCCTCCGCCCCACGTTCCTCACTTAGAAGCAGCAAGACAGAATCCGCGCCCCCTCCTCCCCCGCCTTCCTCCTCATCCCCAGGCCGTGCCCTGCCCCTCTCCCAACCCCACAGCTCGCTCACCAGCTTGAGCTTGTTCCGGCTCTCCTCTTCCGCGGCGCGCCCGCTGCGCTTCGGGTTCACCCTGCCGAAGCTCAGGGACTCGTCGCCTCCGCCAGCCCCCGGCGGCGCCTGACCCTCCATCCTCCCACCGGCTCTGCGCCCCTGCGGGCACTCGCTCTGCTCACCGGGGCCGCACCCTCAGGGCCCCATAGGACCGACCCGCAAGCACCGGGCGTCTCCCCCGTCCGCTCCCAGCCTGAGCAGTTCCTGGTGCTCTGCCCAGCCGCCGCCTCCTCCTCCCAATCCACCGCCTCAGCGACACGGAACGCCTCCGCGCATGCGCGCCTCTCTCTACCGCGCATGTGCCGACGCTATGCGCACGCGCCGTTACGGCGTGCGGAGGGCGGGAGGCGAGGCGGGCTGCGCGCCCGTGCAAGGAAATGGCTGTGTGCTGAAGAAGGGTGAAGTGAGAGGTGTCTCTGAGGCGTTACTTAGAGCGCTGGGAGAAGAAGCGGCTGCCTCTGGTGTTGTATCGCACCCGTTGAAAAAGCGCTGCCTGGCCCAAGGGCGGGCAGAGGTGGGGTGGCGGGGGTAGCACGGCTGTGGAGGAAGCGGTGCGGCCGGTGATTGCCCTGTTGAGAAAAGCCTTGTCTTCATCGGACCTGCTCCAACCGCCTTGCCCCGTGTGGGGAGCGCCCAGGCGCTTCATCACACTCAAAGCGCTTCCTCATGAGGTGGCTGTGACTGAAGTGTGCTTCCGTGAGGTCTGTGTTTGAAACACACGAGGGATAACTGCGGTGTTGGAACTAAAATGGAACTGTTGTTACCAGAAACAAAAGACTTAATTTTTGTTCTCTCAAGTTTTGAGAACGCCAGTCCGTGATATCTGAGTCATCTACACGTACTCGTGGTTCACAACACAGAAAAATTGCTTCAACCCTTTCTGTGGATTAGAGAATCCCTTTGGCTGAGTGTCATTGTATGAACCGGAGACCTGCCAGCACTGGTGTGTGAATAATGGAGACAATGAGCACATGCCTGATGAGAGAGCTCGTCTTAACAGAGGTTCTCCTATTCATATAGTTGTTTGTTGTTTTTTTTTTTAAGAAAAAAATCACATTTAGTGTTGATACAGCTGAATCTATGCTTGCTAACTCATACTGAGAAGATGACCATGAACACAATCATGATCTGTTGTTTTGATGGGATAAGGGCAATCTACAAGTCCTTGGAGTCCCAAGTTGGATACAAATGTGTTACTTGATTGCCCTCTAGAAAAGGCTCCCAGCTCAGTCCTGCAGCCGCTGGAAGCTTCTCCTAAAAAGGCAATCAAGACCAGTACAGAGAAACTTCCCCATCTCTAATACACACATAGTTCAACATGCCTGAGATTCAGGTAGCTGTCTGCATTTCTTGTGACTCCCAGATGATTTTTTGTAATCCAGCACTGAAAACCTGTTGATAAAATTTGACAAAAGCAGCTTTCAAATAAAATGATAGGTCTTAAAATTGCAGTATAACCTTCACAGCGGAAGTTAGTAGGTGATAAATAGGACAGCTCCACCAAGTGCACAGTCTAAACTTCCCTTTGGGATAAATCTCTTCATTTTAGTACATGTTTTCCTTGAATTTTGCTGGTTTTAACTAAGTATTTGGGCACAGTTTATGCTGTCACTTAACATGTAACTTTGGAATTCTGAAATTAAACAATCACAAATTAAATCGCTTGTTTGCAGTGACGGGCAATATGTTATTTCTGACTACAGCAGCTTATAATTTACAGTTCATCATTCTACAGCAACAGTTTAATAACAACTTGCCAATTTCTGCTAAAAGGAAATGCTCAGATGTCTTTTATTCTTCCCTTTAGTTAGCCCTAATGGCCATTTTGTTTTTCCATGCTGCCTTTATTTGTCTGTATTAGCAGTACCCATAACTAGAGCAGAAAGGTCAGTCATTCCAGAGTCAGAGGAAACAGGGAATAGCTTCCAACTGGCTGACTTCTCTGTTCACAAATTTAGGAGTTTTTAATCCAAACTCTGTAGCATTATTTGTTCAGCATAACCTTTAGGTGTTCCACAGCTTTTCCTACCCAGGTTTTCTGCATTTGCCACAATACTACTCATGCTGCTGTAGCCAAGTCTTTTTCAGCAGAACTTTTGCATTGGACTGACATTTAATATTCCAGAGCAGCAGGAAGAACATTACAAAAATACTTTGTGGTATGACTGAAAACAAGTGCACATGGCAGAAATCCAGAAGATTGAGTAAATACACATTCAGGCTTTGAGTTAATTTAGGTTTTGATGGAGTAAAACTCAGATCATGTGCATGAACTTAAGCAAAAAAGTAAAAAGCACTGAAGTCTGGTTTAGGGACTATGCATATTACATTGAAAGGAAAACACAAACATTTACTACTTTTACCATTGGTAAGCAATAATAACTGTACCCTCCTGTAAGTAACAGAGGGAAGACATGCAACCACCAATCTATAGCTACGTCATGTGATGAAAGAGGTACCTCATGAGTGATCTTAGTTCCTCTTTTCCTTCTGCCATTTGCCTGCTCTCCTGGGACAAATGGCTGATTGGGTAACACAGTTATGGCCTCCTTCTTTTAGCTCCAACTGGCAAATATTTTACAAGTCTCCACGTAGGGTGCTGAGCTGTGACTTAAACATACAAGACATTGCTGTGGGGATTTTCTGGAGACCTGCTTTTGAATAGATTACTCTAAATTAAGGGTCAGTAGATCTCCTTCACAGCCTTCTCAGCAGAAATTCTTTTGGAAAATGTTTTTAGTCATATTCCAGTTCCCCAGTTTCCAGGACCAAGAAACAAATATTCCACTTATGAACCAAGGACATATAAGCATATAGACTCTGCAGGCAATTCTAAGCACGTGGAGTGAAGTGAAATAATGCAACTAGTCCAATTAGGAAAATTTAAATTGAAAACCCCCTCCGCAACAAAACAAAACAAAAAATAGAAAACCACAGCTCTGCTTGAGGCAACCAGACAAACCTCAGATCATCTTGGCAGTCAGTTTGCAGTGCAGTAATTTGGCTCATCTCCGAGAGCAACATAGTATGGCCTGAGGGTGGAAACTAGTAGTTGTATGAACTGTTCTTAACTTGTCTTCATCTCTAAAGAAAATGTATTTTAAAACTATGCATTTTACAAAAATAGTTTTGTCATTTCACATAATTGTTCATTTTACAGCATTAAAACCATGTAAATAAGAAAGACCATTGCCATGTAGATGCCAACATTTCTCCTTGTGATTTCACAGGTCATCTCAGTAACATCAGTCACGTAACCACAACAACTGCCAATGACAGAAAATGGCAAACGTGAATCCATAAAAAAAAAAAAAGTCACACAATTATCCAAAAGCAAACGATCACAGACTGATAGGCATGAGATGCTTTGAGCCTCCCTAAACCACGTACTATTTTATATCTGAATTTGAACAAAATAGGCCTTTGAAGATGACTGGCTGAGCCAGCAATACAAGAACTTAGCACTCTAGCACCCCTCCTCTAAACATCTAAAAAATACAATCATACAAGTTGCAAGAAGATATGCACTCCAAGTATAACTGAAAAAGAAAAGTTGACTGGTCACCAAACCAGCTGTTGAGATTTCAGTCCTTCAGAAATGTGCTATTCATCAGGTTTCTAGTACTGAAGAAGAAGGTTAACAATGTTCAAGTCTTTGTCCTAACTGCCCTGGGAGAAAAAAAGAAAAAAAAGGAACTGTTCTGTGCACTACCACGAGAGAAAACACAGTATTTAACTTAACCACTAACAGGAAGCATGCTGCTAAGTCACCCAGTAGTACATTCCCCAGCTTCTCATCTAGAGATTCTATATCATTAACACAACCACTCTACCGCAGAAAACATAACGCAATCCTTCTACTACTCCTGCTGAGCTGTAAGCTTTCTTCAGACTATGTTGTCACTCTTCCTAATCAGTATCTTCATCACAGCCAATTTTTATTCTCCTGCCGCTTTTTTTTTTTTTTGCAGGTTTAGTTGAAATCTGTTTGCTTTTAGGAATTTTAAAAATCCCCAAATTTATCTTCAGAAGGAAGTCAGTCTAAGATTGTTTATAGTGCATGAAAATGTGGTAAATAAGAAAATCACAGGGTATATAACTTACTTTAACAGGTAGGAAAATAGGATTAGAAGTATTAACTACCAAGCAATGAATATCAATGAAGAGCATTATCTGCATATGAGTAGATATTCCCTATTGACAAAATAACCTCACTTTCTAAAAAAAATCATTTATTTGACTACTTAGTCTATCTGATTAATTTGTAAACCTAAATCCAGTGAAAATCCACTCAGTGATAATTCCAAGAATTACTTATTTGCTAAAGCTTTATTTAATCTAACCCAATAATTTCCTGGCTTGATAGAGGCAATGACTGTACATTCTGTCCTGTTCTGTGAATTAAGTCACAAAAAGTTACTATGATATTTAAACAAAACTTGTTAGTGGTTTTAGGTACATTAAGAAATCCAATACTATCCATTAAAACAAAGTGGCATATCATATTAACAGTCATGAACAGTATCACAAATTAAAATTAAAAGCAAACCTAATTGTGAGCACTTCTGTAAATTAAAGGTTACAGCTTCAGTGAGGTTAATTTTCTACGGCTATAGCTACATTCTGTTTTTAACCAGCTGTGAGATGGATGCCCAACAGTTCACTTCTTAGGCTATAAACTCTTCAGTTTTAAGTCAGCTTAACATTTTGCCTGTACTTCTTTAGAGGAAGAGGAAGCTGACAGCTTCCCACCTATTGTTTAAAAACAGTTTTAACATTGCATATGTTAGGGAAGTCATTTACTCTGTGGTCACAGTAGAGCTATAGTTGAGCTTTACTTATTATGTCTAGCTCTAATTTAAAACCTAAAGCACTGGAGCTAGATGAGGTATATCATTATTAAACAATACATTAAAAGTACAGAGCCTACTTGTGTCAAGGCACTTTTGTCATTAAAATGACTTAGATAAATCCAGAAGTAAACTGAATATTGGTTTTAATCTGAACACATCTTTAGTGATTTTTCTTTACTCCACGCCAGAGTCCCCTAATACTTAGGAAGTGTGGGTTTTAGGTTTATATTTTCCAATGTATATATTTTCCAATGTATATATTTTCCAAAGGGGTGTTGGAACTAGATATTCTTAAGGTCCTTTCCAACCCTAACTATTCTAAGATTTATGTGTTACTTCTTTGTTACAAGCATTTTCCCTCTTTGAGGCAATTCCCTAATTTAGGTGAATTCTGTTTTCACCATTCTCTGTATTTTGTTCACTTACTTTTAGATAACAATTAGGTTTATCTTGTCCGAATGTTTTTTTACTTTCAGGTTTTACCAGAACAGTAAGAAAACAGCATTCATGCCCCATCATGCTTTCTAGAAACAACATATGTATGAAAAAAAATTGCCAGGATTACTTCAGAGGATGATGTAAACAAAATTAAGTAGGAAGAAACCCCTTTTCTTGATTTTGGCCTTTTTCCCCAGGAAAACAACACAAAATAAACAGCTGATAAATGAAGAAGACAATAGAGATAGTAATTAGTTAATTCTCTTTTTCTTCCTTTGTTTCTAAAACACCAATCCATAGTCTTACCTTGTACAAGATGTACCAGAGCAAATAATATATCAATTATGCATCTAGCAGTAATTTCTCAGTATTGCTGGCAAGCAAAATGCCTACTGCCTTTTTTGTTTGGTTTGTTGGTTTGTTTTTTTTTTTCCACAGAATAATCCTAATAGTACCATAGAGAACCTGCTAGATTAGTACCTCCAATTTTTCACAACAATTTATATGCCAGGACACAACTACTCTATGTAAATATATGAGAGTTATGTCTTATAATACTGAGTTTTCTTCCCAATCTGAAAGAGCTAGAGATGAGTTGCAAAGCTTATGCTGTGGTATGCATTTTTAAAGCTTATGCTTTAAAAATGTCTTTTGATTTTCCTATCTCACAGCACAATTTGCTTCTCAAACATAACTAAACAGTTCAATACAAACTCCTTTTATTTACTACATGGGCTCCCTTCATCATGTTCAACACTAGAGACCTTTGTCTTTACCTAATTACCTTGGTTTTCTACATCTTCACAGGTTTTCACAGAAAATCAATACCCAGCTCCAGCTACTCTTTAGATATCCCCTAATACATGCTTTGTAATCACCATGGGCTGGACAGAACAGGCTAGAACCGAACTGGTTATTTATTAGTCAGCCTTGCTCTTAAATGGTAACTCTTCTGCCGAGAAAATTGTATCATGGGCAAATAGCGTTTATAATTTCTGTAAGTGATATGGAAGCTTAATAAATAAGTGTTCTACAGTACAGTCCATTATTAATGCAGCAGTTTTAAATGTATCTCACCATAGCCCATACTCCAACAAGTAGGTTTCTGCATGGAATTAAAGTAGTTCATTTTAATGTAAATATACACATGTTTAAGGCATTAGTGGATGCTAATGAAGAGCTTCCAGGCAGATGGACAAAAATAGGCCTGATTAGAGCTAAAGACCTTGTTAAGAAATCAAGCTGTTTAATGGTAAAATTAAGTTAATTAGGTAAAAAGACATGGAATTTTTTACCCATGGTAATTGGCTGTCTAGCATAATAATAATAGTTTCCTTTGACAGAAAGAGATTGTTTTGTTGGTTGGGTTTTCCAGCTGTTCTTATCCTTGGGTGTAGCATGTATTGTGTATTGCTGTATATACTGAAGGAATTACCATCCCCAGGTTTGCACCAAGGTTTTTTTATAGCTCTGCTAACTTCATTGAAGAACAGAACATTTTTGGAGAGAATGTTGGGACATAGTTTCAAAGTATGTCCTTTTACGTGACCTAACAGTGGGATTATTTAAACAGGTTCTTTAAAGAGAGTTAAGCTAGTTCTATGATGCAATTATTTAGTAGGCAAGCTAATATTATTTTATTACATAATTTCTTCATAGTATTTAAAGGATTTGCTTAGCTAAATATCTTGAAAAGCAAGTATTGCAACTTTGAAGAATGAGAAAAATTACCTTTAGCGGGAATGTATTTGGTGTGCTCCCTATGTTGGTTTTTGGTTCACATAATAATTATGTTTAACTGATAAGGATCTTTAATAAGTACCACTGAAATAAACTGTATGCCTAGTTTTTCTGGTAGAAACACCGGGCTCTGACATCTAGTACACTTAAGCGTCGTTTAGTACAGTTTTAGCAAGATGGTATTGCATGAGGCTTACAGAACCTTCGCTTGTTCTACATTTTTTGTTTGTTCTGAATTATTCTGCCTTTTGTGTCTGTTAATTCCGTAAGTATTGCTTACAATGAGCTTATTTGTGAGCAGCAAAATTCTGCACATATAATCTCAGTTCTTTGCATGTCTACTTAGCTCTCTTTCTAAATGAGCGGAGTGTGGAAAAATAGTAACACCAATGAAAAGCAAGCTTATCTCTGGTCTTATCCTGCCCATGCACAATTGTATATTTTTAGTTAGACAGATAGCTGAAGATGAGTTTGAGTCTCAGTCCAAGTGTATGTTTTTTCACATGATGAGAACACTCATTAGACCTCAAGGAGGTGACTCTGAGGGTGGCAAGTGGTATATATTTCTGTCTCTTTTACCACATACAAAGTGTATTTCTTCCTATGTGTCTTATGATAAGCAATCTTATGTAATACAAAATTAATAGATTAAAAAAAAAAAAGAAAGAAAAAAGATAATTCTCTACCAGATTAGTCTACTGAGCTAATTTACATGTCTGTACTATCCCTAACTCTGGTATAAGGAATAGGGGACAAATATGACAGTGAGAGATTACCAGACTAACAGTAACATAATACCAAGCCTTCATTGCCCTCACCTTTAACTCTTCACTGAAAATGCTGTGATTCATGAGATGTGACAGTCTATCATAGAACCATGGAATGATTTGGGTTGGAAAGGAAAAGATCATCTAGTTCCAATACTCCTGCCACAGGCAGGGACACCTACTAGACCAGGTTGCTCAAGGCTCTGTCCAGCCTTGCCTTGTACACTGACAAGGCTGGAGTAGTCACAACTTCCTTGGGCAGCCCATTCCAGCACTTCACCACCCTCACAATAAAGAATTTCTTCCTTATATATAACCTAAATCTCCCCTGTTTAAGCTTGAACCCATTGCCCCTTGTCCTATGACTACACTGCGACAATCGGCAAGACTTTTATCATTTCATGTCTACCACATTAACTTAGGAAAGAAAACTGCACTTAGACTGCCACACTTCACAGCCATGTATTTTAAGAGGAACTGAAATTGGGCAAAAATAGCATGGCACATAGTCTGGGTGTAATTTAAATTTGTCAGCCATGTCAGTGTATATTATTGCCCATTTCTGGGTCAGAACCCTTCGGCATTATGTTATTGAATCTTCAGTGATGTGGCTATGAATACTAAGCTGCAAAAAAAAAAACCACTCTCTCTCTCCTGCATGTACCTCTCTGGAGGAGCATGAATGAGCACAGCATGTGACAGGTGCTTGTTCCAGTGCTTAATGCATGATTATAAGAAGGTGACGCAATAGTGTGGTGATAAGGGTGGTACAAGAACTACAAGTTTCTCGTGTAGAAGAATATAGATTCAATTTGCAGGAATGATTACTATCCAGTTCTTTAAAATCTTATTTTCCTGTCAATCTTACAATTTCAGAATAGAAATTGTAGAGAAGCCTGTGGATGAAATTGCTCAAGGAGAAAAAGCAGAAGAGTTAAAGTCTAAAGAAAAGGGCTCTATAATCTGCTGGAGAGAGGTGAGACTATCCAAAAGGTGTTTGAAGGAGAAGGGAAGCTAAGAGAGGGCAGTGAGGTAGCAATGTAGTTAGCTGCTGAAGATGTCTTAACACCACAAGAAAGGTCAGGGTTTCCCAGTTTGGCCAGAAGGTCATTTCAGACTTCACTGAGGGAGGTTTCATTGCAACCTAAGGAAGGAATGGAACTGGTATGGACCTTCATGGCCACTAGCTCTGCTGGTATTTGTGGTTCTGTGATCTAAATTATGCTTATTCCTTGGGGGCATTTGTCTCTTTAAGTCCTCCAAGGACTTCTGAGATTCCCACCCTCCTATTAAGAAAATAGGTTAGCAACTTGAGGGCAGTGGAAGTATACATGGGTGGGAGACTGCTTATGTGCAGGTAATAGTTCTGTTCTGAGAGCTTTGATGTGAAGTTCTTGCTTTACATTGCCTTTTCTATATATAGCAGTTACAGTTGTACTAATGGGAAGTTATTACTTGGAAGTTGCTTCAAATTTTATTTGAACAGTGGTTTCTCTTTAAAAAGTTAGCACTGCTGTGGAGAGAGTTCTCTTTCTGCCTGTTACCCTTTCCTGTCTCCTGGTGCTGCCTTTTGTGTACAGCAAACATTCATGTGATTGTTGTTAAGTGGATTGCACAAGTGATCTGGCTTAAAGTTTACATTATTTAAAAACAGTTGCTTTTAATTTAGTTCAGTTTCTCATTCTTGCCTGGTTTGTGGTCTCAGAAATGCATATGTTGGTACAAGAGAGAAGATAGGTAAATGGGCAGTGTAAGACCCCCTCACCTTTCAGCTAATCCTTTCAGGATCCTAACTCCCTGCTCTGATCTGGCCCAGCTGCGTCATCTTGGCTTCAGCTGCTGAGGAAATTGCTAAACTTTGAGGAACAGCTGTGAGAAGGCTGGTGAAACAGAGCCAGAGAGGTGAAGCAGCAAAATTACAGGCTGACGTGGGCTTTTTGGTGATTCAAGGATTAAAAGGAGCAAATGGAAACGTATGAAATGTTAGCTGAATAGAATAGGGATTTCATGAAAGGTAGTTATGTAGCAATAACAAGGTTCTATTGCTCCAGCCAGTGAAAGCTAACATTTATTTCACAGGCTTTTTCCTGTTTGGCCAGCAAGGATTCTTTGGGTGTTTTATGAGCCTGGTGAGTGTACTATTCTTAATGAAGTAACTTGTTAAATCCAGTTATGTTTTATGGGTGTTAACTTTTAAATTACTGCTTTATATTTTTAACCTGCATATATATCTTGCTTGTGCCGTCTGTGTTCTGGCCTTATGGTATCTAAAAAAGTGACTCAAGCAGTGCTGGGGGTATTTTTTAGTAACACTATTGGATTGTACTGTGTAATTATAGCAAGGCATGTGTTTTGACTCACTTGTATGGGAAGTGAGGTAGAGTACTTCCGGTTTCATGACAACAGAGGAGCTTTTCTGGGTTTAATTCCTTTCAGACAAATCAGTTTATATAGTGATAAATGGTTTGTTTGTTTCTGGTGCTTTTTGCATCTTAACATAGTATTTGAAAGACGTTCATGTTCTTAGGTCATCCTGTGAGTTTTAAATGGTATTGATTTTGCTATTTTCTTTACCCCTGTTCAATGCACCTAATATTGCTGTAAAACACTTAATTTTCTTGAAAACTTTTAAGTTATCCATAGAAAACTAAAGTCTTGTGGCTCAAATTTTCCTTTTCATCCTTTGTGCTTTATTAATTTAATCTTGATAAAATTTTACTAGTCATGGTTAGCCAGTTAAATTTATTCTTGAAATTTCTTCTCTGAAGTAAATCTGTGCTTTAATGAAGCTATTTCTTTTTCTCTGTCTCTAATAAACAAATACCTGTCCCAAGACAGTATCTATAGTTAAGAATCTATTCAAAGCTTATTCTACTAAGCTAAAACACCAAGTTAGTTTATAAGTATAGGAAAAAATAATCGGTTAACATAGTAAGGTCGAATTACGTTCTGAGACAGCCTGACTGCAACATCATAGCAATCAAAGGTGTGGTTGTCTGACAGTACTGTGAAACAGACTTTTTCAGAGGAAAGATGAAAAAACACTGATTGTTTTCTAATCTCTCTTAAAGGTGCAGTTTAATGGTGATGTTTTCTTGTAAGGTCTTGCATGACATCTCAGCAGCCATGAGTAGGTCTGGCTGTGTGTATTGAAAGTGTCCTGAAGTTGTTTGTTCTTTAGGAATAGTTCTCTTGACATTCTGCATAGGTGGGTATTGGCACATCATGGTCCCTCTGGATGGGATAAAGCATAATGTTACTTGGGTGCTTTTTCTAAGAACAAAAAACTTTACCTTATTTCTGTTTAGAAGCTGGTTAAACAAGCAGTGCCAGTGAAGCACGCTCAAGCTATGGCTCAGTAAGTATCTAGGTGCACAGCAGTATCCACTGTTACCTTTGTCTTACTGAAAGCTATATTACCATATTACCAATAGTGATGGCATAATGTTGCTTAGACTCTGAACTGATTAACCTGAGTTCTCATGGCTCGCGTTAGTATTGAGGCACACCTAAACAAGCAAAATAGCAGTGGAGTACCTGTAGCTATAGGAGCTTTTACAATGCTTCCTTTGAAGTACCTCGTATAGCACTTGTTTTTATTTTCTTTAAAAAGTTTTGTTCTATGTATTTGCTTTATGACAGAAAAACAATTCGGCAAAAACAGGCTTCAGAGCACAGTACCCCTGCTCGGGGCAGTTTTTGTCAGACCAGTAATTTCACTGAGATGAGTCACTGAATCACTTAATGTAATTACATAGTCACTTGTTTATGGTTGACCAAGATAGAGTCAGGTTAAAAATATTTTAACCATATTAATGTTTAGATAAGGGAGATGACATAATTGTGAATGACTCCCAGTTTTTAACTGAGGCATTATTTTAAGTTTCAAATGGGCCCTGTGGTTAATTGGGAGCTTTGAGCTTTACATCAATTATGTCACACTTCCTGAAATCCTCAACAGTACTTTCCCCAGACTTCAATAATATTTATTGTTATAGGGGAGCTGATCAACTAAACATTCCTCTGCTGCTAAATACAGCCAGCAAGCTGCTTATGAGTCAGGGCTCTGGCAGATAATTCTGCTGCATATCAGTGAAAACTTTACTGGCTAGCTGTCATATTCCTTATGTGAGCAAGTACCAACTGCTTGGATCTTATATTTCACATTCCAGTAAGCAGTGTTTCCAGGGCTCACTGTAGTAAGCTTATGCTTATGAAGGACTAGAAAAACTCCACAACTTAATCGTGCATTTGTTCTGGAGCATAATCCACAGTGAGCTTAGGAATTTACATTGTTATGTCTGTGATTGATTAATAACAAGGCTTTCAAACATTCATTAGTCTAATTTCCATACAGAGCAGCACTTAAGAGCAAGTTAGTAGGTAAACAGAGTGATAGCTGAAACAAGAACTATAGCATTCTTATAGCAATTTTTAATTTCTGTGGATGTTGCTGCAGGTTTTTGGGTGGGAATGACGAACTGTAAACTCCTGTTTGTAAAATATAGGGTATATAATATGAATATTAATTAACCACTTCATAGAGACTGTGAAATTGTTTTCCCCCTGTAACGGTAGATTGGGAAAATCTTTCCTTTCAGTTATACGTATATCTCCTGCCTCATCTCTTTGAATTTTTCAGTATAATGTATAAAATAGAGAAGGAGCTGCTTACCAGCAGCTTGTTAGAATTCCTGAAATTTAATAGCAGCTTTGAAAGGCAAGTGATGTCCAGTGTTAGACTTGTTTCTGTATAAATACTTCTATATTGAAAATAAGATAGCATAATAAGAAGCTTGTTATCATCTCAGATTAGTGGATCAGGAGTACTCATGATTAAGCACCTGTGCATTTGACTGAGATGGAGGAAACAATCTTTGCTTGTTCCAGCCAATTACTTGAACCTTGGGCTTTTACAATGTGACTGCCCTGACAGATGGGTTATATTAAGCTAATAATAATCTTTTGACAGGAACAACAAGAAAATCAGACTTGATTGGCATGTTAAATAAAAACCCAGCAACAACAAAACGCTCATTCAAAGCACTATCTGGGAGACTGATATGCCCAGCACAGTGGAGCAGAGTGCCAGAATTGGCCTACCAGCACCAAGATGAATGCTCTTGTTGCAGGATGGCAGGTACCGCATGCTTCATTTTGAAGATGGGAAAGCTTTTTTTGAGATTGATGCATCATCTCCACATATACCCTGCTAGTCCAGATACTGCTTATACTGCTTGTACTGCTGTACTTTGACTACTGCTCTTCTCAGTTCAGGCTTCTGTTGACAGTCTGTCAGCACACTGATTAAACACTGGCATGAAGAGGTTAGTACTTAGCAGAGCATTTCCTGTGCTTTGCCCTTCTGCAGCCTAGAAACAGTTGGCTATGTCTACACTTCTGCTTTCTTGCTTTAGAGTAGGCAGAGAATGTATGTAATCTGGTCATAGATAATGCATGATTTCCTCTGTGTAGCTTCACATCTGTAATTCAGATGCAGAATCCAATGCCTTTGCTGCCAGTTTCTATACGTTGTATGTAATAAATAAGTAGGAAACTGTGGAATAACTGTTTGAACCAGTAGAATACAGTAACTTAACATTAATTCTTGGATTTATATATTCTTATTTAGAACTGAAGCTAATGAGGTGTTAAAGTGATGCATAGCAACCAAGATTATGCTAATCTGGTTTTAGTGACATGAACAGGAGAAGTTTAGAGCTTCTTTTTTAAAAGCAAGTATTTTGTTCAGTCAGTTGAACAAAGGGGTAAAGTAGTGTGATTCTCTAAAATAAAATATATTAAGAGCATTAACAGCTGCCTAAAATGCATTCCTATTTGGCAGTTTTCTGTTTTGTGTAAAAAGATGGTTTAAAAAAATGTGCAAAAGTTAGCCTAAAATGAAATATAACATGTACACTTATTGTTAACATGAAACTTACTTGATTGGGGGTTTTGTTTTGTAGGAAAACAGTCCTCCAGGCACAGCATACTGAGCATCTTTGGAATTTAATGTTTTTTCCTGTTAAAATGTCTGCATAAGCAACTATATTGTGCTTGCGTGATGTCTTCTTTGGAAGCTCAGGTATGATTCCAATGTAACGGCAGTTTACTTAACAGAGAGAATTAGAGAATTTGGTGAAATGAATTAAAAAGAATAATTCTTCTTTCTCCCCCTCAATCTAAACGTTTAAGTTCTTTGCATCGGAGGGGGGAGTTTCTGGGTTGATATTTGCATTTCTGCATTTTAAAAGTACTTAAAATGTGTCAAAATTCAAGGCATGATTGTTGTCCTTTGTGCAGAAATCTAACTAGTGACTTTTTATTGCACATAAAGCTACTAGGAACAGTAAAACCATGGCTTTCATTAATTCTGTTATCAATCTTTTACGGATGTCTGTGAGTGGTATTCAGATGTATAGGGTATTATTTTCTGTTGTCTGTACCTAAAACTTGATTAAACTTCATCCTCAGCAACTCACAGCACTAAAGCTGTGCTTTGTAAAAATTAGAGCAACCTGAAACACTGGTAATAACAGGTTAGGTTTATTAATGCTGTTGATAAATGGCCAGTTCATTTTGGAGTCTTGATGAACTAAAGGAGAAGGAGCACTGTTGCTACATCTTGAGATTATCTTGGAACTTTACAAAGGTAGAGACTTTTAAACAATTCCATGCTTCTTGATCTTGACTACTGCGCCACTGACTGTTCTAGGGAATGTTCTAGCGCTTATTTTTCCTGAGTAGTACATAGCCAGTACCACAAATAAGCTAATTTAGGCTAAGTGACAATAAGAGATATTTTTACCAGCGTAATGGTATCTTGTTTGAGAGGTGGTTTTATGTCAGACTTTACACTTGTCCAAGATGTACTGACCTGTTCCTTTCAAGTGCTATTTAAATTTCTCTAGTGTGAAATAAAAGCTGCTTTTGCTTCAGAAATAGGTGTGTGCTGACTCATTGGGGGCAGCACTGTTACATCCTTTAGATCTGCTTGTTCTACCCTGCACCTAGTTCACAGCAGCTGCATAGCTTTCTGAAGAGTGATGAAAGATGGGGGAAGGAATAACAGGATAATGGGAAAATTTAATCATTTAAGAGTTAGGGATCCTGGGAATATGTGGGCTTTCCTCCCACTCCTTTGCTTTACAGAAAGGTTATATACTTAGCCAGTCCCTGGCTGTGGTTCAGTTTTACTAGCTCTGAGTTTCTCCAGTTTTTTGGCTGCTTCTAATATTCCCCATTTACAATTAATGAAGAAATTCACTATATTCTGACTTTAATGAAGCCACTTCTGTCATGAAATGGCAACAGTGAAGTGGAGACTTTCTACAACTGGCACAACAAATGCATTTGACTAGTGCCACACTAGTAAGAATATTGCTGTAAAGGAAGACAAATGAAGTATCTTGGGAGGAAGAAGAATAATACCTTGAATGACAAGTGTCGTAAGCACAGGAGAGACTTATGTGAACAATAAAGGACAAGTATTTGTAGGAAGTGAAGGCATATGGATTTCACATAACAGTTTTGCTAGTGTGGGTTTTTTTTTTTGGTGGGCTTTTTTTATATTTTTACTTCTGAGTGAAGAGTGTGAAAGCAAGTGCTTTCTCAGTAGACAAACTTGAGCTGTTGTTAGTTACATTACAAATAATGTGACACACAGTTTGCAGAAGGCAGGAAATGGCTTTCTGTCATACTTCCTTTCTGGGGGAATGCTTCATCATGACACTGCTCAAAACTAAAGGTTAACTTGTCAGCTCTGGGAGACGCCCAGTTTCACACTCTGGAGCAACTGGGTGCCAGCAGATCAGGTTTGGTTGCTAGAATGCGAGGTATTGATTTATTAATGTAATTCCATCACAGCCTGATTACTCAGTTTCTCCATGTGCACATGCAGGAAATAAAACAAAGCTTTCAGTAGTGGCAGTGATCTTCGTACAAATGTATGAATTGACACATATCAGAATTTCTGAGAACAAGTGCTCTGTTTGCTGCAGGATCAGGACAGAAATTATTTGTTGTTTTGGTTTTTTTTTTGCAAGAAGTACATCTAATCAAATAAACATTCAATAAGAATGTGGGGTTTAAGCAGCAATATACAAACAAACAGAAGTTTATGGAGTGCTTCTTAAAAGAAACCTAGATTTTTTGCAGTCTGTCGACACCTTTTTTTGCCACGTAGGGCATATTCTTCAGTTTGTAATGAGTTAGATAGCAAATAGTTGTGTCTGAGGGCCTTTAACTCAGTTTGTGTTTGCTTCAGATACATGGCATGAAACAGTCTGTATGATCTCAATGGCAATTTCAGATTTCCATCTGATCCAATTTGTGCATCTATAAGTGAAGGATATTGTTTTAACTTGCATTGGCAGCAGTGGCATAAGGATTAACAGGTCTGGTTTGTGAGTCTTGCATGAGGCTGCAATAAGTAGTGAGTGAAAGGGAGGTAGCTATTTACTTGGCAATATCCTTTAAACCCTTGGTGATTACTAGTATGTTAATTAAAACCTGGGTGAATGCAGCTGATGATGGCCTGCTCTGGTATTTCTGGAGCTGAAACGCAGACCAGTCTGATTCATTGCAACACTCCAAAAAAGCTGTTAAAGAGAGCTGCATTAGACCCATTTCCTAAAGAATTCTTTACACTTAATATGCTCTCTATAACCAGCTCAATATCAGCTGAGTCCCTGAAAAACTGGTTTGGTGGAGGTGAAATAGAATGTGTAGCTTCTAGGAGGGAATTGAAAGTCTAATAGTATTCATAAAAACAAAACAAAGTTCTACTAATATAGTATTAAATGAATGGAAAAGAGCATTGCTTTCATTATTAGAAAATACTCTATACATGTATTTAATCTTTAATTTCTGTTTTTCTGAATGCTGCCCTTAATCTAATTCCTTTTCACATTAAGACAGAAGAAGTACTTTTCCTTGTTCTGGAAAAAAGAGTGCATGCATGTTTCTATCTACACTGTCTTTTTTGCAGATAAGGCTTTTACTTTCCAGACCTCATTAAGCAGTCAGTTGAGCAGGCTAAATGAGAGTTCCAAGTGGTAATGGATACTTACTCGATGTAAGTACAACAAGATTATGAGATACTGGAATGCTGAGTACTTAACTGGCGCAGTATAATTCATATTACAAATAAATGCATCAAGTAAATAATTCAGGCATTTATGATAGCAGCATGTTCTCCTACCTGTTAATAGGGCAGATTTAGGTCACTAGATAGGGGGAGGTGTTTTCTACTTTGAGCCTTGTATTGCCCATTCCACATATCTGATTGGATCTTTTCCAAAAATAAGTGCCTCCTTTCTAAGGTTTTTAAGCCTGAGTGGAATATGAGTAGGCAGAAAGCTTCCAACAAAACACGTTGATGAAAACAAAGTTGCCTTATGTTAGCCCAGTTTACACACATGCTTAGTTTCTTATTTTGTTTTGTAACATTATAGGTGGTTGTTATGATGCGTAGATAATAGTGCAAATCTTGGCTTGATTTCTCCAAGCTCAGATTACAGTTCTTCAACTATAAAGAGGTTCTGATTCAAATAATTCACACTTTGGGAGTTAAAAAAGATTAGAAAAATAAAACCAAAACCAAGGCTGTAAAAGGATAATTCATCTTAGGGCAGCAGAGTTAGTGAAGCCTGAATTCCTTATGTCTTGTTCAGGTTCTCCCTGCTAAGACTCTGAAATTATTCCAGCAGATGAGGCACTTGCCTCTCTCCCTTATGGGTTCTCTGGTATATAAGGGATGAATTTATGCTGTTGCATAAAGTAACCATGGATCTTTTCTCTATATTGCTGACTACCTTCAAAGATGACACAAAAGCTGTTTTCTGAGATCTCTTTGTGAAATTTGGTTAAAATAGGGATTTAAAAAAAAAATAATAATGAAAGAGCACAAGTTACTTGTAACACTGGTAGTTCACAAATGTTGGGAATTGAGGTCTTGCTGATTGTCATCTGAAGGCTTTCTGGTTTGGCAGAATCAGCAAAGCATTTGTGACATGGATCAGGGAGGGTTTTAACTGTCTTTTGTCATGTGCTTATACTGGCAATCTCTAAATAATTAAGGATAACTTAACTTGTTTTCCTTATCAAGTGACCTGTGAAACATTAAATAAGCAGTGGGAGCAGTGTATTATATGTCACAAGTAATGATGAAGATGATCTTATCTTAGTCAATGTCCATGCTGTTACCAGAAGCAGATTCTCCAAATGTAATGAATTTTCTCTTAGTGATCCAAGAGCTCTGTTTTTTCTAGATCATGTCTCACGAACTGAACATCAGTGATGTACTAAATCATCAATTAGAGTGTTTTTGAATTAGTTCTTTTTTTAACTTTGCAGCATCCATCTTTCCCTGTTCCTTCCCGATTTGGAAGGGAGAGCTTGGGTCTACAATCCCAGTAGATCTTGGGTACCTTCTGGTAGGATTTGTATGACAAGGTCCGAAACAACTTAATTTCATATCTGATTGCTCCACAGTAACTTAATAAATGTTGGAATTCTGCATGTATTTTTTTTTTTCCCTCCTGTGGAAGAAAGATACTTCTCAGCCATGCACCACCCCTGCAGAAAGCTGTACTCAGTTGCTGCCTTTAGCAGCTGTTGAGTACATTGCTTGTTTTGAAATACGATATCTGAACCTTTCTACCAGTCAGGACTTTGACATTCAGAAATATTTGGGTTTATTGTCTTGGGGTATGTTTAAGTTTTCCTATTTCCCAGTCTTGTAGCCAAACCTCAGGGGTAGGGCTGCTGGTTTCCTGACAGGCTCACTTTCTGACTATACAGTGTATAAAATTTTTGCCAAACTGCAGTTGTCAGCCACAGGAAAACCACTTCGTATCAATTGCTATCTCAACTATGGTGAGTCCATAGAAAGACAGATACATAGAATTGCTGGGAGATAAGTTCTGTGCATTTGACCAGGGTGGCTGCTTTAACTCATCCACAAGATGTGACAAAAAAAATATCCTGAAATGCAAAAGCATAATGACACCTAACAAGTGGATTAACTCCTCTGTGTTACTGCATTGAGCAGTGAGAGAATTTGTATTAAGAGAAAGGGGATCAACTCTGTGTTTACCTTCATCATTGTTTTCATGAGGTTCTGTTCCACTTGCTGCTGTGCACTGATTCTTAAAAAGGAAGAAAGTGAACTGCATGGCTTTAGAATGAGAACTGCTACACTAAGTGAATCCCTGAACCATATTGACCAGGTATTTTTTTCTTTTCAATAATTAATTTTCATAGCAATATTGGCAGTTATGTTGAAAAAAACCCTAGGTATTTCTTAGCAGAGTCTGAATATAAATCATCTCTGGACTCTCTAGTTCTTTTTAAGTAGTCAAATGAAGAGTAATAAAATCTGCTTATTCAAAGCAAGTTATAAAGATAAGAATATGTTCTGAAGAGCAAGGTTGGTTTGTGATGTCTTTTATTGTACCCCGAAAAAGGTTGTTGATCCATTACCTGTTTGAGTAAGATGGAAAGAAACAAGGATGGATTTCACTACCCAAAAGTAGTGTATACGTTGGCAGTTAATTCTGTGGAAAAAAAGAATGTTGTATAATAGATGCTGTGTATAGATGCTTCATTTATGGTTTGAAGTAGTGAATAACCAAACCCATCAAGTTGTTGCAGGGTCTCTCATGTGATTTCTGGAGTAGTGATCAGTACCTGTTTTGTAGACCATAGTTTCAGAGATATTTAAAGCCATACTGAATAGATTGTCTTCTCATTTGGCTACTCTAAATAGGAGCTATTACCTCAGACAGGAACTGTGTAACATCTGATGTCTGCTTAAATGATTTGTGCACTTGCACGGTAGCTCATTTGGTTTGAAATAATTTCTTTTCCTCCCCTGCTGATGAAATAATTTCTAATGCTAGCTTGTATTTGCATGTATGTTTATAGGGTAAAATGAATTTAATTACAAGGAAAAAGGGGAAAATTGGAAAAAGTATATGAAAATTAACATTTATGATTGCACTCACTCATTGGATCGGTAACCTGAATTGGGTACAGCAGATGATTTATGTACTTGTGTGTCATGCATTTATAATTCGTGCTGCAAAAAAAATTTCTCAGGTGCTGTAATTTTCCAGAACTGATCTCTCAGCCATATGGAAATGTGAATTGCAAATTCAGTGCACAACACAGTAATCCCTTGGTACGGAACAACCAATTACAGTAAGCAGCCACAATTAAATGTGCTTTAAACTCCTAAAAAGTAGCTCTATATGTAACTTCAGGTAGTAAGTAAAAATAATTCTGCAGTTACAGACTATGAATTACTTACCAGTTAACATATACAAGTTTTCCTTAGGTTTACCTGGGACAATGATGGTGTAAAAGAACAGCTATGGTTACCTCTAGTGGGAGGAAACTCAGGACTCAGAAACAGTGCTAGATGTCTCAGTCATTATCTTGGATATAAACCAGCTTAGCTTCTGAACTTCAAGTATTTCCTGATACTGGGTACAGCACACTTGTTTTCCCCTCCCTTCACAGTAGAGTGTTTGCTCATTATTTTCACTCAACTTTGTTGCATGCCTGGTTTTTCAGTTGTGTTTAATGTTATTACTTGTTGCTCTGGCAATAAACATTAAATGGAAATGGGGCATCATCACTGTACACTAGCAGTTCTGCGAAATACAATTCAAAATTAACCTGCTTTTTCATGAGCATGCAGAAGAGCACCAAATGCTTCCAGGCTTTTGGAGTATTTTGTGCTAGAACACAAAATAGAATGAAAAAAAAACTTTAAACAAGAAAAATGGAGGAAAAATTCCTACCAAGAGGCAATAATATTGCAGAGGCTGCCTCTGCAGAGAGGCAGTAGATTTTAGAGCACTGAATAATTTCTGGAAGAGAGGCTTTCTACAAAATAACCTAAATATGATTAATGTGATAAACATGATTCCATAATCAGTTTAAATGGTCTATTGCTTTATCATGTCAAACTCTTGCTAGTGATGAGAGGTCATTTTGGTCTTCAGTTTTTCTACATTGAAGCTCTAAAATCTGATCTGGACTCAAATGTGGACTTTCATTGCTAATGTTTTATGTATTTATCCTTGTAGTCTAATACTAATTGATAATTAATTACACTAATTGCCTTTTGGTTTCTATTTTGGGCTGTGTCAGTGCTGTTAAAATATGTCACTAACCTGCATTACTGCACAAAGCCTAGGGTTTTGGAGAGCTTGCGTATTTCTGAGAGAAAGTACGAGCAGATAAGAAAAATATCTTTATATTGAAGAGACAACAGTTTGTTCAGCTTTTATCCACATACATTTATCCTCTACACAGAGAACATGGATTGCTGTTGAAGAAATTCTGGATTTGACCTTTATTAGCAATGAAATGAAGTACAGTTTCTACACATTTCTAAGTAGTAAATTTTGGAAATGGACACATGGGTAAGAAGAATGTGTCTGCAGTGCTGAAATAGGTGGCAGTACAAGCTCTGTGGAGACAGTACTGTAGACTAACGGCTTTTCTAAGTGATAGAAGTAGACAATTTTATTGTCATCAGCTGGATCTCCTTTCATATAGTTCTTTTTTATACTTTTTACAAATTTTGCTACTATCTAGAGCTCTTGATGTTTTTGAATATATAATTTAGACATGGAATAGAAAGCAAGGCTGTGGAGGCCTGTCTTGAAACTGGAAGTTGATCTGTTGAGACTTGCTTATCTTGAATCCACCCCTCTTCTATGATTCCATAATTCCCTTTAATTATAGATGCTTTCTTGATGTTATATAGTGCCTAGGGGCAAAATAAAGGTATAGATGTGTGATTCGGAAGTCTCTTCTTAAAAGGTCTCAAATTTGAGTGCATGAAAGAAAGTTAGTCTTGGAAAGCAGAGGTGATTTAGAGTCTAAAAATCATACAAATGGTGGTTTTTAGGATTGCAATAAATCCTGGTCATGATACCAGGTAGTTCTCTTCACTGAACTTTAATTTAGGTCCAGGCTCACTTGAGTGAGATATGTGTTCCTCCAAAGCAGTTGAGCCTTCTGTAGCACAGAATTGCATAAAGAAATAGAAAACAGCATGAATGAGGAAGTTGGCATAAAATATCACATTTTTTCATAATTAACATGCCTGTCCCTCAAGTTTTCCACAGTTTTTGAAGTCTAGACCATGAAACTTTGCAAACTTTCCTGGAATATAAAATTTCATGACAAATGGGATGGTTGGTTGTGTGTGTGTGTGCTTAGATTTACATGTATTAACCCAGCATATACTTTTGCAAGTCTCTGTATGCTGTTAGGGATATTAGTAGCATCAAACCACTCCATTGTTTCCCGAGTCTGCAGAGAGGACATGAGTGCTTACACTGATTCACGGATAACATTGTGATTTATGTTCTCTGGAGCTTTGTTAGATAGGAAGCGATGGTGAAACAGGAAACCAGGCATTGTATGGGAATGTCCATAAGTGTGTAACTAGAGGAAAAAGCTGCAAAAGTAATTTGTGAATTAATGTATTTATTATTGTGCCTGGCAGGATACTGTAATCGTTGATAATAATGCAAGTGACTAATGAGCTAAACCTGACTAACTGAACTGAAGGAGTCAGGGGAGGAAGAAAATAAGTTTGCAGACACTGATGAAAGTAGCAACATTTTGGTGTAACGGGGGCCAAAGAAGGACATTGAAATGAAAAGTTATTCAAACTTATGTAAGCATATTGTTTTCACTGGTATTCATAAACTCATATATGCTTAACACTAGTATTGTAAGTATGGTGTGTTTTGCCCTATGGTAAAATCTAATAGAAGGAAATGTTCCTAAGCAGTTGTATTTGACATCAAAGAACTAACTGAACTTGACCTATTGAAAATGACAAGGTGAAGTTTGTGTGTGTTTCTTGGGTTGTTTTTTCCCCTTCCTTTTTTTAATAGCTACTGAAGGACATGTGTGAATATATGTATCTGAACAGTGTAAAACACTTCATAATATGCTTAACCTTGATCACCTTTTTGACTTATTTTACTGAACAGCAGCAGTACTGTACTACAAAGCTAACTTGTTTACTACAACGAAATTGTTGATAAAATAAGAATTAACCTTGACTTCTTAAGTTCCCTGGCATGACAGGCTTTGAAGGCTACAGATACGTTGTACTAACCTGAGTATCTTTGTGTGGAAGAAAACTTCTTTCTTTAGCTAGAAAGTTTGTACTCCTCCTATTTGGTTATGCGAAGTAAAACAGTGTGGCAGTTCTGTCATTACATTCTAAGATACAAGTCTCACTGAAGTACATGAGAAATATGGAAGGTGTCATTTCTTTTGCGGTCTAGTCTAGGACTAGTATTTGCAGTATTACTTATGCTGTATTAACATCTTCTGTCCCGCTCTTCCCTGTTTCCACACCCTTCCAACTGTTTACAGAAGAGCATGTACTTAAAATGCATACGTGAAGACTTAAGTGAAAATAGCATGGTTCACAACGGGTCCAGAGGTGTCAGTATCCTGCTTGTAATCACAAGCCACCCTTAAAGAAAGCGTTCATAGTACTGTTATGTAGGAGTTACATAGTATGTGAAGTCGTGGTTAATTTAAAGACGGGAGATCTTCCTTTTATTTTGAGGGTGAAAAACCCCAGCTGAGGAGAAAGGCACTTGGTGCCTTAATGCATTACTGTGTTGTGTTTTTCAGTAAAGCTACCCATTCAGTGGTGAGCTGCTTCCTAATCTGACATTAATCTAACCACATATCCCCTGTGCCCCCAACATTGTAGCAACTTGATTGAAGTTTTGCATAGACGTGAGTTTACAGGATGATAGTGGCACATAAATCATCAGCAGAGGTGAGGCTAACTGTTTGCCCTGATTTACTGATCTCTATAACTCTGCCATAGCAAAATTTGTCCTGCAATTCTAGGAGTTCAGATACTGGAAACAGCTATCTGTCATTCCTAGAATGTGACTGCAGTTGCATTTGAAATGATTTCTGGTTTTGTGCTTCAGCTGAATGTTGCAAGTTTTCAGAACTTGAAAACACGTATCTGTGCTGCCCAAGAGTTCTGGTTTTTACATGTAGTATTAGTATTTATTTTTTTTCCTTCACTGTGGCTCAATTATATGTACATAATAACTGAAGTGATCTCTGATTGCAATACATCAAGTAATACAATCATAGCTATGTGGCTTTACTGGGCTCTAAGCAATCTGTGGCTACCTGTTGAGAATACTTATTGTGCTTGCACTTTTTTTTTTTTCCCCCGACTTGAAAACGCCACAAAAAATCAGCAGAAATACACAGAAATATCCACATACTGGTGTCTGTTAGTGTAACAGTACTTTACTTAAGGCTACTTATTAGAGCTTCCATTGAACTAATAATATGATTTACTTAGAGCTCAAGTTCTACACAAGGTAAGGATAAATTGCTTTGACGCTTTCCCACTCAAGCTTTCTGATGTATTAATCACAGTTAAGAAAAACAATGCGCTTTGTCCAGGCAAGAGGAATTAACTTCTTTTTTTCCCTTCCAGAAAGGGTGGCACATTAAAAGCTTAAGCTTTCAATTACTGAACTTGGGTGTCTAGGATTTGTATCTCTATTTTTCTTCTAAGGTGTGACTCAGTCATCACTGGAAAGCAATACATCCTCATGAAAGAAAACCATCCACAGAGTTATTGTTGAATTTAACTTAAAGTGTTCCTCAGAATGTACTTGAAAACACTCATATTAACAGAGGTAATATACCAAATCTTTTTCCCGTTGCTTCCAGAGACATATACATTGTAATGTGTAAGATAGTAGGATGGAGAGCAAGATGTACTTGGATTGCATGACTTCATCGCATTACTGCGGACAAAATAAAACAAGAAATTAAGTGAAGCCAAGTAATGTAAGCATCTTGTGCAACAAATAGCCGATGTAGTAGTTACTGTATGGAGTGTCATGAGACAGGTCTGTGCGGCGTTATTCTTACCCTAGATATTGCCAAAAATAGCTGATTGCTATTGCCCAAATTCTTATAACTCAACTTCAGAGTCTGCCTAGTGGTGTAGGAGCTGAGTGCAATCTTTAAAGTAGTTTCAAGGATGTCACTTGTAGTGATGCATGAGAAGAGATTGCAGACTCTTGAGGTTACAGTGCTTGAAGGTTTGGGGTGGGAGTAGTGTTGATGCTAAATAAATGGATGAATAGATTAAATGTGATCACTGGGGAATAGAACATCCTCAGGTATGTATATCCACTTTGATTTTTTTTAAATGCAGCTTTTCTTCCTTGGGCAGTTAGAACAAATAGCCCATTAGAACACTTGGGGGAAACTGCTGTTAAAAACCAACAAGCAGTTTGCATGGGACGCTAGCCTTATTTAAAATCCAAGTACTGACAATAAAATGAATGAGAATGGGACCAAAGCTGATCTTGTACATTCAACTAATGTGACAACTGCTGGTAAATTCATGCTAAGCAGCTGAAAATAGATGCATATTCATAGAAATATAAGTTGGATGTTCCTGGTCAATGGCAAGCTGAGGATTACCAGCCAAATTCCATGTTAGAAGGAGTGGATGTCAGGAAAACCTTCCTCTCTCTCCTTTTTCTCATAGGAGGACTTGCCCCTCTATTTTCAATTTAAAAAATCAAGTTTATAGAAAGTTACTAAGGCAATATTGTAATGAGAAAGTGTTTAGCCCTTATCTAAAATCAATAAGCTTGTCTGAAAATAATGTGCTTGCTTTACAGGCTGCAAAGGTTAAGGCATAGCTACACTGAACTCTAGTGTTGTCTGCAACTGAGCACTACTACAGATGCCTATTTAATAAATACACTGATATAGAGGCATGAGTCCAATAACTTGGTTGAGCATGTTCAGGGGAAGAATAAGGAAGGACTAAATCATCCCTTAATCAGTGCTCTCTCTGACTTACTGCCATTCATAAGCTCTGTTACTGAAAGTTTTTTGGAGAATACTTATGAAATGGTCTCAGATGTACAATTGTATGAACTAGTAAAAAATTCTTCATATTGAATGCTAGGCTTTTATTAATTTAAGCCTATTTTCTGTTTCTGTTAGATGTAAGCTAATGAATGTGCAATAACTGTAGGAGGAGAAATTATGGGAACAAAGGATTTCTAAATCTCAAAAAATGAAAAAAATAGAGCATTTAAGCTTCCACGTGTACCAGAAACAATTCTAGCTTAAGTGATCATGCTCAGCAGAGAATGCCTTTCATCACAGTCCAAAACAGAATTGCATCTGGACTTGTGATGTCACTGAACTGTGATTCAGTTACCCAGGTCTTGTTTGTTATTGCAGGTTTGCAGCAAGTTGTGACACTATGGCTCCTAAAAATGCATTTTGTAGACTATTAGCAGAGTATTAAAGGGGTAATGAAGAAAAACTCACCTGTCATGTGAAGTGGGCTAGAAATAAGGTTAGAGAACATTGGAGCCAACTTTGTTTCCCCTTGCTGCTTCTGAGCCCTGGAAAATGAGGGTACATACGTGTTTATTCTGTTGTGAGAGGTAGATTGAGCAGGCGCTGTTTTATTTGAAGGAAAAAGCAAACAAAGCTGGTAGTGGGGTAGGTTGAAGAGGAGAAAGCTGTGCCAACTTCAACAGTAACGTTTCTCCAGTGTTCCCAAACAAGACACTGCAGAGAATACTGATGTTAAATAGAAGAATGAATACAGAATGAAAGTTTGAAGTTGCAACGGGTTACAAGAGGGGCTTTAAGACTGTAATCTGTTTAGGTTGTTCTTTTTTCCCCTTCATAATGCTCCAGAACTATACAGCAAATATTGGTCTTTTGTGATTTCTGGAAAAATACAACTTTTTAAAACTTTTTTTTCGAAAAAAAAAAAAAAAGAAAAAAGCCAAACAGATTTGTCTTTCAAAAGTATGACATCAATCTTAATTTGTCTTCTGTTCTTGAATTTTTTTGTAAGTATGATAGGCTTATGGCGTGGTCATGTTCAATATGGGAATGATACTAGGTCAAGCCTAGCCGCTAATTTGCTGCAAAACGCAGTGATTCTGTGACTCTAATAGCTTTGAAACACCAAGACTTGTTCAGCTGCTCATCTGCTCTTGTTTCCCTCCACCTTCCTAATTCTGTTGCTTTGCAGACAATCTCTTGACTTTCTTACTCTTGATTCCATGCATGTTAAAGCTGCGAAAGGGCTGATGTGTTTGCTTTTATACCAGCCTGTGATAACAACTGCAACATGAGAGTTTGAGCACAGGAAGCTAAATATCCCAAAATGACTGTGTTAAGTACAAAAGGCAGGACTTTACCTTCAAATTACTTAGTAGCTTCTGGTGGTGAATTAAGTCAGGCAATAACAAGTATTGTTATTGAGTAAATGAGCATTCATGGCCAGATATACTTCTTGAGTAGTTCTGCTTCTATTAACACCTCAGCTGCTATTGAACTGTCAATAAGCTGTTCAGGCACTGCTACGAAAATATAGTAGTAATACAATTTTTATTCAGTGTTAAATGTCAGGTATTGCTTTATAAAAAGTGTGTTGGTGAGACATACTTATTAATTCTTACCTTCACATGATTTCCAAGCAGAATTTACTGCTTCAGTTTATTTTAAAGGAATTTGTATCCCTTCACCTTGGAAATTGGAAGCATAATTAAGAGGAAAACGGGAGAGCCTGTATGTTAGAGATTTGCTTCACCAAATGCTTAACTGCCACTGTAATCAGGCATTAACTGAACTTTATAACATGTTAGGGAGAAACAACCAACCCCACACCAAGCTCTGAGTCCCAATAAAGTATTCATGGCAAAATTAAACTCCCCCTCACAGAATTTTGCCTTCTCCTTCCTCATGAAGCAGTACTTCAAAGGGCTCCAAAAGCAAACATCATCTGATGAGAGAGCTGCAGCTTTCTGTGGCAGTTTCAGCATCGATACTGTCCAGTGCAAGTAACTGATAGCTTTAAAAAGCTTAATTGGGAAAGGACTTTTTTTTTGACATTCCTACTTGTGCTGGTGCATTACTGTAACGTTGTGCTTTGTCAGGTTTGGGAATGCGATGCTTCCCTCTACTGGCCGACACACAGAGAGGAAATTTCATTACCTGGTGAAACAAGCAACAAAAATAGGTTAAAAAGAGCAGCCTATGCTTAGGACTGACGTTAGAGGATCGTCTTCGCAGTCTCTTGCACAAAATGAATTGAATCACTTACCTGCATCACAAAACAATTTCATGTTGTAAAGTGACTAAAATTACATCGGGCAGTTTTGGGAAAGGGTAAGTACACAGATATTTAGAGCTAACTCGTGTCTACTAGTAACAATAAGGCAAAGTATTTGTAGGCCATTACAAAGAGTGTACAATGAAGTATATGAATTTTTCAAGGAAGACTCTTATTCAATGTAGAGCCCATAAACCATATAGCTTTTGACTAGCACGTAAAATGGATTTATCTTTCTGCTCAACTTCAAGAGTTTAAATGCTCCCTTTAATTTCAGGTGACAACTTGTGTATAAATCTCATCGTGTGAGTTGATGCAAAACCCCCGCAAGTTTTGTGGTCAGTTCCAGTATCTAAGATAAGAAGAAGCTTTTGACTGTAGTGTATTCTCTACTAAATGAGTTACCAGTGATGGTAATGTCCTAATTAACATCAGCATTCAAAGATGCTCAGTACAGTTTAGGATTGTGTTGTGTATGAGAGCTCCATGCTGTCAAAGCACTTGGGTATCACAGGGTGATCTTTCAAGTGATTAAGAGACTTCTATGTTTGCACCACAATTTCTTCTTTCCTCAAATGATGCTATTTTTGCCTCTTGTGTAATGTTGCCGATTCTTTGCCTTTGTAGCTAGAGATGAACAGCTTGCTGAGTGACCTTTTCTTCCTTTAAAAGTGTAAGTTCTTATGCTAAATTGGCCATAGCTACTGGGAGGCTTCTCAGGTTGGCTCCCCTGAGATCCATAGAGACTGAAGGTCTACAGTCAGGACTGTACATTTGTTCAAGTGGATCCGCTGTGCTCTCGTTGCGCAGCTGTTACCCTGTAGTAACAGGCAGAAGGTTGATTGCTCTGGTGTTGGGAGTGCACATTCAACAAGATAACATTGCTGGGAATTGCCAAGGAGATGAGTATGTCTGGTGGTGGGCTTCTGTCTATTTGAGTCTCCCTTGCATTTTTTTTTATCACTACAATTACAAAAATTTAATTCTTGGTACGTTGGCTTAGTTTTGTTTCATGTTCTGTGCTTTTTGGAGTGTAACCTGTGCTAATTAAATGATGTTTCCTCCTGAGGGCTCTCAGTTTTGGCAAGAAAGGTAGCAGCTGCACCATGCTGATGAGGAATGACAAAACCTGTGTAAAGAGTGGTGCTTCTGCTCAGTCAGATGGAATAGCTATAGCATTGGGGATTTTACAGTGTATAATTGTATAGCTAAAGTCCCACAAAGTAAGAATTTCTAGTGGAAGGCTGTCATTAGCAAATATGCACATTGCTGCCTCCTTGGAGTTAGCAGCCAGAAGTAGGCTGACACTTGAATTTCATTTCCAGTTGAGGTTTTGACCTTCAGAGGCTTTGTGCTCTAGGTTCCATGTCCATATAATAGAGTTTAAGTCACAGGAGTTTTGGGTATATAATTTTCATAGTACTTCACAATATCTTGGTGAAAGGAGGTACGTAGGTGTCATTTACACTAGATGAGTCTGAACTGCACTCTCAACAAAGTCTTTCAGTTAATATACAATAAAATCATAATTATATTCCTAGTATCCTTGGCAACAGATTATGGTCACAAAAGGTGATATTACAGTTCGGTATTAATTACTGATAAAGAGATCAAAAAGAAGGAAGAACAGAGTCGTTTGTGGGGTGTAAATAAACATGATGTAAGAAATATTAAATGCATTGCAGGGAATATATAGAGGCATGGTCTCTAAAGAAATGAAGAAATCACTTTCATAGAGCATGAAATTGAAGAGATTTTATGCTTGATGGTTCAAATACATACAAAGCAATGGTGTTTATTGGATATGGTTCATTAATTATATTAATTAATAACAATTACGGGGAATTGTGTCAAATTTTCTTTTTAAGAAAGGCAGCCCATGAGACACAAGGATTATTGGGTGATAAACTGATGGCAATTTGTTCTATCAGAACTTTTTACAGAGGAAGTACCTGATTATAAATCCTTGTGCTATAGATACTTTTCAAAATCTCTGCTGTGTTTCATGATAAATATTCCTTATAATTCTGAGCTTGAGCTTTCAAACCATGTAATAGGAATACAGGAAATGTATTCCCTTCCCTTATATACCTCCTCAGAAAAGGTTAATATTATAAGAAACTCTTCTTGTACCAGCATATCTTTTTAAATATCCCCTTCTCCATTTACTTGCTACGCAGTACTTTTAAATGCTATAGTTCTCACTAGCACGTACTGAGCTTACTTTCCTGTCCCCTTTTCTCCCTGCTCTCTTTGAAATAAGAACTGATAGAAGTAATAACCTTGGAAGGCAGAGTTCTTCTGTTTATTTTTGAAGAAATGATTCTGTCGCCATCTGGATGACAAATTCTATGCTTCAATTCCTAGCTATGGCATCAGTAAGGAAGATGGAAATGAGGAGACAGTTAGCAAGGTGTGTGAAGAATATTTGTAGAAATAAGATCTCTGAAATAGGACAATAATGAATAGAAGTAAAGGGTAATGCAGGCATGTGAATTCTAAATGCTTTCCAACCTGAAATAACACTGGCTTCTGGGAACATATTTTAACTGATTTTTGTATTACTTCGGAGGCAAAGAAGAATAAGGCATAATATGGCATTATTGGACACAGTTTGAGGTTGGAAATGGTGATGGTGTCTGCTTTGAAGTGACTTAATGTAAATTTTCCCCACATGCACAATTTTAAGTCTAAAATTGGGTGACAAGAGCGCTGCAATTTAGTATGTGATAATACATCTTGCCTCTGACAGATTGGGTTACTAAAGTTTATTAAAGTGCATTTGGTAGTAAATATCAAGACCTGGTTTTGCTTTCAGTTTAAATAAAGATCTTTATAGGAGAGGGAAGACATCAGAAGGGAAAATGATTCTGTGATTATTTATTGACTTATGGGTGGGCGGTTTGGAGCCAGGCTTTGTTCTGTGCATTTATATGGCTGCTTAATGATACAGTAGCAGCCTTACACTGTGACTGTTTTTTACAAGAAACGGTGAGAATTTAAAATGAACTGTATGAGGATATATTGCTAGTGCACACATGGATGTGCACGTGTGCATCTGTTACTCGATTGTCAAGTTGTCCTTTTTAATTGTCTGGAGCTCATGCAGTATTGTGGTGGTGGTTAACTACTTGTGCTCTGATGTTCAGCTACCACAAGGCTGCAAAATAATCAGGCTTCAAACTGTGTACTTAAAGTAAGTAGCTGAAGGTTTAGGAAACCAAGTGTTAGCAAAACCTATTCTGTGAATAAATGTTACAAGTAATTTAGATGATCTAATTATATTATAATTTATATTTCAGTTGGTGAACAGAACGTCCCATCTTGAGTTATCGCTATATTTTCTGCCAAATAGTGTAGATTAGATTTAGTTCCTTATTGCAAGACATATGTAATCCCTCTGTTTCCTCTCAGTCCCTGGAGGTGCAATGCTGCATTGCATACTCATTCTTGCTTGGTGTGATGAGGAATTGCTAAAGTACTTATCATAAGGGTAGGGATAGCTTTGCTTGTCGGAAGTTTAATAGTTTAATTTAGAAGCAATTGTCAGGAAGTCTTGCATCTGAAGTATCTGTTACACTTTTATGCTCTATCCATACAGGGATGCTTCCTGCACTCTGGTCCCGTGCCTGTTTAACTATTCTTGAGGATGCCCCTTTGGTTGAGATTAAAAGTGGATAAACGCTACTTCTCTCTGTGGCTGTACAAGATGGCACAAGTGTCTGTAAGGCCCAATTACACATAGTCCCTGTACTTTCTAAAATAATGCTGAACTTCTCTTTATAAATGTCCAGTAAAAAAGGAAGTGAAGGGACTATGTAAAAGGAAGTTTCCCTATGGCTAGAAATGAGCAATAGTAAACATAAGAACAAATTACTTCCAGTTGCAGAAATGTTGATTATTATTTCACCTCCTTAATGGTGAAGTGAGGGTTTTTTAACTAAAGTTCTTGTCAAATTAGCATAGCTATAACTAAGCATTAGATGTGTCTGTGAGGAACATGTCATCAAGAATGCCAAAACTGAGCTTGAAATGTGCAGGGGAAATTGTGCACTTTATTTGCATAAAAACTACATGGCCTTTTAAAATTTGGCTAGCAACACTTGAGTTATATCTGGAAATTATAATTATTAAAGGTGCTTCTGATCTATATATACAATTTTGGAGGCTTTCCTAAAATATTCATGAATTTGTTAGACAGTGGATTGTATCCTGGAAAAATACAAGGGGGGTTTTACGTGATTTGTATTGATAACTTAGTTCTAATGTCTACCAAAATTTTACAGCGTCAAGACTTTCCTTCCGCTTTGGAGTCTGGAAATCTTCTGATTGGTATGGACAAGCCCATCTTCAGTGTGAATATAGTCTGCTGAAGTTCTGCAGGATTGGGGTCTCATGGGTTTTCAGAGAAATGTTCAGAATTTGATACCAAAGAGCAGTGAGATTATGTGGAATTGCGATGGAGTTGTGTTCGGATTCTGTTCACAGGGAAGGGTCCAAAACTGGGAGTTGTATTTGTCAGTTCAGTTCTAGTAAGTGAATGAGTTGCTGCACAAGCTTGTTTGGTACTATGAGGTAATTTAATGATTTCTATTCTACCTGGGCAAATTATTCCTACAGTAACTTTCTTTTACTCTGTACTGATTTTAGTTCAGCTTACTGTAACGTGTCCTCAGTTACCTGCATTAAATAGCACTTGGTGAGTAATGTGGCAAATGAATGAAAACATCCACATCAATAACATATTGTATTTTTAAAAATCATTTTTGTTGAAGCAAGGAAAGCATCTGTTTGGACACAAAACATTGGCTACACTTAGCATGTGTGAAGAGAGAACAGAAGCAATGCTTAACGCTTTCATCTCCTCTTTAGAGGCATGATAGGAGCTGGATAGGAGGCATGATGGTGTAAAATTGTCTAACCCTTCCCTGATGAGCCTTGCTGAGATTCTCAGAAAGGGTAGGCACTGGAATAAGAATAACTGGAAAACTTAATCTTGGCTGAGAGTCTGTTACTCAGTCTGTACATTAGCATTAGATAGGAAAGGAAAATAAGAAATAACTTAGGTCTGTAGAACTGCAGAATTTTACTATAGATAGGCTGCAAGATTAAGGAGCTGTCTTGGCACGTTATGATTCAAAGACCAGGAGCCTTATCTGCCTTTCTATCCTAAGGAGTTTTTCTAGGAATTTCACACTTGAGATATCACACTGTAATTGGGTTAAATCACTGTATTTTGTCTCAATTTTCCTCAATACTTTGATTTTATCATTTTGTTCTATCATTATCCCTTTTCTGTCTCTTGGCTTGGCTCTAATTTCTTGAAGTAATTTGAGAAACATGTACCAATAGTGGTTGGGCGAGTGCTTTTGTACAAATGAGCACGCACAGCAGTGGATCCCAAAACTCCAATGCTAAAATCTCTGTGGTAGGTAATATCTAATACCAGGCTGAGCAGTATCACACTGAAGTCTCTAAGCTAATTGTATGACATCTGCAAGACATGTTTGTAACGTTTAGTGTGATGAAAACACAGTGGGCTGTAATATTATGCATTTGGGAAGAAACAGAGAAAGATGAATTCATCAGTTTATTGCTTAGATGTATTAGCTAAAGTAAAACCAAACCAAACAACCCCCCCCATCTTGACTTTTTCTAGTAGTGCTGTGATACTCATGGAACCTATTTTCATTAAGAGTAGAAGAGGGAAATAATTCACTCTGTTGCTGTGAAGTAGAAGGGTACTCAGGGACCGGTGGTGAACCAGCAATTCCATTGTGGAGGGCAGCTTTTATTATATTTCTTGTTATGGTTAGGAAATGTCTTTGTTCAAAAACTCATTTTATTGTGTGATGAGAGTTCAGCAAAGGTTCTTCAGTTCACTTAGCTTCTCATTTGGGCTAGAGAAATGTCTTGTAAGGTCTGTCTTCAAAATGTGGCCTTCTCTTTTTATTTTATTCAGGGAGATTTTGGTGTTTGCTTTGCTGAATCTTGTTAAAAAATGAGAGCATTACAGGTTACTTTGACTTGTCCCAGTCAAATATTCAGCAGTCCACAAATGCTGACTCCCATTAAGGGTAGTCTGAACTTCTGTGCTGTGGAGCTATTCAAGCGAGGGATTATTTGCTGCACAGTTGAAAATTCCTGCTAAAAACTTCAGTTTCTTTATTACTCTTTTTAAGAATAATTCATTGTCTAGAGCCCTTTCCTCCTCACAGGCAGGAAGGTAGATGTTTTATTTGAGGTAATTGTTCTGTTTGGGCACCTTTGGTGCCAGTCAGCCAGTCAGTTCTGCTTGTTTTCTGTAGCTTTGTTTTTCATCCCATCAGAATACATCGAAAGTGGAATCTTAATTTTTCTACTTCAGCAGTAAAGTGCAACATAGTTACTTCCCTTATGCAGTATGAAAACTAGATATCTATTTCCTAAAATCCTGTTTGGCTCTTCTGGGCTTCTTATGGCCTGGGCAGTGGAAGCAGCAATGAGACTGATCTCTGGATAGAACTTTTGAACTAACTAATGAGAATTTTGGGGTTGCCTGCAGTCATCAATACATGTGCCAGTTTAACTTTTGATCAGGTAAATATGCCCTTAACTCTTGAGGCTGGTAAATTAATTCCTCTCTTCTTTTTTGGCATAGCTTAATCTCTTTCCTTGTACCATCAAGCGACAGTCTCATATGTTATTAATCCCATTTAATGTTAAGCTGTGCATGAAGATCTGCTGGCTGCCAAAGTGCAAAATGATCTGAGTGTTGTATGTGGTTTGTGCAGTGATGCTTGGCACTCTCTAAGGAAAGGAGAGAAATGGTGGAAAAGTAACATTGATTTTAACTTAATACTTGATCTCTGCTAGCAGTTAGAGGGCAGGAAATTCTTAAAAGTAACATAGGAAAGTAGTTGTTAAACTGTTATGAGAGGACTTGCAGCGCGGGGCTCATCTTCTGAGAACAGGGGTTTTGCCTTGAGGAGATAATCAATAGTGGAACTTCTGTGTTAAAGCTACTAGTGGTTGCCTGTAATCTTTGAAAGAACTGCTGCTGTCTAACAAGGATGAAATCTTTTAGTTCACATTGTGTTGTGTGTATGCTCTAGGTCATGCCTGAGCTAGCTGAGGAGGAGAGAGAGGTTGTACCTTGTTTAAGATTAACAGAACAAAATTTGCCTGTCCTGGCAAGGAGACTATAGCAAGCTGGTGAGTAGAGAGTTCAGGTGTGGGGTGTGCCTGTCTGGAGTAGCACAGTGGGACACAGATCTAACAGGAGAGAGGGGTTAAAAAGCCCTATGTGGAGTCTTTCCACCGTTGGGGTTTTCTGGGCTGAAGGAAGCCCTGCTACTTCCCTAAAGAGAAGTGGAGTCTGTAATGCCGTGTGCTTTGATTTCTGTGCTCTAGAAATTCTAAGCTTCTCTTTATTTAGATTTTTCTTGTCCCAGTGCTTTCTAGTGTTCTATTTCTAATAAAATAACTGGAGTTGTTGTTTTCCCAGTGGTATGTACCTGGATTATGTTAAAGAAGTAGAAAAACTTCCTTGAGCAGGGAGGAAGAGGGAGGAATGGGAAGCGCTTTAATGAGAATACTGTATTAGTATTATTTGTGATAGTGAGAAAGTGAGGCAGTCTGTATGAGGAACACAAATAGCATAACTGTCTAACAGCTTCTGTTTTTGAAGCTATTAATAACATTCCAGTTCCTGTTTACTGTGTATTCTAAGCCAAGCAGCCTTTCTATGCACAGCATTCTAGTATTCTCTCTGAATGTTGACAGGGAGCTTAAAAGCATTGGGTAAGATGTACCTGCCTTGTGCCTTTTCCTGGGATTCTTGCAAGTCTGGCCTGTACTCTGCAGGGAGCTTAGCTGACTGCAGAAAAAGCTTAATGTGATATAGATGAGTGCCTGAACACCTTTCTACCTTCTAGGCCAATACTCTTGCATACGTACATCTGTTCCAATAACATGTTAACTGTAGCCAGCATGCCCATGCCTCTCAAGTGTTCTTGAGTCCACAAGTGAAAACTTGATTCATTCATAAACTAACTTCATTGACACATTGGTTGGAAGTGTTGCTTCTCTAGTGTCACTCTTCAGCTTCTGTCTAGAGCAAGGATTACTATATAAATGGGAGGATCTGGTTATTCTAGGTTTCCTTATTGTATGTGGAGAAGGTGAGTGAGATTTAGTAGACTCACCTTCTTAAAAGATTTCTAGTAAATTATAGATTTTCTTACTTATACCTGCTATGCCTTTTTGTCATCTGTTCTGGAAGCTGCACGTATTTTTGCTGTATGTATTTTTCCTGGGCTATTTTTTGTACATGTCTGTGTTATTTTATATACTTTCTTTAGTCTTTTTGAATTTTATCTACTACAATGAATTTACGATTCTATTATCAGAATATAGTATAGTCTCTTTCCTGGTTTTGAATCTAAAAGTGTATGGAAAAGAAAACTCCTAGATCTCTTTCAAAATATAAGTAACTGAACTTCCCAAGTTTATGAATCAGATAATTACAGACATGACTTTTGCCAGACCTTACTGCTTGTTTTTATTTCTGTAGTCTTAAAAGCTTCAAATAATCATTCTCAATGGACTGAAAAATAGTTTCCATGTAAGATAATAAATTTGGCAGCATAGTTTCAAAATCCTTTAACTGATCCTGCAAACAGATGTTTAGGCGAAATATTGCTCATCTAAAAGCAGATACTGCTAATGTATAATAACTTCATAAAATTGCTGGAAACTTGCTTTCGTATTGAGAGAATCAGTGTTAATAAGTTAGATCAGTCATTTTTATTTAGGCAATACATAAAAGCATATGTCTTCCTGCTTTACCAGCTGTCATAAAATTGTGGAGAAAAAGGTTGTTTCCAAGCTCTCCAAAGGGAATATTTCACAGAAGTATTTTGACCTTTATAGCTTACAAAACCAATTGACTTCCTTTGCCCATAAACTGTTTTTTGGCTGAGATTTGTTCTACAGCAAGGCTTTAGTTGTGAGGAAAAATACCAGCTCTGAAGACAGTAACTTCTAGTGCCTTCTAGTGGTTTTACTTATTACAGATTGCTCTTGTAAAAGAACCCAACTCATTTCTTCAACTGAGTCGCATCATTCCAAATTTAATGTGTCCCCCTCAATATTTCTTAATAGTCAACAATTATTAGCGCACTTCAATGATACTTGCATTGTAAGAAGCACAAGGCATGTTACACTAGTGACATAATTTCACATAATATATTTTTGTGGGTTTTAATCTTGAGGCCTTTGCCTGTTTCTATTCTTTTGAGCAGTGTATAGGCATTTCCTGCTGGATCAGCATATCCCAGTTTGAAAATGAATGGCCTTTTTTTTTCCTTTTTTATTCTTGGGGTAGTGTTTAAAAAAATCCCCCAAACCATCCAACCATCCCACCAACTGAAAACCAAAAACCAGCCCTGCCTGAAGTGTTGCCACTGAGGAGCAAAGTAAAGCAGTGTGACAGTTTGACCATTGAACTGAATGTTAGGATAGTTTAAAAATCATCAGCTGACAAAGGAAAGTAAACTGATAGTAATTTTGAACTTGGTTTGCCATTAGACACCAGCCAAAGAGCAACTTATGTAAGTCTACAATCTTCATATTTCAAGGTGTAGGGAGTTTGAGTGTTTTGCATTAATTAAACAGACCTGATTTTTGGAACTCCTCAGTAGATTTCTCATTGTAACAAGTATTGAAAAATATTATTGTGCTTTTCCCTTCTGCTGTATCTGCCACTTCTCAGCAGAAAATATTAATATCTCTGCAAATAGATGTATCTTTTACTGGATACTGACTTTATCCTACATAAGAGGATATATATTGTCAGTATATTCTCCTGATGACTCTTCTGTAGTTCATCTTCATGTTGAGTTATTAGAAATCAAAACCTGTCACTGTTATAATTTCTATTGCTTCCCAACTTTGTGTAACCTTCTATGAGGTCTTTTGTTTCTCATCAAGCACTGAAACTCACACTGGGAAGTGTGAGGAAGTTGTTTTCTATTAGCATGGCATAGGAGAAATGGCATAATAAATTATACCCTCAGAAAATTAAAACATCACAGAAAACTCTCATTTTCAGTAAGTCCTGGAAGAGTTCTTGTGAAGAAAAACATTGCTTTTCTCTCAGATTCACATTATTTTCTAGAAGTATCAGAATTACATATTCAAAGATCTTGGTATTATTTGCTATGCACTGATATTAAAGATGAAATGGCAGCAGGGTGGTGTCAGCTTCTGTGTGTAAACTTCTCTGGAGGTTATGTAAAAGGCAGTTTCTGGGATGGTGTTTTGGAGGCACAGGTGGAGAGCTGTGAAGGCTGCTACAGCTGTAGGAAGATAGGGTAAAGGTGCTCTTTATGAGATAGTGAATATTTGCAAAAATCAATCTTTAAGTAAGCAGGAAAGTTACGTCATAAGATCTAGCTTTTACCTGGGTAGCCTTGTAAAGATGCTGAAGAAAGGAAACTATTAACTGGTGAGGTGTGACACAAATTGAGGTATAGTAGTCTTACTGAAGGGATAAGCGCATACAAGGATGGCAGCAGTGCTCAAGGCCACTGTAATATAGAGGCAGGAAAATCTTGAATCAGCAAATTAAGATCAAGTTTCTGAAGATGATGATCCATGGGGAAGGTATACTGTGCTCAGTGTGAAGAACTAGTGCCTGTGGGCCCTTTAATCTCTGTCATTAAACTTAAAAGGAAACAAAACAATTGCTCTCTGTGCTGTCCAAGGTAAGTGCCATGTAGAGGCACGAGTTATGAGAGGCATTACAAGTGGTCCAGCTACTCTACTACTAGCATGAGAGTGATGCTTCAAGCTAGAGGAGGAAAAGCAAGTCCCAGTGGAGTCAGAAGTCTTGTGATGAAGCCTGGCTGCTGGCTGTACTAATAGCTTCAAAGTGTGAAGCTATTGGATTTCAAAGTGATGGCACTGGTGTATTCTTAAATTAGTCGGGTGCTAACCATATAATAGTTTACATACCTATTCCTACTGCACGAAGTTTGTTCTGGGTTCAGCAGTAGCAGTCATTTTTCTCCTTCTTAGTAGCTGGTGCGGCGTTGTGTTTTGACTTTCAGCCTGGGAACAGTGCTGATAACACTGATGGTTTTAGTTGCTGCTCAGAAATGTTTACTCTGACCAAGGACTTTCTGAGTCTCATGCTCTGCCAGGGAGGAGGGGAAGCTGGGAGGAAGCAGAGACAGGACACCTGACCCAAACTAACCAAAGAGGTATTCCATACCACAGCATGTCTTGTCCACTATATAAACTAGGGGCAGTTACCCGGAAGGGTTAGATCACTGCTAGAGTCGGGTTAAGTATCGGTTGACAGATGGTGAGTGATTGTATTTCTCTTCCCTTGTTATTTCCCTTATCATTATTATTATTATTGGCGGTAGCAGCAGTGGTTTGCGTTATACCTTAGTTACTGGACTGCTCTTATCTCAGACTGTGGGAGTTACATTCTTTCGATTCTCCTCCCCATCCCTCTGGGAGCCAGGGGAGGAAGGGGGGGAAGTGAGTGAGCGGCTGTGTGCTTCTGAGTTACCAGCTGGGCTTAAATCATGACACGGAATTTTTAATTCAGAACAATATCTTAATTTTCAGTGGTATGTGATCTATAGTAGCCTTAGGGGTGTTTAATACTTGTTTGGGCCCAGCTGAATTTAAAACTGGGGTTTTTTCATTCTAGTTTAGTATTTGCAATTCTTGTCCTTATTTCTGTAATAAAATTGCAAATGCTTTTCATGTTCTTAATGTAGTAGTTACCTGAGAAAGAACAACACATAACTGAGATTTAGTGTTTGCCATGTAATTTCAGTGTTCACCTTAATTCAGTTTGATTCTAGACTTCTGTTGTGAAAGATAGGGTAGGTTCCTTGTAAGTGCTCTTTCTCATTGACATCTCTCATTTCTTCAGACGCACTCCTTTAAATCTCTGAAGAAAACTAAGGTATAGGTTGAAACCTTTCCTTCATAAAAATGCTCAGCTACCTGACAATAATCAATATAAAGCACAAATTGGAGGTAGGATTAAACTAACCAGGAAGTTAGTATAGAAAATAAGCTTTCAAGGACTAAAATCATTATTGACTAGAAAGTCTTCAGGGACATTATTTGAGAGTTGCCAAGGAAACATAACCTTCCCAGTGATAGTATGCATTGCACATAATAAGTAACTGGAGTATTTCTGACAATGACTGATTCACTTCAGCATATTTATTCTTCAGCCTCTACAAAAATTACAGATGTCTGCATCCAGCTAGATCAGTATCCACTACGTATACTGAACTCTATGTATTCCATATTTGATGTTGCAAGTAGAATCAAAACAAAGTCAGGGTATCATTTTTTTCTAATGGGAAAATTGTCATTTTGTGGAACAGGCAGTGAGTGTGTTTCTGGCTGGTCGTTCTTGATTAACCCAAATGGATCCTCTACCTGAATAAGAGACCTGAGGCTTTGAAATGGTTAAGTGAGGTCTAAAAGAAGCACCAATGATGCCTGTAATGGTGGCAGCATCAGAAAGACAGGCCTTTCCAGCTCTACTTTTTTCTTTAGTGCTGTAAATGATTCAGGGTGACCTAATCTGCACAGAACTTTGTCAGGCAAGAATTATGTTTTAGACCTAAAGTAGTATTAGAAGCTTTTTTATATGTAGTCACAACATACTGTAATGTTCTCTGATGAGGCTAATGTTGGGACTGTGAACCACTTGGAGCATGGTTACAGTGGAGGAATAATCCTTTCTTTGAAAACTCAGATTTCACAGAGAAGATGCTGTAAAAGCAGTTAAAGATATAAATGCTCACAGTGCTATCATGTGTGTAATGCAGTGTTTGGTAAACTGTGGGAGTGGAGCATCTGCACAGGTCTTGGGAGCTATGAGGGTGATCCCTTGCTACTACTTTCCAGGTAGGAAATACACCCTTGCTTACCCTACTGAGAAAGTGCCATCAAGATACATATAGTATAGTGCTATAAGGTGCTATAGAGGTCATTTTTCTGCAGCCTGAATTCCATGAATTCAAGTAAATAGAAGATACGTAAATTGAAGTTTCCCTGGGAAACATTAAAAAGACTGAATAATGGTTATTTCTTGCCAAATAGGTATTTGCACAGATTTCACCTTGTCTGCAGAATTGATTTTTCTCCATTAAGCAGATTGTTTTATAATTTAGCAGTACATAATCCTTTCTTCGTTTTGATGTTGGCATTTGGATGATTTTTAAATGGGTCTTACTAAGAAATGAAAGCCAATGACTTAATTGAACCGGGGCTGAAATAATCCCAAAAGATGCCTTTTTACATTGTACATTAATGCATGTTGTTGTCATTATCTTATATAAATGACTGGGGTTTTTTTTTGCCCTGCTTTCTAGGCTCATCTCTGTTTTATTGAACAAATCATAGTGAAAATCCAGTGAAGACCTCCCTGTCCTGTAATCTGCATGAAATATGCCTGTATCCGTTATCCAAGCACAATCTGAAAATTGATCACAGCTCTTGCTCACTGCCATGTTACTGTGATATTTGGCAGCAAGAATGCCATTTCTAAGTCAGAGAATGAAGTGACTGAGAATGTCTTGAATTAAAAACGATCCTCATCTTATTGAGGAGGAGTCATGAAGAGATTGAAATCATGTACAGCCTTTCCTGAGGCATGCAATCTAGCTGGAACTAAATTATTTGGAGAAACCATAATTTTGGCTGAAGTTACAAAATGCAAGTTGTGTAACTTTAGTCAAGCATCTATGCGGTTCTTGATGTTGTATTTTTACTGGCATGTGAGATAGAAAATGGGATGTCTAACTTGGGATTTATGAAGATGTTTCATGCTAATTGTGCATTGACCTAGTGCTAATGGCATGGACATCACTATCTTGGTGATGTTTAAAAACATGATAGCTATACAGTTAAATGAGTACGCAATCGGTCCTTGAATAAATGTCATTACTTCCCTAACACAAGCATCTTAATTTATCTTTGTGTGGAGTAAACAGGAAGTTGAGACTTTTGTTTTATGTTAGTCATATTCAGAGGACTCTTCAGTACATGCAGTTGGGTGTGGAGGGAAAAGACAAGCCTGTTACTGTATGGGGAGCTGAAGCCTGTCCTCTCTTTCGACATTTTTATGAAATAGCTAATGAACAAATATAAAGAGTCAAACTACAACAGTATTGTTCAAATCATAATATTATGAAAGGCATTTTTTTACAGCTCAAATTCAGAGCTATTTTTCATCATAAGCTTGTAATGAAGTTTTAGACTAAACTGAAGAGGTTCACTTAAAAAACAAAACCCCAAACAACTGAAAGTAAAATTTAAGTTTTGTTGCTGGCTTTTGCAGAGACACAAACCTGGTTCTATTTGATATTAGTGGTGTAGAATCATAGAATAGTTAGGGTTGGAAAGGACCTTTAAGATCATCAAGTTCCAACCCCCCTGCCATGGGCAGGGACAAAGTATTAGTTCATCTTCAACCTTAGAGCTAGGGACAAAGTGAACCTTGGAGCTAAGGGCAGAATGAGCTGTAGGCCAACTGGTTTGCAACAGAGATTTGTCTAATGCTTTGTTTTCTTCCCTGATCCTCTCTCAGCAGCCCAGACTTTCCCTTGTCTTCCAATGAGATGATGCTAACATGGAAGAGTAATGACAGGGATTTCTTTTCTCTTGTAGCCACATGATTTGCTGTTAGGGGAGCTAATAAGAATATATAGCAGAAAAGAAGAAAAAACAATGGTACCTAGTGGTCTGGCTCTCTGAAACTATGTGTAAGTAGTTTATTTGGTAACTAGAAAACTTTGGTCTGTGAGATCATTAATGAAATGTTCTCTTGATAAGATTTGTATCTTATTAATTAAACTGTAAGAACTTTCAAAAACATGCCAAAAATCTGTGATGGATAAACAACAAACTGAACTCCAAGCAGTTTGGGAAAAGCTCTTCATAGAATTTTATGTGTGTGTGTGTTGCTTTTATAATGGAGCCGGTTTAACACCTCATTTTTCATGTTCACTCGGTATTATATTTAGTTACAGTTTCTGAATGTGTGCATAGACATTTTCAAGGAGAGCACTAGAGACCAGAATCCAATTTTGGTATGCCAGACAGGATTTTTTTGTTGTTTTCTAGCAGCGCATCTCACTTCTCCTTTTCTTTTCTGTAATTTTCCCTTTGGATTCCTTAGAATTTCCTGCTCATGTTACATTAAGTGTATTGCATGGCAAACAGTGCTAAATATCCTGCTCTCAGGAAGAAATTTTACGATTAAACTCCTGTTATCATTGCATATAAATCTTTTCGCAGGATTATTCTGCTTCATACCACTGAAGGAAAAGTTAAAGTTGTGTTTGGTTTCTCCGTTGTTACCACTGTTGGTTGAGTGGGTTTGGTTTAGTTTTCTCCCCGTTACTGGCAAGCTTGTGGAACTGAGGTGAACATTCACAACAATGACCTACCAAACAGATTGCTCAGAGCTGAGGTGTTTGACAAGGTAAGCTTAGGTAGTGGTAATTCAGTCAGACACATACTGAAACGTAATAGAGAAATGTGGGAAATTAACCCCCATATCAAATAATGTTAAAATCAGGTAGTTTTAATGTGTGGATCATATGTTAAAAAAACACCTATAACAAACTTAAATGGCTTTTTTTTTTTTTTTTACTATTAAAAAATGGGAACTGAACTTTTGATATCACAAATACAGTTACCTGTGACCTTGGCAGTGGAGGGAAGAGGAATGGCAAGACAAAAGGTCACTGAAGCCAGCTATATGCACAGTTACGTACATGAAGTTTCTCTGGGGGATAAACAACTGTGCAGAAATTCTTCAAGCGGATTTATTTAGTTATTTCATCCTTATCACTTCTGCAGCTTAGCTTTGGGTCTGCTTCTGCTGCAAGCAAGTCGTGTCTTTTTTTCCAGTCTCTTGCTTTTCTTTCCCAGACCGCAAAGAGCCTATTCAGCTAAGAGAAGCAAATGCAAAGAAAGGAGTGGGAAGGAGAAAAAACAGCAGTCGGGGAGCCTGCAGCATATGAGCAGTCTCCTCCTTCAACAGTGTTCTCCTTGAGCTTGTAGATAACAAGCTGCAAAGAAAGGACAACAGGAACGGGCAGCTGTCAGTTTTACTGTTTAGCCACAGTCTTTTTAACAGAAGACAGAAAACAGTACGTCAGGAGTAAACTGAAAACAACTAGCTACGCCATCTGTTATGGTGGGAGTAACCATATGGAATAAAGTTCAAAGGGTGTTACATTATGGCTGTTAACTCTTTGACTACGTTTCTGTTATACTCAAACAAGTAACTGAGGTAGCTACTGATTATCAGGGACTAACTCTGTGGAATAGGATAGATCTCATCAATAGTGTCAGAAATAATTTACTATAGTACATGATACTGAGGGTGAAGCTTTGCTGGGGCCAGTGGTAATGAGGAGTGGCAAGGGGGAAATAAAGGTGTTTTCTAGGGATAGCTGGCAGGTACTGCAGCAGTGCTCCACTTCACCAGCAGATACGGCTTCAGAATACCGAGTATGTGCTAACTAAAACTAAGAGGAGAGGAAGTACGTAGTGACTTTCTGAACTAGTAGGTTTGAATATGTGGAATAAACTAAAGGCAAGATGGTAACACAATGAATGTTATGCTTTTTAATTCTTTACTGCATGCTTTGCTCCCTTCTCCAGTGTAGCTTCATCTCCCTAACTGAAGGCAATATGCTTTGATTTTTAAGGTAACTTCCTAGTTTGGCTGTTACTACACTAAAGTTTCTTCAAACTGATAATTTCTTTTTGACAGGGATTAGAGTATGGTGTTGCAGTCCCTTACTTGCATACCATTGTTGTGGAGGAACTTAAACAGTTTTGAAAGAGGTAAAAATAAAGCATTTTGTTTTAGCAAGATCTTACTGTAGCATCTTGTGCATTTCCAACCATTCTACTACATTATTGGATGCTGTTCACATCCAATGTGAATAGCAGATAGATTTATTACACTTATTATTAAGTCTCTGAATTGCTAATAAATAGAAACATTTGTATTATTACATGTTGATAGGTTCTGCAATGGAAGTGGTAATATGTCCATATTTCATGTGGTGCTGAGCCTCCGACACATTAACAGTTCTTCCAGTAAGAAAATGTAGCTTTTTAAAAATCATTATTTTATTTGATACCAGGGAGCAGTCTTATGTCAGGTTCCTAATATCTATACTCTCTGGTAAATGACCTTGTTCTGCATATAGTGCTTACAGTTAATCTGGGCATACACTGATAAGGATCTAAAGCTAGTCAGATGGCCTTGTAGCTCAGATTGTAATCATATTACTGGCTGGCTGTTTTGGTTACTCATGCAGTGATCCCAAGGCACTCCAGCAATTGATGCATAATTGTATTAACAGACTGCCTAATACTCTGAGGAGTCGGTTCAGTGCCATTCTCTTCTAGGTGGCAACTGAAACACTTTTGTGCTAATGACATTACTACTTTGAATCCTTGTATAATAAAAGTGGGACCCCCCTGACTGTAGGAAAACTGAAAACAGTTTTTGGTGTGTCTTAGAGTTTCCAAACAATATAGTTAGTCGAGTTCCATGGATGTTAAGACTGATGTTTTCTTATTAACAGTTAATAAAAGGGCAATGATGGCTGGGTTGGTGGGAGCATGTGTGGCTCTTTGTGAAGCATCAGAAATAATTGTAAATATTTTATATAGTGTAGCCAAGAGAATATTTGCAATAAAGACTTAAAAATATAATCAAAAGCTTTCTCAGTGAAGTTTAAAATGTTACGCAATTATGTGTCAGAAAGGTTCCCCCATCAGGAAAGGGACAGGACTAAATGATTCCCCCCAGGGTACCTTCCAGATCTGTGGTGTTAGACTTAAACTGATCTCTGTTGGGTGGTAGCTACTGAAGTAGCTACTTAATTTTTCCCCATCTCTGGCATAAAAGATAATCTACACTACCAAAGCGAGATGGCAAAGACATTATGACATAGTTACTTCATGTTTCTTATGCTTATAAACACAGTTTCTAAATTGCATTGAGGAAATCTACTTTCAATCAGAATCAGTTAATATTTGTGGTGTTATGATACAGTTGTTATTTAGCTGAGTAAACGTCATCTGAGAGTTATTCCGTATTGAACTGTAATAAATCCAACTTAGAGTTTCATTCTTAAAGGTTAATCTATGTTAGTTTTATAAATTAAGTTAGACAAGGACTTAGCTTCTCTTGATTGACCCAAATTAGAAAGAAGATGAAAAGAGCTTAAGGCCATCAGTGTAGGGATGTGAGAAATTTCATGGCTTCAGCTGAGAAAACTTGATTTGCAGAATCCAAGATGTGACAGCTATGTTTTAAGATATTTCCTATCCCCTCCTTACCCCCAACAATGACTTTTCAGTGGGGATGTGGGAATGTAATGCAGCTGGTGTGCGGAACCCCATAGTGAGAAGTTCCTCATATGCTTAGTTGTTACTCAAAGCTGTCACCATCTCGTGACAAAGACAGGTATTCCACCTTTCATCATTCCCAGTTGTTTCCATAATTCTAATGTTTTGAAATAGCAGGTGTATAAACTAGAAAATGCCACTGTGTTTTTGCTCTGGTTTTGGTTTTATTTCCTGTCAGGTGGCTGCCAAGGTCTAACTAATGGGGTTTTCTTTCTAATATACTGGCTCTTTATTTGTGCTTGTACAAATTTGTGATTCATTTGGTTACATATATTTACTTCTAACATTAGGTATCAAAAAAGCTTTAAAGAGCAAGTTTAGGGAATGAATCCCTTTAGTGTGTTGGGGTTTCGCTTATTGGAAAGGATTTGGCTTCAAAATAGAAGTGTGATAAGAAAATTAGGATAGATTCTGATGAAATGTTGCCTGCAGGCACAAGTCTTGCCCATAACTGTCCAAGCCATAATTTTTATTGTTAGGTATTTTGAGGTTGTTTGGAGCAAGCTAATGGAAATAAGCATAAATCCAAAAGGTTTAGAGGCAGTAGTAAATCCAGTAAGTGACACCATGAGCATGACAACAACTAGTTCTGGTATATAATAAAGAGGCCATCATTGTACTTGTGGGTTTCTTAGTTCCCCTGGATTGCAAATTTGTCACTGGATGCAAGTTAAAATATTCATACTTGTATGGCAGAACAGTGGATCGAACTGCAGAATATGATCTACTTAACTCAGTTTCAGCATCCACGTTGTCATGGTAGCATTTTGTGTATGTAGGAGTTAGATGAATGCTGCAAAATACATGTTTTGAGTACGTGGGATGGAATTTCTTTTTGATCACAAAGGTAGTTTGTGAGCAGGAGAATAGCTGAATGCTGCGGACAGTTCTTGAGCTGTGAGAAACCCACTTGTAATTCACCTGAATGCTTTTGACATTGGACTTCCTTAGATGGGTTTGAGTTGCAAATTTTTAGGATTTCTTTTGGGTTTTGGGGGATTTGTGGGTTTGTTTTAATCACTATAGAACAACAGGAATTTCCTTTGTTCAATATAGAACAGAACTGATTTGGTGAAATATCTTTTGTTTCAGGATCATAGTTTCAAATTACAACTTATTCCTTCTTTTCACCAGTTTGTGTAATAAGGTTGATGCGTATAAAGTAAAAAACATTTGTTGTTGCTAAATCCAGAGTTATAATCTGGTTCCCATACTTGGCACTAGCTAGCCAGTCAGTTACAGCATTTATCAACCCTAACTGTTTAATTCTGTATTTGTGGCTAGTGATGCTGGACTTCAATTTCTGCATTTCCAGCAAAAGTTTCTTGATGTTTTGGTCATCTTCTTCATAAAAATGTTCAAAATTACAGTTAAAAGCTGCGTTCAAAGGTTTGTATTGAATCATTTTGTGTAATATTTATTTTCCTACATTAATCCCTGCTCAGAACAGTTGTCTGTTGATAACTGCCTTTAGTAAGACTTGGGTTTGGCAGCCTGTTGCTTTTCTGTACAAATTAGCGATGTTTAGCAATAAGCTTCTTATTATAGTTACTAAAGCATTGGACAAACTGGCTGTATAAAGTCCTAATGATTAAGCATTTTTGTGTTTCTCAATACGATGACCATTTCAGGCTAGAAGCAATTTTCTATGAACTGTATGGTGGAATAGATTTGCTGTTGAGTTTCTAATAGGCATCAAGAGCTACCAGGAAAAACTTCTTTGGTTTAACATAATGGCACATTCTGTTATTAATTTATTCTTGTCAGTTAAAGTCCTTGACATTTGTCTAATGTGGAAAGGTGATCTGTACATGCTCGACATGTTGGTCAGTAGTACTAGAACTCAGATTTGGAAAATGCAGTTCATATTTGCAGCGTTCATGTTGTAGTGGTTTTACTTCCAGTCTTGTTATTTCCCAGTTTAAGGACTTTGTAGTGCGCCTTCTGTTACTCCAGGTATAGATGTGTTTACATACACCCCTGCCTCTGAAAAGTTGCTTTATAATGTAACTCCTGTTATATTTGACTTACTGAGAATGTCAGAAGTGTCAAACAAGCAAGTGTTTAAATATGAGGTAAAGCTGAAAAGACTGATAACTGCAAAATAGAGAACTGAGATAATACTGAATCTTAAATTTCTATGAACTTGGGCTGTGTTTTTTCAGTTACGTAGTGGAACTAGGTCTCTGTGTTGTAGAGGGTGGCAGGTTTTTTTTAGGGAGTAATGGAATGGCACAGATTACAAGGGGAGAAAAATAGCTTTTCAGGGTGAGTACTGTGTGGAAATTTCCTGTTATCTACTTGTTATTTTGACAATACCACATGCTGGGGGCTGTGCCATAGCTAAATTTTTTCCTTAAATAGCATGTTTTGTGGCTGTAAGTGGAAACAATAAATGTTGATTGCTCAGCAGTGATACTTATCTAAGTTTAGCCAGCTGATGTTGCAAGTCCCATAATTCAAACAATGCAATGAGCCATTTTGTTAATCACTCATTCTGTGACAAAATCTACTGAAATGAGTTTCTTGTTAAACAGCCTGCACTCTCTTGAGCAGGGAAAGCTGAGCTTGAGTTTACCACATGAATGGTAAACTTGGATGAAACCCCAAATTGTATTTCTGCCTGTTGAGAACTGTAAGTTCTCCTGAGCTATATGGCAGATGTTTGTGTTATGCAAATAAAGGATTGAGCTCAGATGAGAAAGAACCTGAAGCTCTGGTCACAGTGAATGACATCAGTACGCAACTTCTCTGTTTAGATAGAGTTTTGAATAATTTTTTCAGCATCTAGCATGCATGAACAGTCAGGTGATGTGTTTGTTAGGATACAAAAAGCCTTGGTAAACAAGAAAAGCACAGGCCTTCAGTTAAGCAGTTTCTAGTTGATGTTAACCAGCAAGAAAAAGAAATCTGGTCATCTACTTTATTTCAAGTCCAAGCCCAAATATGTTTGCCAATATTTAAGTTGATCTGGGTGAAGGATGACGAACACGAGTTGTATTAAGGAAAATTCCAATAGGGTGCCAAGAAAAGGAATTCTGCAGTATGGGTCATCAATACTGGAACAGGTACCCAGGATGTGAAATCTTTATCTTAGGCAATACTCAGAGCTTGGCTGACGTGTTGCTGAGTGACCTGCTTCAAAAATGAAGTTAGCCAAGTTTTGAGCCCTGGTGTAGAGAGGAATGGGAATTAGCAGGATGATTCTGAGGTCACCTTCCCAAATAAACCATTCTGTGATTTTTGTAGGGACATGCAAAAAATGCCTTAATGGTGTCTGGATCTCCTTTTTTCCAAAGCTACTGCCTTTTCTGCGTTAGAGGCATAATTTAATTTATGGTCTTAAAAGGCCAATATAGTTTCTAAAGATAGTATGCAACTACATTGAATAGTAGCTATTTTGAATATAGATGTGCTAAGCTTATGATTTAAATATTTTTTGAGAAAAGATGGAATTGACTAGGTATTTTCTTTCATCTCTAAAGCAACTTTGATTCATATTTAATGGTAGATTCCTCATAGAATCATAGAATGGTTTGGGTTTGAACTTGCTGGGCACCCTCCTTGTCACCCTAAGGATTTTGAACTCCACCATTTCGTGGTCACGGCAGCCAAGGCTGCCCTCGAACTTCACATTCCTCATGAGCCCCTCCTTGTCGATGAGAACAAGGTCCAGCATACCACCTCTTCTCGTTGGCTTCTGTATCTCTTGGAGAAGGAAGTTGCCATCAATGCATTCCAGGAACCTGCTGGATTGCTTATGCCCTGCTGTATTCTTCCCCCAACAGACATCTGTGGGGTTGAAGTCCCCCATGAGGACCAGGGCTTGTAAACATGAGGCTTCTTCTGTCTGTCTACAGAGGCCCTCATCCACTCAGTCTTCCACAATGCTGATTTTCTTTAATGCTTTCATGTTAATTCTTTACTGATGTGTGTGTGTGTATATATATATATATAGATAGATAGATAGATATGGAAGTTGTTTTTCTTAGAAAATAACTCTGAAAGCAGAAGCAGCATTGACTTATTGTGGTCATGCTTGTAACTTTGATTCATATGCAATATTAGATATTTCCTATATAATATTTACAATCACATTAAAGACCTGAAGATGAGTGCAGAAGCAGTAGTGAAAACCCAAAAATGGGATCACTGATAGAGTGAAACTACTGAGCAGGAATGCACAATTCTGGATTATGTATAACGTGATTCATGTGGTCTTTGAAATTCTGAACAGCTGATGAAGCTAACAGATGATATATACTGATGTTGAAGTTGTGCAAAGAATTAATGTGTTCTCTGTAGGAAGTAGCGTAACCTGGAAGTAGTAAAAAATGCTGAGGCAATTTTATTATGGAGCTTTTTTGTTTGGTGTTTTTTTTAAGAGCTGTTTCTTCTTAGTGCAACTACCAAACACGTGATTCCATGCAGTTCAGAGTGATTTTGTACATATCTCTTTGTAGTCAAAATCTGGGTAAGCAACAATCTGTAACTGCTACTCAGGAGACTCTAAAGGGGAAAAGAGGGAGAACTGCATCAAGATGCATGCTGCCTGGGAAAAAACAGTCTGATTTGAGGATGGACCAAGATAAGATTACCTTTAGTCCTTTGACTGCCTCTTAGTACTTATGTCCTTTACACACATTGCAAAATTGGGCCTTTGGCACTTGTGACTGCTTCAGTCTGCACTTGGTACAATATTTTAGTTCTTTGGATCTTGTTACAGAGCAAGTAAGGTGTTGATTCCAAATGCAGTGGCAGAGGGGATGCAAAAACTTGCTTTCTTCTGCTTTCAGCACAACTGAGTTTTTAGTACCTTGACTATACCTATCTAGTTTTTACTGTAAGTATGTGTGACTGAATGTCAAGTGGTTGAACTGAGCTGCCCATCCAAGCATTTCTGACTACAGTCAGTATGTATAGTCCGTATGGCTAGTAATTTTGCTCCGTAGCAAAAGTGAAAAGTTCAGTTAAATTTTCGTATCTCGGACAGAGCCAAATTAGCACTTTTGGAGTGAGTGAGAAGCATTTTAAGAAGTGGGAAAATTGGTGAGATAATTATGCGATGTCCAGATTATATAGACACAAACTCTAGTAATTCGACTGTTAAAAGGCCGTCTTATATGCATACTACTTAGTGTTTCTATGTAGTTACATAAAAGAATTTCTTCTAAGTTGTCATTTTATAAAATGGCATTGTTATTCCAACTTTTAAAGAGCTAACAGCAATTTAAAGGAATTTTGTAGTTATCTGCCTGGTGGTCATTTAGGGAAAATGACAGGATGGGAAAAGGAAATCACAGAATGGAGTGCAAAGTAATACTGGTTACTAAGAGCTCACAAAATAAATCCTGAAGAGTTTTAGCCATCCAGTTACTGATGGAATTTTTCCAGACATTGTTGAAAAATAACAAATCAGTTAATACCTTTTATGTTATTATCATTGTCCTGGTTTTTACTGGGATAGAGCCAGGGTTTTTTTCCTACTAGTTGGTACAGTGCTGTATTGTGGGCTTAGGATGAGAGTAATGTTGATAATACTGCGCTGTTTTAATTATTGCTGAGCAGTGCTTGCACTAATTCAAGGACATCTCAGCTTTTCATTCCACCCCACCTTTGAGGAGGCTGAGGGTACAGTAAGCTGGGAGGAGACTCAGCCAGGACAGGTCACCCCAACTGATCCAAGGGCTATTGCAGACCATATGACTTATGCTTAGTGTATAAACTAGGGGGAAAGCTGGCTGGGGCTGTTCCTTGGGAGCTGGTTGGGCAGCATTTGGCAGGTGGTGAGCAGTTGCATTGTGCTTTGCTTGTTTTGTATATTCTAATTCTATTATTATTATTATCCCTTCTGTTTCTGTCCTGTTAGACTGTAGTTCAACCCATGAATTTTTCTCTTTTCCCCGAGTTCTCCCCCCGTCCCTGTGAGAAGGGCAGTGAGTGTGTGGCTGTGTGGTGGTTAGCTACTGCTGGGTTAAACCACACCAGTCCTTTTTAGCACCCAACGTGGGGTAGGAAGGGTTGAGATAAAGGCAGACCTGACTGGAGCATGTTAAACCAAACTTGTTATACACTTGCATTGCATTAGTTTTTAATAGTCGGAGGTCACAATGTTGATGTATTTTCCTCTCAGAGTTGTAGAATGCGTTCAGAGTTGGGTTGTGTAACACTCTCAGTATGTGTTCCCTGTTGTACTGTTTATCATCTCTGCGGGGTGGGTTAAGGTTATAACTTTGCTGTGCTTTGCAGCACTGCCTTATGAGATGACAGAATTGGCCGTGAGACTAAGCTGGCATTTGTACTCGGCATTGCCGTTATCTCCGTACTTCGGGAGCCATCTATCGCCAACTCTTAATAATTACACCTTTTATCTTTTAAAGACCAGATCTATGGGGCAGATGTCTTCCTTCCCCAGGCTAATTACAATAGCTCTTGAGAACCCCGAATAACCTCGGGATGTTCAAACACAGCATTCCACTATTGTTATGTCTCCTGAATGGGTTTCAAGTCTTCATTAGGGCTGAACTACTGCTACACAGATCTGCCCTCAGACTGAAGAGCTGTAAGAGGCAGGGTGTGGGGGATAGCGTGAGCAAGGCTTAGGACAGTGGTCACCTCGAGCATGTTGGGATTTCACCCAAAATGAGCTGTTTAGTGTTTACCTACCTGCTGGGTTAACCATGACAGTGATAAAATAATTTGCTTCTTTACAGTAGGTGCACAGTGTGATTTGTCAAAGTTGCAAGTTCTTAAAAATTAGTTCTTTTTCATTTCCAAACTTTGGTGGGTATTAAAGAAGGTGGAAGCTGTTATTCTGCACAGTATGAACCTCTTGGAAATGCAGGCAAAGTGGAACAATTCAGGGCTGGCTAGGCTGGCTGCAAACCCCGGTGTAGGTGGTAACCGAATGTTGCTTCTTGTACCTCCTGCTGTGGTGGTTTGGGTTGTTTTTTTTTCCCTTTATTTGTGTACCCCCACCCCCTCTGCTTCCAATGTATATGCAGACTAAGGTGAAATAAGTATCTGGGGGTTCAGTCTCTGAGAATGACTTGTGTTAAATAAAAAGACGCAGTAATGTTTGCACAGATCATATTCTGTAGCTACATGGCCGCACCAGAAAGAAGCGGAATGTTTTATACTTTTTGTTTTGGTACTCATTACCACTGCCACAGTTGTTCTTCTCAAACTGATGAAGCTAAAACTAACATACATTACTTAGATTGCTTCTCAAGCCCCTTGTAAGGCCATTTGTAATGGTTTCATCTTAAACTTGGGGTAAAGCTGCTGTAGCTGATACTTTTTATGGTAGAATGACAATCACTACACCAAAATGACTGGAATGCTTTTTCCAATGGAACTATTGTTCCTCAGCTGGTACCAAGGCCCTGAGGTAGCTCACTTTTTTTGATTGCTGTGAACTTGCCTTGTTTTATCTCAAAGCTCAAAATCCTGCAACTTCTCTGTGTATGAACATAGCCCCTTTCTGGCTGCTCTTATGGCACCCAACCCCATTCTTGCTCTGCAGAAACAAGGATAGCTTGGTGTATTCCAATTAGTCTTCCATATAATTTGTCTAATCATAAAAAAAGGGGAAAAAAAACCTTCTCAACAACCTACAAAGTGATACTTGTTCTCTGTGAATATCAGTTTAGGCAAGAGCTAATAAGATGAATTCATACAACTCATCAATGTCAGGTTTTTCAGCTTTGTTCTTTAAATTGAAGACTGTAAAAGAATTTTCTGGGCTGGTTGTAAAGGTTTAAATGTTCTACCTCCAAAATGAATGGAATGCAATTCAGTCTCTGCTACTTTTATTCATCTGAATCTGTCAAGACAGGAGCCAATTAGTGATACAGATGATTCAAGGAACTAGACTGAGGCCACCAAAGGGTTCCATGTAGATCAAAGAAACATCCTGACTTCACAGTGACCTCCTGTCACTTTTAGTGATAGTGTGACTCTCCAGCAAGTTCTACAGAAGTAAAAAACTCAGTGATTCTGTTATGTTCCTGAAATTTCTAGCTTTCAGGTTCCTTGGACTTAATGGGCTCATAAGTATGCCTAGAAAATGAAAAGTTTCAGAAAGTTTGCAGGTGGCTCATTATAACATTATAATAATGACCCCTGACAGAGTATGAACAAGAGAACTCTATTGGCTTAAGATCGGTATTAACTTGTCACTTAAACCAGTGTTTACTATTATGTGACTTGCCACTAAATATGTACAACTCTAATTTTTCACTTACATTTTTTTTAAGAAAGTCTTCAAATCATTATACTTCTTTTCCTAAACTTTGACAACAAAGATTTAAAACAGAAACTTTTTTTCCTTACTGAATAAATGGGGTTTTCTTTTAATAATTTTAAGGAGAGACCATAGTGGTAGCTACTATTGCCTCTTGCACCTCTGTTTGGGTGCACAGCTAGGCTGCCTTTCCAGACTTTTAAACTTAGTGTGAAGTCTGTTTTTTCCTCTCAATCAATTTGCCCTTTGTGGCTGAGAGCTATCTTACCCTTGGTATGTCCACTCGGGTTATACTGTGATGCTGGCACTGTCACAGCTCCCTGCAGCGGTGTAGAAGCAGCACGGTTTCATGTTTTGTGATTGAGTAGCTGCTCAAAACCCTGACAAAGACCAACCTTTTTTAATCTGCAGCAAGTGACTGGCATTTTGATAATGCACCCAAGGCAAGTTAGACAGCTGTTAGTGTTTTTGAGGAACCTCATGGCATCATGTAGGAAACCTGCACTGTCACCCAGTACATCTACACTCAGGATTATGTTTTCTACCCCTGAAGCACTCAGAATGGTATATCTTTCTTGTTAAGGTGGAGTGATTTCATTCTTGTTTCCTGCTGTTTAGTTACCACTGTTCCTGTTTGGTGTAAGCCCTGAAGTGGATTTGTGTTTGTTTCAGTGATAGAATGAGGGCAGCAGTGGAAAACTGCACAGCCTTGTTTTTTCTCTATGGACTTAGAATAAGTGACCACATGCTCAGTTTGGAAGCTGGTTGTGTCTAGAATTCAAAATGATACGACAAGAACCTGCAGAGCTTAATTTTCTTTAAACTGCTAAATTGAAATCTGAACATGGGGAGCGTCTGTGGAAGGGGCATTCAATGAATCACTTAACAGCAGAGTACCTACAGATTCAGGAGCTAATAGATTATTATCTGCCACAACTTAAAATCCTGTAACCAAATAAAATTCTAAATATAGGTTCTTATTCCTGTGTGCTGCTTGAGCAGCCTTTGCTAAATTGTTCTGCTCATAATTTAATGTTCATCCTTTTAACTTTGAAGGCATATTGCCAAAAAATTACTCATACAGCTAAAGAAAAAGAAATCGGTGAGTGTAGCCCATAAATAAGCTACACAGTCTTACTTCTTTTTTTCCAGGTTCTTCAACAAATGACAAAGGTATAGCTTTCAAAAATACATTTACCAAAAAGAAGTTTTTCAAATCATTTCTTGTACATACAGCTATGCTTTTAATGACTGTTGCAGTAAGCTTGGTAAATGGCTTTCACTCTATTTTAAGTGCATTTCTGCCTAAGTGTTCTTATTGTAAATTCAGTTAGTTACTTTGGTCCTGCTTGGCGGAGCTCAGTGTTTTAGGTGGAAATGCTTTCCAGCTCTGCTGCATTGAGTTTAGTAAAGGGAGAACTGTCACAAGTGGTGTTCATTGTAATGACTGTGATTCCGGAGTATACATGAGAAACAATATACCGTAATTAAACCATTAATTGCAAACTGTGGGAGACCTTTACTTCAGGACACAATGTTTTGCTTATCCTTTGATAAGCAAATGAATGTGATGTGATAAGCAAATGAATGTGATGTGATAAGCAAATTAAGCGATGAAGGGCTCTTTCTTGGACAGCCATTTGTGCTTGGACTAGAAATGAATTGATGTTCTTGTTTTCATCATACTGAGATGAGGCATTTAGACCATTATACATTTGTTTCATTGTCTTTACTATTCCACTAAAATGACACTTCTGAAAATGATTTTGTATTCGTGGCTAAATTTTGGGCTACTATTCCTGTAACCATGCAATATACATCCAAAAGTGAATCTAAACAGCAGCAAACAAAATATCAGACTTCAGTTTTGGTGGTTAAGCAGACATCCAATAGAAGTTCCAGCCCTTGTAGACTCTGTAGGACTGGATTATCCTTAGCATTGGAAGGTGTTTCCCAATGTCTCAACAGAAACCTCTGTGCTGCAGTTTAACCCATTGTGATGCATAAGAAGATATATACTTCCTTTTTGCAGCAGCCTATTCTGAATTTAGGTGGTTATTGTATACTTCCTTTTATTGGCTTGCTTTTTTTCAGAGATTTTTGGAGATTTTCAGTGGTTAGTCACACATGAATTTTGAATGTCAAAAAGGAAAAAGAAGATGCTAAATTTGTGGGGTACACTAGGGTACAGATTACTTTTTCATACTGAGGAGTAATTGAATAAAAAGGAGAGAAGGCAACAGCAGTGGGAGCCTGCTGAGGGTGTTGTTATGGGGGAAAAGTGGAAGATATTGATGTATTTGAGTAGACTTGTTTAACAGTTTTTATGCATTTTATATATGAGACTGAATTACAGAGTTCTGTAGTCTGGGTATTTTTCCCATGTATTCTGGGGATACAAAGCTGCTTAAATGGAAGACCAGAAAATGGGCTTGGAATCAGTCTGATAGATCGAAAAACTTGACAAGCATAGATCAGAAAATAACTGATGCTTCAAATAATATGAAAATAATGTGCAATTAATTAATGTTGGCTTCATTGCGTCTACATTCTGTATAAGGGAGATGAGCAGCATACTAATAAAATCAGTTATTACATGGAGAGAAAAGTAGCAAAATAAAGGGAATGGTTTCTATCCATTAAGTACTTTGAAAGAATTTAAGTATTTGGAATGGTTTTGAAGCATTAAGCAACGTAGAGACAAAATATATGCTTCAATGCAAGTACTTACCTCTCTTGTGGAACACGTTATTGTTTAAAAAAGATTAGTGCGAAAAGACACTTATTCAGAAACACAAAGTTTAAAACATTCCTAAAGGCTACTCATTTCTTGCGTTTTGTTGTAATTTGTCCAAACCCACAAAATAGAACTCAACAGAGGCAAGATGCTAAACTACACTGAAAAATACTGAGCGATGCTGCATGTAGAGGAAGATGAAATGCAATACAGAAATTCTGTATTGGCTGAGATTAAATGCAGCTTTCAAAAGCTGCATAAAATTGAAGCCATTAGCTTATGTTTCTTATGTTTGCATTTAAGCAGTGGAGTTTTAAAGCTAGACAGTTATAAAATTGTAAATTATAAACAGACAGGTAACATTACACATTATAGGAAGATGGCTCTGTTTGATTATGATACTAGAGGAAATGTTTTAAGAAATTATTAAGAGCTAGAGTCATAAAGCATTGGACTGTTGAGAGAGACAAAGATTTGTGTCAGGATACAGAGATTGTTTGCTACTGGAAGCAGATTACCCCCCCCCAAAATTTACTACTAGGAGCACTGAAACACCTAAGTTCTACTAACATACTGCCACTTCTTCCCCCTTCGTGGAAACTCATAGTTTGTCATTTGCTTGTAGGTATTTTAGGTATTTTTCAGTGTTTGCTGTTATTTACATGAATAGTTATTAATACACTGTCAGGTGATAAGTCTATTTTCTTACACTGTAAAAGTTCTCTTCTGAGAACGTGGAATAAATGAGAACTTCAAGCATTTGCTTCTTCTAACATAATGGAGCTTTTAAGTTATGATCTAAATGACATAAACTGCTAGAGAACTGCTCTTGGGGAATATAAGAGCGTCAGTCCCAGTGCCAACAGTGCTTCCAGCAGTCTGAAGGAGTGAGGCAGGGTAGGTGGGTGTCAGCTGTAGGATGGAATATTTTGGAGTAAGATATGCTGGTTTTAATTCTGTATAATGATGTGCAGTCAGGTTTGGGACAGAGGCAGTCGCTGTTTAGGCAACTCCTTTATAAGAATGCCATTGGAGCAGACCTTTGTCATGATCAAGATAAAGAATATATACATACATATTCATTTATTTTCAAAAAAGTAATATCAATGATCATGTGCACAGTGCTTTAGATTTATCAAGAAAATGTTCATGTTTGGACTTGCAAATGAGACACTGAAATTGTCTTTTCTTTCCTACAGGCAGGTGAGCAAGCAGAGCAGACTGAGAGGACAAGAGCCAGCCACAAGCAGAGGAAGTCATTTTGTCAGGTAGGAGTAGCGGGGAAATGTGAATATGAGACTTGAAATTAAATGGAAATGAATGGTAATCGTGGGTTTAGATTATTACGCTCAGAATTCCACTTATAGCCTAGTTTCCCACTAAGGTCTGATGCCAGAAAACTTGATGAAGTTGCTCTGTAAAACTATCTTCACCACAACTGACAGTGAAATAGTCATGTGTGACTAGAATCAACTGGAACATCTTTTGGCCAGTGATTAAAGTTGTATCACCCAAGATAATTAAAAAGGTTAGTGTAAAAGAAGTATCTTATTCCTACTGAAAAACCAGTCTTTCAGTCCCATTTGTTTTGCTTTATTTTCACTTTTTACAAGTGCATACTGAATACACAGTCCATGATTCAACTACCACACTTGTTTTCAAGCTGTGAAATCCTACGCAAAGGCAATAAGTACAAAAATATGGAGCTTAAAATTGTATTCTGATATTTGTGTTACAGACTTGAGAACCGATAGACCTGTTAAACTGAAATATCAGCCTTCCAACAGCAAGCACTAGTTATAAGCTGAACTATTTCAGTAACTGTAAACATAATAAAAATCCTCGTGATGAATCTCTGAAAAGTTCATTTGATGAAACTCGTAAGAAATACATTGAATTCCAAGGAATGAGTAATCCTGCATTACTGCTGAGAGGTAAATAATTTTTTTTCAAGTGACAAGAAGGAACCATGTTTTGTTATGGAAGTAACAGTACAAAATAAAAGCCCTGGAAAATAGCTTTTTTTTTTACAGAAATCAAGATTTCTATAACTGAACTCGATTCTTCTGAGCTGATAAAAATGCTTCCAAATTGAAAGCATGTCCAGAAGTCTTTTCAAGCCTGTGCATTTGTTCTTGTGGCAATGTAAGCATTGCTTCATTACTGGGGTATTTTGGTGAAAGGGTCAGTTTATAACTGAATTATACTTCAGTCTGACAAGTAAGCCACTTGGAGCTTATGACTCCCAGTCTCAGATGAGGAAATGGATTAGTTTTAAATTGTGTCAAAATTTCATCAGTAAATCTTCTTGGCTGTAGTGGAGGAGAAACATATTTTACTTAGTTGACATGAAAAGTGAAAAGCAGTGTGTAATAGTTTCCTGGAAGCACTGGGAAGAGGAGGTGGCTGTTTCTTTCAGAAATGCTCAAAGTGTGTTTGTAGTCCAAAGAACTAAGTTTTCGTATTACTGTGAGACAGTTAAATGTGAAAGTGTGTTGTTGTAAAGGAAGTGTGTGTTAGCACAAAGGTGCAAAACGGTTCCTCTTCTTTGGATAACCCTTCATGCAAATGCCATTTTTATGCAGTAAACATACAACAGTACAATAATAACTTTTCTTTGCAACACAAGATTAGTGAATGAAGCAGATTAATTACAAGCATTTTGGTTACTTTTAACTATGTTATCATCAATTGTTGATTTACTGCTGTGGTCCATCCAGATGGCTGAAACCTGCGCTTAGTGTGCTGCTGAAGCAGGCTTGCTTTTTGCAGAAATAAACATGGAAATTCAATGCTGGAGATGTTCCAGAAGAGAATCAAACTTCAACTGTGTGACCATTAGCAACTATTGTGGTGAAGTAGGCATAGCTCTGTGCAGTATGACAATGCAGACGATATCCCTGCATTTGATGTGGGAAAGGAATGCTTATTTGGATCTATTTCTAGTTTGGTCCTATAGGTTCAAAAGCATTATAATGATCAGGATACATCAGATGTGTTACTTGAGCACACCTTCTGGTTGGATTTAATCCAAAAGGAATGTACTTGACTTGTTTTGTACTTGAATAATTTCAGGATGTGAACCAGTGTGTGTCCACTAGTGGGAATGATCAGAAAGTATACCCCTGTGAACTAAATGAGAACGTAGATACACCAGTCTACCAACCCCACAGTTATCTCTGGTGTGTTAGACACCACCTTCTCTGGCATGAAAGGTAAATGCAGTTGTTCAAGTTATACTAGTCTGAGTCTCCAATAACAGCATGGGTTATTTACGCTCTGGATGTTAGCCATTTGGTTTTAAATGCTACACCTGCATCTTAATAGTTCAAGTAAAAGCACCACTTGTTCTAGGTATACATGTTTTGATAAAATGTAGTGGGCAGTGTGCCTTCCTGAAGTGATCTTGCTTAGCCAAGCACTGTAACCTTGCAGTTTAACCATGTGCACGTCATCTTGTTTCAGAAATCATCCTTGTGAATCAAGTCCGTATGCATACTACCTACTTTAATAGCATCTTTAGCTTGCTATGTGGTTGCTTGCTTTTTCTGTTGAGTGAATGTTTCTTTATGGATCATGTGGAGCTCTGTTAAAGTAAGTTGGCTGTAGATGCATGTCCTGGGTTCAGCAGTAGCAGTCATGTTTCTCCTCCTTGGTAGCTGGTGCAGTGCAGTGTTTTGACTTTCAGCTCGGGAACAGAGCTGATAGAGATGTTTTGGTTTGGCCAACGACTTTGTGAGCCTCATGCTCTGCCAGGGAGGAGGGGAAGCCGGGAGGAAGCAGAGACAGGACACCTGACCCAAACTGACCAAAGAGCTATTCCATACCATAGCACGTCATGCCCAGGATGTAACTGGGAGTTAGCCGGAAGGGCTGGGAGACTGCAGGGTTGGAGGAGGTATCGGTCGGAGCTTGGTTGGGCCTGGGGGGCGAGTTATCGGTCAGCGGGTGGTGAGGTGTTGTATTCTGTTCCCTTGTTATTTCCTTTATCATTATTATCATTGGTGGTAGCAGTAGTGATTTGTGTTATACCTTAGTTACTAAACTGTTCTTATCTCAACCTGTGGGAGTTGCATTCTTTTGATTCTCCTCTCCGTCCCTCCGAGAGCAGGGGGAGGGCAAGAAAGGAGGGGGGGAAGTGAGCGAACGAATTACCTGACTGGGTTTAAACCATGACAATGCAGCTTAATACTGTTTTGATAGAAGGGTTTTGTACCTTCTGTTGAGAATGTGTTTTCCTTTGGTTTATGTCTTTATTAGAAATCTAGGCAGCTTTCTTGGATTTAAAGGGGCAAAAAATATGAATAGACACGTTCCTTTTTTTTAATGTTCTATTTACTAGGTGTGATCAGTGTGACTACTCTCTGGTCTTTCATCTCACCCTCCCTTAGAAGCTGAGAGTTAAGATAGCACTCTATTCTCTAACAAAGTAGCACTTTTCTACTGGTGACAGCTCCATCAACCTTTTCTGTGACTGTTTTCTTCAAAACAAGCTAGGAATTATCAGGAATTGAATGTTCATGTTTGTATTCTCTTTAGTCCTCTGTTGCAAATACTAAATATGCCCCTTTCTCCCTGGGAAGCATGTAGTTCTTCCCTGCTAATGAGATTTCGCACACTAAAATATACTGGTAAGAGCACAGTAGAGCTAAGATTACATGTCTAAAGTTGTTCCTGTTGCTAGGAAAAGATGAACCTGCTATCTAAAGGGCTGTTTTTTTTTTCTTCTAGAACTATCCAATATATTCTGTTAAAATTTTACTAAATTGAGGTCATAAAATTAATTTCTCATTTGCTAGGCCAAAATCTAGAGCACAGTAATACTTAGAGTGAGCTCAAAACAGTACTTTAAAAGCTAAATTATCATAAAATGGTAAATATAGGAGTTTTTCTGTAGTGCACGAGATATTTTTCTCTCTGCTGTAGTATTTTATCTGTAGTGTAATTAAGATTGTTCCAATTCCTTTGCTGTTTTTTCTTGCATGTGTTATTCCTATTCCTTTGTTGGTTTTTCTTGCATGTCAGATGATTTTGGGCAAGCTCTCAATTCTCTTCCTTATTCCCCAGCTTGAGGATAGTCATCCCAACTCTTATTGCTTTTGCAAGGAAATTTTTCCTTGGGAGGTACTATTCTGAGCACAGAGTTTTGTAACAGTGGGAATTATTATCTGTGACTAAGAACAATCTCTGTGGAGCTTGTTATACAATGAAGATTAATCACATGCTTAAATATATTCCCGATTACTTGCAGCTATGAAGAGCTGAGATTACTGAAATCCATACCCATACCAAAAGAGGTACAGAACTGATCTTTTTTCCTACTGGAGTAAGGGAAAATATTTAAACTACTGCTGTTTTACCTCAAGGTCAGTAACACTTAGATGAGCTTCCATGCAATAGTCTAGAAAAAGATGTATGAATTAAGAGAGGTTAAGCCGGTCCTTGAATCATTCTAACAGAATTCTAATTGTCATTTGAATCGATCCTTATATCCTTATACAGCTCAACTGTGTTTTAAAATAAACCTTTCTTGAGAAGGGCCTTGAAGGTGTGCACAGAATAAGATATCAGTACAGAAAGTTTTACTTGGAGCCCACTTTTTCACCCTATTTATTTTTAAACAACTCTTCTTTGGAACCAATGTTTTGAGACTTAGGTACTCTTCTTGGCACGGTGTGGAGGTTTCTAGAATAGTTGGGACTTTGCAGGGTATAGGACTGGCTGTTGCATAAACGTGAATTTTATTGCCTTGTTTTCTGCTGACTTCTGTAGGTAACAATATTTACTTCTTAGCTAGGAATATATATAAAATAGAAACAAAATATATAAAATAAAAACCAATAATCAAAAAAACAAGCCAACAAAAAAACTTCAACCTGTGGGTGCCATGGTCCATTCTGTCTCTCATGTCATATATTAATTGTATTGAAAGCAGAGCTTGAAACTCTGATCTCTTGAAAACAGAAAGCTTTCCTTTCATGTAGTTATGCTAACTGATTTATTAATAACTGCAAAATATGCTGGATCAGACTTTAATAGCATTGCTTGTTAATCAAAGAATACTGTATGTTGAATTGAGTGTTGTATTTTAAAATAGTGTGACTAAACTGTAATTGTCAGGTTGTTGCTCTCCTCCCACCCCGCTAACGGCCGGATTCTCATGACATGCATTGCTTTGGTATTCCAAATAGTAAAACTGGATTTCTTTGCAAAGGAAGACGGACATTGAGTGTTTCTTACAGTTGTGTCCCATGAAATGAGTTATTCAGGTCTGTCTTCAGAATAATTCTAATCTTTAGCTCCTTATGAAGGAGACAGTGGTTACTGGTGTGATGGGCCACCAACATGAGGTAAGAAAACATATGCATTTTTTTAAGTCTGAGTTCCACTGAGAGATTTGCCTGGCCTTGAATTATTAGTTTGTCACCATAAAGGTTTTTGCAGTAGATGCTGTGGTTTCCATAGTCCTAAGTGGGAAGTATCAGTCTTGTGGGTAGGTTACTGTAAAGATTACAGCATGATACCTGAAAAAAAGTTGCTGTTTTTTTGGATAGAAATGTAGCATGCTGCAGTGCACCTAGTACATTGTGGCATGCAAAACTGCTAATGTTGATTTGCTTCTATTAAGTCAATACTGAAGATGTAGAATAAAAGTGTGAGTAAACAAGGGATTGTTATTTGAGATAAAAGCCACAGCTGAGATCGCAGGCAAGATGTCAGCAGCGATAGTCATAAGGAGCTTCTACGCTAGGTAAGAAACTGAGGATACTGTAGGCTGTTACTGAGGCTATGTGGGTTTTCTGTAGAAATTGCACATGTGGTGGATTAAACTTATATTTGAGCACCTGCATTAAGGAAAAAGTGCTTGCTTTCTTGTTCAGTAATGCTTAATTATGATCTTGTTGACAACACGTTAGGGGGAGGAAAGTTGGATGAGCACTGACACTGACACTTCAGTAGGTATTTCATACTGCTTTGGGAGAGAGAGAGGATCAGAAGGGTATGTGCACTGCTGGGGGCCCCTGGTGAAGGATGGGGAGTGCAGGCAAAGAGAGGAAAGTAATTAGGAAATTGAATTGGCTTCAAAAGCTCTGTAAGGATTTGATTGCCATTAGTGTATGTTTGAGATCTGTCACTTCGGAGTGTAAACACAGCATGATTATTGAGAATTGAAGTGTGTTCCAAGCGTGGAACAAGGTCAGAAATTGGAATTGTGCAAATTAGACAATGATTTTGAGATATACATCATGACACAGAGCAATTAAAAACTGGTAACAAATGAAAAGAGATGAGGGAGAAGGTTAGAACTGTGTTTTCTTAACTGCATGGAGTAGTCAAACAGTAGAATAACTTAATTTTAATGAAAAAATAAGACTTCACAGAAGGTAATGAAAAGTCAAGTAAAAAATGTCAGTTTAATAAAGGTTCTAAGGGTTTCAGACCTTGTTGTAAAGCAGCTTTGCTCATCTCTGCATAACACATAACAGTGTTAGTAGCTATACCTTTGTATTCTGGAGTACACTAATGATGTAGTGAAATTAAAGAATAGGAATGCAATATTACATGAAAATAACTATGTGGTCTAAATTTTGTTGTTCTTACCTACAATATGGTTCAACGCCCCTCTACCCCCCTCAAATACTCACAAAGTAGAGGGGGAATAAGCAGTGCACAGCTGGTTTCTGCTCAGAGGTGGGGAGCTCCTCCATGCCTTTACTGTGGTTCTGCCAGACTGCTTTATGGTCTAAGGTGAAGAAAGCTCTTCAAGCCTTGAAATTTTAGTCCCAGGTAAGATGCTGATGTGAAAGGAAAGCTGCAAGAGACACTAGAATGTAGTTACATTCATTAAGAGAGTGAAAATCCATGTTGCTAATCGAAATGCCTGTTAAGTGTGTGCTAGTCCAGTAAGACACTCCTGACATGGAATTAATCCAAGCAAAAGTTCAGGTTTATGTGACCTGTGTGTCTTGTCGATGGGGCCCAAAGCTAAAGAACAGGGGAAGAAATCAAATGACTGATAGCTAATTACCCTTTGGCAATACGTGCTAGCAAATTGAATTTCAGAATTGGAAGAAAAACATAGGGGGCATTAGTTTCAACAAAACCAGTCTTCAGCACTTTTTAAACATATGTACTGCTGTGGTGCAACTAGGAGGAAAGAATTATGCTCTAATTCACTGGAGTATCAAAACTATGCTTCTAAAACATTTGTTAAGTTATTGCCGTATGAAGTGAATCCTTTTCAGATAGGATGTAATACAAAAGTGAGGAGGCAGTTAGAAACCAGGGTGTCAAGCAATGTGTACTTTCTCTAGTAAGAACAGGTAAAGTAGGAATGTCAATAATTTTGCCATTTCTATTGATTCATAACTCCTACATTTGTGAAATATGTCTTTCAGTCAGAAATGTGTCCTATGTTCCTACTGAATTGCTACATTTTTATCTTGGAGCTGCAGCCAAATAATTGACTTGAGGTGCTTGAAGTTGATTTCACCCTTTTTTTATGTTAGGTCTTGGGTTTGTTTTTTTTCTTTTTGTTTCATCAGCTCTGGGTTTTGTTTGTTTGTTGTTTTGTGGGTTTCTTTCAATTCCCTTGAATAGCCTCTGTTTCTAAAGGGCATTCTGAAATATTCATGCTCATATGGCAAAAGGTTGCTGAAGTCCATTCGAAAAACCAAGCAAATACAAACAAAAAAAAATGAAGATAGGGAGCAAGTTATTAAATATATGTATGCATTTGCTTGATATTTGTTTAAAAATAGGTATTTTTCAAATATTCTTCAACATTTCTCTTAAAAGAATTCTTTTTTTGACAATTTGTAATAAATGATGAAATATTTCACATCATGGTACATTCTATTAAGACGACCATCATTCTGAATCAGTATTTTAACATCTGTAGATACTTGCTCAAGGGAGTTGAGTGGCATTGTGTGTATTTTTTCACACTGTGTTCAAACAACCAAACCCAGTTACTTATAGCTGAAACAAGTGGTTCAACAGTGATGCCTGTGAATAAAGCTGTGTCTTCTACAAACATGCATTCTCTTCTTGGGTTTTACTTCAGAGCATGTGCTTGGGTGGCTCTAAGAGTTTGTTTAAAAAAGATCCAGTGATACTGAAGGTCAGCCTTTGGCTGCAATGCAATTCATCAGATGTTCTTTTGTAGAATAAACAGTATACAGAAACACACTTAACATACAAAGGAATCTGTTGTGCACATTAAAGTTGGTAATTACAACAGGTAATAAAGGGGGCACATAGCATAACAGTTTTGTCATACGCCGTCAACCTGCATAACTCTGTTCCATGGTATTTCATACTTTGAAACCTTTAAAACATTAATGGGACACATGGATCCGGCAGTGCTTTGCCAAGACTCAGTTACATGGCATCTGCTGTGAATACCTCCTGCTCTAAGAAAGATGGAATCTGACACTGTTTACTATCGGCTTGTGCTCCTCAAGGTGACTTTAGGAATGTTATTGTCTTCCATGTGTGGTGAACTGACTAACAAAAACTATATCTAGTGTGCTGAGTTGAAAAATAGTCCTTCAGTGGCCTTCCAGAAAAAGTCACTCAAGTAAAGACTTGATACGCAGTCTTTTCAAGCTCTGGAAGAAAAGCTGTAATATTGCATTAACGCAAAACTGACGTCTTAGTGTTTGTCCTGGCCAAACTGTTTGATACTTAGGAATCTGGTCTACTTTTATGGGAAAAGAGAGTCTCTGTTGACTTGTGGTGCTAACAGGAGACGAAGGCAGCGGAACTTATTTTGGCTTTGCAAGGCAGCAGATGAGGTGGAAAACCCAGGGGAATCTCTCCTTATTCCAAGACATTATTTTTGCACAGATGTCTTGCAGAACAGTACTGTTAGTGAACTAGGAGGACTGCTCTGACACTGTTACAGCTTGAGTTTGTTTTTATCATGTTTCTATTTTGATAAATAATCATAGGGCAGCAATGAGTAATGTTCTCTGATCTGTGTCTGTTCTTTTGTATTGTTCTAATTATGTAATTTAACTTCCTTTTGTTCTGAAATCAGTTCTCAAAATGAATACTGTTATATCATCTGTGTGTCTCTTTAATTTTTTATTACACTGGCTGATAAATAATCATATTGTCAAATCCTGCTTATCTTAGTCTTTTTGAGTCCATAGGAATACTCCGGCTAGCTAATTAAATTATAATACAAGGGAAAATTTATTATAGATAAGGAGAACAACTGCCAGAAGCTACATTATGAAATGTCTGTTAAAGTTGACTTGCTTAAATATTGATCGAGTCAAACATAAGAATCAATGTCAGATGCCAGGATGGATTTTAACCAGCAGAATACGACTTCATTTAGCATTATAGTTTCTCTCCCACCTCTTACATAAATCATTTAAGTCACTCTAATATAATGGGCTCCAAACATGTGTCGAGAAAACTTCACAACTTGGTGAGACATTTCTGCTTTTCAAGTCAGTACTTTCTGGAGAGGCCAAAGATCCATCACATCATTCCTGACTTGTTCCACATTAGTGAGAAATTATTCTAACCCTTCTGGTCCGTATCTGAAGTGTTACCAAATAACAGCAATTTTGTGTGGTGGGTTATTTGGGGTTTTTTATACCTGATTCAGCATGAAACCAGAAGTCAGCTTTTGTATTTGACAACTGTGTCTTACTGCTGTGAAACACTTGGCTCCACTGAACGTCCTTGTGTCTGATTCTCTCCACAATGGGGATTCTCTCCTGACACAAAAATGTGAACTTTAAACACAGCATGAGTTTGCCATTGCAGTGTGATCAGTGTTGTCGGTTTAAGGCCATAGGGGCCAAATGACTGGGGGTTTTTGTGGTTTTCTTTAGCTCTGTTATTGAGACAGTTTAGACTGCCCTGGTAAGCACTTTGTGCCTGGTATGGTAGTGATGACAAGTGATGCGTCCTTTGCCAGATCTTGGGCTGCTGAGGCTGGTGGCACTGCAGGAAGGAATTGTCAGTCTGAGCTGCAAGTGTAGCCCAAGTCTGGCAGTCGTCTGGCACTAGCAACCTCTGAGAAAGCCAGATGTTTTCAGCTGCTATTTGTTTCTTTCTTGTGTTTTCTACTTTAGGTTGAATGTATTAAGTTATGCATGCACTGAGCCTTATTTCTGTACTAATTTATATGCTGTGTGGGTTTGGTATTTTGTATACGGCACAAAAAAGTGCAACATTTTGTTTGAAATGAAGCCTATTTGACCATATAATTAGGTGCCCACAATTTTTTACATGGTCGGCTCTCTAACCGAGCTCAAAGATTAGTCCTTGAGTAGTTTCCAGCAAGTTTTTGTTCATTTGTTTCTCTCAAGGAAATACTGCTGTAACCTACATGTGATACCATCCTTAGTGGATTGTCATGTATCTCAACAGGGAGTGTAATTGCTTGGTTTGCTTTTGGAGATTCTAGGTAAAAGGCCACAGTAAACTCTCTAGTGTCTTCTTTTTATGTTCAGATATAATGCCATAGTTTGGAGTTTCTTCATGTTTGCACTCCTGAGAATGAGAAAGACAAAAGGTTGTTGTATACAAACACATATTAAAAGAAGCTTCACAGTAAGCGCTTCTGGAGCCTAGCCCTTCTATCAGGGCGTAGAGGGATGAGAACTCAAAAAGCCAAGGACAGAGGAAATGCATTTCTTCATCCTGTTCCCACCACACCCCCCACAAAGGAAGAAATACAACCCTGTTACCAGGGAAAAATCAACACGACGGAGGAATGCTGGATTGCCAATACAATGTTTTTTCAATCCAATTCGTTGCAGCTGTACTGAGAGGGAACAAATGTTTGTGCTGCCTTTGCTGCCAAATAATAGATTATATTTGGAAGCATAAGACTAATGAAAAAAATACAGTTCAGAAACCTAGTTATTGCAGAGCTTCAGGCATAGGGAAGGAAACGATTAGCTCGCTTCGTAAGGCACACTGGGCTCTCAAGAGTTAGGTTTTATTTTTTAGATGCAGTGCTAAGTTATATATAATATTGTTTCCTGAGGATTCAGTTTTTCACTATGGCAGTGATCCCAAGCTTCATGCTTTTTGCTGGCTATAATTTATCTATTTACCAGCAGCAACCATCTGCTTTGGAAAATTATTAACTCAGACTGGGGTGGAGGAGGGCAGCAGGATGGGAGCAGGGGCTGGAAGGTCTTGTGGAGGGTCTGCATCATGTGAGAACGTCTGAGTGCACTGTTCAGCAGGACCTTTCTCCCTACCACAGTGTCCTTGCAGGGCTTTGAGCAAACTTACTTGGTTAAACTTATAGCTTTTAGCAAATTCTAAGACTGTTGAAGTTCTCTGTTCCTGGGTAGAGTTGTCAGTGTTTGGCTTTTATGGGAGTGGAAAGAGGTTTGAAATTATTCAGAAGTGATGTGTGGTTTAAGCCCAACCAGCAGCTAAGTACCAGGCAATTGCTCACTTGCTGCCCCCACTGCCCAGTGGGGTGGGAGGAGAATTGGAAGAAATATAAAAACCTGTGTGTTGAGGTAAGAACAGTTTAATTAAAAGAAAAATACAATAATATAATAATAACAGGAAATAGAGAGAAAGGAATAAACCCTGTCCCCTGAGGGGGGGAAGAAAAAGCCGAAACAAGTGATGCACAATCTCTAAGCAGTGATCAGCCTTTCCTGGCCAACTCCCCCCAGTTCGTATACTAGGCACAATGTGCTGTGATGTGGAATACCCATCTGGCCAGTCTGGGTCAGGTGTCTCACCTCTACTTCCTCCCAGCTTCTTGTGTTCCTCCTCAATAGCAGAATAGCAGAGCATGAGAGACTGAAAAGCCCTTGGTTGGGGTAAGCACTGTTGAGCTACAACTAAAATATCGGTGTTATCAGCGTTGCTCTTGGAAGCCAAAACACAGCACTGCACCTGCTGTGTTTTGGTGCTGTCCCACCACAAGGAGGAAAATGAAGCTATGCCTGATGAAACCAGGACGCTTTGTCTGTAAGTTAAGGAGTTGCTGCTCACCAGCTGAGGTTACCCAGTCCTCCTTGTGGGTGATTTCCTCCAGCGCTCTGTTTTGCCTGTGGAGTGCACTTGGCACTGGTTTAAGGTGTAGCTGAGGACCAGCAACTCTTTTAACTGTCCTGACTTCACCATAAGTGTGTAAGTCATTAGGTCACCTGTCCTGGGTTCAGCAGTAGCAGTCATTTTTCTCCTTCGTGGTAGCTGGTGCAGTGCAGTGTTTTGACTTTCGGCCTAGGAACAGAGCTGATAGCGGTGTTTTGGTTTGGCCAAGGACTTTGTGAGCCTCATGCTCTGCCAGGGAGGAGGGGAAGCTGGGAGGAAGCAGAGACAGGACACCTGACCCAAACTGACCAAAGAGGTATTCCATACCACAGCACGTCATGCCCAGGATGTAACTGGGAGTTAGCCGGAAGGGCTGGGAGATGACAGGGTTGGAGGAGGTATCGGACAGAGCTTGGTCGGGCTGGGGGGGTGAGTTATCGGTTGGCTGGTGGTGAGATGCTGTATTCTCTTCCCTTGTTATTTCCTTTATCACTGTTATTATTGGTAGTAGCAGTAGTGATCTGTGCTATACCTTAGTTACTAAACTGTTGTTATCTCAACCCGTGGAAGTTGCATTCTTTTCGATTCTGCTCTCCATCCCTCCGGGAGCAGGGGGAGGGAAAGAAAGGGGGGGGAAGTGAGCGAACGAGTTACCTGTCTGGGTTTAAACCACGACAGTCACCTTAATAGTTTTATTCAGATATGTAGAATCTGTAGTTTTGTTATTTGAAACTATTGGGTATGATAATGAAATAATGAAGTTATTCTACTAAACTCATAATCAGTCATTAAAATTAAGTATATAGTAATAAATCTTACTGCAGCAAACCAACAAGTTATCCATTTTTCAGTCATGTCTGTCATGATAAAAACACAGATTTGTATCTTTCGGAGATTAGTAATTGCAGACCTGTAGCTTAATCTGGCATAGGTGAATGGAAGCACTTTTTCACTGCTTCTATAAGAAACTAGTAAGCTTAATCAATAATTCTGTATGACATACAGGAGAAAAGAACCATGTGTACAGCATCATGTAAGGGTTTAGCAGTCTGATCTGCATTTGTGGCATTGAGCGACTCATATCTGGGCCACAGGCAGTAATTGCTTTTACAGTGTCTGACCACCTAAATGTGTATGGGCAATATGGTTGAGTGGCATTCATGCAAAAATCTTCTATTGAGTTTTTGGTAAAGTTTAGATTTGACTAAAATATGCAGTTTGTTGGTGATGAATGATGTAGTAATTTAAATCCTCACCTTCAGGAATAACTGCTACAGAATAGATCACTGATGTCTCCTTTAGCAGTTGAATGCTGTGTGATACAAATTACTGTTACTTATGACAGAGAGCTACCCAGTGGGACTCTGTTATGTACTACATCAGTTGTATCCTTAAAAGCTATACCGTTTATCATCTACTCGGAGTACAGGGATCACACATTCTTAGTGGTGTGCATAGCTGTTAAAAACAGTGAGGAATTGGCTTCAGACATCTGGAGGGGCTGGTAAGTGAAGGTCAAAGTTACAGGCTTCTGCAGTTCTAAAAGATGGGATTAGCATCTTGCCAGCCCAGCATCTGTGGTCAAGCTGAAGCCTACTTGGCAGCATGTTTATAGGTGAGTTAATAAAGAAAACACTTTGCTGCATAGTCATGACGCATGTTTTATAGCAGATGTTGTTGGACATCACAAAAAATTGTTTCTATCATTCAAGAAAACTTCATGGAAAAGTGCACTTCTTCTACTCTTTTAAAAGCTAATGTATACCTGGATTTTTAAGCTTATATTACTCCTAATATGTATAGAATTATTGTAGAATTGTATAAAATAGAACTATTAAAGCACAATGATAAATGGAATTCAAAGACTTTTTTCTTGTTGTTTTGACTTCGATGCCTATTTTGAGCATGGATATTGTGCTGGATTTGTCACATTGGACAGAGAACTTCCTAAAAGCAAGTTCAGATGCTGAAAGCCTGCCAATTGCAAACACTTGATTAGTTTCACCAACTATAGTGTCTTTTGGAATGAATTGAATTCTAATTAGTGATCTATTGATTGTTCATGTGAACTTGAATTTGGTTAATGATATTCTAACTTTCCAAATATATCCTTGTCCCTGCCACTACAGGGCCTTCAGGCAAACATAGTAATAAAAATGCAAGTGTGTTTAGGAGATATAATAAACTAGGATCAGATTGCAGGTGTGCCTGGCAGGTTTATCGAGTGCTGCTTCTATAGACGAAACTGCACTATGTCTTTATATGAGTTAGGAAGTAATCGCTGCTGCTGTGGCTTCCTGATGGCCCTTCCTCCATCATTTTCTCTCCAGCTCCAGAGTGGCTGTGCCATTTTATCAGAGTATGCTATGACTCACTTCCTCATTTTATTCTCTCTCACAGATGGCATCATTTCATCTCATGCTCTGGAAGTGACAAGTGACACTGTGGCACTGACTTTATTGTATTAGGCTGCACTAGCTGTGATGAATACATAATTTGTGTTGCAGCTTTCTTTGTCTCTGCCTTACGCAGGAGTGTGTGAAGTAAGGAAACACAGGGAAGCTAATATAAGGCTTCAGATGCTATTCCTGTGACTTTGAGCATGAAGGCAGTATCAGTAATGCCATTATTGGTCCCCATGTAGCGCCACTGATAATGGGTTTCTTTCCAGTGTGCCAGAGAGCAGAGGCGTACATCTGACTCACTGCCTGACGTTGTCCTTGTGGCACACAAGCAGTTTGTAAACTGCCAGTTCTGACTTACTGTGCTGGATCTATTTGCCCAGAGTTTTTAAATGCCTTTCCAGAGCTGACAGCTTTGGTGGAACAGTAACCTATGCGTCCCACAACACTTGCCTTTTTCAAACCGTGAGACATGTGGTTGATGTGTGCCAGAGTGACAGATATTCCAAAACCTCTTGTATAAGGTTTTGTTCTCTTTATTTTCGTGTTAGGGTTCTGATAGACAGGCACTGAACTCCTTTTTTGGGGGGGGGGGGGGGGGGGGGGAGGAGGAGTGTTGAGAAAGACCTTCCCACCAGCACACATGCTCTATTTTATCTTTAGCCAACATCTGTTGTAGCTACCTGATTTAGAAATGGTTCGGTGGGTGATGAAGCAGACCTACTGATGATGAAGCAGTGCTTGGTAACTAGGGAAATCTGTTATGATGTCTCTACATTACTAGATCTGATCTTGACTGGGAAGCACCTGTACTGCATAGTGGAAGGGATGATAGATGGAATAGGACCTCTGAATGAAGCACACACAAAGGTATCACTTGGATTAATATCTGGCCATGATTTTTTGGTAATGTACATGCAGGTTTTATTGGCCAATAGTCTGGTCTTCAGCTCTGGGGCAGTTTTGCTCTATTGTGCTGCTCTTTCTGACACTATCACTGGAATACGAGTCCTGAGAGCAGCATATGTGGGAGTCAGTATAAGAAATGGTGAAAATATTCACCTACGAAACATCTTTGGGCACCACAATATGGGCACACATTCCCCTTCTGTAAATAACTTTAAAAGTCAGTTTTTCATCCCTGACTATGTTATTTTTCTGAGCTTGCTTTCAGTTGACAGGGATATTCTGTAGGCGTTCCACTCTCATTTGTGTGTTTGTTCTCTGCACTGACTTTATTGACCACATAAAGAATGATGATTCTTTTTTTTCAGCAGTTTTTCAAGAGAATCTTCTGAAGCTGAGGTTGTGTGGGGAGGGAAGAGGAGTCAAGATAACATCAAAAAAACTCTTCCAGGTAAATAAGCATATGTTCTTGCCTGGAGTAACATTTCTCTAGCAATTTCCCCTACATAGTGAACCAATAAACACATGGAGTGTGTTTATTGTACCTAATGATTAATAGCTTTTAATGCTCTACAGTGGTGATTAATTTATTAAGCAGGTCCTGTAGCTCAAATTGAGACTATTCCCCAGCAGAATGCAGGGAAATAAGGCACTCTTAATGTTTTGGTCTATGTAGAAATTCACCTTAAAGGTCAAGCTCATGCATGCTGCAGCAAATGGGCTTCTAAATGCCTGCCCTTCTCTGTCATGCAGGACTGTTTGTACTGCATGGTCTTGTCTTGGGATCTATTTCTTCTTACCGCTTTATGTAGCAGTGACCAAAGCAGCTAAGTAAAGACTGAGAGTAGCTTTCTACCTTGCCTTGTTTTCTTTGAGGAATTATAATTGGAGACCTGGACCAATTGTGGAAGACTGGTGAAGGTGAGAGGGAGAAAACCAGCACACTGGTGGATCTCCAGGGAAGTTTTATCCTGTGTTATTTATTACTTGTCTTGGAAATAGTTACATGTAAAGGGGAAAAATGCTTTTGTTCTAGTTGCCTTGTCTTCTATGGCAACGCAGTTTCCAGCTGAGTTCCAGTGCCCCAGATCAGTGGAGATGTGCGAATTTCACTTGCCCTGTCACACCTGAATAAATCTGACTATGTCTTAATGTACTGATCAAACCTCTCTCCGAATACATGCTTACTGTGAATGCAACAGTCTTGAGAGCAGCAAATTCAGTTTACTTTGTTTCTGCTTTGTCCTGGGGGGGGGGGTAAAAAAAGTCTCTGCCTTCAGGTGAAACGAATGCGAACAGCAGAATGTTGGTTTTGTGTGGAGTTTGTGTTTTTTGGGTTGGTTTGTTTGGTGGTTTTGTGTTTTTATTTTAGCAATGAAACCAAACAGAAAACCCCCAAGCTCCCATCACGTAGAAATTATGCTTGTGTGCATGTATGATTTTATCAGTTTCTCACATAAGAAAGTCCACAGATGGAAAAAGATCATTTGGTTTCAAATGTTTTAGGAAAGCTTAGTTGTGTTGTTTTTAGCCTTTCTCCATTTCCCAGGCTATAGGAGGCCTCTTCACACCATAAATATTCTAATGTGTCCTGGTGCAGGGCATATATTTGCATTACAATTAAAGTCAACTGATAAATCTGGAGTAACTAGTTAATATTCCATCTAGCAGACAGAGCAGAAAAAAAATTACTTCTTTTTCTTCATGTATTGCATTTCTTTCCAAAAATATAGAGCTAAAATTCCAACTGCAACTGCTGTATTAAATTCTGCTACACAGTTTTGTAAAATAAATCATGTAATCCATGCGGATACACTCTTCAGAGGTCAGAGGTGCAAACACAAAAGTTAACCATGCCAGAGCAGCACCATTTCATAGCAGCTGAGGAACTAGAGCAGGAGTGAAGCTCTGTGTCCCTGATGAGCTTTAATGTAATATTTTCTGACCCTGTAAATCATTTTGAACCAAATGTGTGCAGCAGTGTGATTCATCAGTCATCTTGGGGCATAGTGTGAACAGTTCAGCTGGAGTGCTGTCTCTTTAATAGTTTCAAAATACTCACATGCAGTTCAGGGCTGAAATCTCTTCTGCTAGCACAGGGAGTACAGTGTATCAAGTATGTATGTATTTGTAAAAGTTATCATATTGAAAATAATAAGAATTGTTTTACATATAATTGATTAGCTTTCATACAAGATGTACACTTGCTCATCAGAGTGAGCAAGTATACCATATATATTGGAATCATATTGAGATTGATTGTAAGAATCTGGACTGATCTTTGTAGGAATGTGCTGATTCCAGAACAACAGAAAGAAAATGCAGACTTTTTATTAGGAGTTATAAATGGGGATTTCACAGTTAATGTTTTTGAGGAGTCTTGCAAACTGTTGCAAGAAAATGAATTAAGCTTAATTAGTTTAACCAATGAAAGATGACTTGCCTAATATACTCAATTATCATGAGTAAACCTGCCCTTTTGCCTGTACAGTAGTAGTAAATAATGAAAGAATTCAGATGATGGAAATGAGGCTGTCTTTCTCTTTGCTTTAATAACTGTGCCTTTGAATCTCACTCTGACCTTTAACAATGGCTCCATACCAATGCACAGGCAGCACATGGCCATTGAGAGTGGGGGTATTATTTACACTAACAGGAAAAACAAGATCATGAAGTAATGCAGCTTGAGGAATGTTTTATTACCCAATTGCTGAGCCAATTGCCAATTGCAATAGTTTGTTATTATTTTTAATTGACAGCCTTCCACTTTTCCAAAGATACATTTGGTTGCATGATGGAAGAGACTGATGCAATGTAAACAAACGCTTGATATTCATCTGGAATGTGAGGATTGTAGAGCTTGATGGTTCTGGTCATGGAGAGATTTGCACCCAAGATTTGAACCCACAGATGAGATGTGGGGTTGTTTAGTGGTTGGGTGTTCTGTGGGTGTTTTTGTTTAGTTCAGCTCCTCCTTTCTCTTAAGCTTTCCAATTTAGCTTGTACAAAATACGTTTACTGGAATGGACAAAAACTACTTAAATGTTTGAAATGGTTATAACAAGTAGAAATTATACTTTTAAAAACCCAATATTTTCTTCCCTTCCAACCTCCCTCAGTACTGCTGCCGAAATATGGATGTCCAAATATGTAATAGAAACAAATTGTCAAACTGTGGAACACAAAATAAAACAGATTGCTTTTCCAGAGGGGCTTTACCAGAAATGAGCGCTCAGCCTCCTGTGAACAAATGACTGTCTTCACTAGCACGCGGTAAGAGTAAATATGTAGACTAGAACATGATGCTGAGGGCAGTGTCTTGCCAACCGGCTCTAGTCTGATAGGAGATGTGCTTCAGAAGTGTGTGTTTCATACAAATGAAGATGGTAGTGTGAACATATCCTTCTTAGGAAGAATGGGTATTTTAAGAACTTTTTCATGTCTGTCTTTAAATGTTTTGGTCTCCAATTGTTACCAATAGCTTCAGGAGATGATTGCAGATCCTCAGCAGACGTTAAATCTGGTTTCCTGTGTTTTTCAGGCAGACCAGAATGTCTGCAGGCCAGCACTGAGCCTGCCAGAAGCTGTGGCAATATGGGCAGTATGAAGCAGAATGTTAAGTTAATGTTAGCATGACTTTTCAGTGGGTTTATTGACTTGATTTCTGCATTGTGCTAACTTAATCCATGCAGCTTCCAGTTGATTTGGAGTGATGACTGCTTTTGTCTGCAAAATGCTTTCCAGACATATTCCTAAACCTGTCAGTAAACAGAATCACGGGTGAAAAGTGTGACTGCTGAATGAAAACAGTGGGTAAAAGCTGATTGCTGAAGGTTTGGAATCCTAGTGAAAAGAGAAAACCAAATTAAAAGCACAGTTAGACCAACATCGTGAAAAGATAACTAATTCCAGTTTCTGAAAGGATGCCATTAGTCTTACCATTGCACAGTGCAAGTTCTGCTCTGAGAACAGTCCCTTGTTTTAAGATTAATTTGTTATTCAAGTTAGTGTATGTGGAACATTGCTCATCCTTTGTGGGGCTCAAAACTTTCTGCATGCATTAATTATGAAATCAGTCTTCAGTGTTATAAATAGTACTTTAGGGCTGTCACCATTTCTAGGCAGAGACCCCAGCAATAGTCTTGTGTGCCTCAGTTTACCATGATAATTGAATCTAAACTGCACCAAAGCAAGGCCATACATTAATGTTTTTGGTGTGGTAGCTTGTGGGATTTGTGTAGGTGATGACACTTATGTAACTTCTTACTGGTTCCACTATTTAAGAGGAACAATATTGTAATAAATCCCCCCAACCAGTTACTACTGAACTGAATTAGAGATTCTTTACAGTATGAGATTACTAGCAAATGTGAACTACTTCTGAACCACAGATTCATACTAATATTTCAGATAACACCCCAAAATCACAGCATAATTGGTATAGTTATCTGGCAGGAAAAAGGTTGGTTGTTGTGTAGAAAAAGCACATGTAGAAAATATGTCTTTTGTGGCCTTGTTTCTTAATATACGGTCTAAATTTTTTCTGTTTCACTGTTTAATTGCTTTCAGCAGCATAAAAAGCTGGTATTTTGCATAGCTTAGTCAATTGAATTATGTGTAGGTATTATCAGAACTCTAGTTATTATGAATATTTAGAGAGAAGGGGAGAAAATTGCGCAAGTCAAACTTTTTTGCCTTTGAGGGCAGGGACCAAATGGATGTTACAGAAGTCATTGATAAACTATCCTGTGCAGTCGGACTAGTGAGAAATGACAGTCCAAATTTCGAGTTCTACACAACTCCAGTTAAATAGGAGTCATTGCAATAAATCTAGTGAGGCAGTATTCAAAATATCCTTTACTGTGAATGCTTTATCAATTTCTCCATGGTTAGATGTAATGCTGAAATAAAACCAATCTAGATTTGTAACCCTGGATTAGATGCATAAAGGTATTGCTGTTATCACCATTTAGTCTTGGCAAGGCCCAGATATTCAGAATGAGATGTGGCCAGAACTTTGAGATGAGTCTGTTCAGATCTTTCCTTTATAGGAAGCTCTTCAAAGATCAAAAGGATTTTGATTTGTCAGCGTCAACATTGAATTACCTCACTCTTTAAACACATTATATAGATGAGACGGAGCACAACTGGAGAAGTTTAATAAATCTCTCTGTCCTCTCCTGCATCCTTTCAGGACAGGTCCTTGCTCCAGACTGAGTTTCAGTTCATTTCAGGGATGGTTGCAAACAACACAGCCTGGTCTAGTTAAAGGAAAGTCAGTGTCTACCCTTCCCAGGAAGGGGAAGGCCTGGTCCCTCTGGAGCTGCAGGTTCTCAGCACCAGGCTATGACTTTCTTCCCCAGTACACTACTAATTTCTGGCATCTTATTAGTCAGTTGTTCCCAGGAAGAGCTGTAACACCAGAGGCCTGCCCCTATGTCCTTTTCTTGGAACGCAGTGCAGACACTCAGGACAAACAAAGCATCTCTCCGCTGTTCAAAAATCAGCAGTGGATAGATCAATATGTAATGGATGGCAGTGATCAGATATTGGTGATGTATTTTAAATTAAAAGAAAAAAAGAATTTGAAACTAGGCAAGTTAGGCAAACAGCAAAGCATTATGAGTCATTTTCTGTTCTTAGAGAAAAGCTACTGTCTAAAGGGAGAGCCTGGTGTCACTCCATAGTGGGTTTGAACCAGAACGGAGAGAAGAGACAAATTCCTTGGTGTGCTTTGGCAGAGTTATCAAATAAATAGAGATGTATGGGGTGGGAATACTTTCTTATGTTACAAATGGTTTGAAATAGTCTATGGGATTTTGGCCAGCTTTATACGTTACCCTGAAACGAAGATGTTCTTGGCAGAGAACATGCTTCAGCTTCTGTTTTGTTAGAAGATGCTCCTGTCAAAGCTGGTTTTATGAAGCTTGGTGTGACATTAGCTGTGAGGCCTCTCAGCAGTTAGGCAGAACTTCCTTGTTCTGGGAGGAAAGGGTCAGGCGCACAAACCCTCTGCTGTGGAAATGAAAAGGGTGAGAAATGGCAAAGCTGGGCAGATAACTGCAAGGGAAGAACAAAACCTGCAGAGTGACATTTCCATTTTGCTGCTATGAGTGCTGGTTGCTGCTTCTAGAAGCAAGCCTTTTTCCAGCAGTAGTGGCTGCCCTTAGAGCACCCTCAGCCTTCCCTGTTAGCAGCTGCCAGCCTGACACTGCGGTGCTCCCACTTGGAAAAGCAGCCCTCTGCTCTTTTACTACACAGCAGCAGTCTGTTCCTTAAGGTATTTAATATCCTTCTTGCCATCCTGTCTGCTCTCACTAGAGGTTTAGTATAGAGAGTACAGAGGCTTTCTCTTGGCCTGTGGAAGAACTGAGTCTTGGCCCGAGTCTCAAATTTCAGCAGCTAAACCAGATGATACTTTATTTTGATCTCCTGTTTAATCACCAGCACTTGTCAGTTCTCTGTTACAAAGATTTGATGGAAACGTGTTCACAGCAGTGAACAGTGTCTAACAAGCAATAGGATTTAAGTCCATAGTAGTTGCATGTGATTTGTACCATTTAAGAGTGATATATAACCTTAGTGGACAAAATGACAGAATTCTGAATTAGTAGTAACTGTGTTTCTTAACTATATTATTAATTGACATGTTATTTAGTAGCATGTTGCTTAATTAGTAGATATTGTGGTCTCTTAAATGAATTACATCTTGGGCCTGCAATAAAGAGGGAGAGTCAGACCCATAAGTAGGGCCATATGATGCTTGGGTTTGAGCAGACTCGCAGAATGGATGAATCCAGTCAAGAAGAGCATGGGTGTCTGAAAGCAAATGGATACATGGGAATATAAGTAAGATTAAACCCAGTAGGTGTTTAACTCTCCAAAGAATTGCCATGTGTGATTTTATGGTGGCAAGTGGGAACTCACTTGAGAAACTAAATATTCCGCTTTTAGAGAATAGTGTTTGTATTCTGATGTTAACATAGCAAATGTTCTTGACTCACAATGAAGAATCGCATTTGCACTGTTGTCTCAGTTTTACATCAGTATCTTGGCACATCACACAGATTATTTAAGCAGAGAATAATGGTTTTCTACTTCTATAGTCTAAGTCAAGGTTAAAGAGCAAATTCTTAACACAAATGTTTGATATGAAATTGGCTTGCTTCATTCTGGTAAATCTGAGAATAAAAAATCCTAGCACTAGCAATGCCTGTAAATATTTTATTTGAACGCATTCACAGAATCAGGAAAAAACAGAGCTGAAGGAAAGAGGTCATCTAATCCATTGGACTGTCTCTTGTGTCCTACTCCCTGCATAAAAATCTATCTCTAGTGGAATAATTTCCAGAATTGCATTAAGGGGCATGATCTAGCTCTTCACTAAGTTAGAGTGAAAAATTGTCTACTTCTGAGTCATGTCCCTGGCAGCAGTGAACAGTCACCATTCTCGTTCCATTCAGTGGATATGGAAGCTGTTTGTCTTTGACCTTTCTGGTAGCTTTTCTTACCATTTGAAGTTTAATAACATGTATTTTTCAAGATGGAGAAATTAACTTTTTTTCCTCCACAGAACATGCCTTCTAAAGCTCTTAATTTTATTGCTATGGTTGTAAGGATCTTGGGTACGTGCAGATACTGAAACCACTGAGGAAGATGGGAAGGTTGTCTCATGTTTTCCAGATGACATTCGTGTTTATATTTGCTGGTATTCAAACAATCTTAGTGGTTTGGTGATTTTTGTGTATTTATTTCTGCTCAACTCAAGCTACGTTTCATTCTGAATGGCTCGTTTGATTTGTTCTTACTAACGTCTACCACTCTCTCCATCTCTTCAAGAACAATCTATGCTGTCTACAGCACTTCTCCCATCCATGCAGTCCAGTGCCAAGCCCCTTTTTTTGTGAAATGAGACAACTTGAGTGCTTGCCTGTAAGTTGTAACCACTTCTCTGCAAGTGTTAAGGGTAAAGACTGAATGTATTGTACCTGAACAGAGGGAAGGTGAAAAAGACTCTGGAAGGTACAAGTATCCTCAATGTATTTTCTCTGTGGTAAGGAGGCATTGTAAACAGGCTCATGTATTGTGCGAGTGTTAAATCATCTGAGAAAGGCAGGGGATTACAGTAAAAAGCTGATCGATATGTATAAAGCTCCAAGAAATGTTTTTTTGTCTTTAAGACTGGTGCAAGTTGAAAACTTGCTGAGCAAAAATATTTGGAAATAGGGGCAATGGAAGTGGCAGGAGTGTAGCCAGCCTGATCGATAATAAAAGGATAATCTGTCTTTCTTTGTGGTGCACAAAGCAATAATCTGTTGTTCTGATTGATTAAATGCCTCGGCTCCGCTTCGATTATCAATCTATCTCTAAAACAGCTTATTGTGAGTATAATGCAAAGTAGTAGAGATCGGAGTAGTAGAGACAGTGATACGAACAGAAAGGTGGGGGATTCCTGTTTTCAGAATGTGAAAAAAGCTTAGCTGAGGAGGTGCTTTTTCGGAGGGGCTTTCTGTTGATATACCTGAGTGGCTTGGCTGCAATGCCAAGTTGCAAAGCTCTAAAAGGGGGTCCAAAGGGTGAGTTTACACAAACCACAGTGATTTTGATCTCTCATACACAAATATAGGAAGTGCCATTGACTTGACAGAGGAAGAATGTGAAATACAAGCACTAAGAAACTGGGAAGCTGTTGGCTAAAATAAACCCCTGTCTAGTTATCTTTTGGAAACATGCTGCTTTCTGATTTATTCCTTTCACAATTAACTTGTTTCAGTGCTTACACCAAAGCTTATCTGAGCTGTGGGCTAGCCTAGGCTTTCAGCTTTGGTGCTTTTTAAATTACAAGGAAGAAAAAAACTCCCCTACATATTTTGCATCCTATGCCTGGAGCTCTGTAATTGCCAAAGGGTTTTTTCAGTAAGTTAGATAGGTGGGGTTTTTGCTTCAGAAGATAGGGCAAAAAGCTGGAGTTTAATTTTTCCAAAAGGCTGAAAGGGGGAATTTGGGTTCTGCTTTACTGAAGTTCCTGTTTCAAACTATAAAATCCAGAATCACTTAAGGCCCTGAGCAATAACCTTTAAATTGGCTCCTCTGTGAGTCCAGACTTGGACTTCCAGATGTCTCTGTCAACTTACTTTATTCTGGGACTCAATGATTCAATTACATGATATTCCCAAAAATATTTGGGATGGTAAACTTTGAATAGATGTGGTTGCAACTGATGAGAGTAGTTGAGTTGATAGTTATCTTTCTCTTTTGGGGGACTTACTTTCAGCGACACTTAGGACTCCTTGTAACAGGGTGTTCTCCATCGTGCTGTCCTCTCACTACTGCCAGTTACTTATCTTGGTTATTTGTGTCCTGCAGTACTTGGGGAAAATAACTGGCTCTCCATGATGGGAATGACTGTAGCCTCAGTACCCTCTCTTTGAGTATTTGCTCAGTGGATGCAATGGGTTTACATATGTGCAGTGGATGCCCGTTTGCTTGGTTCCATTCTGTGGGGGAGCACTGAATACTCACTGGTGGTTTGTGGGGAAGCAAAGCTACCATCATGAAAATTGATGTTAGACCTCCACAAGAATGTTCATCTTTTTGAACAGCACTGACCTGCATGACTAGTGTTGAATTATGTTGAAGTTCATTGCCTTCTCCATCTTGACTTCTTTCCAATTGTGTTTTCAGTTTGGTTTCTTGTTTTAGGGTTATTTTGTTTGGTTTTTTTTTTTTTAAACTGAGAATGAAATAATGAAGCTGGTGATAAAAGCTGCCTATAAAAATTCTGGCAAATTTATTACTAAGCAACTAAGGTTGTTTTTTTTTCTATCCATCTGGTCATTAGGTCTTTCCAACTGTCAGTGTCTCATGTAATCTCCTTTAATAGCAGCACATAATTAGCTTTATGCTGATCAGAGGCATTGGGATCGTGGTGGTAATACTCAAAACCAGATATCAAAATCCCAAGGCAGATAACTCAGAGACATATGTCTAAGCCAGTATTTATGACTTTTAATCCTTAAGTCTGTAGCTGTTGATTTAGGCATATGAGCTTTGAACTGCAGTATGAAAATTCATCAATTAAGAATCTGCAGCAGTTCTGGAAAGGAAGTACACACAGCTCTCCAAACAGTAATGTGTCACTTTGCTCTTTGTTTTTCCTCCAATGCAGTACTCTTCTCACTTCCAATATTGAATTTCTACTTACTTGTCTAGTTGTCTAGTTAATTTTTCTAAAACAAAGATAATCATAGTCTTGACATTGCTGTGTTAGGAACATGTTGTCTCAGTTTCTGATCTTAATTCAGAATCATATATATATGAAAGCTATATATGTGTACTTCACACAATTGTTTCCTTAATGGCTGTTACAGGATTGTAGTTTTCTAGTGCTTTTTGGGGGTGATTTTGAGCTGGTTTTGTTTTATATCTGATAAATGAATTGTGTTTAAAATCACCTCAATCAGATTGGTCCCAAACTCTGGAACTTTCATGTAAATCTGGAGTGTCCAATTCCAAGTGTATTTCATACTTCTGCTCTGTGCAGGACTTGAATCTGAAGCTTTCTCTCTGCAAATACAACATGGTTGTCATGTTAGGAAGGCTTTTGGAGGGTGTTGATGTTACTGCAACTAGGACTTCATTATAAAAATATGAATCTCCAATTCTTTTTAAACAACACTTTGACAGCTCTCTTTGAGGGGTGCTCTGACCTGCATATAGGGTTGGACAAATAAGCTGTTTCACCGTGAAAGAGGTACCCAGCTAAGTAAAGGGCAGGATTTCAAACACTTCAGACATACGTTTATTGACTAGAACTAGGAATTTATTTGGATTCTGTGCTGCCTGGATCCCAGACACTACTTCGTGATTAAGGAGTCTTTGTGCTGAACATCAGCCTCTGTATTCTGCTCTATAGTTGGCCAGAATAAACTGAACAGGGCTTCAAAAGAGGAAACGCACCTTGACAAGCGAAAATTGCATCTCCTGCATTAAGTTTCTTTAAAGCTGGAAGTGTCTTTGAATTTTAGGCTTTCAGTTCTTCAATAAAAGATCACAGTTCCCTTTTTGTTCTCTGGCATTGTAATCCATTTGAGGATTCTGTCAACAGTCCTTTCAAAAACTGCATAAACCTGTTAAGATTTGTAGGAGAAAAATCAATACAAGATACCTTTTACTCATAACTTGAAGTTCACAACCAGAACTTCCTCCAAGAATTGGTTCAGTACTAGAAAAGGAAAAAGCAAACGAGATTTTCTTTATAGTTATCTATAGAAAACAATCACTGATAACACTATAGGGATTATTTTTGGCCCAGATTTTTGCTCAGAGATTTTTGTTGTTTGCTGCTTGCTCTAACTGACCAAAATGTAAGGACAAGTCTTAACTGTGACAGGACAGTGGGATAGATCCTGAGAGTGCAGCACTTGAAATGTTGCCTAGATGGGAAGCATGTTGAGTTCTCCCAGAAGTGGTGTGTCAAGATTCATTGCTGGATCTATTCCTTACCTTCCTTCTTTCATTTCCTGCATCATTTAGCCAGTGTTTTTCGTGGCAGAACTGCTCTGCACATCAGTGCTTTCCTTTATGTTTATTAATAAATAGTGGTTTCTGCTCTACAAGATTTTTTGCCATGTAGTGGTGAATATAATCTGTCAGGGTTGCAGATAGAAGCTAAAGACAAATCCCAGACCTTTTAATAAGAAACCAAAACCTGTTCATGATGCATGGGTACCAGCTTGTAGTTCACCTGACAACTCCTCCCTTCCCCTATTCCCCACCTTCCCCCCCATGATTAAACTCTTGCCCTATTCCTTATGTTCATGTTTTCTGGATTCTCTTTGGAGCTTATTTCTTCATACCTCAAACCACCTTTGGTCAAAGTGCAGTTTCAGGGTGTAGGATGGGGGAAAGTGAATGCCACATTCTAAACTCAATTGAAAAAGAGTGTTCTACTGAACAAAAATAGGTAAGAATGCTTTATGGAGAGCTGCAGTCTTAAAAAATAATACTAAATATTTTGAGCCATTTAAGTATGTGTGAAAAGCTATTAAAATATCAAGGCCCTACAAAGACCCTAAAAGGGCTTGATTTAAAGTTAAATTTAGCTGAGTTAACTCTTGATTCACTTTTTTTTTTTAAATGCTCAACTATAGAATGAAAATGAAAAGATCTGCCCAGTGCTGTATCTTGAAAGCCTTGAAAATATCCCCACAGGTCAGCACAGATTGTTACCCATTACATAGTTAATGATGATTTGAGTATGTACCTTACATGACCTGCATTGGAAGCAATAAACTGGATAATTTTCATTGAAAAAACTGATAGCTTTAGAAAGTATATATATTTTTTGTCACCCCCCTGCTGATGTGCCATGATGGGTTGTTTTAGTTACTTATCTGTAACTCTGTTACTCAAGTCATGTATGCTCATGGCATAGATTAATGTAATACTTTGCTTTCTTTGTAAACACACTTGTTGAAGAGAGCTATGGAAGACTCGGTGTGAATTATTAACTGTCTTCTTTCAGCAAGCCATCTGTTCTGCAGACAAATGGGAGGACTGGAGAGCTGAAGGTGGACTGCCAATTGTTTTGCTCGTATTTGATCTGGCGCTTTGTTTGGGGGTTGTGTTTACTGCTTGAAACTGCCGTCTGTTCCTTCTTCTTTCCTTCTTAAAGTCCTTCAGTATTTTTTTAGCACAAAAGAAAGCTTTTAGCAGTGTAGGGATGGTATGAAAAATGCTTATGAGACAAGCTCCTTGAGCACTAGTTGCCATGTGAGGCTTTTCAGGCTTGTTCCATGAACAGTTCCTTAACAAACAAGAAACCTGACTAATGTTTCAAAACCATTCTAGTCTCTTGACTGGTCTTCTGTTATCTGTATCCAACCACTATAACTATTAATTGGAACTTTTGTGTAAGACCGGCAGAATTTCCACTCTTCAGCAAAACCAAATGGCCTTCACTTAAGGCTTTCCTTGATCACTGCCATAACACGAGCCATGGAAATTTCACCCTGCAGAATAAGGCCCATAAGACCTTTTATCTCATGGTTGTCCCATGTTCATACATTTTGCCATTGAAAGTAATCTGGAGGAGTGAATGCCTAAGTGTTACATGGTGCAAAAAATGGGCTGTGAAAAACAAGCATTTATATCAATAAAGTGAGAAGAAGTTTCTGTTCTGTGAAACAAATATAGAGTTATAGAATCATAAAATGGTTTGGGTTGGAAGGGTCCTTTAAAGATAATCTAGTTCCCGTCCCCCATGCTATAAGGGAATATTATTTAATGAATTCCTTTCGCCAACATCACCTTAATCTAGCAGAGCTGATTTGTATTACCTGTAATATTGAGATCGCTTTGTTACTAGTGGCTGCTTCTGTATTTTGAAGGCATTGGTTCAATGGATGTCCATTAATCTGTTAGAAGCTGCAGGCTGTTCTTGCCTCCTGCTGGCAATGAAGGTTATTTCCGAGCCATGCGGCTTAATGTTTCTTCCCATAGTTTATTTCAGGGACAGCTTAGAGGAACAGAGGATGTCAATGCACTGAGCAAACAAACAGACCGCTGCCCTGCGGTCTCAGTAGCACCGCTTCTTTTTCAGGTGAAGTGCAGGATCTTCTTAAGTAAATTATTTACCAGTCAGCTCTTTGAGCTACCTGGGAAGTGACCCTGTTCAAGTTGGTCAGCTCAGAAATAGGCTCCTTGTTTGTTGGGGTGATTCTGGGCATCTCTGCATTTTTCATCCTAGAGTGGAGTCAGTGTTTCTCCTGGTCTTTATTGCTCTGTCTGATATATCCGGTTATTGGGTGTTTGAAGTGGAGTAAAACTACTGGAAATACTAGCCAATGTGGTCTCTTCTGGTGAGCGGTTTAGCAACTACCAGAATTGGAAAGAGAGAGACAGAGAATTTCACTTCTGTGCCAGAGAAAATGAAGGCAGAAAGAGGTCCTTGAGGAGCAAGCGAAGAATCAGAGGGCTATGGAGGTGGCTGAGAATGAAAAGATGTCTTTATTTATGTGCTGTTTGGAAGTTATTATCTCTGCTGATAAAGTAAAGCTGCTTCAAAACACTTTCACCACTTCCATCCCACCCCCGAGAAAAGGGAGCTGAAGCATAAACTTAAATAGAGAGTCTTGGCTGTAGAAAAAAGGTATTACACATCAAATTTCAGCAGTGCCGTGTATTAAGTCCAAGTAAAAGTCATTAAATTTTATTGCAGAGCTATGAAATTAAAATTAGTTTACAGGTTAAATCTCTAGTGTGACTTTTTAAGGACATTGATCAAAATTTACATGCACATTAAAACAAAGCAATACATTTGAATGATTGAATTTCTTACTGTCTTGGAAGTCCTTTCTATCGCATCCTTTACAGGTATTTATGTAATTGCTCCTATTCAGTCAGGTAGGTATCACGACTGAGAATGAAAAATAATGATTTTAAACTCTGTTGATCCCTCACTTAAAGAATGTAGTTGTTTGAAATCACTGCAAACAATCCCTGATTGCTGATACAAGTAGAAGAAAGTAAAGACAAGGAAGAAAATAGATGTAAACATTAGCGGACTGCAGTAAGATTGCTTATGTCTTTGGAGTTGCTTTACAGATAAAATGGCAAAGTAAAATGTCCAACTTCGGAAACATCTTTTGAAGAAAATATGGGAGTGTAGCAGGGGAGGAAGAAAATGATGAATGATACTTTGTTAGAGAGAGTGGAAAATGCAATCCTTCTGCATGAAGTATTCATCATTTTCTTTTTTGTTCTGTAGCCGTTTAGTAAGCTTTTGATAAATGTCCATTTAACTGTAGTAGGAAAAAATCTTTTTTAAAGTCTTGCTTCATGGTCATCTTAAAAAGCATTATATCTTAATAGTTAAAAACTTTATCAGGTTTTGTACAACTGTTTAATGTCTGAGGCTTTAAGCAATTCACAGAAGAAAGCTGTGAGGAATTTCATTCTGAGCAGTTGCAAGTAGGGTATAATACATATGCATGCGCATCAACGCGGAACAGGCTTTAGGAAAATGCCACTGGAGGTATTGGTCTCTGAGGAGAAACACATTACTCCAAATACATGTATTCAGAATAACAATGAAATTGCCCTCTGAGGAGTTCTGCGATGGTACATGTGAACTGTGAAGGTTCTTAAAAGGTAGGAAGGAAGGAGAGAACTTGTGCCTTATAGTGTTAAGAGCTGTACAGGATGTAACACATACACCTAAAGTTTCAGACGGGGAGAAAAAAACAAAAAAAGATGTAAGTGAAAATAGTGCATGTAATTTTTTTCCTTTTAAAAATGCAGCCTTGCTTATTAAGAAAAAAATTATGAGTTCTGTTTCTTTAAAAATTTGGTGAAAAATGGTGTGCAAATGAGAGCTCGAGTGAGACATTTGCCTGTAAGTGCCAACCCCTTACATCACCTTCAGCCACCCCTATGAAGTGCTCAGCTATTCTGAATCTCTTCTGTAGTCTCTTGCTTCTTTCTCCTATACACATTTGTATGCAAAGCACTACCCAGCAAAGTTTCTGCTTGTTTCTAACTTAAATTACCATAGCAGACTTCCACATGCTTTTGGAAGGTGACAGAGACAGAAGTTCTGTTCTTGAGGCAGGTACTGTTTTGTGAAAGATCTTCACTATTTATTACATCTATCCCTGCTGGAAGATTGCAATTACTATCCTACTTCCAGCAACTCTTTACCTGAATCATGACAGCTCTTAATTATGTGTGAAAGAAGAAGTTATATACAGAGAAATTTCTTACAGCAAATTACCTAGGAGATATATTCAGGCTTAGAACGGTCTTCAGCAGGGCTGTTCTTCTCATGGTTCTTATTCTTTTGTTTTTGCTTCAGGAGCTGTGAAACTTTGCCTGACTTATACCAGAATTTGAATTGGGAAGGAATTTCTGCTTCCTCTTTCCCCAAGTTTCTATATTTTTATATATATATATATATATATATATATATATATATTTTGTTAGTCAGATTTTGCCCTGTCTGTATTTCTTCCTTTAAATAAGCCTCTTGCAGTGTACTGCTGAGTATGCTGCTGAAGGAACCACAAAGAAATAAGTAACAAGCTTTCAATTTTGTGATGGAGCTTAATATTTTAAATCTTATTATTCAGCTACATAAACTTTATTGCCCTTCAGTTACAAATGTTGCGTTTCCTGTTTATTTATTGGCAAAAATGTATTAGTGTCTGTACTCAGAAAGTATCTACTTTCTCTTTATTACAGTAATAGTCATGTTGGGTTTGATTTTTCAAATTAACTTCAAGCCTGCAGAAGCAGGCCTTTCAAAAATGGCCTATTCCAAGATTTTAAAGGATGCCCATCTTTGAGGCCTTTTTAAGAATAAAGATAGCCAGGATACAAGTATGGCTTCGTGGTCCAGAAAAGGTGTAGGGTGTTAGGAACTCTGCCATTTAATACAGGAGGATGGATTTCAAGATGATTGCTACATAGAGACAAGAAAGGAGGTTGAAGTCTTGCCTCTTTTATCACACAGAAACACCCTATTGGGTGGTTGCAAAAAGATTTGAGCACACAGTCTTAAGTCATCTTAAGAGATTTCTGTTTCCATAGGAAGTTTGGACTTTATTGTATTTTCCCTGAAAAATTCCAGAAAGCTCTTAGTGTTGTACAACAACTAAATTGTATTTATAATAGATTGTTATTTTCTGCCCAGTCCTTCCTCACTCAGGATTATTCAGTTACCCATGATCACTTTGATTTTTAATAAGCCTGTCTATATATTAGTGTGAGACTTATGATGGCTTGAAAGAAGCCTCATGTATTAAAGGTAACTCTGACAGCACAAAGTAGGTTAAGTTATAAAATACAAAGAGTTTCAGGGAAGAGATGATCATTGGGGAATGTAGTAGCAACTTGATTTTGTAGATTGACTGTCACTGATGACCACTCTCTAATCAATGTGCTACAGGAAACAGCTACATGTGTGATGCTAGTTGGTCTTTGTTTTCCATTCCTGCTATTAAGCCATCAATATAATTGTCAATAGAGGAGCTAGCCACTTGTTGGAAAGCCTGCATCCATAGGTAGGGGAGAATGTTCCTGTAAAGAGCCATTGGTCTCCCAGCAGCATTAAAAGTTGAGTTTCAGAAAGCTGTGTAAGCATTTGTGCACTGCAGTTTTTCTGCAGTAGGGCTAAGTGTTATAAGGACAAGGTCATCCTAATGCCCTCAGTGGAAGGGAACAACGCAGCTGCTTGAGGGAACAGAATTACAGGGCTCTTTTTTTCTGCCTAATTAGCATTATTACTTTATATTTTGCACATCCTTTCGCATGTGCTAGGAAGAAGTCTGCAGGGAGCTCATTATGTTTCCAGCCTTGTACTTATAGGCTTGCGAAGCTGTAGCTTCAGAGAGGTGGGAGGTGTGTTCACTACAAGTTCCATATCCGGACTGAAATGCTGCTGAAAACTTGTAGGAACTCTGCAGGATGTCTCCTGTATCCTGTCCTGTGTGCTTCTGCACAGAAGCTCTCCAGATGAACCTTCCTTGATGTATTTTCATTTTGAGATAATGGCTGAGGGCAGAATTTAGACTCATTTGGCATCTGTTAATGAGTCTCAAACCAGTGAATGGGTCTGTCAAGACAAAGGAGCAAGAGGATCCTTGCTTGTTGTCGCCTTGTCATAGTTATTCAGAGGCCAGTGTAGTTCCTGCGACTGGCGCATTCTAGTAGTACAATTCAGTGTAAAGGCTTTTTATTTTTTTCTCCCCTTTTTGATGGAGAGAAGGTGAAACATGACAGAATCCCATTCCCAGCACCTTGCTCTGCTAACAGATTCAAGACTTGCTGAAAGCTAGACAAGACTCTACAGAAAGGATATAGGGCAAGAGCTCATGACAACACTGGAAGGATATCAGCATGAACATTAGTTGAAAGAGTGTCTGACTCAGTCCAAACTCATTCACTTCTCTTAGAGCTTTCCTCTTCTGGAGACTGGATCCTTAAACCAGAAAAGGTGGTACACTGTGCCCTGTGGAATTATTTTGAACAACTGAGTTGAGCAGTTAAAACTGATCAGAGTATTGTGTCATCATTTTATGGACATCATGGAATTGTGGTAGTAGGTGCTCCTCCACAAGTGTGTGTATCTTTACCCCTTGAGGATCATAGAGGATGCTGCTATGTGACATCCAAGAATTGGTTAGTCCTTTAAGGAGAAATATTAATTAGAGGTTTAAAAAAGATGCATCAGAATGTCATGTATTTTCCCCAGTTGCTGAACTGCACCTTTCTTCCTCCTGCTACCACCAGATAAATGATTCTGGATTTGTAAAGCCATTTTTAGGCACTATGCACTTGCCATCATCTCATTATCCTGTGGGGAAAGGCACTTTGTAATTTAAGTCATCACAGATATAAAATGGCATTAGCACATCGTAGATGTAAAATGGCATTAGTAACTTACCTGTCACTGAAACAGAAATGCACAGACCCCAGAGTAACCCAGGATAAAAGAAACCATTTCATTTTAATGGAACATGGTTTGAAAAGTAACTTTTTAACAGTTGTAGTTTTGATTTTAACTGCATTATGATAGGATGATGCATTTTTAAACACACAGTATGTAAGCATACTTTATGGAATGTGTAGAATTAACAATGCACATAAATATAAATACTGATTGGAACTATAGACAATTTTGTCATAAGAGCTTTTCTTCATGGAAAAATTGTGCCAATGAGAGCAGAAATCTTAGTGGAGTTGCAGAGGTGTGTGTCAGCATGGGATTTATCTTCATCAGTGTGTAGTGCTCCTTCCTGCAGCTTTCTATTGCTTATACCACTTCAGCTTCTTGCAGGCTTTGCTCAAGTATCTTAGTTGCAACTGACTTAATTGCTTAGAAAAATATCTTTGCAGGGCAAAGCAAAAGCAGTCAAAATGCTCCAAGAGTGTGGAAGAGCAGACTTGTGACCAAAAGAGAAATGGCACAGAGGTAAGTCATTCCAGCATACTGTTCTTGCATTGCTTAATGTGTATTTACTGTAAATAAGAGACCAGTAGTAACCATGGGATCATCAGTGATGCAAAATATCTTGCTCTTGGAGGTTCAGGGAAAATTCTGGTGTGAGATTTCTGAGCATGAAAGTGTATTAATTTGTTCCAAGTGAAGAATTTGTTGGGATTTTTTAAAATTTGAATATATCTTTCAGGGTGAGTTTTTCTGCTTCACTTCTGCTCTGTGCTTTCTAGGATGGCAATGCAATCTTTTATAATTACCATATCAAAGATAGAGGCCACCTGCCAACATATAGGGTACAGTGTGTCCTAAAGCATTTATCAGTCTTTATTGTAACAGCCAAGTGTTCAGTGACTGTGTGCATGACTGTCTGGGCATTTAATTAGGCTTGTTTGCTGGGGTTTAGATTGTGAAACCAGTTCATCAGTAAGTGCTTTTATTAAGGAAATAAAGATCACTCAAATAAGGCTGTAAAGCTTTTAATTTGTATGTTTCTATGTAGTTTGTCTTGTGATGGGAGGACACTTGTACTTATTTCCTGTGCAGTTCTGTGCTGGGAGCTTCTGAAAGTATGTGCTGAACAAGCTGCCTCTGATTTCCAAGGCAAGTGTTCAGACTGGGACAGATGACTAAACACATGGTCTGCTGGGCTGGAACCGGTTTAGGGTGTTATGGGCCTGAAGACCCTTTGCAGCAAACACAGCTGCTTTCAGCCTTCTGTTGCTGTCTTTCATGTCAACATCTTACCTGAGTGGGAAGCCCCCTTTCAGTAGGCGAGGATGCCCATGTTCAGTTGGGCATGCCAAAGAAATAAGATAGTTTTCATTTTTACACCTATTACTAATTCTACTAGATATTAAATCCATTTTCTAATGGATTTATCAAGCTTGTTACTAATGCTTTCTGTCCATGTATGCGTCTTCCTCGGAACATGTGGTTATGTTCTCAAGCATCTTCAAGAGCTTTCCAGTGTCTAGCAGATTTTTGGCAAAGAGGTGGATGATTTTTCCCTATTGCATATGAAATCTCATTTCACTCCTTCAGAGTGATCCCCTTGTCACTCATCAGTAACACAAGAAATCGTGGGGAAAATACCAAGTTTTTATTAACAGTAATTTAAAAATAATTAAACCCCCACATTATCATCTTTACCAAGCTACCAACTTTAAAAGAATTAATTGCATAATAAACAAATGCATACTTGAAGGAGCAGAACATAGATATTCTCTCTGTCAGGATAATCTCAATTTCTGAATTCAGACCTGGAAGCAGAATTCACCCAACTGCCAAGCCCGGCAGTGATACACAGCCATGAATAACATAAACAGCATCCATAAGCACTGTCTGAGATGAGCTGAGACAGAAATTCAGCTGTTCCAGACCTCTGATCCTCTGTGATACCCTGTTCCAGCTCTGATAACCTGATATCAGCAAAGAGCTTGGACAAGGAAAAATTAGTTTTCCCGTCTGACTCTCGGATAAAGCACTGTGGAGGCAAACTCCTGTCCCAACCCAACGTATTTGTTTTCTCCAGCTTAGTTTTGACTGAATTTGATTTTTTTCCTCAAGATTTTGGTTTGATTTCAGAGAAAAAAGTGCACTTAGAAGACAGGGGATGGAAATAAGCTGGAATGAAGGCTTGAATAAACTCATTGAGGTAGATGCTTGGGATTCCTGCCAATAGAAATCCTGTGGATTTCTACAGTCCAGGGCTAACAAAATGCAACCCAAAACATGTGTGACATTCTGACACGCTTCCAAAACCATGACACTACCTGGCTCCTCATGTGATTTCTGTTTACAGCTCCAAATTACATCATCCTTTAGAGGGAGGCCAGCCCATGTGTACCTAAACCAGCTATTCGCATAGCTGTACCTATAGGTACCATAGGAGTACCTAATCAAGTATGTATTGAACAGTGGCAATACCTAGCTTAAGTATATGGTATAGGAAAAGTTAACATTAACTATCTCCATTAAGGCATACGTTATTTTAGGTGCATTTTCAAAGCTTTTTGTGTAAATCTAGTGTTAATAATTATTTAATCTATCAACCTGAATAAATTTGTATTTATACCTGATAAGAGGAAGCAAGGGTATTCTTAATGTTTAGGAAGATCAGTTGACATTCTCAGAAGTCAGTGGGGAAGTGCAGAGCACAGGCCTGAATTTCTGACAGAAAGCCTAGGTTTAGGATTTGCCAAAACTAGCCTGCAAATGATTCTGAAGAGACTAAAGCACTTACGAGGCAGAAGAAGGAAAGTGCCCCGAGACTAACGTGAGTTAATCACAGGAGTTGGGACCAGTTGTACTCCCAGCATTTATCTGGATTTTGAGCCACAGAATTTCTGAGACTAGGCACTGTCTGAGCCATCGACAACTGGCATGCCAGAGCTGTCAGCTCTCTCTGTATATCCAAAGCAACTTGTCCCAAATACGTACTGATGTCAGCAGCACAAATGTGTGCATAGTCAATTAAAATGCTTTCCACTATTTTTTAGATACTGTAAATGCTGCAGTGTTGTTCTTCAGCTATCACCTTCTAAAGATGAAAAAGCTACTGAAAGCCCCCTGTGTAAGACAGAATGCAGAATGTCTTCTCATCCCAGTGATGCTTTTTGGTGGCAGTTTCAGTGGCAGCAAAAACTAGAGCAGCTTTGGTACCAGCATTCACTGTCTGCTGCGCTGAACCATGGGGACAGGTTACAGGTAGAGGATAGGTAACAGGTCAGCAGCACTTGAGAAGTAATGTATGTTCCTGGGTACAGTTTTTTCCTAAAGTGAGTTCTCCATCAGGCTTGAACTTTATAGTGGCTATTGTGGAATATCTTGGTCAGCTAATGGCAGTGGAAGATTGAATTGCAGCCTTGATATTATCATAGAATCATAGAATGGTTAAGATTGGAAAGGACCTTAAGATCACCTAGCTACAACCCCCTTGCCACAGGCAGGGACCCCTTCTTATTTTGCTTTTAGCTGATTGCAAAAGAACGATCTCTTTCCAGGAAAGACTGCTGGAGGACTTGGCAAGCGTTTGTTGGGGAGCAAGTCTCATTTCTCTTCAACTCCTTCATATTTTCCCTTTAGACAGTAATGTCATGCAGTTCTGCGTATCTTGCCCCAGTACTGGAGGAGGATCTATTTGGAGATGGTGGAAGAGGAGTCACAGCATCTACAGATACTTTGCTTATTACCACAAAAGCACTCAAATACTGGCATTAATCTTGTTTCTTTCAGGAGTATAACTGACATCAGGAGCCCCACTGGGTATTTAGGCAGAAGCCAGATGGCTGATAAGGAAAATGCAAGCAGCAGGTGACAATTAGCATGTGTGCTCCCTTTTCTGTCTGGTTACCCCAGGACTGGAAGATCCATCAGCCAGGTACCACATTGCTCCTGGAAGCCAGTCACAGTGGGTTAGGAGTAAAAAATGAGAACTCATTCACATAAGGGAAAAATAATTGCTACAGCTCTGTTTAGTTTGGTCACAAATCATTTCATTTGGGGATGATCAACCTTAGTATTCCTGGTTTTATTAATATGACAGGCTCCTGACTGTTTAGTCTGTGGGATGTAGAATAGGCTGGGAAGCTGGTGAGAAATGTGCTGTCACACGATGCCTGAATTATTATACAGATAAAATTTCCCAACTTCCCTCCTCCAGTTTATCCTATTTGGCAAGATGCATGAAAAATAAATGGCTGTTTCTAGTGAAAGCAAGTGCTACTTCATGTAGAATAATCATTCTGTTGTTAAGAGATTTACAGTTTTAACCATTCTCCAGTACTGTTTGCAATCACTGCTGCTTCTCAGTCTTTCTCACTCTGTTTCTTCTCTGCTCTTCTTCCACTTCTTGCACTTTCTCCATTTGCCTACTAGCCTTTATTCAGATAATCTGAAAGGTGAAGAATGACCAGACAGAGCTCAAATGCCATTTTGTTGTGCTGATTAAAAAAGAGCTGGCCCATCTCTAGTGTTCACGCACAAATGCTCTCTCGGGTTTTTTAAATTGAGTCATGGTTGCCTATGCCAAAAGCTGTCAGTACAGTGGGATGGAAAGCACTCAGCTCTTCTCAGTGTTATATAAAGTTGTCATTTTGGAAGAATGAGCAATGATAAAGAACTCTTGCAGTGCTTTTTGCCTGTTTTCACAGTAAACCGTGATGTTCGTGTTGCTTGTAGTGTTGATCTCTCTTCTAACAAATGAAGTTTCTCTTGTAAGGAAAGAATTCAAAACAAAGCAATAGGAATTTAAGCACAACAAATATAAGGCAAACGGGGCTGGTTTTCTAGAAACATTTCTATCAAACATGAGCGTTCCTAATGCAGTGTAATAAGGTAGGAGAAGATTTAAGACTTTAACGTAAAACATGAAATTGATTGTATTGTTTCTGCTGTGGCAAGCACACTAGCAGATGTTAATGTCTAGCTGTACTTGAAAACAAAAACTTAATATCAAACCTTCTTAGCTCTGTGTATAACATATATAGACAAAATAGTATGCTGACTTCTGTAATCATATGTGAATTCATGGGTGATACAAGGCATAATTAAGAGTTATTGTGGACAGTAGTTTCAAGTGGACAACAGAATTCTTAGTGATTCCGAGAACTCACTTCTTTGCTTTCTCATTAACATTCAGGTGACTTGCAGGACAATTCTTAATGAAAACTGACATTGTATAATCTAGCTCTGCAGCCACTGTTGCTTTTTAGTAGCAATCATTTACTTTTAGTGCTCCGAACCAACAAGGTAATGCTTCCAAAATTCTGTATTTCATAACCATAGCTGAAAATCAGCCTTCAGAGTTCCAGCATCTGTGGCAACATGTGCTCGTGCATTAATCTGATGAGCCAGTGTTCCAGCTTTCTGGTTTACCTCTTACTGAGGTGATAGCAGCTTTGCTGAAGCTGTTCTGCAGCAGATCTAGCTGCCTTCTCAACCAAGGAGTCATTGTTCTGGATATTATGCTTTAAAAACTTCACGGTGGACAGTCAGTGCCCATTAAACAGCCGTAACTTCTTTAGCTTGCTCCTATGCCTTCTCGTGTTATTACTTTTTCATTGTTGTCTGACTGCAGCTATCAAATAGGCAGACTTTACGGTAAGAAAATACATTCAGCTGACACCCAAGCAGAAATCCACCTGACTGCAAGCTGTGTAAATCTGCCTTATAAATGCCACTTGCCTTGATAAGATATTGAACAAAACTAGAAATGGTGAAGTTCTTATGGGAAGCAAAACATGCTGGAGCAAAGAGGAGGGAGGTTTAAAGGGAGAATGTCAGATGCGTGTGTTTGCATAAGGTAATGTGAGGTAATGTTAATAACTTAGGAACATGAAGGCGAGTTCTTAGAGATTAATAATTTCCATGTTGAGAAATTCATCATCATTACATGAACGTACTGGTAAATGAGCCTTGTGAAAGAAACTGCATCCAAAGAGGCTGGATGGCTTGCAGTGGTGGGCTGTTTGTGCTGCCTGTGTGTCAAGTAGCATTACTATTATTTAAGTGGTGGGATTTACTTTGCTTTCCCTAGAGAAGCAGAATGATGAAGACTGACAACTACAAATTGTCTCTTTCTTTCAACTTTGAACTATCCAGGTTATGTTTGATCATTTGAAATTTAGATGTGGTGTTTGGGCAAGTCACAAGGTTGGAAGCATACGAGAATGGCTTCTGTGTATAATTAACCCCATTCCGAGAATCCCTCATCACAGTTGGGTCAGACATAAGTAATTAATTATCCTTGGCATGGGAGCTTTGACATACACTGGAGTTTTGAAGATGAAGTAATGAAAATCTGCGAGGTGCAATAGCCTTGCTGTGAGGTGCCTGCGAGGAGATGGGTGCTGGGACAGCATTAACGTGTTATCTCACTGTTACTTTTATATGTAGTTCAGCTTAATGTTGTGTGATTTCGTGATGAGAGGTCGTTACTGTAACTCAGTATTGATGTGGAGAAGCACATAATCATTATTGCTACATACCGAACTCTGCAAAAATTCATTTTGTATTTATTAACCCTGCAAAATTATTTCTTTTTCTCGAGACTTGTTCTAAGGCAAAGAATTTCTTTGTTTTCCTGTACTTCTGCTGTTGCCACTAGCAGCCTGTAGCTCATTTAATCCATGAGAACTTGTTACAGCCTCACACCTACCCCTGCAAAATTCTGTGTCCCTGTGGGTTCCTGTGCTGATGCCACAGTCACACCAGAGCAGACTAGCAGTAAGAGCAGAAGAGGAGTATGAGAAAAAACTGTGTGCTCCTGCCTTGGCATGTTGCAGCTTCAGCCATCAGCTTTGGATTTCACATAGCACAGTGCCAAGTTGTCGCTCTTTGTGATAGAAGTCTCCCTATTTGGGCAAATTACATAATGCTCTCATTCCCAGTGTGTCCTGCAGCTTAGGAAAAAAAAAGGGAAAAGGAAAACGAGTTACCATAAGAATCCAATCTGGATGTGGTAAAGATCTCTGGGGCAAGGGCTTGGAAATGCTGCAGTCTATTGTATCAGTAGCAATACAAGATATATTGTGCTCTGGGTGTTTCTGTGGTGTTTCATCTGTCACATTTCATATTTAGCTTGATGCAAAGATTTTAGAGGAAAAATCCTATTTTCATAGGATCATAGAATAGTTAGGGTTGGAAAGGACCTTAAGATCATCTAGTTCCAACCCCCCTGCCATGGGCAGGGACACCTCACACTAAACCATGGCACCCAAGGCCTTGTCCAGCCTAGTCTTGAACACTGCCAGGGATGGAGCATTCACAACCTCCCTGGTGTCGTGGTTTAAACCCAGTCAGGTAACTCGTTCACTCACCCCCCCCCCTTCTTTCCCTCCCCCTACTCCCAGAGGGACGGAGAGGAGAATCAAAAAGAATGCAACTCCCACGGGTTGAGATAAGAACAGTTTAGTAACTAAGGTATAACACAAATCACTACTGCTACCACCAATGATAATAATGATAAAGGAAATAACAAGGGAACAGAATACATCACCACATCACCTCAGCACCAGCCGACCGATAACTCGCCCCCCCCCAGCCCGACCAAGCTCTGACCGATACCTCCTCCAACCCTGCAGTCTCCCAGCCCTTCCGCCTAACTCCCAGTTACATCCTGGGCATGACGTGCTGTGGTATGGAATACCTCTTTGGTCAGTTTGGGTCAGGTGTCCTGTCTCTGCTTCCTCCTGGCTTCCCCTCCTCCCTGGCAGAGCATGAGGCTCACAAAGTCCTTGGCCAAACCAAAACATTCTTGTTATCAGCTCTGTTCCCGAGCCGAAAGTCAAAACACTGCACTGCACCAGCTACCAAGGAGGAGAAACATGACTGCTACTGCTGAACCCAGGACACCTGGGCAACCCATTCCAGTGCCTCACCACCCTAACAGGAAAGAATTTCCTTCTTATATCCAAGCTAAACTTCCCCTGTTTAAGTTTTAACCTGTTACCCCTTGTCCCATCACTCCAGTCCCTAATGAAGAGTCCCTCTCCAGCATCCCTACAGGCCCCCTTCAGATACCAGAAGGCTGCTATGAGATAAGGCATATCTGGCTTTTGGTTGATTTTTCTTTTCTCAGGTTGGCTTCTGTTTTTGATTAATGACCTGAGCAGCTGTATTCTGGTTTTCACTATATACATTTAATTCAAAATACTGAATCGGAGAAGTTAATATTCAAATCCAATTCTATTATGTGTTTATAATAGAAATGAATTATCTTTATGTTCATACCAGTATCTGATTATAGAATTAAAATTACCCCTATTTTTGCAGGGTTAATAAATATGAATTGAATTTTTGGCAGAGTTTTCTATGTAGCAATGATTATCTGCTTCTTTATATCAATAGATACTACATAAAGTTATGATGTTTAGAGCTTTTTATTTTGGAACAGTAGATAGAATTACTTTAGCACACTTTTTAGTGTAAGTTTAGGTAATATAGGAGGAGGTTTTCATAACAGGGACCATGATAATGTGACTTATGTGATTTCAAGCTCTGTAAGTCAAATAATGTGGTTGGTCACGTATTATAGATCATTTTCTAAGCATTGGGTGGGAAAAATATTCATGACTCATGTCCAGGGTAATGCTTTTATTTCTCACAATAATTATGCAGTATTACCACACAGACTTGAAGTGTTTCAGAAACCAGCAGTGATTGAATAATCATAGAATTATAGAATCATTAGGGTTGAAAAGGACCATAAGATCATCTAGTTCCAACCCCCCTGCTGTGAATAATGTGGGATCTTACTACCCCTGTAACAGGCATTACCTGCAACTTTAATTCCTTCTTCTTCCATGTCTGGTTCCCAGCTCTGAGTAGTAGTTCCCTGCATTTGAAGACAAGTCAGACCTTCTACCACTGGGTCCTTGGCCATCTTCTTGGCTAGCTTTTGCAGCCAGCAGCACAAGTGGAGGAGCTGTGTGTGTTGTTCTGTCTTAGCCGTGAATATTCTAGGGCAGAAATCTTCAGTTTGGGAGGAGAAGCGAGTGAACTTTCTGCCCTGGATCCTGTGAGAATATTCGATACATCTCCTAAAATAGCAGACATGCTCGGGAGTAAACTGAGGTCACCCATCTGCCTGCTTTGATCTGCATGGATGCTTCTCAGCAGCTTATTTATCTACAAACAAATATTTCGTAGGTCTCTTCCCATATTCAGATCAAAACAGAAGAAGGGGCATAAAAAATTCTTTGTCTTTCCATTGAGAAAGCAGTGTCTACAGCTGCCGGTCAGCTCTAAGGAGGCACATCTCTGGGAATCAGGGTGTGATTTGACTTGCACAAGCCAAAAACATTTCAGAAACTGCATTACGTATGTACAAAGGCAAGACATTAGGTCAGCTGATGTCATAGACAATTCTGTCTTTAAAACAGTACTATTGCCTCTCAATTTGAGGGTACTTCATAGTTTCTGTGTAGCTTAAATAGTAGAAGATATAAAATAACTGAAGCTTCTTTTGAACACGTGCCATATGAACTGCAACTTAAAATCACTACAAAACGACTGTTTTCAGTCTTTGTGAAAGCCTAATACTCTGTGCAGTACAGCTGATGGTAATAAGGGCTAAGAAGTTGGGACAAACTCCTTTTAATGTTCAGTATGTACTTTATTGAAAGGAGGATTACCTGGCAATTGTGTAGTTCAAAGGACGCCTTAGGTGGATTTGGGTAGTGCACGCTCAGCCCTTCAAAATGCCATGACTCAATGCGACTTCTTGCGGTGAGGCTGTTGGGCCCTCAAGGCAAATCTGGCAGTAGCACAGCAGTGTTCACAAGGCAGTGGCAATTTTAAATCTATTCCTTTAAATTTCTCACTTTTAATATGTTTTCCCCTAGCCCATTTAATTCTTTTCTCTGTGATAAGTTGGACAAAATTAAAAGTAAGATGGGTTTACTTGTAACTCGCTCTCTTTTGGGCTTGCCTCAAAATACTTCCCTTAATAATGCCACAACATGAAGCACTTGTACACATTACCCTCAGAGATATACTGAAGTTGTTATGAGACTCTCACTTTATTTACATCATGATGCTCTGTCAGTGTACGAATACTCAAGACTGTTTATATGTCTGGATTGAACAAATATGTAAATCAGGTGCACATCTCCCTTGGAATGCAAATGTCTCTAATGAGGGAAGACAACAGACTTCAAAACAAACAAACAAGAGAATAGAATATGGTAAATAGCTCATGTGAAGTGGGGAAAGAAACACTGCTCCAGTGAGCGGAGCAGAGATACCGGGCTGTAATCCTTGCCCTGGGACTGTGTAATCAACTCATCTTGAAGCTCTGACACATCCCTGATTTTCTAGCAAGGAGGGAGCTGGGAAGAATGGCAGCCAGGCAGAGTGCTCCCATAAGGCAGCATGAAAACTGCTGCTTTTCCTCTCCATGGCAATCTAGAGAGCCGAGAGGATTGCCTTCCTCTGGCTGCGCCTGTTCACGCCAGTAGAACACCACTCCAAAGGGCCCCGGCTCGCTCAAGTACTTCTTTATATTGTAATAATTAAAAAAAGCTGTTTGATCTCACTGCATAAGCACAGGATGGGAACAGCATCATGATGAATTGAGTTGAAGCATTATAGAAGGATTTTCATGTCCTTCAGAGAAGCTTTCACCTCGGATTTCATGTCAGAACATTCCCGTGATTTAGTTAGGATAACGTCTTCGACTCATAATGCTGTATATTGAGTATATCTATAGTGGGAATGTTCTTTATTGTGCTGTGTTTGTGCTATGCTCTTTATTGTGCATTGCTCACTGCAAACTTTTATCTTCCATTAAAAGCCAAATTCTATTCAGAAGTGCAATTAAACAAAATTTGCTTGCTAAAATAAGACATAATTTATTTCAATCTGGCTTCTATTTTGGATGTTGATGGCTTCCTGCTAACTATGCAAGCTTTCTTTTCTGTGAAATGAGTTCAGGATCTGAAAACCCAAATGACTTGCTATTTCATTTTTCAGCATGTAACTTCAGCCCCCAAAGTACTGGTAAGCAGTTTATTTCCCAATTAACAGTCATCCTTGAGAAGGTTATTATGGTAAAATTAGTCCGAGTTCTCAAAAAACCATGAATTCTGCATAGCGTTTGCATAATAAGTGGGGAAAAATGTTTTAAGCACCATCCCTCAGTAATTCTCTAACTGTGTATTGTGTGTAACTTGCTATCTCTGTCAATTTTCAGTCTTTCAACTAAAAATGTGCTTTATGTCTATAATGGTAAGGGTGTCAGTTGGATTCTGCACTGTGATGGCACCGCAGTCATGAAGCCTCTGCCTCATTTGTCTCTGTCTCATTGTATGTCTGGTCTTGCCTTAACAGGTTCTCGTGTTCGTGCTGGCACAGTTTATGGGGGAGCATCTCGGTGGTATGGCGAAACCACTGTCTTGGTTTTCCCATGTGCTCCTTAATCTGTCACGCAGGTACAGGTAACAGAGTGCTGGGAAACAGCTGCTCTAAGCAAAATGATTTCCTGATAAAATCCATCCCAAATTTAGGCCAAATCTCCACACCCAAATGTATACAAAGTCTACAAATGACTTACCCATAGTGTGTGCATATGGTAACTCTCCGAAGATTAGAACTCTGTGGAGTTACTTTGGTGACTTTGCCTTCCATTACCCTGACTTCCATCACAAAGGAGAAAAGGCTGGCAACAAAATCAGCTGACACAAAATTTACTTCTCATTTCTTTCCTACTATTATAATTCCAGCAGCTTCCTGTGTCCCCTTTCCTACAAGTGAGCACCATTTACAAAGTGATAGTTTTGTACTGCTTGAACTCTGAAACCTTGTCCTTGGGGGAGCGAGGAATTACTGATGGTGACAGAAAACTCAATCACAAAACTCTCAGCAGAAGCTGAACTAGGACTTTATTAAATTGATACCCCTGACTGACATCTTGTGCTCCCTAGTGGAGCACGAGTTCAGTGGCTTTCATAACGAGTATTTTTCACTAGATACACGTTAAATTGACTTTTAAGTAGTGTACATCTGTTGTCAGTTATGGTGCTATCCACAAATCTGAACCCTCAGGTGCCCTGAAGTCTTGCTAATTTGCGTGACTGTTTGAAGTACTACCAGAAGTTAGATGTGTAGTGTATACAAGCAATCTTCATATGTAGTCGTAACACAGAGCATTATTTCAGAGCCAGACCCTTGGTATGAGCACGGATGGTGTGCTCTGATTTTGCATGGAAATGTAAGGAAAAAGAATGTGTGAAAAAAGAGATAGGAGGTAAATGTATTTATTTTATTTAGTTTATGTTGTTAAATTTGCCTAGGGAGGAAAAAGCATATTATTGGCTTTCCTTGGTATCTGCAACTCTAAGAAAACTTGATATTAGAAACATTCTCCACCTTTCATGTTTTCTTCTTGTATTCAAAGTGCTGTTCATGTTGTTGGGAAAGTTCTTCTCACCATAACAGTTTTGTTAATTTAATTGGGAATTCTGATTTCTTTTACTGGGACTTTGCTTTGGGCCAGAAGTCAGATATGAAGACACCCCGTGATGTACCACACTGTCAAATTGTCTGAATGAGATCTGGATTTTAAAACTACATGAGGGAACAGATGAAATGAGCATCTTTTATGTCTGGTTGCTAATGATTTCAGTGTATTTTTTCTATACAGCATCATCTATTTACTTTTGTTTTAAAATAATTCTGTCTTATTCTCAACTGAATGATTTCATTTTAATTGCTTTTTGAGGCCTCATGGGCAAATACCATTCCAAAGTTCTGTTCTCCTTCTCAGCTTTATTCCTGATTTGAAGGACTAATCCTTACCACATTGATTTTAATTTTTTTTCTGGTTTTAAATGTTTTCTGAAGGAGAGTGGAGGGAAGAGAGGCTCTATGAACACAAAGATTGCATGGATTTGTTTTCCTTATGAAATGATGGTGATTTCTTTTTCTACAGGCTTTCTGGCAAAAAGCTTTGAACAGGTTAGATTGGATATAAGGAAGAAGTTCTTTCCTGTTAGGGTGGTGAGGCACTGGAATGGGTTGCCCAGGGAGGTTGTGAATGTTCCATCCCTGGCAGTGTTCAAGGCCAGGTTGGACGAGGCCTTGGGTGAGATGGTTTAGTGTGAGGTGTCCCTGCCCATGGCAGGGGGGTTGGAACGTTATGATCTTAAGGTCCTTTCTAACCCTAAGTATTCTATGATTCTAGGTATTTAGCAGTGGTAAATGTAAACTCTCTGTGGATTTCATTTATGCAGGTTTAAAAAGAAAACTGAATACAAACATACGTGTGAAGTTGCAGCAACGTGGTTGTGTGGAAGGTTAATGGACCACAATTAGTATCAGAAAGCCAAGAGACTGAACTAAAATCTTCAGGTTTGCATTTGATGGTTAATAGCTTGGTTTTGCAGTTGTTTGCAATTTTGTAATGTTCCCTTGGTCTCTGTTTGTCTTTCTCTCTTTAGTGAGGATTCTGTTCCCTCAGTGTTTCCTGTCATCACGAACTATAAATATTTCACTTTCCTCATGGTTTTGACACATAAAGGAATTCTGAAAACCCTTCATTGTCAGATCAAAAGCTGCTGTAGACCTGGGCAAGTCAGCTTTGTGAGAGCTATCTGAAGGAATATTGGCTGACAGTATGCCTGCCAAATCTCGTCCTTGCCTAAAGAGCCTGTGAGCCAGTGAGTTAAGAAATGCTACAGATTTGATCAGTATTTTTCACCTAGGTATTATCTCTGCTTCTTTACCCTTGATTTAGTTCTCTGACCCATTCTACTCTAAGAAGTAGTGGCCGTTTTCTGATCCTACTGATCCTAAGTAATTTCAAATTCATGTTCTTTTAAGAAGTCATTCCTCCATAGAGGAATAGAAGCAAGTGTGAAGAAGACAGAAGTGCTTAAGTAGGACTATGGCTGAATATATTTCCATCTAAGTTCAGTTAACTTCTGATCTTTAATTTCAGCTGGAGCCTTGACTATGATAACTGTAAAAAACCCCAAATCCCTCCTGCCCCCAAGAGAAGAGAGTGATGCTAAGTTACATAAAAAAGGCAAAACAACACTGTTCTGCAGTGAGCAAATGGAAAAGGAGGGAAAGCCATGAATAGAACTTTTTACTTTGTGCCTTCTCTTGTTGGCTTTTACTCTTGCCTCTGAAGAGTGAAGATTGTTTGAAGTACTTTGAAGCTCCTTCTATTGTAATCACTACATTCTTCTGTGTTCATAGTGCCCCAGTTTGTCACAGGCTTTGCCTAAGCCCATCTGTGTTCCTACGTAGCAGGGTCCCTGTGAGTAAGTGATATGTGAGTTATTTGTAATTCATATTAAAACCAGCAGGACAGCTAAAATACAGAAAACACAGGAGAAATTAAGGGGAGGCTCACATGAAATGCACTTCCTACACAGTAAAGCATTTCCCCTGACCCTGGTGAACGCAAAACTTTAGGTAATTATAATTTTCTTTTCATTTGTACTTTATGAGCAGTTTTTGGCAGCACGTACCAAAATAATACAGGATCACAGCTGACATAATGATGGTTTTCCAAGCTAAGTATAAGAAGTTGAACTCACTTTGGAGTGCAGTCTGCACAAAACCCGCGCTGTCTGGATTTCAAGTTAGTTCACTGTTCATGACACGGTATTTCAGAAGTTTTATTTGACCCCAAAATGTAGTTCTTTTACTAAAAATGCAGCTTTAGGTTGGTATGTTAACATGTTAACTTTGAAAACAGAATCATAACTCTTCCCAGTGTTGAGATGTTCCCAAGTTAAATGCCCCTTTTTATTTTGAATGGTCTCTTGGGTTTCTTTGTTTTGTGTTTTAAATGTAGAATTGGAATTCATCCAGATGGTCTGGTTTTGTTTTGTTTTTCAAATATGGCCTTTAACTGCTGGATTATATCTAGTACAAATTCAGATGTAGAATTAGCCATGAGGTGCTGGACTGCAGTGCTGTGCCTGGCTGCCTGTGCTGTGCCTGGTAATAACTGCAGCACAGGCAAAAAGTGCTCTCCCCAGCTTGAGCCTGATCGTATGCTCTGTCACACGGTGAGTCTAGGTGAATACCAGCTTTCATTTGCAAAGCAACAAAAACCCCTGTATGTTCATTTCTTCTGTTCCAGGCAGAGCAAAATCCTCTCAGAAAATTGAAGAGGAATCAGACTGGGCTTCCTACTGCTCACCCGCTTCATGCCTATCACTCAATTGGTGTAAGAAACAAAAATACTGAATAAAGAGTGTGTCCTCTGAAAACCAGTTATGATGTGCTTATTCCAGCCTATTTCCTTGCTTTATTTTATTTCATTTTGGTGTTGAAAGAAAAGGCTGACATGTTTCTCTGTGGATTATGTCTTTAGGAATATTTAGGTTAGTCCCACTGATTGAGTTTTTCATGTTCATACAGAATGTAATCAGCATGAAACAGCACAAAGCAAACCATCCTGCTTTGGCAATGAAGCTGCAGAATGAACAACTCCAAATGTGTGTCTTCTGTCTGCCTTTAGTACACAATGGGTTACTTCTTCATGAAATACTTGTTAGAAGTATGACTTGGAGCTCAAGAGAAAGGCAAAATAAGATACATACCATGCTGTTATTTTTCTGTATTGTTGGAAGAGACTCCACGGTGTCAGTGCATGCAGGGAATGTTGGACAAGAGATGTTTAAAGAGATTAAGCTACTGTTTGGGAAGGATTTTGAGAGAAAACTGGAAAAGCTGCACTTTTCAGTGTGCGACTTCATAGTTTAGAAGGTTATAAAAACTTACAGAAGAGGTAACAAGGCTGAACAAAAACTACTTGACTGCCTTCTGAACTCCAGGGTATTTGCTTAAATAAGAGACATGTAAACTTTTCATGTTAACACAAGTAAACTTTCTTTCAAGTACCACTCTTTGTGACTTTTCAGTAGTTATCCAGTGTATTCCCCACTCATAAGAAAGAATCAACTAAATAATTTGGTTAGTATTTGCTCTGTTTTCTAAATATCTTACTTCAGTAGTTTTAATACTACTTTTCACAGCTAGCTTTTCCTCCTTTTTTCTGTCTAAATGTATTTCTTCCAGTGTAGTAGTCATCTTTTTTGCTTGTACCATCCGTGATGTTTTGGGCATATAAAGGGAAAATCATGAGAACCTCAGGCAATTTTACATCAGAAATTGTGTATGTAGTAAGAGCCTGACTTTTTGCTCTACCTTACAGGGTGCTTAGGAAGAAGAAGAAATGATGGGTAGAAACATCTAGGTTTTAATGCTTAAAAGCCTTGCAACAAAGAAATGAACATTTCTAGCTACGTGTAGCATCTGGTTTTGACAAGAACCAGTTACTAAAAAAGACTCATCTAAAAATGAGTCGTCATTGATCTTAGAAGGAAATAGGAATTGTGGACAAGGCTGTTATTCTTTTAGTTTCTCTCCTCTTTACCCCCAGTGAAGTGCAGGAATAAGTGTACTCTGTGGAGCTTTATAATGGCTGAGAAGTTCTCTTCAGAAAATCACATCCCTCTACCCATTGTTTGTGATCCATGTGAAGGGTGAACCAGCAAGTCTAACAAATCAACAGGAGCACAGCAGAAATACAAGCAGAAGGTGAGGGTGGTTCTGTGGGAATGACACCTATTAATGTTGGGTTTCAAAGCCAATGTCATGTTGGGCTGAAACGGAGCTATGAGTGTGTCTGAAAAATACTGGTATGCTAATGCGAAATAGAACAGCAGAGCAATTCTTCTACTTAAAGGCTACTTTAAATACTTGTGTCTAAAGGCAATGTATCTGCCAGTCTTGGCAGTAGAATTGGGCTTTTCTGTTTTATAGGGTTTATACTATTGGTAGCAATTATGTGGCAACGACTTCTATCCATTAGTGCTGTGGGGGAGTTCAATTGACTGAAGTGTGTACTGGCAACAGCCATGAAGCCCTCGGTCAGTGCTGGCTTGTTACAGTGTTAAAGAATGTCATGGTGGGTGCGCTTTTATGTCAGATGGAGCTGCAGAGTTAAACAGGATAACATTAGTGTATCAGGATAGTGGGAACATAACTGCATAACAGCTGTTATTAGACACTGTAAGTACAAAATAAATCTGTTCACAGGAACACCACAGTGAATGAAACAGGAGAGAGAGCGTAATCCCTTGCTAGCAGCATTTAGCAGGGTGGGATAAGCTCCTTTCCTCCCTCCTTCTGATGTTTCTCAGGGTTTCTCCAGATTGACTTGAGACTCTTCCACGGGGATTGTTACGTTGGCAGAAGCTCAGGCATCCCATCTTTGTGTAAGCTTGGGTTTACTCCAGATTCGGTGAACTGCGGGAATATCGGTGCTCATGGCACATTTGCTGTTATTTGGCTTTGATAAAAACGCTGGGTTTGCCCAGTCTTGTGGAACCTTCAAGAAACTGGAGGGGGGAAAAAAAACCACAATTTACTTACACATTTCTGTTCTTGTTTGTGACTTCTGCCACTTTTTAGTTGTTGTCTATATGCTGAAGTTCTAGGTACTGTGCTGTTGTACCTGATGAGATGCCTTCTCGGGTTTCCAGAAGCTGGTATGTACAAACTAGCAGGAAACATAAGTGACTACAGCCCTGTAAAGGACAGTAAGCTGCATGTGAAAATCTCTCTTCTGAACTAGTGGTAACATGGGAAGTATCCAAAATAAGTCAGTTTGTGTTATGCAGGCCTTTGGGCATATTCCCATGGGAATATGTTGGAAAAGAAGCTATGTACCTAAGCCAACCAAACGCAAATTTGTCTTGCAATTTTTCCATTTATTCAAACGGGACATAAATATTTAGTTTCCTAATCTGCACAATTACCCTGGAGCTCAGGCTGCAATGTGTCAGTACAGTGACAGCTTCCCCTGGATGACAGTTCATAGCGATAGTGAAAACTGACAGGGTTTGTAAACCGAGGTTGTTTAGAGACAAGACTCAATTCTTGAGTGACTACTTCTCAGTTAACCATTACTGTATTTTACAATGCTCTTGAACAAAGTTATTTTAAAGTGGATCTAACTGGCATGCTTAAATGGACTTGTAATGGCGTGTGACACAGGCTGTGCTGTTCTAGCATCTGCTAACATAATACTGCTGATGGCAATGAGATGATGCTCAGAGACATTCTACATGTTCTACAGTGTGATCTAGTAAAAACAAGTCAGTAGTAACAGGTCTCAGAGTGTGTAATTGCTCATGTTAGTGTGGCCACCCTTTTTATCGTGCTGTTTATTGTCACTTGGGCAGTTTCTGTCACTAGCCTTTTTTGTTTTAATGGAGGGTTTATATTTCATGTAGCACAAGCCACTGCTCGCATCCCTGAATGAGCCTTTGTGTGGAACTCTGTTACATGAGATTTCATTGTATTTATCCTGAAGTTTCTTCAATGGCATCTTGCTGAATAAAAAAGCTAAAATGAGTATTTTACCCTCATGAGCATAGGAAAAGAGACTTGGACTGGAAGCTGACTGGAAGCTCTCTCATGATTTTCATCCTCATGAACATATCTAGAATGCTGAATATAAGTCACCATAAGGTTTGTTATGTATTTTAAGCACAAGTTCTGGAACTTGAAGTTCTATCTGTGCTGTACATTGTATTTAGTTTCAGTTCTTGGGACAAAGAATTGGCTACAGAATGTTTGTACGGCATCTAGCATGAGTTGCTGTTTGTACTTTCAGACTTGCTTGCAAAATATGTATCTAATCCTAATAATAATGTGATTCCCTCCAAAATAAGGAAAATATCCCCTAAATATCAGTGCTTCTGAACACGTTCAACATCTTCAGAGAGGCAGCAGAGTGTTCAGCAAGTTTTAAGGTGTAGTGAGGCAGAAGTCAACATAAGTACGCTGCAGGCATTAAAAAGACTAATACCGCTGTCATGCTGATTTCATTTTCCTTTTGTTGTTTAAATATATATATAGTACATAAAAAATATTGGAGATAATCCGAATTGGTTCGTAAAACCTTGCTGGTTTGCAAATCATAATGATACTTTAACTGCATTGCCTGGTTCTGAGTTAGTGTCTCTGGGCATCTTGTGTTATATTACACCTTGGAATTGTGTTTGAAACTTGTGCCTACATGATACTGTTCCACAAACTTGGTATTTAAGGTTGAATGAACAGAGCAACTTCTTTGTAAGATCTCTGGTGTGAAATTCTGGCCATGATATCTTCTGTAGCTTCTTCACTATTTAAATCAGTGCTGATGTGTTTGTCTTTGCACTGCACTTCAGGGGAAAAAGCTTTTGTTTGGCTCTTTGTTTTAAGTTTACCTTCTTAGATTCTTCATGTCTGCAGCCATTGATTTGCTTGAGGTGTTCCTGCAAACACTGAACAAATTCTTCTCTAATTAATCATGCCATAGGTATTTGGTACCAAACCCCAGAGATTCTGAAAGGAACACTGCTTTCTAGACAGGGTATGGACCTATACCTTTGATTCAGTATATGTAGATACCCGTGGTTATTAAATGTTTGGTGTATTGGTAGTTGAGGTCACTTGGAAAAGGCTGCTGGCTTTGAATTTCCAGTAATTAAACAGAAGTAAAATAATTTCACAAACATTAAATAACCTTAATGACTAAGCAGGATTTCTAATGTTCAGCGGTTAATGACTACAACAATTTGGTATCAGCACTTGAAAGGTATTTAAAATACTCCAATATTTTACTCTGTTAATGCTTAAATTATATTGCTTAGGATTATTAGTAGAACTTGTAGCTCTCTTCCCTATGTGCTTAGGAGATTTCCCACCGACATTTAGTACTAGCCACTGTGGGCAGCTGGCTTTACCTAATTACCATGCTCAGGATCCAGTAGCTCATTCTCCCCCAACCCATGCTATATATACTTTTCATGTGATGGGTTATAAAAACTCTTCTTCTGAGATGTCAATAATCTGGTTTTTAGTAGAGTTGGTTCAGAATGTTCTGCAGTCACAGATCATAGTGCCTGGGCGTTTTACATAAAGCAAAGCTGAGTTTATGTAACAGAACCAGAATATAGAACGCATGGCAAATAGTGTTTGTGATCTTTCTGCTCCCAAATTCTATTACCTGCAACAGAATTATTGTGTTTTGTTTCTGTTTGCAGTCACTAACTCACTCTTTTCCCATGTCCCAGCCTAGCTGGTCATAAGTGAATGGGTTTACACCTAGTGAGTCCAGCAGTTATTAGAACAAGTTTAAAACATTTTTTGACTTGATGACATGACTGAGACTAGATGAGTAAACATGTAATAAAATCATGTATCTTAAGGCAAATGTCAAGTTAGTGTCATATAATGTGTATTTGATAATAGGTAACCTAATGTAAATGTATGAAATAATTTTCACCACCTAACATAAACAGCTTTTCCTGAACTAGCCAGCTTTTCCATATGAAATGCTGTTATTTTACCAGTTATCACCATTTTTTGCCAAAAAAATTTGATAATGGCTGTAAATGCAAAGTGTGACATGGCTACTTAAGCATTAGTGCAGTAACAGAGGGCATTTTCTTCTGATTCTGTGTAATTGAAATCAGTGATTTTGTTACCTGAAGATTTGTTTGATAGCACTGAAGAAATCCCATTTCCTTCCGTTCCCCCACACCTCTAATAGTCAAAATGTGTGGAATCAGGTGCGCATGGATTGCCACTATGCGTGTGGCTGGAGTTTTATGATCATAATGCTACCTTTTGCCATAAACATCTGAAATGGAGATCTACATCTCTTATCTCAGCAGACTGGAGTAGGAGGATGTCACCTACCCTGGCAGTGTCTGCATGGAAATGTCAGCTCATTGTGCTCTGGTAACAGCTCTGCCACGTCACAAGGATTTGTCAGGAGAAAAGCGTCCCCTGCATGTTGTTGGTATAAAAGAAAGGGCAAAATAAATATCACAACAGCTTCAAAGGTTTTTGTTATGAGTGGGAAAGTATTTCCTGTCGTATACATGTAAAGAGAGTAAAATGAAGGTAAATCTTGTACACATGAACATTACTAAGGATTCTGGGCAAAGACAAATCAACTGCCAGGCAGCTACTTCATATCCTATCTGCTAAGTTGATTTTGGTTCCTAAATGCGTTGTCTGAAGTTTTTACCAGAGGTGTGGTGATGTCTGCATTTCGTCTGCACATTGATACCCCACACTTAGTAGAAGTAATGTTTCTAGTACAGCAGTAAAGTAAATCAATATGTATTCAGAGGAGGAATTAAATGGCTTTCATGTCTGCTAAGTACTGACTATCCTGTCTGTGTTTGGGCATCTCCTTACTCTACACCTGCTTTGTGGAGAAGCACTTCTCGTTTTGCTTTCTGTAGGTAATAATTATTTATCAGCTTAGCTGGCAGCATTTGAAAATTAATTTATTTCTCTAGCTCTTTTACTATAACTTCTTCTCCTCAGCCTCATCAGAACAATCATGACACCAAATTTGGCCTCAGAGCCTCTTTCTGTTAGAAACCCTACAGTTATTTCAGTGGATTTAAGGGTGCTCCTTTCTCTCTTCTTTTCTTACACTGTTGCTTTGACTCCATAGCAAGCATTTGGTTATCCTGAATACCATATACAAAATAATGTTAGAGTTCCCATTTGACGATACTGGAAAACATCTCCCTATGACACACCAGGCAAAACGTACTTTCTTTTGTCACTTAGTGTCAAATGGAAGTAGCATCTCAGTGTTTGGGTGTGGGACACCCTGTATTGTGTAATCATAGGAGCAGGCCCAGCACCAGGGCAGGAGTTTATTGCTACATGTGATAATTCCTAACTCGTGCCATTAAATAAGTAATGCAGTTGCTATTGGGACACTACCCAGGAAAAGAGCAGCTGCATGCTGTTTTTTCCATGCTCTGTGTACTGACAGTCCATACGGGTGTGGTATTAAGGCCTCACTGGCAGATGTTTCAGGTGACTTCAATATTCCCAAGTGGCAAATCCCCAGATGAATTATGGAGGTCACCTCAAATGAGTTACACTGCTTGAAATAAGCTTTGGTAGCGGCAAGGTGGCATCTTCTGAGCAGCTGGGCTGGTGAAACTTTTCACTCAGTGCATAGAAGTAATTGTCCTGTATGAACACGTTGGGAGTATCCTGAATGAAGCCTGATTACATGTGATGAGTAAGAGAACCCACTTTAAGTGGCATATGCCTTTTAATTTTCCTCATAAGGAAATATACATGAACGTACTCTCACACAGCTCACTGGATTACAGCCTGAATGGTATTTTGATATTCGTGTCGCTTTAACAGGGCTGCGTCACTGAAGCACTGGGACCCGGTAAGCACACCAGTTAATGGTGCATGCTGCCTGGCTTGGCTGGGAAGAGATTGCAGGATTCCTGCGAGTGCAGCTCTATTGACTGATACAAAGTAGAACATTGCCACCTCTCGGCCGTGAAGAAAAGCATACCGTTCGGAAGCAGCGTTATGCAAGTTGAGGATGCTGCAGCAAAACTACTTAATAGTGTATTCATTTGTAATGTGACTGCTCCGTAATGGTCGCGCAGTTCAGCGGAGGTTGGGAGGCATCGCTTGCTTTGATTGTGTGCATTTCATATGGTGGTGGTGCGTTTAGAGAGAATATATTATGCTACGTACTAATTATGTTTTCCTGAGGACTGAATTACATATGCACTGTGAGGATATTATGAAGGCTACCATGGTTACCATTGTGCACCCAGGAACTTATTTTATACAGTGCCAATTAATTTGAGGTAATGCTTGAGAGAGAAGAACATTGAATAAGGCATGCTAATGTCTCAGCTGAAAGATGGAAATTAGATAGAAAGGCACAGCTTTTGTTGAAGATTATATGCCAGGGTCAGCATTTATAAATGAATCCACCTATAAAACTAAAACCAACAGTTCTGTCTTACATAAAAACCTGTACCTCTCTAGGCCTAATTGACACACAGGACATGCTGGGGCTTTATCAGCAGAGTTCTCTAAATAGGAATTTTTTTCCCTAGTCATGGTTTAATGCCATATTTCCGCAATTCAGAACATAACTGAGGATTTTTGCTGTGTCAGAAAGAGGGTTTAGATGTCTTTGCATCCCTGTGCAGGTTACTGTTGATAGGGACAAATCTCATGCCTCTGGCCAAAGGCTTCCAGATGACGAGGACCGAGTATAGTGCAGCTCTAACTCTTTCCTGTTCCTGACAGCTCAGTTTTGCTGATGTTATGTTGCTGACATGGCGCTTTAGTAACCTTGTCCCATCAGCGTGAGGTGTATGGCAAAATTGTACTTGACAAGATGAACATTTTAAAGCAGCTTGAGAACAGTGCAGACAAATTCAAGATGAGTTTAAAAACCCTTACATTTGTTTTTCACCATTTTGCAAAGATGTACATAGCATTGAACAGTCAGCATTTAATCTTCAGAAGAAATTCTGCCACTTCTTATCCATGAGCAGTTGGATTTAAAGTTAGCTTAGCTAACTTTATACTGGAATAGTGGAGGGAATCCTTGTATCGTGCATTCTGCTGGCTGAGCAGCATCACGTTCTATGGGGCTGGCAATTTTTGACAAAAGAGTAATGGCACCAAACAGTTGGCAGGCAGTAACTTCAGATTCCACAGATGTTCTGGCAGTGAATAGTTGCCCAAGGCAGGAGCTGTGATGCTTCAGTGATGGAACGTTTATCTTAAAAATTAGAAATTGTCTCTACACTGGTGAGACATAAATTTGATGGATGGACCACCCGGTGAATAAAGAATTGGCTTTATGGCTGCACACAGAGAGTTGTGGTCAATGGCTCAGTGTCCAGGTGGAGACCAGTAACGAGTGGTGTCCCTCAGGGATCGGTGTTGGGACCGGTCTTGTTCAACATCTTCATCTCTGACATGGACAGTGGGATTGAGTGCGCCCTCAGCAAGTTTGCCAATGACACCAAGCTGTGTGGTTCGGTTGATACCCTGGAGGGAAGGAATGCCATCCAGAGGGACCTCGACATGCTTGTGAGGTGGGCTGATGGCAACCTCATGAAGTTTAACCATGGCAAGTGCAAGGTCCTACACCTGGGTGGGAGCAATCCCAGGCACAGCTGCAGGCTGGGCAGAGAAGAGATTCAGAGCAGCCCTGTGGAGAAGGACTTGGGGGTGTTGGTCAACAAGAAACTGAACATCCAACCCTAACCATTCTATGATTCCTTAAAGTAAGTTACTAAAATGCACAGGCACCTTTTTAAAGTGTTGTTAGCAGAGTTCATTGGCTTGTGATTTGTAACTGCGTTATTACTATTTTTCATTAAAACTGATTTGCTATACATAGTAAAGCACTTCAATGGAAGTGAAGCATTTTTAACAAATTTGGTGGATAAAAGAAAATACCAAGTTTCAGTAACTCTTCAGTGATACTTTTAAACTGATTCTACCACATTCTTAATACTCTAGTATTAAGTATGACTGAAGATGATTAACTTGGCAAGATTGATCACTCCTTTTAGCATATTCTATAATGAACATCTCTCTTGCAGTGCTCTGCAATGGAATATGGTCAGCAGGATCTGTCTGCTGGAAGTAAGGGAGAAATATATTTTTTTTTACCTTCTTGCTTTGTCCTTCAGCAGAGCCTTGAGATTCACATGCGGCTTCTAATTGCAAGAACATGGCCTAATCAATATTTTTCCTGAAGCTTCTCATCAGAGATAATTGTTCACTCAAGGGGGTATAGCAGGAAAGTTGCAACAATGTAGGCTGATCGAATATCATTAAGTTTCTTACAAAGAATATTATATATTGTGTACACGCTTCCTTTCTCTAAGGAAACTTTCTTCTAAGGTATTTTCAGAAGAACCTTCAGGTTACTAGCCAAACAATTTGGAAATGATCAGCTGCTGAGTCAGGTCCCATGTATTAATCTTTGTGCTGTAAAAAAACAGCTGCTTGGATGTTTAACAGGGAAACAAGGACTTCTCTTCGCATCTGGTGAAGCAAGCTCACATCGAATCATCATGTTCTTGGCAAGAACATTTCTGTAACCTGTGTCAGTGGAATGTCTACAACCTTAGAAAGGAGGTTTATATGATTATCTCATTATCTAATTTCAAGAATAACTTAATTGAGTTGTCTAAATGCCTATAAGTGCAAACCCAATGGAATTAATATATCTGGAATTATTTACAGAAAACTTAGCTTTTCCTTCTGGTGAAATACGTGTTTCTCTGGACTTCTTTTCCTTGGTGAAATGGTTGCTTTCCAATGGTTTTTGTCACAATGCTTCAAGTTATTCCAATGCTTCCAGTAATCCAGTTCATGTGATTTCATTGTCTGTGGCATGGAAAGAAATAATCTTGTGCAGGTTTTCCCTTCGCTCTAGCAGCAGGAACAGTTGACTTGTAAAGAACATGTTGTACCTGACCAAGTGAACAACTGAGGGCCCGAGGTAGGTCAGTTGTTGCCTTTGCTTGTGGGCTGGAAATGGCAGTTACGGGAGCAACATATTTCAGATAGTGATACACCAGGCGCAGTGGAGAAGGTGTTTTTCAGAGCATCTGGTCCTTTGGATGGATGGACACGCAGATGGAGGAGTTCTGAGTTACTGAACATTACTGAGGTTATTTAGCAAGCTGGCACAAATTTGTTTCTCCACTAGGAAGCCTGCAGTGGAGCTGAAGGCCATTACAACTGAAAACCTGAAACTAAAAGGACAGAAGGTAATAGGGGAATACAAGGAAAACATATTAATTAATATTATTTTTAGAAGATTAACTTTTAAATTAAAATCTTAAGATAATTAGTTGCAGAGGAAGTTTGCACATTAACAAAATGTAGGAAATGGTATAAAAGCAACTCACTCTGTTTACAGTTCAAACAAAAGTACATCAAATGGGTTTTTTTGCAGTTTGTGATACTTCCAGAAACCAGGACTCATCCTCCAAACACAAATCACTACAATGAGTCAACAAAACAATAGTTGTTTGCTCAACAGTGGCTACTGGAGGGTAGTGTCTGGTAAATTATAGCCACATTAATGAAATGTCAGATTGCTTACCTGTGTAATAACACGCTGAATAACCCTTCTGAAGAAGGGTACCCACTGTTCTAATGGTGTCAGCTTATACCTCCCACTCTTTCTGCTTTACTAGTTTATTAATACCCTGATTTCTGGCAACTTTTGGGTTTGTATGATTTAGCATAGTAGAAAGCTAAGACTTGCAAGCAGTGTGTAACTGACAACACATCCAGCAATTGCTTTTGTGCTTTGGGGTACCTGTAAATACAGAATAAACCTGATTATTTTAGCATACAGAGTGACAGTCACAAAACCGTTTTTTTTAGTTTAGAGTTTGTCTATAGGCAACAGGAAGAGGATGATGCTCTGTATTGGTTAACCTCTACTGAGGATGGAAGGAGCCAAGAACCACCATAAATATACTTACAGAAGATTGCCATGAATCTCTTGGTTTTGTAACACACTGTATGGCTGTGGAAAAGAAGTTGGATTTGTGTATTACCTGTTGAGCAATTACTTTATCCATTCTCCGTGAATGATGCAGTTTGTTGTCGCATTTGAGTGTGAAGACTTTTTACAAGGTCTTTTAAGGTACAACTCCATTTGGAATAACTTTAAGGTTATTCTGTCCTTAAGGCAGAAGTAGTACAACTCTCTTCTACTTTCAGCGAAGTGTATGTAATGTAGCGGAAGACAGGGTTGCCAGTGAACTGAATTCTTCAGTGTGGAAGAAAAAGAGAGCCCCAGTGAGCAGACTTTTGCTCATTTACTCCCTGCAGAGAAATGACATTTGTTCTCTACAGCATTTTCTCTTGAGAGGACCAGTTATTGGCTTATGTCACAAGCAGTCTACCATTCCTCAGTGATATATTCCTTAAGGCATACATGGATCACTTTCAATACTCAGTGATCCAAATTCAACACTTATTGATTGTATGAAAGTGCTGTGGTGTGAGAACAGAAATTGTTCTTGAGTATGTGTTAAAGTTCATCTGATTTTCTTTCTAGTGCAGCGCTGCTAGGTGTTTGTCCCAGTATACATTGCATGTGTGGATGTAGGCGTGTGTGTGTGTGTGTGTGTGTGTGTGGATAAGGAGCTGCTGAGGAAAATCAGAGGGGAAAAAAGAGGCTTATAAAAGGTGGAAGCAAGAACAGGCAGCCTGCAGAGAATACAGGGATGTTGGGGACCAGGTCAGGAAAGCGAAGGCCCAGTTACAATTAAACTTGGCTAGGGAAGGGATTCTACAAGTACATAGCAAATAAAAAACAGACTAGTGAGAATGTAGGCCCCCTCAGGAAGCTCTCAGAAGAACTGGCTACCCTGGGTTTGGAGAAGGCTGAGGTTCTGAATGACTTCTTTGCCTCAGTCTTCACTGGCAAAGGCTCTGACCAAACCACCCAAGTCTTGGAAGGCAGATGCAGGGACTGTGAGAATGAAGACCTTGGGCCCACTGTAGGAGAGGAGCTGGTTCGAGACCATCTTAAAAATCTGAATGTGCACAAGTCCATGGGTCCTGATGAGATCCAGACACGGGTCCTGAAGGAGCTGGTGAATGAAGTTGCAAAGCCGCTGGCCATCATATTTGAGAAATCATGGCAGTCAGGTGAAGTTCCCGATGACTGGAAAAAGGGAAATATAACCCCCATTTTCAAGGGGAAAATGGATGACCTGGGGAATTACAGAGCAGTCAGTCTCACCTCTGTGCCTGGCAAAATCTTGGAACAGATTCTCCTGGAAGGCACATGAAAATCAGCAAGGTGCTTGGTGACAGCCAGCATGGCTTCACTAAGGGGAAATCCTGCCTGACCAATTTGGCGGCCTTCTGTGATGGGGCTACGGAACTGATGGACGGGGTAGAGCAGTTGATGTCATCTACCTGGACTTGTGTAAAGTGTTTGACACTGTCCCACACGACATCCTTGTCTCTAAATTGGAGAGACATCAATTTGATGGATGGAGCACTGGGTGGATAAAGAACTGGCTGGATGGCCGCACACAAAGAGTTGTGGTCAATGGCTCCATGTCCGGCTGGAGACCAGTAACGAGTGGTGTCCCTCAGGGATCGGTGTTGGGACCGGTCTTGTTCAACCTCTTCGTCGCTGACATGGACAGTGGGATTGAGTGCGCCCTCAGCAAGTTTGCCGATGACACCAAGCTGTGTGGTTCGGTTGATACCCTGGAGGGAAGGAATGCCATCCAGAGGGACCTCGACACGCTTGTGAGGTGGGCTGATGCCAACCTCATGAGGTTTAACCATGGCAAGTGCAAGGTCCTACACCTGGGTCAGAGCAATCCCAGGCACAGCTACAGGTTGGGCAGAGAAGAGATTCAGAGCAGCCCTGTGGAGAAGGACTTGGGGGTGCTGGTGGATGAGAAAATGAACATGAGCCGGCTTCAGTGTGCGCTTGCAGCCCAGAAAGCCAACTGTATCCTGGGCTGCATCAAAAGGAGCGTGACCAGCAGGTCGAAGGAGGTGATCCTGCCCCTCTACTCTGCTCTTGCAAGACCTCACCTGGAGTATTGTGTGCAGTTCTGGTGTCCTCAACATAAAAAGGACATGGAACTGTTGGAACAAGTCCAGAGGAGGCCACAAGGATGATCAGGGGACTGGAGCACCTCCTGCGTGAAGTCAGGGTGAGAAAGTTGGGGCTGTTCAGCCTGGAGAAGAGAAGGCTGCGTGGAGACCTCAGAGCAGCCTTCCAGTATCTGAAGGGGGCCTCTAAGGATGCTGGAGAGGGACTCTTCATTAGGGACTGTAGTGACAGGACAAGGGGTAATGGGTTCCAACTTAAACAGGGGAAGTTTAGATTGGATATAAGGAGGAAGTTCTTTACTGTTAGGGTGGTGAGGCACTGGAATGGGTTGCCCAGGGAGGTGTGAATGCTCCATCCCTGGCAGTGTTCAAGTCCAGGTTGGACAAAGCCTTGGGTGATATGGTTTAGTGTGAGGTGTCCCTGCCCATGGCAGGGGTGTTGGAACTGGATGATATTAAGTTCCTTTCCAACCCTAGCTATTCTGTGATGCTTTGATTATATATATATATATATATATATATATATCTTACAAGAATAAAATGCTTCAGTGGTCTTTGACTATTAATCAGCTGGCCCTAATTCTAGCCAGCCCACTGCCACAGGCTTGCAGAATCTGTCTAGGCAATGGGAATAGCAAGGGCTCCCCTTCTTCCCTTACCCTTTGCAGCTACTTTAAGGGTAAGTAGCAGGTAATACATATATAAATAACAGACAGTATTGCTAACTTCTTTGTTGGTGTGAGGATGCTTCAAGCAAACAAATTCAAGGCATGTTGAGGGGAAAAAGTTACAATGAGAAAGTGCTGTAATATTTACTGGAAAGCTTATGGGTGTTTCCCCACATCCCTTAGATCTCTCTTATTGGAGTTCACTTGTGATACTAATCTTTTTTTGCTTCTAGAATAAAATGTGTTTTCTCTCCTATGTAAGGTTTTAGTAGTTCTGCTCCATTTTGCTTTTTTGAAGGAGCCTTTGTTGAGATTAACTATGTAAGAATATAGTACAATAATTCACTGCTGTGGTACCTGTTGGGGTGAGGAAGCCTCATTAACTTGGCTTGGGCTGTGGGCTGAGTGTCAGGAATACATACGGTCGGCTGGAATTCAGCATGGACTGGGACTTGTGCTTTTATTGTTGAGGTACTTGTATATTTCAATGCGCTTCTGTCAGCATTGAGCACGAGGAGGGAGAAACAATAAGATTTAAAAACCATCTCAATCAAAGAATGGGGTGATAACGCATTTTGAACTTACTCCAGCCTAGACCCATGGTGTTTTTCGCTTTTCTGTTTAAATACATTAAGCCAACTGTTGTTGTGTTTTATGCAGTACATTAAACAACTTAATCATACTGTCCTCTCTTGCATTAATAAATTTAACATTTGTATTCCTGAAGCAGCTGTTTTCTTCTCTTGCTCTATTTCAGCTCTTCTTCAGAATACAAATTTCAGCTCATTTCCATTTTTTCCAGACCTAACACTTTAAAAGTTTTGTTTTCCTTTTGCTGGTTTGTTGGAGGTTTTTTTTTAACCTTCTAGTCCAAAACTGGAGTGCTTTGAGGAGCACTGTTGCACGTTTCCAATGAATAATCCCTTTGCTTCTATTTCCCGGCATCCTTGAACACCCTTCTGGAAGGAAGGTGTCCTAGGGCAGTATCGTGGAGACAGAAGAGCTTGTTCCTCACCTTGAGTTTTACTCGATTGCCATCATGCAGGACTAATTGCTATGTTTTCACAGGTAAGTGCGCATTCTGGATGCACATCAGTTTTTACACATCAAAGAATAAGGTTACAGAGATGGAACTTTTAAAATGGAAATTAACAGAGTCTATGCTTTGTCCTTCTGAATACCTCAGATCCAAAATATCATCAGTTAGGCACTGTTGGGTTTTGGTCATAGGTGCAGATACTGATCAAACCCACCCACTGCTGCAGAACCAAGTGCTGTACAGTGAAGTCTGCTTCCCTTTAAAATCTGAAAAAGACTGCTTAAAGGAGGTAATTTTAAATCTCAACCTTGTATCAAACACTTTAAAATAGATATTGTTTTCCAGGCCTTTTTTTTCAACTCTGGACTTGTAAAGGCTATCAAGCAGCTGGGAGGCGACACAGCTGGGACAGGGCTATCCCATACCATATCACATTGTGCTTGGCAGTGAAAGCTCATGGTAAGGAGGAGGCGGGGGGACATCCAGGGTTATGGTCTTTCCCTTACCAATTGTTAAATGTGACAGAGCCCTGCTTTGCAGAACAGTGCTGTGGGAAGTCTTGTCTGATACATCTGAAAATGCTGCTCCAAGGATACTTGTGACACATTCCTATTGCCACCCATTCAGTGACCAGCCGTCCTGCTAAAGGGATTTCATTCCACCATGTAAGTGTTACTATATGCCAAGATCATGATTATTTTTATTATTATTTAAACAGTCTGTGTAGCAAAAGGGGCAAGCAAAGGATGAAGCTGAGAAACAATCTAACAGGTTAGAGGTCAGTTTTGCAGTACTCATGTAGTCTACTATAGAAGTAGACTGCTGACTAGACTAAGATTTTGCATTTCTCATGTGCATACTAGACTGAGTGTTATGTGGCAATGTCTGGAAGTGCCGTATATCTTAAAACAGGAGGGAGCAATTTAGAAAGAATTGCTTGTAGCTTTTTAAGTTTTAAACACAGCCTTCCTGGGAGTTTTGCATACTGTTATCAGGCCAAAACATCATTTTAACGCTGTAGGAATTAACACAACATGTTCCACAAAGACTCAAGGAAGCTGTCTGAAGTTCTAACATTAGTAATGCTTGAGGAAAAAACTTCTGCAAACACTGCAGGAGACTGCAAATTGCAGTACTGGAATCTATTTTATTTTAGCTGACTACCATCTAGTGCTCTACTGTTATTTTTCCTCAGATCCTGCTTTTGTGTGCTCCATGAAGGAAAGCGTATGTTTTGTTTTATTGCCTTTACTGTGCCAGCAAACATGCAGAATAAGAATGACTGATGTTCTGTGAGATTTCTTATCTTTCATGATATGATTTCTTTAACAGCCATTCTTACTCTTCTCCGTATGTATCCTTGGTGCTGAATGCAATTCATCATTGCACATCTTTTTTCTTTCTGCTGTTCTCTGTGTTTTCGACTTTTTCTGGCTTAGAGGACAACAAAGTTGTAGCAATCATTAAGAAAAGGAAAGGCAAATTGAGAGCTTTCATTATTGTTAATACAGGGCTGTTTTCTCACATCAGGTATTAACAAACCTTTAATAGAAACCCATGATTTATTTTGTGGGGTCATTATTAAGGAAAGCCTTGGGTCTGAGAGTCTTTCTCCCCTTATCCTCCTTCCCCTCCAAGAAAAAAGGGGGGGGGGGGGGGGGGGGGGCATATGCATTAATAAGAGGAGATTGCAGTCTTGTCCAGGATTGGAAAATAAGGGACTGGTTTGTTAATTCCTTGTTTCCTGTGCTGAGAATTCCCACAAAGATTCCTGTAAGTGGTAAGGTTTTGGCTTTACCTATTGACGGAACAACTGGAACACCTCCAGCAAGCTTCATTTATGATAAGCCCCTTCATAACCATACATTCAAAGTAAGTGGCAGTTTGTTGCAAAGTGCATAAAAAGGTGAAGGTATTTTAACTGTTTGTACTACTTATGGATCGTACTTGTAACAGGACTGAATTGATGCAGAGATTGGTATAGATGGAGAGTGACAGTGTTTACACTGAGGAGGTTCAAAAGCCCAACTTGCAATTATAAAGTTGCTTTACTGCCTTAGGAGGTCGCTACCTATATAAAGACATTACAGCAAAGGGCAATGAAAAGGAATGAGTCAAAGTGGTTTTTATAGAAGTCACCCAGCAGGTCAGCAGCAGAGTAAGGAATAAATTTCAAGTCCTGTGAGTCCCAGACCAACGTCTTTGAAGCAAATTCTGCTGTTCCAGAAACTCATTACCGACTGAACAGACCATATGAATGTAGTTGTGTTACACACATTGTAGCAGTTGGCAATCACTGTGCCCTGTTTAAAACCCCCAGTGTGTTAAATCTGATTAACCATCACCTGTGTCTGATTATCAAAAAATCCATGACAGATGGAATTTCATCAGTACTGGCTTGCTATGATCTCTTCTGAACTAAACACATCTGGAATCTAAACTTATGGGAGAGTTGTAAGCACTCACTGCCAGAGCTGGCAATAGTAGTGTATTGAAAACCCTGAGGGCTGGGCAGGAGGATTCTGCATGATTCTTTCAGGCTTCCTAGGTTGTTTTAACCAGTGCTCAGAAACCAGAAACATAACTTGTGGTTATATTACTCTCACCATTCTGTGAAGAACACTTAATTACAGAAAAAGTTGCAACTGTGTCCCTCTTTATTGATGCAAAAATGACACACGTGCTTACAAAAATAACTTGAAAAAATCAGCTAAAATTATTGTTCCTTTTTACAGACTTACAACACCTAGTTGAAAGCATAGTAGAGAGAAAAGCTTTCCTCACAAGCACTTACCTGGGGAAAAGATCTGGCAGAGATGGGGTAGATTAAGAGTCTAATACAAAATGTGGAAAAGCTTGTCTAGCTTTCATTAATGCCATCTTCTCACTTAGTCTCTCTTCCCTCCCTGAAGGCCAATCTGTAAGTGGAAATGGACAACTGCAAAGTAATTTGCAGCTGGCTGACAGTCTGTACAAAAACATCCTGAATGTCTAAAACTTCTGTGGAAAAAATAACTGTAAAATTACTTTCACTGCACCCCTGAGATTTTGGGACACTTCACAAACAGACCAGGATTAAAATACTCAGTCATAGCTCACACTGCTCAAAAATGATGACTTTCTTAATTGGGATTGAGACATGTCATTTAGTATCATATGGCCCTTATAAAGAAGAACTCTCCCAAATACTGGTGTATCTGGAAGATCCTTATGACAGATATTTTGATAGCTACATTAAACCGCTGGGATAATGAACATGGAGAGTATTCAGTCTAGTGCGGTTGGAGATGTCCCTACTCACCCACAAAGCATGGTTGAGAAGGAGCAGCTTTAATAGTTAAAGCAGTGTTCAGTAGACAAAGAGGTCTCTAACATTTCCTCTGAGGATCACAATGAACTATGTTGACAGGCAGGGATGAAAACTGGGTTGCTATTTTGATAACCCTAATTACTGGTGGTAACAGACATGACTGCTCCATCAGTATGTTATTTCTTGCTTTGAAATGCTGTCACCTACCTGAAGTGCAGCCATGATAGGAAGTTTCAAGAGAAAGATGGCCCACATGGATCTGAGATGTTAATTTAAATTCAGATACTCCTACGTAATAAAAGTACACAGAAATTTAGGAACATGAAAACTGTTAAAATTTATCAGCGGTAACAGTATGGATGATTATATTTGGCACCTATTGCAGAACATACCTGTGAAACGGGAATTACCATCTAAATGACTACAACTCCCACAGAGATGATGGAATGTGTTTATTAAGTAACTGACAAGCTGATAACAAAGACTGATATAACTGCAACTCCAGGTTTGTCAATTTAAAACAACAATACTAAATAAACAGCATACAGGAGCATAAGCCTTAGCTGCTGTAAGGGGTGAATGTGGCAGGGTGCTGGGAGCTGGGGGAGCTGCAGGAGGGGGTCTTTGTGGGAAGAGGGTAGGGCTACCCACACCAGGGACAACTGAGCCCATCAGCATATTCATTTAACATGAAACATATTTATAGAGAGTTTATATGATACAGTCACAGCAATGAAGCGCTGTATTTGGTGATCAAGAAACCTTTCAGTCCCTATGTTTGTAGTGATTATGCAAAAATTCCTCTTCAGCTGTATGTTAACAAATATGTATGCCAGGCTTCTGAGGAGACTATGGTTACATGCAGTGTCATTTATCCTGAGAGTATCTTTATACACATGTTAAAACTTTCAGGTATTTATATGTATTTTCTTGGTCTATTTTATTTTCATGAGGTGAATCATACAAGCTGTGTAACACGGGGCTTAAAATCCAGTGGGGGTTACTGCTACAGGATAGTGGTACGGATTCCACTTTTCCCTCCTTCCAAGGGAATTCGGTGCAGTGGTTAAGGCTGAACCCTGGGAGGTCACTGCTGTCACCCAGGTTGCAGTGGGAATAGAAGGTTTCAAAGACAGAGAAGATGGCTGGAGCTTGTTCTTTTGTTTAGTCAATCAGGAAGAAACTCCTTAACTTTAAAGAAACAGGAAATTAAAAAGAACTTGGTTGTGCCAGTTTTTATACACAGGCCTTTGACCACGGAAGGCTTGGTGCAAGCTTGAGAATATCAATGGACTTGGACTACAGGTGCTGGTTTTGTTTTTCACTGTTTTGCTTGAACTGCTGGTAGAGAAGGGGTCCACGTAGAATTTACCGGTTTCTGATTTCTGTTGTGCTAGGAATTGCTCAACCAAACACGCTACTTATATATACACACAGACACCTGGCATAGGAGAAAGACAGCTCCTGTTTCTGACACAGGACATTGTCTTTTGTCACAACTTCTGGACTAATCAGATGGGAAGTTTACTCATACTTAATTGGAATAGTTTTTGGAAGTAAACCAAGCAAATGCACTTTTCCTGACATTGTGCGTGAGCTACAGTGTTCAGAATATAAATCTAGTGTTTTTCTTTGGTATTAAACAGTTCAACATGCTGACAAAATATGTCTGAATAATGGAAGTATAACACAGTTTTGCAGGCCTGTAGCCCCTATATTTATATATGCATATACATATATATATATATATATATATATATACACACATAAGGATGCTTTACAGGCAGTCCTTAGCCAGCAGGGTAAGAAAGATAATTTCAGGACATAGCTTCATAATGATCTTGAGGAAGGGGTGGTGTATCAGATGCACATGCAGTGTTGTCCTTGAAAGGACCGTATTAGGCACTATTAGGTGAATTCTCTTCTGGTTCATGCCACTTGAAAAAAACACAAACCACACCTCAAGTCTGCCAAGTAATGGCTCAAATGCATATAAAGCAGGGAAGGTTAGGTGAAGCTGCTGTGACCAGAAGGTGAAAGGAGCATCACAGCCACAAAACTGCTTCTCTGCTATTAGGCTGGCATGAAAAGAGATGGAGATTATTGCATATTTGCTCCCAAAATCTAGGTGGTTCACTGAGAAGTTTAAAATACTAGCATAAATGCAGTAGGCTTCCATTATGCCTGTACCTGTAGCTCCCAAAATGTTTCAATTAAAAAAGACAGGTTTTGGAAGAAAGCCTATTGCTGAAAATAAAACTGATTCCAGCAAAGTAATGGTTGATCAGTAGTGCTGTAATGGTTGTGAGTGTGTAGTCATACATATATATATATATAAAAGCGCAGTCACACAGTTACATCTGAAATAGAAGTTAGAGGCAAACCTTTGCTATTAGAGTTGACCAGGATTTTTTCCAAGATTAGTTTCATCAGAAAGTGACAATTTATTAAGAGGTTTGAAGAAAAGGTCAGTTTTTGATAAAGCTTCAGAAGGAAAGTTATTTCAGGTCCATCATGAATACCCAATAATGAGAAACCTAGCAGCCTAGTTCTTATGGTGTTCATTAAGGGGTGAGAGAAGAAAGACCTTAGGTTTGATTGGGTGGCTATTCCTGTCTTCTCCCTCAGAAAATTTCAGGTTTAGCAGAAATCCAGGAAGCGAGTAAGTAAAAAAGAACGCTATAAAGTTTCTGCACAGATGTCTTGCAGCAGTTCTAGCTCCAGTCATAGTTTTCATGAGCATACCCCCTCCAAACAGTGCCTCCCTCGCTTTTTATCATTAGCTCAGTGAATTACTTTGCAGCAGTTTTATTTTCAGTATTGCCTTTTTCCCAGTGGAAGTGATCATTTGATGAATGAAGAGGGAAGTACCCACTGAATCCTGAAATAGCTACGCACAGAAGCCTCAGGTAGTAGCCTGCTTTTACACTGACTTTAGAATGCCTTTCCCTTCCTTTCCTTGGTTCTTTCTGTCCAGTCAGGTTTGCTGAAGTTTTGAATTCGGAATGCTCTCAAGTTCTTCTTGCAGAATCAAAAGTAAAAACCATTGCCTTTGTGACTTACTATAATAGTAGTACAAGAGCACAACTATTTTGTTAAGAATGCAGTTGGAGTGCCAGTGCACAGTGGCTCATTAGACCACTGCAGCAATGAACTCTTCTCTTAGGCAATAGGCAACTAATAGATTCAGCTATAGGTTTTTCTCTTATTTCATCTTTCTTAGATATCTTTATTTTCAGGGAGCAACATATAATGCCTTTACATTGATCAAAGTGAAAGCAAAAATACTGGTTAAAGAACTCGGTGGTGTTTGAAAGCACCTCCTACAGTTTGCCAGCATCTGAATTTTTGTCAGGTATCCCCATATATCTGGTTTTCGCCTTTAGCAGCTGTTCCAAGTCAGAGACAGGCCTTGACTTGTATAAATTAGTACTGATTTGTCCCTCAGTAGCTGGAATACATGCTTGTTCAAATAAACACAGCATCCAGTTCAGAGGTCATAATTCCTCTGTGCTGAACTTGCCAGTCACAGAGCTGCAGTCCCGTCTATATCAGAACAGCTCACAGCTGTGCTGACTATGGATGCTCAGATCTTGCCTATTGCTAGAGACAAGAGGAGGATGTCATTTATAAAAAAATCAGAAAGTTATCTTGCTCAAAAAGCACTGAATTAACCAACTTTACAGTATAAATGCCACATTGTCTTTGCATCAGGAGGACAAAATGTTTAGCAGTAAGCAAATGTCCCCATGCAGATGCTGAAATGTATCCAAGACAGAGTAGTAATAGTGTGCTTTCACAAAGGTGTGCAGGAGGCCATAACAGTGTGTATTTCTTCTTAAATGAAGGGGGAAATGTATGCTCCTGGGTCTGCTTTTATTGTGGCATTTATTATTAGTCTTTGTTGCTATTTCTATACTTAAGTAGAACAGAGGGCAAGACAAATAACTAAAAGCTGTGCTGACAGAGTTAGACAAGTCTGCAAAATATCAGTATCAAAACTCATGTAGGTCTCTAGCCATGGAATGAACAATTATGAATTTGTAATATTTTCTATTAGCGTAAAAACTCCAGTAGTGAATGGCACTATGCATTTACAGGCAAACACTGTCAAAAAGGTGTGATGCCTGTTTTCAGGATGTTTAAAATGCCCATAGGCAAACTAACAGATGGATAGATGCCATTTATCTTGTTTTTAGGATGAGCTTAGAAGCTTTTTTTAATCCTTTGCTGCCGCTTCGTTCATTCTCTGCACCTCTCCTGTATGCCATGTAAGTGCCCAACTCAAATACAACATGAAAGAAATTTAAGTGTACACTTCATGTCTATGTAACTGAATAGCTGTAAAGGACTTGAAGGGCCTCAACTCATATTTTTTGAATACCCAGATGATGGAGACATACACTACATCAAGTCAGACTTTATAACCTTTGTCCCTCTCAAAAAAACCAAGAAAGCGTTTTAGGATATGAAGTGGATTTTGGCTGCAGTGAAGTCTGGCAGCTGCTCCTGACTGCCACAGCACATTTGTAGCTAAACTGACAGTGCAGATTCTCTAAACATCCACGCACAGCCAAGTTTATCACATCCTGGTTCTTGATGTTTGTAGATTAGTCTTGCTTCTCTCTCCTGAAAACCCTTGCAGCAGAACTGAGCATTCAGCAGTTCTATGACGGGAGACACTGTTATTTTGGAAGCACAACTTTTTTTTTGTTCAAATGATCTTGTTGACAAGAGGCAAACCATGCTGGAGTCACTCAGGATGTTACCTGCTATGTGACAAAAACAGCCTGCTCTATCACTTGCTGTTTTAACATGCGGTGCTTTTGTAGAGGAAGGTACTTTATAAGCTGACATCTTTATGCCACTTCACACCTTTATATCTCAAAAACATTAAACTACAAGACAGTACTTGAAAGCGATTCCACTTCTTCTGAAAAGCTCAAAATTAAGCTTTTGTCCCAATTTTGATCCACCTTCAGATTGACATCCTTCTCAGTTCTAAGTTGAAAATGCTTCAAACCGTTGGTATTTTCTGTTACAAGAAGGTAAAACTAAAGATCACCATTTGTTTATATAAGATTTAGGTTCTATTCCTCTGAATTAGATTAAACTAAAATCAAATTGACACTCTTGCTTTAGTTTCCAGTGCTCTGTTAGTGGGTTCCTGTTATGAAGCATTACAATTTAAGACAAGAAAGTAAAACAGTATTGAATCAGTTTATCTACTATCACAAAGAGAATAAGAGCACAGAATTGCTCTTTCAATTTAAAAACTTCAAACTATTTTAAAGTGCGTTGAAGCGGATGCTGGAGAGGGACTCTTCATTAGGGACTGTAGTGACAGGACAAGGGGTAACTGGTTCACACTTACAGGAAGTTTAGATTGGATATAAGGAAGAAGTTCTTTACTGTTAGGGTGGTGAGGCACTGGAATGGGTTGCCCAGGGAAGTTGTGAATGCTCCATCCCTGGCGGTGTTCAAGGCCAGGTTGGACAAAGCCTTGGGTGACATGGTTTAGTGTGAGGTGTCCCTGCCCATGGCAGGGGGGTTGGAACTGGATGATCTTAAGGTCCTTTCCAACCCTAACTGTTCTATGATTCTATTAAGTCTATGTCCAGCACAAGTGATTGAAAGCCAAGTGAAATGCAGGCAGTGGTCTTGCCCTCCCAGCAGCCTCCTTAAAACTTGCAGTTGTTCCCCAGATGTCTGGTTGGCAGTCCTATGAGCAAGCAGCAAAAGGAATGCCTATAGTTCCACAATTAGCAAAAAAGCCCCAAACCCAGACAAGGCCCTAACACCCCATGCCCCAGATTCCACACAGTTCTGCAGCACTGCTAGAAACCACAGCCCAGCTGCTGCAATCGGAATGCTCACAAAGCTGTACAGGGAGGAAAGGGAGCTGGAGTGATAGTTTTCTCTTGGAGGCACAGGACTTCAAGCAAAGAGTGAGATATTCTACAGTTTTGTCCCTTTAACATTATTTTAAGTGTTCTGTTGTTTTCCAATGTTCTAAAGAAAAGCTAATCTAAGCAATACACTTTCCATGGCAAGTACTGCAGTAATGCTCTTGAGCATAGATTCTGATTAAAGGGTGGTGAGCCTTGCTGTTAGTAGCCCATTTGCTAGCCTCTCTGCGGAGACAAACAGGGATTTTACATCTGTGCTTTTCTCTGAGAGCAGTTAGTGACATGAAAAGATTTGATTTGTAAATGTCTAAGGCAATAGACTTCATCTTTATAGCACAAAGAGAAAGGAAGCATGAAGCAGTGAATTGCACAGCTGCCTAGAGAAGAGCCACATTCTTTTCCAGTATCGCCATTTATCAGACAGATGAAACAGGGAAATTTCTGTGAGGATTGTCTCAATAGCAGCACAGAATATGTACACTACCTCCTCAAGCATGTGCAGATTTAATGAGTTTCCACCTGCCAACAAAAGCTGAAGTTCTGCAGATTTCCTCACCCCCCTGCTCCACCTTTATTTACACTTAGTAAAAACTTATCATTCAGTGTGCTGTAAGTTTATACAGTGGGCTGAATCCATTGCATAAAGAATCAATCAATAATCACCCTTTTTTAGTAAGAATAAATAATCACTCTTTGTTTTTTACTGAGTCAATAATCATCAGTAATCATCCTTTGCTTTTAGGGCATAGTCATCTAAAAATTCATATACGTCAGGAACACACTGTCCAAATGCTCAGGTTTATTAAGTATAAGTAGTTTTCCAAGAGATTCTTTATCTCAGGTTTTGTTGCTTGTATCTGCAGATATCAAAAAATGGCCATGAGTTTGTACATATTATGTCTGCAATTGTCCTTAGTAAACTTGCATATTTGGACAGTGTGAAGAGCATGTTCTTGGTAGGACATATTTGTTATCAGCTGGGAAGTTTTAAATGGAATATATTTTAAGGCATTAAGATGTTCTTTCTTTAACTCTCTATGGATGCAGTCAGCACACAGTGGTAATAGTGTAGGCACTGCTCTTACAGTTCTGAGGAGTTCAGGCACTAGGGTAGATGGGAGCTTTATCTAGAAACGGCAAGGGATTTCAATCTAAATTTCAGTTGCTCAGTTACTTTTATCCTGTATTGATGGCAGTTATAGAAAACAGCAAAGGAAATAAAATTATAGGCAGAGCAGTGTTAATAATTTAAAATAATTCAGTGGTAACACTGATAGAATGTATGAAACTTTAAAGTGAGCTAGACAAAGACGGTAATGTTATCCTTGCATAAACCACTTAGATATTGATAGATATTGCTATTTCCCTTAGAAGAGTTTTGGTAGCTGTCTTAAAGGAACTGTCCTTTGAGCATAAAACCAGTAGGGATGAATTAGAACACAGAGCATTCCCCATTAAGTTACATTGGGCTGCCAGAACTAAAATGATTTTAGTGCAGCTGAGGAAGTCAAACCATTCTGGAAATTGCATCCCCTGATTTTCTTACAGATAAATGGGCAGAAGACTCAGAACTAGCATTTATTTGAAAAATTGCTTTTTATCTCCAGTAATAAAATATGCAAATATATAAAATCTTTCCCTAGCCCATGTTTAAGCTATCTGAAATGACCCTTTATGTATTTCTTTAGATTTTAAGTCAGTTTTAATTAAATGTTTTACTTCTCATGAAATCAGGAGAGACCTCTCAAAACCTCAACTCAAATCAAGTATTTGAAGATAAATTTCACAGAAATACAAAAATCAAACTTGGACAAGTTACTGTTTCTTTCAAAGAAGCTTCACACGCCTAAATTACAGTCTTTAAACTATGACTTGGGTTATATCACACATAAAGTCCAAATTCTGTGGCGGTCTCTCACCTGGTAAGAATCAAAAAACCTTGTAGTTTAAAGCATCCTCCATAATACATTGGGACAGAAATGGAAAAACATTTTTAAAGCATATGATAAGGGGGTTTAAATCAAGTATTTACATCTGCCGTTGTTTATCGAGGCTCCAATGTCCATTTGTGTGCTGTTCAGTCACTACAAACAGTAGGCAGTAAGTATCATCTGTGTACTGTATTGTATCTGTGTACTGTATTGTACATTAACCCATCTTGGGTTGCTTTAAAAGTTGAACATGTTTAAGAAACTCATGGTTTGTCACTAGTTTGCTGCTACTGCTATGGAAAGAGTTGGATTATTAGCATCCAGGGTCTAGCTGTGTTTCTTCAGGGAGAGTCAGAGGTCACTATCTCTTTGGTACAGGTGGGTTGGGCAGTCTGACACTTTCAGCAGGTCATTTGTCTACTGTTGTCCAGCTCTAAATCCAGACTCCAGAAGATAATGTGGATAAATTCTTTTTCCTACTTCCAAAACTTGATTCTTTCTACTATATTCTTTTCTGTTCTTTATTCTGCCCTTCCTAATCTTTATTCTGTCAACTGCAGTCTGAAAGTCTCCTGGGTCCCCTGCTTCCTTTTCCTCAAATTTTAGACTCCTCTCAGCCCTTTTTACTCACCTTCATATTTGCAGTCCTCTTCAATTCTCAACCTTTAGCTTCTATTTCTAAAGTTTCTGCAGTTACTCCCCTCCATTCCACTCCATTTCTCAAGAGCCCAGTCAACTGGTACTGCAAAAGAAATGTTATTTTTCTTTCCAACAGTGTTGAAAAGTCTCAAGCTATGTCTACACATCACAAAAGGTCCTCTTATCCCACCGCTCCTCTTGTGTCAGCAAATGGCATGAAATCTAACTATCTACAGAAGCTTTATATCTCCAGCAGGAACTGCTTCATGTCCTTTTTCTGCTGTTCAGCTGTAAAACTAATGCTCCAAGACCAAGGTCACACTAGCCGTTGCTTTTTTAGGCTTATGTCCCTCACACACAGATCCTACCTTATTACCTTCAATTACCTTCAATCTATTTTCTCACTGTATCAGCAGGGAATTATCAAGAATACAGTTCCCAGTTCTAACCAAGGGCCCTTTCTCTGCACCTCTCCTTCCAGTTCAAAGCACTGTGAAGCCCCTGTTGCCCTCCAGGATGGCATATTTCCAGTCCTTTCCCTTTCCAGAGCTGTGGCAGTTGGTGCATGCTCAGTAAGTCTGAAGAGATGGTTCATTAAAAGTCTGGACATGTCGGTGCTGTGTGAGAACAGACAATATCCAGTCTGCTCAGGCAAAAAAACAAACCATTGTTAAGGGCTTGCTTACAATAACAATGTACCTTCCTAAGAGTTAACTCAAATTCTTAGTCTTGTGATTTAGAAAATGTGTGTACGTTTCCCTAGGGTCAGCGAAGGTGTAGTCATGCTAAAGGCCATCAGATTAAGTTTCTGCACCAATCTTTAAGTTTTCCAGAAAGCAAAGGCTTGAGAGAATGAAGGGACAGTAAAATCCAAACTAAAAACCCCAAGCCAACACACCAGCGCTATACTTCTTCCTTAAGTTAACTCGGAGACATCTGCAACTGCTTTGGCTGAAATAATAGAATGAAATAAACATTAAAGGGAATATATATCTGAGTGTGTATGATAAATGTAGAAAAGCCATTCAGACTGGAGAAATTCATATAGCTGCTTGGCATTACAGGACAGTCAGAACTACTTGTTACTAAAAAAAGTAGCAGGAAACCTTAATAATAGCCATGCTGGCATCCCCACCTCAAATGTATACACTGCCAAGGCTGCCAGAAAAACTCTCTTCCTAATGGAGGTGTGTGAAGTAGGCTCGGTCTTCAGCTTTTGTAAAATGGAAGGTCATTCTCATTCCTAAATTAGGTTTTGGAGGGTTTTAGGTAAAAAAAAACACAACAACAACCCACAACAAAAGCACAAAACCCTTACACAGTTTCTGGTCTTTATTTGCATTATCATTTCACAGTAAGCTTTCTGCAGCAGAATGATCCCCAGGGAAATGCATCAGTTATTCTGTCCTTAGAGAGTACATTTATGCCATATCATTGCTACCTTTAAAGAGCTTGCTTATTGTCCTCAGGAGAACATTTCAGTTGCATTGCTCTTGTGGTGGCTGCTTCCAAATGTATTTTCATCCTCGAGATGTGCTGATGATGATGCTTTGTTGATAAGAAAATGGGAATAGTTTTCACAAACATTTAAATGCAGCCATAATAGAAATTACTTGTCAGCCTATGGAAGAATCACAGAGAAGCAAAGCATCACAGACTTTTTTCTGGGTTCCAAAAGATTTGTGTTAGTGGAAGGAGAAGAAACTGCAAGCTGCTTACAAAAGTACAAAGAGGAAAAAAACCCAGTAAGCTAATGGGGTAAAGCTGGGCGTCCTAGAGCATGACTTAATCTTTTCCACATGCATTTAAGGAATCTTAAGAATACCTTATGCAAAAAAATTAAATATCAGTGGCAGTCACTCCTGAGATTAAGCTAATTCAATAAACTAAGGTAGCTCAGGGCAGCCTGAGTGTTGTATAGCTGAGGGGGATTAGACTGATGGAAATCGAATCTCTCTTTCATCTGAGCTGGATTGTGAGGGAAACTAACAATTTCACTCCAGCTTTTTAAGACTACATTAGTTTTTCATCAACTTTATTAAGAAAAGAGGGATAAACACCTTGAGAAATAACCAAACCCCAAATATTCCGGTTTAAGAAAGTTGTATGTGAAGTATACAGGGAGAGATGAGTCTCCCCTCCAAAGCATCATATAAATCATGAATAAAAATCCCTCTTTCCCCTTTCATTACTAAGGCAGAAAAGCAAAGCAAAGGGAATGGTTCTGTAACCATAGCAACATTAGCCACTTTTTTTTTTTTTGAAGAGGCACTACAATTTGGATCCTGCATTCTGAGGATAAAGTTTGCATCAAGGAAAAGAATGGAATAACTTTAGTTTGTTCCTTATGACTGTTTTTTTTCTTTTCTGAAGCAGCTTAAAAAAGAGGTTGCCAGCAAACAACAAGGAGTGCAATTGCTTATACTCTTTCTGAAATAAGGTGCAAGACATCATATGTAACTCTCAGGAGTTCATATTTGGATATTATTACTATGCATAAAAGCATACTCTTTAGAATGGTCAGTTATAAGAAATATGCAATAGTAACAGGAAGTATGGGAAAATTATTATAGTTGCTATATAGTATCAGTTTAACCATCGTCATCACGATGCATTTCCTAGATATTATAGCTTCAGTCAGATATAAAAAACTTGCTTTCTGCCTCCCTTCCTCTTATTGGGCACATGTAATCTCAATTTACATTCACTACAGAGAATTGTATTTGCAGTAGGTTACAAGCACAGGCAGTTCTACCAGATCCCCTGTTCCCTTGAAGCTCACCAGTTAATACTCATTTTTTTATGAAAAGCCATCCTCAGAAATAGATGCAGTCATAAAATAACACACTACTAAGTGCTTAAGAATATTGAAATCTAAGTATTTTGGTCTCTGAAGCAATCTGAACTTATTTGTTCAATATTCCAATATAATGAAACAGCCAAGGTCACTGTTCAGGGGTTCCAGGAGATGCATTGGATCCTTTTATAACATCATGACAGGTAAAGACAGAAAGAGACTTACTCATTAAAACAAGTTCTAGTGATCAGAAAAAAGAATGGTGGAAGAAAAAGGGCACTAGCCAGCAATTGGAAGACAAAGTTCAATAGCTTAGACAACTTGCTCAAGTTACTTTATCTACATATTTAATTTATATTTACAAAGTGCAGTAGTCCAATAATGACACCTGCATTGCAGTCAATAAGTCACTCAAGTACCACCAAAATGGCAATCACAGAGCCATGAAACATAGTGTCTAGAGATCCTGACATCCTGGAGGAGCATCTTGATAAAATCTTGCATCCAGTTTGCTTTTTCTTTATTTTCTTTTTTAACATTTCTCATTAGAGTTCTCAATTAGGAATGTTCTCCCAGGCTTAAGGTAGTCAAATTTATGTGATTTATTATCTAATAAAGGTAAAGCATTAGGACTTTATGTAAATGGTATGTAGCTCCCATGAGGTAGCTATTCTTCAGGCAAAACTGAGCTACCAGTTTTTCTTTTGGATACATGAGAAGTTATATATCCTTCTAGGACTAATCTATGCTATACATAGCAAGATTTCTTTAGATTTACATGAAGGTCATATTGGCAACAAGAGAACCACAATTTCTAAGATGTAACGTATTTTAATGCAACATATTTTAATGCATTTCCTCCAAACGAGGAAAATATCCTTTCAAATTGTTATGAGGATATATCAGAAAGGAACATATGACAAAACTCTGCCTGTAGCTGATAGAATTCATATATCCTGGCAATTTCAAGTGAACTGAGTATCTGACTTCAAATGAGTACAATCATATATGCTGCAGCTGTTCATGGAGGTAAAGAGAGTGTATTTCATTTTGGGATCCTGAGCTGTGGAAAGTGGATGCTCTTAAGATTGGCCACATGGGCCCATTGGCTGTATTAAGGCATCAACTGCATCAGTAAAAGGAGGTTGCTATCCCTTTTGATCTACTCCAGTGTGTTTCAATTCAAAGCTTGCTGATTTACTTCAGGCAAAAAGTGACTATTTAAACTGTTCTATCCAATTCTGCCCAAGACACATGAGACAGTATTTGCATGAACTGCTTAATCGCCAGATTGCTGATACACGACAGTGTCTGCTCCAAAAGAGGGCAGCGACAAGCAGCTGATAACTTGCCTGATAATATTCTCCCTTTTCCTGCTCCATTGATTTTTCCATAATGGTAAGCTCTCCTTTTCAGACTTGTAAGACTCCAGTGAGGAATGTTAGGAAAGGGAATTCCAAGGTTTTAATCAAGAAGAGAGAAACAATATCATTATTACTGAACACTTTAATTTATGACTATATTGCAGCTTCATGCAGTGTATGTAAATTAAATTATATTACAGATGTAAGCAAACAGTAACATGCACACAACTCAGTACAATAAGCTATTTTCTTGCTCTTGTAACATTTATACCTTTAATATTATGCTATGTAGGAGGCTGAGTGTATGTATCTCTGACTTTTAATATGTTAAGGCTGAATGTAAAGGTGTTTTTTTTTGCCACAATGACAAATTTCAGAAACATCTGAGTAACTGAGGGGTTTCTCAACCTTCACAATCTTAATTGGGCTGAAAACAAAAGTTAGTCCAGAGCTGGTCTATTTATAAGCTTCTGGAGTAACTCTTTACCCTCATAAAGCATTTTAAAATTAACTGCTAGGTTAGATAAGAAATCCAAAGTACCCAACAGTCAGGTAAGACTCCAGTAAAAAGCATCATTCAAATATAATTTGTAGGAATATTATATACTAAATTTACTTGACCCAAGTGATGTATATTTACCACTGAGAACAGAATAATCTGAACGCCCAGAAGCTGCCAAGATAACGGTTCTACAGCACATGACAGATTTTCAGAATCATCCCCTCACCTTTTTTCAATAGGAGCCATTTTATACAAATCACCCGCACAAATCTTCTGAAGTGATGTCTACACCGTCTGTATGTTGTAATATGTAGAACACTGACACATCCGAAAAGGCAATCTTCTTCTGTTGTTGTTTTTTTAACATTATCCCTCTCCTTAATTTAAAAGAAGAGACACTAGGTAAGGAAAAAAAATCACTGTTATTTGTGAAGGAGCTGGCAGAAGTGTGAAACTAATCATTCTTAAAATTCTATAGAGGGACACCAAAGACAAAAATAAAACAACAAAGCCAACCATAAATAACATTCAGGATGGCAGATGTCAGCTAGCAGGAGAGTAACAAAGAAAGCATAGAGGACACTATAAGAGTGCCTTCCTTCCCTGCAACAACTCCTTAAGTTGTAACAGCAGTTATTATGCTCCCTTTTAGATGTGAGATCTGAAACTTAAAAATCTATTTGTATCAAACCACAATTGGTTTAATAAACATTACTCAGATGCAGAAGACTGTGCCAAATTGATCAAATGTTACTTGAAGTAATTCACTGCATGTGGAAAAGCCACCTACTGTCTCCAAACAACCTGTTATAAAAATACTGCCGACCAGGGAATTAAGTCTGCACACAAGACAGCATGCACCAACACAACAGCACCCAATGGGCTATAAAGGGAACGATGTACCAGGTAGTGATGCTTCTACCCTAAATCTCTTTTTCTAATCTTTCTTTTTTCTGCATGATCCAAACTTAAATGCCTCTATGAGAGGTAGACACAACAAGCTGTTAGGTCTATTGTGCTTTTCATCTGCAAATTAAACTGTAGTAAACCCAAAGTAAGTCTCCATGCTAAAGTTGTTAAGACCTTCTCTGTCAATAACTTGCATAAAATGAATTACACAATTATACCTCAGCACAAACTGTAATGACTACAAATTACAGCAGTAATTGTATTATACAGCAAAGTGATTTGATTCATTGCTTACAGGGCATAATTAATAAGCTGAAATAAGATTATCTCTATATTCCATTTTTAGTATATTTTTTTCTGAAGAGTACTTTGCTGGCGTTTTTTACCCAACATCTCATTGCTCTGACTGCCAGGAATATTGAATGCCTTTTTTTTGGGTGAAAGTCATGAGCATCATCTTAAATTACTGACGTAAGTCAGGAAGGGTCTGTAAAGAATCAAGAGGCATCACTACTCCCAGGAGATGAAATAAAGTGATAAAGAGAGATAAATAGAAGGCAATCTTGTATGGCAGAGAGCTCTTTATGGGTATCTGTTGATGAGCAAGGGCAGAGAGCTGACTAAAGCAGATTACATTTGCATTTCTGTTAGGTGACAGTTAATTTTAATTTCATTGATTGTTGTTAAGTTAGGATAACAAAGTAGCCTTTATTTATTTCCCATGAGGAAAAGAGTTAGGAGGAAAGGCCGGGCTAGGGTGACACATTACAGTCCCAGCTTCCCATCCCAAACAAGAAGCAATTAGGTTTGGTAGAAAAGCCACTCTAAGCAGTCACTCTTATATGGGGACTGCAAAGACTGAAGTAACAGAGAAACACTTGGTGGACTGGGTAAAGAAGCATCTTTAAGTCAGCCAAAGCTGCTTGGCCTAAGTTAATAAGAATGGCAGTCTGTCTTAAGGACACGAGCAAGGGCCTCCCTGTCTAATATCAGCTCATCTGTACCAAGTTATGGAGTTGGCAGAACAGTGCAGACATTTTTTTTTGCAAAAGACTGCTGTGTCAAATTTGGAAGCAGCACTGCACAAGAAACTGTGAAACAGAAAATGGATGGAAGGCAAAAGATCTTAACTCTGAACTGTAGACAACTTGTTAAGGTATCTTGATAATGAGGGAAGGAGTGGGAATGATCATTAACAACATGCCCCAGAATCCTTCAGATTATTGCCAGTAGTTCTCTTCAAGCCTGATGTACTTTGTTAAGATATTTTTATATACCAGGAAGGCGATCAACTAAGAATAACAGAGCAAGAGGGTAATGTATATAATACTTTCAATTTGTGTCCTGGCATGCATCGCTAGTCATTTCAGTCTGAGCCTTTGTTGGGGTTTTGCTGTTAGTTTTGGCTGGTTGTTTTATTTTAAATGAAGTCTTCATTTTATAAACCTGCACTATTTTCCTCATTACAGAACTGGTTTCAGGTAGTTCCAACTAGATCTAGCAGAGCTGCTGTGGAATGCAGTTATCCTCATCCTGCAGTCAAATGAAGGAAATTTGGGAAATCTGGTATTTGTCTGAAAAGATAAGACTCATAGAAACAAGAGCTTTAATATTTCTTTGGTTCCTGTTTTGCTAAACAGAATAAAAGCTAGTAATTTATTATTGGAAAAATCTCCTTAATCTAAATGCAGATTCAACTTGCTCTTTATTAGGTGATTATAATGAAGAATATGAAAATCAGGAAAGAAGCCAGAACAGCACTCATCTCTACTTTGGAATAATGTAAGGAACATCTGAGAGCTTCACAACTTTGTCCTTTGACATGCTCTGGAAAACAATTTAAGCATCTTCAAACAGGGCTGTTGGTCACTAGAAGGAGCTATGATTTTCTTTAGCATGTGCTTTGATATCGTTAACAATACAATTTAAAATGCTAATATGGAATTCCAGTGAAAAGCCTGGATTTCTGAATGCTTGTATTTTTTAATAACAATCTCTGCAGTTGCACTCAAACAGGGCAAATAATCTGGCTGTCAATTTTTGACAGACAGTTTGAGCAGAAGTACGTAACTGTGGAGCCGGGAATAATTCCTAATAATTGAAAGCACTTCATATTCATGCAAAGTGCATCTAAGAAACATATGGTTTAGAATACTTTTCATCTCAAGAATAATGTCAATAAATCCTTAATTTTATAAGGATTCTTTCTTTTCCCCTGACATAATTATCTTAAAAATATATTACAGCTGTAGGTCATATTTTAATGCAAATGAAAGATTTTGGTTTCTTTTGCTTGTGGGTTTGTTTTGGTTTTTAATAAAGACACTTCCTGTTTAGAGAATATGGTACCATCAATTTTGATTTAAATGATCCTCTCTGACAGAAGTTCCTTATGCAGTAGAGTTTGGGAAAAATTCAATAGACAAAGACTTTTGATTACAGCTGTGTAGTGGCAGGAGACATGCATAGTCACAGAGCAGCCATTTTCTCATTTTAATAAGAAAACTAGATAAAGAGGAACTGTTATTTAGAATATTACTGCAGCTCTTCCCACTTCCACTCCAAGAGACACTGCATTTTTCCTTCCCTTCAGTCAGTGAAGAACATCACTTGCACTCACACATGCACAGAAAAAGTGAATGGAGACTGGAACACCCTGATGAAAAAGTCAAGGTTTTGAAGTCACGGAAATGAGTGTTGTTATAAAAGTTGGCATTGTAAGGCAGTAGATGGGTGCTAGACTCATTTAATGCACTGAAACTCACTTAGCTTGGACTATATTTTATCATGAATACAGAAAATACACCTTTCAGTTCTTACACTTGAAAATTTAGACCAAGCATTTGATATCACTGTGTTGAAGGTTTTAATTTATTCTCTCAAACACCCAGAGACATCTTAACTTCCAGACACCAAATACAAAAGATGGAAAATATGCAACTATTTTAACAATGAACATAAGCATCTTGGTGATGTGGAAGAGTAAGTCTCATTATCTTGCAGTAAATTAAGGATGTACATATCTTAAAAAGAATTTTTAAGGTAAGAAAACTTTTCTATGTAAAATTGTTTTATGGTTTATTAAAATTGATTCTGTATGAGTGGAGGAAACAGAATATGTTCTCATCATGAAAGCTACATCACAGATGTCTGTAGGTAGTCTGCAAAGCAAAATCCATAAAGCGTATACATTTTGCTTACTCCTAAACAGGGAATGGCATTGTACCTGATGTCATCAATTCTAAGTCTATTTCTGTAGAGACAGCAGTAAATGCTTAGCCATGCCATGGGAGTGAATACACATTGGTTACTTCAGAAAGCAGAAAAATATAGTTCTATTCACTGTGCAGTGTTTGCAATACAATACACTGATCTTAAAACAGGGCATAATTGAAAATGTAAATAGGAACCACAGAAACACCTTGCCTGCTCTCTTCCTGGAATTCATCTCCCACTTCAAAGTAGCAGCATCATTTTCTAAATTCTGTACACTGTTTTTTGCAGGAGTAAATTCAAATGCAGAGGTTGAACTGAGTGCATTTCCCTTCCCCCCCCCCCCCCCCCAAGTAATCTAATGTTCTAATACATAAGAATTTTGACAACAAACTAAGAAACCTAACAAACCCCAAACAACCAACCCCCCCCCAAACTCCAACCTCAATTGCCCATTTCTCTCAGCAGCTCTGTTAGTAGTAATTGGCATGGAAATGGTTCTCCCCCATTTAAGTTTCTTCTTTCATAAAACAGAGATGAGAATCTCTCTGAATGTAATTCAGATAATTGAGTGTCCATTTATTTTTCTTGGTGTGTGTTAACACTGCAGAAAGGTTCAGGAGCTAAAGCAATTGTACCCAAAAAGGCTATCTGAGGCAGCACACAACATCAAATAGCTGTTTTTATGCTCATTTGCAAAAAAAGTATTTTCTTCTATTTCAAAACAATGCAGGTATCCCACAACACCAAAAAGAAAAATTTTCACTCTGTGAACTGCAGTTCTATATGAGTTCACCCATGCAAATCTCACGAAGTTTCACAAAGCCAAGTGCAAGGTCCTGCATCAGGGGCAGGGCAATCCCAAGCACAAACGCAGGCTGGGCAGAGAATGGGTGGAGAGCAGCCCTGAGAAGAAGGACTTGGGGGTGCTGGCCAATATGAAGCTCAAAATGACCTGGCAGTGTGCACTTGAGCCTAGAAACCAACCGTATCCTGGGCTGCATTCCCCAGAGCATGTGCAGCAAGTCAAGAGAGGGGAATCTGCCCCTCTATTGAGCTAAGGGGAGAGCCCCCTGCAGTCTTGCATCCAACTCTGGGTCCCCCAGCATAAGAAAGATGTGGAGTTGTTGGAGAAAGTCCAGAAGAGGCCACAGTTCAAGAGCTGGAGCACCTCTCCTCTTGAAGACAGTTAGGGTGGTTAAGTGAATAAAAGAAAGCTCTGGAGAGACCTGATAGCAACCTTTTGGTGCCTAAAGGGGCTAACAGTAAAGATAGAGAGAGGGATTTTTTACATGGGAATATAGTGACAGGGCAAGTGGGAATAGGTTTACATTGAAAGAGGGTAGATTTAGATTCGATATTAGGAAGAAGTTCTTCACTGGCACAGGATGCCCAGGGAAATTGTGGCTGCCCCATCCCTGGCAGTGTTCAAGGCCAGGTTGGATGGGCTTGGAGCAACATGGTCTAGTGGAAGGTGTCCCTGCCCATAGCAGGGGGTTGGAACTGTATGATCTTTGAGGTTCCTTCCAACCCAAGCCATTCTCTGACTCTATATGCATCACTACATTTCAGCTTCCAATTTTAGAGTAATGAAAAATCAAAGTTCATTGAATCACACCACACAGGCTTCAAGGCTGAAATTAAATTAAAGAATCCATGAACTAGTATTTTTTGGGGCCTGCCAAAAATGGAATGTAATCAACAGGGTGGAAAACTACTGAAATAATTAAACTATATTTAACAGTTCTGAACCACAGTACTGCATCCTTGTTATACTGTCAGCCTATTTTTTTTGTGTATGTATAAGCGTACTACGTTCCAAAGTGCAATACAAATGTATTTCAGTATGACAACCTTAATATTCTTTAACTTTTCACACTGAAATCAGCAAAAATCCTGATACACTCATCAACACAAAGAGATGCTGGCTTTGTTTTTAACACCCCGTGATGGAAATACTGCAACTATTTTCCCTTCACAGCTTCTTGTGTTCCAGGTTCTGCATTGAATTGTATAAGCCTTAGATAACTATAGCTTATTCTAATGCATTTAATTCTTAATACTTAAACCCATAATGGTTTTTCTTTGAGTGGAAGGACTATTTCTGAGTCTCATTTAAAGCTCACTTAGGATATTTCAGAGACATTTAGCTGTTAGATGTCAAAGAATGACTAAAACCAAAACATGGTGAAGACATTGCAGATAGAGGCAGATAAGTAGGTCTATATTTTTTGCTTTCTTCCACGTGATTACCCCTGGAGCACAAATTGGACCCCCCCCCAAAGCTAATGCACTTTCTAAGGCATTATCCTTACCTTTCTCATATGTTTTTGCCTCTTTCAGATGAAAACCTGTACAAGAAGTCTCAGCATAATAAACCCCCTCATCAAGATGAAGCTGCTGCACAAGCTTGAATTACTATATTCTCACCATGCTGTGAAATCAACATGAAGAATAAGATAGTATAGCACATCAGGAGAAAATCTGCATCTCTACTTGACTTCACAGATCAACGTATCTCCTAAGCTGCACTTACTTTCCTGCTAATATCAATATACCATGAAGAAATTTCCCAAGGAGCAATGATACAACAGCTCACCCTTTTCCCAGACTCTGAGTTGCACCCATGTCTTTTGCTACTCTATCAGATGATGCCTGCTTCTGTGGCACCTCAAACCAGCAGCAACAACACAACCAAGGTGCCAACACAAGGTTCTGTTATACATTTTTCCACACCAAGCTAACAGTGCTGACAGCATGTCATGTATTGCACAGTAATCACTGTGTTGAAGGTACTTGGGTGGTGATGATTGTCTCTGCCTTTTGCCAGCTTTTTTACTCCATTTTTGTCATTGTATAGCAATGATTGAAAAGTCTGAACAAAATCAATACGATATATTATGCTAGCACTAAACACTGGCCATCTAGTTGCACTGATTAAGCAAAACTGATTCAGTTGAATCCGAATTTCACTGAGAATCCAAAACATAAGCGTATGGAAAATTGTGGTGATACAGGCTTTATTTTTACTTGTTTGCAAAAAAAACCCATAACTTTATCAAACATTATAAACACTTTCAGTGCTGACAACCCTCTTCAGACATCAACTACTGTAATTTTCCACACATTTACATAATACTGGCTGATTAAGCTGTCAGAATTTTCATTGCTGCTTGCTGCAGAAATCAAAAATAAAAACACAGCATTCACAATGCTTCACTCTCAGATTTTGAAACCAGAGTGTAAGAAATGGTAAAATGGCTAATCTGAAGCATATGGGGGAGTGTTCTCCTCAGTTACTAATTCATCTTTGCAGAATTTAGCTTATTTCCCCCAGTACAAGATTTGCCCCAGGTGGTAGCAGCCTACTTACCAACAACCCAAGCTGTGGCTCTGCACTCCTGCCTGAAGAGCCCCACTGACGTGGACACCCTCTTCCTTCACAAGTCATACTAAATTCCAGGCTTTCTTACCCTGGCAACATAATTCTTACAGGACTTACACGACCTCAGGGCCTGACTGATCTGGGAACCTAGAGAGCCATTATCACTTTAAGCTGGCTCTGCCCTACATTATTTCAGTATAATGTAATGCCTTTCCCATTTATCATATGTATCTCTTCTGGCTTATATTGAAGTAGCACTGATATTCATCTTAAGATGCATATGGCAAGATATAAGTTATCATATGAGCATTCCAGATTTATAACAAAAATTACCATATAATTATCATTGCTGCCTTTACATTCCCATACAATTTCCTCTCAAAATAATACATGTTGTCTCACAGCTTATAATTAACTCATAAGCTCTGTTGCTTCCACAGAATGACCCAAATTTTAAATTTGAAAGGGAGTTCTACAGAGGACTACCAATAAATACATAATATCTATAAAGCAAAAGAAATATTCTGTTGTGGGTAAAAAAGTAGTTTGAATTCCTTTCTGTAGAAAAGAATAAGTACAAGAGCAACTGATGGTGAACACTTTTAAAATGTAATATTAAAATATTACAGAAAGATTAAAGTAAGCAATCCATCCCCTATGAAATCATCCCATCTGATTGCAATGCACATTAAGTTAACTCAGGCCAAATAAAACCCCACATATACCAGGTTAACACCGATCCAGAAGTGAGTCTAACGATCCACAGTAACCAACTATGAAAACACTGCACTGAAGCTTCCGAAGCTACAAGAATTTACTCTTACAAATTGGCCTTCATAGCAACAGCAACCAATTTAAGATATTTATAAACTTTAAAAACACAATTGTAGAATAAGAACAACTATAAGTTGTCTGGAACGCTTGTATAACCACACAGTGAGAATCTTTTCATCAGGACATTCTTTACTTCTTAAAAGAACATCTTAAATTGCCTCTGAACTTCCATTTGAGAACATTCAGTTCCTCTGTTCTCATCTTCATACTCACTTACAGTAATTTTCATGGTTCAAGAAAAAATTTGGCAAATGAAAATACAGATTTTATTCTTCTGAAAGAGGTATAGAATGGCTAGCTGCTCTGTGATAGAATGGTGTGCTTTTACCCTGATACGCAACTGACCTGCTTTCTTCATTGAAATTGTCTTTTTATCTTAGACTGACTTTTCACATGGGAATTAATGATACTCTTATTAGCCTTATTGTGTACAGCCTTACTGTAAAGAAACAAGATACTGTCATAATTTACTATATCTTTGAGTATTTTATCTTCATCCAAGCTATACTTGTTTCTTCCATTACACTTTAGCTGTTTAAACTGTATAGCTCTGACCAGCTACATCTGCAAAAACATGCCTGTGTTGTGCAGGGAATTCCAGATTGTTATGAAGAGATGCTGAATAGTTTATATGAATTTAAGGACGTATCAGCATAGCCAGCTCTTGCTTCATTTGCCTTGATATATTAATTCTTTCCATGTTGTAAAAGACTAAAGCAAGATTAGCTGTGATGGGGATGAGAGGGGATGCTCAAGATGTGCTAGTATTACCACAGATATCAAGGTGTCTGTAAAGCCTTGATGAATTATTTCTAAAAATAATACTTATGCAGGTAATCAATCTTGCAGGTTTTGTCAAAAAGATAACACACCCCCCCCCCCAACCCAAATATTGATGTGTATAGCAGGACTATGTTTAAGAATGATAAAAGGCACTTCAGTCAATACAAACTGTGGCCACAGACACCTTGAGGCACGTGCAACAAAAAAAATGTTGGGTTTTGTTGTGATATATTTACTTCTCTTTCTGCTTTAAGTGTGGCCAGTTATGCAGCTCCCACAGTAACTATTGTTCTACTTACTTCTCTGGTTACAGTTTGCAGTCATCTTTTAAAATAACAAATAAGGGTTACATTTTGCAAGAGTTATTTTTAAAAAATAACAAAGGGTTACATTTTTCAACACAAGCAATCACATAGGCAAAAAAGGGGGCAAAGAGAGGATGATGAGCATGCTATGAAATCAGTGGTTTTTTTTCTGTTAGTTGTAACACTGGTATGATGGCTGTATAATAAAGACAGCAGATAATATTATTTTCTATTAATTTTATGCTGTCATTTAATTAAATAAGTTCAGTAGTGTTTCAAATCACAAGATGAATTCAACAGTATTCACAGAAAATGCCAGCAATGTTGTTCCAGAAGTCTGACAGGAATTGATGGTAGCACTCACAAGGTATCCACTGTTACAGGAACAGTACAACTAGTACTTAACCTACAATGAAGACAGTTATTGCTTCACTGGCAGAGAAATTCAGAAACTCAAAACTGTGTATTTAGTTTCTTATTCAACCCAGATTTGTATTAAAGAATAGACATTAAGTTTGACAATGTAATGTGTTTTCTCTAAAGGCAGAATCTTTGTAGATTTCGCATTCATGTTTTTCTTAGTAATGCTACAAATGCCTTCGTGCCCACTTAAAAGACCCAACAGAACAACGAAGACCGGAAAGCCAGATTTGCTACAGCAGTAAATCTGTGCATACACAGGAAATAAGAATCCAAAATTACAGAAAAAATAAATGATAAAACGTAATATTCAGCCCTCCCAAATCCTGCACCTTCAACTTTCCACTACATTATAAACAAGGAAGGCAAGTTTATAAGCAATATATTCTTGGTTTTATTATTAATATTAATGCACAGCATATAGATGTTTGTAAGCTGTTTGTAAGTTTGTACAATCTCCAAATTATACAAGTGAAAGTGTTCTAGCACATTTCCTGTGTGCACAAGAAGGATCCTTCATAATTCATTTCTTAGATGATAAATAAAATTAAATGAATGAATGGCAATGGAAGATAAAGTTCCATATGGTGTTCCCTCTCCTATGAAACATGACTGCCTATGGAGATATTTCTGAGTGTTACTACCTGAGCAGTATGGTTGTCCAGGGGGCAAGGGTGTGTTCCATGTATGATTTGACAAATAGTAAGCCCAGTTACTACCATGTAATTTGTTAAAAAAGTACTTAGAACAACAAATAACATGAAGTCAAAGTAAGTTAAAAGTGCCCTCTAAAAATAAATAGATCACACATTACCTTTAACACTCAGCTCAATATATACTGTGATAATAGATCTGTGTGTGAGGTACTATAACAATTACTGTGGGCTCACATTCATGTTTTTCCCATCAGAACCATCGCTTCTCCCCCCTTTGTGGCAAGTAAAATATCTAAGAATCAGGAAACCTCATCTTTTGCCACCTACTCCTGGTGAATATCAATTGGAACTAAATCATGTGTATGCAACATGCCAACTGATTTTCTTTCCTGATGTCAGTGGGAGATTGTAATTCTTGTTTGAACCTATTAAATGCTTAAACCTAGAGTTTGCATGTTGGCTGCAATGGACTTTAAACTCCTGGATTTCCTAGGTGTGTAATCTAACCATTACACTGTGACTAGAAAGGCAAATAGCTGTCTGCTTTGGTCAGGCACGCTTTCAATTTGTATTTCTAAAGAGGTGGTTTTTAATTGTGTGCCTAAATGGAAGGCTGAAACATGTCAGCCCATGGAGGCATTTGAAGCTTGAGTCCAGCCACACAATGACACCGGATACAAGCTGAATGCTACCCCCACTCAAGATAAAAACATGTTTCAAACATGTCTCCCTTCATTTAAACATAATCAGCTGCCTTAGGTGTCCCATTCAGTAAATCTGTTCTTTGCATCTCAGATTTCTGGTTTACTCAGGGCCATAACTCTTAATGCTGGACTATCTGATATAATTACATCCTAGGTCTGTTTAATTTGCATGTGAAATTCTATGTTCACAGCACATAGAATCTTATCCTAAGAACTATTAAAAAATTGTTCAGAGATTGAGACTATTGAAAAAGATGGATTAAATAACAGAATTACCTGTGAGGCAGAAACAGGGTACTCCTTATCACCATGTAACAATGTTAAATGTCTACTTTATAAAAAGAGATTATTATTGAAAAAGTGTCCTGGGTGTGCCAGGACACACCTGCAGTGTGCAGTCAATGCCTGCAGTGGCAGTCATTTTTCTCCTTCTTCGTAGCTGGTTTTTGTGCTGTGTTTTTGACTTTCAGCCTGGGAACAGCGCTTATAACACCGACGGTTTTACTTGCTGCTCAGAAATGTTTACTCTGACCAAGGACTTTCTGAGTCTCATGCTCTGCCAGGGAGGAGGAGAAGCTGGGAGGAAGCAGAGACAGGACACCTGGCCCAAGCTAGCCAAAGAGGTATTCCATACCACAGCACGTCATGCCCAGTATATAAACTGGGGGCAGTTACCCGGAAGGGCTCGATCACTGCTCGGGTTGGGCTGGGTATCAGTCGGTGGGTGGTGGTAGGCGGTTCTATTCTCTTCCGTTGTTATTTCCCTTATCATTATTACTATTGGTGGTAGCAGTAGTGATTTGTCTTATACCTTAGTTACTGGACTGTTCTTATCTCAACCCATGGGAGTTACATTCTTTTGATTCTCCTCCCCATCCCTCCGGAAGCTGGAGGGAGGAAAATGGGGAGTGAGAGAGTGGTTGGTTGTTTCTGAATTACCATCTGGGCTCAAACAAGGACAAAAGGGTAATGCAATTCTGAGCAAAATAATTATTCCCCTTATGACATCATTCTATCTCATTCAAAATTTTAAAGTATGCAGAATATGGAACTATGCTGTGAGAACATAGATTTTAAAAATGATTCATTATCCTGTCATGTATCTGTCTAATGCCAGATAAATTCTGTTAACACCTTTCAGCCTTCTTCACCCCTGCAAAATATTTGTAATAAGGGTACTCTTCCCTCTTCTACCTTCTATCACACTTTATTGGAAAGAAGAGCACAGGAAGAGGGGGGACTGTTTCTACTGCAGTGGTTTTACAGTATATATCTGCACACTGCAATGCAAGCAGTGCCAATAGTAACAGGTATATTTTGTCCTGAACTACACAGATAACCCCAACATTCATTTCACAGAAGTCAGGCCTGCACTGCACATTCCTTCATATCGCTTCCAAATAGTTCAGCCCTTGATAATGGTATTTTCTGGAATCTCATTATAGTAGATTATGCATGTTTTATATGTTGCCTCAGAGAACTGCATATTTTAATACACACACCTCATCGAGAAATACTAGATGTGCCAGTTTTACTTTATCTACCCTTCAGAGATAATTTGCCTTCTGAACAGAACTGAGAAGAGATTTTAAGTGATTTTAATACACGGAGAAGTCCAGCAGCTGGAGCCAACTAAAAAAAAAAAATTGAAGTCCTATTAATTTTTTATCCTATGTCCAAAAGGACACTGCTCTGTGTACATTATGTCAGCATATTCAAACAAGTTTAGGAAAGAAGCTTCAGGCATTGTTCTCAGAATAATTGTAAGTAATGGATAATGATGCCCATGAAAATATGAATGAGGAAAAAAAAGCTAGGAAAAATCTATTTTGATCAACAACCAACTCCGCAAGCGTGTCAAACACATGCATTTTCATTTCGCTAAGAACAGGTTCAACGAAGCATTAAAGAACATATTACTACAGAGACAGCTGTATTCTAGCATACCAAATCAGGAGACAGACAGGTTACTTTCCTGATTTATGTATCTCATAGTATCTTCCTGCTGAGGCTGATTCCCATGGCAGAGAGAGAGCAGACTAATTCTGAAGACATATGCTATCTTTCATTGTTTCTCAAAATCTCAAGCCATTGTGATCATGGTAGAATCTGACACAGAAACTAAAAGATTTATAGCTAAACCTTGCATGGCTTACAAAGATTTTGCAAAGATGATCAAAGCAGCACTTAATTTCCTACAATTCCTAATTGTATCATAAAAGCCAAATAAGTCTGTTTACAGTTCTGAAACCTCACAGAGGTTAAACGGCAAAAACCTTTATTCTAGATTTTGACCTTTCTCTTTAAATTCTCAACACATAGAACATAAATTCTTTATGTTCCCACTGTGGCTGGGATCTTTTTTCCTCTTTCAAAGGTTTCTCTGCAAAAAAAAAAAACAAACTACTACTACTCACTTATTGCATGCTTTTCTTCAGTGTTCACCAAAAGTTGAAGTACATCACAGAAAACATCATTGCTAAATACCAAAATTTGTAACAGTATCCCCTACCATCTTGTTAAAAAGCCTGAATATGACAAATGAAGGCCCCAGATCCCTTGGGATGTGAACAAAAAGTGCTACTGGTATAGAAATGAACAAAAATCAAGTTAAAACCATGTTAAAATATTTCAAACAACAATAGTCACAGTCTAGCTGAAAGCAAAGTTAATTATTCAATAGTCTCCCACTGAAGATCTACATAAAAAAGGAAGAAAAAGCAGCTTACCTTGAAGAAGTTTAATGGCATATCCTCTCGCAAAGCACAAGTGTTCTTTAGTCCCTAAAAATGAATAAAAACAAAGTATGTGGTGCAAGTTATCACTCACAAAGAACGTGGCTGAATCCACCTAAGACTTACATGGATTGTACTGTACTAGTGCTTTGATGAAAATATTGTTTATGGTCTTATTACAAAATTAATTATTAGTTTGTAAAACTAACAAGAACAGAATATTATCCATGGTAGGGCAAGACAAGTTAGAAGGGTTTAAAATAGAAAATAAGGTTACTTCTGTGGAATGACATGGATTCTGACAGTGTCTTTCTTTAAACATATTGCCATTATATACCTTACTTAGTGTCAGAGATACTCTGGGAGAAGGAAACAATGGACCAAGCTATCCACAGGGAGTTTTACAGTTAGTTTTTCTAGGAACATTCCTATTTCTATAGGAAAGTTAGGAATAATTATATCAAGCCTGCCATGATGCACAATAACAGAACAAATGATGCATTAGAAATACCTTTCAATCTAAATAACATGAAGAACAAGAAATCTGTTCCTTTTTCTATTCAAATAGGACCACTTATAATGCTGAATCAGAAACTGCATTTGTATCCCAAATTAGATTGTATTTGTCTTGATAAAACTGAAATCAGATTTTTTCCACTGATACTGAAATATCATTCAAAGTATTCACTCTTCATTACAGAGTCTAGGAAAGCCATCAAGATTCATTTTAGTCATTAAAACTAACAGAAGCAAAACATATAATTCGTGACCAGATAGGGCTTTATCCACTGTTTTCCTGGTTCACTTATGTACACAGTTACTAAAAGCAAGTATTTAACACAGGTCCCCAACCCTGTCATGACCTGTCTTGTAATTGTCCACCATTTTACAGCCCACCTACAAGATTAGGGAAGAAGCATACAAGGGCTGCCATTCTTGTGCATGTTGAGATCATTTAGGGAACAGAAAAGATTTTATAAGTCTTAGCAGAGACTTACATGAAGTTCAGTATCTGTGATTTCATGCTTTTAACACAGGCTAGATGAAGACAGAGGGCTGGATATAACCGGGGCCCAGGTACTGTACGTTTTCTCTTGCCATTTAGTATCAGTTTGTTGCAATGGACAAAACTGGGTTTCTTTCTCTCTATTCGACACTTTCCAGATTGCATCTCGGGTACTCAGACCTGGTTTAGATACTCTCATCACACGAGAGAGTGAAACATATGAAGTATGAAGAGAGGCTGAAATGGTTCAGTGGGTTTAGCTTGGAGAAAATAAGTGCTGGCAAAACAAGCAGCTGTTTCAGCCTTCCACTGGAGAATGGGAGTTACAGAAATGGCAGAGACAGACTTTTCTCTGAGGTGAGAAGAGAGAACAGTTAAAAGTCAGTGGACAGAAACTGCAAGAATGAAAATGTTTCCTGGTCCTAAGAAAATGTCAACAAGAGTGATCACCTCTTTGAAGACTTACGGGATCTCTGTCTTTGGAGGTAGTTGAATCTTGACTGGAAACAGCCCTGAGCAACCTGTATTAATCTTGCTGGTAACCCTGCTTTGAGCAGAGGATTTCACTAGGCCCTTTTCAGAGGTCCCTTCCATTCTGAAGTATTCCATTACTATCCTCATTGCACACTAGACCTCGAGATAAATTCTGAGCACTTCAGGACTTTCAAAATGTAATATGCATAGTGGCTTCTCATTTCCACAGATGAGTGGAATTAAGTTCAGATGAACCAAAAAGGGTTTTTAAGCAACAGTTTCGCAAAAAAAGTAGAAAAACATATTAAGTAGCAGATCAGCGCCTTTTCAGGTGCTTCTCTGTAATATCTTACTACATTTCCCCCCCTCTTTTAAATAAAAAAAACCCTAAATATGAAAGGGATTTGGCAAACCTGTTCAGGCTGCATACAATTATCATAGCTAAAAGTAATTTGGTTTAGAATGCATTTTAATTCAAAGTGTATTACAAGACAAGCAAGGAGTACAAAAATACAAATGGGTTTATGAGTTTTGTGAGATTTAAAATCTTAAAAGCAAAAGCTGTGCAGAATGGAACACATTGCATGCTACAATGAGTCTCAAGCTAAAATGGAAAACTAGTCCAAAAAATCAGTCTCTTCATGGCCATACTGTTACCCATGATTACGCTTGTACAGAAGGGCTCTGCAACCTCCTACTCATACATCTAACAGAAACTTCTCTGCACAGCACACACCCGCACAGAGAGATTTTATTGGAAAAATCTTCAACCAAATACAAAATAACATACAGCAGGCTGAGGATCCTGGTTACAAAGAGAAATAAAGAAGAATTCATGATGTGTACTGACTGATAAGTAACTTAAATGCCATTTATCTTTAATAAAAGTGCTGCATGGATTCCTTCTTTAGAGAGCTGCTTCTAGTAACACCTCTATCTCCTATAATACAGGCTCTGAAAACCCCTTTAGAATACTATTCAGTCACCTCAAGACAAAACCAAGCTCAACATGAAAACTCAAATAGGAACACTGATTATTAACCCCCCCCCCCCAAAAAAAAAACAAAACACATAAACCCCCAACCAGTCTTTCAATACCTTGTCATGTTGTGTTATCTGTATTTGACTGTCATTCTCACAAATGCAAAGATAACATTGAGCAACCAATGATAAACTGAAAGGAACACATGGACTGTAAAAAGCCCGGACTGCCTGTTATACTAAGTGCACTGCAGGCACAATACAACAGAATGCTCCTGAAGGCTGATCTGTATAACTGCACATTATTAAGCATTTATTTTACCCACACAGATACGGCCCCTTAAGACACCACTATTTTTTTTTTTTTTTAATTCTTCCCAGAGTAGGAGAATTCTGTGCATATTTGTCAAAATCAGGTTAGATTTTCATAATTGTCACTGCCTTGGCCTGTCATTTTTCTTCACTTGCAGTCAAATGACATTGAAAAGGGGATTGGAATTCTTTCATATGTTGTAAAGCATCAGAATCTTTATTTTCACTATAATCTTTGTAGGTGAGTGCCAGTTAGTGAGAACAAGCAACAGGGAGTGCTACTGCCTTTTCTGAAGTTGTTTTAGTCTATACGTAGGAGGTAAAGATCACTGAGCAGTAATCAGTAAAAACAGAACACAACCTACATGGCATCATTCATTCTGAAACTGGTTAATGCTGAAGAGCCTCAAAAACAGAGACAAAAATAGCAATTAAATAGCTTTTATATAGCTTTTACATAGCTTTTACAGACAACTTTATGAGGCTTCACTACACATGCATATTGTTGTGGTTTAAGCCCAGCTGGGAACCCAGAAAACCATACAGCTGTTCACTCACTCCCCCCGCTTCCACCCCGTGCTCCTGGAGGGATGGGGAGGAGAATCGAAAGAATGTAACTCCCATGGGTTGAGATAAGAACAGTCCAGTAACTAAGGTATAAGACAAATCACTACTGCTACCACCAATAGTAATAATGATAAGGGAAATAACAACGGAAGAGAATACAACCACTCACCACCCGCCGACTGATACCCAGCCCGACCAAGCAGTGATCAAGCCCTTTCGGTTAACTGACCCCAGTTTATACAGTGGGCATAACGTGCTGTGGTATGGAATACCTCTTTGGTTAGTTTGGGTCAGGTGTCCTGTCTCCGCTTCCTCCCGGCTTCTCCTCCTCCCTGGCAGAGCATGAGGCTCAGAAAGTCCTTGGTCAGAGTAAACATTACTGATAAGCAACTAAAACCATCAGTGTTATCAGCGCTGTTCCCAGGCTGAACGTCAAAAACACAGCACTGCACCAGCTACAAAGAAGGAGAAAAATGACTGCTGCTGCTGAACCCAGGACACATATACATAGGAACCATATGCTAGTTGCATGAAAAATTGTCTTAAAAAAAAGATAATTGATTTACTTGTGCAGAAAGGTGGCAGTTTCCTTTTTTTGTGTGTGTGTAATCCCCTACATAAGAATAAAAGAATGAGCTCACAGATAGATCGCATCTACTTGAATTCTGAAAGTGTCTGGACAAATGGATGATTTAGTACAAAAGCAAAAGACTGCCAAAATCCCAAGCAGTCTGATTTCACATTGCAACCACTATGGGAGGCAGGAGTAGCAACTGAAAAGAGAGAAATATTACCAGTTACCTTGACGTTAGGTAGTTTTGTTTTTTTTTAATCAAGGAACTGTTGAAGGATCTCCAACAGAAGATGAAATTTGGGCAAATATATAGTTGGAATATTTCCTCCACAATTCTGGAAATGGCATCTCTTACTTATTTTGTAAAAAGAATGACATGAGCTAAGGATGTCCTTGGAACAAAAACCTGCAATTTTGAATTTGCAATTTAGCAGGTGTTCAGCTAATGCCTACCTGCACTTTACAGAAAATTCTACCTGGAAATATGAGTATTCTGTTCACTTCTATTTCTTTATTTCATCTTGATTTGCCTTAGGTATTAGATGTTCCAGTTTTCTACAGATCTTCTATATGTGGATAGTGTTAAAAATAGAATTCCATGTGTAAAAACATTTCACAAGGTTTAATTGCTACTGAAAACCATTTCATTGCTTCACTGTTGTACCCTGAAGTGCTTACTCTCAATTTTTGTTATCTGTAGCATTTTACAACTTGTTCTTTTTTTCTGTTGGCAGGCAAGAAGTGCAAGATGTAGAAGCATTTCAGTAAAACATGTTAAGACATCACAAATAATATGTGATCAAATACAGCTCAGAAACGATAACACAAAGATAGGAAAAAGACAGAAGTCATTGTGCTTTGAATCTTTGAAATGTCTGCAGGAACTAGGGAGAAGTTTACTACTGCTGAGCTTGGACATATTCTCTTAACCTGATCTCAAGCTCTTCTGATGAAGCAAGCACAAGACATAGTAATGAACTAAATGGACCATGTGGTCAACCATAAACAATCCTATCAGGAAGCACAGTAAGCAAAGTTTCCATTGACAGCTTTATGGTTATTTGGATGACAGGACCTACACTTAGTTCTGCTTCAAAGGAAAAATGCAGTTATTTTCTGGCCTTTTAATCTGGCCTTGAATTTACACAGGATGAGTATATTTGGATATAACATAATGTAATGTAATATAATATAATGTAACATAATATAATATAGGAAGAACAAGCTAGAAGTCTCAAACTCATCTTTAGTTATCTTTATCTTTAAAAGTATGTCTACAATGTCTCTATGAAAGATATAACAATAGTTCAGAACCAGCTGCATTTCCTTTAGTTACTGAAAGTAACAAAAAGAGCCAGTGATAAAGCACAGCATGAAAAGAAATGCTATGAATTTTATGTACTTCATTTTTCAGACTAGTTCTACTATATTGAAGTTTTGATACCTATATCTAACAAACACACAGAATCATACCCTCAGAATATGCTTTGTTGGAGTGTTTTCATCAAGGAATCTGTTTTACTGCCTTTCTTACTCCTGCACTATTTTAGTGGAGTGAGTAGAAAAATCTTTATTTCTAATTTTTATTTTCATTACCCTTCAGTGCCATCAGCAAAGCTATTGCTTAGAGGCTTTTCTTGTCAGCTTTATCAGCCAACTTTACTTAAGACATCATTTTTGTTATAGCCACTGAGCTTAAATCTGCACAAATGTTTGTTCTCACTTCCTCTGCTTTGTAAAGCACTTCCATGACTATTTAATAGAATCATTACTTCAAAAGGTAGAATACTTACTGTTAGACTCATCCTTATCTGCAATACCTGTCAACTGTCTTGAACACGTTCAGCTTAGACAAATATACTATCCCATCCTCTGACTGGGATAAAATTGAGTCATTTTCAATTACATTATGAAATCCAGGTTCTTTAACTCCGCTGCACTGAAGCCTTAATGCTCATAGAACAAAGTTCCTCAGAAGAGCCCTTTGGCTTTCAGAAGATAATTTAGCATCCAAAATGACTTATGTTAAAGAGCTTCTGCTTAATAATAAAATAGACCAAATGCCATCCATGTCCTTATAAGTTACTTCCCCTTCTTTAAGGGAAAAGTTTTGATTAAGAAGTGCCTTAAAAAAAAATCCCAAAAGTTCCTTACAGAAGTATTTTAACTATTTTAATAAAATAATTTTCTTAAAATTCTATTAATAACCTACTTTTCTATGCAACTGCTGAAAGTATATTTTTTGCATTATACGCTCAGAAAGTAGTAGTTAGCATTACATGCTGTGTGTATTTTATACTGTACTTCAAACATCAGACAACTTTTCAGATGACATCTGTAAAGTTGCATTCAGCCACAAATGACAAATCTAGATTAAATTTATATTTCTGTAAGCCTTCCATCAATCATAGATGAGACAAATCCAAACCTTGATTCCTCCAGTATCCCAAACTAACAAATCCATACTCATTTCTGAATGTTAAGGAAAAACAGACCTGAATTTTGGACTGAGATCAATTCAAAGGAAAGGAGTTCTGGTGTCCTCAACATAAAAAGGACATGGAACTGTTGGAACAAGTCCTGAGAAGGGTCATGAGGATGAGCAGGGGACTGGAGCACCTCCTGTGTGAAGACAGGCTGAGAAAGTTGGGGCTGTTCAGCCTGAAGAGAAGGCTCCGTGAAGACCTCATAGCAGCCTTCCAGTACCTGAAGGGGGCCTGTAGGGATGCTGGGGAGGGACTCCTCATTAGGGACTGTAGTGACAGGACAAGGGGTAACGGGTTAAAACTTAAACAGGGGAAGTTTAGCTTGGATATAAGGAGGAAATTCTTTCCTGTTAGGGTGGTGAGGCACTGGAACGGGTTGCCCAGGGAGGTTGTGAATGCTCCATCCCTGGCAGTGTTCAAGACCAGGTTGGACAAGGCCTTGGGTGAGATGGTTTAATGTGAGGTGTCCCTGCCCATGGCAGGGGGGTTGGAACGTTATGATCTTAAGGTCCTTTCCAACCCTAACTATTCTATGATTCTATGAATTCAGGAGCATACTGAAGAGCACCTTTGAAACCATTTTCCTTTCCTTCCCAACTTATTTCACTTTAAGTGAAATGATTTCTATATGTATATACATATTCCTTTCTATCATCAACACAAAAGCAATGCCTCCAATTCAATATGTAGCTCCCTTTCCAATCATTTCTATGATGTTTTAAAAAACAGAGTAAAACAGTATTTCTGCCAAGGACTGCAGCCTGGAAAAGAGCAGATGCTGTAAGTCCTGAGTCACAATGGACTACACAGAAAAACATATTTGTGTGAAACTGTACAGCTAAGTTAGTCTGTCTTTATTCAAAGGGACTAAAATAGGCTTTATTGAGGAAGCAAGACAGGAAGTACAATATACTCCACCTAACTAAATGGTCTTACTAGATAATTTTAGTTATAATCCCGTTAGTTATGTAACAATCTTATGCATTTGCGGCATAAACATTTTAACATCCTTACAGTATCCACTTAAAGCATCCTCAGATTTAGTGCTCAGCCTCCCTGCTTCATTAAGTGCCTAAAGCATAGTTTGAACAAAAAGAAATTGCTTGGTATTACTTTCTAATCATAGTCTACTCTGCTCATCCTTGCTTTTTTAAACTTTAAATTGCATAAGGCACATCTTACACTGTAGCTGCCATCCTCCACAGGATTTGACGTATATTTCATAGAATCATAGAATAGTTAGGGTTGGAAAGGACCTTAAGATCATAACGTTCCAACGCCCCTTCCATGGGCAGGGACACCTCACACTAAACCATGTCACCCAAGGCCTCGTCCAACCTGGTCTTGAACACTGCCAGGGATGGAGCATTCACAACCTCATGGGACTCATGGACCCATTTCCTTTTTTATTTGGAGTGGGATGGGTAATTTTTTTCTTGTTGGGTTTTTTGGATGCAATTGTACAAAGGCTATAGGGCAGCAAGGGTGAAGAATGGGTTTTCCCAATTAGTTTCTTAATGTAGGTAACTTGTACCCACCTTTCTCCTCATGATTTTATGAGATTATCTTCTCACACAATTCTGAATCACCTGTACATGCTGTCAGGTCTCTGACACTTTGATCCTTAGAAATTCATCCAAGTGAACGCCTGCAAGTGAAACTGGTAAGGTCTGCTAAGACATGGCAATTCCTGCAGTTCCACACTCCGATCATCTGTATTTCTTCAGTTCAGTCTGCTCTCGCTAATAGTCCTTTTTGGTAAGTGTTTAGGCCATTTGCCTAAGGTAAAGCACCATCACAGATCAGACTTGGGAGGTATCCCACACCCATCTTGCTTGAAAATGACGATGTTTTGCCATCAGAGTGAAATGAAAGCTTCATCAACCTTCTGCTGTAAACACTGGGTTGAGCGTGATCCAAGACAGATACTTTAATTTCCTACTAATAAAGTACATAAAGTTTCTATTGACCTCTTGGTAGATTAGTCAAAACCAGACAACGCAAGCTTGCTTGAAAGCTGTTCTGGCTCTTACCTCAGATCCTCTTTACTGGTTTATAGGCTGTCACTGACCTCAGCTTATGTGTAGCCAGTCTGCTGCTTTTCTACTAATTTGTAGCCCTAGTTTGTCTTTAGAAGCCTTTGATATCCTTTATGTTCTAATCTTAACACTTGCATGCTCACTTTTCATGGTGTTGTTATGGACAAGAAGCAAGGCACTCTCAGTGCCACTGACTGAGGCAACAGATCACACCTGGGGAAGCGCTGTACATATCTTGTGGCACATTCACAATGAACACAGAAAGAAGATCACTAAAATCTGTAAGCTACAAAACTGTCAGTGTCTTGGTGGAAACTGACATGGCACAAAAACTTCTGATTTTTGCTTCATTTCTGTATTTGCACCTCTCGCCCCAAACAGCTTTGCCAGTAAGGAGAAGCGACCAGAGGGTAACTGCAGACTGAATTATAAACTGCCTTATGAAGCCGGGTGAGGAAAAGCCGCTGCTGTTCCCGTGTAGGCCGGGGTCAGCCCGCTTCCTCAGACAGGGCCGCTGTGGCGGTGCCAGGCCTCTATGGCGGGGCCGGGCAGGGTCAGGCCTGAGCCGCCCCCGTCGGGGTGGTTCTAGAACGCGGCGGGGCAGGGGCCTTGTACGTGCGGGCTGCCTTGGAAACGCACTGTTGTGGTGGTGCCCGGGCCCGCCGGAGGCAGAGCGGCCGCAGGGAAGGAGCAGCTCCTCAAGCCCGCAGTCGGGTAGGGTCGTTTCTAAGCCTTTGTATTCGGGTGGCTCTGCAGGTGCGGCTGCGCTGTGGGCTCCGAGCTTTGCTCGTGGGTCAGTTCAAAGCGAGGGCCGGCGGTGGGAAGGTTGTCCCGGTCCTCTGGGATGGAGGAAGTGTCACGTACCCGTTGCGCTGTTGAGAGGTATGTGCAGGCACCTGAAAGCGTCCTAAGGGCAGCAGGCTGTGTGTGAGTGCTTTGGGTGTCAATCAAGTGTTTGGGTTGCTTGGAGTGGAACTGCAGAGCTGGAGCAGGTGAGGAGTTGGGGTAGGTCCAAGTCTTGCCCTCGGCTGCATCCACCCTCTGCTTGGTGGCTCGAAGCAGCGGTGTGTTTGATGCAGAGAACAGGCACTGCCATTTGAAGCAGCTTTGGGAGGAATGGCTCAAAAAAGACGTTTTGTTTGTAAGCTGTGTGGTGAAGTAAGCTAAACACAGATACAAGGCCCTCAACTTTGCATTATGTTGTAGTAAAGAAACTGGCTCGGTTTTCAACTATTACTGCTGAAGCTTTTTCTTTGCCTTGTGAAATCAAGTGGCAGTTAAGCCAATTTTTTTGCTTCCCCACATGAAATATGGCCTTGGGTGATATGGCCTTGGGTGATATGGCCTTGGGTGATATGATTTAGCGTAAGGTGTCCCTGCCCATGGCACGGGGGTTTGAACTTAAGGTCCTTTCCAACCCTAACGATTCTGATTCTATGAAATATGAGTGCACACACGTGTCTGTATGCATACATGTACACACACAAAGTTTTAAGCATGGTTTTAACAGCTACTATTTATATTCTAACAAATCCTATCTAGTTGCATAGATGGTAAAAAGAGCCTGCCAACTGCTTATGAGTAGTTGCCATCCAGAAATTACCCAAAAGTTAATTGTAGAAGAAAGCATGCTTGTGTTGTATCTTTAACAAAGCACTCAGAAGTATTTCTGAACGCAGAAGTATGTGGCTAGAAACAGAACATCAGAACTGCAGCAGTTATTGACTAGAATTTGTTTTTCAGACGGTACCTCTCATTTTGAAGTAGAGCGCGATTGAATCTGAACTTTGAATTTTGGTTGCTTTACTAGCCAGCGGTAGTGAGAACAGATTAATGGCTTTTTTCGGAGTGGTTGCATATCATACTTGCTACTAGACAGAGAAACTTGAAACTCCATTCAGTGTAAAGGAGGATGGAGTGCTTTGACGATAATTTAAAGTAGGCCTGAATGCATGCTCGTAAATCCAAAATGAACACTTATTAATCTTCATGTAGAAACTTATATCCCTCTCAGCTCTTTTCGTTTTTTTTCCCATTGCTTTTTTTTTGCCTTTGGCAGTCACACTTGTTTGCACTTCCATTAGTGGAACACAAGCAGGAATCACAGGCTGGCACATGGCTAGCTTTCCTAAGGATGCACTTGTATTCTGAGGACGTACAACTACCAGCAGAATGATGTGCAAATTACTTGTAATTCAGAGACACTGATAAAAGCCAGCTCTGGTAGTATAGAGATGGTGGGGGTGTAAACTAGACTCTTTATTATACCAATTTAGTCACAGTAGCCATATACAGTTTTATAATTGGATTCTGAACACGTAAATCGATAGCTATTTCTGTAAGAAAAAAGAGTCTTGCTTATCCTTCCCTGAAGTTAGTGATACTTTTTAGCAACAATAGTATCCTGGGTTAGGAAGGAAGATCATACACTGATCATCAAGTTGCCAGCTCTCAGAAAAGGCGTCAGATCACAGAAACTGAAACTTCTGATCTTGATTCAGACAACTTTGTTAAATCTATCAAGAAATGCTTATATATCCATCTTTGGGCTGTTTTGGGTTTTTTCCCCTGCCAGTTTCAGAACCAAATTTAAAGAGGACTTATGAATTTGTGAATGCGTGTCAGGCTGCACATAGGCATCTGAATCCTCCCAGTGGCATACAAAATCTATGCAATTTTAAATATGCATGCTACTCTTTTCATCCTGGGTTGGCTACTGTTTGGTTGCTTCCAGAGTTAGTCTTGGCTCTCCAGATTGTCTTTCCTGATTTTTTTTTTTTTTAAATCTTGGTAAAACAGTACATTCATTTATGAATATTCTTCTTTTTGTTGACCTCACAACTGTTTTTTAACAGGAAAATCAGTTTTTGAAAGTGCAAATCTGTAAGTGCTGTGATGATCTAAAACCTTCTGTTGAGAGCACCTTCCAAGGTTCTGTCTCCATTGCTTTTTCCAGAAATAATTATGCCCTTAACTTTCTGGCTTAAAGCTTATGATATCAACTTGTGTTTTTAGTGGAATATATGGGGAAACTTCTATTTTGGGAGCATCACAAAATAAAACATCACAGTGAACTGAACTCTTGATTTCTGATGACTGAGCAAGTATACCAACACAGAATACGCTGAAAGTAATAATAATTATGAAATCCTTCTTTATTCTCTGGTAGTATTCTTATAGCTGAAGATTTACCACTTAGACTGAAGTTTGCTTTTCACTTAGTAAGGATCACATACCAACCAGGATGGTATTAAAATATTTAGTGCTCCCATGACTTGTTCAGCATTAGTGTCTCAAACTGTACTGGATTCTCAAGCTAGTAATTTACACCAGTGTTACCTCTGTTCATGTAACAATTTTGAGAGGCTGTTTGTTTTGTTTTGTTTTGTAATGAGTTTGTATTTGAAAATGCAGTGTAACGAAAACACAGTTGCACCTGTCAGATTTTTAACACAAATATATTTCTACATCTGAGTATCGTTACGCACACCACTGAAAGGTTTCTTTTTACGTGACATGAGACCTTTTCATTTCATTTCCTACTCCTTTAGATAAAATGTATGGTAGTGTTTTGCCATAGAGATTTCTCTGATTCACTGTCATGCTCTGAGAGGGAAATACTGTGAAATAAGATATGCTGTGCCCTTCACTTCCTAAGAGATAGAATGTCTGGAAGCTCTCTGCCTTCAGTGAGTTTCCAATTATTCCTTCTTCAGATCACAATCTTGTACTTTGTTCTTTATGTGCCTCTTGTTTTACATCCCAGGTGCTCAGTTAACATTCTGTTACATGGTGTGTTTCCAACTTTGGTCTTTCCAACTTACTGAAGCCCAATTTACATTACCATTATTCTGGGCACCTAAGTGAAAAATGTGAGTGCAAGTAAAAGGAACCTAGAATTTTCTTGATAGAATGTGTGTAATAAGCTGTTTGAGGAAATTTGCTGGTTGTTTTGGATGCCTCAAGCTAAGGCTATTTGTTAGGTTTGAAACATGAATTCTGGAAGTTAATCAATACAGTAGTCAGTGCTTTAAAAACCCTTCTATACATCTTATAACAAATGAGAGAAGAGTTAGATTCTCAATTGAGCAATGCTTTTAAATTCAAATTCTCTTTTTCTCAAGTAATTGAAATTTCCTATGTCAAATTGTTTCAAATGCTAAAGTCTACTATCTGCTACTTGCTTCTCAAGATTTATCATAAAACACATCACCAGCCTGTTCTTGGTGTAAATGCAGGTAACATGTTAATAACATAGATTAGTTCTAAAATCAGTGAATGCTGTAAATAACAAATTCTACTTTGACTTAATGCTTCTCTTCTAGCCATATAGTGTTCAAGAAACATCTGTTCAACAGTTTATTGTCAAGTAAATTTGCATGAAATGCTTCCTCAATAAATACTTCTGTTTTACAAATGTCTGCATCATTTGTAAAAACTTAGTCTGCTATATCTTCACATAAGCAAGAATCTATAAAGCAAAAGTATGTAACTTGGTGAAATTAAAATAAACCTTGTAAGTACGGCATCTCTATAGGCAACAGGTTGGAACCAAGTCTAACATCTGACAGTATGTCAGCACTACAAGGGCGTGATGTACTTTGTCCAATGTGAGTTCAAATAAAGTATCTTCCAGAGGATGGTTACCCACCCTTCAGGTACACTTACCAGCAGTCATTCAATTCTGCAGTGTTTCATGGTGTGAGAAGTAACTGAATAAACAGGAAATAACCCTATCTAGCACAGTTAACTATTACACAGTCAACAGGTTGCTGGACCTAATATTCAATATTGAGTTTCCTTTCTTCTCTGTCATCCAAGTATGTACGACAGAAACTGTGGCTACCCCATTTCCTGAGGTGGTAATGACATTAACTCCAACTGTAAATTCAGAAAAGGTCACGCATACTGTATTCTTACCATAAACCACTGGGCTTGATTTCACACGGCTTACTGCCAACTTCCAAGCTTTTAAACATTTGTAACAGGTGTTTACAAAACTGAACTAGTTCAGGTCAAACAATGTCAAAACTGAATTTCCCCAGGAGCTTTTCTGTCAGCTGGTCTCCAGTGCTCAAACTGTATGCATCGAAAGCATTCAGCCAGCAAATACTGTAAGAAAGTCCCACTCTAATGTGGAAGTTTTCATTCATACTAGGATTTTGAAATGAAATGTTTCCATGTAAATTATCTTCTCAGTTTTAGACAAAACCTTACTTTTCCAAATATATTTCATTTCCAAAGGATGTAAAGACATTAGGAATGTTCTCCCTAAGAGTGATACTACTGGCTATATTCCTTACCTTTACATTTGCAGGGTAAGCTGTCATGTCTTCTATAACTTTTCTCACAAATAGACTAAATGGTGCCTGAGAATACAGATGTGCTGCATGGCATACAAGAACAGTGTTTAACATTCTCTGCCTTTTTATAGAAAAACAACAAAACCCTTTCATGCACTTCTATTTTTATCCTTCAGTTATTCAGTACTGTATTTAATTAATACAGTTAAAAATATGGGGCTTTAATTACATATTCCCTTAGGTTCATTGAGACAGTGAGGTTTCTTCCTGCAAAGTACATGTGACTGTAGGATGCAGATGTCTTCTGTAGGACTCTATGGTAATATTCTTGCCTCTGTTTTTAAGAACTGCTGCATCTTTCTTCAAAGATGACTTTACAGCAAGAATTCTAAAAATACAACCTTTTTGTCATTATAAATAGAAAATCTTCATCTGCAAAGTTATATTTTTAAAGGCACAGAATTCCTGCATATATCAAGGTGATGTATATTTGTGGACTTCTGTTTGAATATACACTCAATAACTCTGAAAACCCTTTTTTGTCTTAGTTCTGTAATTTCTTCTTACTGCAAGATATGAAGTCAGATTTCCCAGTTATTCTTAAAATTTGAATTGTAGTGTTTAAATATATATATTACAAAGCATGTGAGGAGTGGAAAAATAAATGTTAATTAATGTCATAAAATCTGTCTGTATTCCATCATCTTCCATAAAATGGAAAAGCCCGAGCTAAAACTGAATTTTTCTAGCTCAGTTAAATGCTGATTATTCTTTTCTTGATACCCAAGGCATCCACAGCACACTCATCTGACTCTCTAAGCACCATTAAGTCAAGTCCCTATTGCTACTATGGAGTGTTACTAGTGCACATAATTATATCTGCTCTGTGTTAATCAGCAGGGTTTACTCTCAAAATGGCTATGTTCAAAAGTGATGTTTCCTGTGGACTACCTTGTGAAGAGACAGTACCGCATCAGTAAAGCTCCTCTCCATCTGTTAGAGGGTGCTCTTAACTACAGATCTGGTTTCACTCTGGAGAGGTACTGTATTTTAATTCACATGCCATTTAGAAATGTAACATTCTGAGCAGCAAGAAACAAACCACTGACTTTGAGCTGAGCAGTGGAGTGATAAAGAGGACGATGTAATGTGGTAGTATGCAAATATTCACAAAGGAAAACATGCATTTCAATTGTTGATTTGACTGGCAGCCTCTTTTCTGACTGAGATAATAAATAATATTTCTTTCCTGTGAGAAGCAGTGAATGTTTTGCTTACAAAAATAACAGTTAATACCTGTAATAAATCTGTATTGATACTGCCCTGATTACAAATCTCATTGACCTGTAGTATTTCTTTTATTTCTACTAAACTCTAAGGATCTAGACCACACTTTTTTGAAGTTGATGTTTATTTCACTCTGATCAGTTTGAGGTGCATTACATGGTTATTGTATTACACTGCAGGCTATAGAGGCAAGAAAATGAAAGCAGTATCATATTTGAAAGTGATGTGAAACACTCAGTGTTTTTTGTAATATAATTAATTATTTCAGAGCAATTTATTACTGTTTTCTCCAAAGCCACAGTCACAATAGGTACTGTGCTGAGCAAGACAGAGTTTATTTTGGCCACAAGCTGAGAGGTGCAAAGGTTGTTCACATGAAATCTGTGAGAACCAAGCCTCTTGTTGAGTAACAGCCACATTGTGTTATAATAATTATTGCTAATTATATTGGTTGACTTATCTGATAAAGTAACTCAAGACCTTAACAGCAGTTTGAATCCAGTCATGCATTTCACTATGTACACAGCTTTACGTGGAACACTTTCTTCCAGACTTCATCATAGACCAAATTTCGGATAGTACCTGTGGCCTATATGCAAATGTCATTAGTTAATTTTCAAGAAGTGTTGAAAAGTATATCTGTATTAACTGTTGTATTTGATCTCTTTTGGCTACCTGTGAAATAAATGGTCAAGTTTCATAGCAGAATTTGCTGTCGCGCAGCAAATATGGAATGAACACTCCTACTTCCAGCTTTGAGAAATCATTAGGACAAAAAACTCCCCCCCCCAACCAGCACATCAACCCACCAGTCTAATCGTATCTTTTTCCCAGTTTTGCTTTTATTTATGTTATAATTTTCCCCAAAGTTTGTTTTGTATAAAACTATCCTATTGTGATGTACAAACCACATGCTCCTTGAGGCTTCCAGAGACTTTCCCTGGAAAAAAATGCTGTTTTCTCTCAACTTGTTTTCAGTTAGCAGGTGGAACAAGTAAAATTGCCACTGTTGTAAGTGCACAGGGAGGGGGGGGCTAGAGTTGCTTCAAGATGTGCTGAGGTCAGAATCAGCTGTAGAACCCAAGAGATGTAACATGTGGATCCCTGTTTAAATAACAGAGGTGAATCTTTTTATCAGCAGCTGTCACAGCAATTGACAAGCAATGCATATAGTTGGTCTTATAAATTAATACCAGTTGACTCAGCTCTCATCTTAGTTTCTGTGATAATAACTTGAATCTTCTGCAGTACTAAGAGCACACTGATGCGTGCTCCCTGCAACACATCCAACACGTATTCCTGGCTTTCAGTGCCTTAAACTTGCTTACCTGCAGTGATTTAGTACGCTGTTATGCTGTTATACACGAGTAGCTTGCAAAGCTGAAGCTTCTGTGCACAATTACGTACCTACCAAACTAGCTGCATATACACTGCAGTGTCTACAAAGCTAACTCCAGATAAAACTGATGAGTATTGAGAGACAGGGATGTTTTTCACTGAAACAGAATTATAGAAATAACAATGAAATTGTAACAGCTCAGGTGACTGAGGAGTGATCTCCCTCAGAGAGGGTCTTCCTTGCCGTTTAGTGTACGGGCATGTCAGTGTGCATGTGGTTCTGACAAGCAGCTGGCCAGTACAAGGGAAATGCTATTTATTGCTAGCTGTAAATGTTAGCTGTTACCAGTTCTTCTGTGTGATTTTATGGTTTATAAGAAGCCATGAAACCAAAATTAGTCTCTATATCCTATTGACTGGGCTGTGCAGGGTCTTTTGGCAGAATAAAGAGCTGAGTGTAGTAGTGATGTGCTTTTAGTTTTGTTTAAGCAAAGAACCCATGGATCAAAATAGTGAGAAAAAAGCGTGATGAAACAGCATTACTATCTCTGCCTCCCATACCATACCAATAGTGCAAGCAGGCGTGAAAACCACATGCCAGCTTACATATCAAAATTATGTGGCGAGCATTAGCCAGTTAGTGCAATATGAGGTGAACTAATTCTGAGGTTGGGTCTGCTGATGTTAAAACTGCAGAATACTTCTGCATGTTTATAACATCTTACCTGCTGTAGATGTGCAGTTGACAAAAAATATATCAGAAGATATATTCTGAGTTTCATGAATTCTATGAGCTTCAGTTCTATACAAACTACATGGTGCAGTTTAGACATCAGCCTAGAGAGCTTTTCAATAGTCAAAATTTCTTCTTTTGATGGACATGGACATAGAGGGACAAAACAAACCGAGAGAAAATCCACAATAAGTTCCACAGTGGATTTGCCAGTGGAAGCCTACTCTGGCATAATGTATTTTGGAGTTTACAAGTAAATTACAGTTTGTCATCTCAGAATTGTACGTATTTCCTCCTAGCAGTTCAGCTACAGGAAGATTATTCTTTTTAATGTCCAAGTGACATTATGGGAGAGTAATGGGTTTGCATTCATATAGTGCTTCATGAGCAGTAGTGTATGTTCTAAGGATATATTCTAGTGTGCTGTATATCATAATGCAGTTCTTAAATATGACCAGGAGTTTTCCAAATAAATTTGGCTTTAATTTTAGTTTTAAAGATGCCATTTGGAGACAGAGACTCCATCTATCTTTAACTTATGGCTAGGCGCAGAAACAATTACTAAAGGCATACAGAGAGAAAGCAGAGATAGTCCAGCGCTAACCGATTTAGTCAGTAAGCTGGCAGAATCATACTTCATTGTAATTTACCTGCAGGCTTATTCAGAGTATTGCAGAGTTTAATGACTTCCAACTTTTCCTAACTTTCAATAAGGGCTTATTTAATGAAATAAAAATGAAAAAGGTTAAGAATAATGTGTTATTGAAAGCTACGATACCACCTTTTTAGAGTATAGACAAGGCAAGCTTTGTTTCAGTGGGAGGCTCTTTACAAGAAAGGTGTCTATCATCAGCTTCCACAGTGCAGAGTTCATTAACACGAACCACAAAGTTTACAGCAAGTTGGTTGGTTTAGTTTTTTATATAAATTATTTATGATTTAGTCTTTAAGGTTTTTTTTAATAAACTTAGCAAAATAAAGTACACAGGGGGAAGGAATAATTTTGACTGCCAGTTATAAAGGATTCCACAATTACTGCTTACTTTCTGAGACACTGTCTCTTTTACTTTGTTAAGTAAAAGAGATCATAGAATCATAGAATAGTTAGGGTTCAAAAGGACCTTAAGGTCATGTAGTTCCAACCCCCCTGCCGTGGGGAGGGACACCTCACGTTCAACCATGTCACGCAAGGCTCTATCCAACCTGAAGTGAGTGAACAATCCAATGCTTGGTGAATTCTGCTTCACAATGATAGGAAGTGCCAGCGTTGAAAGATCAAAAAGCGATGTTGCTATGAAGGCTTGACCACCACAAGCCAGTTATCCCTGTGATAACTTTTCTGACACCTCCTGCTTAAAACCCCAAAAGCCAGAAGGATCGTGAGGCCCTGCTTTCATGGTCTGTATTCGCATTGAAAATCAAGATCGAGCTTTTGCCCTTCTGCTCCGTGGGAGGTTTGCATCCTCCCTGAGCTCGCCTTAGGACACCTGCGTTACGCTTTGGCAGGCATACCGCCCCAGTCAACCACCCCACTTGCTGCTGTCCCTGGAGTGGGTTGCCCCTGATGCACGCCGGGCACTTGTCACCAGAAGCGAGAGCCCCCCTCGGGGCTTGCCCTCCTGACTCACCGGGTAAATGAAAAACCGATCAACTCAGATGATAGATGCCAGAGTATTTCATTGCCAGGGCCTATTCAAAGATAAGACAAAACAGTACGGAGTGAAAACAATGATAGGTGCCAGAGTATTTCATTGCCAGGGCCTATCCAAAGATAAGACAAAACAGTATGGAGTGAAAACAATGATAAAATACCAGAGGATGATTCAGCATATGCAAGTGGAATTGAATTGGTCTCCATAGTGGGATTTGTGTTTCAGGCACCTATTAAAACTCTTGATACTGCTAAGAATGTGAATCTAACTTTAAATTTTACCATAGAAATGAATCAAAAGGAGTAAACAAGGAAGAGTGCTTTTCCTCAAGACGCCTTTGAAGAAGAATCTTAAATCTACCAGAGAATTTTTGTTGTTATTGTGAATATTTCATAAATGAAACTAAGAAATATCAGCTATATCATCACATGCATTTTAAATTTGGCATGTTTGGGAAGGAAAACTGAGGAGACTTCTCATCTAGCACCGAGCACCCGTTTTAACTAGACTTATGTTACTGCATGGTCTCAGTCTCTAAACTGAACATATAAATTAAGTAAAGTGGTGGTACAGAGTTGGGTGTCTCTAACCCTCTTATTTTGCAGTGTCAGCTTTTATTTCAATAGCTGGCTTGAATACGCTGTGTAAGGAAACAAACATATCCCAAACAGTGAGGCCTTGCAACAAATGTTGTAGTACTAGACCTAGAGAAGAGCTAAATATTGTAGACTATACTGACATGTTTCTCAAGAAGGACTTAATAAGGAAGGCTTACTGCTTCAGCATTCACTTCAGTGTTGTCACAGACTTCCAACACATCTTGACAAATGTGAAATTAGCACTCAGCCACTCCGTCTGTTTAACTGAACACCAGGGGAAACTCAAAAAGTGCTTGCTTGGTATTTGCATGTGTCAGTACCCTGCCCTTCTGTGAGTTTAAATTGTAGACTTCTCTGTATTTGCAGTAATGAGCTTTTCCACAGTGAGCTTGGGTAGTGCTGAATTACTTGGACTAAGAGGTACAAGCTGGCTTCCATGTAGGCCTGGAGCAGCTGCTTTCTCAAAGCAAGTGAGAACTGCCCTAATTGAATTGGGTTTTTTTGTTCTGGTGAAAGAAAACCTTCTATGAAGAGTTTGACCTCCTGTACATAAATTTGCATAATCATTTCCTTCACGCTCATTTTGGGAACTTTAAAAAAAGGTTGTAAAGATTATGTGATTAAAGATTGCTATATGTAGGATTTTATTGCTTTGGGAAGAAAGACATATTAATCTATATTAATTTGGTTTAGTGGTGCTTATCTGCATTATGAATCAATGAAACTCACCAAATAGTGCTAAAGCATCAGCTATTTTAACTCAGTTTAGTCTACTGTAATGTTGCAAGTGCTATACTGCTGCCATGTAAACCTCTAAAATAAATACATAAGTGTAGAAACAGACTTAAATAACAAAACATTGATTTGATTTAGAAATGGGTTTCATATGCTTGCCTGTTTGGAGTCCTAGACAAGTGCATGCACAGAACCTTTCCACAAGGGAAGGGGATGTTTTGATGTAATAAGCTACCTAAGCACAGGTTTTTAAATTCATAATGTTATGTTCTTCCATTTGTTCTTTCTATTTGCTCTCAGTTTATGTGCTGCATTGCTTTGGAATTGACAGGAAGGTTCCTCTTGGAATTTGGTGGGGTTTGTTTGTTTTGTGGTCACCTTAACAGCGTGCAGGACTACCTGATGTTTGTACTAATGTAGCAAAGTCCAAATCAGCAAAAATGGTTCTATTTGTAATGTTGTAGCCTTGAAACTTAGGAGCTGTTGTGGAAGTAGTAACATAAATCTAAAATTGTATCTCTAGAATCTTAGGACATTGTCTAATGTGAATGATTTTTGCAAGGAAAGTTTTGTGGAAGTATATAGTCATAGATTCAGTGTTTTCAAGAAACATAGTGAGGAAGGGAATGGCAAATTGAGGAATACTGATGCAGTCCATAGGATCAACAATTGAAGCTGCTTTAAAATTCTGTAGCTCTCCAGAAGATGCCTGGAACACAGTCACTGGAGAATGGCAGACTTTTACCTTCAGGCTGGTCTGTACCTTTCTGCGGGAAGCTGAGGAAATGGCTCCTCTTACTTGGAGAGTTGATTCTCAGACTTGAACTTGAAGGTACAATTCCTATTTCTAATTTCTTTTTTAGAATTCAGTGGACTGCAGGATTTTGAGGACTCTGTGGATGATCACTGAATTTGTATTTAATAATGCCTTGGTTTTGCTGCATGGCAGTTGGTGTACAGCTGCTTTGGAAAAGGTAATGCTGTTAAACAAGTCCTTCAAAATCTGTTAGAGCTTCAGTAAAATGTATTCACCATCTTTTAAAATGCAGCTCCTAAAATGTAGTCTTTAAGAGTTGTATGGAGTAAGCACTCCCTAGCCCAGAGTAATGCCACATAGCATTTGCTGATGATGTTGGGACATCAGTGCAGGATGTTTTAAAGTTAACTGACTCTTCAAATCTGGAAGTGTAGCACCTCTGCTCTGCTGCAGAAGTCATGTGTCTTCCCCTTGCAAATTTAGTGTCCTGTTGATTTCTCGAGACCAAAAGAAAAGAAACCTCTGTTGTAATATGTTATGCTTTTATAAGTCATCTTAGAACATAAACCTGGTGGGTGGTAAAACTGAAGTGGGCTATTGCCCTTTGAACTTCTGAGAACTGCTGGTATAATTCTCCTTGAAAATGTACTCTGGGAACAGACTGAGTCTTGAACTTGGCCTATAAAGGTGAAAGGATTGACTGTATGTTGTTTCTGATTTTTATTAAGGAAGCTGTATTTGTAAATTGGGTGCTGCAGAAATGTCCAGCATATTAGCACCTCATAAAGAGCTCATTTTAGACAGGAGGCTGAATATTGCAGGTTGGCAGGTTTGGGGTGACATGCCAACTGAAATGCAACTGGTCAGAGGCAACTAAAAATCAGTCACTAGCTTTGCCAGACCTACATCTGCATTCAGAAGCCATGTGCTGCCCTGTGGGGCAAAAGTAGGTTTAGTTAAACAAAAGGAACAAGCTAAATTAAGTTTACTGTGCTGAAACCCAGCTTTTATTATGCACTGTAAAGGGGTGACTCACAACAAGAGCTGGGGAAAAATCACTGAAGAATTGACAAGCCCAAGTGCTCATATTTCTAAATATTTTTTTGCATTTAACTGGTTAGAGGATTACAGTATGATGCTACTGAATGAGTTAAAGCACTCTATGAATGTCATTCATCAGTTTACTCTTAGATGGTATAAATCTTCCAACCGTATTGGCAAAAGGGACTTGGGCCAGAAGTGCTACATGGGGTAAATTGCACTTAATGTTAATGTTTAAAGAGTGCATGTCTCTGATACAGTAAGTTATCTTTAATGGCTAAAACCTAGTATATGGAAGAAACTAAATGTGTGTGTGAAACCTCACCTCTACTGTTGGACGTAAAGAGCAAATAAGTGATATTACTTTTAGGTTTGTTTGCATCTCCCAAGGTTTTACTTTTAGATTTCTTGGTCTAATTTATAGGACTGTGAGCCTCATCTTCTGAGACTTGTGTTCTTGTTCTGTTTCAGACCTGAGTAGCTGATCTTAGGTAGATAGTTGATTGGTAATTTCCTCAAGTTGTCCATAATTTTCATGGTATTCTTTCCGACAGGGATTTACTCATACAATTAATACATATTTACTTTAAATTCTTTTGCTTGAGTCTTAGTTTTTCCTGGTTTTGCTTTCTTACCCCAGCTAACAGTCATGAAGGTAGTTAAGCAGCTTTTGCTTAAAAGCAGCAACTGCTCTTTTGTAGTTTGGAGTGACAGAGACTGAACCTTTGATAGAAAACATACCAAATGAAATCATTAAAGTGTTGAAAATGTTGGAAGCATTGCAACTTAGCAGATGTTGCTTCTGGCTCTTACTTTAGTATTGGAGTTGCTGCAATTGTGTCAAGAGAAGTTAAGAGGGCTTTTCAGAATATGGCATCAGTAATATCTAAGGCTTTATATGGAATGGAATTTATGTGAGAGATAATTGTTTTTTCAGGTGACAGCAAAAGCTCAAACCTTTATCACTGCTGAGCAGACACAAGTGCTTGAGGGCTTGAATCGTGTATTTGGAGAGAAGCAAGATTTTTGGAGAGTTTCTCTGCTAAGAGTGTGCTGTAGATGTAATACTGTGTTTTGCTTATAGCTCAAACCATTTTTGACCTTTTTCCTTGCAAACTGTCAAGTAATGTTTCCAGATTTTGTTAGTGTCTTAAACTAATCTTTTATTATATCATACTCTGTAGATAATTCTATGAGAAAATTGCTAGATTAAGAGGAAAACATTGCCGGGTGAATTCAGTTTGTAACTACTCAGCAGTGGTAATTTGTGACCAGGGAATGATCTGGCATGGAGGGCAAGGCAGCCCAACTGCACAAGAGATTAAGCTGTCTGGAAGCAGGAATGCAGAGACAAACAACTCTTTGTGGTTGAGTGGTTTCCCATGCTGATGAAATATGAAACAGCAGCAGCATTGTCTTGTAGCTATCCTGGAATTCAAGGACCACCGTTGGGCAGAAGATCTGGGCTTGGAGGGTGGACTCAGCACCAGGCCTGATGCAGATGCTCACAGGAGTAGTGCTGGTGCAAGTGTATGTAAGGAATCTGCTTGTGACTTGGCTCTGCAGACTCCTTGTAGAACTGCTTAGGACTGTAGGACTCTACCCAGTGAGTTGCTTTTTCTATTTTAATGTTCAAGCACAAACATGTTTAATTTGCCTCAAGGGGTACACTAAAAATCTCCCAACAAAATAAACATTTGGAAGGAGCTAAATTTCATAGTCTTTTAGTCAGGGAATACCCCAAAGAGTTCTTAACATAATGCCAGTCACAGGACTCAAGTTTGGACAAAATAAAATTCATCTGGCTCGAATAGTTTACTTTTCACTCTGTCTCCAATATCACATATTTCAAATCCATCACTGAGAAGAGATTGAGAAATAACTGGTTCTGTTGTCATACACAGTGTTCCAGCTGAAAAGGCATTATGGGCACATAGCTTGTTTTATGGATAGTGGTTTTTGTTATGTTGTCTGTACTTTAAAATAAGATTCTTTGCTTGTTGTAACACTTTATTTACCAGGTGTTTTAGAGTTTTGTTGCAGGGGTTGAATAACCTACCTAAGTGAGGTGCTCTGTGGCAAGGGAGGTAGTGATTATGTGTAAGGAAATAAATCTTCCGAATGAAGGTTAGTTAAACATTAGGCTGGGAATGGTTGATAAATCTCCAGCCTTAGAGACACTAAAGACCCGCATGAATAAGTCTCTGAGCAACCTAAGACAAGTTTGAAATTGGCCCTACTGAGGCTGGGATTGGACTAGATGAACTCAATAACGGTCCTTCCAATTCAAATTGCATTCTGGCTTCTGTTGTTTGCCTATCTGGAAAGTTTGTGTGATGTAGTTACTTGGACAAGAAGCTGAAATAAGTTACCTGTTTAGTTTCCACTTCTGGATCTTAAGAAAAAAAGTATGGCCTGTGTTTCAAATTATATATGGTGTTGGCCTTTCAGGGTTGCCAACATTGTCCTTTGCATACACAGGAAGATGGGTGAGTGGCTTGTGTAGGGTGTCCTAAATCTCTGTTTCTCAAGACTACCACAAAAAAATGAATACTGTTGAATAATCTTCCTGCTTTATGGAGCTGTTGCTATGCTTAATTAAATATTTAAGGCTGAAACATTAAACAGCTGTATTTGGTTTATGGTTAGTATAATCTCAACTATTTCCGTTGCACTCGAGTTTATATACGGATAAATGTGTTTCTGCACGTGTGATCCATAAGAAATATTAAGGGAAAAAAAAAAAAAGCCAACAAAACCTCAGTGTATGTCCCAGTCTTACTCATCTCTTACTCATCTTAGCTCAGGCATTGACCTTTCCACTTCCAGACAATCAGGTACAGGTTTCTTGCTGTTATTCAAGTACCTTAATATTGCCAGTCAATGGAAATAGTCTCAGCTGTATGTTGTATGAAAGGGCTGAAGCTTGGTTTTATCTTCGGCAAAATGTATCAGTGCCAATCCAGGGTGTGGGGAATAGTTTTCAAGAGATGTTTTCAGATGGAATATCTGAGAGTTGCTACTTGGCTGCTTTAAACTTTGCCAAAGAACCAGGCAATGTAAAAGAAAATAAAACAGCTTTTTAATTGTCTTTGCTTTGTCATGCAGTTAGACTGATCTCCAGTGCTTGCTGCTGCAATATGAAAGGCTGATCAGCCTTTCCTGTTCTAGTCTTCTGGCCTTTGCTTCTGACACACTGTCTGCTAAATAAAGGTATATACTGAGGAAGTTTAACAGAAGTCAAATTTTCAAACTCCTTGCTGTAGGTCTGAGCTGTTTGTGTAAAGATGTGGTCAGACGTGTTCATTCAACAAATTTGTCTCCCTATAAATTTTCATATCTGGCAAAACCCAAGGAAGCAGTAAAAGTTAGTCTGAGCCTGAACTATCATAGAATTTCTCATGTTGAACAGCTTGCTGATGCACTGTAAGCATGGCAGAGTTAGGGTTTATTTCTACTTCAGGCCTGGTTGAATAGATTCATGCTCTCTGGCTATGAACTTTAGCAGTCTTGAAATCATTTTGACTTTTGTAAGTGAGAATGTTCAATGCCTCATCTGAAGCACACCTTACCTACACTGTAACATACTTTTGGAAGGTATAAACCTGATGTCAGGTTCTGTAGCAAATCTGTGGCGTTTTTGATTTTCAGGTTAGAGTTGCAAGGTCTCCACTGGAGGCTTTGTTTTAAAACCTTTTATTTTCAAGTGTACGCTCGGTTGCATATATGATAGCTTATATTTTGAAGAGTTACAATTTACATATCTGAGGAGAAGGGAGCTGATTTGTTTGAACATCAGAAAGCAATGAAAGGGCTTTAATTTCTTCTATGATAAAACAACCCTTAGCACTACTTACATTTGCAAGCACTGTAGCTAACTTACCCTTTCTGCATCTGACTGCCTGTTAAAGTGCAGGAAAATGCACCTGGTGTTCCCAACTGGTATAGAAATGCCTATAGCGTGTACTTGTAGGAGTTAAAGTTCTGGTCTGTTCTGTTAGAAAATAGCCTCTTTTTGCACATGATTACATTAGCCATAAATAAAAAGTTGGCCTTTCTCCTACCCTTTGAGGTTGCTAACAGTTCTGAGTGTGCATCTTCTGCTTTCAGTTTGTCCAGTTTTATCCTGTCCCTCAGAAATACTTATTCAGAACTTTCTTCCATAAAACCCCAGACATCTCTTATCTCATCTGGGATCATCTCATCTGAAACTGCTGAGAAACTTTATTTGATTTTGGTCTGGTTTAAACTAATACATACGAGAGACTTAGAAATTAAAGCCTAAAGCAAAACACCCCAAGCAAACACCAAAACAACAGTCAAATGTACCGTGTTTGTCCTGATTTTTTTTTCTTATGTATTTTTTAATGCTCAGTGGTTTCGTTATTTTAGGAAGGGTTGTTGTTTTTTTTTGGTCAGAATGTTCGGTATTTTTTGTTTCTCATCTCAATGTGAAGACTTTTTTTTAAGGTAAACATGCACTTACCTAGAGTTGGCTACTGAATTATTTGAATTCTTAGGCTTTGGATTCTGGTTTTAGGAATACTATAATTATACAAACCCATAATACTGGATTCAGTACTGCAACAGTCACCAATGGAGAGAACTGTGTTGCTCTGGAGACAGCCTTCCTGTCTTCTTTTCCCTTTCATATCACCTCTTTAAATGAGATGTTACATTTCAGAGGATGAATGTGGTAAAATGTTTCTTTGTGTATTCCCCTCGTTGTTAATAAAATAAATAAGGTCAGGGAAGTCAGTGCAGTTCTCAGTGAAGACTCATCTGTTGCTATTGTTGTTGTTCTGCTGTATTAGTTGGAGTGTGACTTGGGTTTAATTCTGTGCCAGACTGCTGTTCTATCTTCCTTTTCCATCTTTTGCCTACCTTTTAATAAAGCAAGACTAGGGTGTGGTTGTCATGAGGATACACTTCTGGAATAGTGTAATAAATGAGGTCTTAATGGGAACTTGGAAATGCTGATGACTTATGGCTTCCTACAATACTCATTAGGCATACATCTCCATGTGTAACATCTCATAAATTATATTACTTGCTGTAAAAAGCCATAAATTGTCATTTTTATTCTGAGTTATTATCATTAAGGACTTTTATTCCCTGCTGCTAGTGTGAGTTTCCATGGCTTCCTCACCAATTCCCTCAGTAATGATTTCAGCAACTGCAGAAAGGAGACCAAGAGATACAGTGGCTGATTGGGAGCACAATTGCCTTGAAGCTGTTAAGTCAGAGGTTAAACTACTTTATAGAGAAAATATGATCTACTTGCCTGGTAACATCCTTAACATTGAGCATTTCCGAATACCATTCAGACCAAGTGTATTATTTTTCTTCACTGTTGTTAATATCTGCCCACTGAAAACCAGAAATGCTTTTAAAATAATGATACCAGTTTGTACTGAACAGTCAGCTGCAGTAGAAGGGAGAGAAGCTAAATCCCATGGAGCAGCTCAGCCTCTCCCCTTGATCTGCCCGTTGCAGAATTTGCAGCAGTACTTCAGAGATGATACTGCTAACATTACTGCAGTATACTCTAGTAAATGGGAACACTTTTAAGTGATGAGCCATCAAAACACTGGGTTGTGTGTCTTACTTTGTGTTACAAGTCAGCTTGAACAGAGCTAAATGAGGTGAGAGACTTGCAAGCAGCACTCTTTTTTATGCAGCACTGCTGTGGTGTTCGGCTCCAGGGAAGGTACTGTGTTCCTCCAGGTTGTAGTGGTAATAATTTCTAACTCCATATAGGGGTTCATGCATGAGGAAGACAAGTGATATATCCAAAGTTACCCAACTCCTAATACTAGGCATCTTCGGGGATACTTTAGCTTGAAAAGTAGTACCTTTCAGGCTGCTAGCTCTAAAGCTGGCAAAGAAAACTAGACACTGAAGCTTACAAATGCAATGCAAAATCAGTTAACATGGCTTTTCCAAGAAACTCCTCCCAACAAGTCTCCTCTTTTCCCGGGAGCACTTCTGTGTACCATGGCTTTTTCTTTGCCACACCTTCATTGCACCTTAGTTTAGCAAGTACCTTTTCTCATACAACCTCTGCCAGTCCAGGGTATTGAAGAGAGAGACCTCTCTAAAAAGCATTTCGGTAAGCTTGTTTTAGGTACGATGAAAAGGATAATTCCGATAACAATCAATTTTAACACTTTTCGGGCCATTTTTGTCGCATTGGAAGAGAAGAGCTTTTTGCACTCTTCTATCCCCTAAACCCTCGCCCGGCCGACTACAGCACATTTCTGGCTAAATCGTGCCCTCTAGCGAGTCCGTTCGCTGGTATTAACATTACAAAGCTTGGTCCGAACTGAGGGGGATGGGGATTCCCCGCCCCCCCCCCCCCTTCTTTCTCCTGAATCTTGGAGAATTAATCAAGCCCAGTTTATATGAATAGAGAACTTAGACTTTTTGCTAGGTCTAGAAAGGTCAGTTTTAGTATTTGTGATGTATTCCTAAAGCTGCCATACTTTAATGCCATAGCATGCAGGGAAGGAGGCGCTGCCATTTGTACTTTCTAATCCGCATGTAGCAATAATTTAAGAGCTGTCAGCTGCATGGATGACCTCAATAGCAATCCTAAACTAGAAAAGAGGAGGCAAATTATAAGTGAATTCTTATTTAGCTTTTAAAATAGATTTATGGCACGTCTAATTGATTTACATTGAAAGAGCCAGAGACCACAAAGAAATTAAAAAAGAAAGTTACTTGAAGTACATAATACATGAGCTAATAAAGGAGAAACTTAAATTTAGGAATACTTCTGAAAGTGAGGAGTGATGAACTGCTTTTTCTGGCTATTGATTGTAACTGTTGTTGGAATTCAGCTTGAGGACATAGCAATATAATGTGGTTTGGTAATGTCAGGGTAGGTCATCTGGTGTTTTAGATTGTTAATACATTTTATATAGTCAATTATGTTTCAAGTTTTCTAATAATGGAAACAGTATTTGTAAAATGTATGGTTGTCCTTGTCCAGTTCATTCAGATTGATTGCAAAAGCAGATCTTGTGCCCTGATGTTATCTCTTGCCTTCATAATGTATCAATAAGACTTTTATGGTCAAATTCTGTGCCAGATACCCACAGCCACAAATAGGAATTATGAATGAATGAAAAGAAATGTGTTGTGTTCTATTTGTGTTTAATGAAAGAGACATCTTTTATGAAGAACTTGGAGGGCCTAATCCTATTGAACTATTTTGCCACAGTTATGAAACAGAATTGATTCATATGCTGAAATTATTAATACTTCCACACCCAGACTTCATGATAATCCTTAACTCTTACATGAAAAGGTTATGTAATAAAATCATTTCATAGTTATGGAAACTAGATCTCAATGACTCCTGATGCTCTACTTGATTTGCATTGAGTAATTATTTAAAAAAATTCAGCTTTGAAAAGAAAATCTAGAATTTAAAATTTTTCTGAATCAAATCTCTGCTAAGTTCAGTCTGAGAAACTTTGCTTGTCATGTACTTTAGTGTGATTTCAAAACAATATTTTTTAAAATGAATGCTTTGACACTTTCCCAATAGAACATTTTGACTTCATGGTGATTTTTTCCGGGTGATGAGGAGGGATCATAGCTTGCAAAGCATTTAGACTTTTAGATTAATTTATTTTTTATGAGTTCAAGAACTGATCTGTTCTCAAAAACATATCTTATGCATAGGAATTCACATGTCAAAGGATATTAAATGACTTTGCTGCTGCCAACTAGATCTCGTCAAGACCAGGTTTTGATGTGCTGTCTTCTTTGAGAAATGTTGTAGTGATGTTTGGAGCTTTGCTTTATTGTTGTAGAAAGTAGTATTCTTGGGTAAAGTAAAACCTCGCAAAACTTTGAACAAAGCCTTTCTTCTACAAAAGAGGCTGAACAGCATCTCCTGTCATTACACCCACGTCTCAGGATGCAGTGATTGAGTGTGGCTGATCTACTTGGGAGACTAGTACAGCTGTATTAACATGTTGCTGTAGACACTCAGGTAAAACACTGAGATTAAACGGTTATTTCTGTGGCCAGATTTTCATTGTGTGCAGCCTTGGACCCATGCTGTTTGGATGTGCTAGACTGTTCCATGCCTGGTGTGGTGATCTGTGAGCCTGTTGTACAGGGTGACTGTTCAACTTTTAAATGCAAGCAGAGGGCAGACCTGTTAAGTACGTTAAGTGATAACTTCTGGTTTGGGGACTATGCTCGAGGGATTTTATTATACTGTCCTAGACAGAACTTCTGGGTTCTCTTCTGCTTCTGCTTCACTGTGATTCTAACTGTGTCAGCATGCCCAAGGTCTGTTTTCAGTAACAGATGTGTTGTTCCACTTCTGCACAAAGTAACTGCAGCTGATACTTCATCAGAAATATCTCTAAGAAGATATTTTTAAATTAAAGTTATATAAATTTTCACATACTTTAAATACACACACTGCATTTATTTGTTGTGAATTGACGAATTGTTTATGGAGCACATCCATCCATACCCTTTTGTTCCAAAATGAATGGGTAGAAAAATTTGGAAACATTGCCTGAAGAAGTTCTTTCCATTTTGAGCCTGCCTCTTCCTAGCTGTTAGTCAGCTGTGCATAGAAAAGCTCTGTCTGAATGGAAGTAAATCAGTTGTGCTAGTTCTCAAAACTATCTTGATTGTTGTCTTCCAGTTGCACGGATATTACAAACCTTTCTCTTTCCAGTGGTTAAAAGCCTCTTTCTGATTTCTTGCCTAAATTTATTTATGGCCACGCTATGTTTGTCTGACTTACAACCTTGTAAGGTCTTTTGCTGAAATACTGAAACCTAAAGTACATAATAAAAGACAGGATTTGTGGTAGCGTCTTAAGCTGGAATAGAAAAGTTCTGTTTTGGTAACAAATCCATTCTTATTTTCTCTTTCCTAATGCAATTTCCAATCACTAGGAGACTATCCTTTTTATTATCCTCTTCCAGTGTGTTTTGTTAGATGCTCCCCAGTATTTCAGAACAGGCTGTATTATATGTCACTATTAGAATACTGTTCCCACCGGGTGAATTACAGCTACTTCTGTGGAACATTAGATTGGAAAAGGTCTGGTAGCGTATACACTTAATGAACTTCTGAGGATATTGCTGACTCCTTAAGGAAATTTTCTAGTGTCTGTGGCAGGGTCAGTAATCATCTTGCTTAAGCAAATAAACCAGCATTTTTTCAGGTTAACAAAGTTAACAGAAATTAAGTAAGCATGTTGTATGAAAGTTGGTTAATTCTTTTTTTGGTGCCATATAAGAAATTGCTGCCTTAAGAACCGTTAAATCATACTCAACTTATGCAGGTCTCCTTGAACTCTGACACTGGCAAGTAAATCTTCTTAGTGAAGATGATATCATGTCCAAATTCTTTGCTGCTGTTACATCAAAATAAGATTTGGTTCAGGTTCCTTCGTTTGGGTCAGATTTAGTGTCACATTTTGTAAACTCATTATATGGTAGATTGAGGGAAGTAATCAGTTGTGCAGTGTAACAGTATGTCAGAGTAGGAACATAGAGAAGGAAATTCCATTTACAGTTACAAATAATGAATTCTGAAGCAATTCTGGCTTTGTCTTTGCCAAATAGCTTTTAATTTGCTTCTGTATCAGAAATTATTAATAGCAGGTTTTCAAACTGTTATTCATCAATTTAAAATGTCTGAAATCAAGAACTAATCTTGTTTCATGTTTAAAGTTCACTTTCATTCTGTCTTCAAGCTCGAATATTGATTATGAGTATAGATTTTTGTCCTTTTGTCCTTCCTCAACTGGAACACTGCAGATGATTCTTACAAGTTTGGGATGTTCCAGTTGTTATTCTGCTTCTCCAGAAAAGACTGCGGTAAGGACAGTATGTCATTACCCCTTGCTGTGGAACAAGTGTGTTCATTTGGTAGCTCAGTGGAAACTAGAAACTGATGGTCTTGTGCAGGTGTAGATTTCTTAGGTTACATGACAAAAAATGCAACCTGGTGTGAAAACTCAGCAGCTAAATTTATGAAACACTCATTGAGACACCCAAGGGTCTCCTGAAGCTGTTATCACTGACCATGATCAAGGATACCCAAAATAACCCCTTAGTAGAAAGTCTTGAGGTTTCTCTGGCTCTGTGGCAGCAAGTAGAAGTTAAAAACAAGAACCACACAGAGCAAATTCATTGCTACTACAGTATGTAATAAAATCTAGCACTGAGAAAGTGAACCATATATTTATAAAGTGAATAGAATCTTGTTTCTTTCTAAGGAAGCCCTTTAAAGAAAGGATACCGATGGGGGAGAGCAATAGTAATTTGCAATGTTATTTCTTTTTATTGTGGCTTCAAGTAGACAATTAGGTGAGTATAGTGAATCATTTAATCTATCCATAGCTCCATGGCTATGAAAGCGTCAGACCATGCTTTATTGCTTCCAGTGCTCTTTTCTTCCAATAGTTAGCATCCAAACATCTCCTGCTGAATCTGCTGTCTTTCTCTCTCCACTGCTAGCTGATAAACCGATGCTGCTTCAGGAATGGGAGTAAACCATACTGGTAGCTCTGTGTACTCCAAGTAGAGTGGTGGCAAAAGACTGCCTATAGTAGCCACCTCCTTAATTATTTTCTTTTTTTTCTTAGTTCTTTTTCTCCTAAGAGATGTTAAAAGTTAAAATGCCATGGGACATAGGTATAAAGGAGTTAGTATACATCTTCTGTACAAGCACGTGTTAGGTCTGAAATTAAATGCAGCAGAGGAAAGCCACTGCTGCCATGTACTCCCAGATATGGTTGCATTAAAACTGTAAAGTGTCTGTGAGAGATACTTCTTTTCCCTGGCATCTTTCTTACAAGAGTACCTTTTTTTGTTCATTGTGGTATGTATGTTTTCATTGAAAGGCTTCTTGTTAATTTTCTTCTAATATAGTGTTACTGTTGTTATTGGAAAATCAAATTCATGCAGAACCACCTGAATGCTGGTAGTTTCTAAATACTTCGGGTTGCAGTAATTCCTATTTGTGGAGTTTTTAATGGAAAATGTTGTGGCTACTATGACTTCAAGGATTAACATTGTACAAAGCAAAAGAACTGTGAAGCTGTGCAATTCCTGGAGCGCTTCAGGACTGCCAATCATCAAGGAATTAAAACCAAAGTTCGGGGACATGCTTGAGGGGAGTAACAAGGTTAACCAGACCGCATTGTTTGCCCTCAGCCAGGTGATTGGCTAACAAAACGCTGCATGTCAGACCCTCGATTCTTTTGACCTCTATGTAGAAGTATTTAGAGAATCAAAATAAATCTCAGAACATCAGTTAGGAGATTGAAACAAAGAGCTAGTTCATGTGAGGCAGCGGGCCAAGTGCTGAAAGTAGCAATGATCACTGGGCAGAGAAGCAAAAAGCCGGTGGACATACTATAGGCATTCTGGAAATGCTATTGATGGAATAGATTCCTCTGGCCAGACATAATCAACTTTTCAAATAGGGTAGGGAAAAAAAAGTGGTGCAACTTCCTGAGTCATTCTGGATGAATACTTCAGGGGATAATATATTCAGTGCAAGTGATTTTTTTTTGCTAGAAAATGTGTAGTGGCATATTATACTTACTGCAAATGTATGTGTTTTAAAAGATTAGTAGAGTAATATTGGAGAATGATTTTTAGATTATAAATGGCTTGTAAATATTTAATACTGAGATTCGATTTTTACGTATCAGTGCTGTGACATTGCAGGATTTGCATAACAAAACTTCTGGGTTGCCTACTTTAGCAAAAGGGAAAAATAGGTTAGCAATAGTGTAAAAAAAAAAGGAAAGGGGAAAAAAAATACAGGTTTCCATCAGCATTCCAGCCCAGCCAGCAGAATTTTATGCATAAATGTTCTAAAGAGTGGGAGCAGATGTAGAAAGTAGATCAGCCAGAATCAAATCTTATTAATGAACATGTAAAATTCACGCCATTGGCGAACTGATAGTGAAACATTTTATCACTCAGCTTCTACAGGCTGTAACCTGGAAAGCAGCCTGTGTTTGTAACATAGATTGCATTTTCATTTCTGTCCCCCTTTCGATTGTGTGTGCATATTCTTTATTTTAGTTTCCATGTTTAGAGGTATAGTGTCTTTTGAATTATTATTGTGATGTCTGTTTATTAATTCATTGGAAAGCTTCTCTGTTTATCTTTAAACATACTGATAGTAGTTAGAATCTTAGGTTTTGCCCACACAGAGCTGATGCTTAACTCTCCAGTTCTTGTGCTGCTGCAGTGCTTCAGGAGACAAACAAAGGGATGCTTTAAATAAAGCACAAATTATTTCACTGACACTACTCAGAATAATTCTGGGTAAATGTCAAGTGATTATCATCTCTTGCATGTGTAATTCTTCAGTGGGCTGGATTTACTTGGAGAAAGCTTAGATGACTAAATTGACTGAGCAGAACACAATAAAGTAGTTTAGAATTGGGTATTTTACCAATTAGCTTTCTCACTTGGTTGTTTCTTTGTCAGCATCATCTGTGGCTTCTCACATAAACACAATTATATTAATGCCAATTTGTAATCAATAATGATTTCAATACTTGATAGGCTGTGGTGCCAAACACCATTTTGTTTCACAATTACCAGGCAGTAGGTGGTATCAAAAGCTGTAGTACTGAAAATGGGAACAGTGAGTGATTTCCTTTGTGGGTTTGTCTTTGTGGCTTTTTTTGGTTGGTTTGTCACTGGTGGTTGATTTTTTGGTTATTGTTTTCTTTGTCTGCAAGACAAAGTAGTGGTAGCTATAGCTGTGCCACTGTGGGTGATGTCAAAATCTGTGCCATGGCAGGGGTAGTACTAAAGGAGCTGGCAACTGGGCAGTTGCCCTGTCAAACAACTGGCAGAGCCACAAGCTTTATTTCTGACAGCGCTGATTGGAAAATACATAGGACACACAAAACATCCTTAAGCTACATATCCTTATAAATAACGGTAACAAACAGCATGAAGGAATTATTGGATGCGTGTGTACCATTAAGCATAACACAGTTGTTCTGTCCTTGAAGTTCTAGTTTGAGCTTTGCTGTGCTAATAAACACACTAAATGTACTTTTGACCTTACAATGTTTTAAGCCAGACTAAATCAGCTCATGCTGCACACAGTCCAACTACTGCAATCGTGATTAAGTACATAGTTTTTAATGTGTGGTGCAGTGACACAGCAGTTGTTTGTGCTTTTATGAGTACAACTATAAGTGACTTTGTCTTCCAGCTTTTTCTTGCACCTTGCTAGACACACATTAAGGGGTTTGTCTAATAAGGTTTTGTGAGTTTGAGTTCAAAATTGAATATTTACTGTAGAAAATGTCAAATTCTGAAACAGTTCTTACTTTCAGGCTGGTTCAGTGACCTAAAAGACTGTTTATTAGATTTCTACTGATGACATTGGACATTCTGTAGGTAGAACAATGTTTTTAGCATGTGTAACATAATCCACCCTCAACCACAGGTTTAGTAGGCATTTGACATTGCTGTTTGAGTGTGGGTTTTTTTGTGAGGGCTTGTTTTTTTTTTGATGGGGGTGTGGGTTGATTGAGTGTTTTGTGTAGGTTTATGGTGGTTTTTTTTTGCCGTATGAAGTGTTTTGGTATTGTTTGGTTTTTTTTTTCATCCAATTTTTAATCAAAGCCCTGAATTTCACTGAACAATTAAGTCTGAAGTAGATAATTCTTTATGGAACATAGGCAAGCTGCAGGTAGGATGTAAATTTGTATACCAGTACTTTTTATTGTTCAAAAGAATGAGGAAGGTATATTTGCATAAAGAAAATGTTGAAATAACATGAAATCAGTTATTTGCTGTCCATTGCCAAATTCAAGGGGGCAAAAAAAACAAGTCCACCATATGCTAGACTGAAAATATAGCTGTCATAAACAGCTTGGGGTAAGAAGGAGGGAGGAGGAACAGTGAGTCTTACTGGACAGTGATGCTGTGGGAATAGCTGTCAAAATATATTGATTGTTTCTGTAGAGCCGCCTTAAAGGATTTCTACTCCACAAAATCCGTAACAACTCTTCATCAATCTTAATGAATTAGAATGACAACTCAAAGTTTTCAGAGTTGGTGATTTATGTTTCAGAATTATATCCAAATTAGTTTTCTGTATTTCTGCATAGAAGAAGGATATTAAAAAGAAAAAAAGCACCTCTTTTCTTGAAGAAAGATTCAGCTTATTCAGTTTTATCTCATCAGTTTTGTGAATTTGGAAATGTTCCTGCATTTAGCATTTGCTGTCTTGTTCAGTGTTAGAATTTTAGCACTTGTTCATCTCTTGTGGGTTTTTGTGCATCGATGTTCAGCTGTACTTTAAGCTATTGAGTTAATATGTGGTAAAATGATCCATTTTATACTGGCTTGCGGTAATTAAAATGAATTAATTGAGCTATCTGCTCTAGTGTTTGCGCTGAGTACAATAGTGTCTTAGTACTAGATAGCTTCGCCACTCGGTCTTCATGATTCTACATCTGTAATTGAACTTTTATATACACAGTTAAAGCATTTTTTTTAAATTATTTTACCTTTTAATAGCTTAACATTTTAGCAACGTTTTTGGTTGAGTTCTGTTTCTCTGGCACTTGGGAATAGGACACATGCAAGAAGTAAATAGATATATGTTTTATACATATAAAATATATGTAAAAATCACTAAATAGACATCTCTATGTTCTTTGTGAAAGAGCAGTGTCATATTATATGCATATTTTGACACTGATATAATCCTACCATGGTCATAATGTGCTTTGTGTTTTCCTGGAGTAAGTCTTTCACCTACGGCTTTCCTAACAGGAGCCAGCTTAGCGAAGACATGCAGGTTTAACTCAAGCATCTGGTAATGATTTTTTTTTTCAGGTTGCTTTCCCTTCGTTGGTCATGTGTTCCAGCCCCCTGTTTATCTTTGTGTCCTTTACTGAACACACTGCTGTATGTCAGTGTATGTCTCAAACCGGGGGTCCCAGACTGGCAACACTGCTGCAGGGGTGGTCTCACAGGTGCTGAGTAGGGAGTGTAATCACTGCTTTCCACTTTGCAGCCACACTTGTGCTAATACAGCCTGGTATGTATTTGGCTGCTTTCCCTGCAAGGGCACTGGTGGGGCATGTTCAACTTGTCTACAGGACTCTCAAGTCTCTTTAAAGCTGTTCTTTAGCTGTTACTGCCTAGCCTGTACTCCTGTGTGGAGTTATGCCATGCCAGCTGTGGGACTCTGCATTTGCCTTTTCTAAAGTGGATGAGGTTCTTGGCAGCCCATTTCTCCAGCCTGTCAGCTTTCCTCTGAATAACCGTTCTGCTCTCCAGGGTGTTGGCCACTGCCCTGAGTTTGAGAGTGCACTCCGTCCAGGTTGTTAGCAAGGCTGCTGAACAGTTTCAACTTGGGTATTGATCCCTGAGGAATGCCACTAGTACTTGATTGGCAGTTGGACTTTGTACTCCTGTTTACAACCCTTTGATTTTACCAGTCTGGACAATTTCCCAGCCCTATCATAGTGTACTTACCCAGTCCGCATCTCACAAATTTCTCTATAGGGGTAACATGAGTAGTTCTCTCAGAAATCTTTCTGCCATGTTATCATTGAAATGGTGTGACGGTATTCTTCACTGGTTTAGAAAAATAACTCTATTTTAAGGATAAAGACTTAAAATTTTAAAACATAATGATTTTTACCCAGAAAAGCAGCAAATGTTCCTATAGAGAAAGTTTGGCTTTCTCAGCAAAGAAAAAGAAATTTTGGTATAATTATATCTCTGTAAGGGGGGAAAAATGGTCTTTGAAGTCTTTGCAGGAATCCATCACCATAAAAATTTAATAAATATACCACCTTGCTGTTGTAATTGTGTGGGATCAGATGAAAGGATGCAGAATGCTAGGGAGCTCAAGAAGTTTAAGGCATATCTTCCTATATTAGTGATCTTCTTAAAGCTGTTCATCAAATTTGGGAAGAAAAGGAAAAAGAAAATGTTGAATACTTTTGAGGATGCAGTTGTGGTTTGTAAGCTTTTTCTGAGCTTTCAAATGGAACATTGAAAAGAAGCAGTGGGGCAGTTTTTGGAACTATTAAACAGGACAGTGACAGGACTGCAGTTTCAAGGTATTTTCCAGATTTTAAGTAATAAGCGAAACAGCAGTGAACCTGTTCTGCTTCACAGAAGAAAGAAGTGTACCAAGGAGAACTCAGTTTGGTAGAAAGGGAAGACTCAAAACATTGATGTAGTGTTGGTCAAGTGTAAGTAAGAGTTTGAGACAATCTAAGACTGAATACTTTGTATTTAAATTTTTCCTGTAATAGATGCAAGAAGGAGTAAGTTCCTTATGTTGTTAGCATGTCTTTCTGCAAGCCAACTCTTCATTGCAGTTGGACATGCAGCCTCCTTTTCTCAGCATAGTCCTGTGGAAAGAGCTGTTTAACTTTACATGGGTTTTCAGAATTGAAAATAGGGTACCAAAAGTTACTCTTTGTAGTACAGCGCTGTTCTTCAGAGGGGTTTAATCACTGGGTGTGGAAGTTTCTAGGATTTTTCTTAATATCATTCCTGGAGTTCATTTCCAAGTGCAGCTGTTTATATGGTTTCATGCCTTTGCCTTAGTGTGCACTTCATCACTGGTACCAGCTGGAAAGTCACGTCTTGGCTGAAATAATCTTGACCTTGCTCCTGTATTATGTTACACACTGAGCCCCCAGCTCTAGTTCTGTTACTGGCACACAGTGTGAAGAGCCCCTCAGTTCTAGTTCTGTTACTGGCACACAATGTGAAAACTCACTAAATGAGAATCCACATTTCTTTTGATTCATTGGTTGGTTGGTTTTTTTTTTTTCTTCTCCCCAAATATACTCTGAAAATCTCATTACACTGAACACCTGATAAATAGAAACAGTTCTAAAAGGAAGGGCATATTAAAGCACCAAATCCTTTTATATGCCTATCAATGTGAGTCACATCTGTTTAAATGTGTGAAGCACATCAGAAGCTTTCATTAGTGCTTGAGGTCTCACAGTGTAATCCTTTTCTGATTAGTAAGATTAAATGCCTATTGTCAGATGCTGATGAAGTAGAGAGAATGCATTTCAGACCACAGACGGTCACCTGAATGTAGCGAATTCCTCATCAGATACTAAATCTGCGTCCATAGGGTATGAATTAATGGTTTCTCAATAGCTCAGACCACTTGAGATGCATTCTAACCTTCTTTGTGTGCCATAGATAGTGCTGAAAAATGGTTACAGTGCAGTTGACTCTAGGATAGAGCCCCCGTGCGGTACTCAAACATTCAGCAGGCTGCTTCTGATAACACACCGAAGCAAGGCTTTGAACTGGGGTGTTGCAGCATCGTCCAGTCAACCATTAACCACCCATCCATTTAAATGTGTGAGTTCATGTTGTACATCCTGTATATTTATAAACACTAATTTCTTATTGGTAATTAATTTCTATTTTCTCATTAGAATCTCTCTGAATGAAAAGCCTTTTTTGTCTGGAAGGTTGCAGTAGTGGTGACTGGGCTCTAACATTAGTCACATACATGTGAATTTTAAGTATGTATCTCAAGGAAAATAAATCTTTGTAGGTCTGGTGCCTTTATTTAGGCAATGATTTTGACTATTCTGTGATCTGGGTTGTAAAGATAATAGACAACTCTAGTCTTGTTGCTGAAGATGAAGCCAAAGCTCACCTTAGAATGTAACAAAATGTTACTCGGGACAGGATTTGGCATGCTTTCTGGAAGGGTGGTATTTGGTAGAGTTCTGTTGAGCATGGCATTAGATCCTGCTGTATTGTGGATGGTGGAGGGTCCAAACATCTACCTGGAGCATGAACTGGAGCACAGGTTTGTATGACCAGGTGGTCCTACTGGGAAGAAAAGAGGAATTTGACTAACTTGATACTTGCCAATATTCAGTGTACTTTAATTGGTACATAGTGTTCTCTTGGGCATGTATCCACTCCCTTCAGTGCCAGTGAAAATCATCCCCCTTCCTGACATGGAGTTGAATGACCTGTGTTTTTGCAAAGAACACTCAGAAATGTTTAAAATGAATTCCTCAGCTCACTACTTCTCTTGTAGCTCTATTGGAACCTCTGGGAAGGAAATGCAGAGGCTTCAATGGGCAACAGTTTCTTCGTTGGTGTTAGCAGTTTCCTTGGCTCGCAGTAAGATAGGGGGTCTGTGGCCATTCTCTCAGCTCGCTTAGTAGGGAGGACAGAGGTTAAACATACATTTTGTTATAATGTTGACATTAGGCTTTACAACTTCAAGCTGCCCAAAAGTGGATGCTTGTACCTGTTGGTCTGCAGTTCTGGAAGCTTCACTGCCTGTGTAGCTTCCCAGAGTATCCACATATGCTAGAATTCAAAACAGTCAATGTCACTTGTCCCACGGTAACAATATATCCCTTAACTGCTGCAGAATCAGTGCATTCCTTTGTATCTGAAATGTACTGTCTTCTATTTGAAATGGCTTTTCAGCCAAGTTTAAGGGAGACGTAGGATTCTTTGGACAAAGACTGCTCAGTAAACTAAAAAATGGCAATGAAAATATGCAAGGAAATGTAGAAAACTCTTCCTGTGGATCTGAAAAATTACTTGCAATAAAGCTCTTAGTATTATTTTTGTCTTAGCATGGGGCTAAATTACTAATGTAGAAAAACAGAATACGCTGTTCTTTAAAGGAAATGCATTGTTTCCTTTAAGCATAATTCTTTTTGGAAGAAGGTCTGTCTTAGATTACTGTGATCTCTGTTGTTGTTCTTTCTCCTCTGGGCTGTTTCACTTCAGGTACTTTTAACAAAGATTTCAGCAGGAAGCTATGCAACTTTTAGTAAGTTCAGGAACATAAAATGTATTTTGACCTTTTATGATGTTTTGCAGAATTGTTGTGCAGATCACTCTTAAGTCTTCTGCCTTAGTGAATGGAAGCAGCCCTTTCTCTGATCTGCTGATTAACCCAAGAACTGCTTTTTCAGTGGTACCTGAGGAAACTTGCTAGAAACTTTTTGGCATGCTCAAATCATGAAATAAATAATAAAATCATAATCATAGAACTCAGTTATCCACAACCTGTATTTTGGATAAGATGACACAATTTGAAACTCCCAAAAGCAGTAAAGGAAACCTGCTTTTAGCGATTACTCAACAAGGTACTTGAGATTCATTCTCTGTCTTTCAGAATGGATATGTGAACAGTTCCTGCTGCCTTTTTTTACTTAATTAATCTTTAAACTACTAGCCAGCAGTAGCAAAACCCCCCGAATGAATGCCCAGTGTGTTTCTTAGACTGAAGAGATTACTTGGAGCTAAAACTGTGAAATCCCATGTACAATCTTTGGGTGAGTGGAAAAAAAGACTAGTTCTTTCATTGCTTCTTGTGATAAGGCTTTATCCATCAAGTGCCAGGTAATAGCAATAGAATAACTGGCAATATTTCTCATCTGTTGCTGCATTACTTACAGTGTCTCTTGCTTTCTCTTTGGTTATTGCTGTCAACAGATTTAATCATCATCTGTCATTTTCTCCCTTCCAGATGTTTATGGTTGTTTGGAAAAAGTTTAGAAACCTTTGTTTAGAGAAATTGAAGGTACAGGTAATATACATCCCAGTGTTCAGATACCTTTGATCATCTAGATCATAGGTATGTCCTGTGGATGTCCTTTAAGCTGTTGCTATACACTGGCTTGATCTAGGAAAAGAGATTTAATTTTTCTGTTTTGAGACTTAACATAGACAAAAAAGGACTTTTAATAAAATACATGCCAGCATCTCGGGTGGGCAGGTCCATCCTTTCAGTGGGTTTAAACTTAAACAGGGGAAGTTCAGGTTAGATATAAGGAAGGAGCTCTTCACTGTGAGGGTCGTGAGGCACTGGAACAGGCTACCCAAAGAAATGGTAAATGCTCCATCCCTGGCAGTGTTCAGGGCCAGGTTGGACAGAGCCTTGGCTGACATGATCTAGTGTGAGGCGTCCCTGCCATGGCAGGTGGTTGGAACTGAATGATCTTAAGGTCCTTTCCAAACCAAGCCATTTTGTGATTCTATGAATCTGTTACCTCCTTCATCTTCCAGCTTTTAGAAATATTCAACTAAAGTATCTAAAATACACCAGAAGCTGAAAGTCCAAGAAAAGAAAGATTACACATATTGCTCCAATTTCTTCCAAGCTCTTTGAGAGGAACCAGGTAAAATTAGTGTCATGGTTTAGACCTAGCTGGTAACTCAGCATTAGCAGCCGTTCACTCACCCCTTCCTTACCCTGCTCTAGGCAGGATGGGGAGGAGAATCAAAAGAATGTAAATGCCATGGGTTGAGATAAGAACAGTTTCATAACTAAAATAAAGTAAAATATAGTGATAACAGAATACCAATAGTAACAGTAATAGGAAACAACAACAGAAGAAATATAAGCTCAGAAAACACAAGTGATGCACAATACAGTTGCTCACCACCCACTGACTGATACCTAGCACGACCTGAGCAGCAATCCGCTGTTCTGGGTGATTCCCCCCAGTTTATAGACTGGGCATGGTGTTCTGTGGTACAGAATACCCCTTTGGCTGGTTTGGATTAGGTGTCCTGTCTCTCCTTCCTCTTGGCTTCTTGTGCTTTTCCTCATTGGCAGAGCATAAGACTGAAAAGTCCTTGATCAGGGTAAGTGCTAATGAGCAACAACTAAACCACTGGTGTGTTATCAGCATTGTTCTCAGACTAAACCCATAACAGAGCACTGTACCACATACTAGGAAGAAAAATAGCCGTCACAGCTGAACCCAGAACAATTAGGAGGACGTGCATACATCATGCTTTGTTACATACAAAGTGTTTTTGAATCCATGATTTGCAGCAAGACGTCTTGGAATGATTAATGGATACTCCTTTGTGATATACACATATACTTCAGTGTACTAAGCACTGACTAATGCATGTTGGCACCTATATGGCTTAGATGTAAATAAATTTACTCTCTAAGATTCCAAAGATGAATCTGTTGACTCCACATCTCACACACTGGTCTTTAAGACATGGTGAACTGTGGAAAGATTCTAAAAATCATTCAAAGGACATTTTTTGTTTGATTATTTTGGACTGGCTTTTTCTTTTTTGGCATGTGAATATTAGAAATGATCAAAACTTTTGGCCAATAAATAGTCTGGAGTGACATAAAAATACCACGAACATGATGTGCATTTGCTGTCTGGAATCTGAAAGCCTGAGATGATACTGCAGCAGCTTTCCTATTTATCTTTCAGACAAACAGGTAAGATAAAGCAAAACTTAGAATTGCATTAGGAGACAGGATAAATATGGCCGTATGAAGGTATATCAGTATTTATTTCTGTATCTTGATGGTAATTTGAGTTCTGAAAGCCTTGTAGAAGTAAGAAGGGCCAGCTTAACCAGCAGAGATTAACTGTTGTAGTCCTTTCTAAAGGAATTTCTAATAGGCTTCTAAAATACCACTTAAGAAACCAACTTCATTGATGATATTGAAGAAGTATTCTATTTGATTTATAGAGAAATCATTTAAATCTACAGAATTAGTGCTGTACAATTTCATGTTTCACCAGAGAGACTAGAAAGAAAATGTATTGTGAGGGGAGAGAACCGGATCAACTGGTGGAGAATGGGGGATGAGAATAAGGGAAAAGAACTGTGTAGTTTGTGAGTGCTGGGTTTGTAGTGTGGAAAAGGCTGATGAAGATGGAAGGGATCTTGAAAATGAGTTAAGTTTGAAAGTATAATACAGTCTTTACATATGCAAAAGTTAAATGATATTTCTGTTGTTCTGAGTCTTGGCTGCTGTGGTAATAAGAAGGGTTGACCAGTAAGGTGAAATTGAGTAGCTTTGATATCTAGCTGTTTAATAAACTGTACGTGTAAGGTGTTTTCAGAATGGCAGGGACATCTAGTTTGTTAATACTTGTCAATGTTTTCTATTTTGTTAATGCTTGCCAATTTTTTTTTGTGCATTTTTAGGCCCTTTAGCCATATTTTCAAACCTCAAAATGTTGATAACATCTTTCTCCTATTGTCTGCTTTACCTTTGTTTCCAGATTCTGTTGTTCAGATGTACAAGTGATTTTGTTTTCTTTCGACATGAAGGATGTTCAGTTTTAACTGCTTTGCAGAATTTCTGTTGATGAAGTTTGTCTTTCAAATGTGCAAAGGCTGCATAAGACTAAATAACAAGCACGAATGACTATGAGGCCTATTTGCTAAGATGAGAATATTTGAACAAATGATTCCTGTAGGTCTGTGCTGTACAGCTGAATGCAGTATTGGTGAAGGAAGCCTAGATGAGATAGGTCACTTTCATTACATGTACTTGTGATTTCTGGAGTGACATTTTCTTAATACTTTTTTTCAAGAGAAACTTACCCGAGTTTATCAGTTAAAATAGATTATGTTGATACAATGCGGTTACTTCAATGTACTACATTGCTGTCTGCAGCTTAAAAGCAGGAACATTTCATACTGATAGTAGAATTACTCTAAGTCAAGTTTAGACTTCAGGCCTATGTTTCTTGTGAGCTTTGCAAAAGCAAAATGTAATTCTGACTTTGGATTGGAAGGTGTACGTGTGTGTCTCAAGAAAGCTATCTCCTACACAATATCCATGTCTCTTTCCCAAAGTCAAGGTGAACATCATAGCCTTAATTTTATCTTAAAGGCAGTCCTTCAAAATCATGTTGAAAATGAAAGTCACAAGATGGAAATTGTAAAGGATATTACATTTTGGGCTCACTGTCTGGTTCTTGAGCTCCTTAATTTATCTCTACAAGAGGCTTCCAGACTTTTCTTTGTTAACACAGCAGCTGAAGCTGCTGTTGTATATGAGTGTTTTTCATCAAATCTTGATACCAGGTTTTAAGAGAACGGAGAAATCATAAGGGTCGATCTTAGGTCTTTAGGGTGTTTCATGCAGCTGATAGAAGATAATGCCTGTGCTTCACAAGCCTTCTGTGGCTGCTTTTCTGTCTGTCTCTGTTTTTAAAAAGCCCTAAAGAGGTTGATATAATTGTAGAAAGATACATTAGTACCTTTGTAGTACTAGTGTCTAAAAAGAGATATGTATTGTGTGTGCATTACTAGTTTGAAGTGGGTTGTCACTAGTCAGTACAAATAAAAAAAAACAAGTTTTCTTTTCTAAATTTATTTAAAGAAACCAAACCTGTTCTACAGCATATCCTGAATTCTAGATAGAAATGTAGCTCTTGTAAATGAAGTCTGCAATGTTTGGTGTGGGTTGTTCTTTGGTTTGTTTTTAACTTCAAGGTATCAGCCTGCTAGGAAAGGTAAAATAGTTCTGCAGAGTTTTACTGGGATGGGCTTACAATTCTTTCATCTCTTGTGTAGGAAAGGTGAAGGTGCAGCCACTACACAAATCTTGGGTGCTCTTCCCTTCCCTGGGTGACCATTTGCAGCAGCTATTTAATGAATTCATCTGTGTGTAAGGAAATACTACATGAAAAAACTGTTGCTTTTCTCTGCGGGTGGCAGGATGGCTGGAGTACAGACTGCTTCAGTAATGGAACACATGTAATTCCTTATATCTTGTGTGCACTCTGCCACATTTGTCCTTTCCTCTTTGGGAAGGAACTCAGTACAGCTACTGTTTAAATTCCACAACAACCCCAAGCGTTGAGAACAGTGGGATGTTCAGCAGAGCAGAGAATGGGTGCTCTACAAGGGGTTTTCCATTAGCTCCACAGAAAGCTTTGTGTAGTTTTTAGTGCTTTTAAACTAGTTCCATTAAAACTTTCAAAATAATGCATGGGAAGAATAAACGCAAACTGGGAGAGGCAGAGCATAACCATTTTATTAACCTTTCACTCCAACATTCAACAGTGCCTCTGCCATAAAAGCGACTCGGTTTGTTCTCAACAGCAAAACTTTGCTAACAGTTTCTAGTCTCTAAATACTAAATCACTTCAGAATGAGGTGCCATTGTTCATCATTATGAGATGCTATACAATTCCTATGTCCACTTTTGAAATAATGTTGTATTATATGTAGCTATACCTATATGTATATGGGATATGTATATTTGGGAGGACTCCTTATTGCAACTTACTGTGCTTAATAGCCTAGTGTTTGGAAAAGTCACTGTGTGTTCATGAATCTAGTGTTTAACATGTAATTGTTTCAATTTTCAATAGATGGGTGACTTAGTGGCTGTGGTAAATATTTTCAGTGAATTTCTTGAGCTAAGTTTCAGGAATTTTCTAAATGTAATTCTTAAAAAGCCCATAAAGCTACACCTTTAACAGTATTATTTTAGAGTCATAGAATCAAAGAATAGTTAGGGTTGGAAAGGACCTTAAGGTCATCTAGTTCCAACCCCCCTGCCATGGACAGGGACGCCTCACACTAAACCATATCACCCAAGGCTCTGTCCAACCTGGCCTTGAACACTGCCAGGGAAAAATCCAAATATAATAGAAAGCTTTTCAAGTGTGTTGATTTGGTACTCCTGATGAATTAATGAGAGGGAAAACAATGAGATGGGAAATCATAAGGTTTTAGGGACTTGTGAATTACCAGTGGCCAACTCAGATTTTTTCATCTCTTTGCTTACAGTGCATACTGCTTTGGGCTGTGTAGTGACTTCTGAGCTTATTGTTTTATGTTACATGAGCAGGCTAAATGCCTGAGTTAACTCAAGAAAGTTGGATAAAGAACCAGAGGTGCTTGACACATTAGATTTCCTTGCACAAAATATGCAGAGAAGCTGTCCTCACTCTTGTTCATACCTCATTCTCTTCAGGTTCCTGTGAAAAAGCTGAAAGGTGATGGTCAGCCACACTTCTGAGAGTATCCTAACAGTTAACAGATGTACTTTGGCTTCTGTGAGACTTGGATCAGTCTGTCTTTGGCTCCAAGATATTTCCGGTTTCTGTGCTCATTGTTTGAGAGGGCTAATAAATAGGAGCACCTTATATGTAAAATAGTGTGTGAAGTTAAACTGTTTTCCATCTTAAACTGTGATCTTGTCATGCTGTTTTAAAGATTGAAAGCTCTAGTAGAAGCATAGAAAAGACAAAAATTAGAATTCCCTCCCATCCGCTCCCCATGAACTATTACAAGGCAGGTGAATTAGTCTTGCATAGTTATTTGTCAGAGGCATATTCCTGACTTTATGCCAACAGTTAATAAAGCTTATCTGGTATTCCTAGAAGGTGCCATTTCAATCCCTGTATCCCATATGCAGAAACCATGAGAATTACGTCTTCATTTGAACTTCACCTCTTCTCATGTGTAAGGACTGCAGAGGTGAATCTGGCATGCTTCAGACCCTTAGCTGTTACTCCAGAAATCTTTCTCAGGCTGGTTTTTGTTGTTGAGTTTTCTTTTACAACAAACAGAAGTAGCATCACCATCTCTTTCTGTTAACTGTTGTCTGGTGCTGCTTCATCTGTAAGTGACAAACATAGCTGTATTCATCCAGTAAGCGTTTTCATGTTTATGTTTAGGTGATAGGATGCTTGCAACAACATATCACCTGTTCAAAAGGTTACTTTTGGCATGTTTAGCCTTCTTTTTAATAACACTTGACCAGGGTCTACTGGTAATATCTTAAGGACAAAATCATACACATAAGATACTGGAGAGCCTAACAAATGTGGTGATGCTACTTAATGTTTTTTAGTAACTGTTAAACTAATGAGAGGATTTCAAACCTACAGACCTTTGTGCGGTTTCTGTGTTGGGATAAGAATTGATGGGCTGGAGTCTATTTCTATGTTACACTGTTTGTATATGTGTATTGTAGATGCACATTTGGCTTTGACTTAAAAAACTATTATCTTCTTTCCATTTCTTGTCTGCTGTTTGACATACTCTAAGTGAGCAGTCTGTATTCTTACCTTGCTGCTGGTGTACGGTTTGTTACCATAGGCTATATATAGCACAGGAGGAGTTTCAATTACTAAGCTGAAATGTTATCTCTGAAGTTACACTGTGGAGTAATAGTAAAGCCAGCATTGGCATCATGATATTCGGAGTTGAATGGATTCCTAAACAAAGAACTAAAGGGCTATCAATATGAGGATTTGCTGCCAAAGCCTTTATTTGTGCCAAAGATCTATGCTTTTTTTTCCCTTTCCAGTCCCATAAGAGGTAAGCTAGCTGCTGCTCCTGGTCTTTTTCTGACCTAGAGGTCATCCTTTTCCTTCTGTGCAGGTGGCGAGGTAAATATTTATCTTGAGCTGATCACAGATTTTCTGCCATGCTCTGGATTATTCGATTTACTTTGCAATGAGCTAGTACAGGTCTGTGCTTTGCAGATGACTTCCAGTTCTGAGAAATGGCTGGAAACCTTCACTTTTAAATTACCTGGTGTTTAAAATCTTGAGCTCTGCAGCTATTAATAGAAATAGGCTATGCTGAAAATTCATGCAGTGAATACAGCAATGGTCCCTTAGTGGAAAGCTCATGGAATCTTCTTCCCTTTATGCCCTCTCTATCTGCAAGGAGCCTTTGTGTAGGCAGATTAAGGAACAGGGCTAAGGAATCTCCTATCAGTAAAGACTGTCCTTGAAGACAGCTCATCCTGAAGACCCATTGATATTGTCAATATATGGCTTGGATGCATCAGCAAGACATGATTAGGGTGTCCTTTAGATGAACTACCCTCATTATAATGTTAAAAATCACACCTGCAGGTCAAAAGGCTCCTTAACCAAACCCTTCCCTAAACATGAAAGACATCAATGATGTACTTGTGTAAATTAATAGACTAATCGGTGAGTGGTCGGAAAGTCATGGGGAGTAACTAACCTGAACCGTATAAATACGTGTATTTGTTATGGGATGGTGCGGTAGCTTGGCGGGACACCGTCTAGCCCCCCTTTTTGCACAGACTTGGAATAAACAAGTACCTTGGCTCTGTGTAGGAACTGGCTGTTGCACACCAGGCAGCAGAGCCAGGGTTTGGGACAATGCAAAGAGAAATCTGCAGAGCAAATCCTTCTTTGCTGGTGGTTCTGTTGCCTAGTGAGAAATGTCACTAGTGAGAGTGACATAGGAATGTTTTCTGGGAAAATCTTGACCAACAGTTGGGAAGAGCTGATACGCAGTCATCTTGTTGCATCTTTTCATGTTAAAACAACAACAAAAAGTGCTTCTCACACTCCATTCATTGTTTTTCTTTGTCTTTCAGGCAGCTTTATATTCCTTGATTTATTTTTAAGGCATTTTTTTCTGTTTTTTCTTTTCAGAAAGCTGAAATTGGAAGGTGATACTTCTTAGTGCCCAAGTATTTTGCTTTAGTGTGAGATTTTGGGTTTTTAGCATTCTGATTGGTTTTTGGGAATCACCTCCTGATGATGTGTTGAATCTATCCATACTTTACATCTGGCTATCTGTAAACATCTTACTGTGTCAACAACCCTCAACTGCTGATAAACTGTCTGTGAACAAAGAAGAAAATGAGGCTATCTAATGTCAGTCCTTTCATCATATTACTTCCCTGTAACTCCCCAAGTGCTAGCAGCTATTGCGGTTTGTGACTGTGAGACAAGCTGTTAACACAGCCTTTGTCATTTCAGGTTTTCACACTTTTTTTTCTCTGTAACAGTCTTTGCCATTTCAATCTTTCACAAATCCCTGTGTGCACTTCCCTTCATACAGCCCATGCCTGTAACTCACTGAAGATTCATACTGGCACGTACCTGCCATGGGCCACTCATTTGTAAGAACATACTGGTTTATAAAAAAGCAAAGTAAAAATGAAGCAGGCCCATTGCTAGCCCTGGGATGGGGAAGAGAAGTGACATAACCTGGCTGCCCTCCGTGCTGTGGTTTGTGCTCCTGCAGTACCAGATTGCTGCAGTTCATGAACCAGGCTGAAGCTGGAGAACACCACTTGTGCCCTTTTTCACTGGGATCGCCAGTTGAAAGACTGTTTCTGTGGCTTGGTAAAGAGGAATAATTGTAGCACTGAGTTTCAGGTGTGCTTGGAGGAGGTGTACACAGGCTGGGGAAGCATGGTAAAGGTAGCAAAGAGAACGTGCAGGTGTTAAATGAATATTGCCTCCCAGCGTTTATTACACTTGTGACAGTTTGGGAGCAGCAAGAAACAATCCCCTACTGCCAGAAAACCGGACAAGAGCTGGTGAGAGTGTTTTGGTTAGCTTTGGAGTTCTGAAAGGATCAACCTTAAAAAAAAAGATAATGAAAGATAACGTGTCACTATCTGCTGGCACAACTGTTACAGGTAATCTTAGCAATACCATCTTTTGCAGGAGAGCTTACAAATATGAAGTAAACCAGCTGCCCTCCCGGTGTGTTGACCTATGTGAGTGTTAAGAGTGGACTTAAAATGGCAGATGATGGAGAGGGTCGGTTTAGGAGTAAATGACTGCAGTACAATACAAACCTGCATAATTTTTCATTCAATATGCGAGACACTACAGCAAGAGTTTTTATCAAATTAAGAATCTGCTTGAGCTTAATCTATTTCCCAAACACAAAACCAAAACCTTTATTTGTATTTTGAGAACTAGCAGCTATTGCTGTTAGTCAAGAGAAGTGAATGGTATTTATCATTTCTGAAAGATCTTTCTCTCTTTAGCAAACACTGGAAACAAACCCTTTCAGGCATCTAATTTTGATAATAGAGTGGCAGGAGCAGATCTGTGTTAGGACATTAAAAAAAAAAACACTTTTCACATTTCTGAGCAGAGGGGTCTACCTGGAAAAGCTGGATGAAGGCTTGCAGAACAGCTGTTCAGAGAACACTGTCACTGAACAGGTGCAGGTTTGCTAAGGCCACCCTTCCCCTTGTCTGGGGAAAAATGCAGATAAACAAAGGAATGGGCAGGAGAAACCCAGCTGGGTCCTTGCAGCTCTGGAACTTGGGAGATGATGCAAACCATCTGATTTGCTTGCTGTGTAAGAGAAACTGAAAGCAGTCTGGCCATAGATATAAGGTGTAATGTAATATGTTCTGTTGCATGTCTACATTCTTCTCTTAAAAAATGTGGACTGTTTGATTTTTAGCTGAAATGATGCTAGAAGGCAGGAGTACAAACTGCTGGTAATGAGCTGTTATAAATTGGCGGCTGTTTCTTGATTCCAACCTGAGTTTAAACTTTGAAATGTTGAGGAGCACTTGAGACAGGGCACAGGTAAAATCCTCCCTATGGTCTTGATGTCTTGTTGATGACTTCTATTTTACTGGGTCATTTAACTTTGAAAGCTTTCTGCTGTGTCTCGGAAGTTAATTGTACTACAAAAAGGTGCTCAGCGGGTGGGTCTGGGTGCCAAGACAAATGCCTAAATAAATAACAAGCACCTGCTGAAACCTTGGGTGATTTTTGTTCTTTCTTTCCAGTCGCGCTCAGCTCTCCCACCTCGAGTCCGGCGAGTTGTGAAAGCCTGGGGTGCCCTCTCGCGTTTAAATGGTAAGTACGGATGCTGTTCTGTTTGCGATATGGCTTATGAAACCCCCTCAGAAAAAAAAGCAGTAACAGCACAACTTTTAAGAGTATTCAAGAAAGAAAAGTAGATTATGAATTTTAGCAGATGTATGTGTGCAATGTTACCGAATGGTTTCAATGTGGAACAGTCTGAGTTCCTCTTGCATTTTAATATTCTTTTTGCTGTTGAATGCTTAGAAATTGTTATGCAGTTTCCTGAAGACCTGAGGGTTTTCTGTGTTGATAACATGCACCTATGTTATGTGACTTCTTACTCAGTATGTGTTGTCCCATCTTCACAGAAATAACATCAGCTATTTTGTATTCACAAACTTCTAATGGACAGTTTTCAAATTGAGATGCTAAATCTGTGCTAAAAGAAACCCAACAAACCAAAAGCTGACAAGACAGTAGGTTGGATACCAGGATGGTTTGATAAACTTAAGAAACCCATGAAGGATTAAAATCTGAATAAAGACTGCTGTGCTCTTGTAGAGCTCTGTAGAAGCTAGAGAGCAAAAGATAGGAAAGATCTGGACGAATTCCTCTTCCTCCCACCTTCTTATATGCGACTAGAAACTGCTACAAGTCTCACTGTCTTTGTTGTCTTTTTTTCTTTATTCTGCTGTGTTCCCTGAGGGATGTCTTGCTAAGAGACTGCAGCTTTATACGGCGTTCTGCCTGCTGTGTGGTGGTGTAATGCTCAGGACATTTTCTACATAAATACTTCATTTTATTTACATGAGGATTTTTCTGGGCTGGACAGAAGGGAAGGGAGGTGACTCCAGACAATCACTGAGAGTTGGTACAAATCACTGAGAGCACAATTCAGAATTAGTCTTGAATCTAAATCATGTGCCCAGATAACTTGGAAAACTTCCCTGGTGAGCACAAAACAGGTTACTAATTTCAGAGGAGTCTAAATGAGAGAAAGATGGATGTTTTGTATGTGCTTTTTATTTGGTTTTAGTTGATGATGACTGGAGAAGTGTGATAAGCTGTAGAAACTAAAGATCTTGTAACTTAAAGTAGCTGATAATACCTTTCTAGTCTGTCTGAAGTCCAGAAATGCAGTGCTCTTACTGCTGTGAGTGTTCTTTTTGTATTCAGAAGGTAGTTCTGAGAATGTCTGTATGGAGCAATTCAGCGTAACTGGGGAGGTGTTGTGGGCTATAAGTTATGTGATAGCCTGACTTAAAAAAATGAAATAGCTTTAATGAACTATTTGTAGAAATACATGATGCACTTAAGAGAACCTTTGTATTCATTATTACAGTAAACTTTTCTGTGCTTTTACCACATTTGCATTTGCTAAATCAGTGGTGTTTGTGCTCATGTGTCCGAAGTTTTACCCATGAACCAATTTTGGGACAGAGCTTGTCACTGTAAATGGCTTTTTGGGCTGTAATGTTTGCAAGAAGTGAGAAGGGTGGGACAGTGTCTTTGCTAGTAACTAGCCAATAATTTTCCTCTGTATCACCATAGAAGCCCATAATGTAGCATTGCACTCCAAAAATGGGATGCTTTTTTTAGTTCTGTCAAGAAGCTGGAGAAAACGAAACCTTCCACTGTAGAAGGAAGGTGATTTAAAAAGGGGCTGTCAGTTAATGTTCTTAGAAAGGTGAAATGAAGGTTCTGACTTGTGTGCCCTTATAGTATGTGCTACTAGTGCATGCAAGTGTTCCGGCAGAATTGCTTTTAAAGAAGGTGGTGCTCCCCAGATGGTTTAGTGGTTTTTGTCTCTGTTTCAAGGTTGTGATTGTAGCTACTTTACAGTTTGGCTTTATTTACTCATATTACGTATAACTAAAAATCTTTTTTCACCATTAAAAGACAGCAAACTGAAGGACTAGGATGTCAAATGTTCATGACTTCTGTTCACCACTGCCTGGACCCCCACCTGTCACTAGAGACTTGGGTAATGATTTTAGGTAGTTGCTTGTATTCAAAGAGATAAGTATGAGAATCAACAGGGTGATACTGGAGAGAGAAGTATTCATTTTTTTGTCATTTTCAGTGCCTAAGATTAGCTCTTCCTTTCCTGCAGGGCTGTTACCAGGAACATAAAATATGTTTGGGCTTTTTCTTAACCTATCTACACACAGAAATTGTTGGAAAAATTCTTAACAACGATTATGTTATACTTAAGGGAGCAGGAAAAGTGTGGCTGAATTTGGCTGTTGAGCCGGTGTTCATGCTCATGTCTCCCAGGATCACTCCTAAACAAAATCAGAAAATCTTTGTATTGCTTGGTCTGTGATGTTCAAGTATCTTTAATTTTGAACTTTGTCTACTCTCTAAATTAAAGAACCACTGTGGTGGTGGGACGCTGGTGCCACCAAAGAGCTGTTAGAGCATCTGTGCTTGTAGCTCTTGGTAAATAGAAGATCATAGATGCCTGGAAGTCGTTTTCATTAGTACACTGTCATATTCTTTTGCATGGAAGTCGTTTTCATTAGGACACTGTCATATTCTCTGTACTATTTATGACTAAGAGAACTTACAATGCATTTTAAAAGGGTTGATGTTGCATTATTTTACTTGCTTTCTTTCCAAAAGTGAGAACAAAGTGTTGTTATTTATATCTGGAAAAGAAAACCTTTTTCTATGTGGAATAACCTATTTGTGAAAGAAAATAATAGAGAATTTTCTACTGGGAGTGATAGCTTCGGTTGTGACTAAGAAACCCTCAAACTTTAGATGATATATTTAGGAGTAGGATAATTTGATTCAGAAATACTGCTGCACAGAGTCTCAAACCATCCCCCTGCTGCTGTTCTTTAAGCTAGCTTCCTTGCATCAGACTATCACTGTTCTCTCAGGGAAGAGAGTTTATTTAGGGATTCTCAGTACAAAGCATCATAAGAGGTGGTGTCTGAGTCAAGATTCTATGTTACAAAGCCCAAACCTCTAACCACAAAGGAATGAGGGCTCCAGTGAGGCACCCCAGCAGTCTGCCTGGACCAAACATGACTTTGTTTTCTTAAACAGTGCAGCCCCCTTTGCATGTGCATGCAGCCCCTCCATCAGGATGCTGTGATGAAGCTGCACTGATGCAGATGCAGTCTGTGTGCAGGTATAAATTCCTATTGCATTAAATGAAGGTGAATGCTTCTCTGACCTGTGTTCCTCTACCTATCACCAGGATGACTTGCTTTAGTATTCCCAGCCTCTGTTTGGTGTATGACTTGGGATTTTCGTAGAAGTGAGTTAATGACAGATTAAGCTTTCTGTAAATATAATATGGAATAGAATGACTGCTAGAAGCAAAGACACTAATTATAAAGTCTTTTCATATTGCAGCATGCATTTTAATAGTAAAATATACCATTAAATGATTGCTCTAAAGCAAAAGAGCAAACACTTTCTGCAGTTTACTTATATTTGAAAATAATTATTGGTAGAAAATAAAAATTACTTTTCAGTGTTAGTCCAATTCCATATAATTCTCAGTAGAATTTGTAGTAGTGGAAAGAAATCTAGATCATGCATTTGCTCCAGTTTTAAAAATTGATAATATATGAACAGGAGAAACAAGGAAATTATGGTTAAGTTTTATTTTCTGAGTAGTGCAGAGGGGTAAATGTATCCCCACCTGCATATTTTTCAATTTCACTTTGTCAGCTTGACTGAAAGAAAGCACATACTGCCCATTAGAATCACTGTACAGAGGATTTAGAACTCCAGGGGGTCCTGTTGAATTCAACTTTATGTTGGCATAAGTGTCTCACTTGTGTCAGTAATTTCTGTTTAAAGGAGAGTTGGAGTCCTTGCCTCCTTTTTGCCTTCTGTCCTTGAATAGATAAATCTGCTGAGTCAGTGAAGAAAATTCAGCAAAGCCAGTGCTTTTTGATTTCATGTCATCGTTTGCTTTTCTCTGCTGATCAGATGAAATCGGCAGTATCAGTCATAAACCACTTGATTTATAGCAGCAGTATTAATATTTTACTGTGGGGAGGGGGGATTCTTTAGTTTATGGCAGTAGATACTGTGTGTAAATCTTAAAGTAGCTGCAGACGTGAAATTAATTATACAAGTCTCTGAATTTGGACTTACCTATGAAGGAATAAAAGTTAAAAGTTAAGAAAATCTCTTGACTTTCTAAAGGGCAGTGCACTTCTTGTGGAGACAACACATAACTGGTAAATTAGTGGAATAGAGTATGTCCTGCATGGCATGTTACATCTTGCATTTTGTCAAATTATACCTGTCAAATCATACTGGATAATGTGCCAGTACATGAAATTTCAAGCAACGCGACATGATATTTCAAATATAGTGCTTCATGTAGAAAGTTATAAACAAATGGTTGGATTTTACCAAGAATATTAATGTATTTCAGAGCAAGGCATGTTGAATAGTGCTGGTTTTGAGGTTACGTATATGGGTGTGTGTATATTGAAGCTGTGGGAAAACTCTTATGATTATTCAATGAATTTCATAAGGATTTTGAGAAGGTTTACGGTAGTTAGCAGCAAATATACCTGCTGATATTCTCCTATGTTTTCTTCTGCCTTCTGGAGTTCTGATGTGTCCAGATTAAATTGCAGTGATGTGGCTTTCTATGTAATGTGTTATATGGCAGCTTTTCAGCTATGAACATTTGAAACTAATCACTAGCGTTTACCGCAGAAGTATCAAGTCTGCAAACCTTATGAGTAGGCTCTGAATCTTGAGTGAAGTGCCAAAGAGGGGGTGCAATGGTTTCTTGCTGATTTCTGTTAGTCTTTGCTGCACACAGTTCAGAATACAGCATCCAGTCACTGTGTCTAGTATGTGCCTGGTACTGGATTGATGGAAGGTAGGCAGATAGCACTGCATTTGGTCTCAGAAACACCTACCTCTGTGTAATTGGTCACCTTGTTAATCTGACCAAGTTTCTTTCCTATTCATTGGAACTGAACCTTAGTTTTACCACTGTAAAACTGACAGTGGTGAGTTTTCAAATGTTATCCTCCATTTAATATACTTATTCTAATGCTCTCCAAGACAAACAACATATGAAGAATTACATTACAGCATTACTGTATTTGAAGTTCCTCATGGTTTTTGGCAGCAGTGGCAAGTTATGACTGCCTATCCAAAAATATGTAAGCTATACTTCTGTATTACAAAGGAAAAATATTTAATGCTAGACTCCTCTTAAAAATTAATTCTTTTAATGGAGCTATGATGTAAATTTACAGTGAAGTCAGTATTAAGATCGGCTTTTTTCCTTTTTCAGCAAGTATGTAAAATTGATACTGGGTCTGTAATTAAAATGCCAGATGGAACAATAAAACCTCATAGAGTAGTCAATAACAAAATGCTGCAGAGCTCTGAAGAAAGGCTGGTAATCATAAAATGTGGGTACTGCTGTAGAAATAAATAAGACATTCATATGAAGCAAAACAAAGATAAATGGATGTAGTTACTTAAAGATCAGATTAGAAATCTTTGTGAGCTACTGCTAGAAAATACTTCATATTTGAAATAATTACTGTAATATTTATTTTAGATTTAGTATTAAAAATGCAGGGTATAAATTTTATATTTAGGCAGATATGAATCGTTGTAAATTCACAGGTTTTACCTATTACAGGATTGTTATAATTCCGAGGCACCTTTAAGTGGGGCTTTTGGAAGTAAACCTTCTCCCATGGTTTTAAATTTACTGTATCACATGTTACATGTAATTTCATGAAATGTTATACCCCCTGTAAAACCAAAAGGCAATATAGCAAATGAAAGGCATTCAGACACCAAAAAAGTTTACATAATAGGTAAGTGTAACTTTACAAATTACATGACTTCCTTGTCCTATATGAGACACGGTAGAGTCCTGTCTGCTCTTTCTGGACACTTCTGGACGCACTTGTGTTTCTTTATGATCAATAAGTTGTTTGTGTTGTTTGGCTTTATTTTTTTTAGCACAGAAAAAACATTCCAAGTTCATTCTGTTTTTTGGGACTGTAAGTTGGTCATGTTAAATCTTCTAAAACAAGTTTGTTAACTTGAACAGTCTTAAGGTAGCAACTGTGCTAACTAGACCTTAATCATGTTAGTTGCCATAATGGCAGATTTGGGGACAGCATGAAAGCATTCAATTCAAGGATTTCAGCACCCTCAAGAGGTTCACTTTCTTGGCTTTCGTTCTTCCTCAGTGTAGCGAGTTTGTCTTCATAGCCCTTTTCGGTCCTTGTTTTGCATGTGGAAATGGTGCTCCTGTGTGTCTTGGATGATTGGTTATGATTGTTATGTTGTTTAAGGTATATAACTATTTTCTTCTGTTCATTTTTAGTTTTGTTTTTTCCATGTTTTTTCTCCTATTGTATGTTTTAAGATTAACTTTTCTATAAAGAGAAGTTGTCTATTTTTCAAGCTTTTTTACCATTTCTGAATGAAGTTGTGAATTTTAGCTTACCACTGGATACCTTTGGCAGTGCAGTGAGGATCTCACAGGTTGTGCTACACAACCTGCTAGTATCACTAAACTTTTAAAATTAGCTGAGATAGAGTAATTATTTTCTTACATTTATGTAACCACATAGGTGCATAGAAGATTAAATGACAACATGACCGGATTGTTCGTAATATAGACCATATAAATGACAACCCAGTGGATTACGCATGAGGAATTACATTACAGCATTACTGTATTTAAAGTTCCCCATGGTTTTTGGCAACAGTGGCAAGCAATGACTCTGCCTAACCAAAAAAATCTAAGGTGAAACGTAATTACTGTACATCAGTGGCTATGTCAATTCAAAACCTCCTTCGTGTTGTGCATAATAACAATCCCTTGCTTTCTGGTGTGCTCAACAGTGTTTACACAGATTTGCATTTACAGATTAGGAGCTCTGGGCATATGGAGGGGAGAAGCATGGGTTGGGAAGATGCGAAAGGCAGTACTAAGTTCTGCTTTAGAGAGGTGGGGGTGATCGGTAATAAGGGGGAATAAGTGGAAAAAGTGGTTTTGGGGGTTGAGTTTGTGAGGTTGAAGAAGGAGGAGGCAGGGAGAAGTTTACAGCTGAGCATAAGCAAAGCTGCTAATAGAACCCTAGCTTTGTTTCATACAACCTACTTGGAAGGTATTTGGTCTGTGTAGCATTGGATGCCAGTTTTGAGTAGTAGATGCTGTTGTAATTCTATGTAGGAAGTCTTGATAAAATTCAAGATAAGGATAAAATCAGGTTGTAGTCTGCTTTGTAAAGAGAAGTATTAAACTAGGGCCAAGCTTTGAACATTAATACAATAGAAATACAAATTGCAAGTGTGTAGATTTAATTTTCTTCTTTTTCTTACTTCACTCTTCTAAGTGACCGCTCAGCAGATAAAATGTGGATAGTTTGCTCTTTCTGTGTGGCTTTACAATTGCCTGTTGTGAAAGAAAATTAATGCGGATGAGAAGTTAAACATGCCTTAGTGTGTTCTGCCTTAGAATCCATTGAAATATTACTGCACTGAAGAAGATTACAACATGAACTCGGTTACCACGTTTTACTTCCACTGTAATTTTTCTCAATTTGGAGGCTGCTTATTCTATTAAAAGGGAAGACTTGAACTAATGGTGATCGGTGATCTGCCCTGCTGACTTTTTTTCTTTACTAATTTAAATCAAATTTAGTTGTGCCATTGAGGATATTATTTAATATCTATCACTTCATTTATCCAATTTAGACATAGAAAGGGATGTAGAATGCACATTTTCAATAACACAGAGACAACTGAGGACAAAATGGGGAAAAATAGCAGATAAGTGATGAGCATAGACTCAATTCAGATGTGCCTTGGAGATGTCCTGGGTGCTGGGACCCAGCTCTGTGCTAGCAGGCTGTTAGGAGGGTCCTGTTAGGAGGATCCCTGATTGGATTTTGGCATGTTCTAGCCATTGAACTATGAAAGCAAGTCCCAGCTGTGGTTTGGCAGTCAGATGTTCCCTGTAAATGAGGCTATGTGGTGTTCCCTGCTAGTGTCCCAGTCTGCATTTGCAACATCAGCTGTATGCTAAACCACTGGAAATTGTTTAATCTCTTTCTCCATCCCTGGTGTATTTAGGATTTTAAGCATTAGAGCATCTTTAATTACCATTATTGAAGGGCTTTCAACTCTGAAAATTGGAAATATATTTCACCAGAGACTTACACCATGGTAATTGGCATGCAGTTGCAATGTCTGCACAGTGTTGTTCCTAATTCAGTCTATTACATTAAAGTTTGTTTGCTGATTTCTCCCACAAGTATAAAATTAATTCAGTCCAGGCTCTATGAAATAATTTTTGTCTGTGGAAATGAAATTGTAATTTTTCAGACTGAATTATTAAAGTTTGCTTTGCTCAGAAAGATTTTCAGATAGAGCAACATTGTTTCCTTTTATTTACATTAATCAGAACAATAGAGTTGTCAGAGCTTCATTATCTGATGTTATGGTGGGAAAGGATATAATTACAAGCGTCAGACTGCTAAAAAGTTTCTATAAGATACATGCGGTTTTTTTTTTTTTCAGTAAATCATTACTTGGTGCTTTTACCTACCCCCCCCCCATATTCAACTATAACCAGTATTTTGGCATAAAATTATGACCCCAAAAAACCCACCTACTGGCTAGACAGTCCGCAGGAGTGTCAGTTCCATTTCATGAGATGTGACATGGTGATTATTCCATGTGAGCAGTTAAAAGCACAGGTGCAGGTTGATAATCAGTTTTCTGCATTGAAATTGATACATTCTAAGGCTGGTTATCTCTTGGCACAGGTTGCTTACAGAACTTGTGGGCTTTAGATCTTTGAAGGGTTTTGATAAACAACAGGGCTAACTCCCAAGCAAACCAGTCTGTATTTGGAGCCTCTTTTGAGCAGGAGGCTGGATTATGGACCTCCTGAGGGCCTTTCCAGTCCAAAATAACTTTGAATTCAATTTTTCAGTGATGTGTGATTCCAACGTAGTTTGTAACATCGTGCTTCCAGAGGTTAATAACCAGGGAAGTTTGGTTACAAGGAACATTGCTGCTAATTTACTCTGCTTGAGAAGTTGTTTGCAGGCTGAGATGACTTAAAAAACAATAGAAATCATTTCAGTCTTCCTCCTCTCCCAAAATAAGTCTTTCCAACTGAATCACGGGAATTGGTTGGAATCCTTTTTGGAGTTTTATTAGAGACTAAAATATATTTAGGAAAAATAAGGCATCATTATAGTACTCATGATCTGAAATGTGTTCTATTCTGCACAGAGCCCTAAGGGGTGAGACACACACATCTTACTGTAATGGGTGCAGTAATGTCACTTGACAAGAAGTTTAGAAAAATAAATGAAAAACTGAGCTGCACTGATGTGTTGGAGAGAACTTTGAACCCACTCCCCCCACTTCCTTAACAGATAACCACACACAGCCTGTCAAGCATCAGTCTTAAGTTCAGTGCACGCGAAATTGCTCTGAGTACCCTGAAGGCCTGATGCTATTTCTGAGGTACTCTGATAAATGTCATACCTGAGCACTGTAAGGTGCTGGAAACTCTGATAAATTCTGTTAGCTGTCCTTGCCTCCAAATTTAGAGAGGACCTTTGGTACGCAGGGCATGAGCACTAGCATTGGGTGTTTCTTGCCTCTGTGTTCCACAGCAAGGGCACTCGGGTTACATGGCAGGACTGGGAAGTACTGTGGGGTACTGAAGGTCTTTCTCTTAGAATCCTTTTGGGTTCCTATTCTTCTCTGCTAGTACTTCATTTGTTTTAAAGAAACAAAATATTAATACTGTTGAATATTTAGACTATTGATGCGTCTTATTAGAGTACTAGAAAGACTTCAGGGTTAGCTTGACAGGGTAGTAACATACTGCGTGCCCCAGGACCAGTTTTGTGAATGCAACGAGATGTCATCTTGCGTGTAGTTCAAAAGAAACAAAGTACCACGACAACATGAACTAGTAGGTATGACAATGTTTGTCTTAATTCCAGAGATCCATATTTTTGAACCCTGAGGATTCAGGGTAGAAGCTGGGGGCAGGGAGGGGCAGGATGGGATGGACTAGTGTGACCCAACCATGGAGTGGTTACAGTGCTTACTTAGTCTCCATTATGGAGATGCAGTTTGCAGATGATGGTAGCTAAATCTAAGGAACCTAATTCTTCTCCTTGTGTGCTGGCATCCTCCCCTCAGAGAGTTGCTAAACTGCTAATGATCATGTCAGTTCTCATTAGTTTTTGCAGCTCCCAAGGCTACCTTTGTACATGTGAAGCCAACAGGAGGCCTTATAGACTGTAATGGAAAGTACTGTGCAGCATTTTCCTGAACTGTAGTGGGAAACAGAACTATTGCACATGAGCACATATAAAAATGTTCTTCCTGTCAGTGCTGTGTAGGTAAACGGACAAAAATGACAGAAGAGTAAAGGTGTAATACAAGCATAGGATGTAATTTAAGAATTCGAAGTATGAGCTAGTTATGTGCAATGTAGCACACATTTAATAATTTAAGACAAAATAGTGAAGATGATGTGTGGAAACATTTAAAGATGTTGAAAAATACCTTTTCATTTATTGCAGTAGCTGTGTGGATGATAGTTCCATGCCTGTGTTTTATTCAAGATTATATAACGGGCTGTGGTTTCTATTGTTCTATCACCTTTGCTGCCTTGGTATTGGACATAGAACAAGTCTGCGGCCCTCTCTATTGCACAGAACTCGGGAGCTTTTGTGAATGAGCGAGTCTATGTTGCAGTTAGTAAATTTGTATTGTTTGAAATGTTTCTTTGAAACAAAAGATCTTCTGTAAGCAGAGGCTCTCCTTGCCTTTCACTATTAAGAATGACTGTTTGTTTGTCTTTGATCAAGCCCAAGACATCTCCAATACAATTAGCTGCAGTTTCTGCTTTGGTGCTGCTTGAGAGGAGATACTTAGAAATGCATGGAATTTCCCTCTGCCAGTCTTGACAGCTCTTGTTACAACTTACAGAATTACTTCTGCTTCTTTTTATTTCCATGTACTTTGTTGGAGATGGCAGCATTGAATGCAGTGGGACAGAACCACAAACTTGCCAATTGACTTGTGCAGTTTCCAGAGAGTGGGACTGTCTAGAAGCAAAGCAAGCCTCACCCCAAAAGGAGGGCAAACAAGATGATTTTTCATTTATACACATAAAATGCACTCAGTCAAATACTAACACAAGTGCTTTATGATGCTTCTTTAGCACTTAATTTTCATTCATTAAGAGCTATGTGTTTGTTTTTTTTAGTGTTTGAAACCATAAACGTGAAGAAGACATGAATACGAAGGAGTCCCATATTAGCAATCAAACTGAAAGCCTTGTTATATTGAATTGTCTCCTGCAAAGTAACAAGTATTAAATTGTGTCAGATGATCAATGTGAATTCATATGGATCTCCCTGGACTGGGCCAGTATGTTGACAATTTTCATTTATTTGAAGGAAGTGTTTGATATTTAATTTGTCATAGAAAAATTTTATTTAGCTGGTGAAAGTCTAGAACAATGCAACAGTAAATTATGTGCTTGAGAAAGCTACTGGTTTAGACATACCTTTCAGAGGGAAGAGTTTACTGAAAAACATGAGCTAGTGTGTTATTCCCCCTGGGTTCCTTAAGGAAATAAAAAGACAAACCCATAACCCAACAGCTAGTAGTGGCATGTCATAGACTTAACAATTGAAATGAGAAATGAGCTATTGTAGCATTCTTTCAGAACAGGTAACGCTGCGTTTTAGTGAATGTGGAGCACTGAACTCCTATTCTAGGAGCTGTGTTTTACCTGTCCCAACTAAGTCCGAGTGCTTTTATTCCAGGCAGGTAAAAATATCATTCTACAAATGGTAAATTCATGGCATGTTCCTGGGAGTTCCTGATGTTCTGAAAATCTACCAGTTACCTACTGGTAGATGTAGAGAATGCATTTTCTTCTAAGCTGCGGTTTCTTTGTCTGTTCCTGTTCCTTCTTATCCTCTTTCCCCAAAATTCTGCTTTATTTAGTTTCCTTTTTGTTCAACAGATTAATAGAGAATCTAGAGGACATACTTTTTCTGTCCCTGTTCCCCTCTGATGCCATTACACTCAAACAAAATAACTCTTTCCTTTTTCTCTGTGAGGAACCTTAAGTACCTACCAAATGCTACAAATTGTTTGTTCCTTATGACTTAAAAGACTGGTTTGTTGTTTTTTTTCAGGTTATAGTTGATAAATCAACTGTTCTGTTACTTTGTGAAGTCATCAAAGGTGGTAGAATCAGCAACAAATTATCAGTTGATATTCAGTGTGATATTCAGGCCTGTCAGACATTCAAGATTGTTACTGATAGTAGCAATGGTCCGTTACTACCTTAGAGTTTCAGTTTCTTGGGAGAATTTGCCTTTCTGCTAAATGCTGTTCATGGGCTCCAGTCATCATCTCCAGTTTGATATTGGTTGTTCACCAGCAGACTTTATCATTCAGGTATAAACATGAGATTTTTATCTAGTTAAACTTTAAGAACAATTACGTAGCTCTAAAATCTGATAACCTTGAGCATTTTTTACTGACATACTTGAAGTCTAGTTCTTACTAATGAAGTGTCTGAGTAAAAAGAAGGAGAAATAAAACCCTATCAAAATTCAGGACCTACAAAATCAGTGATAATAAGAGGAGTACGTGATAGCGGTAGGACATATTTCTTCCTGATGTTTCACGTTTGCCAATATAGTCATCTTGCATACATGCTTTTAAGATCAGAGGGATTTTTGTACTGACTGAGATTGATAATGAAATGACACAAAACCGGTTTCTTATAATGAGGCCTAAGAACCTTGCTATATGTATGTAAAGCACTTGTGTGTCTTCTATAGGTCTTCTCTAATACAGAGATGTCCTTAATCTGGGATGCACAGAGATTAGTAACCCTTCTAAATTTGTAATTGCTACTGATGATTCTGCATACTTTTTGCAGCTAAAAGTATTACTATGCTTGTGGCACTGGCTTATAATGTAAGAAAATCACTACTTGGTTTCAAGTTTTCCACACACTAATTTCATTAGTCATCATGCTAATTCTAATGTGGCTCTATTAGACTTAATGTAGTAATGAATCCTACATAATATTTTTTAATATTTATTTTCAGTTATACTGAATTATTTGAGATCTCTGATGTCCTGAGAACTAATTTTATGATAATGAAATATTCCTAACCAGAAAGTGAAACCACAACCAAAGCAGGGAGGGAGTTATAATCTTCAATATTAAATAGTGGCTTAACTTCACTAATGTTTGTACACAGTTTTTTGGAATCCTTCATATTATTCCTAAGAAATAGCAATAGTACCCATAATAAAATATGATCACTCAAATCTTTAAACACCTTTGTGGACCTTGCTGAATGCTCCTTGAATATGCTAGGAATGCTGGTTCAGGCTTCACATGCATCTGAATGACATAATTTTGTAGGTCTAAACTTTTATCATGTGCTGTAACAAGCTTTTGTCTTGACAAAAAGGAATTTGCTGAATTCCTTTCACTGTGTTGCCTTGTTGATAGTCAGTATCTAATCTGCCTGTCTAATGCTGCTAACCATTCTCTATGTTAAGGTTTCTCAAACCCATCCTAATGTTTTGGGCTAAGAACCTTTTTAAAAGAAAAAAAAAAAGTGATGTTTTGTGGTTTAGGTCACACTTGGGAATGTATGCTCTATAATAGAATTATGGAATGGTCTGGGTTGGAAGAGACCTTAAAGCTCATCTTGCTTCAATCTCCTGCCCCACGAGCAGGGACACCTTCCACTAGAGCAGCTTGCTCCAGGTCCCATTCAATGTGGCCTTGAACACTGACAGGGATGGAGCAGCCACAGCTTCTCTGGCAACCTGTGCCAGGGCCTCACCACCCTCACTGTAAAGAACTACTTCATAATGTCTAATGTAGGTATGCTCTCTCCCACTTTAAAGCCATTCCCCATGTCCTATCCTGCTTGCTTTTGTAAGAAGTCCTGTAGGTCCCCTTTGTTGTAGATCTTCTGAAATTAACTGCTTAGGAAAACCCTGCAACTAGTAGCTGAGTGTAGTCAGGACCACCTGCAGTAGAATGAGGATGAAGAGTTTGCATGGGAAAAACTGCTGACATGAGTATGTGCACAGACTTGCTGTTTTCATTGGCTCCAGTAATTGATGCTGCTTAAGTCCTAAGATATGAGTTATTATGTATAATCTTATAATTAAATACAGGATAGGACTGTTTGTAATTTGTTCATGATTCTTACTACAGATAATATTGGTATTTTAAATAAATCCCTAAATTCTTGGCACCACTCTGCCACTGGTGTTCTAGTCTGCACACATTGCTTAATTGCTTGCTTCTGTCCTATTTATTTTCCTGATTCCAGGTTAGTTTATGGTGATAATTCCATCTTGAGGTGCTTCGATGTCTCTGTTCTTTTGAATGATGTACAGGGTCCTCAGGTTCTTTCCAAATATAGTAAATAATACACAGGCTTAAGCAGTTACCTTATTGACATCAATCATTTTACTTGGCAATCCTGTGAATACATTGGAATGAATGAGATCTTTTAGGAATTACTATAGGTAACTAGTCAGGGAATACTGTTGGTGTAGAACTTTTTAAATGGATTATTAGCAGGTGCTGATGACAGAAGTAATTGGAGCAGCTGGAGTAGAAATGAGGTATTGTTAAATATGCTCCTGGTTTATCATCTTCTCTTTTACAAATGTTTTCTTTGAAGTGAAATTGGTCAGTTACTGGATTTGCCTTGATCATTTGCATCTGTATTTTTATGACTGAAAGCTGGTAATCCAGGACATAATGAAACTTTAATTCCCTAATTTTGAATTGTTCATTCACTGATGTAATTAGTAATTCAATCTTCTTCCTAGAAGCTGCTGCAATAACAACACTGAAGGCACTGGTTCTTTGCTGCCAGAACTGACAAATAACAGAAGTGGTGTCAAAAACTTCCTGCTGTCTCATTCCTCTGTTGGAGCAAGAACCTCTCCTGGCAGGACTGTTTGATATCCACTGTTGTTAGTCCTTTGTCTTTTCTGAGACAACAAATAGCAGTAGTTGTAACAAGGCTCTTAGGAGGAAGAAAGAGTTGACTGGGTAAATCATCCACAGTTATAAGCCAAAGCTGAAGACCTCTTCAATTAAAAACAAAAAAGTGGGAGGAAGCAAAACAATAACAATAAAAGTAGCTTGGGTTCACACTTGTGACTTAGGGTGAGAAAATTCTCACTTATTAGTTTCAGCACTTCATTCACATTTGATAGGATACTTTATATAGAAGTGAAAATGACTCTTATCTCTGAGCTCACTCTTCATGTCGATTAGCTACCTACTAGTTCCATTTGTTTCAGAACTCATCAAATGCAATTGCTGTATTTGTAGCTGTTTCGAAGATCACTTCAATCCTGAGGCTGGTATGGAGTTGTCAGTGTGTGTCAGTGTTCACGGAGCTGCCATCACCTCTGCTAAATTGGGTTTTTACTTTTACCCCCTCCCTGTGTTTTGCAATTGAGAATCAAAGGGATCCCACCTGTCTTTCATTAACTGTTTGTTCTCATGGAAATTAGTGGGACAGAAGAGAATTGGTTTATGCTACCCAAGGACTCCTCAAGTTGTTCCTTCCATGCAATTTTCTGTCCGTCTTGTGTTGTCTGAGCAGTTGAAACTGACTGTTGATCATCAATTCTTGCATGGGGAGTTTGTAAGATAAATGCCTTAGAAATTGTGACTGGAAAAGCGGAACTTCCTGGGAGTTAGTTTGAAGTGTGTTTTATGTAAGAATCTCTGCTAAAAATACAGTCCATTTACATATGGCTAGTTTTTTGGTGGAGAGTAATATAATTGCTTATCCATGGCTGTCGCTTTTTTCTGCATACTGACTAGTGAGCTTGTAGCACAGTTGCCATTAGTGCACTTCGATGACATTGCTGTCAGCACTTTCTTTCACCAAGGTCTATTCTTTTTCTAGAAAAGATTTTTTTTTTTCTATTTAAAATACTTTTTAAAAAACTTTTAGCTCTGCTTGTGAGTCTTTCTTACATACTTTCCATTTTGTTACTAATAATACTGGCTTGAAGCGCTTCACCTCACCCTGGAAAGGTATGACAGCTGCTACATTTTCTGGTGTTATCTCTTTTAACTAACTCAGATTTCTTAATTTAGAATGTTGGAGGTTTTTCTTAGTGACAGAATGACAAATTCTGAGTGTGATGGGTAAATAAAGGAGATTGTAAGATAATGCCATTTAAATTCAGTAGTTTCAATTAGACTAAGCTCTGACAGTCTAATACTTTCCAGAATATTCTGGGGTTTGTTCTACAAAGAGAGAAATGAGTATCCTTCCATTTCCAATCTCTGCTTCTCTTCAAAATATGTATTTGTATGATTAGTAACTAAGTATGTGGATGTTGGGCAGTTACTGTATTGCACAAAGTAGTGAGAAAGAGCTGGATAGTGAGTATGTCCCTTTCTTGAATTGTTAAAAATAGCGCAGGAATAATACTGCAAAGTTATTCTTTCATATCTTTCATATCCTTGCTTCAGGTCACTCACTGATGAGCTTCCTTCTTTTTGTGTGTTAGTGACTTTATCCTGATGGGCATTTTTACCAAGTGACTTCTTCCCTCCCAGAACTCTCGCTTCATGGCCTGTGTAGTTCTTCTAATGTAAATAAATTAATCAGAATTGTTGACTTGGTCAGTAGAAGGCAGGCCTATAGGAAAGAGCAGGTTTATAATGAGGACAGGGTTTATGGTATGACACAGGCATATATACAGCAATTACCTGAACCATGACTGGAAGGAAGAGTGCCCATTTAAATAGAATAGCACATAAGTTTGGTTAGTTTATTTTCCTAAAATAATCTATTTCAGCATATTTTGATGTCTAAATGTTGTGATTTTTCTGCCTTTATCTGGGCTGATATGTTTGATGATACCGATCATCAAATTTTCTGAGGAAATGTACCTTTTTTCCTCTTTGAAAAATAGAGCACTCGGGAGATGGTTGTGAAAAGTCTTGATCCGAGAATAATTGTGTCCCCGGGCTATGCCAGCCATTGCTATAGTTGAGTTCATCAACTCCTACATTATATAACCATATCTAAATAAACTTTTTCCCTCTTTGCACATAGTTATCACAAGAGCAGAGATCAGTGCTGCTGCTGTGTCAGGCTGGAACAGAACTATATAACTGTATTAAAATCTGTTTTAGTAAAATGACTAGAATCGTGGCTACAATGAAGAGACAGACTGTTTAATTGAATGACAGCCATGGTGGGTACCCATACCGTTCTTTGCTACTGTTGCCCTTTTTTTCTAGAAACCTAGGTTTGGTGGACATCTTTATTCCTACTCCCTCTTCAGGCTTCCCCCTTGAGTCCTTGTTTCCAGTATGAAGAGGACAAGTGTGCAGCTTCTTGGCTGTGGCCCCATGCCTATCTAAGTGAGCTAGGGGATACCTGGGGAAGTCTTCACTGTGGTCTTCTGTGCAGGTACTGTTGATGCATTGTGCTTCCAGCTGTGGTGCTAACATTTGCATCACCTATGCTTGGCATAAGAGAAATAAGACTTGGAAGTATTTTACTGGGTGTTTGAAGTTCAGGGAAGGATGGATCCTCACCTTATTCTCTAGTTGAAGAATAATCTGTATGCTGGTAGGTCAGAGAGTATTGGAGAGTGCATCAGCAGCTGTGGGAAAAGAGGGCAGAAACAGAACGCAAGAGTAGAGATTAATATCTTAAGTTTTGAATGTTGGAAACCTTTCCAGGATTTGCAGTCTCTGCAGAGAAATCATGCAGCTAACTTTGCAGAATGGAATAGAATAGGGAGCCCACATGTTTAGTCTGCTTTCAGCATTCAGGTACACTGGAAGGAAGGCAGAGGTGTTGCATTGTCGTCCTACAACTATCGTTTGGATTGTCATGGTGAAAGTTTTTTATTGGCTTCATGCTTATAAAAAAAAATCGCATTACTGAATCAGATCACATTGTGTGAACACATCAGATTCTGGTCATATGTGAGTAAAATCAAGGAAAGTTTTTTATATACTGCCTTGAAGTGCTTAATTATAACAATGAAATGTATCATACATAATGGTAACACCTGCTTGCAGCTGGAACCACTGTTTTGGTTTTAATCATTTGTTTTAGGGGAAGCATCAAATTGTAAGTCTCCAGAGTGTCGTGGTTTAAGTGATATTACTGCCCAGAGGGACAGTATGCAATGCACAACCTTGAGATATTTACCGGTTATAATCATACCATATCATCTTGAAGCAACAGGTTTAAAACAAATTACTGCTGAGTTTTACAGGCAGTGGCAGTGAACAATAGAGGAGACTTCCTTAAGATTGGCACATTCTTTCTTCTTTTGCAGTACCGAAATGGAGTATTTTTTTTTAACTTGACTTCATTGCAAACAATGTTGAGAAATAATAATGAGAGTTACCTGCTTAGACAGTGTGTTTGCTCACATTTCACCTAATGGTAATGAAAAATGAGTGCTATTTTCCTTGCTTGTCAGAAACAAATTATTTAACCCTGATGAATGGGGAGTATGATAATGTAAGTTACATTTTTACAGCTGGTGATAGAGTTGTAGAAACTAATTTTCTGTGCAACTCCAGGACACAAATAGGCAAGGGATGCATTTCATTTAGTAGAAAAATTTTCTCTTACTTTGCAAGAGCAACTTGCAGAGCTTGACATCTACAAGTAAGTCCTGAAGCTGTTAAAGTTAACATGAGTCTTGAAACTCAGTTCGGGCTGTAGATTGACCCTAATTGTAAACAGTACGATGAAGCCTTTCAGGGCTGAACAATGGGTCCTCTCTCGTCATAGAACTGAACTCTCACCTCACAGGAATCTAGCTGTGAAGGAGCAGTGACTGCTGTGCTGTGAGTAGTCTGTTTGGCTTGATGACTGTTCTCAGATAATTACCCTGAAAACACAGTCATGACTACTTGCATGAACTTGCTTTGAACTAAAAACATGTTTATGCTTCCCAGTTGGTGCTGTTGTGTAATGTGAAGATGCAGACTGTGAAGGTGAACTAGTGTTGTATCTAGCTTTAACTTTATTATATGCTGATTGAGCATATACTGAAAAGACCCCCATGATTTTGCACAGCTTACAAATAAACATAACAGAACCTGTTAGGTGAGGGATGGAAGTTTTAACATTCAGGAATTGGGCATGCAAAGCTTACTTGATGTCTGTTTCAAGCTGTTTTTACTTTACCAGGGCTAAACTCTACAAATGCAAACTAATAACTTCTTCATCTAGGATTGTGATCTTCTCAAGCAATTTTAATAAAGATAATTTTAAGTGAGAATGTAATGCTGCTGTTTAGAGAGCAGTAAAACTTTTCTATTTGCAAGTTGCCTACTTAATGAATTTCTGAGAAAGCTAAAAGATAAAGATGTGAGAGAAGCCTACCTTTAGGGCAGATCCTAGGAAGATTGATAGATACAGAGATAAATATTACTAAATGTAAGAAAGATTTAAACTGCAAAGGATTAAAACCAGTCTGAGGTAATAAAATGGATTTAAGAATAAAAATGGTACAAGATTACAAGAGAAGAGGGTGAAGTATTTTGGGAATAAGTTCAGTTTAACAGTAGAAAGAATGGAAGCTGATAGGGAAAGGAGGGGAGGGCTGCAAGGAAAGATAAAAAAGGGAAAGAATGATGTGATAAAGTGAGGAAGGAAAGGAAGTCCAAGATCCACTCGCAAATAAGACCACCAATACTAAAATGATTATCTGTTACTCTGGATGTGTTGATGTTTTCACAGGCAATTAGTTTTGTGTCTTCAATAGTATTTAAGTTTGAGCCTAGTAAATAAAAGTAGCTTTAAGGAAAGTATCCATACTTCCATTCTTATGGCAATCAAAATATTGACAGCTTAGTAGACACCAAAGTGATAATTAAACCTTAGTGTGTTTCCTTCAGTCATGCTGCATGAGGGATGAATCAAACCGACCCTGTATTAAGTTTGTCTGTTACTTTTGTATGGCTTAATTTAGTATAAGTGTTTCAGGAGAAGAGAGATGAGGCAGTCAACTTCAGCTTTATTTTATTGATGTAGTTAATATCCAGTTCTTTCTAGATAAATATTCCTCAATTGACATGTATATTCATAAATGGATGTAAATACTGCCTTTGCAGTCTATTCTCCTGTTAGCAGTAGTAGTGTGCTGATTCTTGTGAACAGGTCAGACAGCTGGGCTAGATGATTGTTGTAGGTCTCTTCCAATTGACCTGCTCTGTTCCACTGAACATGTGTGCCCAGAGCACTTGAGTCACTGTCAGCACCTCTGAAGTGTATTCCTGGGTTTTGTTTGTTTGTGTCTTTGTGAACAACTTCTACCTTTTGTCACCTTTTCGGTCCGTCTTCAATCTGATATGTGAATCTTTGTGTACCTGTGTAAATTGAGCTGATGATTTTTGTAATTGCAGAACATGAATTATTCTTTTTGGTTTACCTGAGAAAAATTTATGTAGGATATCTTATACTTTAATTCATGTGGAAGAGTTTCATGAGGATTAGTTACCTATATTTACATGCCTAGTAGTTTTTACGTAAAACGACAGCACTTCGCTATTTTGTGGATTTACAGTGTAGTAATCAAGTATCAACAGGTAGCAGGATGGATAACATGTTGCTGCACTTCACCAATACAGTACAAAGCTGGTGTTCTTTTGAGCTGCTGTGTAAGTAACTGTGAATGTCAGTTTTCAGCCAGCAAGTGGGTAGTGGCATTGCATTTATTGTTAATGTAAGCATGCAGCTACCAAATTGAAGAACACCCACCATGCGCTGTAAGTGGGTTTTGACTGAACAAATTGATGTTCTCCCAGCCATTGGCATGGCATTTGTTAAAAAAGAACAAAATATGTATAATTTCAAAAGAAAAAATAAAACTAACAGAAAAGTATATCCAAGTAGCTTAGTGTTCCAGGCAATGAAGTGTTTTCTCGGATGCTTTGGTCATGGCTGTGGCATAAGTCTTTTTGCACGTGTGCTAAGCTTTTGTCAGAGATGCTTCCTGGACTGCTGAGTTTCTTAACACAGAGCAATGTTGCACAGAACTGTCTTGCAATGGTAAAACATTTTTAATATGCTATTATGTTCTTAGGGCTTTTCTTATTCCTTGTATCTTTAGAGGTAACTGTACATCAAAGCTGTGTCTCACTGTCAAAGCATAGGGATTCTGAATTTATTAAGATTGTGGGAATCATTTGCACTGGCTGTTGTTATGCTGTGGGGGCATAGAATTCTGTCCTTTAAATGTTTCTAGAGTATATTTGCATGATCCTATCTTAACCTCAGGAGGATAAAAGCTGTATAAAGCCTATTTAAAACTTCACATATGTAATCACTCGGGGAACTCACGTGGGAGGCTGTGGATTCTTTTGATGTGGCTTTATAAAAAAGCCCAGTAGCCTTACAAAGGGCAATAGGAATCTCCTGTCACTCAAAAAGGTGTTAATGGCTTGGTATTTTCCACACCTATTCAAAACATCATCAAAATTGGAATGCGCTTTAGAAATAAACGTCTAGGGAAGAAACTTTAGAAAGATTGAGATTGTTTTTGTTCCAAGTGTAGCACTAAAATAAGCTGTTTCCAAGAAAATATGGAAAAAAGAAAATGTTTAGTAACTGCAGTTCAGCTTGCACATGAAAATGGCAACAATCGGAGTAATGTGGGATTTTGCTTGGTGCTCATAAAGAATGTAACGGAAATAAATGGCTCAATTTGTATGCATGTAGAGGCAGTAACTGGATAGAAATGGCTCTTGATTACAATAGACCTGAATGCATGAACCAAACAATTGGCCTTATATAGAATCATAGAATAGTTAGGGTCGGAAAGGACCTTAAGATCGTCCAGTACCAACCCCCCTGCCTTGGGCAGGGACACCTCACACTAAACCATCTCGCCCAAGGGTCTGTCCAGCCTGACCTTGAACACTGCCAGGGGTGGAGCATTCACAACTTCCTTGGGCAGCCCATTCCAGTGCCTCACCACCCTAACAGGAAAGAACTTCTTCTTTATATCCAATCTAAACTTCCTCTGTTTAAGTTTGAACCCGTTACCCTTTGCCCTATCACTACATTCCCTAACAAAGAGTCCCTCCCCAATATCCTTATAGGTGCCCCCTTCAGATACCGGAAAGCTGCTCTGAGGTCTCCACGCAGCCTTCTCTTCTCCAGGCTGAACAGCCCCAACTTCCTCAGCCTGTCTTCACACAGGAGGTGCTCCAGTCCCCTGATCATCCTCGTGGCCCTCCTCTGGACTTGTTCCAACAGTTCCATGTCCTTTTTATGTTGAGGACCCCAGAACTGCACACAATACTCCAGGTGAGGCCTCACAAGAGCAATGTAGAGGGGCAGGATCACCTCCTTCGACCTCCTTTTGGTGCAGCCCAGGATACGGTTGCTTTCTGGGCTGCGAGCACACACTGCAGCCGGCTCATGTTCATTTTCTCATCAACCAACACCCCCAAGTCCTTCTCCACAGGGCTGCTCTGAATCTCTTCTCTGCCCAACCTGTAGCTGTGCTTGGGATTGCTCTGACCCAGGTGCAGGACCTTGCACTTGGGACAGTGAATAGTGTTGACCTGCAATAGAGGTGCCATCAAAACTCCGGCAAAGCTTATGATGTGCAAGCTGTTAAGACACAGTTGAACAGCTAAGAAAACCTTCTGGAAGTTTCCAGTTCAGGTTGGAGATAACACAAAATTTGTATCAGTTACATATGCTTCCCCTGCTGCTGTGACTCTGTATTACACACTTCTTATAAATAGGTAGGGTGAGCCCAAGGTCCTAACTTTCAGTGAGCATTTTCTCTAAATAAGTTTCAGATGTTTTAAAATGCCATTTCACCATGCTGCTATTGCTTTACCTGCTTGCTGCACTGTTTACTATATTGTGTCTGTGAATGTACACACTTTTCCCTATTTGCCTTTTATTCTGCTGGTGGTGCTTACCCTCTGCCTTAACTGCCTTTTGCCCCATCTCTCTTTTATCAAAGTCATGATTATAATGGCATAAATCTGGGTGGACACACTTTTCAATAGGCATTCATAACCAATCTCCTGCCTTTAGATTAATTTTTACCCCGTCCTTCTTGCTCATTATTTACACTTACTCTCTTCTCCATGTCCAACTGCAAAAGCTCTCAGTAAGCACTCTGCCTTTACTGGTGCTCTTTTGTCTGGAGACAGCTGCTTCTCCAGAGACTGTGCAGATAACTTGCATATCCCAAGTCATCCATCTCTTCCTGCAGAATGTCTGAATGTTTTCTGAAAATATGCTTTCTTTTTTTCCCCTTTTCTTTTCTGAAAAGGTGCTTTTGGCCTATGCAGACTTTATGTGGTAAGTAATATTAGGGTTTTTTTCATTCTCCATTTCACCCGCAGATAAGTGTTTGCACAAGAACACTGTTTCATTAGGTTGTGTGTCCTGGTAGAAATAGTGGGGAGCTGAATTGTTGAACGTGACTCAGAGAAGCACATTCAGAAGGTTCTTTGTGGTCTGCGGCAGAAAAGCTGACTGCAGCAGTTGATCTACAAGACTAAATCAACCAGTTATTTATGCAGAGGAAAGGGGTGTGCTTACAAGCTGTTAGCCCACTGTATAGGGTATGGCTGAAGTGATGTATCAGAAACGGAAGCACGTAACTTAAATATCTGCTCTATGCGACTGAATTGTTAAGAGAAAAAAGCTTAATATTTTGTACCTCTTGTGAAAAAGGAAGAACATAAAATCTGTTTTCAGCAATAAAAATACCTTGGAGGAAGTAAGAACACAAGCAAGAGAGAAATAGTTACAATGATGGGAAATCACTTCTTGGGTGTTCTGAAAGAGCTGTGTCACCGATGTCATGTTGGGTCAGCACTGCAGTGTTTTTCGGCTGTCTCTTCACACAATCACTTAGGAAGTCAGTTTGGTGAAAATGATTTCTAATTACAAAGATAAAAAATGTTAGTGGGACATGGGGGTTTAGCCGTGTGACACCCATTAATGCTAATGGAACTCACACAGCTAAATCACTCTTCACTTTTATGAAAAAGGTATCCTAGGGAGTTTACACAAAGACCTAGCTGTCTGTCACACAGCTGGGCTATAAATCATTGCTACTATGTGTACAAGTAACATAGCAGGAGAGACGAGCAATTCAGTATAGTGTCATTTTTTGTTGGGTTTGGTGGAAAGCCACTTTATATGCTTTAAGGCTCTAATTTTTCTAATGCTTTTTGGTCATTAGCACTTTGAACATATTAATAATCTGGAAGAGTCATGCTGCTGTTCCTTATGACAGCAAGTGACATGCTTACTCAGCATCTCTGTGGTGATTGTGATTCTAAGATAAGCTGTAAGGTTAAACAGAGCCTGAGACAGTCTTTCAGCTCCTTGCCTGATTCCCCTATTCACATTACCTGCATGTAATGGATTTTCTTCCTCTAGTGTTAAGGAAAATAATGAGAATTTAAAGCACATCAGCTGTTACAGGATAGAACAAGGTACAATATCTCTGTCTCAATGCCCTGAATCGCAGCAGTTAGAAGTGTCTCAAATTGTGAGTGCATAGCGCAAATACTGGTTGAAAAAACTTTGCAAGTTCCTCAAAATGAGTTGCTGTGTTTCCAGTTGGTTAAATCATTAGGTTCTAGAATGCTTTGCTAAGAGAACCACTGTTATATTAAGGCATATCTGGAGAGTGCAGGGCTTAATTTCAAGACGAAGTATGATCAGAAGATCAGTCATCTGCCTCTAAGGTACTTCTGCTTATAGATAGGTGTGATGAAATGCTTGGAACATGAGTCTCTGTTGTGTGGGTTTAGTCATGACCTATGTCAAAGAGGATATATTGTGTCTCGTGAATGTACTTCTTTGTCCTCCAGTCTGCTGGTCAGTTTATTTCAGAAATGCCAAGATACCCATGTTTTGGAGGTCCAGAGATTTTTAGAGCCAAAGTTACACCAAAAAGTATCTTAAAAAAACTAGCAGAAACACAACTAGGTCTGGCTGAATTAATTCCTGGTTCACAGAGAAAGTCTTTGTTTTGTTTTTGTAGCAGAATATCTTGGGGAGTGACGTTACAGATAGAACTCTACTTTCCAAAAACCCCAGCCCTCCAAAAATCCAGACTGCCAGAAGCACCTGATGATGACCTGAGCCCAGGTTATCTTTTGTAGCTTTTAGGATTCATTGGTGCCATAAGCTTGAAACTAGCAGTTTCAAGTAGGTAAGAAAGAAGATTCCTGGCTGGTTTTCTAGTGCCCTGTTCTGTTACCCTGAGTTAGAAAGGTAGTACTGCTAATCACATCCTCTGGTATGTAGAAATACAGTGGTTTACATTATAGGATTTGATCTTCATGAAAACAAGACTTGCAGGGCTTCATAAGAGTTTGTTTAACAGTAAAGATGTTGATAGCAGGTTATGTCTGCTGAGCTCAGGAGGTTTAAACTCAGCAGGAAGTTGTCATTTAGTGATTCTGTAATCTCTATGCCTTTCCCAGTGTGTATGTAGTCCCTAATTATGTGCTGGGCTGTGGTAAGACAGTGGAGCATTGTTTGCATCAACTTGAAACATTTGCCTCCCATGTATTTCCTTTACTCAGTGTACTGCAACATACCTTTTTGGAGTATGTGCCATTGATGTACAGGATTATTCTGGTCAGTGCTTTGTTGATAAACGTTTCCCATATCCAAACTCTACTAATGCTTTAATTTGATTATAAATACATTCCTATAAACATATTTTCAAAACTAGTGTTGAAATAGATTTTATGTTGAAAGTGTTGGTTGCCTCTCCTGTTTTGCAAGTTAAAAATAAGTGAGTCACCAATAGATGTGCTTTGTTACCCCAGGTTCATTCTTTCATTGTGCTTTTTTTTGTTATTATTGTGGTTGTTGCTATTACTGTTTAAATACATAGTATGTATATGTGTGTATATATATTTGTATATATATGTGTATATATACATGTGTATGCATATATATATAGTAGATGTCCATGCGGTGGAAATGAATTATGTAGCTTCTGGAAACAAATGGAGGAAGGGGGATTATATAGGGCTGTTGAATTTTAGACTCTGCTCAATCAGCATCTGTCAATAACTTAATGCAGGTCAAAACCAATGAAAAAGTTAATTTCATGGCATCCAGCGAACTTAAAAGTGTCGAGTACTTTAGTATATAAATAGAGATATTAAAAATACAAATTTCAGTATAATAAAACCTCTTTTATTGGGAGATAATTCATTACAAAAAGGAGATGAAAGCAGTTCTTTAACATCTCATTAGAATTCTTCCTCTACATGTTAAGTCTGAATATCCAAAATCATTACTTTAAATGCCCTTTACTTTTTATTACCTTTTATGTCATTGTTGCTATATTACTAGGACTTTATTATTAATTTTTACTATTTTTTATTATTATTTAAAATTAAATTTGCAAAAGAGAAGTCTTCTGATTTTAAGCAAGTTTTTTCTTTTCCTTTCTTGATATAGGAAGCCAGAGGTAGAAAATTAGAGAGGATGAATAAATCAATGATTAAGACAATAAATAGATTCTACAGGTTTTGTAACTTGGCTTGAAGCCACGATTCCAGTGGTTGCATTCATCCTTGACTGAGCAAGCTGCAGGAGGGGAGCACATGCTGAGAACAGTGGCATATCCAGTAGAAGCAGTAATGCAGAAGCACAGCTAATTGGAATTCCTGTAGGCTTTAGCAACAGGTCTGCAAAATACAATAATCAAGGTTCGACTGTGAAAACATGTCACCTCAATGTTTGTGAGATGAGACAAGCTAGCTTAACATTACCCAGTTGAAAATTATCACTTAAAATATTTTTTTACAGTCATATGTAATGCAGCTGCTACTCCAGTGATTTATTGCAATTACTGCAATCAGAGCTGGCACTAAGTTAATTTCTCACTAAACTGTATGGTACATATATTTCTATAGGCGATAGTAGAGTGAAACTGGGTTGGTAGCGAATTACTTCATTTTGGTACAGCAGAAATGTATGTATTTACCTGAGAGGTATGTTTAGAGGTAGGAAAATGGCCATACAGAGTAGGTTTGCATAAAAACTGCTTTATACTTATATCTGGTAAAAGTTCTGGGAAGATGGAGCTAATTGAGTCAGCTATTTTAAAATGAAGTTGGTAGTGGTGGGCAGGGTCTAATAACAGCCGAAGATTTCATTCGGAAGGAGGGAATTGATGGTTCTGCTTGACATTCCACCTGTAAATTACCCTGTTGAAAAGAAAGATGGAAAAAAATATACTGGATGACAGGCTGATGTGCCAGTGCCTTTATTAAAATCTTCCTTATAGGTGAAGATGAGGACTTGGTTTAAACCTGCAAAGCATTTTGAAAAGTTCCACTATGTTATCCCTCTACTTGCTTACAGTGGAATAGTGCAGCTCCACTCTTCATTCTTTGATCATTATGTGGCTGACTAAGCTAAGCCCATAGAATGTGCAAGTGTTGTTCACGAGTGTTGTTACCATAACTGCCCAGTGGTAGTGATGGTCTGAGGATGAGAGAGGGGTAAGATGTGGAGGGAGAAAGTGATGGCTCTTAACAGGTTGCTGTATCTTTTTTCCTGGGGGAGGAAAGGTAAAGGGAGAAAATAAATATATGGGTTGGTATCAGAGCATCTGTATTTGTTTGCTGGGTGTGTTTTTGCTGGGCTTTCTCCTACTTTACCATCTTCAGCAGCAGCTTGAGTGAGAATACGGCTTCTGTAGGCTCCCTGTTTCCAGTTGCCTTTAAAGCATGGTATTTAACTGCAGCAGTAAGAGATTAGGCTGCTCTTGCTGAGTTTCCTTTTATGTGGGATACCTGATACAACACTGACATTGAATAATGTATTACTGTTGGGTGTTTTAATAGAATTAATATATGACAGTACTGGGAATTCTGTAAGAAACAGTTTCCTTATCTTCCCTTTTATCCTCGGCTACCACAAATGTGACAGGCAAGTGTCACTTGGCAATGCTTTCCAAAACAGTGATACAGTGGTGGTAGTACTTAGAAAAATTACATATTTCCGAGTGTTCATATTAGTTCTGATTTCTGTTTTTAAAAAAGCAAGCTTAATTTCTTTAACCAAAAAAGAATGGTTTAAGAAGATTGGCTTATCTACAGGCTGTTAGAGAAATATATACATGCGATTAGGTTTATGGATGTGAATGTAGGCATGTAGAAAAGGAAGTAACTTTGAAGGAATATTACTTGCAACACAGCATGTTTTCATCTGATATGTGTAAGAACCCTCTGGATTTTTTATTACTTCTGGTAGTTGTTGCTGTACCTCAGCTGAAGCAGGCCTAATTAGAAAAGATATTAAGAAAAGCCTTCTCTCAGGGAATCTTTTTTTCCTCAGCTATTATATCCATCTTTCAGGAGGCATTATTATGCTATCAACCTAATAACTAATGTATAATGAAGTAGCTGTACAGTTCCTCCCCCTGCTCAGGCTGCGGCAGAGGGGCCTCGGAGCTCTGGAGCTGCAGTGCCATCTACTGAGGAGCACTGATAAATCTTCCAGCATCCAGTTACTGAAGTTGTAAATGATTTTTACAGTGGGGTGTTTCACAGTGCATATGTAAAGTGTCACTCCAATACAGCTTAACTACAGAAAGAATATAAATGCTACCATCAGGAGAGAAGTTAACACATGGTCTCTAGCCCTCTTTAAATACTTGAATTTTTCTCCCTAGAGTGAGATTTAACTGAACCTTGGAGTGGTTTTATATGTAGTCGTAAACTACAGCAGAATTAATTTTATGCTGCACTTCTCCCTGTTATTGTTTTCCCTAATAATATAAAATTTGGTCAAAATTTTTGGAAAACTATCTCTAGAAATAAAGGTAACGCAATTCCAGCATGTCTTTTAGTTAAGCCAAGCCTGAAATATATCTCTGGCAATCTATATTTAAATACTTCATCTTCTTTCACATGCACCAGGATCAGCAGGTGCTCAGAACAGTTTCTCATATGGACTTTTGTTGAAGCTAGGCCCAAATGCATTATTGGAAAATCATCTTCTTTTTTTTTCCTTCCCTTGATAAATTGCTAATCCTGAAAATTTCTTCCCAGTTTAGTAATCATTTATCTTTGTTCTCCTAGTTTTATGTAGATGTACTTTACGAAGAAAGTTGAACTTAATAGCTGCATGTCATGTTCCAGGATAATATGACTGATTGGTTTTACTTTTGAGTTAATGGCAAAACAGCATTTCACTTCCTTTGCACAAGTACAGATTTGAGAAAGATAAGGTAGACTTCTTGGATTTGATACTGTGTAATATGTCCTACTGCTTTCTTTTCCTGGGGTAATTACATAAAATCAGGGGGATCACCATGGAATAAGTGTGTGTGTGCATGGGTGTGCTGTGTGTGACTGCTCTATTATATCACATAGCAACCGTCAGATGGTGAATCAGAAGCAGACATGTTTGTCTTGGGTTATTTTCTCCTAGCTCTTCAAAAGGAGGAATTAAAACCACAGTATTTCACAGGATCAGACTCTTCAGGTTGGAATGAGCCTTGGCTTTGGGCTTAGTCCAGTTGGGCCTTGAAAAACTCCAGGGGTGGACATTGACCCAGCCTCTGTGGGCAGCCTGTTCCAACACATAACTGTCCTGAGAGTGAACTGAGGAGTTTCTTTTTCTTGCACCCAGTCAGAGTTTTTCCAGTTTCCATTTGCAAGTTTGGAGCTGGAGTACTGGGGCTTTTAGTAATCTGTGTGGTGGCTCTAACTGGATTTCTACACACGGTCAACTGTGTTTTCTGGCACCTTACAGAAACTGATGTGACGCTTGAAAATAAGTATTTGTCTTTTGTGAGGGCATGAATAGTGTACTAACTGATGCTTGGGAATTGGTGTAGATGAGCTGTATGTTGTAATTGCTTCTGAGAATGAAATTGGCTTAATTTTTGAAGTTATTTGGGTGTTCTTGTTTCACTACGTGGTGAAAAAGCTGTTTTAGGAATTTAACTTTATGTATTCTTTTAGTGTGAGATATAATACAGACATGGACATCTTATTGCTACACATTTAATGAAGATTCTGTATACTGTGGTGTCAGTGGCAGCGTGTTTTGTTTATTTAGGGTGTAGCTCACCTTAATATTACTTCTGAGCTAGTAGAAAATGCCTGTATAGTTTCAGAAATAATTACCCTTTATCCTTCACTTGTGCTTGTGTGCATCCATCCTGTGAGATAATGCCTTGGGCTAGTTGAACTGACTGCTACTTGTTAGTAGCAATGAGGAGACTTGCACTGCTTGCACTCAACTCTTAGTTGGTCTTTCTTCAAATTGATGAACTTTTGAAATTGTTAAAAATGAAGGTTAAACATTTACTATTGCTTAGAAACAGTTGTGTCCATTTCAGCTTCCGGTTCATGAAGGAGAGAGACAAAGGAGATAGCTTTTTCCAAAAGAGTAAAGCTAAGCTCAATAATTGAGTTCTTGAAATACCATAGCAGTTGCTTTTAGAGGATGCTTTTGAACTGTCAGTAAAACTCAGAAATGTATTCCTCTGCTCAGTTACTAGCTTCTCTAAACCAAAATAATTTCACCCTTCCGTGCTTTGCTCTTAAATTTCCGTTTCTGCTGTGTTCAAGCTGAATTTGCCTCAGTTGTGACACTTGGAAAGAAGACTGGATTTTAAGGAACTCCTTTCAGGATTGGCTATGTTCAAGTTTGGGAAGATGGAATAGACTGAAAATGACTCCCTCAAGCTCTGGTGCAGCTATAAATGGAGCTATTGTTAGACACTTGTGAAGGATATGGAAAATTATAATGTGAATAAGTGTTCCTGAAACTGGATAGCTGAATCATCATGGCTATTAAAGCTTTGGAGAAACAGAAGCTTCTAAACAGATGCTTTTCTAGAAGGCTTGATGTTATCAGAAAAACATCCATGATTTCGTCAAAAAGACAGTATTGCTGAAAGGTATTTGTTCTGTTCTGTTGGAGTAATCTGTTACACTGCAATGCAGAAACATTAATGACCCCTAACCCCCAGACAACTGTTATCAAAGTCTTGCCTTGTTTTCCCTTAAAGTATTTGTGTGGCTGGTGTGGGGTGTGTGTGTGTGGGTTTGATTTGTTTTATACTAAATTTCTGGCAGGATGCTAAATGCAGGCAAAAGTGATGTATTTGTACAGCATCTCTTTACTATAGGGATGCTGTGGCTTATGTATGGGAACAAAAGAGCAGGTTTGGAATGCTGAGGTAAGGGCTATGAGGTGCCTGTGCTTTTCATTAGTCCTTGCTGCTTCATTAAAGAAAGATCCAATGTTTTTTCATGGAAGCTAAAGCTACACAGATATTGTGAGATAAGGAAGAACAGGCTTTCAACAGTAAGGGTTACTGAGCTGCTGGATCAGCTTATTTAAGTTGTGAGGAATTCCCCATTAACAGTAATCTTAAAGTCAAGAATGGGTGTTTAAGAGTTGTAATTTACTCAAATTAATTAAAGAGCTCAATTTTAGCGTTTTAAATTCCTACTGGGTGATCATATTTCAAGGTTTTGTTACTTAACAGGCCTAAAATGTTCATTAACACCAAATTTTACTTGAATGAATGAGAGCTTTAGTGCTATCAGAATAGTTGTACCATGGAAGAAGAAGGATGGGTGTATACGTGCCTAGCATGGCATAGAAACCCAGAGTTTTCCTCTTGAATAAGTGTCTCTTATTTCATAGTTTTTTCTTATCCTCATGTACCTTTTGAAGAAAGGCTTTGCTGAAGTAGTCTCCCTGGATGAAACTGTTGTTGATACGGTTTGACTGACAAAATCAGGAGTGACTCTAGTGACTCACTAGTATCTAGTGGTAACAGTTGTTATGGTTTTTCTTTAATGAGAAAACGAGGGTTTTTTGCATCTTTTACTATGGTGAGGTGTTAGAGCATCAAGTGCAGGGTGTGTTGTAAGTAGAACTTATAAGTAAGCCTGATAGGACTGCGTATGCAAATGGAATATGTTTTCCTTTGAGGTCCAAGTCATTTATTGCAATTATTTTTGATGTATTTTATGTTCCAGACAAGTTTTGTGTTATAGAGTGGTTTCTTTTCTTTATGGATATCAGTCTTAAAGGAAGACTACCCTGTCATTGTCACTGTCATGAGAAGTTTCTTACAGAATGTTGGTAGTCACTGGAAGGAAGGGTTTGTGTATAAAGTAAAAGCCTGAAGGAAATAAGTTTTCTATACATAACTGGTATCAGAAACTGAGTATATTTTGCTCTGAGCTTTCCAAGTCAAAACTGGCTGTGAGCAAGTACAGTGTATTTTATGTTTTGGATACCATTGGAAAGTGAAACTTGTGAAACGGTGTGTTTGTAGAATATTAAACCTCATGTCACGTCAAAGCACCAGCTGGAAAATTGTGTGTAGTTACACATGCACAATGAGATCAGGCCTGTGTGACTTTGTGTATGATGTGGGCTTAGGTTTGACAAGTTAATTTTGAGGCATTGTGTTCTTGTGGCACTTCACTATGATTACTTGAATTTTGTCTGGTTTTGTCCAACTTGGTTAACGTAACTGCTGTGTATTGTGTACTTGGAGAAGCATGGCAGAATTAACTCCTGCATCCTCAAGGCACAGATGGCAAAACATGGGGGAGCTGCAATAACCATTTTTTATACGTGTGGCTTGGCAACAGACCTACTACTCTTGGTAGGCTTCTTGAGCATTGCAAGTAATATTCTGCTGATTTGAAGTATAATTCCCCTTACAAAACTGTGTCTATCATTGGTGGTGCTGCAAATAAAATATAGTGTTTAATTTTAATGGCTATCCAAGTACTTTTCTTGTCTTTCTAGCCGTGTGAAGTTCAAAGGTAATGTGTTCTAAAACACCAGCTTTATAGTATTCCCTTCCATCATTTCGATTCTGGCTTATACCAAAGACTTAAATTTATGTGTAATAAATTCTGCAGGCAAACAAAACCCAGGAAGGACTAATGCATCTATAGAAAGAGATCTATATCTGTTACAGCTTTTATATATGTAACTGGTCTTTTTTGATCCTGTAGTTCTTTGAACTGTATCTTTTTGAAGACTAAGTAAAAAATGTATGAAAGCAAGTACTTGAGGTATATTTGGCAGATAAAAATAGCATTTAGAAAAGGTGTATTTTACTTGAAGTTGTAAGAAATCTTCCTTTGCACTGAGGAAGGAGGATAAACCCTTACAAGGTATTGCTCAACTTTGATGTCAGTCTTCCGTTTTCAATACCCCACCACTTCTTAGTGCTTTCTCTTCCCTCTAACAAGCTTCAGCCTTCACTGGAAAAGCAAGTTCTGAGAATGTTGATTTGGCTTTGAAATCCTTTCTGTTTGCTTACATAGCAAATATCAGACCCTGCGTGTATTTTTAAGTGTTAATGGATGAATATGTTGACTTTTAAAGTAAGTTTACAACTAAATTTCTAGCATAAAGATCTTTATAAATCCTTTCAGAGATATCACTGAAAGATATGCAGACTCCTTGACTCATTCTGCTGTCCTGATACTAAAGTAAGAGTCATGTAGGGAATATCTGAAAGTGCTCTTTCTGTAAGGCATCATTCTCAGCCATTCCAAAATAGAAAGAATGCAGCACTGGTTTATGTTTGTTAGAAAAACAGCTCTAATAAAGCTGCTGAGACTTTTTTCCATTCCTTATGCTGCTTGTAGGGTTGTGTTTCACTGATATTGCAAAGTGTAACAGAGCTTTCTAGCAGTTTTTTTTTCATAACTGTACAGTGGATCCTTAGTATGTTGCATGTGATCAAGAAGAAATGTTAGCTATCTTGCAATACTGTGGAAGAAATTATATATATATATACACACACACGCACACATATATATCTGTTGTACATAGAGAGAATTCCCCTGCTGGCTGAGTAGTATAAAAAAAACCTCTAAAAAGTCTCCCAAGGTGAAAACTTGTTATATTTTACAAAAATACAGATGTAGTTCTGTCATCATTGGCTCCATTTGAAAATCGGACTGTGCAAAGAACCTGTTGAGAGCCATCAGCTGTCACTGTAAGCACCACAGTGTTTGTAATGTTAGTTACTTCTAGCAATAAGTAATTAATGGATATAGTAAACTTACAACAGTAGCTTTTGGTCAGTATGCCAGGGTTAAGAGTTAAATATGCTAGCATAATGCTCAAGGAGGAAAAAAAATCCCCCAAATTAATGTTTCCTTAGACAATAAAGCATTTGCAAAAATCATAGAATCACAGAATTGTTAGGGTTGGAAAGGACCTTATGATCATCCAGTTCCAACCCCCCTGCCATGGGCAGGGACACCTCACACTAAACCATCTCACCCAAGGCCTCGTCCAACCTGGCCTTGAACACTGCCAGGGATGGAGCATTCACAACATCCCTGAGCAACCCATTCCAGTGCCTCACCACCCTAACAGGAAAGAATTTCCTTCTCATATCCAATCTAAACCTCCCCTGTTTAAGTTTTAACCCGTTACCCCTTGTCCTATTACTACAGTCCCTAATGAAGAGTCCCTCCCCAGCATCCTTAGAGGCCCCCTTCAGATACTGAAAGGCTGCTCTGAGGTCTCCATGCAGCCTTCTTTTCTCCAGGCTGAACAGCCTCAACTTCCTCAGCCTGTCTCCATGCAGGAGGTGCTCCAGTCCCCTGATCATCCTCATGGCCCTTCTCTGGACTTGTTCCAACAGTTCCATGTCCTTTTTATGTTGAGGACACCAGAACTGCACGTAATACTCCAGGTGAGGTCTTGCAAGAGCAGAGTAGAGAGGCAGGATCACCTCCTTTGACCTGCTGGTCACGTTCCTTTTGATGCAGCCCAGGATATGGTTGCTTTCTGGGCTGCAAGCGCACACTAAAGCTGGCTCACATTCAATCTCATCAACCAACACCCCCAAGTCCTTCTCCACAGGGCTGCTCTGAGTCTCTTCTCTGCCCAACCTGTAGCTGTGCCTGGGATTGCTCTGACCCAGGTGTAGGACCTTGCACTTGGCATGGTTAAACCTCATGAGGTTGGCATCAGCCCACCTCACAAGCATGTCGAGGTCCCTCTGGATGGCATTCCTTCCCTCCAGGGTATCAACCGAACCACACAGCTTGGTGTCATCGGCAAACTTGCTGAGGGCGCTCTCAATCCCACTGTCCATGTCAGCGACGAAGATGTTGAACAAGACCGGTCCCAACACCGATCCCTGAGGGACACCACTCGTTACTGGTCTCCTGCCAGACATGGAGCCATTGACCACAACTCTTTGTGTGTGGCCATCCAGCCAGTTCTTTATCCACCGAGTGGTACATCCATCAAATTGATGTCTCTCCAATTTAGAGACAAGGATGTCGTGTGGGACAGTGTCAAACACTTTACACAAGTCCAGGTAGATGATGTCAACTGCTCTACCCCTGTCCATCAGTACTGTAGCCCCATCATAGAAGGCCACCAAATTGGTCAGGCAGGATTTCCCCTTAGTGAAGCCATGCTGGCTGTCACCAAGCACCTTGTTGATTTTCATGTGCCTTCCAGGAGAATCTGTTCCAAGATTTTGCCAGGCACAGAGGTGAGACTGACTGCTCTGTAATTCCCCAGGTCATCCATTTTCCCCTTGAAAATGGGGGTTATATTTCCCTTTTTCCAGTCATTGGGAACTTCACCTGACTGCCATGATTTCTCAAATATGATGGCCAGAGGCTTTGCAACTTCATTTGCCAGCTCCTTCAGGACCCGTGTCTGGATCTCATCAGGACCCATGGACTTGTGCACATTCAGATTTTTAAGATGGTCTCAAACCAGCTCCTCTCCTACAGTGGGCCCAAGGTCTTCATTCTCACAGTCCCTGCATCTGCCTTCCAAGACTTGGGTGGTTTGGTCAGAGCCTTTGCCAGTGAAGACTGAGGCAAAGAAGCCATTCAGAACCTCAGCCTTCTCCAAACCCAGGGTAGCCAGTTCTCCTGAGAGCTTCCTGAGGGGGCCTACATTCTCCCTAGTCTGTTTTTTATTTGCTATGTACTTGTAGAATCCCTTCCTGTTATGTTTAGTACCTCTAGCTAAGTTTAATTCTAACTGGGCCCTAGCTTTCCTAACCTGGTCCCTAGCTTCTCGGACAGCATCCCTGTATTCTTCCCATGCCACCTGTCCTTGCTTCCACTTATTATAAGCCTCTTTTTTCATTTGAATTTTCCTCTGGAGCTCCTTATCCATCCAAGGAGGTCTCCTGGCCCTCCTGCTGCACTTCCTTCTGGTTGGGATGCAACACTCCTGAGCGTGTAGCAGGTGATCCTTGAATATCAACCAACAGTCTTGGGCCCCTCTGCCCTCTAGGGCTGTATCCCATGGAACCTTCTGAAGCAGGTTCCTGAAGAGGCCAAATTCTGCCCTTTTGAAGTCCAGGGCAGTGAGCTTGCTGCATGTTCTTCTCACTGTCCTGAGGATCTCAAATTTGAGCATCTCATGATCACTGCATCCAAGGCTGCCCTGGAGAGTCACATTTCCAACGAGCCCTTCCCTGTTGGTGAGCACGGGCACCTCTTCTTGTCAGCTCCTCTATTACTTGCAGATGGAAGTAGTCTTCTACACAATTGAGGAACCTCCTGGGTTGCTTGTGCCGGGCCGTACCATCCTTCCATCAGATGTCAGGGTGGTTGAAGTCACCCATGAGAACAAGGGCCTGCGAGTGTGAGGCTTTTCCTATCTGTCTATGGAGGGCTTCATCTGCAGGTTCTCCTTGATCAGGCGGTCTGTAACAGATGCCCACAGTAATGCCCCCCGTTGCTGTTCTCCCTTTAACCCTGACCCACAAACTCTCTGTGGATTGCTCACCTGTCCCCAGACAGAGTTCCATACTCTCCAGCCTATCCCTAACATAAAGGGCAACTCCCCCTCCCAGCCTGCCAGGCCTGTCTTTTCTAAAGAGCCTGTAACCTTCCATTCCAACACTCCAATCAGGAAGTATGGGTTATTTTTTAGGGCTCTTGAATCCCATCGTATGATGCATACTGGATGCAGGTGATACTGTTAGGGAAGACTAACAAAAACAAAAAACAAAGTAATTTGTTTAAATAGTCCACTTCATGATTTATGCTTGACATTCAGTGAAAGAAAAGTCAAGATCTTATTAAATACTTTGATTTATTGATAAGTAAATAGCATATTTCTAACTAATATGCAGAAGGAAGAAATATCAGAGGCAAAAAATATTCTATATATGACATTTCTAAGGCAGAATAGATTAGACATATGTCCCACAAAGACAGCTTTTCAGCTGCAGTCAAAACAGCTTTACAACAGGGAAAAAACAAATTAAACCCTCCCCAAATCCATCTCATTCACCTGGTAGTTTCATGGCAAGAGGTTGTCAAGGGCTACTGAAAGTACACTAACCTCCTTAGTAAGGGTTTTTTTTTTCTTTCAGAACTTTGAATAGTTAGGAAATGTTGGCTACTGTGGGGTTTCAGAATGTGGTAGTGATTTCAAATACTTCCAGCCTTGAATACTTAAACATCTACTGGTTTTATCAGATTGTTTATGTTATATCCCTGTTTTCTTACAATAATATTCGTAACCTAGTAAGTGTTAATCCATTTGTAGGATTAAATTTAATCCCTGTGTGCTGTGTTGATACTCCCTCAATGTACCGGAGAGATGTAACAGTATTCATTTTTCATGTTTGTTTCTTTATGCTTTCAGTCTTAAGGCTTTAATAGGTATTTAAAGAAATATTGGAAGATGATAGGCTTGTATCTAAGCTGCACCCACTACAAACTTCTTTCAGCACTGACAGTTTGAATATGGTATGAAACTCAGTTTGTGTCTTGAATTCAGTTCAAGAGGCTCATTTTTTTTCCTACCTCAGCCCCCAAGTTGAAATTTTAGCTAGTACACAGATATTTTCCTCCAAAGCCTGAAAATACAGAGCTAATTCTTTGTGCTTAAGAAGCCAAGGATGCTGTGAATTGCACCTCTGAGTCCTTTTTTTCACCAAGGCAAGTACCACTTCCAAGCACACCAATGTACACACACCTCGGTTGGTTGTGGTACTGCTTAATTTGATGATGTGTTTAAAATTCTTTTTCAATGATTTCTTCAGAGGCTGATTTGTTTCAGTGCTGAAAACCTGTTCATCTCCTGCTTTCCACTATGAATGGAAGTAAAGCTGTCCAGTGGTATGAAGTGATGTTGGCTATTAGTCTCTTTTTTGGAGAAGAAGAAAGTTTAAGTTAGCTTAAGAAGATCTTGAACTGTCAGTAATGTCATCTGATTCTATGATAAAAATTAAATACTCTGCATTTTTGGATGGAAATTATGTTAACTTTCATGTAGGAAGCACATTCTTTTTGTTGGCATTATAAAAAGATGTAAAAAACCAGTGATCAAAATTGATATGCAGAGTTGCTGTAGATGGTTTTGTCCATGACTAAAGTCGTGTCTGATTCCCTGGTGAAGATTGGGTATGTCAAAATACAGTTTTTTATTAGACAGCTTTCTTCAGATGGAGTATATGACAGTGGATGAGATGATGTAGAACTGGAGATCTTTGCTGTTCTTTGTCACTTTGAAACTTAACTGCTGTGTCATCTTGAGGTAGCATTACAGGAGCACAGTACAGTGTCCTGAAAGCACATTCTCTGTGAACATGCAACCTGATGAAATAGGGTTTTGTGTTTTGCTGTGGGACATAATGTCAATCAAAGACAGAAGAAATGAGACTTTCAAACATTCCTGGAACAATGCAGCCTGTCATAAAAGAAAATTCAATATTGAATTATTCGGAATGAAAATATTGAGCACAGCGATGCCAAATGAAATATTCTAATTTGAGAGTATCAGAATGCTGTTACTATGAAACACTTTCCTGTTGTCAAATTGAGTTTTCTTTTGCTTTTACCTGGTGTTCCATTATGTTAGTGCTTCAGTAGAAGGAAAATGAAACTTAGATATGAAATTTTTGACAGCATAGAAATGGTGAGTTTTAGGCTTCCTTTACTTTATCAAGGATGCTATTTATGAATGCGACCAGTGGAGGTTTTTAGGGGTGCTAGTGTCCCTTTGGCAATCTCGGTGTCAAACCTGACTGTGATCCCCTCTTCTGTTTATGGAGACTGATAAGTGGGGAGAACCCTCTCATGAGATTCAACACCATGGTGCTCAGTGGTAAAGATCTGAGGTGGTTCATTTTGGTTTGGTGGAGGACAGGAGAGGGGAGGAGTTGAAGAGAAGAGAGATTTTAAGGACAATAGGACAAGAGTTGCTCCTATTCTGTTCTGGAGCCAAAGCATTAGTATAAGTGATGAGACACAGTACTGGGAAAACCAGTTGTCTTGTCTTCTCAAAGACGGGTACAACTCTTACAGGCCTACTTCATTGGGTAATTTGCTTCCAAACCCCACAGTGTCTCTAGAAATAAGAGTTATGTTGCTGTATGGAAAGATGGAAGGTCTTGATTTTAGGCTTATTTGCAATGAGTAAAGAAAATAGTAATGACCAAATGGTTGATGTGCTTATTATTCATACTTAGAACCAAGTGTATTTAAAAAAAAAGCCTGTCAGAACTCAAAAACTGAAACCACAGTAGCTGACTGTAGCCCTGTAGTTACAGTAGTAGCAGGCACGCTCTATTTTGGTATTTATAAATGCCATTAGGTTAAATATCTGAAGTAGATAGTTACCTCAGCTATGAAGGAGAAATTCAAGTAGATTGATCAAATAACTGCCCTTGTGGCTCAGCAACTGAACTCAAAGGTGTGGGGAAGCATTTTGATTTCACTTGAGAAATCAACCATGGGGTTTTATTCTACCATGTTCTGAATAATAATGTTCAATAAATACAATCTTGCCTTTTTTTTGTCTAACAAAAATCTCCACAGTGGGTTGAAGTGCAGTTGGTTACCAATTAAAAGTAAAATGGCAGTTTGCTGCAAACAGCAAGATGGTTGCTTGTATCATAGAATAAAACTCAAGCTTGAATGAACAACATCTAGGAATATTAGAAATGTTAGGATTTTGATCGTGAATGTTTAAGAGTTCTCTTTGGTATTTCATTGAACCTTCTAGTGTGGTTTATTATATGATCAATGCTGATGTCATTGATGAATATGAAGATTGCTATTTTCTTTTTATCACTCGGCAATAGAGTTTTGTGTGTAATTTGCTGCTTCATCTCTATTGTAAAATAGATCAAGGAAAGTTTTCATTAATCTTGTTCTTTTGGCTGTAGCAGATTTTCTATGGGGTGAATAGCCATCAGTGGAGGCAGTGCATTAAAAAGAACAATGACAAAGAAAATGTCATTTTCCTAATTGCTTGGTTGCAAAATGTGTTTGGAATAGTGAAATGATCAGTTCTGTATTACAAGTTTAACACTGAAAAATATGTCAGATATGCAATTTCTGCTACTTTATTTGCTATTTCCTGTCTCTTCAGAGTTACTGTTTAATGAACAGGAGTGGCTTGGTCTTGTTTATTAAGCAGGTGCTGTCTTGTTTGGATGCCATCATAATTGAAGAGTAACTTTACCCATTCTTTACATAAATGGAGGTCATTTAATGACTTCAAGCTGAATAACAAAACCAGCTGTGACTGCCCAGTGCAGTAATGATTTTTAAAGCCTTCTTCACCTGCTACCTAGTGTCTTAAGTCTTAATTTTAATTACCAACTTTGAAGCTTTCTACAGTCATAAATGTCAACTTTCCCATTTCCCACCATATTTAGCAAACTATTTAAACAGTATTTCTGGGTTAATTTATTTGGTTGCTTTGTTAATAGATTGAAGGCAAGTTTCATTCAAAGACAGAAATTTTAAGGTCAAGGCATTACCTTACTGGAGTGATCATCATCTTCCTCTGAGCCCCTCAAACCAGCTTGCTTTCCCTAAAATGCAAATTGGTTATGTGTTAATTGTATGAACTATCAGTAGAGGGTTGGGTTTAGTCTGGCAGATTGCACCCTTTAAAGTTGAACTAGTTAGTTTATACTTTATTAAGTTAATATTCTTTGTGTTGTGCCAGTGGAAGTTGATGCTGTGAGGAAAGAGAAGGCAGCAATGCTTACTCTTTCTTTCTACAATGCAGCCACAGTGTCTTTCTCTTTTATCTATCCCAGAAGGTAGATTAAGCAATAATGGGTTGACTTATACGTTCATATTTTTCTCCCCTTGACTGATTGCTAAGCAAAAACTAGTAAAACGGGAAATAATTCAAACCAGGCTTCTTCCTGTTGCTTTCTCAGGCTTTGTGATTAAATAAATACACAGGCTTAAGGTGAATGAAGCACATTAATCCTATCTGCTGTTTCTAGTGTGGCTTTGTAGGTAGCTAATGCCTTTTGAATTTGGCTTTCCTTTATTAAATGAACTGTACTGGATCAGGTAAAATTTGATACTGTATAAGTAATCCTCAGACTTTTTTTAACCTAAGCAATATATTGGAAATACGCATGGATTTTTTCTGTGGTTGGACAAGTTTTTTTGTTGTTGTTGTGGAAAAATGTATGTAAATGATGTCACGGTGCAGTGTGGGGATAATTTTGCAGAGGAATCAGTGATTTGTCTGCAGATAGAAGACATTTAAGAGATATTTCAAGTCATCTCCAAAGTGCTGTTTGAGGTGTGATCAGGGCCAGCTTGGTATAGCTGGGTATACTTCAAAAATAATGTTTGAGTAAGTTTCAGAGGACTGGAAGTACACAATAACATACAGTGTGTAAGAGAGGGTTTGTTCTTGGTAGGGGGGTAGGAAATACTCTCTGATTACATCCTAGCTACTTTTTCAAGTATTTTGATACCATAATAATGATTGACACTTCGCTCATGATAGAGGCAACAGTAATGAGTAACATATCTCCTGAAGAATTCAGTTTTAACTGGAGGTGGTACCAAATTTGACATGTAGCCAGGGATTGATTGAGTGCCTAGAGAGCAGTTGAAGAGTAAGATGTTACATCCAGGGGGTGTTTAATTCCACTGTGTTGATGTATGGTTTCTTAAATGATGATGCCTTATGTTAAGATTCTACTTTCCTGGAGTACTGCTTCTGCTCTGCTGCTCTAGTGTATATATTGAAGGGAATGAAGAGTTAATTGTTTGGGTTTTTTTTTGTGAATGCAGAAGCTACTGACTTGAACTTGAAACTGAAGAGGTGGGGGGGGGAAGCTACATGCTTATGATGCGCAGTGCGATTCTCATGATTTCTTATTCCCCTACAAGTAATAGGACAAGGGAATAGAGTCCATATATTAGCTTGATTATGAATCGGTGTGCAGATTGAGCCATTGCAAGTAGAAGTTTTTGAGGTATCCAAAGAAAATATTTTATATTTGTGAGACCTCTGAGAAGAGATATCCTGAACTCAAAGGATTTAATAGGAGATTTTAATTCTGATGTATGAATGTTTCATGCAGTCTGTGTGCACAATGTGGTAGCTGTTCACTGGAGTTGAATACTCTGTAAAAATCAAGGTTCCTTAACTCAGTGTGAGACCAGCAGGAGACCTTAAGACGGAATAAGAAATTGAAGCAGGAATCCACTGGCAAGGCTTGAATTAATCAATTTTTTTCTTGTTGAAGCAAATCTGTTCCTGTTTCCAAAGGAGAAGAAAGCTGTTTAAAGATCTTAGAATAATGTCATCTCTGAATGGAGAGTAAACTCACAGGAGAATAACCTATTAAATAAAAATCTCATGTAAATCTGGCATCAAGTGAAAACTGCTCATCTTAGTTGACTGTCTGCCTTTGAACTAGAAGAAAACTCAAGGAGTAAATGCCCCTCTGGCAGTTTGGATTACTGAATACAATTATGTTGACCAGTTGTAGCGTTCGTTATATGCAGAGTATAAACCATTCCTGGCTGATGCTCAGCACCTTAATTTACCACTTTATGATTGTTCTAGCTGATGTACATTATCCTAATCCCAAATTGCAAATCAGTTCAGGCTTGTTTGCAGAATGGAAGGAATTCCAGACGGTCTTTCTTTAGCAGCCACCTTTATAACTCTCCATCAACCTGATGCTTACCCAGGCGGAAAGCCACTTCCTCAAAGCAATGGAATTGATTTTTTTGTTAGACTATTAGGATCTTGCAGTTTGTTACTGATAGAACTCACAGAATATTTTAATGTTTTTGTGTTTTCTTTGAAGAATACTCATTGTAGTAACAAGCATTGTACAAACAACTTCTAGGTGGCTGTTTAAAGAGAAGTGCTCTTAAAAATTGGGTTTAAAAAGCAACACACATTATTTTTATTCAAAGCAAGGCACAAACACTTTAAATGGATATATGTAGGTTTAACATGAGCAGCCGTAATACGGTGTTTTATGAGACACAGTAAAATTCTGTCTTTATGTTGTCTAGGTGCTAGTAATAGGATGTATTAAAGTACTGTGGGAGTTGATGTGATTTAAGACTGGGGCTAAACAGGGAAGAAATGCATATGGTCAAAAGATAACTGTATGTGGAATCAGACTGTGAATTTGTATTAAACAAAAGTTGTTTAATCTTACTGTTTATTAATCAGCTATTCAGTTTTTATTCCTATAACTTTGTAGTGCTTCACTTCAGAATTGTCTGCATTGTGTTCTGCCTGATATAAATCTGTTGTTCTCATTCTTTTCCTTGTAAAATGAAAAAATGTTTCTTCCACAAAACATTTTAAGAGCATTAGAACATGCTACAAGTTTATGATTTATAAAGCTCTAAAATACTTAGAGCCCTTTATTCATAAGGCTTTAAATGGCTTAGGACTTAGTTTTAAGACTACTGGATTACATGGCACCCTGTTGAGATAGCTGGGAAATTAAACTGTAGACTTGCATGAGTCGAAAGGGTGAAAAATCTGGAAAAAAGTTATTTATAATGTTCCAGTTTGGCTTGGCCCAGTTCAGGGATTATAAAGGAGGTAGGAAAGTAAAGCTCCCTCCTGAAGGACAGGTTCTGGGGTAGCAGGTATCGCCCTTCAACACATCTTGGAAGTCATGGCAAAAGGTCTTTTCTCATCCTAAAATGTAACATACTGGGAAAGGGATGTGGTAGGGGAACATGGGCCAGTCTTGAAGCTGCTTTCTGCTGGTTTGACCTATAAGGCTGGAACAGATTCTGGCTGCAGTCTGTAAGGAGTCCCAGCCTCTGGGGAGGCTGCCCAAGGCTGCCAGCAGAGGTAAAGGCACTGAGTGAGGATTCACATTGTTGTGCATTTGCTGGAGGACCTGGTTGGGGCTTAACCTAACCAGGTTTATGCAGACCAAAGTAGGACATGGAGCCACGACTCCCAGTTCAGTGATGGGTTAGATAAATTATGAAATCGAAAGAAACTGGAAGGTGTGGGGGAGAGTGGAAACCTTATTTAAGCTACCAGGATTCCTGTAGTATGCTTGTATGCCATCAAGATTATTTCCCATCCGTGACAGAAGAAGAACTGCAGATCTCGCTTTAAACTGTGACTGCAGCTACTAATATTTTTACAGAATTGATGAACAATAACAGAAGCAAGCACAGCAGTCTCCAGAAAAAACTCTCTAGGGTGCATTGTCTCAGCAAGGCTTGTTTTCTAAAGGAGTGTTTTGAACACAGAAATCCGTCAGGCACAGAAGAATGCTTTAAAGTATTTTAAGTTAGAGTTGTATTTACTGGAAAATCTTCCTGAAATGCCTTGGATTAATTCTGATCCCCCTCCTCCCGTGTCAGTTCTTGGTATTCAGGCTGGAACTTGTGCTAATGTGATAAATTTAAAGTATTTTTTAAAGTGGAACAGCTATTACAAGAGAGAATCAGCATTTATTGGGTACCCTATACTGATTGCTGCAGAACAGCCATTGGTGAAGTGGGGACTACAGAGAGGGGCACAAAGCATACCTACAGTCTTTCTCATGGATTTGGAAAACCAGTAAGTGGAAACAAAGCAAAAGCCCACTCTTCATGGTGCTTGCTTTTGCCGTATTTATACTCCCGCCAACTAGCAGCAGGGTTGCAATGAAAAGCATAGACTGATAGCATTATTATGGATAAAATAGACGTTTCCAGAACTGGTCTTGGACATTGTGTGGCAGATATATAAAAGTGATTAAATCAGGTCAACAAACTGCTCTACTTTCATTATATCACTCTTCTTTGCTATTCTGCTGGGTTACAGATGCAGTACAATGCTAAGCTTAGACTGGCTGTGTCAGCTCTTTGCCCAGGATTATTCAGTTACAGGTATTGTATAGAGCTGCTGCTGAAGGTATTGAGTCCTCTGCAAAAAAAATATGTGAATTGATATAATTTTTTAAGGGATAAAATGAGAGCCAGTGGCAGCTGGTGTGAAAGTCCTTTGGATTTATCTGGGTAAACTCTGAAATCTGAAAGGAACTTACTTACGTTCTTTAGTCAAGAAATCGGTGCCTGTTATGGTTTGTTTGTTATTTTGTAGAGTGCATTTCTGGTAATGTGTAAAGCTTTCAATGAGAATTGAGGTACCAGGTGTCCTATTCCCAAACCTTATTTCTCTACTGTGCTGCTGGTAATTGGAAGCAGAGCACTGGATTATGTGGGTGATTGGTCTGACCCAGCAGGGCAGTTCTGTTCTTGGGTAATGTGAACAAGATGATGTTTAGTCCATGTGGGGAGTCCTGTGAAGGTAGTCCTTGTGCTGTTTTCTTTCATTCATAGAGCACAAAGTGAATAAAAACTTGAAAAAACCCCAAACCCTTCCAAATTTTGTGCCTGGTAGGAAAAAAAAATAGTAATTTTGTGGCTTGTTATTTTGGTAGACCTTTTTATTTTAAATAATTATTACAGATAGACATTTTAAAATGCTGTAATCTAAAGATGACTACTACTAACAGCAGTGAATTTACATCTGTTGGTCAGAATAGAGATGAACTTCTCTTACAGTGTCACTCCTGGTTTTCTTCCTGGAAATATGATGCAAATTGGTGGATCTGTAACAAAAATTCCATTTAAAGCCATCACAGTGCTGGAGGTGGATGTGGTAAAAACATGGAGTGGCTGTATTAAATCATGTATCTCTTTGCCTCTCTGAAATACTCCGAAATGATGTACAGTTAGTGTCTTCTGAATGCTACATGAATAAGCTTGCAAAAGGGATAAGTAAGCCATTTACGAGAAACATAGGGTGATCTTTAAAGGATTACTGTCTTGTTCACTGTGTCTGGTTTGGTATTAGTCCCGCTGGACTCTTCTAGATGCCCCTGGGTGCTGCTATTAGCCTTATTATGGTTAATCAATATGAAATTTATACTGTAAGTGGACTTCATTAGATTTAAAATTTCAGACTCTATCCTGTGAAGAAAGCCAGCTCTCTCCCTAAGGAGATGAAGAGGAATTACTGTCAAGTTTGGTGCACAAGAGCAGATTATAAGAATCTGGTGTTGTGACACATGATAAATAGCAGGAGTGCTATAGATTTCGGACTAGGGAAGGTGGCATTATGGGGACCAGGGACACTGACTAAAAGCAAAAAGGGAGGGGAAAAACTCCTCAAAACCTATACTGCTAACTTGGTAGCTTAGGTACCCCCTAAATGATTTGTTTGTAGTCTTTTTCATGCCGCTCAATGAAGGAAATGTCCAGTAGAACTTTGAGTATTGGCTGTGTTATTTCTCAGTTAACCTTTTCTAAATTATGTTGAATAAGTTGAATAAGAAAGTAAATATAATTTGTCAAAGTTAACATAGAAATTATGGAGTAAGATGCTACTGGAGTAACACAGAAGCAGATCTGAGGCAGTCCTATCTTGGGTATAGCTGAAGTACAGCTAAATCCCAGCTAGAAATCGGAACATGCCCTGCTGAATTTGCTTTACCTGTAAATGTATCCACTGGGAGTATTTCGTTACCTGGAATATAACTTGAGTTTCTTCTCTTTGGTTCATATTGCTCTCCCTAGATTAAGAATAGCACTTCAGTAAACACTGCATCGTTATAATGAACACATCTTGATTTCTGCTCTGAAAAGTTTGGCTTTTGTCTTCATTACTAACCTAATGCCAATTAAGATTGTAATTATGGTTGCAGTCCCAAAGTACTTCATTCTAACTGAATGCCTGTTAAAACATTGCTATTGCTTTGCCAGGGTGTACAATTTGTGCTCAGAATTATATAGACATAAGAGCCTAAAAAGAATTTAAAAACCTTGAATTAGAATATCTTGAAAGTTATAGAAAATAATTTCCTATTTTGTTCTTAGCTGTACTGTGAAATGAGGAATAAAAAGGAAGTTTCCAGTTGTACTGTTGGGAAATGCAGTTATATTGTCTCAAGCATGAACTTCATGGTGCCATTATGATGATGATTAAAAAGCTGTTGGTTGATTAAGATAGCATACTCTTAAACTTAGGATTTTTCAAAGATCAGCAGCATCACACAGCTAGGAATATGTTTCTGAAAGCTGCTTGAAGTATTTCTGGTAATGTTTTCCAATAACAAGTAGCAGATGTTTGCAAGTAAAAGGTCTCTTTCTGAAATGTATTTTTCTTCAAGTCAATAAAATTTAAGAGGGATAAGAAGCACTTGTGTGGCTTTGGAAGACGGGGCCCTTAAAAGTGATTTGGGGCTCTTGTTTTCAGGATAAAAACAATTCAGAATTGGAGACTGTTGTTTACATGTGATACTGGATCATAAGCTGCAAACCAAAAGCTGCTTAATACACCAAGGACCACGAAAATGTAAGTAAACTGAGAAGATTGAACGTGTGTGCGGTTATTCAAAGGAAGAAAAAAAGGATAATGAGTTTTATGGTGTCAAGTTCCTGTTCAGGCAGGGAAATCAGCTTTCCTCTAGCTTTAGGACATAGCCTTCCAATCTATGTCCTTCACTGTCTACCTCTTAGAAACATTCTATGGCTGCTGGTGTTTATTATGCTTGTGGCATAGCTAATGTGCAAAAGGAAAACACAAAGCAGGAGAATATGCAGCTAATTAACCTTTAGATGGAGCTGTTTCTCCTTGGATGGTGTGAAGGTTGCAAATACTCAGTGTACCTAAGAAGTAAAGCAAGACTGATTTGTGCTGCAGTTCAAGAATAGATTTAAAAAAAATTCATGCATGCTTATCACTGCCAAAGAAAGGTGTTTCCTATTTATACCTGTTAAAATATTTATTAAAAGATCTAAATATTGGTAAAGAAAAGAGTTATAATAATATTTTGGAAAATATGCCAGTATATTCTATATAACCCAAGGTGGGGGGGTAGTTTTGTGGTATGAAGAAAAAATGAGAATACTACATGTAAAAATGTTACACAGTGAGCTGAGCTTCTGAGCATTTATAATTTCCCTTGGAGATGAGGAAAGGTTGTTTTTTCCTCTCTGAGCAGCAGTATATTTGTGGGAGTAATTCTCAAAAGCATAGAGCAGTTTGTTTCCTATCATGGTTAGTACAGGGTCTTTGGTTTGTTTTCTTTCACTTGCAAGGCTTTTATGGTTTTTCAGCATTAACTCCAGCATACCCAAGGCAATTGTGTTTTTTGGTCTTTGGGAAGATGTTTAATCTACTTCTCAATTAAGTGCCACTTGAGAATGATGTGTTCTCTGACCTGTGTAGTTCCAGGTCTCTGCCCCTGTGCACGACAAACCTGCTCAAGCGGCCCACAGTTGCAGTGGTGCCCACCAACAGCACATCAGCTACTCCAGAGCATGCAGTTAATCTAGCCTGCAGGTTTTTTGCTGTTATGAAATTTGGGCTTGGCTATTTTTTCCAGCAGCACTAGCAACCTGCTTTTGCCTTTCATGTGCCACTTTGTTATGAGTCACGGGCTTATTCATGATTTGATGAGGGAGCAGAATCATCCCAGAGATCATTTGGATTGTTGACCTGGTGGCAAATGAGCAATATGTCGAGCCCAAGGACATATCCCTTTTTTTCCTCATACAGCTTGAATTGTTAAGAACAGAACTGACCTCCTGAATACATGGAGACCAATACTGGATCTCCAACAGTGGCATTTCTACTACTACAGTTTAGGGAGATTGTGTGAGCCTAGTCACTTTTGGTTATCCATTCTCCTCACAGTCCTGCATCCACACTTGATATATGAGAGATGTTAGATACATCTCTACCTATTCCTTTTACTGTGTATTTGTAGTGCAGGATTATACAATTAAGTCTGTATTCAGACAGATGTGTCACCTTCATGATTTTGGAAGTGTTCATTGTATATCCCCCTCAGCCTTTCCAGATGGAAGAGATCTAACTTCACAGCCATCTCTTGGAAAAGCACTTGTGTTCATCCCCTTGGATAGGTTGAGTTGCCTGTCTCCCACTACTGTATCCTTTTGAGATAGAGGCCAAAACTGTACCCAGTACTCATGATATTCTGTAGTCTGGTAGATATGTTTTGCCGTTGCCACTACATAGCAGCATGTCTTGTAGCTGCCTGCCAGTGCCGGGTTTTGGGACTAGTCTCGGCCTGAGCTGCTTTTGGCTTGTTCTTGACAACTGTCTGTGGGCAAATAGCTATTGCTTGACCTTCTGTACTTCTGAGATGAACATTTTTGGTGTAGGCTTGAGGTTGGATGTTCCTTCCTAGCAACCAGAAGTCTGTTATGGCAGATGGGGATACAGGGAAGCTATTGTGCAGCTGCAAAAAAAGCAACCAAACAAACCCAACGGGCCAAAATGGCAAATCAAAGGAAAAACCCCAAACCCTTAACCATCTGTTGGAAGTGCACTAATTTGTGGTTCTGTTGTTTCCATTTGTCATCTTCTTTGAAATAGCATTATTCTTGAACGAAGATGGGATAATCTCAAAGCAGTAAGAAACCAGCAATCTTTGGGCTGGAGGCAGATGCTGTGAAATTCAGTGCAAACATATTTAATGATATTTTAAATTATTTGCTTAATAAGTATTTAATCATTAAACAATTTTAAATACAAACAATATTAAACTTTAAGTGTTTTTAAATTATTTGTTTCCAGGTCACTGATGTTTTTGGGAGCAGCACATAATGCATTAATAAGTGACTGAGACATATTCTTACAGAGAACTCTCCTGCTTACTGTTAGTTACTGCACTGACCCTGTCTGGCCAGTGTAGGTGGAATAGAACTCGTTCTGTTGACTTTAGGATAAGCAGAAAACTATAGCGGTACCCAGTCTTCTGACTTATGCAAGTTTGTTGGTTAGGTTCAGAGTTAATATTTATTTAGGCTATACTGAAATAAAAGCCCTGCCCAACCAAGTAAACCACAAACCCCAATAAAGAAACACCCCAGACTTGCTGTTGAAAAGGTCTGTCAAAGATATAGATGATGAAATGAAGGGAATTGTGTTCGAACTACTTATACTGAAGTTACTAAGGTTTGCTTAATTTCTTTATGTATCGATACCACTTTGATAACTTCAGGCAATGTTTAGAATGAGCTAAAACATTTCATCTGCTTTCTGTTGATTTAGATGAGAATGAGTATTTCATGGAATCGTAGATCTTAATAAATCTATTTTTATTGAAAATGAATTTTAATAATCTAAATATACTAAATACGTTTAGCTCATTGCTTGCTCTTCATTAAGACATGTCACAAGGGACAGTTAACAAATTTAAGATGATTGATTCCCATATGCTTTCTAATAGATGTCGTTAACACCAGTGTCTTTAAACAGCATGATTCAGCAGCACGCAGAAGGAAGAAATTCCAGTTTGTTTACAGCTTTGTAGAATGAGTCTTCTGGATAGCTTTCATCTGGTTCTTCAGCATGGCAGTCACTAAGTGTGTTTATTAGCCACTGTAAGCTTATTTGGAAGCTTCAGTTGTGGTCAAACAGCCTGGATGGGCAGGTTGTCTTTCTGTTCTGGTCCTACCAACTGAAATCTGAAGTGGGAAGTTTTAAGTGCATCAGAAACAAAAATGAGGAAGCTGGCAGCCTGAGGAGTAGAAGGTGGGTTGTAAGAACTGTGTTCTAGGGAAGCAAACAGCTTGTCACATTAGTATTGCAACTCCCCTGGCCCTGCAAGGGAGGAGCAGAACCACAGTATGAGAAGGCAGTACCACACTGCAGAGTTTGAAGAAAGCTAGAGGACCATGGACTGGTTTCCCAGGCATTCAAGAGTGTGGCTTGATGGGTTTCCTCAGAAACCAGCCTCCCTCCTGTAAGGGAGGAACCCAGGACTTGTATTTGCACTAATTTGATATTGGTTCATAAATACCAGTCTTCTCTTTGTGAAGTAAGCTTTTAATAGCAGTGGATGTTCACAGTGTAATAGTCATGAAGTACGGTCTGTGGTGCTTACAGAAGTAAACAGAATCCAGAACAGATGAATAGAAAATAAGTGGTGGAGAACAGAAATTATGGGCAAATTAGAGACATCAGCTTCATTCACTAACACAAAGGTAAGAAATACAATTTTTTTTAGGGATTAAAGATCTTAAACTGTCTTGCCCGTTAATATCAAACTCCTGCAAAGAATGAATGTTGCCCAAAGCCAGTGATACAGAGGAGTTACATCAGATTAATCCTAAACTTCTAATGCTCTCTGGAAACTAACATCAGGGAGATATTGCTAGCAACTCCAGATAGCTTGAACCAAAAGGCACTGACGTACATATTATTTTCTGCCTAACTGCCAGCGTGGCCTGTCATTACATACCTTTGCTTGTGTGTTACCATGTCTGCCTTTGTTTAACACCTGCTCCTCTCTTGACTTTCTGAAGACCTCCCACAACCTGATTCAAATATTCTGCCTGGCTTCTGGTTAAGATTCCTGCAGGCTGAGATAAAGCTTTATTAGTTTCATTAGACTTGCATTACAGAATAATCAGAATCATGCTAACAAATCCTCTCATTATTGCTGTATAAATCTTGCATCATAGCTGCTTGTTTCATATAGTGAGTATCTGTATGTTCTGCAAAGGCAAGAGGTAAATAAATCTTTGCTGGGTAAAGGCCTTGTCAGGCTTGTGTGTATCTCCAGACAATCCTGAAACTCTTCTACTCATACTTATCTCCTATGAATGAAGTAATTGAGTAGCTGTTTCACCTGTTGTCTGGCAGCATCCTGTAAGGTACCTAGTAATTGTTTGGAACAGGGTGTAATGGGAAGCATCTTATAAAGCACAACCTGTGAGTAACAGGCAGAACTTTCTCTTTTAAAATTCTTTGTACTGTGAAGGGAACACCTAAGCACTTCTAACAGGTATCTTACACAGATATTTTGGATGCTGCACCTACATTGTTGTAATTAAAGAAATTACAGGGTGACAGGATGACTTGTAACCTAAAAAAGAAATAAAATGGTCTTTTGGTATGAGAGCAAATTAAAACCACTTTAGAAGTGTGAACATTTGGATGAAAAGCAGAGAATCAGGCTTAGACTTGTGATATAAAGGCAACTGCAGTTTCAGTTAGAAGTACTCAGTAATAATTTGACTGTTTAAATACATGTGTGACTTCAGCAACAACATTTTTCATACACTGGTGATCGCTGTGATGCATCAACTTATATTGCGTTAACTACTGTGAAGTTAATCACGTTTTGTGCTGTGCTTACGCATCCTTGTTCTCTAATCAGCGTTCCTGCAGGTTTATTCTAATGTTGGATCATTTTTAGCAGGCTTTTTTTAGTATTTATGGTTCTAAAGATGCTTCCCTGCTAATTTATTACTTCTCACATTTGCCAATGAATCCATGTGGGTTTAGTTCTATGCTTGTATGCAAATTCTGATTCCTTATTGCTGAAATACTGACCTGGACAACAAGAAGTTAATTTTTTCTCACGATGGTACATTGCTACATCCCTACATTAATAAAAGATAAAAACTTTTCAGATTAAAGATTAGACAGCAGCAATAATTTTCACCTATTCTGAGAAAGAATTGAGATGGAATGCTAGGATGTAGCCTCCTGTTCTCCTACTCAGTGGTGCTGCCAGGTCATGCTGCTTTATCTAATCTTTCAAGTAGTGCTGGTTTTCTTAAAACACCCAAAAGCCAAAACCTAAACCCCATACGTTTGAGAGCAATTGTCTGTATGTCGAATCGGCTCATACAGATTTGCTTATGGTATTTAAGGAGCTGAGAGCTGTGTCCTCCTCTTCATGCTCAAGGTCATACAGTGGAAGGAAATTCCTGGCTTGCTGGGGTTGAGGGGTAGGTTTCGTAATTTAAATTTATGGACTGTCAAAGCAGTTGTATGTAGCTGTTTCTGTATCCCATCTTACTGATTGTGTTACAGAAGTAATTCAACGTGCTTATGTTCCTCTGTGTGCCTGCCACTTCTTTCCTTACATTCTATTATGAAGCAGCTCATACTCTACTTTCTGCTACTTCAATTTACCTTTTTGCTTTTTGCATTCAAGAAACACTGTTTACTGTGGTCTAATACTGCTGTGCTTGAGCCTATTCCAAAGGGTATGCATTTCTGTTTGTTAAAAAGGATTGATTTGCTGTTGCCTTAAGAGATTTCATTATTAAGATTTCGGGTATGTTTTTCATTAGCAAAGCGTTTTAATTGAATGTCGCTCAATCCTGCTGCCTATACAGTGCAGGGGTCAAGAAACTTTGTTTCAGAAGACAACCTGCTGCACTTGAACATGTGTTCTCTCACTGGTTCTGCATCTTCTGTGCAGGGATAAAATATTTGGGGTCTTTTCATTAATGCTAAAAAGTTTTACTGTATGAACCTCTCAGGATTTGTGCCTTATTCCTCTTAAATGTAAAAGTACACCACCAGATGAAAGACGTTTATAGATCCTCCTTGTATATATTCATAGTTTAATCCTCCCATGATTCAGACAGTGACCTACTCAAATATTTCGTCTATGGGAAATAGTTTTTAGTACATTTCTAAATCTTGGATTGTGTTGAAAGGCACATACTGTTTCATGATGACATCTAAATCTCAAAACTGGGGAGCAGGCTCAGGATGCAGGGTCATTTCAGATTACAAATGGACTTTGAATATTCAGAAGGAAAGTACATCAAAATTAAATGAAAAGGAAGAAAGATGTATAGAACAGCAGAAGGTGCTTACTTTTTAATGATGCGAATGGATAGACTCTTGCCTTTGTGCCTAGTTTCAATGTGTGGGTTTATGTTTATGTAGCTTCTATCCATATTCCTTTTCCAGTCTAATTAAAATTTTTTAGTAGCATAAATATTTAGGCAGTTCAAAAGCAGGCACATAAACCTACTGTGCTGTATTACTGTGGAATTTGATTGCTTTGTTTTCTTCTGTCTTAAAGTAAGGAGATGAAGCAATAAAGGGTGCGGAGGGACTTGTCTTCACACAGAAGCCTGTGAAGCGCACATGGCAGTTCTTCTGGGGTACCCCTCAGTGTCTGAGTGTTTCTATCTTGTAAAACTGACTTGCTAAGGTGAGAGTATGAAGTAGCTCCCAGATGTGAGACACTGGGTGTTTGGTAGTAAATAGTTTAATCCTAGTGACTTTTCCAGCACCAGGAAGTTACAGAACCTTGTTTTCCTGGGCATGGAAGAGAGCCCTCTACTCTGGCCATTTTGCTGTGACAGCTTCAGTCTCAAATCTGTGTTGCTCGTAGAAACACATATGCAATTTCACATACCCTTCTACTTATATCTGATAAATTCAGGATTTATGGCTTAATTTTCTGCAGGGTATGGCAGGAGAAGCTAAAATACTTTTGAGAGAAGGAATGAAGATAAAATAGGGAAGTTTCAGCCTGAAGAGAATAGTCTCTTCTTTTCAGGCCTGCAGTTCACTTTCTTAAAGTAAAATCATGTCCTAAAAAGCATCATTTGTCCGTGACTTCACCATTTCTTGTTGCTGAGTACTTCAGAAAACCTGGATTAAAAAAGAAAAAGGAAAGAAATGGAGAAAAAAAGAATTAAATGCTTGAGTGTTAAAACTGTACCCCATTGAGCAGTCAGTTATATTAACCAGCCATTTTCTCAAATGAATATATGTAGTGGCTGCCAAAACAGATTATATTAATTGCTGGGAAGAAATCAGTCTATTTTCTGAAAACACCTTATTGATGGGCATTGATCATCAACAAAAACAAGCATTTGGCTGAAGTCATTTGGAGGAAAAAAAACCAGTGGTAAGTACTCTTAAAGCTTGAGCTAATGAGTTACTTTGTACCATTATAGTAAAAGAAACAGGTTTGTTATTGTTTTTGTGCTCTGTGTTGGGTGTTTGTTTGAAAGTTTGAGAACCTGTAGCTGAATTTTAGATGTGGAAGAGGATTTTAACATCTCATGAAATCCAGTGTTCGTGGCCTGGACTAGCGGGAGAAGGGAAACTGAAGTACAGTGGCCGCAAATACTGTATTTTCAAATAGATGTTGAGGAACTTTCACTCACTTTTTCCTGCCTTTCTCATGGAAGAAGCAGAGCTGCAGTAAATAGATGAGAAGTGTCTATGTGAAGTGAACCATTGTACAGAAATGCTCGCTATGGTGAAGGTAAGCAGCTGGGCGACCTGGATCTGCTAACGCCAGTCTGTGGCAATATGAGCTGGATGGAAAAATGCTGCTAAGCTGGTTGTGAGGGTGAACTTTGTAAGGCATTCTCATTTTTCACCAGGAAAATCTGCTTCCTTCCTGTGTAGGGGTGTGTATGTATTTATATGTGTGCGAGTATGTATACGTATTTATATATATATATATAAAAATACATACAGTATGTATAGGAGTCCTTCTGACACAGTTTTGGTATGATACTTAGTACATTGTGATTTCTAGGCATGTAGCTGTTGAGCATGTAGCTCAAAATAATGTCCCACTGAAGAGTATCGATCACAAATGTACTGCAGTGCCCTGGTACTACATTTCATTGACAGAGAGCCCACGTGAGCTACCTCCCTGCACAATAGTGTTCATATCCCTTAGTAATTAGAACAGAAAAACTTGTAGTTGGGTTTTAGGTATTACCTTTGTTATGGCTTGAATACCTTTAAGGGAAAGCTCAAGATCACGAAAGAGCAGCTACTGCATCAACAGAGGCAGGCTTTTAGATGATGACATTAGTATACCTAATAAATAAAGTGGTAACATCAGTTACTCTTTCCTGATGGTTTATTGTTTCCTGGAAGCATTATTTTTAGTGTGTCACTGCTTCATGCAGAACAGCTTTTCTTTCATGTATTTTCAAGTGTTCTTTCACCACTTGTAGCTGCAGTGATCCATCTTACTGGAAAGTGTACACTGGTAGCAAGCTAAACAGTTTTTACAGGCTGTCAGTGTTAATGATTTGTTCCATTTTTGTCATAAGAATAAATCTTACTTCAATGAGTTTCATGAAAAGCTAAGTATAGCACAGGAGATGGAGAATTTGGGGGTAGGTAACGATATAGTGCTTTACTATGGAAAAGCTGATTTCTGTGGGAGATGATATACCTATTTTAGAGAATTTGTGTAATCTTAACTATTTGATGTTCTTGAAGTTTCTGACGTGCTTACTTTTATGGAGGGATGCGTAAATACTCATTTCTTACATGCATAGTGTGAGAAGTCTGATCTCTTTTTTCTGGACGAAATAAGATCATAATGGAAGTGTAGTGTGCTCTTTGTAAAGAGGTAGTTTTGTTTATCTGGGGCTGTGTTTTACTTTGACCAACAGTATTTATTTTAAGTTCCATTGAAAAGTTTTCGGGACAAATATGATGGATTCTCCTTCATGTCTCATTAGCCTTTACCATAATTCAGAATAGAATGGTGACTCAGTCCTTTACAAACTAACGCTTTAATAAAGTTTTAATTGTTTCCAAATTCTTGTTTAAATGGAATTCAAGTTGGGAAAACCTTGTTTAACAAGAGAGAAATATTTATCATCTTCGGATATGCTGCCTCACAGCTCTCACTGTGTTTCCGGCATAATCTTTCATGGCTCCCTCGTAGGACACTTATGCATAAGGCTTAGGGTGGTTTGCCAAGTGCTTGAAGAGTTTGCTCATTACATTTTTAGTAATGATTTTCTTTTTAATACAATGAGATGATCAGTGGTGCTGTCAGGAGAAGAAAAACTGGATTTAGAAGAGGAGAGGCATCTCTGTCTTCCCATTCCTCCTTACTCGATATGTTAGTTGCCTTGTAGTCCATAGGGGGATTCTGTCTTTTTTGAGTTTTATTTTCCCTATTTTCTTTGTCATTTTTTTTCTTTCCTTCTGGGGTTCAACATCAGACACATTAAGAACCCAGGCACTTCTCTGAACCTCTGCCAAATCTACTCAATTACTCTGGTGCTCACAACAGAAGATATTGTGGCAGCTTTTGGAGAATCAGCTGGAGAAGAGTCTGTTGCTGCAATTTTTTCCTGTGGGATGCCAGGATGATGGAGTGTTCCATGTGACCACATACAGCTATAAGCAGTTTGTAGTCTAATAATTACAGTGCAGAATACTGAATGCACAAAGACATGTCATTTTGCAACGTTGAATTAAAACATTTACAATGAGAAGATGTCATTGCATCCTTTATATTTTGAACTTACATTAAAAAGATTCATAGAATGGTGAACTTGTCTATAAACTTTGATATACTGCTAAAGTCACATAAAAACCAGGAAAGTTTTGGAGTTCTGTTTGCATGTTTTTGAAGTATTGGCTTGGGTTTGATCAAACCTTTCCACATAACACATCAGAAATTATCTACTTGATTAGTTATTTCCAAACCTTTTCTAGTTCCATTCTTTTTAGTCCCGAGTCCTGTAACAGACAATTAGTGGTGTTTTCTCAAAGTAGAGAATGACTTTGATTACATTTAAGGCTTGTCCATGCTTGCAGATACCAGCAAGCTGAGTGGTTTCATCTGAGACAATCCTCTCCTTTTTCTGGTATCCCAAGGCTTAATGTGTGTTACTATCCCATGCAGAAAAGAACCTTCTGGAAATGAGTATTTCTGGTGATTTATTGGCCCGCTTGTGTATCACTAGTGATGGGATCAACTCATGAGGCTTTGCTGTTCCGGCATCTGCTCAGCTTCTTTAACTGACATCAGGAATCAGAACCACATAGTTGACAACCATGTTTTGAGCCACAGAATCACTTGCTTTGATAATAATCTCTTCTGTGTGGAGACTATGTTGCTTTGGATCAGGTGCTGGTTAGCACAATGGCCAACAGTACTTGCATCTGGTGTACTTTTCCCATTTAATTGTGCTGCCTGAATAAGGGAAGTCTAATGGGATGGTTTGGAGATGCAGTTTTGGCTCGAGAGCTGAGTCTGTTCTCAATGATAGGAGCAAGAGAGAGACTATAGAGGAAAACCAGAACCAGGCATGGCTTTTTAATACAGATGCTGAATAACATTTGTTTGAATTACGGTTTATGACTTTCATAGAGGTGATTTCATCTTTAGATTTGTGTGTGTGTGTTTGAATAAATTATGACTCTATTAACTGATGTTTACCTTGGTGGCAGGTATGTAATTAGAACAGAAAAAGGAAAAAGATCAGAAATACGTAAAAGCTGTGTTCACTTTAGGAGAACAGTAAAAAGTAAAACCATGTCTTGTTTACCCCCAGTGAAGAGTTGTGCTAACAATAGGACTGTGCTAGTGCAGGCTGAAACCAGTGGTACATGAATCTTGTAAAGTATTTTGACCTTTTTATTCGGCTAAACTGTTCTTGTGGGATTTTTTTGCTGCTTCACTTATCGCAAGAGCGAGTGTGCAATGGGCATCTGCATCAGTGTGATTTACAATGCTGTTTGACCCTAGCAGCTGCATTTCCATTGAAGAGGTTGATGCATCCTTCTACCTTTCTTCCCGTGTGCCAGCACAAATACATATGGCCTGATGTTGACTTTGATTGAATTACCTTGTTATTCTTAAACTTACATCACTTGCTGTTTCAATTCACCACGTGTGAATGCTTGTGCTGCCACAAGAAAAGAAGTGGCTCTGGGTTATGAGTGAGCAACTGAAGGATGGAACTGCTTCTTTTAGCATCAGATTGATTAAAATGAGTTTTGCTATTCCACTGGTTTTAAACAATGTCAAAGATCAAAAGCTTTTTCTGCAGCTGAAAATGGTATTTTGGAATCAACATACAAGAACTAATGATGCTGCCTCCAAGCACAGTTAGCGCTAGTTGCATGTCTTTCGCATTTTGAAAAGAGAGAGGATGGTTTGTAGAGCCATGTTTTGCCTCAATGCATGTGTAACCACATGAATAAATTATTAAAAAGAGGGGAAAAAAGCATACCCTATGAGCAGGAAACAGTTAAAAAAATCAGCCTTAAAATCAAATATACGCTTGGGATCATTTTGAGAGAGATAGCTTTCTCAACTGCATAGCAGGATTTATATCTTGGAATAATCTTTAGTTGTTATTACTTAATTCAGTTACATAAGAGAAACTGTTCTTAAAGGCTTCGGCATGGCTTAGTTTCTTAGCTTAAGACTCTTTCACATCCTTATATAGCCTTCCTTTTCTGTTAAAATATATAGTACAGACTCTAGGGTGCAATATTTCCTTTAGCAGGCGTACTTCATGTGCAATATAGAAAATAATGGCTGAAACATTTTCCAGTTTTTCCTTATATCATAGCCCAAATTCTGCCTAGCCTTATGTTTTACCACCCCAGTCACAACTGAAGTGTCCCATGTTTTCCTGTTTTAGGACATAAAACACATGGTTTTCTTTGAGTGTCAGTTGATCTGCTCACTGTTGTTCCCTAGAATATATTCCTTGTGCAATAGTCTAATTTGTCACTAAATCTCTTCCCAAGTAAAGTAACATTTGCAAAATAGAGCCAATATGAACATGATTTTGTCATAAAACTGTAGGGTTTTGTGTATTTTCTCAGGATTATTATTTGTTGTTTTAGCCATACGTATTTACTCAGTATCTCCTTGCACAGATTTTTTTCTGTGTGTATGCATATATGCACACAGAAAAATACATATATATGTATGCATATATACACACAGATCTGCACACCCTTTCTGACTTTCTTGTATCTGCTTTATGGCTCTACTGTTTGGGGATCGATTAATTTTGAATACAGAGCTGTCTGCAAGCGTTTTTTTAATAGATCAACTCATAAGTGCTTCTACCAAGTGTGATAGTTCCACTTTTTACTTGCTTTATAGGCATCTTTGTGAAAGTATTCTGACAAATCGTGATATGATTTTTAATACTTGGTATCAAAAAATCTTCAAATAATTAGACTCTACATGTGAGATGTATTTGATTCAGATTTTATAAGTCTGTGACTCATGAGGGTTATAGCTTCTGAACAACAAAACAGTTTCTCAAAGAGAAGAAAAAACCCAAGTTCTTTGAAAATCAATGTTTTGAGTTCTCTTGAGCCTTTGAAGCCTGCATTTAATTTACTACTTGTCTAGTGGTTAAGTTCCAGTCTCACTCTTCTGAGTTAAGTGAGCTAAGTCTTCTGACTCAGCAAGCCCCTGCTTGCATAGAGGATATTGGGAGTTTAATGAGATTTTTTTCTTGTGGTTTTTTTGGGGGGGTTGTGTATTTTTATTTTCCCTTGTTCCTTTCCCCCCAGTTCTTTCATTTCAGGCTCAGAAAAATGTGTTTTCTGTGAAAGCCTTCAGCATTTTCAGAAATGTATCATTGTGACCTTTTCATACATTTTTGGGAGTACAAATACTACAGTATGTAGTATAAAGTTGATGACGCTATACTACATCTCGAGATGAATATTCATGTTCTGTTGCAAAGATAATGGAGAGGTGTTTTAAGCCATTTGAAAAAAAAGTAACTGTAGTTTGGGTCAGCTGCAAATAGATGAGGTCCTTGAAGACAAGCTGGGAAGTCAAGGAGGGTTGTACTCTTTTGTCTCTTTCAAAACTTGAACTTCATGCCTGTTAGCTGTTCCCAGACTGGTAACCCTCTGCTACTATGAATTTGCTTCTCTGAATGACTCCAGAAGTACAATTTGCAAATATCCAAAAGAAGACTGTTTTCACCACATCCTGCCTTAACTTTGTTTCTCTTGAACACTTACTTCCATTTTGTATGATCTTGCCAAAGTCATGGTATGATTTTGTTGTGAGTCTTTGTAGAACTCCAAATTTACTGACATGAAAGGTGTACAGTAAAAAAAACCCCACAGCCTTCAGTAATAGTATTGATAGTCATTTGTTTATGACCTAATACTCCTTGTATCTAGCAAAAACAATTGGGTCTGTCATCTCTGTGAAGATCAAGGGGATGGTTTGATCACATAAGATTTTTGCTCACTGCATACTTACTACAAAAGAGAATTCATTCTAGTTTAAAGCAGTTGTTAGGATGTGGAGCAGCTGGACAGTATTTGCTTCTTGAGGCAGAAAGCCCCTGTCTCAAAAGAAACACCAAGTAGAAGTTAACATGTAAAAGAATGGAGCTGTGAGGACTTTTTTTCTACTCCTTAAGAAAAGCAAAACATTTTGCAAGGAAATATTCCCAAATTTTATTACTTGAGAAAATGCTGAGAAGCGGCAATTAAAAAGTTGGCATTATCAGATGCTTAATTTCCAGTAAGTTTAATTTTGTGATTTGGAGTATTTAGAGGTTGTTTTTCTGTGTCTGTGAAGCTTGGAGAGGAGGGGTGTGTGGTGTGGTTCTAAATTTTGCCTGTCACAAGCTTGTAAAATACAGCAATATATTTAACAGTTTTTACACATGTATTATGCATGCAGATGGGAAGATTTAAAGTTGCTTCAGACACTAGATAATCCTCATTCAGAAAAAATGATCGTTCAGATTTGTGGAATTCATCCTGATTTTGACATGGAGAAGGGTGAACCACATTTCCATTTACTCAAACATTTCAGGGCAAAGTATTTGTACTATACTCAGCTGATGGAAATCTGTTTCCTTTGAGAATGTAGATGCCATTGCATTTTATTATTGTTTTAATTTCCATGTACTTGAGTTTAATACCAATTGAGTCTTAAGTCTGTTTTACTGAGCTTCTGTCATCTGTGCTTTATGACAGAAACTGAGAGTAAATTTTCTAATCAAACTGGACCAGGTTACTCTGATGGGACCTCCTTGCAAAGTTGCAATTTTAGGGATGATCAAGTAGCATAATAGAAATATTCAAGTATGCATGAAGCCTAAAGTAATGATTTCAACTTTTAATGCAAAGTTAATAAATATCCATGAATAGTCCAGCTGTGCATATATCCAGTATTAATGGATTTTTTCTTTTTGCTTGCTTTATGACACTGAGCATTACTAAACTCATGTTTTCTAGGAAGGGATTTCAAATGTTTCCAAAAAAACCCTGGTCAAAAAGTTTAATCAGATACTAAGAGCAAAGGTCAAATGAGACAACTCCTTTTGAAACAATGTCAGTCCAATTAAAAAGCACTACAGAGTTTGATGATCCCAAATTATCACTAATTTAAAAGCTTGCATTGGAAATCTTATTTCTATCTTTGTTGAATCAAACACTGTGGTGTTAATTATCAGGCAGCAAAGGCTAATGCTTCATTACTGAAGTTATCTTTAAGTTTGCACTATATCTTTGTATGTCTATTCTATGGTGGAGATGTAAGGGAGTAAGTGTGCATGGTGCACGACTCTATGTTGAATTTAGGATTTTTTTGAACCTGGTAAATAATATGCCTTAGTATATACATGCATAATGGGTAGCAGCTGAAGTCATCTCCCTATAAACCTGCCTGCATGAGCCTTAGCAAGAGGGATGAGGCAAGCTCTACTTCAAAACTATTTTACCAACTTGAAAGGTTCCACGCAAGTTGTCATACAGGCACAGGCAAGTTTAACCCCTTGGATTTACTCCCTAATTTTTCCTGAAGGCTAGCAGTTACAATCTTCAGGGTGTCTTGGTTCACACCATTAATCATTCATTTTTTTTCTCTTAGCATGTAGTTTGGTGGATAATTTGGTGTATAGATTTGAGAATATGATTTTGGTATAATAACCATTCATGGCTCTATTTCTCCGTGGTCTTGTATGCTGGGTGAATTCTGAATGGCAAAAAAACCATCAGCCTTTTGTCTGTGTTTTGAAAACATTAAGGAAAATGTCTCTAATAGGAATTTTATTTACTAATTACACTGTCACTCAAAACAAATATAGCTGTATGGTCATATATTATTTTACATGTAAATAATTCCAAATGCCATAAGGAAGTCTTTTTGTTCTGGTCATTAATAAAAAAAAAGAGGAAATACTGCAGTTTTAAACCATCTGTTTGGTTCTTTAATACTTTAGATATGAGTACTTTTTGTGTAGAATCATAGAATCGTTAGGGTTGGAAAGGACCTTAAGATCATCAAGTTCCAACCCCCGTGCCGTGGGCAGGGACACCTCATACTAAACCGTATCACCCAAGGCTTTGTCCAGCCTGGCCTTGAACACTGCCAGGGATGGAGCATTCTCAACCTCCCTGGGCAACCCATTCCAGTGCCTCACCACCCTAACAGGAAAGAATTTCCTCCTTATATCCAATCTAAACTTCCCCTGTTTTAAGTTTGAACCTGTTACCCCATGTCCTATCACTACAGTCCCTAATGAAGAGTCCCTCCCCAGCATCCTTACTGGGCAATTCCACTGGTATGGATCATCCTCTGTAAGAAATAACAGGACATTGGGTGCTTTATTATCTTTTGTAGTCCTACAAGCCTGTTAGTGAAGATTAACAAAACCTGAACTCTCAATCTTCACATGGTATGTAGCAGCCAGTAACACCCTCTTGCCTTTAAGTTTAAATGTGAAGTACTGCAGACAAGATATGCGTTCTGGTTGGAAAGTACATATAAATTAAGCTTATAAATGAATCAGCAGTAGATTTGTTTAGGGGTTTTTAAACTCTTCTGGCACAATTGCTGGTCTTAGGTTCTTACCAGAAAGAACCCTCTCATTTCTGAAGTGTTTCTGAAAGGTAGAACTATCTGCCTAAAACTTAAGCTCCTCTTAAGAGGTTTACCAAAATTGATAATCAAGTTTTTATATGCTTATGTGGATATGTGTAAAGAAAACAAGCCTTGTTTATTTAACTTCAGTATACGTTTATGTGTATCTGGTCTACAGGAAAAAACATCAATACAAGCAAGTCTTTTGGACAGTGTCATATTAATTTCTTTATTTCTAACAAAAGCTGAACAAGCCAACACTGTTCATAGAACTGCCATTCTGTAGCACTGAACTTGGGCCAAGATTTCTTAATGTTTAGACTGTGCACTCATGGATTCTCAGGCAGTATAGATTTGATCCAGACTATATATGAATAGGTGATATCATTTCTGTTCAGTTAGCTAGACCATATGATGAGGATTCATGCAGTTTATAACTTCTGTGTTGGATATGGAAGGAGAAATAAATGGGTATAGAATGAGAGTAGAGCAGACAGACTGTGACAGAGCAGCTGATGTAATAAAACTAGTCTTCACCATTTTGAACTAACTTGAAATGCTTTTAGGCTAGTGCTTGCAGTCATTTACCTGGCATATTCTTGATCTGTCCCTTAATCTTTATTTATTACATCATAGTGCTATGGCATGCATTATTTTTAGGCATATATACTCAATGTGGCCTTTACAGTACCTGAAATGGACTGTCTGTAGAAACATGAGCATTTTCTCATGAGTTGAAGTCGCATCTTTGCAGTAAAGGCAGATGTGTTATATGTGTCTTTTTCCAACTCCCTCGATTCTTTACCACTATGTTTGTTCTACTTCCTCTGAGTTTCACCTCATTGCCCTTGAGCTTCTCCTCTCCTTCACAGCAATTTTTTTTCCTGCTGGAGTTCTGAGGGATTGTCTTGCTGTTGTGCCTGCGTTTTGCTGTTCTTTCATGACCTCTATTTCTTCTGCTGCTGAAGCTAATGTTTCTCTTTGCTACTCACTGTTGGGGTTGGTGCCCCTATCTCCCTGTATCTCCTCTGACTCCATTCTTTCCCTGCTGCTGAGCACAAAACATTTTGGAGTGGAAAGGTAGATGAGCAAGTAAACTGATCAATGACAATTTGATAACCTTCCTCCCAGCCTGGAACTCCCAAACTATGAATTTTCCTCCAGTGTATCAGCCAAACCTGAATTCTATAGGAAGATTTTAAAAAGAATGTAATCAAAGGAGCAAAGAAAGTAACCACCACAGGGAGCTTCTACCATTGTATCTATTTTAACAGAACTTCAGGTTTTGGAAGCTGTACTTCTAAAGCTTTCCTTGGAAAATAGCTTTCTTTTATTCTCTCAAGAACTTTATGTCCTCAGGATATAGATACCAGCAGTGCTTAACACACTCCATGCAACAATCCCATCCCAGGGAGAGGTGTTACACTTCACTGAATTCCTCATGTACATATAGCAATACCCATTTGCTGGACCAGTCTTACTGCTTGGTTAGTAAATGAAATAGACACTTATGTAGTTGCTGTAGGAACTTGCATTTACTAAATTATGTCATGTTAAAGAAGTGGATTTTGTAGTGGCAGGTTTAGACCTTAACCAGAGCAAGCACAGTGCGTTAATGTTTTGTTAGGGAATAGTGTGGTGTCTTGGGAGCAGCATGATGTCTTTTGTGTGGGGTGGTGTGTTTTCAGAATGAGGTATATGTGAACTCCCCTGTCGTTTCCAAGTGGATCAGTGGTGCCGCTGTGTGACATGGTGTACTATGTGCTGGAAAGCTGGTATGTCTCTAGCTCTTCCATTTATTCAGGGAGCTTCTAGGTATGGTCAGAAGTGCTCCAAAGCAGACGGATAATCATATGATTATATTACTTGGTAAGGGAATAAGTAGAGGCCAGTCCAATAATGAGGCTGTGACTCGGGATTTCAAGGAGCAATACTGAGAAGTGCTGAGTTCTTTAGAAAGGTATGTTATTTCTCAAGAGAAAAAGTGAGACCTCATCACAGTGAGAAGCTTTGTGGTTATGGTAAATTTTCCATTGTCTCTTAGCCCCTTCTGTTGGAGGGAGCCCAAAATTGTGGGGATGTCTAGTAAAAACATAGTAGAATCAGTCTGACTTTCCTTTACATCACAGCAGAGAGAGACAGAATTTGACCTTAACCTTTCTAGTTAATAAGGGTGTGGAAATGGATTTGGGATAACCTCTGTAAAAAGAACATTCTAAACACTGAATTGTGAGATAGAAAACCAAGTACAGTAACCTTACAAAAAAGATACCATAAAAATATCTCAGCCAGTGGTATTAGCCTGCAAGATTTAAAGAGCAAACCTCTTTAGACAGAGCTACAGGATTCCTCAGTATAAACTTTCTGAAGGATTTCTTATAGTGTTAAGGATGCAGTGTTCTCTCGCCAGCTGAAGTAGTGATAAGAGTCTATTTTTCATGTTGCACTGCTGGCCATAAAAGATGAAAATGCACTTCTTGGGGTATCTGGAGCCTTAGGATTGCAATTCTTAAAGGTACCAAGAGATCAAAAAGGTGTTAATCTGTATCTTTAGAACTTCACACTGTGTCCAGCTGAAAGATGTCTATCTCCTTCAGGAATTTCCTCAGGAACTGAGCAGTCCTGGGAAGACCATCCAGCTCATTAGCATCTCTCGTATCCCTTTGTAATGTGGATCGAAACAATCACTTGAGAGGTCTGTTGGAGGTCTCGAATTGTCATCTATCCTTGGATGTCTTGTAAGAGAAAAAAAATTATGCACATTCCCAATGTGAATTTGTGTTTTTGTTTGTCTCTTGCCATGCATATAGATCAACTAGTATTTCTTGATTTACTTATCTTCTAGATACATTAAAGATAACTGTTACCTACCTGAAAAAAGTGTAAATGAGTTGGTGTTCATAGATTATTTCTGAATACAAGAAGAGCAGTTTATACCAGTACGTAGATATTTTCATTTTTAACAACATGCAGTTAGGCAGTGCTGCACGGATAAGTCCTTTCATGCCTAGATGCCCCAGTGTTTATTATACAGGAGAAAATGCTCACTGGGGTAGAGGACATACATTAGCAGTCTCACCTTTGCTATTATGGAAATATCAATTGGATTTTATTTTATTTACTTTCCATGAGGGTAATTAAACCTAAGTATTTTAATTGAAATGACTGAAATTCCAACCCCGTGAGCATAGTTTCTTCACAGGTTTACTAAGTCCTGTGTCAAAATTGGTAGAGAAAGTTCTCAAGACTACTTCTCTTGCTTTTTTGCTTTGCACAAAACAACACTTCTTGATCCCCAAAGCGTTTGGTGATATTTCTTTATGTTTCTTTGACTGCAAGTATTTCTTAATGGAAGATTTCTTAGTGGAAGATCCAGGGCCCACAAGATTTGAAGGAGAGGGTTGAATCCAAAATAAAGACACTGTAAAATCATGACAGAAGTCACACACGGCTTCATTGACTCAGTTTAGTTTTTCACATAGTAAAAAAATTGCAGATGAACTGAGTTCTAGCAAAAGGACAAGTAATGAAGAGAATTAAAAATCAAGGCAGTAGATAAAAAGCTTCTTTATTTCAAAACCACTCAGTCCCTTTCTGGTGATGGACAAATGTTTGTGCTTCGGTCTGGAATGCATTTGAGATGAAACTAATCAAGAAAACCCTTTTTTCCTAATGCTCAGTATCTGACGCTTCAGATAAAGATGTTCTGAAAACATCTTGCAGTAATAAGCATAAATGATTTTTTCCCCCTATTTATAATACAAATATTGAATCTCATTAATATGGATGTGGTCTTGTTCAAAGGTTTCGGTTCTGTGAATCTTTTTCGCCCCTTCTATGTGAAGCTGTGTGGTTCTTCCTTTGCTTTTTTAAATGATTGTAGTGAATGACACACAAATACATATCAACAGTTTGATTTAACAGCAGAAAGAAATATTGGGCAACCACAATGTTAAAAGTCCTTATATTCTAGTTATTTTTATGGACCGTATTAAATTGTAAGAATGACATGGTTATGAAGATAATTTGGTGTGACTCTTGCCTCTGCAGTATTCTTTCCTGCAGTCATACTTGAAGGCACCAGGAAATGGTCTGGTTCTTTCATTTCAAGAAATCTTGGGTTTCTGGTAAGCTGTCCTTGTGTGCTTTTTCAGATCCTGGAGCTTTGTCATTCACTGCATGTATTAAATAACTTTGAGTTTAGGAATTTCTCTGGGTTTTATGATGTGTCTACTTTCAACAGTTTGGTCAGGGATGGACTTCAAAGACCAGGAAGAGTTGGCATAAGAATAAAGCTTATATTTTGAAATGGAGAAAGGCAGAGCTAATCCATTCTGATGCATGTGCTGTTCACTAAGCAGAAGTCAATCGTATGCATCTCCACCTTCCCTGACTCTCTGTTTGGTCATCTTCACTTTCATTTTTAAATCATCCCTTTAAGAGATGCAGTATGCATCTAGTGTAATTTCCATTGCTGTTTTACTTTACTTCTTGCTTCATGATCTGCATGTTATTAGTAGCTTTTTAATCACCGATGCATTAAATTGGAGATTTTTTTAATCAAAAATTACAGAGAACATACTATTTATATCTGTAGTTTGTTCTTTGGGAAATGATGGTGAGATATTTCTTAGAGTAGGGAAGATGTGAGCTAGATTTAGATAGCTGGTTAGTAAATCTCCTATCATGTCATAGAACAATCCCAGTCAGAATTCATATTGGGCTTATTTGGAAATTCCAAGCAGAGTGACTTGGTATTTCTTGTTACAGGAGGTAAGAAAGAAGGATTCGCATAAGGAAATAAAAATAGGTAAAAAAACCCCAACAGTAAAGCTAGTACATAAACAAGGAGTATTTTAACTATTAAAATAGTACATCAGTGCTAAATGAATACTGACTACTAAAAATTACTTAAAAATGAACATTGTCATTATTATAGCATGCAGAGACTTTCTGCATGCTATAGACATCCACAGTCTTTCCTGGCAATTTTTCTTTTTATGGGGATGAGAAAGGAGCTGCTTATTTAAGGAAACGCTTCTCGTGTGGGGGCAGTTGTTGTGGTAGGCAGTTGCTTGAGAAGAAAACAAAGGAAAATTGCACATTTATTTCTAGAATCAGCCCAGAACACCCCTGGGCTGTTTTCAGGAGATATTCTAGGATAACTCCTTTACTAATGTTTTTTTGTTTGTTTTTTGTTTTTTTTTTCCTGGTATTCTTTTTTTTTTTCTCTGACACACGCAGAGTCTTCAGGAATAGCAAGATAAAGGAAAAAGTTGGAGGAGAGCTGGAAAAGGAAACATTATTCTATGTTTTTTGCATGACTCGTTCTTTGTTCAAGTATTACATATTTCTTGTGAGACCTGACCTGGAGTATTGTGTGCAGTTCTGGTGTCCTCAACATAGAAAGGACATGGAACTGTTGGAACAAGTCCAGAGGAGGCCACAAGGATGATCAGGGGCTGGAGCACCTCCTGTATGAAGACAGGCCGAGGAAGTTGGGGCTGTTCAGCCTGGAGAAGAGAAGGCTGCGTGGAGACCTCATAGCAGCCTTCCAGTATCTGAAGGGGGCCTATAGGGATGCTGGAGAGGGACTCTTCATTAGGGACTGTAGTGACAGGACAAGGGGTAACGGGTTAAAACTTAAACAGGGGAAGTTTAGCTTGGATATAAGAAGGAAATTCTTTCCTGTTAGGGTGGTGAGGCACTGGAATAGGTTGCCCAGGGAGGTTGTGAATGCTCCATCCCTGGCAGTGTTCAAGGCCAGGTTGGAGGAGGCCTTGGGTGAGATGGTTTAGTGTGAGGTGTCCCTGCCCCCATGGCAGGGGGGTTGGAACTAGATGATGTTAAGGTCCTTTCCAACCCTAACTGTTCTATGATTAAAGCTTAAGACTCTGCTTTTGAAGTGTCCAGTACTTTTGAATTTCTGCTTAAATATTAAAGTAGCACCTATTTCTTAAAATGCATTCTTCACATAGTAAAATGTGACCATTTAACTGTGTTTCCAATTGGATATCTGCAATCAGTAATGATCTCTGAAAAGTGATTAATCTTTCAGTGATGAAGAAATACATGCTGTCCTTCTTTGCCTAAGTCTGCACCTGTTTGTGCTTGGGAACCTACACTGAGAAGAAACAAATCCAAATGTTGAAAATGAGTCTCCTTTCTTTCTTTTTATCCTACTTTCTTATTCATTCTCTCCTTTGCTTTATCTTGGTAAAAAATGGAGGATGATTGGAACACCCAAAGGGATGAAATCATGATCTCTATAGGAAGTTTGTGAGCCTGGAGACTGCTGTTATATAAATGCATATTGTGGGTCTGTGTATAAAGACATAAATCTCTATGCCAGGGGAAGCTAAAGCACTGCAGTAGGCTTTGCTTGCTACTAGCTCAATTTACAGATGTGGAGCAACCATAGTAGAAAAAGATGCAATAATGTGATTTTTAAGCAAATGTTTATTCATGAAGTTCCCATTTTTCTGCTGATCCCGCCTGGCTGACTGGGCTCTCAGCAGGTTGTTCAAGGAATACCACATGGTGGAGGAGCGGGCACAAAGCAGCAGTGGTGTGAGGCATCTGTTCTGCAGTCACACACAAAAAATACCAAACATAATTTGACTGGAAAAAAACAGGTTTTGTAGACTAAATTATTCTTTCACCAGTTTTAATGTAACAGGGAATGGGCTTGTGTAATGTTGACAATGCCAGGGGAGTGTGTTTTCCTCATGAAAAGATTTAAGAAAATTGTTGTCCATAGAAGAAGTGAACCTTATTTAGTATTCTGTCCTACAGGAATAATTTGGGATGTAAGATCCCAAATGAGAGGTGAATAGCTTCCTATGCAAATGAGCTTGGAAAACATAGGGTTTTCGTATCTCTTTCAGTACCGACGTGTTGGCTGCATAGCTAGTTTTAAGATTAATTTGGGCATTTTGAAGTATTGATTTTTGTGACCCTGTGACTCAGGCAAGCTATTTTTAGGTTTGGATAAAATTAGAACGTGATTAAGGACTTTAAAGACAGTGAAGGGTATATCAAATGGTTGGTCAGCTTTCATAGTGGGTGTTTTCTTGTTTCTCCTATCTAATCTTGAGGTACTTATATGTGTTTCAACTGGGCTATGGTATTTATGAGCATAAAGAAAGATTATTTGTCATATTTTTGTGAGATAATTCTTGACATGACTTTTCTAGAATTCTACAGATGCAAGGTAGATATTTGTGTGCCTTGCTCTGTGAAGATAACATCACAATGCTGCTGTTAAAGTAATGTAAATGCCTTTGAAATTGCATAAGTTGAATAAAGCATGCTGCCATGGGTTTATTTGGAGTTGCACGTTCCGGATGTGTATGTTAACGTATATGTTAACGTATATGCAAGTTAACTTGGTAAAAAAAAAAAAAAATGTTAAGAATTATTTTTGGCTCTTCCTCAGTCAAGTGTTTTAAATATCTTGTACAGTGAATCATATAACTGCTTTAACCATATTTGTTTTACTTAGCAATACACCCTTTCATGTATTATTTATATTGGTCACCTTTCCTGATGGACAAAAGTTTTAGTGCAGTGAAAATGGATTTACAGGTGAGCACTCTAGGATGTAGCTGATGCTGTACAGGCAGCGTTTATCCTTTGGGGTGAAGCCAGCATTCTCTTCCACATTCTTCGTGGAGAGATGGAGTCTTTGATATTTTAGTCTTTATTATTGTATCTTCCAAATCGGATTATCATAGTCTCATTTTCTGTAAATGACTTTGCACAGTAGCAGCACAATAGTTTGGTTGGATCCTGCAGGAAATGTGTGTGTTCAGATGGCTGATATCAACTCCCCGCACCAGCCAGCGTGATCTCTGTTGGTAGGGGTTTGGTTGCGGGGACTGCATTGGCTCAATGCAATCCCTGTAACAAGCATCTGATTTTCCCCTTACTGTGTTTAACTACTGAAAATATCTGAACATGTTGCAAACAACCCCATGAATCGTGTTCTGCACTTAGGCAGGTGTTCCTTTCAAATGTTACCTTGTCAGGTCCTTCCATGCAAAGCAATGGCCCACCCATGTCAATATACATACCTAATTCTCTCTCGCTTGCTCTTTAGTGAAATCTGTTTAGCCTTATTAGTGCTTGTGTGTACTCTGGCATGTTCTTGATCCTGTGACAATTCTGAGTGACCAGATGGCATTGCACATGTTTTTAGTTAAAATGATAAACACTTAAAACCCCATTGTAGCGTGGCTAGCCAGGCAGCACAGCTACCCCTCCAGCAAGAAAGAGTAGTTTTGGCTTGTAACCAAGCTGAAGTCAGACTTTATCTCTGAAGTGTAGTAGTATTTGAAGAAATTCCAAAGCCCTTGCATGGTGTCTAGCTGCCTAAGATTGATGGTAGTTTTTCTGCGGTTCTGCCCATTAAAAGACATGCTGTTGATTCATACTGAAAAACTTAAAATAGTCTAATGATGTCCTTTTTAAAATAAAAAAGCAATAGTCACAACCAAAAAAAAAACCCAACAAAATGCCAAAAACCCCCAAACAAAATCCATCACCCAACTTTTTGTCTCTTTTCTGGGGTACACAGGCTATAGAAGAACAGCAGCAAAATTAAGTCTTCTGTTTGGGACACAGATATTCAGAATGACACTATGGATAAATAGTGATAATAGTGATAAATAGTGAATAATCACTATTTCATAACAATAAAAATTTAGGAGATAATATCAGTGGAACAGAAAATGATCTCAGGTTAAGAAGTGCCTCCTGCTTCTTAAATGTCAGGGCAAAGATGAATATTTCATGCCTAACAAGTTGAGGATATTTCAAATCCATTGAGTAGTGAGAAACAGTGGTCATTTCTGACAATTACTCTTACCATTTGTGTAACCACTTTGCAACAAACTGCTACCTGAACTCATTTAAATCCTTATATCACAATAAGGGACTAAACCACTTTGTCCCTATCATTTTATAATTAAAAGTTAAATGTGAAATAGAATATCAGAGCATTACTTCAAAAAGACTTAAGTACTCTTGAGGTATTTGTTTAAATAGTAACCACGTATTAGGGTCGACCTGCAATAGAGCAGTTTGTGTACTCTTCAGAGGGGAAAGGGTGACAAGGACAGAAAAGGCCCCACCTGAAATCACTGTCAAACAGAGCTCTTAATCAGCATCTATGAAGCATCCAAAACAGGTTATAAAGGCAATGAGGGGGAGAAGGACTGATCATATCTATGAAATTTATATTAAAAAAATGCATGCTTGCTTTTTGTTTTGCATACTAAAAAACCTACAGAAACAAACTGAAATCCAGTGTGACAATCCTACTAAAAGATAGGTTTTGAATTTTGAGCTAAGTCCTGAAAGAACAAGATGACCAAATTTTAACTTTGAGTGATTGCATTAGGTCACCTAATGGGTACCTGACTTAACTATTCTTCACTGCTCCACCAAAAGAGAAAATGGAATAATAAAAAGAATTGGTGAAATAGTATTTCCAGGAGAAAAGTTTGGTAAAAATAACATCATACTATTTTATATTTAGGGCATCTTGGCTGTCCTGACCAAATTGTGTGACTCTTTACACAGCCTGAACAACATAATATAGAGCAGGGTTAGTTCACAAAGTTAATTTTTCAAAACCCCAGATACTCAGTTTTTTGGAGAAGGCAGATTCGAGCGCAGCGCATCAGCACTGCTGTGTGTGCTTGGCCATGCAGTTTGCTTGAGGGCTTGTGTTTCTAAGCCTAAGAAATTTGGCTGGACTCCTGTTTAATTTGGAAGGAAAGTTTTGCTGTTACTTTGCACCTTGATTATTTTCTGAGTTTCGTTAATCAATGCTTTATTAATCTCCAATACTGATGTGACCACTAAGGCTACAATATGTGACTGAGAGAGGTACCCAGCTGCCTCTTGCATTACAGAGCCAAGGTGGCTGTGGCCGTAGAAGAATACTGAACAGGACTCTAGCTGATGTGCTTGACTTATTCCGTAAGTCAGGTTATTTCCATTACTTGAAGTAAAAACATATCTGTGAAGCTCCTAGGTGATTTGCAAATAACTTACAGTAGGTGCAGAGAAGAATTTACTGGACTTATTTCTACGTTTAGTTTAAGAGCTTTTTAATAAAACTATGTTTCTTGCAGTATAGCTATCTCTTTTGTCTTCTGTGTCTTGGATATATGTTAGCACATTCACCATATTAATAGGATCGTGTGAAAAACTTAGTGGTACACCTTTTGTTTCCACAATTATGTATTAGGTGAGGAAAAGTTTGAGGGGAAAAATCTAGTTTATGTACTGAGCAGTTACTTGGTTTCTGTTCCCTGTTCTTCCATTTTCCAGACCAGGAAATAGCATTTTTGTCTCTGGGCTTTTCTTCTGGCAACTCACTTGCTTTTCAAACCTTTGTCAGCGTGCTGACAGCAGGTAGGTTCCAAAATGGTTGTGTGGAGGAAAAAAAGTGGTCTTTTTGTATCCGTTTCCCTTCTGCACGCTATGTCAATAAGACTTTGTTTTTACTTCCTAATTCTTCCTGTTTTATGATGCAGAATTGCTATTGGAATGTTTAGCATACCTAGATCAGAGTGATTTACCAGTGTGCTGTTAGTTGCGCACAGTTAGATATCTCCCTGTGACAGTGATGCATGTTTTCAGTGGATCAGTGATGCTTACCATGTTAAACAGGCGTATCTTGGAGAAGTTATACAGTCACACCAAATTCTAACATAATTAAGCAGATCGTATATCATATTTTGAAGTGACTTTAAAGGGCAAACTGAATGACAATGTTTTGTTTATGACCTTTTAATCTTGTCTACAACAAATTAAATTTAGCCTACAGAAAATAAATTTCTAAAGATGATGAAGTGTCTTCTGGCTAGAAAATCCATTAGGAAGTCTTGACTGTGTCTTGATAAACATAGCTTTGTAAGCTTCACAGCCATTTGGCATTATATCTAGTGGCTTCATTTGTGTTTGTATGTGTGGAGAGGTGGAGCATGAGCAAGAGGAACTTTATTTGACCTCATTGTGAAGAAATTGCGTTCTGTGATTTCAGTCACCTCAGAGAATAAAACCTGTGTACACTAACTCTAATTGAAAAACAAGAAGCCATCTTCAATTCATGTCACAATCTCCATTTAGAAGTAGTTGGAAAATACTTTTGCAAAGCAAGTTATAAAGTCATAGATGCTTGAGGTTATTAAAAATAAGGCACTTGTTTTCTGGGATTGTGTAGAAATGTTGGTGATAATGGAAATCCCATTTTAGTTCATTGCTGTTGTGGACAATTCTGTCATGTAATCCTTTCAGAGCATTTTGAAATTCCATCACAAAGTCATCACTGTCACAAGGAAATTATTCTAAAACTTCATTACTAAGTTGAAATTGCTTTTTAAGTTTCCAGGTTAGATTAGTTCATCAAAACCCATGGAATGTTACTGCAAACACTGCTCTAATGCTTAAATCAAAAGTACAGAGTAAACAATAAGAACAATAAGTGGGAAAGAACAGAAAGTGCCTTGGCAGGGACAGAAGCATCAGTTTACTCACAGGAAAAAAAAGCAAACAACCAAACCCAAGGTATGTAATAGAGATTAGTAGGATTAAAAATTTAAGTAAAAAAATAAAAAAAGCAATGGGCAATGTTCCTTACAAAGCTGACCACCTTGAGATAGCCTTTGCTTCATTTCCAGTCTTAAGTGCTCTGTGAAGGGTTCAGAAAAAGATGTAGGCAGACCTGTACAACCTAGGGCTCTATTCTAGAATATAGGTTGTATTTATGAAAGGACAAAACAGAAAACTGAGGCAGTTTGAATGGCTTCATGGAGCCAGCTTGTCGTACAAAACACATGAAATTGTTGTGGGACAAATCCTAATGTGAAGTACCAATGGGGCACTTGCAGCCTTGTATTTCCTACAGAGTAAGCATCGCAGTCAGATTAACCACAAGTTCTTTTCAAGTGAAAGATGGTTTTCAAAAGGAGGGGATTGAAGAGCTCATTTCACTACAAAATTACAGGCTGACTACAGAACATATCTTTAAAAATTACAAATTTAAGTGAGAAAGTATCATTAAAAGTATAAATATTAGGACTCGTACTGCCTTTATGTGATGTTACTGTGTGAAAACTAACTTCTAGGATAAAGAGAGACTGAAGGAATAGAATCTTAAGAAATAAAAGAAGATTTAGTGCTAAGATGTTTTGAGCAAGTACTTTAAGTCATTCAGAACCTGGTTTAGCTAAAGAGAAATTGAGCATTTCATTGGCCTCAGTGCAACTCAGTCTTTCGTCATTCATATAACTAAAGCTAAAAATTAAAACCTGAAATAGCAGCAGAAGTTTCATGTGTGCTATTTCTTTCTTTAGTTTCTCCTTTAATAGCCCCAGAAGTGAAATAGATGGCACATGTGATCGTCAGTTTTATTACTGAACAGAATTTATGCCTTTTTGTAAGAACGTATTTCCTGTAAATTGTGAAGAATTTGCTTCATACTAAATGCTGTGAGTGATATAAATGATCCTCCTTTATCCTTATTATGTAAAGTTAAACCCAGTATTTTCTGTTTAATCCAAATGGGCTTTGACCTACAGGATATACAAGTTAAATTTCCAAAAAGGACACAAGAACCATAGCCATCTTAGTTGTTTTGTATCATCTCTAAGTCGTTAGTAGATAAATGGCTTGTTACACCTGGGAGTGATAGATATTAAAACTGACCACTATGTAATAGCTATGCTAGAAATGCCATTTCAAAAGGGTATTTGAGAGCAAAGTGTTTCACTTTGGGTGGAGAGGGGACCTCTTTTGGTAGTAATAGCATTTCTGCTCACTGGTTGCAAAATGCAGGGAAAAAGACAAACTATTAGCATGAGTCAGTTTTACTGTACTGCTTATGAATGCGTGTCAGAGCTGAATACATGCGTTCTTGTCTCATCAACATTAGTATTCTGTGTATCCGTTCGATCTCTCAAGTGCTCTGCCAGCTTTGAAATACACGACTCAGTAGTGTTCAAAGAAAAAGAAACCCACAGATTTACTCAATGGCCTTCAGTGATTGTGAATTTAAGTAATATGAAGAATTAGCCTTTTTCTATTGGGTGTGTTAAAGTGCTGTACCAGTGTAAGTAATGATTGCGAAATATCTCCAGAAATATTCTGAACTGAGCATTAACTTTGGCAATTCCAGACTTAGTTTGCTCAACAAAGGCTTCCCTCTGTGAAATGGGACACCTGGTCTTAAGGATCTAGCAGAACACCAGAACAGGAGGAAATACTGAACTAACCATGTAACTGATCAAAACTTTTCTGAGCAATAATACTCTGAATAATAGGTGCATAACAAAGCCTTATCTGGCTTCATGATGAGAACTGTTTTCTTTTGTCATAACAGAGCTATCACAATATTGCATTAGTGGGATTGGATTTTTTTGCTACCCAAGATTGGCTCTGTTGCTTATTTTTTATTTCTTGAGAGAGGACTGGAAGGTAAGAGCCTGCTGCTCTATTGTGTTCTTCTGTATAAAACCACCTGCTACGAGTTGCATAAAGCGAACTTCAGCTCTCACTGGGTGATGCATGTAAGAGGCTGCAAAACCTCTGCTTGCTCCTCCCTGTGAAACCAGTCGAATTGATTGGGTTCTGTGAAGTTGGTCTCTCAAAGCAACACAGAATCACTTCACACAATATGTTTAAGGATTTCTTGTACTGGTCTTTAATGCCAGAGGCAACAGTACGATTGGTTATGTAGGCATGTTTCACTGCTGTGAAATTTGTAATATCTCCTTTTTTATGGTGTCATGTTCATATTTTCATGAATTGCATTACTTTAATGCATGCAGGAGTTTGCACCATGCAAAATATGCTGCTCTGTGATGTAAGTAGTTGTAACAATATTTAAATTACGTGTGAGGTGCCGTATTTCAGCTGCTGATATGATCATTTATGACTAACCTATTACAATTTGTTAGCACAGAACTGACCTTTCTCTTGTAAGCAAAGGGCACATTTTACAGCTTCCTGAACATGTCTTATCTACTTAGAAAGTTTTAAAGAAAAGTAAGATGTAGTGACATTTAGTTTTATTCTAGTTCACTGCCATTAACCTCCTCCTACTGACTTCTACATAGTTCTCGATAGTGCTTTATCAAGAGAGCACAAATTAAGCTTCTCTGTATTTCAAGCTGAAGCCTGTTACTGTGCTGCATCTTAGAGAACTGCAGTATTTGAATACTTAATGGTATACTATATGTGTTCTTGCCTGTGACAGGCATTTACACAACCACTTAGAAAGCACCGCCTTATCTAGTAAATGATCACATTTCTTCATTGCTCTGAAACATCGTTCTTGGGAATATCTGTTGATGAGGAATCTTTCATTGGCCTACATTTGTGTGCATGCTTGTACACTAGAGCTAGGTAGGAAACCAGGTTACATGGTTACATTCTTCTGAGGAAGCCAGTTGACGTAGTTAGGTTCTTTTGAATATTCGTATTTCACTTGGTTTGCTCTTCACTTCATGCCATGCAGTGCTGTTTAGTATGCTCAGTGCTTCTCTTTGTACCCCACGGATCAATTCGGCTATGAAGTTAACAAAGTATGGAAGGTTTCTGTGAGCACATAGTCAACCATGACTTCTCTATACCTTTTTTTTCCTGCATGTTTAATGGATTTGGACATAAAATCTAAGGCATTTCACAGGCTGTTTGAAATGTGTGGGAAAGCACAGTTCAAAATGAGGTTTTCCTTGCAGTTAATTTGATGTTTGGAGTCTGTCAGATTTACTGAAAGATGGGTAGTTAATACTATGCGAGTAACAAAGGAATAGTATCATCCCTCCTCCACCCCCATGGTTAGCCTTCCTTGAATGCATTCATTAAACTGAGAAATGATTTCCAGCAGGGAACATTAAAAATGCTCCAGACTAAGAAAAAATAAAGTCAGACCTGCATAAGAAGCTGTCTAAAGCAGACTGGGAGTCATCTCAAGTTTTAATAGCTTCTTTGGATTGGTATGCTTTTCCAGTGGTACTACCATTTCCAGTATTTGACAATGTTGATGGATTTTAACATAACAGCAGCAGCAGATATTAATTCAATGCAGATATGAATTACTCTCCACCAAATATGTATTAGTCATTAGTGCTCACTAATGTATTGTTTGATAAGAATGCTTTGTATTTCAGTCTTTTTCAGAGAAAGCTTTTTGCTAAACAGTTAATATGGAATTAACATGCAATGTGCAATGCCCTGTGATGCTGAGAGTGTGCAGAGGACTGTCATTTCTTTTGAATACTTTTTTGTCCCTCCAGGACATCCATCTTGAAGTATTTTGAACTTGTCTTTGTGGCATAAAGCTAAAATAACATGAATTGGTGCTTCAATTCAGGCAGTTAATTAAGCCTGTCTCTCTTGCTATGTGATGTGACACTGATCCTTGGGCCAAATTGTGTGTGTTTGATTTAGTCACAGGGAGGTTTATCCTTGCAATTTATTTACTTCTATTCATCTGGGTTATGCTGTGAGGGTAACTATCAGTGTCCATAGCATGTTCCTTTTTACACATGTAAGGCTTCTTAAATGAACACAGTGGCTGTACTAGAGCGTAAATTCATACTACTATTTCAAGAGACCAGCACAGCAAAAAGGGGAAGAAAACTAAGAACACAAAAGATATAAAAGCCAAGAACCTGTATGGCAACAGCTCTATTTTTTATTTTTTGTCTCCAGAAACTGCAATTTAGTTGTAAGTAGTGTAAATGCAGTATTAAATAAAGAGGGCAGGCAAAGGTTTTTTCATGTATACTTGTCATTTAAGTAGTGTGTGTCAGTAAGAAAATGATGAGCTTGATTTCTGAAGATTCAGCTTGAAGCCTAAGTTCCTTATTTATGGACATAGGAGGAAAGAGATGGATTTTTATGGCAGCATTTATTTGCTCACTTTTGATTAGGGGCAATGACAAGGTTCTTCCATGAATTTTGCATGAGAGGTTTTGCTTTGTACAGTGCTTTGATAAAAATGAGATTGCAGCAGATAGCAGATCACCTTGATAAGTAGCTAAAATAACTTTGCACGACTTAGTGAGATCTGGCAGCTAATGTGTAGTTTAATATCTAGTATGTTGGATGCATTACTTATTAAAAATTTCTGTGGCTAAATTTAAAAAGAAGTAGACAATTTTATGGTCATATATTAATGACATCTATATATATAGGACAGTGAATTTGAATCAAGAAAGATGTTTTCCTACCACGTTCAGAATGATATAGCTTGCTAGGTGTTGCTTGCTCTTTTCCTGTCAAGAGGAGAGTTAAATGGTATTTCTGTCCAACCTTATGTACAGTCTGTAAGCTTTGTTTCTCCTGAAACAACTGTATGTGTCTGAATTAGATTTTCTTCCACTGAGTTATTTTTATTATATGGGAGATAGAGGTCAAGAAAGATTAAGAAACTGAACACAAACTGATAGGGCACCTATTTGGAACACGGGAGTAGTTTCTTGGCTTGCTAGGCCAAAAGCCAAAGGTATGAAAGTGTCTCAGTGAATGAAGGGGCAGATGGGTGGTTTTTTCCATTTGACCAGAACTTCAGCAGTAGACTAGAGAAGTCTTTTACACTTGGAAGTTCATTTTGCTAAGTTTAAGCCATTTTTAGAGTTGTCATTTTCAGGCTTGTTACTAGATTAAGGTACTTTTGAGCATATTGCTTTTGCAGGTGAATAAATTGGAGCTTTATTATACTGCAGAGCTATTAGCCTTATCGCATCAGTGCAGATATCCTTCAGATAGGCATTTTGAATCCTCAGAAATGATTACAATTATATCAAGAATGAAAGGGTGAAATTGTTTTTAGTATTTGGAAATTCTAATATTGAATTGAGAAGACATAAAAAGACAACTCCAGAGGTTAGAATGTAAACTTCCAGGTTATATATGAATGTATACCTGTCTCCTTAAAGGTCTACTGATATCTTACTGCCAAAAGTTATCCTTAGCCAAAGATAAGAGAAGTTAATTTCTCTCTTCTTTGACATTAAAATGTCTGAGATGGGGTTTGCACTGTATTTTCCTTTCTGGAAAACTAGAAAGGATGGGTGATATGGTTTAGTGTGAGGTGTCCCTGCCCATGGCAGGGCGGTTGGAACTAGATGATTTTAAGATCCTTTCCAACCCTAACTATTCTATGATTCTATGTTCCTACTAGGCAGAAGGTTGTGTTGGTTTTTTTTTTTTTTGGACTTTCTATAGCCAAATTTCAAATAACCAGCATTTTTTATTCAGTTCTCAGATGCCACTGAAATAATCAAAGGATTATTATTTGGCTGCTGGAGGTGGTAAACAGTTGGTTAATACTCCTTCAAAAGAAATGCAGAGGTTGCACCTTCTTTTACTCTTTTCACCTTTAATTTTTAATTATTTTTTTATGCCTTTGGTTTGAGATAGGGTTTTTTTTTCATTCTAGTGTCCTCACCTCTGGTTTAGACACAAGCACTTCAGTTACCATCATAATTTCACTGTTAATCTGTTGACTGTAAGTTAACTTTTGACTGTTTTGCACTTGAGTTAATGTAGTTCTGAATGTTTCTTTGGACACTTTGAGAACATCTAACACTGAAATGCTGTTTTGTTCTGATGTATTATTAAGGCAGCTATCAGCTAGCTATAGATCTTATGCAAAACTGAACCACAGGATGCCATCTCTTTTTAAGGTAAAAGTATATTTATTTTCTGAATAATCTGAACTGTCACCCACTGATAGAAAACTGTGTAAAGGAAGTACTTATTTTGTATCTGTAATAGAAGCCTGAATACTTTCAGATAGGAGAAGTGCTGGAGAGCAATGTGTAGGGTTGTGCTCACTTGTTGTGGTTTAAACACATCCAGACAGCTCATTCACTCACTCCCCCCTTTTTGCCCTCCCCCTACTCCCAGAGGGATGGGAAGGAGAATCAAAAGAATGCAACTCCCACAGGTTGAGATGAGAGCAGTTTAGTAACTAAGGTATAACACAAATCACTGCTGCTACCACCAAGAATAATAACGCTAAAGGAAATAACAAGGGAAGAGAATACATCACCTCACCACCAGCTGACCGATAACTTGTCCCCCCAGCCTGACCAAGCACCAACCGATACCTAGTCCAACCCCACAGTCTCAGCCCTTCCGGGTAACTCCCAATTACATCCTGGGCATGACGTGCTCTAGTATGGAATACCTCTTTGGCTAGCTTGGCTCAGGTGTCCTGTCTCTGCTTCCTCCCAGCTTCCCCTCCTCCCTGGCAGAGCATGAGGCTCACAAAGTCCTTGGCCAGACAAAAAAATCGCTATCAGCTCTGTTCCCGAGCCGAAAGTCAAAACACTGCAGTGCACCAGCTACCAAGACAGAGAGAAATGACTGCTACTGCTGAACCCAGGACATCGCTACACTGTGAGTTTTCTCAGTGTAGAATTCTGAAGGCTCTTCTCATAGTAGACATTATTGCAGAGTTCAGTTTTTGGACTCTTCCAGCTGGTTTCAGAAGAGTGGTAGATGTTTTATGTTACAGCTGGCTCTTACATTTAGCATTTGAAGGTAGGGCTTAGAATATCCTAATACAGAAAAGAATAGCAGGCATCATACTTGACAAAACTAGCACCCTTGTATAATAAAATGACTTGCTCAAAGTATCAGGAAAGAGTAGTGGATGTTTTCAGTCTTGGCTTTAGCAATACTTTCAGCACTGTCTCTTAAGACTTCCTTGTGGACAACAGCTTGATGAAGTATATGCTAGGTAAGTGAACAGTGAGATAGAGTAGGCTGAACTATCAGGCAGAAAGGGTTGCCATTGGCAAGATGAAGTTCATCTGGAGGCCAGTCTCTAGTGATATCCCAGTATCAATACTGGGGCCAAAACTATTAAGCATGTTAATTAGTCACCTGCATGGAGAGTACAGCATGCACCCTCTGCAAATGGAAACACAAGTATTTCTATTTAAACATAAGCTTATTCACAGTGAGAGCCATTAAACACTGGAAGAGGTTGTCCAGAGAGGTTGCGGAATCTTTGTCTTCACAAATACTCAAACCCCAACTAGACAGTATCTTTAGCAAGCTGCTGTAGTTGACTGTGCTTTGAATGGGAAGCTTTGGAGTCCATGAGAGTCTGCTTGATATCACGGTTTAAAGTGTTTGCTTTTTCTGACCAATATTAAAATGTAGCAGACTTGAGATTCCATCAGTTAGCCAACCTCGATTTTTCATGTCCTGTGGAATTAAGATTCTTAAAATAGCCAGGGAAACTTAAGAGTTAATACTATAGGTATAAAATTCCTGCTTTTTTTTTTTTCCTTGAATGCTGTTATTGCAGAAAGCTTTTGGAGTTATCTGAACTGATGTTGTTTTCAAAAGCAGAATGTGCCCTTTAAAACAAATCAAGGGCATGTCTGAACTCTTAAATTTTTTTGAGTTATTACTGTTGGAAAAGAGGTCAGATTAACTGGAGGATGTCTCCACTGGAGTTCTGAAACCTTGGCTAGTTTCTCACTTCAGACCTGCTTTAGAATAGTGATACACAAAGAAATAAAAGGAATCTCAGGGGTTTTGTTCTCTTTTTCTGAAGAATGATACGACCTTTTCAGGGGAAGAAGTCTACAACGCCTGAAGTCACAATACAGCCGCAAACAACTCTGAAAATAATGGCTTAGCATGTTTCCTTTAATTTCCAGGTGAAGTTGAAGATTGTGTTTAACATGACTGCTACACTTGTATTTAAGTAACAAATGTAATTAAACACTCATCCCTTTCTCTTGTGCTATGAGGTATGATTTACAAGAAAATATTAATTAATATGTTACAGAGCCAAAGAAAGAATGATTCTGAGTAAACTAAGCAATTAATCTCAATGTAGTTGTAGATGGTAATTGTGATTTCTAAATGTGGTCTATGAAGACAGTGTCCTTAGCAAAATTCCTGTAGAGACAAAGGCATACGTTTGGAAGGTGCCAAAGACCTTCCTTTTTTCAAGGATTGCCACATCCCAGGAAGACATAATCTGGCTGTGACATGCTGTATCTGAGGAGCAAATTTGTCCAGAGCTTCATTTCTCCCATCTCTCACCGGAAGGTGACTCCATAGTAAGGAAGTCTTTACAGATAGCAGAAGATACAGGCAAGTACTTATTGTGGTCATCTAGAAATGGTCGCAGGAAGAAAAGAATTCTTGAGAGTTCCTGAGAGTTCAGGAATTGCAGTGGATTTTCTGACTGTTATTTGAGCAAGGTGAAACTTAAGAAAACCCATAAGATTATCTGTAATTTTGAATCTGCAGGCTAAGTGTCATTGGAGTCTGAAATAAACCTGTGCTGAGCTGAAGAAGGGCAATTTGAACTAAACCAGATAACTAAATGAGCTCTTTCTATTTAATTGTTGTAATAGGCAATTTCAGAAGAGGGAGTATTACCTTGTGACAGTGTGACATAATAGTTTGTCTAAAAATAGCTAAGATTACAAAAAAGGGGGGTTTACTGTATGTGGGCAATGAATGTGTGCAATGTATGTGTGCTATGAATGTATAAGTCTCTGAATTATCTTGAAAACAATCAGAATGGAATGAATCATTTATTGGAAGCCAGTAGATCTATTGTGTATGAGCCATATTCTTAGTCGTGATGTCAGCAACTGTTCTATTACACATCTATATGACATTATATTTAGAAATTAGTGGAATAGGCACACACACTGTTGGCTGGTTTGTGTGCTGCTGTGTTTTGAAGCTGTCTCTTGCTCACTAGCACTAGCATGTCAGGTTTTTTACGGTAGGGCATATGTTCAGAAATAAAAAGGATAGTCAAGATGAAGAGCAACAATGATTATCAGACGAGGAGCAATTACTTTACTAGGAACAATTACTTTAGTAACTGTATGATAAAAACAGATTATTATATCTAGGTCTGGTGAGTAATGTTTCATCAATACAGTATTTTCTTTAATCTGGACTTTGTTAAATTTGAAGTGTTATCTTTGGAACACCTCAGTTTAAAGAACTTCTCATGTACAAGGTCCTGAAATTCTGGCTCATACTAAATTTTTGAGGCAAACCAATCCAAAAGAAGCAGTTGTGACACATAAGGAGTCTAAAGGGTAGCACAAAGAAGATTTCTGGTTTTGTTGTGATTTCTATGGAAAATGTTTGCTTGGACCCATTTTGATACCATGTCGTTAGAAGGTATTTTACTTGGTACTGACAACTGCGTCATTCTGTTTGTCCTCCTTGTGTATCCATGTTCAGATAAATTCATATATACAATACAGGAATATCAACTAATTTAGTTAGAGATATATACTGAAGAAATTTGTCTCTTAAAACTACTAAATACTGTATGTAATCTTAACAAGTTTAGTGATCATAATTGCTTAGAAGTTACAGAGATATTTGCTTTATATTTATTCCTTTGAATAAAGGCAATGTCATGTTTTGACTGGATGTGAAGAAGTTCCCTTAAGAGATCTGACAAGGAAGGTAATTTTGCACTGTCTTCTCTTTATTAACATGGTGTAAAGAAAATTGTATATTTAAATAGTCTCTTACATTTTTTGCAGTACCTTAGTTTTTAAGAAATCCTCCAATGTTTTGCCCTAAATATTTGTTGCTAAGAATAAAACAATCTTTATCCTTTTAAATTCCTGGGCTGACCATTTTTCCAGTATTCCTTGGGCAAAGCAGTCTTACCTGAGCTCAGTTTCTGCAGACTTTCTAATAATTTTTTAGTATGTACTTTGCAGTAGTTTATAAAAGAAGACAAGATTAGGTCTAAAAATTCTACAAAGCAAATACTTCTTGATACTCTTTATCAAAATATTTGATAAGAAGTATTTTTGTTAAATATACATAGAAAGTGAACCAAGTTTCTTTTAAAGATCCCCTAAACAATATTAATATTATCAGTTTGTACTCCTTAAGTCATTTGGTGAGCACTGGGCAATAGACTTGGACAATGCTTACAGAGCCTGTATTTTAAGAACCATTGGCACTGAGTTGCCTTGTTTTAATAAATGGAATTGGTCCAAATTTTAATAAATAGTAAGTACTTAACACCTAATTAAAACCTTTTGGTTTAACATGCGTTTAAAAAAGGTAAGGAAATTAAAGAAGAAATAGATACATTAAAAAATACTTAGCGTGAAGATTAACCAGCAGCTGCTATTTTAATCTCTGTTGTGATGAAGTAGGAGAAAATCATGTGGGCAAAGAAATGCTCCAAGACTTGAAAAGTAACAAAGTACAGAGGTAGTTTATTGAATACAGATGTAGTTTATTGTATGAGCAGGTTATGGTACTGTTTGAAAACAAGTACATGTAGAAGGAAGTTGTCTCATGTGAAGCTTTCTTGGGCCAAGTTGCATGTCTTTCCTGACCTAGATCAAAGTTACAAGTTTGAGACTTGTAGCTGGAACAGGAGATAGTAGGAGAAATAAAATGAAATTCAATACTATGACGTGCATAGGTAATAAAGATCATGTATATAAGGTATGAAGACTATCGGTAATAACGGATGTGAAGGCTGCTGACATGTTCTGATCACTGTGGGCTGTCAGTGTAATGCTGGTGAAAAGCAATATCCTGAGGGGAAAATATTTATGCCACCTTATCTGGAATACTCGCTAAAGTTTTCAGCAGCTACACTAAAGGATTACTTTTGGTTTGCATATATTTATGACTAAGTGATCAGCAGGTGTATCTCATGGAGCGGCACAGTTATGAAAGCAGAATGAAGGAGCTTGGTTGTTTTTGCCAACATTATAATAAAGATATTGTTGAGCTGTAAAATAAACATAAAGAAGAGGAGAGAGAATTGATATCACAATGCAAAGCTTTTTCAGCACGTGAACAAGTAGGAGTAGAGTGGCTATATCAATATGCTGAAATATGAGAAGTGACCCAACTGTCTTAATTTCTGCATGTGGGTCAGAAACCTAAAATGGTTTTAAGGTGACGTTCAATTAAATAGGAACAAAGACAAAATCCTACAATTCAAGTTTTTGTCTTGGAATAGATGGAAGAATGTCAGAAGTAGCCCTTCATTCCCAGTGAGCTGAAGTAATCCTGTCCCAAGAGCCTCTCTCTCTTGTTTTGTAGCATAAATCCACAAGAAGGTTTGAAAATAACAACCACTTCTGAGACTTAGTGGGGTTTTTGAATGAAGTAATTTCTCATACATTTGTCCAGTTGCCACTTCCTTGAAAGTAAATGAGGTGCTCACAGTCTCACAGAAGAATGAGTGTTGTATTTATAGCAGATTTTTCTCATTTATTATACAGATTGCTTGATTCAGATCTCCAATAGCAGGGTGTAGAAGCAAAATGCACTCTTCAAAGTGTTGCGGTTATTCCTGGGTAAACTTTGTGGAGTACTAGGAAGCCCAGATACTACTAAAGCAGAACTGTGAGCCAGCGTGATCATGGGTTTGGATCTTAAACAAGCTTTGCATAGTGATAAGTAGATTTACTGAGCCCAGAGCTGCCTAAGTGAGGGCAGTGCACTTGTCCTTCTTACAGATGAGAGATACCCCTGCCCACCCCCCTTCTTTCTCGAGAAAATACCTCATTTTCCATTGATTGTGATTTATCACTACCAGAGGTAATCTGCTGGGAATTAATAAGGCTTGAGGAAGGATTCTTAAACTACTAGGTGCTTATAGTCATCTGAATCAAAAGCTGTCTCTAATCCCCTCTCTTCCCAAACTTCCTATTACCTGGGACTAATTTTTGCTCTGGTTCTTTCCATGAGATGCTAAACTGTATGTTAGAAAACAGTTTCTTTAAAAGCATTTCTACAGCAAAGTAAGTACCAAACTATTGGATGCTGATCCCTTTATATCATCCACTATGTATTTTTAATTAGCACCCAAGAATGTTATTAACCTACCTGTGCATGACTGATACTGATGATGGTAAAATATTTCAAGGTTTGATGAAAAGTTTATCAGAAGCTTTGACATCCTTTAGAGGTAATAAGAGGTGTTACTAAAGAAAATTACAGTTCAGAAGCCAGGTAACAAGTAAAATGGTCAGTTTATGAAGATTTGTTTAGTCTAAATGTAAATCTTACTAGTTTTGTGTCCTGACTCATGATGCTCAAACTCTGGTTGGTAATACTGAGACTGACAAAAAGAAATGCACTGCTTAGTAACTTTTAGTATCTTTTGATAAGTAATTCTTTGATAAATCCTTAGTGGTTTTAGCTTAAAAGAAAGAAAAACAAAAAACAAAACAAAACCAAACACCACCACAAAACACCCGAGGAAGCTGAAATTCTGTTAAAAGCAAAAAGAAAGATACTTTTAAATACGTATTTGTATGGAATATTTTCGAAAGTCAAACTAGCAGATGCTATATTAATTCTTTCTGGGAAATCTCCTATTAGTCAAGCAGAGCCTGTCAGTTTAAATTGGTTTCAGCGTAACTTTTTTGGATATTACTGGAAATCATGTCATTAAAGACAGCTTAATAACATAAATAAATCTTTAAATAGTTAACATGGATGTGACAACATGGCAAAAATTATGTTCTTTTGGAGAGAAGTTGTTTCACAAGTACTAAAGCATGTAATGTTGTTGAGGGAGGAAACGGCTTATAATGCTAAGCGGTGTTCATCCGTGAAAAAGGTGCCTGAGCCATGTGTTAATAAATACAACAAATAAAAGAGAATTAATCTGAGATTTTATAACTGAGAGTAAGAAATGCATGGCAGCAACATATAACTGGGGGAAAGAGCACATCCAACTTCTGTACTTCCTAATAGTATCTAAATGGTTGCTAGGCTTTCCATCTGTACTTACAACTTGTGACTTGGCTTGTCTTCCATGCAGAAATGGTACAAATGCAGAGTCTTCAGGAGTCAATTGAGATATTAAATAATTATGTTTAGACATCTAACCACTGTGCCTCTGCTTACTGTATTATAAGCCCTTTTCTGTCTTCAGAACCCCTTAGTTTTAGGCAGTCACTCAGGGCTTTGCGATTTTTGTACAGCATCTGGCAGCTGAAACTTTGTCTCCTGCAAGGTAAATTCCTGTCTATTAAACTAACAAAAACCCCAGTAAAACCCCTTACGCTTCACCTGTGTTTTCTGATCACTTGCATTTTGTCCTTGCACAGACTTGTGATGTTGTTATTGCTTGTAACATTATTGTATTTATGTGCAAATATTTATAGTATATTTTCCTCCCTAAAAAAAATACCTTATGTGTCATGAAATGAGAGCTAAAACTGGGGTTGAACGTAATGAATTCACATTCACCGGTTCAGCTTTTTCTCACAAGCAGCAGGGACATGATTTAAAATGTCTTTTCAAGTTGTTAATAGAAATAGGAAAGTCCTTGTCTTGGAGTGTGCAAGAATGTGGGAGGAAATCTGTAGGGAAATTTTTTGAGAACCTGAACAGCAAACTTTATGGAAGCAGCTGTAACATTTGCAAGATTTGAAGGATTTGCTCTAAAGGCTGAGTAAGAATTAAGACCATGTAAGTGTGAGCTGTGTAGGTTCCTGTTGGAAATAGGTGATGTATAAAATGTATACAGCGTAAAAGGAAACAAGCTTAACATTTCTAAATTTCATTCTACTTCAGAATAAATTTTACCTGCTGAAGCCCATTTCTTGAAGAGGTGGATGTCTAAAGCAGTTGACCTGGGAGCTTTCAGAAACAATGGCTACAGATTTATCCATTCCGCTGGAGTGTAGCGAGGAAAGATAGTCTAGGATTAAGAAATCTGTCTAGTCTGGTGTTGATTAAACTTGTAGTCATCCATAATCTTCTCCATCTCTCAGTTGAAGGATTTGCAATCCATACATAGCCATGTGGTTGAAACATAAGCTCCCTTTTCTAAATAAAGTTGTCATCTGTGTACCAGTGAAAGTAAAATCTATGCTCTTCAGAGACAAAGCAGAATATAACAGAACACCTACTTGGAAACACCTGTCTGGAGTAAAGATGATATTACTTTTTCCAAGTTACTGTGGTCCAGGCTGAGGCATGTAAAGAGTGACACAAAGATTTCTGATCTATATAGAGAAGTACACCAGGTGCTCAGAAGGGGTATGGAAAGGTCAGGTCTAGGTGGAAATCTGCTTTGTAGTTGTGTGTGGCTTTGATTTAGGGGATCTTTAACAGCTAAGGGCAGAAAGCCTATTCATCTGCTCAAAGCACATCCAGAACAGCTTGTGTGAGAAGGCCCTACTGAAGTACAATGTGGCTGTGTGCACACAGCAGTGGAGCAAGTGGGAGTTTTCATCAGGCAGCACTCGCTTCCCTCACAGAGATGGTTAAATCCTGTATCACAGCAGCCATAAAGCATAAAGAGATTCCAGATTTGCTCATGCCACAGCCTTAGCACCATTCTGATTATAAAATTGTTATATTTGTAGGGTGGTTTGTTTTTGTTTTTTTCACAGAAGTAAAGGTGAAAGTAGCAGCTTTAGAGCTCAGGGTGCCTTCTATTGTGAAGTTTCATAAGATGACAGGCTACTTTGCCAAGGATGTCAGTTTTATGGTGCATCTCCCCATAATGGCAGGGAATCGTATCTATTTTAAGCCTGCCCAACTTGTCTCTGTTTTCACTTTTTACCTCCTGTTCAGATTTCCAGGCAAGGCACAGAGCTGCTCTTTGAGCTCTAAGTGAAATTCCTTCTCTGTTTGACTGTTCTCTGCCAGACAGTGCTAACAAGCAGCCTTCCCAGCAAACTCTTAGATGGAATAAGCTCTGATAACCTGAAAGAGGACTTTTTGTTGCAACTCCTCTAAACCCCAGAGGTATGGGCTGTCTTTTCCTCAAAGCACCTACTCCTCTAAACCCCAAGATGTTGGATATTCTCTTCCTCAAAGAACATGGTCTCAAAGACCTTTTAAGAGAGAGATTCCTTTTTTTTTTATTAGTCCTTTGTGTGTCTGGGAAATGGAAGCAATGGAAACTAACATGCCAATCTCAAGTGCAGTCTGCGTGTGGATTCTTTCTCAAAAGAAAGGATGGAGTTAATGCATTAGCTTAACTTTTAGTGTAACCCAACCTCTGACAGCTCTGATACTGTCAGTTACCTACAGTTTTGTTCCTAATGTGGTAACACAGAGAGGTCTCATGCTCTTTTAAACAACCCAGGGGTGAAGGGCAGAGGGGAACCCTGCTGTTCATAGACCTGGTCTGCATACTTAACCCAGCACATCCAAATCCTAACCACAAAGAAGAGTTACTTGGTTCCTTTGCTATCAATGTAATTTAGAAGCAAGTTAGAAGTAGATAATATTGGGTGTTTTCCCTTTATGCAGATTCTTAAATACCTACTGGAGAGATGTCTGGCAGTATTGGCGATGGTAGCATGGCTTAAGGTTTCAATGTGCAGGCTTTTGCTTACCCTTGTTGTTTTGTGGTCATATTCTGTTTGCCTCAGAGAGCTAAGAAACTGAGGATAAAATGGAAAGCAATTCTTAGTCAAAATGCATTCAACTTGTTTAGAAATCAATAAATGATTCTAGAAAGTAGCTAGAATGAGACTTTAAAAGGCCGGTGTAAAAGTGGTAGTTTTGGTTTCTATTCAATATTGATTTAGATTGACTGAAACGAACAGTTTATCCCCCAAGTACATAAACAGTCACTCTGTGAGTGTGGTAATTTCTGCTTCCTGGAGCTTGCTGTAACTTTTAAGTGGTTTGATGGATTCAGGCTCTTGCTTGTCAGTGCTGCATGGTACATATCCTAGACCAGGAGCAATGGAGATCGATAACTGAAGGGGTTTTCCATTCAGAAGGGAACATCTTAGGCCAGTAGTGAAACGCAGCAGTAAGTCCTGTCAAACTTGCGTAGAGTGACTGGGATTCTAGACTGGATCTGCAAGGAGGAGGAATTAGAGGCAGGTCTTAAAAACAACAGAACCTGATAAACCCAAGGACATTCATGTATAGGTAAGGTAAGTAACACAGAACTGGTTATCTTTGCTTTCTAAGCGTCTAATATATGAGAATTGCCACTGGGAAATGACAGGAGAATGCATCAGCTGTGTTGGATCAAGTAAGGAATGTACTTGTCTATGAATCATGTTTGGAGAGGTGGTTTGACCTCTGCAGCGTCATGGGGAGGGCAGTTCCCAGCTTCAGCTTAGCTTTATTGCTTCTGTTCAGCTCCAAGTAGCACTACATGTCTGGCACAGCCACTCAGTTCCTGTGTTTGCTCAAGACAGGCTTTGCAGTGGGATAAGAGGTCAGATATTGTAAACCATGAATTGAACTTACTGTATGGAATGTTCCTGGTTGAGGTAGGTGGCAAAGTGCACCTCCAAGGAGCATATCAAAGTGGCTAGAAATAGCTAGGCACACACAGGCTGGGCTATGCAGCCGTTTGGTAAATGTCATCTTGGAGTGGTGGAGAGGTAGCTGTGTACCAGTGTGAAAACTGCCTTGAGATGAAAACTCAGTTGTGTAACATCTTTCAAATCATCGCAGGAAGCAAGACCTAGTCATTAGCTTGCAGGTGTTGTACTTGCCAGACAATTTATTGTTAAATGCTTGTCTGTAAAGAAAAATCTGCTTTTCCTGGGAGCTGTCGATAGTGCTGACATTTACTCAGAGTAAATCTAACATGGATTGGCTCAGAACAGTACAGCTTGACAGACATGACATTTACTGCTGCCATACTTTAACCAATATTGTGATGATAAGGTCTTGGATATCCAATGGAATTGATGAAATACAATTTTAAACCTAATGGATAGTCTATTTACCTTTACACTAAGCTGTAAGAAGAAATAAATTAAGGATCTTTCCATGCTGCTTGGTATATACTGAAAAAAACCCTCATGAATTAAAATTTACCCTTCTTTCCATTGTCTCCAGACATTAAAAGTATAAGTTAGTTTTTTCTGTCCTTTTTTGGAGTTTGTTAGTCTGTTTCTCACAGCCTTGCTAAACTGCAGATTATACATAATCTTTAAATACTATATGATTCTATGCTAAGGCATATGGAAACTAAGGAGGTGATTGGTGACAGCCAACATGGCTTCACTAAGGGCACATTGCATCTGGCAAATTAGTGGCTTTCTACAACAGAGTTGGTGCATAAGGGAAGAGTGACCGGCATCATCTACTTGAGCAAAGCATTTGGCTCTGTCCCTCATGACATCCTTGTCTCTAAACTGGAGAGAGATGGACTTGATGGTTGGACCACAGGGTGGGTAAGGAATTGGCTGTTGGGAGTAAGTGCAGAGGATCTGTTGGAGTGAGTCCAGAGGAGGCCATGAAGATGCTCAAGGGCTGGAGCAGGTCTGCTCTGGAGACAGGTTGAGAGACGTGGGCTTGTTTAGCCTGGAGAAGAGAAGGCTCCTTAAGGGAAGACCTTAGAGCAGGTGTTTTCGTTTGTAAGAATTACTGTCCAAGAATTACAACCTGTGTCTCTTCTGGGGAATGAAAAGGAATATCTGGTATGTTTCCTTTTCATCTTGGGGATGTTTTGAGGCACTTGTCCTGTGGGCAAACAGGAAAACAAAAAAATGAATTTGAAGTGGAGAAGACAGAGAGATTCATGCTTATGCACCTAAATCAAGTGTTCAATGCTACTTTTTTTTCCCCTTTTACTCTTTAGCTCTTTGCTGTATTCTTCTTAGCAATATTTGAGCTCCTCTTGAAGGTGTATGCACATCACAGTTTTTTGTTGTTGAGGTTAATTTCTAGCCAGCTCTTGCTTAGTACTTAGTTTTTAGTGTCAGTGTTTTATAGTATAGAGTGTACATATTAAAGCTTTAAGATGTGTAGTATAGCACAAGTAGACTTTTTTTTCCATAAAATCAGAAAAACTGTATCTAACTAAAAGGTATTTTCTGCATAATGAACATTTTAAAAGCAAAGCCAAAAGCTGTATCACCATGTGACTAATGAGCACAGAAGCTACAAGATCTTATCCAGCTTCTGAATTTGAGATATGTTCCAAGTTTTGAAGTTTTGCACTTCAGCTGGCTCACAGTGGGTTTGTCATGAGTTGCTAACAGGTAGTTAGCGAAAGCAATGCCTCGTATATGTACCTCATGGGTTAGCATTTATTGTTATATTCATTGTTGTTCTATTCATGAAAACATTGCTAGATTCATGAAGCCGCATATTATTCATAGACCCAGTTTTGATGCAATATTTGAGAAGCTTCAGTGAATTCCAGAAATTAATTACTGCACAAGATCAGTCTATTTTTAGTTGTAATTCTCACTGTAAGCATGGTACAGTGCTTCTGTTTTTTAGCATGACTGCATATTGAGACTAAGTATTTTGGTGTGGTAGGAGATGGAAACATGAACTAAAGACGGTGTTCAGAAGCTTCGTTAGTTAAACCCTTTTCCTTCCTGCAGACAGATGAATAATTTCTAAGCTAAATGAAACTGTGGTTGTAAGGATTATTGTGGTGCTGCCTGCAAAACAGTTCTTGCCAGGCTAGTAGCTAAGGTTTGACTCATGAACGCCATCAGTTCTGATCTGTTTGCCCTCACACAAAGTTGATCCTGAAGATGAGCCATGGCAGCCCCGCTGAGAGCAACCTCAAGTCCTTCCTCTCACTCATACCCACCCAAGTCCCTCAGCCTGGAGCAAGTCATAGAATTCTCTTACAGTAATTAATAAATCGGGAACAAAAGATCTTGGTGAAAGAGAGGAGGAAAAATATCAAGTTGGAAATGCTGCTGTAAAAAGAGTGTGCTGGAGAGATGTCATAAACATTGCTAGTATTCAGCATCAGTGGGGAATATCTTACAGGAAATGAAATAATGTATTATTAAAAATATGGAATAGTTTTATTTCCACAAGGAAATGAAAGAATTGATGAGGGCATCTTCTGTAGCTTTTTTCATAAATCATTTGCATAATCTCTTTCTTCGTATTAATCGCAAGTTCAATTATCAGTGGTGTCATGTGTCAGGAATTAGTTATGTCTTGAGATCTAATTATTCAGGAGTTTATTTTGCAGACCTCTTTAAAGTGTGTTGAAGTAAAGGTTGCCGTCCTTCATGGTTAGCGATAATCAATTTACACACACAGGGTTGTGTTGGGGGGGAAGCAATTACCAGTCATGCACATACAATTAAAATAAGTTTTGGAGCCTTCAGAGGGTTTTAACCTTTTGTTACCATTCTGAAGTAAGAATTGTCATAAGAGTTTATAAAGCTGTAATGAAGTCAGAATCTATTCTTTTTAATGCAGATTGCTTATACGTTTGTTCCCTTTGAATGAATAGTACATCTTTGGTGAACAGCATAGTAGTTCTGTTAATGATTCCGCATTATCAAGTTAGACCTAGGAAGAATTAAGAAAAAAAACTTTATTTTTTCCAGGGTGTTGTACATCTGAATTACTTCAAAGTAATAAAAAGCACGATCCTCATGCTTTTCTGATTCTGGTAGATAGCTCTTGCTTAAGTAGAGAGGGTGGCCAATAATACTGCATGAAACTTTAACACTGTAGAACACTGTATTAAATTGTTCTAAATTTAAGGGCCCTTTGAGGGTTGAGCTGTTTGAGTGTTAATGGTTGCTTAACAGTTTTGAAGGAACAGTAACATTATACCCCCAAATATACTGAATCACCGTCCTCATGTGGCAGAATAGTGATTAGTATTAGAAATGACAAATGGCTTAATTAAAGAAACTAAAATGCTACAAGAAATATCAGCTAACAAAGGGAACAGGGCTCTTGTTTGGCATCTTAAGATTAAGTCCAGGTTCTGGGACAAGGGCAAAATCTGCTTGCTTTGTAAGGTGCTTGCTATGTGTAGTGTTAAGGAAGAGAATGCTAGGGAGTGTTATTTACCATAAAATATTGACATATTTTATATCTTTAAAACATATGCCCAAAAAGGAAATATAATGGTGTTTATGTCATGATGATGGCCATATAGCAGAGCAACAGAATGTTTCTTAATACACTCTGGAAATAGAAAAGACTAGTACAAGTCAATTAGCTCAAAAGCAGCTATTTAGGAGTTCTTTTTCAGCCTTTCATAGTTCAGTGCCATCAAGTCTGATTAGTCAGAACATATGCAAGAGAACTAGATCAGTGACCCATTTTACAAAACGAGGACCTTTCTGTTCAGCTTGGATTTTGTCTGAGCTCAACGTGCACAAAGAATTCCTTACTACAATGAATGTAGAGCTTGGAAAAAGTATTTTAACTCACTTTCATGTTAGTCCTGCTGTCGCCTGCTGAACAGATAGGAAAGCATGTGTGAGCAGTCTACTAGCTTCAGCAGGTGCTGGCTACAAGCTTCAGCAGGTGCTGGCTACAACTGATGACTTTCCTGTTTAAGTACTTGATCACGTGAGTAAAATTAGAGTTTTCACTTTTACTCTAATACCCTGCAGTATTGTGTACATGAAAAAATAAATCCTCTGGTACTAGAACAGGTGAGAACAGAAGCCATGTTCCATGGGTATTGAAAATGGCAGAAGTTATAAATCGCTATTGCAGTGGTTGAAAAGGCACAGTTTGTCCCCCTCTGCCCCCAGGAATTGCAAGCTGTTAGGCTATGGACAGTCTCACAAGGTGTTGCTCTTATAAGCAGTTAACCCTGGATTTTTAATTTGTCAGATTAACTGTTATGAATCAATTCAACTCAGAGCTTATAAAAAAACAGTTGAACTTCTGTAAAGATTACAGCAAAATATATGCGTTACATGCCTAAATCTGTGCACTTCAATCCAGATTTGAAGTGAAGGTGTTATTAATCAGCCTGCAGATAAATTTAAAGCTGTAAGTTTAAAAACTGTGGACTTCTGTGTGCTTAGGAAATGATAGTTTATCAAAGTAAACTATTAATAAATCTCATAATTAAGAAATAAATCTCTGAGGTTGGGGTTCAGGGAGGGCTTGGATTTCGCTGTTTGAGATTTTCTCAAGCTTGTTTTATTGTCATGTCAATAACAAACTGAGGACTTGATGATTTGTATGAACTTTAGAAGACCTGTAGGTACTTATTCCTCATGGAAATCGTATCACCGGTCCGCAGTCAAAGAAGAATATCTGCAATCTGAATTTCCATGAAAAATGTAACAATCAGTAATTTGGTCTGTGACTGATTGCCTCATGAGATTTTTGTTGTATAGAAAGGAGAATGCAGGCCCTTTTTCAGCTCCAGAAAGGATTTGAGATAAGTTGCGCCTTGTTTGTGGGCAGCTTCTTGTATAAGCTAAGTTACAAATAAAAGGTGCTTAATTTTGTCACTTTCAGTGGGGCTTGCACAGCATAGGAAGAAAACAAACTAAGCTGAATGAACCTCTTGCTTGCTTACTTAGACCATTATGGCAACAGCAAGACTACCCAAATCAAACTGGCTTTTGGAGGGAGGAATTCCTTGTTTAGTTTACGCATATTTTCCTGGTAAGTGGATAGACTGTAAAACACCATGTATGTGCTGCTTCAAAGGTGTAAGCAAGGATTTCAATTCACAGTGGATAATATCCTATTAAGATTTAATGATTCTTTCAAACTTCAGCTACTTTTGCCCACCTCTCCCACCACCCCTTGCTAGCCTTTAGCAATTTGGGGGTTGTATTATAACACTGGTCTTTGCAACTTGGAGGATTGATTTCTCCCTTTCCTCCCTCCAAATGTGGCTAATGTCATTCAAGTAAGTTTTTGGTATCATTATATCAAGTGATCCTTCCCCTACAACAACAAGGTGTTACGTGCAGGAAAACTCATCTGTGGTGTTTCAAATTAACATTAGCACATTAGTGTGGATTATGACATGGAGAGTGTGCCAACTTTTCTGAACATCAATGGAAAAGTATGATGGTTAGCTTATAGTGTACTCTTCTTTGGGAGCTCTGCTTTTTGCAAAATGATATCTTTGAAATACTTGAGAATTGGAAAATGGAGATAACAGGAACTGTCTTCATTTCCCTTCAGTTTTAAACCTGGTTGTGCAAGTCTTTCTGGGAAAACCTTTAATCAGGGGGTGGAGAATGTTCTGCTGAATTTTTAGGTTTGAAATAGCTTTTTTGTATGTAAATATTGCAGACAAAACATCTGAATGTTGAAATAAATGAATTTCCATCATTGTATATATTAAGGCATGCACATGAAAGTATTCGGGCTGTATGTGACTGATAAGTAGAAGCTACTAGATTAAAGTTAGAAACACAGAATCTAATAGCTAACAGTGGAGAATACAAACTTTCTTAAACTGTATACTGACAGATACTGATGTAACAAAGCTGTAAGTAATGGCGACTGGTGACATCCCAGTGGGAAGGTTCTGGCGTTTAAGGGTATGTGCCCAGTCATTTTAAATCCGCAGTAGATCAAAACAAGGCAGGTAGAAAATGTCATTGCAATACTGCAAAGCTGGAAGCAGCTGATATTCTTGACAACAGCTGCCACTGCTATATGAGTGTTGCTTCTGAATGTCAGCCATTCTTCATTTGAAGAGTGAATAACCTACTCGGAAAATCTAAGTAACCTGCTCTTGTCCTTTGGGAAGTAATACCACAGTAGAGAGTGTATGAAACTACCACACACAGAATGTGCCCTGGGCTGCAGGACAGGAGGAAAATTCAGAAGATAACTCTGTGCTTAATGGTACCGTGGCACATCAAACCATTTCTTTAGGGTTCAGAGCATGGTGTTCCATTTAGATATGATCAGCTTGTGACGAGCTAACTAAAGAGAGAAACTGTGCCTTTCAAGAGAAAAAAAATAGAATTGCATTCTGTATGATCAAGAATGTTAATGGTGAAAAGGTAAGGAGCAGGAAGGCTGTAACCTAATGTTCTTAGTGAAGAATATTCCCCTGGATGACAGTGTCCTCTTTTAAGAAGAATCTTCTAACAAACGTAGCCAAGTGTCAGGCTCTGCATGAGCCAGGCTTTCAACTGCTGGCAGAGCTCATGTGATTAAGTGAGAGCAGAGATTTGGTTGATTGTTTTATTGTGTTCCAAAGGGAACTTGATCCTGAGCTCTGGGAGCCACAGGGAACACCAGCAGCCAGCTGAAGAAGAGAAAACCTGGAAATAAATGCTCTGAAAGAAACAAAGATCAATGCAAACTCCGTAATTACTAATGTCTATTTTGTGTTTTGAGTCCAAAATTGCAATGTCTCTAAGGAAGGGGTGGATGTGGGATCCTCTGTACTTTATGCAAAATAACTTAGTGTTGTTAGGTCTGTTTTATTGCTCTTTACTAATACTAGGAGTGCAACAGAATATTTTTTTCTCTTTATTTTTTTCAGCATTGGTTTTCCAGTTTTAATCTTAAAATTGAAACAAAAGCTGTGTAGCTACCACAATTAGATGTGGTAAGAATGAGGAAAGATATGAGAGGGTAAATAGAACTAGAATCTGTGTTTATTCCCACAGCCATGCATTTTGTCCAGAAGAAGGCTTACTTCACCTTTGCTCATATTGTCAGAAGCTTGTTTGCTGCCATTTAAAAATCAGGAGGAAGATTATAAGCTTGATTGAGTTGTCTGGATCCTTTGTGGGATTATTATGGATTTTGCACCTCCATAGACAATAAGATTTGTCAGAGTTTCATGGCATTAGGAACAAGGGAGATTCATGTTGACATTTGTGGTCCTTTTTCTGTATCATTGCGGGCTCTGGCTGTTGAACTTTGATTATTAAGGCAACAGTGTGGCATTTCTCCATAACCCTTTTGTTGTTAATGATCTCTGATGGTAAATGGGGATGATGCCAGACAATCAAACCCAGCTTTAACGCATGGAGAGTGGAATGACAGAAATAAGTGGTGGTTAAATAGAAGGTCTTTGGAATTCTCTTTTTCAGTGTGCAGGAAAAAAAAAACAACAGCGTTTGTACTTAATTTTACTGCCCACCGCTGAGAACTGAGTGCCTTCTCACCCTGTAGTGTCCACAGAGAAATTAGAGAAATCAGGGCAACAGCAAAAGAGGAGACAATATCAAATAACAGAAAATAGTTGTTTAATCCAGTGTCAAGCTCTCTAAGTATCTGACTAGAAACCCCGATTTCCAGAGGTTTATTATCCTCTTCAGGTTACTAAGAGTGGTTCTCAGAGGTAATGATGAAGAAGAAGAATGTCATCAATCATCCCACATTGTCTGTGTTAAACCCTCTGGGTGCTGTAAGAAGAATATTGAGCTCCTTTAGGTTTTGACTGTGAGATTCAATTCTAGCACACTTGAAATTTTAAGTAGACAATGAGTAGAGACGAGAGCTGTCCACAAATCAAATTCTTTCTAGTTTATATGCTATTTATTCCAAACAAAATACCTGAAAAACAGCCAAAGTTTTGAAAGTGTCTGCAAGAAGGAGGTAACAATGTTTGTTGGGGTTTTTTTTCTTCAAATACTGAAAGATTTCCAGTAGGCAATAGGAGAGTCATCTATTATAGTACTTTATGGAATTCCTAGTGTTAATATTCCTCAGAAAAAATGAGGAAGAGGCAGTGTCCTGTGATGGAATGGATTTTGGAAGTTTACACTTTGACATGAGTCCCCATTTCCCAGTTCTGTGCAGACTGCAACCCCTTTTACCGTTGCAGTGTACCAACATGTCAGTGGCTGGGCAATGAAACTGGAGGGAGGTTCCCCTGAACCCATGGTACAAGCTTCTAGGCAAGCCTTTGTAGTCTGAAAACAAGCTTAAGCAAATGCTTTGCTTTCACAGATCCCTTTTTCTCACTAGCTGAAGTGGGGGGACAGAGAAAATATTCTGTAGTTCAAGTGAAAGAAGTTCCCCTTTTTAAACCAAAATCTAAAGCCCCTTTTTAAACCAAAATTTCTAGTGGCTTTAAATGTTATCCATCACATTTAATGCTCTTAGTGTGACTTTAAAAGAAATCTTAACAATTGTCAAACTCTGTAACGAAACCCAGAATGTATGTATGGAGGACTGTGGATTTGTTTTAGCTAAACGTAGTTGTAATAGTTAATGATGTAAGGTTTATATAGAACAGCCAGCATTGTAGGTATTTTATTTTCCAGGATATTTTTTTTTTAATCATGGGCTTTTGAACATCAGAGTAGTCAAAAGGCTAAAGAATATATTCACTAATTACCATGCTGTTACATTAGTAGGTACATGAAAGCATTATCTAGAATTTGCCCTTTTACAGTAAAGTGGTTGTCACTAAAGGTGTTGTGATGAATGATTTCCATTTTGATAACCAAACTCTGATGAAATTGTGATTTGATCAAACCAGCATAATGAAGCGTTATTACTTATTTTATGATTCATTTATTAAAAAGGATGAAGTGTGTATTTTCTTTCAAGAAAGGTGTTGCCTTTCATAAAATTCAAAGTGCAGGTAGAGCACAAGACTTCAATGCTGTATATCCTCCAAATTTCTTTATCAAGTAGCTTTGCATGTGGTGATGATGATTCTGTGCATTTACCGCAGTGATTGTCTTGAAATAACATAGAAAGATTTTCTATTGCTTAGACTACAGAGGTTTAGTTTGTATTGCCAAATCAAAATGAAAAACAGTTGTTAAGTGGTAAGCAGCATTTAAAAATTGCTGGCCTTTTGTACCCATGCTTATATTGAAAGCTCAGTCTGAATTTCCTGATGCATTATGGTAATAAAAAGTGCACTGCATTTCCTCTAATAGCAGTAGCCTTTGACCCTCTTGGCATTAAGAGATAATAACAAGCAAAGTAGGTAAACAACATATGCTTGCTGCGTTGTTGGGCTTGAAATTGGCATCTGGTGGTGATGGGAAAAGTATTCCAAAGCGGGATTTAAGATTTTAGCTTTCTGCTTTAAGTTTTTATGTTACTCAGTGACTTGCAGGAGCTGAATACCCCAGTTGGTGTAGCTTGAAAAAGGTTACTCTTTGTTCTTCCTCTTACAGGAGGACAAAGGCAGCCAGGGAATCCTTGTGTTGAAATCATACCATCAGCAAGCTTGAAATACAAATGGGAAAGTAATGGCTTCACAGTATGATCTATGGTGTGGAGATGGCTGAGGCAAGGCTGTAATCAGAAGGAGTATGTGTTTACTGCTGCATTTCAGAGGTAATTAAATGGGATTTAGTGTCTTTTTGCCCATGGTAGTATTGCTAGATGAGTATCGTGTTATTTAGTGTAACTCTCTCACTCCCTAGTTGAGGCCTGTATACTGCACTGCATCCCCAAAACCTTGCCTTTCATGCCGGTGTTGACATCCAGACAAAACTCATAGCTCATTTTAAGAAACTGACTTTCAGAATAATCATTATCATGTTGTACTTATGTCATATAATGTGAGTGACTGGTAGAGGCAGGGGCCAGTCCTAGGCTCTCCTAATGAGTATGATCTTCACAGGTGCTTGTCACCTGTAGCTGAAATTTCCTGTCTTCTCTATAATACCATTTCATGTTCACACAAGGGAGCAAGCCTTCCAGTCTCATGAGCTGTCAGAAAATCCACCTATATGTAGAAACAATTCTGAACCAAGCATTTACAGAGAGAGAGGACTCGAGTAGAATTTATATATAGATGATGAGGATGGAAGAGTGAAAGGCTTCCTTTGGAGGACTTGAAGGTGAGTGAGTACTTGAACCTTAAACCATTAATGCATTGAAGTGGTCAGAATGAGTTTGCTTGCATAGGATGATAAACACTTTATATTTATAGATTTCTTTCCACCAACTACTTTTTTCCCCTCCTACACTCTTTAAATAGATCACTTTATTTCCTAAGGAAAAGTGTAGTTTTTACCATTTCTAAGTGAATACTGCAGCTGGAGTTTACAGAATAATTAACATATTTATTATAATATGTAATTAGAAAATAAAAACTCCAAGTGGCTTTTTTTTGGAGGGGGGTGAAATATGTTAACATGGTGTTAGCAGATTATCTGATGATCATTATTATTCTTCAAAATATGTAACATTGAAAGCTGTGTATCTTCCTTCTCATTTGGTATATGAAAAGAGAGGTGAAAGCAAATTTTCCAGCTCAGTCTTGAATGTTGAAGAGCACAAATGCAAGGCATCAGATTGTCAGTGATAAGGATTTGGGGTTCACAAAGAGATTTCAGTTTTGTCACAGTAAGTTGTAACATTAACTCCTGGTATGTTGTGATGGTCAAGAGACCGTTTCTGTGCATGTCTGGGCAACTCAGCAGATGGAAGGACCTGATGGTGGTTGAGCGCCTCTTCTGATGCGCAGGGTGCTGTTGCTCGGGTGAAGGCTGTGGGGCAGAGCAGGGGTTGTGCTGCATGATGGTGGATGATTTTTTCCTGTGCTGTCTGCCCTGAGGCTGGAGATCTGCCTGGCGAGGCCCTGCCCTGGGCCTTGGAGGGGTCAGTGAGTGACAGGAATAAAAGGGGTGTAACTAAAAGGTCTACAGTTTAAAGGACTACACCTTGCTGACCAAGATGACATCTCTGGAACCACAGGGGAGTGATCCTATTTCTTCATTTTCTCTCTGTCCTTCTTTCATTTCTGTCTCCTCTCCCTCTAATTCAGTTATTGAATAAGAACTTGCCAAGACCCGAGTTCCTCCTGACAGTTTTAGGGAAGTTTACAATAAAATGAATTGTTTCAACCTCCTGAGGGCCTGTGGGCTATTGTAAAAGATCACCTCTTCCCACACCCACTGGGCACGATGGGGCATCTGTAAAAGGTCAAAACCACCTGCAGGAGAGCTGCTGTCTAAGACATAAGACAACTTTTTCAAGTACAGGTATATGTTAATTTGGGACTATGGAAATTATGGAGTTGCTTGAGGCTTAGCCCTCAAATTAAGATATTCTGCTAACATTTCTGACAAAAAAAAAACCACCCAAACATCCCAATTCAGTAATGAAGAAATACTTTAAAAGAAATGAGAAGAACTTCATGGTTCAAGTACCATCCTTACAGTGCTCCACATATAGAATCACCAAATCTCTTTCAAAACTGTGAAGTTTTAGTTGGTGGATCTGGGGGTAGATTTCTTCCAAACTGGAATCAATACAGGAAGCTTATTCAGCCGCCTTTGTCACCAGCTCTCTGCTGGGTGGTTCTCTTAATCTCTGAAGCTTTCAAGCTGTTCCTTGTCTGACACCATGTATGCTATGCTGGTAGCATGTCGACAAGCTCATTCTCTCAACTGTGCAGGAATGGAAAAATTATATGAAAGAAGCTGTTATGAGCACCTGACCTACATTTGAATCCTTTTTTAAAGTAGACTGGTTCAGAATAACTTTGAATGTGTCCTGCATTTTCTGGGCTTTCTAAATCTGCTGTGGAATCACTTCTGGGTGGACGTCTAGGTCAGTGTATTAACTTGATTCCTTGTAATCTCTATTAGCTTGAAGTAAAGCTAAAAGAACCCCTAATGGTGCCATTTAATACTCCTTTTCTCTCTTTGTTCTGCTTGTTTTCAGACTGTGCCACTCTGAAACATTGCAGCAAATGTTGATTAGTATTAGTGCATTTCTTAAATGGTATGGTCACACCTTGGTGATTAGTTTCATGTCTGAGTGCAGTGGAGTTGAGATAAGGTGAAAGAGGCAAATTTCTGGGGCATCAGTGACCAGAGCTTGTGCCTGTGAAGGTACAGTAGGTACGAAGACAGAATAGCAAATGGGAGTTTTGGCTGTTCTGGAATAGCTTCTCATGAAGATGTGTTACAGCTGCACACATCTGGACTTCTGTGTATGGATCCCTCTGTGGGTTTTGTTTTTTGGGCTTTTGGGGGGTTCTTCAGTAATAGGACTGTTCAAAAATCTGCATTTTTCTGGCTTGCCTCCGAGAAGTGTAGGAACAGAGAAGATTGCCTCTTGTTCTATGGGGTTTTTTTTGCATGTTTCATAGGTGTTGAACAAAATCCTATTTTTGTATCTCCATATACCCACAGGAAATCGATTTGTGTTTTAGTCACAATATGTGCATTACATATGAAGTTAATGTGGTTTTAGTAGTCTGCCTTTTCTTTAAAAGGGTCATGTCTTATACCAGTCTCTACTCGGAAGAAAAACTCACGTGCCAGAAACTGAGTTACACCTATATTAGGGTTATTTTGGTTTGCTTGCTGTGTATTTTGTTGTTTCATTTTTTCCTTCTCAATGTTTTGCTATGCCTGTCCTGTTTTGAGACTGTGGTGAAAGGGTTAAGACAGTGTATGTACAAGGTGTTTAATGAAAGCTTTTGGTGGTAATGTTCAAGAAACCCAAACAACCCCAAAACCCAGGTGCCTCAGGGGCAGAATTCTTGTACCTATTTAATACATACTGCACCTTTATGTTGCAAAAATTTGATAGATGTCTTTTCTTAGAGGAATTCACAGTGCAACCAGATGAGAGTAACAAATACTGTTCCAGTTGCTGCTTTTGTGCCTAGCATGTGATTACTTGGAGAGACTAGATGTCAAGACTGAAATGCAAAGAAATACTGCATTTAAAATTCCAGAAGGCACCTTATTCCTTGTGGTAATGCGACGCTTACAAGAATTCTGGTAGCTTGTACTTCTGCACTCAGCTTTTCCATTTAGATGCTTTGTTAGACGGTTTCAGTGCTTGGTTTTCTTCTACAGTAATCATTCTGTGGTATTCACAGGTGATGAAAGTAAGTTACTTGTGTAAACTGGAAAATAACTGTGATGTTATGAAGTCTGTTTTGTTTGGATTATGCTTTCTCAAAAGTGTTTTAAGGTACTGGAGTTCAGATTGCTTGCTCTGTCAACCAAAGCTCGCATTGAAAAGGGAGCTTCAGAAATGTGGGTTTGGAAATTATGTAGTAAATAAAGGCTGGAACTGAATATTGAATAAAAAGTTGACAATTCATGGAAAGAAAATCCATCAGTGATTTCTAAGAGAGCAGTCCCTCTGGCCCATAAAGCTTTTGAGATCTCATGGATCACTGAATTCTGGCAATATGCCCTTACCCTTTTATGGTCAACTACTCTTAGTCTCTTTCCAGGTACTGGGTTACAACTGCTTTTACTAGATAAAGTCTCTTTCCAGGTACTGGGTTACAACTGCTTTTACTTGCACCTTACATGCTTGGAAAAAAGAGAGGCTAGATCTGGAGGGAAAATTGTAGTGTATCATAATCTGCAGAAGTGCAGGTATGTACATGGCCAATGTACTCCACTTAATGACCCACACAGCAGCATTCTTTTGCAGCCGCCAAGGAGGAACTTAGTAATGACATAAAGTGAATGGCCAGTGTTTCAGCTGTTATATTTCTGCTCTTCCCAGAAGAATAGAGTCAGTATTTCTCTCCTGTTTAGACTGCAATAATTATTTTTATGCATTCTTCTCTGGTTTAATGGCCCACATTTTCTCTTATCCACCAAGTTCAGAGGCTCTGGTCTAGCAAATCTTCCAGGACCTTTAAAAGAGTTGCCAAATCTGGAAACTACTCACAGCTCTAGGAGATGCTGTCTGTGTATTTATAATCCCCAAACTACAGGGAATTTGTCGTCCTTCAGCAAGCTTTTCAGTAAGCCTCCTATGTAAACTTGGAATATAATACTGGTTTACTTAGGGAATCTTCTATTTGGCAGGAGCATTGCAGCTTGTGCTTTGAACTCCTAGGGAAGCTCATGTCAGGGATTTATATAGGCCAAAGAAAAGATTGTCATGATCCTTTCCAAGCAGTAAGCACCTGCATGTGTGTTTGTGGTTGTGTGCTTGTGGTTGCGCGTTTGCTGTTTTCTTTGCATGTTTGTTTTTACCGAAGTCCCTTGCCAAACTGTAGAAGCTTTCAGATTTCTTCCTGCTAAGGAAAATGTCAGTGATGGAGGTCCCCTCCATGTGGTTCTATTTGTTTAAATTCATTATATGTTCTTTACTGCTTTGCTCCTGGAAGCAGTACATCTCTGGCTGCACACATGGCTTTGCCTTCCTTCCCTCGCTGCCTTTTCTCCTTTGTGTCTTACTTCCACTCTGTACAGGTTGAAGCTTCAGCTGATCTGCTTGATCCTGCAAACTTATTTGTACAGTTAACTGGAATGAATACCTTGAAATAAATTTTTGGCGCTATATACCAGTTTTGAGTACACTTCTCTACTGTATCTTGATTTTTAAGGGATGAGGAAAAGCATTCAGTTCACTTGGAGGTGCTGCTGAATGAATATTTATGAAGTACCAACACATTTTTAGGGCAGAAGCATTTGCTTTTAAAATATAAAAGTAGCCAAAATTGTTTCCAAACTGCACAGCTTCTATCATCTGACTATTTCTGCTCAACTGATTATTTAATTGCGTTGAATACTATTTGTATGAAATAGCTTGAGAAATTATAACATTTAGCAATAATACTTTAATTAGTAAAATCTATGTTCTTGAGAATAATTATTAAACAACATTTTGAGTTTAATTAACAGTTATATTCTGCCTTTTATGCTGCAATAATTAATACATTACTAATTCTGTTGGCACAGATAGAAGAAACTAATTGCATTTTCGTGCCTATAAAAAGATGAAATTCATTAGAATAATTTTTACAGGATTTTGGGCAGCTAATATTCTGGTTTATTTACCTTGTTGGAGAAAACTCTAGAAGGATAATCAATTTCTAAGTCTTTGGCCATAGAAAAATCACATAACTTAATGCAGATATGTTAGAAATGAACATCCCATTTTTAGTTTTATTCCAAAATCTTACATTTTGCAGTTTTCAACATGCGATGTTTGGCCAGTCTCGCCTTTACTGTCATTTGTAAGCAGGACTGCTCCCTGTTACAATTATTATCAGATATATTCAGCATGGTGAATTATGCACCTGTAGATAAAAGGGCATAACAATTTCAGAAATGGAGTGGTTTATCTGTTAATTCTTTATATAATTTAGCTGTTTTTTTGTTTGATTAGTTTGTATTACTAATGTGTGCATAGGTGCAGAGTACTTTTTGGCAGTAACTTAGTTAGATAATGTACTACTCACCCGTGAATCATTGTGCCAATGTAGTGCAGGCGTGAGAGTAAAATCCTAAGAGATTTTTATATAAACTTGCACTAACGTGTGATCCGAGATATCCCTGCCTTGGGATGTCTGACTTTCTGAGCGCAGAATAAGTCAGGATACTTAACTGTGCCTGGAGTGATAGAAGAGGCTGTGTGGGGAATTTCGTGGGCCTGAAGTTCAGGAGCTCCGTTTTAATGATACTGAGCTTGACTGGATGTTGAGAGTGTGATGAAAGACCTCAGTGAGGGAAAGGCGCTCTGAGGAATTTATTCTCCAGGACTTCTGCAGCACATCCTGTTGAGTAGCTGGAAGGTTCCACATGATGGAAACAGTATAAGATTTGTTAGGCACATAAGGTAATATGCTACTAAAATTCAGGATCTACTTGTTGTAAACTAGCAGATGAGAAGAATGCTCAGTGCATCTGTTTGTACAGATGCTAGGCACAAAATCCTACCAGAAATGCATGCAAATGTCACACAGTTCTCATTCTTTTTCTCTCCTTTAATATTTCTGACCTCAAAAGAAACACTGAAAATAAGTTTTACCTTGAACTTAATGATATGGCGATGTAAGAGAATAAGGTTCAAAGAATCACAGAGTACATGATGTAGGAAGGGACTTAACCAGGATGGTCACCCAGTGCCCACTCATTTAATGTAATGAGCACTTTTATGATCTGTAGGCTGTTGGTTTTTTTTTTTTTTTCAGATTCACTCCATTAAGTGGAGAAATACAGGCAAGGGGATGCAGCTCTATCTCCACATAATACCGACATTTTAATTATCCTGGAGGAGAAGGGGTCAGTGGAGTCTCACTAGGACTGTTAAACACTCTGTAACACTGAGGCAGTCAGACCGTAAGGTTTGCTATTTTTAACATTCAAATGGGCAGCTGCAGGTGAAATTTAGCCATTTCTTTCTCACTTTTAAATCCTAAGTTTATCAGGCAGCATGCATTTCAACTGATGTGGAGCTTCAGTACGAATGTAGTTGTTTTAATGCGTTAAACTCTTTCTCGTAAACATGGGTGCATGTTCCTTTTCTCAGGTAATAGCAATTTGTTGCTCCTCATCCTTTGTTCATAAAGGGTTTTTTTTGTGTGTATTCACACACACACTTGCCTAAATGAAAAATAAATGCCTCTGCAGTTTTCAGCCCAGTTTACATGATTAGATCCTCTATAAAGTTTAGAGCTTTGAAAAGGCAAGGAAGTGCAGATTAAGACCAAGGTAGATTAACATGGCTGTATGTGATCCATTCCTATCTTACTTACCTCTAGATGTTTTGCACTTAATTTCAGGCTTTGCGGGGTCCTACTCTCTCATTTTTGCCTTATAATTATCCATTCTTTGGATAGCTTGTTTGCAAAAGTTACTCTTCATCTCTATTTCAAATCAAGTAAGAAGAAAGACACAGTGGAGATTGTGGTAACTTATCTACTGCTCCCACTATGTGTGAAACTCTAGAGGAAAAGTTCTGGTAGCACAGATCTTTCTAGTATGCTGGGTTTCATGTCTTCAAGCAAAACTTTGAGATACCAATTGAAGAAAGTTCAGGAAGTTATCAGACTACTCCAGGTATTAAAGCAGTTTTAAGTGCTTAAATACTTCAAATCGTGGTATGGAGATAAGGTAGATGAGAGTTCTTTCTCTTAGACACCCCAAAGCCAGCTGCTCTTTCACTTGCTACTTTTTATCACAGGGATGCTGGAATATATACTTGAGGAGATTCCTGCTTTTGGTATGTATGACAGTCTTGAGGTGCCATAGGCTGGCTGGACGTGCTCAGTGTTAGAAGCCCTCAGTGTAACACATTACTGGTGTTTATTTCAACACTTAAAAAGGGTTTTCTTTGAGTGCCACTGAATTCTCATCCAGAACTGCAATGTTATCACAATTTGAACTTAAACTGAATTATGAAATAGAAGACTTAGAAAACTGAATTTCACTTTGCAGGCTATTCAGTTCTGTAGGTGCTGCCAGGCCTTTGGAAACATCAGGCAACTGATACAGGCTCTGGCATGGTGTCATTAGGTTACCGTGAGTCTGATGCAGGATTCAAGTTGTCTTGGTCAGTAAGGACAGGAGGTGTGCCATAGATATTTATACATTAATAGCAATGCTCTCTGCATGTTTAACACTTCTTGTCTGGGTCTCCAGAGCTTATGGCATGTGTGATGGGTGGGATCTTATCCTGCTTTTATTTTAACAGGTTTGTAATGTAGACGTTAGGGTAGAAATGTGTCAATCTGTGTTAGAACTGCTAATCAATAAAACATTCCCAAGACTTTTCTTGTTGACATAGGGATTAAAGAGCTTTACTAACTGAGCCAATAGAAATACCTAATGAGTTTGTTACCTTTTAGAGCAAAGAGATGGGTTATGTGACTGGAAGTCACCATTACTGTGAGCGGTTTGACAAAGGCTGATGAGTAACCTTTTGCTAAATTACTCAAGTTTATTTCTGAATAAATCCTGCCAGGAGGGCTGTTTTCAGAGGCTTCTTGGTTGTTGGTGCCTTGGGAGGTTTATTTGTTCTGTTTTTTGTTACTTGCTCTAGTCTTCACTAAACAGCCATGAATGGACTTGAACAAAATCCTTACACGTTAAGAGTTTTTCTGTCGTAATTCATATTTAGCTGTTAGTGATGGGAAAGCTCTTTTTTAATTTACTCATATTCTTGGTATATGTACAAATATACCCCATTATTATTTCCATGTATTTCCGAGTATCTGTAAATTTTGTAAATATATTATTGTATAATTAAATTCTTCACTGTACTCAAAGCCTCTGGGAAGATCTAGCTTTGAACTGGATTCCATAATCATCTCTGTTATACAGGAGTAAAAACTAAGGCAACAGGAAAGGTGATGAAACAGTTTGCTGTTCTTAGACTATTATTATATTTTCTCCTTGCCTTGAACAACTTTCATATCCAGCTGCTGTTCATCACTTGATTTTTTTGATTATAAGTGAAAAAATACCATGTAGTGTTACCATTTGAAAATATTTTGGTACTGTACTTTGGTACCTTTCCTTTTGACTTTAATTGTTTATAGTAAATATATTAATTTCACCTTTTCTGGCATAATCCTAAAGATATCTGAGTACTAGAGTATGTACCTGTTTGTCAATTCTTTTCCTTCTATTGATACAGACTGTCTACATACAGAAATAAAAGCCCATTTCTAAACATGCAGTATATTGCTGTTCGTAATGCTTTACATGCAGAATTATGCACGGCTGTATGTTTTGGTTGTTAAATATGACATGTATCGTCTTGTAGTTTCTTTACTGAAACATCAAGAAAAGAGAGAGGTACTTGCTTGGAACTGCTTCCAGGAAGTACCCTTTTCTCTTGATAGGCTAATGGGGTGGCTGTGCAGATTTATATTGCTACACTATATAATGAAGTTTCTAAGTCTTCATTGCCTGAAGAGGACTGTGATTCATGCTGGCAATTCATGGAGAATTACAAAGCAGCTGAGAGGTTGCTGATGGCTCTTCAGCACTCTACTTATTACATATAACCATACTTCTGTACATTTGGCATCAAATGATGCTTGTCTGCAAACAGTCAATAACAACAGGTGTATCTGGAAAGCAGATTTGGGTATCTCTAAATGCTTTCTTGTTTAACATGTTACACATTCAACATTTTTATTCAGCCTGTAGCAAACAGTACAAAGGCGCTTTGGAAGCGAAATAAAATGGTATCATGATTCACCTTATGTCGGGGAGTCAGTAATGTGTGTATTGGCAGAATTAAAATTGATAGGCCACTCCTATTCACTGTCTTGCATACCCTTTTGCACACCCAAAGCCTCTGACAGTAAAACTTACCATCCTTTTCCTTTTATCAAATGCTGTCAAGGATTTCCAACGATTTAGGGCTGGTACTGCTACTTTACCATGCCTGTTAAATGTGTCCTGTCACATAGCAGAGAATTAATGCTTACTGTTGCCTCAGAAACTAACATAAACTGTGACCAAATATCGTCAAGAATTTAGCATTGTTAGGAACTTAAACATAAGCTAAACATTTATGTAAACCTTATTTGTTCTCTGCAGTTGCATGGCTGGTAAGAATTTAATGTTAAGGTGGGTTTTGTAGAGCATTGTGATCGGAGTCACCACTGGATGGCACTATTTAATAAAGTATACCAGAGGAAGTTGATCGCTACAGTATGCAAACTTTAGATTGAGAGGACATTATAGAAGTGACATTTAGAATGCCTAAATATATTCTGTCTCTCATCTTTTGTTTAATGTAAAGCACAAAACACGTTGGTCTGATGAGCACATGAGATGGCCAATGTGGTTATCATAACAGCACGTTTTATCTGAAACTAGGTAATTGTAATATCACAGGTTTGCCAACTAATGCATGTTATATTTTACTTAAGATTCTGACCTCTTCAAAAGCATAAGATTTTTTGAAAGGCATAAATGTTCCTTCTTTTTCTTTGGTCAGGAGAAACTGATTTTCATACAGCCTTGATGATGCTACATGGTGTTGAGGTCTGTTTCTAATTTGCTTAATACAAAATGTCAGCAGTTACCATTTGGTAGGTTATTCAGGGTTTTCATTTTTTCTTATGCAGGACCTTAACAGAACAGCTGGTACAAACTTGGGTAATTCACAGAAGAAAGGTTCCAGATAAAAATGGAATAAAATCTGTTTCATTTGCTAGAAAGTAGCAATGGTGGAATAATTTTTTCTTGTTTTTGAAAGGTGATTGAGGAGGAACTTACTCCATAAATAGCGAAGCCTGAACTTCATGTATGAAAAGAAAATTAATGTTTTAAAGAATTAACTTAAAGACATGTCAAGCTTCCTTCACAGGCAGTCAAGAATTAGAAATTCAGTAAGGGAATTCAAGGCAGGCAACTATCCCAGCAATATGGCAGGGATGCGCAGAAATACAGGAAGCACGCTAGTGTAAGATGTTCAAGGCCGAGTTGGACAGAGCCTTGGGTGATATGGTTTAGTGTGAGGTGTCCCTGCCCATGTCAGGAGGGTTGGAACTTGATCTTAAGGTCCTTTCCAACCCTAACTATTCTATGATTCTAAGATCTGCTTTCCTTTCCCACACAGTTGGTGCAGTGGACACTCAATTTCTGCTGACAAATGCTAAGCATCTATAGAGAAATAATGGCTTCTGTTTTCAGAAAGTGGTGCTGAAGTTAAAAATAATCGGGATATAACCTCGCGTTTTGCTGTTAACATCTACCACTTTGACTATGCTCGGTGCCAGGAGATGACACTATAAGCTTTGTATCTATAACATCACCATCTTACCCTGAAAGCTCTGAATTTTGTGGTGTAGCTGTACTGAACCTGTACAGTATTGACCTGTATAGGTTCAGTACAGGTGTACAGTGTGCATAGTACCAATTGTGTTACTCAGTGCAAGGGAAGCTGAACAAATCATGGAAAATGTTCATTGAACTAAAACTCAACTTCAGCCTTTGTTTTCTGTTTGATAAGCATTTAAAAGGATTTATACTAGCATGCAGCACTAGTGGTGGTAAGGGAAGCTTTGTTCTTCAATACCCCTACCACTGCATGAGTGGTAAATGTTACTTCTGAAAGGAAGAAGTGAAAGAGGATTTCACTTCTGATTTTAATGGGAAGCAACAAACCAGTGGTTAGCTATACAGTCAGGATTTAAAGATTGAAGGCAACAGCCATGAAGTGTTTCTCAAACTCTCGTTTTTTAATCAATGTGACCTTGCTTTCTTTCCCATGACACAATCCTCATTTTTCCTCTCTCTGAATTGGAGAGTTGTGGTTTGGTGCTTGCCAGACGGTAGTAATAATTCCAACAAGGTAACAATGGAGGCCAAAGCAGTAATTTTTCTTTAGAAGCTGAAGAAAAACTGATTGATTCCCAATGCACAGAAAACTGTCTAAAGTCACCAAACTAATAAAAACCCTCCCCCAACATTCAAAAGTGTCAATTAAAATGGTTCTTATCTAAAAGTGGTAAATCAGATTAAGTATCATCTGTTATATATTACTTTTGCAATTCTCTCCAATTACTCTCCAATACTGTTATAATGTCAGGCCTGCCTTGGTTTACTTTTCTAATCCATACAGAATAAGCTTGATTCTCTCTTCAGTAACAACTTCTGCTTTTAAAAGGTTGTGTTCTGGATATGACAAAATAAGAGGAGTTACCCCGTAGAGAAATTAATGTTACCAGCTCTGTGAAATAAGTATTGCCATGTACGTTTCTCTGCAGCTAATGGGAGTACTGTTACGTAAACTGGAAGTGAATAACAGTATCTAACAGGTTATAGTAAGAAATGAGACTCGGAGCTGGCTTGGTTTTTATCATTGAATATTGCTTCCTTAATCTCAGAACAGGCTGCACTGTTTTCTTTATACAGCTTCTAACCTTCTGCTTTCAGAACCTGGAAGGATGAGACAGATGACCTTTAAAAAGCAAAAAGCGGTTTGCCAAACATCTGTTATGAGACTGAAGGCTCTTACGACTCTGGATCTACAGTGAAGACAATTTTCTTGTTATCAAACCACTGATACATTTAGAGTGCGGGCTACTTGTATCATCTGACATTTTAACATCAGTTTGAGAGGTATTGTGGCCTGTTAAATCTGTACGTTATTTCTGATAAAGTGAGTTCAACTCCAGTTTTCAATTTCTTCGTTTAACCTCTGCTAAGTATGTTCGGATGGGGTCAGGAAAGAGGGAAGTCTTTGCTCAAACACCAAACTAGTGTGTGGTATGTTTATTCAGTGCTTAGTCTAGGGAATTTCAACCTCAGCTGAAGCCTCTGTGTTTCCATGACATGGCTCTTTCTACGTTCATTAAAATTAGGAGGAAAAAACCCCATGTGAATGTTTGTTTACAGTAAGGAAAGAAAATGAAACAGTTGCTGTATAATGAGGATAACAAAATGGACCTGTTTTAACCAGAAGGGCAGAATATCTGTAGGCCCATGAAGAGCAGGAGTTCATCCTTTCTTCAGAATAAGGAGAAATTCAAGCACACTCTTATTCAAAGAGAGCTGTCAAATAGAGCTATTTCTTAGAAATACCTTGTGGGGAGAGGCTTGGTCCTAAGTGATGCAGGTATCTAATTTGAAAATCCGTGCAGAGTCAAGGACTAGGACACCATGAACTGCTAATATAGGCTGGAATTTAAAATTTGTTTGAGAAAAACTTGACTTTTTAGGAAAAACGTAGGCACTGCAATTTGAGGAGGTCTTGCGCATCTGAAACTTGGGGTTTAGCAAATGTAAGTTGCTGCGTTGTGAACCCTCTCTTGTAACTTCTTTCTGTTTCTTAAGTGGTTTTGTTAAGCAGCCATTACCCCATGTGTAGCCACTGTTTCATAATATGACAATCACCTATTGCATGTTATGAAGATGGTATAGTGAAAGCTAAGATTTTTATAGAATATGGTTCTTAAAAATAGCCTAAAGTTCTAATCATAGATCTTTTTCTACATAAACGATGATTGGTCTTGCCAGTTATTAGAAACTATTCTTAAATATGGCCAGGTGTTAGAAAAGAATTAAAAAGATAATTTTCTTCTAGATAACAGTTCTTCTAAACTGTTTTGTAATAGAATGTAGGAAATCTTAGATTCTAAAGTTATATGAATTTAACCTGCAAGTATTGTCTAAATCTTAAATGCTAATAATCATAGCTTTGTGACTTGCTTTATCAAATTTTCTTGGCTTTGTATTGTAACTTGGGTGGACCATAACACATCTTTCTAATCCCTTTTGCTTCTGGCTGCTCAAAGGCAGTCAGTCAGTTCATCTCTTGTGGACAGAAATAGAACTAATTTGGCTTATTTAAGGTTTGAGTTAAAATATTGCAAAGCATAAATGATTCTCAAGTTCATGGGACCTAAAGGAACTTTCTCAAAACTGACTTAAGGTAAAAAACCCACCCCAAAATCTGATTTGAAGTCTTAAAATTTCTTGCAGTTTTAAAAGGTTGTTTTTAATTGTAGGCTTTCAAATGCAAACGCTACACTTCATTTCCTTATGAAGTGCCATGTTTAAAAAAGTATGGTTGATTGAAGTAGGAATGGTTTACTTTAAAGGAGATACATGAATGCTCTGTCCCTATTCATAATGGATTTACTTCAGAATGACCATGTTGGGTCGATGTTTGTGGTATCTGCAAGACAGAAAAACAAACTACCTAGGTTCTGCTTTACCATAGCATTACTATAATTTCTATTATTCATTATTACACTATTGTAACTAATTTACTATAGGCAACTTAGTATGTTACCAAGTGTTCTTCTAGAGAGACCCATGAATTCTTTTTGGCTTTTGCTTAATCTTTTTATTCATTCCTTACATACCTAGGGTCATGATTCTGTATGGGAAGGTGCACAGTCACTGAAAATCACTCTTATGCTAAGTCTTGTGATTAGGTTTGAACCACTTGATAAGAGTATTTTTATGTATGCCCAGGAGATGTATAGGGTATTTGAGGCTTTCTTTGTTGTTCTCTACAGACTTCCTAAGCAAAGAGAAGGTGTAATTCCCATGTGTATGTACATTTATTTGTCTGACTTTAAACAGCAGCTTTAACATTAAGCTTGGTAGGGATGTGTGAGTGCTTAAGGGATATTTCTCCTGTGACTTTCTTCTCTGAAAGTACTCTCTTACAACTGAGGATGGTAAAAGCCCTACACAGTCCTCAGTACTAGCGAGCCTATGAAGTGGCAGTAAAAGAAGCTCAGCTGTGAACACTTTACCCACACTTTATAAACTATTTATCTGACCTACAGCTGGTGCACATTCTTGTGCACTGCGGGGGATCCATCGCGCCAGCCTACAGACCCTGCAAGCACCATCTCCACCTGCAGCACCACTGCAGAATGTAATGAAGACATTGCACATTAAGGAAAAGATTATACCCTGGGGCAAGAAAATGGTGAAGCAATCACTGTAGGAGTGTTTTGGTTTTGTTTTGTATTTTAAGTAGTGGGTTTGTTCTATTAATTAGTTGGAACACTTAGCTTTTAAATTTCCCTTGCAGAAATACCACCACGATTAGCACAGAGGAAGGGAAATAGGCTAGCTGGATGGTATTGTTTAAAAAATCTCATCTTCAAGTTACACAAAATAACATTTCTTGGAATTACATTGTAATCTACTTGATCCCCCCCCAGTGCTAACGATCTTAGTTAAGATGATGGCCGGATGAAAACTGCATATTCCATGCTTTCAGATAATGTTGTAAAATAACAGCTTCCCTTGAAAAGTTACATAAGCCTTCCTCTGAGACACTTCTTGGGAAGGTAAGTGTTCAGGAATTAATGAAAATGATGCATCAATAAAGACTTTGAAGGGGTTTTTCATTTACTTGTCTAGTTATATAGAAAAAACCCGTAATACTAGAGTATTTGAAAGAGGTAAGTAAAAAATGAAGCTAAAAATAAGAAATAAATTGTTCTGTAATCACAATCTTAATAGCAAATTACGTTGTCACTCATTTCCCTTCATGAAACTTGACAGTGAGACTCCTGTTACAGCTGCTTAGTCCGGTATAAAATGTTCTATATTCTGATAAATACTGAAGGGAGAAGCTTTGTAGTATTAGCTATGCTAGGGCTACAAATAGCATAATCAAAGGATGTGTGTATATTTCTGTCTTTAATTTTTAACAGCACCTATGTATTACAAAGTTTCGTAGGATGGTGTCTTTGAGGCATATAAAATGATGCTTTTATTAAGTGTGTCACTTGTAAAAATGACCTTTTTTCCCCCTTATTACTGTCATTAAAAAGCTTCCCTGATAAACAGTATTCCTCGTGTAGTTGCAAATGTCATGCAGATTTGTTTGGGGTATTAATGGAGAACTTTGCTTAGATTTTCAACTTGGCAGTATTAGGATGGCAGACATCAATTAGTTGTACTATTTGATGAAGTGAAATAGTACTTTTGTCTGCCCCTTGAGTTAGTAGGAGCCCGTATTATGTTTTGGATTCATTTACAGGTTTCAGGTGCCGTGAGAATGAGGGCTTCACCTGCATCTCCTCAAAATATATTAGAAGTTGGCTTGTTAGGTGGCACTGCAATGTGTTGGGGGTTAGATGTGGTCTAGGTTAGTCTGAAGTGTGCCAAAGAGCTTTTTGGTAAACATTAGATTTTCTTAAGGAACTGTATCACATATAGGCCTCTTTGTACTGGTTCACAAGGCCACATGTTCAGTTCATTACAGATACATCTCTCAGTAGTTACTGAAACGTACTGGGTACACAAACAACCAGGAAATGAATTTGAGGAAGTGGAACACCTTGATTTGAGAGATTTGTCTCAAAATCATCCTTAATCATAATCCTTATAAAGAAATGTACAATTCTCTCAGAAGTTTTTACTGGATGAATAATTTTAAATGGTGAGATGGAATGGTCGTAAGCTCATTGGTTTTCTGGTAACAGAAATCTTAAGAATGCAGTTGTTGTATTGCTGGTACTGCATAAAGATATTAGTAGACAGCAATAATAATAAGTGAAATTAAACACTGATATTAAAATGTTTATTTCCAGGATAGTGTATGGTAATTTATACCAACGTAATCACAGATTTTAACCATTTTCAGAAAAATTATGGTTTATGTTCATGGTGCTTAAAGCACCTTGTAAGAGACACTTTGTGTTGCTTTTTATTTTAAATTGAATATTTAGCCTTCAAAAAGTTTCAGGAGGCTTTCCTGTTGCTAGAGGTCATAGTAGGTGATATCATTGGCCTTGCTGAGATTAGCAATTCTCATACAGATACACAAAGAATATTTGAGAGCCTTCAGAGAAATAACTTTGTGTATCATATTGTTATGCTTTCAAGAAGTAAACTTTCTTATTTTTCACTCTGGAGAAAAAATAATTTAAAGCCATCTGAATTCCTCTGGAATTCCAGGAATAGATTAATATGTGGGAAATGTTGTTCCAATTCTTGTTACTTTTGATGTAGTTGCACATTAAGACATTTACCTGTCACTTCCTTTAAGAGTAGTCATTAATACAAGAAATAATTAGAGAATAGATTAGTCTGTTATTCTCATTTATTTTCCCAATGTGTATACGTAAGAACATAAAACAGAAACTGGTGGGCAGTTCCATCCTTCCCATATTCTCACCCCTGGTGCTTGCTAGGCTACCCTGTGGGGTGACTTAACTTGTTCAAGTAGTGTAAACCCTTGCAATTCTTTGCTGGGTTTGTTTGCTGCCATTTTAGAGAGTCAAATTGCCCACAAAGGGCCTGGAGCAAGGTATGTTGTTGGAATTGCATAGCAGGAAGGAGTGGGAAGTTCCTTTCTAATATTGGCGGACAGTTATTTGAACTCCTGCTACTGATGCAGACACCCTGACACATCAAATAGAGTAGCTGAGCTATCGTGAGAATGCTTGATACATTTTCATAGCTCTATCAGACAAAGCAGATTAGAAGCAGAGCCTAGTCCCTGTGTGTTGGGTACCGATTACAAAATGGGGAACTTTATCATAGTTACTGGTTGGAGCTACCTCCCGCTGTTCAATTGTTCAGTCCTTGAGGTGTCTCTTTTCAGTATTTTTGGAAACACATTTGCTACCTTAACAGGTAGGAGGTCAGGGCGTTTTTCTTTTGCTAATTGTCACATTTTCAGAGCAATCTTCTGAAGAATTGATTTCTATTACATTGCTGTGTAATGCTGCCTATTAGGCAAAAGAAAGAAAAAAGACTTTGCTGGGGTTTTTTTTGACCTGTTTATATTAGTTTTGGCCTTTGCTCTTTGTGCCATCACTGACAATTTGCTCTCAAATGCAGAACTGCATTTTCAGTTCAGTCAATCCTTCGGTGGTAATAAAGATGATAGAAGGGGGAAGTTCTTGAAAGTTGTACAAGTTCCTAATGTCAAAAGTGCTATTTCTTTAATTTTAGTTTCTAGATTTCATAAGGACTAGTACTGATATTCCCCAGAATACAGCACAAACAAGTGCCATTTCAAAAAGACCTGGGACATAGAGATGGAAAAGGCTTAGCCAGGCATTTGCTGTCTAGGCTACAGCTTTCATTCATGCAGTTACTCAGAAATATACTACTCTTATGTCTGATTAATCTGTTACATTTTTTTTCTTCAGTGGACTCAGCTAGAGTAAATTTTGTTACACATAAGGGGGGGGGGGAAGAAGCCTAAGTCTAAATCAGCTGTAGCTTTGTGTATCTGTGTGGAATTATTGATTATCTATACATCAGGTAAGTCTCTTTATAATGCCCGGAAGTAATTTCATTATGTCTCAAAGCATGCTTTTAAGAAGTTATTAAAAGTGTATTCAATACTGCGATGAATGATCTGTCCAACTACGTATTATTAGTCTTACTACATTCTTTGTCTTGTACTGGTGAACATTAAGTACAGTTTGATACGACTGTTTGGTATTTTTTCTCACATTTTCTAATTCCACGGGGTTGTCTTTTTAACATTATGAAGAAGCAATCCATCTACAACTTCTGGTTTTGTTTCTGAACCATTTTATACCTGTCTGTTACGACCACGTGCATGATTTCTAATTTATCCAGTTCACCCTCTCACAGTGTCATGCATTCTGTTTTTAAAAATTCACTATTGGATGATAGAGGAATTAAAGTGCTTCATAATAATGTTTCTGGGCAGTTTCTTCATGATTAAAAGTGTGAGTGTTTCATATTTTGTGAGGAAATAGACAAAATCCAGCAGTAAACTTCCTTGGCTAACTGCCTATAGAAGTCATTCAAAGGCCACGTAATGGAAAAGGGAGTACTACTAGTAGCCTTCTATTAATTTTGGTGTAGATTAAGTTCATAAGGAAACTCACTTAAAAGAGAAAGCTGAATGGTGGGAAGTCAAGGATGGAGGTCTACCTGAAGCAGTTTGGCTATTTTGTTATATAGTTCTGTGGATGACTTTCAAGAAGCCTTTGACTATGGAGTCCAAATGACTTCAGACCAACTTGGAAATGGATCAAGTGAAGGCATCTGTCAATATAAATCAAAACCGAAGCTCAGCCTCACAGTAGTGTTTAATGAGATGCCAGCACCTCTGCTGCAGCTTCGCAATAACGCCAAAGGAGGTCTCCCTTTTTGACCTATATTATGTATTTCTAAAAGTAAATCACAGCACTGACTAGCATTTCTGTGGCTAAAAAAATGTCTTTAGAAAGAACTGAATCATTAGTTGCTATTATTACAAATATAAGTATCTGTTAACTTGGAATCTACAAGGACCTCCTTAAATCACAAAGAATACCCCAAAACTCAGTTTCTGTCAGTCTCATTTGCTGCCTTATCCATTTACATGCTTACCATCAGAATGGACCTTTGGAACACCTGGTGTTAATGTCTGATATCCAGTCTAGTTACTAAACAAGAGGTGTAAACAGCACACAGTCAAATCAGTACTTAAAACCTGGAGGGGAAAAAAATAACCAAAACCCCAAAATAGTGAGCACAGAAGCCCCGCTGCCTGGCTGCTCCTGTGGAACCAGAGGCAAGTTTGGGTCCTTGCTACCGTCACTATGTTGTCCTCCAATGTACACATTGTCTGTTTATTAGCTTATATGATAAATACTGCTATTTATGTTACTAACGGTTCAAACATACAATCTTAAGACAAAATATTTGGAATTTTATAGGTTGGGAATGTGGTCTGATAAAGGTTTCCATGGTTGCTGTTTAAATAACTTGTAGAGTTTCTTATCTACCTGGGCTTGTGTAAAGCGTTTGACACTGTCCCACACGACATCCTTGTCTCTGAATTGGAGAGACATCAATTTGATGGATGGACCACTCAGTGGATAAAGAACTGGCTGGATGGCCGCACGCAAAGAGCTGTGGTCAATGGCTCAATGTCCGGCTGGAGACCAGTAACGAGTGGTGTCCCTCAGGGATCGGTGTTGGGACCGGTCTTGTTCAACATCTTCGTCGCTGACATGGACAGTGGGATTGAGTGCGCCCTCAGCAAGTTTGCCGATGACACCAAGCTGTGTGGTTCGGTTGATACACTGGAGGGAAGGAATGCCATCCAGAGGGACCTCGACACACTTGTGAGGTGGGCTGATGCCAACCTGATGAAGTTTAACCATGGCAAGTGCAAGGTCCTACACCTGGGTCGGAGCAATCCCAGGCACAGCTACAGGTTGGGCAGAGAAGAGATTCAGAGAAGCCCTGCAGAGAAGGACTTGGGAGTGTTGGTTGATGAGAAAATGAACATGAGCTGGCTTCAGTGTGCGCTTGCAGCCCAGAAAGCCAACTGTATCCTGGGCTGCATCCAAAGGAGCGTGACCAGCAGGTCAAAGGAGGTGATCCTGCCCCTCTACTCTGCTCTTGCGAGACGTCACCTGCAGTATTGTGTGCAGTTCTGGTGCCCTCAACATAAAAAGGACATGAAACTGTTGGAACAAGTCCAGAGGAGGCCATGAGGATGATCAGGGGACTGGAGCACTTCCTGTATGAAGACAGGCTGGGGAAGTTGGGGCTGTTCAGCCTGGAGAAGAGAAGGCTGCATGGAGACCTCATAGCAGCCTTCCAGTATCTGAAGGGCGCCTATAGGGATGCTGGAGAGGGACTCTTCCTTAGGTACTGTAGTGACAGGACAAGGGGTAACAGGTTAAAACTTAAACAGGGGAAGTTTAGATTGGATATAAGGAGGAAATTCTTTCCTGTTAGGGTGGTGAGGCACTGGAATGGGTTGCCCAGGGAGGTTGTGAATGCTCCATCTCTGGCAGTGTTCAAGGCCAGGTTGGAGGAGGCCTTGGGTGATATGGTTTAGCGTAAGGTGTCCCTGCCCACAGCAGGGGTGTTGGAACTAGATGATCTTAAGGTCCTTTCCAACCCTAACTATTCTATGATTCTATGATTCTAAGTGTTAACTTTTTTTATCCCTTATTCTGATGAACATCTTGGAGTCTGTCTTGTATTAAATACTGTTAAGTACGTAGGATAGTTTCTGGAGGATACTTTAATTGGTTTTCCTGTTGTTACAGAGTAAATGTAGAATCTGTGGCTGAACAGAGTGTTTCATTGAAGTCTCCCAACTGTTAGTCTGCAGTGCAAATTAGGGTAGACAGACCATAGATAGGGCAGTTGTTAATCTAATTATATGTCTTTTATGCCTTTTCTCCCTGGTTTTAACACTGCTAAACATGAAGATGAATGTTTCATATCTCCAAGCCAAAATTAATTCTCCCAACCTCTGCTGATGGTTTTGCTATTTAAATTTAATTGTGGTTTTCCTTTCCCATGTTTTGTCTTTCATAATTTCTTTCCTGTTTTAAGTCTTCAGTGGAAGAATTGCCTTCATAGAAAGCTTGTAGGTTGCGTTTTGGAGAAAGACTTGACACAGTGCTTCCCTGTGTATTATATAATGTATTATAATGTGTGGAGCCACCATTTTTGCAGAAATGAACTCTCCTGCATTTGTTGGGTTTTTTTGCCTCTTCCTCAAAGCGCTGCTTAACGTCTCTTGTAACCCTTCTGTAAAGCCTTCATAGCACAAAGCCACGTATCTTACCAATATGAGCTTTTGAAATAGGCGCAATTTCTGTGTTTATGTATCTATCTGTGTCTGTTACCCCTTTTCTTTAACCTTGCTCCCTGTACTGACACCTGCAGCCAGGGCAGCCTTGGCAGAAGCAGCAGTGCAGACCACAGCACTGAAGGTTACTGGCATTGCTCTTTTAGTATTGTCCCTGTTGCCTGTTCTCTCTGAGAGGATCTGTGTGTAGCAGAGTTAAAATGCTAGTGACAGTAACCACCTAACCCTCATTAGCACTGCTGGCATGCCTCATATCCTAGCAATTGACAGCTCCAGAAGGGTTATTTTATGTTTTCTGCCAAGAATAGAGTGCTGTTAATAGAATAGAGTACTGTTAATCTCAGTACTGATTATTTAGCATACTTGGTGCATTTGTAACAAAAGTCCAGAATCCCTTGCTGCTGGAGACTGCAGCAATAACCAAGGGGTAGTTACAGGGGAAGCTGTTTCTCTTTTCATCTTTAAGAACACAGAGATCTGTGTCAATCCTTACTAAATCAAATCACTGCAGTTAGCAAAGATGTGCTGATCTGCCATACTCAAAGCCTTTTCTTGCAGTAAGTTCAGTACTAGGTAGTTCAGGTCAGTAGTACATAAGGTGCTCAGGACATGCTGGGAGACAGTCGTAGGGATAAGAGTTTTGGCATAAAGTATATTCTCAGATATTAGAGATAGAATCCCTGCAGTTTGTTGGAAAGGTGTTTGTTGGTAGGAGAAAAAACATACTGCAGCTTTAAAGGCAAATCGGTGCCATTAGTTCACATTCATTATTTCATCTAGCAAACTAGTGAGGAAAATTGCAGTCCCCATTATAGCACAGTTTGCTGTTTTGTAAGGCAGATAAGAAGTACTGCTACAATGCGTGTTTCTTGGTATCTGCAAGTAGAAGAGTTAACGTGTGCATGGTGTGTTTCCTTCTGTTTAGTCAACTTTGTGTTCCTTGGAAGTGGATGTCCTTTGGAGTTGTTTTGTTCAAAATGTGAAGCAGATAGTCTCCTATGAAACCACCTGCTGTACTTAGTGTAGCCGGCATGCCAAATCACCACTGTTATGTAATTTGGCACCGACATCCTTGTTTGAGGAATGCAAATTTTCTTTTTCTGCAGGGATGTAGGATTAAAGGTGTAGAATCATATTTGTGCTCCAAGAGAGACAGTGTGCATAGGCTAGGAAACGTCTATGAATACAACAGAATCCTACCTCTGCCCACTAGCAACTTAGCATATTGTGGGGTGATAAATACACAAGTTAGGAAGTCTGTTTTTGAGGGAGAGAGGGAAGACTACCTATTAGGACTGACTTAATGAGAATACTTATTCTGATTTGGAGAAGTATTTATTCTTGTATGATAGTCATTCTTAAGGTTTTGATTCCTTCAGAAATAAAAGAACCTTAATGAGGTTTTTTTTGCTGTCCATTCTGCTGCAGAGCTTAAGTGAATTCCAGCTGGGTGTTCATACTTCATTCCTTGGACTGCAGGGCATAGAGAATAGGTTCTCTAGAGCAGTGTGTAGCTTTCTGTGCATGGGTGATACTTGGATTTGTGCAAAAAATCATGGTGCTCATGGAGAAGAAATGCATTGCCTTTTGCCCCAGCTAAGAACACTTAAAATGAGAAAAACAATACAAGACAAATTGATGAGTGCTCAGAAACCAATTCTTCTCCTCAGTTCTATAAAAAAACAGGTGAACTTGTAGAACAAGTGAAGTTTTATCTTCTTCCTGACAAGTTTTTTATAGAAATAGAGGTGGCATATGGCATTGTTCAGCATCTTCTTCAGGTGAAAGATAGAAGCACAGCATCTTAAGCGGCATGCTAAAAATCTAAAGCCTTTGGCTGGGCTGGTTTTCAAGACCTTTGCTCGTCACTCAGTGATATTTGATTTAGTTGTGACCTTTTGCCTGAAACCTGTGTAAGTAAAAAAGGAACTACGCTTCTGTCAGAAGCTACATAGCCTTGACAATAACCAGAAACCCAGATGCATTCATTTCTGTATAACGTGGAAAGGCAGTAATTTCTAGATGATTAAGTTTCATGGTTTAGCTTTGTGGAGCTCTTGATTTTAGGAAACTTTCAGTGTGGTATTTGAAACAATTTTAGACCCTGCTATTAATTTGTGCAGTGAATGCTAGTTAGGGCTTTTGAAGATTGCCTTCATTGTTTTAACTTTTAATTTGTAATAAATGCGTAACTATTTATTTTATTGTAATTTTTAATAGCTTTAATTATTGTGATTTTAATAAGGACTTGGCAACAGGATTAGAGGCAATTAGTGTTTGACAGATGGGTGTCACAGTAATCAGTATGCAAGAAACAGTTGAGCAGATAAAAAGGATCTTGTCACATTTAAGCTTCTGTATAGCTTCACTTTGCATAAAGAGTTAGCAAACATTAGAAATCTTATAGGAAGTTTGCTGAGGTAAGCCATTATTCCTTGCCAAGAAATACCATTGATATTTTATAATTACAGTACAAAGCTTGGTTATGTCACATTGTGACAGACATTTTGTCATCATCCTAGTCATTAGTATTAATGTGTCTTGGAATGCAGAATAACATATAAAGCTTTAGCTCTGACTGGTTTTGATCTGACACTAGTTCTTGCACAGTATAAATTAATTTTGTATTAGAGTTGTGTCTGCGCTCAACATTGCCACACAGCCAGCCCGTAACAGCAGTGCCATTTGGCTTCCTTTTTACTTTAAGAAACAGTACATACAGTGTTTGCTTCAGCCACCTTAATGTTGTGAAGACCTTCCCCTGAGCTTTGGGAGAAAAGGATTGTTATTACAGTAATTGGGTAGTCTATGACAGCTTGCTGTAATTTCTTTATTAATAATATTTCTTAATATGGAAAAATGACATCTTTGTGTGTTTGAATTCAGCTGCCCTGACAAAGTTAATTGCTCCTCAAGAGATGCCATCCTGGGATGTGCTGGGAGTGTGAAAAAGAACAACTGCTGACTTCAGTAACTTTTTTTCCCCCAGCAATTTAACATTTTTCATATAATTAGCCCTGGTGTTTTTCTTAGATTTAACAGATCTACTAATAATATTGTGCTTTAAAAGCTGCAAACCGAGGAGAACATAATGTAAAGCATATTCAAAGTGCCAGCTCATTACGCTGACAGGTTTGGTAAGTGCAACATATTTAACCTTCAACCTTCACAAAGGCTTAAATACATTTCAAATACAATCTTGACCCTGTACTGTAAATGTATGGATTTGGTTTTGACTTAAATAATAGGGTAATATCCTGAAGGGAGCTTTCTGATTATTTTGATTTCTATCACGTTGTTTATAAAGAGAATTCATAATTTGCCTGCATCATTCACTTCATAAACTCAAAACCTAGCTAGAGGAAAACACCCTATAAATATGTCATTATATGTATATACACACACAAATATATATGGCTATGGAACAGAGTTTTTCATGGTAGCACAAATAATGCCTTAAAATTTTAGTGAACCAAATGATCTAGTTAATAGAGAAAAGCTCTTTGACAGTGTAGGTAAGGTATACAAACCATTCCTCTTGTCCGTCCCTTTTCTTTGGTGTTAACTGGCCTTACCAGCAAGCTGTGGGTTGAGTTTAGCTCTGCCTCATGAAGTCCCAAGGGGTCGGTGGGTTTTTACAGCGAGCACTTGCCAAGATGAGGCTTTTCCTGAGAGGGCTCCAAGGCAGGGGCCTCTTTGCCTTGGGGTCTGCTTGGGGCTCTGCCTGTATTTCCTTCTCCTTCATTCCTGGGTTCATGATGGCCTCTGCCCAGCTTCAACTGCTGTGTAGGACTGTTGGCTGTTAGGTAGCAAGTCTCCAGGCTTGCCAGGCCAGTGCCATAACCGGCACCTGCAGACCTGGAGCTACACCAGGAGTTGTGTGGCTGCCAGGCAAAGGTGACAGCCAAAAATACATAAGCCAAAACCTACCCTGCCTGTCAGGGCAGCGAAGAGCCCATGGTTTTCTGATTATAATGGCAAAAATCATAAAGGCAGGGCTTGCAGCCCTTTTGAGTGTTCCTTTTGTAGCTTTCAGAATCCTCAAGAATTAGTCTTTTCTACAGGGAAATGCGCAGATTAATAATTCTCTTCCAAAGCTCTTGCAGTCCTTGCAAAGCATGCTGGAGCTGTGAGGGGAGATTATTAGGAAAACCAGTGTACAATAAAGTGAATGAAACCATTCTGAACTTGAATAAACAGGTTTTGGAAATAATAAGCATCAGCTAGTTTAATCAGTTAGATGTTATAACAACAAAAAAGTATGAAGGTTAATAGCAAAACCAGTGTAGATTTTGTGCTAGGAAAAGTTGGGGAAAGGATCTGGCAAGAGCCTGATTGTGAAAGAGTCTCATTGCAGAAACTGATTCATTCCCAGACACTGAAATAAGTTCGTTTGCTTTATATTAAGAGTTTAGGAGATGTTAGTAATAAGGAACAAAAGTAACAGACATTGAATTCAATCTTTAATATGCATTAGTATGTCAGCTCAATACCTATTTACAACTTTATACAGGCTTCCTTCAGCTCAAAGCCACTATCTTTTTGTTGTAACACATACGTATTAAAATCTGTGTCTGAAAGTCTTAACCAGTTTTCATTGGTTTTATTTTGAAGTAGTACAGGCATGGCTAGTAAAGCCCACAGGTTTAAGGGGGTGTTTACATGGATTATACGATGCTAATTTTATCAATGAAATGGAAAATGTAATATAAAACAGCACTAACAAGGTTATTTACCTCAAAGGAGATGGGCTGGAGCAGACCACAGACCTTATTAACCTTAATTATAAGCCCTTGGGGTGCCCTAAATTCTTAGTCCATTAAGTATAAAATGCTAATCTTCAGGGGCTGTAGACTCATCATGTGCAAAATGATTTGAAAATGCAAATGGGAGTTATAAGACAAACATTCATCCATGTCTGATTAATTCTTCACTGCTTGTCTCTGTGGATATATACTCCCTGGTGTCTAACCACTAGCAGCTTGCCCAGTCTATGGATGTGTTGAAATGCATTGGGTGGTCAGATGGGGGCCAGCCTAGAGACCCTTCATTACACAGAAATGCATAAAGCAATGTGTTGGGGAAATTTTACCCTGAATAGAACAGCAGAGGGCTTTTAGGCATTTATAGTACATGATGTGTTCTCTGTGTATCCTGCAGACCTACTTGTGTCTATTCCTGTTTAAAATGACTCGGTAAGACCTGGCTGTATTTTAGAATTCTTCGAAAGTGACTCATTTGTGACTTTCATTTTTCAATTATGCTTTAGCAGTGTGTTGTGTTACAAAGTTTTCTTGCTTTGGTAATGTAAACTCAAAATAGGACATGGAAATGAACTAAAGAAAGAGGCACTAGAGAGTGTTTTCATACTGAAACACGGAAATGTTGAGAAATTCTTAGTGTATGCTCGTCAGAGTGGTTTCTGTGCAATGAATGCTGTTTACTTCTGAATGTTTCCCATATGAGTGATACGAAGATTAAGACCACTGTCATGGACTGTTACATCTTTGTTTCTGGAAACTGGTTCTGTATATTGATACAAATGGTATATATTTTCACTGGTAGTGACCTCAGTATGGTAAAGGCTTAGAAAAAACTGTTTGAAAAATACTGTCAGTGTTCTACAAATGGAGAATGTGTGTACTTATTCAGCGAGAATATGAGACAGAAAAACAGGATCTGTAACTTTACAGAAAATCATTTCTAGTTGAAGAGAGTACAGTTCATGCTGAATCAGAAAGGATAGAAAAGGAAAGTATATCAAATAATACAACAGCTTAATGATACTATATTTTTTTCTTTATTTTTTGTTTTTTTTTCTGCAAACATTTACACATTTTGGTATGTTTGTGTGTTAGCTTGCACAGTGTTCTCAAACACATCGGTCTAAAACCCACATACATAACTCATAATATCTGAGATCTGTGAGAAAGGATGACCTGTTCTTTCTGTTTCATTATTTTTTTTTTCCTCAGAGAAAGGCACGCAAAGATGTGTATTTTGGTCTATGCTACAAGAAATCATTCTGCCTATGAGTCAAGTCCTGTTATGACGTTACTGAATTTGAGAACTTGAGTTTGCTTCTCATCCACTGGATTTACTTCTAATTGTTTGGATATACATCTGATAATCACTTAGCCCATGTGATCAGAGTATTTCCTAGTCTGTGAATCACTGTTGTGTAATCATTGTTCCAAAAGTGTCTCTAAGATTCCCAATATGCATGTGTTTTGAAAGACAAAAATTGCACAAGAAACAAGGTATTCTTTAAGTTTCTTCTTTTCACCCGCAGTCCATTGCAAGGACTGTTTTAGTCTTTACTTTTCAGCAGCACTATCATAACACTGAAGCAGTTTTCCAAAGGTTTGCTTCTAATTCAATAATTTCTTTTGGCAGAAAAATTAGCATTGAAAAAAAATGAGTGATTTTTAGGGCATTAATTCCCCTTTAATAAATGTTTGGGTTTTACCTGTTTCAAATTTTCATATCATATTTTCATATAAGAAAACAGCCATTTCCTGTATAATGCCTATTGTATCTATTGGTTCATACCCATTTTCAAAGGTGACCTCCTGTAATTTCATATCTCTGAAAGAGCTGATTGCATCTGATACTATGGTTTTGCAGAAATGAGTTGCAGGTTGTTATGCTTAGAGCTAGATCGTGGCTTTAGGCCCTTTATGAGTTGTAGGTTGGACTAGCTGATTTTCAGGGTCCCTTCAGCCACCAATCCTGTGATTTATGATGCCCTTGGGAGGCCTTAAGTGCGTAGCTTGTTTGAGCAGGAAATTACGGCTCCAGATTCATGACTTGGTTGTGTTGGCAGCTGGAGTTCAGGGCCTGGCCATTGCCGACCTAAATCTTGTATTTGCCTTTTCATTTGAACAGAGAAACGTCTAGAACATGGGAATAAACATAATGGCTGAGACCAAAGGTCTGTCTAGCTAATGCCTTGTCTCATATGTCCCCTGAACAAATGGAAGAGAAGGTAAGAGGGCAAAGCATTTGCAAGTCTTCCTTCAAATGATCTTCCAACCTGCAATGTCTTTCAATTCAAAGATCCTGAACTAGATGTTTTGTTTATGTAGTATCTTGACATAGACTTTTCTTCCATAATCTTTTCCAGTCTTACTTGAAATCTTTTGCTGTTAGATGAGTGAAACAAGCAGTGAGCATGAAGTAAAATGAAAGGATATTTTATTTTTTAGGTCATAAGAATTTAGGTATCTGTAATGGTAATGGAGGTCTAGCTGTCTTTGCATTAGGAAAACATGGAGTTCCAGTAGCTTAATGAAGTTGCTTTTTATCAGTTCAAATGTTTAGCTGTATTTTATATGTAGGTAATGAAGTTACAAAGATGCCTGTAGCAGTGACCAGTTGAATTGGAATGACTGCCTCTAATAATAAATTGAGACAAAGGCCAGCTAAAGTGATGTTAAGTGTCTTTGCTTTGGAGTGTGAGGACAGCCAAACTGAAGACATGTTACTCATTCTCTCATTTCTGAGACTACCTTGAATGGTCAAGTCCTCAGTGTTTGTTTCCTGAATTGCAACGAGATTTGGGAAGAATGGATGCAATTTCAGTGTATGACCTTAAAAACAATTTTCAGAGGGTATAAAACACTCTTGCTTAATTGCTATTACAAATATACATTCAAAATGGAATGCACACAAGGTAACTTTGGTTATGCACTGCAAACACTTGGCTATCAAAAGTTACTTTTTTTCCTTTAGAAAAATCTTAATTTATGACACTGAAAGTTTAGAAAGCCAGGTTTTCATGCTACACTACAAAATTTGAGGTAACTCTTTAGTGTAGTTACTCTGAATAAGAGTTAGAACAATCTCACGTGAGTCAGTGGACTACAATACTTGTGTCTTCTAGGAATATTCTTTAGAGCTGCTCTTCAGAGCAACAGAAATCATGAGGAATTAACAAACCATAAACTGTGTACAGGCCTCATGCTGGCAATATCTGTTAATACTAAATGAATTGCAATAATATGATAGTTTAGGCAAGTTGATAGGACTTACAGCCTTTGTAATTGCTAGTGGAATAAAACTTAAATATAATTTCTTAACTTTCTTAATAGCTTCATTGCAATCTTCTTTATTCAGCCTTGTGTTGATTCAAGGTAGCACACGTGTATTCAAGTGAAAAAGTTAATAAAAACAGCTTGCTTTCAAGCAATTTAAACAGAACCAAGATGACAAAGATTAGAACCAGCAGCACCAGGAAACCTCAAGATACTTAAAAGATTTTATTTTGGTGTGTTTTTTTTGGCAATTATGGTAGTCTAGCATTGACTTGTGAGATGCGAGAAACAAGCTGAACATCTGCAATCCCCCTTATCAAGATAGAGTACCCTAGAATGGTAAATGAGATGTGGAACTTGTAAGAGGCCAACTTTTTTTTTCCACCATGAGTATTGCTTAAGAAGGTTAGGTTTCATTTACATTTATAACCACTTCTACCTATTGCTGTGAGAAATGTAGACCAAATCATCCAACAATTACACAGAAACAAAGAGGGATCATATGATCCCATAAGGTTTGTAGCTTGAGGCTTTTTTGCATGATCGGATGTAAGAGATAGCCAGTATTTTAAGAGTATGATCTTCTCTGTCCTGAAGAATTTCTAGCCTTAATTTCGGCAAGTTCCCAACTGTACCCAGGTACATAATCTTAATCAGGCCCAAATATACCAAAGATAGATAAAACTTTATAATTTCACAATAAATTAAAAAGACAGTCTTAGTAATTAATTTTTTTTTAATATTTCTCTTTAGGTACTATGATTGGTGGTTTCTTTACTATTACTGAACTGCTTAAATACTTTTCTTTGTTTTCCTGAACCTGTGCAGACTGGTTGATGATTCCATAGGCTTACTTACCTAATAAAATAATTTGTGATGAATACAGGCCCATCATTGCATTTTTATTTTAATTGTATCACTTAAAATGTTATTGGCTGCTATAATCTTACTATCCGCTGTTAAGTTTACAACTCATTTAGAGTGGTGGATCACTTATCCATCAGTTTACTGCAGTGATTATTCCTACAAATCTGAAGACAGTTTTGTGCTGTCATTTTTATCCCTGCCAGAGGTGATGCTTCATTATTAATTGCTAAATTCTTATTAAAATAGATTATTTTTCCCAAGTGGTAAGCAATCTGAAACCTTAATTCTCTGTTTTGTTTTGCATTTGGGCTTTTTAAATTTTTTTACACTTTGTGCACTTGGGCTTCTGTACTTGTGTGTAATTGTAATTTCAGCACTGTGTTTGATACATTGACTTTGCTGTTCCCAATGATTTTCTCTGAGAAGAGTAACGGTCAGGAATTATGAAAGCTTCTCACATTTTAATTTTTGTTGTAAAGGGAATTCTGGTCTTAAATTCCGAAGGATGTTATGGGAAGCTATATTCAGGAGGTATTCATGGTAGAACATGCTTAACTTCAAGTTGCAAGCAGCTAGGGAAATTCATGCAGCTGTAGAAATTCTTATCTCACAACTTCTTAATGAATAAAAATTATAGAGCTATTTACAGACAGCTGAGAGACAGTGTGAGCTATTGGTAAATAGGACCAGAGATTTGTCTACATCAGGTATTAGTATTCGTAACCTCTGGGATTGTAGAATTGAGATTCCTATTGTAGCTATACGCTGTATCTGCAGTGTAGCGCTGTTGTATCGGCTGTGTAACTTACACTCGTCTTTGATTCGAACTTATACTACTACCATGATGTAAGTTTCAGTCCAGTGCAAGTTAAGTTTCTAAGGCTGACCTCTGGATATCAGTGGAAAGTCTTCTCATAGGCTACTCCTGAATAATTGTGACTCTTATGGGAATGATCCATCCTAGTTTCCATGGTCAAGCATTGCTTATGTAAGCATCAATGCCATATTATTTTAAGGCAGCACTAAAATACAACTTTTATTTTGTATCATTCTTGCCATATTTAAAAAAAAGCCATTTCATGTGTACAATAACAGTTTTTTATGACATTAGGGCACAAATCAGGGTCTGACCTTATAAAACAATTTTATGCTGTACACTTTAATAGGTGTAATATAGTATCGAAGACTTTGAATCATAAGAGGCTATGAAACTATGTAAAGAACATTACAACCTGTCTCAGGTTTTAGATGAGAAAGATGAGTTGCATAATTATGAAGTTTTTAGTCTTGACACTTTATGCCACAAAATACTGTTTATGCCTCTTCTAAAAGGTTTCTTTGCTAAACCACTTCTTTAAAGCTGGTATTTCTATTCCAAGCAGTAAAACACCCCGAAACCATCAGAAATTTATGGAAATCATTTTCCAGAAATGCTGTGTTAGAAAAGCTTATTTCAAGACAAAGTTCATGGAAGAGAGATCATCATTCATAAGCTGGAGAACTTGAGGCATGGCTTCAAACTAGCCCATGACCGGCCACACTGCTTGTGTGTCAAGCAAGTTGCTTGGTCTGCAGAGTCTACCACTGCCTGCATGTGCTCTCAAAGGATGGGTTGAACAAAACCATTGTTAAGGGGCTGTTCTGATGGTTTTAACAGTAAATTTCATTGGGAAAATGGAGCACCCTGTATATGTAGGGTTAGATTCTTGCCGTTGGTCTTAATAATGCTTTTAAAGTCAAATAATCCAAATGATATCGTTAATAAAGAAAAGCACATGTGCAGGTGGTTAAGTGAAGTTTTCATAGTGTCTTTCCATTTTTCTCGTCTAGTGGGCAGTAGGGTCAAGATCATGCGGTTTTGTATGAAGTGGTAAAGAACTTAGCAAGTTTTGCCATACTTTTCTTCAGTATAAGTAAATGAGTTGACATTGCCTTTCTATTTACTGTGTCTCTGTTTTCAGCCATATTGAAAATCAGTTAGTTTCCCTGAACTATATTTAACTTGTATGAAATATATATTTAACTAGTATGAAATAGCATCATGTAACGGTTTCTACAGACCTGTCACGAAATAGGTGCTGGTTTGGTAATTGGAGCATTCATCTGGGACATGGGAAACTAAAATGTGGGGGCTCAAGAGGTCACTGTGAAGTGCCTGAAGGAGTGTGCAAACTGATGGTAAAGTCAGGGTCCAGCTCACTCGAGACCATTGTGTGATGCAGTTAAATGTTTTAGTTAACCTAATAAATAGGAAAGCATTCATATAAATATAGCACTCTAAATTTTACTTAGAAATAAGGGATTTTTAAAGAAACCACTTGGACTAATGAGGTTTTCTTGTGCATTGCTGCTATGATACATAATGAAAATTGTGGAAAACTTAAGCGGGTTATGCAAAAATATATTATGTTTTGCTATTGGCTTTTATTATATATGTATTTTGGATGTTAGAAGTTTATTGGCATCTCCTCCAAAAATAAGGTTCCTTTGAAGGTCTTCCATTTAGTGCCATTTCTTAGCTATTTTTTGAAAATCCTGGTTATAAATGCATGTATCTTTAAGTAAGAATTCAAGTGAGAAGTAGAAGGCAGACGGAACTGCCATAGCCAGTCAAGCATTTTGAAATATTCAAAAGTAATCCTAGCCAAAATGATTACTACTGAAATACAACAGCCTGTTTTGCTGTTCTCTTAACCTGTTAAGGTTTCATCTTTTCTCCTGGCAGAGCATGCTCTGGTAATCTCGCATCGCTTTTTTTGCACCTATGTGGACAGATGTTCATAATTCATGAAGCTTGCTGGCTGTTAGAACAAATTCTTTTGTTATGAAAGCACTCTTAGGTAAGCTGACAGTGAAGGCAAATAAGTAATTAGACCCATACTAAAAAGACCCACAGTACTTTGATTTCCCAATTATAGTCAAAGTGAGAATCACTCAATAGACATTCCCTTATTATAGGAACAGTGTCTGTATAGTAAGCATAGCTTGTGTGATTCACTTTGTTGATTTTTGGCAAATATTTGGAATTAACAAGTCTTTATTATGTCACAACAGGTTTGGTAATTAGTTATTTAGATAAAAACAGCAGCAACAACAAAGCAGCCTAGAAGTGAATGGAACATGCAAAACCATTATAGTGATTTGTCACCACACGCTTTTGGATCTCATTACTTCTGCGTGTACGGCAAAATGCAAATGTATGGTAAAACCAAAATATTTCTTAGCTAAACCCTGTGTGACTGCTATATTGTCTGAAGAGACCTTATTTATTCTCAGCTGAAGTAAACAGCTGGGTATATGCCATGGCTTTTGGATTCTTCAGTTCATCACCTGGCATAATGTGGTGACTGCTCTGGATTTGTAGCTAATGCCAACATTATATGTATTCAAACAAGAAGTGGTTAACTAATAAATTTGTTCCTTCTGCCTTAAATCTGGATCTCTGTTTTATATTTAAATACACATATTTGAATTATTTGGGGGGTGTTTGGGGGTTTTTGTTGTTGTTCTCAGGACACCCTTTTTTTAGGGAACTCTCAGACCTTTTAAAGTAGGAGATCTCAAAAGTGTTAACATTTTATTAATTTCTATTAGAGGCAAAGTGATAGCTCTTTCACTAGAAAGCAGGGAAGGCTCATTCCATTATAACCATCAAGAGGTATTTCTCTGTCATGTTATCTTCTTAAATGCTTCTGTTTAATGAACACAAGTAAACTTTTGCAAATCTCTGAGACAGAATAAATAGGAATTTTATTCAAGTGTGTTGGAAGCATTTTCCCATTAAACTTGTCTAGGTTGATTTGAAAGGGAGGACTGTGGTACTATGCTGTGATTCTTCAGTGCTTTTCCAGTGTTGACATACTATTTCTTTACACCTTTTCCTGACTTTTTTTTTTTCCCAAGGTTAGTTTGTTAGCGCTTCTTTGAGTACATAGAAAGCAAATGGTGACATTCATCAAATTTATAGTGTTAGGGCATCAACAAGCTTCAGTGCCTGTAACCTACGGGAAATTCTTTTAGGAAGGTTCTATTTCACAGATGTGTGTCATGGTTGGAGTCATGCACTTCACTTGCAAGAGAAAAACAACAATATATTTGATTGATACAATACAGTTATCAAAGTTCAGTGGTAAATATGACAGTGGTTTAGCAGGATTCAGTGACAAGGTACACATGATTTACTGCATAGAGAACGAGATCAGACAAAACTCCCAGGGAGACTCTCCCATTCAGTCATAAGGTTAAGAAAGGACCTCGTTGTGTTCTAAACCCCTCCTCAGAGGGGTGTTAAGGTGCAGCTGGATCTAGGTTTAGTCCCAGACCTGGTCAACAGTTTATGTCTAAAGTATTACAAGTGTGCAGTCAATCCGTCATATAACTTAGCTTGTATTTCGGTCCTGTTATTCCTGATTCACTTACTGAGTATCTGATGTAATGAGGAATCTCTCCACCCTCAGAAGTAAGCTTGAGAGACATCCCCACTCAAGGCGAGAAGCTGACATGCAGCCTGCTGCGATGCAGGAATGCTCAGCAGGCCCTGGGCTGGCCATTATTTATGGAGTAAGATGATTGACTTACAGTCATATTTGCATACCAACCTTATGGTAGTTGGTGCATGCTCACCTGGCACTCAGCAGTTAGCAAGGTTTATGGTCCTTGGCTATTGTGTCTCCTGTCTCCTCAGAGTCCAACTTAAGCCAGATGCAGGCATTACAACTGCCACTGGCTGCTGCTTAAGCAGAAAGGGGTGAGGGGAGCACATGGTCACAGCATGCAGGGGTTTACAAAAACCCTCACAGGATAAAGATTCCTCTTAAAAGAAGGTAATGTGGTTTTTTGGTTACATTTTTGTTTCACGCTCAACTTTCTGAGGGCAAAATGATTTGGAATGTCAGTTAAAGAAAGCAAGAATATAAAACCTCAGTATTTCTTTCCTATTGAAACGTTGTTATTGTAGGTCTGTGGCACAGTGGTAAAAAACGGGTAGGGGGACTACAGGAAAAAATGAAGGGAAAGGAGAGGAAAGGTAAAAAGGTACTGGGAGTACAGAACCATGCGTGGTTGATCATGGTACTGATTTCACACATCAAGCAATAAAGCAGCAGTGTTGGTTAGAAATGTGAGATAATAAACAGTTGTTCTGTTGTGGCAGGGCATGAACCACGTTGTGGAAATAATAGCAAAACCAAACCCTCATCTTTTCAGGGAGAAGGTTTGTTAAGTTGGAATGAATGTTTATTATAAACAGGGAAGCACATAATCCATGTTGAAAATGATCTTTCTTAAAAGGCCAACTTAAAAATACCATGAAAATAAGCATCAATGTAAAAAGAGCTATACTTCTGTCTTAAACATTTCTGTGTATACCTTATGGAACTGTGATGTGTGTCATGCCTCATATCCCTGAATATGCAGAAGAGACTTGAAATCTCTGCAGTTCCTAATAACATATCTCTGTCATCTGTCTGTCTTAATTTCATAAAGAATGAATTTCATTCTGAATCCTTGGGAGTCTACAGAACAGAAACTCACAAAGTACTGCATAAACCATTTGAGGATGTATGCACTGGTCAGATTTAATATTTCTTACCATTGTCCTGAAACACTTCAGAGAAGCAGGTATTGGGCTAGCAGAAAGGAAGTGGATTAGGGAAGTGGTTGTGTGATGGGACTCCATCAAAGCTGTAAGCATGTACCTAGTAGCAAGGTTTTAACCAATAAATGTGGGCATTTAAATGTGGGTTTGCCTTTAAGAAGTAAAGAATCCTTGAGATGTCTTTGCTTCTAGAAGCTGTAATAACCCTCAATGTGATTTGTACTTTAAAAGCTTATTTACAGAAGACAGACCACTGTTAATGGCATTTGCATGGAAATTTCCCAAATGAATATTTATGAATATGAAATACTAATACAGCACAGTGTAGTGCATGTTCTGGCACAAGTGTTTCTGTATACAGATGCATGATTTTTGTTGAACTCGGCATAACTGACAGATCTCTTGGGGAAACACCAAACTGCTTGTTCCGCGTACAGATGTTCCTTTGGCATCTTATTATAAAGACTTGAAAAGCATACTGTTTTACTGGCAATAAAGCAGCAATAATGTCTTAATAGAATCTGAAAGAATAACTAAGCACTTCAAATGCCTGAAATAAAGGGATAATTGAAGTTGCTTTGGGTTTAAGTCTCAGCAATTTCTTACATTATAATAACTCAGGTGACTGTTTATATCTAATGAAAGGCAATAAAATAAGAGCACATTATTGACTGAGAACTTAAACTTTTGCTTGTATCTGTAACGTGTCTCATTGATACACATCATTGTAATGGAAGGAACAAATTATTTAAATTATATCTCATTATGCAACGCACAAGACAATAACTCACTTGCACAGAGACTTTTCTTAAAACTTTGCAAAAATTTTAATGAGTATCTTGCAAACTGACACCCTAAATAATTTGTACTCATGGTTTATTTGTTCAGGTGTGATCATTGAAATTGTCAGGTTTATTTATCTCAAATACTCAAAAGCTCTAGAGTTAGATTTCTATTATCATATTTAAAAAATAAGATTGATTTTAATTGTTTTAAGTACCATAGTCTTTCTGGTTAGGCTCTTCTGCTATTCTCTGTAGATGCAGGCCCTTCAAGTGTACCAAGCAAGGCAGTTTCCTCCCTAATCCAAGAACTGACAGATGGTGCTTAAAGAAAAGCATTGAATGTGGTATGGATAAGCAGATTCATTTCCAACATTAAGAACCAATATTATGCCTTTAGATGTTTTGGTACTGTAATGGGCTACAGTGGAAGCTGTAAAGGTGTCTGGTCATGGTCTGCTGGTCAAAATGTAAGTAGCATCATCTCCATCACAACTGTGGAAGTCCACATTTAAAATTTTTATTGTAGGCATTTAATCTTACCCTGCTGCAGTAGAGAGAAACATGGGATATATTCATTACAGCGTTAATGTGGCAGGAGCTCCTTTGTTAGCATTGCCTTTTGGAAGCTGTGCTGCCAGCAACATGACAATGGGTTGAGAGTTATGTGTGCCTTATCAACACAGCAGCCACATCCAACACTAGCAGAAACTCTATCAGCCCAGCTGCTATGAAAGAACTTGATTTCCATTAAAAATAAAAAGGGGGGAGGCAGGAAGGGGCAAATTATTTTTTCCCTTCTGTGTGACCTGTTCTCCTCCCATTCCTCAAAACCTCAACTATACAAGCGGTGACATGTGAGCTCTTCTGTACAGGGTGTCACTTAGGTCATGAATCACCCTTCTTTCAAGTACCTGTTACAGTGTTGAAGAGATAATTGCTACCTTTTTGCTTGCAGTTTCTGATGTAGAGTAGTATATGCATGGGAAACTTTGGAAAAGAGGAACTAGCCTTAGTCTGTATAAATTGTGATTTCAAGCTTCTGAAGGTATTTTAATTTTCTTTAACTTTTGACAATGTAAATAAAAATCTGAAATGGGACTGTTTCATGTCTTGATTGCTGCAAGTCACCTAGATCTTTTCACTGAGAGAACAGTGAAATATCGGTGAAAAATATTGTAGATGTCAATATACCTTGAGCATTACCTGAGTTTAGTAACCTGCACATTTTTCAAGGGCAAGCTTAATTTTCAGATGTCTGGAATTACAGCAAATAGAATCCTCCTTCACTTCACTCCTCCTTATGGGGAGAGGATGGGGAAGCAAGCAGATTCTGTGCTTTGTCATGATGTTTACATTTTGAGATAGGTGTGTGAAGGAGGGTTAATGGAAGGAAACTGCTGAGACAGCAGGACAGCGGTCAGCTACTGGAGATTCTTTCAAGACATTCTGTCTGACCAGGGCTCTGGCAAAATACATTGACATAATAGCAATGCCAGCTTTCTACAGATAGCACAAAGTTTAATCAAGCTAAGCTGTTAGGACTGATTGAGGAAGAATTTGAGAAGCTATAATACTAAACCAGTAGCAATGTAGTTCAGTGTTTTACTTGTGAAATGGTTCTTCACTGGAAAGGAAAACTATTTCATATAATTGCTATGATACTTTCTGCCATGACAAATGTGGAATTATTTGTCAAGTGTTTGAAAAATAACGGTATGAAGTCTTCATTTTTAGTTAAATTGTATGGGTAAGATAATTGAGAAACAATTTTTTCCCTAGAAATTGTTCTTCCCTGATTTAAATGAATAAGTATTTGGTTTTAAAAGCAGCCTTTCTTGGCACATTTAACTTCTCTTTCATTCTTTGAACCAAGTTTTCTAAAAACTGATTCCCTTAAAGTTGGTCTGTTTATTTCTCTATCCTTGATGAATCATGCTGTGATGCATCATTTGGGGTTATTTCAGTGGTAAGGTATAGTACACAATACAGTGTTTCTGAGTAGTTGGTGGTAAACTGTAGAATGTTTTTACTGAAGCTGATAACACACTTATCCTAGATGGGATTTACTGAAGGAGAAAAATCTTGTAAATAAGAATCAATATTTCAAGCAATAAACTATAACTTTTAATAGACTACAAATAAAGCAGTAGTTAGGTGATCTCAACAGGATATTTCTTCTATAAAGTTGTAATGAAGTTACATTTTAAGTTGCAAACTGAGTTGGAGATAGAAACCATAAGTGTTCAGGTTTTCTCCGGGAGGAATAACTAAGTTCTGCTTTTTCTTATTCCATCAAAGTTCTTTCACTCATTTGACTTCCAGGAGGTGCCAGGAAATTGTGGATTGGAGCCAGAAAGGCTGCTACATCTCGGTGTGAATCTGAAAAATAACCAGTACTGGGTTTATGTGACTGTTGTGGTTTAACCCCAGCCAGCAACTGAGTACCATGCAGCGCTCGCTCGCCATCCCTGGCCCTGCCGTTGAATAAGTTGAGGTAAGAATAAGTTACTAATTCAGATAATGTAGAATGTGATTATCATCACAATAATAAAAGGTAAAAGAGGGATGTGTTACTCTGATTTCTCTGTATCCAAGGCTGGTTCTGTGAAGAGATGTAAATCATTCCTCTGGAGTATTTTTACAGTTTGAGGTGTTACAGTCACACCCTCTACCCCCACCAACGAAATGTTAATTTCCTATATGAATCACATACCTGTCAGTTCTCATAAGCAGGCTGAATGCATTCTGCAGTGTGCTTGCCAGTGACTTCATGCTACACAAAAAACATTGCAGCATTAGTTGAATATTAACAGAAAAGTTCTTGGTTTTGAGGACTCTGTTCTCTTAAGCAAGGTGATAGGCTTTCAAGGTTTGCTAACAAAGAAATGAACTGTATGTTATTAACTTTTATCTGAGAATATTTTAAATACACTATTTCTTATTTATTTGATGCATACAGGAATTACTCACTACAAAAATAACCCTTCAAAAGTTCTTCACAATGAACAGCAGCAGAGAGACTTTTTCTAAGGAAAGATCCAACTTTTTAAAATCTATAGTTTTAAAAGTATTCATGAATTTGTCGTATCTCTCTGTCCTCCTGAGATTATTGTGTGAGATCTACAATAGTTTTTGGTGAAAAGGGCATCTGTTTATGTCTACTTGAAATAGTGTTTGTCCTCATTCTGTATTTGGGGAGAGCAATTTTCTTTTTCCTATCTTTATAGTGCATAACATAGAGGACTTAAAATCTGTGGGTTTAACTTCATAAAAATGTTGATATAACTATTTTACCTCAGAGTATCTAAAAAAAGAAGTGGTAGCTATTGGGATAGCTTTCAAATAATTCACAATGCTATTTCTAGGCTGGTATTTATCCTTATATGGAGATGAAAGGGTGTGTATGAATGTCAGAGAAAGGTAACATGTCTTTTCTCACTCATGTCCATTGGCTGGTCATGTTTATTCCTGACACATCTCCACACCTGTGCAACATGTGTTGGCACTGGATGGATAACCTGGCCAAAGAGGTTAACGCAGAGGTGCTTGTAACATAGGGTTGGAAGTTGCATAGTATTTAGTCAAGTTACATCAAATGCTTTCTTTTGTCTAGACTAGTAATTATTTGCATCACTGTACTTTGTTTCAGTCATCATTTGTATTATTTCACTAAACTGAGCCAATAAGAATTCTTGAAAGGGAATGGGATTGATGTGAATGACAGAAAAAGAGCATTTACCATGCTGTTTATCAACCACTTGGGTTCAATATTTAGAACCAAAATAAAGTCATGATAACTCAAGCTCCCCAAGCTTATGTATGAACAGAAAATCAGGCCCTAGTTCTGCTCTTCATTTCAACGGGACTTTCTGGTACAGTTGTTGTATCAATAACACCATCTTTTAGGGAATACCAAGCTGAATGAGTATGCTTAGAGGGTAGGTCACATAATGTTGCTCAGAAACGGCCATTGTAGAAAATATTTTCATTAGAAATAATAAAATTACTGTATTCCAGTGGTTGCTGCATCTGGCATTATGATCATAGTTGTGAAAATACAGTCTTAACACCTTTCTTCCTGCTGTCAAGCTGTGGTATTTTTATTCTGGATAGTCTGGGATGACTGACCAGAACAAGACTGTGTTCTTTTGGTGACTGCCAGACTCCTCACAGGACATGGCTGAGTCACTCCATCAGCAATTCCTGTTGGACACTGATGCAAGAAGCTGTTGTTGAAGATATTCCTTCTTGAAAAAGTATTTTAGATGAGATATGAAGATGCTCATAAGAGTTCCAAATCAATACATGTTGCCTCCTGAATGGAATCATGCTTGCCTCTTACTGTTTACAACTCTAAAATTAGACTATGAATTCTTCAGGTGGAAATGCATACTTTAAGGTGTTGACATAGAGTGGTTTTCTGACATCAGTGACCAATTAAAAGGCTTCCAAAGCAGTAAACATTATTTTCTTTATAGTAAGAAGTAGAAAGGAGATAAGCAATTTCATTAAAATTTCTAAGCATTAATTCATTGAGATGAATATGGCACGACTTCATTTGACTATCTGAATGTTAATTGCATTGACATTGTTATTAAAATAATTACTTATCAGCTATTTTTGACAATGGTTGATCAACTGCAATAGTGTGCCATGAAGCTATACAGCAATATTCACAGGATGATGGTCAGATTGCTCTCTATTAAAAAAGGCAATAGGCATTTATTGATGAATATTAATTTTAATTAGCACATATTTGTTGAGGAGTAATTCAGCAATCATCCTTAACAATATTTGATATTGCCTATAAGCTGTTTGTATATATATACATCACAGTAATTTGGCAGAAGGTTTTACTCGAGAAATAAATTTATGGTTGAAGTATTGGTTTTGAAGAATAATCTACTATTTACCCATTAGGGATTGTTAGTTTATCTTAACGCACTGAAAATCTAATTTTCTTTTTTAAAAATATTAATTATTCCTCCTAGCCAAAAGGACTACATCATTAACCCCAAAGGACTGGCAATAACCAGAAATAATGCAAAAGCTTTACTAAGTTCAATTAATTTGTCCTAGCAGCCTAATTTTGTCATGCTTTGCTAGACAGTGTATTGTAAGTAATTCTGATGATCTCCAATTGAGTTGGGCAAACAAGGCTGCACACTAAAGCAAAAACGGAATTGTCTTGATAATTACAAAAACCATTGGCCTGTTTGGGATTTGTGATAAATGGGTTAATTAGCTACTTTTTTATTACAATTAGACTTTCAGTGTGGTTGAGCAATGGTAATTTATTTTGCTGTGTAAACTGGTATAGTCAAATTCTGTGGGTCCGATTTGTTTGGATAAAAATCTTTAGAGCTACTTGGTTTAAAATGAGACAAGTATGGCTGTGGATGTAGTTTTTGTTATTTGCACTTGGTTTACATGATTTATGGAACTTGGTTGTAAGTTAGTCACTTTTCAGTGTTTGCCTGACAGTAAAGTAAGCTTTGTCTTATTTCAAAGGGACCATCAAAATCATCCTTAAGGAAAAACAAGATGCTGGTTTGGTATCTTTTAAATAGATAGCATGGACATTGTGAGAAGGAGTTTCTAGAAACATGGTTTCTTCAGATTTCTATTTTGCCGACCGCACTGTGGTGGGTGATAAGTTTTAGCTGAGCAGTATTTATGACAAGTGGTCTAAAATGATAATCAGGTAGGATCCTGTGTTAATGTTAATGTTGTTGAGCTTGAGCTGCTTTACAGAGCCTTGAAGCGGATCCTACAATAGGAACGTAGTCACTTGAGTTCAGAGGATGGTCCTGTGTTGATCCAGAGTGCTGCTGCACCAGCAGCCGCTTCCCTCCATTCTGCTTAGAGAAAAATGTTTAGCTCTATCCTTGAGAAACAAAAGAAGTATCAGACTGCAAAATATTTATAAGAGATTTTCTTCTTCCTATTTCATTTGTAACTGGACCATACTCTGAAGCATTTAGGAGCATATGCTATATAATCACTGCAAAATCCAGGAAAATGATTTAAAAAATAGTCTAATATTTCTGTTTGATGAAATCTCTGCTCAGCTGAGATAAAAGGTTACACTAATTTTTCCATAATGAAATAAATCTTTTAATTTTTAATGTTTTCCTTTTCAGTTTTGACTGTTATCTTCCCATTCACATTTCCTGCTGTGTCTTATCTGACTTACTGGTGTGATCCGTTCCATTGTCTGTCATCTCTTTCCTCAACAAAATCATCTTAATCATTGTTTTCTCCTTTTGCTCTTTTCCTGACTGAAATTATTGGCATGTAACAATAGGCTTGATTGCTGTTTTGTCTCAGAGATAGGAAAATTGGAAATGGAACGTTTTTGAGTACACTTAAAGATGATAAAGTTGTAGTTACAGAACATTTTTTTCTTGGTTTTGTGCTTGATATATCTTTTGGTCATTTGTGCAAACTGAGAGTATTTTGAGCAGTGTTAGTATACAGTAGTGTCTGCAAGCATTCATCTAGTGTAAATGACTGATTTCAGCAGTGAGTATAGAAAATTTAGCCTTATACTTGCAGTCAACACAAAATAAAATCAACGTTCTATTTTATTTTTTTTTTAGGAGAATTGTATTTTCAGATAATTAGAAAGAAATACGTCACCTGCCCACCCCCCTCCCCGAAACCTGTGTGTTCATTAAGCTTAATAGCATTTTTGAAAGTGATAGTTTTTCCAGACACTCCGGTTCAGTAAGAAATCTAATTACTTCTTTCTCCATTACAACTTGGGAAGGATTATTCAAATATTTTATAGTCCTAAATGCACAGAGCACTTTAATCCTATTGTTTGTAGATTGTCATTCTCCTGCCTTCTTTCTGCTTGCAGTTTCCCATTAGTCACTACAGGCACATTCTGGTAATCTCAAAATCCAGGAATGTGCTATCTGGCAATCAATGTCTGCCCCCTCTATTTACTTTCCACTCCTTGCATATTTTAAAATAAAAGAACTAGACTCACAATCTAGCACAGTACAACCTATGATTTAAAAACCCATATATAATTGGTATCTGTCCTTCTCAGTCCTGAGCTTGTCAGTGCCGTCTCTTCTTGTGATCTTTTATCTGCCTCCTCATAACTACAAAGGATTCACCTGTTTGCTTTCAGACAGACATGCCACCCTGAAGAAAGCATTAACTGAGTAAAATAAGATCCAGCCTCTTAGCTAAAAGGGAGAAGGATATGAGCATATCAGGCATAACAGCCTCAATGACAGCTCTTCAAGTTGTGTGTAACATACTCAAGTGAAGGTGCCATGTAAGAGCAGTAACACTCCATTTACTGCTTACTCGCAGATCTCTCAAAAAGGCAAGGTCACATTCAGAGTGTTGGTCATTGCAAGTTGAAAACTGGTTCTTACCATGTCTTGTGTAGGCTCTGTAGCCTGTTATATAGAGTCATTTAGTTATGTGGCAGTAGCAGTGTGTTCAGGACAGGCCTTTTTTCAAACGTCCACAAGAATTATGAGTTCTGCTTCTCAAAATATTCTTAACCCTTGTGCAGTTGCTTCTAATATTTAATAGAAGACTTGAACTGTGAGTACATAAACAGTTATGTTTATGCATTATGTACATAAATTACATGTAATTTGGTGTATGAAAACATTGCAGGACTATTTTTTTCTCCTTTAGAGAGAATGAGAAAGTTCTGTAGGCTGTTAATGGTATCAGTAGATCCTGCGCACATGGCAGAATATCTTCCTCTGCAGTAAAATTCACTGCTTTTGATTATTATCAGTTCTACTAAATGACTCTTCTTACTTACAGCATGAGTGCTGCTGAACTTGACTTTGCAGAACATACTTTGACTGGTATTTATGTGAAATAATAAGGAAGAAGAGTTTCCAGACAAGTATTTCACATTTTTCAAGCTTCTGTAAAGAAACAGGGAGGTGAGCTGTGTAATAGCCACATTGCTCCATTTCTCATTAACTGATTTGTGCTTGAGAAATCAGAAGCGTGTTTTTGCTGTTCAGAGTCATTTGCTGTCACCGTGGAACTAATATTCAAGCAATAAGTGCCTTTCTCTTTATGAAAGGGGCATTTGCTCTGCAGCACCACGTGACTGCTTATTTGTCACACAATTAGGATTAACTGAAGCCTTTTTTGCACCATCATATCTTGCTATATCATTATATGTCATTTCAGCTTCTGAGGTTTTTACCTGTTCTGCTGTAGATGTTAAGCAAATCAAATTAAGGACATCAATCCTCATTTCCTAGCAGTCTTTGAAATTTGCTGGGAGCGGGCTAAATGCCACTTGAGCCATTCTGGTTTGCTTCTGTTTTTCTGAACTCCACTGTTCCTAAAGTGGAATGATCTGGGTGTTAATAGGACTGCACTTTTTACATTTCCACTGTACATCAGCTGCAGTTCATAGGATGGCATATCAGAAATTAGCTTATTTCTGTCTGTGCTTCTGAAAATAAGTGTGTTAAGCCCAGTGTGTGGTTCTGACTTTTTTCACTGCATGTGAACTCCAGCCTCTCCTACTCCTTGACTAATAAACCAGCCTGGTTTTTCAGTTCAACAGATTGGTTTCACAAGTACATTGCCAGGTGAGAAGCATTCACAAGTAGCTTTGCTGACAGGGGAAAAGGCTGCCAGAGCAGATTTTGGGAAAGGAGACCTTTTGCCTCCCATATTATTGGAGACTGACGATGCTAACAGACTGATTAGTTGACTTGTTACAAGGCCTTCTGATTACCCTCTGGCACACACACCTTGCTTGATGATTTACCAACAGAAATGAGGTCTCCAAACAGATTTACAGCTGGTGCCTAGTTCTTACAAAAATTCACAACAGTCGCTGTCAAGTAAGCACCAGGAATGCTTTTGTTTTATTTAATGTCTTGTTCTGAGGCATGAAGCAGTCAAACACCCATAGTTAAATGTCTTGATAACAGTGTGACTTGTTTAATGTTCTATAACCACTGCACATTCAAAGGAGGACCTTGTTTGCTGTGGAACTGATTCCTGAAAACAATTAAATGTTTTCCTGGGTCAGAGGAACTTCTGGTTGTCGCAGTGTGGGTATAGTACTTCCGGCTTTTTTAGGGAATTCAGGTTAGTGGAACTCTTCTGCACTTTTGTGCTTGTCACAAAGGCATGACATTAAGCAACTTTTGCCTAAATGTTCCGTGAGACTGGTGAAGCCCAGAAATTCATGGAATCTTTTCAGTGGAGTTGAATTTGGTAACAATACGGTATTTTGTTTTCCCATCAGGTTAAGCAGCTGTTACAGCTGTACTGCTAAATATCCTGCCCGCAGTGTTAAGAGATTAATGTTGGTCACTTATTCTGCTCTGCTTAGCGTAATTCAATATCTATCACAAATATAATTGCAATATTTTATGTTGTGACTAGGCATCTGTTGTGTGTTTTCCTCATTGCTTCTGGGGCTACAAAAAGATGGGGAGAAATGTATAATAGACTGTGTTTAAATTACTCTATACAACAAGGATAGGTAGTTTTATATGCTATAAAATATAGCTTGCTATCTTTCACAAAATTTCTGAGGGCAAAATTAGGTTACCTCAGTAAAACCATCAACTAAAATCATGGGGTGTGAATCAAATTCTTTGGTAGTTGTGAACGTGGCAATATGAGAAGGTTCCGGGGATGTCAGTGGCCTCATATTTGAGTTAAATTGTTAGTATATTGATGAAAAGGAGAATAGAAAGGGCTAGGTTTTCTTTTTTATTTTTTCTCATTTCTCCATTTAAATGAGAAGTACAAATAATGCTGTAATGCTGCCTTATATTTTTCTATTTCTATCCTTGCTGTAAGGACGTGTGTTTGACTATCAATCTGTCTAAATCTTTCATTAAGAAAAGAAAGGTTCGTAGGAGGCAAGCGTCTGGCCTGGCATTTCTTGCGATTAGGAAACAGTAGATGGGATTACTGCTTTATTTCCTTCAGTGTCAGTATTTTTTAAAGCTAGTTAAACTCATCTGTTTGTTGTTCTTTCTTCCCCAGTGTTTCTGTGTGATCACAGAGTTTTGAAGCTGTCCCTGTTAGTCTTTAATTTTTTATTTCCAGTAGGCTGTAGGGCACCATAGACTGGTGTGATATTAATGGGCCTAATTGAGATGAAGTTTAATGGTTTTTCTCACACACTTCATCATTAGGCCAGTGGCACATTTTATTGTCATCTTTTCTCTGTGGTTGTTGTGTTAGCTGGTCCTAATTATAATTAAATGTTTCAAGGCTAGGCAGAAGAACACTTTTTTTTTTCCTCCTGCCTTGAGTCCTTTTTAGGATTTGTTTGCTTGTTTGTTTTTTCCTCCTCCTTTTTTCCCTGCCATTCTAAGGGGTTTATTCCCATCCTGCTTACCACAGTCTTGAATAAAATATTTCTATTTACAAGCTGTTTTCATTCATCCAGATCACAGCTAAACCAATTTGCACATAGCTCATAAAATCTCTTTAATCGTATTTGGCCAATGTTTAAAGCATACTTTAGGCAATTGCATGAATGAGTATCGTAAATATATCTCGTGGACAGTTCTAGCCTCTTAAAACCCCTTATATTGAGGAAGGAATACTTCTTTCATTTCTGAAATGATAAATCATGTCTATAGTGATCCTTAAGACATGGTAGTAAAAAAAATTTTCCTGATTTACCCCTATGTTACCATGATTACTTTTGTAATAGTACAGCTCTTCAAGTTCTACCTCCTAATGGGTAAATTTACTTTTTAAACCTGCAAGTGAATGCATCTTGTGCAGTCAGTCCTCTTTTTCTTGCAGTTATGTTGTTTTTGTAGTTGAATGGTTTAGTAAAAAATGAGGTGTCTGTTTAACAGTAATGAAGTTAGTTTTCTGGTGATTATTGTAATATGAGAAAGGTACCTTGAGAGAGCAGCTACTGAACACGTGAGAAGCGATGGATTTCTTGGGATGCATGCTTTTAAAGCATTACTGATGTATAGTCATTAGTTTTTTAGTTTGCTTTAGTTCTTATTTTAGTTCTGTTGTACAAACTGGACATTCATTGTGGACAGTTCTGGCTTTAAAGCAGATTACTTAAATGTATTAATAAAGGAAAAAGTCCAGTGCCAGATTATATATCAACATTTAATGAAAACATAAGTAAAGGCTTAGCTGTGCCAATGAGTCATAATGGTTATACTTTTGAGTAGTCTTGAAGAAATAAATAAGATTTCCACCTTAACTTGCAGGACTTGCAGTGGGTAGTAGTCAGCTCTGTCATTGAGCTCATCACTTGGACCTGCTGCAACAGCCAAACTTTGGGATGCATCAGAGTTAAAAGAGGGATAATACTGTCAGAAAAATGCTGCTGTATTTCAATATCAGAATGTATTTTTGTGTATTTCCTGAGTTCTACAGTTTTAAGACAAAAAATGATGACAAAAAATACTTCAATCAAATTTTTACAGAGTCTGCATGACCATACCCCTTTATGTACTCTAAGCATATTTATTGTTGCTACCTGTGTACAAAGACTGTAAAAGTACCTCCAAAGCAAATCGGCTTTCTCCAGGTTCTAGCTCGAGCACTGTTAGTTTACATTCAACAGTTTATTTGCTAATGGTTAGTTAAGTTCCCCAGCTATACTGGCCTTTGATAGATCCATAGTGATGATAATGGCAATAATTACGTAAGGGTTTATGCTTAGAGTATTTTAGTGGAGGCAAGGCTATATGTGAATAGTACACAGATATCAATACCTTTGCTGTTCCTCAAAGCGTTTTGAAGCTCATTGTCTCCTTTCTTTATTCTGTTCTGTTTCTGTGTTAACAGTCTACATAGAGTTGGCAAATTAAGGTGTGGAAGCAAATGTGATAATCCAATTCTTTCTTTTACCTGCTTTCTTGGCATCCAGATGGATGACTGAGAGTTTAATTTAGGCAATACAGTGAAAACTGGAAGTGAAAGTAGTACTGGAGGCAAATCTGAAACAGGAGGTGTCACTTCTGACAGGTATTCACAGCTCGGATCTACACTGTAAGCAGTGATGCGGTTTTCTTGCCCACTTCTTCAAAATATCTTCAGGAATTTCTGGGAAGCATTGCTGGAACACAATAGTTAGTTATAAATATGTTAAATGTAAAATGGATACAAGTTAGCTTCCTGGAGTAAAATTTAACACTTGGATTAGGTCCAGGCATTTTCAGAATATAAAGATGTCTTTTGATCTTGGGATTTCCCCACAAATTTGACTTTGCTTTTACTCACCACTGTGCTTTATCAGCTTTGTTTGCAGTTGCTGTGTACATATTAAATCTGAATACGGTGCATTCTATACTTTGGAAATGCAGTGATACACTTGCCTTGGAACTTGGTTTTGCAGTGGAAGGTGTTGAGGTCTGAGCTCTGTCAATGGTTGGTCTTTTGCAGTGCCATCTGGTGTCAATTAAAGGAATATAAAATTCCCTGTTTTCTAAGTATTCAAACTGAAAAATAAACAAGAGAACGACAAAATGCAACTCAAGTTCAGTGTAAAACCAGCCTAAATTTTATGTTAGACACACCTTTGTTTTTAAGAAAGGGGGATTTAAAAATAGAATCATGGGTATTTATCATTTCTTACTCTTTTGAAGTCTTTGTGGTTAGTCCTGTTTTGTGTTACTTATAAGGAAATAATCTGGGATATGTGGTTTGAAGAAGACATTTTGGATTTCATTTGTAACCTGGCCTGCAAATAGCTTCATGGCACTGTAATAAGTGGCTTCCATTTCTACCTTCCACACAACAAAATATTCTACCTGAAAGGCTGAGAAAAAAGGTTACTGCTTTCTATCTTTACTCCGAAATATTAATTAAAACCTAAAGCATTATTTTGCCATCTTGGATATGTTGTCTATTTATGGACTTCACCACTAATATCATCTGGGATTTCTACTTGGAGAGCCTCTTCCTATTTTTTTGTGCTCTCACAGGAATTCCTTCATTTAAAGTTAATAGAACCTCAACCTAAATATATAGTTTTTTTGCTGACAGTGGAGGTTATGGTTTTGCTTTATTCTGAATCTAACAGATGGTATTTCAGAGGACAAAAAGGACTTGCTGCCTGTGCAAAAACTTGAACTCAGTAGAACTTTCACTTGTGGTTACTGTAAAAACTTACTAAGCAGGTTATTCTAATTGAACTGATTGACCCAATCCCTTGTCTCTTTCAATTTATCTTTAATGTATCCATCAACCTGTGCTTTAGAAAATGTCTAATTTGGAAATGCTAGCACTTGGAAGACATCTACCTTGATTCCTAATACTTTTAAGATTTGTGATTGGGGTAATTGGATTAACTTAAAATGGTCATTCTTTTTGATTAGTCATAAACTCAAAAATAGCACCAGGGAGTAAGATAATTTTCAGGGGTTAAGCATCAGTATTGACTGTTTCATTTTGCTTCTCTGGGCTCAGTGAGGAGTTCAGCCATCAAAGTCATCTTGCAGTCTTGTTTCTATATAGAGTTCTTAACTGTGTGACTTGATTTGCTGTCGAGATTTAGGTGCTTGTTCATTTAGATTAGATTCAATAAGATGGAAAAAGACTATGTTTCTGTTAGGTTCAGTGCAATAATGATGATGATAATAAATCAGCTAGGCTCCTAGATCGAATTTAGTTGGGCTTTGTGCTTTAAGTTCTACAGTCTAGGCTTACAAAAACATAGATACCTTGGAAAGCAGGTAGGGTCACTTATTCCCATTGGAATAAACACAGGCTCACCATGAAGGTTTAGTAGGAGTAAGAAAAAATGCTGTCTGTGTTTTCAGTCTCTTGAAAACTTAACCCTTCCTGTTATCTATTTTTTTCTTTCTGTATTGAGGAAAACCTCTTTTTATAAGACCTGGGAATTTGAGAAATGTTAACTTTCAGCCCATATCTCACCTTTTTTGTAACCTAAGGATGCAGCAAGAGGAAAAATACAGTAGAACCGATTATCTAACTGTAATCACATGTGATTATGCATTTGATGTAGTTAAGCATTTCATTTTAGCTTTTACTGTTTTTTGTTGCTGCTTTTCGCTGTCTGCTGGTTGCCAACAGATGGCAGCAAAGTATTGAAAAGGAGCTTTGGCTTATTTTGTTTGAACAAATAATTATCTACCAAGGAGCAATCAAATATCACTGAAGGCATGTTTTCTTCATCTCAGCAATAAAAGATAAATTTGTAAAGATGCTTTTTAGTGATCAGACAACACAAGAAAAATAAAACTTGTGATTATTTTTCAAGGTTGTTTTTAAGCTCCTCTATCTTATTGTGAATGCTTCAGACTGAACTTCTTTCTAATCTGATACATTAAGGAACGCTTTCATTCTGTCGTCAGCATGCACAAGCAATGAATCACACTTTTTGTTTGTTGTTTGTTTTTTTTTCATTGAAATCTATAGTTCAGATAAGCTTATAGCACATGCCAGTTTCATGGAATTTCCTGACACTTCTTGTGCCCAGATTCACAAGCACTCCAGGAGCTTGGCTTCCTGCAATGAAGATCCCACCATGTTTTCCCATTCTGCATGGATGCTCAGGAAAAGAGCTTTCAGTAGGGAGTATTTTGTAGTGGAGAGGCACAGGAGTAGTTGAGAAGAAACAAAATACATACATCTGGAATCTTGTTGCTCTCTAGAACTTAGGTGCCTACCATCTACCATAGAAGAATTACCTTCACTGCCTGGACAGCCTTTGGCAAGAGACTTAAGGTAACACAGGTAAGCAGTGCCTGAAGTTCTAGGTGACTTCCAGTTCTGACAGCATTGTTGCAGGTCAGTGGAACTGTGTAACTCATAAACTTCCCAGCCTGGTGATAATGCCGTGCTGGTTTGGTGGTACTCCTTCCAAACAAAAGCCAGAGTTTCTGTAAAATAATGTGTCGGTCCATGTGACAGTTTAAATTTAGTTTAGGACTTTTGGACAGCCAGGGATTACTGCAAGGTTAGGACATATTTTATGCTGTTCCACAGCCCATGGAAGACTATGCTGTGCTTTGCTTTCAGAATAGAGGGTTAGGTGGTGGTGGTTTCACCTGAGTTCTATGTGATTGCAAAGTTCAATCTGTTTTGGGCTGGAGGATTTACTACTTAAAGCTGCTTTTTCTCTGATCTTTCTGTTTCTTTTTTATCTTTTGTTTGTTTTTCATTTTTTTAATCTCTCTGTACCCAGTGCCTAAGTGCTTTTTCAGTCGCCCTTGCCTTTCATGCTGCCTCTTTCCTTTCTCTCATCACATACTGCTACTTTCCTGTTTCTGCCGTGCCTTTGTTGTACTTCCACTAGCAATATTAGAATAACGATGCGATATTTAGTTCCCTTTCACATCCTTACAGCTGCCAGCTCCCAAGAGCAGCAGATCTTGCAAAAAATCACCAAACCATGATGCTTACTGCCTTTTGCTCTGCTCTTGTGAGGTATACCAGTAAAACAGTGTTGGATCTGCTGAGGTACCAGCTGGAACAAATTCCCAGGAAGGGAAAGGTTCAGTTTAAATTGGCTCTGGGGATGCATATTTAAGTATTCCACTTCCTTGGAGAATGCCCAAGCCACAATTTTAAAGGCTACTCTGTCACTGGTAAAAGAAACATATTCCTGAGGTGAGAAACTAATGAGAATACATACTCATATGACAGAATTCAGTTCTCTATTCTAGGGTCTGTTTCTGTGTTTGTCTCTAGTAGTTCCTTGAGTAAAATGATTGGCTATGATTTAGGAACCAAAGTGTAAGAATTAGACATGTGATGTCAACGAGGAGCTGGATGTTAGAGCACTGTATTACACAAATTAGACTGAAATACAAACATGGTGCAAGTCATTAACATCTGTATTGTAAGAAATCTTTTGAAGGTTTGCTTTACAGGTGTGGGAATGATAGCTTGTATGTCTTCCATGTGTAGACAGTTTTCTATTCAGTTCAGTAGAGAGCTGAAAGAGTTGAAGATTTTAATCATTTTCCTTAATATGTATTTTCCAGTAGCCAATATAGGACCAGGATAATTGGTCTAATCTGAATGTTAACATTGACATTATTATTGTGCTTGGGAGGAAATGAAAACTAATGACAAAAACCCTGATAAATAGAATAAATTGATATAAGTCATATTTAATTTGATTACTCGCCACGTACTATAGTGATTTCAGTCTGAATTTGTGCCATTATGTCTGCAAATTGCTCTTTTTGTTTTGGTAGACAACGCACCTTGCTTTAGAAAGGCACCTCATTACATCTGAAAGTTCTGTTGATGTCTAAGCAGGTATGTTTTATAGTACTACAATTATTAAATATGGTAGTGCAGTCTTGCCACTCCGAACACAGCTCTCGTTCAGAACGGCAGCAGGCACTGGCGTTTGTTCACCTTACACAGAGCTGATACCGTACAAGAGGGAGGGGGCGGGAACTTTGTACTTGAGTGTGCAAAGAGTGAGTCAGAGGTGAGAGAATTTTGTCACTCCTGAGAAGGAGACGCCATAAATGCACTTGGGAAAAAGTTCTGACTGTGCTGGGCTAATGATTTGCTCCTGCATGAGGTCAGTACCTAGACAGCTGCCCATAGTGCTGTCCCAGATGGAGGATATCAAGAGTAAGAAACAGGAGATATTGCACGACATGTATCTGAGAGGCTGTACCTAATAGTGACCTACCAAAAATGATGGTGACTTGTCTTGAAAGCGTACTTCAGGCTTCATACCTTCTGCTTGAAAATACTATGTCGAATAATGATACAAATGTTCTCATGACACATCACATTCTGTGAGAGACCAGGAATTCACATAAATGGTCTCAAATGTTTTTCACAGTTATTATTTTTAAAAGTTTAATTAGAAGCGGTAAAAGTTGCAGAAAAATACCTAGTGCACTAGGATGAGTGGGGCAACAAGGAGAAAAGAAATGGGATGGCCTCAATGTGCTGGGTTGGGGTAAGCTGCATTTGAATTTCAAACATCCCCAATGGCTCTACTCAGCAGAAATGATCTGCATCTCCTTTGTGTAAGTAATATCTCAGCAAGCCTTGGAACAAATCCTCACACCCTACTGACTTTTAATACTTAGCAGAAAATGAGTTGCTGAATAAAAGATGCGACAAGTTAAAAGGGTCTTTTCATTGGGAGTCAAAATAAACACTGCAGAGAGTCGGTGCTTTGGCTGTCAGGAGTGGGTGAATTACGTTTCCACTCTCATCCCATCTCTTGCAACGGCTTACAGCTTCTCTAACACATACCTGGGGATCTCTCTTCATGTGAAACTTAATCCGTTCATGTGGAGGACAGTTAAGAGACTCGTCCGCTGCTCATTAAGGAATGTAAAAGGAAGCCCAGGATAAAGATCCTGTTTTAAAACAGTGCCCAGGAGAGAGAAGGAGGGAGGCCGGGGATTGGATTGTGAGTATTAGAACAGGTTTAGCTGTCATTATTTTTTATTAAGCGTTGAGAAGTCTGAGGAGACTTTCTAATAATGAAGATTCAATTCTCTGTATGGTTTAGGGGCCGAGAGGCAGCATTAGATTTAGAATGCTGAAGCGAAAAAGAGTTGCTTCGTATTTCAAACAGGGTGGAATAGATACAAAAAGGGGGCTGTGAAAGATGGTGAAGTCTTGATTCCTGCCCTGTCCCCTCCTTTAAACACTCATGAACTGAAAGCACCAAAAGGGCTCTAATAGTTTTATAAGGGTAGATGTAGATGAGGGTTGAGCTGTGCTCAACTGGCAGCGTGTGCAGAGCTCACCTCATGGGAAAAATGCTGGTAAGGGCTCTAGAAAATTCCTGGGAGAAAATGAGTTTGAGAAACCAGTGTCTCTCTGAAAACAGCCTGTGAACACCAATGACAAGTTCAAAGAGTTTCCATGGCAGGTTGGCAGCCTTGTGCCATTGACTTGTTGCATGAATAGAATGCATTCTTTCATTCCTGTAGTAACCTGCAAACACTCCTTCTGAGTAGGGTTTTTTTTAACTCTTATGTCAAGTTCTTATTTTCATCATCCTAAATGCCAGTGTTAGAAGTCTCTTGTGACGCGCATGAAGGAAGCAAAAGAACTAACGCTTTTAATACTAAAAATCACCTTGTGTCTGGTGTGTGTTGCCATAATGCTCCAGGTCACTTTAACAGAGGTGGTAAATCTGCATCTTAAAGACAGCTTTTTGTCCCTGGAATCCAGAACAGCTCGGTTTTGGTTTAGATAGCACTGGTAGCGCTTTTCTGGCTAATGGGGAAAAAACACCAAACCATCTTGAACAACTCCACTTGGCCTCCATGCTTTATTCAAATTGAATTTAGAACAAATTTATACTATTAGAATAAAAAACTAGTGTACTAAAAAAATCTCTACTAGTAGAAGAAAACACACAATGGAAACTTGTCTTCTCAAAAAATGTAATTCCTACAGAACTATTGTTTCACTTTGCTTAAAAAAAAAAAAAAAGAGCAAACCCTGCTAAAAAGCAAAACTGAAAACAGAACAAAAAATCATCAATAAATAAAAATAAACAACCCCACAACAAAGCCAAATAATGAGAAAAACCACCCCAGAGCCTAAAATCCATATCTATGTTATGAAATGCATTTCAGCATTTATGTCCCGTCCAATAGACACCGGAACCTGTGGTCCCCACACTGCACTGCTGATCTGTGAATGTATCTCTAGTATGTTAAAAATACCTTGGATTTGCATGAGGTCAACCCTGTCAGCACAGACTGTCTTCTGTATTTCACATGATTTCATGTCTTGTAGTTAACTTTGAACATTGGAGGAAGGAGAGCATTCACAGAGAACCCAGAGTCTGGGGACTACTGTTGAAGGAAAATTCACATCCTAATTGCTTAGAAGGAGGACTTAGACCCAGTGTTTAACAGCATAATTAGGAAGAGTCTTGTCAACAGCTGAGGCTTCCACCACACAATACCAAACTACTTTGCTTCAGGTTTCTTAACATTGCAGGTTTATCCTTAGTGCCTTTCACTGTGACTTCCCTCTCCTGCTACAACCTATGAGTTGCTGCAGTTCAGTGAACAACTTCATTCTTTATTCTGTTCTTTTTTTTTCCCTGGGTCTTCCTCTTGAAATAATTGCCTGTAAAGTAACAAAGTTTGGTGCCAGATAGCAAGAATAGCAGAAACTTTCTAGGAAGTAATTAGCTCTGTAGGTATTTTTTCCTTTTTCTTCCTGAAAAGACTGTTTCATTTTCAGATGAGACTTCACAGATCCAGTTTTGCAGTGGGTAGCAATTCTGAAATAATGTAACAGTTCAGAGGTATGTTTCAATTGACCCATGTACCAGAAAAATGAGTGTGAATTCTAGCGTCTATTGAGAAGCCATGGACATACAAAGTAGGGAGATATAATATGGTTGCCATAGATGCAATTTCATAGTCTCTTTGTTTACTGCGCTGATAACTCCTTTATTGAAACCCAAAAAAATAAAAAGACAACCCTGTGGATGTTCTCTGAAGTCTGTTGCCCTTGCTATCATAAGAGGACTATTTTCAGAGATCTTCAAACTGCTAATTGCCATAAAGAGACTGTCCCACAGAGATCCACTTAAATATTGCATATACAAAAATATGTTAAAGATCAATATAGTTATGATATGCATTGAAAGATTTCATAGTCAAATTTAGCAAAAACAGATGGTCTTGATACATATGGCTAGTAGGGATTTAAAGTTAGTAGGAAAATTTCTCTGCGCACTGAGCAAGAACGTAAGGTCCCTTATTCTTCCTTATCATGAAGATAGTATGTTAATTCATCTAAAGTCTGCTGCATTCTTCTTTTGTACATAATACCTAAAACGTCAGCAAGTGTTGATAGAAATGTCATGTAGGATAGAGGAATCTAGAGAAGCTTTTCTCATAGTTTTGCATGCTATCCTCTAGAAAAATTCTCCATCAATTCATTTGAAAGATCTCATCTGTTCTAATGCTATTTGGATGTAATCACAATACCCACTTAGCCCTTGGAAATTCTGTTTATTCAAATAGATAGATATTTTTATAATATCAAAGTGATTCTTTTGTCTTATAAAAAAGGGGGGGGGGGGGAAGACAATTTGCTTTAAACCTTTGGTAACTGGAAGATTTTAAAGATATTGCTTGAGAAAATCTTGACAACCTAGCATGTAGGGATTTAATAGGTAACTCCATTAACACCAGTGGGAGTAGTTCAGCTAATCTCTGACATTGCAACTAGACTGCTGACAAGCTCCGCTGTTCCTTTGGATCAGGGAATTGTGGCAACTGAAAATGTGATCCTCAGATAACGAAAGATGGTGTCTGAAGAACCAAGTTAGGCAGGATTTTTTCATTAACATTAAAAAGCTCTTGCTATTATTAGGCAGCTTGCTCTCCAGACCACAAGAGAATTGTCACTTGTATCTTTTCATCAAAAATGTACGTATCATATGGAATAGCATTTTATCTGTTTCCTAGAGTTTCTGTACAAAAAGCAAAGTACAGGCAGGTTGGAATTTTTGTTAAGAGTATATTTTATCCTAAATTTTAAAGAGATTGTCTAGAATCAATAATCCTTTTATCGGCATACTCAATTTAGCATACCATGTCCTGAGCAGTGGTGGTGGCAACATTTGTATGTAAGATAAAACACTGAGCTGTGCAGTTAATTACCACACAGGTCTACAGGTCGTCTGCATTTTGTTCTGACCTCTGAAGTGCTGTTGTAGAGTACAGGTGGTCAAAGCAGGAAACTCTCAGAATACAGAAATCAAATGTGAATGCTTGAAAATAAGGACATAGAAATTGACTGGATTCCAGTCCATCTTTGAACTATGGTTAAAATAATTACCCAATTAAAAATGCATAATAGATATGTGATACAAGATAGCAAGCAGATAAAAGGAAAGTACTAAGCGGTTATGAATTGGAGCCATCAGTCTTTGCTGACTTCAGTAGCAGGACTCACTGTGTGCCTTGATCATCAGTGCTAGTCTCATAGTTGTTCTTTCTGTGTAGTCTAATAAAGAATCTGAATCAAGAAATGGCACTGGAAGAGTGCCTTGAGTGGACAACAAAGAATACCGAGGTATAAAAAAGATAAACAAAGCTAGATACAGACTTTTTTAGTTCAAAAGCATGCTGTTCAGTAAACTACAGCACGGACAAGTGCGTGCATGCCATATTTGCTCAGGAATACATGGCATCGCAGATATATAGTTTGTGTGAGAATTACAGAGCACAGAAGAGATTTTTTTGCTCTTGCTGCTTGAAGTCTGTCTTGAAGTGCACCAGACTTTCTGCCTGTCTGAAATGTTCTTCAATAATAGCAAAATGAAAAATACTACTTTTGAATTTAATCTGTATGTTTTATAATTTAGGAAAAATCTGTAACATTGTTTTGCTTACAAACAACTGTGACCTTTTTATTCTTTTGAAAGTGTTCCTAGCTAATGAGAGGCATTTGTTGCTACCGGTCTCATCTCCTATGCAAACTAGATTGTTCTGATGGGATTCTGTTCTGTTTATGCTTTTAAGGAATGAGCTTGGAGGAACAGACAAGAGAAATGAAACTAAGAATTAGTTGGTGTGCAGTGTTGGAGTTTTTAGAGATATATTCAGGAAAGTGTTTCTTCTGCAAGGCCCAATTAAAATAAGAAATGTTTTTTTTTTCCCCATTGCTTGCTTTCTTTTGTTCCTTCACCACATTCTTTCTTTTAAAGTGCCAGTTATAATTATAGGGGTGTCAGTATAGGAATTTCTACCAAAATGGAGTCCTGGAATTGGAGGGTATGAAGAAAATGTCATATTACAGGTTGTCTGTGCCAATTTTAGTATATTTTCCTTTTCTTTTCAATATTATTTTGGGTAAGTTGCTTGAAGGTTATAAAATCATTAAGTCTTTAATCTAAAATTGTGATTATCTAGGAGTATAATAGTAGGAAATTATTCTCTCTCAGTAGAATTAAATTAATATGTGAATTGCTGTTTAAGTAAAAAATGTGTCAAAGATACGCTGCAATGTATAAGGTAGTACTTTTGGTGTTTAGGATAAGCATACACACTGTGTATGTCTTTTTACGTCTACTCTTTATGGGACAATAATAAACCTTTATCTCAGTACAGATTAGTACTCTCCTCCATTAGTCATATCTAAGCTTTTACTTTAATTTTTTCTTCTGTTGTCTTTACCACTGCAATTAAACGTGGAGCTGTACTGTGATGTTTCATTTGGGTTTTAAATTGGCTTTATTATCTATTGTGCAGGACTTAATCAATTCTATTGGATGTTATCTGCAGGTGCCTACAGTAAGGGCATATTACATTGATTTTTCATTTTTCACATCAAACCAACTGCATACATATAGTTGTCCCTGTGTTTGCTATTGACAGCAGGGTTGTTTACAGGCACTCAGTCAAAATGTAACATACATCAGGACAATTACAAACTCCGTGGTATAGATTTATTAGACAGCAAATAAGAAAATAGTAACTTGAGGAAGCTGACTATCCAAGATGAAGGATTCTGAGGGGGTGAAGAGCTTGAGAAAAGCATTCTTCATTGATGGAGTTCTCTGAAGGTGAATGGCTGCCAAGATACCGTGGTGCTGAATGAGGTACAATGCTGCCTCCCTGTAAGGCATATTCTTATGCAAGTGAGTATTTGCAGGTCAACATACTATCTTTTGTGTCAAAAGTCTTATAAAGCCTGTAAAAACAGGCTTTATAAATTCCAAAGGTAGGGGACTTGGGAGGTAGATGAAGAAAAAACGCGTGCACAGTAGTCATAATTTGAAATTCAGAACTGCATTTTCACTGCCTACCAGAAAAACAAATAATCAGGCAATTCATCTTAATTGTGTGGAAAGGGAGAAGATGTAAACCTGAAAAGGCAGATATAATCTGTAGACAGTCCTAACATCAAATGTAATCCTGTCATCATTCACTGTATCTTGTCCCCTAGAGCACTGCCTCACAGAACTTTATACCAGTATTTTCATTTCAAGAACTGCTGATTCAGGTGCAGTTGTCTGTCTGAACAGAGCTTTTTGGGGAGATAAGATTTTGCCTACAGTTTGGAAGTGGCCAGACTTGAAACTGCCCTTTTGTCTGATTTTAATATAAGAAGTTTTAAATAGCCTATTTTAAACCATGCTGCCCCCTTGCTCTTCCCCCAGAGAGCAGTATTCTGTACAAAATGCATAACTTTTTTCTCTCATGGTAATTGTTTATCAAGGCTTCCAAGTTAATCATAGAAATCTTATTTTCTTTCTGCAGTCTTTCTCTGATGCTGTGTTAGGTATCATTAGGTCTGATTTTTTTTTTTTCTCCCCCAGATTTTTTCCCTCCCCATTGTATAGTACAGGTTAATAAAAATCTACAGCACAATTCTGCACCCCTTTTTGTGTTTCAGTTGGTGAACAGGTAGTGGATTGATTAGAGTCACACAACCATTTCGGAGTGTAGCTGTGTTCGGACTGAAGAAAGGCTGCTATCAAGCAGGCTGTCAGGAAACACTGAAAATCAGTGCTGCGAACAATCCTGTATTTGTGTCAGGTCTTCTTTCTAGCCCTAGCTCTGCTCTGTTAAACCACAAAATCTTCTTTCCTCTTGCTTTAAGTTCTTATGAAACTCTGGAAGGGTTTAGAGTGGAGACCCGCACTGTGTCACCTGCCCTCACTTTAATTCTGACCCATAAACTCTCAGTCACTTCTCATCCATCCCCAGGCAGAGCTCTGTGTGCTCCAGGTGGTCATTGATAATAGAGGGTGACACAATCTCCTCATCCCCCTTCCTGTATCCTTCCATTCTAACACTCCAGTCATAGGAGCCATCCCACCGCATATCCATGATGCCAATAAGATCCTAGCCCTGCAGGTGCGTATGCATCTTTAACTCCCCATTTATCCCCCATGCTACATCTGTTTGCATAGAGGCATTTAAGTTGGACATCTGATGAAGCCAACTTGCTGGCTGGAGTGGCTGAAATTCCTTTGTGCCGCTCTTCAGGTGTTGACTTGTGATCACTCTTTAGGCTCTAGGCATCTCCTGCTGGCACAGGCATCAAACTGGTAGGAGTAGGAGGTTCGCCTTTCCCTTCAGCTATAGTTTAGGAGTCCAGCAAGGATTTTCAGTTCTTTGTGATATTTTGGATGCCAGTGACCTTCCTTAGGAGGTAATCACTATTGCCTATGAATCTATGAATGTGATTTTCCTTTGTCTTTGAAAACACATCTGTACAGTCTAGCCCATATACTGAATTGCTGGCACACTATAAATAGGTTTTACCTTGCATCTTTTAGAGATGCACTATTTCTACCCAGTCTCTTTGTAAAAGTGCTGAAAAGAAATCTGTTTTAAGCTCCACTCAGTTAGAAAGATTGATGTTGGAGACATTTTCCTGTCATAGAGAAGCCACTAGTGTCTGCTTGCTGTACACCCTTGAATAGTGTTAAGTATTGGGTTGCATCAGTATAATGTGTTACTCTTTCTGATTAAAAAAACAATACGTTTCATTGCTTAAACTGAATTTGAATAACACTATTGAAATCAATAGTAGCTTCTTATCCATGTAAAGATAATTTATCTTTTTGAAGCTCTTTAAATGCCATGACGATTTCATTGTGTTTCCTTCCATTGTTCAGCTTAACATGTTAACATAGTAAAATTAAATGTTGCTTGGAAAATAACTGTAACATTCAGTGGTTTTCACTTTTACAACACTTCTTTGTGGTCTGTTTTAGCAGATTAGCTGTAAATGAAGATAAGAGCTGTTGCTTTGAAATTGGCAATATAGCAAGCACATTTCTTTGCAATATACACTTCTGTGGTCTCTGGTCATCCTGTAGTATGCACCTCACATTCCAGCATTATTGTTTTTCTAACTCTCTAATGGTAGTCAGATACATCTCTGTATGTCTGATTTGAAACTTCAAGTGTGGGACTGGAGATGCAGATTATCTTTCGTATTTCAAAGCTAGATATATACATACATACACACACACATTCTAATTTGGCATTGACCCAGAAATGCACAGTTCAATGCATAAGTATGTTAAAAGCATGAAGCAGAAGTAACCTGGGAGATTGGTGAGAGAACACATTTTCAGATTTTCGTTTCTCTATGATGATATGGTAAAGGAATAGCTTCAGCCTGTGTGTGAGGGGTGTCATCCTCTCCCACTAACGTTAGTTCCTGATAAGATGTAATGAAGTACAGAACAAGGATCTGCCTTGTAACATTGCCGAGAGGCAGCTTTTCTTTCATCCTATCTCTTTTGGTATTCAAGTTATTCTACAGATTTTTAACTGTTAAAGAAAATCCCGCGTTCCTTTGCTTTAAGGTTTGAATTTTCATTTCATTTCTGTGTGTGTATGCTAAACATCAAAGTTTGGTGGTGTTTATTAGGCAGAGCAGAGGGTAAAGATCTTTGAAATTTGCAGGGGATCACCTCCCATAGACAGCTGGCAATGTTGATCTGCTAGCAATTTCCTAGAAGACTGCTATTTATTTGAATTTACTGTGTTCACTTAACTATTACCTCGAACATTTTAGTTTGCTTTTGCTCTCCATCTATCTCAATCAATCAGTTGGTCATTAAACTTAAATAAAACCTCCTGTGATCACGTGTAGAGCCCTATCAATCTGCACTACAACTACTCTGTATTTTGTATCACTTCATGTTTGAAAAATTATACAGTCGTCATACTAAGGGGGTGAAAATGTTGTTGAAAATCTTAAGTATGTGTTACCATCTGGGGTTGAAGGGGAAAGCAAGTCTTTTCTGTGTCATACACACTGCATCTTTTATCCGAAGATTTTCTATTTTTATCTAGTACTAATAAATTTTACATTACCTTCATCCTGCTGCAGGTGACAAAATCTATCACATACACTCTGATGGAGTCTATGGCTGATGAAGTGGTCTTGTTACTGAAATGATGATAGCTGATCACCATTACCTTGCATGAGTTCTGTCAGATGAGTCATACAATTACCAGCTGGCCTGTGAAAATACTGTCCTGTTCTATTGCGGTACAGACATTTGGAACCAGCACAGCAGGACATAATTTATGTATAAAAGACAACTTCAGAACTTCCTGTGAAATATATTTGCTTAAGGGCAGAAAGTGTTAGTGAACAAGTAAACACTAAAAAAGAGCCTGAAATTAATTACTCACTGGGTACTGGTCAAGGATATGGCAATCCGATGGAGATGAAGTGGGCCCAGCTCTCTGTTCCCAAGTACAGCCAGTAGCGAGGCTGGACACATATTTGCACTGGGTGCACACACGTGGCTTTCCAAACAGCTCCACACAGCAGACACAAATAGGATCAAAAGCCTCTTCCTATTCTGGTCTCTGGATGATCAGACTGAAAACCTGATAGTATATACATATATATATATATATATGTATGGATGGATGTATATGGTATCCATCTCTGCAGTTTCTGGCATTAGTTAGGACAGCATCAACCAACTGCTGCAACCCTCGTCTCCCCAGCTGCTGGCACCTGGGCAGATGAGCCCTCAGGGTCCACAGCCATGCTCCTGTTGCTAGTACAGAGCCAGCTGGTCATTAGGGAAAAATTCCTGCACAACTGAGCAAACTGAAACTGAGCTTCCAGCTGGCCAAGAGAAGTTTAAATAAAGGCTGACAGGTCTGGTGCCTGTGGCCCTAGAAAGCTGGCACAAAGCCTGTGGCCATTAACTAGCAATAGCAGTACTCTATGTAGTGGGCTGCAGGGCTTCACAGTATAGTGTGTACAGGCAAGGTAAGTTGAGCACTGCATCTCAAGATTATAAAATAATGCCCGTTTTGTTCAAAGTGAAAAGATCTGGCCCAGATGCATACAGTTCAGTTTAGTAGTCTGGGCTAAGCATATGCAAATATGTATTGAATTTGGCACCGTAATTTGACAACAGATGTCACTAAAAACGTATGCCATGCAATGTATTGCAAACTTGCTCAATAACGTAGCATATTTGTAATAGTGTGTCTTAGCAGTGTGGATTATTTGGTCTTTAGAAACAACCAGAAATCAGCCAGTCCCATTGCAGCTCCTTTTTTAAGCTTACATTGCAAATCCAGTGTGACCTACACAAAACAGTTAGCTGGATGATGATGATGATGAGCTTTGCTATAAACAGGAAAAAGCAGGAGTTCTGAGGGTTTTTATAATGTTTATCAGTAGGAAAACAGAAGTAGCAATCGCTTTTAATTGCCCAATAATTTTATTATTCAAAAGATAGAATTTACAGGAAGCAGCTGCAGTTGTAACTGAACCAGCTCTTTTAATGTGTTCCTGGGTTGGTTTTTTTTTCCTGTATTATATTATCTAACGGCAATAAGCTGCCGGCTTCAATCAAATTTTCAAGTACAGTAAGAGTTGGATTTATTAAGCCCTGGAATGAATACTCCAGTACTCCCATTGAAAGAGACCTTTGTATATTTGATGGTTCTGAATTGTCTATAGAAATCCCATTCCTTACATTAAATCAACTTTCATTCTTTGTTCTCCCAGTGCACAAGAATATTAAGATTCATAATGTATTTCTGTTTGGTTTTTCTCCCTTTGTAGTTTTTCCACCTGTCTGTATTTTATTTGGTGTGTAAGAAAATGCAGCCCTACAATGAGCATGCACTCTGAATTAATTACCTGCGTACTGTAAATACAAATAAATGACAGCAAGAGCAAAATGAAAAGCAGAAAGGGGAGCAATAGCTGCTGTCACACCTGTAGTGTTAGTGTTCATAATGTTAAGAGATCCTATAGTTCCTGTACTGCTGAAAGATGTCTGCTGTCAGTGATGCTGCTCTTCACATGACAAGGTCCCATACCTGCAGGCTTGTCCCTGAGGGTTGCACTGAACTTAAACCAGATGAATGGCTTCCTTTAAGCGACAGATTATCTTTGAAAGACTGTGAACATCTATTTAGCTAACACGACTAATAGAATATAATTAACTTATCACAAGTGGCCTTAGTTGTCAGTAGACCACAAACTCCCCTCAGCACTTCTGAGATTACATTGAATGTAACTTGGCTGTTTCAACAGTGAAGAAACAAGGTGCCAGTTAATGCACATGTGCATAATTCTTTGCCAATATGACAGTTCTTGTCCAACAATGGGCAACTGCAAATGCTCCTGTGATCAGGAATGACTTTGTTAGAGAAGCAGAATGTGGTGGAGCTGTCTTGTTTATTGCAGAATAAGACAGAGTTTACTGTTGTTATTGCTACCATGCGTTTCAGAGATTTTTGGTAACAGTCCTGATTTGCTGGCCTTGTCTTGAAAATCCCACTTGAAACAGTCTTAATTTACAGTTGGCAATAAATTATGGAAAACTGCAACGAAGCCTGTTGGAGACCAAGTGCATACTAAATTTGCAGCTTAAATATAGAAGATGGGAAAATAAATATAATAATTTGGTTATCTTCAGATAGTTGAGTGTTTGTTTAAAATAAGTGTTCATAGTTGACAGAGCTTAAAATCTTTCGTGATAGTGTTTTTATGGAGTGTGAGAAAGGTACCAGTTAGCATCATGCTCTTCAACCAGCTTATCTATGTTCCACATTAATGCCGAATAGGACTCCAGAGAGATATGTCTGTGCTTTTTGTTAATCTGGACAGGCAGTTATAAAACACTTTTGTAATTAAATTTCTCTTTTCATTTGAACGGTGGTATTAAACAAATATTTTTCTTTGGAGAAAAGTAACAATTTGATGTTAATTGCTTCTATCTGTTTCTCAACATTGTCAAGTAACCTATTGTAAAAGCTACTTAATATTTCCAGGGGAATGCCATATATTGCATAACTTACTTCCTTTGCTGGTTATTTTATTTGATGGTTAAACTGTAATTGGAATAAAAGGAATAAAGAAGCACTTGTGGGTTGGGAACCACTCAAGGGATTGAGAATCTAAAACAGAACAATGATTTAACACTTTCTTTTGTTAGGCTTTTTCTTTTCATCTGTGAATTACATGCAAGTAGGAGAGATTATTGGCAGAAAAATAAAGGGAGAATGCAGAACTCATTTAGATCAAACTCTCTGTGCCTAATAAGCACATAGAAAAGCTACAAACTGTCTAATCTTTACAGTTTGTTCTTAGCCTTCATAGGTATTGTAGAATGCACAAAGTCATTCTGAGAGGGGAAATTAGCCTGATAAAAATGAGGCAACACAAAGCCAAAGCTTCAGCATCACACCCAGAAATATGTGGCTTTTAGTTACTGTGGAGGGATATTCAGTAGAAAAAGCAGGAAAGGAAAGAAACAGACATCCATAGCAGACATTTCCTGGAATTAATAATGGTTTTGGGTTGTTACTTTATTGAATTTTGCTACTGTAGGACATATTTAAGGACAAATATCTCGGGCATCCATCCAAAATGGGGAAGGTATTTGCATGTGAAAAATGGCTATAAATATAGTTCATATTCAAATGCTTAGTGTCAGGATAGTTTATGAGCTATGTAAAAGTCAGTAGAGCTGATTACTTACAAACATTTCTCTATGTATATGTGTATATTCATTTTTTAAGAGGTGTGGCTGGGCAGTAAGCAGGAAGGTCTTGTTTATCTTGCCCTGCCTGCTGGGTTTTGAGTCAAGGAAGGTGTGTTAAGGGGAGAAACTAGTTCTTTCCTGATAACGCCCAACCATATTCAGCTTGAAGTATTTTTCTGGAGTACAGGGTAGGATTAGCAGAGACACAGAGTAAGTCCAATTTAGGAATTCAAGACCCTTGTGAGGATCAGGCAGTTCCATCTCAAGACTAAGGGCATCCTGGAACCTGCAGAGAGCCTCTGAGCTAGGAGTTACAGAGTTATGAATCAAATATGTGTGGAGACATACTCAGTTGTGCATGTGCCTGTCTTTGAAGGGAAGATGAAGTTGTCAATGCCATGTTAATCTGTCTGTTCAGCAAAGCTGTGAAGCAACCAGTGTCACCAGGCTTTTTTGAGGTGCAAAGTGGGATTTTTCTCTGTATTTCTGTCACAAATTTAGTCTGTCCTCCCTGCTGAATAAATGCTTGTTTGTGAAACCAAACCAGCTATGCTGAGGAAATGGACTACTGAACTTCCAATTTATCATAAACCCAAATGCATTAACCATGTATTTCACTTATGAAAAAAACCCTACATTTCCAGATACTTAGTGGTTAATTTTATTTTTTTTTTCCTAATAGATACAGGTAACATTCATAAAAGATACTGTTTCACAGTAAAAAGTGTAGATATTGTACTCCATAATATGTTTGAAGTGTATTCTATCTTTATTTCGGTGTTCTGAAAAAGAATAACCCTGACTTTTTTATGTGTGTGTCATTTTTCCATTAACTGAATTCTGTCAGTTTGACAAATGAGTGAAATTTTGTTGGGCCAGTTTTGCATCTTTCTAACCAATGAAAGATGGGACTGGTTTACTTTGTCCAACGTTGCTCCTAGTCAATATGGATTTGTGCGGCACCTGATTTCTGTTCTTATTTCTGACTGTCATATAAATATTCCCAGAGGCAGGCACTTTTCTTGGGTAGTTGGCTCCTCAGACAAAGTATTTCAAGAGCTGGAGCTGTTCCTGAGGCTGTTTTTGGGGTTGGTTGGTTGGAGTGTGTGGGTTTATGAAGAGCAGTCATCACTCTTTATAAAGCTCGGCTATATAAAATTAAAAGGTAAAGCAAAACAATTCCTACCCCGTTCCATGAAAAAAAGCAGAAGAAGCAGCAGCTCCACCTGGCCTGTTTTATTTGATGTGATGAGCTGAGGGAGCTGTAGACCGCCCCACTGCCCAGTCTTGTAGGACCAGCTTCATTTCTGGACAGATTAATCTTCAGTTTCTATGAAACCTACCTCTGTGTGGGAAACAGCCAACTCTGGTGATCCACAGTGGCTTTGTCACAAATATTCCGGCATCATCTTTCCGAAGTGTCAACTTGTGTCCTAGCATGTGACCAGACTAATTCACAGTGTGTACGTAAGGATCCCACTGCTGCTTAGAATGGCGAGTCAGAGTTTCTGAAAGGCAGTCATATTCACAGAACACAGGAGCCCACATTTTGATATGCAAATATGTGTCTGGTAAGCCAGGATTCCATTTTTATTCTTCTTTGATATGGAAAGTTGCTTTTAGCTTAAATGATACTGTTTATTTATTCCCCCCACCCTAATTTCTGAATGTCTGAGTGGATCACAGAGAAGACATTTTCACTTCAGTGAAATAGGAGACATAGTTCAAATTGGGCTGTTACTGGCCTGTGCACAAACCTCCAAGTTATTCTTGGCACTTTTAATGCAAGGACTAAGAGGAACTGAATCTGCTGGAATATTCCCTTCCATTAAGAAAATGCATGTGCAAATACTTTCAAGGATTTTAATGAAATTTAGTTAGACTTAAACTGAAATGTTGCTATTGTATTTTGCCTTCTAGATTCACCTTTTAATTAGATAGACATGCATATACATTTAATTGTACCTTATATTAGTAAGAGCGTTTTCCAGAGACTTTTTTTATCACTTCTGTCACTTTAAAGCCTGTAAGTCCATCAGGTATTTAGAATACTTAACTTGCTTTTCTTTCAGTGTCCTAATAATGCAACTAAATACCCAGCAGATGTGCATTTGCACCTTAAGGTGAGTATGGATGCAGAGCCAGAAAGGTAAGAGCTAGGAACATAATCCTGTGTGCTAGGATTTCACTTGTTCATGCAGTGAACTCATGTAGCTTTCATTGCCTGCTTGTACTTTCCAGTCTTGCAGTTGTGACTTCATTAGCAAAGGCTTTTTTTTCTTCAGAGCTTTATCGTGCTGTGTGGTTTTTAGAAACGATTATATAGACTGCTGTACCTCATACAAATAAATACTGAAGTCCTAAAAATATAGGTTAGCAATTAAAGAATTGAAAGTGCGGTTTACAGTTTCCTTTGAAGTCTTTCTCCCAGTATGTCTGAAAGCTTTTCGGTACTACAGCCAAATTTAGAATGGCTCAATCACCCATTACAAGTAACAAGAAATTTGAAAGTGGAGAAACTCTGAACAATAGGTGCAATAGGTCAGACTTCTTGTACCTGGAACCATTTTGCAGATAACTCTGTGGCCGCTTCCTCCTATGGGAGCAAACGAAGATTTGGTCAGAACCTCTTTCTAAAGCAGGAGGGAGGACGAGGAAAAGATTTACAGAAGTTGTTATGTGAAGTTCTGCGCCCTTGGAAATTAATAGATTGGGGTACACATCAGTTACTGATCTGATCTGTATGTTTCCACAGAGCCTATAAATGGGGGAGCTCAGTTGAGCTTCCTTTGCATGGCAGCTTACATGCACCAAACCCAACGTGTGGCCTTACCTAGCACATGGAGAATCAGAACCATCAAGGAATTTCTTAAAATCTGCTTTAATACTCTCAGCCAATTATAATAGTGTGGATACAGTCACATCCATGTGGATAAACAATAAACATGAGGCGACTGAATTTATACGGGACACAATATCCTCTTTCTGTCCCAGAAAACTCTCAGAACTTTACCTAAAAGCTGCATCCTTTTTGTTTGGTGAGAGGGGGACCATTAGGGTTTGCATCCTTCTTTAGGTGAGGCCAGGCCTTTTATGCCTCATAAATTTGTCTAAATTTTAGAAACGTTTTGCAGGACGTTGTGAATTCTGGGGAGGAGGGGTTGGAGAAAGAGTTTGGTTTGTGAAATAATGAGTTCTTTTCTGCAATGATACTTTATTTGCCTCGGTGGGATGGGACATGTTTTTGTTTTGAAGTTTTACAACTAATTAATTAAGAAATGATTAAAACCCTGTAAAATTGGGAGACCCCTGCTCTAGAAAGGTCTAGGTATTGTGCCCTAATGGAATTGAAGACTTTCATACAATTCCTTATAAATGTGGTGTAAATATTTTTTTTTCAGCCTTTGTAATTACAGCATCTAAATGTTGAATTATATTTAAATACCCTCTGTTTTGCAATAAAGCTGTTGTGGTTGTGCAGCTAAAATATTCTTTTTAGGCTTGCTTTTTCTGCAGATATTTCTTCATCTGTTCTATCTATTCATTTAAGGATACTGTGAGTAAGAATGTAGGCTGCTATACCTGGAGGCAGGAGCAAGAACTGGGATTCAGAATTGACCAGACAGGAAGGAAGACAGGAATTGTCTTTGATGGAAGCAGAAATCAAGATGGGCAGTGGTTCAGACTGGAGCTAAAGCAATGATATGATACTGAATACTGCTTGGCCTCAGGGCCCCTCCATACTACAAAGGTTCCCCTGCAGGAGACCTGACTCACCTTCTGAACACAAGTCTATTATTTTACACATATATGTATACATATATATATATGTAAAACCTGTTAGTGATAAAGCATTATGTCTCTACCACAGGAGGAAATCTTTGCATTGGAAGGAGAAAGCTCTTTTAGAAAATAAATAGTGAAGAAATTGTGTTGCTTCAAAATAAGGATACTTTGGTACTTCAGAAGTAGGATAATTGCCCCACTGGACATGGCTTTGAGTCTGATCATGAGGAAAAGCAGACACAAAGTGTGCAGGAGTTGTCAGGAATCAGCACAGGTCAAAATACAGACTTTGATTTATCTTGATTTATCTGTTTTTTTCAACACACTTGTGTGGAGATCACACCCATTACTAACTAGGTTAAATAAGACTAGAAAACAGGAATAGGAATGTAATCTTACCCATTTGATCAAAGGAGAAAGTAAACTAGCATATCCTTCCAAAATGTAACACATGTAAGTTTAAGGTGCTGGAAGATGTTCAGCAGCAGAGGGGGATTTGGCCAGAGGGCAAATGTGCTGCAGGCACTAGTGGAAGAGGTTCATTCTCTGGAGGAGAGAATGGCCGAGGCAGAGCAGCTAGGAAATCAGAAACACTTTACAGGTATGTTGTGGACATAAAGATACAGTGGGTAAAGATTTTGTATCTTCCAATAGAAAATCCTCACATATTGTCAATTTTATGTTCCTCTTGGCCCAGGTCTCTCCTAGACGGAGATGGCAGTTCCCTTCACTGTCCATAGCATTCACTTGTCTGACTTGAGCTGGTGGCTCCCTCTTTTGCAGGGTTGACAAGAACTGAGTTTGTGCCCTCCTTTGCCTTAGGAGACTGGGAGAAAGATTTGGGTGCAGATTCTGAATTAGGTGATTCAATTAGCAGTGCGAGAATGGGCTGAAACTGAAGAACAAGAGTAGCTCCTGAAATCTAACAGTTTTGACCGGCATGAGCTGGACACTGAATTTTGACTTTGTAGCTGAAGTTGCTTTGAGATAAAAGTCTTCCAATCTTCTGTTAAGAAAATTGGCCCACCGAAGTCTTGCTGTCAAAGTCCTTCCCCTCCTCTACCAAGAGTGTGTGATAAATGTTTTAAGTAAAGGGTTTCAAATGATTTTTGCGAAGTCTCATAAATGTTCCATATGTCACTTTCTCTAAAATTATAATCTATTATCTCACTCAAGTGGAATAATAATGCATTGAAAAAACTAAATTTATCTCAGGTGCTCCAGCAGGTTGATTCTTCATTATGTGTTAATCATTAATGGCAATTTTCCATGGAGCATCTGTCAGTTCTAGTGAGCAGAGCTTCCAGAAATTATATCTTAATTTTAAGCATAGACACTAACAGAAGATAGTGGTTTGGTTGGGGGGTTTGTTGTTCTTTTTGGGGTGGTTTCTTCGTTGTTTTTTAAATCAATACTTCATTTATGTCTATAAACTATCTGAGTATAGATATTACTGCAAGCAGTACAAATTTATTCTATTTATAGAACAGCAAAAGAATAATTTTTTTAAGGTCTAACTTAGCAGAATGCTTTTATTTCTGAAGTACTGAGTCTTCACTACAGTATGGGTAAGGCAATGACAATTAGCTGAGATACTATATTAGTATTTTTACGTATATGCTGATATACATTAGGAATAATATTATAGAATATTAAAGTCTAGGATTAGAACGAAGTTCAGTTGGTGCTGTGGAATTTCACTGTGCCACTCGGCTATGACATGCTAGAAGTCTGTATTTCAGTTCTGTGTCAAGGTAGAAAAACTGCTGAAAAAAACTCAAAGTAGGTGTCCTGGGTTGAGCAGTAGCAGTCATTTTTCTCCTTCTTAGTAGCTGGTGCAGTGCTGTGTTTTTGACTTTCGGCCTGGGAAGGGTGCTGATAGCACCGATGTTTTTAGTTACTGCTCAAATGTTTTGTCTGGTCAAGGACTTTGTGAGCATCATGCTCTGCCAGGGAGGAGGGGAAGCCGGGAGGAAGCAGAGACAGGACACCTGACCCAAACTGACCAAAGAGGTATTCCATACCACAGCACGTCATGCCAGGATGTAACCGAGAGTTACCTGGAAAGGCTAAGACACTGTGGGGTTGGACAAGGTATCGGTCAGTGCTCGGTCTGGTGGGGTGGGGCAAGTTATCGATCAGTGGGTGGTGAGGTGTTGTATTCTCTTCCCTTGTTATTTCCTTTATCATCATTATTATTATTGGTGGTAGCAGCAGTGGCTTGTGTTATACCTTAGTTACTGGAATGTTCTTATCTCAACCCGTGGGAGTTGCATTCTTTCGCTTCTCCTTCCCATCCCTCCAAGAGCAGGGGGAGGGCAAAAAGGGGGGAGTGAGAGAGAGACTGTGTGATTTATGGCTGACTTTGTTTAAATCATGACAGTAGGATAAAAGTTAAAATTGTCTTCACTTTTTGGAGCTGAGCTGTTCAGCACCATCCACACTGTAGATTCAAGTGAACCTGGTTAATGTGACTGCATGTATGTCTTCACTTTGTCCTATGAATTTAAACTGACAGTTACATTATATTCCATAAATACATAAATGGATAATAGTAGGTTAGAACTGTTTTGAGAACATAAAAATAATTCTTGAAGTTTACTACATTTCTGACTCCTTTTGGAATCTGTCTTGAGTTACATCTAAATTGTGATCTGTTCAAGTTCCTTATGCTCTAACTTCCAAGTGTGTCTTTGGCTCTGTCTTAATTCCATCTCATTTAAGAAGATTTGAGTGTGCAAGGTGGGAGAAAACATTCAGTTTACACTGATCCCTGTAGTTCTGTATAATTGTGTGGTCAAAATCAAAGCTGGTCAAGAAATAATCTTTGCGAGTGCCTCAGCATGCCCTTTGCTGTCCCTGGGATGAAAGAAATTTCATGCCACAGGACTAGTATGTATCTGAATGTTGTTTCCGTAGTCAGAAAGTATACTCCAAGAACAATAGCTAAAAATATATCTTATTTCCATTATATCATTAAAAAAATGCTATGCCTGTATTAAACAATGGCAATATATTAGATAGATGTATGATGGATATTAAAGCTGTGTTTTACATTATATCCAACCCAGTTAGGCAGGTAAGGAACAAAAGAAATTCAGAATTATAATGCTAATGTTGTTCTAACTACTTTCCAAATATATGGAAACAAACACATTATTTTTCTGATTGCCTTCAGTCTAAACAGGCAAAGCAAGTAAGGTTGGAAATATGGATCTAAGAGAGATGGAGAGCAATGTGGTATGACCAGTTGTATTGATGGGAGGCATCAAGTCAATGGTTACTGTCTACAGGTAAAGCTCAGTCACTTTTTCTTTTTTTCCTACTTTTCAAAGCTGAGTCATTGAGTAGACAAAGGTGAGGGCACCCCTAGATGAGCAGTTAGAGTAGCAGCATTGACAAGAGCTCACATCTGATAGGAATTTAAGGGAGGGAGATTAAGCAGTTATAGGCAGTAGCATTTCTGTCTTGGTTCTTTTGCAGACTGAATTATAAGTGGAGAATAATAAAACAATTGAAAAATTAAAATACATCCCCAAATTATAAAAATACGTCATATCTTTTTTTTCCCCTGGGTAATCTAGTGCATATTTATATAAAAAGGTGCATAAAAGAAAAATGATGAAAAGAGTCTAACAATGTTACTTAAAAAAAAATAGCATTCAGTTCCTGATTGTGTCACTGAAGCATGTTTTATTTTCCAGTACTACATTTCTTACACTTCTTTCATGTTCAATATCAGCTTCTGCTGAGAACCTTGTTTATATTGTAGAATTTACAAGCAAGCTTTGCTGCTTAAATGGCCCAAATAATCAAGAAAGTGATTATATAAAAGACGTTAAAGAAGATGGGGATGAAAAGCAGAATATAATCTTCTCTGTTTGTAAACTTCTATGTGTTCATTTTAATGGTAAATGTGTATTGGAGTTGAGTGTGATTCAACCTGTGATAAATGTCAGTATTTTCTTCATATATGACCAATTTCCCTTGAAAGTCATTAAGCAATGTAATTTTCTCTAAGAAATACTTTTGTCTTGTAAAATCTTTTTTTCATATGAATGCAATCCAGACTTGTGAGTTAGAGAGAGAAAAGAAAATGGGCATCCAGATTACAGATGTTCAGTGTTCATAGTGTCTGAATAGAGGAATAAGGTCTCCGTGTTACCACATAAAAAATAGCTTAAGATTTTCAAATATATATTGTGCTGAAACCCAACACAAAGGCATCCATCAAAAAAGATCAGTTCTCTTTTTCCTATTTGCAATGTTATTGAATGCTTGTCATTTTATCCTGGGGAGAAGACAGCAGCCAGTTTGTTCCCAAGTTCTGAGGGTTTGTGTTTGATGCTTATGCTAATAATTGGGTTTGGGTTTTCATAGTCTGGTTGAAAAGAATTTGTTAGATATCTGGAGAGTGTATTTATACAAGGAAAATATTCCGTTTCCAGTTCTTGCAGTTTTGTGATGCTTGTCAGGAGCCAGGCAAAGAAGCCATATAACCAAAGATAATGGACTGTAGGAACATAGAAGTTACCAAGATGAGCTGTTTGGGATAGATCACAGAACAATCATAACTCTGAAGCTGTTATAATTCAGATTTCCAAAAGTGGCTGAGAGGATTTCTAGCATAGCACCTGATTGTGGGGAACACTCTGCAATCAGACTTCTGATTCCTGTTTTTGTAAGCTTTTGTAAGAAAAATGTTGGCAAATTTTGCAGTTTGTACCTCAGCTTAGTGGTTCAGGTGGAAATGCTGAATATAACGTTAGGATTAATAGGAGAGGCTGTAATGGTAAGAATTATGCATGTGCATGTTGCAGTGGTGGGGAGTCTGGAAGAAATTGTTTTTCATTTTGCTGTTAAATCCTGGTTGAGAATTTAATACCTTCCAGGACTTGGGAGCTTTAGGAAAAGTTGTGCGTATAATGTGAAACTAATGGTCTCTGATGGCACAATAGCGTTTTGTTATTTTAACAGCATTTTTAAAAACATCGTAGGAAAGTCTTTTGTCCACCATTAAAACTATAAAGATCTGGTGGTAAGAAGATCATGGTGTGATTGTGATAGTGGTTGCTTGGTCTTGAGCTTTCTTTTTAAGCAAAGCTTGAACTTGTGACATTATTGTATTTATAAATTAAGAAATACGCTGTACAAGTGCAAACAGAACAACAGCCTTGCTTAAGAACTGGACAGGTATTTAAAGAATACTTAGGTTGATTTTCTGTTGAGGAGAAGGTGCTTATATAGAGAAACCTGCGGATTTCTGAGATAGCAGACGTTTGCGTATGCAGTTACTCTGAAATGTTGACAAACTTTCAAGGCAGCATTTGTATTTGTCTGTAAGCTGGAAACTAATTAGAAGTAAGAAAAATAAACATGGAAAAAGTTAACCCATTGAACTGCAAGTGCTGCTGTCACAGTGAATGTACTGCCTTATACACTGTACAGTAGAAAAATGCATTGCAGTGTTTCCTACAAGCTCTACTGCTGTGTGCTCATGGAGAGGGAATGCTGCAATAATAATGGGCTTTATGCAGGGACTCAAAATGTGTCCACAAACTTGGAACTATTCACGTTGCTTTGCTTAGCTATGCTGGCTGAGTTACAGTTTTTTAATCCTAAATTCTAAAATGTTTAATAATGTGTGGTTTTATTTGCATAAGTGTACCTGACTAGGAAATGTTATCCCCTCTTTTGCATTCTGAAGTCATTAGATCTGTAATGCAGAATAGGCTAAACCATTTTATAATAACATGCTAAAGAACAAAAGGGATGAGACACATGTTAAGAAACCCGAACCAAACTAACAAAGAAAACCTAACAATCAAATACCAAAGTCAGAAATATTTCTGGCTACATCCTTGTGCAGGATATGTAAGTCTTGAGGAGGGAGCCTGTCATCTTCCATTGACATCATGCCCTAAAGTGATGTATGTTCAAAATTCTTTATATTATAGGAGTTTTATGCATACATTGTTCTTTCATAGAATAAACTGTTACATTACCTGAGAATGTTTCTCAGGTTTGAGACACACAACATGTTTGTGTTTGTTTTGAATATTTCAAAGACCTTTTGGGTTCTCATGCAAAAAAATAGAATCATAGAATCATAGAATAGTTAGGGTTGGAAAGGACCTTAAGATCATCAAGTTCCAACCCCCCTGCCATGGGCAGGGACACCTCACACTACACCATGCCACCCAAGGCTCTGTCCAACCTGGATAATAACACTTTTATAATAATTGTATATATTATTATTATTTATAATAATATTTTTGTTTTATTTTCCTATATACTTTCAACAATGGCCATTTCTTAAGAAATTTCCTGTCAAAATCTGATGTCATATACTTATATAAGTAATCAAACTAAGAGGAAAACAAAGTGTGATGGGTTGACTATGCCTGGACACCAAAGCTGCTGTGTCACTACCCATCCTCAGCTGGATAGGAGAGCAAAAGCATAGCAGAAAGCTTGTGGGTCAAGATAAGAATAGGGAGAGATCCTTCACCAATTCCCACATGGGCAAAAGTGGCTTGGCTTGTGGAAAATTAGTTTACTACTAGTCAGGTCAGGGCCGGATAATGAGAAATGAAAACTAAACCTTAAAATGCCTTCCCCCATCCTCTCATGGGCTTAACTTCACTCCCGAATTCTACATTGTCTGGGCACATGGTGCAGGGGGATGAGGAATGGGGTTGTGGTCAGTTTATCACATCTCTGTCACTCTTTCCTCCTCAGGGAGAGGACTCCCCACGTTCTTCCCCTGCTCCAGCGTGTGGTCCCTCCACAGGTGACAGTCCTCCATGGACTCCCCCAACATGAGTCCTTCCCACACATTGCAGTTCTTCATGAACTACTCCAGCGTGGGTCCCTTCCTGTTCCTTCAGGAACAGGCTTCTCCAGTGTGGGTCCCCTGCAGGGTCACCAGTTGTATAGCAAGCCTGCTGCAGCGTGGGCTCCTCTCCATGGGGCAACTTTTCCACCTTCTTAAGGACATTATCCCAGAGATTGTGGCACTGTCACTGATGGCTTCAGCCTTGGCCAGCTGTGGGTCCATCCTAGAGCCATTTGGCATTGGCTCTGTCAGTCACAAGGGAAGCTTCTAGCAGCTTCTTGCAGAAGCTGCCCTGTAAGCACCCAGCTACCGATCCTTGACACGCAGACCCAGTACACAAAGGAAGGAGATGAGCTCTTATGAAAGAAATTTCCTTCTGCCAGTGCTGGTTTTAGCCCAGTTGATCTGAGAGCTTTTTAATTTTGCTTTCTAGATTCTATTTCTGTCTTTACTGATGAAGTAGTTTTATTTTACAATGTTGTGGACAGCACTGTTTGAGTCTATGGATGTGCAGTCTCTTGAGTTCTTGTTTAGCAAACTTTAATTTCTTTGAGAGCATGGTCTAAAATCGAATTAATTGGCTCAAGTCTTGTTGAAACTGCTGAGTTCTTCCATGAGGATTTGCAGGGAAGCTGCAATGACTTTAGAAGCAGTAGTGCTTTCTTTTCCCTCCATTTACCAATATAGTATCTAGATACAGTTGCTAATGATTTTGTGTGTGTCAAAGATTCTATTTCAGGGTTTCTTTTAATGTTTAACCTTGCTTTTTGAAAAGTACATGATTATCCTTGGCTCATTTTCAAACCCACTGTATTACTCTTGCATAATAATTAATCATTTCCATTCTGACATTTGGTCTGTATTTGCAGGTTGCTGTTTGATAGTCTTTAGTGTATATATACCCTTTTATAAGCATCATATAATGTGACAGTGATAATGGGTTCTGAACAGGAATAAGTGGTGGCAATCCATTTTGAAAGATTTATAGCACAATAGGAGATGATCTCTACTAATCATGGAGGACCGCACTCCAAATAATTTTGTTCACCAGGGGTGACTATTTATTTTCAGTCTTGCAGTGGCTGGAGATATTTATCATTGCTCAAATGTTTCCATCATAGCATTGGTCTCCTGCTGTTGACCCGACAGGCCAGATTGAAGACCCCCTGTATTTTTTGCATTTAAAGTAAATTCAGTATGAAAGGCTTGAGAGAGGATTTTGTAGTTTTCTATGAAAAATTGTATGTAAGTAGAACATATCCTTATAAAAAGTAATCTTCAAAATTAAAGAGACTTGAGCCTTCGAGACCTATGAAAACAGTTTAAAAATACAAAAGTGCAAAATTTGTATACATACTTGATGTACTTGAAATCACTCTGACGTTTTTACACTAAAACCATCAAAATCTCAGCCTCCGTTGCAGAGCATTATCTACTATCTCAGCAGCTTTTTATATAGTGTAAATCAGTGCATTTTTACCCATCAGTAGATCATTCTGCCCTCAGAGCTTAGAGGTTTCTGAGACCATCTCTTGTCAGTGCTCATGGGAATTTAGTTACAAATAAAAAGAGTAGTTCTTAATACAGATGTGTCTTTTCCAGGTTGCAAATATATTATCATTTCTGCAAGAAGGAACTTCACCAGGGTACTCTGTGCAGATAGCAAGGCTATTAAACTGATGTATATTCCCATCAGTTTAATGAAATGTGTTTGTCCCAAATTCCATGTCATTTGTTCAATCCATTTTTGCAAGGAGACACTTGTATTGCCTGTGTTTCAGAGAAGAACCACCCTGTATAAAGATTTGTGTATATAGACACATTACACAACGTTGAGTTTTACAAGCAGTATTATTTTTTTCATGGCAAAAACTTACCACCCACTGATCTGGGTAGTAAGTAATATATTGAGAATAGGTAATGCGACATTTACTTAGCCACTTGAAGTTTTAAAAAGGGAGTCTCTCTTTTTGTAATTAGTAATATAGTAATCTCAAATTTACACTCCATTGCAAGTTGCAGCAGTGTTTTCTTTCCCTGCTCTGCAGTTGTCCACACACCACTAAGTCTAGAAAAATATCAGTTTTCAAGGAGTTGCTTGGCATTTTCTGGAAAAACCTCCATTTAGCTCAAATACATTTTATGAATAGCTAACCATAATTTCATGAGCACTTTTTTACACTCAGCTTCACTTAATTTAATACTTAACGTCCAATTTAATACTCAAAGTTTTTTAATTCTTTTATTATTTCTACCAATAAAGTAAGCAATGTTACCTTTTCATAACATTGTGTCTAGTATTGTCATCCTGTTGCTGAGATGTTGATACTGATTTTCAGGGTCTGCAGGGTTAACTTATCACTCAGAAAAGTTGAGTGATGCACTAGCTAACTTGTATGGTGTTCAGTGTACCTGAGACTTGGAACACTTAGCAAACACAGTCCCATTTTATCAGATTTTAAGTCCTTGTCACTATTCAGTTGTGAAGAAGGTTTTCTGTCTGAAATGTTGAGATTAGTGGAACAGATCTTTTAAAAAGAAAGAATTGAAGTCAAAACCTACCCTCCTTCTTGCTCAGCAGAACTTTGCTCTTTAGTTTCATAATTTCACAACACATTCCAGCATTGTAAGCTTTAAAATTACTTATCTGACAGCTTAAAAGACGATATACAACACTGTTTCTTGCTGTGATCTCTGAAGTCAGCATCCCCTACGCTTTTCCTTCACTATCTCACCTAGGAAGGTTGGAGATTCTGTTTCCCCACTTGTTCAGACACTCTCTTTCAGGGGTTTTTATCCATTTTTCAGTTTCCTTTCTCACACGATACATTGGTTCTGTATCATTTCTGAGCCATTTCTATGGCCCTCCATCCAGTCTTTTCACCTAGTCTTAGTTTCTCTCTTAGAAATCACATCCTTTTTAGAATGTTATATTCACATTGTAAAATTTAATATTTCTAGGTTCATTCATTCATATATTAGTTGAAGCCAGATCCACAGGATATCTTGTGATTGGAAGGCAGGAATAGAAAACATTCTGCTGGACAGTAATCAAACACTTCGCTTTCTTCCCCGTCGGTTCAAATAAGGAGCAAAAAGCAACATACTGCATTTGTCTACTGAGCAAAAGGTACAATAGTCCCAGCCTGTGAAGTGAAGCCTCACAATGGTTTGCTCTTAAAAGAGAACCCCGATACCTGTGCTGCAGAATATAGTTTCTCCCATCAGATAGGAATTCATGACTCCTGCCAAGAATACAGGTTACTCTGTTTAAAAAAGAGAAGCCTGATAAAGAATGAAAACATCCAGAAGTCACAACCATGTTACAACTCTAAAGCAAGAAAGACCTCATATAATTTGTATACAGTAGAGAGAAATAAGTACTGAAGTTTTATTCCTTTGAATAATTAGCTTGTTGAATTAGTTAACTGGATGATAAGTTGTAAAATAAGTTTTCTATATAATAAAATACCTTTAACACTTTCAGCTTTTTATAAAACAGAGCTTGTGAATCCTCAGGAAAACTTCATGGTATGTCTGGGGACGGAGCCTGGTGAATGCTTATGGTTTTGTCTGTCCTCACTCCACTTCCAGGAATGAATTGACACCCTCTGTCCACACAGCTGCCATTTGGGTCAGACCTACTTTCCTTGACACTGTTTTACTCTACTCATTCCTAATCCCTGCACACACACACACACTTGTCTCTATGTCTTGTAAAGTTGTGGTTCATTTGTAAACATTTAAATGGCAGCATGCTGTAAGAGCTGACTGATCCAAAGGGAATCAGATCAATAAGGAAAGAATCCTTGAAACAGAAGGAGAACAGAAAAGGCCAGAATGAAAAATTATGTTAGAAATTACTCCCTAAACCAGAATTTGTAAGTCTGGAAAGAGATGCCTAAGAGAGATGTAGAGACAATGGTAACTGTAAGGTTGGTATAAAGTAGTGATTGGTGAATTATTCTCTACATCCTCTAATCCAATAAAGGAATCCACTATTGGCCCCAGAAGAAGCAGGATAATGTGCTAGGTTGATCTTGGTCTCACTTAGTGTGACTCTTCTAATGATTTGCTCATTACTTGCTTGTTCTCACTCTGCTCATTTGTCTCTCTTTTTAAAAGTGACAAATGACAACAAAAAATATAATAACAAACAAATTGTGGTGTGGTATAGGTACAACCAGGGTGTTGGGTTGAGGTTTCTAATGAGGAACCTTTTAAAAACCCACTTTGATGTTTTCAGAATTGAGAAGAGATTATGCCTCAAGATATTCTACTGTAAAGGCTTTCTAAATGGTTATCGCTTATTTCTAATGAATCTTAAGGGGGTTTATTCAGATTAGGACTCGATCTGCTAGAGGCAAGTCCAGCACTTGTAGTTTCTTTGTGAAAAAGAGTGCTTCACTATCTGTCTATGACATGTTTAGGGCAACAGCCTGTTACTTTAGCCATGCTTTTGTCCACTTCAAGCACTGGAATTTCTTCTTGTGGCAGTGACTGCATCACACACCCACCTCAGCATGCCAGGTAAGTGCTTGTAATGCAATAGAATATCTGTGGAAGGAAGATGCTTGTTTGTCTTGATAATTCCATCACATATACCTTTTATATAATCATAGAATAGAATCATAGAATACTTAGGGTTGGAAAGGACCTTAAGATCATCCAGTTCCACCCCCCCTGCCATCGGCAGGAACACCTCACACTAAACCATGTCACCCAAGGCTTCATCCAACCTGGCCTTGAGCACTGCTAGGGATGGAGCATTCACAACCTCCCTGGGCAGCCCATTCCAGTGCCTCACCTCCCTAACGGGAAAGAATTTCCTCCTTATATCCAATCTAAACTTCTCCTGTTTAAGTTTTAACCCGTTAACCCTTGTCCTGTCACTACAGTCCCTAATGAAGAGTCCAGATTCAGAACTGTGAATTACTGAGGGATCTGAATGTTACCTCAGCTCTGCTCTTGGCAGAGGGCAGAGAGGATATTCAAAATGTATGTGCAGACCTGGTGGTCAGAATCTAGATGTTAGGTTCATGGGATGTGGGTAGAGAGAGAAAACTGTCCATGTGTGTAAAGATGTGTAAATCAGTAGTAAAAAATGTAATGAATAATAATTCTATTTGCTCTCTGTCACATCACAACATTATAAACAAGGTGCTGTGTGTCGATCATAGCACTGTGCTAGTGTTAGCCATGGATAACCAAGGAAATAGCAAATGTACTTTGTGGCATCCAAGCATAGAAAACAGTGCCATGCAGCAAGAAGCATGTTGCATAGGGTTGCCTAGCAATAATTCATTATGGTTAGTAATAGAAGGAGAAGTTTGCCGTGAAGAGCATTTAAGAAAGTGAGGTGGGTAGGTGCAACGATGTAGTATAACATGGGGAAATTAGGAAGAAAAATAATCTTCATCAAAAGTGACAGGACTAAGCAGAGAAAGCCTGTTGCACTGGGATGCTGTAAAGATAATATAATCACGAGTTTAGCATAGGGATTTGCCTTAGGGCAATTGCTGTTCAGTCTAGCTGCATAGGAATAGCTAGCTTTACCCCTAGAATTTAACCTGCTTTACAATGAAAAGTAAAAATGGCTCATTATTCATATTAGCTCAAAAGTAAAGCATTTTGAGTGAAACAATTTGCATCTGTATTATCTAGCTTAAGTGCCCAGTTTACACACACAAGAGAAAATAGCGATGTATGAACAATTGCTAATTAAGCATATCTTGTGTATCACCTGAAGTTGGAATAAAGGCTGCATGCACATACGCTCTTACAGAAAATAAAGTGTATATATATGCTCGCAGAGGCCCTATTCCATCATCCTGTCACAATTTCATGTTCAACTACATTTATGCCCTGCTTTATGCAATGTGGAGCACTTGCTAGTTTAGACTGTTTTTATTAAATACCTGCTGTGCTTCCTTGCTGAAGTGATGCTGGTAGAGGTGAAGTGCTTTGGTATCCTTTGGAATACAGCATGTTTTACAAACATCAAATGATAATTAAAGACCATTGGTAATGCAATGTTGACCAGTAGCCACATGGGAGTCTTTTATGTTTGCCTCATTTAGGTTTTTGATTTGTGTGTTTATGTTGTGTATTAGAAAGAGTTTGAGAGCAGGCCTCTGTTGGGGGACTGGTCCAGAACCATACTGGCAGTGGTCATTCTAAAAGTGACAAAAACATACGCAAAGTTACAGGCTTCATGCGCGCTTAGCTATATCCCCCTGCAGTTTGGTCTCTGTGGTGGGTTTTGTTTGATTTCTTTTACTTCTTGCACAAAGCTCGTGACAGGATTTTCATTAATACTGAGAACACTTTAAGGGGGAAACCACAGACAAATGAGTGGACTGAAGATCCTAAAGTGCTTCAAGAGGTGTTAAAAGAGTTTTGAGTGGTCTTTGCTACATCCAGTAGTTCAATTCTTTCAAGATTTATGTTTCTCTTACCTCTTTTCTTTCAGTGTAGGAGCAAATACAAGTATTTCATGATTTTTAAGAGTATTTTAAGTCCCTTACTGGTCTATAGTATAAACTATAATATATATGTAAGATACAATATAATAGTATCTTAAAACTTTCCTCAAATATCTTTATATGTGAATATATTATATGTTTGTATACATTGCATATATTGAAATTCATGTATTTGTATAAGTGACTGTGTATGGAGTGCTACTATCTAACGGAGAATTTCAGGGTGGATGTAGACTCTGGGACTTGAAATCTGTATGAACTCTTTAAGAGCATCTAAAAGGCATAACTTGTAATCATTCTATGTTATCAACACAGTTACGTAGTGCTGTCATTTTGAATTGTGCTTTCAGAGAACACCCTTGTTTGCTGAAGGCAAAGTGGTATTTCATGGATTTTTCAGACTGTCCACAGGAAAAAAACTAGATCATTTGGCTATGCAGATTAGCTTCAGTTTACACAATATCATGTAAATGGAGGTCCGCAAACAGTCATAGCCAGCCATTTGCATGTTGCCCTTCACCTGCAACTAAATGTCTTGATCAGGACATGTTAGATTGGTACCTATCTGTTTCAGTTTGCTGGAAGGAAGTGGTGATAGTCTTTGCTGTTTAAGATGGATGGTTCACTTGTTCACAGGAGGAGAAAAGATTTCCAATCATTCTGCACCACTGGAGTCTGGCATGAGCTGCTGAGAGAAAGGAGGATAAATATCATCAGAAAAGAAGGCAGATGTGAGGGTGCTTTCCAGTGTAGAAACTTATTCTTAAAACAGGTGGCTAAAATGCACAAAGTGGCAACCTGAAAGTGGTACAACTTAGAGGGTTTATCTTGTTTTAAATAACCATTATGAATATTTTAGCACAACCAACAAGGCTTTTATTTCCAGACCAATTACATACTGAAGTCATTCAGTCATAGCAGTCACAACGTATGCAATTGATTATTTTCTTCAATCTAGCCATGATTTTTTGACTTGTGGAAAGCTGCATGTGTTTTCTGTGGCTGAAGTTGTTACTGCAGAAGAGGAAGGGAGCAACAATTTTTACTCTTTTATTAGAGTGCTTAGTACTCTGCTCCTGATATTACATTATCATGAATATTATCGTATGAATCACAAGCTCAGTACAAGGATTAAATCTTGATCAAAATGGACTGCATTGACATGTATGCAGGAGAAGCATTTTAATTACTTTCTAATGCAACTAGAAGCTTCAGGCTTGCAATTTCCTTTTCCATTATGGGACACTGCTTTTTCAATCATCTTCCTCCTCCTTCCCCTCAGCTACTTGAAGTTGCATTTTTGCACCCTGACTTAAAATGAAATATTTTACACAATATACTGTGTCTCAGCCGAAAGTGGAAAGGCTTAGATCTGAGATTACTGGCTTCCCAAATAGAACCGATACATGTGTCTGTCTGGGAGAGAGGCAGTCAAACTAACTAAATCTGATTCTGTTGTTTCTTTCCAGTTGTCATTGTTCTACTGAATGTAGTGTTTGTTGCTTCTTGTGTGTCTAAGCCTTCTAGCACATGCTGTTGCTAAGAAACAGTGCTGTTATAAGTGGTCCAGATAAAAGAACAAATTCCTATTACACTGACTATCAAAAAAGGTGTTATCTGCATGATACCAGGATTTTTGTTTCATGAAATACACCAATCAGATAGCTAACTTTCAATGTATATGTCCTTGATATAAGAGTAGATGACATCTCTAACTTTAAGTGTTTGGAAGAAGATCCACAACTCAGTGTATTTAAATGATCCTTCCAGTCGAAAAGCCCATGATACCCTTTAAAGAGTTTATAGCTGTCTGCAGTGGAAATGGAGCCTTATGTGCAAGTTACAGAATAGCTGAACTCTGAATAACTGAACCTCTTGGTTCCTTAGCAGAAGCAAAGTAAAAGAAAACAGGAATAGTCCAGTATGACCTGAACCTTGCAGAGGGTGAAGAAGCTGACATTTAAAAAAGTAAAAATGTTTTGGTTCAGGTTTAATGTTTTGATTTTTTTTTCCCCCCAAAATTAAAACAAAAACTTTGTGTCATAACAAAATATCACAGAAAGAAATCAAGAAAATACAGGAAATGCATCTTCCCAGGTAAAACTCCTTGACAGATTCATTGGTTAGCAAAGAAAAACAGTTGTTTGGCATGAAATTAACTTTTAATTAAGTTATATGGGGAAGCACCTTCTGACTAAGGGAGAGGATGTAGTCCTTGGAGACCTTTGGAATGCTCACACTCAAATGCTCAGATTGTGGCTTAGCATGTGTATGGCAGCCGTGCATTTAGAGCCAAAAATTATGTCAATGAGCTCCCCAGAGAACTTGATGACAGAATTCCATAGTATTTTCCAAAAGCATATATAATAAATTACAGTATTAATATATTATGAGCGTTGGAGTTAGATGATCCTAAGGTCCTTTCTGCGCATAAGTATTCTATGATTAATAGATTTTTGTAGCATTGCTATATTTTTGAAAGCTTTTTTGCTTTAATTTCTGTTTGACTTGGAGTGAGCCTGAATGCCTGTCCTGGACTGAAATAGAGTGTGTACAGATGAAGCTAATTAAGTAGGAGCTGTCGCTCTTCATTTTGAAGCCCTGATTTTTTTTTTTTAGCTTGCTGTCTCAACTTTGATTATTAAAATACGTGTGGTAGTTCTCACCCCACGTTACCTGTGAGTGTTACTAATTAGGTGTCAGGATGTCAGTGAGTAATGTGAAATCATGAATAAATTACAAATAAAAGCCATACATATGTACAGAGCCATTTAACTAATTAAAATGCTGTGCAGCAGGAACTATACTAGTGATAACCACTTCTGACCTTTGGGTTGGAGCTTCCTTTGCCTGGAATTTCACTGATTGATTAAGTAGATGATAATAGTCAAGTCAGAGTCACAGCTGTAAAACTCGTTTGTCACAACAGCAGAAAAGACAATCTCTATCTGTCTCTATCTGAGAGTTAAACAGATTTGATTTACTTGTTAGGCCTCTACCTATTTGTCATTCAGCATTTACATAACAGAGGAAAATATGGTTAAGACTGTAGTCCAAAATAGTCATTAAGACTTAATCATGACAAAACAAACAGGTACAAAATAGGGAGAGGTGTGGGAAAATTGTGCATCCTTGCTTAAATATGCCTACCTACTGTTTTAAAATTGCTTTTTTTCATAGGAAGGAAGCTACAGGCATAAAATTAAATGGGATGAGATATGTACAGAACACAACCGTAATCATTCCTGGTATATCTGAAGTAGGAGTAGTAACTTAGGAAAGAACAGTGCTCAGGCAGATGTATCGCTGGGCTTCCTTAATGTCCTGCAGGGTTTTTGACTTGCATCCAAGTGCAGTGGCAGTGGCTGAAGCTTAGACAAATTGATGATTAATACCTGTGGGTCATAGAATCCAGAGATTCGTATTCCTATGCTGCTGTTGCTGGGTAGTACCAGTATCATCTTGTCTATTTAGCTGTTCTGTAACTTTAGGGAGCATAGATCTCATGTCATATTTTTTTGAGGGCTTTTCCCTGAACTGGTGACTGTTGTTTCCACTTTGCTTCATCTATTCTTTATCAGAACCATTATGAATTTTTCATCTTGTGAGTTGTGTTTTGGGTATTTGAAGAGAAGGGGAGGTTTTGCTCAGACGCCTACCTTAGAGCATTTTGATGTTTCCGTTTCTCTTTGAATGACAGATTAGAAACCAAAGAGGAAGCTAACAACAAAAGCACCCCTATCCCCAAACTCAGGAAGATAAAATATAATGCTTCCAAACGCTATGCGCTCTCTCCATACCCCAGCTGCTCTGTAAAATTGGTTTTTGTGTGTTTCAGTTTCTCTGTTTCTACCCGCATATCAATTTCCCTGAGCAGATGCAGGGCTCAGAGGATCTGTGCCTTATGGCTGCTCTGCCATCCAGACTGCCTATGTGCTACAGTACCTGGGAACCCAGCCCAGAACTTCCAGGCTTCCAGCTCTGCAGCAGCAAAACCCCAAGAGTCCTGGATTCAACCCACAGTTTCCAGGTTTGCAGGTTTTCTAATGCCAACAGAGAAATGGATGTGGCGCTATGGCTTCCCAGGCTCTTGGCCTCCTGGTTTGAGAGTGGGGAACTTGGGGAACCACAACTAGTTCAAGGAAAGGAAGCACAAGAGCGCCTCAGATGGGTAATGCAGTGGGATACCTATCAGCCCTCCCAAGACTGGTACCATTAAATATCATCAGTGAAAGCCTTGGTATCAGGAGAGAGTACTGAACATCTTTCTTGAAGTCAGTTCCACTCTAGAAGCTTAACAGCTTCTTCAGACTTGTCCTTCAGTGGTTTACATTTAGTTTCATGGCAGGGATGTTATGTAATAGACTGGTTGCTTAAGTCCAGGTCCCTCTATCATCTTGGCCAGTCCTGTATCTAGTAGGTGCTACAGCTCCCTTGCAACCCAAAAATGGGGAATTGAGGAGGTAAGGGAGGCCTGAAACAACTCAGTTAGTAGTCTGTACCTAATCCTGCCAGTATAACTTTATAGAGATACTTTTTGTCAGATTCATGTGGGATCAATATTCATGTGGGATATAATCTTTGGAGAAGCATAATTCTCCTTCTTAAAACACAGAGCTCTCAGCAACACAAAAACCTTTCCAGTTCCCAGATTCAGGATTTTCCAAATGTCTGATCATTCAGTAGAGCTATACAGAGAAATGAAATAAGTAACAGAAAGAAATTGAAATAAATTTTAATTACAGATCTGTCTGAAACTTTAAAGTCCAAGATGAATGGATTTAATTAGCTCGGGACACTTTGGTTTTTCTATAACTCAAATGTGTCAGCTTTACAACATGCAGGCCCTTAGGCCATCATTTGAAGTGAGTCATCTTTATTTTACAGTGTTTAAACTGGGCATACATTCTGGGGTTTGTGATACTCTGTAAAATCTGACAGATTGTGGCTAGAGGCTTTATTTTCATACCTGTAAATAAGCAAAGAATTGTTTTACAATATTCCAATAAGTCTATTTTACGATCAGTCATGAAAAAGCTCAGAGAACCATTTTTAGAACAGGCCGTGGCTCTGCATTATTATGCTTTCAGTTAAGGTAATGGGAATTCAATAGAGTCCTGTCTGAAAGGATATATCCTACCAATGGTGTAAGCACAATAAGGATCAATTTGATAGGATTTAATTACTTCAGTGCTCATCTGGTGAAATTATTTCCTTTTAATTTTATTGTGAATTGTGCATTACAGGCCTAGTGCATAAGCACAGACCTAAACCTCTTTCTGACTTTTAAGTAGAGCTACACCACAGAAGGTGCATCCAGCAGTGTAGAGAGTAGAAACAGACACTCAATGTTACTGGGAATTTTGAGTTCAGGTCATGACTGCTTTGGATCATTTACTTTTTCTTCCTCCCGGATTATGTCACAGGCTCTTTCCTTTAAGAGGACAGGGCTTGCACCAGATTTTAGTACTGATGTGAATCTGAAAAATGCATGAAATAAATGAAGACGTCAGCCAGGAGCCCAGTACATTGCACACTACCACATGATTCTAAGAAGCCCTGATCTTCCCATTCAGGAATGGTTTTAAGTATCATACTTGTGAGAATACTTGATTTGCTTTATAAAAGGCTGTTCAGAAGAAGACAAGATAAATTGCTAGTTTTATATATCTGCATAGATAAATTAAAGCAATAGATTCCAGGGTGGTGGAAAATCATCCTTGGTCTTTGGCTTCTGTCTACATATGTTCTTTGAGATCTTGTTTATACTGGGGATTTGCTTCCCTTTCAGTCAAGGACAAACTGCTGTCAGAATAGCTAATCTGTTGTAAATGCCAGCCTGTGTAGGGTGTCTGTCCTCTAACATACTGTGGTTTCAGGGGAAAGACATTTATGCCACTACAAGTAGCAAACTTCATCACCTACACTAAGACTGGGGTCAGCGTGAGGTTCTGAGCTGGGGAAAAATACTGCTGCTTACAGCTGTTTGTCACTGCTCTGTCTCTGCTCTGGAAATGAGCCCCCTCTGTTCTCCTGTTGAGCTCTTTGGAGTCACAGCACCTGTGGCTGTTCCTGGCTGGGATGTGCACAGTTGTGTGGGGAAATTTGGAGGAGTGGCAACTCTCCCATGGGAGAGGAGTGAGGGCAATGAGACACTTGGGGTGGCTTCTAGGCTCAGCTGCAAGTAGGACTGCTTATTTAACCCAGTCTAAAACTGTGTCATACAAATAACCCACAAGCTGATGGCTGCTAGCTATGGAGCCCAGCAATATTCTTGCTAATAAAGGCTTTTGGAGGCAGCAAACCCATTGCTACTGCCTGCATCAGTATTTTAAAGGAGTCAGAATGAACAACTGAGCAAATAATCTTAGGGTCATCTGAAACACTTCTCGGATGATACCATTTCTGTCTGTTTGCAGAAGAGAATGCCCAACTTCTGAAATGGAGACTTTCATCATCTCTATTAACATATCATCTCTAGTAACATATTCCAAATGATGAGCTTTTGTAAAAGCTTCCTATAGAAGAATTCTGTTTGCTGTGTTCATTCGTTTTGGTGTTCATCTGATTCTTATTGCCAAAAAATCATGAATAACAGCTTGAAATGCTGGAACCAAAGAACAGATAACTTTGAGGAAGTATAAAATGTTTTAATTCTTTTCTTGAGATATTTAAAACAAGCTTCCCTGGGGGGGTGTTTTTCCTTGTTAACTCATTTATAAGATAACTGAAGCTACAGGTGTTCAGCTTTAATAAGGCATTAGTGAACAATTATAGAAGACACTGAAAGCTGGAGTCTTTGCTTGAAGGAAATGAACACCAAGTGAAAGAACATGAAACAGCAAAACTGCACAGTCATATAAGGGAGAAGAGGTTTTACAAAAAGTCCACTTGTATAAAATCTTTAATACATGTAGGAAGGATGTTGTTGAAAAGAGGAACTTCTGCATGTTTTTATGTGCAAGATATGAGAAGACAGCTATAATATATAAAGGAATAACTGGTGCTAACACTACTGATAAGATCATTTTCTGCTTGTATTAAGAAGTTCTTTAAAATATTACTTTAAAATACTGTAGAGCCAGCTTTCTGCTAACAGGTAGTGTTGTATACCCTTGATTTATGAAATCTTATTTCACTTGCAAACCACTGGCTCTTCTGTGTTTGTACCTGAGCGCGGTATAATTCTGCAGACAGCTCAACTAGCAGCATTGCTAAGAGGAAACGAGATGCATTAAATCTGAAGAATCTGTGACATTCAGATAACAGTTTTGCTCTTCTATTTCTCATTTGGTAGAAGGAGTTCCTAATAAAAATTTGAGGGTGTCTTAGCCTTGGAAACAATGATCTGTTTTACTGACCTCAACAGAAAAAATAGCGCGGAGGTTTTCTCACACTTTCTTAATTATAAGAAGATACCTGGTAAAGCGCTTGGCTCCTGTTTGTCTTCATCTGAACTTCCCTTTTACTCTTCACAGTTACACAGACTCCCCCTCAACTTCAGCTTTAATGAGAAATGGTAAACTGGGCCACTGCTCATGGCTCACATGAAATTCCTTTTAGAATTTGTTTCATAGTAACATAGAGTTAAGACAGAGGGAAGAGGGAACTTTAACAGTGTTTAAGGTCACAGGAGTGTAGGTCCTTCTACCTTCAGTGCGACTTGTGCTCGTAAGCCACTAAATATTTTCAAAGTCATCTATAAATACCATACCTAAGATTCTATACCTCAGTAGTTTTTTCATGGGGATATAAATAAGAGACAAAGTGAGTTCAAAGTGGCATACTACTTATCTATTTGATGCTCTCAGGCAAAGTTAAGAACTGTGTAACCAAACTTGAGCTGTGCAAGAAGACTGAACCACTTCAACATATGAACATGGCTTTAAAAATGCAAGAATGAGTCACTGTGAGAAGTTAGTGCACACCATTACCTAGAGTTGTGACTGCTGTCTGCAGCCGTGGAAATACCTCTGCACTGCTGCTAACAAAAGGGCTTTGTGATCAGTTAATATTAGAAAGCATTACAGTTTTGGATGAGTGAACAAGTACAACATTTGCTCCATTTCTTAGTCATTCCCTAGCAAAATAAAGAAAAAAAAAAGGTTGATTTTTATAGATCTGTGAAAACTGGTATTGGACAGCATACTTGTCTGTTCTCACATTGTCCGAACATTACGGTTACTATTTAAATGGTAGTATATATTGATGTTGTACTTCTGTACTTCTGTTTATTAGTCTTGCCATGTGTTTTAATACAGGTATATATTCCTTTAGCTATATTTATGTGAGTATAAGTAGATGTGTATCTATAATATGTATGTGTTTATACACACCCACAGAAGTTTCTGATTTTGCAGGAGATGCAAAGGTGGACATCTTACTACTGCAGACTGTATGGTAAATAAAGTTTTTCCTTTCTTTAAAGCTGTTTAAGGTTGGAATTGAGCTGCTGCTTTTTACATAAGTCTCTTTCAGAGACAGTTGGATTTACGAATATTGGTGGCTGTACTTATCTCTTTTTGATAATGTAGGAATAACATTGTTATTTTTTTAACATGGTTAATTCTGTGGGATTAAGTTTTATATTCTGTGGATTTTATTTGTTTCTTCATTAACATAAAATTTTGGCTATTTCTGTTGCATGGGAGAAGGGTCTTCAACCCATTGTAAAACTGAAATTGTAATTGTGTTTGGCCAATTTATACCTGAATGTATTTTTCCATGGTATGTTAAAGCTTTAATATGTATTCCTTTCTGGTTTTCTATTCAGTTTTTCATGAGGTTTGTATCAAATTATTTATATTATAAAGTTTGCATTAAGTATGTGCAGTTTGTGGTGTGACTATAATAACAATTCTAACAGATCCCTAAATTCTGGAATTTCTTCTGTGTCTCTGCTTATTGCAATTAGATCTTACTGTAGCTTATAAAACATGTGTGACTTGTTTGTTTATGCCTGAAGACTGAATTTGTTGCTGAATAATACAAAAGCATGTGCAAGAACAAGTACAGTAAATGGAATTAAGAATGGGTGCAGAGAGGACGTGGAGCAGAGTCAACTGAAAGAGATATTAAAGTTTTGGCTCTAGCTCTGCCTGCTCAGCGCAGGTGGAAGCATGTTGATGTTAATACTCGCGTGAGCAGAAATTCTCCAGGGGCTGCACAAGAATGTCTCATGATATTTCATAAGAAATTAGTGACTCGTACAGATTTTTACCTTAAATAGAATGAAAAGCTGCAGTCTGAACAGCTCACATGTCGATCGGCTATTTGGCAAGATACAAACATTTGCTTTCCTGCCCTGTGCTCTGCTGGCAGATACTGAGCAGAGGAGTCTCTGTACAGCTATCTAGAAAAAACAGCAAATGAATATTCATATTTCACTTTCAAGTTTGTTAGTCTATGGAAACAGGCCTACAGCATAAATATTTTGCTAGAATCTGTTTTGTGAGTTTTCAAGGCAGCTTCTTGGTTAGGAAGTGGCAAATATAATTCTACCCATGATCAGCAATTTGCATTTCTTCCCTGATACATCAAATCATTATTAGTCCCTGTGTAATAGTAGTAGTATTCTTTTTTAAAGCCTGGCATTTTTCAAGCAGTACAGATAAGATGAAGGGAAATCCAGTTTCTTTAATTAAAAAGTATCAAAATGCTGCAGACTTGTTAGTGGATTAGATTTTCTCCCAGAAATATCTTCAGTGGAAATGAATTAATGTGGCCTGGTACATTGTATTAATTGTATTTTGAAAGGGTGTAGAAGTGGGGAAGAATGGAGTCTTATATCCACCTTGTATAAAAAATTCTGCCTTTGATGTTTCTTTGAGAAAATGCTCTGATTTTTATAGCAGCACAGTGGGTGCAGAAGTTGCATTTACTTCATCCCCAACACCTGCTCTTCTCTGGCATCTACAGTGATGTGCAGTGTTGATGCAGTTTTGCTCATAAACTTTGACAGATCCAGTATATAATCTCTGCCCCTGCAGACAGTTTTCAGCCCTGCTGTCCATGGTGTGGAATTAATGCCACACAGCTCAAAAATTTGCCTTCAGCGTGTCCTTGTAATATTTGACTGGCCTCTCTTTCAGTCATTCACTGTATTTTAAGTGGCCATAGGAGATAGCTCTGAGCAGTATTTATCCAACATATGCATCGAATGCCCACACCAGCACAACTAAGCTTGAAGGATCACCGGTTCAATGCTTTTTATTTTACTGCTAGTTTAATTTTACAGTCGCTATAGTATCAGCCAAGTATCCTCCATGGGGATTGTATTGTTCAGCTGATCAACTACCAGGAATTAATTGAAAGTCTTTGTGCCTGGTTATGGATACAGAGTGATTTTCTTGCAATAAGGAATTCAGTGAAGTTCTGGAGCAGCTCATGCTAATTTAGAAAGGCGCTCTCCTTAAGTACCCTTAAGTCTTCCTTCTTTTATACAGCACCTTGTTATACATTTACACACACACAAAAAAATCAATGCTTCTGGTTTTACAAATCCAAACTTGTTCTCTGTACTTGAAGAAACTTCAGCTGTTGCATGTTCTTTCCAAAAACAGCCTAATGAAGAAAACCCACCAAACTTATATGTGATTATTAAGCAAATTATTCATATAAAAACATATTACTCCTAGTGAGTGGATTGTTTCCCTAAGAAAGTATGATAAAAACAATGCATATGGGACACTCTGTGTTTGTAAGCACTAAGTTTGTGAAGATGTTATTGTTGTCTGTGAAGAAAAGGTTAGTGGCTTTTTAGCACCAGTTTTCCTAGAGGAATAAAAGCCCTGCCTTGCACAGTTCAAATACTTGGTTTTGTAATTTACTATGCAAGTTCTTATTAAGGAGGAAGGGCACCTCCTTAGAGTCTCTTTTCATTGTATTTGGAAAATGCAGTATTATTTAGGTACTAAAAGTGGGTCCTTATTGCTAGTAAACATCTTTGCTCAACAGATGTATTGTATGCTAGTTTATATTAATAACATAGGTAATATGCACAAGATGGAGGAAAGGAATAAAAAACACAGAAAAACACAGTGGATACCCAACCCACTGATACCCAGTAGATATCCTTTACCTTGTTTTAATAACAACCTGATATTTTTTCTTCCAGTACAGGTGACCATGAGGGGAAGGCCTTTTCCTAAAAGTATCAGAGAAACCAAATAGAAATTGCAATGTTTTGAGAAATGTGCTGTTCTAACTTGTGAAACTGATATTTCTCCGATACAATCTTTGTTTTAGTGACCTCACCTTGAACAAACGGACGCAGCATCTGAAAATATCCATTACTTCAAGGCAGCTTTTCACTGCTAGGGTGTGGAATGAAATAAAATTAACTATGATGGACACTTCTGTGTATCGTGATAAACTTCTCTACATCACTGAAAGTAAGTTAGCTGATACCTTGCGAAATACCTATTCTGTTTAAAATAGTTAATTGCTAATTGCTATTTTCATCAATGAGAAATAATACTTGTTTGAATAGTTCTAGTGGATTTGTGCCATGAGCGCCTTGTGCTAATGACTACTGTAATAGAAAGCTTTGCCTTCCTTCCTGCCCTTTTTTCTGTTGTTTTCTCTGAGGGAAAAGAAGAAAACAGTCAAAAATAAAAGGCTGATGATTTTCCTTAAGGAAATCCACAGATAAGTTCACAGTAAACCAGCCTATCCAGGTTATTTTCTTATTTGCATGAAAGATTGCTCTGCTGAGTGTGTGCATATGTTTTTGCATCTATGTAGGCTTGTATTGTCACATGGATTATAAAGTACTGTGTAGTATTTGATGTATCATTGCCTGGGAAGGGAATTACTCAGAGTAGGTATAAGCCCAGGTATCTGAGACCTTCTCAAAAGAAAAGAGTTTGCTGTTTTGGTTTTGTTACTGGAACTATTTTATGCTTTATTATTTTAGGGGGCAAGCATGCCTCTCATCACATGCCTTGTCTCCCTTCCTGGCTGATTTCCCTTGTCTGTGTGTTGCCTGAGGCTATCCTACCTGAGGTGAGCGTCAGATGTTGAGGTTGCCTTTGAATTTCACCACTGCCATGCATCAGATCACAGAATGCTGATCTACTGTGACATGGAAGGCAGTTACTTTCTATCCTGAGTTAAAACAGCTTGTGTATGCTTTGAGCTTCAATTATTTGAGTCATATTGAAGACATTAAGAAGATGTAGCCTGAAGTTTTATATGCACATGTGGGCAAATGTTTGCGAATCAGACTTTAATATCACAAACCAGTTTTGCAGTGAGACTTAGGAGACAGACGGAGTTTTATAGGTTGAGGGGAAGGTGGAAAAAAGGACAGGTTTTCAAGAAGACAGAAGATTAATAGAAACCATATGCAGGACTCTGAGTGATTCAGTGGGGTCTAGAGAGTTGCCCTTTCTTTCTGTTTTAATGTCATGTGCAACAATGACAGAAGCCAAATGTGAGCGGCAAATAAACCCATCTTAATTCATGTCTTCTCTATTTAAAATTTAATCAGTGTTACACCTGAAAGAGGATGGATGTATTAGAATGAAAATGTCAAAACCCTGAGCATATCAGCATACTAAACCACGATGTAAAGAAACTCAAATATTTTGTGTATTAATTCCTTAGGGAAACTGAGTGAAAAGAGTAATGCCAAAATCTCTAGCTATACTGTGATGAATACATCTCAATATTGATTGTTCTGTATCCTAACCTGTTCCTTTACGCTGATATTCTTTACTCCTTATATTCCTCTTTTATTTTTTTTGAACTCATGCATTTCCTCATTTTGTTTCTTTTTATCATTTAACCCCAGAGCCCAACTCCAAAATTGAAAACATCCCTACACTGCTCCCACAAGAAGGTGCCAGGACAGAAAGTTGGTGCTGGGCATTACCCACACATGGCAAGCACTGGAACACTGCTTTACTGAGCTAATTACTTTGTAAAAGTATCGGCCATTGCTGCTGTCTGGCACTAAACTTTGTTAATTTACAGACAATTATTTCAAGAGGAAGACACAGGGAAAAGAACAGAATAAAGAATGAAGTTGTTCAATGAACTGCAGCAACTCATAGGTTGTGGCAGGGAGGGAAGCCACAGCGCAAAGCACTGAGGATAAACCTGCAATGTTAAGAAACTTGAAGCAAAGTAGTTTGGTATTGTGTGCTGAAAGCCTCTGCTTTGGCATGGCTCTTCCTAATTCTGCTGTTGGATCTTCTAAGTCCTTTTCCTAAACAATTAAAATGTGAATTTGCCTCAACAATAGTCCCCAGACTCTGGGTTTTCTGTGAATGTTCTTTCTCCAGAGTTCAAGGCTAAATACAAGACATAAAATCACGTGTGAAATACAGAAGATAGTCTGTGCTGACAGGGTTGAGGTCATGCAAATCCAGAGCAATTTTAACACACTAGAGTTACATCCACAAGTCAGTCATGCTGTGTGGGTACCACAGTTTCTAGTGTCTACAGGATAGAACATAAGCACTGAAATGCATTTCATAACATATATCTGGATTTTAGCCTCCTGGGTGGTTCTGGTTGATTTCTTAAATTTTTATTTTATTTTATTATTTATTTCTTGTATTATTTAAATCGTGGGAGTGAAAGAATAGTTCTGTAGGAATTTCATTTTTTGAGAAGACAAGATTTCATTGTGTGTTCTGTTCTACTAGTATAGATTTGCTCTAGATTCAATTTGAATACAGCATGAGGGCCTGGTGGGATTGTTTGAGGTGGTTTGGTGTTTTTTCCCCACTAGCCAGAAAAGCGCTACCAGTGCTATCTAAACCAAAACCGAGCTGTTCTGGATTCCAGGGACAAAAAGCTGTCTTTAAGATGCAGATTTACCACCTCTGTTAAAGTGACCTGGAGCATTATAGCAACACACACCAGACACAAGGTGATTTTTAGTATTAAAAGCGTTAGTTCTTTTGCTTCCTTCATGCGTGTCACAAGAGACTTCTAACACTGGCATTTAGGATGATGAAAATAAGAACTTGACATAAGAGAAAAAAAAAAACTATTCAGAAGGAGTGTTTGCAGGTTACTACAGGAATGAAAGAATGCATTCTATTCATGCAACAAGTCAATGGCACAAGGCTGCCAACCTGCCATGGAAACTCTTTGAACTTGTCATCGGTGTTCACAGGCTGTTTTCAGAGAGACACTGGTTTCTCAAACTCATTTTCTCCCAGGAATTTTCTAGAGCCCTTACCAGCATTTTTCCCATGAGGTGAGCTCTGCACACGCTGCCAGTTGAGCACAGCTCAACCCTCATCTACATCTACCCTTATAAAACTATTAGAGCCCTTTTGGTGCTTTCAGTTCATGAGTGTTTAAAGGAGGGGACAGGGCAGGAATCAAGACTTCACCATCTTTCACAGCCCCCCTTTTTGTATCTATTCCACCCTGTTTGAAATACGAAGCAACTCTTTTTCTCTTCAGCATTCTAAATCTAATGCTGCCTCTCGGCCCCTAAACCATACAGAGAATTGAATCTTCATTATTAGAAAGTCTCCTCAGACTTCTCAACGCTTAATAAAAAATAATGACAGCTAAACCTGTTCTAATACTCACAATCCAATCCCCGGCCTCCCTCCTTCTCTCTCCTGGGCACTGTTTTAAAACAGGATCTTTATCCTGGGCTTCCTTTTACATTCCTTAATGAGCAGCGGACGAGTCTCTTAACTGTCCTCCACATGAACGGATTAAGTTTCACATGAAGAGAGATCCCCAGGTATGTGTTAGAGAAGCTGTAAGCAGTTGCAAGAGATGGGATGAGAGTGGAAACGTAATTCACCCGCTCCTGACAGCCAAAGCACCGACTCTGCAGCGTTTATTTTGACTCCCAATGAAAAGACCCTTTTAACTTGTCGCATCTTTTATTCAGCAACTCATTTTCTGCTAAGTATTAAAAGTCAGTAGGGTGTGAGGATTTGTTCCAAGGCTTGCTGAGATATTACTTACACAAAGGAGATGCAGATCATTTCTGCTGAGTAGAGCCATTGGGGATGCTTGAAATTCAAATGCAGCTTACCCCAACCCAGCACATTGAGGCCATCCCATTTCTTTTCTCCTTGTTGCCCCACTCATCCTAGTGCACTAGGTATTTTTCTGCAACTTTTACCGTTTCTAATTAAACTGTTAAAAATAATAACTGTGAAAAACATTTGAGATCATTTATGTGAATTCCTGGTCTCTCACAGAATGTGATGTGTCATGAGAACATTTGTATCATTATTCGACATAGTATTTTCAAGCAGAAGGGATGAAGCCTGAAGTATGCTTTCAAGACAAATCACCATCATTTTTGGTAGGTCACTATTAGGTACAGCCTCTCAGATACATGTCGTGCAATATCTCCTGTTTCTTACTCTTGATATCCTCCATCTGGGACAGCACTATGGGCAGCTGTCCAGGTACTGACCTCATGCAGTAGCAAATCATTAGCCCAGCACAGTCAGAACTTTTTCCCAAGTGCATTTATGGCGTCTCCTTCTCAGGAGTGACAAAATTCTCTCACCTCTGACTCACTCTTTGCACACTCAAGTACAAAGTTCCCGCCCCCTCCCTCTTGTACGGTATCAGCTCTGTGTAAGGTGAACAAACGCCAGTGCCTGCTGCCGTTCTGAACGAGAGCTGTGTTCGGAGTGGCAAGACTGCACTACCATATTTAATAATTGTAGTACTATAAAACATACCTGCTTAGACATCAACAGAACTTTCAGATGTAATGAGGTGCCTTTCTAAAGCAAGGTGCGTTGTCTACCAAAACATAATGAGCAATTTGCAGACATAATGGCACAAATTCAGACTGAAATGAATATTTCACTATAGTATGTGGCCAGTAATCAAATTAAATAGGACTTATATCAATTTATTCTATTTATCAAGGTTTTAGTCATTAGTTTGCATCTCCTGCCAAGCAGAATACAAATGTCAGTGTTAACATTCCAATTAGAACCAATTATTCTGGTCCTATATTGGCTACTGGAAAATGCATACTAAGGAAAATGATGCTTTCGGCTTTTGAATGCTTTATCTTGAAGTCCTACTTTCGCAGAAACTTTCTGGCATGGGTTTTTGAAGTTTCCTGTTGGTATCATGCCAATGTCATCACATATTTGTCAAATAAGGTAAGTGTTGTTTTCTGGCAGACTGGACTAGTAATATAATGCAGTCATATCTTCTATGTTGATGTTTCCACACCATTACAATTCTGTTAGCTAGTTTTGACCCTTTTTTTTTTAACAGTGGTAAAGAAATGTAAGAGGTAAGGTGAAGAATGTTATTTTTTGTAATGTCATGAAATTTAAGGTGCAGGAAATGGAAGTAAATGTGCCGTATTCAGGGGGATGAGTCTTTGAAATGATAGTGAGTTTTCTGTCTGAAAACCTGCTTTATGAAGTTTTGGATCCCATCAGAAGGAAACTGTCTCCTTAATTAGCGTCAGGTTTTGTATATCTTGCCAGGACTAACAGTTTGTCAGTTGGTAAATAAATATTTGACTCAAATGTAATCTGTGACATCAGTATTTACCCATTGTATAGCTGTCATAACATTGGAAAATTAGGGTTTTCTTAGGCCAGTGCAAGCCTTTACGTTCAATCTGTCACAAACCTTAGGTAGGTCCTGACACACTTCTAAAGATTTATACTGTAACAGTACATTTAGTAATGGTAATAAACTGACCAAATATTATATTTCACTGTAACGTGCATTTCCAAGGAGTTAAGTTATTCAATAACTATGTAAAGAAAACCCACATAGATAGCAAGACATGAGATCTCTGAATTGGTCTCACTTTTAAATCAAATTATGTGCTATATTAGCAAATGGCAGTATTAACTGAGGCAGAGTAGAATAATTCTGCCAAAGTAAATGCTCTAAGAGCTGAACTGTTTTTGTTCGTATGGTTACTTTTTTTGTGTAACTGGTCTAAAAAGTAATGAGACTTTCTGCTTGTTGGGTTTTGGCATATTGATTGGTTTTAATAAGATTTGTATTTGATATTTGATGCAGCTTTTCACTGCAAAGTATTCAGAAATTCAATTAATTGCAAACAAATATAAAATATTTTCTTATTAAAATAAGTTTCTCAGTATTATTACTGAGATTTGGAGCTCAACTATAAGGATGCCCCACAAGACAAAGTACCGAATACCTGCAGCAGCTTAAGTATCTCTTGTCCTGCCTTTGCACTATTACTATGCTCATGCTTTAGCATGACATTCCCTCATTTGGGCTGGAACAATTCCTGCAGGATTCTGCTTCAAACTGGGATTTGCTGTGTTTTCTTTTAGAACCTGATCTGGCTCACAGCAAGGCCTCACAGTGTCAGCTAAAGGGGGAGTAACCCACATAGAACGCCAAAAACGGCAAGCAAATTATTAAATCAGAGTTGTCACTAATCCTCCCTGTTGGGGAGCTTTTTACTTACCTAATGGCAAAAGAATTCTGCCACGGCCTGAGGAGGACTTTCACATCTCTGCAGTAACGTGTATGCTGTGTTAGGTGTCTGTCATTCCAAAAACTGTCGGTAGTTTCCATGATAACTGCTCGCAACTTTTAGGGAATCATCTTTCAGATTTATTTAAAGTCTGTCCTTCAGTGACTGGGATTACTAATTGAATATGCCTTTCAAAACACTTATACAGGTGAACAGTACTGCCGAAATAGATTTTGTCAAAAGACTAAGTTTTTTCAGAGCAAAGCAAAATGTCCAAGGAACTACAGAAGGTGATCTTCCTTTAACAGTCTAAAAGGGGTTTTATTGTAATACAGAAAACATTCCTTTTCCCCAGAGCCAAAGTGCCTTTTTTCTCTAGGCAAACTGTAAACTTTGTGTAGTTTGTCTATACTGCCTGCATCATCCTTTCTCCTGATGAAATTTCCAGGAAGTTATGCATATTCTTATTAAATGTGTGATCAGACCCTAATATTTATTTCAGGTAATGGAAAAAGTAGCTGGAAATTGGATTTCTGTATTTTGCAAAACACACAGAAAATAAATTATCCTCTAACTTTTTCTAATCTTGAAGCACTAACCTTTATATTATTTACAGTTCAGGAATGTTCCCAAAAATCTCATTTCATGAATGAAATTATTTTTGAGAGTTTTATTGTTACTTGCCTTGCTGCTTGCTTGGGCAGCCCATGGCAGCTCCGCTTTCCATCTATAAAGACTTCAAAACCACAACTTTGATTTTCCCACAGGACTTCAGAAGTCTTTTAGAAAAGTTTATATTTTCGGTTGAAAATAATGATCAGGTAGGTTCTATTAAAAAAAAACCAAACCCTTTGAACATATTTGGCTTTTCCTGTTTCCCCAGGACAGTATATAATAGAAACTGAAAGGGAATCTGTAGATACCTGCTGCCTGATGCTACTGAGAAGCCTAGCTTTGCTTATTAAGCTGTCAGTCCAGGAATAGTCCAGGGCCCTACAATTCACTTTGAAATAAAACAAAACCCTCTTTATCTGTACCAAAAAACATCAACTATAAAGTTTGTCTTAGACATATGAATAATATTTCACTCATTTATTTCAAAGACTGGAAAACAACTGATTTTAAGCAGATCAATATTTCTCTATAGTGTTATGATAAACCTATAAATTAAGCTAGATTTTTGTTATCAGGAATGGATAACTAGAGTCTTTGAAAGAATCTCAGATGCACAGAGATGAGAAGACTGGGACTGTTTATCTTAAAGAAAGAAAGAATAAGAATCCGCACAATAAATAGTTGTGTGCCTAGGCAGATTATTTGTTTAGAGCTTTATTCATGTTTTATAACCAAATAAGGCCTCCAATCAATTTGAAGTGTATGAATAGAAGCAATTTCTTCACCATTCCCAATTAACGTCATGAATCCACTGCTCCTCAAAAACACTCAGGACTGTTTCTTAAGATTTCAGAAGGGGAGATGACACTTGTAGGGTAATAATAACATCTGCATTTCCAACCTTACAACATGTTCTACAGTATAATTAATCCTGTTATAGAAAAGTATTTTAAAGGAAATTAATTTTCTCACTGCTTCAGTAATGAAAAACTGAGGCAAAACCAAGTGTAGAGATTTCTCTTTAGTGGTTCAGTTTTTCCCTGACTTGACAGTCATCCCAGGCCCCGAGATGTACTCTGGTATCTTCTCTATGGATTTGGGAGAAATATGGGCACTCTGCTTCAAAACCCAACATCTCACCAGCCTTGGCTGAAAGGAACATGTAAATGGAACAGTTTAACTTGCCGTTTGCTCACAGCCCAGAAAGCCAACCGTATCCTGGGCTGCATCAAAAGGAGCGTGACCAGCAGGTTGAAGGAGGTGATCCTGCCCCTTTACTCTGCTCTTGTGAGACCTCACCTGGAGCATTGTGTGCAGTTCTGGTGTCCTCAACATAAAAAGGACATGGAACTGTTGGAACAAGTCCAGAGGAGGCCACGAGGATGATCAGGGGACTGGAGCACCTCCTGTATGAAGACAGGCTGAGGAAGTTGGGGCTGTTCAGCCTGGAGAAGAGAAGGCTGCGTGGAGACCTCAGAGCAGCCTTCCAGTATCTGAAGGGGGCCTATAGGGATGCTGGAGAGGGACTCTTCATTAGGGACTGTAGTGATAGGACAAGGGGTAATGGGTTAAAACTTAAACAGGGGAAGTTTAGATTGGATATAAGGAGGAAATTCTTTCCTGTTAGGGTGGTGAGGCACTGGAATGGGTTGCCCAGGGAGGTTGTGAATGCTCCATCCCTGGCAGTGTTCAAGGCCAGGTTGGACGAGGCCTTGGGTGATATGGTTTAGTGTGAGGTGTCCCTGCCCATGGCAGGGGGGTTGGAACTGGATGATCTTAAGGTCCTTTCCAACCCTACTATTCTGTGATAACTTGAAGCAATCTGAACACTATGAACTTTCCGTGGAGGCATCTCTGTTACTTGTTTTCACAAAAGTAAAATGGATCATTGAGGACCACTGCTGTGATTGAGCATGGTGGTACTCTGCTCTAAGCTTGGGAAAAAAAACACCAAACAAAACCCCACCTCGTTATTACTGCAAATAACAGTAACATGTCCATTTTTGCAGGTTCTTTCAAGCCCAGTATCTTTAAATCTACTGTATGCAGGCTGGTCTAAAAGTAGGCATTTTGTACCTCATTGATGGATTGTCTTTTGTTTCTTCCATCTGATAAGAAATCATTTGTTTTCTTTTTTCCCTTCCTTTTTATGTATCATTTTAATTTTTAGTTTTCAGTATAATAGCTTCAGCAAATTGAGACATATTCTTCAGAGTTGTCGTTCAGTTGTGTTGTTTTACCGTGCTACTCTGTTTATTCAACAAGTTCAGTAATAGGGACTGAAATTGTGTAAGATGGAGTTGGAGACAAGAAAAGTGAAGTGCTGAGCAGCCAAAAAAATGAGCTGAGAATAAGGCATAATAAACTGAGAAAATGTAAGAGTGAAGAAAAAGAAATAAAAGGAATTAGAAGAGTTAGCTGTGATCAGCGACAGCAGTGAGGAACACAGAGAAGCAAACAGGCAAACACTGTGTCCTGGGTTCAGCAGTAGCAGTCATTTCTCTCCTCCGTGGTAGCTGGTGCAGTGCAGTGTTTTGACTTTCAGCTCGGGAACAGAGCTGATAACAAGGATGTTTTGGTTTGGCCAAGGACTTTGTGAGCCTCATGCTCTGCCAGGGAGGAGGGGAAGCCAGGAGGAAGCAGAGACAGGACACCTGACCCAAACTGACCAAAGGGGTATTCCATACCACAGCACGTCATGCCCAGGATGTAACTGGGAGTTACCCGGAAGGGCTGAGAGTGTGGAGTTGGAGGAGGTATGGGTCGGTGCTTGGGGGGGGGGAGTTATTGGTTGGCTGGTGGTGAGGTGTTGTATTCTCTTCCCTTGTTATTTCCTTTATCATTGTTATTATTGGTGGTAGCAGTAGTGATTTGTGTTATACCTTAGTTACTAAACTGTTCTTATCTCAACCCGTGGGAGTTGCATTCTTTTTGACTCTCCTCTCCGTCCCTCCGGCAGTAGGGGGAGAGCAAGAAGGGGTGGGGGGGAAGTGAGTGAATGAGTTGTCTGGTTTGGTTTAAACCACGACACCCTGGCAAAGGTAAAGAAAGTATTTTACGTCCTTTGTCCAGCAAATATTTGCTGGTGTGTTAAGTTCCAGAAGATATAATGTTTAACAGATCTCAACTCCAAAACATCACATAGCCATAAAAAAGGACAATGTAGTGTGGGTCACTGCTGGTAGATTTATACCAGATTTTTCTGCCAAAAAGTTAATTATGGGCTCACTCTATTCATTTTCTCCCCTTTGCGTTAGGAATGGCTAACAAGAATGTTTTATACTTAAATATTTTTTTATAAGGGAGCAAAACCAGTCTTAGTTTCTGTTTTGTTTTGCTGATCACAGAGTATATATTAGTGTGGCAATATTCTCTTCTTGTGAATGGTTACTGTGAGCAATTATACACCTAATCATTAATTGTTGTCTTTAAAGTGCACTTTAATTAGTATGTTTCACTGATAGGATAGTTTCCTAGATTTGTTTCTTGATATCAGCAGTGACTGAGTTTTAAATGGCACCTGTAACTAGGGCGCTTAAACATACCAGGCTTCCACTCTGCTTCCCAAATTGAGCTCTTTGTTTCTCACTGTGTGTTAGTATAGGTAGTGACTTATCTCATTTGTTAATGAAGGAGGCTGATAGAGCTTAAGATATTCTCAGTATTTCTCAAAATGCTGTAGTTCACTGGAAGCTAATGCAGTAATCTGTCAGGAGACCAGACTATCTTGCTTTCATATGCCAGGATCACTACTGGGTCATTGCACCTATTCATTTATTTATCATTCCCTTCAACATTGCCTTTGTTAGAACAGAAATTAAAAGGGATTAACACATTTAGTGCTGTAACTTGAAAGAATACAATCTGCAATGAAGGCTGGAAAGAAATAAAAGTAAGTTGGTGTTTGGTGTCTAAACATGGAAGACAAAAAGTGAAGATGAGCTAGAAAACTGAGCTTAAACTCGGAACCGTGCCCACAGTTACATTAAAAACACTGGATGCAAATCCAGCCTTCCTGTACAATGATGAAATTATACACTTGTGTCTGGAAAGCAGCCAGCAGTATTCTGCACATTTCGGAAAGAATATGAAGTAATCCCTGACTAAGGATTGCAAGAGCCTCTATGAACATTGAACTGGGGGGGGGGGGGGGGAACCAACCAAAACTGAAACTAAATTCAGAGTCAAGGCCACACTGTCCTCTACTTGGTTTGATTCTATAAGCAGCAATGGATCTAAGAAAAAAAAGAGAAAAAGATTTTCATCTATGTTTGGAAGATATCCTGCCTTGAACATTAAAGACAGCCAAAAAATTGGAAGGTACAAAAAATGCCCTATGCACTTTTGTGAGCTAAACCCCAGAGTGATCACTATTAATGTGGGGTGTTTTTTAAACTCAAATACAGTGTTAAAAACCAAGGAGACAAATCTTGTGGTTTGACTGCTGCTTTAACTACCTAAATCCAAAAATTGTGCGCCTCCACTGCCAGCAGTGAAGACCCTTTGATCTCCAAATTGTCGTTCTTAAATCTTACCAATGTCAAAAGCTAGGTGATTCTCTCAGACTTAAACCTCCAATTCCTTTGTCACCAGTACAGAATAAAGCAGTGACATAGTAAATATACTGATGAGAAGCTGATAAAAAAGAATAAAGAACATAGGGAAACTATTTTTGTCATATTTAAGGAAGAGTGCCAATTGAAACATGATTCTAGCCAAGTTAAAGTTGTGCCTTAGTGTGTAGTATGTTGTGTTTCATATAGAGGGGCATGGGAGGGATAGTCACACATATCCTCATTGGTTTTTGAACTTTTTCTTTGGTGGCTACATAAACAGGGTTTTTTTTTAACAGTCTCAGGTCTGCAGCAACAAAGCTTTTTGTAGAAAAAAGAATAATGAACAGAAAGAATAAACTTTCTGTTCAACTTCTATTCAGCATTATGATGTTGGGAAATGCTGGTTAGTGAAACCATGTTATTTCACCATGTTTAGTATTTGTCATTGAGTAATTGTTAGCCTGGAATGCTGGTTTATTTACCATGATTTTCATTTACAGCGCTGTTTTCATTCATTACCTGTATATCCATTCTCTTCTAACCATATCATGCAAGCAATGCTGTCTTTGGGAAATGATTATATAGAGAAAAGTTGATAGTACTTATAGTAATTATGTGTCCAGTGTCGGTTGCTATTAATTCAAGTAATTTCTATAACTCATTATGCATTGTACTGAAAATGGGCAGCTTGGTGTTAACAGAGATCTGTGATAGTGTGAGGTTTTTCAATTCTGCCAATGATGTTTGTTACGTTAAAAGTTTGTATTTCAATTTGAATCTAGCTGGTGCATAGTGACACTGAAGACCAATTACTGCTGGAGTTCCTGTTGTGATGTTTTTAGTTTCTTAGCCTTTGAGAGATTGAAAAAAAAAAGAAGTAATTAGTTTTATAAGTGTCATAGTCCTTTTCTTAGCTTGGTCAGAAACAAAAAAACAAATTAAGTAGGAAGAGATACTAAATTAGGGAGAAGGCACTACTGACATAAAAGTGGGCATGGAGTATTCTCTTCTGTGTTTCCTTTGCTAGGCAGTTAGTGGTATTACAGTACGGTATCACAGCTAGTAGGAGTTTGTGTTCTTTGTTTTGTTTTATTTTCAGTTATTAAATTAAGTCAGTTTGTTTCTACAATAAAAATGATCAATAATAACAGAACCCAATACTGCTGTATAACCAATCTTCAGACGCTGTAAATGAACAAACATTTCAATTACTACAATATCCTGGCCAAGCAAATGTATATTACAGCTTGGAAGATTTCTTCTGTTATTTTCCAGCACGTATATCAGGCATCTTTAAGCAAGGTGTTATCACATGTCTGTGGCTTAGTGATGAGATTGGAGTGATATTCTTGTTTGACAGTTGCTCTTGTTGGCCTTGTACATTATATCTAATTGAGTCAATTTGGCTTGCCATGCCCAGACCAAGATTGGGCATAGATTAACTCAAAATCTTAACCAGCCAGCTTACTGCTGTAACATTATTATCACTAGCATTTGTCTGTCTTTGATATAATAAATCTAGAAATGAATAGTATTCTGGATTGTAAATATGGACATATCTGTATCTCTTTTCATGTCTGTAAATGCAAATACCTGGATTTGTTATTTCCTGAAGCCCACACTGCTTTTATCTAATTTATTTCATTTACAGCAACATGTTGCTGGAGGATTTCGGCATTACTCATAGCTCTTCACAAATCCAAAATAAATATTTCATCCTTCTTTTGGAAGTAGTAGTTTACATCTTTGTTTTCAAAGATTAATGAAGCAGAAAACTTAGCAAGAATGTTTATAAAGCAAAACCACTAGAGCTTGTAAGTGACTGAGAAAGGATAGAGTTACAGACGGGATTACTGCTACACCCTGGGAAGATCATTTACTTAATCCTGTGCTCCTGGTCTGCTGTAGTGACTGTAGGTAGAGGTTTTGAACAGGCATACAGAGCCAAAGGCAAAGCGTGACCAAACATCAAACTGCAGAGGTTTAGTCATAGATATTTGTGTCCTTTCCTGCAGGCAGCTTTTCTTCTCAACCCATTATCAAGGCCTTTGGAGTCTTTTTGCTGACTCCATGTAATTAGTCTTTGTTTTGAGAAAACAGAATCTTATTTCACGGCTTTTCCCTTAAAACCTTGGCTAAAATGATTCCTGGTCTGGTTTGGGGCTTTTTGATGCAACTAAAGGGGAAAGCTGGATGTTACCTGTGAAGCAGATTTTCTTGTTTTGGACAGAGTGACACCGTCCTAGCCCTGAGAAAATCAGCACTGGGGAGATATTCCAGAGTGTCTCTGCACTTCACTCTCTCTCGTGTTTGATTTGTTCTGCAGTCCTGGCACTTATTGAGCTTCTAACTGAAAAGCAGCTTCATGTGAATAAAATCCAATCTTGTATTCATTCACTGTACAGCTGAAAGTGCAAGCGGTCAGCTCAGCCCATCAGTTGGCTTTGCCCTCTATCTCTTGTCAGCATCACTGTCTGTCAGAGGGTCACCTCCTAATCCCTGAGGAGCAAAGTGCCCTGTGTTAGCTCTGCTGGCCTGTCAGTTTTAGTCCCTGGACTCTTTACAGTAAGTTAAAGAGAATTTGCATAGCTATTCTTGGTCAGGTACTTTGTTTTGTCTTGATTAGGTGAAATTAATGATTGTTCCTATGCTCTCACCTGGAGATGTTTTATTCTTCTCAGTGCAAAAGCTGCTGCATATCTCCAAATGCTTGTAGTCCCTGTTAGTACTTGGACGTTTCCCATTCAGCTGATTTCTTTTGTCCCATAAGAGACATTACAGCCTCTTAGCACACATGTGGAAACTTGGGGAAATTAAAGAAATGGGTTAAAACCATGCAGGAGGCCATAATAAAGCAAGTCTTCCAGATTTCTTGTTTTCGTACTCATGTTCTCAGTTGGTGAATGCTCCTCCCTCCCTTGAATATTTTCTAAGCAAACCTACTCTTATTTTTCTTCAGCTATTTCCAAAATATCCTTTACTGCACATACAGGAACCACTTCTGTAACCAGCCTGATGAAGTACATTCTTTCCTGGCTAACAGTTAAGGTCATTTGTATATTTGTTCTGTCCCAGTTGAAACTAATATCCTTTTCCCCCACTACTCTTCTCTCCAGCATCTGTCTTTCCTGGCTGCAATCCTTCTGGATTCTAATTAGGCTTCCAATGGCTTGGCTCAGGGTGTAACTGTAACCAATTTATCATTCTCTTCATCTCCCTCTGGGACATTCATTGAAAGAACAGTACCTGAATATTTTCCCCTTTATCTACAAATGCTAGTCTATATCAAACATGAAATCTTGACAGATGGAATCCAATCTGTCACAGTGAGTTAGTGTATTTTCCTCTTTTTGAATTTATTTACTGTACAAAGAAATATGGAAAATTTGTAAAGGCGAATATTTAAAATTTGCTATATAGAATGGTTGGGTTGGGCGTTTCTTTTGGTTGTTTTATTTTGTTTTATATCTGAATATCGGGGTTATGTGAGATGAAGGGGAAAACGATGTGAGACTTGATTTTGTTGTGATAAGAGGAGGGACAGATCTGATCGTAACAAAAACAGATGTAATGTGCAGAGCCATAACACAGTCACTCATGTTATCCACTAAACACTCTCACTGACCAGCAAAGAATGCAAGGAAGCGTTCTGCCTTCTGCTACTAGAGCCTCTGCCAGCGAATCAGTAAGGTAGTTCCTGAAATACATTCTGCTGTAGGAAAGTGTGATAAAAAATTATTTTGCCAAAGTGCTGGGCCAATCAATCAAGTGTTAATGATGGATCATGAAACCCATTTGTTGACAAATAAAACCTTGTGTGCTGTGCCAGTGAAACCAACTGTGTCACCCGTCTCCCTGGGACTGCCTGAAATATCATTTGCTGAAGCAGAATTTATTGATGGCAGGGGCTAGTACTGTAGCTAGCCCATCCAACTGAATTTGCAGGTGCGTTATAGACTTAACTCTTAATGGTGCTTGGCCCCCCTAGACCAGGGGTTCTGTGGGGAGGAAATGGATCAAGACCAACCAAAACACAGGCTTATTCATTTAGACCTTGCAGCTGGTTTCAGTATTTTCAACCATGTGATGCACATAGTATGGCTTCAGGCTTAAATAGGAATACTAGATGAAATGTTTTATGCTGGGAGTCAGCAGAGCTGAGCAATTACATTTAAAACCTCAGAGGTTCTCCAGTAGAGATCAGAACTAGAATTCCTTCTATTGCTATGCCTACAAGCAGGGTTGGGAAGCTTTTGTGGAGAGACTGAGTCAGCTGGCTATGGTATGTTGATGCTCTTTGTTGCTCATGAATAGTTTTTTTCCTTTTCCCAGCCATTAGCTGATGGGAGCAAGGAATAATTGACTGTCCAAATAACTCAGTGATGCTCTGTGAGATTGCCAGCATAGGAAAGAGAGGAATCAACCAAAGGGTTACTGAGGTGTGTGTTCAAGGATCCCTGGCACTCCACCTGCCTTTACTTGCTAAAGCAATATTGCTTTATTCATAGAAGTCGAGGAAGGAAATCATGATATAAATCCTGTCACTATTTGTTACTTCATATTTTCAACTGCTTTGAGCCAGCCTACACAGAAGCTAAAGGCTAGGCTCTTGAGGAACTTAAACTTGAAATTATAAATCACCTAAGAAATAGCATGGTTACCTCTGGTATTGTAGGTGATGACTGGGTGTTCTGGATTGTGGCGCTTAAAGACATCTGTATAATGGCATTCATTTATTTGTTCTATCGCATGGTTTCTGCTGCTTATTGTTTCTCTGTGCTGTGTTTTACCTAAAACACATCATAGCATAAGCCCTACCACTGAAAGAAAATGCATTTCATATTGCCTTCCTCTTCAAAAGGGCTGTTGGGATGAACTGCTTCCTGTGAGAGAGATTTCTAAGGGAATTTTTGAGGTCTCACATCCCTTAAGTGATGTGAAAACCCTTTGAGTAATGAACTGGAATTTGTTTTAGTGCCCCTGTGCACAAGAGTCACAAAAAGCATTCGTTAATGCTACCTACTGTTAGGAAAACTAGAAAAGCAATCTTATAGCCCTCAGGATTATTACAAGTTTTGAATTTTCTAAGCAAAGGACAGAAGCTACCTTGGAGAGCTTAAGTGAACATTGAGCTTTTGAGGTTTGTGTGCCACATTTTTTAGGTGACGTTTCCAGTTTATTTTTGTAAAAGAAGCTCAAATTTTCACCTTTGTTTCCCCCTACCCCCTTCCTTAGCTTTGACACTGTTTTCTTAGTGCCTATTATGTTATATGCTATCTGGCTTTAAAATGGTTAAGAAAATATGAAACTGAAACTAAAAAGTCCAAATTCTACCAGAAGTCACAAGTAATTATTCCTAAATAGTGCATGGCTTCTGCAGTTCAGAAAGCATTTGACTGATTTGTACCAGACTCCCATGAAATATTCTTTTCTTACTTGCAGTGAAGCATAAGAATTTCATTCCAAAAGATTTGATTTATTCAGCATCGTGTTAGGTGATTGATGTCATATTCTGGCATAAACAAAAATATTGATTACAACTTAAATAGGAAGCCATGTGAAGATGAAATCCCTTTGTTATACTTTTCACAGGCAGATATAAGTGGTTGCAAGAAGTCCCTGTTGGAGGTATTGATGCTCACCATGCTGGATACTTCAACATGCTGTTGGCTGTGAAGGACATTGGGTAATATGTTAAGAGTTCACTGACTAGCTGGGTTTTGGAAAAAAAAAAATAAAAAATCCATGCTTTGTTGTGCATTTAAGTGATGCCTTGGGTTTTGGACACAGAAAGACCATCATATGCTGCAGCAGCCTGTGCTCTTCCTAGCAGACTACAGCCCCTCTCTCTGTCTCTCTCATAATCTCTTATGTTAGAGCAACAGCTCCCCAATCATTTACAGGCTCATAAACACAATCCAGCAGCATCCGTCTGCCCAACAGACCAGGGAAACAGCTTAGAAAAGAAAGCCAAATACAACAATAACTCACAGCAAACAAACAGGCAACTACAACAATCAGATCATGCTGCAGGAGCTGTTCCAAGTACCCAGACACTTCATTAGGCATGGAATAACAAAAGAAAATAGACCGGAGTCATCTCATTTAACTCTTAGGCAAATTGCCTCCCTCAATTTTTTTTCCCCAACTCTTATATAGCCATATTTTCTGCTCAGGGTAAGGAATTGCAGCTTATGTCTGGAGAGAACGAACTGCGTTTTGCAGCCACAGGACTTGGAAGAGAAGAGTTCTTGAGTTCTAGTTTTGTTTTTCCATTGACATTTGAGTAGTTTGCATCTCTGTGTTTTGTTTATTAATGTGTAATCTGCTTTACACTTTAATACCATAGTAGAACAATGTGAACAAGAGAGAATTGTCCTTCACTGTGTATCAGTGATGTTCAGACTGCTTTCTGCCTCTCCTAAGATTTTACCTGTGCTTTATTTGACTCATTGGAATAATGCACATATATTGCAAGCCATTTGAAACCAGTCTTGAGCCTTGTCCAGAGCGGCATTACATGTTTGAATTAATTAATTGTTGTACTTTATTTTGCTGATAAGAATTTCAGTTGAAACTACTACGATTATTTCAACTATGATTCCCAGTCCTGCAGTGTCCTCTTCATTTAGTAAATTTTTCCTATTCTATTTCATACATTGGGTTTTGTTTCTTTTTCTTCATTCATGAATACTGTATTTTATGTCAGCATCATAGAATCATAGAATAGTTAGGGTTGGAAAGGACCTTAAGATCATCAAGTTCCAACCCCCCTGCCATGGGCAGGGACACCTCACACTAAACCATCTCACCCAAGGCCTCGTCCAACCTGGTCTTGAACACTGCCAGGGATGGAGCATCCACAACCTCCCTGAGCAACCCATTCCAGTGCCTCACCTCCCTAACAGCAAAGAATTTCCTCCTTATATCCAATCTAAACTTCCCCTGTTTAAGTTTGAACCCGTTACCCCTTGTCCTGTCACTACAGCTTCTTCTTTACAGTTCTTTTTTGAAGTCTTGAGCTTGTTTGCTGCTGCAGGCCCCAGAGGTCTGTGGTCTGTTCACTTCTTCTCTCCTCTTCCCGTGTACTCAGGCTTACACTCTCATTCCCTGCAAGCTTGTCAGATTAAGAGGCTGTTTGGCCTTAAGTGTGTGGTGGGAACCACCTGGGAACATAAACAGATGATGTCTAAGGTCTGATCCTTGAAAACCCCTCCTCACATGCTACCTGAATTGCAGAGTTGACCAAGCTGTTCAGGAACCTTTATTAGTTTGTTTGTTTTTTTAACTTAGAAGACAAGAGTTCCTTAAGTGGGCCAAACCTGACAATCATGAGTGCTTAGGTGCACCTAGCACAATGTACCCTAAAAATGCCAAATGCTCAGAATGCCAATAGCTTAGCAGGACATAAGTATTTTAAGTCTCCTAAGGGAAAATAACTGATGAAACCAAGACATGAAGCTGATGCTTGTACCTATACCATTATGTATCATATGTAGAAAATCAAGTCATTATTGAATAGAAACATTGTAAACAACAGATAGTCTGATCTTTGGAAAAGGTCACAAACACCTACCTATTTCCAGTGGTTTGCTGAACAGGTGCGTGGAATAGTAAATCTGTGAGGTACTTAAAGCAGTACTAATCATGTGAGGTACTGAAGCGGATTTCCTTGCCTTCAGGTCTGTGGAAAGCAGTTTGGAGCCTGTGGCTTTGAAATATCCACTGCAGCAGAGAGACAGTCTTTGTTAAAGAAAAAATAAGATAATATTTAGGTCTTCACAGTCAGTGATTACAATCTTTCTTGTTGGGTAACTGATCTAAACGTACTTTCATCATTTATTCAAAGCTGACAAGCTTTACCAACACTGTTGGTCAGCGAACACTTTTTCTCAGTATTATGCAAACTGAGATTTTTCCACAAGATATCCCTGTGACAGTTTCCATAGCTCGTTTGTGAAGAAGAACATTTTGCATGCCCTGGTTATTGACTTGACACTCATGGCATTTGATACTGCAAGCAATGGATGATAGTGATGGCACTTCTGGGGGGGTTTAAGGCAGTTTTGGCTGACACATCACAGCTTCAGCGCTGAATGGTCATCATGGAGCCAGGTCATTTCAGTGATGGGCATGTCATTAGAGAAGTAGATGTTAAGGGAGAAACTGCACAGCAGAAATTAACTTCAGTCTCTTTCTGTAGTCCTTGTTGAACGTGTAGGTGGTAGGCTTTACAGCAAGCCTTTCAGGTGGGCTGAAAGAATAGTGTGGTTAATGAATTATCCAATTTAAACCAGAGTGAGCACCACCGGTACCCAATGTTCAGCTGGTAACACCTCTTCATGTGTGGAAATGTAGGCTAATTCTTATTAGCTTTGTGAGTACTTGCATTTCAGTTAGTAAAATGCTAAAAGTCTTCTATGCTGACATCAGTTACATGTATGAATGTGAAATATGTGCTAGGACACTGGTGATTAGTGTGAATTTTTCTGTTTCCCTGTTAATTTGTCAATGTACTGATTTTAAAGTAGGTAACAGAAGTGCATCTTTTCAGCTTTAGAATAAAGCTATCTACTAAAATGCTCAGTGCTTGTATGTAATAGTTGATTCACTGATCTATTCTATCCCTTAAATATGTAGAAATGGGAGATGTTCTATACCTTAAGCATATTTATTTCTTTGGACAATGCTAACTTACATCCTGTGTAACAGTTCATTGTTAACCTGAAGCCTAGTATTCACTTCTGGATTGTTTGTTGTGAAGATCTCGAAAACTGTGTATGCCTAAGGAACATCCTGTGTCAAGGTCACAGAGCAGACCATATCCGTGTCAGAGACAAGGACAATGACAGAATGATTAAATCATATCATTTGCCAATACTATACAAAATTCTTGCATATGTGAAAAAGTAAACTATGTATCTACATTTCCCGAGTTTATTTGATGTATCAGGAGTTATCAGGAAAGAGTGTTTTTGTATGGATTGAGGTATTGCATTCTCCTTCCCTCTGCACGCACGCAGCTGGATGCCAGTGAAGGTGCCCTACCTGCCTTCTCTTTGGCATTTTGTTGCTGTTTTATTGAGACAGACCTACATCAAAATGCAGCCCCTGATCCACACCTTTGAGGAGATAGGAAGAAATACTAGTTTATGCAAAATGGGAAACCCTCAGCTCAGGAGGAAATCCCACTGCAACCTATTTCTGAGTGCTTTAAGTATTTAGTTTAATTGTCAAAGAACTGATTAATCATTCCCTATTGTTCCCTGCCTAACTTCTGTATCCCGTACTGAGCAAAGCTGCCTGCGTTGCTCTGTGTTCAGGTGCTCTGCTGACCGGGTTCTTCTTATCTCTCTCCACAGACCAGTCAAATTCTCTGCAATGTAAAAAATGTTTTCTTCATCCTCTCTCCAGCCAGATTTCTGGCTATCATCATTCATGTGAATGAAGACAATCTTTCTTTTAGTTTTTGGTCTGAAAGCCACTCTGTTCCAGTTCAGAGACGAGCAATCCCTTACTTCTATTTATCTTCCCGGGGCTTTTGAGGCAGGCACTCTTGCATAAGGCTTTTTGACACCTGCTTTTGCAGGTGATGTTGTGCTTTCGCAGTTTTGCAGCACCAAAAACTGTCACGCTGGCATGGTTCAGGGCTCCAGGACCCATTAGGGTGCTGCTGTTAAACTGTGATCTTTGCAGCATATCCTGCTAATTGCGTTTTAGCAGCTAGATGTCTCTCTTTCCTCCATTATTAAAAATAATAGTAGGTGAGCTGCTCTTGCCTTTGGAAAAGACTTGTTGCCCTCCATAATTTGTCCATTTCAGAGGCAAATTTAAGATCTGGATTTAGCTATAAATCTGTAACTCAGTGAGCATGTGGCTTGATTTTGCACATAGCTTTTTCAGATCATTGATTGTTTCCCTCTATTAATCTGTTCTGGCCTGAGGCTGACCTATGTTTCTGCTTTTCATGTTCCTCTCTGCTTTCCAAGCAGGACTGCAGATCGAGATGCTTTCTGCCTGTAGCATTTATCTTTTCTCTTGATCACAGCTGTTTTCCACATCATGTAATAGTTTGCATTTTGTGATTATTTTTAAGTCAGAAATATTGTCCCGATGCAAGAACCAACATCTTTGGTGTAAGTGGTGGACTGTTTGTGCACGGTTCCATAGAGCAGTTTGTTTGGGATGAACCACTGCATGTACTGCAGGGCCATCACTGGTGCAGGGGTTAGTGAAGTCGAGTGGAATATCAAAGAATCGTAGAATAGTAGGGTTGGAAAGGACCTTAAGATCACCTACTTCCAACACCCCTGCCATGGGCAGGGACACCTCAATATCCATATCGAGTGTATTTTTTTTTGCCATACAGAGGAAATCTGGAGAGTTCTATTTTAGAAGAGCTTTCTTCCTGCTTATGCTTGTTTTTGCATTGCTTGCGTTACTGTTTTTTTATTCAGCGTCCTCAGATGGTTCCTGCAGGTGTGGAATCACTGATAGAAACCAAAGGAAAGGTTCCTGTTTCATTCTATCCTGTAGCAAAACAGTATGGTTCCTCTCATGTTTTTCTCAGAGCTGTTAACTGTAAGGCCAAAATACCTTCGGCTATTCTAGCCCAGCCAGTCAATGAGCGCTTTTAATTAATAAAGTACGTGGCTATTCTCCTGATCAGAAAATGGCACACAACAGATAAAAAACTTTTAAAAATAGTTCTATTTGTAGTTTTAAATTGAAAGGTGGGCCAAGGAAAATTGTACATTGTTACTAAAAGGGAATGATTTTTCAGAGTACAGGAAAACTGAGTACACTCGCGTTTGCTGCTGCACGGACAGTGCTAGAAATAGCATTTTGTAAATAGCCTGGGGTTTGGCATTTAAATCAACTTTTCAAAAGTTTAGTATAATTAACATCATACTTTTCAAATCCTGAAGGTGTTATAAGGCAAAAATAACTCTGTAAGAATAAATGTGTGCAGTGTAAAATAGCATTGTAGCATCAATATAAGTAATAGATAAATCAATCAGTACACTTGCTTCATTATAGGTAGTGATGCTCGTATGTAGTGTGTCTATATATTGTATTTATACTAGGTCTTTGCTAATACATGCTCTGAAACTTTTAGGGTAATACCCCCTTTTGAGTGTCATGTGGCTGTAGGTCTTTAATATCTAGGCTGTATCTAAAGCTACATCCTGAACCTCATTGATTTCATATTGGGTAGACAAAGCATATGACTTGCTTGTGTCAAGATCAAGACACAACTGTTTAATATAGTTGTATTTTAATTCTAAGTATAATTCAGTAGCTGATTAGCTGCTTATGCTCTGAAAAGAAAAAATTACACATATATATGACATAGAATCATAGAATAGTTAGGGTTGGAATTTAATACATAGTAAACATATAAATAACATTTATTATGCAATATGATTGTGATGCATTTTTATTGTTGCATATGTTGCATAAAATGTATGTTATACAACATGTATTTATATGAAATATGTGACAATATTATTGACATGAGTACATATATATGCCCATATACTATGTATTGACACGTATTTATGATTATATATAAAAAATTCTTATGCATGCAGTGAAATATCAGTGAAAGCATATAGTACTATTGTGTATGTTTGCAAATGAATTTCCATCATGCAGTTGAACATTGAGCTTTTCTGAGAATTTCTATGTTATCTTACACTGTAGTGGAGGAAAGAAGAAAAAGAGATGTAGCGTTTCTCAATGTTGAATTACTAGTTTGGCCCAGGAGCTTAGATTTGTAACTCCAGTTTTATGATGTTTGAAGTTTGGAGATATGTGGCAGTTTGGGCAGATACATGTAATATATTGTCAGCATGTAAAAGCTGTGCTTGTGTCACATTAATGTTCATTTTTGTAAGCGGCTTTCAGCCCTTCATTTGTGCTGTTTAGCAAATAATGTTTAAAAGTAGTCATTTGCCTAAATAACAGTATTCTAAGTGCATTACTCATTCACAGAAGGAAATTAGCATGTGTCTAGTAAGAAGGTATCGGAATATATTAAGGTCTTATTCATGGAAAATACAGACCTGTAAGTTTTACCAGTGTTTGTGTGAACACAGCTTTGGGGTCAGGAATGGGAGGGGAGTCATTTTCAAGGTCAGGAGTGAGTTCTTTGCCCTGGCATCCACGGCGACTTGAGTCGCATGGTAACAGCTTATGTTTCTGAGAATATGACCACTGTGTCTATGAAGGTTAGGCTCCTAGCGTACACACTCCATGCATGCTGGGCAGCAAACCTTTGAAAATTTCATCCCAGTATCTTCTGTCTGCTCTATTGCAACCTACAATAATAACCCATTAATCAAGTGTCACCCTTTCTAATACAGAGAAGTTCTTTTTTATTGCCTTCATTTATAATAATTTAGTTTATACTTTACAATGTTATTGATTTTACGAAATGGCTCATTACATTTACACAAAGCTAAATCATTCAATTAGGTGCTTTAAATTAAGTCATATACATTATTTTACTGGATTTATTGTTGGATAGAATTCGAAATTGAGCCCTAAGAAATCATTTCTTAAGATAATTCTTGGGAAGACATTCTTATGTTATAGGCTAGCAGAATAATATAAATTGCTCAGCAAGTTTTTTAATAAGAATTAAAACCTAGATCCCCTTTTGCAAACTCCTGGGTAGCATAAGCTGTGGGAAGTTCACTTGACTTCCTCTTCATGAACTTGAAAGAGGAAAATCACCATCAAAGGGGATTTTCTGTATATGCAGGTAAGTGAAAAAAAGCTGTATTCTGGAAAACTGTCCATCAGTCGGCCCTTCACGTTAAGGCACAGGCATAGACACTGAAAAGGCAGGCAAGATGTGTCTGTGTAAGACCTTGACCTCCTTATACCTTCTGTACTGTCCTGTAAAGAAGGGGTGAAAGCTAGTCTGCCCATTTGAACAGTAAGAATTTAGTCCACCCAATTGAAATCTCTATGCATATCGATGCCATTCAGAGTTCAGTGTTTTTAAACATGTGGGGTTTTTCTGCTTTTCCCCTTTCCTCTCTGGTGATGGAAGTTTTTGTAATACATGAATTTAAGAAAATGAAGCATATTTTTCAGTCTTAAAACTGAAGTGAGGAGGAATACACATTGGAGGAAGGCAGTCACAGCAGGGTCAAGTGTGTTCAGAAATGCCTACTTGAGTTTGGAGCACTCATCTTGGCATTGCTGATCTTAAATAAAACAATGCTTTTCAGCAAAGAAATCTTCAGTTTAGAAAAACACCTTGTAGTTCAAACCTCAAAACTAAACCAATAATTATTTGTCATTCAAAAGGTATTTCCCTTTTATTCAGACTTGTCAAACTTCTTTCCAAAGGCAGTTCACTTATAAATTGTATTAACCCTAAATCATCTATGACCAAATCACTGTGACTGAATTTGAAGGTGAGGTGGCTCATTTTTAGTTAAGATAGTACCTTTTCTTCATTAGCTTTTCCAAAACTTTTTTCTTATTCTAAATCTGTTAGCTTTATAACTTTCCTGGCAATGAGTTTCTTTTGCACTCTCTGAAGAAGGCAAAGGGATGCAAGTCCTTTGCTTGCATTTGTTCCTAAAGGTGTGTTTTTCCTCTTTCTTTCATTGGGAGGGACTCCTTGAGACCATCTCTGCCTTTTGTAATCATTTCTCTGGTGGACAAAAGGAATTGTGAAACTGCAGAGTTAAAGTCTAGTAAAACAGCAGTTCTCCTGGTAATAACATAACAACAGTAACTACAGACGGGATACTGTTGTTAGGATAAATGGTGGGGAGCTGGGATGACTACCACATGGCTGTGGCATGAAATGTTTGCCACAGCGAAAGGCAGTGTATGTGCGTTAGAGCCCAGCAGCGGAGATTAAGGCCGTTACTGAGTCGATGTCAGGATTTATTGCACTGACACCTCCTCTTTGCTTTCTACCATGTTAACCCTACAAAAATATGTGTTTTGTTTATATTCCTGTCTAATCCTATTTCTTTTTAAGGTTTTTGTCTCATTTTTTTCTGTATTTCCTTCAGTTGCTTTACTTTTATGCTAGCTGCAGTGCTAACAATCTGCCTTTTTATTCCCTTTGGAACAGTTTGTCTTGCTGATCTCCCCTCAGCTTCTCTTTGTCAAAGATGACAAGCTTACCATCCTTAATTTTTCTGAATAATTAAAGCCTTGAATCTTGTTACCCTCTGCTGGACTGTCAGAATTTGTAGCTTTAAAAAAGTAATAATAATTAGGTGCTCTGTGCTCTTCAAAGTGTTCCAAAGGTTTCCTCTCTCTGGTAATAAAACTGGCTCTTTGTGTTAGCAGGGAATCTATCTATTCATCACATGAAATGGTACTTTTTTGTGGACATGCAGTTTCTAGGGGAGATTGTTAATTCTTAATACATATTAACTGCACTTCTTTTAACTTTACCTTGATTTTTACTTGCTTCCAGTGTTGTATATCCTATGGCTACCAAAGAACTGCCTCTTTTCCTTCCATTGTCTGATGTTATAAATTATCATTATTTCTGCTTACTGTTCTCCTATGTTTATTCAACATTACCTAGGTGCTCTGCAAAATGTTCTGTTTCCTTTTTAACCTTTCCCTTTTTGTGTGTGTGTGTCTCTTGCCTAATCCTTAGCAAGCCTTTACACTGTGTCACCTTAGGAGCAACTGTTCAATCTCTAATCACATTTCTGAGATAAAAACTGACACTTTTTTTTATGATGCTAAAGATTCTTCCCTTCGGTGCTTTTCTTCACAGTGTGATGTCCCATCACCAGTGCTTGACCCATTTCTGCTACCTGTGGTGCAGTTCCCTTCAGCCTGTCAGCTGCAAGCAGAAAAGACCTTAAACTTGAAACAAGTGCTGCATCCCTGTCCTCTTCTATTGTCAAATCAACTTTGGGACAGTCATATCGATGCCCTTGCTAGGACAGAGCTCCTTGGCTGGGAGATCAGCAGAAGTACTATGAACTGTATCCTCTCCTGCTTCTCTGTTTTGGTTGAAAATGGCAACGCCACATTACCTCCCATGTCACCGTGGCACCTGCAGCGTTGCAAAGGACTCCTGGGTCTTTCTGAGGACTTGGCATGGGTGAGTTTATGCTGCTTTGCCAAAATCTGAACTCCATGGACAACGCTAAAACAGTAAGTAAGTTGGGGACACACTGGGTGGAAATGGCATATAAACCACATCTGAGTTCAAGGTGTTAATATTCTGGTCAATGGAGGATGGGAATTGGATATAGGGATTAAGCAGAGAAAGAAAGAGATCAAAATCACCTTTCTGGTTTTGTTTGTTATTAGCTCACTTCATGTTTACAGTCTGTTTCACGCAAGCATCTTATCCCATCCTACGCCAGAGGGAAAAGGATAAAGCTCTTTAAATTATTTTTCAGTTTTCTGAGAAGGTTTTGATTATTTCAACCCCGAAGTCTCTGATATGAATTAGATTAGAAGTCTCTCACATTGCAATTGCTAGCATCATGCTGTATTGGTACTCTGAAGTTGGTGCTTTTCATACTTTTTTGTAGTTGTCATTCCACTATATGTAAAGTAATTAAATACTTGTTGGTTTAGAGCTTCTAATCTGGGTCTCCCAAGATGCAACTTGAAAGTCTTTACCAGCAAGGCAGCATCTTTTTCTCTGGATCCCCCACTGAATTTGTAATTGTTTATTCAAAAAGCAGTGGTTGGAAATCAAGAAACATCTACAAAGAATAACCAAGGAATTGATGATAAGAGTAATCACCTCAGAAATGGCAGTGGGCAGCCTAATTGAATTGACCACTGAGAGGGAGACCTCAGTCCCTTTGTTGTCCAGGTGAGCTCAGAGGAATCTGAGGAATATGCAGTGGGTGAAATCCTCTTCTTCCCCCTCTCTCCACATGCCCTTTTCTTGTCTGTGCAATTGAAAAAGATCTTTTAACACAGTGTAGTGCATAACATTTTTTTGTTTCTCAAAAAAACCCCAAAAATCTATGGTAAATAGCTTGCTGAGAGGTAGAGAAGAATGGAAAACATTTATGTAGCAAATAAATCACATAGCAAATAACTAGTTTTGGAACACTGCATTTTGTTTGCCTGTGGGGCATTAATGCCAGTCCTAGAGGACAGAACAGAAAGAATAAAATTGAGTTAAATAAAACCAAAGTGTTTAGCCTTACAAACTCACCAGCAGCCATCAGTGCCAAGCATTAATTCCTTTCCTGCTGGCAGCAGGAAGGTGGGTGAGACAATGCTGTCAGTTGCACAAATTAAGTCACTGTGGCAGAAGCACAACACAAATAAATAGAAGAAACAATGCAAAGGAAAACAGACTGTTGTTGCTGCATAAACCTTCTTCCAAGCTGGAGGCACAGAAAAAGGAAATGTAATGACTTGGTGCATGTCATCTTGTAGCCTGACAAGCCCTTTCAGAATAGAAAAAGAGCGTAAGATGCCAGGAGAGGTCTCACAGCACATTCTGATAGAGAAAATGGGCTTGTAGGTAGCAGAAGAATCCCCTTTCCAGCAGACTAAGAAATGAAAAAGCTGTGCTGAGCCCTGGGAAGGTAGCAGGAACCCTGATCAGGATTAAGCTGAAAGAGGAAATATATTTGATAAGAAAACACAGGTTTTTTTTCCAGTCTCTGTCATTTTATCACTATAATATTACAGACCCAACTCCCAAGACCCCTTTTTAACAAAAAGATCTGTAAGTTCCTCTCATCTAACAACATAGATGCTACTTTTTTTTCTTCTTCTATCAGCTTATAAATTTATGGGGAGAAAATATATTTTCAACCAATTTTATGCAATTCTATACATTCAAGTTATCTGTCAAATTTAAGATTTTTTTTCAACAGTTTTAGCACTGTCCACCATGATCTTGTTTCTTTGTAGTATTCCTAACTTGGCTGTTTTCAGAGAGTTACATTATGAGACTTGAAACAGAAGTGGAGGATAGAAATAATATCAAGGGGATTGAGTACATGTCCCACATGTCCCTTGAAACAGAGAAATTACTGTGGATCAGCTGTAATTCTTATAATAATTTAGAAGTCCTTGCTTCTATGGTGTTCATTATCTCTTCTAAACTAATATAACCTAGCTACACTGATTTGAAAGTAATGCATAAAATCCAGTACCCAAAGCAGTCTCGTTGCTTGCTAACTATAAACACATGCCAGAAGTCCAAATCAATGTTTCTTTCATAACCAGTGCTCCAGACTGACAGGAGCACTGGGGACTGGGATGTCACTATGTCCATTAGGTAGACGTAGTACTTGGAGAAGAAGGAACATACCAAGAGAATACTGATGTGCGTATCCTCACTTGATAATACTGGGTTTAAGTTTTTCAGTTAGTAGATGTCAAAAAAATTTGTGTCGCAATAAACAAGTAACTGATGATACAGACAACTTTCTTTGGATGTGTATATTCTGCCTTAATAGCTGTAATTGCACTCGGGCTTTTGTGTGTCTGATCCCATGTGCTTTTGTCTTTGCTCTCCCCACAAGCCGTTTGCCTAGCTGGGTCTGAGCCATGTGGTTGGGGCAGACCTCAAACTTGTCAGCTCATCTCATCTCACACATATTTTGTCTCCCATCCACAGCCAGCTCTGGGCAAGACAGGAGTGATTACAGATTTACTGCTTGAATCCCTGCTATGGTGCTACACTAAGGCCAGGATAGATAAGAGTGAGATCTGAGAATACGAACAAGATTGTCAAACTGAGTGGCTTGGTTTGGAAGGAATGAGCCAGGCCAGCGACTGTGTCCTTCTGTTGCAGCAGTAAGTTCACACCATTTCTTTTTTCACTTACTATGTAAAAGTTTCCTGAGCTGATGATCCCGTTGTCTCTTTCCCAACTTGTGCTGAACTTGAACAAGGGGCCTGTCAAAAATTCTATTTCCAGTGTGAGCTCAAACTGTGAGCCAAAGTAAGAGTACAGATATCCCCTTTCGTCTTACTGAATGCATACTGTAACAGCGCTTGCTGTGAGGTGCTGGAGGTGATCACGCTTTTTTGAATATGATTAAGTATATCATCTTGTGTCTGCTTTGCTGTCATCTCTGAAGACCCTATCTACTCAGCACACAGCCCCAAAGTCTAAGAGGTCATAAGGTCTTCCTAGCTGAAAAAGGTCATTATTTTATGATGCCAGTTGGTAGCTGACATCCAAAGTTTATATTTATAGCCATGCTTTCTTATAAAGTGTTCTTGTCCTACATGCCTAGTTGCAGGCAATAAAAGCTCTGGCTTTGAGGATTCCATATTTTAACTAATTAAATTGTTCAGGTCGTTAATTTCATGTAAGACAGGCAGATAAGTTTTCCTGGAGTTCAGAGGAAGATTTAATTCTTATACACTTAACAATTGGTTCTGAAGAACATTTTTCATCCCATCCCTAAGAAAAGGATGTTAATATTGCCCTAAATGCAGCAAGAATGTAAGCTGCATAAGAGCATACAAAAGTATAGCTTTTAATTTGAGACCTAATGCTCCAGGAGTTCCCAAACAAATACATTTGGAATTATGGAGTTTCATCTCTCAATAAGCTTTTGAGAATACTGTAATCTTAGGCTTGCAATTCAATAGTTTCATAGTTACTATGTTTGCTTTTGAGTTGACCTTATAGATAACCTTGAAAAGGAGAGATGGCTGCTGCAGAGGCTGATGAGCAAGTGACTTGCACAAGCTGCATAGGCAGCTTTGAGAAGTTGAAAAAGGAAAACAGGGAGGAGTGAACCTGCAGTGGGAATGGATATCACAAATGGGAATGTCTTACCTTTTGATATCACATATTCTAATCCTGTACAGATTTCTGGGATACCAGTGTAGTATTTTAATCTTGCCAAGTCGAAATATTCTGCACATTTATTTTCTTTTTTTTCCCCAGACAGGAATTATTTTAGGAATTTACTTTAGTAGTTTCCATCAACAGCATGCTTATGGAATGTATTCTTTAACCACTATTAGCTTGAGCAGCTGTTTGATTTGCCAGTCCAAATCCTTTAACAGCAAATATTATTCTAACAAACGCTTTGTTTGAATTTGTAATTCTTTGTTATAATTCACTATCTTTGACTTCTGTTATCAAAGATACTAATGGAGTTTATTTAACCGTAGTTTGTCTCATTTACAGAAGAATCCTTTTTTAACTTGTCATACAGTAAACAAGTAAACAGCATTTAATTTGTAAGCTGCCTGTTTTCATCAAGTTTATCTCATTTGAAGGTGAAGATTTATTAGCTTTTGTCATGTATAAATGGATAGAAAGAACAAGTTTAACAATACTCATGAGAAAAATATAGGTTCTCACTTGATTGCATGTACTTAAAGTTACTTGAATTATAAATCTAAACAGTTGATACTTATTTATGAGAACTGAAACTTAAGTCCATTCCAGGTGCCTTTGTGTTAGGTACTGATATTCTAAGTTTAAATTGGTTGTTAGTGATGCATGGACAAACAGGGACTTCATCAAATAAGAAGAGAAGGAAAATTCTCTAAATCAAATATTTATATGAATGTATATTGTAAGGGCATTTAGAATTCAGAAATTAACAAATAATTTTTTAATTAATTATTCATATTTTACAAGCATGCAGAAAATAAGGATATAAGATTGACTTATAATTTTTTTCAGAATTTTACGTGGGAGGTCACGATAAGTTTCAGGGAAATAATACGAGTTGTTTAGTCTGTATTTAAATTGTGGAATATATTAACCTAGATGTGTATAAAATAAATAATTATGATCAGAAAGTTACCTTCTTTCTGTTAATATAAAATAATGACAAACTTCAACAGCAAGCAAATCTGTATTAATCATAATTAAATTAACCTAGTTCTTAGCTTAATTTTTCCCTTAATAAATGCTTTTGGGTTAATAATTACCAATTAGGAAATTAATAAAAAGCATTGTCAGATATTGAAATGATCGTGATACACTGCATGGATGTCCTGGGTTCAGCAGTAGCAGTCATTTTTTTCTCCTTAGTATCTGGTGCAGTGCTGTGTTTTTGACTTTTGGCCTGGGAGCAGCGCTGATAACACCGAAGTTTTTAGGTGGTACTCAGTAATAACCGATAACTCACCCCCCCAGCCCGACCAAGCACCGACCCATACCTCCTCCAACCCCACAGTCCCAGCCCTTCTGGGTAACTCCCAGTTACATCCTGGGCATGACGTGCTGTGGTATGGAATACCTCTTTGGTCAGTTTGGGTCAGGTGTCCTGTCTCTGCTTCCTTCCAGCTTCCCCTCTTCCCTGGCAGAGCATGAGGCTCACAAAGTCCTTGGCCAGACCAAAACATCAGGCCGAAGGTCAAAACACAGCACTGCACCAGCTATGAAGAAGGAAAAAAATGACTGCTACTGCTGAACCCAGGACAAAGGCTTACTAAGGCACATGAAAATCAACAAGGTGCTTGGTGACAGCCAGCATGGCTTCACTAAGGGGAAATCCTGCCTGACCAATTTGCTGGCCTTCTGTGATGGGGCTACAGAACTGATGGACAGGGGTAGAGCAGTTGATGTCATCTACCTGGACTTGTGTAAAGCGTTCAACACTGTCCCACACGGCATCCTTGTCTCTAAATTGGAGAGACATCAATTTGATGGATGGACCACTTGGTGGATAAAGAACTGGCTGGATGGCCGCACACAAAGAGTTGTGGTCAATGGCTCAATGTCCGGCTGGAGACCAGTAACGAGTGGTGTCCCTCAGGGATCGGTGTTGGGACCGGTCTTGTTTAACATCTTTGTCGCTGACATGGACAATGGGATTGAGTGCGCCCTCAGCAAGTTTGCCGATGACACCAAGCTGTGTGGTTCGGTTGATACCCTGGAGGGAAGGAATGCCATCCAGAGGGACCCCAGCACGCTTGTGAGGTGGGCTGATGCCAACCTCATGAAGTTTAACCATGGCAAGTGCAAGGTCCTACACCTGGGTCAGAGCAATCCCAGGCACAGCTACAGGTTGGGAACCCCACAGAGCAGCCCTGTGGAGAAGGACTTGAGGTGTTGGTCAATGAGAAACTGAACATGAGTCGGCTTCAGTGTGCGCTTGCAGCCCAGAAAGCAACCGTATCCTGGGCTGCATCAAAAGAAGCGTGACCAGCAGGTCGAAGGAGGTGATCCTGCCCCTCTACTCTGCTCTTGTGAGACCTCACCTGGAGTACTGTGTGCAGTTCTGGTGTCCTCAACATAAAAAGGGCATGGAACTGTTGGAACAAGTCCAGAGAAGGGCCCTGAGGATAATCAGGGGACTGGAGCACCTCCTGTATGAAGACAGGCTGAGGAATTTGGGGCTGTTCAGCCTGGAGAAGAGAAGGCTGCGTGGAGACCTCAGAGCAGCCTTCCAGTATCTGAAGGGGGCCTATAAGGATGCTGGGGAGGGACTCTTCATTAGGGACTGTAGTGATAGGACAAGGGGTAACAGGTTCAAACTTAAACAGGGGAGGTTTAGATTGGATATAAGAAGGAAATTCTTTCCTGTAAGGGTGGTGAGGCACTGGAATGGGTTGCCCAGGGAGGTTGTGAATGCTCCATCCCTGGCAGTGTTCAAGGCCAGGTTGGAGGAGGCCTTGGGTGATATGGTTTAGTGTGAAGTGTCCCTGCCCATGGCAGGGGGGGTGGAACTGGATGATCTTAAGGTCCTTTCCAACCCTACTATTCTATGATTCCCTTATCATTGTTACTCTTGGTGGCAGCAGCACTGGTTTGTTTTATACCTTAGTTACTGGATTGTTCTTATCCCAACCCCCTGGAGCTATGTTCTTGCAATTCTCCTCCCAATCCCTCTGGGAGCAGAGGGAAGAAGTGGGGGAGTGAGTGAGCAGCTGCGTGGTTCTGAGTTACCTCCTGGGCTTAAACCACGACTCTGCCCCATCCCTGGCAGCATTCAAGGCCAGGTTGAACGGGGCTTGGAGCAACCTGCTCGAGTGGAAAGTTTTGCTGCCCATGGTACAGCACTGGGACTGGATGAGCTTTGAGGTCATCTTTAAGGTGCAGAGGAGAAGCCGAGCAGCCAGGCTGCTCCTGTGCTCCCCTGCCTTGCAGAGCAGCACGGGCAGAGCCTCTGACATTGAACTGGGACCTTCGGCTTTTGTGGCTGGAGCCAAACCCTTCATGTCCCTGAAGGCAACCCCCGGCCCAGGTTTGGAGACAGTGACTGTGAGACTGCAGAGACAGCACACGGCAGCTTTTATTGACGAGAAATGATGCCATTTAGAGCAGAAATGTTTATTCAGAGCAGCTTCCAGGGTGTGAGGGGGCCTCTGAGGGTGCCAGAGAGGGATCCTTCATCAGGGACTGCAGTGATAGGACAAGGAGTGATGGGTTTGCACTGGAGCACGAGAAGTTCAGTTGAGGAGCGAGGCAGATTCTTCCCTGTGAGGGTGCTGAGGTGCTGGCACAGGGTGCCCAGGGAAGTGGTAAATGCTGCATCCCTGGCAGTGTTCAAGTCCCAGTGAGACAGAGCCTTGGGAGCCATGGTCTGGTGTGCAGTGTCATTGCCCATGGCAGGGAGCTTGGAGCTAGAAGCTCTTAAAATCTTTTCCAACCCTAACTATCCTACAACTAAACTAAACTAAACTACAACTATCCTATAATTCTATGATTCTAAGTTAATTCTAGAGAACAACAACACACTTACCCCTATACTAACCTATAACCTACTGAAACACCTACACAACAGTAACTTACTCCTATACTAACCCAAAACCTATTGAAACCCCAATAACAGTTACTTATCCCTGTACTAACCTATAACCTATTGAAACCCCAACAACAGTAACTTACTCCTACACTAACCTATAACCTATTGAAACCCCAACAACAGTAACTTACTCCTACACTAACCTATACCCTATCTTTACTCTATTGCTATTCCTATCTACCTACGCCTACGTTTTGGGGCAGAGGGGCCACTGGTGTCTCTTGGGGTGGGTGCAGCAGCCCTGAGCCTGGTGCGGGTGGAGCGGGTGGCTGCAGAGGGCTGGGTGTTGTGCTGCTCCTCTGCAGCTCCTGCACCAGGCTCAGCACCACGCCGGCGTCTCCTCTGCCTGGTGCCCTCGACGCTGGTGCCCTGAGGGGCTGCAGTGGCCGCTCTCAGCTGCTCCATGGCTCTTTCCGCCATCCTCTGGATCTTGCTGAAGTTGGGGTAATCCCGTTGGAAGTAGGGGTGGTAGAAGAAGAGCAGCTACAAAATGCAAAGGGGAGGAGTCAGTTGGCATCGGTGCAAGGAAGAGAGAGACAGAGATCTGGTAACTGGGCATCTGCATCGGAAAAAGCACCCACGGGTGTTCAAAAGGACTTTCTGGGGCATTTTAAAGCTCAGCTGTTCTGGCTGAATGCAATGTGAGGGTAGAGTTTTGGTCAGTCAGAACCACCCTTGTGTTTCCAGCTGCTGGGAGCAGAGAAGTGTAGGGTCTTCAAAAGCCTAAAATCCAATGGAGAAACCCAAATAGGTCTCGTTTTAGAGCACCTGAGTGTGGCATGGGCCTGTTGGGAATAATGGTGGTGCTGCCGTGTATCTTGTCAGCATTGAGCAGCTGCCACAAGGTGATTTAGGGTTCTTTTGTGTGCGGAGGAGCCAACATACCTGTTCCACAGCAGGCTCTGCTGCTGCTACTGCCCACAGCTCCCTGATGGGCATGGTTATCACCATGTCCTCTGGCATCCTACAGAAGCCATGGAGGTGGAGCTGGTCGAGGAACTCATTCATGCTGTTGGCCTTAAGGACCCGACGTGCTCCCCTCTTCCCAAGGACTTCTGCTTCAAAGTGGTTGTCTGCAATAACCACGCAGCTCCCATTGTTGCCCCACCAGATGGAGCGGACTTGGAAGCAGCAGACAAGCTTCCATAGGGCAACAGGGAAGGAGTCGGGTGCAGAGGTCTCTGAAACACAAAATTGCATGGTCAGGGCCCAGGGTTCATCAGGCAAACCCTGAAGGGAGTTTTCTTTTGTGGGAGGTGCGGTGGCAGCAGCCCAAGGTGCTCCCGTGTCACCTCTTCGAGGCATGGCCGAAGCTGAGGATGCGTCTCCTGAAGACACCTCCAAAACCGCTCGGTTCCTGCCCTTGGCTCCACGCGTCCCCCGAGCAGCCAGACTGGGTCCTGCTGCTCAGCAGACTGAAGGGCTGCGGCCCCAGCGGCCCCTCAAGTCCTCCAGCATCACTGTGACATCAGTGTTCCATGAGGGTTCCATGCCCATCTCCTGGCAACAGGAAGGGGAAGGCAGCAGAAGCTGCTCGAAAGCCGCGTTGTCTTCTCCTGGAGAGAGCTGATTAGAGCTGAGAAGTGACCCCAACTGTATTTGCCTTTGGCCTGTGCTGCTGGGGCCGTGCTGCCTCCCGTTGCCGCGGGGAGCTGGTCCCCAAGGCGGGATGGGGAAGGCTGCAGTGTTGGGCATCAGAGTGCCCAGACCTGAAGGTTCTCCCTTGGGCACCTTCCCCCTGTGCAGAAATGCCCCAAGGCTCTTGTGTGGAGTAACCCCGCTGTGATTTCAGCAGCGCTGCTGCTGTCGCGGCTGTGCATGTGCTGGGTGATGCTCTCAGCTTTCAGCAGGGCTCCGTGCTGCTCTGCAGGATGAAGTACAAGTGAAACAGCACCTGCACTGATCCTGCATGTGAAATAAAGTGGTGCTCTGCACTCCTGTGCCTTTTGGGGATGGGTTCCTCTGCTTTTCTTTGAGACAGAACCGTTAGACCCAAACCGGGACACTCAGTGATGTTCCCTCAAACTTTTGACAAGCTGGCACCCCAGTCATGAGTTGAAGGAACATGGCTGCAGGAGCAGTTGTGTCAGCTGCAGGTTCTGAAGTCCATGGAGCCTGACCTTAGAGCAGCTCCTGTTCCCAAAGGGGCTACAGGAAACCTGGAGAGGGGCTTTGGACAAGGGCCTGTAGGGACAGGCCAAGGGGAATGGCTTTAACCTGCCTGAGGGCAGATTTAGGTGAGCTCTTAGGCAGAAGCTCTTCCCTATGAGGGTGCTGAGATGCTGGCACAGGATGCCCAGGGAATCTGTGGCTGCCTGTCCTGGGTTCAGCAGTAGCAGTCATTTGTCTTAGTAGCTGGTGCAGTGCTGTGTTTTTGACTTTCAGCTTGGGAACAGCGCTGATAACACCGATATTTTTAATTGCTGCTCAGTAATGCTTCCTCTGACCAAGGTTTATCTGAGTCTCATGCTCTGCCAGGGAGGAGGGGAATCCTGGAGGAAGCAGAGACAGGACACCTGACCCAAACTGACCAAAGAGGTATTCCATACCACAGCACGTCATGCCCAGGATGTAAACTGGGGGCAGTTACCTGGAAGGGTGAGATCACTACTTGGGTCAGGCTGGGTATTGGTCAGTGGGTGGTGAGCGGTTGTATTCTCTTCCCTTGTTATTTCCCTTATCGTTATTATTATTGGTGATAGCAGCAGTGGTTTGTGTTATACCTTAGTTACTGGACTGTTCTTATCTCAACCCGTGGGAGTTACATTCTTTTGATTCTCCTCCCCATCCCTCTGGGAGCCAGGGGAGGGAGGAAGGGGGGGGGGGGGAGTGAGAGAGAAATTGCGTGGCTACTTTATGGCTGAGCTTAAAACACAACAATGGAGAAAACAACCCAAACATGAGAAAATATATTCCAAATGCCACATTTCATTTCACATACAAAAAGAAAAAAAGAAAAGAAAAGAATTGGTCTCTGAGAAACTACAAAAGGCTCATGAATGCAAGGTTGAAACATGTACTAATATACTGGAATAAAAAAAAGCAAGAGGCATTCCTTGCCAGCATGTGACAGCTCCATGAACAAATTTGTGAAGAATACAGACAGGACCACTGGGGTTTCCTTCCTCTCGCGTTCGTTTTGCAATAAGCTCTGCCAAGATTCTTGTTTGTTAACTGTGAATTAGAAGCCCAGGCTTCTGATCAACATTTTTGCTGATAATTAGTAAATTTAAAGCCTGCAGGAAGTGAGTGGTTCTTTTCATATCAGGATATGATTTATTTGGGCAAATTACTATCTCAGATAGCAGGTTACATCCCTGGAGTATGGTGGTACATAATCCCATGTAAGAATATGCAAGGATTTACTTTCTAAATACAGAAGGGGGGAAAAAAGCATCAGTGGGAACATATTTCAGAAACGCTTCCTAATCACTGTGAAAAAACAACAGTCAAACAAGCTGCCCCAGTGTTATCCAAGAGATGTAGGTACCACACAGTGACTGTAGCAACCAGTTTTCACTGCTGATGCACCTGCAAAGTTCTTCAGCTTTATATCATCACATTCACTTGGAAATTTAGGGTTCATTCAAACCATTCTAAATGTGAAGTCATTTCTGGTGTGGCCCCTGCATTAATTTGTGGGCAGGGTGAAAGGGGGTATTCTCTTGTTCTTGAGAAGCAAGCAGAATTATCAAAACTGTGCTACTGTATTTCAGGGTGGGATATATGAATGGTAGCTAAATTTTTGTGGTTTTCTGTTCTTTCTTACAAAAAAGGAGAATGAGTTTGTGCAGCTAGTTAGTTCTTATCTCTTTGGAGAAAAAGTGTGTGCGTGTGTGTGTGTGTGCACGTGTGTGCGCACATGCCTGAAATGTGGACAACCAAGCAGTATTCCCTTGTTTTCTACCAGCATGAAGCAGTGCATAAGTAGTCTTGTTGCAGTTACTGCTTTGAACTTCCTCAAATTTTAGTTCATAAAATCTTGTTGTTTAGCATTTGCTTGTCAGTCCAGTTTTAAACGTCTTCCTCTGCTATTTATTTGTCTTACTGATATATATTGAAGGGTACCACATGGCACTTTGCATGAAAATTAATATCAGTGTGGTCTGGTGATAAGGTTGCAGGTTTTAGCAGAACTGTCTGAAGCAATATTCCTAGGCAGCTGTAAGAACTGCAGTTCCCAGGAATCTGAAGTAATAAATGGTACTCTTTCCCAAGGGCATTTTAGAAATAGTTAGCGTGTGAACACATATGAAAAGTACAGTGGGCTGAAAAGAGTACTGAATTGTGCTCAGCATTATTGAAAATGAAAGGCAGCAAAGAGGTGTAGAAATGAATGGGCTCCTAGAGGCTTTTTTATAGATTATGTGGGGAGGATGTGTTATAATAAAAGGTAATAAGAGTTTTCCTGCCTCCGATAGACTCTACCTTCAACTAACCTACAGCTCTCAGGAGTCAGTAATCCATGTTGGATAAAGAGACTTTGACGAGCAATTTTATTCTATTCTGGAATGCACCAGTTTGCACAATGGATTTGTTCGCTTTTTGCAGGCAGCCTTCCTGAGAGACAATATTTCTGAAGCTCCACAAAGTGCTTTTTCTGTTTTCATTCTGCAGTTCTTTAATTGGGTGAGTGGGCTGCAGGGGCCTAGAAGTTGGACTGAGTAAAATTTGGGCTCTTCGGAAAGCTAGCCAAACAAAACATGTCAAGTAGTTTCACATGACACAAGGATACAATGAACATAAAAGGAAAGCCTATTTAAAGAACAGTGCATTAATGTTTTAGTGGTGTTCACTTCAGGCTGGAACATTTTACATGAGTCGGTTTCCCTTATGGGAAAAAGTAATATGCTCCAAGTTAACCAAGTGCAGATCCTTTTTGTAGGAGGCTTGAAGGAATAGGCATTGGGAATGCAACAGCACTGCAAAAGCAGTGCTTTACTGAACACAGAATTGGGGATAAAATGCCATGAAGGTAATTAACATCGTGTACTCCCATTGTATTCCCTTAGGGGGAATCGTGGTTTTAAATAATAAGTATATAGACAGACATTCATAACGTAGACAAGAGATGCAGCAAAACATAACAAAACTGAGTACGGATGGTATAGTCCATACACAGTGCAGAGTGTCCTTTTTCCCCTTTTCACTGAGTTTAGTAACACTGATTTATTCACCGAATAGAAGACAGAAGATGGAATACTTTAGACTTCAAGTATTGCACTTTGTTTTATTGCCTGCTATAAAGAATTTTGACTTCTGATGGATTTGTCCTTTCGAATATTTTTCCTTTGGTGCAATCTTGATGTTCAGCAGTGACAGGAAAAGTCATGCAGATTCTTTTTGAAGGGCCAGAAGAAATAAGTCCTTCAAGAAGCATCGATTTGCATTTTTTTTCCTCATATCTGTTATTTGCTCCAGAACATCCTTTATAGGGTACTACTCTAACAGATGCAGTGTTGCAGCCAGTATCTCCTGCTACTTCTGGGAGTTCCTACTTCTCAGGTAGTAGTCAGAGAAATACTTGCAGAGACATGGTGTCTTTTCTTTCCCCATCTCTTATGTTCCAGCTGGCACCCAGAACTTTTCAAGAGAGGCTGAACCACTAACCTAGGATAAAGATTGTTTGTAACCCATTATGACTCTTAAGTAATTTATCCTTCTATTAGGCTTTCCCAGAGAATTTTTGGATGATGTAAAGAAAGAAATCATGACTCCAGATGAATACATGCATGTGTTCCATCGTTCTTTTGAGTTAACAGTAGAGAAATATTTTAAAATGAGAAATATTTACACAAGGATAGACCCTGTTACAGCAGTATTTGCAACTTTTGCTGGCTACTAATATCAGCCTAATATTTTAATGTAGTTTTGTGCGTCATCTGCAAAGGATTCTGTTCATTGACTGAATATACTCAAGTATGTGGTGAGAGAAACTCCTCACTTATGCACAGCAAATGTTTGGAAACTCATGAGTGTGGTGGGGAACCATTCCTTCAGGAAGGGTAGTTAAGTGGGCTGAGTCTTTAGAGGGATGCTGAATTTGGCTGCAAAAGGGAAGGAGAAGATACATTTTCTAAGGAGATGCAAGAGATTGTGATGGTCAAGAGACCCTATTTGTGCGTGTCTCAACAGCTCAGCAGACAGAAGGACCTGTTGGCAGCGGGGCACCTGTTCTGGTGCTCAGGGCGCTGTCACTCGGGTGCAGGCCGTGGGGCAGCGCAGGGCTCCTGCTGCACGACCACGGGGATGTTTCCTGCGCTGTCTGCCCTGAGGCCGGAGATCCGCTGCCCCGGTACCAGCCTGCGCCCGCGCCCGCCCCTCAGGTCAATGCGGTCCCTGGGGCTGGGGGTCACCAGAGACTTGCTGCCGCCTGGAACCTTCCAGAACAGCGCTCAGCGCACGTGCACCGAGCGAGCGAGTCTGTGCCTGCAAGAGGGCTCCAGGAGGGCCCGACCCAACAGAATGGCGACCGGCTGCACCCGTGTGAGGCAGCCGTGGCCTGGGCCTCGGCGGGGTCAGTGACTGACAGGAATAAAAGGGCTGCGACTGCAAGGACTGCAGCTCCCTGAGCGGGACGGCGTTGCTGGACCCGCAGAATGGTGATCCTGTTTCTCTGTTTAATCCTTTCTTTCCTGTCTCTTTTCCTCACACTGCTTTGGGAATTGAAGAAGAACTTGCCCAGAATTTAGTTCCTCCTGACACAGTTTTAAGGATGTTTACAATAAAATGAACTGGTTTTGGTTTTCAGCCTCTGGAGGACCTGTGGTTTCTCCGTTCAGTCTTGTAAAGCATCACCTCCTGAATGGGATGGGACAGAGATCTCTTCTGGCAAAAGGGGAGACAGCTTCAGGGTGAATCTGGGAGTCAGAGTGAGAATAGGACCAAGAGAAAGGTCAGAGAATACTTTTAAGGGTAAAATGCTTTAAAGCTGCACAGGCAAAACAAGTGTATGCATGGGGAAAGCTTGGTAGATGGACTGGCACAGCTGAGCTGTGCTGGTATCAGGAGCTGAGAAGACATTGCTGTTTGGATTGCTCATAGGTGTTACAGCTGTGTAGGACTTATTTGCCTGGAACGCCTTGTCCTGTTTTGTAATTGGGCACAGGCCATGCACCGCTAGCAGAGCTGAATTTTGTGACACATCCAGGAACAGAAGCAATTGTAGGTCTGAATCCAGTCATTTTGACCTGTGGTTCAAACGTCAAGTGTAGTGCAGATCACAGTTTAAAATACCTGACGGGTTTTGATTTGTCTTCTGTCACTGAAGGAGGGAGAAAGGTAAATGGTCTGTAGTAAAAAGCGATTGAACAAATAAGAATATATTTCTTTTTCTGCTTGGATGTTCACAGTGGCTTTTGGGTATTGCCAAAAATTCATGTCTTGTAGCACAAAAAGTAGCACTATCTATTTAAAAAGCTGTTCATGTCTCTATTTATCTATGTATATGCCTGTATATGTGTCTTGCTTATGTGTGAACACGCACATGGATTCTAGGTGTAAGTAACCTTGGCTCACCACTTCTTAAGAGTATGCAAAATATTTCCCACTTTTCCTTTATTTCCTACTCTTTCAGAAGACTGGAAAGAGAAAGCTGCCATTTTCTGAAGAAATGGATAAATACACAGAACAAAAAAGACTGAATCTCTTGATTCTTTTCTGTACAGCAGCTCTTATCATATGGGGAAAACAATATGTTTAAGGTTGGTAACGGTATTATCTTTTGCATTCAAGAGCATATACCATCTGTCTCGGTCACAGAAAGGTGTGTGGCTTGGAGATCATTTCTCAGGGCTTGTAAACAAAGCATATATGACAGAGACAAATGTAAACTTGTGTGTTTTATTGAGTGATGGGGATTTTTAGATTGTATTTGACTGAAGGCTGAATACTTGTTTATGGGGTGTCTGCTTCCTTTCGGCTTTTATTCTGAAAGAAACAGTTGTGTGAAAGGTTTGTTTTATCTGTCAGGCTGAAGGTTTCGGTCATTCCTGCTACCACCCCCTTCTTTCCCCTTCTTTTTCTGTATGGGATGTAATACTGTTCTCTGAATCTTGATAGAACATACTTTGGGAATTCACGGGATTATCACCAGGGCTACTGCTATCAGGCAGAACACATGCACATTTTATTATCTCATCCTACAGGTTTTCATTTTCTATGCATATTGAGTCAGCATAGAGGGGGGAAGCATGCTGCCATTACAACTGGCAGAAGTCGATAAATATTATAACGGGCTTTTCAGAGCTGCAGAAGCTTATTCCGTCATGGTAATTCAAAATCTAAACATTTCTTTTACTCCTGATTTCCTGTCTTTTCCTTTCTTTCATCTACCCTTCCAAAATGGACAGTATCCTGACCCTGAGCAGCCTCATAGATAGTGCATATTACTAGGCTATGCATTGATTCGATTCATCTCTGGAATGGAAACATGCAGCTGCAACTAATGTCCCCTTTCGGGAAATGTGATCTCCGACAGTCAGTTTGGAGGACAGGCACATTACGTGAACATAGCTCTTACAGAAAGTAGTTACACTGGTTTTCTAATAGCCTGAAGAATATCAGTTTAACAATGTACTTGGATTAAATTATAATTTGTTGCCTATATGCAGGCATAGAGTGCAGATCTCTATTTTGAGTTGCCAGGCACAGTACAATCTGGTGGTGTTTGTGAGAAAAATACAAGAGATTAGACAAGGTTAGCTCATCACAGAAGCCATATCCACATGAAGTTGGCTGTGGGATGGTTGTATGCTTCTCCTGTGGACACTGAGTGTGACCCCAAACTGCTGCTGTGTACCAGCAGGCATCGGCAGTTTACATCTTTTTCTCTTCATTTTGGCTTTTTGCTGTTCTCCCTTTCCCAACAGAGGGAAAAGAAGACCCCCAAAAAGTCAAGTTTTCCTGATAGAATTCTGTCAGTGGGAGTGCACGTACCCTAAATACAGCTGACTGCTCACAGATGAGCTTCATATGTGCTTCTGATCAGGCTGCATCTCCTGCACAGCCTGAGGCAGTGTGATGGGCATGGGGCACTGTGAGTGAGAACAAGTTGTATTCTGGCAGGATTACCTACCAAAAAGGGTAATTTCCCCTCATGCAGTCTGCTTCTGACAGTGCCTTTGGCAGTTTGTTGTATAGACATGGTTTAGTCTTTCAAACGTTAATTTCTTTCTGATGTATTTATTAGAGATAATGTACCTCAGTGTAAGGATAAAAATGGCTCCTGTGATTACTAACATATCTGTGCATCTGAACTGTAAGCTTAAAGCTCTTGGTGTGATGTATAATGCCACTTTTCCGATTCACTTGGTGTTTTTTTTCTGCAACAAAAGTGCCTTCCCCCCCCCAATTTCCTATAGCAGTTTCTTTCATTTGTAGGTGACTTCTGTGCCTTGGAAGAAATGGTCATACTTTTGTGAGTTTCTTTTGCTGCTTGTTTCCTCTGAGTGTATTCTCACAACTAGTTAGGTGACTCCTTTTCCATTTGGACTGTGTGATCCTTTTTTTGCATGGACTCTTCCTTTGTCTTCCCACTTATACCCCTGTTGGCCACCTCTCAATCCATCATATGCGATTTTCAGCACTGCTGTCTTTTGGGGTTTTTCCTAAGTTAATTCACTTTTGACCATTCTCTTTAAAAAAATCTTCACATTCAAACATCTGCACAAAGAATTTGGGAATTCTACATGTTCTGGTTATGGCAGGGCAGAAGTTAGGTTTGGAGTTTGTATCTCTCCATGACAAAACCTGGGGAAGGTGTTCTGAAACCTTTCATTGCATCAGCAATAGTAATTCTGTCTCTGTTTCAAAGGGGAAGAAGAGCGTTTAACTAGTCCAATCGTATTTCACAGTCAGAAACTAGTCCCTCTGCAGTAAAGTTAATTGGAGAGACTTTGCAATTTAGGGCAAAACCCCAAAGCAATCATTTCATTGTATTGGAAATGAAGCATTCAGGTGTAAGTTAACGGGCAGTGGAAACGAGGCACATGGGTAGGGAAAAGGAACTGTGCTCATAATTCAAGGACATTATGGCAACAAGCTGAGAAATCTATTTTTTCTAATTAAGCAGAATATTTTAAAAATACATAACATACACTTTCTCCTACAGCACCTACCTCTGATGGCTTAATCAATGCCAGCACTGTGAGAGCAAGCCTTTATTATCCCTGATCATACCTTTCTTGGTTTATAGTAACAAGACCCAAATTCTAGCTGTATGTTGAGGCACTCTAATTGACTCTTCCTGAGCACATCCTTGACACATTCACCCTGTGCATATAAGGTAGGCCTCAAAATGAAATGCAGGATTTTGAAGGTCTAGTTTTTACCTTGCTTTCCCCTGTGCTAGAGCTATTTCTCTTGAATGTACAAGAAGAATTGTTCTGATACGGGGCAATCAGAAAGTAACAGTCTTCCTCTTCATCTGTCTGGTTGGACTAGCTTACAGCCGTCTGCCCAGCATACAGCTAAAAGTGTGCAAAGAATCCATTACCCTCCGTAACCCCTCAGGTAGAGAAGAACCTGAAGTTTTTTGTTTTCCAGCTGTGCCATTCTCTGTTTATGTTTTTTATTTTATGAGCCTCATCATAGGTTTTTAAATATGGGATGTTGTTTGCTAAGAAACCACTCCATTATTCCAGGAACATATGTTCGTGACAAGTACAAGTCATGAACATTTGAATAGTCTCCATCTGGCATGAATTAACATAGTATCATAATAAATGAGAAGTGTTAATACTAAGAAGTTTGTCTGGGAATTCTAGATTTAACCAATATTTATAGATATATATATGGAATTTGGTTTTGGTTCTGCTTTGAAGAGCATAGATAAAAGTATGATTTACTATACCAGAATTGACTGCAAGCCTTAGGAGGCTTTCAGTACTGTAATTCCTGAGATAAGCTGATTATAAAGTAAAGTTTCTGTGAAATCCCCAGGTGCTTTTTAGCTCTTAAAAATACTTCCAAGGGAAAGAGTAAATGAAAAAATAGAGTATATTACTATATGCTGTAGTAAAGACAGCAATGCAGGGGTGCCAACTCAGCATTATTTGTTAACATATGCACTTTAAGCCCTTCAATGTCCCTAGAGTATGTAACATATATCTCGCATCCATATAGCCATATGGAGACACGGCACTCATTTAAATAACAAGTGCACAGTAAAATCATCTTGGCCCCAGAGTGCATGTTGTTTATAAAAGGCAGTTACTCTTACTTCCTAAATTAAACAAAGAAAAGTTTTTTCCTATAGAACCTTAAGCTGAAACTATTAACCAGCAGAAATTTTGAGACAAAATGAACTTTTACCATGATATAAGACAGTGGTCTTCTCTCACTACTGTGTATTCTGCAGACAGCCAAATGTAATTTAAAAAGTCAATGTTCCCACTGCAACTTTGTCTATTTTGAGTATAGATAAGGTTTTACTGTGCATTTCTGCAGTTTTCAGAAAGCTTCCTCTGTTCTGTTTTCAGTTTATTTTGATAATCATGCAATATTTTGAATGAAGGAAAAAGGCGATATAACACTGTTAGGGAGGCTGTACTTTTACTATGGTCTTCACAAAAACTGATGGATTTAAGAACATGGCAGCCCTGCTGCACTTCAGTTAGACACTTCAGTTAGACAAGATTTTTTTTCCTTTTCTAGCTATATTCCATTTAAAGTGGAATTCCCTCTGCTATTTAGACTACACACAGTTACACCATATGTACACCTTAAATAAAGAAAATTATTCTCTTTGTTTTAAATCTAATAGGAAGTGAAAAGGCAAAATTACAATGTAAAAATCTTAAGATGCGCAATCTTAAAACAAAATCTTAAACAAAAATGTTCAGGAAAGTATACTAAAATCAGCTTAAGGAGCATTTGTAAGTGATTAAAACGTTGGGTAGGTTTTCCAGAAGTGCCAGAAAGATGTAAGCCAAAGACAGAACAGTTTCATCCAGTGACTGGGATAAAGTTTCCCCAAAAGGGCAATGAGAAAACAAAAATAATCTTTAGCCCTAAAGGAGCAAAACCAGTGCAAGGGGGAGAAAGGGAGGGCTTTTTTTTGCTTTTGTTTAATCTTTCTTGCTCAGTTCTACTTTACAACATTTGATAATATCTCAGCTGAAACGTTCTCATTCTGTATGGTATGGCATTGTCCAGTTGGTAGAAAGAAACTACAAAATACATGAATTGATCCCCAAAATAGCTTTTTGCAATCTCATGTGAATATGCAGATGAATTATAGAGCAGTCCTGCAGTTTGTCGGTGATTCAGGCTATTCACCTTCTTCTTCCCCCCACTCATTCTCCTTAGTTTTGCTTAAAAGGGCAGTTCCAAAATCATCCCAAATCTTTGGGTTTTTTATAATTCTTTGGAAATGAATGCAGTCTGGAATGGTTCTGGAATCTGGAACATCTTGTTAGACACAGACAGGATTCACAGCAAGTGACCAAAATTACGCATCGGCTATCTTCACAGCCCCAAGGCAGCCTCAGGTGGAGATCTCAGCTGTCGGGAGTCCTGGAACCCTTCACCAGCTCATTCTCCAGTCTGTGTTTTTCTCATACTCTGCTGCAGCAATTTCCATTAAGGACTCCATGGTGTACTGCTTGTGAAGAGCTGCACCTTCATTAGGAAACATCACTTCGGATTCCTTTGCACTTGGCTAAATTGTTATCTCTAATGACTTTCATTCTGAGGAAACCCAGAAAATGTGCTGGCATGAGGAGCTGAAGAAATAGAAATACATGGAGCCATGAATTTTCAGCAACTCGTATATTTTGGCTGAACCTCCTGTGAAAGCCAATGGAAGAGAAGTAGGTTTTTTCCATTCCTCTAGACACGAGTATGACACTGTGTTAGAGTCAGTAGTAGGAAAGGGGCAGAGTCTGGCAAATTGCATAATTCAAGTCCTGTTTTTAATAAAGGTCTTAGGAGTTGGCAGTGTGGAAGAAGCAGATGGGTAGTGAGATAGCAGTCTCGGCTGGCTGCCACCCACAAGTAACATACAGCCTCCTTGTTTAGTGTGTCTGGGCGTCATTTTCACTGATATACAAAGTAGTATTTTTAGGAGTGATGTCAGTTCACTGGCTGAACAGCATTGTTTGGCTTGCGGAAATGATTCCCAAAAGCACTCGCTGCTTTTGAGAATGGCACTTTCCTCTTTGCAGAATGTCATTATTCTGCATGGTAATGACTGTTTTGAAGGGCAGGTCAGGTAGTCAAATAAATGTGTGGTTGGTGCTTTCTGATTGTTTCTAAAATAGGCAGGCCAATTTTTGCTGAAGGAGAGTGAGTCTGAAGTGTGCCAAAAATCATTCTGATTTGCTAGAGAAATTCCAGTAGCTGTAAGCACAGCCAGGGGAGCCGGGCTAATGTGTGCAGCAAAAATCATCATGTAGCATTCACAATGTGGTCGTCTTATCTTTGTGCCTCTGTGCAGCCAGTACAACAAACAGGGAGAAGAAGCAAAGCTCCAAGTTGTGACCCAAAAACATATGCATAGAAATCACAAATAACTGTGTTAGTGATGTGAATGCTGCTTGTGTAGGAATGTGTGCAGGGCTTAGTGATGCCAAGAAAAATAGTTAATTTGGCTTATTTTCCCTTTATAGCAATAAGAAATGACAGAGATTTTGAATAAGGATGATCCCTGTTTTATAAAAACCCCTACCCAAATACCGGCAACATTTCTGAACAATTGAGAAACAGGTTTGTCTGGATTTCCAAAGGAATTACTTTCGTAAGTCACTAAAGCAATCTACAAAATTCCATCCATAATTACTGAACATGGTCAAAGATCGAGGAGTAATAAGAAAAAGATGCTGAAAGTTGTTGCTCTCTGACAGTGTATGATGAGCATGTCAGGTAATACAGCTATTCTGTATGGTGAAGTACAGTCTTTCATCCCGCGTCAGAAGGCTTCTCTAAAGTGCTTTTTGTATTAAAAGTGTCAGATATATATCAAGGTTTTTTTTCCTCAGTTTTATGGGCAGATAGTGAAGAATGAGTTAGTGATTTGCTAAGATCACTAAGAAATCAAAACCATAACAACGAGGAGCTCAATTCTACTTTCAGTCCCTTCCTTTACTTTCACTACATTTTAGGAGTTTTCAGATAGTTTTAGAAATTGAGGAATGATACATTTAAAGACAGAAGATATCACATCCATGCCAGTGGGGTTAATTCATTTCAGCATATGCCTGTCATTTTGTGCCACGGAATGCTAAGCCCTCATTTTACAATTCATCTAAATGGATTTGTTCCCAACTTCCTAGTAAATCCATTTGATAAAAAGTTCTGAGCTCTCAGCAGTATTCTTAACAAGAATCAGGATGAAACCAAGGTATATTGGGTAACACTGTGAAACCTGAAAGAGAAAAAGCCAATGGTTGAGTTGTCTCAGAGCAGTGTCAGCCATGAGCTCTCTCCCTTTCCTGTTGTGGTTTTGTATTTGTTTTCAGTGTTAGTTTGAGGGTGGTGGTGGTGTGGTGTTGTGGCTAAAGGTGGAAGTTCTTTTCTCTTTCATCTGACCAAATATATCATTGATAAGAGGCAGTACACTTAAGTGCACTTAAGTGCAAATGAGGTCTGACAGAGGGCTGGCATCTCTGAAATGAGGCTGGGAAACACAGTTCAGAATTTGGCAAGTAGAAGTTTTGCTTTCTGCAGAGTTTTGTGGAATGGCTTACTTATTTCTTACCTTCTTACCACCCTTTAATTTTCAAGACATGTTCACATATATCTGCTTCTCTTCATCCCATAGAGGCTGGCAATTTTAACTAGTCATATTAATCTGTTCAACTGTTAAAAGATAAAAGCAGTTGGTACTTTAGAGCAATAAGGGGTATGATCAAGGGAATTGATACTGACCTTGGTCCTCTTGACAGTTGTTCCCAGCCTGTATTTAAATGAAGTTCACTGCTTTTGTTTCATTTCCCTAGCAGTGCTTGTGTGCCTGAAATAATGAATTGTTCAAATAGCAATTTTAACCTAGGTCTTGAAGCGTGAAGTTTGATGACACCTTGGAGTTCATCTAACAGCTTGCTGCTTCCTACTGGGCTTCCTCTCTCTCATCCTGTAGTCCAGGCACCACTCTTGCTACTCCTGTGCCAGCTGCAATCCTTGTCACTTTTTATCTCCTGAGTTGTTATTTTGCTGGCAAAAAGCTGAACCGCTTTCCTGAGAGGTCAGATGAGCACGTGGCCAGTGCAAGAGAAGCTGGAACAGCAGGATTGCCTGCTTTTAACATCAGCAAGCCCTTTGATCTTCTCAAATGTCTCAGGGTCCACCACAAGCCGCATTTTGGTGAATGTTGAAAGCTGCTACCAACAGCAGTTCTGCCACCTCCTGCCCCAGGTAGCTCATTCTTTCCCATGTGCCAATCTTGGAGGCCCTGGTATGGTCCCTTCTGAACTGAAGAGAGTGGTTTAACTAATGAGTTTCAAAAAAGTAATTTTGCTGGGGTAATTCTCCTATCTGTTTCACTGCACGACTCAACGAATTTTTACTCTTCTGTTCACTGCTCCTGTGTACTTGGGGTTTCTGCAGACGGAGGAGCAGTTACTTGACATGTTTTCATTACTACCATCTTGGTTCTGCTGATCTAGAGGTTTGTGGAAGTCTTCTGGAAAGTCAAAGCTAAGTAGTGACATTTTTTTTAAAACTTCTGAGACAAATCTGATGGGTTTTAACCCAGTAAATTTCAGTTATCTGCCCTAATGGTGGGAAGCTGCAGCTTGGAGACAAGAAATTCTGAAGCAGCTTTGTAACTGAAGAAAATGAGAAAAATCTATTGAAAGCCTTTGTATTCTGCAGTATTAGAAAAATCTCGATCTCCATTTTCCAGTCACTCCTGCATACTTTTCACCAGTTAACAAGAGAATTCCCAATTGCAGTTGCATACTCATAGAACACATTGCTTTTATGCTTTTCTGACCAGTTCTACCAACTGAATCAGTAATACTAATGTAAGAAGTCTGTGACAGTAGAAAGTTTGGAAGCTTTTCAGTAAATTAGAGGATTGCAGTATTTGACTTATATCCAGTTCATTAGGATTTCTTCTATGCAGCAGTTAGACGCTCAATCTGTTTAAGCAGCTCTTTGCTGAAAGCATTTATTTGTAGAATGCAGTAAGAGATCTGTGCGCAGTAGTGGTGCCCACGGCTTCGCCTTTTCTTGCAGTAGTAGTAATGTTGTTACTAACTGGCAATCAAAAGAGCTGATGTTGGCAGAAGAGTTTGCAAACTTGACTAAATGGGATTTAACAAATTAGATTGAATTGGGTTACGTTGCACTTAACTTTGTTTTGCATTTTAAAAGTTGTCCTGTTAGTGATACTGAGAGGCAATCTGCTATTATATTAATGCATTATCATATTAAGGCTTCTGTATGTATCTCTTAATTTTATGAAAGCAGGATAACAGCTTGATGGAGTGCAGATTCTGCAGTTGTTACTGATTCAAAAATGCATTTAACTGGCTTTTTTTTTCAGTTCAAGAGGGTAAATTTCATTTTTTATTTTATATATTTAATGTAGAAATAAAAACTCTGCCAAGTCTCTTTGAATCTGGTCAGAAAAAAAGTTCAACTGTATCACAGAAATTTTGTCTCCATTTCTATAATAAGCTAAATATTTTTACGTTTTAGCAGTGCATCATTTTGTAATTTTACAGGTGTTTGGTGTAAATCTACTCAAGTTTTTCATTAGCTAACTTCTCAGTATTCCTTTATTTTGTCCCCTCTCTCTTCCTAGTAAGACCTTACGATGTTGATATGAAAACTGTGTTGAATTGCTTGAATGAGTTGGTTATAGTTTTATTTGTCCAGTGCAGAATGTCTGCCCAGCAGTGTTCCTTCTGCATGATTATATTCCTGAGTTCTGATGATCCCAGTGACAAGTAACCTTCAATAAAAGCATAAAGAGGTTCTAGACTTCAAACAGGTTGTTCAAGTGCTTTGTGCTTCTATACAGCTTTGAATTTGCTGCCTGTGCTACTCTTTGTTGACCTACATACAAATGAAACGAACCTCTGTTTGTAAATACGTATTTGATGTATTGTAGTTTTCATTGCAAAATATATAACTGAATGCTTCTTGCAAAGTACAACTTTCACAAGTTGCACTGGATATATATGGAGCATTCCTGCCTCCTTGGTTATGTGTAGCTGTTTCCTTTAATATGTGCATTTTGAGTGTGTTTTTTCCAGAGAAGACAAGGACCTCTCCTGACAGGTTGGCCACAGAACTCAGCTGTGTATGGTACAAAGACTTTGTGCAGGAACTGGTTTGGGATGTAGGGGAAAAAAATTTTTGAGTTGTCAATAGAGATGCAATGAGCCACCTGAAGCCTTAATGCTCAAACTGCTTACTTTATCAGTCAGGCTTGTAACTGCCAGGAAAATGTTCTTTCAGCTATATTTATGTAGAGCATCCAGATGTCAGTTAGCTAAATCACAGTCACATATTCTCTAGAGAGATTTTAGGTCTTGTTTCTAGTTAAACGACACAGCAGGTGGTAATCAGAATTCAGATCAGATGTCAACTACACCAGAAGTTTTCGTCATCTCGCTCTCCCCCCTTTTTCGTGCATGTTTTCACATGAGCTGGACAGAGGAAAACATAAAGCTGTGTGATAACACTTGGATAGCTGCAGTAGATGAGATTTTACTATAAGAAAAAAGAAGGAAATGCCAATCACATTTCTTACAAGCTTATTTTGGTTTTCTTAGTTTGAAGAACTGGCTCAATAACCTGTTTTAATAATTCATACTTTGTGAAATCTAAAGTGAAGAATTAGAAAATGGTAAGGTATGTGTATAAAATATTTCAAATTACATTAATTTGTGGACATTAATTTGTGGTTCTGAATTCTATAAAGAGACACCAAATTGAATATTTTAACTCTCTCTCCTTCACTGGCACAAGTGTGTAGCGATATACTTTTACCTTTATTTTTTTTCTGAAGCCACTATTACTTTTTGGAACAGATAATTTTCAAGGTCATCATAACTGCAGATTTCATATGTTTGAAGCCTTCGCTGTTATTCAAAATCCGAGCCCGGCCTGATTGGGAATGTTTGGTGGTTTAGCAGGTTTTTCATTTTGTTAGGTTTTCTGTAGAAACAGCTTTCCTTGTAATTCATAGTTCTCAATTAAACTTATTCATTAACTGATGTTTTATATGAAAACTAAAGACCACATATAGGCAAAGTGTCCTGGGTTCAGCAGTAGCAGTCATGTTTCTTCTTCTTGGTAGCTGGTGCAGTGCTGTGTTTTGACTTTCAGCTCGGGAACAGAGCTGATAACAAGGATGTTTTGGTTTGGCCAAGGACTTTGTGAGCCTCATGCTCTGCCAGGGAGGAGGGGAAGCCAGGAGGAAGCAGAGACAGGACACCTGACCCAAACTGACCAAAGGGGTATTCCATACCACAGCACGTCATGCCCAGGATGTAACTGGGAGTTAGCCGGAAGGGCTGGGATACTGCAGGGTTGGAGGAGGTATCGGTCGGTGCTTGGTCGGGCTGAGGGGGGCAAGTTATGTCAGCTGGTGCTGAGGTGTTGTATTCTGTTCCCTTGTTATTTCCTTTATCATTATTATCATTGGTGGTAGCAGTAGTGATTTGTGTTATACCTTAGTTACTAAACTGTTCTTATCTCAACCCGTGGGAGTTGCATTCTTTTCGATTCTCCTCTCCGTCCCTCCGAGAGCAGGGGGAGGGCAAGAAAGGGGGGGAAGTGAGCGAACGAATTACCTGACTGGGTTTAAACCACAACAGTTCTTTTGGCGCCCAACGTGGGGCACAAAGGGTTGAGATAACAACAGATCTGACTGGATTAATAGTCACTCGTCACAATGATGATTTATTGGCTCTCAGAGTTGTTCTTGTTGATCTCACAGCTTCAGAATGTTGTAACTTACGTAGAGCCGGTATTTGCTGTGTTAGTGTTTATCAAGTGTGGGGCCTGGGCTAAGGTTCTTGTCTTACTGCGCTTTATGGCAATGGCTTGTAATACGGGCGGGCTCCAGCAGCAGGGCGGGACGGACGTGGCCGTGGACTTGTACCTGGCCGTCCGGCTGCTCTTCACCGTCCTGGCCCTCACCCTACTCTCCATCTTCGTGAGGCTGCGGGGAGCCGAGGGGGAGCGGCCCCGGGAGGCGGCGGCTGCTGAAGCGGCCCGGGAGAGCGGCCCCGGGGACCAAGCGGCGGCGGAAGCGGGGCCGGAGGCCGCGAGGGGACGGCTGCCGGTGGAGGAGGCCGGGGCGGTCGAGGAGCAGAAGGAAGCGGCTGCAGAGCAGCGGGAGAAGGCGGCGGAGGAGCCGAGGCCCGCGGCCGAGCCGAGCCCCGCGGAGGAGCCCAGCTCCGCGACGGCCGAGAGCATTCCCCGGCAGCCGCCCGCCGAGCCCCAGGAGGATGCAGGAGACCACGCAGCACTTCCCAGCAAGGCAGAGGAGGAAGAGCTGGACTCAGGAAAAGAGAAGCTGGCGGTGGGAGAGCCGGCAAGCACAGCAGCTACACCAGCCCCAGTGACAAGTACAGCAGCATCGTTTGAGAGTTCTGAAGGTTTTGAATGGCCTTTGGGTATCCTTGGGACCTGCCTGCTGATTGTGATGGGGATCAGCATGTTGGCATACACACAGACTGTGTGCTACCCACAACCATTTTGTCTGATCTCAAAAGTTAAGCAGAGTCAGGTTTGGGTCTTGCCTGGGGTTAGATGACGATGCAGGGGGACCAAGAGGTTTTCCCCAAGGCTGGGCAGTCATGAGTGGCAGGGTGTGTGGGATAGTATGGGCAAGTATCTAGTCCACTGGGCCCCTCCAGTGCTTTGGAAGCATTGGAGATGGAAGGCAGCTGTATGGAGTCCCCAGCAACAAGCTGCAGAAACTGCTTAAGGGGACAGTGAATTATTTTAAGCCTGGTGGGCCTATGGCACTTCAGGCCATCAGAGCAGAGATGCAACACAGAGATGGACCCATGATCAAGGGGTGGACATAGCAATGGACACTATTGCCCAGGTTATTCACGAGTGTGAACACTGCACACAGTCTCTCCTGCTCTGAAAGACTGTTACAAGAGATGGAGCCTGGCATCATGGACCAGATGGACGCAGCAGCTTTATAGCTACTGGTCCATGCACTTAGATAAGAGTGATGGTATATTGAAAATGTGGGATCTGAGCATGACGTGAATGGTATGGAATAAGGGGTGGATAATGTCCTGGGTTCAGCAGTAGCAGTCATTTTTCTCCTTCTTGGTAGCTGGTGCAGTGCTGTGTTTTGACTTTCAGCTTGGGAACAGAGCTGATAGCGATGTTTTGGTTTGGCCAAGGACTTTGTGAGCCTCATGCTCTGCCAGGGAGGAGGGGAAGCCAGGAGGAAGCAGAGACAGGACACCTGACCCAAACTGACCAAAGAGCTATTCCATACCACAGCACATCATGCCCAGGATGTAACTGGGAGTTAGCCGGAAGGGCTGGGAGACTGCAGGGTTGGAGGAGGTATCGGTCGGAGCTTGGTCGGGCTTGGGGGCCGAGTTATCAGTCAGCTGGTGGTGAGGTGTTGTATTCTCTTCCCTTGTTATTTCCTTTATCATTGTTATTATTGGTGGTAGCAATAGTGATTTGTGTTATACCTTAGTTACTAAACTGTTCTTATCTCAACCCGTGGGAGTTGCATTCTTTTCGATTCTCCTCTCTGTCCCTCCGAGAGCAGGGGGAGGGCAAGAAAGGGGGGGAAGTGAGCGAACGAATTACCTGACTGGGTTTAAACCACAACACAAAGGTAACTGATGAGGATGTGGTTAAATAAGTTGGAGTCTTGGTATTTGGAAAAAGAGGGGGAAAAAAAAGGCAGAAAATCTGACATACTTATTTCCAAACTTTTAGACCAGTTTTGTTTCTGGTGCACGTGTCACATGGAGCGTGAGCCCAGAGCAACAAAAGAACACTTGATTTCAAAAGAAAGAAGCTAAAGGGTGTGCTCATTAGATGCAGTTCATGCATTGCTGGGGAAAAAAAAAACCAACAAACAACCACACAACTTTTTTTTTTTAAAGGTAGTGCATAATTTAAGGCTGTCCCTTGATGGCAGTAACTTTTGAACTGAAAATTCATATACATTCCACGTGCTTATTTTTCTCTGCAGTTCATGAATAAATGAACTGGTAGTGCAACAATGATATTATAACTCAGTGTACTGCAGTTTTTGTCGACTGTCAAGTAGATGGTTTATACTGCACTGGTGAGGTATATAAGCTTTATCAGTGTCTTGGTCACCTGAACATGAATATTGATAAACCTGAAATGCTATAGTAGTTACTTTTCAATACTTTTTTTTTTACCAAATCTATTAGTTTTTAGGAGAAAGGAAAGATAAGGAATAATACTGCTGCCTGATTCTGCTCTCTCCTTGATCCTGTTGACATCACACTACTGTGGGTTATTTTCCATTAGTGTAATAGTAGGGCCTCCAGCTGGAATGTGTGCTGCTCATCACAAAGCTTTGAGCCCAGCAGTTCAGCCCTTTTGCAATCCGCTTCACTGTCTACTGCTCTGGTTCATGCTGTGTCAGTTTATCTACAAGGATATTGTAGGACACAGCATTGGAAGCCTTGCTGAAGTCAAGTTATACATCATCACTGCTCTCCCAGCATGCACTGAGCCCATCTCAGGGGAGAGTGCTATCAGATTCATTAAATGTGATTTCCCCTTTGTAAATCCATGCTGACTGCTCCCAATCATCATCATGTTTTTATTTTGTTATTTTCAGTACTGCAATGAAAGTGAGTCTTTACTAGAAAAAGTTGAGGCTAGAAAACAAATTAGTTACATTTTGTCTTAATCCCTTAGAGAAATCATACTTCACTGTAATATACCCTGTATGATTATAGATCTGTGGTTTTCAAAATTGTAGGTATAAGTAAATGTGGTCATAAATCTTCACCTTCAGATGATATTTTTAACAAACTTTGTTGACACATAAAGTATAAATACATGTATTTCCAATAGCTGAAACAAATTTTCACTTTTGGGTACTGTGTTTGGTTCCACAGTTCTACTCCAGGTGGAGATTCCCTTATAAAACCATGTTTCTGTTAGTGAAGTATCAGGGCTAAAGTAGAATTGTCAGGGTTTTTTTTTTCTGGTATTACAGGAATAAAAAGAGTAGCATTTTTCACTTTTGATAAAGGTCATTATTTAAGTGCATTAATTGGCCATTTCCACTCTATTTATTATTCACAGCTTGACAAGTTTAGAAAAACTTTTCAGGATCTGTAACAGTAGCAGCTTCTGAGGTTTGCTAATTTATAGTGCCCAATGCTTTCATTATTTATTTTCAAGCATGTTTAAAACGCCTCAAGTGGGATAATTCATGCTGCCCAAAATTAATGTGAAAATGTTACAAGACTGAAGATAGCCAGAAGCAAGCTATTCGACAAGGCCTGCAGATCTTGTGTGGGTGTGCAGACTTCAGTACTTCCAAATACTGCTTGGTGCTGCTGCCTTATTAATAAAATTGTGTTAAGGGAATCTGTATTCAGGGTTTATTTCCCGCTCCTAAAGAAATGCTGGTTAGTGGTTATTTCATGAGGTTTTGTACTTCCTTCAAATAAACAAAAGGCAATTGTAGTCATATTTCCATACATCGTGATGCAGAAATGCATGAAAATGTTTGTTGTAGTACATTGATTGGTAGAGGTAAAAACCAAGTTCTCTCAAAACCCATGCCTTTTATCTGAAACAGAAACTATATTATAAGGAATATATTCAGATATATGCTGAGAAGAATGCCTGTGGTGAGCTATGGTAAGGACAAAAAGGATTTGAATATTACAAAGTGATTAGACTAAGCCAATATGCTGTCATATACAACCACAAGGAATATCAAAGATTGTATCGGGGCTGGGTCAGCAACTAATACTGGAAAGATTGTTGTCAAAACCTGATGGTGGTTCTGTGCTAGCAAATGTGTTTTAAAGCCACTGGGCAGAGACTCCTCTGTAGAACACAAGGGTGGGTTTTTTCCAAAGCAAAAGGGAGTGTATCTTGCCCTCTCTCGTACAGGGGAGAAAAGATTTCTCTTGTTATGCAATGACAATAAAAAAGACAATTAATGAGGGAAAATGTAGTCTTAGGCAGGGTTTATTATTTGTTTTTTTTTTTTGTGTGTTTTTTGCTTGATTTCCCCCCCCCCGCAAATGAATTCCTGTCTTTTGTTCTCCTTTCTCGTTGTATAGAGGGACTGTGGAAGGCTTTGCCTTTTCCCCAAGGTGTATTTCTGGGAAGCAGTACTCATTTCCCGTATATACAGCGGTATTCTATCATCTTTTTTATCTTTTTTGTTTTCCTAATTGCACACCTATTCAGTTTTAAAGAGTGCTTAATGAATTTTAGCTTGGAAATTACCCTGAGCAGTATTCCTTTCTTTTATGAATCCACCTTCCTTTTTTCTTTATGATGTTGTTTATCCTCCTGCAAAATCCGATTTTCTTAAGGAAAAAGTTTATTTCAAATTCCAGGTGCACTGAAAGCTGACATTGACACTTTCCAGCTCCATTATCTTTGTTGGAATAGTTTCTGTCCTCATTGGTGGCACTGACAGCATTTTTAAATTTACTTCTAGAAGTTGAACTATCATTAATGTGGCCTCTCAAAACCAGCTAAGACCTCCCTTATTTTCTCTTTCTGGTGCTGCTATAATGTACTTTAATGCAAATGTTTTGGGGTTTCTGGTGCAGGCCAGAGTAAGGGACCTGAATGGAAACAGAATAATGAGTCGCTGTTGGTTCAGCTCTGCTGAACATGGAGCTGCTCTGTGTTCACTGATCTCAGCCTTGTCTACAAAGCGTCTGTCCTAGTCATGAATGATGCATTTATGTTACTCTTAAGCAAATATGGACAAAGACGGTAGATGTGTTCCCCTACTTTGATATCAACCAAAATAATTTTGTATGGTTTTGTATAACTAGGTATGGATGGCCTGAATCATTTTGCCATGACATTTATAGTTTGTTAACAGGTAACTATGCAAAGTATTTCAAATTTGCCAGTTCATGAATCTCAAAAGGCTAATGGGGACAAAACAAAATGTGAGGACTTAGACCAAGAGGGCAAGAAGAATGAATGATCATAACACAGAAGATATACCTGTGCACTGACTCTTGTTATTCATAGCGGTTAGATGTTCATACGGAGCATTCAGTGGTTGATGTATATAAACTTATGTTTTCTTGCTTATTGTGTTGCTATAGTCAAGTAGTTCTTTTACTATTTCAATTCTGAATTAAGTATATGTATATATAAATCTAATAAGCATCGTATTTAGACAGTAGGAGAAAAATGACAATGTAGCTTTAGAAAGAGTCAGTAATTTTCTCTGTTTCATTACATTTAAGTCACAGAGGTGTGGTTTTTTTTCCTGTGACTATTGAAAAACAGAAGCAAAAAAATACACTGTAGTTGTGCCTGGACAGATAATGAAGTGTTGCACTGAATTTGAATATTGGCTTACGTTGACTTGTTAGGAGTGCATTAAACACTGTGATCTTGAATTGTAGCCCAGATTTTACTGGCACTTAATGAGGTTGATGGATTCTGGAGAAAACTCCGTTATCGGCCTTTAAAAAATGCAAGTAGTAATAGTTGGAATGCAGGTGAAAATTATTTTCTAACTAGACCTTAAACACTGTAGTTCATCAGGAGATGCCCATATCTTAAGATATATTAGGAATTTATTTGTCTCTGAGATTTGTGTTCAAAATTCTTTTCTCTTGCAACAGTGAAGACATTCCAAAGAATGTAATACAAGCCCAATACTATGCAATACAGACTGTAATTTATCTGTTATCTAGCCTTGCATTGAGTTAAACTGGATGTCATTTGAAAATAGAATTATTCTTTAAGATCTCAACAAACAACTAAAGCAATAATGACCCCCTAATCTCCCTAATACTGACAAACTCAGTTACACAGTGGTTCAAAGTATTTATGCATGAAACAAAACACAATAGACATTTCAAACTTAATTGAGATGATTTAGAAGATTATTTTTTAAAGTGGACCACTTCTTATGGAAAATCCAGTGTGGATTTACAGCACATTATCATAGGTAAATATGTTAATTTCAGGAGGTTCATATAATTTCTTCTCACAGGGTAAGAACTTGCTGACATAAAATGATGTATCTGATATGGGCATCTCCATATTTTTATTGGAAAACAAGAATTTTTAAACTGATAGAATTATGGTAGATGCTGAAGCTCATAAACTATAAATTTGCTTCTTACTTTAGGACTATAGAATATATACCCTGCTATCTGGGAACAGGTCCTTGTCTTAAATTCATCAAGCATTCAGGTGTCAAGTCAGGCAACAGGAAATAAATTTCACTTGAATTGCATATATTGTCAGCTCAGACATCCTTTTCAAAACCCAAAGTCCAGTCAGAATACAGATGTATCAATGCTGTGTCCCATTCTCACAAACCAGTGTTCAAGAGACTTGCTTTTGTCCCTATGTAAACACTTAAAATTCTGTCCAATGTGCATGTCTTGAAAACTCCTAAATTACCATAAAATTGAATTTCACCTTTTGCTTACCTGTAGTCAATTGATTCACATAGGTTTCAAAAAGCAGGTAATCCATTTTCAGGGCTCTGAGAATGCTTCTAATGCATTGATTGTCAGTAAACCTGATCCATTTGCAGTATTTGCATAAGTATGTCTCCATTGCTATAATATTCTAAATTATTTTAAAATAATGATCACTTAAACTTCCTCTTAATGTGGTTCCAATGGAATGAGGATACAAAATTCTCTACAGAAATAAGATCTTCCTTTTTCTCTCTGCCTTAAACCTGTTTCTCAGAGGGTTTTTGAAATCTGTCTAGTATGTTTGTGAGGACACAGGCATTCAGTATTACTCTGTTTTCTGGAGAGCAATCAGTGCAGATTTTTATCTTTTGATTGTTTCAAATAAGTTTTTCTCTCTCTTTCTTTGGGGGAATAAGGTGATCTGCTATTTATTCAAACCAGTTTCATAAAAGTTTTCTGTTTAATATCATCCTAGTATTCCTCAAACACTTCTGTTTCTCTTAAAGCAATTATTCTCCACCATGGATATCCTATCTTTCAAATACTGCATTTGGAACTACTGCATACCTTCTTTATACTTGTTTGGATTACATGTGTCCAAACTTGCTCTAATTCTTTTGTCCTGGAATATTGTCTGTATTGGTTCTTTACACTCCCTCTGATGACTTTAATTTCTGGTATTGAAGCAGAGCACAAGCCAAAAACTTACTCAGTAAAACTCGACAAACAAGTTAAAGAGATTATGACTTTTGATGGATATCTTTGACATTGTAATTTGGTGATGCAGTCACTATATTTTTGTCTCGCCTCTCTTCCAAATCAGCCAGCCTGAATATTCTGAACCGCCTAAGGACTCATTTTATTCTACAAATGTTTATGCAAATGTGTTCTGTACAAGTTAGCATATTACATAAACTGAGTTTTATTCTCAAGCTTATCATTTCATTTTATCAGTCTGTCATTAAAAATAGCCAGTTGCAAATTAGCAGTGCTAGCTGACTCTCTTTAATCAATTTCCTTAGCAATTGGGGGGTTCAGAATTAGTTTCAGAAGCATTTAATAATGCCAGTGTTACATTTATATGGCATCTCAGGACAATGGAGTTAATCATGACACAGAATCTAAACTGCAGATTGACAGAAATAAATCAGATGAGGGAGAAGAATTCCCACCAATATTATTTCACAAATGGTGGTATCTAATTGCCTTCCGTGTGTTCACCAGGACTGCTCTGAATCTTGTTTCTGAATGATTGATTGCTCAGCTGAGCTGTTAAACTGAATTTGCAGTTTATCTAAGGCTGTTGTGAAGTGACTAAAGCCTTGAAAATGAGTTGAACGGTATCATACATTACTGTTGGCTTCTGTGTTGGTTAATGCTGCACATCTAGCCCTTTAACATTATCACAGACATTATAATCTTCTATTACTGCAGGGGAATGGCCTGCTATCAGTAATGTGTTCAGTCCTTGAAAGATTCAATATCAAAAGCCATTTACTTCTGTAGGATTGCACGTTTGTTCTATGGATTCGTATTGCCTTACAAAGGCATACAGAAGCTGTTTAGCTGCTATGTTCAGCTGGAGCACCTTGAGTAGCTGCTACTGTACCTATTCGTAGCATTTAGGTTTGACATTCTAAATGCTGCTGGTCCTATATGTAATCTGTGTATGCTTATATAGAGTGACATACTGTATCATTTGTTTTTAACTCTCTGCCTCTAGAGCAGTCTTGCCATTATCCAGAGGTCTCCAAGGGCAAGCAGTAAACTGCTGTACAAGGAGTACAAGGCAGTCTTCAGTTGTATATATACTCACAAAAGAAAGTACTGGACAGTACAATGGAACCTCAGAGACAAACTAGAGTGATGGGGAAGATTGAAAAGTTTAAGGTTTGGTTCAGAGTGTGCCACTATTCAAACACTGGAGAAGGGACAAAATTTATCTGATTCATGATTGTTCAAGCTGACTGAGAAATTAACCATACAATATGGTATCTTGCTTTTCAGTCTGGGATTAGTTTGACAAGAAGTAATGCTGTATTTCAAATGGCTTGGTTTATGCATGTTCCAAGTATGAATGTTTTGAGTGAAATATCAGCTAAACACATCCCAAATCAAAGATCTGAGCTGACATATGCAATATATTTTAGTTCAGCTGGTAGGAGTAATAAAGAATACTTGTCACCATGTCTTATAAAGAGAGGAAAAATATAGAAGTTTTAATGTATGTGTATAATATGCAAATATATATATTTATGAAGAGAAGGTGTAGTTTTACAGTAGGAGTCAAATGTTGTCTAGTCTTATGAATTTGCTGTGTCCAACATTTACCTGTTTCTTATGGCTGTTTCCGGTGCCTGCTATAGGCTATTCTGACATCTCCTACTATAGATAAAGTATTATTCAATGTTGTTTAGGGTCACTTTCACAGAAGAGCGGCACAATCATGTAGTGTGGACTATATGCACTGGCAGCTTGCCCAGCAACAAAATGTTAATTGGGAAGCAGAAACGCAAGTGGGGAATACTGTGGGCACTTACTCATTCTGCATATCAAATGGGAGGTTTGATTTCAAGAAGGTTTCCTTTTCCTTTGACTGTTTCAGAAGTCTGCTTACTTTAGTTTGATGCCATCTTGTTAAAATATTTTCTGCATGATTCTACATTAAAATTTAAATGACTTTTCTTCCCATAGTCATTGCTTATGGGCATAATTTAAAGCAGCTGATTAATTTCACCATCTTTTGTACATAAATCAATAATGGACACTAGCAAGATTAATGTTTGTAAAAGAAAAGATGATATAACAGTAATAAATCTTTTGTGGGAGCCATGTCTCCTTCGGTTACCAGTACAGAAATGACCAAGTTAAATCTAGTGCATAATAAAGATTGCCTGTTGGTCATGGGGCACAACCCAGCAATGGTGGGAAGGCAGGTGAGTTCTTTTTGCTGATATTGGGTGGCCCTAGTTCTGTGACAGAACTCCGGATGTTCTTTCCTTGGTGTTGTGTTCAGGACATGGTCTTGAAGAACTCACACAGGAATTTTAAAAGCTCTGTGGAACTAAAATAAGTTCCATTTTTCCATTGGCCTTTTTATTCCCCAAGCCACATAAAATCGAATTAAACAAAAAAAGAGAAAAAGGAAAAGCCTCTCTGAAGTAACATTTTGAGAAACGTGTCCCTCTCCTATTCCTTTATCATAATTGACAGGCCGTAGAAACCCATCTCCCAAATGTTTCATGAAGAATGTTTTGCCAGGATGGCTACACAGAAACCAGGTCCCAGCTGACATGTGAATAATGTCCACCCTGAACAATTTGGAGCTGTAGTGAAAGTGTTGTCTGGTAACAGATGGGTGAGTCGATGCCACAGCAGCTGAGGGAGCCGCAAGAAATGCCATGTGGCTGGATTTTAGTTATTTATTTATTTTCCCAAAGCTTCTCTTTTCCTTCCTTGCCACAGAAACCTATTCCCCCAGCTTTCAAAGTGAGAAGGAAATTTTATTGTCTCCTTAATCTCAAAGTCCTTTTCTACCAGTAGTACCTAGAGAGCAAGGGGACAAGATCTATGCTGAGACACAGCAAAGCAGTTTTCCTTCACTCAAGAGGTTTTACTTGTGAAGTAAAACATCCATCATAAAGGTCATTTTTACTCCAGCGGTTCTGTCTCCCTCCTAAACAGGTAACAATGTCAGCTAAACCCAGCTGCACAGAGCAATTCAGATCCTCCTTGCAAGGTCCTACACTTGTATTGCTCTTTCAGGGGTCACAGAGAAGGTTGATCTTTGGCCATATATTTCCATATGGAACATAGTGCAGAGTCTGTGGACTATGAAGCTTGATTTCGCCTTTGCAACACCCCTACAGGCTTTCTTTAGGTGTTACCCTGACAAGCACTTAGAGTACAAAAAAAAACCCAACCCCCCAAAAAAAGAAGTAAAAAATAAAGATACTCATGAGATTATTGTCTCTGGAGTGGTGACTCCCCATAGCATATCACAAATTCTCAACTATTCTTAGTAAAATTAACACCAAGGGGAGATGGTTTTATTCCAAACTGAAACACCAGAAAAAGCCTTAGAAAGCTGCATTTCAGAATTTTGATTCTTCCTGAGCTGGTACATGCAAGTGGGATAAAGGCAACATGACAATTTATGAGCTAGAAGGTGAACTCTTCCATGCTCCTTCTTTACAGCAGCCTGCCACGGGGAACTGGGGAAGTGGGCTTCTGGCAAGACAAGATGTTCAGCAAGACCAGTGTTGGATAGTTCAGGCTAATTCCTGAGGGAAGTTTCTCATACATCAGCAACTCCAGGATTGCTGTGAGGTTGCTCAAAATTTGTCATACATAAAATCTCTGTTGCGTTTCTTTAGCAGCTTTTGAGGGTGAGGGTAGGGTGTGATGTTTCCCTAATCCTAGGGTCATTCTCCATTTACTCCAAGGAGCCGTTATATGACACTGAGATTGAGTGCTGAACTCAGATAGTGCTTATGGATGTAGGTGGGTAGGTGGGGGCAATACCAGGGTGGTGTGGAAACTGTTGAGTTTTAAGTGCTTCCTTTGAGTCAGGGTTTCCTGAGCCTGGCATCTGCTTCTCTTGAGAGACCTCTCAGAAGTGAGCATACCGAAAGAGACCCATGTACCTCCTTGGGTATTTTCATTTCTTTTCATTTACAGTAAATAGATCTGTTGACAACAGGTGGATTATTTATTTCTGTGCTCAGACATGACTGAACTGAAGTGCATTGCTGGATGGAGACAAATGCAAACTGTAGATTGCCAGTTATATACTGCCAATACTTTTCTTGGGGCGAGAACAAAGTTTTCATTTCTAAACTCAGCCTGCCAGCAAATGTGAGATTAACTATTTGAAGTTTCCATTGAATTTAGCGATAAGATTAAGCTGGTTCAAATGAATTATCTAATGTCAATTAAATCACATTAATGCTGTTTTAAGGAAGAGCTTTTAAGCTTTTTGCAAATGGAATTTGGTTGAATTTGTGTGGCATTAGAAATCATTGTACATTTTTATCCATGTTCTTTTTTTTTTTCCCTTTTGTTACAGAACAAAAATCCTACTGAAATAATTAGTAAATATCCATCACCTGAAAGTCTGTGAACCTCTGGTGCCATTAGAAACACTCTCTTAACAGGACTGAAATGTCAGTACATAATTCCTTTTCCACTGATTCACAAAATCAGCGCTGCCTTTGTTTCATTCTCTGTGTGCTGCGGTGTTGAAAGCAGCAGATCCTCACACTTCCAACCTGAAAACTATAACGTTTTAATATGAAGCATTAAGCAATTGTAACCTTAATTATTGGGAATCTCAAGCTTCATAATGTTAGTCTTGAAATATAAATGAAAGAGAAGCATTAATATTTATTTATTGGTATTATTTATAAAGTGCAACACAGATTTATGTGTCCAGGGATTTCTTCCCATTTTTAATATATGCTTTTAAAACAGGACAAAATTAATAATTAAAACATTCCTCTGGTGTCTAGATTACACCCGATGATATAAAGATGCACATTATAGCAGCTCATGAGAGAATACAGTTTGAGAAAGTTTTCAACATAAATTTATCTGATAAGGTCAAAGAAATGCTGCTGACAGTAGAATAAGGAAGATAAAATATTTTGCTGCTTCCAGGCATCTCCATGTTAATTCAGGTAAAGAATAAAAGGAACAACTCAAAATATATAAGGAAAAAAATCAAAGGAAAACCAAAAGAAAACGTTTTTGTATTGTTTATATGTTTATAATGCTCTGCGTTAACAGAGTGTTATAGCACATGTAGGTGATTTGTCTTATGAGCTGAGACTGAATTAAGCAGTAGATTTAGTTAAGTCTGGGTGGAGTAATTGCATCCTTTGCAACCTGAAGTCATAATTAGGGTAAAGGTTTAAGTCCTGAGAGTCAATCTTATGATTTATATTCACTTTTATATTTGCATTCAGTTTTATTCACTGTGGACAGATCTTAATACTGTGTGTTTTTCCTTAGCATCCTCAGTAAAAACAGAATTTGGAAACAACCGTTGTGCTTTTTGATGTTGTATAAATGCTGATCAGAAATAATCATTGCTTGCCTGTTGTGAATTGTATATGAACAGGTTTGAAAACCATAAAGATTATATAGATACATGGATAGGTAAAATAATTTACATGGCAGATCTGAATATTCACTCAGTTATTCCTAGTTTCTGGACTACTGTACATGCTTCGTAGCTTAAATGCTCTTATTCTAGAAATATAATTTGATGTTTTGGGGAACATTCTGCAGACCACTAACTGCATTCTCATTGATGTTAATGGCATTGGTTAGCTCAGTATGGAGCTCTGCTACTGCTTATATGTTTCAGGGCAGAATGAGGATTTCCTTTCTTAATCTTTACAAAGGACGTAACATCAGATTAACCTCAGTCTGTTCATCTGAAAACACCCTGCATACACAGACTTTTTGTTTTTCTTTAAGCAAATTAGTTCTGTCTTGCAGTCTCGTTTCTTGCTCAGCGTACCTGTGGCTCTAGGACCCCCCAATGTGCCTTTTCTCCAGACAGATTATGAAATTATTTTGGGAGAGAATGGTCTTTTATAAACAGTATCAGATGCTGGGGAGTCACGGGAAAGGAGCAGAGCACAGGAAAGCAAGGATAGCAGGGAGCACAGAACTACAGCAACTATGGGACAAACAGGAGGGGGCAATTAAAAGAGAAGGCAACACAAAACAAATTCCCCCAGAATAGAAAAACAACAGATAGACATAAGACCTTACTATTGTTTCTCTGATGGTTAATTGTGTTTTGGTCAATGAGGCTTAAGAAAAGTATGGGGTAATACTTTTTAATATGACACAAAAAAAAAAACAAACCCAAACATAAAATGTCAATGGGTATTTGTTGTTTTGTGCAAAATATTTTCTGGTGTTGGTGGATAGTTTTACTTTTTTATTTTCTTTTTTTTTTAAGATTCAAGTTTGCTAAAAGAATCTGTACAGAAATTTAATCACCATTTTAGTTGCGTTATTCTGTCTTGTTCAGGTAACAGTGAAATAAGGACAGTCTGTGAGAAGAGAAAGGTGGTCAGTTTAGTACTTTTGTTGCTGTTAAGAAAAGCTTTTGGTCCTCTAATAGTATTTCCAATGTCTGTTTTATTTACATGTAGGATTTAACACTGTTTCTTTGACACGTTAGGGATTCCCATCCAGATCCCTCTAAACAAACCCCAAATCATTTCTCCTCTCTGCTAGAAGGATGTAGTAGCTGGGGTAACTCCAAAGGCCTTGTGGGTGCTCTACAACTTGCTCTTCAGTGAACTGTCAAATGCTTTTATGAATGCATTTGTAACTAGCAGCAGCTGCTTGGTTTAAATTTATTTTGCAAATCATACAGAACTAGTTTAAGGAAAAAAAGACAGGAGAGAGAGAGGGAAATCCAAGGGGAGTATTGTCTAGGTCCCCATTGGCAATAATGATAAAAGTTAATGGGAAGAAACAGGAAATTTCACTCAGAGATGAGCTGTCTTGTGAACATATCACTGCCCTATTTCTGATCGTTCCCATGCTGTATCAACTCCTTACTTTTGGCTTTTTTCTTACTGTTGAAAAGACAGTGCCAGGAGTTAGTCAATTATAACTTCCTTTTCTTTTTACCATAGTGCTTTCATTTTAAAATGAGAAATTTCTTCAGATCTTTCTTAGGTTTCTCATATTACCTGTGTTAGAGATCCTTGCCCAGTAGCACTTCTGGGTTGTTTACCTGAGCAAGGTTTTCCTCCCTCTCAAACACTGGATATTTTGTATTGCTTTTGTGTCTATATGAATAGTTGTTTATATTATTCTTGTCAAAGCTGCCTCCCCTCCCTGATCAGATGGACCTCAGATGATAGATAATAAATCAGAACATTGTTTTGCCTTTTAAAAGTGGAGGGAAATGTGAGAAAATAGTAATTTCAAAAGGTATTGTACAAAAGTCTTTTTTCTTATTTTTTTTAAGGGTGTTTACAGGGGCATGTAACTCTCACCTGTTATGAAAAATTATTTAAAAGACTATAGAAAACTATTTACAACTTTTGTTAACAATACAAGGTGTTCTCATTTTGCCTTTATAATTATTTGATATAATGTATAAATGAGGGATTTTATATCTTCCCTTCCTTCACTCTTTGTAGCCACTGTGATGACAGGTCTTGGTTCCTGAGAAATAAACTTCTCCTGTTCCTCTCTTGGCATGTTTTTCAGCAAATGCAGCCTTTCTGGAGGCATGAGTCGTAGGCTGTAAGGATACTTTTCTTCAAGTTTTTCCTACCACAGAGATTGCTTTTCTTATTGTTACAATACATTAGATATTTTTCACTTTCAAAATCTATTCATATTTCATTATTTTTGTCTGCATTTCCTCCTGGTTTGTATATACTTTATGCATATTTCAGGGTGGTTTTCATATGATATGTGAAAACACCTCTACTTATTTCCTGCGCCTAACTGCAGTATGGCATATTGATTATTGTTTTGGGTGCTTTCAGTCCCTGTTACAGGGACTTATGTACAGGCAAGCTGAAGTTAATTTTATAAGTAAGATTTATGAAAGAGCATATCTGTTGGATTACTGTAATGGATTGTTAAGAGATTGGACATTTTTTTTTCTTTTACTAGGAGTGATTAAATTCAATCCTGTGCCTGACATTTTATGTTCACTGCAAGTTGTGGAGTCATTGACTGAAGCCTGCTCTGTGTATTGTTACACAGGACTCAGTCTGGAAGGTCACAATTGTTCCTTTCAGTCTCAAATATGTCAGTGTCTTCTTCAGCCAAAACTGTAACTCTTATTAAAAACTTTGCTTTTTTAAACTTAAAATTCTACAATAAAAAAGTGGTCTCAAAAAATTAAACCATGACGGAAGTGTAGGATTTAGTCTTCAATATTCAAGTAGTATTTTGTATATCTAAGAGCTACTTCAGGCTGAGTTTAATCCTCTAGCAATCCCTGTGCCAAGGACTGAAGCATGTGGAAGGATCCCAAGGGATAATCTAGGACTCAGGTGACTTGCACTTAACAGGTTTATGTACTGAGAAATAGTTATTGTGAGGTATGCTACAAAATAAGTACAAAACTGATTATTTACTTTCACTAGATTCTCTGGTATGTATTTGGAGTAAGTTACTTTGTACTGCTCACTGGTGAAACCCATGTGGCTGGATTATCAAGGATTCACTCATTTAAAATGTGTTCCCAGAGAGGAGTTAATGGTCTTGAGCTTCTCTGATGTCAGTACTGCTCAGATTGACCTTCTAAGGGGCAGAGAGGAGAAAACTTGTTGCTACCTGGAGTAGATGCCACTACTCTCCACCTTCTTCATTCACATAAAACCTCACTGTACAGAAAATAATAATTTTAATGCAGATTAAATACTCTACGTACATCCCTAGCCCTGTTTAGCAGATAGGTGTGCAAGCAATATCACAAAGATGAGTGCAGTTTTTATTCATTCTACACCACAGGGTCATACATGCCAAATCCTCTCAGTTCTTTTCAGGAAACAGAGGGCAGAATCTCCTGCCTAGATGTCACTGGAAAAAGACACGTGCTGTTTTGCCCTTGACGTTAAAAAATTCAGCAAGCTTTAGGCGAACTTTTGGGACTCTCAATGTAAAGTACATGCAGAAAATTAACTAGTTGAGATTTTGGTTTTGGTTTGTTGGTTGGTTGGTCTTTATAACCAAGAGCGGGGAGATCAGGTGTTCTTTCCTGTAGGAGACTATAGGAGTAGCTTGCAGAGATTGTTGAGAAACTAGTAATAGCTCAAGGTCTATTAGGTAATAGAAGATTGAATGATACCATTTTCATTTTGGATTACAGTAATTTATGTAGTGTCAGACCCAACAGCATAGGCTGTTGAATCTACTGTCTCAGGTATTTATCACTTTTTATTTAAGATATAGTCTTTGAAGTTGAATCATGAAGTCTTTGTTCTCAATGACTCAGATTGTATGCTAGGACTCCAACTGTTTGCCAATGTTTTTAAATTTCTGATTGACACATTTGTATCTTCATTTAGGTTTATTTTTCTGTCAATAATTTTTCTTCAGTTTGATTAAATATGCTTAATTGTGTTCATTAAAATGAGGAATTTTCTAGATGGTTTTCACCATGATGAAAATAATGGATTAATATCTTTAAAGTCTCTAGATTATTATTTTTTTCCCTCAGTTCTTGTGTAGAAAAAATTACTTGTCGCGTTCAATTCTAGACAGGTAGAAAAAAATCCTAAATAGTTTACTTTGTTGCTCTTTACTTATTATAGGTCATGTATTGACCAAATATTGTTTGGTTTGGGTTTTTTTGTGAGACAAAATATCTTTCTGTTTAGAAAAATAATGAGCAAAAATTCAGCGTGGTGGTAGTCCTATGACTTTTCACATTGAGGTATGAATATTAAAAGTGCTAAGAATGTGCTCAGCAAAAATAGATGTCTGATATACAGAAACTGAAAACCACATGGGTGCATCACACTGTTACTGTATGCAGTACAGTTTCTTATTCAGCCCAACGTATCAGCCTTTTAAATCTGTCATCTCTAGTACTTGTTTTGCTTATCTTTTCACTTGATATCACAATATAAAGTTCTATTTGCTGAAATAGTTTTTATTTTAAAATAAGTGCATCACTAAAATAATAGTAACTTTCTTATTCATGCATGAAAAAGTAAACTCTGCAGTATCGAACTAAGAATGAAAAAAATGTCATCTGTGGTTTGTAATAGAAAATATGTTGAAATACAGGTTTGCTGCGTGTGTTTAGTTAACATTAGCAGGCAAAATTATATGGCACTTAATTCTTTGCTTGTAGTAATCAGCAGTCTTACTGAAAGTGTTTGCAGATCAATAGGGCACCAAGCCCACATGAAACTATGTCTACTGTGATGCAGTCATCACTGAAGTATGTCCTATCAAGTGTGGCCAAACTGCTTCAGACATCTGCCCCACTGGTGGACAAGCTGATACATTTTGCCTTCACTAAGAAAAATACCACCTTTAGTTTTGACATAAAGAGAATGGCAGTTGCAAAATCATGTAGAAATTTAAAACATTTTTTCTGCTTTACTCACAAGTTAACATTTCAAATAATATTAACAAACATTTAATAAACAAGTGTTATCATTAGCACATACCATTTTCTATTTTCATTATGCCTCCATTTAATAGAAGTCTCGAACATATTAGCTTGGTCCAACAGCATGATGGTAGCAAGTAAGCACATTAAAAAACTGTTAGTCAGCCTAGTACATTAAGTAATGATATCAGAAGGCAAGAGAGAGAGATCTTGTGTGTTTGTCAACCTCTGACAATTTGAAATCAATAAGAATTTGATAACATTGAACTATACTCCTGGGTAATTTTCTAGCTGATTTTTCCCCAGCCATATTGCTGTACCCATACTTTCTTTAACTTCTTGGCTGAAAAGAGACACACATCATAAGGGTATATTGGTACAATTAACAAAAAATAGCATACTGAATGGGATGAATGTAATTAGAAACAAATTAACTTGTTTATAGCTCACACTGTCCAAACCCAAATATATTTTACTGTCCGTCTGGCAAAGCTATATTCCTTAACGTTTCTCGGTGGAGCCTGCCTCATGTGAGGTATAAAATTAAGTGATGGCTTTTTTAAGCTAAGGAAGGTCAGTGGTACTATTAAGTAAATAGATGTCATTTATCAGCTTTTGTGATACAAAATGCACCAATGCTTTGGGAAATTTGGATGAAACAAATGGAATTTCAGAAAGAGCTCTATAGCTTCAGAGTTAAAATAGGTAGTAACACATATAAAGAACCATGTGCTGATTCATATGTTAAGATGTCTTTTTGATGGTTATGTTATGTACCTAGGTGTTTGCTCTTTTTTATTAGGGGCGTGTTTTGTCAGTGGAATCCTTTTTAAGTGCTTTACATGTCAGGAGTTCTTAATAATGCATGAGATTAAAAAAATACACCACATTGTGACTTTTTTAGAAGAAAGTGTCACACAAGACAGGATGTGCATGCTGTTATTTATGGTTATCTAACATTTACATAAAATGTTTCTAAAATATATGTTCAGTTTGAATGTATTCCTGACAGGGAAAGAGAAAATAATACCCCTTTAAGTTCAAAAATAGATTTTTTTTATTATTATTTTTAGAGTAACTGTTTGTAATCTTTTCAGTCTCTGTGCTTTTCTGCCACTCAGTTTAGTCATACACAGTGACCTCAGCTAAGTGCAGTAGCACTTTCGAAAGGACTTGCCTAGCGAGTGAGAACAGAAGGATCTGAGGATATAAGTTCCCCTGAAAAGGGAAAGATATCTTAACATTAGAAGTATTTTACAAGAAGCAGTCTTGCTCCTTCTGATTGTTCATAATTAAAAATTACTTGCTAATCTCACTCTGATGTTCAACTGAAGAGCGGGACACATTTCAAATCATGTGTTGCTGACTAGAATGGTAAAGTTTGATGATGAATCTATTTCATTCAAGGTAATATTAAAAATAAGGGAGCTGTGGAGGATTAGAGTTCATTCCTTAATTATGTTCCTTCTTGTAGTCGAAGCCTTGGATGAAAGCAGACTTGTTACAGTTTACGGAAAGTTCTGGCTTGCTCAGCAGTATCTGTGCCAATCTTGATGAAATGCTGAAGCCATCAGTCTTTGGTTTAGACTGAAGGGAGATGTAAGATTAAACTTCAGCATCTTGATTAACAAAATTAATTATGGAAATGAGAATGCAGTGAGCCCATTAAAGGAAACCTTTGCTCTCTATGGAAGTGAATGCACTCACTTTCTTTGTTGAAATAAAAAATGTCCCCATCTGTTTTGCTGATGTGAGGACAGCTGTAAAGTTCCCCAAATGGGGAGAGCAGTTACAGAGAATTCAAGTCATGGATCTGTAGGTTCGGTGCGCAGCCTCACTGGTAATTCTGTGAACTTCTGCAAATCAGCCATTGGAAAATAGATTTTGATTTTACAGCTTGTAAGATTGTAAGGTCACAGACCTACTTGAGAATTATGGCAATGGTATAGAGCACAGTCTATTTATAAAGAACAGCTCTGTAAATCATGATTTTAGTTTCTTTTTTAATGTGCTCATTTGTTTGGAGTCGCTAGTTGTCACACACGTTCTGCTAGTAGATGTAATGGAATTAGTTTTCTTCTTTCTTCATCAGCTGGCAGGAGGACACTAGGGTTTGTTAACACTTGAGAAGCACTACCTAGTATTCTGTCATTAAACAAAAGCTTCCGGAGACAAGGAAAAGAAACAAAACAGTTACCTCTGGCACATACCCAGTAGTTCTCAACAATCAGCCACGTCAAAATTAATCAGTCATAGTGTGAAGATAGTCATAAAACATACACATTATTGTTCTTGTCAGTGATAACACTGGTTTTGCTAGACAGGTGTCCTTCTCAAAGCTTTGATCAGGTATTTCATTGGTCTAGAAAAGGATTTATTCTGCCGAGTTCTTGTGATGAAACTGGGATAAAAATATAACTGAAAACTAGTTCTTGATTTGCTATGGAAACTTTTGCTAATCTTTTAAATGTTATGTTACCATGCAATTGAATAAACCTGTATTCGTTGTATTAAGTATTTCACATAGTGAGGTACTTAATTTTAGTATCAGTTACTACAGAAATGCAAAAATAATGTTTGTTTGAAAATTTACAGCACAAACACGTCTGTCAGGAGAACTGGCACTTCTAAATATCCTGGTTTGCTCATAGCAGTTTTAAAATTATCTCTGGGTTCAGTTCAGGTTTATATTATTCATGTGCTTTTTTGTCTTTAGCATACATTTGTGGACATGATACAGACTGTATTTTAGGAAAGGACCATGTTCATACCTACGTGTATAAAATAGAGGAGTCATTGCTCATCCTTTTTATCATGTGGGAACTTGTTACTTGTATACTTCCCAAATTGTGTTGACCATTTACTTGTAAAACAACCTTTTTTCAGTGCTTACTGATATCTAGTATCCATTTATGTAAAGCATATATAGTTACCAGAGAAACATTCAATAACAATTGAAGGTTGTAGTACCACAGTGTTTTCCCATTACCGCATGGATCAAAATGAAGAGATGACTATTAACTAGGGCATCTTCCTGTATTTTCTAATGAAACAATGGCACTTTGTCTAAGTAGTTGAAAGTTTATTGCAACAGGGAATTTTTTCTCATCATCTTTTTTGATTCAAAAATAAGGCTTTCTGGCACATCAGATATCCTTTTTCTCACTATATGCTTTTATTTTTTTTTTTTTTTTTACTCTCAGTTGTATTTTGATTAAAATACTAAATAGGCTATATTTACACGAAAAGATAACAAATTTGTTTTCTATATGTTATAGGAAAGCAAGAGACGAACAATTGTAATGTCTGAAAAATCAGGGTAAAACTTTCTTTTTTTTACTAGGGTTTTACTGCAACAACATTTGTTACTGCATATATTTTTCCCTTTCTTCTTCTAACACGTAAATTAATATTAGAAACTCTGGCCACCTTTGAAAAATTACTTTTTTCATCTATGTTTTCCTTGTTATTTGAGACACATGCTAATGCCATCTGTTAATGAGTATGGCGATAAACTGCATCTTCTGCTCTTTCTATCATGATCTGCTTTAAAGATGCTTTTGAGAACTCATTCCTTGATAAATATTACCAGTCACAGACCAATTTATTATGAAATTTTGATCAAGGTATTTAAGAAGAAAGAAAAATGTCTTGAATAAGGTAGATCCTATTTAAAAAGTATTATTATATACTCTGTATAAAACTTATATTTAGAAGAATTCTTTACAGCAAAAATGTGACTATTTAACATGTACTCTGAATGAGGTCATTTCACCCTACAGAAATTACCCTTATGATCAGAATTATGGGCAAGATAATGTTTGTGTTTTCGGGTAGGTCAGGACTCATATATGACTTGCTTGTTAGGTATGTTGCTGGCACAGGGACATGTTGGCACAGTTAATTTTCTGTTTGCAGCTAGCACAGAATAATTGGATGCAGATTTTTACAGAGCTAGCCAAACTCACCTTGGTTACCACATGCTGATTAAAACTATTTCCATGCAGGTGAATATTGTGTAAAGTGAACATGGCAAGGAAAGTACACGTTATCTTTTGTAATCAAGCATACCTATGCACAAACTTCAGACATGTTTACCCAAAAGCTCATCCAACCTAAGTCCAAGCAGATGTTGGCCTGCATCTTGAATTTGTCTTATTCATCATGAAAACAGTCCTGCAGTAAGTGCTGTTACCTCTCTCTCCACTCATTCGCAGTCTCAGAATGGCTGAGGTTGGAAGGGATATCTGGAGATCATCTTGGTCCAATCCCTGCTCAAGATCCCCAAATCTGCAAGGCACATGTTAAGCTCATGTGGATTTAGAGCTTGTAACCCACTCCATAGAATCTGTGTTCTTGATGAAAACAATGTATAATAAGGAACTCATTGTTTCTTGAAAGGCACTTGACACACTCTGAGATCAAGCTCTTAACTACTGCGGTATTCAACTTTTTTTTTTAAGTAGTTACTTTGAAAAGAACTATTTCAGAACAAATATGTCAAGCAAATAGGGTTCTTACTGAAGCCGCAGTTTGATGTTTCAGTCATTCATTGTCACTGTTGAATGTCAAATGATGCAAAGGCCTTACTTTTATTGTTCTTTATAAATAAGTTACAATAACACATTTAAGTTAGTGCAGCCATGAAGTAATGCAAGTGAATTTCTATTCAATGCTCTGGGACTAGCAGAATTGATAATTGTAAAATATGTTTCAGTTAATATTCAGTAAAATATGTTTCAAGTTCTAAGAAGTGCTCAGAACTTGGGCAGTTCTTGAGAGTCTCTGCCCACTATTACAACAGTTGTTTAGAGAGAGGTCAGATCTCAGATGCTCTGATCTGGCACATGATCACTCAAGTCAATAAAGATACAGTAATGTATTGGTTAAGGATATAGTTCTCTAAAATGGTAATTTCTGTAGCAATGAAACAAACAGCATTGAATTTCTGCTGCACGATCTGATGAGAAAATAACTTGCAAATAAAAACCAAAGTTGACTACTTGAGTGAATAAAAAGCCTCATTGTTGCCCAAGATTGCAGTAATTGCATTCTTCTTAGCAAAATCTTCTATAAATCAGCAGCAATACAAATGATTCTGAAACATCTTTTCTCTTTTTATTTAATTTTAAATCACTGTACTAAATTGGTGACTAACAGACTTTTTTTTTAATTAAAAAAAAAAAAAAAGATTCTTGGAGATTTCACCTCCTCTTTGGGGATGAAATTGTTTCCTTGACAGTTGGCAAAGGCAAGAGATTCACAACTCTCAGCAACTATTTTCCTGCTGGAAAAATCTAAGTGAAATGATTAGAACATCTGGCAAAGCTCTTAAATAAAACAGTACTTTGAAACAGAACGGATTCAGTGTATCCTAGGACATTGCATCAGTGACATTAGAACAATTAATATTCAAGACATGCTTAATTATAATTATACTTCACAGATGTTCTACAGGAAAAAGTGGAACGCTGTTTTCAGGTTGAGCTCTCATGCAGGCAGACTAATGCAGTGGCACTTCTTTTTCTTCCTATAAAAAATATTAATGACTGTTACAACTATGCTTGAGAATATTAACAATAGCAAGTACATAGCATTTGAAATTATGTAAACAGTAAATACAGTATTTTATCAGCTGCTTTATCAACTGCATTGGACTGAAAAATTTTTCACAATTTTTCTGGTATTTCTGTTCAGGTTTGTCCAATGTAAGGATAGTGGTAAACAAACCAAGGAACTCTATGGCTGAGGGAGGTGTTCTGCCACATTTAGAATCATAGAATCATAGAATAGTTAGGGTTGGAAAGGACCTTAAGGTCATCAAGTTCCAACTCCCCCTGCCATGGGCAGGGACACCTCCCACTAAACCATATCACCCAAGGCCTCGTCCAACCTAGCAAAAGTCTGTGTATTGTTTTTTACAATCCTCTGTACTATTCACTTGTTACCAACTAAAATTGAAGCAGTCTGATGAGTGCTGCTGCTCCAGTGGGTAAGTGGCTCCCCAGTAATGTAGTCAGTGAAAAAAAATGAGGTATTAACATGCTATTAAAAATTAACAATACTTGGTGGTGTCTAGAAGGTAAACCAAGGCTGAAAAAGAAACCCTGGGGACATTTCCTAGCCTTCAACATTTGAATTAGCAACTTTAGCAACACTTCTAACAGAAAAAAATAAATAAAATGGTATGTATTAAGTGGTTATGAGCTAGGTATAATTTAGCTCAGGTTGCAGGATGTATGTTAATTCAGATAGCAGTGAGAAATTATGACAATTTACTGTTAAAAACAAGTAGATCAAAACATGGGTAGTTATCTATATTATCAAAGACTGCTCAGGGCATAAGGTATAAAAATATTCCCTTAGCTCCTCATTGTCCTGAATAGGGTATGTGTGTGTGTGTTTGTTTAGAGGCAAGCAGCAGAAGGCGCATACAAAGAGCAAAAAACAAGTGTGGAGCACAACCTGAGCCACCAGAGACCACAGCATTAGGAAAAAAGCCTAATGCAAAGGTATGATAAGAACCTTGCTGAATAGACCATGTTGCTCTAAGCAAAGAAATTCTTGGTTTCATATCTCCTCAAGAAGTTACATTTTATGAAATAACAAAATTCTCAAATAACAGAATACTGAGCAATAGCCATTATCAGTTCCTCCTTCTAAGAAAAAGTCAGAGTCAGGGTTTCTTTGTTAGCTGCTGAGGTCAAAAGTACAGCTACCACTCTAGATGGAAAAACAACTGCATGATTTCATGAAGTCACTGGGGAATACTCTAAGTGAGTTGAAATGCAACCTTATCTGAAAAAAAAAGTGCTTTTACAAGAGATCTGCATTTGAGATTTGTTTAAGAAAAAAGTCATTTACTGTGACTCCATCAAGCTACCATCTTCCAGCCGTGAGCTGCAGTTAACACAATGCTAGCTCCATTTCATTCCTGTTCAACAACCTGTTAATTGTGAGCAAACGGTTATAATAATTCATAGTTTATTGGAAAAATTTGTGGGCATATCCATTTCAAATCAAATAGTGAAATATATTCCTGAGTGCCAAGAAAAGAGGATAAATTATTGAAAACTTCTGCTTCCAGACAACTTGAAAATACGTCCAGTACTACTAATTAAAATTACCCAACTGAGCATCTGAATTTAATTAATCAAATGAGGTTGTGATGGATGTGATGTTCATGTTTTGTTTTATATTTCATATCAAATGAAACTTCACATTTGTTTTCTCGACTGCTGAGAAAAATAAGTGTTTGATATATGTATTTAATTAGATACCTTGAAAAACACTTCAAATAAACAGGGTGGGTTTTTCCTAAAACTGAATTGTTCACTGCATACAGTGCCTTAAATAAATTTGGTGTAAAAAGCCAAAGATTTAAGAAGGAGGTGCTTCTGCAGATCCATTCATTTTTGCTTCAATCTAAAAGCTGCTTGCACTACATTTACTCTAAGTGGTAATTATTTTCATAGTTGGTGGTTTCTGCTGCATTTGGCTTGGTTTTGAAATAAAATAAAATTTACATCAGTGCTCAAACAATGATTTTTTACTAACTTTTGTCTTCATAATTTTTTGTACCTAAGCAAGCCCTAAGATTTATTGAACAGCTGTGTCTAATCCATCCCTGGTTGAACAGGGGAAAGCAAGTGAGAATGGAGAGAACTATTTCTTCCTTTTAACTTTTATTTCTCTTACCTAGCAGTTATTAAACTATTTTTATGTAGAAAATGCTGTATTACATTGTTTAGTTCTGCTGACTCTGGTTTATAGAAAGGCAGTTAAAAGCAGCAGGAGTTTCCACATTCACCTCTCCTTGTGCAGTCTTTTGGTTCTTCTCTTTGAATGAAACAGCATGAATTAAGGTTTTGTGGCTTTTGGTATGTTTTTCAGGTGTTTCTAGCGTCTTTCTCTAATGAATTTTTAGGTCAGAGAACAAAAAAATTGTCATTTTCAGAACTGCATGGTTTTGAGATGAACTGTTATTGGTATTGCAGTTTTCCACAAACTATTGCATGAGTTTCTCTCTTGTCAAGCAGATCTCTTCAGGTTACTGCTCACAATGTCTTGGGAATCAATTTTATATGTGAATCCTGAAAAAGGCCATTATGAGGAGTGGGTATACGAGGCCGTGTCAGAGCTTCTATTTCACGTATTGCTGCCATCAAGTTGTGACATGTAAGACAATACTGTCTTAGACAGCCTAAGCTTGTGGTTGAGTACTTGGCAGGTGATTTTATATTGGAGTATCTTAAACTTGATCCAAGAGCTTATCTGGCCTGCTCTTAAGTGATAACAGGATCCAAAGTTAGTGAGTTTTTCTGTGCTCCCAAACATTAGGGTGAATAGCTCATCCATAAGTGAAATCAGGGCAGAAACTTCCAAAACTGAATAGATTTTCAGATGTGCTTTTTAATGCTTATTTCAGTAGTATTTCAATAAAAACTTATTTGCAGAACAAGGAAATAAGACCCCAGACATGCCAAAATTCACAAATGGATTCCTTGTTAGCCATGGATGCTTGTTGACAACTTGTAAAATACAGTAGAGACAGGGTACTATTTATACTGAAGTTTTCTCTGAACATAAAAGTAGTATTATATGAGTTCACAATAAAAGGGGAAATAAGCTCTGTATTGTGTTCTGTTGTGAGGTAATTGCAACTAGAGACATTTTAGCTCAAGGTTTCCATTATGCTTATTAGAAGTCATTTTATTACTTTACAAGGTTGTATCCCGTGTCTTTGAGATTCTGTTGCATAGCATTCTACACCTCCTCTTATTGGAGTATATGACAGGGACAGTAATTAGCACTAAACACCAAGGCAATTTATTTTCATAAAATTAATAATAATGAAGATAATTTCATTTTTAAAAGCAGCTCTGTGAAAAGTCATCTCAGATCACTGCATGGAGATCTTGATTATACAGTGAAAAGGAGCTATTCACAGGAGGGAGTATTAGCATAGCCACATTCCACTAAAAACACTCTTACTCTTGCCAAGTTTCTGTGCATAAAATCATACGCATGCTGTGTTGATGTTATTAGCTTCCATCGTTCAAGCTGCTTCAGTCCCCTCTGTAAAAATGTATACTAAAGAATCTTTATATGCTAGGGAATATGATCCGTAAACGCTTTAAAGTGTGATACATTTGAAAGACTACAAAACAAAGTATGTCAAAATCCAAAAAAGATGACTGGGTGAATGACTCTTTGAATTATTTCTGTTTCCTAACTGTGAAAATTGAATTGACTGATGGTAGAAAGAAATACTTAACTGGTTTTATTATATTAGCTTTTATTTCAGTTGCTTGTCCTTAAATTCTGTGGTTCCGTAATCAAAATCTTGAAGTTTAAGCAGCTTGAGACATTACAGAATCAGTGTATAAATGTAAGCCCTATTTGAAAAATATTGCTTGTTTTCTTTCAAGACAAAGTTGTATGTGGCTCATAATGCCATTGCAACATGTAAGAATGAATTACTGTACTAAATTGGTGACTGACAGACCTTTTAGTTCATGAATTTGTGGTGCCTGAATGCTTTCTTGAAAAGAACATACTGGTTCAGACATATTTTGTGACTCTACTTAAAAGCCTGCTCTCTGAATCAATCCTCTCATAAGGAAGTAGGGAAGAAGCTTAAGGCTTCTCCATTTAATATTCCTGTGCAGCTAAACTCTACCCCAATCCTTACAATCCTCTGGCCATTCACATGTTAAAAGATCAAATCTTGGATTTTTTTAAATGTAAAAGAGGGAACTACATAGGGATAAACAGCTACTTACTGGAACCCAAACTGTTGGTTTTGAGACTTGATTTTCTGAATACAGTTACTTTCTGGCATGTGCTAAGTCTCTTCTCAGAGTCCTCGCTCAGTTCTCAGCCAGCTGAGCCAGAGTTTTTACTGCACTGTGGTATTTCAAACTGCATCACTTTACTTCATCCTCCTTCTGTTTCACTTTCCTAAGTCGGGAAACCCATAATTGGAGGAGATGCTGAGGGTCAAGGGACAGGATGGCAAGATTGTTACTGGGAATTTTTAGGTTTGCCTTTTGTTTAAGCATAGGGGAAGCTATTCACATAAAACACAGCCAAAGGAGACCAAGACTGCAAAATCAAACCCCAAGTCTAGAATTGTTAAAACTGAGGAAGTCTTTTTTTTCCCTTTTAAAGGAATTGTGATATAGTCTTCAACAAGAGACTTACCATCTTCAACTGTTGTTGGGAAAGAGTATCTGAGAGTGAAACAACCCAATGAATGTGCAAGTGTTTATACACATTAAAAAAAATGCTTTGATTGTCGCAAAGGCTGCAGAATTGTCAATGCATGATGTAGTGGGAAATACTGAGTAGGAGAGGTTAGATTTCAGAACACAGTGTCCTGACCGAGGCTGCTCAGATTAAATTTTATCCAATTCAGAGGTTTGGGAATAATGTTTAAAAACATTGAAACAAATATTAATGCTGGGTTCCTCTATTTTTTTGGCTTACAATTTAAGAATTTAACACTGACTTCCAGTTTGAAGTAAATTAAATCAGTGATTTTAATGTTCCCTGTGCTGTAAATGTAAGTACTTTGGAAAACGGTTCCTCTTTTAGGTTGGGTATCCTAATTTAAAGGAAACTTAATTCTTTCTCTGTCTTTTCTTCATCTAGAAAATGAAGATAACAGTATTGCCTCATGAGGCAGTGTCTGTTTGTTGTTTGGCTGCTGTAGTCAGAGGATTTAAAGTGCTGATCAAGAAATGAATTATTTCATATTCCAGAAGTTAGTTACACAGAGTGCAATGAATGCACACAGTGTGAATATCATCAATGGGATTGACATATTGATGAAAATGATAGGTCAGCTTGAAAGATTGCTGTCGGTCCTGAGCTTTTAATTAATAAATGTACAAGTTCTAGCACAGGATAGTTCCAAAATCCAGAATAGTTATTTTACAGGCTTTTTTATTCTTTTAATAATTTTTGAAATCCGTAATCTTTACAAAGATTACTGAAAGACTGGACAGGAGAGTAATCATTAAAAAATCCTCAAGTGTTTGAAATAGTTTCAGTATGATAAAATGAACTTGTTTGTTATTAAATGTGTAAACTCAGTAATTAGATATCAACTCACAGAAAATGTTTCTATATGGCTTATTTTAAACTATTAATTTTAAGAAATATATTTGTTATTTTGGATTTTTGACAAGAAAACATACTGAGTTTGGTATAGTCTTTAGCAAGAAACTGCGTTTTAAGGAATAACATACTATAAATGTGTTCTGATTTTTTCCCCCAGATACATTTGGACAAAGTTTTCACCAGGTTGTTCATGTTATGCTGAATCTGGATGAACCCAATAATGAGAATTAAACTAGCCCTCAAGATATGGAACAAGAGTGAGTCAAACAAAACAAGCAGAATAAAATGGGATTTTTCAATGTGCAAAAAATTACTCAGGTAAAGCTCTGCTGTAACCTAGTTTCCTGTCAAATACAAATCAAACAAAAGTTCTTGCTGTTGCTTTGTTTAATACAGCTGCTCACAATGATTACAGAATTACAAAAGGAAAACCATGCTGGAGAATCAAAAGGCTAGAGCAATTCTCTGTACATGAGCTCCCTCCAGCATTGCAGTGTCATGGAGCATTTGCTATCAGAAATGGAAAGAAACTGTGGAATATTGTTACTCTTAACTCTTCTTTATTTCCTCTGCAGTATTGCCAGATGTCATTGGATCATTGTCTAGCACTTAGTGATAAGAGGAAGCCTAGAGCGACTCCGGACTATCACATACGCAGGTGGGATATAACGCCCTGCTACTGATGACAGTAGGTTGTGGGAAGATTGAAGCTGCAAGCAAAAAAAAATTACAAAGTCTATTCAGCTAAATATGTTGGCAGAGGACTGTTTAGCTCCCATTGCTCACATTTTATTCATGCACCCAGAAAAAGTTAATGGTCAGGATATGTAGCTGCACATTTGACGTTTCACATGTTTATTATAAATTTAATGTGACTAAACTTTGTTATAGTCTACTTGAGAATGCCCTCAGTATATGTGATTCATTTTGATTTACTTGGTACAAAAGTTTTCCCTAATATAAAACCCCATTCTTCATTGTCCCAGATTCTCATTTATACAAATTTCTTGTATCATGAATTTTGTACAGATTCCTGACAAGGTCCCCTATGTCACTAAGCTTGTTAAGGTCTGTGCTGCTCCATGTGGTACATCTAAAATCAATTTCAGTCACATTTGACCACTGTGCAGATGGAACATTATTCATGCATTAGACTTTCTAAGTGGGGTAGAGCAGAACCTTACATTTATTCGTTACAATTATATCTGCATTTTTGTATTATATATGGTTCAGTTACCTTCTGAAGAAGACCAGAAGATGCCTCTGGAGGCAACACAGCGTGCATCAGAACTGATTTATACTGTAACATCTGTCAACTTTTCCCTAGGACCTAGTTGTGCCAGGATATACATGTCATTTTTTCTAATGACTTATCAAAAGGTAGAGCCTGACTGTGGAAGGAAGTGTACCATGAGTCTGATACTACTTTCTGCCATTTTTCCAAGGAATTGTGTTCAATGGGCATTTACGAGCTCGAGGATTTGTAACTTGCACTTTAATGTGCATTTTACCCATATGGTTAACTTTTCTCCTTAATGAATTTCTGAAAATAAGGCATAGAAATGCTGTTGTAGAATGTGTAAGTGTACCTGCAATGAACCACAAAAATTTTCAGGACTTCATTTTCCTTTCCTATGAAGTTAGCTGAAATTTCAAAAATATCCTCAAACTGACATCCATCTCGCTTCTTCTCCTACCCTAGCAAACAGGAAAGCAGGCATAAGAAGGCTTAGAATAGCCAGTGTATTTTATAACACTGATTAGCACAATGACTTGAAAATAGTTCTCTTGCAGCTCATGTGAATATTTTGCCTACTTGTATATTGTATCTCTCTGTCATTTTTTATAACTACTACTTAGTATGCTAGTTGAGTGACAGTTAGATACTCAGAGGAGTTACCAAAATTATGAACGATGTAGAACCTTCAATTCCTCATTTCAGTTTTATATCCATTATCCATTTATTCTATGGTTATTTTCTTTTCTTACTCTTAATTTAACCAGAATTTCATCCTGACCTGAAAACCCTTTTGTAGCAAACTCCAAATAATAAAGCACCCTTTACTATAAAATGTTCACATTAATCAAAGACAGGAAGCTGAAAAACAGATCAGATCCATAACCATTCCTTTACTAAGAAAGTGCATCTTCACCGTATTAAAAACATAAACACTGATTTCTTCATGAAAAGAAATTTTGTATTTGTATTAAAATAATTAATATTTGCATTATTGCATATCCTTTTTAGGAAAAACAGTCTTTAATATCCTGTGGGGTTCATTGGCATAGATAGGTTCTTGAACCACTTCAGGTCAGTCAGTTTTTGTTGTATGTGAGCATGATGTGAAACAGTGTTTTGCCACTGGAGGTCTGATTGTTTTCTGTGCTTGGGGAAATCACTAGCTACACTATATCAGTTATGAAATACGTGTGTAAATGAGCAGGAATTTTCCTTTTCCTTCCAAGAGAGGTTGAAATTATAATTTAGCATACACTAGAGCTCTCTTAGCCTGTCCTGAACAGTCCTATTTGTAAGTAAAGTTACAAACCATAATATAGCACTTTATTATGATTTCTATTTGGAATTCAAATTACTTTGGTTAATATTAGTTAGACCAAATAAAAAATTTCTAAGATTACATGCATTACATGGATAAATACAAAAGTAAAAAGTAAAATTCAAGTATAACTTCAGTTATATATACTATATTGTAGATAACTTCAGTTGGTTTTGCACATTTTAATTCTGCACCAAGTTTTGTCTTTTTGTGATAGTTGGCTTTACTGCTTTTATATTGACTTGGTTTAACAGACCGCCTTATATGTTAGAGTGATTTAGGATGTTACATACTTTTTTATTTTTCTGTTTATCTTTCTCTTGTAAGTGAAAATACACTGTGCAATTTGTAAGACATATATTTGTGAGTTAACTACACAAATCTGTATTTTAAAGTTTGAACATAATGTTGAAGTATAATGTAGTTATGTGTTTATAACAGCATGTGAAGTGAAACTGCTGTTCACCTCAGCTATACTGGCTGTTCAGGGGACAGATCATCTTATTGCTTCCTGGCAGTTGACCATATTCTAAATAATCGACTATTCATCAGTTTGTGAGAAGAAGTCTGATATGTATGAAATTATCTTAATTAGTGAAGTTATCTAGAATGTGAGGCCTGGCTCCAATATCTTGGAAAACAGACCAAATCTAAAAGAAGAAACTGAAAGCTCCCCTTGCAATAGAGAGCATCCAGGACTTGGCACAGTCACCTGAAACATGGCAGGGTGAGTGATGGGAACTTGGATAAGCATTTTTCTTAGGAATTCTCAGTTTGCTCTGTGCAATTCAATATGGTGTGGTGCTTGAAAGCCACCATGGTATCAGTTATTCAACAGCACTGCAAGGAGGTTTATCACTTTTTATACGTTCCCATAGTCACTGTGATGGTTTCCAAAAACACATATGTAAGAAAACTTGGAGCAGACTTGGTCAGATCAACCAAGCTTCTTTCCATCCATTCTTTAATGCTTATTCATTTTGGAAAATAGCAACATAGGGACACGATGAGATCTCTTATATAATTGCCTTGGTTTCACACAATTAAAACCTATGTATTACAAGCAGAAAGGAAGACTTAAATCTTGTTCTTTCTGATGTCTTCCATCTACAGTTTTACAAACAACTGACCTATGCAATCTAGTAGTAGCTCGTTTGGTGGAAACTAGTTTGCAGGTTTCGGAACATTGGGAGCTAGTATGCAGAGAGCCATACTTTGCTCAAAGAGGGGGAAGTTCGTCCATTAATGTTTTTCTAGCTATGTGTGGGTTTTGTTGTGTTTGGGGGTGTTAATCTGTTTACTATCTTCATTTCTACAAGCATTCAGTTCTTGTCCCTTCTTTTGTGTTGCAGTGCACAAAAAAATAACATTTAAGAAAAATCAACATTTTGATTTTCTCTCTTGATATGTCCACAATAGGAATGAATAATGGTGACACATTGTCCTCAGAAGATCAATAGGATCAGAATACTGCATGAAACTATCAGAAAACACTGACTTACCATTAACTTTCTGTTCCAGCTGTATTGTATTGAAATCTTTGGACCCAAGCTTCGAGTATAAGTCTTATTGTTATGGTCAAGGAAAAGGATTTTTGTCTGTAAACATTCCAAAAAACTTATATGTGGCTGCCAAGTCAAGTATTCTGTCTGGCATTTGTGAGTTAATGAAAGAACTGCTGTAGCTTTGTAGCTGGATTTCAAAATACAGATTCTGGAAAAGTGTATTGCAGATGTAATGTTACCCAAGCCTCTCTTAATGAGAATTTACATAAAGAATGACCCAGTGGAATTGCAGCACTGTATAGTGCTGCTGTTTAGGAGAATGGAATCATGTCTCAAGCCTAGAGCAACTTAAAAGTGAGGATTTGAAGCTTTTGGTCTCAGGGGGCAAAGTAAGTGCTTTTCAGTTTCTCAAGCCATTCACTGTTGACTGAAGTAGCCTTCTATAGATAGCTGCTAATAGAAAGACTAAAATTATTCAAATATGCCTAATAGTCTGAAACAATATAATGTGTTTTATTTTCACTGTGCTTTTTCTTCAGTGAAGAAATAATCATAAGGTGCATTTTTACAGGACAATTATACATATAAAACAGAATGTGAAAAGCAACATCTTACACCTGAAACATTCAGGGTTCCTAGGTCATGGCTAACTCAAGTACTAGGTAGGCCTGTTAGCACTCACCTCCTGAGAACTTCCTGTCCCTGATGTTAGTCATATTTAACCTGCCATCTCTGTGGTCATATGTGTAAACAGACTGAAATATACACTAGAGTGAGAGAATGTTCTCCCAGCTATCCAAGCTGCCCAGATGAAGATATGTGTTACCATGGAGTCCCTCTATAGTCATTAAGGATTGATGCACACATCTGGAGAATGGTAGTGATTTTAGAGGAATCATATTCTGTAAGTAGTGCATGTTTTTGTTGGCAGTGCACGAAATCAACGGTTTCTTTTAAATCCACAGTTATATGCTTGAAGTTTGATGCTTAACTTTAGGTTTAATATTATTTCCAATACTGTTCCTACTTACTGTCAGCATATGGAACAATTGTTGCATTAATTGTATTAGGAGAAAATATAAAAATGAAGGGTAGTAGAAGATGTAAAACAGTATCTCAGAGTTGCTCGACATGTAAGTTTCCATCTGTGTGTTTATATAATGTAAAACACGAAATAGAAATTTATGTGTACCAGAAATAAGCAAAAAGGAATATCATTGACAAACTCATCTGGGAGACACAGAGAGAGAGTGAGAGATGGATATACACACACCAGACTACCCAATGCGGAATTACTTGCTCAGTTAGCAGATTTCAGTGGTGCTAATTGCACTGGTCCTGCAGTACATCACCATCGTTCTTGCTGAGAAATTTCTCCCCAGGCACAGTGAGGGTCAATGTAAGATATTGAGACATTTAATTTATACTTTCGTAGGTTACTTTTATTTTTGTCTGGAAGTATAATCAGAATTTAAGTTAGTTTTTCTAATGCCATGAACTGTTTAGAGATAGATTTATGAAAATTGCAAGCTTTTTAAAATACAAGACTTGAGCGAAAGGGAGATTTGTTACCTCAGAAAGCTTTTCAAGTTGTAAGTAATTGACCACTATTCCTCTGAAATAGGCTTATGGGAAAATATACATCCTTCTCCTTATATAAATGAAAAAACTGAGATAGAAATGGAGTGATTTCCTCAGGGCCATAAGCTGCAATTGGAATCAAAATTATTACTGAGTAGTTTGTGATCCAGCTCAATACCTGGCTGTAACAATACTTACAGGGTCTCCCATGCCTGTCTGTCACTCCTAGAATTACTAGCTCTGGGAGCTATTTCTCTGTGAATGACGATCGTAGTTTACAGCTTCAACTTATTCAGAAACAAGTTTGGTGGATGAGTTCTCTTTCTTTAATCCATCCGAAGTTTCACTTCTAAATATAATTTGTGATTGAATGATTTAGTTCAGATTGTTCCTAGTGAAAATGCCGCATCCGTAACTCATTTCATGAAATATTTCCATTTCTGGGTAGGAAGTATCAGGTGTTTTGTACTTGGGAGAAAAAGTTCTTCATTGAATTACTGCTTCATGCAATTGCATGCTGTAATACCTTTTATTTAGATGACCTGCAAAGGTTGAAGGGAGGATCAGACTTTCATTACTTTCTGCTTCTGGTGAGGTTAAAAGTGATGCTTTTACCAAGGCTAAGGGAAAAAGTTTTGATTCACAGAAATCAGGGTTCTACACCAGACACCGTTCAATCTGTGTGAGTTCTGCTATCAGCTGGGATGTTAACAGGTTTTCCTGGGCTTCATTGGTTCCTGTGACCTGTCTAATCAACCCTTCACGGAGATGGTTAAGACATGCAGATAGTATCTGGCCCTCATGTCTTCCTCAAGGCTTTCACGCAGAGCCACTTGCGATGGTCAAGAGACCCTATTTGTGTGGCAGACAGAAGGACCTGTTGGCAGCGGGGCACCTGTTCTGGTGCTCAGGGCGCTGTCAGTCGGGTGCAGGCCGTGGGGCAGCGCAGGGCTCCTGCTGCACGACCACGGGGATGTTTCCTGCGCTGTCTGCCCTGAGGCCGGAGATCCGCTGCCCCGGTACCAGCCTGCGCCCGCGCCCGCCCCTCAGGTCAATGCGGTCCCTGGGGCTGGGGGTCACCAGAGACTTGCTGCCGCCTGGAACCTTCCAGAACAGCGCTCAGCGCACGTGCACCGAGCGAGCGAGTCTGTGCCTGCAAGAGGGCTCCAGGAGGGCCCGACCCAACAGAATGGCGACCGGCTGCACCCGTGTGAGGCAGCCGTGGCCTGGGCCTCGGCGGGGTCAGTGACTGACAGGAATAAAAGGGCTGCGACTGCAAGGACTGCAGCTCCCTGAGCGGGACGGCGTTGCTGGACCCGCAGAATGGTGATCCTGTTTCTCTGTTTAATCCTTTCTTTCCTGTCTCTTTTCCTCACACTGCTTTGGGAATTGAAGAAGAACTTGCCCAGAATTTAGTTCCTCCTGACACAGTTTTAAAGATGTTTACAATAAAATGAACTGGTTTTCAGCCTCCCAAGGGCCTGTGGTTTCTCTGCCCAGCCTTATAAAAGATCACCTCTCCCTGCACCCACTGTGCTAGATGGGGTACCACTAAAAAGAGGTCAGATAAACCGCTTTGGTAACTTAAGACCTAATTCAGTGTCTCTTTTCTTTGGGCCATGCAAGAATGGAACTGCTTTGGTGCCTTAATTGTTGCTATATTTGAGAATGTAGAACTTAAAAATGAGTCTGAAGATCTCTTAGCACAGCTGAGCTGAGCTCACTAGAGCTTGCCTCTGGCAGGACGAGGTTTATAGCTGCTTCTCAGCATATTTGAAAGAAGATTATTGCTGCTGACGCGTTGCAAAAAGGTAACATTTGTGTGCATCAGTGACTAAATTGCCCTCTATTATACCACATCCCATAAAATGACAAACCTCATCAATAAAATACTGTAATAAAGAAAGTACTTGGGGATTTGTCTAACTGTGGGGAACTAGAAGTACTTAATAATGTGGAATAGCTACATCCAGTGGCAGGTGGGAGGAGTTACTGCTTGTTATTGGAAAACTACTGATTGCAGATGACTTCTGGAAAGGTTTTCTTGTTTTCAAATATTCCAGGTAAAGAAAGGAGTTACAAATGAAGGCTAGTGGTTGCCAGATGACCCTACAGGCTAAGACAGTTAGAAGAGCAAGTATACTGAAGAGATTAATATGACTCTGAAGTACCATCTCTAGTTCACTGGCAGGTAAATTGTCTTGTTGATGAAAGATAATAGCTTTAATTAATATTTTTTTTCAATTTCTATAAAAACAATGTTATTCTTTATCTTCAACTGTGACAAAATGTTACCTTTATTTCAACCTAAGGTAAGAAAGGTACATAGCAATGTGTGTTCCCCTGACCCATGACTTCTCTGTTGTCTTCCTTCTAGCAAGTACAAGGACAGGTACAGTTTTGTTTTTAAGTGACATACCAAGAGTATGCACCAATATTTCTTTTTAAAAGTGTAAATCATATTACAGAATGCCGAAAATGAAAAATACTAATATTAGATTCTGGTCATCTGTTTCATTTAAAGAGCATCTATAGGTCTTAAATCTTAATCTTACAGATCATTAGACATACTCTTTTCATCACTGATAAGAGTAATCCTGTTTATTAAAGCTTCTATTCTTATGCCCGTAAAGGCAGTACTATGTTCATAGTAATATCAGGAATTAAAGCTTTCTTAATGCTACATTTTAGCTTGCCACAGTGAAGTATTTTCTAAACTGTAGAATCTGTTTCTCTGAACAAGACCAAGCACTTACACAATTTTGCTTTCATGGTGATGTGGTACCCACCTATGGAAAATAATAGGTGTTTGGAAATTTCTTTTCTCTTGCCTTGACATAAAATGATATGAAAAGTCATGAATTAAGGACAAAATAGAGTATTTAGATTATAGTTTCATTTTTTAACAGACTTCTTTACATTTAATGATTGACTATAAGGACATGAACTTCTTTTGAACATGCACCTAATGGGTTGAGAAGGTGTAGCCTTGGAGTGGCTAAGCTTCAAGGTACATGTTTTGTACCTTTCATCTCTGTTAAAGCAAATTTAATCTTTTACTCTTTCATTTTAGCCAAGGTTTGCCATCTATACCACAGCAGAAGTGTGATGTAAAGTAGAAAAGGCAACAAAAAGGGAAAATTTGGGGACTGAGCAAGACTGAAAAACAGAAAGAATCCTGCATGTATTTAATTTTAGCTCTGGAGGTGATCTATTCCTGTGCATTTTATATAAGCTGTTTGTAATATCCTGGCCTCAGTCAGTGAAGACTTAGAGGGAGCATTTAGAACAGAGGCCTGCTTCTTCAGACAAAGCTGAACTAATGCTTACTGTGTCCATCATTTTAGGATTATGTTCTCATCTTAATTTTGGCAGATGTTCTTTAAACCAAGCAGGATCATACTGCTGTTACTTCTAGCTTTTCTCCTCTGATGTGGGTTTTTCAAAGTTTAACAGCGAGTGAGTTACAAATTGACCTACACTTTCAATGAATTTCAAGAACTATTAATGTTACATTGTTATGGGGCAGGTATAAAAGCTACTTTTAGAATTAAGGTTTGCAGTATTCAATGCTTTTGAGTGTTGAGCATTTTTTAGGTGAATTCTGTTTATCTGATAAATGCCTTTGAATTTCAAAGGGAATTATATCTTCATCTAAGCTTGTCTGAAATAATGAAACTTTGTGAATGTTAGAATAGATAATTAATAGGAAAAGTCAGCAAGACATTCATTGCTTTCTTACTAGTTAAAAGGTTTGCTTTACCAGTTTCTATTTTACCAGACTTCTACAGATACTAAAAGTTGTTTGTTTTGTTTGTTTTTTTTTCTGAAAAACACATTTTTTTGATTACACTAGTTTTTTGGTATGTTATCAAATCCTTTGCTACTTTCATGGTGATTATTAGCAGTAGGCTTTCTTTTGTATGTCAGATTAATAACTTTCAAATGTGTGACTTTTTAAGTAGCAGACAATGCTTTTCTGGCTGCCCCATGTTGCTTTGAATTAACTTTAAATCAAAGACCTGAGGAAGGCTACTCTTACATAAACTAAACACTGATGAAGCTAGCATTGATTAACTGTTAGGCTTTCATTGATTGCATGGTTACAGTTACACAGAAAGATTTCAGACTTTATTTGTGTAGTATTCCTAAATCATAAAAGAGCATTTTGTGTATTGTATGCATTATGGTGTGAATGTCAAATGTAAATCAGAGAGAAGAATTTTTTTCCCTTAAAGTGCCAAGAACTTTTATGTACATTGTTCTTGGTTTGCTAACATAAGGGTTTCTTAAACTATTCTCTTAAGTAAATAAATATGTAGGTTTAGATTTTCCAACATTATAATGGGAAGTGGCTGTTGCTGCTATTATTCCATTCTACAAATAACTGTAAATTCCACTGTAAATAACAGTGAATTAATAGCATTTTCCATCTGAGATTCTCAAAGCAGGTCATCAAACACTTAAAACTTCTGAAGAATAGAATGACCCACAGTGAGGTTTGGCCACAGGAGGAGATATTTTGCTGTGGAAATGGAAGAGCAGCCCACTTCCTGCACGTGCTGTAAGCTGCCCCAGTGCATATAGTACAGTTGGGTGTTGCTGTCCTGTGCCACCTGGAAGGCAAGCAGGAGATGCAAATATGTGCAGAAGAGTATGAGAAGATGTGTCCTATTTAGGTGAAGGTCTCTCCTCTATAGTCCCTCCTATGAGAAGCAGTCTTTCTGAATCTCTTCCTATCTGTAATGATTTATTTCATGTGTGCCAGCTTACCTTTTTGAACACCTTAGTGTTGCAGAACTGCAGTACTGCTCTGTTGGGAAGAGCAAGAGGTGACCTTTCATACCACTATTTTTGCAATTATCTAGTCAAGGTTAAGCTAAGGAGATTCCCCTACTGTTCATGCCTCCCATATCTAGGGTACAGCTGTCTTTATCTGCACTTTTGAGTGCTGGACATAATTTTTCTTGGCTATTTGATCCAGTTAATTATTTTGCAGGCTCCCAGCTATATCCTTGACTCTTCGTGAACTCATGTTCCAACTGAAGGCCAAGATTTTTCTTTCTAGGGGAGCAAAAAACGTTGTGTCACTAATACATGCAGGATGCATACTAACTACTAACATATGCCCATAAGGAATAAGGTTACTATCCCATCTTGGATTAGCAAAACTGAACTTACTTCATGCCATTTCATTTCATTTTCTTCTTCACTTTCATTTAAAAAAATTCTACTGGCTTTTGGGGAAGGAGATTATTCCTATCCTTTGTCTTGTGGGAGTAAGCAGAGCTCTCCAGTATGTCTGTTGCTTTGAATCAGATGTTATAGATAGACTACCTCATTAGTGCACTTTCCTAAGGGGACTCAAATATTTTAAGCTCTGTTCTGTTTTAAACACTGTTCTGTTCTGATCCTGTTCTGCTCTGACAAGTGAGCCTTAAAGCGAGCATAGCTGTGCTGACTGCTTGAATTCTAGCCCTTCACTTCTGCAGGATTCAATGCCATCTTCTTCAGTATTAGTTGTGTCAGACTTTTATGATGTAAACTGAACTACAAACTGCCCAGAGAATTGCAGCTGAGCCAGGCTCTAAGTGGTGTGATAGCAGCCTCCTTGAAAAATACAGGGTGCTATTTCCCCCTTCTCCAAATCCACGTTCTTTCCTTTTTTTGTCGTCTTATTCTTGTTCTGTTAATGGCTTGCCCTCCTTGAAGTTCCACCATTGAAGTTGTATGTACCACTAGCTACAAATACTGCAGTAACTTTTATAATATTTTATTTTTTGTTGGCATCTGCTTTGCCTCCTGCTTTTGCTTTTCAGAAGGTGGCCTGTTGTCCTGGGTTCAGCATTAGCTGTCATTTTTCTCCTTAGTAGCTGGTGCAGTGCTGTGGTTTTGACTGTGTTTTTTGTCCTGGCTGAACCCAGGACACCTGTTCTCAGAGTGCATTGACATAGAGCCCTCAGCTGAGCCCATACTTGTTCCTGAATGTCATAGAAAGGATAGTTTGGCAATCTGGATGTGTGGGATGCAGTTTGGATGTATTTCTGAAGTAATTTCAGAAAGAGTAGCTTTGACCAGTATTTGATCATGTTTCTGCTATTTGTGGGGATTATATTCCACTGTGGCTTGCTTTGGAGTATGTTGTTTTTCTGATCAGGCAGGGACATACAACTAGTTGTCAGAAAAGCAGTAGTCCTATTTAACAAATCAAAAATGCGTGTCATTAACAGTATTGTGGTATGGATGCCTGAGATCACATTGAGGTTATTTGGGTTTTTCAGACTGTTTTCAGGGGTGATATGGATAGGGGCATGCATTCAGGTAGACTGCTATGTGATGATAACCTGGATTCATAACTGGTAACAAAATGAGATGGTGCAGGTGGATTTATACTATACAATAGTGTAACATACAGGAGTGAGAAAACATGGCTTACAGTTTTTCTTCTAGGAAAAGAAAGAAAAACAGTGAAGTTAGAAGGCAACAAATTCAGGTGTTGGTTTATGGAAGCTAAATAAATAATGAGCAGCTCTCAGCTGCATGGATTTTATTGTTGAAAGAGCAGATTTAATATTATTGGGTTGACTTAAACCCTTTTATTTCATAATTTATGATAGAACTTAATAGCTAACACATATAAAGAAGAGATTGGCAGAGGATTATGACTTTTAAAAACACTTAACATATTTTGGCAAATAGTGTGGAGCAACTATCATTTCAAATAATGAAGATACTTAAATAAGGTAATAGATTATTCCTGTTATCATTTTAGTGCCTGTATTTTGCTTAGTGTAGTTGATACAAAATGACAATTTTATTATAATCTTCCTCACAAAATTTTAGTGCTGTAATTTGTAGCACAGTTATAAACTTGTGACTGGGATAGAAAATAGATTACAGTATTTTTTGCCTGGAAGAAACTTTTAAAATCAAATAGAAGTGAGCCTGTTTATATGCGTATAATTATGATTATTTTTTACAATCTTTTCTTTATAAGAACATATTCACTTTGGCAGATTGTTAATTCTGCTTTTAGGGTATGCAATCAAATTTAAAGAAAATGTTTTTTATTGAGGCTGTTATAATCTGAATCTGTTACTTGGGGGCCAGTGTCTCACTTCTTCTCAAAGTAGTTACACTCCAGAGCTGAATTGTTAAATAGTACAAGAGATTTCTAAATAGATGAATAATTTTGTTATGAAGATACGTGTGGGAGAAAGCTTAAAATTGAGAGACTGTTCTTTGCCATATGCACTTATGGAAGAGAGACATTAATTATCTCTCATAAACTGTCTTTGATTTCTTGGATCTAGCAGCTTTAAAACAAAAGTCTGACATCAGTAAATACTGCAGTCGTTAATTTTTAGATTCACAAAATATGTGGGTGGGTAAAGGAAAAACTGGGCAAAAATATATGGAGAGACCTTTTTCTTAAATAACTGAATCCTTTGTTTCACTTAGTTCAAAGTATATTTATAGTACAGTTTGCAGCCTGTAACAAGTGTACTGTATGAGAGAGCATATGGAATTAAGGACTATTGTGTACTTCATATACATGAAGGAAAAGACTTGTGATTAGAAACAAAACCATCAATGTTGTATTCTAAATCCTCAATGCTAAACCAAATAACCTGTTATATGTAACAATGCTGAAGTACTTAACATATATATTCTTACAGCTCTCAATCTACATAGAGTTCTGTAGCATTCTACAGCACTTTGTGAAGCCAGTTTCAGAGTGATGTCTATTAAAAATAAATGTTAATGTTTCAGGAAAGTGTAGATTTTTAAAGGTGATTCATGGTTTCTTTCTTTTAAATAATGAGAATTGTGTACTGCAGGACAAGTTCAGGAAGTATAAAAGCACTTTACAAAGAAAAGAGATTGAATATGGTGTAAAATATTAAAGCTTTATACTGACAGATCTGTTTTTATTTAAATTTTCATTGAATTTTTTCTTTGAAGTAACAACAAGAGACACATACTGTTGGCAGATAAACGATGCAGTGCTGAACAAGTGGCTACTTAACCCTAGAACTGTCAGACACCATTATTTTCAATGTCAAGGACCTGGAAACCTTTATGCAATATATTCTGTTCTTCAAATTAAAATGGTCAAATTTTTTGTTTTTTGTACATTTCTGTGCCATGGCTACATGTGATATCTAGACTAGCTCAGCAGGGAATGCTGAATTTGGCTCTAGACCTCCTTACAACATGAAGCCAAATTATGCTTCAGGTTATCTTGAAAGCTCCAGCAGCAGTGCCTGAAGCAATGTCGTTGTTCTTCTTTTGCTCCAAGTTTTAAAATATACTAATGTCTGAAGCAGACATTCTGTTGTCCTAATTTATAAATATAACAATGTAAGAATCTCTCAAGAGCGCAGTGCGTTATTCTATGAAGGCAAGAATTTGCAATATGCTGAATTCTACTTCTGAATTTTATGTTTACCTGTTAATTAATTTCAGGACATATTAGTATTTTAAATTAGGGAAGATCATTATTGTCCTGGGTTCAGCAGTAGCAGTCATTTTTCTCCTTCTTAGTAACTGGTGCAGTGCTGTACACCAGGACAGTTATGTATGTCTCTGTTGAACTTGCTATGACAAAAGGCTTGTGCATTGTTCTTATTTGAATAAAGCATGTAGGTTCCCAGATACCTGACAGCTGACCCCCAGAAAGACTGGATGGGCTAGTGCCTTTAAGTGACAATAGCGTATACCATCAAAACATGTTGCTTTCTTTTCTGCAGTGTGTAACCTTAAGCAGAAGAAACATATCTTTACCTTCATATTGTAAAAGGAATCTTTCATATATAACTTTTTTATAATTGAGATAAAACCAGGAATTGTTAGAGTCTTGCTGCTTTCAGGTATGAGGCAGGAAAATGTGAATTATGCATATATATCAGAGCTTTACTGTACTAGTTTTATAGCAGGTAAATTCTACGCTGCCTTGCTTAAGGGTATGATCTACTTTACTTGACTCTAAGTGAATGGGAAAAGGTTTCCTTATGTTGCTTGAAACTTTGCAGGCTCACTCATCAGGATTTTGCTTGGAATAAAAATATTAGATGAGATCCCTGAATCTGATGCATTACAGTGAGTTTTAATTGGTTGGTAATTGAGAAGAGACAGCACAGGAGAGGCCACATCCCCAGTGCCGTGTCCATATATTCTGTTCCCTGTGATACTATAGTTTCATCCATCAATGTCAATCAAACTTTATGAAAATGCAGGGGTTTGTTTTGGTTTGGGGCTGTGTTTTGTTAGGGGCTTTTTGTTTGTTTGTTTTGGTTTTTTTTGTTTATTTATTTGTTTTTTCTTTTCTTTTAAGGTGGAATATGTATGGCCACTTAAAAATTCATTTCAAAGAGTCTGCTGTGTTGGACTGCAGAGATAGAAGAGATGCCACCAATATTCCAATAGTATAGAAAAATACTTCAGTACTAGTATTCGTAGAATCATAGAATGGTTTGGGCTGGAAAGGGCCTTAAGATCATCTAGTTCCAGCCCTCACACTAGACCGTATTGCCCAAGGCTCTGTACAGCTTGGCCTAAAACACTGCCAGAGATGGAGCATTTACCACTTCTTTGGGCAACCTGTGCCAGTTCCTCATCACCCTCACAGTAAAGAACTTCTTCTTTATGTCTAACTTGAACTTCCCCTGTTTAAGGTTTGAACCCATCACCCCTTGCTCTATCACTACAGTCCTTGATGAAGAGTCCCTCTCTGGCATCCTTGTAGGCCCCTTTCAGATACTGGAAGGCTGATGAGAGGTGTCCACGCAGCTTCTCTTCTCCAAGCTGAACAGCCCCAATTTTCAAGTATATATCATGGCAATATTAATGAGGATTACTCATATTAAAGTCATTTAGTGTATTCTTGGATGAAGGCTACAATTATTCATTGTAATGATTCTGTCCCTCATTTTCGTTTCACTTGCGGTAGGCAGGCCTTCCCCTAATGTTTTGAAGGAAGGGGTAAATTTGAGAACAAATAAAATGTCTTTGCCCTAATTTCTATAATATCTTCTAATTTATCCTTAAAATTATTTATCAAAATCTCTGCGTAAATTCTTGTCAGAACTTCTAATGTGTTCTCTCCATTTATTTACATTCTTCATTTACCTCCCTGTAAGAAAATTCATAACATCAATGAAATGATGAGAGTGAGTTTTAAGTTCTGCTAGGACCGAGGGAAATCTAGACAGAGCCATGGAAACTAGCATTGGAACCATCACTGTCAGCTTCATCACCTACTTTAATTTTACAAAGTACTAGTGGCTGAATTCCTTGATTGCAAACTCAATGGCCATCAGTGGATTACATTTAATCTGGAAACTATTTTGTAATGAAGTATGCTCAGTTAACAAGTGTGATGGGTTGGCACACAGCACCACCAGTGTATGTATGGTATGGAACTTGAGGGACAAAACAAGTTTTGAAGCTGGTGAAGAGAGCCTCCTGCATGAAGTAAACCCCTTCCCTTTTTCCCTTCCCATTCTCCATACCTGATTTGATGTTTTAAAATAACAAATTGGAAATGAATTGGGGGAAAAGGGGAGAAGTGATTACTTCAGCCATTTTACTACTTACTGAGGTGGGGATAGAGCTATCTGATTTGGTCTGTGAAGTGGTGAAATGCTCTTGCAAATACTGCAGAGGCAGAGTCGTGGTAGTTGTGTGTTGTGCCTGAACAGCAGGAAAGGAGAAAACAGGTGCTAAACAGCAATGATTAGCATATGTATACCAACTGATGAGGTGTTAAACATTATCTCATGCGGAGGTGTCAAAACCTTGGCCAAAGGATCTGTTATAACCTGTTACCTGAAACAAGACAGATGATACAAGCCACAAAGGGCTTCATATACCAAATGACCCGGTCAAAATCAGTACAACTCATTTATGTATTTTCAGGAGATTTGCAGTATGTGCGTTCAGAACCAATGCATTTCTCAGCATGGTTAATCATCACATAATCTCATGATGGTTTCAAAACGAATGAATGCCTCATTGTGTGCTAGTGCGGCGTGGCCTTGAAATCCCGTCTCATCTTTTCTTTTGTCACTTGTGTCATTTACTGTGTGATATTTTTTTCTTTAAGTATTACTTGCAGTGGAAGCTGGAAAGCAAGATTTAGTGATCTTACTTTAAATTGTTGTCATGGTCTGCTGCTTTTCACACACTGAAATTATCAGGTTCTATTAGCGACTGTGCTCTTCTCTTTCATTTTTATGCCATATATTCTTTATGACCATTTAATGAATGCACTTAACAGTAATACATGTGAATATGATAGTCATGCATCTTTCATGAATTTTTCCTTTAACTTTTGCTCTCCATTTCATGCCCCAGGCATGGCTTGAACTTTTTTCCTTCCTGTTGTCAATATAACCTTCATTGACTCAATTTTCATTTTGTTGCCTTCATGATAACCGAGAGATTCAGTCCCCCGTAGAAAAGTTTGCTACTTTCAGCTATTAATATTTACTTGTATGTAATAACCAAGCTTTTTTTTTTTTTGTAATTACAATAGGGCTAAAAAATCTATTATTAAAACAAGATACTGCTTTCATTTTTTTGCATCTCTTCCTTTATTATTTTGGTAGTTATATGAGAAGTGATACTATTAGAAATTGCCAATTGCCTGGAAGATGTCTCTGGGCCTTATGATGAGAGGTGTTCTCACAGTTAGACACTATCCTACACTGTATTAAACTGTCTCCCCAGCCCTCATCCGACAGTATACCCTTGGACAAATGCCATCCTCCATCAATTGCCTGTATTTTTACTATTGTTGTATAGATAAATGTGTGTAAAAAAAACATACTACTGAAATTAAGTTGCCACTCCCTCTTGAAAATAATCAAATGTCTATATTTGAGGATCAATCTATAAATCGTCTTATCCCATTTATCTTTCCTGACCTTGCTTATACCCAAGTAAAACCTCCAGGGATAGGTTCTGGTGCACCTGATATCTTCTTGTACCATGGTGTCTTTGTTGAGAGTTTGATTTCATAGTGTTTTGAAGGTGTGGCTGAAGTAGTACAACTTCATGTAGGCTGAAAGATGGAAGATTCCATGTGAACACTGTGGGATGCTAGCCAACATAACGTACTTTAGTTTATCTATTAATCAAATGCATTATCAAATGTATTATCAGTTTCACTCTAATATGATGCTAAACTATTACAGTTATGACTGTAGTATATGAGAGTATAATAAAGCTTAGAAATGGTATACACAGTTCTTTTCCACCCTTAATGGAAAGTACATATTCTTTAGGGTTTGTTGTGTATTGTAATCAACACATTCTAAAGAGACTGATTCTGGTGGGTGCTGAGCATGTTCATGTTTTGCTGATTTTCAGCACAATGACTGAGTCAATGAGATTTGCATTATTTTTCAGTGATTAATTATTCCTAGTTGGCAAGAGTTCAAGCAGATTTTAAGCATATGATTACCTTTTTCTATTTGGGTTATCTCAACTGTAACAAGAAAGCATTTAAGGGCTTATTCAGTTGTAGTTCTTGAGACCTTGCCAATCAGTTTTGAGAGTCACAGCTACTCACCTTAACCTGCACAGGAATTGCAAATTTTATTTGGCTTTACTCTGAGTTACAGCCTCAATATGGAGCTCATACCTTAGAACGAGTGTGTGTTTGGAGAGGAGGATGTGAACCTGTATAAAAGACTGCATTTAATGCATGAACCATTCATTGACATGAGATTGCCTCTTTCCTGGCAGTCCTTCTCACCACAGAGAGTAACTGAAAGAATATTAGGTTACAGAACCTCTACTTTATCTGAATAAATTCTTATAAAAGTGTTTCAGAAGAAGACTTTCCTGCAGATTCACGATTACTTGCCAGCTTCCTATTAATTACGTTACATATAAAAATATGGTGAGGTGGGTGATTGGGCTGTACTGTGTCATACAGAGGCTACATGATTTAGCTATGTAATCTCATGTGAAAAAGAAAACTGAAAAGAGAGAAGTCATATGCTTTTCTACAATAACTTATTTCCTTTAATTTAAAATAAATGTGTTGCTTGTTGATTCTTCCAGTCTTTGCAGCACTGTAAGGGTTAGGATTTTTTAAAAGGAGACAATACTTTACTTTCACGCTATGTTTCTCTTTTTATCTAGATTGTTAGGAAATAAGGTGGATACAGATCAGAGTTAGTACATTTCCAACCTGGTGTTGAAACCTTCCTCGTGAGATGGGGCTGAGTCTTTGGAAAGGGAAAAAGGATGCACCAGATGGTATTCACTATTGTCCACCCAGAAAATAGCAGAAGCACTCATTGCCAGTAGGCCTTGAGACATGAAATAATAAATCTTCCTTGTTACAGTGTAATAACGCATTAAAATATTAAGTGAGGTCTCAGTTTTTTAGATAAGAGTTAGAGTATAGGTAAAAGAGTTGACATGTTAGTGTATGGAATCTTTACTAGTAGGTTGTCGCACAAACAGCAGCAAAGGGAAGCTTTGCGGCACCTTACGCAGGGTGTTGCAGAGGATTAAATAAAGGTAACTGGCCTGGGCTGTGCTATTGGTGTTTGGGATCCTTTTCTACATAGTGAGAAGGAGTCTGTAGTTGTGAAGCTCTTAATGCTACTCAAAAGGGGATCTATCAGTAAGAGCTTCTGTAGCACTATTACTATATCAGTGCAAGGTTTAATATCTAATTTTTCCAATAATAGGTCATTTTGTTCCCACACATGTTAACCACAAAGTTCATTTTCTCTTTCTTGATTGTGTTAAGAGATGCCAGGCAATCTCCCCAACAAATGTAACTGACTAATGCTTAAAATCTGGTGTGAGGGAGTTGAATTTTCATAGCTTAATTAGTGTTAGCAGGTTGCCAATTAATTAATGAAATTCTTTTGTGCTATCTCCAGCTGTATTTAATTAGACTGGGTTTAGAGGAGGAAAAGCTATTGTCTACATGTAGGGAGATTTGCTCAGAAATGGTGTTTTGCACCTTGTTTTAAAGGTTTTTTTTCTTTTCCTTTCAAATCCCTAATTCTTCACATTCTGCAAAAGACAGCAGTGTGTTCTGTCAGCAAATAAGTGGTTAGCAAGTTATTAGTTTTATGGTATGACATGGAAGCATTTTTGGATTATAGTGTTTTAGATAAACTGTTGAAGTTCACCAGGAAAAAAACCCAGTGTGAGTAATTAAAAATGTATTTGTTAAGTTCCAAGTTAGATGCTGGTATAATGCAACCCAATGATACAGGATTTTCAAAGAGGAATGTATTAAATTACAACAGGGAAGACCAGATCTTCATTTGTTTTGTTGATTTAAAAGACATTAAAATGTAAAATCTAAAACTAATGAGCCATGAGTTAAAATTCTGCGCAAACTTGGGACTTGTCAGAAACGTCTGAATATGAATGTTGGGTTTTTAGTGACAGAACTTGTATTTTACAATCAAGTGAACTTCTGTTATCTCTCCATAGTTCATAGCTGGATTTCCAGTTACTCCCAGCACCCCCATATTAAAAGTAGTGATTTATTTCAATTTTGTTTAAAAGAGAAAATATATTTTAAAACAAACAAGCAAACCAACCAAAAAACCCATAAGAAAATAAAACAAACTTTTATATCTTGGTAATAAAAGTAACAGCTGTAGGTGATCAGTCATCTTTCTTTTCCCAATTTCCTAACTCATTGACAAATACAAGCACCAATTATCTACATTTCTTTCTTTCATACTTAAGCATCTTGTGTTCTAAATCACCATAGATGGAAGGCCATTGAAAACAAATGTGGAAGATTTCAGTATGTCAATTGGGAAAAGATTTCAAATATTAGCAAAAGCCAGTCCACCACTGTATCAAAATGTAGTACTTGAGAGTCATTTTCAAGCACAAGACTATTTAATTCCATTTTTATTGAAAAGTGATGAAAATAGCTCTGAATAAAAGCACAACTATATTTACAGGAAGTTAAATTTAAGGTGTAGCTTTAATTATTTGGTTTCCCAGACTGACTGTGCATCACACCCTTCTGAACTGAACTGGAATGGAGGTATTTATCCAGCTGACTGCCTCCAGAAGTAATCTGAGCTTTGTATTTGACAATCATAACATGAATAGTTTCAGACCAGGATTCAGAAATTACATGCTGATTGTCTGGACACAAGTCTGCCTGTGCCTAGTTTATATGTGCTTGGAGAGATAGCAGATTTCTGTTTTCATGAAAACAGAATGGCTTTAAATGGTTTTGCTAAATTGTTTAATTTGCATTTAGGAGAAAATGACATTTCATTGTAGAATGTGCCTTTCTACATGTATGTGTGTTAATCTCTTCAGGATTATGCTAAAACTTCATTGTTTAAAAAGTATGTGCAAGGGTGGGAGAGGCAATTTACTTTCTGTGCATTTTGTGATAATCTTGTCAGTGCATCACAGAGTTCCTCGGGCATCTCCATCCAGGTGTACTCAAATTGCAGTCATTGCAAATTATATACTTACCTTCCCTCTGTACCAGCATAATAGCTCCAGCTAACTAGAAAATTCACTCCAGTGATTTTTTAAATTAAACAATACAAGCATTTAAGATATTATTTATATCTCTTTAACAGAGAATAGCACTTGAAGGAACACCCTGCGTGACTGAATCCAGTTTCCTGCTAGTGCAGTCAGGCATAGGAAAGGGATTGTAAAGTAAATTGATCAAGCTACATCTCAAAAGCACTTAGGATCTTTATGTTGACTTTGCTGCTGCAGAATGCTGCTCCAGAACATTACAGCCCAAGGAACTTTAATTTAATTTCTGTTTATACGTATACCCATTGACCTTCATTTATCTTACCATATTCAACAGGATCATTCCAGTTTTTAGCTTATGATATCCCACATACCTGCTTCAGGCTTAGAAACTTAACTTTTAAGTCACATTAATATGCCAGTGAAGTTATTTCCTTCTGTGCTGGAAAGTGTGACAAAGCAATGTGCATGACTGAAAGTGATGGGCATGTTTTAATTTCTCCTATTGTAAACTAACACAATCACTGTCAGAGTTACCTCTCAAGGACGTTAATATGCATAGGCCTTAAAAGCAATGGTTTTTAATTAGGTAATAAAATCATTACTTCTGGACTTAGTTCCAGAGCCATATGTATGGTAAAGAAAGAAAACCTTTCAGTTAATGTTCTTATTTATACAACATTGGCAGCTCTTCATTTGCAAATTGTGTGGTGATCACAGGTAAGCTGATGCATCTGTGCTGACTACAACTGAATTGATCTTGCTTAGTCCAGCATTTAATTTGGCTTTCTGCTGCAAAGGTATATGAACCTTTGTAATGCGCTAATAATGTATCCACTAAATCTATTCCTTATAGTTCAGTGGGGAGGTAGTTGACTATTTTATTGTGGGAAAGACTTTAAAGTTAAAGGGGCAGTGACAGCTTTTAGACCTAACATTTAAGGGGACTTATTAAAATCCACCTCCTGACATTTATTTGTTTTGAGTTATAACTTTATATGAACTATAGATAAAGGATTTTTATTATCTATCTAGAACCACATATATATTGAAAAAAACAAGGGGTGACTAATCTAGGTATACATTTTGTTTCATCTTCAGATAGAGTTGAATCAGAAAAGCTGTATGGCTTTCTAGAAACCTTGTGTATTTCTGTAAGTTTTAGAGCAGGATCAATCAGTGCTGTCTGTGCCTGACTCTGCCTTTATTACAATGACTGTGAGGTTACATTTTCAATCTCAGTATAGATTATGATGGTTAGTTTATTATTATGTCATCGAGAGCTATTTAGATTCCTGTGTCTGGGAATCATCAAAAGTCCTTTGTGAACTGGAGGGGAGCCAAACTGGAGTTTTCAGGTTAAAACAAAACTTTTTTCTAAAATGAGGTAAGGGCAAAAATCTGCAAAGAACTGATGGTCATGTGGCATTGGAGACTGTCTTGGGTAAAGCAATCACTGAATGACAGAATTTCAATTCTTGGAGAAGTCAGGAAGAGGGTCATCAAAACCACTACCTTAGACTTCCAGACAGCTGACTTGGCCTGTTTAGAATGCTGGTAGAGAGAGTCCCTTGGGAAATAGTACTGAAGGACAGAGAGGTCCAGGAGGGCTGGACACTTTCCATGGAATCTGCAAGGCACAGGAACAGGCAGTCCCCATGTGCTGAAGATCAAACTGTTGGGGAAGGAGACCAGCCTGGCTGAACACATAGATATTGCTGGAACTCGGGGATAAAAAGACAATTTATCACCTTGGAAGAAGGGACTGACAGCCCAAGAAAGGATGTTGTTAGGTTGTGCAGGGAGGAAATTAGAAAGGTGAAGCACAGCTGGAATTTAATCTGGCCACATACTGATGACAGCCATGTACTAAATCGATGATTTTTTTTTTTTTTTTTTTTTTTTTTTTGTGGTAAACTCTTGTTTCCTTTGCATGTCCTGGATACTTTATGTTCAAAGCTATAGATCTGAAAAATTTCTAAGTGCTGTCAGATAGCTACTTCTGATTTTTCTGCTTGATTATTTGTGGGTTTCTTCCTTCAAAATCTAAAATCCCCTTCCCAAATGTCACACAACCCAAGACAGTTCTGTCTTTCAGGTCCAGACCTGTTGCATTTTTATTTTCCTCTTGCTGATGAGATTCAAGATGTCAGAGCTTGCAAATATACTTATCCAGATGAAGAAACCATATATAAAGACTATATAAGGAACAGAAGAAAGCAGATTAACACCTTTAATCTGGCTAGAAGACCCATGCAAGAGGCATTTTAATTTAATATTAAGGAATTGAACTATTTCAATCTACAGAATGTTGTAATTCTATCTGCACTGGCATAGTATGAAAAAATAATAGTAAAAGTGCTGTACCTTATTTCTAAAATGCTTTTTGGCAAACACAGCAGTGCTGGCTAATGGGACTAAAGCTGTTGAGAGCTATTTACTCATCTCCTTAGCCCAACTGGTTCACCAATATTTAGTCTACTGTTCAGTTTCTCTATGGAGGGGAAATGGGAGATGGAGTTTCTGTGGTTCTCTGCAGACAGGAAGAACTGAACAAGAATGGTGCTTTTATCTGCTGTTCTAGGCTTTTTCTGGTCAGGATGTTGCTCAACATCATCTAGTTTCTTATGGTCCCCTTGATTCTCTGTACTCTTTGGCATCCTACAGTTTTCCTCTCAAAGGTTTTCATGCTCTTCATCATCCGTCCTCACTTGTACCTCCACTGTTTCAGTCCCTTGTAGAGACCAGCTTGTCAGCATTACTGTGGCACAGACAGATTTTTTAATGATACATTTTCACATGCATGTAATGTATTATGACATGATAGTTCTGCTCTTTCAGTGGCTTGTGAATGGAGATGTAACTTTCAGTGGTGGCTTTAGTAAGTTTTGACTGGTAACAATTTGATAAGATGGAAGAATTCATTCTGAGCTTTAGTGAACAGGTACCTTATATCTTTTTGGAATCTGGTCCTTCAGCTTGAAGCAAAAGTGCTGCAGACACATTTATCTGGAAAAAGGGAATATGCAGTGATGTTAATAAACAGGACAGTGCTCAAACTAACCATAATTTTTATTATTTTTATGCAGATGAGCACTAAACCCTGTTTAATGAGTCACTTATATCTCAGTTCTGAAGACCTGCTCATAGGATTTTATATACATATATATATATGTGTGTGTGTGTGTGTGCCCCTGAATCTTGTCAAGAAGAAAAAGAGGGTCATATGATGAATATAACTTGTGATCATCAGAGATATGCTCTTGTGCACAGACTCCACCTTGCAATGCTGGAGTGGAGGGGTGAAAAAGTCAGGGGCTGCACCTTCATGAGCATTTACTTTAGTGGGTTTTTTTTTAATAACCACTTTTGACTTACAAGACAGTTTGCAAAGGCTGTTAAAAGAAAATGGTGGCCCTTATTTGTGGCTGCTGACTAAGTAGTTTCCTATCTGTGTATTGAAGTTTCCATTAGTGTCAGATTTTTAAATTTAAATTTTATAGCATGCATAATTTGCTCCTGGGAATTGCAGTCAGTTCATTGTAACAAATAAAATCACAGTAAAATAACTTTGCTTTTTTCACAGATCACAGATTGTTGAATTGATGCTTTAACATGGAAATTTAGCATTTAAGATGTATATTATTACTGTCATTTTTGCTCTAAAGAAGCTTCTATAGAAGTACTTTCACTTTAAAACTGCCTAAGTGCTTTACACTGCACAGAGTAAGTCTAACTTTGCACTATTGAGCACTAGGACAAAAGCTGCCTGTTAATAGACCAAGAAAATGATTGGGAGAAAAATGGAGTAGCTGAGTTTAGAGAAACTTGTACTTTTTTCTTAATGAGCAGTTTAACTGCCAATTGATCAGTCATTCAGCATTACAGCAAATGGCCAATGAAATATATGATGATGCAAGACTGCACTTTAACAAGACTGAATCAGGAATGCTTAAGGACAGAAAAATAAATACAGAGCAAATTTCTCTCTGTGCTTCATTTTCAAAGAAAGCCCAAAGAGCCATAACAAACACTGAAGCAGCTAATCGGTGGTGGGTTTTATTGTGTGTGGTGACACACTTGCTCATGAATTTCCATTTTGTGCTACTGTCTTTTGTTTGCTTATTTACTGCTACAGAATTTTTTACTGTTGGATTTCAGTCAAATCTGAGTGCTCGAGAGTGGTTGCGTTTTTAAGGTCTTGAGCTCACAAATCTTTATGTGCTTGCTTAATTTCATACATATGAGCTCAAGGCAGCTATCTAAATGGATGAAACTGAGAATATTGGTATAGTGTTGCAGTATGAATTCCTACATTAACATAATACTTAATGCAGGGGAGAAATTCTATTTTTATCCATTTAAAAATATAAAGACTTGATTTTTCAGAAGCAAGTCTGAGATTCTAGTCAAGTAAAAATCAGAGCACATCACTGTCTTGGGTCCTACCGAAAACATGGTATCAAACAGTCCTTTGACCGGCGACATTTGCGAATGAGAAATACTGCTAAAACAAACAGGGTTTTTTCTTCTTTTCTTTGCATGGGGTGTGAAATGTACCATTATAGGCAGCTGCCAGTGTGAATGGGTTAACATTTACCTGATTTATAATGTGTGAAAATAGACACCTAATAGGAGAACTGTAATGGAAAGAGAACAGTCTCAAAAGAGCACAGTTCACGTAGTGTTTACCCCTCTTCCCTGACTCGGGTCCTCTGGCACTGAATACACTGTTTGGAGGGTTGTTAAATATTTGAATTTTACACTGTGACCTCCTCTTTCAAGTGAGAAGGGAAATAGAAGCTTGGTTTGACATCTCTCAAGAGATCAGGTGGAGTAATGCGTAGCACTTAGATTTTGATCCCCAAGTTAAAGAAGAAACTTCCTTTTCCCTAATAACTTGAAGTGAATGAAATTGCTGTTCTCCACAATGTGACCTAGTGGTCCTGGGGAGGCTAAGAGAAAGTCATAGCATACATATAAAAGCAGCTTTTGAGAGGAGACAGGTGAGTGACTCTACATCTTCCACTGATAGTTTTCATCTTCAGAGATGCTCCAGTTTCTGGGTGCTATCTACTTATTTCTGAGCAAACTATTCAGTGGGCTTGGAAGGATAAAAGAATACTTATATCTCTGTGGTCTCGTGTACATTGTACTGTATATGAAGAGCCCAGCTTTCTTTTGCAGCAGGTGCAAATAATTTAATATTCAAGTAGTCTGTAATGGGTACAGGGGAGTTTGGCAACTGTAGTTTTAAACAAACAAATTATAATACCATTAACAACTCTCTTCTGCATACACAGCTTTAAAATTAGACTTGATTTTGTACCTCACAGAACTGTCTCTGGGCTTTGAAAAGAGTAGTAGTTCTGCTATTGATTAAGACTGAATGTGATTAACATTAATTATTGATTAAACTTCCCCATATCTTCATATAGCATCAAAGAGAGATTTATTGATGAACTCAGAAAGGTCTTAGAACTGTAGTTATTTTGCTGTAATTCCTTTTGACTTCAGCTTAAGCAGAGCATTCATGAGATATCTTTATGCATATAAGAATTGAGCATAAAGTCCATCTACTAAACATTACCACTTCAGGCATTTTAAATATGCTTGAAATACCCATCTTTATTGGAGGATAAGTTTGTGTTATGTGGGTTTGTTTGGAATATTTTTTAGGGGTGAGAAAGGAGGGAAATGAATGTAGACACTACAGAGATACAGGAGAGGCAGTTTGCCTCTGACTATGTGTCTGGAATAGAAAGTTCTACAGCATTTCAGGCAGTCTTGTGGCTCTCAGTAATTGGTTTTAACCATTTTCTCTCTTTTTTTGTGTTAACGCCTTCCTCCAAAGATAAAGCCCTGGAAAATGCTATGTCTTTAACAAATCATCATATTGCAACAAAATATAACTTAAAATTACTGTATAAAGAAATAATGCCTGAGTGAAGGCAATACTGTAATGTTGATCCTCAGGACCTTTGGGAATCAGAATGATTGTTATATTGGTTTGCTAACTAATGGAATTCTGTTGCAGAATTCTGTCTTCAGACAGTGTCATCATTAGTAGTTTTTCAGAGGAATTTAAACCTTTCCTGATTAACTGATCTACTTATTCATCAACTATCCCAGGTGTTCAGTAAATATTCAAGTGGTGTCTTCTGAATTAAACAAAGAACAATAGTTCTGTTAAAACCAAGGGAGATGCAATGGTGAGATAAAGAGGATGTGGCTTTAGAAGGGTGACAGTTTAACCAATGCTGCATCAGGCTCCTAGCTCTAGATGAGAATTACAAATCCACACAGGAGTGTATGTTAAACAGAGGCTCAAGGGGAAAGAAACATCCCTTATCTTACTGTGTCCTGCTGGCCCTACTGGTCTGGTAAATTTGTACTGACACTCATGACTCTTCCTGCACTTTGTATAGGAAACTCATTACCTGAATTGCTGAAATTCTGAAAGATGGATGTTCCCTCCCAAATGGGAACAAACCTACAAGAAGGAATTTTTGGTTATCATCCAAGTGTGTTAATTTTCCATCTTTTAGAGAAAAAATCTTAGTGATTTTGAGGTTGGTTTTCTTGCTTTTCCTTCTGGAAATCTATAGAGATAGAAAAGAAAGAAGGCTACAACTAGCTTCATATAAAGCAGGATGGTTATCATTTTTCGAAGTATCAAGTTGATGAAATACTTCCTTGGGAAAAAGTGTACCAGAACTGGGAAAACATTACATACTTATTAACAGCATGGAAGGTCGCTATACTCTTGCGACTTCTGAGTTGCAGTATTATTTTAGTTGGGCTTTGCCCACTGATCTGCATGCTTGATTTGCAAAAGATGCCAGAGAACATGTGGCTTTGACATGAAAGCAAATGGGGTTAATCCCAGGGTAGATGCAGAGTTTTATAATAGCTCATGGACAAACACATTTGCACACTGGACACTGAATATTTGCAATCAATAATTCTTATGATTAAAGTACATAGGAAAAAAAATGAAAATATAGGCATGTGTGATTTTGACAAACTAGGTCATTGAGTACAAAACTGAGGCATTCAGAAGGTGAATTATTTTTGTGCTGTATTTTCTCCTATTTTTTTGCCTCTGCCCCATATAAAGTGAGTGATGAGTAGAATTGACATGAAAAATGGTAGCCTTTGGATTGATCTCTTGAAAATTGAATAGCAACCCCACCTTCACTTCTCCATATCCACATCAGCCCAGACTGTAGAGAATTCCTTATGATGTGTGCCCTTCGTTTCTGTTGCACAAAGAAATATCTATCGTCAATTCCTGTTTTTCTGATCTTTGAGATTATACTGAGTTATTTCAGAAGCAGGTATTAAGCAGGTATGTTGTAGAACTTGTAGGAACATTTCAGGTAAAAAGTTTGTTTATTAACCTGATGTTTGTAACAAGAGAAGGATTCTTTGCATGACATTTCCAGGCAATTATTTGATAGTTCTGTAGTTGGTTTTAACAATTATCTAGCAGAACTGTGGGGGATAACAAGGGGAGAGGGTTTGGTTTTTTTTTTTACAGAATTTATTTTTTTGTTGCTTGGCAGTTGTCTGTAAAGAATGTTTTATTACCCAGCCTTTATGGCTTTATCCTCCATGTCAGCATTACAGCATGAGCCATGTTACTGCAGTTATGTCATTCTCTAATTTATTTTGTAAGCATTTTATAGGCTGCAGAAATAGATCCTTTAATAGTAATAGCACCCATGTATGTATATATAAAAGGCTAAAAATGAATATTTTTCCTGATGCATTTTCATGTATATTTAAACAAAATTTTATACTCTGAAAGTACCTTAACAGGAAAGAAATTATTGAATATACATCAATGCTGTTTCTGGTTTCTTTGTCTCCTGCAGTTTTCCCTTGTTAATGTGGGAGGTAATTTTTGGTTATCTATGTAATTAATGAATAGATGATGTCAAGTATTATCCTGAGCTGAGACAGAGATACAAACAGAGGATTTCTTAATAATAAGAATTTCTTAAATTAAATAGCCACTGTTTATAAGTAGATATAGAATTGCAGATAAGTATATAGAAAATAAAGAGTTCTTTGTCAGTGAATAACTACAAATAATGAGATAACACTATCTGACTTGGCTTAAAGGATTACTGTGTTAATCTGTGTCCCTCTGAGATACAATTTTTGAGTCTCCTAAAGTAAGCAGTGTTATATATCTGATATGGACTCTTTGCAAGAATAACAGCGGTCTTCAGAGAAAATACTGCATTCAGGTAATAGCATGTTCGGAGTTACAATGTGCAAAGAGTAAAAGCTCTGGCAGTCTGGGTTGCTGGAAAAAGCACAGGATCAAATATATGTGCAAGGTAAGGTAATGCATTGGTTCACTCTTCAAGAGCCTTTATCAGGTTTGTGAGCAGTGCTACGTGCCTACAGGTATTCAAGCAGGGAATGCTGGCACTCTGCAAATCCACAAGCAGTATTACTGAGATTTAAACAGAAATGTAGAGCATTCACTCTTAAAAAAACCTCAGGTTAGGTGGAAAGTATGAAAGTATCAAATATTTTAACTGTTAAAACCTCTAGGGAGTTGATGTTCGTAGACAGGCTTTTTGTGTATCAATGGATGATTCAGATAAAGGAAAACCAGAATGGACAGCTTTAGCTTGGAGACTTGAAAATAATTATATTCCAACCAATCTTAAGAAGGAACATACAGAGTATATTAACAATGGATCATGACAGATTCTGGCACTTAAATGTAACTGTTCATGTAAATTACCAGAAGCAGGTTTTGTGATCCTGTACATTTTGTATAGTCATTCACAGCTCATTAAACCTTCACCAGTGCTGTCATTCACTAAATACAAAGGTAGCATGAGAACAGCATAATTAAAGTGTTCAAGTCAGACTGCTGTAGCTAAATTTCTAAACACTAACCGCTCTACCTGCAACTCATTGTGGTTTTGAGGAATAAGGGTTAGAACAGATAATGAGCAAGATGTATCCTAGTGGACTCCAGAAGCCTTGGCCTTTTATTGAACTAGTAGACCTTCTCTGTGTTTAGATCTTTAATGTCTAGGTACTCTAGTCACTAAACAAACTGTGGTCCTGCTATTCTGCTAATCCTTACATTAATGTCATAAGCATAGTATCATAATATTGGGATTTTTTTGGGGTGGAGGGATCATTTGACATTAAAGCAGGTGAGTATAGGTAGACCCCTTAGTAACATACAGATAATATTTGTGTGGGCCTGTGCTCAAAATCATGTTGAATTTATATTAAGCAACAATTTGACTTACATACAGTCTTACATGTCATAACAAGCAACTAATATTTAGATAATTTATTTCGTATCAAAATCTTAACAGAGAAAATGCCTTTATGTATATAATTGACTGCTCCTGTCTACACTGCTTCTCAGCTGCTGACTCGTTTGCTCTGGGGAGCCTTACGCATTCGACACATACACTTTTCTGTTTCCTTGACCTAAATGAACATCAGCACTCATGATTTCTTTACTGGTATCCCTGGCACATTTTCTTGGGAAACAAGAATGAATGACAGGACATCGATCCCTAGACTAGCTGAGAACTGAGCATGGCTCCACATCCTGTAACTCAGAAGATTGAGTGATATTAGCATGGCATCTTCCAAACCGTGAGCTTGAGTTTAGTGTCACGCTGACAAAACTACATGTATTTTTGACCTCAGAGGAGTCTAACCCAGCTAACTCGACAATTTTTGGTCTGAATTATTTTTCATCTGTCTGACAGAAAATACAGATTCATGGATTTAGTGAAACCCTGAGAGCAGCTGCCTGTATTGACTTACCAGTGTTTCCTCACCCTCAGCACTCTGAGCACACTATGCTCCTTCACCTTAGTCTTATACTTGCAATTCATTTTTCAACAAAAAGCAGATAAACAATTTAACTAAGCCAAGGCTCCTGAACATCAAAGCTGTGATAAAAAAATGTCCCCAGACACCAAAGCTAGTCACTACAACTCTGATAAACATAATAGGAATGACTATGCTGTCAATTAATTTACCTCCCCATTCAGCCCTATTTCCTGGTCTCTTGATTGTCTGTGTTGCATAAATATTAATTCACTGATGAGCTCTCTTTTAAAACTAATTAGCTTTCTCTCTATGTTCTCTCAAACACGGGTATGGTTCTGGGAATCACTTGCTGCAGGGCCTTCTCCCATTGAGCACTCTGGAGGAGGCTGATGTGAATTTGGCTTTCTCTTCTCTTGGACAAGGTGGCAAGCTTTATCCTCTAAAGAAGCTTATGTGCTCAAAGCTATACCACCAGTTACATAAAGCTTACCTTTTGTTTTGTTTCAGGTTATAGATACGTTTCTTTAGGTGGGCTGCTGCACACTCCTTACATTCAGTCAATACTCATTAAAAAAAAAACAAAACAAAAACATCCCCCACACATGAAAAGATTGAACCCCATGATGTGAGGCTCAGAGGAACCCAGTGCCACTGCACGAGTTGGCTGCAGTCTCTGGTTCATTCCCTCAATATGGACATAGTTAGCACTGCAGATGTAACTATAGTTTATTACTTACAAGGTGGAGACTAAAAATACTTTTTCTATATGTGGTTACTAACTGTGACCATTCTTTGGTCACAGCTCAAACTCCCTTAGAAATGTATGTGTCTCTAGCTTTCTTCCAGGTACCTCCTCTTACTCTGCATGCAGTAGGTTCTGTGTACGACTGATGTGCAGTGAGGTGTCTCTACAGTGCCTTTATCATCCATACTTTCCTTGATTTTGCCTACCATGTTTATCTAGTTTAAGCACCTAAATTTGCAGCTTCACTGTCCGCTTCATTTGGTCCAAGATAATGCTGCTTCTCAAAAAGAGAGTTTTGGTCTTCCATCTAGCATCAGCTTCAGGGCTTCTACAGCCATAGGATAATCTGGAGCAGGTTGGCAGAAAACTAAAAAGGCTGAATAAAAATAGTTGGCACCATGAATATTTGAGCTCAGTGGCCACACCAGCACCAGAGTCAACAAAAGAGAAAAGGTGGGAATGTGCACAAGGGTAGCAGTGCCAAATGCAAGGTTGGCACCTTTCAGTGACAGTCCATAGTACAATCAGCTTAAACTGATCGTGCAGTCACAGGGTCAGGCTCTTGAAAATAGGTTTTAGGTGCTTTTAAAAAAGAAAACCTTATCCCTAATGTATTCCCCATCTACTGTGTTTTCCTTAGCTCTGCATGTTATTTAGGATATATGTATCCCAGTATGCTTCATCATGTTTGTAATCATCATTTTAAAATATGTTTTCTGTGCTTGAACAAATCCAGGTACACTGCAGTGGTGTTGCTCTGTGTTTTAGTTCTGCGTTTTAGTGCTAATGATAAAATCCCTTTTTCCTAGCTCAAAGCATGTTTTTATACATGAGAATGTTCTTGTTTTTCATTGCTAGTCAATGCAGCCTATTGTTTGTATAATTAATGTAATTATTGCTAATTATGTAATTATGGTAAATACATGTAATCAGTGATTCTAATTTGTAATTATAGAATTTAGATGTTTATTTGTGTAAAAGTACTTACAAAACTTGCTGAGGGGAAGAAAAATTGCTCATGTACAGCAGGTAATTTACAAAATTTGTAAGACAGAAATTACGCCTTTTTTTTTTTTACCAGCTACCAAAAAGAAATTAGTTTTCATTAGTTACTAATTGGGTACATAGTTTTGGTGGGTTTTTTTATAAAAGGTAATAATTACATTACAGAAACCTAAAACTCATTTTCCATCCTCTTATAGCTTAAATGAGTTAGCAAAATATTAGATTAGTAGAATGTAGGTGCCAAATGTAAGCTGTAATTACAGTAGCCACTTGAAGTGAAATTACAGCACAAAAAATTTTTGCAAGGCCCCCTCCCCCCTGTCCTGCTCTACAGAGTGGTTGCTTACAGAGAACCGGCTATTGCTTTCAAACAGACAAAAAACTTCTGCTAGGGAGGGTGTAATTACCCAGTGGAGAAAAAAAGTCAGATGGAAATTAGCTTCTTAGCATCTGCATATCACAAAATGCTTTGCCTATTACCATATTCTCAGTTCTCCTCCTTCCCCATCCATGGAAACTAGAGGAATTCCTGCAGTCTTAAACCTCTGCCTGGGTCTCTTGAAGTGGAGATCTATAGCTATGGGTTTCAGTCCAGTTTTTGTTTCTTCAGATTATAGCTTTTGGTTGCTGATATTTATAGCTTCTTACTTTGAGAGAATCTGTCCTTGTGCTATGCAAATTATTTTCATTATTTATTTGGCAACCAAACTGGAAGTTAAAGAAACCAAATCAAATCTATTCTAACTGTGACTTCCATTTCCAAGTAAAATGAGCTTCTCCCTCTAGTTGTCTTTTGTGTTATGATCTCCTTTACACAAGAAAAACTGTGATCTTTTACACCTTTTATCTTCAATTTTTTTGCAAGAAAAAAGAAATGAGGAGCTGGATGCAACTGTAAATTCATGATGATGATGATGATGCTTGTTCCTAATATCCAAATGATAAGAGCACTATATAAGGACTGGGGAGACACAAGTTCAGATTTCAAATATTAGTCTAACTGGTTAGGCTTTAAAAGAGAATATCCACAAATCTATGTTGAAGCTGTTTCATTTTGCATATTTGTATCTTCAAAGAGAGGAAAAAAGCTCCAGCTGTAGCTAATGATTAGGGCACTCTACAAAATCTGTGCATCTACAGCATTTCTGTGTTTGCAGTGCAGTGTGGATTTGTGTTGGCTGTATCCATACCTATGTGCAGTCTTCGCCTCTGTTTCTTGTCATTCAACTGTGATCTGAACTTAACCATTCATTCCAGAGTGCTTTTATTCTCAAAACAAGCCTTTATGTAGTTTCAGAACCTTCTAAAGATACTTCAGAAAAATCATTCATGCTAGAAAAAAGATACTTGTTTTCCTGTTTTACACAAAGTTTTAGATTTGTTTTTATGATTAGATTGTCTTGCAATAAACCATGTCTGCATCAGTGGCAGTTATTTCACCTGATCTGTTTGGTTAGGAAAATAGTCAAATGCTTTTGTTAAAACATACTGTTCAACATTTCTAAAATTCTGTTTTGCATCTGTTTACATCAATTCATTATGTCCACCTCAGGTCCTAAGAGCAAATGAAGGCATTTTGGGGGAATATGATTTTACAGATGAGGTCAAAATGTTAGGATAACGTATATGCCTGAAGAAGTGGAAAATACTATGTAACTGCATATTCTAATTGAGATACAGCCCTTAAATCATAGAATGGTTCTTAAAATGAAGTGTAGTTAAATGGAAATATCTGTGCATAGAAAAGGATCTTTCTCTTAAAAAGCAATCTTTTGTTTACTATTATGGTACGTATAGGTAAAGTATACATGGATTCCAGAAGAGGCTTGAAAGTTGCCTGCAGGGAAAGTTTATGCAGGTTTGCCAGATAGAGAAAAGCCTCAGGAATTCAGGAAACGTTTTAGCTTCAAACTGATGGATGATGGTAACATTTCCATGCAAATGGGAGTTGTTCTGTTCCTAAATTTTTCCATAAATTTTTCCACACAGAGACAGACAGGTCGTTGCTGTTGAGGGCTCTTTGATCTGATCTTGTTTGAGTTCCTGTTAGTGCTTTCTAAAGTGCTGTATTTCAGACAGAAAAGGTGAAATTTTATCAGTGGTGTTTCTAGGTCTTGACACATGAAGCCTGTAATAATCTGCTTTCTGGAGTGAGCTATAATTTGTCATTTTGCTCCCTACCTTAAATAGAAGTGTTTTAAATGTGCTTTTAAGTATTTTTAATGCAATGATAAATTACCTAAGTGCATCTCTTCATGACTTCTAATGATACAGTGCACAGCAACATATCCATGGTTTAGTCAATTTTAAACCTGAAGCGTCTGCTTTGTTTCTTGATTCTTGCCTTTTAAATTATATCCCTGGTCTTTAGCTTGGAGCAGAGTATGCCTTCTGGATTATACATGAAATTTCTTATTACTCACGCAAAGCTTAAAACCCCCCAGCCCCATAAACATCTTCATTAAATGATGCCTGGAAGCAATGAGTTCTATGTGTTAATTATGTATTATATTAAAAAAATTGGTCTGTTTTAATAATTACTTCCCAGTTTTCATTAACTCTCGGATTATTTATGATGAGATGATGCGTTTTGATTCATACCGTTCATTATCTTATATACCCCATCATATCTTTTCTTAAATCAATACATGTAACATGATCTTTTATAACTTCTTGTTGGAGAACTATGTCATTAGTTTCATTCATTAATTTAAAGTTTAGTATTGCAATCTAAAATTACATGGCCTGAACCAGACCAGCACTGGGGTAGTAAGCACAGATATGATTTCAAAATTCTTCTCATCTAAGTTTTTTATTTGGCCAGTAGGGTGGAATATTTAGTCTCTCTAAATACCACAGATCGATCAAATGGCTTTATAATGTACTCTGTAGATTTTTATAACCAAGTAGTGGAGGTGAGTTGAAAGTGCTGCTTTTCATGCAGATGGATAGTACTGGTGGTCTGTTTGTAGATCATAACAAAATGTTATATCCACATCAGCTGTTGGCAGTCAGTTTTCCTTGATGAACTGAGAACCTGCTTTCACTCAGTTTCATACAAATGTCAGTTTGGAACAGGTCAAATCATAGAATCATAGAATGGTTAGGGCTGGAATGGACCTTAAGATCATCATTAATGTCTTTCCCTAGTGAGAAGTAACATGATTGCTCAAGTGACATAACAACCTCCAGCCTAGAAGCTGTCTGCTTCTTGAAGTTTCTGCCTTTAAACTAGCACAATAGTAATGTTCCTAAGAACTAGTGTGAATGCAAATTTTCACTGCTGTTTAAAAGTATAAAGCAACAACTTTAATGGTAATTTGTAAAAGCTATAGATAAATGTAATGATTGAGATATTTTGATTTCTCTTTGTTTTTAGCAATGATAAGTTATTATACAATATGTCTCCTAACCTTGGAAATTAAGGTTTGATTTGATCCTACAGATGACCCTAATTCTTGATGTATACACTACCAATAGCATAATTTCATATATTGCATAATTTGGAATACAATCTCCCGAAACCAATGCCCTCCCCAAACAACAGAAACAAATGTGATTGCATATTAGAGTTCTTGAAAATGGGCACCTCACTAGCAAATTTTATGAAAGATTATATGAAAGCAACATAGATGATGGAAATCCTCTTGATTCAAATTTGAGCCAAGTTTGAACATGTTAGCTAGAAATGCAACACCTGTGAGTTCTTCAATATTTTGTCACTCTGCTGAATTCTAGGTATCTCACTAAACATTCAAGTACCCAGAAAAATTAGAAAACCTTACATAAAGCTCCTGTGAGCATATGGCCCATTCTAAAATTTCAGTTTAAAAGAAGATAGTAAAGCATTATTTGTATGCTGGATCTGTTCCTGATCAATGACTTGTACAAGGCAAATGTATAACTTCCCTAAGATTCCCTCTAGAGCAGCCCTAGGATACTGGTTTAAGGCAGCAGAGACCCTTTTGCTCATTTCTTTGCCCACGCCATACTGCTATGGTTGTACTCTTTATGAGACCTGGATAAGTACAATATTACAAGCACAGGGCTTGTATAAAAAATCTCATTCTGTTGCACAATAAACACTACTTGCAAGTCAAACACTTTCAACAATTCAGTGGAGCCAGTGAATCATTTCCTGCTCTTATCCAGAATATTATCTCCAGTTCAGTTGTTGCTATGCATGTTCTATTTATCATAAAAAAATACTCAATATTTCCGTATACATTCAAATGAGACAAAAGAAAGAGGTGGTCTACTGTTTCATAACTGACAAAAAAAAGGCAAAGGTGATTTTTTCCATCTCCAAAATGCAGGTAGAACATTATTTTGACATGCACATACTCTGCTGACAGACTGAGCCAGTTGTATACAAATCAGCTGGGGTAACCAAGTACGTTGAACTGGTGACTGCTTCAGGAGCAGTTGCTTGTAAGGCCATTTTTGAAACTACCCTTACTGTGCTCATGAAGCTGCAAGATTCTGAGATATAATAAAGCTGCTGTTCTGAGATTTGCATTATTATGCCGTACTGGGGTATATGCTTCTGCACTGTGGCTAGAAAAGAGTTATTCCTAATATCTGCATTTTGTGCACAGAAATAGGATTATTGTTAACAAAGTTTTTGTAGTGTTGTGCACTTACATAACAGTTTACAAACATTGATATGCTGCCTGCCCTGACAAAAATGAAGGGAGGAAAATAACTCTTTTTTCCTGGGTCCTGGGTTTTTTTAAAGTGAGTCAGTGCCTCCAGTGCACTAATTACAGAACAGCCTTTGGGTAGAAAGTTGCTGTAATATTTTGTAGAAATCTTAGTATCTCACATGTCTTATCTACCATCAATATATTGCAATTGTTTCAGGGTGAATGGTAAGTCACAAACCATTTTTCTTGAACATTTTGCCTTCATCCTGTTTGCCCCTATCACAAGTTATTGTCACTTATAGTTTTCTTGATGGGTCTGTTTGTATTTCCTCTCTCTGTTACTGTGCTTCAGAAATACTCCAGAGATAATACATGGGTTTGAAAAAGATCAAAGCATATATTTTTTCTTTTGTAATTTTGGATGGGAGCATGATTGTAGCACAACATCAGAATATGGAGCATAGTGTGTTAAAGGGTTAGAGACTAGCAAGCACAGGCAAATTTCTTCTGTGCTTAAGCCCAAAAGGACAAAATTTGCTAGGAGTTACATTTTTGAAAATATAAGGGATTCCTCTGCAATCAGCAGAACTACACTGTTGCAAATTCACAGTGAATGGGGAAGGATTTGTGAGGAAGTATCTTCTGAGCTGCCAGACCAAACCCATAGAGCTTAGTTTTACCAGCTGCTTTAGCAAGGTTTTCATGGAGTCTCCTTGTGATACCCAAGATGTTTGAAAGTGTGCAATTGCAATGAGGCAGGATGTGTCTGCTGTTTTCAGTATGTTTGTAAAACTGATGAGAATGTTGTGTGAATAGATTGAAATCCAGCGTGGTGAGGCAGTTGCTGGGTATCCCTCAAACATGTGGAGCCTACTTATCCATGGACAGCTAAGTCCTGAACTGAAGGGACTGATGCATATATCCAGAGACTGTTAACCAAGTAAGCGTGAAAAATACAACCGAAGGTAAACGGAAGTGAAAAACAGGACCTAGTGAAGCATGTGTTAATCTTGCTGGAGATTTTGCCTTTGGCAATAGCATATTACATGTTGCTTCTAAGGAGTATGAACTATATTGCTCTCAACCTACATATAAATGTGTTCAGAGAGTAATACATTTACAACCTGGGCAAAAAGGCTGTTAACTTGAAAGCTTATGATTGCTTTCAGATTCCAAGAGACTTAGTCAAATGGCATATTAGTAATTTATCAGACAGTATTTAATTCTACTGCTCTCAAACCAGAAAAGAGTCTAGTGGAGGGAAGAGGAAGCTCAAGTCCAGTCTCTAAAGAAAGCAAGAACTTCTGTTTTCCTCTGTTCTTCTTTGTAATGGCAGATGAGCAAAAGTTGTTCTTATAAACTAAACATGCAACGTTATTTGTGTAGTCAGCAGGGAATACTGGGAGGAAGAATTTTAGTTTCTAGGAAAATATTCTCTCCTTTATCACAGACTGATAAAATTGCAAGAGGCTGGAAACAATAAAGAATAAGTGTGGTATACAGTTATATTTATGTACTAGGAATAGTAAATTTGAGTTTGAAATGCTTAGTTTTTTAGTGTGAAATTATGAAGCTATTAAATGTGTTAATTTGCATAGTTTTTCTCTCATAAATGCTCAATTTTGAGCACTTCCTCATCTGTCCGTTTACAGATAATGTGGATTTTGATTACCCTTGAGTCTGAAGGGAGGGATAGTCCTCATAACATGTAAACTGCCTGACAAAATCTCTTCTTCCTGCACAAATATGTGAGCAAAACCACAGATGCATTTGTGGATGTAGGTTGTGTCTGTCCAGGTGTCTGTGAAAGGCTAAACACCCACAAATCATGTCATACATAGCAGGGTGGAAGTAAGACTCTGAATGTCAGAGTGGCATTTGGCAAGATGGAAAGACAAATAAAGGCCACAACTTTCAGGTCAAAATGATAGTCTTCTGATAGCATTTTGGATGTGGTCTTTCAGAGTGCAAACAGATACCATTAATTCTGTTTGGATTTTTTGTCTTATGGATAGGTAAAAAATGTTTCAAATCTTTAACTATTGCTTATATTTGTTCATCTCAAAGGTCACACTTGCATCACAGCAGTGAAGTGTCTCCCAGACCAGTCCTTGTGGAGCAGATCCAGAGATTCCAGTCCACCTGCAGTGTAGCTGTGCTCAGAAGGCAGAGTGCTCAAGCCAGTAAGTCATAATAAACTCTGACTCCGTAAATTAACTCATTTAAGGTACTGCATGAATGGGATGCTCGCTGCCACATTGGTACAGTGCTGCACAGAGCCATGTCAATGTAAGAGTCCAGGGTAGCACCATTCAGGGAACCCCATAAAACACTTGGATGCAGCTATGTCCAACAGCACTTCTAGGAAAAATTAATAAAATTTTAGCTCTGGAAAGTAGAAAGTTTGCTTTTAAATAATATAAACTAAATGAGAGCAATCAAAGGAAGCAGAGGGAAAGGAAGAAAATGTTGGGCCCTCTAATGCCTTTGTTAGCTTCATGGCCTGGCAGTGTTTGGCATGGATGGGAACATGCAGGCTCATGTCTCTGAAATAATCCAAATGCATGTGTGCAAATCCATTACCTGTTCACTGTGCTATACTATAGCCAACTTAATGCTATTCTGTGAAATAAGCCTTAAAAAAGTCCATTCTGCATGGACATAATGAGTAGTTATCGTATTGTAACAATCATAGATTCTTCCATGGCTTCAGGAAATACTATAGTATATCAAAGATAGACAGAAAAAAAGATACATTTTCATTTTAGCTGAACTTAAATAAAGATTCTATTATGCCTGTCTTTAAACTACAAAAGCATGTGTAACTGTACACAGAATCTTTGAAAGTAGCCTTTGTCTAGTATTTAAGAGTGTTAAAATGTCTCATACTGAGACCGCAACTTAAGAACTTGTACAAGTCAACAGCTGTGACCTCAGTCAAGCAGGCAACTGAGTTTTCAGATAGCAAGCTGTGCCTCATTCTTCTTTGGCCAGAGCTATGTATATTTAATTAGTATCCTCTCACCTTCACGCTATGTGTTTTCCCACTTGACAGCTCCTGGCATCAAAAGAATGTCCTTGAGAAAAAGTCAGGCCTATTGACTCCTAAGCATATTATTTGACTTGCTGTTCAAGTAGTCTGAAGAAGGAGCTGGAAATAATGAAAGACACTGCAATGTGGAGCTGCCTTAACTGACAGTGTCAGGTGGGTCGAAGCTATTGAACAGTTCCTATTAAATTAGCTTACCTTCATCTCAGCTAGTTAAAGCTGGCATGCTGACAAATTAGTTGCATTCTGTATATAAAAGAGGAGAGGCAGGATGAGATTCCCATTTTGTAGCTTAGTGACAGTAGATATGTCACATCACAAGGTCAATAACAATCTGTCCATGGAAGAAATGTAAATGTTTGGCTGATGTCAATACATTCTGGATTAGATTGTGAAATATTCATTCCTAGAGCAGATGAGCTCATTTGCACTAATAAAGACCACTTTATTCCAACCCAGTTAATTACAATGCTTTATATTGTCTGTTTCAAAATCTGATTACAGCTTTTCTTTAGCTTTTCCAATATTAGCTCTTGCGCATTCTATATGCTATTTCTATCCAAAGAGTGTTAATAGAGAAAGTTAACAGACATGCTTAGAATGTGAAAAAGGTTAGGGGTTTATTTATTTATTTTTTGCTCATCAGAACAGATGGATTTTACAGTTTTCTTTAGAGGGAGACTCTGAAACTGTCATAAGTTGTGTTTGAAGTTCAAAAAGAAAACATTCCGGTTAGTTGGGTGTTGTAAGTATACGTTTTCTTGTATGGTGGTTGGTTGCTGTAGATGTAGAATGTCTCATGCAACTAACTCAGATTTTAGGAATAAAAAAAGATGTAAGAGTGTTAAAGTGTTTGATCACAGTGTTCTGCACATAACAAGCCTTCATAACTTTCATACCTTCTCAACAATATGGTAAGATTTGGGGATACTTTGTTGCTTCTCTTTTGCATGCAGTTCAAAGTCCTTCCTTGCTAGATTTTGATCCTAAATTACTTGCTGCCTAGAATACTGCATTTCATCTTTTGGGATTAATCTCTGGTAAGGACATTATGACCTGTATTTAAGTGCTTCTAAAGTATACTGCTAATTATGATGTAGCTACCTAGTAATGTTCTTGGTTAAGTCACGGTTTTGTGCTTACCAGAATGAATGTTTTAGATGTTTTGAAACTTCAAGATTTTGAAATTTAAATACTGAAATCACCAGTTCAAACAAATACATCATTTTTGGACGGCTGGCAAGGTTTCTTCTTTATAGTTAGCTTTTCATATGATGTTCAAGTCTTCGAGCAATTTCTGTCTATTCCTCTTCATAATTTATTTGTTTTAAATGAAAATATTTCAGGGCCGTAATTATGTCCTGGAATATAACACTGAACCTTCTTCTGCTGTTTTCAGGATGTCTGTGAAATTTTGTTATCACTGAATTTGTTCTTGCTAAGTCATTTAGGTACAAACCAAAGCTCCAAGTGCACCAATTCTGGTCTGAAAAAGTTCTATACTGTACAAGGTTTAGTCTGAGTATAGGTGAGGATATACATCACCCAGTGCTACCACAGTACTACCTAACCGTTGCTGGGTTGGAATCTTCCTACCCAAGGAACATTCTCTAGTTAACACCATGATTTCTTCCATCACATGGCTTAGTGTATTGGTATAACATCTGGCACAACCACATGCATGTATTGTGCATCCTGTCGTGCCGGAGAACCAACTTATATGTTACGGTTTAATGCGTGGAGTTGATGTTTCTGTGCATTTCTGTAAACTTAAGTTCCAAATACAGCCTCTGTGCCCTTTCTTCAGGAGCTAAGCCAAGTAAACAACACTCTTTAGCATAGTAAAGGACTTCCAGGTAATTCTGAATAGGCTAATTAATGTGGAAGTGAAAGGTCTGAACTGCTGAGCAGTTCATACCTTAAATATTGAGGAAATATTTCATTGGGTTGTAAATCAGACAATGTGTTATTTTGTTCCTAGGATTCATCAGTGAAAACCCTCCTTGTATGGCACATTTGCTCTTATGTAAGGAATGATGTTTTATCAATATTTGTATTCATTTAAAAATGAAACTGAAAAGGCAGTCATATTGCGTCAACATCTTACTGGGAAAACACATGATTCTTATCATAAATAAATTATCTGGGGTGATAAGGGAGCTGGTGTTCTATGAACCAACCTATCAGCTTGATGCCTTGGCATATACCTGGAGGCAGTAAAGAAATAAAGTAACTGCTATTCCGTGCTTCAGATTCTGATGAACATATAATAGAATATGGAAATATAAAGATATTAAAATTATAAATTTTTCATCTGGTGTGCTCAGGAAGCTTGTTCTTTTTGCCTTATCCCATCTATCAGACCCATGAGTCTTTATTGAGGTTAGTGAGTCACTGGAATGAGCAAACGTAAATTATCCACAGGTAGTGGGGTCTCTAAATGAATGAGCTCTCAGAAAATATTCAGAATACTTGTGTCTTCTGGCTTTCGGTTCGTGATGTTCTATTTGTATCTGTCTACCTATTTGTATCAGAAAATATGGAAGAATATTTTGCAAATGCAGTGGAAATTTGTAGGTTGCGGAATTATCTGTAGAAGCTAATTTTAATCTGTGCCTGAGAGAAACCTATTATTGGCAAGCAATTTTAATCAGAAATGATACAACATCTGCTACAGAGGTAGAAAAGTAGATAAATATTTTTATATTCTCAGTAGAAAAATAAACATGCCTGGAATACCCAGTCTGTATTTTTACTTCTAAAACATCTCCCTACTTTTATCAACAGTTATTATTGACAGATACCACCTATATTTTGTGGCACTTCCTTGAATCCAATTAACTGCACAATCAGGCCCTAAGGTATCTAAAATAACATAACAACCTACACAAATATCATTTTTATTGGTCTGAAAAAGTGTTCATTCTATTGATGTTGGCGAGCAGTTGATTCTTTTTCATGGTGTTCCATGTATTGTTTTATACTGAATCTCAGTTTTAGACTTCTCTCTAGAGAGGAGGCACAGAAACACATGGAAAGAAGCATAGAACAAACTGCATACTTTCCAGTTGTGAAAATGCTGTTTCATTTGAATGCCTGTTAAAAAGAAGGTAGTGTGAACTCCGGCTTCTCAAATGCTACTTGGTGCATTAGGTCCACTATTCCCAGCAAAATCATGTAGATGTTTTGCTTGTGATGCAATTTTCTTGTCCCTTTCTTTTATGCTTCATATTTTGTGATACCTTTCTCCTCCTGTGAAAAAGTAATTGTAAAGAACTAAGAAAGAAGAGACATCTTGTGCGCCATCAGGAAGATGACTACTCTGTTCTTTTTAAAGAATGTTTCATTTGGTTTGGGGTATTTTTGAGACTTTAATCTAGAAATGTAGAAATAGAATTATCAAACAAGAAAGTCATGTTTAGAACATTTTCTTGTGCCTCTGTTTTCAGTATAGCTAGGTAAAGTGAGAAAATGATTCTATAATTTTTAATTGAAAATAATCAAAATTATTGTGTTGCTGAAAGATATTTCTAGCTTAGCCCTGCTGTGGAGCATAAAAAGAAACCACAAAGTAAGTTTACTTGTCAGCAAAGCATTTTGTTCCATGATAATTGATTTTGGTTTGTCATAGCTATTTCTATGCCATTTGAAAAGTGTTATTAGTATTTTATGATTTTAAAAGTAATATATAAAAATACTACTGCCAAGCTTTGTGAAGTTTCATTGGAAACAGATTAGGCTGCTTTCGCAGTTACTTTAAGTTAAGCAGCTAACATGCTGACTACTTGCCTTGGCTCAAAATGAGATGGCAGGTAGTTCAAAGGAGAGAATAAGGACTCTGCTTACTCTATAGTCTATAATGAAGTTTGAAATCATACATGTATCTCTTGAGGGAATCCATTTGTAAAGGTAGGGCAACAGTGATAAGAGACTGTCATATGAATGGCAGTTATGATATGACCAGCAGTGGCTGGTAAAATAGATTTCAGCATTGACATCCTATTTCTGTTGACAGAAGGTATATTGCAGTCATGTTGTGTGATAGAGGATATGCTGGCCAGAAAGCATTGGTTATCCCCATCTGTTTTCAAAATGTTTAGTGAAATCTGTAGCAATGAACCCAAATCTATAGCATCTTATCCAAAGAATAGCGTGTAATAGATCAAAATGTTAGTTTTGGCTATGTCCCAAAAGCCTGGTGTGGAGGACAGAACCACCACCTTCTGGCACAGGAATGAGGGCTGCCAAAAGTCATCTTTATTGCCCAATCCTTGCTCCATAAACTCCAGTTAATAGTAGACCTGTTATTTTCCTACATTGACCTATAGATATGAGGTGAAAAAAAACCCCACAGCTTAAAAGTGTGACTTCACTTCTGATTCAGATGAGTTTCTGGGGGGTTATAATCTGTTTGCAGGACTGGGACACTTACTCAGCTCCCAAACTGTCTTTGGCTATATAAGTACACTTCAGCAGCAGCAACTCTTAAATCTAAGTTCCCTTGCTAAGGTGTGGATAGCTCGGGCTATAAAAGTTAGCAGTTGTTGGACATTTAGTCCATTTAGTAGTTAGACATGAGTGGATACTACCAGGAAGTTGAGGGAGCTTGATCAGGGGACTGGAGCACCTCCCATATGAAGACAGGCTGAGAAAGTTGGGGCTGTTCAGCCTGGAGAAGAGAAGGCTGCGTGGAGACCTCAGGGCAGCCTTCCAGTATCTGAAGGGGGCCTCTAGGGATGCTGGAGAGGGACTCTTCATTAGGGACTGTAGTGACAGGACAAGGGGTGATGGGTTCAAACTGAAACAGGGGAAGTTTAGATTGGATATAAGGAGGATATTCTTTCCTGTGAGGGTGGTGAGGCACTGGAATGGGTTGCCCAGGGAGGTTGTGAATGCTCCATCCCTGGCAGTGTTCAAGGCCAGGTTGGACAAGGCCTTTGGTGATATGGTTTAGTGTGAGGTGTCCCTGCCCATGGCAGGGGGGTTGGAACTTGATGATCTTAAGGTCCTTTCCAACCCTAACTATTCTATGATTCTATTCTATTCTATGAAGTTTAGGTTATTAGCTTGAGTCTTGAAAACTAAAAAAAATACCTCATTCTTGAACAATCGAATTCTAAATACTTAAAACTTCTCTTCCACTTATGTCCTGCCCTCAGTTTCATGTAGATTTTCTGGCCACAAGTTTCACTAGAATGTTTTTATGTATTCACATGGTGCTACTGAAGTGCTGCTGCTGAGCTTACAAGTTTTCACAGAAAAGCCATGAAGTGGGGGCAAAATACTAATGGGATGCTTTGACACCACTCCATCAAATATTTAACCTTTTTCATTTCTTCTTCACACACTAGTTATTCCAGCAGCTCTATTTTAATTGTTTAGGGCTCAGTTCTCACAAAGTGAAGTGGTATATTTGTGACCTACTTTTAGTGCCATCTTATCCTTAACAAGCAACATGGGAACTGGCATAACTGTAAGCTGCTTCCAGGTGCTTCTCACTGCTCAAAGGAAAAGCTGCTATAATATTCCTTTGATCCATCTGAAGAATACTTCCACTCATGTGATTGAATTTTCACACAGTGGTTTCTAATTTTGTCATCAAATAGGTAAAAGGCTGAGAGGAATAGATACCCATTTAGTAAGAAAGAAACATCTCAGGCTTTAAATTAGCCCAGAATTTCCAGTGAACCAGATTTGCTTTGCATACAGTCTTTTCTAACTGTCCAATGACTCAGACTCAAGCTAATTTCCTCTGTGATGTCTGCTGTTCTGGTTGTTTATTATAAACTCACTGGTTGTATTAAGTTGTAATAATTGAGGACTACAAATATTAATGCTTATTTAACACTGCCAACAAGTAGTAATTCCTGTGGAGAGATGTTGCTGGACACTGCTGTACCCAGTACTTTAAGAAATTGGGTTACTTTTCATTGAGAACTAATTTAGAGCATAGGAAGAGTATGTGGAACACTGAAATGTCTAACTGCAGTTGTGACACCAACATGTTGTGTAAAGATTACTGGAAAATGTAGGAGAGTCTAAGTCTCTTCTAACCTAACTTTTGTATCCAACCTACTAGGCCATGTGGTTATTGGCAGTGGGAGACTTCATTCTAATTCTAGATGAAAATCACTTGCACCATCTCTACTATGTGAAATGCAGCTGGTAATAAACTGCCAGCTTGCTCACATTTCCGAATGGCCTTATAAATTGCAGAAAATGCTTCATGTGAGGGAACAGTACCACTATATGCTTATCTGAATAGAACTGACAATTATAACAAAATCTGCTGCTCCTTTTTTCTATTATATACTTTTGCAAGACAGAGAAGTGCTTATGTATAGAGTTTTATCTGAGTCTGCTGATAGTACTAAAATCTTTTGGATTCTTGATGGAAATTCAATCTGCTTTTCTCAGAGTTTTCTCCTTTGCTTTATACATGTTTTTTCAGTGGTACTCTTGTAAACCTAGAGATATGGGAAGGTTTTCATTCAAAGTCCTTTCAGACTTCCCCATCTCCTAAGGATTACATAATTATCCTGGAGACAAGAATGGATTGCAAAGAAAGTATTCCTTTTTGTGCCAGTTCTGATATTTACTTTACAGTGTGCATTCATCTACTAATAACTATCCAGTGGTGTATACTGTGATAATGTATTCTGCTGAATATAAACAGTGGTGCAACTTCTAAAGGTATTAAACAATGACAGCTTCTTTGAAAGGAATAGGAGTTGCAGGTATTCTATCTCTGCCTACATGATTATATGTGATTTTTATAATTTATTTTGCTGTCTGGTACCATTATGGTTCAGCAAAACTATATCTGTAGGGAAAAGAACTAATCAAATAGGAAACTGAAACGGGATATAAATGATTTTGCTGCGTAATAGAGGAGAAATATAAAAGTCATATTCATCAGGAAAGGGAGAGAAGTGTGAAATGTGTTACAATTGTTTGTGTTCAAATTAAAGTTAGAACATGGACCATTCATGAGCAAAACTATAGAACAGGAGTTCAGTAAAAATTATCATGGCTAATCATACTTTGAAAATTATATAAAGTCTATTCTGTGATTAATTCTGCAGATTAATTCTGCAGAATTAATCATACTAAATGTTAGGGCTAGAGCTAGCAGGTATCTTGGTTGGGAGTCTAGGCCTCTATCGTTAGAAATTAAATTATAGAATCCTATTTGCAAATGTTGCAAGCTTTATCTTACAATTAATTAGATTTTGTCCCTGACTATTGCTGTCAAATAGCTATCTAAATGCTCTAAAGCCTTACTCACAGCTTAGCTATGACCAGGCAGAAGCTCACTTCAGAAACACTGAGTAATGACATCTTAAGAATTTCTCATCATTCTATTCTAACTATCTGTTTACCAAATATTGGCTCAGTAAGATTCTTTCCTATAAATTTAATGCGCTAAAATCTGTAAATTGTGAGGTGAATATAATGTGTCCATTGAAAAACTGGGCACATTTAACAAATGTGTTGAAGAAAAAAAAAATAAAGCACTGATTTGTTTTCTTGTACACTTCTACTGTGAACTGGGTGTCATAAGTTACAGAATAGCTACCAGTAAGTTTAAATATTTTACTACCTCTAATTCATGATGTTTCATGTTTCATTAATGTCACTTTTTCTGTCTTGGGAATGTACTAAGAGTCACGGTTACTTTAAATTTCTATTCAGGTGGAAATACCTTTCATATATGTTTCATTCTGGAAGTGGATGAGATGCAATTTAATGAGAAGAAAAATCTGACAAGATAAACAAAGAAATCTGAAAAGAGAAACAAAGGAATTTGAAATAATTGCCAAATGCTTCTCATGGAGGTTGCTTTATGTTACTACTTGCACAATAACTCCAAATTCACTTGATAGGTGCCTGTTTGAAGATTATAAAATATTTAGTAGGAATATAGTGTTCTTTGTCTTTTAAAAAGCATAACTTATGGAATGTGACAAGGATTTAAGTCTTGTATAAGTGTAAACAGAGGTGGTAGTTTATGCTGGAAGCAGATGCATCAATGCATGCACAGAATGGGATTGGGCTTCAGTATGCTCACATGTCACAGCTATGAGGCTGGTATATATATATCTGGGTAGATCTTTAGTTATTGGAATATAATTGAACAGAATTGTCAGCAGTTTCCACTGCTAGTTATTTATGGCACTGTAATCAGGTGCACTAACAAGAGCTGCATCTAAGAAAAGGTGTGCGGAGACGATAAATATTGAGGGTGTTTTCCGAAAGACAAAGAGTTACAGAATTCAATGCTTTTCTTGTTGTTAGAAATGGAAGACTGTTATTAGGTTCAGTAGGTAGAAGAATGCCATTTTCATCTATAGCTTTTATGGACTTTTTGTTTAAGGTAACATAAGGCTTTTCATTCATGATCATCTTTGCTGTCTGTTGGGCACAAAACCAAGAGACTATTGGGTTGTCCAAACATAAATTTTTGAACAATAATATCTTCTTATGCACAATCTCAGATGTACTCTGCTTAGGCCCAGAAGTTTAGCCCTGTTGTCTTTGAATTTGATGACAAAATTAATTATGGCTACTATTAAAGAAATGCCTGTTGTTTCAATGCTTTAGGTCCTATATGCTCAATACTGTTTGTGTAAACACAGTTTGATGTAATATTGAGGAGACATAGCTATACTTCAATATATCCATAGTTTCTAGCATCAACAAAGACTGTGAATGTAAAACAAATACATGCAGCTAAGGATTTGTCCTGTAAAACATCATTAGCATATGTTATAAGGAACACAATTTTTTAATGCCAATATAGATATTTGTGGGCATGTGTATGTGGCAGTCAGTAGTACTTAGGAAGGAAAAATGAAACTAAACTGTCTATGAAAATTGTTTTCCAAGTAATCCATCTGTTGATATAAATCCAAAGGAATAATTTAATACTTCTAAATTCATTCTCGAATATCCCTAGTAAAAATACTATCACTAATTATATCATTTCACCACCCAGACTCTGGTTTTGACAGTCAACTTTGATTGTCATCTGGTTATCAAAATAGAAGCCAGTCAGACACTCCAAGTAAACAGATATTCACCTACTCAGGGCACTAAAAAATAAAGTTTTGAACTTATTAATTCACACGGCCTAGATTTGGGGTCCTTTTAAAGAGTTTTTCTTAAACTGATGTTCACCCGGTCAGAACAATAAAGTAATATCCTTTCTCATTCATAAGCTCAGCTTTACAAAAGTACTTCAAGTTGTTATTTTTTATAAAGCATCCAGTTCTGTATGGCAGGAATATTTTCCAGATTCTTTATAATAGTATGAAATTTCATGATAAATTTGTTTTGGTGAACCTTGAGAATGTATTTTAGGGAAATTTTAGTATTTCAGAAATATTTCCCAATGGTGTATGAGCTTTTTGTTGTTCTTGCTAAGTCAACATGTATTCTGTCCCTACAGTCTCCTAAACACTTCTGGATTTATTCTATTTGTACTGCTACATATGTAGGATTTGCAATTCTTACTATACAAATCCTCCTTCCAAGTCAGAAGTCTTAAGCTGATTGTATGGCAACACATTATCCTGTTAGACTTCGTCCAGTCCCAATTAAGCTACATGTTTTACATGCCTGAATAAATGCTTAAAAAGCATATTTTTTTGTCCCAGTTGCAGCTCTCTTAATATGATCTTAGGAAATGTTCCTTGATTCCAGCCTTGAAAAGTTCCACTGTTTTTCACTAGGATCTACTTTCTTACCAGAAGTGAGGTCTTAACAGTTGAAACCATAATTAAAGCTAGAATTGTGATGCTAAGGGAAGATTTGTTTCACTACCTCATTCATTTTCAGTAAAATGTAAAAGTAAAGTATTTTAAGTATACTACAATTTATATTCATTTGTTTTGTGCCATACTGGTAATGTGATGAAAGGTAACCCAATTTATTATGACAAACTATACAGGTAATTAAAACCAAGTTCAGATCAAATGTATTGCTACACTAAATCTCCATTTAAAAGTAGAAGTAAATGTTCATAGTGTATTATAAATGTACCAGAGTTCAGAATATACACAGTTGTGAAAGGAAACCATTTTGAATGGTCTTTCAAAAATATTACGTTGCATGAAACAGTTGAAGAGTTAATACAGCAAGTCTCAGACAACTAAACTTTCTTACAAAAACAAAATCGCTGAAAGAGTAGGTTTTTTTTCTGTGTAGTCCTTTATTTGCTATCTGATTTTTATCATCCAGCTATCTCCACTTTGTCTCTTTTTAAGGAATTCTGAGTTAGGCCCAATCTGTTTTCTTGGATGTTCCTGTTTACGTATATGTAGAAATAGCTTTTCTCCTTAGCTGTTCTCTGTCACTAGTCTTGTAAGTGAGATGATTAATGCTGTGAAAGCATTCATACAAACTTTCAGCTTCCCAATTAGGAATTTATTTGTTACACTTGATATGTAACCAAATCTCAAGTATCAGTTATATGTTGTTGAAGTCTTTGTTCTGTAGGTTGTGTCATGTGGACTCTATGCATTTGAACTTCAACTAACGGCTATTATAACTTAGTGGTTTAGACGCTGTGGTCGTGTACTATAGAAAATGAAAATATTTTTAAAGTTTTTCTTAATGACCAAGATCTTCCCAAAGGACTTTTCCCCCTTAACTAACTTGGCAAGTCAAATCAATTCTGAGCCATCACATCCTATTTTTCTTTTAACCTGCTGAGCTTCACAGGCTGGCCCAAAGTGTATCTACAGTATGAGACACAAGGGAAGGCAAAAATACCACTCTCCCTTTCTCTCCAGCATTAGTAATAAGAGTCCTTCCCTTCTTCTCTTCTTAATGTGATCCACTGAGTTTGAAAGCATATTTAATTTCTTGTCTACTGACTGGATTCTGGCCAGACAGTTCATTTGAAGGTTTGGGGTAACCTTTTGCCTGGTCCTTGTTTGCCCCTCCCTATCGATTTGCTAAAAACCCTGGTACAAGTGTCTGCATTAAGACAGAAACAAGGCATAAAGCAAGCATGACAGAGGAAGGTCATATGGAAGACATTGCTCTGTGGAACTGTGATCTGTGAAAGCCAGGGATGTGTGAACTCAAATTTATAGGCTCTCTGTTGAGACATTTCCAGAATATTGCTTATAATACCACCATACTCCATCAATCATCTTTCTATGGGCTTGTTCTAACTCTTTTTTTTTTTAAATGGGGAAAAAAAATAATATTTAGAACTTTTTATTTGTGTTCTTATCATGAATTGAAGCTTCTAAGCACTACTTACAGGGTTTATCTTTTTCTGATTTATTATTTTGTTACTTTTTCTAGTCCAGCTATTGTTCTAAATATTGTTTACTGTTGAGACATGCAGGTAGTATTGCAAACAAAATACTATATTAAAATACCAACTCCTGTATAACAAACAGCTGAGGTTTTCTTTAAATGGTGCTGTTCACTCTTAATCGGTCTGTTATTAATACAAATGACAGTGTCCTTAAAACAATCATGTTTTATTTCTGCAGGCTGTAACTCCTTTAAAACAAGATGGACAGTGTTTACATAATGCTCATTTTTGTTCCATTTCTTGTCCTAAGTTATGATACACAAGTAAAATCACACCATTAAGATGTCTTTTGTACAGAATTGGACAAATCTACTGTCAGAACGGAAATGAAAAATAAATTCTCAATGTAACTAGGGAATTAAAACTAGGGAATCGGGGAACAGAAAGAAGATAGAAATGCCCTTTTACAGGGTTCAGAATAGACTTTCCATCCCAGTCCTGACTGCCCCTCTCAGTCTGGGTGGTAAGCAGATGATACTTCACGTCTTCCCATCCTGTCAGGGTACTTTCTTCTACTCTTTCCATTGACTATCAGCATCCTGAATTCTAGAATAAAATTAATTTTTCTGCTGAATTCAGTGATGTGACTATATCAAGCCCTCTTCAGCTGCATCTCCATTACTGCACAATAGCCCTGGGATGTATAAAATTTCTTTACCGCAGCCTAGATTGCCTTTACAATGATCCACAAAATAATGCTCCTACCTGCAGCTAAATACAAGCAAATAAATAGGTGATGTAAAAAGCTTAAAAATACTATTTGGTACTCAGTTTCTCGAGATAATTAAGAATCATATCAGCGTAAGGGACAATTGACAGTGCAGTAGGTCACAGTGGCTCTATGGTTCTGGCTATAATACTTACATCCCGTTTTATTTACACATTGTAGTGACTCATAAAAATTTCCAAACACACATTTCTTCACTCAAACCTGGATTTAATTTTTACAGAGGCCCTTTTAAAGACTGCAATGGCATTAGGGTCAGGTAGGAGAGGGGCAGCCTGTGCTCAATGGCAGCGCTGAGGGGAGCTGCTCCCCTCACATGACCACTGTGCCTCAGCTCCTGCCTGGGCAGCCTTGTGCCTCATTAGTGGCATCCCGATGTCCCAGTGAGTGGCTCTGGAGTGGCACACTGTGGGTCTGGGTGTCCTGTGCTTTGGTGTGGTCATGGCTGCCAAGTGGACCACAGTCCTGCTCCGAGTGTCGCATTGTAAGAGAGGTAAATGTTTGCATTTAATGAGTTATAAATATTATTTTTGTCCATTTAAAACCATCTCTCCAAGACTTGGCTCCCACATGGAGAATGACTGTGCCTGACTCTATGACAGGAGGCAGGAGCAAGCTCTCAGGGTGGAAAAGGCAATAGGGATTTGCATGGGGCTGACTGGCCTGTGAAGAATGAGGGAACAGCTTCAGTCTGCACTCATCTCTGTCCACTGCTTATGAAATATAATATAATAAATTTAATGGGTGTTGAGCCATGGTTTCTGTTAAATATGGAAAAGAGGGAAAGCACAATTTTGGTGAAAAATACGTTCCTTAAGTAATTCCCCACTGTGGTGTGGGGATTAGGTTTGGGATTACTTTCAGAACTCAGCAGGGACTTATTGTGTAATTTTTGGTAAAGCATTTAAGCTTGGAATTTAAAATTTTCTATTGAGAAATAAGGTTGATAGTTTTCTGTCACGTACATTAGCATTTGCAAAGCATGCCGTGTCTTCTCTACATTAGACCTGCTTTACCTGTGGCTAGATTTCTGTTTATGATTTTTAAAACTATAAAATTTCTTCTCTGGTCAAACTGCTCATGAAAATAACCTTTTTATCTTTTTAACCATGGAATAGAATTAGCTCATATATATGTGTATCTATTCAAACCATAAAGATAACAAGGTATTTTGATTGACTATGCGGGAAATGAACCTGCAGGAATAATACAAATGAGTCTCCCAGGAAAGTGGAAGGAGAGGGGGAAAAAAGAGGAGTTCATCCAGTTGGTCTTGATTTACCAGTTGCTGATACCACTTCTGTTTAGAAACTTCTGGAATATGTGCCATCAGACAGAACTTTCTGAATAGTGTGGGGGTTTTGGTTTTTCTGTTTTGGTGGCTGTTTCTAAATTCTTTGTCTCTTGGTCATACATTAAGTACATGACCTTCCAGTCATCTTCATCCTGTTCTAACTCAATAGGATATCTGTACAAAGCTTGGGTTGTCTCGCCTTCTTAGTTGTTCATTTCCAGCATAATGGGAATACTTCCGCTGTTACCACTCTCAGTCTAGTGTGCTACTGGATACCCATTCAGAAACTTGTACCTATTGTGAAGATACCATTTGTTTAGCTGTAAAAGCTTTTGTAAAGCCTCCACTAGGTGTGCAGCTTTCTGAGCTATGCAGCCTTCTCTCTCTCTCTCTCTCTCTCTCTCTCTCTCTCTCTCTATATATATATATAAAAAAAAGGCACAGAAGCAGAGGCTGCTGTCAGAACACATTTGTCTGCATCAACTCAACAGGCAGTGCTCCTGGGTGCAGAAAATGAAATGGTTTCTTGTTTACCTAAGCTATGTGAATAATTCATTACTATTTTACATATCTTGTCATTGTAAGTCTACAAACGTCGTGGTAGGTGAACTTAAGCATGTTTGTGTTGTGCTACTTACTACTAAGTTAACTTCTATGTAACAAGTGCTAGTGTTCACTTTGTGCCTGGGTCTCACCTATATAGCAGGAAAAGCTTTAATTTATTTCCTGAGCTGAGTGAATAATTCATCAGTATTTTTCGCATGTCTTCTCACTGTCGGTCCACAAACATCATGCTGGAGGAACTTAACATTTGTCTTATGCTATTTACTACTACATTACCCTCCACATATCAGATGTCACTGTTCACCTCGCTGTTGAGTATCAGCTGTCTACCAGGAAGTACTTTCCATTTACTGTAGCAGTATTGCTGAGCAGCTGGAAAATAATTTTTCTAACATGTGGCAGAACAAATTATTGCACAGGGGGGGGTTAATGGAATTGTCTGCCAGAGGAATAAATAATTGAAGGGACATGGATCTACTTATTAGCTTGAATAGAGGCTTGATGTCCTAAATTATACCTTGTTAGAGGTAGGAAACCTATGCTTTGTTTCAACAGAAGCTGACTTAAGGAAACAGTGTCAGTATACCTGATCTTTTTGTCTGTCACACATAGCTGAAGAAGCTGAAAAACTGGATAGTGTAGTAATTCTCACATTCAATTAAGGTGCTATTAATTTTCTCTAAGAAATGTTTTCTCTGTTACAGTGACACAACAGTCAGAAGGGCTGAGGGTAAGGTGCCATCTTTCAAAAGCAAAGCTACAGACGTTTTATGTTGGTCTGGCTAATACTGCTATTAATGACAGGACTCTGAAATTTAAACTGCTTGCTGGGTTCTTTTCATTATTTTTTTTCCATACATTATTTTTTTAATGAAGCTATTTAAGTGATATAGCACATCAAGTTGCTGTTTTCATAGTAAATGCTTAAAATAAACTACATCTTGCAGTATGAAGTTGTACCACTTTTTCTGGAGGTTTTTGTCAAAATGACAGGGTTACTTAAAATTTTATATCTATTTTTTTTATTTTAACATAAAAACAGACCTTAAGGCTGACTGCTTAGAAGGATACTTCTTACTCTCTGAACTTGTTTGCTGTATGTATTTCATGGTAGTAGTTACAAAGATAGACTCATATGATTTCAACTAGGAGGAAAGAAGTATTTTCTTAAAATTAAGGGGCTTTTTAAAAAGAAAATGGAATGTATTTATTTTGCAATCTAGAAGAGCAGAGTTAAGGCAACGTATAGAAATTGCAAAACATATCTAGAGATTGATTAGGTTGTAAAATGATTATAGGCTAACATTTGAGCAAGAGGGCTGGATATTCAATAGTAAAACAAATAGCCCCCATGAAAATATTAGTATGTACCTCTATGCACCTTCAGGCACTAAAAGTATGTTGACAATTTGCCTGTAAGTAAACTAAAATACAGGTTACAGACTTCCAAATCAGCTTATCTAAAAACTGATCTCAGCTACTGATGATTTTACTGAAGCCTTATGTTCTTCATTCAGTCACCTTGGAGTGCCAGCCGAAAGTTAATCCTGGGATTCTGATGCAGGACTGCTCTACAGCAGAATTACCCATAATTGCCTCAATTCCTGCTGACTGGTTATTTTTGCACCAGTGACTCAAATTAGGCACAGCTGGCCCTAGGAAGTTGGAGTTTAATAACAACCGATTGTCAGAAACTAGCTGACGGTCAATGTTTTTGTCTCAAACGGGTGAAAGGAACAGTGACTGCTTTCCCCCTCTCCTGCCTCCAGACAAGTAGGTATCTACTTTCTGAAGCTGAAGAAGAAATAAGTTGAGTAAGCTTCTTCCTGTGGGGAAATGTTCTTTTCCTGCTTTTGAACACTTGCCATTATATTGAAATGTCTGTGCTAACCACATGAATATTTGATGGGTGTTATCAACAAAGTACAAAAAGAGGTCTCATTCATTTTTGTACACAGGCATTGTACATTGACCCAATTAAACTGAAAAATTAAAATTAGGTTTATTCCCAGAGACTTCTTACTCGAGGGATTGGTCACCCTGACAGCAGTGAAATCTTTGCTTTTGAAATGAGACTGACAGTGGTTGTCCAGGCTCTATGCTAGCCCATTCATACAGCTGTTGGATGATTTTACCAGAAAATGGCACTGAGATCCAGAACAGTGAAATAGCAGTTCACAAATCAGCCAGGGGAGAGCCTTACTGCCGAACGGGCAGCTGCCTGTCTGTGGATCTCGTCGTCACTTCTTAACAAGCTATGATTTTCATTTTGCATAAAATGGTATCTGATGCTCTTTCTCTTGGTGGAGATGGGAATGTCTTTTGTGGCAAACTGGGCAGGACCACTTTTGTAAGAACTTACAGTGAAGAGTACAGCTTTGTCAGAAACAGACTGAAAATATCTTGAGAACTCATCTGCTGAGTAAATCTAGGGATCTGTGATGTTTAGTTGCAAGGCAGTACTTCAGTTGCATTTGGTTCTAACAAAGGGTACAAGGTTTTGCCAAATTCCCTATTTAAATTGCAGCTGGTATATTGTAACAGAGTATGCACACTTGTTCCCACATATGAGAAGCCTAGGTCCATAAGTATATTGGCTTCAGTGATCACCTGTCACATTAATATGAAGGAATCCCTTCAAATTAATGTTGCAATAAAAAAAGATCACTGATGGCAAAAGCCAAAACCCAAAGTTAGCCAAAGTGAAAATGCTTGTTTTCATTCATTATTTTAAAACTATCTTGGAAAAGTAACAGTGCATTCAAAAGTACTGTGCAATGCAAACAGACGTTAAAAATAATGTTAAATATTTGCTACTAGAATATTTAGTGAATCCAATGCTCTTTATGTCTTTCTTCATTATTTTGTAAGACCTTTAAAAATCACAAATGCCAATGCAGAGACATAATATCAAGACATCCCCAAGGGTAAGTTGAATAAAAATTCCCTTGAGCCTATAAATCTATTTGAGGGTGATAACCTAATCAGTAGTATGCCTGTCAAATCTCAAGGAAAGCGATAAGTAAAACAGTAATTCTATGAAATATGGACTTTTACTTATCTAGCTTGACCTTTCCTCCTGCTCTTTCACCTTTCTGCCCTTCAAGTCTCAAAAAATGGTTGCGTACAAAGAATAATAGAATAGAGACTTCTACTTGGTAAGCTGGAGATGTTGAGCGCTTCAATACCGCATTAAATCTTTCACCTACTGAGGATCTGTTTGGAAGCCAACATGATAAAATGAGCATAATGCAGTTGTATTCAATTGACCATTTGTCCTTTTGTGAAAAAAGAGGTTCCATGGGACAACAGGCCCTGTATGATACTTTGAAGCTAAATTTTGGAGGTACGTGGCCAAAAAGAAGTTAGCAATGGGGGTACTGAGCTCTGTGCTGCCCTAGATAGCTACTTTCAACTTTGAAACTAGGTCATTCCTCTGTTTTACTCAAGTATTTCTGTGTTGCAATTCAGACAGTAATATTGAGAAACCTGAAGAATGAACAATAAATAGTTGATTCAAGGTCAGAACAACAAGTTAGTTTGTATCACAATTCTTTAATCAGTGTTGGTCCAGAACCTCTGGTGACTTGAGTGGATACCAGCTGTCAATGTAAAAGGTTGACCAGTTCCCCTTAATGAGAACCCTTGTTTTTCACAGATATGCTTAATAAACTGATTAAATTCAAGGGCCAATCAAGTGTCCTAAATGATGGGAGGGATGATTAAATTTTAAAATTGCCAAAGTGACTGAGGGATTAAAAAATGCCTTCACTCTTGAATGATATGACAGTTTTACACAAAACTGACAATGAAAATCAAGAAATTGCACACCAAATTTGACACAAACATACTAATTTGAAGGAAAAAATGAAAGACTAGGGTATTTTTTTTTGCATTAATTTCTACTTAGTCAACAAAATAAAAAATATTAATGCATGTGTGAGCACTATTTCACATGTAGGAAACAATCATATTCACTTCATTTAAGCTCTCTAATAAATGTCATAGTTTGAACAATGGTGCTATGAAGTTCTACAGATTCATTTCTCTATAATCATGCTATTCCAATTCAGCAGGTATAGTCATATAAGGATAAATACACATTTAAGCTTTTAGTAACAGGGATGCAATATGAAAATTAAAAAATGGATTAAGAATTTTACTTTTAGCTGTTGCTCAGTCTTTATTATAATAAATCCAGTATGCCCTAAATTGCATTCATCCGTGAGTATACAAAGTATTTCTTGAGCCTTAAGTGATTAGAAGTCAGGGAAAGAAACAATCAACCAACCAACCAGTTAAAAAGTCCCTGAGTTTGGTTTTGTGTTACAAAATCACAGTGGAGCACATAGCTCTCATGAAAGCCCGTTTTCCCCTCTTGTTATGGACTTCCAGCTGAGGCACACATTTTGTTTGATTCTTCCACTCCCACACACAGTTTGCCAATACCATGTTTGAAACATAAAATATCTGGGGAGCAGGACAGGACTATAAACTTCTCAAGTTGTTCTGAATGTAATTTACATTTTAGGTGACAGTTTAATTTGATTTCTTCACTGCATGAGGCTAAAATCCTGCAACTGATGTTCAGCAATCAGCTTTCTTCATATCATTTGTTTATTCCCTTTTTGGCCAGCTCACAGTGTAATCAGATCCCTGCTAGATCTTGTATGCAAACCCCTTGGTCTATTTCATGTATGTTTTTGTACTGATGAATTTGCTTGCATAGGCTTGTGTCTAAAAAATCTTCCTTGTTTTACTTACCTAAGTTACTGCTTTTCTTTACTCAAATACAAAGCATGTAGTGGAACATGGCTTCAAATACCTTCAAAGAGATAGAGGAATGCCCTCAGGACGATTCTGGTAAGTTTGCACTAATTTTTTATTTTTTCTATGACTTTGCCCAGTGTCTCTTAGAACCTCTTAAGAAATATCTTGGTTTATCTGTGTTTTTCATTATTTGGCAAGGGAAGAGTGAAGAGGGATGTGTATGTATTAGGGAATGATGAACAAATATCCGTATTAGAACAGCATCTGAATTATTTAAAACGTATTTGTAGATAGCTTTCTGTTTTCTGCCTGGATTTTAATAAGGTGCACTCTACAATGATCTTGTTAGGCTTCCTGTTGGACTTTGAAGATACTGGAGAAAAGAATAAGATGTCACAGTGCATTTCAGTATCTAGATGCTTACCTGAACTTGAACTTCCAGTCATATATTTTAATGTGTTACTATATGCTTGTAATGAATGACCTAACTGGTCTACAAAACCTGTTTCCTATTTTGTGCATTATGTGAGGCAATGCAGTCTGTACCTGTTAAAATGGGTCACCAAGGGAGATCACTGGGTGAAGTCTAGGAAAAAAAAAATAAAGTTTTTAGCCTTCTAGGCTTATTTTTCCCTCTTCATATAACTGTTATTTTTCTTATTTTAGAGTGCCTCTAGGCCCTAAGACAGATTTCATGTTTATTTTCATTTTTGGTAAGCTTCATTCTGTAAGTGGCGAAATCAACTCTGCTGTTTGTATTACAATTTTATTATTGATAGCTTTCATTGCATTGGATACTCTGCTTAGTTTGTGGTACCAGTCTTTGGAATACTAAATCAAGATGTACTGTTCACTGGCAGCTCTTCTTTTGTCTGCTGATTTGGATTATTCTTTTTTCAATGCACATAGTAATTAGAAAATTTAAGGCTAGAAGAGACCATCTGTGCTTGTGGAGTCTGACTTCCTGCTTTGCCTGATGATAGAATTTCACCTACATCAAATCCCAAACTTCCCTGACTAAGCCCAGCCAGCTCTTTGAAAGACATCAAAACTAAGCTTTAAGGTAAGTCGTTGCTGATAAGTTTTGTAGGAGACAAACATAATGGGTCCTTTAGAATTGCCAGCCTAGGTTGCAATCAGCTGAATACAAACCACATGTGATGGAAGGAGGGTCCTCAGGGCAGATAAGCTGTTGTTTCTCTATGTTGGCTTCCTGAGGGACAGCCTTACTGACCTTTTCCTGACCAGTTGAGGACTTACCTCTGTTTCTGGCTGGTGTTTATTACTCTATTAGGTAAAAAAAAAAACGATGTCATCTCTGGCTTTTAGTTTCTCAGTGCTCTTTGCCTATGGCTGCTTTCTGTCTGCTTAATTACATATACTGCCTATTTGCCATAGCTATTGCTCTGTATCATTCTTAGTGGAAAAAATCCATTTATTAACTGATACAGGACTCTACTGGAGGATCAGCTTCTGTTGGAGTAAGGTACTTACTGTAACTTTTTTTAATTACTTCAGAGGTCTTTAACCAGAAGGCTGAGGTTAAGCTTTTGTTAAAATGTGTTTGTGGCCATGGGAATTCTATATGTTCAATTTCTTCTATCATACTACGTGCTTATTCAGAAATGTCTATTCTAGCCCTCTTTATTAATCTTGTCTGTTCATACTCCATATAATTACAGTTTCAGTAAACATGGACTTGTTTTGCCTCTTTCAACTGTTAGTAAAAAATCCCAGAAGACTAAGTTTAGTTGAGGGAAGTGGATCCCAAAGTAGCTTTCATGAGTTTTCAGACTCGTTTCAAATGTTTTTTTGTTTCACAAAAAAAAAAAAAAACAACTTTTTTTTTCTTTCTAACAAAGTGCAACTTGCTATTTTCCCTGAAAGGTACAGAAGGCGAATAGTGCAGTAGTTATGTTAAAAGACCTCATTAGGTAAGCGAATTAAATGTGGCTGGAGCAGAGAGCTCTTTATTTCTGGTGCAGAATCGTATTTCTAGTTGACATGTCTTCAAGATGTGCCTTTTCACTTGCCAGAAACTACCAGCCACCAAAAGAGCTACAGTGTCATTATGGAAGTGTACCTATTTCTGAAGTGTGCCTGTTTGTTTCTAAAATGTTAATTTTATGGTCTTTCATATCTTATTTTGTAGTTTTCCTTCTGCAGTCTTACTCAGTGCCATATGCTTTTCAGCTTGATTTTCTCTATTTTATTTCTGTATTTAGGCTGTACTAGAAGGAAGCTAAGTTTTTACATGTTTTTAAGATACCAGGTCCACCTGTGATGATGCAAATTGCAAATAAATGGAATTTGGTTGATCTGCTATTATTACTGCAAACAGAAGTATCCATACAGACTTATAAAGAAATGACCTTTGAACAGTTCAGATACTTTAATCTAGCTTTAATCTAGCTTTTCAACAAGGGACCTTTGTGAACTGAATTTATATAGAACTGCTATAGCTTAAGTAACATTTCTAAGGAACTCTCCTGGATTTTATTAAGTTACAGAAAATCCAAATGACATGTGATTATTATACTCTTTGGAGTTATAGATTGGAAAATGCATTTATCAAGTACTTAAGGCCATCTTAGCTGTACACCCATCCAGATGGAGGATATTCTTTGTTGCCAGAGGTATAATGTAGTAATGGGATTATTGCACTAGCATATTTTGCTTTCTTAAGTGCAAGCTCTCTTCCTCTGAGCTGTGATTTCTGATTGCCAAAACTTCTTTCATCAACAGAGCCATCTCCTTAACACTTTACTGCTTAATCTTTTTAATTGCATTTAGGTTTGTAAGGACAAACCAGACTGTAATTAACTTCCAGGTATAAAAGATGTTTTATGATTTCTAGTAGCTGAATAAGAGCAGGCACTATCATAGTACATGATGTAAACAGGCAGCCTACGTAGTCCTTACACCCAGAGTTGTACCTCTGCTCTCTTAGAGCAAGTAATGTTCTGAGAACACCCTTTGCCTCCTTAAATAACTACGTACCTCATGGGTTTGGAAACATAGCAATGAGGCAACCAGAGACTTCAAGAGCATCGTTCCTGAACCACAGCTCTTGCTGGGGTATTGTCTTGAAGATTTTTATCTGTGTTCTGTAGGTGCTGAGGAAGAGGTAATCACATGTTATACTTTTGGGGTATGTTGACTCTGTGCAGGACGTTATGTGAAACTAATAAGTTCGTCATTAAAATAATGCAATTGACGCAAAAATAAATGTTTCTGTTGCACAAGTTCATGCAAAATATTTTATTAATTTGTTTGTAATTTCTGCCACAAAGTAGATCTACTGCCTTTACAGTGTTTGGGATTTTTAGTTTTGAAAGTTTTGTTTTCATAGGCAGGTTTAGGATTTTGCAGTATCTGTCATATTGGCAGTTCAAGAACAAAACCAAGTGAAATTTTACCATTTCTTCTAATGTAGAACCATACCCAAAACTGAGAGACTTCTGAAAGGGAAATACTTTTGCAAGGTTTTAAGAGATGGAATTTCCAGAGTGTTTTCCAGTGCTTTTAAAGTATTATTATTTTTAACTGGAAAATAAAGAAAGATTTATTATTTATAAAAGTACTATCTTAAAAGGAATTTCCTCTGCTTCAGAGTTCCATACTTCCAAACTTGAAGTCTGACTTATATGACTTATTTTAAAATAAGTGCAAATAAAATTGATATAAAAATACAATAAAGATTTCCATTTATTTGGCATTATGGATTATTTCCACTTATTTACAAAGCTGTTTGCACCCTGTAACAATACTGAAAAGCTTACCAAGACTTTAAAAACCATAAAAGCACAACCTTTGATCATTTTAGTTTAGGATAATTAGGATATCATCCTCTAGGATATTTTTGCACTTTTATTTTTTACCAATGAAGGGATGTTAGGACTTCAAGATTTTGCTCAGTGCTATACAGTTAACATTAAAATTAATATTCTGGATTTTGAAAGCATATTGAGGTCACTTATTGCCCTGGCTTTTTCAAGGATTTATCTGTCTTCCAGCATGGTGTGGGAGTTTTGCTGGAAGACTTTTGGAATAAGTCAAGCTTGGATTTTATCACATCTGAAAGCAAAAATTTGAGTTGTTCCTGAAATCGATTGCAAACTATTTTAATGCCATAATTTTTAGGATACGGGAGGACTTTTAAACTGTAATGTCCTTAATAGTAGGCAATTAATAAGTAGATAAATCGGAAGGAAAAAATTAGTTCAGTTTTTAACTGATTCACTTTTAGTCATTCTCTATTGGTGTTCCAGAAAATGCATTAAGAAGGTGAAACCGTTTCCTGTAAAGTAGGAGAGGATGGGAAGATTCTTAATAAAAATATAAGTGGTTATCAGTGTTTAATTTTTCAGCAAATTTATTAATACACTTAAGGTTTTTAAAGTGCTATTACCAGCATATCTATTGGCAGGATGAGCTGCAGGGATTTTAATGTTTGTTACAATTGACCAATGTATGAAAAAAAAAACCAAGCTTATTTGGTTGGTTAGTCTCGATGAGTTAGTGGTCCTCCAGATCAACAAGTTCCTGAAGTGCACCTCACAGTTACAGGCAATGAGATTTTACACAAGAAATGTGAGTGAATGGCAAGTAGACAGAGAAGAGATGTCCTTTTCTAGAGAGAGAGGTGATGTCTCTTTCTAGCAATATTTACAATTCTATCTCTTTCTCCCAAAGTTTAATGAAAACTTTCTATGAATAGTCATAAAGCTCATGATTAAATTAATGAAAGAACTAATTCTGGATTAAGGGAGCAGGTAATATCAAGCTCTCACCATATGCTAATGAGTTACTGTTAAATGTCAATGATGACTGTCAGATGCTGGGAGTTGCTTTAAGTTTGCTGAGGACCCTTTCACCATCTTTATTGCCTAGCAGTGGCCTTAATGGTTCATAATAAAAGTTGGTCCAAGCCCAGATTCTGTTCCCTAGAACTCCCAGGGGGAGTTGTTGCAACAAAGCAAGTGTTTAATGCTACTTTCCTTGTGTATTCCACATTATGACTTCTGTTCTTGTGCCTTCCTTGTACTTAAGAAGTGACAAAATACATGATTGCTGGACTCAGACATTATTCCACATGTTTGTGTAACTGCTTCCTGAATCTGTGTTGTCTTTTTACCTTACTTTTTAGAAGATATTCACTATTAACAAAGGAGTTTTGCTGAAAGTTGATGCTTTTATGATACTGGTATAGCTCAGAGTAGAGTTTGACCTGCTGTGTTTCTTGATAGTGTAGCTTTATCAGGTTGTGAAGCATGCCATGAGATTATTTGTAGATTAAGTGTTCCTGTGCTCACAATGTAAAGATAATTTCATCCTTCTTAGTATGGTCTCTCTCTGGTTTCATAAAATATGAACTTGTCATACTTGTATGTACCCATTTGTATAATCAGATGGTGGTGCTTTCCTTGATCAGTCTTTCAGCAGCCTGTCTCATCTATGAGTTCTACATCTTCTGTGCAAATGATGTTGGATATCTTGCTTCTTGCAGCTTGATGTTTCATTGTCAGTTTATAAATTTTACAATATCAAGACTGAAATTACAGAGACTATGTTTGTTTGATCTGTTTGAGAGACAGTTTCTAAACCGAGGTCATCAATCTCTGTTCAGATAGAAACAGTCAGTGTAACCAATCATTTAATTTAGAGATTCATTATACTTTTGAAGATGAGTGAACTTTCTGAAAAAAAAAAAAGAGGAAGAAATAAAAATATGCAGCACTGAAAATATCAGATATGTATGTTTTTAGACAATTCAGGTTAAGTGTATAGTGGTGTTGGTATCTTGGACTTTTAATTAAATGTATTTTTATTACAACTCCTCTTTTCAAAAAGGCACCTTGGGTTCAGCTGAAGAAATAGTTAGAAGTGCATTTGTTAAATTAATAGCTTATCCAGTAATTCAATAGATTGAAAGGATATTAACTTTGAGATATTCGTATATGTCTGCGTATCATTGTACCCATTTCTAGTTCTGATCATCTCATTCATTCTGAATCCAACTTTTGCTTCAGCCTTTCATCTCCTGTTTGGTTTGCCAAGTAATTGAATGCAAACTGAATACATTCATCAGAATTATTTAGTTCCATATTGATAGCTTTTACAAAATGTCTGCTATTGTGTGAGCCCAGGTCTTTGTTAAGTTGGACTAATACAGAGTATTTTACTTGAAAAAAAATCTCTGAAAACTATTTTGCATCTTTAATTGAAACTATATCTTTTTTATGCTTCACCCTTATGTATTCAAGAAAAAGGACAAAACATTAAATGTTTGCAACACAGTTGTTTAAAGGAAATATTTTTGTTGAGGTTTTCTCTTTTTGTAAATACGAACAATATGTAAAAACATGTACTTCTCAAATTCCTCCTTCTTCACTCAAGTTTTTGTCTTTAAAAACTGTATCACCTTAAATAGTTTCAGCAGAGAAATATGGATCACTTTCTGTCTTTACCTACTGACCTATTGAAGTATCATCATCTCTAGAATTTGTCAACTAAAGGGAGTCTGGAATCAAATAATCTTTTCCTTTTATCCAAGATCAGAACATCCGTTAAGACTTTTGCCTGATTTCTTTTCAGTAGGAGCTGATCACTGTACCCGTATTTTTCTTACTATTTGATTTGTTTTTATTATTACCAATTTTATGCTTCCTGATAAAAAGAAGAGGGCCTTCAGTGCATTAGTGGGAATGTCTCACTTTGTCACCAAAGGAACTATATGTGGAATAGTTCTCTGAATTGATGGTGGCTCTCCAGACATGCAAACTTGCTCCTTCTATACTTCTGCACTCCCTGTGCCCATTTTTAACCATTTAGGGAACTTCTGATAGCCCAGCCTTCCATCTGATTATCCGTATGATCTCAAATTCCTGAGCAGTTAATCTTACTGAGCAATATCTCTACTTGCCAAGAAACTTCATCTGTTTTTACCAAGCCTTGAGGAGGAAACCCATTTGTCATGGGAAATTTTATGGCACTAGATATTCCTTAGAAAAATCTACTTTGTTTCCATTTATGAGGATGCTTGCGATTTTGTGAGAGGGAGGAGAAGAAATACACAGAAATAATAGAGGTAATTACTGTTAATTTTATACATCTATCAATACATTTCCAGACGGTACTTCTAAAATTATCTACTAAAGATGGAGTTATCCATATGCGACCTATTTCTATAACCCCACTTAATAGGAATGAAATAGTGTTCTTACACCCAACAGTGGAAAGTGTGTTAAAAACCTGCGTGTTTTCATCAAGCACCAGTTCTTTATTCATAAATATTCCTGTAGAGAAAGCAAACTCCAATATCAGGCCACAAAAGTTATTCTTGAGTCATTCAAATGCTTCTTTTGGTAAAGTTAAAGGTTGTATGTCCTTGGTTAAGCATCTGGTTTTTTACAGTGCAAACAGCGATAAAGCAAAAGCTGGAATAAATCCAACTACATAACATACAAAATGTCATGGTACCAAAGAAAGTTCCAAACCTTCAGAAGCTCTAGTGCCAGTTTGATCCCTTTGTGAAGAATACTTTAATAGGAAGCTTTAGACTGTGACAAATAAAGTGACTGTGTGTTAATCTTTTCTTTTTTTCTAAGTACTTCATCAAGTGTAACTTAGCATAGATGTGATATCTTTTGAACTGTCATTTATAGAAAAAAATGAAAACACTTTGTTATTGTAAATTTCTACTTAAAATGCTGCTGGTTCTTACCAAATACATGAGCACACAAGGCATCTGCTTGGGATAGGGAATTTCTACCCCCTTTTCTTGACAAAATAAACTGTGTCTCAACTGAATCTCAATTGATCACAGAATGCGGCCAGTTATTTTAAAGAGCAAAATGGTTTCCTGTCTTTGTTGCTTTTCCAGTGTTGTGCAGAACAAATACAGATCTAATAGTGTATGAAACAGGATAGTTTAGGCTGCTGTTTTTTTTTTTTTTCCCAATATTTTTAATTTTTTTCTTTAATGCAACTGTATCTATAGGGTTTTTTCACAGAACAGTGGCTTAGTTTTTGTTTCAAGCTTGGATCTTTTTTTCTCAATAATACATTTTTTTGACGTATTCATAAAAAAAGACAATATTGGATTAAAGCAAACTGGATGATTTCTATTTACAAACATAATTTACTGTTTGAAGAGTAAGCTGCTTGACTTTTACTGAAATGAGACTATCCCTTGACCAGTTTTTAATAAAGGAATTTGGAACAGATATGATTTTGGTAGAACACTAATAAAAACAAGACAGTGCAAACTGTCCATGGTTGTTTTCAGATTCAGCAGCAGTTAGCACTTACATGTATTCTGTCTTTAATTACATAGCCCAGTAAGAATGACATGTTTACCCAAGGCAAGGATTTATTTTAACACGTGTTATGTTACTCAGTGATTTAAAATGCTTCCTGGAAAAGGGTTTCATTGATGCTTCAGTCAATTCCAGAAAAACAATTGGGGGCTAATGAGAATTGGATACTAAAATACTTCTGAATGTTTAGTCCTTTATATGGCAATCATCAGAAGTTGCCTCGCTAACAAAGTTGTCCATGTTTTAACTTTAAACCAGAAGAAATTAGGAACTTGTAATCGAGGCATGCCTAATGGCATAGGTAGTATTGCTGATTTCAGTTCAGTAAGCCTCAATAAAATGCCTCAGCTGGTTTTGAGATCCAAGGGAAAAAACAACCTCATTTAGTAGTTGTAAAGAGAACCATAGATCCCTGAAAAGAGAGTAATTCACTAAGGATAATCAAATGGGTTCACATTAGTCAAAGTATGGTAAGAATTTACAGCTACAAAACACAGAAGGTTCTTAAAAATTCTTCACGTTATAGTTTAGGACAAACACTATGATTTTCCATACCTTGATTATTTAAAATCTTTGACTTAAAGCTTGTGTCTTTTACAGCGCACAGTACAATGGGCATCGTCAGAGCAAATCTGCATAATGATGCAAAAAGTAATGTTAGAAACTCAAGACCTGAGGAATGAACAAAGCTTCTTTCCTAAGATTACCCCTATGGGGAGGAAAGGGGGAAGAGGGATGATAATAAAAAAAAAAATAAAAAAAGAAAAACCCAGAAAAGGCATATTTCATATTTCACACAAACATCATTGGGCAAGTTTCATGAAAATTTCAGGGGTGTTGTAAGTGGATTCTCTTTTCCTGCTCTTACATATATACATACATGAAAGCTTGGCTATTATACCATATTAGCTTTGATCTTATAAGCTCCAGAAAAGCTATAGTATTTGTCTCTGTGGTGGTGGCAATGTCTATTAATGTTATCTTTTGTGATTTCATCTTCTCATAATGTCTGAGAGCTCTGCTTTAAACTAGCAGTCTGTGATTGTGACTGGTGAGATAAAAATTTCAGTGAGATAGAGAAAGCTCACGCTACTATGTGTGACAAATTGCAATGACAAGGCTGTGCTGATAGCAGCTTATGATGTGAAATGAAATCACAACCACAATACCATAAAGATGTGTGCTTAGGGCATCTTTACAGAGCTCAAAGTGAAAGAAGGTATGGTCAAAATGTCTAGTAGACACTGTGTTCCTTCTCTGCACTTCTTTTTATTGCTGTAGATGGCCAGTACTGTTCAATAAAAATATCTCATGCATTTCAGATTTATTTTTTTCTCTTTTGCTGAGTATCTTTATCCCTGCTCCCATGTGTGTATTGGATACAATCAGCATCTGAAAATTAGCTAAATTCACTATAGAAATATAGCATTTGTTGGAATGTGCAAGTTAGCCCTTTGATTGGATTCTTTCGCTTGGCTAACTGATCCGTTTTGAAGAATAAGCAAAAGGAAAGGATAAATAACTGAGCAGGTGCCGAATGCACCCCATGAAACTTCAGGAGTTTGCATCAATTTCTTTCTTCATTGCTTCTTTATTTATTAGCTATTTTTATGGCTGACAAAATACAAGCTGACAGTAGGAGCAACTGATTTTGTGAATCTGTTCCAGATGTTAAGTATAAAATTCAGTTGCCCAAATATTACTATCTAAAGTCTTTTTCTATTGAAGGCATTTAAGACAGCTTCTTAGGGCTAGCAGGTATAAGGCAGGACAAATGGCACGCCAGCATTGTTCTGGTGCAGCAGCTGGAGGCTACCTGCGAGCATGTAAAATAGCGCAAGAAACCGATAGTTAAGCAACTGAATTATTGAGCAGTGACCTTTATGGTAGCTGAAATTCTTGATTCTAGGAAGGGAAAAAAAGAGTCTCTGGGAATGGGGAATGACAGGAAACAGCCATTGCAAAACTGAAAATTAGTAGGATTCAAAATTTATCTCATTTTTAGTAATCTCAAATATTATTAAACCCTCAGGGGAAACAAGAGTGTCTCCAAAGTGGGACACAAATTTGGAGGTGATATCCTTTCAGTACAGAGGGACATGCATTCAGAGCAAAGTAGCAATGATTCTTGAAATCATTTGCTTCCTGATACAGTCTGCTAAATAAATTACCGTTGAAGAGCTGAGTTTTCACCTCTTGGAATAAATAATTGGATCCATAACCCAGCAGGAGAAAAAAAGCAAGTTGGAAAACTACTTCCAAATCATTCCCATTCAGGAATAATTACAATAATTATTATTTCATTAATTTTATTAATTTTGCTTTAGTTTAGCAAAATTAATTTTTAGTATTACTTTTGTTTTTACTTACTATTCAATTATCTCTTCTGCACTTGCTGTAAATGGCAGCTGGCTCACTAAGAATCAAGCATGCTATGCTTCCATTTCAAACCTCTGGGTTTGTCATTGATTTCTGTCCCATCACACTGATTGAGTATACTCTGTAGGTATTCTGAGTACAAACATAAATCAGTAAAGAAAGTTCTTAAACTCTTCATTTAGAAGAAAGGGGGGTGTAGATTATAGGAATTGGTGCAGGTTTTTCCCCTTGTTATTCTCAGTACTAAATTATTGTAAGGCAACTAAAACAATGAAGTGAGGAGGTTACAAACCAATAATTACTATAGGCAACATTTCTGTTCCTGATTAAAGAGCAGTAACTGATAATGGAGCTTGCAAATATTATTTTCTACCAATAGGTGCCACTATAAGCTAATTAAGCTGAAGTATTTAACGGCAGGCTTAAAGCAAACATTAGGAAAATATACTAAGAAACTAAATGCATGTTATGTTAGTGTTTTGGGGTTTATATATATATATCTTAGCTTTATTTGTCTTTATCTTAGAAAGGTACTCTTAGAATATTCAAGGGGCAGAAGCAGAGACAAATTATTTTTTCAGTCATTTGCAAAGTGCTTTTTACCTTCTTCAAAGGGGATGCTGAAATCAAGCTAACATACAATATGAGCAATGTACTGCACTAGTCTTCATGCTGTCTCTGCAGTGTGAAAATCCTCAAGCGTCTGCTGCAGTTTAGCCATCAGCTAAGCAAAAAGGGCTGGTTTGCATTGGACCTGTTCATGTTTGACTTCACAGAGACACAAAGAGTGAACTGAGTAATCCAGATGCTTGTTGTATCTCTTCAAAATTTACCCTTTTAGGTACTGCATAAGCTTTCTTTGTAAGGCGCTGGTGGCAAAGTTTCTGTCTTGTCCCTTTCCTCCTTCTCCTCCCCCTTGTCCAGTGCAGCTGAATACACACCTCCCTTGCTTCTCTATTGTAATCTGTCTCCTTTTTTTAAAAATAGAAATTAATTAAAGCTCTTTAACAGGAAAATTTGCAGGGGAGATAAACAGCAGAGAGTGATTCACTACAGCTGAATCTTGCCATTGCAGGTTTCAGTGCCTGCACCTAATTTAGAGAGAAGGAGGAAAGAAATATTTGCATAACAATAAAGAATACTGTAGTGTTTCTTTAGTCAGATATTCTCCTTTAACCATCATAAAGATGTGTTTCAAACTCAGCCTCTCCAACATGTGGCTACCAGCTTCATGTGTTTCATGAGCAAAGCAAGGGGCAGTCATTCTGAATGTCTTTTTATGCATCTCAGTTCCTGACTTTCTCCCTATTAATAGATGTCTGTAGCCAGCCATGTAATTTAATCTCATTTCTATTCAGTCTTAATGGAAAGATGACCTTTCAACAGATTAGAATTGATTTGTTTAGAAATCTGCTAGTCTTGTGAAAGCTTTGTTCTTATAGACAATGATTTTGCTATCATCTGGCCAGCACTGATGCTTATCAGTGCATCAGAGCAGCTGTAAAGCCTTTTAATGCAGGATCTGCATGCTATGGCTTGGTGGGCACCTCCTCATCTATGTTCTCCATTGTCATTGTGAACTCCATCTACTGCATGAAATGCCGCAGGGATAGTTCCCTCTCTTCTTCCTCTTCTCCCCTCTTGTGGTAAGCAAAAACATATGTGCTGAACAAGGCCAGATCACCAGAAGAATTTGAAAAGGAGGAGCTGTGTACATCAACAATGGTTTTAATCCAAAACTTTACTTTCAGTTGTTTTTTGCTAAACACGGCAGTAGCATGATTGCATTATCTGTATGAAGACTTTGTTGCTACTGTAAAAGATTCAGATAGCGTTATTGCTGCTTTTTATGGTACTCGCCAGGTTGAACCTTTCTTCCATTTTACAGGCAGTCTTTGCTTTCTCAGTGTTGTTCAGGTGGGGATTTTTGTTTGGGTTATTTTTTTTTTTTAGAGCAATTGACTTGAACCTATGACAGTAGACAGTTTTCTGTACGCTGTTTTCATAAGGATGAAAAGTAATGTACTTCAGGATTACTAGGGAACATGGAATTATTTCCTATATGGCTTTTTCAGTGCTGATTCTGAATTTTATATCACATCAGCATGAGCCTCGCATCTGAATGCGAGCATACAGACATTTGCATAGAAAGGCAAATTTTGAGAAATATTAAGGTGAAGTATACTGAGGAACATCCTGTTGGTGGCAGCAATAACTTATATTTAACTTGTAGAAGTTGCAAAGAAACACAGCTCCTATGCAGTCTGTAGTGACTGCATGCAATGATGGGCTTGCTGTGCATTTGCATGCTCTACATCGATTTTTATCTCCTAATAGCTATTTAATCCAGACTTAAAATCACACATTGAGTGTAATAGCCAGTTAATATTTTCCATAAGCTTGTGAATCTGGACTAAAGAGCAGCGATATGCCATGGATGTTTGAACATCCTGGAAAATGACACTGGTTCTGGTGATTGGGGTGGGGTGGGGGGGCGAGGTGTGGGTGTTATTTTGTTTTTCTTCCCCTAAATTCCTTTTTATTATTGCATTTTCTTGTAGGAAGAAATATGATCTAATGCTTGTGTGTTCTTAGGGGCGCCATAACAGAACTCCTGTAGCTTCTTCACTCACAGTTAACACATTTGATACTGATTATACAGCTGTTCTTCCAGGAAAAAATGACTGGAATAATTCCTTGAAAGAGTATCTTTCATAACATGGATAGTTTATAATGATCTGTTGCATAGTAACATACAATGAAATGCATGGGGACACATATTTTAACTCTAATTTGGGTTGTCAACAGTAATTGATCACAGAGGCCAGGTTGGGCTGAATATGCACTAAACAATTATTTTAAGTTGAAACAAGATGGGCTCTTTAATGTTGAAACTTCCTTAGCTTTCAGGTTTTGTATTAAGGTATATGATTTTATAAAGCTCAATATGAAATATTTAAATGAAAAATTGAAATGTAAAGGGAAATTACATCTCCTTATACAGGCATATTGATTCCGAGGGTGTTTTAAAATGGATAAACCTATGAGGATCTTCTGAATTCTTCTTTTCAGCTAAGAAAAAATGCTTCCTTTTTTATAAGGAAAAGAAACTTCATTAACATCTGAGATGGCTTCTGCATTTATAACATGAAAATATTTTTTCACATTTTCCTCTAATAGCAAGAATTATGTCAACACCAAGGGCTGTATCGCCTGAAACATAACTGCCAGCTTGCCCAGTAAATGCCACGAGATATAATTTGTCTGTGTGGACCTGTTCTGATCTCTCTTTGTTTTCCCCTTCCTTCCTTTCTTTCTAATGCAGCCCTTTGACTCTTTTTTTGGGTGGTGGATCTAGCAGTTTTCAGATGGCATACTATAATTTCTTACCTTAGGTGCCTCTGAGAGAAAGGACCTGGAAGGCTCCTTCCCTCTACAGATTGTGCAACTGTTCTCTAAAAAAAGCTGTCCTTCCTCAAAGAAAGCAAACAAGGGTTATCTTGTTCCATCGTTTCATTAAATTACTTCAAGTCCTCAGAAATGTATAGTATTGTATTATATACATATATATCATTATATATTATACTATATTTTCGTATTATAATGTAGTAGATTAAAAGTTCTGAAGTTGTTTGCATAAGCACTTTGATACACATCTTTTGATGAACACATCATTGTGTGTGTGGGTTTTGATAACTGTTTCTCTGCTGCAGCTCCTTGCCTGAGCCAGGCAGTGCAGAGAGTGATGCATAACTTAGCAATGCATTGGTACATCAATGACTCCCAGAAGCAACCGGTTGTGAAGTGTGTCTGTCAGGATTCTGTGTGGTACAGATCTGTACTTGAAAAAGTGCAAAATCAGTCCAGACAGAAAGGACAGACAGAAAGCAGCTGTCCCTAAAAATGAACTGTCACAGCTATTTTGATTTCAACCATCTGTATTCAAAAGGAAGTCTTCAGGAGAACTTTGTCTGTGAGAGAAAATGTAGGTAAGAACACCTGGGTTCTCACTGAGTGGCTTTATCACAATTATTACTTTTTGGATAGTAATTCAAGGCGTTAACTTCACTGTTATGTCTGAGAAAACTACAGCCATTCCTGTCAAGAACAGTGTGCCATGCACAGTTGTATGTGTAGGTGTAACATTATCTCAGTACTTATGGTTCTTCCGTTTCTGGTCCTTCCACAGATCATACAAGGTTACTTGTTACAGAGCTGAAGATAAATTTCACCAAAGACTTGGTTTTCTTGGTTCACTGGTTGCCTTGCTGGGGGGGTTGTTCATTTATTCATTTCCTTTCTGCCACCCCCAATCTTAGATTTAGAGATAACATTAGGAAAAACACTCCAGTTTGTAACAGTGGGGATTGGTTTTCTTTCTAGTTACGAAGGAAGAAAAAAAAAGGCATTTTACATTTACAGCATCCCAAGGCTTTTAAAACTAAAGACATTGATTTTTAAAGAATTTCTGTTTAATGGAGTAATTGTGACATCAGTAAATCAAGCCAGAAATTTGCCCTCATCCTGTTTTTTTAAGCTACAGGATATACATTATGTACGCTTTATGCCATATCAGTTTTGTACACAATCTCCTGTATTATTGCTTTCCTGAAAAGTAAGCATAGCTTGCAAGACTTTTTTGGACAGTTGCAGAATATATATCCATGATTACTAAATTTCACGAAGCACTTCCAGCACATTGTATATTATTACTTCTTAAATGCAAGTTGCTTTGCATCCAGAGGTCCGATACAATGTAATGAACAACATAAACTTGTTTGGTTTTTTTTATCTGAAGTCACTCTTCCAAGCTTGTAAATGTTTTCTTATCCCAGAATGAAATCTCAAGGTGTGAATGCCTGTTACTTCTTTGTCCTTGTTATGCTTTGTTAAATATGAAATTCTGCCTCAATGAGAAACCATTTTTTATTATGGTGTTATACCACATCATATCTTTAAGTGAAGATGCAGAGGTACTGTTCATTTGATCTGTTGTTTTTGTGTTACTGCATTTTTCAAAAGACTTCCTTTGCAAAGGAAGTCTTCCAGTGTTTTGCAGTTGGAAATCTAGAAATTATCTTTTTTGTCCTGAATTAATGATTAAAGGATCTCCCCACCCAGCCTTCAGTTACTGTTTTTCCCTTGATGCTTATCTTTAAGCATGAAAATTTAATATATTTGGCTGCAATCAGAAAGACAAGTACAAAGCACATGCAGGCTGCTTTTCTGCATTGTCTGTATTCCCAGCCAGTTACATTCGCCAAGATTCATGCCTAAAATAAATACATTTATTTTTATTGTTCTGGATATCTTTTTCAATATATACACTGACTTGTGACAAAATTGTTTAGTTTCCTCTGAACATGGATTCATAGCTTCCTCACAGCAGGATAGGCAGGGACGTTCTAATTTGCTGGGTTAAAAGCTTTTGCCATTTGAGGAACCAACTAAAATACAGTTGCTCTTTTCTGAGTATTAAGGTGGATGACACAGGCTATGTGACTTTATCTGTGTTTCTGAACAACCTTTAACTAAAAAAATATTCCAGAAGGGAAAGACTCATTGATATGTACCTAATAGCTTTTTCCTAGGAAGAATTCTTATCACTCATTCTGCCTAACTGAAGACCTGCGTGGTGTGCTGAGGCAACAAGCTTGTATTTGTTCAGCCTCAGGTGTTGATGACATCTAGATTATTTACCTTGCTTATTTTTCAGTCATGCCTGTTCAGCTACAGAAAAGTTAAGGGAAAAGTAATTTTTTACCAGGACAGAGCAGCAGATTTAATGACCTTCAAAGACATTACAGGTGCTCATTCTCATGTTTGTTTGGTTTTTTTAGATATTCTGCTTTGAATTGTGTCTCCATCATCTTCAACCTTTGAAACTGTTCTTTCTAGAATAGAGCTGGTTGTTTTGAGTACCATGTTGCGCATTCCTTAACTGTGTTCTCCATACTGACTGATTTGAGGTTGCATAGATGAATGATAGTCAAGGTCATCACTGGAATTTAATTTACGAGGCCTTGGGTGATATGGTTTAGTGTTAGGTGTCCCTGCCCATGGCAGGGGGATTGGAACTAGATGATCTTAAGGTCCTTTGCAACCCTAACTATTCTATGATTCTATGAAATCTCTTAAGATATCAAATATATAGCTGGCTTGACAAAGTAGACATTTTATGGCAAGATGGATGGTGCTAAGCAAGGTAGGAATGAGGTGCGAGTGGTTGTTTCATGTTTTAAGCTGGAGTTTGGTCTAATTTAGGGTATGAAATTTGTCACAGGATATTGTGGAAGAATTCTTTAAGAATTCACTGACAATGTTAGAGAATTTAAGTGGCAGACCTTTGAACAAATTTGGTTTTGTTCTTCAGCTTACAAAGCACTTTCTTAATTAGATTAGCTGCCATGGGCTCTCAGCAATTTCAAATGTTAGTGGCAATAAGAACAAATACAAGTAATTAATCCATATGTAAAAAAGGAAGGGATAAATGGTCCAGTTACCCTGGCAGGAAAAACACTGCTATAACCTGAGAGTCTCACTGCAACTTGTTGCAGCTCATTTATGCAACTAAGGGTTATACAAATGTGTCTACTGGAGGCATGGAAAACTTACTATTGCATATACTTTGGAATCTAGTCTTATTTATAAAACTGCAGCACAATTGCTTATTTTACACTTAGAAGGTATACAGATTTCCTAATTCAGAAGTATGAAACTGACCTCGGGAGAACCTTATGTCCTTATTACAAACATTTAAAATTGGCATCAATATTTATTTCAGTAATGTTGCTTCAAAGTATGGTCTGATGTTTTAATTTTGCATGACATTTGAGAAGCAGCATAGCCCAAGTGATTTTCTATAAATACGTTGACTTTATAATATCTAAGACTTTTTTCTTTGGCTGAAGTTAATAGCACTATTACTGTGGAACATTTATTCCTTTAATTTCATGTAAATTTAAATTTTATGATGTATGCTTCTCCAAGATTATATAATCCCTTTTTATTGAAAAGAATCACAATTATGTAAATGATGATATCCAAGCAGACAAGCAGCAATTAACTGCAAAAGGCAGGCTGTTACCATAAGAGTTTACTCTCAATGAATATAACAGGACCTCCTTTAAAATAAACCTTTATTTAAAGAAATCAATTTGTCATAGCTTCTAAAGAAAGCAGTTCATTCAGACAGAAGTTTCTAGTGTTAGGAGTATGTTCCATAGTAGCTTTGGGGTTTTTTTCTTTGCCTCCAAATGCATTATTTCTTTACATGGAGGATGGAGAGAGGAAAGCTTCAGCATCAGCATGGGCCCTGCTGGCTTTGCTTCTAAGAAAGCCTGTGAAAGGTTTGGCTTTCTATAGGATGCTATTAATGGAATAAAATAATCATCAGTAAGCATGGAGTTATACGGTCTGATAGTTGCCAGTCACAGTTCTGGAAAGGTAAAATAATGCTCAAAAGAAATGTGGGGATTACTACTAACCTTTATTTGCATCCAGCCATGTACTATGCATTTCGCTTACACGCTAAATGATACCATAGTTTCTCATGTGGTTTGGAACACACTTTAAAATATTCACAGATTGCTTGTGAACATACTTAAGAGCTATCTCTCCTTGGATATCTTCCCTATGCTTGATGGGAGAGCTATGCTGCTCCAGGGATGGGCAGGTTCTGAACTGCAGGCAGTTACATATTAGAATTAATTTTGCTTTCCCAGTTTCCTGTGTAGTGAACTAAGCAGTGTTGGAGGAGGAGGAAATAACAGCTTTTTTTTCTGAGGGTAAAAGTATTTTTCCTCAATAACTTTGATACTGTGAACTGTTAAGAAGCCTCAAGGGAGATTGTAGAAGGGAAGATAGGAGCTGAATGTGGGATTTGAGCCAGTCAGAAAGCAATCAGTGTGCCACAAATCACCGTGTAGCACAGCTACAAGAGGAGGTACATGAGCTACCAAAATTGTCTCTGCCCCTGCATAATAATGTGTAATTCCAAGCTTATTTTCCTTGGCCTTTTTACAGGTAAATGATAGATTTAGATAAAATCTGGGACTAGGACTACAACTTCTATGAAGAAAAACAGATGTACTTTTCCTCCTCCACTTTCTCTTCCAGTGAATCAGCTGAGGGAGCAGCCTGGGCAGGGATCCATCTGACTTTAAGGAGAGATGTTGCTTCAAGCACAGTTGTTACAGTTGTGCACAAGGTCAGGAAGGTCTGATGGCTGCCAAAAGTCCTAAGAGTGTCAATAGATTCTGTTTACTTTAAATCACAAGAACTGTCACGAAGCTTCATAGCTACAGATTATTGCATTTAGTGCCCTTGGGAAAATATTTTTCATTAGTTTTAATTTTTTCCCTTTATAAAAGTCAAAGAATTAAATAAAAAGCTTCACCCAACTAAAAAAAGGAAAATAGGTTTCAGAATTTGTCTGATAAAATAGAGAGACCTTCTGCACTTCTCAAAACATAAATGTGCTACATAAGAGGTGTGGCAAACATTGTCATATTTTGAAGGTAGGTCAACACTAAGAATAAAGATATTCTATGAACTCTACGTTGAATTGTTTCTTGTACATAGCTTTTATCTGTAACAGTAGTCATACAGATGCAAGATTGTGTACTGGACAGTTACCCTCCCTGAACATGTTGAACAGAGGCAGTATCAACTTGGAATAACAGAGTTCTAGATTTTTGGTTTTATCAGTAAAAAGGGGTTTGAGTTTTTGTTTATTTGTTTTTTTTTCCATACTCTGGGACAATACTGATGTCTGAAAGGGTTACTGTGCTTTTAGAGGTGTCAGACATGTCAGTCACACGGGTGATATGTTTTCCTGTTACTCTATGTTGTGGTTAAGGTGCAACTATGAGGGCCATAGGCGTGAATTTCAGGAAGTTGTTGCTACTGGAAAAGGGTTGTAATACACTGTGCACAGGAGCAGGGGAGCATTGGCATTCCAGTGCAGAGTGAATGTAAAATCATAGAAAGATGTTGACCTCTAAGTGTTAATTATATTTATGTTCCACCTCCAAAATGCAAAATGCTTTGCCCCAGGATTGTTAATACCTTGTGTCTGGCATTAAAAGCATCGCAGCTCTGACAATCTCTGTTAAGTGGGGTGACTACGTGTTGCTGTGAGTATTGTGTATAAGGAGTGGGCTTGACCATGTCTTAAAAAATTAACTTTGGAGGTCATGATGACATATGTAGAGAGGTCAAGGTGAAACACTTAACTGGACAGATGGTTCTTGCCCACCTAAGTGTAGTTTGGAATTGGCTTTCTCAAAAAATACCCTATTTTTTCCTGTGAAGTAAATAAACCTGCAAGGCAGGATAAAAGCTGAATTTCAACAGGCTGGAACTTACTCTGTTTATGCTTTATTAATAAAAAATCAAACCTCAGGCAGAAAATGTTGATGATGATCACTTTGTAATGCCTGTACAGCAAAATGAGACAATCAGCTATTGAGGTACAATATAGGCTGAGGGAACAGAAGCATTTACTTCTGTTATTGCATTGGCTCAAAGTATAATGTTTCAGTTTCTTATTTATTTATTTAAGATGGAATACAGAGGGCTGAAACCACCTGTAAATAAATAGTAAACTTTGGAGAAATTGACACAATGCAGAGAAAAACAGTTAAAAGTAGCTAGTTGAATATATCCAATAAAAACTCTAGTTATTTTCGCTTGTTAGGAGTTGTGGTGTAAGTTATCTGTGGAGATATATTTTACATGTTACAAACTTAATAAAAACATAAAATGTAACTATAATTTTGATCTCTACCTAATGCAAACTTACTAGGGAGCAAGAATCTTTAGCTAAGGTGAATTCGAGAAGAAAAGGTTAACATTTGTGGAAAGGTTGTTTTGAATTGCACAAGAAATATGTAATACTTGAAAAAGGTATTTATGATTGATGTGCATAGCATTTAGCTAAATATGTATCAACATCTTTTTCTAAGAACTCTGTTCGTACACATATGGCTCTTCTCTAATTTCACTCTTTCAGTTTACCATGACGTGCGCTGTTTCATATATTCTAGGTAGTACATGAAAAAATAACCCTCAAATCCATATACCACTAAAACTGTAGCTTGATATACCTCAAAATTTTTGAGGCAGCAGTGAGTGAAATATATTCTTTAAGTTGTAGTCACTGCAATAATTCCGTTACATAGTGTTGGCTGGTCTGTACTTGCTTTCCGAAATGTCTTCTCCAGTATGGAAAATATCTCTCACAGCAAGGTTGGTTTCTTTTCCACCCAGGTTCAGAGACTGATTTCTCTTTAATTCTTCAGAAATAATTAATAGAAGGGAAAATACAAACTACTATAGGAGCCCATGTGATTTTGCGCATTGTACAATTGGTGTCACAAAACTGAACTGCATTCACTGTATTTAATTTTCTTTAGGTATTTCTGAGTCTTTGAGACAGAATAATAATGAATGGTCAGTGGACTTCCGAGGGTTTGTTCCACCCATATCTCATCTGTAATTTAGCTAAAATACCATGAAAAAGGACTGATTTTATTGAGCATCTGTACTAGCAAAACACTGCTCACCAGGAGTCCTGAGGAAGAAATGTGTGAAATTTCAAGGCATCTTCTCTCTTCTCCTTTCCCCCTTTAGTATTTCTCAATTTAATGGGGATAAAAAGTAGTTATTGCCAGTATTGCAACTCAGTAGCTGACACCTGTCGTATTTCTCGGAAAGGTTTAGCAGAGTTAGTTTAACCTCCTATAGCATCTTATTGAGGTTTCTTCCAGATCTGGCATTTCGGACTTTTTTTTCTTCCAGAATTTCAGTATGAAACACAATTGGGCTGATTGGTTTGATAGAATAATCCAAATGGTTTCAAGGGAATGTGTCAAGAAAACCCAAACAGACAAAAAAAAAAAAAAAAACAAAACCAAAAAGAAATTCTCAGTTAAATAAAAAGACCACTTCAGCACTGAAATGAAGCAGACTGGAAAGGTTTTTCACAAGGGACACAATTTATGAGAAAACAAAAGCTGAGAAAAAAATCCGTCTTTGAAGATGCAGCATTGGTAATACTTAACTTTGTTTTTATGTTTGGTGCCTTGGCTCTCCTAAAACTTTTATGTTTCCTGAATCCAAGGAATTTATCTATATTCAGTTCTTTGAAATTTGAATTTCATCCAGCACTTCATATTCTTTTTGGATGTATAATATTTGTTGGCAATACAAACTCTTGCTTTGATACCAAGAATGAGTTTTACATTTGTTTACAAAGCCTATAGGAGGTTTTTATACCAAAATCTTTCTGAAAATCTTAGTTTGAGAAATAGTAAATTACCTTTGGTTAACTAAGTAAAACAGGTGATATTCATGCGACAGACTTTAATGAACAGAGCAGAAAAGAGAGGAGATATCCCTTAGGAAGAGTTCGAAAGTACAGACAATCTTCTGAACAAACAGCAGTATTTTATGTTCTGTTTGTGCAACAGAAGATTGTGGGGGCTTAGTGGGAGAGGCTGAGAAGATTGTACAGAGAGTTACTGGTGAACTTGCTCCAAAACACCTACAGATGATGAAAAGTCCAAAGCTTTCCACATATGAGCTAAGATGAAATCTCTATTTGAGAACTATTCTTTCTTGAAATAAGAAGTTTTGTTGTTTGTTTGTTTGGTTTTTTTTCCTTTTAGAACTACTAATGCCAAGTTTTATCCCCTAAACCCTGAAGACAGGCACCAAAAAGTACAGGAGTTAAATATATCCCTGTATTGACAGCACTCCTGATATTTACTGTAACAAATGTTTCAAGGAATGAGACTGTATAAAAATAATATAATAAAAATAATAAAATAAAATTCCCCCTCTTCTATAACCTCCCACCCCAAGTGCTGTTGGAGTTAAGAGCAATGAACTACTTTTATTCTCTACAACAGTACAGTCAGATTTGTTTACCATTAAGACAAAATTTGCCCTTTACAAAGCACTATAGAACATATATTTGTTTCATTCAGTGTATTATCTAGACAATTATTTTATTTTTACTTTGAAACAACATTTGTTTCAAATAGTGTGATTATATTTTCTTAAAAATTGTTTTTTAGAGTATAAGGTACCAGACATTCACCATTTGCTCCATTTAGCTTATCTGACTCTCCTACTCGTACAGCTGTGAATTGGTACCAGACTGTTACTTGTAGCCAAACCCAACTGCTCACGAATTGATAACTGAGAAATTTAAGGTGAAGCCAATGCGGAGAGGTGCTGCACTGGATCTTGTTCTCGCCAGCAAGGAGGGGCTGGAGCAGGGCAAGGAAGATCGAGAGGGACTTTTTACTAAGACATGGACAAGGGATAATGGCTTTAAATGGAAAGAGGGTAGGTTAAGATTAGACATCAGGAAGAAGCTCTTTACGGTTATGAGGCACAGTTACATGTTGCTCAGAAGAGTTGTGGCTGCCTCATCCCTGGCAGGGTTCAAGGCCAGGTTGGACGGGGCTTGGAGTGACCTCGTTGGGTGGAAGGTGTCCCTGCCTGTGGCAGGGGGTGGGAGCTAGGGAAGTCAAAAAGGAGTGATGAAATAGAAAATAAATAAGCCATGATTATAACCTGAAAAAGATTAAAAGAAAAAAAAAGTCAAAGGCTGTATAAGTGTAATTTAAAATATTAACTAAAAAAAAGATATAAAATATAAGAATGCCAGTTTAAATTTATGTAAGTTACCATTTTTTCCAGAGAATCTTGGAGGCACAATACTGCATCAATGATTTTTGTATCAGTGTTGAAAAGAGAAAATAGGAACTTTTAAATCTGGTGCATTCTCAGTCATTTCTTTTGGGCTTTTGATCATGGTAAAGAAATGTAGCTTGTTCTGTCTTTGTAGGATCACTTGTATATGGTTGGCTGAGTTTCGAGTCCTTTTCCTCTTGGGAAGTCAAGTCTTTTCCAGCTTCCTAGTAATTAAAAAGAAAAAAAAAACAGACTCCCACTGTGAAGGTATGACATGTCAGCAAGATTTTATAATGCTGCAACAGAATGATTTCAAAAGTGGTGGAAGGACCAAAAAAAATCAAGTTAGTGCTTTGGTTCTTCACTAAATCATATATTTGTGTTCTAGTGTGCCTATCAGTTTGTAACTCTTGAGTTTCAGCCTCTGTATAAGAGTGTGTATGTTTGTATTAAAGTCCACCTCTTGGTGGACAGCTTGCTTTCTGTTTCTGAGCTGTATTTTACTTGAAAAGATAAATGTTTTTAAGCTTCTCAGTTTTGTTGTCTACTTTATAAGTCAGTTCTCTGTTCTTCAGTCTTCCTTAAAAATATATAAAGTACTTGAGGTTTGGCTGTCCAATCTCGAGTTTGCATAATGTAATAAAAAAGGAGGCCAAAAAATCTCTCTGGGCAGCAGAAAAACATTGATAATTATGATAACTTGCAAATTACACACTATGGGTTAATCCTTGCTGTCACAAATTACCATAGAGTTGTGAGCCTGAAAGAAAATGCAGGCAATCATTTATGCGACTGAAGTCTCCAAAGAGAATGTCACTGTAGTGCTATATGTATAGTTGGTGATGGGTTAGAAATATAACCAGAAAGATATTCAGCTAAGTCTCCACTGCAATGCCAGTTCATACTGCTGTTTGTAATAATCACAATTCATAATTTGGACCAGAGGAAAAAAATGTGTTTTCAAAAGAAGCAATAAGTTATCCTGGAAGACTGAATATTCCACCAGGAGAATATCATGAGATGAAGTATTCTATTTATATTTGTATTGAAAGCCTGCTGTGAAAGGAATTGCTGCAAATTTATGGCATCGTGTAGATCTTCATGTTTCTTTATCTGTGAAGGTGTTCAGGTGTTTAGGGAGGATTTTGTTCCCAGTTTGCTTTGTTTCTGTGGCATTAGTTACTTTTGTCTAAAGAAGTTGGCTGTGATTTGCCAAGGAGTACTATTTGCAGCTACAGAAATAATGTGGACCACAGACAATCATTTAGGAAACATGAAAACATTTCTGAAATAGATTTTAGTGTGTTTACAGCTTGTATCCTCCTCTCTCAAATGTTCTTTTTTCCCCACCACAATGCTCAGTGTAAGCTGCTGCTTAAAAAAAGGAATTTTCCATGTCTCAGCTTTGACCCTTGAAGCTATGGGTCTTACAGATACCAGGTACTGTATATTCTATTTTTGAGACGTGGTCTGAAATCAAATAATCTGATTATATAATGCTCTTTCCTGAAGACTGTCTGAGAAACCCTGTTAACATCTAGTCATGTATGTTGGACTAGAAATGTTTTCTGAAGTAGTGCACTCATTTAAAACTAAACTAAGAAAAACACTTCTCTTCTTTGGAATGAGAAAGCATATATAGAATGGGCAGCTACCTTACATGAAGAACAACAAAGATACAGGTAGGATAAAGAGAGTACAAATTAATGACTTCTAGTAATTTATTGCATCTTCCTGGCAGCAGGATTTGGATCTTAGTATTTAAAACAACACCTCTCGTAGAACTTATTTAGAAACAAGAATAACAATGAGCATGATAACTGTTAAAGCAATAGGTAATGTTGTGTATGCTAACACATTCACATACACACATTCAAAGCCCGTGGTGGTGGTTTTTGTTTTCAAAATTGTGTATGGTGTGTGACCTATAAAGAATTATCAAACAAAAATAAAAAAGAAACAGCCATTAAGGTGGGAAAATGTGTCTGTATGGAGATGATGGAAATAGTACAAGTGAAAAGATTCCCTCGTTAAAATACCACCTTCATTTCTACCTCCTCCAGAAATAGAGGCAGGTGCTTTCTTTTCTCTCTGTATATTTGTGTAGAGGCATAATAGCAAAATTTCAGGATGGTTTCTATTCTCTCTATCCATTGATACTTTTTTTCATGTGATAAGGTTTTTGAGACTTTCGAAGAAAGCTGGAAGAAAGTTAGATTCTCTTTTCTGTTTCAAACATACACAATTCAACATTATCCAAAAGCGTGTTTGGATGTTACGTTGGTTTTTGGGTTTGGGGTTTGTTGATGTTGCCTGTGTTGTTCAGGATTTTAGTCTTTAGAAGACATTTTCTTCTTTTTACGCTCATAAAATATTTTCCATACTTGGTGAGAAACACAGTATTTTGTATTATTTTTGGTTTCTTAAAATCACTATCTGTTAGCCTTTGATAATTGAGCTTTTTTAGTACTGATCCCATTTTTTAATTTCAATGGACTTCTTAGAGTATATTGACTAAACAGGATCATTGCAATGTCTAAACTAAAATCATAAGTGCATAAATCATAAGTGCATAAATAAAAATTAAGTTACTGAAGAACTCCCTATTTTTGCTTGGGAACCTTCTAGTGTCTCGGAGGTTTCTGGTTTATATCTACTTGCTCTTCTTGCAACGTCCTAATTCTTCTTGTATTCTCTGGTGTTTCTGACCCTCCTGAACCTGTAGGAACCCCACCTTTGTGAAGCCTGTATTTTTCTGGGATGAATAGGACAAAGATTTCTAATCGTCACTATTTTAGCAGACTGTTTTCCAGATCACCATGTTCCAGAACAACTTCATCTGACTGTATTTTGCAATGGTATTAATACTTTCCTATTTGTATTCTTTGAGGTGTCTGTATTTTAAAATAGTCTTTTTAATATCCTCAGCTCCATTCCACTGTTCCTCTGGTTTTAAGTTACAGAAATGGAACCTTAATGGAACCTTATCCTTTCTGCTTGTTCATTTATGTCTGAAATTCATTTTGTTATCCCTTAAGAGAATACCTTGAGAATTTTCTTGATCCCTTGTATTCATTTACTCATTTGTGGTAATTGTATCTTCCATTTAGAGGCACAGTAAGTTGAGAGAGTTAAATTATTTTCAATAGTTAAAAAATATTTTTTTGTACATTATAAAACATTTTCTTGTAGTATGAAGATGTGTAGTGTACACGGTGCCATACAGAAAGTTTTACTGGTGCTCATTTAGGATGCTCACCAGAGCTGACTCGTAAGTTTTGCTGTTTGTGAGTAATGCTGTAATCTCATCCACCTGCTACTGTAGCTTTTGTGCTGTTTCACATCATTGTGCATGCTTTATTGAGTAGTCTGAGTGCAAGATTACGTGCTAGAAACCCCAGATTCCTGATGTATGTCATAGATCTAGCTCTGACTGGTTTGGGTAAAAATCCACATACTTGGAGGCCTTCTGATAAAAGACTAGTACAGACATTTTTTTTTAAATAAGAAACAGATTTATTAGTTACTGAGCATTCAAAAACATATGCTACCTATCATAAATGATAGCAGGAATTCAGTATCAGAATGAACAATGACAAACTCAATATGATAACTGCATTATGAAAGATGTATAATGCTAGCCATTCAATCCTTATTCAAAAAGCTGAGCTACGAAAGGTCCAAAGATGGTTGGAGGTCAAATGAGAAGTGTGACTTTATTAAAGTCATGATATGAAAAAAGAATTCTTGCCTGCTGAATAAAACATCTGCCTTTTATGTTGTGTCTGTATGGCCATGGAACACTGCTATTTAAAAATATCTAGCACTCTAAAAAAATTATGAATCCTTTTATCCTTCCAGGACTTGAGAACTGAGTTTCCCTAGGAAACACTTTTAGACCACTAAGATTTTTGACTCGGTGGCTGTGATTAGGTTTACTTTTATCCATTTATTTCAACTTACTTTTTTACACCCTAGCACAAAAGGTTTGAAAATTCAAATATGAACAGCTATTAGCAACCAGCTTTATATGCTCTTGCATACATTCATTCTGGAGCAAATAACAGTTAAAAAAAATGCAGTCACTTCATCCACCACCAAGTAATCCATGTTTAAAAGTTCTAGCTATGTCAGGTATCGTTACGCTCTTCCAGCAGCAAAATTCTTGTGACTTAAATGTCCATGACAATGTTGATTTTGCTCAGTATCCTTGTGATCATGCAAGTCATCCTCCAACAGTCTAAAGCTCATTCAGAAAGTCTTATACTGGCAGAAATGAAGTGTTTTTGCAGGACTCTCTGATTTTACCAAAACATTTTATCATTTTAGGATGACTGTCACCATCTGAGGAGCTTGGATGGAAACAGAAGCATCTGTTCTTCTGTTGTCTTTTTTTTGTCTTTTTTTTTTTTTTTTTGAGAAATAATCTTTACAAGTTCCTTGGATGACATTAAAGAGCAAAATCTGATACTTCCTGAGAGGAGGATGGTGAAGGATGACAAAGCAAGAGCGAGAACAGAAAATAAGGGAAAGATGCAGATTTTCTTTCCTATCTATATAACAATTTCTGGTTTACTGTCATACTACATTTGTCTTCTAATAAAACAAGGTACTTTTATGTACAACTGCTATTTCACAGTGTTAGGAAAAGGGGAATTCACAGTTTTGCATCCCTCAGTGAGAAGGAGAACAACACTGGGAGAGGCAATCATCTAGCTTCTCTGAAGAGACCATTTATTTGTTGGTTTATAATGACAAACATTAATTTCTTTCTGTCCCTTTTCTCCTCTTTCTGTCCCTCCCTTTCTTTCTTAGTCGTGTCGTTCCCCCCCCCCCCCCGCCCCTTCCCCCTTCTTTTCTGTAAAGCTTTTGGTATCTAATCCAATTACTTTGTAGTTTGTCTTTTTCATGCCTCAATTTTCCTTAGAGAATGTTTGAAAGTGCTGGGTTGTGTGTTCTCCCTTTGTGGACTGCCTAAAGAGTATCTGCTGTCCTCTTGAAGAGAGTTTTGTGTCAGACACTCCCAGTGAATAGCAAAAGTCTGTCTTTGACAGGAATACATATACTGACCTTCAATTAAGCTGCAGGTTAAGACAATACTGGAAAATCGATAGCTCATTTTCTGTCTTTTGTGCTCAGATTTTGATGTTTACTAAGATAGAGGATGACAACGCTAAAGGCAGGAATCTTTGCGAACATCCATTGATGTTGCCACAGGCTCAAGGGCCAGGTATGGCCTAATCTTTGCAAAGCTTCCAAACACCAGTATGTCAATAGATATCAACTGTAGCTTTATACAACACCCACTATCTCTGGATTTTCATCAAGCAGCATTTTCTGTTCCCCTCCAGTTTTCTGACCCAGAGATTCCCAGGGTCACAAGTAATCAAAACTCAGTTCATTGAAGGTTACAGTCACTGTGAGGAAAAACTGTAGCATGCAGGCTTAAACTGTTTGTATGTAATTTTTAGATTAGTGCCCTAATGGGTGTGCTTCTTTGTCTCAGTTCTTTCAGCATCTATATGGACACACAGAATGGACATTGAATTCCAGCACATAGCTGTCTGGCAAGATAACTGCTGCTTCCAGCTAACATATGCCTAATTGTACACACAACAGCAGTAGGTTAATAAACTTGTGAGGCCAAAGTCAATGTTTCAAGGGAGGACCTTTCTTAAAATGGCCAAAGATAGATAATCAGCCAAAAGATAGTTATTTTTGTATACAATGGGAGTAAATTATTCAACTTCTTTCCTTTTCCATTTTGACAAATTTTGAAATGACAAAACCTTTCTTTTAGTACAAATACCTTTTTCCCAAAGCAAAAATATGAACATTTTTACATTTACAAGGAATACAGTTTAAATATTATGAGCATCACTTAAAATGCTTGTAATGGTAAGAAGGGAAGGACATGACCCCAGTGAGAACACATTCAGTGCTGGAGGTTCTCCCTGTGCCATGTCAGGAGAGCTCACATGGTGAGGCTGTCTGCCAGGGAGAGATGCAGGGGGGAGATCCAAGGGAGAAAAAGATGCAAATCAGAAGGACAGAATAGGAGGGGAGGACGGCTAATTATCTGTCTCCCTCCAACTCCCTTTCCCAATTTACTGCTGTAATGACAAACTGACCTTAACTGTAGCTGGAAGTTAGTATAAGTGATACATTGGATTTAGCATAGATGCATTTATGTGGGCAAATAAATAGACTGAGCAAGTTGGGCTTCATTCATATGAAATTAACTCTTTGCAAACTTTCAAAATGAAAATTACTCCTTTTGTTAAATATATTTAAATTTTGAGCTGCAAAGATATTGTCATCAGTTCTTAATTAAACCTTTGTAAATTGATAACTCTTAATAAATTATATTCCACTTAAAAAAATCAAATGTAAAATTTAAACTTGGGAGAACAGTTTGCTATGTTATGCCATATTATATCGGTAACAGTGTTTGGCTTTGCCCTGATGTCTGTGTTTGGCCTGCAAATTAAAGATTTATTAGTATTCCATGTTGACCTGGCTGGATGGAGTGGCATTAACTAGCTTTGACTGGCAGCCTCCAGTTCTTGACTAAAGATCTGGTAATTGTGACGTTAAGACCCTGAAGCAGAGAAGTGTAAAGGTCAGAAAACTTATAATGTCCCTTACAAGCTCGTGGAGCAAGGATTCCCAGGAGATTGCCTGTCTGTTAAGTAAAAGTACAGGGAGAAGTGGAATAGTCGCGTGTGAAGGAAGTATAATGTAGCCATGTTCGTGTATATGAATAAGAAATCTTCTGCTCATTCAGTGTTTTGTGCTGGCTCCCAGAGCACCTTTTATTTTCTTTCACATTTTTACAGGTTAGCATCTCTTCTTTCGTCAGGTCTATTTTTTGTGAGCCCTGCACCTTGCATTCAAAAAAGAATAAAAAAGGGTACAATTCTCCTCAGGCGAGGTTTCTGCCTACCCAATAATTCCACTGACATGCTGCTTTTGGAGGTGCTTGCTGTGCATGAGTGCAAGATTTTACAGAGGCAGAACAGCACAGGAGTGCTGGAGGCATTCTTCTAACGAGCTGTCCAGGTTACTTTCAGATTCTCTATTTTATATGCCTTCTTGATTCAGGAGAAGCCAAATACAGGGATTTCCCAAGCACTTCTTTCCATGCAGATTTTACAAGAGTTTTAAGCCTGTTTTTTTCCTGAACTTTTTAATTCTTTATTTTTCAGTAGTAGTAGTAATGGCAACATATCATAATACATGAATGTTCATATCTCTAATATTTGGTATGGCGATTTGGTTCCAAACAATGTACCCAAGTTAATTTCTTATGTAACTATTTTGTTGTCTTTTCAAAAACTGAAAATAAAGTCTGCTTTTCCATGGGTCATAGAAAAGCAAGGAAGCAGATGTTAATATGCTGTTTCCTTCCTTTCCTACAAATCCCACAGTGACAAGTAAAGCAGAAGCATTTTCATGTAGGAATATGAAGCCTTGCTAAAACTTTGTTTAGAGCTCTCTAACTCAATTGTTTTATTTTTACTCTGCATGTTTCCTGACAGTGTCAACAGCTGGTAGAATCTAAATATATTTCTGAAGAGGAACTATAAGCAAGGATCTGTTTTCAATGTAGTTTAGCAACTGCAACTCAAAAAATAATAGTAAAGTCCTATAAGGACAGCTGTTGAGGCTCTATTTCTTCCTCAGCTCAATGTGATTTTATAAGAAGTTCTACAAAATGTGATTACAGCATTATACAGTGAATTTTGTATGAAACTGTCATTACTTCCCTTAGAAGATGATTGCATAGATTAATGCTTTAATTCATCTTTTATGTTGAAAGTAGATGAGCAACACAACTGGAATGTGTACTTGAAAATGGAGAAAAATTTATAGGAATTTGAATTTTCTTACCGAGAAGTTTAATGAACCAGAGAAGCAATGATTCACTCAATAAATTGAGTAAAACTGTATTTTCCATAGCTATCACCTGTTATTTCACTCCTCTGGAGGGGAAATCTTAATCTGGTTTTAAGGCAGTTGATAGGGAAGGAAAGGAAGGATAAAGTGCATTCAAAGCTGGCATTGGAACTAACATTGGATTTATAATGTTTCCATACAAAAAGTAAACAGGAACCCCCCCTGCCCAGTAGACATCTACAAATGTGATTCTCAATGGAAACTGTTATTTACAAAAATGATAATTTAAGTTTAACAGAGCTAAGTAGATAATATAAATCTAAGTCTCTTTTTCTGGTTGTTGTTTATGAGCAGATTTTTATTTTTATTTAAACCCAATTATTAATAGTTAAAAAAAAATCGAGTTTTTGAAAGAATTTTAAACTCTTCAGAGATCACGAGTTGTTGACTAGGTATTGACTGCTGGAGGCTGGGATTTTGTGGTAAATCAGATAAGTCCCACAGCAGTAAGCCCTTCCAGCACAAATACTTTCGTGTGTGGATTTTACTTCCCTTTTGCAAATACTGGTGCATAGTACTTTGAAATTAACTTTGCACAAATGTGCATGCCAATAAGTTAGTCATTCAAATGTTCATGAAAATCAAACACCCCAAAGGATGTGAGCATGGCCTAGGAGAATTGATTTAATAAAATCAGCTGAATATTCAGATATACTGTTTTCCTCAAGAAAATTTTTATACTGTGGACAGAGCCGTAATACTAACTATTTTGATAAGTACCTCAAACTCTAAAGTGATGTCTTTGCCTGAGGGTCTCATGCATTTAATCACAGCCAGCTTATGGGGAGATTTGCAAAAAAAAATGTGGTTGAAAATGGCATATTTTACATGAAGTAAAACCATCCTAGATGCTTAGAGCTTGAGTGAATGCAGTTACACTCGCTTCTCTGTCATCCCAAAGCCCTTGGAGTCTCTCAAATGCTACTTTCTCCCTGGTTGAAGTAGCCGTGGAACAATTGCACATGAAGTCTCCAGCCCAGGTTCAGAACTGGATGAGGATCTGATCATATCCACTTGGAAAAACTTACTTTGGAATAATAACCACTTCTGAAGTCCTGGTACTTTACATTTTTCTTAAAGAAGCAAATGGCTGCCTTAGCTAAATTTTTGTTGTTGTGCTCACACTTCTGCTCCAGCTGTGGTTAGCAATCTGCATCTCGTACATCTTTCAGCTGTGAGGCCTTCCAAAAAAAGTCTAACTGAAGTCCTTTTCCCTAAAGATGATAATAACTCATCCCTGAAAAGCACATATTTTATTCCCAGATTCTTCTGCTGTTTCTTTATATGTAAGGCATTTAACAAAAAAAAAAAAAAGTGTTGAAAGATAGATAGATACAGTTTCTCTTAAAATTTATTAATTTTGTGATGGTGAAATCTCAGTTAGCTCTGTTAGTGGGATTCAAAGTGCTAGTCTTAGGCCAGGTCCATGATCCCAGATTAAGCTTAAAATTTTCAGAAATCATGTTAAAATATCTGGTAAAACATAAATATTATGTTTTAATGACACACTGGTATAATTTGGCAGCTGATCTGACAGATCTCACCAACCTGATCTTGTTGATGATGTCCCTGCTTGTTGCAGGGGGATTGGACTAGAGTCCCTTCCTACCAGAACTGTTCTATGATTCTATCCCAATAGTTTTCACTAAGTAATATCTTTTAATGGGCCCAAATTAGAGCTAACAATGACAAATACATGAGATTAGACAGGACTTCTCTGGGTGTAAAAACAAAAAATAACCCTTAGTTATGAGCTAGCAGCACATAGAGAGTTATTGCTTATTCTACCTGCAGTAGATTTTGTTGTTCTTCATAGATGTCTCACATTTAAAAAACACTTAACTGGAAATCCAAAAGTGAAGAAAGCATCCAGATACCTGCGCGCTCGCTCTCTCTCTCTCTCTCTCTCTCTCTCTCTATATATATATATATATATATATATATTTGCTCTTTAAATATAAGCATAGCTTTGTATTGTGGTTTAAGAGGATTTAAAAGTACAGCCTGAAGGATCCCTTCAAATCCCTATATAATTAGTAAGTTTAAATTTAGATAAACATGCATTAAAATTTGGAATTATCAATAACTTTTTATTTAAAGTCCAGATATTAAATTAGTTCTTTATCTCCACTGAAAGTAACCTTAACAGTTCTAAGTTATACTCATGTAATATTTCACTGGAATCTACTTTGTTACCCAGCCCCTGGAAACTCCTTCCAAACGTTATCATGTTTCCTGTATAGAGCTGAAAAGAATGACAAAAATCTGGAAGCGTTTAATTTATATCCCATTTTCTGTATCACCTTGTATTTGTCCCAAGCTGTTATGTAGAGATGTAAACAAGGACTTAGGTATGAGCTCTCTATGCTGAACTTGGCAATTATTTTTTAAGGCTTCTGTGAGTTTTTAAATAGAAAGCTTGCAGAGAGCTTCTGTTGTTCAGCCCACGTGCAAATGGCTTTTTAACATTGCTCTGAAATATCAGTTGCACAGATCAATGAAAACAGGGTTAAAATGAAATCAAAGACATTGTGGATACAATTTGTTCAAAAAACTTTCTAAGTGATACTCAAGATCATGTCCTTTCACAGGAAAACTCTTCTTCAGTGTTTGCCATGCAGATGCACGCCATGCGTGCCATGTATTCTCAGAAATTACCAACCAGTTTATCCTGGTACCAAAGATTTTATCCATGTGTCCTGGGTTCAGCAGTAGCAGTCATTTTTCTCCTTCTTGGTAGCTGGTGCAGTGCAGTGTTTTGACTTTCAGCTCGGGAGCAGAGCTGATAACGATGTTTTGGTTTGGCCAAGGACTTTGTGAGCCTCATGCTCTGCCAGGGAGGAGGGGAAGCCGGGAGGAAGCAGAGACAGGACACCTGACCCAAACTGACCAAAGAGGTATTCCATACCACAGCACGTCATGCCCAGGATGTAACTGGGAGTTACCCGGAAGGGCTGAGAGTGTGGAGTTGGAGGAGGTATCGGTCGGAGCTTGGTCGGGCTTGGGGGGCGAGTTATCGGTCAGCTGGTGCTGAGGTGTTGTATTCTCTTCCCTTGTTATTTCCTTTATCATTATTATCATTGGTGGTAGCAGTAGTGATTTGTGTTATACCTTAGTTACTAAACTGTTCTTATCTCAACCCGTGGGAGTTGCATTCTTTTCGATTCTCCTCTCTGTCCCTCCGAGAGCAGGGGGAGGGCAAGAAAGGGGGGGAAGTGAGCGAACGAATTACCTGACTGGGTTTAAACCACGACACCATGTTTTTTGATTCATGTGTTGTCATCTAAACTGATACTAATTTAGTGCTTATGTTCTCTTCAGTTGCAATGCCAAGTAAATGCTTCTCCCATTAGAATGCAGCTGCCTTCCACATCTGGAACAATAAGGCTGTAAACAGCTTGGGGTAATCTGTGCAGGGCATGATGTGCCACCATTAAAATACATTTTAACTATGGATTACACAGAACTACACCTTCTTTTATTAAATTCTTGAAACAGTATTAAATTTCTTGATTTTTGTCCAAGAAGCTTCTAAATTCTGGATGGTGGGTTAATCTGGTTTTGCATTTTGTTACTTGGTGTCTGATACGTGTCTTGTGTGGTAAATTCAGTCATGCTAAGAAATGAACCACCATTTTAAACAGCAGTTGTGGCATTATGGGATGCCTTATGGATTTCATAATCATGTATCATTCTGGACTACATGATCATTGGTAGGTCCCTTCCAACTGAAACAGACTATCCTATGTGAATAGAATACTCTAGATGGCTGGTCTGAATCATGGAAACACATTCTTGACACAATTAAATCTCTTTAAAAAGGAATAAAAAATCAGTCACTGCAAATTCAAACGTGGTGTTTGCAATTTAGCACATTAAGTGAGAAATTGGTATTGACAAAGATGTATCTGAGAATAAATGGCAGATGTATAAATCATCTTCGAACAAGTACTGATGGCTCTTTTATTTCACTTCGCGCTAGGTCATCCATTTAGATTTAATGGGTTTGTGTCTGAGGCATGTTAACCAATATGGTAGCTGTTGCTGTACTCTTTTTAAATCATAAGCATGTTGTTCTGAGACTCCTGCCAAAGTAGATTATGAATTCAATTCAGATTGTCTGGGCTTTGTGATTTTATTTTTTTTCTTTTAATGTCAACTACAGACGTGCCAATAAGGCATGATAAATGACGGTGGCTCATACACGTTTATGGCTAGAAGCAGTTTTAGTGCTGAGCTATTAACACGTACCATCAAAGAGATAGATGAAATAAAAGTAAGTACAATCTGTTTATCAGACAGAGTCCAGACATGAAGGCAGAAACAGTTATGATTATGAAACCTCTGTGTGAAGAGGGACTGAAAAGAATCACCTATAAGAAATGCAAGAGTAGGCTTAGCAGGTATAAGAAACAGTATAGATGAGTTGATTTTGTCTGGATTTTACACTGAGTGTATGTTTATAAATTACAAGACTTAAATTCTTTCTTCTGTTGTTGAAACTATGCTCAATTCTCTTGGAAGAACTGAAGCATTAGAAATCAGCCGTGTGCTAAAAGGTATAAAGGACCAAACTACTGCTAGAAATAAAGCATTCATCAGCTGTCCTGTGAGGTGATTTTGTACATTTTCTGTAATATTTGAATAGTAAATTAAGACTGTTTCTGTGAGGTGAAATAATAATTTTTCTTTGCCTGTACTGTGGGGAAAGGGAGAGCCATAATTCTATACAATAGATAGTATTGAAGCAATTGTGATCACTAATCTGCTTGCAGTGCTTGCAATTCGGTAGAATGACAGTGAAATGTAGTGCAGAAAGCCCTTTCTTCATGCCTGTAAGGAAATTAAAATATCGTGATATGAATTTTCATTGCATGCTGCATTTACCAGGAGTTTTCCATTGTTTTAACCATAATAAGGTGACCTTGATTTCCTAGATTTAGGATTTTAGTAGTTCCTTTTGCTGAATTTTGATGATCACAGCAAACAGTATTTGCACACTGAGATGTACCAACCTGCAAGCATGTGGCCAGCTGACCCAGAACACAGAAACACAGAAGTTCCATACAAAACATCTGAGTCTGAATGACCTTCTCCTGTATAAAAGACATAAGGATACCTCACACTGAGTTAAAGGCAAATGAAATTATTAGAATTATGTTCTCTATAAATAGCTGTAAAGAGACCAGCTGTACCTAGCAAATGTAACATTTCAATGCAGATATATTTCATGGCTAGTTACTAAATTCCCTCATGCAAAATACAAATTAATAAATGGGCCTAAATATCACACTGCACACCTCAGCAGAGTTGTTCATATGTCCTTTCATATTTTATATGGAGGTAAAAAGAGGATTTGTTGAAATTTCAGCTATCATAGTCTTTGTTTAGCATAATACCACAAGAGCTTTCCTGTACTTTTGGTTACTGTCACTGATTATAGCTTTGCTATGTATTGTGAATTTTTTCAAAAGTGTAAAGGTCAGAAAAGAGGAGAAATGGTACAACTGGTCATAAGAAACTTCTTGTCATTGTCAAGAACATCAATATGATTTTACTGATATTATGACCTAGAAAACAGGGATCATCAGATTGATAAATTTGCTGCAGGTGAGTTGAGGAGTTCCTTATACAGAAAGAGATCTTTCTTAGTATTGCTGCTAATTGTTGCAATATGTGTCCTTTGATAGCCCTTTTGTCATGCTTTGTTGCTTCACGATGGCATATGTAAGATCACGGTAGGACATCGTATTCCAGAACTGTTTCTTATAACATAATTGAAATTCAAGTGTTCCGGTGTTTGTGTTCTTTTTGTGAGTATGGATCCCTGGTATATGTATGAAGTAAAATGATTACAAATTCATGAACAAGTGTATTTCCAATGGCATCCAATTATTTCTTTCACTATTCGCAGAAGATCACTTAGAAATTTCTAAACAAGGAGAAACAGATTTGTGCGCAGTCTTTTCTTGAGCAAAATTTTTGCCAGATGGAAAGCATATCTGGTCAATTCCTCACCTGTTAGAAACATTTCCAGAGTGTCTTCAAAACTGTACTTGGTGCTTTACAAGAAATTCATTTTTCTTTAAAACTATTCTGATACCTTTATTTTCTTTATCCTTTTGTTAAGCTCTCCGCATACAGTATTAGCTATTTTAGTGTTTGGATGTTGGGTTACTTTGCTAATTTCTTGTGACAAACTCTCATTCCAGATCTGTTAACAGCATCTTTTGAGAAATATGTGTAGTCTACCAGTGTCAGGTATTAGCTTAGTGGTTATCCTTCTTTAAAGCTTTGATTTTCTTGATTCCCTGGGACACAGTTAGTGTACTTTCTGAGTATAGTCTCACCATATTGAACTTATTCTCCACATTTGAGATTCCTTTCTGTTGTCTTTCTGAAAGGAGGAATACAATAATTATTACTCAATTCAGCCTGTATGATGGAGTCTGTTGGTTGGTTACTGACAGCAGCATTGCTTACTACAAGAGCTAGCTGCAAGATACCATCATATTTTCAATAAGAAGACAAGCTGTCATTGAATAGTAACTGAGTCACATGTTTTATGAACAGCACATCTGCATGGGTAAAATGGACATATGCGTCTTATTTTTTAACTGTTTGATTAATGAATTAATCTCTATCCTACCACTTGGAACAAACAAACAAAAAAGTCAAAACAAAGAACTGCCTTACAAAATAGTGGAAAGCAGCTATCAAGGTTTAAGATATACATGAAATACAAGATGATGATTAAATTTTGTCTTTCATCTCAAGAACATTTTGTACTTTAGAGAAAAACTATAACATAATTACTGTATTTTATGTCACTAGGGTTGCTTTTTTTGGGGAATCAGTGGTATGCCTCCGAAAGACAAAGTTGTCTGCAGAGATGCCCTGTCTGCTCATACAGACTATCTAGCACACATTTATCCAAGAACTGCATGTAGTGGAAAACATACAGCCATGATACCTGGATGATCGAAAATTTTATGCAATTAAAACAGCAATATTCTTTATATTCTCAGCAGAGGTAAATCACTTTAATTATGAACTATATTTGTTTCATGTAAGATCAGCTACTTTCAAGCTGAGAATCATTATCTTTTTCAGAAAAGGACTTTTACCACTTCTTTAAAAATGAGATTCATATTTTAAACAATTATTTCCTTAGAACTGCTTAGACGTGTTGCATTGTTCTTGTTTCCAGGATAACCTTTAAGCCACTGATTCCCAAATTCATTGGATGATAGCCCATTATCTCCCATCAACATTTCTCAGGCTATCATGGATCCTTATCATAAAACTTTTAATTGAAAATGTTCCAACAGGGATAAGATTTGGAGGCCACCTGTGGAATACTCGGTAAGGTATTGAAAACATAATCTGGTAACTACAGCCCTAAACAAAGAAACTTACAAATAAGAAGCTATTTGGCTAATAATGGGTTTACTTGTAGCTTTGGGGCATTTCTGAAGTGATATGCTAAACTGACTCTCTAAAGCAATTAAATTCACTTCTGAAAAAATTAAGACTCACTCTCCAGCTGTCACGGCATAACCAGAAGGAAATGGCTATCATGGGAAAACTAAACTCTTGCTTCTCCTGGGCTTTTCTTCAATTATACACTGGCATGTCACAAGAAAGATGCTTGCTGAAATTTATGAAGTTTTATTCTAATTTATCTTGGGTTTTAATAACACTTAAAGAAAATATTACAATTTATTTGTGGAACTGGATTCAAACCCCACTGTAAATCGTTTACCTGGTCTGGTTTTTTGTGGATGTGTGAATTTGTCAAGTTATAGTGTGACAGACAATATTCGGTTGAGTTCTTTGTCCTAAATTTGCATCTTATTTCTTTTATAAAGGAGTGATCAAGGAAGGTGACACTGTCTGGAGAGAGGGGAGATAGTGCCTTTCCTAGGCAAACAGTGATCGTTGTCTGGGGAGATTATGCCAGGCAGAAGAGAGAGACAGGGTCATAACAGCAAGCTGGGCACTCACAAAGGATCTGTAGACTAAGCAGTGCAGGGAACAGATTTCCAGGCCTTGACAGCCTTCTAAATAACCTTCCTTGATCAGCAAGGATTAGTAAGATTTTGGTACTATTCAGAAAGGTGCACTATATTCTTAAACCAACCTGGAAACATGGACATATCTGGGCACTTGGTTTAAAGTTGCTTTTGTATTTGGACTTACTTAGCTGGGCGTGGACTTACTTAACTATTTTGAATGTTCTGTATAAAAACATATATTCAAATTTATTTTCTGTTAACATTTTGAATTAACTGTCTCTTAGTCCTTGTAAGAAGAACAACGTGAAACCAAAACTACCTAGAGGACTCAGTACTTTAGAGTTAGATTTAATATGTTGTGAAGTCATTAACATGCAAGAATGAGTAAAACTGAAATTTTCAGCTATGTCTATTTTTACAGCACATTCAGGGGTTTGTTTGGTTTGTTGGTTTTGTTTGTTTAATGGTGGTGGCCTTCACAATAGTTCATTGAAAAGTGTGGTGTTTTTGTGGTCCTTTTATTTTCATTCTATTTGATTAGATCAATATAAATCATAAAGTTTCAAAATTTTCAGTCAGTGATATTCATACAGAAGCAGATCTGAAGCTTTTTGTCTATGGAGTATAATTGAGCTAAACTATCAGTCTCACTTCTGAAACTGGGCTCAAAAAATCAGATTAGGAATTTTTCAGTTTATCTACCTGTGATTTGATTTGTGCTTCTTGTTCAGTTTTGCTCAATTTTTCCTTCATTTTCCCCTTGCCACCATAGAACTGTCATACAAGAACAGCATTTTTATAGCCTTCTACAAAAATACTAGACATTGAATTTATGTGGGTATACATCTCAACAGTAAGCTGCTTTTACGTGAGATGATGATAGATAAAAAGGATGAATCTGGTGACTGCTCACCCATGTTCATTGGAAATCATCGGAAAACATTGAATTTCCTTGTTTTTTCTCAGCTTAGAGATGAAGATGGACAGGCTGTTAGCTTGACCATGCTTTGGTTTTGGAAGAGTCTCTTGAATTGCCGTTGATCAAGAGATGGATAGTCATTTACTGCATCAGAATTCTTTAATACATGGTTTGCTCATTCTAATCTGTTTTGCTGTGTTATGTTTGTAACTAAGTCTGGGTGTGAAGAATTAGGAGCTCATGAAGCTCATTATGCTTCATTCGATTTGAAAATTAAATTTTGCAATTTGAGAGTTGTAAACACTTTTGAGAAGCGTTGATTCCTGTAATGGAAAACAACATATTCCTACTATGTTGTTAGGAAATAAATCTATATAATGAATCGTTAATAAGTCATTCAATATGTTGTGCCCTTGGGCTATTGATATACCAGGAATAGTACCTGTATTCTGGGAAAAATGTGCAATGTAGAAATCTTTTCTTCTTTTCAAGACATGTAACAATTTGAATCTTATTAGGTTTGTAATAAGCCACAGCTATATTCAACTTTTTCTTCTTATGATAAAGCTTCTCAAAGACAGATAGCTTTCTGTCAACTAAACCTTGGCACATTTGTTGCAGCAGTGTTGAAAACAGAGGACAATTCTATTAAGTACCACACTCTCCAGTATGCATTGCATATATTTTCAGTATCCTTTAGGGTCTTTGGTTGAATTGTTATTAAATCAAATCAGACTTTAAAAAGACTAGACACTAGATAGTCTCCTGCCCATGCACCTTCAAAGCTATGCATAAAGTATTTATTAGAGGAAGGCTGAAAAGAGAAGACCACGTTCTTTTTCCAGAGGTCTAATGTAGAAATTAATATGTTATCTGTGGATTCCAGTACAATTTCTGCATATCAATACAGTGTAAACTTGCAGAGATGCTTCAAAATCTGTCTTTTCCTTTAAAAAAAAGTTGTATTTTGTGTCTGTTCACGTGCACTCCCTTTTAAGTATGTTATTTAGTAACTGGAATCAGTAGGTGTAAGAAAGTTTAAGTGAGGTACTAATTCTTTCAATACCTGGTATATAAACTGAGAGCTGCTGTTTTACCAGAAGTTTCTGAAATGCTCATACTTGGAAATTAGATAATTAAGTCTTACTAATTTCTTACCTGGAGTTAGGAGAAAGAAGTATGTCCTTTTTAAGTTGGCTCTGGCTAAGTTGTCAGGAACCTGGAGTCTTCCACTTTAGGAAGTCATTTTACAGCCTCTTTCTGATTTTTATTGGTGCTTTTTTTCTCCTTTTAATTTTAAAAATAGGGGTAGCAGCAATGTTCTCCTTTGGTCTTTTCTGAGACTAAAATTCTGCAGATAGTAGTTACTCTTAAAATAACTGTAGGAGTTTTATTTAGTCCACGGACACTGTTCTTTTCCAAATACTCTATTAAGAAAAACAAGGAAAGCCCTCTCAGCAAAAAAGAACAAAACTGTGACAAGCAGAAAGACAGATATCTGTTGATTGTAAATCTTGCAAAAATCATATGTTCTGAAATTCACAGCAGTATTTCCTGGCTGCAGAACTGGATTTTATGTTTTGTCTCATTTATTTGTTGAGGGGTTTTTTACTTGACTGGCATTATGGAATTCCTCAAATATACTGAGTATATAGTTCTAGAGCTGCTAACTGAATATTTCTGAACTCAGAGATAAGAAACATTATTTGCATCTCATAGAAAAAGAAATGTCACACTTTTAAAATCTAGTAAACATAGTTACCTTTCTTAATACATGCAGAGAGCAATTTTTAACCATCAAGGAATCCAGGATCACTTTAGGATAAAATTTTAGAAGTAAAGAAAAAGAAAATCACTTCAAGTAAATGGCAGTTTCCTTTGAAAGTAGGTGATTGGGGTGTCTTTGCTGATCTTCCACAGAGCAATAAGAATATTACCCAGTTAGAACTTCACTTAGCTTAGAAGCAACAAATCATTAACTGTAACTTTTCTTTTTTCTAATTTACAGATTTTAACTTTAGCATTATGTTTTACTTCAGTTCATGGTCAATAACTTCCATTCTGTTGTAAGATTCTGTCAATGATGTAAAGCTTGCTTCTGTTGATCCTCAAAAAAGTTTTTGTAAAGTCCAGTATAAAAACAGCAGAAGACTAATAGCTAAATCACTGCAATTATCATTATTATGATTAATACTTCCAGTCTGAAAAGCTGTGCTATAGGAAAAAACACTCCAACTCTTTACCTAAGTAATGAATGAAAGAACCTGAAATTAAATGAAAGAGCATGCTTACTCACTATTGTGTGACTGACCAATATATTGTCTTTGAATTGCAATAAATTAATATAGTCAGTATAATTCAATATAATTCTGAGTAAAAATGATCCAAAATAATGTAGAAGAGGAAATGTGAATAGTAATTTCATGCTGTATGGACAAATTATCTTAAATAAATTAGTTTTCCAAACTTTTTCCTTGGGACCTTGCTTCTCCGCTCCCTACTTAAAGAAATATTAAGGTCTCTGTGGTACGATGAGTGAAAGTCATTTAAGACTGTTCAATGCTTACTTCAGTTAAATAATCACAATAAGCCTGGGAGAAAAATCTTCACATTTCTTATCAGTACCATATTAATTTTTGGTGTACAAAATATAATGTACTAACCTTGAGAGAATTTAAACAGAACTATCCTGTTGACTGTATTCTGGCGTTCATGGTAAAAGTTTGTCTAAGATATTTCCCTAACCATTCTATGATTCTATATTCCTTAAGATCTCTGCAGCTGAAGACCCTACAGTTGTTCAGGTTTCCTATAGTCTAGGGCTTCATCATTATTGTAAGAAAGGTTTCCCCTTCCCTCCCTGGTCTAAACATACCTTTTCTCACTGCAATTTAAAATGCACAAACATAAAAACTGGATTATTTCATTTCTCTTTACAAGGGCCTCTGAAATTCATAAAGAACTAGGTCTTTCAGTTAAATAGTAACTAACTCTTTTCTACTACATATTCTCTTGACCCCTCAACTGTCTCATTGCTCTCCTCCATCTATCTCTTGGAACACAATGTCTGAAATGCCTGTTTAAACAGAAATTCTATCCATGCTGTGTAAATAGGGTTCACCTCATATATCTTGCAAGTATTAACTCTTGTTTGTAGATCCCACTATGATATTTGCCTTCAACAATATCATGACATTGGCTCATGCTTTGGTCACAATCTAAAACAATGCCCAGATTTTGTTCTGAAGAACTTCTGTTTAGTCTACGATTCTTTACTGTGTGTTTGCAAAACTGATTAGCTATACAGTCAGCTGATCGGAGCTAGCCTAGCTAGAGCCACAGCCGGCACGCTTCAGCGACGCGAGGGTCAACGGAGATTAGGAAAATCAGAGGGGATAGCGCAGAGACATCGCGATTCCCGACATCTCCCGATCCCCGAAGCCCCAGCAGCCCTTGCGAGAGAGAGGCTGACGTGGAGGGGGGCGTTCCCACGGTGACGGCGACCACTCCCCTGCTGCTTCCCTTGAAAAAGCCTTTGAGAGGGCAGCGACAGGTCGCTGCCCACCGGGCACAGGGAGGAACGAGCAGGTCGTGTTGCTGGTGTCCCAGACTGCGCACCAATATGGTTGCTTCCAGAAAGAGAGCTTGCAGTAAGGTGACTACAGCAACTCAGACAGAGACCCCGTCCCAGACCGTGGCTGTTCAGGTCTCTGGGTGCAGGGAGTGCCAGAGCCTGCTGCTGCCGGGGGAGGGAGGACAGCATTCCACCTGCGGGAGGTGTGAGCAGGTAGAAGATCTGCTTAGCCTGGTGGCAAGACTTAAGGAGGAGGTTGAGACACTGAGGACCATCAGGGAGTGTGAAAGGGAGATCGACTGGTGGAGTAACTCCCTGGCGGGCCAGTCGAAACGGTTCCAGGGAGATACCCCCCAAAAGGGGAAGGACCCCCTGCCTTCTCACACAGAGGGGGATGGCCTGAGGCAGCCCCTGCCCTGTAGCTGTTGCGCAGAGGTAGGGGACCAAAAAGACGACGAGGGTTGGAAGCTAGTTCCGGGTCGACGTCGTGGGAAACCCTCCCCCCTTCCTGCCCTGCTTCCCCAGGTGTCCCTCCGTAATAGGTTCGAGGCCCTGGATCTTGAAGGAGAGGTAGGTGAGAATGTGGGGCAAGGCCAGCCTACAAGGCCACATAGGAAAAGGGAGTCGACTTTGCACCTCAAGACTGCCTCTGTTAAGAAAGAAAGAAGGGTCATTGTAGTAGGGGATTCCCTTCTGAGAGGAACAGAGGGCCCGATATGCAGAGCTGACCCTCATCATAGGGAAGTGTGTAGTCTGCCTGGAGCCCGGATCAGGGATATCACCAGGGCGCTCCCCAACCTGGTGCACCCGACAGACTATTACCCGCTGCTGGTCTTCCAGACAGGTGGGGAGGAAGCTGCTTCCCGCAATCTGAGGGGGATGAAGAAAGACTACAGGGCCTTGGGGCGGATGGGAAAGAGTCTGGGGCTCAAGTGATCTTCTCCTCTCTCCTTCCATCTTCCACTGATGATGTGGGAAGGAATGGGAAGATTCAGTTCATGAACAATTGGCTTCGAGACTGGTGCTACAGGCAGGGCTTTGGATTCTTTGATAACGGCTGGTTTTATAGGGCACCAGTCTGGACAATGACAAGTGAGAAAGGTTTGTCTCACAGAGGGAAAAGGATGCTGGGGCACGAATTAGCAGGGCTCATTTGGAGAGCTTTAAACTAGATTCGAAGGGGGATGGGGTTGTAGCTGGGCTTGCCCCAGTGGGGCAGCGCTCCAGAATTAATGAAGACTGGGAGGCCTCCTACAATCCTAGGGTGAAATCGGTGTGCTCAGCTCGCTCCCTGAAATGCCTGTACACCAATGCGCGCAGCATGGGAAATAAGCAGGAGGAGTTGGAAACCTGTGTTAAGTCAGGAGATTATGATCTGGTGGCAATTACAGAGACGTGGTGGGACAGCTCACATGACTGGAATATAGTCATGGAAGGCTATGTCCTTTTCAGGAAAGACAGGCCAGCCAGGCGGGGTGGTGGGGTTGCTCTTTATGTGCGGGAGGAACTACAGTGCACCGAGTTCTGTCCAGGGACAGATGATGAGCAAGTTGAGAGTCTGTGGGTGAGAATTAAGGGGCAGGCTGGCAGGGGGGATACTGTTGTAGGTGTCTGTTACAGACCACCGGATCAGGGTGAGGAAGTTGACGAGGCCTTCTACAGGCAGCTGAGAGCGGCCTCACAGTCACAGGCCGTGGTCGTCGTGGGGGATTTTAACTTCCCTGATGTTTGCTGGAAGGACCACTCGGCAACCCAGCCGCAGTCCAGGAGGTTCCTCCAGTGTATGGATGATAACTTCCTCCTGCAAATGGTGGATGAGCCGACCAGGAGAGGAGCGCTGCTGGATCTCATCCTCACTAACAAGGAGGATCTGGTTGAAGCAGTAAGGGTTGAGGGCTGCCTTGGTTGCAGCGACCACGAGATGGTGGAGTTCAGGATCTTGTGTGGCAGGACTAGTAGAATACCAAGTAGAATTGCAACCCTGGACTTTAGCAGGGCAAACTTTGGCCTTTTCAAGCAATTGCTAGGGGAAATCCCATGGGCAGGGCTGCTTGAAGGTAAAGGGGCCCAAGATAGTTGGTTGACATTCAAGGACTACTTTTTCCGTGCTCAAGATCGGAGCATCCCGACACGTAGGAAGTCAAGGAAGAGGGCCAAGAGACCTGCGTGGCTAAATAGGGAATTGCTGGGTATGCTCAAGTGGAAGAGGAGAGTTTACAGGTCATGGAAGGAGGGGCTGGCCACTTGGGAGGAATATAAGGCTGCTGCTAGAGGATGTAGGAAGGCAGCTAGGAGGACTAAGGCATCCTTAGAATTAAACCTGGCAAGAAGGGTCAAGGACAGCAAAAAGAGCTTTTTTAAATACATGGCAGACAAAACTAACACCAGAGGCAATGTAGGCCCACTGATGAACGGGATGGGTGCCCTGGTGACAGAAGATAAAGAGATGGCAGAGTTACTGAATGCCTTCTTTGTCTCTGTCTACTCTGCTGCGGGCAGTCCTGAAGAGCCCTGTACCCCTGACACCTTAGATGAAGTCAGGTCGACGGAGCGGTTTGCCTTAGTCGATGAGGAATGGGTTAGAGACCAGTTGAGCAATCTGGACATCCATAAATCCATGGGTCCAGATGGGATGCACCCGCGGGTGCTGAGGGAACTGGCGGAAGTCATTGCTAGACCACTCTCCATCATCTTTACCAAGTCTTGGGAAACGGGAGAGGTGCCTGAGGACTGGAGGAAAGCAAATGTCACTCCAGTCTTCAAAAAGGGCAAGAAGGAGGACCCGGGTAACTATAGGCCAGTCAGCCTCACCTCCATCCCTGGGAAAGTGATGGAACACCTTATCCTTGGTACCATCTTAAGGCATATCAAGGATAAGAAGGTTATGAGGGGCAGTCAACATGGCTTCACCAGGGGGAAATCATGTTTGACCAATCTCTTAGCCTTTTATGAGGAAATAACACAGTGGATGGATGATGGCAGAGCGGTGGATGTGGTCTACCTTGACTTCAGCAAAGCATTTGACACAGTCTCACACAGCATCCTCACGGCTAAAATGAGGAAGTGTGGACTGGATGATCAGGTAGTGAGGTGGACTGCGAACTGGCTGAAGGAGAGAAGCCAGAGAGTTGTAGTCTATGGGGCTGAGTCTAGTTGGAGGCCTGTGACTAGTGGAGTGCCTCAAGGGTCAGTACTGGGACCGGTATTATTTAATATATTCATCAATGATTTAGATGAGGGAATTGAGTGTACTATCAGCAAGTTTGCTGATGACACTAAGCTGGGAGGAGTGGCTGACACGCCAGAAGGCTGTGCTGCCATCCAGCGAGACCTGGATAGGCTGGAGAGTTGGGCAGGGAGTAACTTGATGAAATATAACAAGGGAAAGTGTAGAGTCCTGCATCTGGGCAGGAACAACCCCAGGTTCCAGTATAGGTTGGGGAATGACCTGTTAGAGAGCAGTGTAGGGGAGAGGGACCTGGGGGTCCTAGTGGACGACAGGATGACCATGAGCCAACACTGTGCCCTTGTGGCTAAGAAGGCCAATGGCATCCTGGGGTGTATTAGAAGGGCGGTGGTTAGTAGGTCGAGAGAGGTCCTCCTTCCCCTCTACTCTGCCCTGGTGAGACCGCATCTGGAGTATTGTGTCCAGTTCTGGGCCCCTCAGTTCAAGAAGGACAGGGAGCTGCTGGAGAGAGTCCAGCGCAGGGCAACTAAGATGATTAAGGGAGTGGAGCATCTCCCTTATGAGGAAAGACTGAGGGAGCTGGGTCTCTATAGTTTGGAGAAGAGGAGACTGAGGGGTGACCTTATCAGTGTCTATAAATATATAAAGGGGGAGTGTCACGAGGACGGAGCCAGGCTCTACTCGGTGGCAAACAATGAGACATTCAAAACCCGCCTGGACGCATTCCTGTGTAACATTATCTAGGTGTTCCTGCTCCGGCAGGGGGATTGGACTAGATGATCTTTCGAGGTCCCTTCCAATCTCTAACATACTGTGATACTGTGATACTGTGATACTTTAGTAGCTCCTTCGTACATTGAAATTTCCTGGAATCATAGAATGGTTTGTGTTGGGAAGGGTCCTTAAAGATCAGGTGGTTCCAATCCCCTGCCATGGGCAGGGACACCTTCCACCAGACCGGGTTGCTCCAAGCTCCGTCCAGCCTGGCCTTGAACACTGCCAGGGATGCGGCAGCCACAGCTTCTCTGGATAACCTGTGCCAGTATCTCCCCACCCACATAGTAAAGAAATTTTTCCCAATATCTAATCTAAATCTACTTTCTTTCATCTTAAAGTCAGATTTAAGCTGAAAGTCCCTCCCCATATTTTTTGTAAGACCCCTGAAGGTATAGAAAGGCTACAATAAAGTCTCCTTGAAGCCTTCTCTTCTCCAGGCTGAACAAGCCTAGCTCTCTCAGCCTGTCTCCATAGGAGTGGTGCTCCAGCTCTCTCATCATCTTTGTGGCCCTCCTCTGGACTTGCTCTAACAGCTCCACGTTCTTTGTGTTGGGGACCCAGAGCTGACAGTTCTCCAGGTAGTATCTTAGGAGAGTGGAGAAGAGAGTGAGAATCACCTCCCCTGACCTGCTGGCCATGGTCCTTTGGATACAGCCCAGCATACAGGTGGCTTTCTGGGCTGCGAGCATGCACTGCCAGGTCATGTTGAGCTTCTTGACAATCAACACCCCCAAGTCCTTTAACTTGCTTTTAGAAATGTGTAATTTAGAAATGCTTTCAGAAATGTGTGTAATGTTACAAAATTATGTAAGTGGGATTAATGTATGTTAGTCAGTATTAGCTCTTGATTAAGTCTAAGCACAATGCTAATAAAATCTGGGGAGCTGTTGAGTTTCAGTGTCTTGCCCTTATTCCAACAGACTGTTTAAAATGTTCTTTGAAATAAGACTTTCAAGTTGCATTGACAGGCTGAATTCAGCAGTTAAGGACACTAGCAGATCCAAGGCTCCTTCACAAGAAACTGACTTCTGGCCTCTCATTCTGTGCAAGAAACTGTTGGGTTTGTTTTGATTTTTTGTTTTGTTTTGCTTTTTCTGTTTGGCTGGTTTTGGGTTTCGAACACGGCATGGGACGAAGATATTAGTTAAGTCTGTATTTAATTGTACAGGTTAAGCTCACATTAAAAGGTTGTCTTCCATTTGTACAAGCCAGGTTTCAAGCTAACAATTGACTATTGTAAGCAGAGAATATGCACAAGGTATAAACTGCAAAGAAAGAAGCCTTGTGAAAGGAAGTTGGGCTTGAGTCATTTAAATGGCTATGCCTAGGCATTTCAGCTTCTGACTTCTACCTAGGAGTTCTGTCTGCCGTACACTAACAAGCTGAAATCTTCGACTGGGAGTGAATGCTTATATTGAGTCATATTAACTTGTGCAGCTATTCAGTATGTAAATTGGGGCAAGTTGCTATGGTAACCTGCTGCATAAAACAGCTATCCTTGCAAGCTGAACAGGCCCAGGATGTTGAACCCCATGGTGTTCGGGATCCGCTTTGATCCCAAGGAGCCAGTGTCAGATACATGGTGAAGAGTACAATACTGCACAGCCATCCTGTGCTGTGTGTAATCAGTCAGCATTTTTTCTTTGTGCCATGAAACCCACAACCTGCTCTTCCCCTGCATGAAAAACACCAGACACGCATTTATTTCTTAAGGATTTTGTTTTTCTCTTATGCTGAAATTAAGGCAAATGGTAATTTGCAACAATTAACTGTTATCTTCAGTGTTTTGTAATGAGAGAACTCTTCATAGTTTTTTTCTAGTGAAGAATTAATTATTTTGTGATTACATAAACTTCTCCATTATTGTCCTTTCATATTTGTTCAGAAGTTAGCCTACCAGTCATCTATTTTTTAGATTTGCCTTAGTCTTTCACTGCAATAACAGAAGTCAGTTCTATTTAATTTCACTAGAAAAAAAGTACTTTTTTTACATATTTGAGGCAGAGTGAGCAGACTGCATTAGTATTTGAACATTATTGGGTTGCCCAAGGAAGTTGTGAATGCTCCATTGCAGGTGGTGTTCAAGGCCAGGTTGGACAGAGGCTTGGGTGATAAGGTTTAGTGTGAGGTGTCCCTGCCCGTGGCAGGGGGATTGGAACCTGATGATCTTAAGGTCCTTTCCAACCCTAACTATTCTGTGATTACACAGAAGGCTCTGGAATGGTTAAAAGCACAGCAATGCTGTTAAAGCACATCATTCACACCTTGACTTTAGGAGGAGCAATGTTTATAGAAAGGCTTAAGGTTTAGATCAAGAGAAGTACCAAATATAAAATAAGGCAAGCAACAAAACCACCTGATGAACTGGTACAGAGATTACCTTCATGATACTCATTTTTCTTTCCAGTCTGTATAATTACAGCTTTTACTGTGGAGACAAGGCATTTTTGTGTTTTTCATTGAATTTGCAGTACAACCTGGGGGTTGTTTCCTTTTCAACCAAACTGCAAAGTTTTCTTGCTAACTCACCTATAGAATAACCTGATGTCATTTTCAGAGTCCTCCCAGTATCCGTGTGCCTTTTCTGAAGTGTGCACATTCCTCAAAGTCTCACTGGATGCCTCAGTAGGCTGGGAGCAATTTCAATGATCCTTTTAATCTTACTGGGAATACAGCCTTAGAAAGGCCTTCCTCTGGTGAGGCTGGTTCTTTAAATTTATCAAGCTTCTTTTTAAAACAAACATATTCTTTGCTTTGCTGAGTTCCCCTCCTCTCACTCTCTCCTTACCCCATGAGAAGGCTGCTTCAGAATCTCAGCCTTCTGGGAGTTTTAAACCAGTTTCTTGTTTGTAGCCTGAATTTCTTCTTTGCTTTAATGCTGATGTGGCAACACTATCAGGAGCTTTAACAGCTGCTTTGTTTTCTTCTCCAGTAGTTGCTATCATTAATATATTTGTAAATAACAGTTGCTCAGTCAATAAATAAACTTTATTGTGTATTTAAATGGATGCTTAAAGTAATTCTGGAGCCCAAAATGGTAACAAATTTTAGCTTGATTTCCCGTTAACAATTTAGCTTGAGTCCCTCAGCTCTGGTGAAAGCAAAATGTGCTTGGAGACTTATGTACAGGCCCATTCTGTTAAGACAGTAGCAGCTAAATTGCTCGTAAGATGTCGTGAACATAACAGCACCATTTCTTCTTCTTTACACTCCTACATCTCCCTCACAGGCTTAGTGTCAGTCTTTAGAAGCAATCCATGCCTCTCAACAGTGTCAAGGTAGAAGACTAAAACATAAGAAACATGACAAGAAGATGCCTATGAAGAACTGTGACTCTTATGATTTCCATGAGTGCCATCAGGGTTGACTGTGGATCTCGGTATTTGTACGTATTTACACTTTCCTTATTACGTGTGTATAATTATCCTTCAAAATCAATGCTCTGTCACTGGACAAAACTTGAGAACCTGGTACATATTACAGTGTATTCTAACTACAGAAGTTTTGAGAGAAAATTCAAACCACAAGACTGAAAGTTACTCTATTTTTTTCTGTTGAATTGGTGCAAACAAGTGTTTAAAAATAATTTACTCATTTAATTTATAACATGGTCAACTTCAGAATTAATAGATCTAGGAAGAAAATCTATCAGTTTATGTCTTCAGCAGCTTGAAGACAATGATGGATTGTACATATTTCTGGTCTTAAAAGGCTCTCTGAAAAATATTTTAGATTACACAGTTCTGTGTAACCTTTAGTAGGAAGTGACTGTTACCTTACTTGCCATTGCATGTACTGTTTTTCCAGTTTCTGGAAAGCATTGTAATATAGCAATTCACAGCACTAAGCTGAACATGGCTAAAGGCTGAATGAGTGACAAATGTCTCTGGAAACATTTAGGGAAAGATATCTTTTTCACAATGACACTTAAAAGAAAACAGCTTTGAAAAGAGAAAAAGACAAACTTCAGAACGTTCACTTTTTGTCAGAAGAAATGGATAGATTTAGTACAGAAAATCTCTCATCTAGTAAAAGAAAAATAAGTTTAATTGTTCTAGTAATTAGTTATATTTCACTGTGTGTAACAATTCATTTATACCCCATTATGTCGCTTTTTCTTTACACTAAATACACGCACTGTTAAAGGAGATGTATTTCTTGTTCAACAATGGAAGATCTTATATATTTATCTAAAATAAGGTAAAATTTGTCAAATTTTTCAACCCCCAGAGTTCAAAACTAGGCTGCTTTCCCTTTATTTTTTATGAGATATAATCTTCTATAATCATAAGTTAACAAGTTAGCATCTCTCAGGATCTGAATTCTAAATGATAAAGAATGAGTCTTCAGGAGCCCTAGATATATAGATGGACATAGGCATAGATAGGTAACAGTAGCTATACAGTTCTGTAATCAGGTGAGTTTGGAATTTAAATACATTTTAAAATACCTGATCCTTGGATTTTATTATTTTTCCCAGAATGATCAGTGTTTAAGTGAGGTGCTCAGTAGCATGTGTGTTGGTTTGCTGCTGATTATTTTTATTTGAAAAGTACCTGCCTTAAGTCTCAGCTTCAGGAAAATGGAGAAGACCTGGTTTGTCAGTGAGGGATTGCAATGGCTTGGAAACCTGGCCAAAGAATTTTCTGTGTTTCATTTTTGTAACTGTTCACATTTACGTTCTAGTAATGAATAAAATACTCTTTAATTGGATGCATTCAGAAGGCAGAAATGAAACTTAAGACCTATTTTTATCATCTTAAAGTTCAGTAACCAGTTTCCTTTTGGAAAAATATTTCTATCACTTTAATTTTAAAAAGAAAATATTCACATGACAGAAAGGGATTGCTAGGTCTGATCCTTATTAGTAATTAACACATAACTTAGTAAGAGATTTGATACTATTGACATTAAAAGCTGAAGGATGGCTTCTTTAACTCAGGAATCCAGTCATTTTCACTAGATGAAAAGTTGTTTAGAAGGAATATTTCTACAGAGCCTTATAAATATTCCACACTCATTTTTTCAGCTACATGTGCAACAAGAGTTTTCTGAACTGCTGTATTCTGTAAGCAAGAACATTTTTGAATTAAACCAGAATTATGTTAGACACAGATCTGCCAGTTTTAGCAGGCATCATTCGTATTATGATAGTTACAGCAGGGAAGAAAAAGGAAAGGCCAGCGTTTCACCCTTGTGGGATTGCCTTCATGAAGGACAGCAGAGAGATGAAAGCACACTGATATATTTGCATTAAAAATATATTTAACAATCTGTAGGAAAGAAGCCGGTAAAGAATATTTGAATACTTTCCCAACCTAATATTCATTATTTCCAACTTAAATCTCCAGCATCTGATTAAATAGCACCACTGATTCCATTAAATACGTGTGTGGAATGAACACACATTTTTAACACTAGGTTCCACAAGTAATTTTAATTAGAAAGAAGGCAAACTTCTATATAGCATATCAAATTTTATTTTCCTTCCTTTTGTTCTCAGTTGTAATTGGATATGGTTCTGGTAAAAGTTGCTGGCTGTCATGATATGTGCAATTTTGGACAAGGAAAATGTAAATAACCTGTCTAAAAGCACGAGCTTTAATGAAGCTTTTGAATGCAGTTCATCAGAAAGATCCCATTAGGGATCTCTTTCTCCTCATTGTAAAAAGTACTATGTATGATACTATTAATAACCTATTTTTATTATTGCTTATTCGCAACAGCAGAAAATAGCACATAATACTCTTTGTTTAAGTCAAATTCCACCTCAAAGTTGACATTTTCTCATTTGTTACGTCTGAATTTGGTTTATTAATAACAAAATAAGCATCTGAAACTTTTTTTACTGAAAAATGTATATGATATGTGTATATATATATAAACCTGTGTATAACAAACTTTACCCAAAACTTTAAAAATGGAGCTTAAGGGCCTATATTGCACATAAATGGGAGTATGCTTTTGTCAGCTCACTTTCCCCACCGGAATTTGCAGCTAAGCATTGAAGTGAGTATAAGGAGTGAAGCAGGGAGGCATAACATTGTTTAGGGAAGAAAACTGAAAGAGAAAATATGAAATAGATATAGGAGGTAAATGCTGCAATGTGTATTCTTTTCTTCTGTCCATGCTTAATTATCTTAACAGTAAGGTTTTAACTGTAATCTTTTCATTTTCCCTCATTAAAAAAATAATGGACTTTATTCTGTACTCTGCTACATTAGTTTTATGTGGGGATGACTTTAATATAGCTTTTGAAACCAGAAACCTCAATTCAGTATGGATATCACAAAGCAGAGTCTGCATCCAGCTTGGATATCACAAAGCAGAGTCTGCATCCAGCTTGCATGAAATCCTGACCCAGTGAAATTGATGGCAAAATTCCCATTGACTTCAAAGATGGTTGGATTTCACACCCAATCTCCTTTTTCTTTTTTCTTCAGCCTTTCTGCTTTGGCTAAATGGGATCTCTTTTCCCAGATGGACTTCTTAATGCTATGCACAATGATCATTTCAACTTTCTTTTATAAAATGGTGACAGTCTTCTAAGGAAAATTCTGTCTTTTCTTTTTTGGTTTCTTTTTATTACAGTACTGACTTCCTCCATTAGAAGGCTAGAGTGCCATCCCCTGATCTGCTGTCTTAACAGTATCTTGTCTCATATTTTTTTCTCACAATTTAATAAGGCATGGTTTTCAGAAGGTCACTTTTTAACTACCATTTGGCTGTATATCAAGGGAGCACAAGTTTTAGATCAGAAATATGTTCCACAATGAATGCTTCTATCCACATACAGTCAGTTTCACAAACAGCTAAAAAGCAATGTATTTCAAACAAATTTCCACCTTACTGACAACCTCAATCTGCTATATTTTAATTACATGTCATGTTACCTTCTTTATACTTATTTGAGAAATAAGCTAAAAATCTTTGTGTTTATACACTTTCATAGAATCATAGAATAGTTAGGGTTGGAAAGGACCTTAAGATCATCTAGTTCCAACCCCCCTGCCATGGGCAGGGACACTTCACACTAAACCATATCACCCAAGGCCTCGTCCAACCTGGCCTTGAACACTGCCAGTGATGGAGCATTCTCAGCCTCCCTGGGCAACCCATTCCAGTGCCTCACCACCCTAACAGGAAAGAATTTCCTCCTTATATCCAATCTAAACTTCCCCTGTTTAAGTTTTAACCCGTTACCCCTTGTCCTATCACTACAGCCCCTAATGAAGAGTCCCTCCCCAGCATCCCTATAAGCCCCCTTCAGATACTGGAAGGCTGCTATGAGGTCTCCACGCAGCCTTCTCTTCTCCAGGCTGAACAGCCCCAACTTCCTCAGCCTGTCTTCATACGGGAGGTGCTCCAGTCCCCTGATCATCCTCGTGGCCTCCTCTGGACTTGTTCCAACAGTTCCATGTCCTTTTTATGTTGAGGACACCAGAACTGCACACAATACTCCAGGTGAGGTCTCACAAGAGCAGAGGAGAGGGGCAGGATCACCTCCTTCGACCTGCTGGTCACGCTCCTTTTGATGCAGCCCAGGCTACTGTTAGCTTTCTGGGCTGCAAGTGCACACTGCCTGTTCATGTTCATTTTCTCTTCAACCAACACCCCCAAGCATCTGATCTTTGGTGTTATTTTTGGCATTCCATTTAGAAGCTGAATTGCCCATTCTTGATTCATTTAAGATTTTTTCCACTAATAACTCCACCATATTTGAGGCATGGTTGTTCCTTAATCAACATAGAGAAACCTCTATTTATTGCCTATCTAATGTTTTATCTATGTTATGCCTTCTCCCTAAGCGTTATAAGTGCATGCATGTTTCTTTAAGGATTACTCGTTTCCTTAAAATAGGTACTGATTAAGGCTAAGGCACTTATTAAGAAACATTGGACCCAATGTACAGATATTTTTTTTGCAATGGTTGCTGAGTAGTTATGGATTTTATTTTCTGTAAATCAAGTAAGATCTTTTTATAACTTGTAATATTATGAACTATACTTGTGATTATAGTATTAATTGTAGAGAAATGAAGCCCTAAAGTGTTTGGAGGTTTTTAATGTCATCCAAAATAAGAGCTTTTCCATAGGCTTGAATAGCTCTTGTCAGTTCATCAAAGGTAGTAAGTCTAAAACTTTTGCTTTAACACTGAGCTTTTTTGCCTCAGAAGTGCACTTATTTAATAGCTGAAGAAAATACATGGATAACTCAGTAATTTGAATGCATTATAGAAGACTGATTTTAACAACAATGGGAGTAGATGCTGAACCCTATTATGTAAAACATGCTGGCTACTGTATGGACATGAAACTCTTAATCATGCTGCTGACAATAGTCCTAAGCTCATCATTCTGAAATGCTTCCATTCTGCTAGCTTTTAAACTTCCTTGAGTAACAGAAAAAAAAACCTCTTATACCTCTAATAGTAGCATCTTGTTTTGTCTTTTGGCTCTGTTTGACTCCGATTTCTAGGGGTTTTCCTTATCAATTTGTCTCTTTTTTATTTCCCTTCCCCTTACTAGCTGTATAGGAAGTGATTCATCTATTATTTTCTCCATTCGTTTTTCTGCTCCCTTCACTCATTTTCAGGCATCTGTATGTACTCTCCTTGTCATTTATTTTTACTTTTCTACTAATGCAGTGAAAGCAATCTGCCAAATGTTTTTTAACATCAATCCCCAAAAATGTTACCCGTCACAATTTATACCCTTTGCAGCTATCCAATATAAAATTCTGTGCCACAGGCCTGATTGTTAAAAATTCAGATACTCTGATGAAATCTAAATGTAGCCAGACTGTACATAAACCAGTAATGTTCTTAAAACCTCACAGATAAATCAGTACAGTTCTTTAAAGTCATAATTTACTTTTATATTATAAGCTGTAAATATGTCCCTGCAGTTATAATATTTAACTAATTTGCAGTTATATACTTATGAGATGCTCTTACTGTCTCAATATGTAATTTGACATTTCAAAAGTTATTTCTATGGTTCATGCCCTAAATACCTTTTTCTTCCCATGACACCATTTTGTGTTCAACTTCAAATAATTAGTGTATTTTAAAAATCATACATAGTTTTTCATTGACAGTCTACAACAGATGAACACAGAGAAGATGGCAGCTATCATGCAAAACCAATTCAATTTATTGCAAGCAATTCATTCAGCAGACTGGTTAGCAAAGGAACTCATAGCATAGATTGCTCAACTTTTTCTTTATAAATATAGAACAGTTCTTTACAACCCCCCATCAGCAGCCCATGTGCTGCCCACAGATAAAGCTCTGTGTGTTCCTCCCACTTCTCTGCACAGAACACGACTGTCTCCACACCTTCCCAGCTCTTTCCTGAAGAGCTTCCATCTTTTTTTTCCAAGTTTGACTTGCTCAAGTAAGATATGATTTTGACTGTTGCATAAGAAAAAAAAAATGGTCTTTGTATTTCATGTTGAGTGTGAGAATGGGAAATACAGGAATCTGTTCTAACAACATTGTTTTGACTGTGCCTGTGTCATCAGCAGCTACAAAGAACTCTATAAGCAATACTTTCACTTACAATTTGGGTGCAGGTACTGAATAGAAGCAATAAATCTGGGGCTTATAAACAGATGTTTTAGAAGAACAGTCTTAATATTGCCTGTGACAGATAAACAGTGTTTGAAGAATGCTTGAATTAGTACAAACTACCCGTACTTCTATTTATATTTTCTTTTTATCTTTGAAACCATTCTTACTCTTCTAAACCTGTCCCAGACACGTGCAGAACCATAGCTAGCAGCGAGCTGAGACTTCCTGACATTAGCTTGATTTGGTTTTGTTTTTTTTTTTTTATTTTAACAATTCTCTTAGATTAAGAAAATTATATCCTCTGAACAGTAAAGTGTCATGTATTCCATCACCAGGACTTTCAGCTTTTTTTCTCATTTCGGTTTTAAAAGCTACCTAGTTTATGGGATAGGAGCTGCAAACCTACCACAGTCTTGAGTAGTAACTACGATAACACTGTAACAATGTATTAAGCAATGAATGGAATAGCTTTCAATTTTTTACCATGGTGATTTTCAGTTCCATAGGAAAGTTGAATTCTAGGCAATGGAGAGGATTTGTGAGCATTTTCTTCAACAGCTTTTGTTTTTCTGTGCTATGAATAGTTGAATGCATTCGCCCATTTCTGCTTTTCTTGTAACATCTGATCCTTTGCAAAGGGATGTAATCAAAAGAAGTTCTGTGGGACTCAAGGGCTGAATGGGGCTGTTCAGAAGTATTATTGAACTGTAGTTGGTAATAACATTAGAAAAGGAATCTGTTATGTTCTGTCTTGAATATATTTTGACTATCATTTAAAGCAAACTAAATTGAAATGATGATACTTAATATTTGCCGTACTTATCCTGGTATGTTTGGTGGTTGTGGGGGGGTGTGTTTGTGTGTGTATTAGGTATTTTGGGCCTATTACTGTGAAATTGCTACTAATTGTATTAGAAATATAAGGTTTTAAATGCCTTCATAATAAATTCCATCAAATTTTGCTTTCTAAAAATCATTCCGTATCCAGTTGATTGTAGTGTAATCACTGCTGTCTCTCTTAAAACTATATTACATATTCTTAGCGGTAAAAATTCCACACTAGAAAAATTCTAGGGTAAGAGCAAAAATTTAGAGATTTATGATTTCCAAAAGAGTACTTTTGATGTGTATCTGGCACGATGATTGAAGATAATGCTTTTGAACTTCATAAAATTTCAGTATTAGACAATAAAATATTCTAAAATTAGATAAAAGAGTTTCTAGGAATTTAGACTAGCTAGATTTAACTACAATGCTATTTATTTCTATTATGCATGTAGGGAAATGTTACAGAAGTTGACCTTCCGCTACCTAGCATGAGAGCATTTATGACTCTAAAATTGAGGATGTATGTTTCAACTAATCTCTGTCTTCCTCTGAGACATTTTATTTTTGCCAGCATTTACTTTAGTTGGAACTAAAACAAATTATATCAGTAAACTAGAAACACAAGTTAATGTGTCCGGATTATGAATCATCCTGTTTTCTGATTTTTGAATTTTGAATGGATGAGATCTGCTGTAGCTCTGAAGCATGGCACAGAGTAAGGATTTCAGATTAAAGTACGCTTATAAAAACTGCCCTTAGGCATTTGCCTTGTAGATATATACATCCACTTTGAAAATTCTTATGCTTTTCTTTTTGAAGATTTTTTTATAATAAATGGAATTGGCCACTAATTTATCTTCTTACCAGTGTTCTGAATCTTTGTTTTCTTGCTTTCATAATACACAAAATAAGTCATTATAAAACATTTAACCTTTTGGCTTATTATTGGGTTTTCAGTAGTGAAAAAAACCCAAAAGTTGGAATTTATGTGTATTGTGATTTAAGAATAATGGAGCAAATAAAACGAAAAATACTAGCTCTATGGAATACTTCTTCTTTTCCTGCAAACATAGTAAAGCATTTGGGACAATTTAAGAATTAAACTGTATAATAAAATTCAGATTAGCTTCAGATACTGGTGCACTGCTGTCAGGTGAGAAAATAGTTTTTCCAGCTGTTTGAAGGATAGGATGATACAATTTAAAATTAAAGTACTGTCAATCACACTTGGTTTCAGTCCGGGAGGGAAATTACAGTTGCGGCAATATCTTACAAAACTCTTTGATGTTTTGCAGAAAAGTATTTTTATATTAAAATTTTGTATTGATTTCTTAAATTTATATTAGCATTTCAATTTAAAGTCTGTCATGGTGTGAAAATTATGCATAAAACCAACAATGGCTGGAAGGATTAGCAGAGTCAAATGGAGAGAAAGAGTCTTTCAGTGTGCTACATGGACAGGCTTGATAGTCTTCCACAACATTTCCCTCTTGACCAAAACTATAATCCTCTTCCAGAGTTTGACTCAAGTGAAATGCAAGGAGCTTCAAGTCTCCATCTGCTGTCCTCAGGGAAGGTATTTTTCTGTTTCATTGTTCCTTCAAAAAAAAGAAGATGAAGAGGAAGTGAGGAATGGGAAAAAAAAATGAAGCAGAATAATTTCAAAGGTCAAACAGAAAAAAGAAACTCAGGAATCCTCATGTCAACCTTTCTGAAGTTAATTGGAAAGTTGGTATGACATCTGCAATAGTCACTCTGACATTTAAATAAGTTTTTCACTTATGTGTTAAGTGAGTAAGTTCTGGTTTATTCTTTAACATTCCATATGTCTGTGCTCTGAACACATTTTGAACAGTGTCATTAATGACTTTTTCTCTTAGACATTCAGCAATTATTCAATAAAAGGGTTAAAAAATGACAATACTTAAAATATAGCATCTATGTAACAGGCTATATTAGATAGTTTAAAAATCTTTGATAAAACATAAGTATTAAGCTTTTATACAAAATTAAGTACCTACATTTTTCATAGCTAAATAACATCAGTCAGTTGTGCTGCAGGCTATAGTGTGTGTAAAGTACAACATAAGCTAGATAAAATTTGTCCCTGTTATGTTTATGTCATTATGAAATACAACCTAACTTAAGGCTTTTATTAATGTAGATTACCCTAGTGACTTTCATGAATGAAGAGACGAGTTCTGATAGTGTTTTGTATCATTTAAGTGAAATATAGGACTTTCAGTGTTAGAGTGTGGAATACTGATTTCTTCTGAATGAAATGATCTTACTACAAAACATGTGTGCTGCTAATAGAACCTTCCTGATATTAATTTCTGGCTGAAAAATGGGTATTGATTCATCCATTGATCATATTGTGCAAAAAAAAATAAAAGATATAATAGTTTATCCCTAGCTTGAGTTCAAATTTCTACTCAGCAATCACATAAGTTTCAAAGTTCAAAAGTAAATTCTGGTTTTAAAATATTTGCTCGTTATTTTGTTCAATTTACTATTTCCTGTATTTCCAATTATACAGGTAATTGTGCAGACAGAGATCCTTTGGGTCAACTTGAAGTAGATCATGGTGCATTGAAAGACCGAGATTCATGAGATTAAGGACAGCATTTTCTGCTTTTTAACAAGTTCCTTAGTTTTGATTCTGGAATTTGCTAGAAAAGTTCAAAATTAAGAAGATGACATATTGTCCTGGGTTCAGCAGTAGCAGTCATTTTTCTCCTTCTTAGTAGCTGGTGCAGTGCTGTGTTTTTTGACTTTCAGCCTGGGAAACCAAGACACATATCAATCATTATAATGCAGGTAAAAAGGAAGTCAGTGCTTTCAAACAGGAAATACTGGAGTAAAGCTGCCTGTTTTTCTGTTTATCTTTGATTTTCTGATTTTTTGGTATTTCAGTTTCTGTGTAAGTTCCCAGAAATCTTGGATTTCTGAAAAGATACATATTTTCTACTGTTAGTTGAGTCTGGTTGTTTTTTATCTTCCAGGATTCAGCTTCCAGGAGCTGATTATTAAATCTCTCAGAAGTTCTGTTTCAGAAAAGAAAAATGTATTCCAAGTTGTCTGGTGACAGCCTAGTGAAGATAACACATTATTCTAAAGTAAATTGACTTTTAGGTATTTCTTTATGTGTTTGGTCTTCTGCAAAAATGTTATTTTACTAAAACTTTCAATGTTTATCCTCTTAAATTGAGTTGAATTACCACATAGTTACCACATATATTTTTCATTAAATAGAGGAAAATGTTTCCATTTATCTGTATACATTACCCTCTGTAGCCAATTAACATCCTGACTGTGAGGCTCTAGTTAAGCAAGGGCATTCTACAGGATCATCCTCTCGCATCACACCAAGGTCTTCTGCCTGGATACAACTTCAACAAAAACACACAACAATGTTGTTAAACAAAAGCTTATTATCAGAGGTGAACAATGAGTTGCCTACAGCACACTATGTGCTGAAGTAGGCATTTAACAAAAGGAAATTATGCAAATTCCTAGTGATTATGAAAATATAATTTAACCAGCATTATATGATCTCAGACCTCTGAAAATCTGATGTTAATGCAAATATGTGATTGAAAGATCAGGACGTTTTCTGAGTGGCTCATGTAGATCTCATACAGTATAGTTTCAGTTGATGAAATCTCTACATGATTGAATAATACAAACTAGGGAAAAGAAAATTAGTTTGCATTTATGTTTTTTTCCTTTCCGTGTCTTTTTTTGGCATGGGGGTGCCCAAAATCTTAATTCTATTCTTTCCTTCACTCTGGCTTCCTCTCAGTAATTTCTTAAGTGGAAGATAAAACAACATTTAAATAAACCCTTTAAAGTGCATGATTCTGCAGATGCTTTTGCACTAAACTTAATATAGTTATATGCCTTTAATTTTGATGTCATTTATCCCTTAAAGAAATATTTGTGCAAGCTGTGAACTGTTTCCCATCTTCCGATGTGCAAACTACTGCAAAAACCATCAGTGGCTAAGTCACAAACTTTCTCATGGGTCCCATGTGAGTAAAAGCACTAAAGTTCTTTCTGTGTGTAAAAACTTCATGAGTATAGTTGCTTGCAACATCTGGGTACAAGAAAAGCTATTATATTCTTTTGTCATCTTTTGTCTTTTTCAAATGTCTAACCAAATTTACATCACAGCCTAAAGCATTTCACTTTCAGGATTGTCCTGAAGGATAGATTTGTGACAGAGCAGAAGGACACGTTGTTATGAGTTAAAGTGATGTATATCTGCACCGGAAGCTAGTGGAAATGTCCAAGGTATAAATTCTTCACATATCCAGTTATGTGAAGGAAGAATTTGGTTTACTCTATTGTAAGTTTCTAGCCTTGATAAAAATAGAATAACTATTGCAAATGAGGGCACACCTTAGTATAAAATGCACAATCCTATGTAAATCTCATAAGCTAATTTTTAAGAAGTCCTGTTACTTGATACTGCAATTATAAATAGTTTTCTAAAAATGTCTTGAAGGATATTGTAGTTTTTAATCATTTGAACACAGAAGGAAGTCTGCTGTAGTCAGCTGGGGGCCAGGAGAAAAAAACTCTGCTACAAAGTTCTCTCTTTCTTTTTGGTATTATATATCTAATTGTCTATCTAAATTGAAGTAAGGACCTCAAAGCATAGGTTACACTTATTTCCAGTTAATAACATTTGAAGATAAGAAAACGTTTTCTCCTCAGTGCTCCACAAAAACAAAACTCAGACTGAAATTGTTCTTTTAACATGAATGCAGTTAAATGAGATTTTGCAAAAGGTAAAGCAGCATATTTATGATAACACATGCAGAACAAATCACTTGCCTGTGATTTAATTTGTACATTCATGAGACTGTTTCCTTGCCACTATTTGCTACACCATTATTTTAGCCTAGTGTCTTAAGGAAACAGTATTTGTGTGATAGCACGCTCTGCCTGGTCTCCCTTGCTCCCTTCAGTAAATGTTGAATCTCTTGACCAATTTCAACCAGATTTGACAAAGGGACAGGAGTCTCAAAGATAATTAAGTTCCTACAAATTTCATGACAAGTAGTGTCTAGGGGATGGGGAACAGCTCGCATTAATACTCTACTGAGAAACACTATATTTTATTGTTTTATCCACCCAGTGCCTCTAACTGGCACACTGGTGTATAAAGGCTATGTGAGGTGCTGCAAATAAAATGAGGTACTTTGTGCAGTATAGACAGAGCTGAATCAAAACGGAAGGACCATAGAAAATATTAGTGATGAAAAGAGGGCAATCACTGTTTTACAGTGGGCCTGAAGAGCAATCTAGGTTGTGTGAGGTCAGGGGAGAAGGTGGGGGAATAATCTACCAAATGAGCTGCTTTCATTCTTCCAATGATTTAAGGATAATTTTCAGAGTTAGTGTATAAAAGAAAATAGAAAACCTTCTGTTTTCAGAACGGAGGATTTAGTAGTGGACTGAATGTAATTTCACAGTGATGATGATAAAGCTGTGTTTGAGAAACACAGGAGGCACAAAGCCCTCAAATATTTGTTTGAATGTAATAGGTTATTTCACTGATGTGTATCCTTATTATGCTCAATTAAGAAAAGGGTTTATTTTTTTTCTAACCTTCTGTAACCTAAACATTGAATGAAGGTAGAACTGAGAGTAGAAATTGAGAATTTTCTATCAAAATCTTCATAGCACGAAGTGGTCACAACATTTTTAATGCAAATGCTATTACTGTCAAAAGGCAAATTTTGAGACTTCAAAACTCCAGCAGGAACATGGCCATTTTCCTGAAGTCTCATTTTGGAAAGATGCATTTTAATCCCTTCAAAACATTTTTTTCTTTTGTTTTGAAGAGACAATTAGATAAATGCAATTTTTATAATTAATACTGAACAGTAAAAACGGGGAATAAGTCATTTCAACTGTGTCAAAGAACAAAATAAATAGCTGTTCTAAAAGCAATATTTTGAGAAATTTGAATATATTAATTATTTAATATAATGAATTGCAATGTCATTTATACAATCTATCATACATGATATGTATTTTAATTACCAATGAAATGGTAATGCTAAGACTAGTGCAGTACTACTGTTGCATTAAACTTTATTTAGCATCATTTATAAGCTTTGATGCATTTAATTTACAGTATGATTAATAAGATACCAATGAAGGAATTAAAATACAATGCATCAAAATTAATGTTCATGTTAGTAATTTAGGTTTGTATTTCACATTTATCAGCAACAATGAAATAAATATTTCTCAGATGTCCTAGTACAGAATGATTAATTTCAAGTATGGAAATGATAGGTAAAGAACTATTTTAACTCTAGTAAGTCTAATTTGAAAGCAAGGGATTTTTTTTTTCAATTACACTCCATTAAGAAACTGTAAGGTATTCTAAAACGTTACAATTTTTGTCTATTAAGTGTGTCATTTGGAGTTTATTATAGAGTATGTTTCTTGACTTGTATTTTCTCCCAGCAAAAGATGTATGGTAATGATCAGTATATGTGTATTTTCATACTTAGGGAAGGCAAGTCAAACTATACATGTTGTCCACTCCAAGCAAGCAAACAAACAAAACTTTCCTTAAAATATAAATAGCTTCTGCAAAGTGTTCACCAAATGTGTACATGAGAGATTTTTTAATGCAGTTCGAAGTTAAATGAACTTTTACGAACAAAATAACTATCGAGACCTACAAGTAGAAGTCCACAAGCTTTTTTATTTATTTATGTATTAAAATTCATGCCTTGTGTCTCCCTTATTACTTCCTTTCGATTTGTCAGTATTCAGTGCAGGAAGTGTAACAAAGTTGGATTTGAAATTACAAATGAAGCAAAACAAAACAAGATAACTCAAGCCTCTGGCTAGCTGTAAAGAACCAGCTGGGATCAAGATTCAAGATAGAAGTGGCAAAAAAGTGAATAAAACTATTCTAAACCTCTAGGCATTGTGAAAGATAGAACATGAAATGTTTACATAGATAAGGGAGCCCTAATGATAGAACAGAAATGTGATCACTCCTGAATTTTATCGTGACATTGTCTGGAATAAGAACTGAGGATCAAGAAATACAGTGGCCTTTCAGCAGATACGTAGTTTTACAGAACTGTCTCCTTCATTAATCAGCAAACAGTACACTGAAAAGAGCCAAAATTAATTGTGGCATAGTAACTGAACCTGATATGTTAAATTGCATAGAAGTTTGGGAGTATCTTCAGAGAGATTCAACTAGGGAAAAAACAGACAACCTCAGGAAATATATTTCAGTTTATAAAACCATAAAAATAGTTCAACATTGCAGACTTTTTGAACAAATATAAACTGGGCAGAAAGATGTTTGTTCTTTAAACACAGAATTGAGGTAATAGCAACACAGTGAGCATTTAATGTAAATCAGTATCACTGATCATAATTACATCCATAAGAGGATATAACCTTTTGAGAAGCCGTAAGTTTCTAACTTGAGTGCTAGCATTGTGTCTTTTGAACAGGAATTTCTTCATGTTGGTGTTGAGTCTCACTAAAGTTAAAACAATAGATTTTTTTTTTTTTTTTTAAGTAAAATTCTGGAATCTGTTATTTGGCTTCAAGAATCTACAGGAAATTGCTGAAGATATCACTAGAATACATCTGTATGCTTCATAGGGCCAAGTCCTACAGGTTAACAATTCTTATAATAACAGAGCTTGCTTCAAGTTGTTTAATGAAGGAGACAATCATTAAAGCTGTAGTAACTGAATCATTTAAAGATCAAGGTTATATTTGTAGCTGAAGAAATATTCTAGTGCAATGATGAGATGCAGAAATATGTGGGAGTCTGAACTACATCAATGAAAAAGTTTTGACTGGGGCACCTCTAACTGTTCGTTTCTTGTATTCAGTGTATATAAAAAAAAATCATTCCATGCCAGTTATCTTTTTTAAATCCTGCTTTAAATTAAAAGTCTCACAAATAAACATTTTCTACTCCAGTATGTTATAGTCTACCTGTATCAAGAAAAATGAATCTACCATGTGACATACTCTTCTGGATTTTGGCAAGATATTGATAAAAATATTTTAAATCTTAGAGGGAAAACATTGAAATCCATACTATAGTTTCAAAATAGTTATTAGAATTGCATCTATCCTCCCAATATTCACATTAAAAGCTTCTAATACAGTTGTTACTGTATGTGCCCTTTTTTAATAATCTCAAAGGGCAGCAGTCCTCATAAGACTTCTTGCTTTAGAATGCTCCATTTGATTTTCTTTGCTGCATTTTTTAACTTAATAAGGCAAATTGAGCTCCTCTAAGCTCTGAATTGCAAGAAAAATATATGCTGAAGAGTAATCTTAGCTGTATCCACGGAAACCAGTTGCTTCACCACAGAATATTCTGTATTCCATTCAATAGATTTTTGTACCAGAAAAGATAAAAATGGTTTGGATTGAGTCACTATCCTCAAGAAAGAATAGCTTCTAAGGTTACCGTAAAGGTTTTTGTTGTTAAAAAGTATTCAGTCTAATACCTCCCTTCATGCATTTACTCTGGATATCTAATCAAGGTGTCCTGTGGGGCACCTAGACTGAACATTTTCACTATGGGCCTAAGCCAACTTCTAATATATAGTAGAGACCATGGAATTCCACATTTGTGTAGCTTTGAGGAAATTTTCTATGAGACTTCATCAGCATGTTTGTTGGAAACTGCTGGATGAAAGCTCTCATCTGAACTCATAATTCAATAATACTAAGAATTCTTGCTGCTGCTGTTTGGGTGGGTGTCAATGCCTATATTTTAAAGGGTATGATTCAGTAAAAGAATTCACACATTTCTGCAGAACCTTGATAGATCTGTCTCTTCTGTATATGGAACAGCGAGGAAAGTGAAAAGTATTTTCCATAAATTACTTCCCACTGTGAAAAACTGAAATGCCTTGTTAAAAACTGTCTAATATTGTTGTCCTCTTTTCCCTGTCTATGTAAGAAAGCACTTGCAAAGTATAATGAAAGTGTGAAGTGTATTGGTGTCAAGGGGGTGGTAAAGAGGCTGTCTCTGAAGAACCTGAAACTGGAAGTTTCAGAAGGACTTGCTTGCTGGGGAGGGCAACAGACTGTGTACCCACAGTGCCTGAACTGTTGAAGGGCTGCTTAAACTAGGCTACTAAAATTGGCAAGCTCAGAACAGGGCTGAGAAAATTCACCCCTGAATTCATTCAGAAGTTTTGGACTTACCCAGCTTTGCCTGACTTTCCCTGATATTTTTTGTAAAATGAAAAAAAAAAAAAAAAGGAAAAAGCACAAAAAAAAACCCTCTTCTCCATACAACAGAAACAATTTTATTTTGTGGTTCCTCTTTTATGTCTTTGTGGAAAAGGTAACAGTGAAGAAAAGCAATTACAATACTGAATAGTTTAGAATATTATCAAAACACAAGGCGTAGAACAAGCAGGAGGCCCCTCTTTAATTAGATGGTGGTCCTGGCATAAATGGCAAATGGGGCTCAGGGGGCTTTGTGGGATGAAGTAAATTAGAAATTTAGGAGCTAAGAGATTGAGGTTAAGTTATGGGTTGTTGTTTTTTAAGCAACTGATACAGTTATCAAGTATAATTTCTGCTGATGAAGTGTTATCTATTTGTTACAATCTGATTCAGATTAGTGGGGACTAAAAATGGATGAAATTCAATCCTATACTGTTTCATACCTTCAAAATATTATACTGCTATCAATTTAATACCTCATTCATGCATAGTTCTAATAGCAAACTACATTTCTGTAGTTTTGCTCCTCTGAATGTGTCACTGAAATGCAGACACCTATCTTTGTAAAGCCTTACAGTGCTCTACCACTTTGACTTTCTGAGGCAGTCTCTGTGGACAGCTCTCAAAGGAGCTGATAACATTTTAAAACATGGCTTTTTGGTGCATGAGTTCAGAAAGACCTGACTGTACTGTGAAATGGGATTTTACAACTCCTTGACCAATTCTGTTAGTGAATGTTAGTAAAACTCATAGGATTCATTTTCAGAGGTTGAATAGTGAATAAGCTTGACTAGAAAAACCTTTTAATTTTCAGAACTAAAGTACTAAAAACGAAGGTTATACAACCTGTCTCATACTGAACATTTACAATCAACAGTCACTTTAGAAAATACAAATCCTGACTATGTCCAAATTCTACTTATGTATATCATTATACCATCTAGAATAAGGACTTATTTTATATGCTTTAACAGACCTAATGGTATTGCTATAGCAGAATTCTCATGTTTAGAGAATTTAATTTTTAAAAAATATATAATTAACAAGTATTTCAAAATGAATTTTCAGAGAATATCCCAATATTATAGATTGTGTATTTCAAAAAGGAAATAATTTTATCATGATTTTCTTTTGATACTTGGACTACATTTGGTTTCAACAGATCAATGCCTCTATTTTAGGCCTCTATTAATGTTCTCACTCCAATGTAGTTTAACTTCTCAAGGTTTCTGATGTGGCCACACGTGATGCCTATGAAGGATTCCTTTTGAACGTTTTTGTGTCCATTCATTTCAAAGAGAAACATCTGTAGCATTTATTTCATCAATTAGAGTTTAATATTGACTGAAATAAAGAAAAGTGTTTTTTTAAAAATACATCAAGCCTTTGACTTCTTTTAGAATAGTATGACAATTTTCACACAACTCTTTAACCATGTTATCATTCCAGGGGCTTTTGTCTGTTCTTTTAACTACTACTTTTGATTAGTGTCTCTGTGATTTTTATACTGAATTAAAATAATTGTTTGATCAGTGTATGAATTAAGGAACTAAAAAGGTTTATTTCTCATAAGAGATGGACAAAGCACTTAAATTTATGGTCTGCTTTTCATGCAGTAATCAAACAGTTTAGTCAGATTCAAAGATGTGTGTCTCCTGATTAATATCTGCAATCAAATATTCTGTTAGTGGCGATATTCAGTATATGTAGGCGTCTGAGTGCTATGTGACATCTCTACATTATTTAGGAATTCTTAAACTTACAGAAGTTTTTCCCAACAAATCAAAGTAATTTAAAAAAAAAATAAACCATAAATTATTCAAAGTATCTATGTCAGGATTTGAAGGACTGGTTTCAGATTTTCATAAGAAAAAGTAGATGACAGCAGCTTCTTTTTAAGGATTAATGGATAGATTTGCAGGCATTGTAAGCCTAAAATAGGTTTCAGCAACCTGGAATCAAATTTTTTTGATTACATTTCTTATGTTCCTGAAGGAATGGAATGCACTATCATGATTTCTTCTGTTTCAACATCATCGTGCAAAATTCATTCTGCAATGCAAGTCAGATGATGACCCCTGTGGATGGTAGGTTTGCATAGAGGAACACTACAGGTTTCCTATAACTAATAAAATGCAGCTTTGATTGTGAAAATATATATATATATATATATAATTTCAAGACTTTTTCAGTTAGGCTTCTGTTTAATACCAACTGGTCTTTCTTCTGAGAGTGCGTGGTAACAATGCTTCTGTTCCATTCCTGCCCCACAGAAGCAATCTTCCAGCTCTTGCTGTGTGATCTGTGACAATACTTGCTTCTTACATCTTTCCTCCTTTTGTGGCACTGAGCCAGCACAGTATTGGCGAGAGAGAATCACAAAAGGAAACTGTGTAATACTGTAAAGGGGCAAGTTATGCTTTACAGTGGACTCCAGGAGGGATGTGTTCTATGTGTTCTATGTCTTTATAGAAAGGCATGTGGAATGCTTACAGGAACAAAAAGAAGGATTGTGTATAGATTGAGAAAAGCAGAAAGAGAAGCTCTGGTTCAGCCAGGTACCTGGTAGCGCTACCGAACTGAGAACTAAGCTGCAGGTGGCATTGCTTGCTGAATCAGTCAGCACTGGATCTCCAGCAGAAGGGGTGATGCTTTGAAATCAAAGTTAAGAGTAACTGCAAAGTACTGAAGTCGCTGCACTTGGGGATAGCTCCCTATGTTCAGTTCACATGTTTCTAACAATATGTCTTGAACCAATAATGATTGTAGTTAGACCAGTATAGTCTAGAGACCATTTTTGATTTTAAGAACTAAAATGAGAAGTGGTTCCAAGTACAAGTTTAGTTGCTGCGATATGTTGTCATGGAAATTTCTTTTCTTGCTCTGTGTTTGTTTTATAAAATCAGTGTAGTTTACATGGGAAAATAGATCCAATACCAAGACTGGGTGCACCGTTCAGACTATTCCTGAGAATGCCTAGGGTTGTGGTCAGGAGGGAAGGACAAGCAGAAGATGTAACCTGCAGTGTTGCTTCTATCGGCTTACACCTCTGTGTGGTTTGTGCTGTCATTGCTGTTTTCCCACATTACTGCAGTAGGAAGGGATGTGACCTTAAGAGAAATTCTCTTCAGCTGCAAATGCTTCTTCAGCACATTACATGGGACAGTGAGTTTTGGTAGTGGCGTGATGGAATGATGCAACTTTTTGCACTGACTGATTTTTTATTCCCACTTTACCTGAATGTACCAATTGATCTGTGACAGTGCTGAAGAGCATTTAATTTTCAAAGTTAATAAACTTGGCATTTAAAAGAAGAAAGAAAGAAAAAAAAATAAAGCTAAACTATTTCTGAAATGGGCATTAGTGATGGGAGAAAGAAAATTGTTACTGCTCTGTGGCTGACATTAATTTAATGTGTATTGATTTCAGGGCATTTTTTCTATTGAGGTATCTCAAGTAGTTTTGTCTATGTCTTTCCCTTTTAAATCATGACAGAGGCTTAATAAAAGCACTAAACTCTCTAAATCTTGGAGATACATATTCTCAGGGCTGCAAGTACAGAATACAATAGTTGATGCAGTACTTTGGGAAAGAAGGCTTTATGACTTCTATTTAGCTGAGTATCATAAACATGTATCTCACCGTAAATCAGAAATGACACCCTCAAAAAATCTGGCAGAATTAACTTGAAACGCTCAGACAAAGAGGGCTTTTTTTTTTGTGGTGGTTTGGTTTTGGATTGATTTTTAATTTTTTGGAGTGGGGGTGTCGATTCGTTGTGTGATTTTTTTGAGAAAAGTGGATTTCTCCCCATTGCCCCTGGGCTCATCAAAGGCAGGCTGACATCTGACAGCCAGTCCTCCTGTTACGTTCTTTGACAGTTTATTTTGTTAATTATCTAAAAGAACTGGCACAGGTTTAAGCCAACGAAAATGTTTTCAATATGGAGGTAAATGGACATTTATAACAAAGACATGCTGAGACAGTTAATAATCTGTAAATGAAATTCAGTTTCTAAAAGCTGAAATATCCTTCGTGTCACTTAAATTGCCATACTCAAAGGCAATTTCAGAAAGAGAAACATGCCTTTCCTTGTGCTACCTTACTTCTGTATTCAGAAATGTTCACTTTTACTTCAAGTTTCCTTCATCACTTTATGCATGAATGTAAAAGTTACCATTAAAGTTCTGAATTCCCACTCTCAAGGAAGAATTATTGAACACAATGAAGGATGTGTTCTTAAATTATACCCTGAAATATTGAAAGAGAAGAGAGAGAGAAGAGAGAGAAGTTAAATTTATTTTTTAATACCATTTCAAAAAACCCAGTGTTTATCATGAGTCATTTTCTGGTAAGCCCTAAAGTATGGATATTATACTTTAATATCATTTTCCGTAACATTAAATTTGCAATGGAGAAAGGCACTAGGTCTGATTCATCATTTCATTACACTGTGCAGATTCCTTGACTTCAGCAGAGTCAATTGGAGTAAGATAAAGGACAATCTGGTTTCTCTTCTGTTACAATTTTTCTGGTTAGTTTTTTTTTTCCAATTATTCCAGAATTTCTGATGTCCTCATTGAAGTGAGATTGCCAGTGCACCTGTTTAAAACATCAGGTTTTTTCCATGAAAAGCACCCCAAGTAATCTGGATTCAATGGAAGCAAACTGCAACTGAAAAGCTTCTGATAATGGCTTTAGGAAAGATTTTAAAGAAATATGATTTTGTCATAATTGTGATTCAAGAAGCACTGAATGCTTAGTTGAGATAAAGCTCAAATAGCTCAAAAAAAAGCTTTGTATAAATGCAAAGAATAAATACACATTTACCTATTGTTGTCCAGTGATTTTATCAGACTGCTGTTTAAGTTTCCCTTACAGGACATTAATTCGATTTCTTTGGATGTCTGTGCTTTTAATGTAAATGAGGCTTAGCATTTTATATATGCTCTCATTATAAGTATATTTTGGGTGATGGTTCTAGGACCACCCTTCTTAAAGATAAGTTGCCAATACTCAGTGACTAGTGCCAACAGCCTATGCAAATGCTAAACACAAGCTTTTGCTGTCCTATTTATAATTCACTTGAGCGGTAGCTGATGGTAAAAAAGTATATCAACTAAAGTTTTGAAGTAACTATTTTTGATCACTTAAGAAATGTGCTGATCTGAAACAAACAAAAAAACCAACACCCCAATCATTCTTTGCTATCTGCTGTCATCCTTTGTTATCCTTTTACTCTGGATAGAAAAACTTAAGTGTCCAGACTTTTACTCTTGAGGCTTATTGAGACCAAGAGTCTTGGGTCACTGCCAGCCTTGCAGCTCCTCAATTTTTATTGCTTGGTTTCCAGAGTTGAATCCAGCCCCAGTTCAGCTTCTGTCAATGCATGGAAAGATTACAAAACTCAGAGCAGCAATTTCTACATAGAAAATAGGGAGCTGCCTTAACTCAAGGATGTACTCGTAAATCTTGCTCTTGGGAACTTAAGCACCGTGGATTCAGCATCCTCCCCAGTCTGAAGTTTTTTCTGTCAGCAAAGTATACTGAGTAGGATCATTCCTATTATTTCCCTTCCAGAAAGGGATGGTACATTTAGACAATATCAAACAGAAGGGAAAAAAATGCCCCCAACCAACAAAAAACCAACACACAAGAGAAGTCTTATTAGGATTCTGAACTTCAGAATTATTTCTGTTCCCTGGTAAGAGCAATTGTGCTCTGTCTCTGTCTGACTGATTTTAGTAGATGTTGAGAGACTGGTGTCTTCCAGTCCATCACACAATCACTTGTATAAGCAACATACAGTAGCATTGCAGGAAAGACATAAGGCAGGAGATGGTTATTAAATCTGGAGTTCACATTACAGCTGTCACTCATCAATTACATACAAGCTCCCCAGATTGTCACAGCTCAATCCTCAGAAAATAATGTGAACCAGAGTGTTGTGATATTTCATAACTTCCCCTAACTTGAAATTATGCTCTGAGTAGAGCATAAACAAAGATTACTGGAATTACAACCTAAATTCTTACAATAGCAATGTGTCACTTTGAAGACTTAAAAACCACTTTTTTTTTCTTATTAACTGAAACATACAAATAAACAGAAAGTAAATACAGGTGTAAGGACACCAGCCAAAACTCAAGAATATTCTTGGAAAAACTAATCATAGTGATAAGAAACCTTGATCCAGTGAAGTAATGATTATATGAGCAGTGTCACTGTTCTTGCTCACTTGGCACCTTTTCACTGAACAATGACAGATGAGAACAGCATGCTGAGAGAAGATACTGGCAATACCCATCATATTTACTATATACAATACATTTACACAAAGACTACCACACTTTTATGCATGCCATCTCAGATGCCATCGCAAAACACCTGAATATACATTCTACTCATTACACTTAGTGTAGGTTGACTAAAAATTGCTCTAGGGGTTATTTAGAAAAGATGCCAAGACTAAAGGAAGATGGTATTTGCAATGGAGAGATCTCTGGACAGGGAAATGGGAAGGTGGAAATATTGTCTGTATTGATACTCAAGAGCATCAGAGAATATGCTGCAGGTCCACAGTAAGTGCATGGCCTTCAAGGCATGGTCATCTATGGGGTTTCACTGTGGTTTGCTCACTAGCATGTTTGGCTAATAGTGTCAGAATTTTTTTTAATTTATGACTGTAAAAATTACTATTATTTTAACTTCTCTTTGAGCATTAGAATATTATTATTTTAACCTTTGTTTGAGTATCTGGGACCATTTTTATATGTTCACCTTTTTCCATTATAGACTGCTTTCCCTTATAAATTATCTTCATGTGAATATATTCAGAGCAGTGCCTTGAAACTGTTCTGTATATCGATGTACAGATCTTTCTTATGATATAACAGTGTAGACATTTAGTTCTGTGCAATAAATAGGAGGTATTTAATATTCAAGGCTGGCATTGACCTATTGTTAGTGGTTGGTCAAGACTTAAACTAGCCTTGATACTAGTGCAGAAGGAATGTTACTGCTTGAGACTACTCATGGCTAACTTCTTTCTTCCTTGAAAGGACTTATTTTATGTGTATATTTTAGACTCTCAAGCTGGAATCTTCCAGATTCTATATGTTAAAAATGCTGTGCAATAATAGCTACCATCATTTCTGTGCAAACATAACATTGTTTTTGTTTCTGCTTACAGAAACTGCCACAATTCTTTTTAGGCATTTAAAGGCAGAAACTTTTTATTTAGAAAGACAACCTAATGGAGTCAAGCTGCTCCTGAACTGTGTGCTTGTCTCCTGGGAATGATTTCTTATTTTGCAGCAGAAATTGCTGTTGTAGGGCAATAGCTGCAAAATACTGCATGCCACAACCCATAATTTTATCAGCTGGTCAGCATATGCATCCCACATTCCATTTTTTCCTGTTTTTCCTCATAGTGGAAGTTTAAGCAGTTAAAACTTTTTATGGGAGCAACTGAGATCCTAAATTCTACTTGATGATTAGGCTGGTAATAGCCCTTATCTTAGGGAAAATTAATACACCAAGGTCAAATGATGTGGATAAAGAAAAATCAGAATAGCTGGAAAATAACAATTTCTTGATCCCATTTCTCTTTTTTGTCTGAGAGTTTAAGGATCTTTTTGTCACACCTACTTGATGCAAGAGAAGACTGCCTTTTGCATTACAGAAATGACTGTAATGGTTATTTTAAGACCTGTGTTCCAAAGCTGCTGACTAGTCTATATTGGATGCAGTTCTGTAGAAAAATTTGGACAGGATAACGTTTTATGCCAAACAGTCACTCAACAAGTAAAGTAAGTATTTGTTGGATGCATGTGCATGATTATTCAAGCCTTTGAATAATAGAATGGTTTTAAAAGTTGATTTGGAACCCAAATATGCATCTTACGCAATTCATAATACGAATGTATGACATTGTTGAAATCACCCAACACAGCAAATAGTTAAAAGGTTACCCTGAGTACAACCACCTTATCATTTTCTGAGGCTTCCTCATTACTCAACATCAACTGTGATTTTATGAGAGGAGCAAAGCACTGAATTAGATGAAGCTTAAGTACCTTAATTTTAATGCAATCTACATGTATTTTTATTATTACTGAAGTCAGCCCAACAAGCATACCTGCAACAAAGTATGGTTGGCTACTGTTTAAAAAGTGAACCAGGGAAACAAATCAGTATCTCGTGCTTTACCAAAATTGTCCATAAGCAAAACCTTTTTGAAATATTTCTGTAAGGCATCAGCAGACTATCTAATTGCATGTCAGTAGGCCCAGTTAAACCAGCCACCAGGTATCCATAACCAACTACATTCTTTTATTTTCTTCCTTCTTTTTATGCATTTTTGTCTTTTTGCTGTTCCTATTTTTGTTTTGGATCACAATTTTTCATTCTTATTACTGTAGTAGATAAAGACTAAGCTTTTTAAGATCTTTCCATCTGATATCCTTTCTGTAATGTGCTGTTTAAAGAAACTTTAAAAAACTTAAATAGGTAGGAAAACATGTCTAATGATGTAGTTTGGAGGAGGGTGGTAAGAATATTTTTGCTCTTCTGTATGAGTAGGCATTTCAGTTTTCAGTAAGCACTTTTGATTTTTAAAACACAGATCCTAGCTGTTTTAAATCTTTCCACTTACGATCTAAAATCTATGTGTAAACTAAGTGTGCCTGGTAGGCACAGGTTTTCATTAGCTGCATGCTGAATTTTCACTAATTATTTTGCATGTAACTAATTATAATAGTAACCAAAAATAAGCAACTGATTCACTGTCACTAATTAGGTATGATTTGTAATTTAGGATGTGTATAGGAAGAACTTAAAACTCAAATTTTTAAATAGTTTAAATGGAATCAGATGAGGCAAAATTTCCACATATCATCTGGAGGTCAGCAGATTCTGAAATCTTTACACAGGTTTTACTGAGTGAACATGTGCTCACTAGTTGCTATTCGAGCTCATCCTGCTGTGCTAATGAATTAACAAACCATAGGAGTTACAGTTATCCTAATTTTCTTCTCTTAGAAATTTAATTTCCTGTCAATGAATATGTGCTGATGCACCCACTGTTTTTCCCGAAGATGGGAAAAGCAGCCAACCGGTCTTAATGTATTAATTAATGGCCATGTTTTTCAGCATTCAAGAATAGAATCTTGTTCTTTATTACTTTCACACATACAATTTTTGCTGAAAATATCTGTCCCATGACAAATTCAACAAATTAACATTGCTGGTATTCTTGCAGTCCTGCAATCTAACCTGTTCGAGTACAGGCAACATGACAGCGTATGGGACATTCACACTGAACAGTATATATATAATATCAGAATACATACTTTGTTAACCCTCAGTCATATTAATTGAGCTCTAAAAAGTGAAACTTAACTAAAGCAGTTCAGATGTCCTTAAGTAATTTTAAACATGTTTTCATTTCCTTTTCTGCCTACAAAGTAATTATGTGTGGGTTTTGTTGGAGTAAAACATAGGTATAAAACAGAGCTTCTTTTTAAAGGCATTTACAAGTGGGTGGAGAGCAGTCTCATGTTTGGTTTTCAGTTATGGTTTACAAGTCTTAGGTGATTATGGATAGCCTCCCTTTTAAACGCATACTTCCACTCCATTTTTCTTTCAAAGCCAGCCCATTAAAACTATTGATGCTATTTCCTTGTATCTGTGCTCAGCAGAGTAAAAAAAGCTGGCAAAATTTGGCTAAACATCAATAAGATTAATACTAATATTTGACTCTTGAAATATTTAGTGTATAGAGCACCAAGTTTTGCCCAAAACTTAAGGGAGTAAACATGAGAGACTTAAAATCCTACATAAGTCCTACAAACGCTGATGGATGTTTGGCATGCTGCAAGTCACAGTGTAAACATGATACTCCTGGCAATATTCTTTAACAGGTGCTGAACATCTGCACCTTTTATACAAGTTCTTTAGAGCTGTGGATGCTAAGAGACAGCTTTAAAATGAAGCTGTTAATCTCTCATTCTATACCTAGCTTTTCCCAGACATAGAGCTACTCTGCTTAAGAAGAATACTAGAAAATACTCTCATACAAGATAAAGATGAGACTCATGAAAAGGTCTTACTCTTCAAATTAGGAGTTTTAACTATAAGTACACTTTATGATAAATGCATTGTCTGAACACTGACAGTTTAATCACCTGCTGGCATCTTTACATTTGGATATTTGGGGCTTTTTAATTAAGATATTCAGGGCATTAACAGGAAATGTTGATGGTTTAAGTATCTTAAGAAAGTATTTTTAGAAAGAAATGGAGCTGGGCTCTGATGAAGGATCAGTTAGCAAGAATCTTATACCCCAAAATGATGCTATATTTTCAACAGCTTTAAGTTTATCTTATAAATTTGGGTGGGGGTTGATTTCCCATTGTCATAAGGATAAAGTTTCTCATTCATAGTTCTTTCCTGATGAGAATTTTTAAGTGGAAAAGTGAAAATTGTTGTTACAAAAAAATTGCTGCGCTCTTTAAAACAATACTCATCTTTTAAATAGTCTAGAGATGGAAACTTAGATTTTTCTTTATCACAACACATTCACTTGTTCAATGGAAAATAGAATGTGGCAAACTGCTGTATTCATCTCACAAAGCATACTCATCAATATCTCTACTAGCAACATAATCTGAAAAGTAATTCTCTTATTGGCACATTTAGCACTGCCTATTTTATGCATCTCTCTGTCAAGTCTGATTGGAATCAAACCAGTCAAGCAAATTTACTAATTCTAACAAGCAATAGCCTCTGGTTATTCAGTTATCAGAACAGTGCCCTCACTGAGCCCACTGCAAGGTGGATCAATGCAATTATCATCCACTGACATATGGCAAGGAGCTATGAGTACTTTCACACGACCTAAATTGAATGGGACACAAATCATTGACTTGTGTCAAGGAAACCAGAGACAGCACCTGAAATACAGCAAATTTCAGAGGGGGCTGACAGGCAGTGAGCGAAGAAAACAGAACTGCATGTTGTTGATACTGTTCTGGACAAAAATCTCTCAACCACAGTGCTTTGTCACCCAAAACAAGTTAGTATTTGCTGTGCTCATCCAGAGCCAGTAATACTGCAGTGAAATCTGCTTCATGTGTGTCTTCTTTATTTATGCAAGTATTTGCTTGCTCATTTTCATATTCTTTCCAGAAGGTAAATGCCCTTATTCTGTTTGACAAATAAGTTGGTTAAATATAATCAGGAATGCTATAACCGCTGCTGGCAATCTATATGGAAAAATAGCAATGATTTCAACAGTCAAAGTGCTTTTCACACTCTTGCCAGCCTCAGCAATGAAGATACCAGTTTAAAAGCACTGGAAACGCCTCTTTTTCTTTTCTCTCTTCTTTTTCTTTTTTTTTTTTTTTTTTTAATCCAAACATGTATGGTCATTTTATGAAAACAGTAATGGTGGCTTAATTGAATTTAAATACTGGAAATTTATTACAGCCTATTATGTCCATATTTGTAGATGAAGAGAAAGTGTTCTTCAGTAGGTTCAGTTCAGCATATTTGATGCATAAAGAGATATTGTGCAAGCTAACTTCAAGAGCTTTTGGTGCCTAAATCATAAACTCGTCTCCTAAGCCTCCAATGAAATTCATGATGAGAGAGTTGGATTTCTCCAGAGGAAAATTCAGAGTAAGAATTCAACTTAGGTGCTTTGAATTGGACTCCTTCAGAGAAAATTCATCTTCTACTGTTAGGTATATTGTGTGTGACCAGCTTTCAAACTTAGGCACTTTAGCTAGCTGAATGAAAGACCATCTGTGTATCTCCTATACTTCCATGAGGATTTGGTATGGAACAAACGTTTGCTTGCTAAACAGTGAATTCTTTGTAAAATACAAGTTACCCGCTTGAAACAGTTCATGGTTATGAGTACACAAAATTAATTCACAGGTATGCAACAATGGTAGAAATACATTTGGATGCTATGTTAAATGTATTTGTCACCTTTTAAGTAAAAGTTTGAAATAGATCTGAGTTACAGATTTGTCCAGATGCACAGTTGCCGAGTTTCAGATGAGGTATTGTTTAATTTTTGTAGGACTTCAATAGCTAGCTTAAAAAAGTTTAATCCTTCAAGCCATTTTCTTTGATCAATATGCTTTTAAATGTAAACCATCAACTGTTCCAAGATGGACACTGAAATAGGGAATATAGTATCTGCAGAGCATACGGGGAAAGAAATTTCATCTTGACAGGTGGTTAAAATACACTTGATCCAGGTTTTGAGCAGTTGGAATCAGTGTACTGGGAAGAGTAGAGAGAAAAACACCCAATAAAGTAAAGCTCAGAGGTTCCTTCATTAACTTTTAGCCTAGCAGAACCCTTTGACTACTTTCTGACAGTCCAGTTCTTCAGGAAAAGTGCAAAACAACAACAAAAGGAAGCTGCCTAAGGATTCACTTTAGTGCTTTTTGAGTTTTCTCCCTTTTGCTTCCCTTATGGTTGTCAAAACCACCTTGCTCTTTCAATTACCCCAAGCTTGGGCACTCTCTTTCGACAGATCATTTCTTTCTAAATGCCTTTTGGCTTTTACTCATGTCTCCATCCATCATGGGCTCATTCTGAACACCTTTAAGGAGAACAGCTCTGATGAAAAATCTGGAGAAATAGACGGCTTTGAGGCCTTTCATGTACTGACGGGACAAGCAAAGAATGGAGAAACAGATGTACAAGAGTACCTAATGAGATTATATTCAGTGGAAAACCACAAATACTCAACAGTCATTCTCATCCAATCTGTCCTTCACCTGACAGCAAGAAAGATACCTCAAAACTAATTTTGCTTCCATTTTTGTGTGTTTCAGAGGCCAGTGTAACTTTGGTAAGAAAGCACTCTCAAAGACTGCAGCCTCTAAGCTAAGCTTTAACTAGCCAGAGTGATACACTCCCACCAAACTCCTGCTCGCTAGTTTGCAGAGTTGGGTTGGTTTAGTGTTTCTCTAACAGTTCTGTTCTAAGCTGAAGAATAATCTTTCTGAGAGGCCATACTGAATGTGTATTCATTAGCCATATAAAAAAATCTCTAGTGAAATGGAGATTATAGTAGCAAAATTTGGGCAGCAAATACTTTCAAGAGTTATTAAGAATTAATGAAATCCAACTATGCCCCTATGCATTTTGCCTCTTATTCCTCTCTGTGGATTTTTTCTGTTGATTATGTTTCACTTGTGCTTTTTCCCTAAATGTGTTTTAAGAAACTTGTAGCACAAAAATTAAAGTATCTACCATATAAGAAGAGATACTTACTCTGTTTAAATGAATAATGGAATGTGTCTATGGATACTTTTAACCATATCCACTTCTTATCAAGTCCTGACCTTGTTAGTGATAGCTAATAGCTTAGCCAAGAGTTTTCTTTAATAATTGTCAACTTCTTTGTAATTACTTATGTCTTTGTTTCAAGTAAGTTTATGGTATCACAGTGGTGTTTTACGATATCTTCTATATCTGAATATACCTGTTATTTTATTTCTATTGATAACATGTTCTACCTTCTCTTTTTCTGCACCTTACTTGTCTCCTCACATCAGAAAAAAAAACTATGGCTTCTGTCTGTTGCAAAGCCTGTGCATTCTTTGTGCTCTCAGGCATAGAAAAAATTATTGAACTTAGTAAGTTGTGAAATTTCTTGGTCGCCCACTTTGAACTCAGAGTGGACATCTTCCAATTTCACATTAACATGTATTTAATCAAATAAAAAATCAGTAGACCTCTGTAGATATCTTTTGAAGCACGAAGGTTAAAAATAATGTTATTCAGAATATTTCTGATTTGTAAATCTGTGCACAAACCCAAAAAAATAAAAAGAAATGTTAGATCAAGGTTATAGCATTTCTCATTTCTTGTTGTGGAAGAGCCTTTTCTGTGTTTAAGCCTGCTAAACATAGTTTTATCAGTAAGTATTGGGGTTAAAATGAACTTAGATATTGCTGTGTTACACAGCAGTCGCTGGACCACACTTAACTTTCAGCAAGCTAATCTTAGAGAAGGAGATTCTTTTTGCCTTCTTGTATATAAGAAACTGTTACCTAAGCATATTGTATAATAAATTTATTTCAAGACTTAATTATATTGAAAAGTAACAAGGCAAAGAGAGTATCAAGTAGCATCATACTCAGTATTCATATGTTGTATCAGATAATTAAATAAATTTGTCTTCAAATACTTTAAAAAATTACTTTAATAAAGCTTATCAACATTAAGTATTGTAAGGGCAGACAAGGTATTCAGGTCAAATCCAAACAAGAATTGGTAATGACCGATACTCTGATTTATAAAGAGCTGAATTTCAGAGTTCTTTTACAGTATGGAAGTCCCTGGCTTGCAATTCCGTATAATAAGGACTTCTTTTACTGCATTTTTTCTATCTCTTCCCAGGAAAAATTAATCATAGGGATTGTGAAAATAATCTCTTAAACTGTGTAAAGGAGGAGAGAGGTGTATGCGAACTTAATATTGTCATACACAGTTTCTCTTCCTTTATTTGGGGTTATCATTTTGACTGCGCATGGGTGAAGATGACTTCATGTCTGGTACAGTGTTTTGCAGTGAAATATGAACAAAACTATGATGTTTGCATGAAAGAAATTCAAGCCTATTTATATATACATACTTTCCCCAAGCCTCAGTTCAATGGAGTTTGTCAGTATTTAGTTGAACCTTGGATTCATTGAAAGGTTAATGCACTATAATGCACACTGTAACCACATGACAAAACAAGGAAGGTTAAATTCTACTCTTAAATAATATTTTACAGCTTCCCCAAATCCATTCATGTCTTAAATGGCAGAAAGTTGCTAAGACTGTATTAACTGACTTCAAACTGGGTAAAGCTGTTGTAAGGACAACAAGAAGAAAAACAATTGGTGCAGAGAGCATTCAGATAAAACCAAGTCTTATCTCTTCTGTTGTACAGAGAAAAACAATTAACAGTTGTGAAGCTGCTCTTCCCCCAAGGATCTTTCAGCCTGCTCACTCCAGTCCTGCCCTCAGCTGCTCTTCTGCTATCCATTTATTCTCTCTAGCACCACTTAAAAACAGGCGAACATGGACCAGGAAGCAGCATGCACTGAGAACATGAACCTTTGCTAGAAAGTGCAGCTGAAAAAGGACAGAGGAAAGGGAGTTTAGGAACTCAGGAGTGCTGGAATGCTCTTGCAGCCTTTCCTTCCACTCATATATTTATTTTTGCACAGATGGGAATACAAAGCAGATTAATGGACAGATCCTGTCCTTTTCTTTTTGAAAAGACTGGTTCACCACTGGCAAAATATCCTTCCCCTACCCTAGTATTTTTATCTCTACTGTTAATTATTTTTGCAGCATATTGACTTGTCACTTGAATGGGATGCATTTTTTCCATAAAAATCACTATTTCCAACATGTTTAATCTCTGTTACTTTATTAAGTAAACCATTTTTAAGAATTAAATTGAAAAACAGAAAAGTCAATCCCATACTTAAACATGTAGCTACAGCAGGATTAAGCAAATCCACAGATACTGCAAAGCAAGTCCTGCCGCTGTGAAACTGTGTGTGGTGTCATCTCATTTCACTCATATGGAAGAGCCTGTGTTTGGTTAGCCACCAAAATGGACATTTGTAGCAAAGTTGTACTGCTTGTGTGCCGGCCAGGCCACTGAGGGCTGTATTATCTTAATCAACAAAAGTATCAGTAATCCTGATTTTGGAAAGCAGCAGGAATGTTTCCTCCAATAAAGTTATATAATACCATTATTTCTACAAAGATAAGAAATAATCAAATTTAGCATAGATGTTCTATTCCCTCCCAGCTGTTCTCTAAATAATGCTATAGTGTGCAAGGCTATTGTCTAGGTCAAAAGGAGACAGGAGAGTGGCAATAAAACAGGATATGAGATATAAAAACAGGAAAAAGGAAGTAAATACAAATTACTATTTATAAGGTTCATGCAGTTGCTAAGGGGGAGAAAAATGGAGCAGGGATATAAATAGTGAATAGAGTAAGTAAAAGGGAATATTTTCAAAATCAGTGTTTGGGTTAAAAATACGCTTGTAAAACCTGTGTAAGGAATAACATGCCAGGATTCGAAATAAAGAAGCTGCTTCCAGTCCTTGGGAAAGAGAAAGGTTGTCAGCAATAACTGGGGAGGGTAAGAAGAAACATTTACTAAACGTGTACAATGTGTAATCATCCAGACTGAGTGACATAAATCCTGGAGTCACAGAACTAACTGTGTAGTCCTGAACCACAGTTAATATCAAAATTAACAGGAAAACGGGGGTTAAGTGAAAGATTGAGGATGTTAAGTTGTCCAAGTACTGGATAAGGTGAAAATCATGACCTGGGAATTATATATTAACCAGATAGATATTGATTCTGCATAAAATAAAAGAACAATTGAGTTGGGACCTTAAAGATGACTAATTATTATAATGCTGATTCTTACCTTGCATGTTTTGTGGAATTTACCTTTTCAAACTTTCTGTATTTGTCTATTCTGACTAGCTTGTAGACCTGGTCAAAACAGGCAGTTGGTATCTCAGTATTTGGATTTCTCTGGCTTCTTTGTGATTGAAAGCTCTCATTGCATGGAATAACAGTTATTTGCAGTGTAAGTTTAAAAGTGACTCCCTCACAGAAGACAAATTTAAGTTGCTAATAGAAAACAAAGAAAGTACTGGGCTGTTACTGAGCAATTAATATTTGCTAGAGACGTATACAGAATATGTAGAGTCATATATGTGAAGTCCGTGGTAAGCAATTATAAGGACTGGATACTAACGCAGAGCAAGGTATAGATTCAGTTGATGACCTGATTGAAGAGGCTGCTCAATAGCAGCCATAAAAATGGAGTATATTCACTGCATCAACCCATTCTCCCTCAGGGAATTCCTCCTTCCTTCCAGTACATCTGGTCTTAAGAATGACCTGAAGCACTTAATTAAATGGTCACAATTGAATACTGATATGCATAATGATACACATTTCAAAATGAAGACCACACACTGTGCTTACAAAGTTGGAGCTCTTGTGTAGAAATACAGTAAATTAAAAAGGGTTCTAATGGAAATGCATTTCAGAGTTAACTTGAGAAACACATCCCAAAAATGAGCAATGTAAAAAAAAATTTAAAAATTGGGGAATTTGAAGATTTTGCTTTTTTTCCTGCTTTGCTAAAACTACCACAATCCAAAAGGAATATTAACATAGCCATTAAAACAAACAAACGGGATAAAGGCGACTCACAAAATGTATCCAGAATTTGGCATATCAAGCCTTAAGGCAAAAAGACTGCATTATCCAAGAGGAAGCTGAGTTGCTCTGTCTTTAGAAGTGCTTGTGTATGAATGCATTTAAATAGTGTGAGGCATAAAGATCCTTCTGTCTAGACTTTTAACTGAGGTTAGGGAAATTCTTTGCCTAACTAGGATATGATTTTCTTGCAGTCTGACAGACGATGCAAAGATGCAGCTTCCTATCATTCAGAATCTTTGGTGTGAATCGGAGCAGTTTTCCAAGATGTGCACGATTTAATTCAGCTTTTCAGAAGAAATCTTCAGCCTTTGTGTACTGAGGGATTGTTCTCAATCTTTCAGGTAATCTACTGCATCTTCCTGGGGCATTTGGTGACACATTCTTTTTGTTCTAAATACCATCATAACACAAAAATATAACATTTATTAGTTTCATGCTTCAGACCCTCATTTAGTCATCTGACCAGTCTGATCAGTTGTTTCCTCTTGCATAGGAATACTACTTTTTCATGAATTGTTAGATTCTTTTCTCCTTTCTGAAACATCAGGGGGTATTTTTTCCAAATGAAGATGGGATGATAAACCGTGAGTGCTGCAGGGAGGTATTAGAATTGCTGCTCAGCTTGACTGATATATTTGTACCTTCTGTCAGGTTAGAGCAAGCCTTTTTTTCAGCCTTCTCTTTGGTAAAATAAATATATAAAGCTTCTTAAGCTCTGCAACACAAGGCTGATTTGGGGATTATTCTTTTCTTCTTCAGTGTGTGGTAGAGCTCACAGTGTTGGATCATCTGTGTATCTCACTCAACAAATTCCCTGCCACTGGGGGGGTGTTGAGTATCAATGGTCTGATAGGCTTCTTTTCTATTTTGTCAGTGTGATTTGGAAGGTTTTCTGAGAATTCAGAATTATTGAGTAATTGAAATTGCTGTTTGTTAGAGGGAAGTCAAATGGTACAGAAGACCATATGATGTACAAGTGGTTGACTTCAAAAGTCTGAAAGCCTGTCTGAGGACATTTAGCTAGTACCTGTTTCAGTTAGGTGCCTAATCTGCAAAACTTGTCCCATAGCAATCTGTGGTCAGTGAATGTGTTCTTCAGAGGTCAGTCCAGCCCACGTACTTCAAGAAGGAATTAGTTATCTTTTGATACTTGATGTTGCAATAAATTGGTATTTTAGATGTAGACTATACTCCTTATTGCTGGTGACTCAGATGAGGTGAACTGAATGACACCTATTGGGATATAAAAGCCTAACAATGTTTTTTTCTAATTGAAATATTACTAACTTAACATTCAGCTACAGACAGTTGTGATAACAGCATTTTTTGTTTAGACTCTCTGATTCAGTTTTCAGGGATTGTAGAGTTACCAGAGCTGTATCAGTATATTAGCAATTGCCGCATAATTTTGGCCACACATGTAACATAACCATTACAGTAGCTCTGTAGTTATTAAATGGGAAAATGAAAATGGGTCTGTTGAGCAGCATCATTACTCATAAATGCTTCCTTTGTTATATAGTATTATCTACTGTATTTTTCTCTTAGAATGAATAACATTTAAAATCAAAACAATTACGCCAAATGTAGAAAGTAATTGTACAATATCTATACTCAGACACAAGATTTATAATAGGTAATAAGAACATGATCAAAATACAATTACACATACAATTTGTTTTGATATAAATGTTTTTTGTGTGATAAAGATGCTTTAATTCAAGCCTTTATTTTTTGATTTTTTTTTTTTCAGTTGTTGAGGGGGGGTTGTTTTATGTTTGGGGGGGGGGATGTGGGTTTTGCTTGGTTTTGGCTTATATTGTCCATTACTATAAGGATAGGCTAAATAGCATTTATGAATTTCAGTTCACATTTGGTCAGAATTATTTTGTCTCCGTAATAAGTGAATCATGAAGTGCTATTTGTCTGCTGCTGTAAGTTGGAATACCTAAGCCTCAGTTTTTGCTGATACTCTCACTTACTTGGGGTTTTATTACAAGATATCAATAATGTGGAATCAAACCATCGTTAATAGGAATTGCCGTGCCAGAGCTGTGGTCTTGTGATACTGGGTGAGAAATTATATAAAGAGACAGTCCAAGCCATGAAGGGATAGGATTAAGGATTCAAGTATTTGTTTCCTATCTTGTTTTATATGGACTGATCTGCAAATGAATGCTTAAAACCATCATGATTCTGAGAGGAAGTTCATTTTGAGATAAAATTATGTAGCATATACAGCATTCACTCCTTTGGTGTATTATCCTGTTACAGCTTTAATTTGGAGTTCTTTGACATAGATTTCCAAGTGGCATTAAAGGGAGTATCATAGAAGTTTATTGTTCCTATCCTGTGCTCAGCGTGGTCTGTGTCATCTGTAGAAAGAAACATCTTAGAAGGAAAAGATGTCTAATGTCTCCAAAGTTCAGGGTTTTTTAGCTTCATGAAGCTATGCATGTTTGGGGATGGAGGGAAAGAAGGGTTACGCATAAACTGATGTTAGCACTATTTGTGTTTGTATCTAACCTGTGCAACTAGATTTGTCAGTAAAAACTGGAGAATCTTCTTACGTTTCATTTTAAAAAACTAAGAAATGTTTTAAGTAATCTGATTTATACATATAAAAATCAATATTACAAAATAAGTTGATTTGGCTTTTACTATCATAGCTTGCTTCCTTATAATGGTGTAGCTTCTGTGAACTGGTGGAGTCTGAGGTAAGATTTCTATCCAAGAAGCAGTTAGCACCATCATCACATTATATGACAAGTGTCTGTGCATTCCAAAACTTTATGATTTTGCTGCACCTGCCTAATACGATTTCATTAGTCTCTATTCTGCATTTTTCTACTAGCCATTTACTGCCTCATTTTCACTGGATATCGCAAACAAGGGCTAAACTGTGAGTAGTATGTAATGCTGATGCTTGTTTACCTGCACAGCAGAGGTATAGGTTGAGTACGCACTAGTCCTTTTTCATTTTTTTCAGCTCTCTCCTGCCATCAGAGTTAAAATAGCTGTACTCCAACTCTAAGCTTGAACTTCCTGTTAAAAAAGTAAAGGTAACTGCTAGGAAGGAAGAACTAACTTACTGGATGTCAGAGGTCCCTTGACAGTGCTAAACTTTAATGGAGGATGAGCTGTCTCCATTTTTCCATGCTGAGATGACTACCTATTTTGTCTGCTCAGACTGACAGGTCTGAAAATGAATTATTTTTCCTCAGTCATGATGGATACCATTTCTAGACATATTGTAGCATAATGGACAAATAACTTCTCTTAAAGACTTGTCATACAATTTGAAGGAAAAAAAGATTGTCCCCCTGAGACAGACATTTCTATCTATAACCTCTGGGAATAGTGAGACCTTAGAGCAGAGTCTAAGGCTAAGAGTTGGTTCAAAATACTATGATGTGATGTGCCCTTATCTTCTTTTACAGATAAGACAGGCAGACTGTTTCTTGCACAGAAAACCAAAGAGCAGGCTGTAAAATCACAGGAAATAATAAAAAAAGACACACACACACCCCCACCCCACCCCCCCCCCCAACACAACTGAAACCTCTCCTTTCCTTTGAAAAATATTTCTTCAAGAAATTCTTTTTTTTTCCTCTCCCTATTCCTTGGTGACCTCCACTTACCTAAACTGTAGTGATCAGAACAGAATCCCAAATGGTCCATCAAAATGTAAATTTCAGATGTTTGTCTTGTTAGTAATCTTCCTTAAAAGAAAACAAAACAACCAACTACTTTCTGGTTAACCATTACACAGAACTGGAGATCATGAAGTTCTCTACACTCCAAAGCATAGCAGAGAGAGATTCAGGGCAAAGAAAGCTTTGCGGATTGGTATATTGATCTTTCACTTCCCCTGAGGTTGTCTTGGCAAGCAGCTAGTACAGATGTTGTGACACACACTTAGCATGAAGAGCTTGTGAAGCAGAAGGTGGTGGGAGGTCTGGGGCTGCTGCAAGATGTGGTCAGTGATTTACTTGTAAATTTATATACTCTCATTTGTATAATCTTTTTGTTGTCCCCTGGGGTGAAGGAGGCTGCTGTTACCCATCACCTCCCTCCTTCCTTTGCATACTAATGGTTCTGTCCTTTGTGGACCTTCTGAGTAACATAGGTAGAGATGTGCACTCATATTGCAGTGACCCTACAGCCAGACGGTTGTAACCTCATGCCTGCACAAAACATCATGCATGAGCTATGACCCTGCAAGACAGGCTGGGGCACGGTTTATTTCACTGAAGAAGATGGTCTATGAACCTGTGAGAGTATTTCAGGCCTTGGAGGAGCCAGCTTCAGGGCATCAGGTGGGAACTGCACCAACTGGGACAGAGAATTCTCCTAGAAGATGTGGATTTGAAGGGGAATAACTGTTCCATTCCATGTGTGGAATAACTAGCAATAAAGTCATGATTGCATGTGAGAGGTATGTTCACCTTAGCTTGGAGGACAACATCATCAGTGTTTAAAGGAGCAGTACATTTAATCTCCTTCAGGCATTGGCTGATTAGTTTCCTATTATCAACACAAGAGGTCGAATGGTTGGTGTAGAACTTTGTTGGTATCAAAAGCTGTTTTTCCTCCTCAGGTCACAAAGTCAATCAGTGCCCAAGAGGAAGAGCTGATTGATGAATATGCATATCTGTGGATTCACATACCAAAGGTACTCATGATGGGCTCTGAGAGGCTGATCTTTTTCCCAGCTCTTCTCATCTATAGTAAGGGATCTTTCATATGTTCTGAAAGCCCAGCTGTGGCAGGATGTTAGGGGCTCTTACTGTGGGATGACTGGGATGTGTCCAAAATGCCACAGTCCTTAACATTTTGATGCTTTACATAGAGAAAAGGATGTCTTAGCAAATAGTTTGGAAAAGGCTAAATTTAGACTGAGAGAACATGCAATACTAAAAAATAGAAAAAAGATTGGCATCTGTCAAATATCATTAAGTACATCAAATATTAATCATAACAAAGGATGTAATTTAATTTAAATCTGCATAGTTATACACATGGAGAACATTATACTGTAAAGCATGTAATCAGTATTTGGGTACATGATGCTTGTGCATGACAATCCATCACTCTACCTATTTGCTTTACAGATTACTATATAGAACCGATTCACTGGGGTTTTTTTTTTGTTCATTAACAAGAGAGTTCTGGTTATTTCTGAGTCTCTTGAGATTTCAGAACTGCTTATTACTACAGCCTTATCTTTTTGAGACTATAGAAAGATTGCTGTTTGGCATGCTTCATTCATTGGCAGTGAATACGAGTCACCTTCTGTGGGCAATGAAACAAAGAGGTATCTGCAGCTGGGTGACTTCCGTCTGCAGATCAGGATAGACTGGTGCAACGTTGTGATGAGGGTTTTCATTTGGCAGGTATATTGCATCATCCAGCAAAGAAAGTCAACTACAATTCCAGAAAGACATTTTAAAAGAAACGTGCTTAAAGTTTTTTTTTTGAGGGGGGTTATTTTGTTTTGGGGTTGTTTTTTTTGTTCTTGTTGTTGGTTTGTTTTTTTTGGGGGGGAGTGTTTTTGTTTTGTTTCTTTTCAATTTTGAAACAACATTTCATCTAGGAAGCTGCCCAAAACGAGCAGATTTTAAGGTTAAAATATACAACTAAAAACAAAGTTTCATTTGACTCAAAACAACATCTGTTGTTTGTTCTAAGCAAACTCAAAAAAGATTGACCCAGAATTGATTAAAAATTATAGTCTCTCACCAAGCCAAAAACTAATAACATTTTTTTCACAGATCTAGTGAAGCACTACTTAGCATTATGTATTAAAATATCTGAGCTGTATGTGAAATCATATTACAAAATCCCTCTTGCCATTTATGAGGAAAAATACTGTTTGCAGCCCCCAGGCACTTCATATATGTCATTTCTCTGCAGGTGATGTGATTTTTATTTATTGTAAAAGTATCTGTGATGAACAGACTGTGGTTAATAAAATATATTAGTCTAAGTATAGACCTGTTTCTAGTATAGAAGATACGAGTGGTCTTATCACAGAACACTGTATTCTCTGTTTGCTTTGACTCACAGGCTTTTACACCTTTTCACAACAATAAGAAGATAGGAAAAAAGTGATAAAATCATAGTTTTTGCTTCTCTCTTTCCCTATTTGGTCAAAATAGTTCTTCATGCCAATTAACTCCTTGTGTAGGGAAAAGGAATTGTGAGTGGACTATATACAGCACTTTCTAGCCAAGGACCATGATTTCCTAGGATGCATAAATCCTTGAACACTTAGATTTTCCTACAGTATATGTTTTCTACTATGTTAAAAGGGATGCAGAAAAGGTGAGGCTAGAAGTTTCAAATTTTGCTGAAAATTCAACTGCATCTGGGTACCTGGAGTGTTGCAAGTGCATGGTAACAGTGGAATTCAAGTACTTCATTTAAATGCTATTTGAAGGTTTAGAAAACCTAGTACAGTCTTTAGAATGGGATACAGGGAGAATTAAAGCTCCTAAATTTCAATTTTTAGCAGTGCTGCTTGCTGTGGAATTGCAGTCCACAAATTAAATCATTGACCACAACCCTCATTAAAAGTAAATATCTATGGAAATTGCTGCATTCTGGGATCTGAGAAACTGAAGCATTTCTCTATACACAGCAAAGGCAATAACTATTTCTATGGCATACACATCAATATTTTAATAGCACCACTGAGGCGAAGTACCTCAATTATAACTTCAGTGTCTCACAATGAAGTGTTAGTAAATTGCTGAGAAATATTTTCATTTTCTTCTTTTTTTCACCATAATGCTGGAAAAGACATTCTTACAAGAGTAAACGTAAGTACTAAGCTTAAATAAATGTGTTTGTACAATAAATTCTTTTGAGCTTCTAGTAGCTAAAATAAGTTAACAAAAATGCAAACCAATTCTGATGGAGGACAAAAAAACCAACTGACCGTGGTTGCTCTGGTAACAAATTGCCTTTCTCTGTGAGGGTGTGTAGGCATGCATGAATATCAGATGGATATCTGTATATAGCTCATAGCTAATTGCATATCTGTACATGTCCATTTACGTGTGCATTATTCCTTCTCTTAGATGCCTTCACATGTTATATTAGCCATGGATCGATCTTATTATTTTCCCCTTTCAATTTCATTAATCATCCTTGTAAATGGAATACTTCCCTTGAGTGACATTTTTATGTTAATATTATATTGTATTTGATTTGAAAAGCAACCTAATTAAGGTAGTCTTCTTATAAGCTCTTTAAGTCTCACCTCCCAGTGGAATCATGGAGCATTTAAAAAAATAATGAATTACATCTTATATAATCTTTATTGCTACTTTTTTAGAATGAATAATATATTCAGTTTGGGTTGAAATAACATATCCTTAAGGTACAATTCGTTTCCACAAATTAGATTGGTCCCTCACATACAAGATTATTAAGCATGAAGAAGAAAGTTATTGGGTTCCATGTGCCCTGTAGGAATAGCATTTTTTCCTTCACATCTAAGCTTTAAATGTAGCCTGACTCAAGACAAATCTGGTAAATAGTTAAAAGAGTGATGCAGTTGCTTGGTCTTACATGTTAACCTTGTTTTTTTTAATTTTTATCCTTTTTTGTTTTGAACACATGATCAATATGTACAGCTCAAAGTGAAACACAAAGAGCAGAGATGTTACTGTGATTCTCTGTTTTCATAGGTTCTGGGTATGGTCTTAGTTTTCTTTCTAGCTTCACCCATCATTTAGTTGATTAAAAAACTCTTTGTGATTCACTCTGATTATCAAGGAAGGGTTGAGTTATTTCGAGGAAAAAAAATGCAATTATAGCAGTGCTATGAAATGGGGTGAAACATGTTCAACACAGAATTACCATTAAATAATTTATGAGTCTGATAGTTCCTCTGGAAAAGGCTTGAATAACATTATGCAATGAATCATGGGAAATTATTTACAAATGATGGAAGAAAAAGGTTTTTTAAAGTCATGCAGTTCTCAGTGTATTCTCTTTAGAATTGCATTAAATAATCATTTGGTCTTTTGCATGAAGGTAGAGGTATACATTTGTCCAAGTCGCTTTAATAGGTTGCGAAAAACAAGTACTACTTGTCAGAGCTAAAAACTCCACTCTGAGTTATGTTTTAGAAACACAGCTGTATTTAATGTTTATAATAGATAGGGAGATTAGTAAAATCAAAATTAGATCATGCAGTAATACCTGTCATATCTGGTGAGGCTGTTAAAGCATGTTAGTTGATATAGTGAAGACAATACAGTTATTTTTTTAAGTGGGCTGGTAACTATATCTAAAAGCCACCTTGAATTGGAACTTTAAGTAGACTTGACTTTAAAATAAATATTAAAATAATGCTGCTTTAATTTTTTTTTCCCTGAGAATTTTGTACCTATTATTCTTATCAGACTAGTTTTGTCAATATATTAGCTTGTATTCTGCTAGTACCTGAACTGAATTCAGGTACTGAATTGGACATCTATTCGTCTAATCTTTTCAGTGGTACAAGTAGGTTCACTCAGTCTGTTTTTCACCAAAACAACAAATGCATGTATTTTAGCCCTTAGATTTCTACTTTTATGGTTAAGATTATCCAAATGATCACTTCATACAATATCTTAATGCTCAGAATAGCAGATGTCCCAGAATATTCCAGCTGTTCTTGCCACTGGTAACATTTAGATAAGCCTGATGCGGACAACGGCTAGAATTTTAAACCTGATTTTCAGTTAGCCTTATTAAACTTAGCTTAAATGACAGAAACGGTAAGAGCTGGGAAGATTTAACATATGTAAGGTCTTATATTGTTCCTGCCATCTAAGCTAGGAAGAAGAGACTTTAAGAGGTGAATGAAGTAAAGCCACTGCTATAAGCTCATTAGACTTTTTAGCATCTTTACAGATCACTAGTAATAGATGCTCATATTAGTCTTGGATTTTTTTTCTTTTTTTCTTGGAATAAATTATGTTCCCTTAAGAGAAGATATGAACTTGCTAAACTTTCTTCAAATAAAGATATTCGGATGGTTAGAGAGCTAAAAATTAATTGGGAGGCCAAGGCTCAACTGCTTCCTCCTTTATCTGCACTGTAGACTTCAGAAGAGTCAGCTGAGAGGCAGAGGTAGGGATTTCTTTCACAAAGGTGAAGGTGTGAGGAGGTCAAACTCCCAGATCTGCCCAGACAAAGAGAAGGACTTCTCTAGTGTTTTGGACAAGAAAACTTACAGTAGTATCACAGTTCTTCAACTGAAAAATAGTAGAACAAGAAAGAGGAGATAAAAAAGGTGAGAAATACGGTTTTGAGGGAAAATACTTCACATTGTGCTGTCCATGGACACTATGACTTGTATGTCAGGGAACCGTGTATCCATTCCTTGATAGAAAAACACATTTTTACCCAGTGGTCAGGCTGTAGATATTTGCCTATTTAATGCAGTAAAATATATGCATACGTATACTGTAGAACAACAGGATGAATTACACCTCTCTTCTTTCTCTGCTTCAATATGGATTTACTTTTCTGTTGCTTTTTATGTAAGGAGAAAACTAGCTAGCTTTTCACCATAAATGAAGGGCTTTTTAATTTGATGGGGAATGGCAGATTTTAATTTAGGAAAGGGTGGTTTGTTTTAAGGAAAACTCAATGTGTGAAACAGTGAATCACTCCCATGAAATTGATGTTATTCAAGCCAGCCACACTGAACTAATTTCAGGTATCTCAGATGTGCAAGGGAAGTGAAGCATGAGGGGATTGCTGATGTCAGAGAGAGATGAACCTGGCTGTAGTGGTCTTTATATATCTCTCTGGCTCAGGGCTCTAAGGAAACCTCTCTAGGTGCAGTAGAACTGCAGTGTCATAAAGCCAAGTGTTTCTGCATGAAGCCTGTTATGACATCTTACATATAACACTGCAAGTGGGTAAAATGTTAAAGCTTTATGAGTTTCTAACATAAGTTTGTCCTTTAAGAGAGAGCATCAGGTCCTGACGCATCTCCTCTAAGTTCCTCCATGTCTGAGACAGTTTGTTAACAGCATTCCAACCCTAATGCTGCTGGCAATTGCTTTGCTCCAGATGAAACAGGTAAGATGTTCAGCTGTCTGGGCCAACTGGAGGACACACCTAGAACTCGGTGTTCAAAGCAGGGATCCTGGTTACTTAATACTTGTTGGTTAATGTGCATGATTTTACTTCTCCCCTCTCTGTTTGCTTGGATTATTTTTGATAAGAAAGCTGTTGGCATAATCTTACTGGTTTGTTTGAATTTTCATGACTTTGACTTTGCTTCCAGGTAGATACTTTGTAAAGTCATCTTGCTTGGAATTTTTCTGATTTAAATTATAGGCTATGAGCTAAGCAAGGAGCGTTTTTCCTAGATTCCTTTTGATGGTATAAAATAATTTGCAAATTTTGTTTGTTGTTTAATTCCTTAGTCCTTTAATGTTTTTCTTGTCCAGAATGGGTCATCTATGGCAAGTGCCTATTTTTCATTATCATAAACTGTGAATTCAACTTCTGTATTGCTGTGTCATGTCAAAATCTCTTTGTACCTTAAAATTGTCAGTGGTGTCATCACAGATATGGGAAAGTGAGATGTGCACAGGCAATGCCCTGGGCACTGTTCAAGAAACTCTATTGTGTCGAACATAAATACCATTTACATGTCAAAGAAGACTTAGGAAAAGAGGAGTGGGGAAATGCAATAGTAATTTCTTAGGAAAGCAGGAATGGGCCAAACTTATTCAAGGTGAGAGGCAGTAGAACAGTAGTAAAACCCAAAGTCCTAAGAAAGGACATGTTCAGAAATCTGAGAAACCCTTTCAAAGGATATCATATACATATTGAGAAGGAAAACTTTATCATCAAAAAAATCCTCTGCCACACACTTGGAAAAACCCAGTTATTAAAAAGGATGCATGGCATAAACTCTGTTGTTGAGTGAAGGCACTTGAGCCTCTGTTTACTGTCACTTAAAGCAACTTCCTCTACTTTTTTCTCTGTAAAGTTTTAAATGTCACCTCTCCTCACTGCTTTTATTTCCATTCCTGTCCCTAATGATTTCTTCAAGAAACCTGAGAGATTTTATAGGCTTCTCCCTGTGATTTCTCATCCACACTTGTCATATACTCGTTTCCCATGTTCTGTGAGCTTGTCCAGCTCACTGCTGCTGCTGTCCTTGAAGCCAAATAGCCCTTTATGCTCCAGGGATGTGTCTAACCTTAAAAACTCATTCTGTCTGTTCAATCCAGATTATTTATAATATGCAGAATGGTTGAAGAAGCATAGTAACTTCTTAAATAGCAGCCCTAATCTGTTCCAATTCCAGCATCTAGGTAATGTTTCCTGGCTTTATCACTACCCAAAATTCAAAATTCAGCCAAGCCGTATGTTGTTGCTGCACTCAGTGTTTTGTGTGAAATGCAATGTGTGAACCTACTCAATAACGTCTGACTATGAAGAATAAATGCCAAAGGATGGCTTTTATTACAGTCAGTGTGATAGCTGGGGTGACAGGTTGTTTTTCTTCTCTTCTGTATGACGACCATGATTCCAGTACTTTTGTATTTTAATGACAGTGCCTAATGGCCTAATGCTTTTCTTTTAGTCAGTAAATATACTGAACAAATTGCATAGAGCAACAAGGGATATATTGGTTAAAATGTAAGATCACCTCCAGAAACGACTCAGAGTTAAATGGCAGAATACTTATCACTGTGTCTGAAGCACTAGGAAGGGATTAACTTTGGCTTTTTTGTGTGAAAAGATGCATGTACTATTAATGGAGTTATGTGCTTACTAGTCTCTTTGCTTATTTGATCATTTTATATTCAAACATGAGTGATAATGTTTGAATCGGTGTGTAAAGCAAAAGCTTTACATCGGAAGTACACAGTAGGAAACTGCTTTGCAGGCAGCGTTTTCTTTGCTATAAAGCAGCAGGGATGCTGCAAAGCAAAGACCAAGTGAGCAATGCTAACCCATAAAGACTTGCCTTTGCTATTATAAGGGCGGTCATTGGACTAACAGTTATGTGATAATCACCTTGTGGCAATAAGCAGCTTCATTTATCATTATCTTTACTGTTTAAAAATTATGCTGACCCAATTGAAATATGCAGATGATGTTAGAGCTAAATAAAGTAAGTTTGGCAAAAATCAGTTGGTGCTGAATGTTCATGTGATTGTCACATGAATTATCACTCTGATATGCAATAATATAACCATTTAAATGAGTTCGCCAAGATTTATAGCAAACCTAATCGTGTTCCACTTGTAATTCATGAAGAGGAACAATCACATTCGCTCTGAGAACAGTGGAAATTTACATCCGCAGAACTCTGCCTTTTCAAGTTTATTACTCCATTTCGTGTACTCTTTGTGCCTGTAATCTTAAACTGTAAGAGAATAAAATTTAGCAATAATAATATTTAAAATAGAGCTGTGCTATCTGTCTTGATAGCTGTCTGTTTTGAGGGTGTTTCTGAATGAAACAAAATTAAGAAAGGACATACAGGCTTTGAATTTAATGACTAACTATATTGGAAATCAGTATAGATTCCAACCCCAAATCTGTGTAATGCCTGTAGTTCCTACATGGCACATTATATAAAGAGATAAAAGGCAGTCTGTACTCTCATTTTAGAAGCAAATTGTACCATATAAATTGCATAACAAGCTGCCTAGATGAATGTTCCAGTCTCTCTTAAGTCTGTAAATAAAATGGTGTGTTTCTAGAAGATACGCAAAGTGCAGCTGTCGCTTTTCTTACGTAATGTTTCTTGGGTGTTGCGAGGAAATTTGTTCCTAACAGGGTGTTTGAGTACCTGAAGCAGAATCAGTGCTTGAATACTATGTTACATGCTAAAAGGTTTCAAATGCTATCACCTGTAGAGCTCTGATGCTTGAGATAGAGCTTATGCCTGAATTTAAATCAAGCTATACTTCATGTATACTCAGATTTTATCTAATTGATTCCTTCTCCACTGGGAAAAGGTCCTGCAAGACCCTGAATGTTTTCTACCCCCTTGTGGAGAGGCAATAATCTCACTTGGTGTCATTTTAGTAAAAGATGAATTGGTAGTAAAGTGTTGGAGAATTTCACAAGAGCTGAACAGCAATTGTAATTAGACATTTGCTTATGTGCTTTTGTAAACATTGGCTTGAAATCTGCTACATCACTGAATCCTATAATGAAGCTGTTAGGTTTTTGGAATTATTACTGTTGTTGGAGAAAAACACTGTTATATTTTATACCATGATCTGCTTGAAAGAATCTATTTATAGTTCAGAATCTAGAATAAGAATGTAACCTGTGCTCAAAAAGCCCATACGATTGTAGGACAGGTAGCTATATTTGCTAGGCACTGAGATGTGAGAAAGGATTTTTCATTTATTTTCTTTCTTTTTTTCTTTTTTTTTTCTTTTTTAAGTGGTAGAAAAGAATAATGTAGTACTTATTCCACTTAAAGCTTGAGATATGGCCCCATCAGCTTTTTGAAAGACCATTTGTGAAGGCAGATCTTCCTTTAATATGTCATGTGTGAGCTATGGAGAAATAATACCCGGTGGTATTATAGCTGTTTTTTTTAAACCGCATATCCGAGACTGAACTACTGCAATTAGTGTATGATTACTTTCCCATAGGACCTGACTTCTTACTGCATCCTGCCCCAAGTACATCTATACAGGCAACTTCCTAAAATGATTTGGCCACACTCAGATATTTTCCACCTTTCCTCTGTGTTTTAAGTTTATTGAACACCCCTCTCTACCTCTTTGAAGTAAACGTTCAAAAGCAACGCACTGAGTATCAAGGCTAGGGACTTACCTTGGATAAACACACAGAGCATTGCAGATCTCCAAGTATCAGTCCTGTTAATTGTGTCTGACTATGCCTGGCTGCTGCTCAGCACGCTGCACAACAAAAAATGCAATCACGTGAAATCCATTTTGGTAGGTAATAACACTGCACAGGTTACAGGAACTGCATAACAGCAGTCAACTGTGTGCTCAGGCATGAAGTAATCCTAGCATAGAAAAACAGTTATACTTTTGTGATTTGCCCTTTTTTTCCAAGCAGCTGTGTCAATTATCCTGAACACCTTATTATTTTTTTTAATTATTTTCAGTTTAAGAATAATTTTAACCTTAGCTTTTATTCTTTATGACATTTTATACTTACTGTGTTGTAGTTCAGCTTGCTTTTTGAAAAACTGAATGTCTCAAGAGTGGTGAGCCTCTGGTCTCAGATATTCAGGTGATTCAACATTGCAGTATTTAAAACACTCTATAAAATCTAGTTGTGTGTATGTATATGAATCTCTTTGGCATCCATATAAACAGCTGTCACATAATGCCAGCCTTTTGCAGACCTTGGACAGAGTACAAAGATGAGGAATGTGCGTAGCCATGAGGAACCATGGAGACTCGATGCAGCCATCCATGTATTTCAGACTGTTGATTGCATGTGTGGCAAGTCTGATTTCTGAACAGTGTTCATGAAGTAACATTAAGTTGTCATGATCATAGTTTCAGATACGAAGATGCAAACCTGTTCAGACCTCACACAGAGGGAGGATAAAAGGTCCCCATTGATAGATAGCCCAGGGGAACTTGCTTTATGCATTTGTAATGACACAAATAAGCTCTGCCTCATCTAGCATGGCATATCATTCATTGAGGGAAGTGCTGGAAGTGATCTGTGACTGCTTTCTGTCAAGCAAAAATGAGTGGGATCCTGATTTATTTCTTCCTGTGCTTATTAACAATGAAAGCTCTATATTGACCCTCATTAATCCTGATTGCAAGGTACCAGTGCAACTTGCAGTATTCTAATGGCGTTTCACCTGCCATTCTGCTGTCCATTCCCACTTTGTTCAAGTCTTTTAGAAAGATGGCATACTAACATACCTGGAAACACAAGTGTTTTTCTTACTGCAGCTCCTGCTTCAACTCACCATATTCATATAGCAAAATGGCTGTAGGTTGATGAATAGACACTAGCAGGGACAAGACATGAGAGGGGGATGCTGACATAAAAAATGGCATTAATAGGAGAGTCTCTTTACTTTCTTAAGAAAAGCAAACAAACAAAACCCTACCACAGCATTATTGTGGTGGTAAGTTATTAAGATAATGCATTATCTTAATACATTACAGCCTAAGAAAAAGGCAGTGGAAGCAGCAAAATCCAAACAACTTAAAATGAAAATCAAAATGTTATTGTGAATCATGACACTGTGAAGGGAAAAATTACTACAGAGTCAATGAACTCTGTTACTGTTTGTGCTGTAAGAGCTTTCTCTAATTTCTTGGGCCAACAAACAATCCCATCTAATTACAGAAACATTCTTCAACCTTTGATTAGGGTTGGCTTGTCTTTGCTTGCATCTTAGCGTATTTCATGAATAGATGAACTGAGAGGTCCTGATTGTGTGACAGTCTTGGACAACTGTTGCTACCAATCTGCATTAAAAAAAGAAGTATCTGAATACATCTCAGCAACCTCTATTTGTACCCTTCCAGGGCATCAAATATCCTATCGTATCCCTTTGGGGGAAGCCTTGCATAGCAAAGAGGATAAAGAATGGTGTTTCCCACATAGCGGTCTCGTTCCCCTCAGAATTCCACCAGCAGCCATCAGTCAGCCTTCGAAGCCTGCAGCATTCCTGTGCTGTGCTTTGCTGGGTGATGCAAACAGGAATGGCTGCCATCAGTTCTTGAGAGAAGCTGAGTGTGAGCCACGAGGAGTCTTCTGGCCACACTCCAAAACTGCAGGTGGAAAATGCATTGACAGTGCACTTTAGTGGTGGTTCAGGTGGCATTGCCTGTGTTATCGACAGAGAGCCTTACACATCAGTCAACTGTTTCTAACATCCTTTGAGTACAATCGGTTGCATAAGTTGTAACTATAATGCAGTGGTAATTGGAGCTTATAGGCATGGTGTGCTTAAAACCTCCACCAAGTGCAATAACACGTGCTAAAATGCAGGCCTGATACCTAACATAGTTACTTGGTAGTTTTGGGTAACAAATAATATCTAATATTCTTAAGCAACCAAGTTGAAGCCCTCAGTGTATATTTCCCAACTTCTAAAGAAAGATAAACAAAAGCAGGTACGGTGAGGGATTCCCTTCTTCTTTACTGTTGTGGTTTTTTACCTCTCTAAAAATGTCCCCTTAATAAAACTAAAAAACCTGATCGTCCTGAAGTCAAACATTCAAACTATCGCAATATGCCACTTTAAAAACTAATATGCAGGTTTAATAGCTTACCTGGCTCTTCTGCTTTCCCCTGAAAGTATAACAAAAACCATCTTCTCCTTAACTGAAAATCACTTAAAGGGAAAAAGTCTCAAAACAAGTTTTAGATTAACATGGAAGGAATAAAAACCATTTCTTTGTTACATTAAAACTTGGGTTTTTTTCCCTTCATAAATAATTAGTTTAACAGTTGTTGGGATCTAAACTCTACTGTTTTGTTAACTTAAATATTATGTTTTCCACACTAATGTGATAGTTGAACTGCATAAAAAGAAATACACTGATAAAGGAATCTTTTATAACTTATCTTGATTTTAGTCTCATCTAGATGAGTTTTGCCATTCCTTGACAGAAATTCTTAACAATTTGTTTGTACAGAATGCATCAAAAATGGTCATCTTCATTCAGTAAACATTTTTTCATTTATTCTTGCAAGGAATTTCAAGCCTGCTTTAAGTCTGAACATGTTTAAAGAGAAAAGACATTTTCATTCGATCAATGATGCTATATTGTATAGAAAAACAACAGGTTTTCTAAAGCTAGCACTGTTTAAATGGAACTTGTTTGAAACGTTCCACCTAAAAATACATTTTTTTCTTTGGAAAAGTCAATGTATCTGTGTGAAACCAGTCAGTTGTACTTTGATACTGAAAGACTGCTAGGCCCAGAATATGTTGAAAGACCCAGAATAGATGGAGACATTTGTGATTTTAACCTGAATGAGGCTAAGCTGAGTCTCAGTGTTCACAGTGAAACTACAAATCACTTGGATTTGTAAAGCAGATCCCAACAGTATTGAGCAGTGCATGCCTCTCAGTAGGGTGCCATATCACCAGGAAAATAATAGCAGCTATAGGCAGCAGTAATTATTTTTTTCCTAAATAAATGTCCCTTTTTCAAATTCAGTAAAATCAATGTATATTCCTTTTGGAAAGTGTGGTAATAAAATTATCTGAACTTCAAAATAAACAGACCTATCAAAAGATTATTTTTCCCGTTTCAGAAAAAAGCATTCCTCTCAAATCCCCAGAAAAACATAGGCAAGAGTGCTGAAGAAGCATTCCATGAAGCAAGTGAACATTTCACCTGAAAATCCCAGTTGCAGTGATAATTGTGCGATATGATTACAGACAAAGGCAGGAAAGGATCCATTCAATGTTGTTTCAGTTTTCTAGCTCTGCTTATGAGTATTATCTTGAATAAAAGTAGTCCGTCACTTATTGATAACTTTTCCCTTTTTTTCTGATTTAAAAAGAAAATATGAAAATATTTGGATTATTTTAGTAGGATTTGTGGCACTCTGGGCTCTATGCTTTATTAAAGGGACACCTGAAAACATTTCTAAATGAAGATTCTATTAGTGTTTTTAATTCTAAATTGCAGTTTTAAGTTAAAATGTTTCATTTTAAATGATTTTGTTTAAATGATCTATCATGTCAAGGTACAGACCATGTGAACTTCCGCAGCACAGAAAATAAGGAACCTGAACCTAAAAGGACAAGTTGATATCAAAATTATAAATTTCTTGTCAAGTATGAAGATAACATGGATATCAGCTTTGGATGAAATAAATTCTTTCTCATGTTATTCATGCTGCCTGCCATGGTAAGAGAAATCACCTAATGGAAAAGGCACAGCATTAATAGCTGGGTTATTTTACTTCAATTTTTAGTTCAGCTAACAACTTAAAGTATGGGTCCAGGTAAGTAACTTTCATGGTTTAAGCCCAGCTGGTAACTCAGGAGAAAAAAAATAACTGTTACAGCTGAACCCAGGACAGTAACTGAGTCAGTTTTCCCAGGATAAAAATACTGTGACGACAACATGCTTGAATTTTGAGTCAGGATGATAGATAACAGTTTTTATTCAACTTAGAAATGTAGCTGATAATAAAGAATGGGTAAAAATCTCTTACACTACTGAAATATGCCATTTGCAGCATGCTGCTCTTCTGTTAATGCAGAATATTGTATTGGTCAATAAGTTTCACTCTATTTAAGTACATGTACCTGGTGTTAGATTTCTATGCATGATATGCACAGACACACAATGTTTATTTTAATTTTCATATACTGTAGTTCTACATGTGCAGGTTAGGTACATGCACCATTTTGTACTCTGAGTAATATTATGCCTAGATGAAACGACACCTTGTTACATGGTCATATTTCATGTCAGATTAGAAGTTAGTCTGAGCACTTTCTTCCCCTCAGTATGCTGTTTAAAAGTAGGAAGTGCTTTAGGGCACAGATGCATCTGAACCCTTTTGAAAAATAGAAAATCCCCAGTACTTGACTTTGCCAGAGCCTTCCCTCAAGAGACAATTCACTTAAATGTGTTATTATTATATATTTAAACTTCCTGGATTTAGACCAACTTCCAGAACTCCCTGCACAGTCAGTGGGAAGGCATTTATATAAAAAACCCTGAAGCACACACACAAAAAATCCCTTCAGGACCACACAAAAAAAACCCCCGCAAGCAGGATCCAACATGTCTGTGTAGGAGCAGCCAGATTCCTTGTAATGTAGCTGATGAGAGTTTCCCTCTGGAAGCATTCACCCTCCACTGAGCATTTCAGGATTCGGTATTTCCGAGTTAGGTATTTTTCAGATACCATTAAAGTTAAAGGTATCTTTTTTTGTTTAATAAGAAAAGAAAGAGGAGGGGAAAAAACTCACAGAAAGACAAAAAACTTGGGGAAAAAAGAAAAAAAAAATTGAAGACACTGAAGACCTCTTATAGGTGGTGACAAGATACTGATTCAGCATGTGTCCTGAAGCAGAACTGTGGGCAATAGTTTTAAATTGAGAAAACAAAAAGGTTTTCAATCTGCATATAATTATACCTTAGAACACTAATTACAAAAGAGTGGAGAACTTTACACTGATAATGCAGATTTGCTATGTGAAAAGTAATGCAATCTGAGTTAGAGTCCTTCACCCTGTTGGATTGTATTTCCTGAAAACAGACAATAAAGAAATTCTTCTTAGTATGAAAAGACTCAGTGCTACACTGTGCCTGGCAAAATCTTGGAACAGATTCTCCTGGAAGGCATGCTAAGGCACATGAAAATCAACAAGGTGCTTGGTGACAGCCAGCATGGCTTCACTAAGGGGAAATCCTGCCTGACCAATTTGGTGGCCTTCTATGATGGGGTTACAGAACTCATGGACAGGGGTAGAGCAGTTGATGTCATCTACCTGGACTTGTGCAAAGCGTTCAACACTGTCCCACATGACATCCTTGTCTCTGAATTGGAGAGACATCAATTTGATGGGTGGACCACTCGGTGGATAAAGAACTGGCTGGATGGCCGCACGCAAAGAGTCGTGGTCAATGGCTCAATGTCCGGCTGGAGACCAGTAACGAGTGGTGTCCCTCAGGGATCGGTGTTGGGACCGGTCTTGTTCAACATCTTTGTTGCTGACATGGACAGTGGGATTGAGTGCACCCTCAGCAAGTTTGCCGATGACACCAAGCTGTGTGGTTCATTTGATACCCTGGAGGGAAGGAATGCCATCCAGAGGGACCTCGACACGCTTGTGAGGTGGGCTGATGCCAACCTCATGAAGTTTAACCATGCCAAGTGCAAGGTCCTACACCTGGGTGGGAGCAATCCCAGGCACAGCTACAGGTTGGGCAGAGAAGAGATTCAGAGAAGCCCTGCGGAGAAGGACTCGAGGGTGTTGGTTGATGAGAAAATGAACATGAGCCGGCTTCAGTGTGCGCTTGCAGCCCAGAAAGCCAACTGTATCCTGGGCTGCATCAAAAGGAGAGTGACCAGCAGGTCGAAGGAGGTGATCCTGCCCCTCTCCTCTGCTCTTGTGAGACCTCACCTGGAGCATTGTGTGCAGTTCTGGTGTCCTCAACATAAAAAGGACATGGAACTGTTGGAACAAGTCCAGAGGACGGCCACGAGGATGATGAGGGGACTGGAGCACCTCCTGTATGAAGACAGGCTGAGAAAGTTGGGGCTGTTCAGCCTGGAGAAGAGAAGGCTGCGTGGAGACCTCAGAGCAGCCTTCCGGTATCTGAAGGGGGCCTGTAGGGATGCTGGGGAGGGACACTTCATTAGGGACTGTAGTGACAGGACAAGGGGTAACGGGTTAAAACTTAAACAGGGGAAGTTTAGGTTGGATATAAGGAGGAAATTCTTTCCTGTAAGGGTGGTGAGGCACTGGAATGGGTTGCCCAGGGAGGCTGTGAATGCTCCATCCCTGGCAGTGTTCAAGACCAGGTTGGACGAGGCCTTGGGTGAGATGGTTTAGTGTGAGGTGTCCCTGCCCATGGCAGGGGGGTTGGAACTTGATGATCATAAGGTCCTTTCCAACCCTAACTGTTCTATGATTCTATGATTCTATTCTAGGAGGAATCCTCTTGATTTCATGGTTCAGGTGTTTGGCTCAGAGTGCAAAAATCTTAACATTTAAACACCTTGGTGAAAACCTGTTGGAAAGGTGCTGTGGGAGCTGCCTTCTCCCCTTCCTCCTACCCCTTCCCCCTCAAGTAATATTATGCCTAGATGAAAAAAAAATCCAACTAACAACCAAGAACACTCCAGATAGTTCAGGTAAATATTGTTGTGGGGTGGCTTCTTAGTGTTCTCAGTTTCCTCCACTGACAAGTTAAGGGGTGTTTACTTTGCTTGGCATTATGATTTATGAATAATTTGGTTTATAAAATATATGTAAAAGCGATCAGCAGTCTTCTGTATCTATAGCAAAGTCCCCATGATCCCTAAAGAATAAGGGTCCGAATTTATCCTAAGGCGGTTTTATTGGCTTGCACTTCACTGAGTCTTGATGCACCAGACAGAAGCACAGATTTAGCCTGAGTCATTTTTTATGATATTCCTGAAAAACATTCAGTAGCTTCACTTAGGGCAGCACCAGAAATGTGTTGCCTGGGAGAGAAATACAAAATCAGGCAAGTGAACTTAAATCTCACTGGAAAACATGCTAGTGAATCCTTCCTCTTTCCAAAAGCCCATCTTTTTCTGGCACTGAGGTACTCAGCAGATGTTCATCATACAGCTCATCGTGCCTCAGGATTATTATGTCACTTCTTTCTTCTGGAAAAATCTGTTTCAATTTTACCTGAGTGTAGTGTGAGTTGATAGTAGTGATATCACGCAGAAGTTGATCAATGTGAGTCAAGAGCTAGGCTTAACAGGTCAGTGAACTTTAGATACTGCTGGGAAGAGAACTGTTTGGAGCATTGTAGGTATCAATGGAGATGGTATTACTGCCTTGTAACCTTGGCAAATTAGCATTGGATTTTGAATAGTTCAGTGCCTGCTAATAGCATAACGGGGATTTAAAGCCTTCAGATTTTATTCTTAAGTTTTCATATTGCTGCTCTTAAAATTAACAGGCACACTAAGAGGTGTATTGTAACAAGAATGAACAGACCGACTATGTATTAACTTAGTGCTTTTATTTCTAGTCTTGAACAAAAAAGAAAATGGTACTTGAGGCTATGGGGATTTGTGTCAGGTGGAATGCTAGTGTCTAGTGAAAGGAAAATATTTAGTTTCCTCAGTCATTTGAAAAAAAAGAAAATCTAAAGAAAGAGCCTGAAGGAAGGCTAAAACATCCTTTCTTCTGTTCAGTCTCAAACAAGGAAAAGAAATGGTAAATAGGAAGTAGTAAAGTGAAAGTTACACTAGAAATAGTCCACCACGTTCTTATTTTAATTACTTCATGGAAGGTACATTAAAAACACACTGCACTGAGATCCAAAAATGATACAGAAGGGTTTTGTCATTACCTGTACAATGGCTGGATCAGATGTCTTTGACAAAGATGCTTTTAAAATGTTGATTTTTTAAAGAACACTTATTGACCTCTGACACAATCTAAGAGTTTCCAGGTTACTTCTCCCATATGCTGCCCCAGATCTTGTCTTACCGATTTAATGTTAGGTGACTATCACTAGATTTTTTAGCAGAAGTGGAACCCAGGGAACAGTGATGCAGTAAGGCAGGCTTTTAACTGGCTAAAAGTGGCTTAGGTGGTTCTTAGGGACTAGTGTTTATCATTTGCTAAGTACAGTAGGTTTTATACATTATTTATAACGTTGTTATGTAGTATAATAGCCTTCTTTCTAAAAGTGCTTCCTCCTTATTAGTGATGACAGTGAATTCCTATGTACCTGAATTAACTTTTTAAGCAGGTCTAATGGTACAATTTCATGTCTGCAAAGCAGGTTAGAGCTCAGGATAGCAAGCAAAACTAATACTCCAATAATATGCAAAGCAATAAGCACAGACACAAACATTCTTCCTAATGATCTTTGTGGATTTAAGGCAAGAAATAAGTTTTTGTTTCTCCATTTTCCAAGCAACTTGATGCACACAGATAAAAATTATTTATGTATTCCCAAAGGTGAATTATTTTGGTGCTTTTGGTAATTTTATTGAGGCTTTTGATCTGAATCTGACTCCTGTCTCTGGGCTTAGAATTTCAGCATCACATGGTTTTATAAATGGGGTTTGGTCTTATTGCACTTACTATTGCTGGTCTTATTGCACCTACTATTACTGGTCATGTAAGTACACAGATTCACTTAAAAGTGAAAGATGGCAATAATTATAGAATGGTTTGGGTTGGAAGAGACCTTATATGTTACTTGTTCCACTGCCCTGCCATGGACACGGACACCTTCCACTAGAGCAGCTTGCTCCAAGCCCCTGTGTCCAACCTGGCCTTGAACACTGCCAGGGATGGGGCAGCCACAGCTTCTGTGGGCACCCTGTGCCAGCTCCTCACCACCCTCACACATGGTAATACCAGTCTCTTACTGTATTTTACTGCTGCTTCATCTGTACAGCTACAGTTATTTGGGGGATCATGTAATTAGGGATAAGATCTCTGAAAAGAGAGACAGGATGATTTTAACGTCTTTACAAAGAGTCCAAACACTGAGGATTTCTTTTAAAGCAAATAACTATGGCAATGCCAAAACAATACAAAACCATGCAGTATTTTCTAGTAGTCTTTTTTTTTTACATTTATTTTTATTTTCAGTAGTGATTACTGGTCCAATTTCATTCTCCTTTTTCATTGCCTTCTGAGTTGGTACTTGTTTGCACTCTGCCTGCTAACTATTGCTTTTGCAGAATTTCTTTCTGAATATTTTCAGTATAAATCTATCTCAAACAACCACTAGAAATGAAAACGTTCATTTTATCCCAGGGTAGAAATTTTTCTCTGTTGGATGCTTTCATTTGACTTTCTACCCCCTGAAGTTTTAACACATTTTGACTATTGTTCTAATTCTAATCCCTAAAAAAAAAAAAAAAAAGAAACATTATTTCATTGTGATTGGCAGTGGAAACTTTGCATTTCAGAGCTGCGAGTAATTAGCCCACCATTACAGTGTGCTTCAGTTAGATGGCAGAACTTAGTACTATTTTCTGAGCTACCCAGTCATAAGTGCATGACAACAATGTGTCATTTGCCAAGCACTGCAAAATGAAAGCTTTCAGTTTAGAATGGTGTAACAAAAAATGAACCTTTACAATAAGCTTCGTGGTTTAGTGCTGGATCACCCCTGAAACTGCTATCAAACTGTGCTTTGACCACAGCGGGGGAGCATTTGATTAACTACCAACAAGAAAGAATGCAGCGAACAATGAGACATCAAAGACGACAGCCTTCTGACAGCGTTTACTGAACAGTGATTAATGAATGACATAAATGAAGAATGTATAACCTCCAGTATATTTAGAGGGCTAACCAAGTATCATGAGGTGAAGTTCAAAAGAGTCAGTAATTGGTAAAAATAAAGAGCAGCAATGTAATAATATGATTAAAATTTCACATTTGCTCTGGTTTTAAAAAGATTAATTGTATAGGGTGACACAACTAATATTCATATTGCAGCTTTCTTTTGTAATGAAAAGATCTTATTAGACTAGCTTAATTTGGGGGAAGATTTATATTTATTTCAATAGCCATTAAAATAACTCTTGAAATACTGACCATGCTTTAATAAAAAACAGTGCTTATTTACTGTCCTTATTTTTTATGGTAGCTACTTACTGCTGAGTTTTTGATGGCAAAACTGAAGAGTATGAGGAAAAGCAGAAATATCAGAAACATCAGTGATCCATAATAAGGCAAGAGGTAGTTGAATATTATTATCACATAAGCAGGGTTTTTTTGTGCCCTTGGTTTATGTCACCTGTAATGGCCCAAATATGTATGTAACATATTTCATTGCAGTCAGATGCAATGTTGAGACCAGCGCTAATCCTGAAGTTTGCTCATACTTCTATTCCCATTCACTGCAAAATCCCATCTGTACGGGCCAAAATGTGATAATGTGGTCAGAAGCTCAAAGGTGTGGGAAAAGTAAAGCTTGTCAGTTTATGTGCTGCTTTCCTCCTGGCAGCTTCTTGATGCTAGTGCTTCCCTTCCAGCACGTGTTCCTCGCCATTCAACTATATGCTCTGCCACAGGTGAAAATGTGCTCCCCAGGTGGCTCGTGCCTTTCATATTTCATACTGCTTAATCTCCATCCAGCCAGAGGGAGCTGAGGTCAGTGCTGGAGAGCCTCACATACAGATGTGTTCCTGGTGGCATTCCCAGTTCTGAATTAGGTACACAAGTTTCTTTTTTTCCAGGGAGGAAGACCAGCTGACGCACTCAGATTGAAGCTAGCATGTTAAGCATTCGGCTGTGCAATCTACGTAAATAGCAAGGACTAGGCACTGAGGTTTGTCTCAGTTTTAACCAACTTCTTGGAATTGAACAAGGAGTGTCCACAGTTGGAGTGAGATTCAAGCAGTACTTCTTTCAAAGAGCAGCCACTAGAAGCCTGCTGCTCCCCTTTGCAATGGCACAAAAAGGAAGACAGTTGTCAGGATTCAAAGAGATCAGATTCAGCTCCCTCCTCTGCCTACAGGGATTTTTAAATGTCTCAGAAGAGTCTTAATTTGTGTGCTATGAAGTGTTCTATGGAAGAATGCTCTTGGTCGCTCCTGATGTTACTGCACTTGGCATTAAATAATTAAATCTTTGCTGGAGAAAAGATGCAAGGGAAAGGCAGGGGATGGGAAGGGGAGGGAGAGAGATCGAGAGCACATCAACATGACTTTTAAGCATAGCATCTGAGAAATTCAGAATTGTGTTCTCATTCCTATAGATACACCAATATTTCACACTACGTAGTCACTGAACGAGGGAACATGAACCTCCTCATCCCGATTATCTGTCTATCTATTAGTCAAATCATGTTTTCATTTAAATGTAGAGAGGTTGTTGGAAAACTCACAGAATGTCTGTTGCACATGCTCACAGCACTTCTTTCCTGCAGGGAGGGTCAGACACCTTCACGGTCAGAAATGTGTTAGTGTCCCTGAGTTGCTGGACTTGGAGATAAATTCTTTCAGCTAGGCTGCTGAAGAGTGCAAGGTGTCTAGGAGAGGGAGATTTATGTATGTGATCTTGATGCTTCTGAAGTGAAAGTTTAACGTGTGATAAGGCAGATGTATAGCTGAACTATTTAATTTGATTAGGAAGCTGTAAGACAGGTTTGTGTGAGTGCTCCTAACTTGTTGCTATATAAAATCACTATGTTGTTTTTCTTATTTGGGACATGACAACAGATAGAAAAGAGCTGCTCTGTTTGATGTCAATCATGTTTGTGACCGAATGGCCTGTTAGGTCTACTGATACAGCTACTTCAAACCATGCAATTGTAGTATTCAGGGGTGAGGTGTTCTGCTGTGAGTGAGAATTTAATCTGAATTCAATACTGGGTAGTAATATTTTGTGTGTGTGCATCTACATATGAAACGTACTAGAAAGGTATGTTTGTGAAATTACTTCTTTGGTGACAATTGTTTAGTTATATCTGGTCTCTCTAGGTGATAGCAGAAGTATATATATTTTTCAGAAACTGCATACTGAGGCAGTGATGAACATGTTTAATAATTGTGTTCTTTGGTCTTTTCTTAATGCTTTAATAAGACAGAGTGTTACCTGAAGTTAATACATTTCTGTGGGGGATTTAATAGGTAATCTAGTATCATTCCAAGACAGTCAGCTTTCTGCATTTATCAAAAGTTTTGGGGACTTGAGAAAAGAAGTCTTTTTTCTTGAGACTTCTCGCGTTGCCTCAGTCAGGAGGAAAACATTTAACTGCTTTTAAACACAGAAAAATGTAGTTGTAATTAGTAATGTTAACTGAAGGCTTTCAAAGACTCTGTTACAGTCTGAGAAGGCTTCAAGGTTTAGGGAGGGCAAGGTCATGGTTTCCAGTGTTATGATCCTATTAGTACAGAGCACTTAAGCTAATCGGTGCTGTGTTAAGACTAAGTTAACACCAGTGTTCAGAAATGGTGTTGAAGGTTCAATAGGCAGCACTTAAGCATAGATGCGACTTCAGAGCTTCTGCATGGCACAAAAAAGCCTCCTTGGCAGTGGCTGATACACGCGCCTTATTAAGTGCTCTGCCTGCAGGTGCACCATTATGTTTTTGAAGAGAAGTTTCTGTACAGCAGCTCTAATCATGCTGTTTCTTGCTAGACATTCAAAGTGCCAAATATGCGCTCTCCCACTGAGCTACCTGGCTTGAGTCTGTCTGGAAAACAGAATCCATGTTCCTTGTTAGACTCATACATACAGATCTATATTTGAACATAGCAGTGTTCTTGATTTGGTGTACACTCCTCAATCCCTCATTATCCCAAAGAAGGATTCACTTCAGTGATGAAGGAAATTATCTCTGTATATAATTGTATTTTGTGGTATTCCTGTGACTCAAAGGCACATTATTAGTGGAAAATAAAATGTTTATATTTTGCTACATCTGTGTTGTAGAAACCAAATGGAACTGCAAAGCTTTCCATTTTGCCCACCCTTCATCTGTGATACAGTGTGAAATTTGGCTACAGTTACACTATGAAGACAGACTTTTCTGCGTTGATCTGGAGTAGGTGGAATGGGAAGCTTCTGAACTTGAAGGAAAAAGTATTTAAATGCTCTAGTTCCGGAGGGTGATGATGATACATTTCAGTCTCAGTATTGCAACACTTCCTTACTTTCAGAAGTCAGTATTATGGTAAAGAGGTTATCTTTTACTGAAATTAGCATTTGCCACTCATTGTACTCATGAGGAACATGTCGAGTTACCGGATCTCTGTCTCTCTCCTCCTTGCACCGATGGCAACTGACTCCTCTCCTTTTCATTTTGTAGCTGCTCTTCTACAACCACCCACATTTCCAGGAAGACTACCCCAACCTGCACAAAATCGAGATGATGGCAGAAACTTCTATGGAGCAGTTGAGAGCAGCCACTGCAGCCCCCTTGGGCCTCAGCATCAGGGGCACCAGGCAGAGAAGACGCCAACGTGGTGCTGAGCCTGTTGCAGGAGCTGCAGAGGACAGCACAACACCCAGCCCTGTGCAGTCATCTGCTCCACACCCACCAAGCAGGGGGCTACTGCAACCATGTTAACAGACACCAGTGCTCCATCTGCCCCAAAACGCAGGCACAGGTAGATAGGAAGAGCCATAGGTTAGAGATTGGGTATAGGTTAGTGAAGGAGTAAATCGCTTTTGTTGGGGTTTCAATAGGTTATAGGTTAGTGTAGGAGTAAGTAACTGTTTTTGGCATTTCAGTAAGTTATAGGTTAGTATACTGTTAGTCTACTGTTAGTCTCCACTCTCCGTTAGACTTTCGCACTGGCCATATGGGGCTATTAAAGGGTGAGTGGGTCCTGCTGATCACTCCTTTACTCTCCAGTCTATGCATCAGCTTATGGATGGGAATCAGAGAGTCCCAGTTGGTGCGATATTGCCGCCGGATAGATAGATCATCTCTCAATTGTTTGAACTCCTGGGACATTTTTTCCACAGCTGAAATGATGGAAAGGGTAAGATTGTCTTTGAACTCTTGGAGCTGATGAATCATTTCATCCACTGTTGGCAGTACTGTATCATTCTAGGTTATTGCTGCCAGTGAGTGGGCATATGGTGATGGTGCACTCTGTAAATTTCCACACATGGGTCGTGTACATTTGACTTCATCTGGATCTATGGGTGCATTTCCCGCATCCGGCCTGCAATAGATCATCTCTACAATGGCCGATTCCCTCAGAGACTGGATGCCTTTCTCTAGCATGGTCCAGTTGGCCAAATGACTCATAACATCATCCTTGTAAGGAAACCTTCCTTTCACAGCTGCTAAGAGCCACCTCCAAAGGTGGAGGGACCTTTCCTCTTTTCCAATTGCTTTGTCAATTCCCCTTCCCTAGCAAGTGATCCCAGCTGCTTGGCTTCCCTACCTTCTAGTTCGTGACCATCAGCCCCATTGTCCCAGCATCAGAACAACCAGGTGATGATGTGCTCCCCTGGTTGACAGGTAAAATCTTTTCACATATTCTGTAGCTCAGTTGAGGTCCGGGGTCGAGAAGTCACCTCTTCTTCTTCCTCTTCCTCTGATTCACGTAATAATAACTCTTGTTCAGATGCTGTCTTATGTAGTAAGTGCATTGGTTCTTTGTCTTCACTGTAAGGGTTGCTTTTTGTGCCTCTTGTTTGCTTTTCCCTTTGTGTACAGGGACAACCAATATTGGCACGAATTGGTCCTCTGGTTTAGCTGTAGTGATTATCGCTGTGGTTGGAGTGGCTGCAGTACCTGTTTGCGGGGTTGGTGCAGCCACTGTGCTTGGGGTTTGAGTTGGACCAGCAGCTGCGCTGTCTGTTGCTTTTGGGGTTTGGGTGGCTGCTGTACTTGTCACTGGGGCTGGTGTAGCTGCTGTGCTTGGAACTGGAGTAGCTGCACTGTCTGTTGTAGTCAGTTTGAGTAGCTGCTGTACTTGTCACTAGGCTTGGTGTAGCTGCTGTATTTGGAGTTGGAGTAGCTGCTACTTTGCCATCAGATCCAGAGACATTTTTTCCCTTTGAAGGTTCTATATAGTGTTGAACAGGATTCTGTAAGCAGACTTCTACTTTCTACTTGTGTAAGTGTGAGCAGTTACACCAGCAGAAGTTGGTGTTTTTATACGAAATCTCTAAGTAAACTGATTTATTTGTTATTTATCTCAAAAATTGCATTCACTCTCACCCCAGTATACTGAAGAACAGATGTGTGTGCCCAAATAGTCTGTCCAGGATTACCTGTGCTCGGTGCAGGACAAAAGACATCAACTATTGAGTCATGTCTCTAAGGTTCCTGCATCACAACAAATTCATGTTTGGATTTTCACTCTTTGGAGTCCACAGCTGTGCAGTGAGCCTTTCAGAATCTTGCTTCTGAATCTTGCCTCCATTAATCTTCATAAATCACAGGCAAAGTTGTCTTGTTGTCCTGTTCCTGTTTAAGACAGAGCTATCTATATGATAACAGACTGTTTTCCTGCTGGGCTAACTGGAAAAGGAGCAGGCTATGTGGCATGTTGTAATCCTAATGTGATTTCCCTGCTTGCAGAATGCAGGGTCTTCTGCCAAAATGGTATCTGTGGCCGTGGTCATATCATAGGCGTATGCATAGGATTTCTGGGTTTGAAGCACATTCCTCATTTTATTGCTGAGTGTGGTTTCCTCTGTTATCAGTATAGAACATTCTTTTCATGTTTTGTTCTGCTGCTTCATCTGGTGCTTATATACACATATTTCTATTCATACTTAATTTATACCAACCTTCATATTTCTATTAGAAGTCTTTCAGACGACACTTAAGCATTGTGCTGAGGTGAGCACATTAAATTACATTAACATATTAGCATTGTTAAAAGCACTGTATGCCAGCCCTGAGATACCACCTGTTTTACAAAAATTGCCCTCCAGAATACAGTAACAATGAACTGTGCTAAATATGTAACTCTTCCTATTGTAGCCTATAGCAGCTATGTTTCACTTTTCCTTCTGCTGTTCCTGGTTTCCCTCTAAAGCCCAGATTTATTTTTTGGTTTATGTTTGCCACAACCTAGTGCTGAAGACTTCTGGAAGACATAGAGATGTTTGTTAAACACAGTTATCTAGATGGTAGTTAACGCCTGAGTTCAGCCATCTGCATTGCTACTTCGTTTACCTACAACAGTCCCAAGCTTGCTGTAGTATCTTTAAGGAGCTAAGCTAACCTAATTGCAAAGTCAATGTTAAATCAATTTATAAGTCATGATCACTTTGCACGAGTATCTTCTTCCATGAACTTGAGTTGTCATGTTAATTCAGCTTTCTCCTAATGGGCTTTGAGAGTGATAATCTGATTTTGTCATGTAGTTTCACATGTAACAGAGAAACAGAGCTGATGAACTGCTGGCCTGGAGGATAAAATCCTTCAAATGCATTACAGTGTTTGAGGAATCTTAAAAATATAGTGAGATCAATGTTTTCTTTTTAAAAATACATTCATAATGAATACCTGAAAAATATGCTGCATAATGAAAAGAGATATGAAGTGATTGCTTTGAGAATTACTTATAAAGATGACTTGTACTCTTCAGTTCATGCTCTATACTGAGCATTTCTCTCACATATTAGTTTCCAAGTTGATTTTGGTCTCAATAAATAATAAGTCTTTGAAATGGCTAGAAGTAAAGAAAGTTCTAATCCAAGGAGTAAAGAACACTTTTTTTACAGAATCCCCTTCACCCCAGACTTATTCTGGAAGCAATCTGCAACTACAGTGGATAACCCACTCAAATTCAAATGGGGAATCAGTTGTAAGCTTGTCTGAATGTCCAAGGGGGCTGATACGCTTCTTAGTTATATGAAGAAGAGAGTATTAAGCATTAACATTCCAGAAGTTTTTCGGTTAATATGGCTGTGATAACAGCAGCAGTAAAGTGTCTGGTTCTGCTGGCTCTGTGCTTAATAATGGGCACATACAGAGTGGGAAAAAATCCAGAAATTTGTGCAGCACACTTAGGTGTGTTTTCTGCTGCCCTCCTCAGTCATCTCACAGACTGGGAGCTCGGGGTAATGTCAGACCTCAAGAGAAGCAGATCTGAATGTTTCCTGGGAAGACGCTGAGAATATGACATCGATGGCTGTGCAAACTGGGTGCAAACCAACTGGGAAGTGGCAGAGAGAAGGTACTTGTAAGGAGTTCTCCTATCAAACAGGTTTCTCTTCCAGTGGCACTTGCCCATTGCAGAGCTACCTATTGCTGTAGGGACACCTTTGGAACTCAGAAAAGGCACTGTACAGTTAAGAAGGCTTACAAATTCAGTCTGAGCATGAGCTCTACTGGAAACAAAGCTGGTCTCACACCACATGTGGAAACTGAACTCTCCAATACTGGCATTCTGAAAAAAATGACAACACTGTATAGAGTGTCCTCAAGAATATTTGATAGCATGGTATAAAAACAAGTATGTCTTCAAAAACCACATGAGATCAGCATTTGGGGTGTCTGAATTCATATTCTTGTCTCTAGGACAATGGCAAGGGACCAGCAAAGCTTCCTTGTGTTGTGCAGAGTAGGATCTTCATAGCATCTTTATTTTATTCTATATGCTGAATAAGCCACCACTGGAACAATTTTCTAAATATTTTGGTGGATTCTCCATCAGCAGTAACTGAGAAATGATCTGAGTTTGGTTTTCTTTGATGTCCTAGTCAAGCATGATTTAATTAAAGAAAGTCCCTTGGTTTGAGTTGAGCAGGAGGCTCTTACATCATAATAATGGTCTTCTCTGGATTTAAAAACTTTGAATCTTGACTCTTGAGCATTCTTGAACATGTTGCCCTTCCATGTCAGCTACTATACAGGTGTTGGTAGGATTTCAAGTTGAAGGGGAGTAAATTGTCTTCTGGCCAGAGCTGGGAGAACACTAAAAATGTTAGCTTGCATTCTGTCACATGAAGAAAGTCCTCTGTTTCTGGCCTCCTGGACCAGAAACTAAAATGATTCCCTTTTAAATGTTGTATTAAGAAAGACTTCATTCCCTGGTGTTTAAATCTGGTTATAACAACAGGGGGGGTGGTTGTGCAGATTCTCTCTTCTTTTGTGATAAGGAACACATTTCTGTGTTAATGGTAGAAGAATATGATTCTCTAAGCTTCCATGGGTCAGCCTTATCTTTCTTTTTTCATTTTGACATTTAAATAAGAGTGCCATTTATGTGCAGAATTCTTCTTAGCGATGCCAAAGACTTGCCTAGAAAGACCCAGTATCTATTTTCAGATATGTGTATTTTAGATGCCATGCTCTTAATTTTGAGATTCTGTTGAGTTTAAAAAAAAAAAAACAAATAATTTAGTCTATCACCCTTGTATCTGTCTCTCTCCCAGCCTTTTCTTTGTAGCAAAGAGTACTAGAAATGATAGCTGAGGCTGGTAATTAGACAAGACTTCCCTTTTCTGTCCTGCTTCTTTTTGCTGTAATGCATTTTGTCTGTTTACTGGCTTGAGGTCCCTTCCCCCTGTGAGACTTATCTTTTTAATGGCAGTCATTTTTAACATGCACAATTTTTCTGTAAGAATGACATTCACTATCTCTATAATAACAATCATTTGGCTTATGATTTAAACCATTACAGCAGCGTACCATGCTGTGAGACTCAAATGCTGGCTTCACTTTTACATTGTTTACTTTTCTATCAGCATGTTGACAGTTCATAACTCTTGGCTACTTCTACATTGACTGCAACCTCTGTAAGGCTCTAGTGGAAATAAAGAACTCAATCAGACAACTGTTTTTCTGGATTACTTGCCTAAGTGTGCAGTAGACCTGGTAAACTCCTAGTAATATAGTGAGCTAGATAGTCATTCTGACATGGCATGAATCTTCTAGGAAAGTGTGAAAAAAATATAACATCATTTTTTAAAATGTATCTTAAGCGAAATGGACAAAGATCAATGAAAACCTTTTAACATCATTAATATGAGATGGGATATATTAAGTACTAAACTAGTATTCCAACTGTTACCTGACCAAGTTTTTTATCCTTGCTCTGCCTCTCCCTTCTCCCCCATTTGAGGGATGCTTCTTTACGTCAACATTTAGCTGTGATGTTCTTTGAGAGTGAAGAAAACAGAAGGAGGTGTTTTTATTTGGATTAGTGGCATTTATTTTGATTATCTAATGAGTTCTACAGAGACTTCCTTCCCTGTCATCATTTTACCCATTTGTCCTGCTCTTCAGTTTTCCCAGCTAAATCTCTGTTGCCAGCCCTGCCAGGAGCATGAGAATGCATTGCAAGGAAAACTCATTAGTGCAAATGGACTCTGGGAATTTAGCATGAAGAATTCTTCAATATGAGCAAATGACTAAGGCTTTGGTTTTTAAGAGGTTTATAACTTGGATAAATTGAGATTTTTACAGCTGTTTCTCAAGTCGTAGCTCTGCCATAAGATTCTCAGCCACATTCTGAGTCCTGTCCTATTTCAAAGGAAAGATCTAAGGAATTTTTTGCATGGAAAGGAATTATTTTTTAAAGATAGCCAAACTGTGGTGTACATGCATTTAACTTGTGCAATGTTCTATGAGGCAGACAGTTTCTGGTTTGCATATTTTAATCTTAATGAGACTTATAAAATACACACTAGTATTCTGGTCTATATATGCAAGTGTAAGTGTTGGCATAGATCAAATATATGTATTAAGGCTGAAAATTTTTGTTGTGCTCATACTTATTTTACTATTCACTTGTTTTCCTTTTTGTAATTAGTTTTTTCTTTTCTTTTGTAGCAACTGTTATTAAAATGGAAAATAGAACAAGGGAGAGCTTTTTGTCTTAAAGCTGTTCGAAGCTGTCTGTCATACACAGTGCAACATCAGAATTTGGTTTTTGGAGAGATAAACTTATTTAATAAATTCTCATTTTCTAGGCCTTAATACTAATGAGCTGGAGAGTTTTACTTTCAGATGCTACTAATGACTTATGTGTATGTTATTCTATACACGAGCACAGTATTACTTAGTTGAACAATTATACCATATTTATATTTATAAAAATATATATTTTAAATATATATTTATATTATATATATACATCATTATATATAAATATATTTTATATTTATTTTTATATATACACATATATAAAAATATATGTGTATAAGCCTTGCATATATTTAAGCTTCAGGAATTATCTATTATACCTTTTTAAGAAAACATTTCCAGTGTGCTTAGTTGTACATAAAAAGCTTGAAATGGTGTTTTGAGTATTTACTTAAAAGCTTAAAACCTGGCAATGTTAAAAATATTTCAAAATGCTATTATGTTGGGAAACCAACTGAAAACGTCTGAGTGGTCGTGTACCTGTATCCTTTTAGGATAGTATTGCTGGGGCAGTGTGGGTGGACTTCATTTGAGTCTGCTTTTTGTTAGAAGATCTCTTGTATACCTTGAGGACACCATATCCATTCTTGATGTCTGGAGGTGAAAAAGTTTGTTTTCTTTTCTTTTCTTACTTATTAGCATCTCAGTGAAGTTGTAGAGTATAAACTGATGACATCTTTTAAATAATATTTTATACTATTTTACAATTTGGATCATGCTAGTGTAGAAATATTTCTAAACTCTATTTTCCAGTTATCTTGCATTCTAGCATCTGAATTCATATTCCTGTCAAAGTAAGTGGGTGGGAGGAGGATAGGAGAGAAACTATTATTGAAGCATTCTTCTACTTGGAGTTTGCCTTTGCTTTTCATCTTGAAATGAAAATTGATGGGCAGAGAATAATTTGTGTTAATGCAGCTGTTAATCGGTTTGAAAGATGGCTAACAAGAAGATAGTGCTCTTAGCTGAGGAACAAAGGGTGACAAATACCATTCTGCACATCAAGTTTTCCCAACCCAGCCCCTGAAGCAGACAGTACACTTAGAGGAAAAAAAAAAGACAGAAAGAAAGAGCATTTGAACCAGTACAGTGTCAATATGCTGGAACAGTCTCCTAAACCTCTTGTCATCTGTGATAAGGACATCAATAATAGTCATTGTCAACCTTCATTAAGCTCAGATCTTCCATTTTTATGTCCCTCAGGATGTTTTTCATTGATATTTTCCCTGGAAAGAGAAAAGGTCTTGCATCAAGCTAATGTATAAAGTCTGATGCCTTTCCTCAAGGCTCTTAGAACAAGAGAAACAAATTCTTTTAATTGTTTTTTTTTTCTGGTTTGTGTGGGGTTTTAATTTGTTGGTTCGTTTTTCTTTTGGGTTTCTCTTGAGTGTGTAACTTGTTTCTAGATGCAGAAGAGCCCTCGCTCATTAATCCACGTAATAAAGCCTAAAAAAATGTGCCCATTCACTTGCAAACAAATGAAGATGTCGAGACAATTAGATCCATGCTTCCTGCTCTCCGGGGATTTGCCTAAATATGGTTGCTGATATTCCTTAGTTTACACATGTCTAGAGTTAGCTTTTTAGATTCTTTTTAGCTCTCAGGTTGAGCTAAGAGTGACCAGCACCACCTGACTTTAGGTTTTTTCAGAAAAGACCTCCAGAAAGATCAAATTCCTGACTCTGAATTGAGTTTGCAGTATTTCAAGCATGGGGGATAGGTGGTTTGGAGAATGGATGTCGGTATGTTCAAAACCAAGTGATTTAGCTCACTCTTTGTCCTTAAGAAAGGAAATCACTTCTAAATTCATTCAGTGTTAAGCTCTTTTCAGCACTCTCAGCAGTTCTTTCCGATTTCTGGAGAAAATACACCATGTCAGAGGAGAAAGGCTCACACATTCAACATTGCTACAGTTAACAAGGAAATGTACATAAACTTTGGTTTGTTGGTTTGGTTTTTTTGTTCGTTTTTGAATTCGTTTGAATAAATTTTGATCAACTGCTACCACTTGAAGTTCCCTTAGTGCAGTATTTGCAGAGCTCAGGAAATTTCTCTGTCTGGCATTGCCTGTAAGAGACTCTTCAGGTGGTGAATGTACTCATCATCCTTCTTTTGTCAGTGTTACAGGACTTCATTACAGTGTGCAAGCACTTAAAAAGGTAACACCTACTGTGTGAAAGACCTGTGCAGCTTATGAAAGAAGGTATCCTATAGTGTCATTATGAGCTGTCAATGCAATTGTACCTTCAGGCCATTCCTACAACATATCTAATTCTGTTCCCCTCTGACCCCTTTCATGCCAGAAAATGGTAGAATTGTGAAGTTGTGGCTTTGAAAAGTGGCACAGAGCCTGGCACAATAGATACCTTATAATATCATACAACATATTGAGCTAGACCTATGGAGATTCTGACAGAGATGAAATTATGCTGATCATCATATGGGAGAGTTAAGTCTTATCTGCAGTCTTAAATCAGAGGCGTACTTTTTTTTTTTCCCACTGAAAGCCTCTCTCTCAAATGAGACGTGAAATGATCATGAAAGCCAGTGCTGGCCCGAAATTGCACCATATTTTATAAATAGTTCAAGTCCAAGGATTCTGTGTGAGCCTTTCTAACACTGGTGTCTGACCTAAATCCACCAAAGATACTGCGCTCTGTGCAGCAACTTAAATATCTCTGGCATCTGAAGTAATTTAACACTTCATTTAAGAGTTTCTTGCATGTGTGAGGAAATTGGAAAGACAAAATTGTTCTCCAATGTGCTTATAATTAGCATACAACTTGTGTTTTTCTCTTAGAGTGGGCTGTAACTGGTATACATGACACAGCCCTTCCTAACCCCCAGCATGGACACAGAATCTAAGTTCCTTACCTGGACAGTGTGTTGGTTCGAGGGTAGTCACTGTGGCATCTGTTCACATCTTCCAGGTATTGCAGAGAAGGGATGGAGTCCCTGAGGTTTCTGAGAGGAGGGAAGAGCACTGCAAGATCTTGCTAGCTGTAATTTAAGGATGACACCAACGCATGTGAATCTTGAATTTATATGCAGGTGAGCACTTCTTTTCCTCACCTCACTTTTGCGCTTTGCTATATCCATATTTAGTGCCAGATTTTCTTCCTGTTATATAGTTGTTAGGACATGTAGTCTAGAAAGTCTTGAATTGCCTTATCCTTTTTCTTCTACCTTCTCCAATTTAAAGCTATAGTTCCTGGAAGAAGGCACAGGAATCTAAAGCAGAATTATGTTCACCTCTTGGCTTTCTGGTGTAAGCATAATATTCAGAGTGTTTCCACCATATTAATGTGTAGCTCATAATTGTTAATATTGCGAGTGATTTACTGATGAGCCTCTTAACTTTAAGCAATGCAGTGACTCAATCCCTTTCCCTGTAGCATTAAGAACTAATTTGACAGTTGCTACAGGCAAAGCTGCAAGATGACTCAGATTGTCAAATGTCCTTTGTCCTCACAGATGCAAAATCCTCCAGCCAAGTTTCAAATGCAATTCCATTTTATTCTAATTTATTGTTCATTTCTCTTCTTGACATAGCAGCTCCCTAACAAGTCCGAACATCATTACTTAAATGCTTGCTCACAAAGGACTGTTGTCAATCACTGGCACAGAACATCAAGCAGAAAGAATGTTTGATCAAACACATTTTGAAAGGTCTGCCACAACAATAGAGAAAAGCTAAATCAAACTGGGGGGAAGGGAAAGGCTAAACAAGACTTACTTGTATCAAGCAGATGAGGTTATTTTAAATAGGCCTAAGACTCTGAAAATCATGTGGAATTAATTCATTTCTAGATACTTCTTATAGTGCATTTTTTTAATTGTTAATGATAATGCAAGTGGTGGATAAAATACTAATACCAATGAGCACAGCAGAAATTAACCATCAGACCATTCAGACCTTCCTGGGGGTGCAAAGAACCTTGGGGTCAGCCTGAAAATTACTAAAAATAAAATGAGAAATGATTGCTATGAGGGTGAATCTTTCCTGGGTCATCTGTAGGAACAGTAATACGAGCATTTTAAATTATCTTCTTGAGACTGATCTTGATTTTATTTATTCTAAAATGCCTACAGTAAGAGAACATCTGTGGTTCAGTTTTACAAACAATATGTTTGCTTTTAATTTGTTCTAAGATATAATTGTTCTTTACATAATGGATCAAAGCCTCCATCAGTTCAAGTAGCAAACTACACAAAGGAATTGATCAACTTTAAATTCAAAATACCAAAACAGATTTTTCATTTTGTGTACCTCAATGGAAGTAATTAGATTTTTCTCCCACCCCTAATCTGAGATGAATTTAACAACAGTGTATAGCCTTGAACTTCCCCTGATCTCTGCACTGTAGCTGCATACAAATCAATAACACACTTCACTTACAAGAGTGTCTGTCCTTGTCAGCTCAAAATTCTGCTCGCTGAGAGCTGTCATGCTGAAGGTGAGCTTTGCACATCTCTCTGGATTTGCTTCTCACTCCTGGTGCAGCGGGGACTGGGAGGAAAATAGCAACAGTTGTGTGATTTTCTGCCAACCCTACTTCACCCCAAATCTTAACAAAAACAGCCTTTCACAAACGGGAAAATGTTGCAATCCCTGAGGAATTTCTGGTGTGATGTTCCTCTGAGGAGCTCTGAGTTGAAGGGCTGGGCAGCAAAAGCAGTTAACCATGTTTCAGTTGTACTGAACAGGGTTGCTGTTCTGGGCAATGAGCAGGAGAGCAGGAGAAAAAATGGTGTATGATAATCTAATATAGCAATAACTCACATGCGTAAAGAGACAATGAAATATGGATTGAATTATTTTTTCTTTAACTTTTCCATACCTCACTGTGAAATTACCCTTTATGCTGTTTTAGTGTAATTCGCTATGTTGGGATTTTTTGAAGTAAACCAAAAAACCCACCACCTCTATTGTGTGAAACTGCAATATTCCCATACAATTGAGATCCACTGTTTGAAACAAGCCCTCTAGTCATCCCTCCTTCAGGATTTCCTGGAGCTTGTTGTTTGTTTTTTTTTTTTGTCCTTTTGCCTGTTCATTTCCACCTGTAGCACCCCATTTCTGGTAGGAAATGTGATCTGTAGCACCCCGTTTCTGGTAGGAAAGTGAACATTTTGAACAATCCCAGCCATAACAGTCGAATAATAACAATAATAACAATCACCATAATCATCATCATCTTATTCTGAGAACTGGCTACTAGAGGACTAGAGACTCCTGCTAAAAGTGAATTCCTCCTGAGCGTGATAAAAGCTGGGACCCTGAGTTCTGGATTCAGTGGCAGTGTCTGGAGCATCCTGCTGTGATTGGAGCTGTACCAATGCTGTAACAAGGCTGTTCATGGAGTAAATTACAATATAAATATGCTATAACCTTTTTAAAGAATCTGTGGAACATTTGGGGTAGCTTTATCTAGAAACATAGTTAACAGCATAGTTAACAGCAAAGAGATTTGCTGCTTTAGTGCCATTGGAATTCACCCATGCTGAAGTCTAGAATAATGAAAGATAATTTGGGATAGTATTGGGAAAGGTAATGAAGAAATAAACTGCATTCATGCAAGAGTTGGACTTAAGCAACTGAACCTACTCCATGGAGGGGAAAAGAAAAAGGTACCATAGCATCCTCTATGATTTCATTAGGCAGATTAGGTCTTGTTTTTTTCTCAGAGCATGAAAAAAAAAAAAAAAATTATTCAAAGATACAGTCAAAGCAATGAATGCTCTCCAGAATCAATGGCAGATCTAAATTTGGGAACAACCTAATATCATCATCTAAAAGCTGGAACACATTTCGTTAGTTTACCTACTAAAAAGTTTAGGGAAAACTTCTATGAAAATATCAATACAGTTAATGGAAGTATAAAAACTGTTCAGGGATAACTTCAAATTTATACTTCTAGAAAGAAGCTCTTGTTGATGACTGTTGGTTAACTTCATGATTCCTTGGAATACTGTAGATCCAATGGTACCAGCATTAAAACCTTCTAAATAGATTGCATAACTTAACCTGTTCTTGCGCTTTACCCAGGGAGTATGTTGATTTAATAGCTTGGTTGTTGGTAGCTTAGGTTCTGTTTGGAAGCCTCTTTTCTCCCCATGCAGAATTGAGCCTTAGCTTCAGAGATCACAATAGAAGAACAGCAATAAGTACTATTTGGATTGAATAGAAAATGAAATATGTATTACCAGTGGGTAAAGTTGAACAGCATCAGCTGGAAAAGGAGCAAAAGAAAATGCCAGTGTTAAGTGATATATTGGTTTGATTTATATTAGATGAGAAAATTGCTGGTAGGTTTGTTTTAGTGGGAGAATTAAATAACAATCAGTAGTTTTTTAAGAAGTTCAGATTGCTTTGGAGTTAACAGGCCATAAAACTGATTCAGTGCTACAAAAGTGGATAACCGTTGTCTTATTCTCTTCTCAGTTTTCTTTTGGTGATCGCATGAATCGCTACTGTGTCATAAACTAAGGTCTTAAAAGTGAGCTTGAGACAATAAAAAGAAAATCCTTAAAAGTATTTTACCAGGATTAAAAGATTGTTGGATTTATTTTTAGCTCATCTGAACTTGGTTGTGTTGACAAAGTCAATATTTAAGTCATTTTTTCATACCATTATAATAACTGGCTGGGGAGAAATTTCTTTCATTACACCTTGAGCAGAGCATGGATTGAGATGTAAAAGTGAACCTTTTTGTAAAGCAATCAGCTCTAAACAGTCATAGATAGCTTCCAGGCTGGGGAAATCCATAAAGAAGAACAATTAATGATTCATAACACCACCAAGCACATATTTATTGCTGGGGTATTCATTGTCTGTATTTTTATTTAAATGGGAATCAAAGAGTTCATAAAACTCTTTATAAGCAAAAAAACCCCTTTAAATTGTGGTTGAAAAAGCTTCTGGACTAGATAAGGTTGTTGAATGGCCTTACAAACTGTGTATCCATATCCTGTAAGTCCAGAATGCCTAGAAAGCATCAAAAATACTGTATGTTCAGTCAAAAGCTTTTTTCAGTAAGTCTAGCCTTTCTTATTAGCCGTAGCTTACTGAAATGAACACATATTTGTACTGGAAATCCTGTGAAAGCTTAAATATAGAAAAATTATCCAGTATCATTGGCAGTGCCCAAGCTGCCATTTATCATTCCAATCCCCTTTGAAATGCTTCCTTCTGTAGTATGAACACTAAAAATGGTTTCACTGGGGAGGTTGAGGGCTGCTCTGTGTGTTGTCAAGAGTCCATCGAGAACTAAACCCCTCCAATAATTTCCAAATAAAAGATCTGGCAGAAGGGTTAATTCTGTTAAAAAACAAGACTCAGAAAATGGTCAGAATAAAATGTAACTGTTAGCATCAAGCACTAAAGATACTGTTTGCAGAATAAATGGGTTTACTTAGCACATACTCCTCACCTCTTTGAAACTAAGGAAAAAAAGCACCATTCGGTTAAAACCCAGCTCTTCCCCTGTCTTCATTCCAGGTACTTAAAAAAAAAAAAAAAAAAAAAGGAAAAAAAAAACATTCCCTAAACTGACTGACTTTCATCAAGAGCTCTTTCAATGTCACAGAAATAGATTTCATTGGTTTTGAAAGCCTGGCTTGATGTTAAACTTGTATCAAAAACCTACCAACAGGAAAAAGACTGCTGAGTTGAACATAATGGTCATATTAGGTGTTTTTACTGTGCCTGTCTCTGTGGTGGATGTGATTTCCTACATTTTGACCCCAAGAAGCTTGTACAGCAGCTCATTTAGAGTTTGTATCTCCAAAAGGAAAATAGTGGCAATATGAAAAGCCAAATGATGAGCTGCACTTTTATTTTGAATAGCCCTCTCAGTCTGAGAGCTCTGTGGGGGAGCAGGAGATGGGAAATCAGTGTTCCCCTTAAAACAGAAAAAATGTTTTTCTAACATAATACACAGGAAGCAGTTCAGTATCCCCACTCTTTGTAAATGACTGGAAGATAATAGGTGCAAAATCTAGTGATGTGGGCAGCTCTTCTAGATCTCTTCCCTCTTCAAGCTTCCCATGCTTTTCTAGTCTTTTCCTATACACTTGGCATTATGTGGCCTCCTGAGAAACTGTGAATAATACTTCTATAGCAGCTTTCACGTTTTCTGAGAATCTTCCCATTTTCTGAAGCAGTTTGGCTCTAGAAATACCCCTACTCATTTTATCTTTGTATGGAAATCTGTCGTTAAGGACATTGAAATGTGTGTTTAGCCTTTTCAGTTAACTGCATGTTCTTGTTTGGTCTAATTTACGACCCTGAGAGGCTCCTCAAGTTGTTTTCTTTTGCAGCCATTTACTGATTTCTTGCATCTTAGCAACAGGAGACAGGCCTATATTGGTTTGAGAAAAGACATCTGGTTCTCTTGAGTGCCTTCCTCTCTATCCTCTATGCAGTCTCTATCTCTGTAGCCTCTATACACAGTAGAATTCCAGTTTAAAAGTCATTGTAGCCCTGTCTATGTCTAAGTCTCCATAGTCAATGAAATACTAATGTAATTTGATATCAGTTATACAGTGAAATACTAATTTAATTCAGTATCACACCGAACTAGGATTTTTATACTTGCCATTCTGAAAGTCTGATCCCAGATTGCATGAGCTGTTACATATTTCTGTATAATTTTCTTTTTCTCTACAGTCATGTTGGAAAACCCTATGGAAATAGTCAAAAACCTCATCTGATGCAGTAATCTTTTTCCAAACTCATATTTTCATCTTCATAGTCAATCAGCAACATGTAGTACAAACTTGGGGAAGGAAATATGCTATCTCCTTCACATACCTGGAGCATTTCCTAGATGAAGCTGAAGAAGGGCAATAGTCTGTTCTACTTCTTCCAGAAAGTCTGGTCAATGGCAAATTCATAGCTATGGTTAATAAATCTTATAGATGTACACAGCCTCTCTGTGCATGTGATTCATTTGGTAGTGACATCCCCTTAGTATGTAATACTGAGAGGTGTCTCCATGGCAGAGAGGTAGCAGTTGGGAGCACAGTAACTAACAGGCAAGATCCACTTTTGCCTTCTGCTTTTCCCACCCTCATTAAACAATCTGGGTTCAGAAACAGAACAACAAAACCAAAACGATAGCCTCTATGAAACCATAGTAACATCTTAAACCTTCACAATGTTCATGTTTGCTGGGTAATGTTTTCACTAGAATACGCTCAATTTTTGCCAAGGAAGCAGAACGAGGTTATACTTTTATCCTTAGCTATGCCTTTCTGAGAGTGTGACTCAGGCATGGAAGGGAGCTGACATTTAATATTCCAGTTTGGTGATGATGTGTGCAAATCTGTTCCCTTAGCACCTTTTTAGATTCCTTTTAAAACTTCTCCCCCAGCAGTTCATACAGATTTTAAACTTCTCATGTGGGATGTGGTTCAATTAGTGTAAAGAAATACAGTTAATTGTTAAAAAATACTTTTAAAATGCTGTTATTTGTTACAAATAACTTGAATTATAAACAGCAAAATTAAGCTTGGTGCTAATTTCTCTTGTGTTCCTCCCAGTTGGCAAAAATAGAAAATGGCTAGTCAGCTTTCCCATTGTTTACATAGTTTTGAGTTTTTAATTAACATAATCTGCTTATTGCAATGTAGCTGCTAATTGCAGCCAGTTGAAGGAGAGGGGTACAAATTGCTGTGTTTATGTGGTAGAAGAAGGAGCCAAATAATTAGGGAAACTGTTTCCCATATAGAAAATGATAATATTTTCTTTCTTTACAGGGAAACATAAATAAATCTGTGACCAACTGTTTAGACACCATTTAAAAAGCACTGTAGCAAAGCAAAGAACTTCAATACATTCAAATTGGTTCATTTCTCCATCAACTTGCCTGAACACATTTTTTGTTTAATGAAAACGAAGCTTGTGTTAAAAAGAACTTCATACTCAGTTTCCTCAGGATTGAGAGGGATGTCTGCAGAGTCTTGCTACCCTTTATGAAGACCACTCCGCAGTACAGCAATGATAACTCTGGACTTTCAATATCTAAGAGTGCTGCTGAGTTTCTGAGTCTTTATAAGGATGAATGTAAGGGTATGTGAGCATTCCAGGGCAATTTTAATGTCTTAATTATTTGCAAATGATAACTGTTCAGTCACTGAGTATTTCTTTTTTTTCCTCCAAACTGGAATGGTTTTGGGAAGGAAAAAAATATCAGTTGTTCTGGCAAATATTCAAATGATTGATATGCCTATCTCTAACCATGCTTTACTATTACATACAACTGCAAAAAGAAGCTTGAATTTTGAGCTTTTCTGCAAACCTAAACCACAGAACCAAACCTGATTACAGAACTGAGTTTTGTCCTGGCCATAATGTCCACAGGGCAAATTTTACTCTTCTTCACACTTCCACTGCAGCCAGGTATGGTAAATATTATCAAGTATTCTAAATCCATAAAATAAAATGGAACAGAAATGGATGATGTGAAGATGCCTGGGTTCTCTTCAAACACAGCAAGATTTACTGTCTGCTGGAATGAGCAATGATTAAACAGGTTTGACTGTATTATTCAGAATCTTTAATTGTAAAAAGAGAATCAGCAACGTATTTTGTAAAATGCCATTGAAATTAAATATATTCAAGAGTAAAAGTTCCAAATATTTTGTCTGTTGACCTTTAACATACACTGTAAAAATTTAGAACTGGTGCTAGTGTAAAACTTTAAAACCAACAGTACTGAAATGTATGGGCCTGATTCTGATTTCCCTGATGTCTAATGTAATTCTTTTAAACTCTGGAAGCAACTCTCAGTGGCAATATTGACAGCTAATTGGAATCATGCCTTGTGGCTCAAAGATTGCCCTTGTGCCCAAAATAATACTAATTTCTGAAATTAATAAAAAGGCCAATGGTTATTGATCCATTTCAAATTACTTTATGTGCTTTCCTAGGCTTGGCACCTGAGTCACGGAAATGGGTGATCAGCTGATGGTGGGATTAAATGGCTCCTTGTAAGTAAGATCTTTTCTTTGAGTCTTCTAAATCATGGTTACCAATGAAATCATAGAATCATAGAATAGTTACGGTTGGAAAGGACATTAAGATCTCTATTCCTTTTATTTTTCTCTCTAAAATAGTGCCAGATATGTTTATAATGTTTCCTTAACAGGTACAATAGACAACATGTTTATTGTCCTAAGGTAGATCTAAATACATTTAGTATGTATAGGGGGTCACAGTGTTACTGTTCTCTCTCTTCTCCCAGTTTCAGAAAAACAAACAAATCTGGATTTTTAATGTATTTTAAGAAGTTAGAAGAATCACGTAGATTCAGTTTTACCAGCACAGAGCCTGAAGCTGAGATCAGAATCCAAAGTTGTATGTATTGAAGAAGTTAGAGATCCCATATATGAGATTGGTGAATAGTATAAAATGTTCCTTTATGTAGCTAAAAGATGTGTCCATGATATATTAATAAGAAAGACTCTGTCCTTGAAATCCTTAAATAGTCTTTTCTCACATTGGATATATCCTTTCTTGGAATGAATTTCACAGACTCCACAATGTAATATATCAAGTGTGCATGCATGAGCATCTCTACAATGAGGTCAGCATGTGTTAAGGAGTAACTGAAGTTGTCACACATGAATAAGAGAATATCATTTTAATATGTACTGTCTATTCTTCAGCTTGCACTAGGAAATTGTTGCAAATACTATCCTACCAAAAAAAAAAAGAAGCTTTGAGTTTAGAATTCTGTTCCATAACCACATATTTCAACTTACTTTCCCTTCAACTGACCCTGTCCTGTGGACAGGTGTCACAAACAGAATATTTAATCAGGACATGGTTTCATAACCTCATCATTTGTTCTTCAACTCAAATTCTGGGATGGAAGCAATCTCAAATGAAGTCATATAAGAAAGCTGAAATCTAGACCTTTATGTATTTTTAATATTAGCTCTTTCCTCAATGATTTTCCATCTTTTCTTCCTACAGGTTCTTATTCCAAGCTTATTATTCCCTCACACTGAAACAAACTCAATGCTTCCTTCCTTTTTTACGTTCAGATAGTAGCAGTACCAAGACAAGACTGCAGTGCAAGGTTTAATCTGGATTCTTCGGCTGCGTTTTCAGAGCTGGCTCCTGCCTGGCATTGCAGCAGCAGAATGATGACATCGCAAGCATGATGTAAATGAAGAAAAATAGTTACTGCAGACTGGCATTTCTATTCTTTCTTCAGAAAACTTTTCTGCTGCTGTTGGCTACATAGTGCTTAGCATGGTGCAGTTAATAAAGCAGCTGTCATCAGTGACAGAAGACTGGTGTTTATAGTAAGCTTTAACTCAGTCTGATGCTACAGAAGAATGTCCTGATGAATTGTGTTCAGTAGTTTAGCAGAGGATAATAGATTCGGGGGGTAGGGGGGGGAGAGAGTAAAAAGAGATCCCAAAATGACCACTAATGCTGTTTTTCAGAAGAGGCAGTTCTCCTATGTACACGATATGAAGAGAGCTGATAGAGTGCTTTTAGACAGACAATGAAACAACACTTCAAACATCCTAATGACCTCAGAATACTACCTTGCCCCCCTCTTTCTGGTTCTTTATGATTCCAATCTCTTTTGAGTGAAAATTCTACAATGAAATATATTATCCCTTTTATCGAAATGAGAGAGATAGAAGACTCACAAAGCAATTTAAGAGACACAACTGAACCTAATCACTCCTAACATCAAAAGAAGTAAAGGGAAAATTCTTTTTTCTCTCCTTTTCCCTGGTAATGAAGGTGAATACTTAGTTTTGGACTCCTTTCACCATTCTGCCTCGATAAATGAGCGTAGGCAGGGAATAGATCTTCACATTGCTACACTGCTCCCAGCTTAGTGCTGCCGCTCCTTTATCCTCTGCTTCATTTCTCTAGTGTGTCACCAACTTTTTAAATGGGTTTGCAACAGTGGTCTTCAATTAGCTCAGTTTTCAGAATAGTTCTTCTGTAACTATGCTGATGAAAAAGTAAGTGTGAGGAGAAAAAAGAGCCTTCAAGAGCTTGTGTGGTGAATTGACTCTCGACATACAACAGAATCCCTAAAATTCTGTATCATTTTTTCTGTGTGCATAAATGGGTCATTCAGCCTTTTGCACAATGAATTTGTGGGACCATACTGCTGTGATGCCCACAGGGTAATTAGTAGCTTAACTATCAACTGGTTAGAGACAGGATAATTTAAGCAGGTCGAAATGGGGACCACATTGTAAATCAGCATGGTTGAATGCCTTATTGAAGTGAAGAGAAGGAATGCATAGGATTTTGCTGAAGCAGGCATAGGCTCTGTTAGTACTGCTACTGCTAGAACCCTCCTGACTGGTACCCACAAACAGAAATGCAAAACAAAGACACTGAAGAAGTACAATGACGTAGTATCCTCTGCTGGACCCTGTTCCTGTAGAAGGGGTTTTGTTTGCTTTGGTGAGCAAGTGACTGCCACGAGCAGCACCAGATTGCAGAGGGTAAGCAGATAACAAGGTGTTGTATCAATCAGTTTAGATTATTTTGCATATATCAATAACCTGTGGAAACTGGTGCAAAACCCAGTACTGACAATTTAGAGCAGATTAAGCAACACTTATATAACAGACTATGAGACAACCTTTTAGCAGTTTGCTGGCGGGAAGGAAGCTATTTGGAGGGGATGTGCACAATGCATTGTATTGCATTGTATTTGATTAATTTAAATTGCAAAGGAATCAGCAAATGGAACATCTTTTTCCTTTTTTTTTTTACATTCCGAATCAAGGGAACAATTGAGATGCTGTAATAAGATTTTCTCAAAGCCCAAGGGATAAAGGAAATGGTTGCTTGATACAGTGACATTTTTGCAATTCAGATGACTTCTAATGATGAATTGGAACATCCAGAAGCACTTACTTTGTTTTATTTTCACTTTTAATATGTCTCCATAATAAACAAGCTCTGTGAATAAATATACCTGATGAAACTGAACTACATTATGTGCTACTGAGAATGTTCCTCCCCCTGCAGTACAGTAGCTGGGAAATTATGATACAACCACAGTGATATAGTTCCCCTCCCCCATGGAGCATTTTTTGCAGTGAGACAAGTTAAAAGTAAGAATAAGATAAAATGTTATTATAAGGCCATTGATCTTCTCTTACCTAAAAGGAGTGAATAGAGGTGTCACAGCTGACAAAAGAGCTAAGCTATCCCAGCCTATGCAAAGCTCAGTACAGATCAGTGAAAAGCAGCCTTATCAGATCTTTTCCCAGTTTAAGGGGGAGGGAGGAAAGGTGTCCTTTAGAACCAATAGGACTATAAGAGGTATCAGGTTCCTAAATAAAACAGAGCTTGTATGACAGCTTCATGTGCATGCCCTATGAAAATTAAGAAAAGTAAAGTTGCTTTCAAGCATTAAGTCGACTTGCCAAGTAATACCAAGGCCTCATATTTTGTTATCTAGTTACAAAGTCCTAATACAGAGGCTCTGGCATAGGAGCCTTCACACTGAATTATCCATAGAGATTCCAGCGATGACGCTGGAATGGTGGAATTCAGAGCTGACAGGCTGTCACAGGAGCTTCCTACTGACCACCAGTACCAGCATGCCTTGGTGACACTGAACTCTGCTGCTTATCCTACTGTCTTCTAACAGACTGCATGTATGAGCCTAATGCTGCTGTCTTAGTGCGATTTGCAGTGCAATTTTGTTTGTATGCTAATCAATGGTAATAGTAATTAATTCTTTCCTCATGCAGTTTGTGTTATTCCTTCTTTATACCCCTTTACCCTTTATTTTCCTTCCTCTTTCAGACCCCTAGAGTGTGAGATCTTGCTACCATGTGTCTTTTACTGCAGAAGTACAGCATGTATGTCCAGCACATACCTCAGGGTTGTTTTTCTTCCCTTAACTGCCAAATCACATGGTAAGTCAATTTAAATCAGTGTTCTTTCTGTTTTGAATAAAGTTTTAAAAGATTTAGTCTGAAGCTTACATACAATGCTTGTGCCCCATTGAGTATTGAGTTAGAGCAATCCACTGATGTAAATAATTTGGAAGTAAACTGACAAATTCTGTCTGTTTTGATTGTTTTTGTTTTCCTAGCCATGAATCATTCAGGAACTGACTGAATGTTCTCAGAACATACTTTATTTTCTCTCAGACAGGACTTGTTTGCAAACTCCTCTCTTGACACCTGGTCAGATGACTTGGTACCGTTAGGTATGATTTCAATCAAATAGTGGAAATTATTGACTCAAATAACTCTCCACTTCTCTAGAGCTGTGCTTACGAAGAGTTTCTTGTAGAAGAAAAATGCCATAAGGGTATCCATGTGCACTCTCTGTGGAAGGAATTCTGCTTTAGGAAGAAATATTGCAGTATAAAATCATAGAGCACAAAAATATGTCCTGAAATGTGGAGAGCTTGTTTAGGCCACCCACGCTACCCATCAGAGACAGAACTAGCCTCCTGCATCGCTCTGACACCTTTGTCCCTTGCAGGCATCCTCGACGTGCACCTGCAGTCTGCTGTGCCATGAGAGCACAGAAGTGTGGTGACAAATCCAAGTACCTGACCAGAAGATATAGTGATGGGCGCCAAGGCATTAGATGTATCTTATGAAAGGCTCAGCAAGCAGCCATGGGAGTACTGCCCAGGGTGGGATAACTGGCAGTGGCCGCCAGTGATTTTGATTCCGTTATCAAGAGACTGATCTAATCTAAAGCTCTCCAGTGAGGGAGATTTTATATTGTTGTGTCAAGCAGTCTATTACACTGCTAAGATCTCTTTTTTGTTACAGACGTTTTTCCACTGCCCCATAGCATATAAACCCCTCAGAGGAATGGGCCCAGCTGCCAGGCTTTAGCTGCAGTCCAAGGAAAGCAGATGCTGGCTGAGTGACCATGAAGTAAAATGTTACCTTTAGACTCTGGCCCTGGAAAACTAAAGTTTTCCCAAGTTTGTTTTGGTTTATTTAAAAAAAAAAACAAAAACAACAACATAGAATATGAGGAAACTGTACACAAGTGAGCACAAATCTCACAAATTCTTTTAAGCACAAAATATGTGTATTTCCTTTTACTGTATGTGGTCAAACTGTGGGTGAAGGAATGATAAGCTAACACCCAATATGCACAAACACCCTACCCTTTATTTATTAATCTATATGCCAACTAAAGTAAATAGCACTGGCATGTGCTGAACATGGGAAAGAAATGTCCCTCCAGAGGTGGCAGTGAGGCCAGCCTAATGCTGTTCTCTAGCAAAGGCTTTCTATCAAAGGTCCTTCTAACACCTGCTGTGGGGGCCATGCCACCCACTGGTTCTTCTGCTTTGTACTGAGGAGATTCTTGAGAAAATAAGCAGCTGGATGGTTCTGACAAGCCAAACATCTTTCCCTCTAATTTCATAGCACTGTTGTGTCTTTATATAGTGGTTGTGTTTTCTTTGCCTTAGGGAAAACACCTCAGGGTAATACAGGTGCTTGTTAGGGTTGCCAAGAGATGATTTGTAGTCCTTTATTATTACTTATAGGTTATGATTTACCTGATGTGTAGAAGCACAATGGTCAGATTTACATTTGCAGCGATATTACTTATACACAGGTGTTAACACTGGGTTCTTTGGACAACATTAGAAGGTTCCACCTGAAAGAGAAATATCTGATAAAAATTCTATGGCTGAATAGCCATACATGGGGACCTAATAAGTACACGTTAACAGCTTAAATAGAAGGGGTTTACAAACTTAGTAAAGTCTTACGCTAACAGAATATTTTGTTTAATTTCAATATTTATCTTAGCAGAAAACCTGCATTATAATTATTCAACATAGTATTCCTTCTTGTCCAGAATATTATCAATATATACAAGGAGAACTGTTATTTGTGGGCGTGACTCTGGGAAGAACTGAGGCTCAAAATCCATATTAGGTTTTATTTATGTCTCTTTGGCAGCTCACCTGAGGAAAACTATTTAGATGTAATTTCTAGGCCATTTTAGGATCCAAAATTTTGTTTCCACATAAGCCCTTAATTTGGTGGGTGATGAATATATACACCCTCTCTCATGAGAAAATGAGTTTTCTTTTCTTGTGTCTGTCCTTAGTGTTAGGTGTCAGGTAGGAAATGGAGAAGGTACCAGCCAGAGACTGTGCTGAAGTGAAATCCAGTGTGAGACCACCCCCATTGCTTTAAAGCATTCAGGATAATTCACGCCTAAATGTTGCAATGGAGTAGTAACATCTGTATTATGTTCGGCTTGAGTAGATCTGTTCATAGACTTTTCTATTCACTCCAGCAATCCAAGTTTTCCATTTATGTCCTCTATGTGCTGTTCAGATGCTATGGCTGGGGTTTTTGAATTGTTTTTTGTTTGTTTGTGTGGGGTTTCTTTTACCCACAAAAAGACGTGCTTTCTGGTCAATGAGATTAAGCAAACCGACACAAATAGAAACTAATTAAATAATGTGATTGTAAATTGTTTCTCCTTAGATAACAGATTATAAAAAATGAAAATAAATTATGTCAACATGCAGTCTCAATAATAATAAATTATTGTAGCTTTTAGCTGCCACTAGCCAGCTACCAGCTGAGTCAAGATGCACCCTCATCTCCTGCTTGCTGCCTTTGAACAGCAGTTATGGATTAAGTGTGACAGTGTGAAAATAAATGGGAGAGTGTAGCTGAAGCCAAGCATTTATCAAGTCTGGTCGTACTCTATGCAAGGCAAGTCTGATACAATTTAATAAGATAAAAGAAAACTTAACACTGTCTTCAGGATGTCAAAATATGGATTTATGCCCTGTGCCAATGCTACTACTGCTAACTTGATGAATTTTAAACTGTTTCAGGTTTTGGGTTTAGCATCCATAAGTCAGTGGTGCAATACGAATAATTTTCAGATACAGAATTGAATACCCATGCATATGTATGGCAGGAGTATTCAAAAGTGTCAGTTAACATAAAATGGAGGGAAGAACCAGAGAAAGCATCAGGATAACAGGTCTTCTCTCTCATTATATTGTGCTTTACATTCTTCAAATGCTTTGTTTTAAGAAGTTTAGAAATTAAACCTGTGAATGCAGGGAGAGAGAGACCAAATAAAGAATATTTCCTCTTTTTGCTGCCCTTTTGAAATTGGAGATGTCTGTCTCAGACATTCTCAGTTCTTTATTGCATTTAAAATGAGCAAACATGGGATGCCTTCATTCAAGAGCAAGGTAATTTTTCTGACACTCATTTAATATCCTTACTGGTTATGAAAACTGCAACCAAAGTAACATCCTGCTTTGTGGGATTGGTGTCTTTTTGTTGAAGAACCCTGTGAACTTCCACAGCAAAGCACATATGGGCCTGACTGTTGCCAGCAGCATTTCTCTCCAATGAGAGAAAAATAAACAATTGCAGGTGGGTTTTGTCCTTCTGTGTAATAAATACTATCAAGATATCAATCATGAGTTGAGGTAACCTTTTGGATTACACAGAAGGAATCCCCATAGTCCTGCAATGGCTATTTATCATTCTTTTCAAAAGTGATTTTGACCCAAATGGATTGTTTTCTTGTGCTACTCTGTCTTTATGCCCTAGTCCGTCTTTAACATACACTAGAGCACTATCTGTTCTTGAGAGTTCATGGACTTTGATAAATGTACTCCAGTCATCACTGCTTTTTCATACTAGCTATCTATCTATTGATTCTTATGATATCAACATTCATGACTTGCATCATTTGTTAGAATTCCTCTGCTTAGTTTTAAAGGCTGTCTGCATTGATATACAAACAATTCAGTTCTTTCTCACTAGTTCCTTTCAGCATAATACATGGCTCCTTTTATCAATCATACCTGACTCAGTTCAGGAAGGACGTGCCCCAGTTACCCTGGCTATTCAATGAACCACAGGACTGGGTCCAAAGCTCTTCCAGGGTCAGACCTTTATACTGAGCAGAGTGAAATGGAGCAAGTAGGTGACATTCCTGAGCCAAATTTTGAGAATAGGAGGCTATGTTTAATACAGGTAAGTCAGTAACTACTTTTTGTCAGAGAGGAAAGAAATGGCTTTGCCTTGATCTATTTCAGAGATGATCAAAGGACAGATTAAAAGGCCTGAAAGATCTGTTCAGCCATCATTCATCTGTGTGCTGTATAATAATGCTGCCATGCTTCCCTCCTGCCTCGCTGTCAAAGGAGTGGACAGGTAGCTTAACTTAGACTGTCTTTTTTCCCTTGTCTTGATGCTTCTTTCCCCACCATTCACATTTTCATAACTTTATGTATAAAAGCTAATTGAATTTATCTGGTAGCAAGTGGGTATACTCCTGAGGTTAAATCAAATAGGTGTCCAAAAATAGATGCTGAACTTCTCTTAAATATAAGGCCTTCTTTCTCGGTGGCGTAGAGGCTGTTCTTCACACCTACACTGGAATGGAAGTAAGGAGGCAAAGGAACAGGGAAGATTCTCAGTGGAGCAAAATAGATGAGGTTTTTACTGTATCGCTTTTCCTGTAGTCAAAAAACAGTAGTTCAAGGCTTACGCAGCAATGAGCAGTCTATTGCTTGGAGATCATCAGAAGCTAGCATTACAAGGAATAGCATTTAGTTGAGGGGATGCACAGCAGTCGTACCGTTAATCTGCTTAAGAACAGAGCAACTGAGTAGCTATTCTGTACTATTTCATATAATAAATTGCCCATAATAAAAGAGTTTTTTAACACCAACTATTGTGATGATTGCTTCTCTGGAGTTTGATGTATAAGGCATAATACTACTGCTAAAAACTATTTTAATTAAAGGAAATGAAAATTTTACTACTGTTAAATGCAATTTTTCATTAGCTTATAGAAATAGTCCTAATGAAGAAATTTGGTCAGGTCTTCTACTTTAGTAAAAGTGCCAATGCATCTTGCTGATGTGAGAACTGATAATCCTCTTTTCTTTGTTGCAGTTATGTAAATTCTAGACGCATTTATCATTTCATCAAAACATCTGTTTTTAAAAACAAGTTACAGAGGACTGGCATAGATACTAATTCAGTTGCATTGCAATGAAAGAAAGAAAAACAAAACCAAGGTCCACAGCAGAAACTATTTCATTATTTCAACACTCTTTCCCTTTTCATTCATTATCCAGTGGGTTGGAAAAGTGCTTCTCCAAAACAGATGCTGATGTTGTTTTCACTTTTGGTGAAGAAATTCCGCAAAAAGAAATCTGTAAAAGCTATAAGGATACTATAGTTGACAGAAATTGAGCTATTAAGTAATGAATAATGGCACTTCTCCAGAAGAAAAGTGAAGCAAACTAAAATATTTGACTTGATCAGTGCAGTGTGATAATTTGCCACTAAAGAACAAGCTAGATGAGGTCTTTATTCCCCTGAATGGAGCTGCTCATAGCTGTCATGGTCAGAAGGAAGAAAACCAAAATATGTTCTATTAACAGGTTTTTCTTTCCTGTTTGTAACCCCATTAAAGAAGACAAATCTTTCTAATCCAGTTTGGGCTAATCTTTATGAGCTTCATTGTAGTTTAAAGGCCACCCAAGTTTGGTTCACTGTGATTGCATGCTAAATCCAAAGCTGCATATGGAGCCAGGCCACAATTTTAAAGAATAATAGGTTAATTACATTTTTTTCTGTCTCAAATTCCTATTTTAAAAGCATATTTCTTTACTGAGTGAGAGTACTATCTATCCTGACCAAATTTCTTTTTTCTGTCTACACAAGAGTAGAAAAGGCAAAAGTGACTGGGGTCTAATACCTCACTTGATCTCTTAATAAAAAATGGATGTGGTCAAACTTACACCTCTTCTTACAAAAATATGACAAAAGCTTTTGATGGGGAACGAGTAAGTTAACAAGCAAGAAGACCCAGGGGAAAAGTGTGAGTTTATGGGGCTCCAGTGACATGTGCACTTGTAAGAAATGTTATGGAACATGTTCACTTGTTAACTGTGTGAAATAGAGCTGGCACTGTATTTTCAGGTCACAGATCAGAAACCTGTAACCACCTTAGACAACCAAGAAAAGTCTTGGAAGAAAAATAGAATTTGATGAAGGATGTTGTAATGACTGTGTGTTACATCCAGGACAGCGAAGGAATGAATGCAGTGTGATGTATAATTCAGAGTAATAGTCAACATTACAGAAGGTGAATGATAAATTGGAACTGCACAGTATGGAGCAGAGAACAGCAGCCAAGACTGAACATTGTGAAGGCATCAAATATTGTATAAGATAATTACCTGAACAGTTTTCAGGTGAATAGAAGGTACTGTTCAACTTATTGGGAAGTCAGAATGGCAGTTAGGCTTTTCTTTTTATTTGAACAATATTAGGCTGAGCTAGCTCCTCACCATTTTACCGAGTAGTGGCCTATTGTAAGTCACAGATTAGAGCTCAGAAAAGAAAAACACAAATGCTAGGATTTAAAAAAAAAAAAAAAAAGGCAAAGTAATTTTGCTTATTAAGCAAGAGTCAAACTCAGTGCAATGTAAGAGCGAAATCAATATGCTGTGACTCAGTTGTAAAGGCAAAATAAGGGATGATTTGAAGGTGAGCTCACTACAATGAGCACTTTATTTTGAACACAGTGAGTAGTCTGGTGGTTTCAGCAGCAGAGATGAGAAGTTTATAAAATGGAATAAAGCCTTCAAAAGCCAGAGCTTTTGTTGGGTCACAACACAAATTTTTTTGACTGCAAAATGTCAGCCACATAAACAGATCCTGAAATCCACTGCTGTGAATTTCAGTACTCTTCCCCGTCTCAAACTTGTGGCCTCTTTCAGGAAGAACTGTACTATTAACATTTCATTCCTGGTTTAATTAATCATAAAAAGAGTGATTGTGGTTTCTACTGTCCACTTCACAGGAATCCATGCAAAAGAAAGTATGTAACCTGCCTTCTCATGATTGACAAAGTGATATCCTGTCTGATTTTTTGTTGAGTTTTGGTTTTTATTTTAAACCACAAAATGCAAACCCAACAACCATGTTATGCACAGCTGAGGGAATTTTACTTCAGATTGATTTTAATCTGGTCCCTGGAACTAAAATCCCATTAACACCTGGTGGTCCACCACATGAAGCAAAGCACAGTAAGTGGAGAAAGTTCATATATATATATCTATATATATATAGAGATATATATGGGGGGGGTTATGATTAAAGTATTTAAAATAATAAAGATCTTGAGATAAGGTAGACCAAGTAATGAAGTAAAGATCTTGAGATCTTGAGCTACTCAAAATCATTGTGTTTCATGCTTATTCTTTATTTTAAAATATTATCTTCTGTTTATTCTGTTGGGAAGCTCTCAGGTCTGAATAATCTGGATTTAAAGGTAACATTTTAAATTATAACAACAGTTTTATGTTTATTCCAAATTATTTCAGCACAGACAAACTCTAACTCCTTGGTCATGCTTTTGAATGTCTTTATTAATGAGAATAATCTTATTATTTTTTGAAGTGTAGCATACAGGGGCCCTACCCACAGATCTGGAAATGAGTTGTGCTAGTCACTGCGACAACCAGAAAGAAAAAGAAGTCTCTAACTGCATACCAAATGCAAGCTAGTTATTGCTGTGTGCAGAATTTGAAGATGATAAATGCATTAATTCCCATAATGGGTATACTCTGTACACCCACAGTCTTACCTTTGTTAAATTTATTGTGGGGACAGTAACAGTCTTTTAAAATGAGACTAACAGGAAAATGACAAAAGCTACATCTGGGGTTTGGGTTGGTATGTGGGTTCTTTTCTGAGGAGATGAAATCTTCTCAAGTTTGTTTGTTCAGCCAAGTGGAAGCCATAAAGAGGGAATGAGCAGCATATAAGCAAAAGGTACTCATTTCTTCCTGAAAAAGACTGCAGGGAAAACCCTGAAATGGCCTTGTATCTGTTTTTGTAGGTAGGACCTCTAGACTGTGAAGAACAGAGCAAGACAAAGAACAAATATATTTGCCCCTAACTCCAGTAAATAGCTGAACAAGCTGAGATCAGAAGCTAATCAGTGGTGGCGCTTGATGTAGCAGTAGCTCATGTGAAGTGACGAGTTGGAGGAAAGGACATAAAGGCACGTGACAGGCAGGTTATCTGTGAAGTGACAGAAATGGTAAAAAAATAAAATGAAAAGGAAAGGATACAAAGAGAAAAGAAGAGAAACGCTGCTTGCAGAAGCCTTTCAGATGGCTGTCAGTAAGGCAACTCTGTACTTGCAAAATCTGCAGGAAGATGTTGTAGATAAAGGATGGAACCTGAACTAAACTGTGCAGATTAAACATGGCACACATGATTATAGAGCTGAGAGGTCCAAGCCCAGTTGCTACCCAGCTAAGGGACCTCAATGAGGAGAATGCAAGAACAGTTCTGGGTCCACTTAGCTCATGGTCCTGTCTCCAAGAATGACAAATTGCGGATTCCCGTGGAAGAAAAGCAATATATTAACAGAAAAAGCAAGGATGGCAACACTGATCACAGAAATAACTTGGGGAGATGCTAGGACATGTGGGGATAGGGAGGGCTGATTAAGAAAGCACAGCTAAGCCAGACTCCTGCTGGATGCCTTTTGCCACCTTCAGTTTGTCACAAGTAAGACTGCAGCTTGAATAAAAAGTCAATAGCTCTTTCCCTCTTATCCCTTTACCAGATCTTCAGAGAGAAAACTGCTATTCTGCAGTTCCCTTAAGAATTGCCTGACAAAATCAAGAAATGCTAAACTTAGCAAAGATAATGTGTCTGAAAACTAGTGGAAGGGTTGGGAGGAAATAAATAAACTCAAGAGCAAGAGGCCAGAGTTTTTCACATGCACTGTAAAGACAGACAGAGAAACCTACTTCCTATCATTGTAGGTCATTCTTCACTGCTTCATCTTGATATGAATAGATCCCTCAATAGTTAACTGAGTCAAGGGAGGATTCAGATCAATCCTCCCCATGCCAGCCATGCCTTCTTCTAGATCAATAATGGCTGATGAATAACTGCCAAGCTCACAACACAGACACAATGGAAATCCTGCTCTTTTAGAAAGTGCCTTTGCAAGCCCTTTGGATAAGGAGTGCTTTACTGCTCCTCTGCTAAATCTCAGCAATGAAGCTGAATTCCTGATGATGCTGCCATTCTGCAGAAGCAGCACTGTGCTTGTAACCTGCACCTTTCTTTGAGGATTTAGCAAGAGCTGTTTGAATTCATTTGGAGGTGATTTCTAACACAAGTTCTGTATAGCTTTCATCTTTAATAAAGTCAGGTTTTTTTTGAGGTAGACTCTGCTTTCACAATACATGGAACTTTGTTTTTCAAAATATCTTGGATAATTGGAGGGTTTTTTTCTTTTTTTTTTAATTTTATAATACTGTAAGCAATGCAAGTTATCTGACATAGAATTAAGGGGTTCCTCTGCAAAAACTAGTTAAAAATGAAAAGTTGGAAAGATCAGCTGGAGCTTACGGTTCACATTCATAAATCAAATCCCTTCATTACACTGAAGCACTGAAAGGAGAATCACTTTGCTCACTTGAAAGGATGCGCTTTTTTTGGAATTCAGTCCTTTTGATGGATATATTCCCAATAAAAATGATGTCTGATAATAATCTATAATAGTATTATCCATAATAAAAGATAAAAGATATTTTACAGGATGCTTTTTCAAAAATTGGCAGTAATTGATGATAAATATCTCCTTTGAACAGCACCTGAATCTACACTGTTAAAATAAAACTGAAGTTACATGTGCACCACTCTAGACTGTGCAAACAGACTTGAAATTTGTGGGTACAGATTTATGGCTGGAAGGATGCATTCTCCTTCAAGCTGTTTGTGCAACCTACTTATCAGAAGAAAGAGATTTCCTGGAGATTTCATTTAATTAGCTGGAACAAGCCATTAGTAAAACAAGCAACTAAAACCATAAGTATATAAGCTACTAGGCTTCTAGCATAGCTTATACAAAAATAATTAAAAGTATATCCAAAAATTCAACCAAGGAGTGGCCAGGTTCACTACTAACCAGTTCTGGGTGGACAACAGTAGGAGTCTAGAAAGGGAGAAGTTAGCAGTCTGACAGTAAATATAAGGAGAGGAGAGGAAAACATGATCCATGTTAATGTTGTTTGTGTCCCTCCCTTTTTAAGCTTCTGAAAAACTCCACTTACTCCTGTGGCAATTAGGAGCAATCATCACTGCCAATAACATATTTGTACTAAAAGTCATCAATCTAAGACAATGCCGTTTCCAAAAATTCAGAATCAGATTAAAGAAGTTTGAAATGTAGCTGTTCAACTTTGTTTACTGGAATAGCCACTGCCCAGTGTGATCTGGATATGAATTGAGATCTGAAATTCCAGGGAATTACATGAGACTGTAGATGTGTTTCTTCTATTAACCATAATGAGAATTGCATGACTCATTCCTCTCACACCAGGCTATAGCATACCCTGCAGTTCTGTACTATGTATATTGACTTGATTTGAATGAAGCTTTGTGTAATAAGATTTAAATTATAATGAGTCATTATGTCAACCTTTTTTGTTGGTATTTTACATAGTAAATCTATTGCACAGTGTGCAGTATGTTACTGCAGAAGATCCTTGCAAACATGGTAAGTTGGCAGTAGGTAGGTGTAAAAAAAATCTCAGCATGGCCATGGTTTCCAAAGGATGAGTTTTGTGTCTGTGTGCTTATTACAGCCGTTATTATCAGTCCAAGATACACTCCTGAATCTATCACATGTAGATGTATGATGTCCTCATTTGCTTTTAGTGGGTCAAGACAGTCTGCTTATATGGGCTTGAGGTGAACGTTGTCAAAGTAATATTTTTCAAGACTGTTTAAACATTAAGACATGCACACATGCACGCACACAGAGAGCTGTTTTCTAATAATCCTTTTATCAGCCTGAAGCTGAAATAAGTTTCTTTCTTGTAAGGATCTGTTATTGAGAGTTTCTTATTAGTAACTAGATGCTGACATTGATTTCATTAAAAAATAAGCACAGTCCCAAAGAGCTTTTGATTTATTTTTTTTAATTGCACAACATGTAGAGTATAAACACAGCCTGCTTTGCTCAGAACTGTACCTCTTTAATTGCTTGAATTAAAAGGGTTTCTGGATCAGCATTTTCTCTCATTTTTCAGTATATGCTGGTGGCATGTTATCAAGTCATCTCTGAAACCTCTAAAGCGCACTGGAGCTGAAAGTGATGTGGAAAAATTATTTGTGTTCATTGTAAAGAGTATTGAAAACACACTAAAAAAAACCCTTTGGTAATGACTGTTTGTTTTGTGCAAAATCAACTGTAGATAAAGTATCTTTTCTTCTTATAATGAATAACTATACAGGACTTAAAGAATTAACTATGTCTTTTGTGCCCAGTGGCTAATAGGCAAACCTTGCTAATCTATGCCAAAAAGTAAACAGGTTCTAAGCCTAGACTGTAGGGTTTTGGTGTCACCTTTTCCAAGACAGGCTAACAAACAAAACTGTTCATGGAACAAACATGCAGGCTCACAAATACCTTTCTCTATGTGGTTCTGCATTAACCTACAAAGCACTATTCTCCAACAGTTTCTAAATTCTGGTGTTTCCTATTTAAGTATCTACAATAACTATGAGCATGCTTCTCTTGCTCTGCTCGCTTCTTGTGTGAGAATTTAATATCAACAATTAAATGATTTAATACTGAAAAGGAGCAGGATGGGGAAGTGGGAGAAAGATCAGAAGACTGACAAAGAAATGGGAACAATGACTGAAGCTTAAAGCTTCTTGCAGTCTATCACAGTCACTCATATTACACTTACATTTGCACTCTTGCTTCTCTTAACTATCATCTAAGTCTTTACAAGGTAGACACCAAAAGCTGTAATTGAAAGCTACAGAACAGGCAAATATTGGCATCTAATAGCTAGTGTCCTTCCCCGCCTTTCTCCCCTATTATGTATTGCCTGTGAAATGGTGTCAGTGAACAAAAGATCACAGAGCTGGCTTTTTATTTCCCCAACTTATCCTTAGACGTAGCTTTTCTCACCCTCACAGAAAACTGTTTTGTATTTAGGATTGGTTCTATAGTCCTTTTTGCTGGCAGCCGCATTGTGCTCCTGTTAGTACATGAAACATGAACATGAGCAGGCAGCGTGCGCTCACAGCCCAGAAAGCCAACCCTATTCTGGGCTGCATCAAAAGGAGCGTGACCAGCAGGTCGAAGGAGGTGATCCTGCCCCTCTACTCTGCTCTTGTGAGACCTCACCTGGAGCATTGTGTGCAGTTCTGGTGTCCTCAACATAAAAAGGACATGGAACTGTTGGAACAAGTCCAGAGAAGGGCCAAGAGGATGATCAGGGGACTGGAGCACCTCCTGTGTGAAGACAGGGTGAGGAAGTTGGGGCTGTTCAGCCTGGAGAAGAGAAGGCTGCGTGGAGACCTCAGAGCAGCTTTCCGGTATCTGAAGGGGGCCTATAAGGATGCTGGAGAGGGACTCTTCATTAGGGACTGTAGTGATAGGACAAGGGGTAATGGGTTAAAACTGAAACAGGGGAAGTTTAGATTGGATATAAGAAGGAAATTCTTTCCTGTTAGGGTGGTGAGGCACTGGAATGGGTTGCCCAGGGAGGTGTGAATGCTCCATCCCTGGCAGTGTTCAAGACCAGGTTGGACGAGGCCTTGGGTGAGATGATTTAGTGTGAGGTGTCCCTGCCCACGGCAGGGGGGTTGGAACTGTATGATCTTAAGGTCCTTTCCAACCCTACTATTCTATGATTTTATGATTCTATATCAGGTAAGGTATATAAAAAATACTTACAACTAATTAGAAATCAGTGAGGAAAATCAGGGTGAAATTTAGAGATTAATACAGTAGAAAACCAAACAATTAATTTCTGCTCAAATCAAGTGAATTAATAGCCAACTTGTTACCTCTGTTGATTTTTTTTTAATCAATCAATCAGTATCATAATTCAGGAGCAGGCAGGAAATATATCCATATGCTTTCCTTCCCTTGTAGAATTAGCCTAAAGAACTGAACCAAAATATAGGATTGCAGACTCACCACTTTTTTTTTCCCTTAGAGGCTCATAAATTATTTAAAGTTTCTTCATTTTCAGAATGCCCAGATGAATGCACTGAAATATTCAGAGACTAGAACCTAAAAGATTTTACAGGTGACTCAGTGATTCTTGCCAACAACTGAAATAAAAATTATGCTTTTTTCTTTATATTTTAAGTATAAGGAATTATTTTTTCTGTCTTAATTTTCCCCGTTATCAACAAATCACTTAAGATAATCACTATTAAATGAAAGGATATAAACATAACTGAAATGCAAATGTATGTTAGCAGTCCATTTTATTTTCCTTGAAAATACTTTTTCTCTTTTCACTCAGTTCTCTGTATTTGAAAAAGCAATATTACTTTATTTCTGGTAATTAAGTCTGGCACTCATGCTTTTTTCTATTACTACTTTTCTTAATGCTTATTTAAGAACTTTGCAAAGTTGAGTACACAAGGTTCTTTTTCAACACTTGTATTGATTTTTCTTTTGTCTTTTAACAAACAGACAGCAACCTGTACACAGCATGGAAAAAATAATAAGCAGCCAGTGCTCAAACAGCAGAGTCAACATTTTTATTCTTTTTCTAATGATCACTATAAGCAAACCAAGACCCAGCTGTACCTGAGTAGAAAAGGAGAGTCCTTCATTTCTGAAGTGTCAATGATATGGTAAAAAATTAAATAAGTGGGGCTTCCCCCCCCTCTTGAACCTAAAAATGAAGAAATAAATTGAAATGGAACCTTTTCAGCTTTTTTTATTCTCCTTCCTAGGCTTTCTGAGCTTACGTGAGTTACTTGAATTCAGGTACCTGACCAGAAATGGGCTGCAAATATGTTAATTCAGGAGAGCAGGGAAACTTAATCTTGATTATGAATTAACATTGTCACTATAGCGCAGATAGTCAAGATACGGATATGCATCTCAATCCTCTGTGCATAACCTGGCTGGAATACAAGAGAGTATATCACAGCATTTTGTGTATACACTTTTGAAAGCTCAGTCTTGTGTCACACCTTTCTGTGTGAAATTGTGTGAAATGGGTCCGAAGGTACCGATGTGTTTGGATGGAGAGGAAGTCACCAGAACATAGCTGAAGAAAGGGTAAGTACGTGTGGAGAGATAGTGTTTAAAAGCCTTACAAGGTGAGGTAAGTTCTGGGGACTGAACCTGCAAAAATGGATAAAACACCAAAAGTCTGCTGAATTCGTCCAAAGCCACGAGTACACAGTAGCATCAACAACTGGTCATATCACTCAGACCACATCCAAGAATGTGGTGGCTGCAGTGTTCAAAGACACCACTATTATACATAAACCCTTGCATGTATTCCACACCTACCTAGAAGCTGCTGGTGTCACTGTGGCTCTCCATGTGGCTGGCCTCCCAGCTTTACTCCATCCACATAGCCGTGACTCACTCCATGTGCGTATGTATACAAATAAACTGTTTGGGGAATAAGTGGATGTATAGCAACTAGTAATGAAACCTGGCTTCTATTAATAATACCAAATTAATTCATAAAAGGTTTCGATCTATGTTTCTACCAGCTCAGTCCCCTACCAGGGAAAGGGAATTCGTAATACTTGATCATTTTTTCTAGCTGGGAAAGATGAGGCATGAATCACTCTGTGGAAGGTCTGCTATGTGGTTGTGAAGGAGACCCCTCTCATGGAAGTAACTTCATTTCCTGAACATATCCATCCATTATTGTCTACAAGCAACAAACACCTTATTATTTGTTTTTAGTAAGATCTTTATGAGCTTTCAGTTCATGTTAAGTTTAAAAGGGTCATATTCTTTGATGTTTTGACAATGTAAAGGATTCTGATTTGCTGGGTTGGGTTTTTTTTTATCTTTTTAAACCTTAACTGGAATCAGAAGGCTGTATCATCAGTAGATAGAATGCATTATCATTAACTTCATGAAGCAATTTCTCTTGTACAATTTTGCTAGTGCAGGCATTCTAGCTTTTAGTTTAATTGAATTTGTTGATAAATCTGTCATGACATGCTTTCTATATATGATCTTTCTACAAAAAAATATTTCTATGGAATAAAAGTTACTCCATGAATAGTGTTAGAACAAGGCTTGCACATTGTTTAATCATATATTGAATCAGTTTCTAATAAGCAGTAGGAATGATTAGATTGGCCCTTCGTTCATTTGACTGTCCCATTAACATCTGTGGAATAGGGGATGAGAAAAAACATGTTGAAGCCACAAATTTATCAAATGTTTTCATTAAATATTACCAACTTTTTTCATGATTTAAAAAGAATATTCTCATTTAATCAATAAATGCAGTAAACAAATGCACTATTGCCTTTTGTATTAGAATTTCAGTTTCTACGCTTGTCTCCAAGGCCAAGAAAGAGCATGACTTTATGTTGCCGATGTGCTGTGTTTCATCAGGTTGTGTCTTAGTATATACATGTTATTTTAGATCTAAGGAAATGTGACAGAAGGTAACAGGCTATACTGTGGTGCTGCAATGTCAGCCTGTGCACCAGAAAGATTAGAATTTGCAGTGCTGTAAGCATGTTGACTGGAAAGCAGAAAACCTGCATAGTAACATCTAATTTTCTGACAGGAAGTCAAATAATTGGAGCGCACACACTCCTCCATTGCAAAACCACCCTGTTACTACCATGAGAATAATAACAGTTTGCTTTTCCCTTTGGTTTGGCAGCAAGTGATTATCACCTTCCACAGTGCTGAAGCAGACAGTGGGTACATTGTATATACAGTGAAAAGGAAATAGTGACTAGGGGCTACTGGATTTAACACATTTTATTACTGCATGCAACATTATGGATTTAAAAAAAATGGAATCAATTTTCCCTTTCTGAAGTCTGATTGCAGTATTATTTTTTAAAATTTTATTTTATTTTAATTTTTTTATGAGAATGCTATTGGCTTCCTTTGGCATATTTCTTGATAACAACAAGACTGCCTTGGTTATTACAGTGCTATGTTTCATATCTCTTTGACCACAGTATAAGATGTTCCCTTTACTTAAAGCTTTCTTGATGTTATCAGACTGAGAAAATTTACTTCAGTAGCCCTAAAAGCCATTCCAGGAATAAGACTTGATCCTGCACTCAATTATCTGTCCACATTCCATCAAACAGCTTTAAAGAGGTTAAACAAAATGTAAGGACACCCACTCCTTAGATTAGCCAGGAAATGGTATCTGGGAATTGACTTTTTTCTTTCCCCCAATAGAAGAAAAAATAATGCCAGCAAGTCTCTGGGTTTATCAAAACCAGGCTCACCTTCATGGCTGCCAAATTGTCTTACAAAATCAATTAGTCATTTTGATTTCACTATATTTCACAAAAAATGCAGAGGAGGACTCATCTCTGAAGAGGATGTGATACTGGTGTGGTCATGCAGAACAGCGTTGTCTTTCAAAGTTATTAAAGCCAGTCAGTGGGAGAAGGGAAGTAAAATTAGGTCATCTTAATTCAAAGCCCTATTTTATTCTTATTGCCATTTCACTTTTGGTAATCATCAGCCTTATCCAACCATCATACTCACTTCATCTATCTCACTTGATAATTATGTCTTTGTAAAAAAACCAGAAGTTTACTTTTGGATGTTTTAACTAGCTGGCTTCTCAAACTTTTCAAATACACTTTCTTTAATGAACTATCCATTTGATATTAATTAATTTGGAGAAATGCGTTACAAATTACCATACCTTTTTATGTTACCAAATGAAGACCTAAACATTAAAAAATGAAAGATGAGACAACCAGTTATGAATTTGGTGACTCTGGCTACTTCATGTATTTCTGACAATTTCTAAGAAAGTTCTAGCATAGACTAAAATTAAAATAGAAGACCATCATTTGACAGTAATAGTTCAGCTAGGTATGCCCACTTGCACCTACAAGCACGCTAATGCGTATGACAGCACAAGAGGCAGAGAGAGAGAGAGAGCATAAGTGCCTAAGTGGAAATAGAGTGAATAACCTTAAGGATTAAAGTGCATAAAGATCTTTATAGCAAGTGACACAGGCCTGCTGTCAGTTACGGGAAAAAGTACCTCTGTTCCTTCCATGAAGTAGCGCTGTCTGCGACGTTTCAAGGGCAAAATGGAAAGGGTTTGCTGAGATTTTTTTCCATCTAGTTTTTAATATACTGGGATGAAGAAAATCCAGGTTTCAGGGATTTCTGACCTGTAAGCATCTTGCCGTAATCATCTGGTGCATGATACACTCCAACACTCCAGTCCTTGTTTGGGCTACATATTAATAGGTGATAGACCTGCAATAAAGGCACATGTTAGGAAAGGAGTTCATAAGTCTGTTGGTTTAGCATAGCTTTGGGGGAAGCAAAGAAAAGGAAACAGGAAGATCAAAACAATATGAACAAATTGTTAGCTAGTACAACGAAAAACAGCATGAGAGAAGAATTTAAAAGAGAAAAAAATACTGATATTAACCAGCTCTTGATGTTTCCTTCACCAGCAGAGGAATTTGTGTAGTTGTTCATAAATCTTACCAAGGAAACAACTAACATAATAATGCCATTTCTTCCTAGTAGAAGGAATTTGTGGTATGCTTTGCCCCATCCTTGCTAAACCACACAACTCTTTCTGGACATAAAGAGTAAAAGTGTAATATCTGCATTTCAGGGTGCTTCAAAAATTATTGTCTTTTTATAGTAATATTTTACCTACTGCCATAGAAAAGTCAATTCTGACTTTGGGATATGAAGCAAATCTTTATCTAAAATCTGGGCTCCTATTTAAGTGCAATATGACCTCTTTGGAATAGATAACCTCTTTAAATTAGATATCTCAGGAAATGTCTTTTATAAAAAAAGTAATCTTTCACCATCTTAACCTCTACATTGTTGCTGAGCTTATTCTAATCTACCTTTACCTCAGGTGTTAAAAGGATAAAAAATGACTCAAAAACTGGAATGAGTTTTTGAGATGCTGCACTCCTCCCCCCCACCCCTGCCATCTCCCCAACCACGGATACTAGTGTCCCCTAGGCCTGCTGGCTTCTGAGACAGAAAAGCAAAACACAAGCTTTTCTCTACAAATCTATCCTTTTATTTAATTACAAAAAGACAAACAGCCAAATTCATGGACTATTCCTACACAAACCCATCCTTTACTGCTATTTACAAACTAAAACTGAATATGGTTTAGGTTCTGGGTCTTTAACTTACCTAAACATGAGACTAAACTTCAAATTTCAGGTGTTTTACACTGTTTAAATTACCTTTTGGGACCGCTAGCCAAGGTTTTACCTGTAAGAAGACACGTACAGGTCAGAAACTTTATTTTGATGGAAGTAAGTGGTTTTATATCCAGTGTCCTGAAATCCAGGAGAGAACAGCACATGACCTTATGTCAGTTGCTGGCTCAGGCTCTCCTCATTTATATGCCTATATTTATCAATCTTGACCAGTCTGCATGCTAGACACCAACATATATCCAGAGTCTAGAACTCCAAATTTGCAAGCAACCCCAATTTAAGCAGGATGATGCAGAGCCAGGCTTTGTGCCCGCAGACTCAGAACACAGGAGGACAGAGCCATAATTCTCAGTGACTGCGAGAAAGCCGAACGCTTGTGTCATAGACTCAATTTCTTCTTCATTTGGGTTATGTACAGCAGAGCACACTGCTGTCAAATGAAAAGCAGCCTTATGTTTCTCAGCAGTGTTGGCAATTTGAATGGGAGAGAGTTGAAACATGTTGTCTTCCTGAATGTTCAGGACATGCCTACGGTGCTGCTGAGGTGTAGCAGAGGCTGGGTGGGGAAGTTTTAGTTGACTTCTAATCTGATGACAGGAGGTTCTTGGGGAGAGTTGCTTTCTATGTTTGTCTTCCTGTGAAAAAATGTGGTTGAGGATGCAGCAATACATTCCTGTGAGCTTAGGAAGGGCCAGAGGGAAAAGCGTGTGTCCAAAGATGGCTCTTTACCACTTCAAGATAAAAGACAATGTAACCGTAACACCACTGTCGATCTTAAATGTAATGCAGCTATTGCAATAGAGTTATTGTAAGTACAAGGAGCTTTATCCAAAAGTATACCTTTGGATACCTTTATCCAAAAGGGCAGAAGAAATTCCATGTAATGCAAAGACAATATGAGGATCGGATTATGAGTTTATAGCAAATTAATCATCTGCCTGTGAATCTTGTGTAACCTGAATTTAAAATATATTCCACTGAAACACTTCTTAGCAAATAATCTTTTGAATACTGTTCAAAAAATGCTTTCCATCATTTTTAGTTTTTGTAAAAGAAGTTCTTTGTGGCTTGCCCTTCCCTCGCACAGATCACAATGAAAACAAGCAAACAAAATACATAGATCGTGCCTGACTCAAAGCCTGCTCTGTACATCCAGCACAGTGGTACATCAGGGGAAATGGGAGCCTAAGACAAAACATTCACCATTTAGAACGTGGAGGTCTGCCTAGTTGTTGTTTGCCATGTGATCTCCTTCCTCCCCTTCTTTCATAGTCTTGGACTATAGTAAGAGTCTTAATCACTTCTTGTACACAAATATAATTGCAAGAAATAGGGTGTATTTGTTCCCATGATGCCAAATCATTTCAGCTGCATGACATGGAGACCCAGAATCTCTCAGAAGGCTGCCCTACCTCTACCACTTAGTCATGGAAACTTAAAATGCAGAATCAGGCTTTTAGGTTATTTTTCAGTTACACTGCACTGCAACTGATGTCTCCTCTATGAGAAGTCTAAACACTGCAAGGACTCTGGGATCTTTATAACATATGTGTCCATCCACAGGAGCTTGTTTTGCCTTTCTTCAGCAGCTGCACAATGGCTTGGTTTCATTTTTGATAAAGTATAAGAAATTATCCAGGCCTCAAGACAAAAATGTTCAAAGCTGATGTTTTGATCATTTAAACATCAATACCACTGCCTGCACACAGACTGTTCAGAATTCTTTCACAGGACGGACAGAAAGTAAAGAAAACTATTTTTCATAGTACTGCTGTCAATTAAACCTCTGGCCCCCTCAAGGCAAGCTCATGCCTTTGGACTTGTCCTCTCCCAGACAAATTTGATCACTCTCAGTCTCACAGAAAACAAGAATGTCTTCTGTGTGTTTATCTCAGTGATGTGGTTGTACGAATTACGGTTAACATTCTTAATGTAAGATCGTATGTTATACTGGAGAAAGCAAAACTTCATGGCAGAGAAATACCTGATTTTTTTCCCCCTAGATATGAGGTCCACTTGTCTTGGTTGCTTGTTCCAGCCCTCAAACCAGGGTAAGTATTTTGCCTCGCACAGTTATTAACTGACTCCATTTACTGTCTGAGTAGGCAACAATCAGGTCTGGGAATGGGCAAGGCCAATCCTAATCATATTTTTTTTCCAGAATGCCTTCATAAAGTGCAGCATCTCTGCACTTAATGAAAAAGTCCAAGAGCTTCAGCAAGTATGAGAGAGAATAGTCTTGAAGAGATTGCCTTCTTTGTTCCTTGATTTCACTTAGTAAAGACAGAGAAATAAATAGGAACAGAAACATTCCACCTAGCATTTCTTTCTCTCATGTAAGCGATTCCAATTTCTCAGTTTCTAAAGTAAGAAGATACAAAGTGGAACAAGTTCTGCAAACTTATTATCTAATGTTTCATGCTTGTCCACAGAATGTCACTGTACACCCATTCTTGTTTCCTCCATTAATTTAATGATGTCCATGACACCTTCAGGGCACCAGGTAGCAGAAGCCTAGTGAAAACTCTTCTGAACAATTTCACTCACTTATTGTCTCCTGACACATTCAAACAGTCTCATAGCACAATTGGAGCTCATGCTGGTCTTTAAAGTTAATAAGTGAGTAGTCACCGGCATTTTAATATTTATATAGAGAGATATATTTAGTATCTTATATATATGTATGAATGTCTATATATTTTATACAAATACTGTCATTCTTTTTAAAAAATATTAACACATTATGTGCCTGATTGTCACTGTAGTATGAGCATTAAATTAAGTGGCAAAAATAGAAACTGGAATCTGGTCAATAGCTTCCAAAGCTGATCTTAATTGGCTTATTAGTTGGAGATCATGAAAACAATTTTAGCAGGCATCAGTTTAAATGAACACTGAATAAGTAAGTTCAAATAACTTTGAGAATCAAAGTTAGACAAATAACACACAGTCAATAATGTGTGATCTTCAACAAATGACAAATACATGAACAATGGAGCAGTATTATCCTTCTAGCTCTACTTAGCTGCAGAGACTTCCTGTGTATCCATCAGATTAATTGTTTATTCCAGTTATTACATTCATTCAAATGTATAAGAAAGCAAAGCATTGATTTACTGCCATCAAGGAGTACTTAGTGCAGCAATTTAAACAAAGCACGGCTGTCTCCATATATAATTCATGTTTATTATAAATTGTAAAGGAGAAGGAAAATGCTACAAGAGTATGTGTAGACTCAGCTATGTAAATTTCTGTTGTTTTCTGAATGTAATAAATACAATGTTTACCTGTCAAAATAATCAAACAGAAATTTCCTGCACTGAATAGTTAATTTCTAGAAGGAGAGACAGTGTTATTAAAAGCATTCTGCAAACACTGATTGCTTCATTCTAAACTAAAGCACATCATTTGGTATTTAAAAGCTGTCTGGATTTGCTGCTTTGTTGTTAATATGCTTGACACATATGCCTCCCAAATCTTCAAATGGACCTAAAATGTGTCCTGGATTATTTTTGCTGGGATAGCACTGATTTAGAGAATGCACAATGGTGCAATCTTCCCACCACGCCTCAGAACCCTGCTTTTCCCTTACTGAGCTTGTTGTAATTCAAATAGCGTTCAGATATAAAAAGGGCATTCAGATCCTGTCACTCTCACAGACCTGACTGCAAGGCTGAGTTATATTCTGGATTTAGGCTAGTAATATGTCAGTGGTTATGTCAAGTCTTCTTTAGAATTTTGAACTTGTGGTTCACTCCCTTTCATTAGCTGGTGGTTTTGACTTTCACAGCTGTGGGCACCATATTATAGCAATGAACTCTCTCTCCTTCCTGGAATCTGTAAAACCTTCAATGGATATCCCCCACTTCTTTCCTATCCTAATAAAATATAGAAAATCACTTGGGCTTTGTTCCTCAATTACATATTCATTACGTAACTCTGAATAGGAAAAGTAAAGTTCTAGGTGTACATCTCTAATTAAATTACCATTCCAATTGCTAACCTGAAATCAGAATCCTACTGTGCAGTGGTATATTATGAAATGTATCTGAAGAAAGCAGCACAGGGCAATGCAATAGCCCCTTTTTTTCACTGACTTCAGCAAAGTAATAGGCCTGCAACACCAAGCTACTCAGATCTAGAATACCGGAGTGAATGAGAGTGTGTCTAAGCCCCTTGAAGACATAATAATGATAGTGCTTGTTAAGGTCACCATTTTCGTTTCAAACTACAGCTATAAATATATAAATTTCCAAACAAGAAGAACTTGGAATTAGAACAGTGTGACAGCACATTTACAGATGCTGTTGTACAGATGTCTGTATTAAAAATAAGAAACAGCAAACAACTCCTGAAGTAAATAACTTCAACTACCTAAAACACAGAAATCCATTTAAACCATAGAGAACCAGAAATCCTAAATATTTTGGATAAAGGAAGTGACCATCATCCTCCAACCACCAGTGTAGGTAGGCTGCACACTTTCAGAGACATAGTTGCTGTGTTAATTCTTGCCTGTTTCTTTGCCTGCAAGGTCTTAGAAAAATAATAAATCTGATCTTGAAATAAATAAGGTTTGAACTTCTCTTATACTTTATTATAATTCTTAGCAGATTAGACTCGGTAAGACTCTTAGCATTTTTAAATCTTAAAATACAGTCTTTAAATAAGCTTGTCTTTGCTGACCTGTCACCTTTAAGTTATTTGCAGAGAACTTTGATTAAGTAGCATTAACTAAGTCTTTTCCTTAAATGATTCGAGAATGTAACTTTAAATAGGTCATTTTTTTAAAAAACTGTCTGAGCTACTTCCCTCAAGTCTCTCCCCTATGGATTGTCTTAATAGGTAAAGCACTGTCTGCATTTGCTAGAGGTTGCAGCCTTTACTGGCAACAAAGTCAGGATGTTCCGTTAGATTCCTGCAGAGACCTCAGAGCTTTCATGTGGGACCTCTGTCTCTTGGAAATGATATCATATTTTACACAGGAAGCACCTTCCTCTCTCCCACTCCTACAATCACTGAAAGTCTTTGAGTTCTGCAGAACACACTCAAAACCCTCTGATATCTTATTTAATCAGCAAATGAGGTAGCTCTCCTCAGGTATGGATTGTGCTTAGAGATTTCACATTACTTTTATCATTCTCACTGGTAAGAACTTCCTGTTTTATCAAAATATGTTTACAATTTGCTCTCGGAAAATATTTCTTTTTCTGCATGAACAACCTAAAGCTCCATTTTTGTGTTTGCCATTCATGGTTGGTCTGAATAGCTAGTTGGAGTCTAATAATTACTACAATGATGCTTTTAAGTGGCTTATGTTTACAAAGCTCTTTGACAATCTACAAACACAAACTGTCATGTTTATACCCACTATGTGAACTTACTTAAATAAGTCTGCACAACTGGCCTGGTCAGCTTGTGAAGCACATCTCTTTCGAGAGCTGTTTTCTAGCGCACCAGAAAAAGCTTAGGAGCAAAGTATCATCTTGCTGTTCTCACATTCTCATTTATGACAAGCATTCAAGAAGAAATTTCTCACATTATTTTTATTTTTTTTTAATTGCAGAGAAAGCCTGGGCTGAGGACTTGAACTGTCATTTTCATGTCATTTTCAACAGTCACTTGCTGCTGACAGACTTCAGTTACTAAGGAGAGCAAATACTTATTGATGTTTTTAAAGCGGTAGCTAAAATCAAGCCCTTGCTCTGACAAGAGCTGACCTAGAACTGAAAGGCTTTTGTGGTACCGGTAACTCTCAGTTCCAGGATCTCCTGAGAACTACCTGTTAGCAAGGCAAGACTGACTGATACACTATTTCATTAACAAATACATTTCTCTTGCCTTTGAGAACTGCGTATGCAGCTAAAATTTGCCATTTCAGTTTATGTGGCTGGTATATCACACTTCATTCTGTTGGATCATGCTCTGGGAAGTAACCTACAGTAAAAGCAAAGTAACTAGATATATTTACTTACCAATAAAAGCACTCCCCTTCTTGGAGTGCTTTCAGCCGACCCTTTTGGTCTTGTTAACTCAAGAAGGGAATGTAACTGAGATGGTTGTTTTAAATGCAATCATTGCTTAAACATGACATTTAGGTCTTGCATAGAAATGAGATGCAGTAAGGCACCTTTTCCATTCAGCGAGCAATGTCTTACCTTTCTTCCCATGCTTCTTATCCTCAGCTTTTCCTAAATACAAGAACCTCTGTAGAAGATACAGCAAATGTTCAGCCTCTGGGAAGTCTGAGCTGTTAAGAAGACTAGCATAGCACTAATAAAATCTAAACACTTATAGTCAAATCTTATTCCTGATGCTGCTAAATGGGAACTTACAGCTTAACATAATAGGCAGTTTAGCATACAAATGTGCCCCATAAAAGCAGGATGTTGGCAGTGCAAAACTATAAATGTTAACCTTTGGGCAAGCTGTTACAAATGTGCTACAGGCTCTTGCAATTTTAATGAACTTGTTTGTACATATGAGGTTTATTTTGTACTAAACTCTAGGCTACACACATGCCCAGTAAGAGGAGCACCTTCAGAAATTCAGTCCTGTGGGAGTTAATTATGACGGTCTGGTCTAACAAATTTGTTAGCCAGCATTTCATTTTTTAATTCTTCCCGTTCTGAAGCTATATCCTATTCACCTGTTATCAGAGATTTATACCAACAGGCAAGGACAATGGCATTTTTACCTGTAGAAGTGTGACTGAGAAACAATACAAAACTCTCCTAACAATGTTAGAGAAGTTAGGAAGTAGTTCATAACTGTAAGGGTTTGTGGTCAAGACTTATATCCTGGAAAAGTGCAGATATTAAAGGCTTTCCAGAGGTGAAGATGCTGGAAATGTGAGAAATCTGTAGTAATTTCAAATCTAAACCAGGGCTAATAGTTATAAACTAGTGGACACCTGTGACTTTTCACTGAAAATAATCTGAGTTAATGAATCAATGCCTAAGCATCCTCAAAATCAGATGATCCCGCATGCAAGCAAAGTTGCTCCATTTCAGGAATGGGCTTGCAAAACCACACATTTTTAGGCAGCTTTGCTTGTCATGAACATGGCACTCAGAATCTTGCCTTGATGGTGAGTGTATGTTTTCAAGACCAAGTCTCTCACATTGTTTGGCTTTGGTAGGCCACTTCATTCCAAAGCAGAATTATTCAGAGCTACTCTTTCAAGCTAAACATGTGAAAGATGACTCATTAAAAAGATGATATTTCACTCCTACCTGACTTCACTGCCAAATTTTCCTCACCTTACACCCTAAGACTGCCTCAGCAAAATATCGAGTTTTCAGTTTGCATTCACACTGTTCAGTAACATGACGTCTACTGAAACATGTATAACTAAGCACCTTTTTACTTGCTTATTCCTTCATGTAAAGATAAGGAACTCAAAGAATTTTCTTTTCATTTGGCTATGAGGTTCTTTCTTTTTCCTTGGTTAACAACCTTAACTGCCAACAAAGCACGGATCTGGGTTATAAAGATAATTCATGCAGAGGTGAAAAAAGTATTTATCAGGTATTTCTCCTCTCTCTAACAACTCATTTTATTCCTCATTGTGAATATATGTATCTGGACATACACAGCTAACAATCTGGAGACTCATTAAGAAAATGAGGAGTTTTATAATAACTTACATCATTATAAAGCCTAAAAAAATATACATATGTGTTAAACAGAAAGTTAAAACATGAAAGACAGAGAGAGAAAATGTAGGGATTGCAAAGTCACTGGAAGTTTGCATTTTTAGAGGCACAGACAGTGAGAAAGGTTTCTCTTATATTATCGTTCAATACACAGCATAGAGTACTCAATTCAGATCCAAAAATATTGAAGTATTCTGTTTCATGTTTACCTAAATATGAGAGCAGAATAAGTGTTTCAGGTAGAGGTCCCCATGAGTACAGGACAACCTGTCCTATACATCTCTTTCCCAACACAAATCTATTGAAAATTTGCTGAAGCTCTCATAAGTCCTATGTAATGATTTTTGCATTTCACTATAACAAAGATGTCATGTTTCCTAATGCAGGCAAGCAAACAGTTTGGAGTCATCTTCCATCCCCACCCAAGCAAAACAAAAAAGTACCCCTCAGAAATGAAACTACACATTGCTTTAAAAGCATCTTACAGCAGTTCTGTTTCTGGAGTTCCATTGTTTTGTGGCACTGTTGCCCTCCAAACGAGAAAGGTTGCTTCTCTTGGGGAAAGAGCCCATCTGCTAAGACTCTCAGTTATCCCTCTGAGCTTAGGTAATGGGCTAGGAGACCTACACTGTGGAGTGGGGAGGTAGAAGTATCTGCCGCAGGTATAATTTATTTTTTCCTCACTTAAAAACACAGGAAAATGTGAGTTACGATGCAAATCCTCCTAGTAGTAGAAACAGGCATTATAACTGTGAGGATTTCAGTACATCCTGTAATGGAAACCTTGCTTTTTACTGCTGGTCTCAATGATAGCACACAAAGTTGAAGTACAGCACAGGTAAGAATAAACACAAGTAAACTGAAAATAAAGCAATTTCTTAGTCCTTATCTAGTTATAAAAGAACCTGCTGGCCAATCAACTAGCAAAGAATAACTTCACTGACTAGCTTTGCTAGAAGCCAGATAAAATAGGTTTTAGTGGATCAGTCTGGGTTGATTGGTATGCATAGACTGTATTTACTAAAAGAAATATTTTTCCCTTAGGTATAAGTGCAGTACAACCAGGAGATAAGAGTGCCTTTCATGTATCTATTCCAAAGGTAGCTTTTGTCTAGCACATTCATGTAGCAGTAATTTTGTCATCTTGGCAGCAAAAGATCTGCAGAGATCCTAAGTACATGCTCAGAGTGTCACTTTTATAACCACCCTGTGTGTGTCTTTGTGACTGACTTGCTGTCACATTCCCTGGTTGCATACTGGCTATTTCATCTGGAAAGTAGCACAGAAAGTTACTTAAATTGTGAAAGCATCCCATTCCCTTTAAACAGCCCACTTATTTAAGCTAGTTATTTTGTATAAAGTAAGACTGCAGAAGACACAGTATTTGTATTATCTTTCTTCCACTGAAAGAAACTTGATAATTAAAACCTAAAACAAAAATGTGTCTGAAAACTGAAAATCAGAGGTTCATTCGTTTAAAAAAAAATCATTTTAATTATTTTAAAAATTATTTCATAATAGTATGATTAAATTGGATTAATTTAATTACTATTATCATATCCTACTTTGTATGACGCGCACTTAACACACACAAGTCTAAAAGATGGAACATTTTTTGTTTGAATTTTAACAATAGAACTTTGTCTGCATGGTTGGTTGCTTTTGTATCTCTGTATTATGCCAGCTTACATACTGTTAAATATATCCTTGACATTAATTTTCTGTAGAAAACAACTAGCAAAATTATTTGCATAACTGTAAAAACAAAACCACTTCAAGTCATTAGTATTGAAAAATGCTCATGTTCATTTAAACTTAGCCTATGAAATGCACAGCTCAGTGCTTTCCAGCTACAATTTCTTAGTTTAACATAATCAAATCTAATGGTGCAAAGGTGATTATCTGTCTTGTTCTAAGTTCAAGAATGCAACAAAGCTGGCTACATTAGGGAGAATATTTATTATCTATGCAATGACAGAAAAGTGTAAAAAAAAAAGCAGTTTATGATGGAGCCTTCCATGCTGCTTGTATTAGTTGCAGTGGAGGTTAAAACTTTCATCTTCTTAAACTTCCAGAACTGAGAAAGTTTGTGAACATGAGAAAGAACCTGTACCATAGCATAGAAATTACACTTCTGGCATTTGACTATCGCTAGTCATTTATTTAGCAGATGGAAATTCTTTTTTGTGTGTGTGTTATTTAAGTAATTTTATGGTTTATGGTATGAAGAGTTACCCTGAAGTACTGAAGGAAAATCCTTGGGGTTGCATTCTCTTTTTCAAGTTGTTGTCTATTATGCTGCCTTGGGAAAAACTGCTCAGTTGCATTGCGGCTCCACTTACAGCAAAAGACAGAACCAGGACAGGAGTATATTTCTCATTGCTCCTATTAGTCTTGCAGAAGATACTGTGTCAATAGGACTTGAAGATAACACGGACCAAACAGACCCTTCGATGAATGGTACAAGAAGCACAGCTTCTTCAAGCCTTAGTGACTCTGCCTTTTCTGGGTATAATTAGTATGTCAAATAAAACAAAGAAGAGGTATTTTTCAGACACACATCTTCTGAAAGCATCCCAGTAATAATGGGAAAAACATTCCTTTTCATTTTCTGGTTTAGGAAACCCAGGACTTTCTTGTCATATTACATCTGTAGCAATTGAACCATACTTGCCTAAAATGTCAGGAAACTGTGAACCTGAAATACAGCATCCTATCTTTGGCTCATGCCACTTAATATTAATAGTTCTGTCCATTTCCCTATATGTGCCAAAGTTTATTTCTGCCCTTGGCCCCCAGCCTCTCTGATCTTTCTGATCCATTAAACTTGTACATTAAGATTCACAGGGAGATTATGATGCTTGACTGTTCTGTCATTCAGATTTTAAAATTTACAAAATTTTGTGATTATCTGCAGAGATTTATTTTTGCTACAAATTTGGCAAAGCCTTCAAAATATAAAGTTATTGTCAACTATGTGAGTTCTCCTCATTTACCCCAAACATCTCCATTCTGTCTCTCACCAAACATAGCCATTTTGTTTGCTATTAAAGCAGATTGTGTGTTTGCACACTCAAACATAGCAGCTCTTTCACCATCTGATTGTTCTGTTCCATTGGAATAATCTCTTTGTTTTCAGATCATGTTAATGATAAAATTCACACAGAAAGTAAACTAATACACATGTGATTTCATACTGAAGTGCAGCACTAAAGTCTATGCAGTGGATTATACTCTAAATGATTTTACCCATTAAATTTGTGATGCTGCTTCCTGTATCTTATGTAACATTCAGTGAATTGACCACTGCCACTGCTGCATAAGATGTAGTTTTTACAGCATCCAGCACCTCACTTTAATCAAGACACATCACCTTTCAAACCACAAACATCACCTGATCAAATTAGATACATTAAGAATTGAATCTAATACATGGTATATTAAATCACTTGATGAAATCAACTTGTGATTATACAACAATGCAATGATGGGCTTGTCTGGATTGCCTGCATTTTTAAGAAACCTTGTTTGTGTGTAGCTTCCTTACTGGAATCTTATATTTAAGAAGGTTTATGTTCTTCAGTGAGACTGACATAACTGCGTGACGTTTTAGAGCCATGAGAGCATATTCACCCAGATAGGTTCAGGAATACTGGTTAAAAAAAGGTACATTATTTTTTACTGTGTGCCAAGCATACCTCAGTGACTCCTTTTCTAACGTAACAAGATTTTTTTCCCCCAAAGTGCTGATAATCTGTTGCCAAGCTTTCCTATCTACTGTTTGGTAACATTCAATCAAGTACATTCATTTTCCTCATGCAAAAACCTCTGCGAGATTGTGCTTATCAGAAAAAGGGTTTCTAAAAGAGTTTGGCTTCACACTTTTATGGTCCTGTTTCAAGACTAGCATCAAGGTAGTGATAAATAGAGCTAAGGATTGATTATTACAAACGTCGCTATCTTGAATGTGTTGCCATCTCATTACAACATGTTTCATCTTCTGCATGGTCAGATCTTTTCTTTACACATTTATGTAGGGAACACTGGTATTTAAGGTGCAAGAAAGCAGAGTGAAAACATACCGTTTCTAATACTTTTAAATACACTCTTTATATTATTTTTAACACCAGAAACTAATGTCTGTATCAAAAATTTAAGACTGATATTAGGATTCTCAGGCAAGGACAGCTATGGCTAAAGCCTAGAACTGAGGTAAAAATTTATGATAGTCGGGGTCACCTGAGCTTTGAGGAGCTGTCATCCAACCAACATGTATGGACAGTGAAAAGTATGGATTGCCTCAGACTTCCAAAGCAAGTTTGAGGGCACTACGGTACTGTAAGGACTGCCAGACTTGGAAGTTTCATATGAGAAGGTAAAACATGTCTTTTTATTTGTGATATAAATGAACACAACAAATGTTACCTATATAGCTCTATACAGCCTCAATGGAATATTAACAGGTAGATAATCAGGACATACTCTGTATGCAACACTTATTTTAGCTGTACTCTCGATGAGCTATCTGAAGAACTAAATTTATTATCATATATAACAAGTAATGAAATTACAGTTAATTTCTGGAATTCCTTAAATAGATGAAGAAATTACTCTAAAAATAAAGTAAGAGCAAAATTCAGACCTGAAGTGCATCAGCTGTTTGAAGTCTGCCTGGCAGCTGATTAAAAAGTAGTGTTACTTAGAGGCAGTTACCACAGCCCCTCATATAGCTGACTCCTGGGTGGTGGGTGGAAGGCACTCTGTGCAAGCTTACAGGTGACAGTGAACTGGCTTGACTGCATGGTCTCCATGGCTCCCTTCCCTGCTATGCAGAGGGACCCAAAACGCTGGGAAAAATGAACTGAGAGAAACCTATGAACATTCAAGAAGGGCAAATGCAAAGTCACATCCTTGGAATGCCTTGTAACAGCACTGGGAGGGCATCAACTGGCTAGTAAGCAGTTCTGCGGAAAAGGTTCTAGAGGTCCTGGTGTAAAAGCTGAAAATGCTACAGCAGCATGTCCTTGTGGCAATGAACACTAACTGCGTACTGTGCTGCATTTGTGCAAAAACATAACATACTAAACATAAAGTAAGCAGTCAAGAGAACTGATTATTCTCTTTTACCTTTTAATTAGAGATCTAATGTCTGTTTCAAGTTACCTAGTGAGTGTTTCACAGAAGATGGAGCCAGACTTTTCTAAGAGATGCACAAGACTAGTGGCAATGGACATAAAGTATAACAAATTAAGGTTTTTATTATAGCTAAGCAACAATTTCTTCATGCTGAAGGTCCTCAAACATGGGAACAAGGGCCCAGAGAGACTATGAAATCTCCATTATTAGAGATACTTAAAACTTGAAAGAAAGAAGTGCTGAGCAACCTCACCAAACTAAGTCTCACTTTTAAAGCGATAGACCAGGTAATGTCCAAAAGCTCTTTCCAACCTAAAATATTCTGTATTTCTGTGGCTCTAGAATCTTGCATCTAGAGTTAATTTGTTTGCTTGTATCTCCAGCCAGAATTGTCCCACCAGTAATAGATTTTCCCTGTGTTGTTTGGTTTGTTTTGTTGTTTAGTTTGGGTTTCTTCCAGGGCTGTGTGGTGCTGAGTTTTACCGATGAAACTTCTCTTAATGTCTATTTCTCAAATTAAGAATCTTATGCCAGGAACATTCTTCAAAAGACACTGACTGACTGAAATTATTCCATATTATAGATTTCCAAGGAGGGTAATTCATGGCAAATACAATGTTTTCCTCATACTTCCTATAACCCATTTCTTTGAGATCCAAATAAAGGCTGTCAGAACAACAAATCAACTGTTCTTCCAGAGTGTGAGAAATGCAATCTTTCCACATTATACTATCTCACTCTCTAAGGAGTGAAAAAGGATTTGCTTCAGTAAAGAAAGCACTCTGTTTTATGACTCTTTTGCAGTTTCATATCTTATTTTTCAATGGGTAAACTTTGCAAGTCAGATTTATATTCTACTCTAAAGTTATGTTTTGTTGCAGTAAAATCAAAGGCAGCAATGACAGATCGATCTATGGAAGAACAGGTAGGAACTGAACAGACCTTATTAATACTTTTCTCTACTTGGTGCCACTCATGGGCCTTTAATACATGAAGAGAACTTTATCTGTGGCATGTAAAGTTAACCTTGAATAGGTCTTAGATTTCGAAGTGCCAGATGCCATTGTTTCTGAGTTAATAACTTGCACTTTTTTGATAATTTGGAGATTTTGGCAACATTTTCTTGTTATCGGTGCTCTCCGCCCAGCTGAGGGACATTTAATGTGGAGTCCCTTCCGAGACATCTCTTTCCATGTTCTACATCTGAGACAGTGGGATAAACTCCTTTGTGGAAAAGAGGCCTCTAGAACTAAACTTTCAGGCATCTCAGCCCACTATTTAACACATTTTAGCAATTTTACCATGCAAGGTAAAAAATTTTACCATCTTGTTAAAATTACTTTATTTATATTTAAGGCATAAAAAAAATTAGGCTGAATATAGGGTTGTTAAACATCGCATCGAAGTCTAATGACTACAAATGAAATGGGAGGATCCCATGTTCAAGCAGCCACTGCTCTGTGTGTTTTCCATTAAACTGTTTTGTGCAAAATACAAACCAAAGAGCACAGACTGACGTGCTTCTGCTGCCTCTTTTTAGCTGCCAAACCAAGATCAGAGTATAAAGCTAATCTGAATCTGAGGTCAGAAACTACTAAATTGACGTTACAGGTATGGAATAAATATTACTCAACTGTCATTATGCATACGTATAGCTACATAAGTTTAGCTAAGTTCAGAACACTATCAAGCGGTATCTTCACTACATTTATTGTCTTCTGACTAAAAGGATATTTCCATCTGTTACCTACTTAAACACTGAAAAACGCAGGATACATTTTGCTGTCTTACACAAAAAGCCATACAGCCATGTGCATTATTGTGATGGTTGACCAGCCTTTGTCCTAAGAGAAAGTGAATCAAACTGAAAGAGATGCTATGGGGATGTGGTGGCTAGGAGGGGATATCATCTCCACACCATAGAACTGGTTCATTTTTTATACTAGATCTGCTTCTTGAATTGCTTATTCCTGCATGAATATGCTCAGGAGCCAACAGAAACCAAAGACGTAAGTCACTGGCTGTTGTCTTTCAGGCAGAGTTGAAAAATGCATCTACTGGCTTTAATGCCATTAAAAGAATTTAACAAGTTAATGCAATAAAATTTAATTATCTTGATTTGAGTGTGTCTCTAGTTGTTGCATTTACATGATGAAAGTGCTATAAGGCTCATTATCTTAAATAAACTCCTAATTTTCTACTCACAGTTGCTAAAAGTGTTGTTCCAGAATCAGCAGCACAAAAATGAACATTTCATTCACTTCCGCATGGTTACAAGCCTTCAAGCTTAAAAGCTGTAACCTTCGTGCCGTGACTGAAAAGAAATTGTATTTTTGTAGGAGTACAAAACTGCCATTGCTAATAACAGACCACAGGCTTTGTCCTGAGTTTTGCAAGGTGTCAGGACCGAGGCAGCTCAGGTTGTGTGCAAGCTTTATGTGAACTGCCCAGAGGTTTGTTTTTTCTTGGTTTTGCTGCAATAACAACTTTTCTAAAGACCCAGTGCCTGTGCATAATTTGTATTGGTACTCATTGTATGGTACAGCTTTTCTTTTTATATAGATAATAGTAACAGGTAGTTTAGTTATTGTGTACTATGAACTACTTATGACTGCAGTGTAATCATTTTGTGTAGAGGAGTACATGCCTGATGTGATAGCAGAGGCATTAAAAAGTGGGGACACAGCATGCTGTATAGAAGTGTGTAGTCTTGGGATGACAAGCAATGGGCAATTGTTGGCCCTGGACACTGTAACACCATTGTAAGCAAGCTTCTAATTTTCTAGCCCTTTTTCTGGGCTTACACTCACCATTCCACTTCTCCTTGGGTGTCCTAATGATGACTTAAATCTGGTTGGAGGGAGCTGGAAAAGTGAAGCACAGCATTTCATCAGTCCTTTGCCCTGAGGAGTATGATGCTGATGTTGAGGATCTTTTCCTTCTTTATCTATTTATCTGCTGCCATTTTTAGGTTTTCTAACACGCTTTCACATCTTCCTCTATTTCATTGACCTGCAGCTGCAAATTACATACAAATTTATTAGATATGGAGTTCTAGCATGCATGCATACATATAAATACACATACATGTATGTTTGCTCTCTTCTACCCTTGAAAACAGTTCTACCCGTGTCCAAGTCTGCCTTTCTCTAACTGAACCTCTGATTATATGCATGTTTCCTAACTGCAAAAATCAAGATGAGATTCTTGAACTAGCTAACTGCAGAAAAAGGGGATTATTCTCAACTCACAAAAAAAAAACACAAAAAAAAAACAAAACCTCACAACCAACCCCAACCCAATTAATTAGAAATTTTGTTTTACAAACCACAGGATGAAAAATGTAACAATAAAAAAAGAAATCTGAGTGCTTCAAAGCATAAGACTGACAGGAGAGATGAGAAACCAGATCTTTCTGCTATCAGATTCCATTGGTGAAACATCCATGTGAGGATGTTTCATTGTAGCAATTGTAGGCAGTCACTCAGCAGTAGGAAATTGGTCTGAATATCTGACAAAACAAACTTACCATTTTCTAGCCATCCCTAATAGCTTAGGAGATGGCTCTGTGGTTTGCATCAATATTGCAGTTCATAAGTCTCTTTCAATAACATGTCTTTCCAGGATGAGGGGTACACATTTGTTTTTTCCAAACTACCATCACTCATGAATAGGCCTTCCCATGGGACCTGACTGATGGTAAGTGTTAGTCAAGTGAGTGTCATTCAGTTTATTTTGTCAGAAGGTAGACACGTTATTATCTTTGGTGACAGTAGCAAAGTTAAATTTAGTCCATGTTACATTTTTCAACTTCTGTAGGAGGCCTGTTAGTCTAAACAAAAACGTGTCTTTTTTAAAGGCAATTGGCTTCTTGTTTTTTTCTCTGTAGAGTTTCTTTCTGTATGTTGAATTATTTCCATTTAAAATTAATGTCATTAAACAACTATTTCACGTATTTGCCCCAAGATATCACAGAACATGAAGCAGGTTGCTGGTTAAAAAAAAAAAAAAAGGAGAACATGTTTGTGTCTGTCAACCAATAAACAAAACAGATTTAATTTTACTTACAGAGAATAAATTTTTTACCACAGTCAGAATTACACTTGATTTTATTCTCTACTCTCTTAACAGTCATATGAACCTGTAACTCTACTAGAATAAAGGCAGACAAAACCGGTGTTAAGGCCTTAACAACTTAATTTAACATGTTAGACAGTAGCCAGATATCCTCATGCTATTATCAAAATCATTAATATGCTACATGAACACACGAACAACAAAAATACCTCATTTATTCTCCCTGCATACCAGCAGGATTAATGTCAAATACTCTCCTGCTTCCTGCATAAAAGGTTTCTTGATTTTGATGTGACAAATGAGAAACAAATCTCAGCCTAAACTTTTTCATGAGCTGATTATTTTATATTGTGATTTGTATTTTTTTGACAGGCCCAGGTTCCAGGTGCACCAGAGGTAATACCAGTCACCCATCCGTGTTGGCAGAAAGGCAGCAGCAAGACTACAAAACTGTACAAAATGCTAATTCTCAATATTCTGCTCCCATCCCCATAAAATTCAGTCTTTACTTGCTGTAGTCTATGAGTTACAATTGTGACCTGGTTCCACTAAAATAAACCTAGGATGAATGCTGAAAGTTTTTCTGACGTGCTTTAGGATATTTCTCTTCTGGCGCAGACACCTGTGAAAATAGCCACATTTTTGTGGGCTATCAAGTACATGAATGCATGTTATCAGGGATTGTGTGATATAGCATCTGCATCTTGGAGAAGTACACAATAATTTTATTTGCTCTTTCTGAAGAAGGTAAAATCAGGTCCTTCCTGTCTGGTCTTCAGGAATGTTCAAAGGCAAAGGAACTATTAACATGGTTCTCTCGCTTCATCTGGGGGTTTATTAAAAAGCTATTTTCATAAATTATGCCCAGAGTGTCTAATTTTGTGGAACTGCCTAGACCTAAGCATGGCATGAGCAATGAAATCTGGAAGAAACAAATTGTGATACAAATTGAAATCATTAGCTCAGGATCAAAACCATCATTAACTGGTGTATAATAACTTCCCTTAGCCAGAACTATATAGCACAGCTAGGATAACCAAAGGAATCCAGTGCATATTAAACAAAAGAGCAAATACTTCACTCTTCCAGCCTTACAAACTGTACTCCACAAGAACATTTTTATGCAGAAAGAATCCACATCTAGAGTAAAGGAAATCAATTATTTATGCAGAGGTTTTTTTCAGATCATTTTGCTGTTCTTCAGAAATTGGTCTGGAATGGAAAAGGGGAATAATTTTAAGCTAAGGAGTCTTAAGGCTTCTCTGCTAGGAATTCTCAACTTTATTCATTTTGTCTTGCAAGCAATACAATTTTGCTTTGAAATAAATTCTCTTTTAGTGTCATTTTCCTTCTTTGGGGAGCCTTTAAGGCAGTTCTAAGAGTCAAATTCTGCATATTCTGAAGGAGGAAAATAAATTACCTAACTGTGAACTTACTAATACCAGGAATAACACCTCTAAAATGAAAAAAAACCTTATCTACTTACTATTGCCAGAGACAAGACTACAAATTTCAGTTCAGCTACTCCAGGTAAAATGCTATTTATGAGCTGTGTGCAACCATTTGGAATAATCATAGCAGTTACAAACAGAAGAAAGGACTGGAAATTTCTTCCTCTCATCCTACCCATTCTGAGTTTCAAGTTGACACATGCTAGATTTTTGATGCCTAAATACAGTCATCATACAGCCCAAAGCTGACTTTAATATTAAGGAATCTAAAAAGCTACACATAGTGATAATGAAGTCAGCAGCGTAGGTGTGACTAATGTAGTGTTCAGGACCTTCAGAGTAGAGATTTCCAAGACAAATCTTTCTAGGCAATTCCACAGAAAATTTGACCTGACCTGACCTTATTCTTTGCTTAGGATTTCATCTGCCCACAATCAGTGCAGCTACATTAAGCCCAGAACTTTTGAGTAATCTTAGCTGGTTTTTATTCAGTCAACATCCTATGCTACACACTGTGCACTGTACAGGCAACCCTCTGCAATTTTACATTCATGCTCTATCCATTATACTGTGATTCTGGATTGTTATGTCTCCCCAGAGCAGCAGTACCGACAGATTTATGAAGCCATCTTTATTGTCTTTTTAACCAGCACCACAGAAGGAAATTAGAAACAAACTTATTTTCCTACTTTCCTACTACTGGATTTCAATTGATCATTGGACCAAACTGCTGTGAAGAGCCTTACTTTTCTTTTACTGCTTTTTTCTTGAAGTTATTTAGTGCTTCTGGAAATGCTTTACCTTTCCCAAAGATACCTAGATTCTGGTTTTCAAACCACTAGTACCATAGTGGATGAACCTAATTCTTTCCTCCGTTGCATTTCTGAATAAGACTTTCTGCAGTCATTCTGGTGGTAGCTTGGCCATGTGTGCAAGTTAATTTCAGAGCTGAGTCTTTATATCCTGAAGCTGTAGTTCTAGTGTTCCATGCAGATTTAGGGGGCCTATAGAGATGCTGAAGAAGGACTCTTCATTAGGGGCTGTAGTGACAGGACAAGGGGTAACGGGTTAAAACTTAAACAGGGGAAGTTTAGATTGGATATAAGGAGAAAATTCTTTCCTGTTAGGGTGGTGAGGCACTGGAATGGGTTGCCCAGGAAGGTTGTGAATGCCCCATCCCTGGCAGTGTTCGAGACCAGGTTGGACAAGGCCTTGGGTGATATGGTTTAGTGTGAGGTGTCCCTGCCCATGGCAGGGGAATTGGAACTAGATGATCTTAAGGTCCTTTCCAACCCTAATTATTCTATGATTCTATGATTTAGAGATGATTTCCTACAAAAAGAAGTACTGCAGAACGACTGATAGGTAAAGGACTTCAATGGCATTCATGGTACCTTCTTGTATATGAAGTTACTTGATTTATCAGACAAACCTTAAATAGCTTGTACTTTGAAGTATTATTTTCATTATATTATTTCTATTGTATAATACGCTGCTTTCTATCCTCAAATATATTGGCCTGTCAATTAAATAATGGTCTATTTAAATTAGCAATTTGAAATAGATCAGTTACATTTACTAAATACAAGAGTGTCTATGACAGCTAATTGGATTGTACATGAAATTTATTGACTTGTAATTAGAATATATTGGTTTGTGTGTAGCAAACTGTTTACACTACATGTGCCGTCTGCCGTGATCAGTAATCATCACATTTAAAACAGATGGGATTGTATATACAGCATATTGGGTTTTGTATACATGATAATACATTGTAGCAGTTTACATGCTGAAATATATATAATATATATATGAAGTTACAGAACCCTATTAAATAAATGTTCTTTCTATGTCCTCCAGTAACAGATCTTATATACTTCAAGAAATAATTATGTTTATTTAAAAATGTTTATTTATGATTCTATTTATTCTATTCTCACAATGTGTCCAAATGAAGGAATGACATCCTACCAGCTGTTAGTGAAATGAAGATACTCATTAAGATGTATGAATATAACATGAGCATATTTTGCCTTTGACATGTGTATTTACTCATATTAGTATACCCAAGACAATCTGATGATTGATAGTCACCTGGAAAGGTCGTGAAAGTGTAAACAATTATTCAGTATGCAATACAGTGGAGAATCAAGGTACTTTGTTCAAAACAGGTTTTTAGTTTTCTTTAGTCAGAGTAAATGAAATCCATGAAATAAGAGCCACACGTTTACATGTGGGATTGCAATAGACCCTTGACCATGGAGGTTCAACTGCTCCACAGATAACGCACTTTGTCAGTCTGCTCAAGGTCCTAAACCAGAGGAAGGGAATGAGACTGCAGTAAAATGATCAACATAGCTTCAGGAAAACATGCAGAGGAGCTGTTTGTGGGAAATTTGAGCACTGCATTGCATAACCCACTTTAACCCACAATTAAGTATGAACTAGCTTAAGAAGAAAGGAATTACATGCATATTGTATAATGTCCTATTTTTATAACAACTTTAAAGTAAGCAGTTTTATAATAAAACATGAAAAAAAAAAACCAAAGCTGAGATTGTCTGAGAGAAAAGTAAATATGTTTTAGATTTTTTTTTCGGTATGTTTAGAGCCAGCAGAGTAAATTCTGGACAATTTCCATTCTGAGACCTGTTAAAAATTCCTTTGACTAAGGTGGTCCTCAGTATTGACACATCAATTATTAAAAGTACATAAATAATTACATAGTATGTACTTTTTATTTTATGCTAATCTATATATATTGATGCATATAAGTTTCAGTTGATTACTTCTGAAAAGCTGATATTTATTTGACTACAAGGGTTATGTGTGGCTGATTTCAATCAAGTACTGAGTGCCTTCAAATTTTATAGACAGCACTGGTGCTCTGTTAAAACAAATTGATTGAGCCTATATATATATACACACATGTACTGTAACAAGTTCTTAATCAGTGCTTGTTCATCAGTGCTGCTTGGGACTCTGTGCTTTAATACTTCCTCTGGTCTTTATTCTGATGATCTGTTATTCAGTACCAAAAACCTTGTAAACATGTTCATGCCTCTTCCTTGGTTGGGCAAACCTCTTCGCTTCTTGGTGTCTTACTGTTACTCTTCTTAGAACCTTGCAAAATGTTCAGAAGTCATTCGTATCTTGATATCCAAAGAATGGCTTTCCCTAACAGATAAGGTGTAAATTTGAGTTCTACCCCACTTATATGTATTTACATGAAACCTTTCCCAGTCAGACCTATTGTATCTAATACCTTCTCAAATGCTAGTATGAGTCATGAAGTGATTGTAGTTATATAAGTTTCACTATTATAACTAGGATGAATATGCACTGTACAACATACCTGTTCAATGGGTCAATAACTCTTCATTACATCTAATTATTTATATTATTTTGATAGAGTTTTGACTTTGAGGAAGAGTATTTTACAATAATATTGCAATGACTGCAAACTTACAAACTACTAGCTGGTACTTCATTTCTTCAGCGGCACATATTTACCACTGCAGTTATCATCTGCTTTACATTGAAGTTAATGGGAACATTATAATTTTATCATAAATTAAATGGGGATCACATTGTAGAAAGATATTTCTAGTAACATTTATTAGACAGCACTGCTTTTTCATTATTTTACTTTCCATAAAATTAGGCAAAATTTTGAAAGATTTTTCTTTTTTCAGGAAAAGAAGTCCTCACTGAGCTTGGTAAACTACCCAGAGATTTTTATGGAAGGGGAGGGGTCATGAAAAACTCTTTAAAAAGCTCAGGGTTCAGGATCTGAAGAAACTAGAAAGACCAAAGACTGTTATATAGAGACGACTTTATATAACACTGGGAATCTAACAGTAAACATCTTACTCTGTTCTTTATAAATCAACTGTTCAGAAGTGTCTCTGATTATTCTGTTTAATAGCAATAAGCAATGAAGCTGCAAGCTGTTACTTTGACAAAAATATGTTTAGCACCTGCTATAGATGAGCAATGCTATAATTATTACATAAAGATATGCCACAGGTATATATCTGGAAAAGGTGGCTAAAATTGGATGTGTTTGAAGACTTGGATATCCAGCACCTCTGATTTTGATTGTTTTTTCACTGCTTTTCTGAAGTCTATGAATTTCACCCCAAAATCTCATATTTTTAGAGGCTTCTGATAACTTTGGATTGCTTCCAATTTCCAACTAGTTTTCTGTAGAGGGTAGCATGTTAAAGAACCTTCTGAAGACAACAGAATTTCAAGTTATGGAAATGGATTTCCACATTTCAAAAGATCACTGAACTTAAGATCAGAAAACTGTAAGGCACCAGAGACCAGCAGAGCTTCTAAAGCCAGTTGTCTTTATAAGAACTCAAGCAAACTGTAACAGGATTTAGGATGGAGGATTTGATTTGAATTTGTTTACTAACAACAATTTCTATAGAATTGTTTTTAACTAATGTTAAATTTATTTACATTTAATACACTAAAATAATTGAATCCTGACCTAATAATTTAATTTAGGTTATCAACCTGAAGGCTTAAAATATAGTACTTCACTCCCCAATGTGTGAACATACTTTAAAATAGGTTTATGAGCAGAGTAGTGGCTAGCAGAAAAGTAGAAAGCTTTTATCTCACCTAAAATGCTTTGAAGAGTTAAGAAGAACATTTAAAAAACCATTCTTAGCATAATTTTGTCTAATTTTTCACAGAAGTCTTATTTAAGTGTAATTATCTCCATGTTTCCAGAGGCAAAAAAAAGGGGGGCAGACATTGATATAAATCCTCCAATTTCTCCCTGGATGAGTAGAGGGGAGATGGCAAGTTTTCAAAGAATACTTTTTGTTTGTGAACATCCTTTTGCAGAGTCCTGGAGATTTGGAGAAGTGAGGATTCCAGGTCAGTAGGAAGCATCTGGGTGATACCACAGATATACTTAGTATGTAACTAGGTAAATTGAGCTCAAATGCTTCAGCTGGAGCCATTAACTGACAAGTCTACTCATGAAAATCAAGGGCAATGAGAAGCAAACAGAGGATGTCCTGCAGCAGTAGGTCATTCTCCAGGCTCTAGACATAACAGGTCTCAAGAAAACAGGAAAATGAAGCAGTGAATTACGTATTCTCCTAAGCAGAAACTTTAGGAGATATTGAAATTAAACAGAACAGAGATGGAAGGGATCAGCTAGTTCATCCTGCTGACAATTCTGTAATGTTCCTGTGAGGATTAGCATATTGTTCAGCATGGTGTTAAATATTCCCTGCTAGGAGCTGCTTTTTCTTTTTTTTTCTTTTTATTTTTTTTTCCCTTGAGAGAACATTTAAACTAGAACAAATCTTAAAATCAGGAAATAGACTTGTCTGCAGCCTAAATATTCATATTTCTTAATTTCATCCTATTATGTCTGCTTAGATTATGACATACACTGCTCTGTCAAATTACTTGGGTCTGGTTTAACTCCTTCAGACACTGAATACTGCTCTGGTGTCTACCACTGATTGTTTAGTCAGAAATCATTTCTGTTAAGAGTTCTTTTCACACTTAACATCTTCTCCCATCATTGAATTATTCTGCTGCCGTTGCCATCTATTACCAGCATATCAAATACTCACATATTTTAAATGAAATAGAATATCTAAAATTTATCATTTAAAAAGCAACAGGGGGAGAACAAACTCCAGTGTGAGTTATTTTATGTCTACTGTCATTTGCTTTAAAAGTTCTCATCAGTCTACCACAATAAAGAATGAAATAGAAGACATACGTTCCTCTGAAAACATCCCCAAAGGTTCAAAGTTAAAGATTCCTACTGTGCCAAATATCAGGCAGTCTGCCAATAAGCTCAATTAGAATTTTTGACTAAATTAAGTAGCGCACAATCAAAGCATATGAATGGCAAAAGCACCCTCCAAAAGAATAGCTTTCCTGTAGGTGTAACAGGATCTTTCTTCAATGCTCAAAATAAGTCTCAAATTATAGTGATGTTATTTGACTTTAGGAATGCACAGATGTGTTAAGTATTTCATTGGGAATACAGTATGGTTAGTCGGACAAGCATAAAGCATGCATAATTAATTTCACTCTTGCACTGCTTCGGCTCTTTAACATGGTGTTTGTTACTGTAGCAAAAGCAGCTTACTAGGCACCACGTTTAGCTGACAACGTTGAAGGGAATTGTTAGAAAAAGAAAAATCTGTTTTCGTTCCACTCTCGAATTTGCACCTAGTTTCAGACCGTATGTCTGCATTTAGTGTTTTAAAGCAGGCACAATAAGAATGGCAGGTTCCTGCAGAGAAATATGTCACTGGCGATAAACAGCCCCAAAGTCAGTAGAGCAGATAATGCTTTGCAGGTCAGAAACTACACCCCTGACAATACCGTGCATGCAGGTAATACACCAAATGTCACATCTGAAGGGGGTAATGCTTTTTCTACTGCTACATCCTCAACAAATTGTACTACATAGCTGAGTTACTTGCTGACGTGGAAGCATGAAGGAGTTTTAGGAGGTAGAAAATACAATGAGAGACTAAACAAGATAGACCACCAAACCAAAACCAACCCAGCAAAATTAACAGTCCAACTCTTATCTGCAATAAAAGTTGAATAGTAAATCATCTTAGACTGTAATCGTCTAGAAGACGATTCTCTAAGGAACAAGAAATTGTTCCTTATAGATCTGTATTAAAAGATTAAGCCCTCTATACAGAAAGACATCAGACCTAAATAAGGTTAAAAATTGCTTGCTTGTTTCTTTTTAGTCTTGACACATCCTTATGTGCAGGGTTTTTAACAGCACATTTCTCTTTGATGGATGCAGTTGAATTCATTTATGCTGTTCATAATTCTTACTTATGTACATCTTGACTTATATCTTTACAGCACTGGCATTAAGTCAGTCATTATTACCATACATAGATGAGTTGGAAATAGTACTGGAAAACCTGCTTAAAATCATACCGGTATTGCTTCTGGCATGCAGTGTTCCTACATTTTCACATGCTCATTCTTCCATCCCATGTTTCCTCCTGCTTAACATCCTCCTGGAGTACTGAGGAAGACCCAGACTATAGTATCGGTTCATGGACTTTAATGCAAAGCTGCAAAAACCACTGATGAGCAGAAGTAGCCAATTAAGTTTCTCATCTGGACCAAGTTTTCCCTTATCTTGGGTGAACGTATCAGAGGTCAAGACCTGAATGCACAAGCATGCATACATACATGAAGCTAATGCAGCAATCTCTAACCCAGAACAGGGTGGGATGGAAAGAAGCACTGCCAATTAAATAGACCCCCTGAAGTCCCAGGACAGCCTAAGGAGTGAATTCTAAATGGTTTTCTTTTGTTGTACGCTCTATGCAGCTTCCAGATTAGCTTCACATAAAGCTGCTAAATTCAGCAGACCATTTTTAAGCAGGAGTATGTTAGAATGCAGAAATATTTTCAGTAGTGGATGATGTCAGGTCTATTTTCTATAATGAGTCACTTCTGGATGATCTGAGAGTTTTCCTTTCAGGTCTAGAGCCAAGAAAAAACCTGGAATGTTTTTGATTCATCACTTAGCCAGTGGGTAAGTCTACTGGTGGATTATCATGCGCAAAGTTTTAAAGATCAGAAAGTTTGCCTAACAGAGCAAGATGACAAATGGTCTTCTGTAGCACAATGGAACAGTTACCATTGCTTTTCCCTATCCTATAATCAAACAAGTATGAATTCTTGATTTCTCAGCTAAGAAGGGTAACGATTTCAGTAGAATTTTCTAAAAAGTCATGCTATCTGCCACAGACAGTTTGAGTGCTGATAGGGATGAGTCCAGATATCACAAGGGCCCAGCAATCCACTGTTTTTGATGGGTTTTCCATTTTTTCAAAGTTATCTTTGCAGCATATTCTAATCAGGTATGTGGTTATTCCAAAGATTTGTGAGGATAGTACCAGGAGCTAGAGAATGGATAATGATGGACAAGCATAATGAAAGTTGGCAACAGACCCTTAACTTTGGTTCTTTCTATGGTATGCAACAGCTTACCCAATTCTGTAGCCTTGTGGACAATTCTGTAACACCTTCTTGCCATAGGTTTTTAATTTGCAGAACGCAGAGGAAGGAAATGTCTTCCAAAAGGGAAAGGCATCACATAAACTGCCTGGAACTAATACAATTCTGTATTTTTATTTTTTATCTTTTTTTTTGTATCTTGAGTAGGTACAGCAGTGATTCAGTCTGCACTGTATCTCCCAGTCTAGCTAGATGCCAGGGTAAGAGACCGATCATTGGGATAGTGAGTAAACCGAAAGTTTGTTGAAAGATATTAGAGGATTAATTTTTTCCAAGCTAAGTGTAATACAATGCATTATTAAAACCATATTAACGGACTAATAATATTCAGGGACCTCAGATTTGTCTTTAGTGAGGAATTGAAGAAGAACAGAGATACTGCACCATGGACGCAAAACCTTAACATGTACTGAAGGAAGAAATAAGCTACATTTCTTACTACAGGGATGTACTCAGTGGAAAATGAGATTTTATGTTGTGGTGGGTTGATCCAGACTGGATGCCAGGTGCCCACCAAAGCTACTCCCCTTCCTCAGGTGGTCTGTCTGTCTCTGAGCCAGCTGGCATTAACTCCATTACACATAGGGGAAGCTTCTCACAGAAACTGCTCCTGTAATATTCTTCCTCTCCCCCTTCCCCCAAAAAATAAAGAACAACCTTGCCACACAAACTGAATATATATGCGCATAAACAACCGACATTTACCTACAAGACCAAATGAGGAGGCTAATTTGATCTGTATGTGGTAGGGCCAAGTTGTACAGCCAGTAGGTCATTAGTGGAGAGCTGTTGTTTATGCATTCCACTTTAATTACATTTATATTTATTAAGAAATCTGCTACAGTTTAAGGTTATCAGTTATTGTTAAGAAGTCCTTTCACACAGGCAGGACAACTTAATGCAACATGCTGCTTGTGTTATCCCTTTTTACCTTTCAGTGTTCATGCATTTTCCACTAGCGATAAAGAAAGCCTCGCATGCCTGGGCAACTACTTATTTTAAGTTACAGACAACTTGCAAAGCCTGGCATGTCAAGCTCAAACATAAAATACGTGATCTGACAATACCAGATCAAAGTGGCAAACGGTATATATGACACCTGTCTGTAATAATGGTCTTGTCAAGTGCTGAAATGATGGTTAAATATTGATGCAGGGACCAGGTAAGAACTCACTCTTCCTGACAGACAATGACTTTAAATATTTCCCCTTGTAAGTCCAATTCTGCCTTAATTTACACAGGTTCAGCTGATGTTGACCTTTGAGAAAATATCTGAAATCCAACATTTCTTGCTCTTAAAAACAAAAACGATACATATAACCTATAGTAATAGTGTGAAAGTTTGCAAAGGAGAAAGGAAATTGTTGGTACATGGAGCATGTCCATACCACAATCTGAGTAGCCAAGAATCCAAACAGAACTGGCTCATTATTATCCTTCAATGCCTTAATTATGCAGCTGTTTCTGACAGAGTAACTCAAAACAGCTAGTTGGATTTCTCTATGCTGCCTAGCAGCCACTGCAGTGGACTGATATCAACTGATCACTAAATCAAAGAATCTTAAATCCTAATCTGTTTCATAGTTTCCAACAGAATATGTTTGGGGTGGGCTATAGGAGTTTCTTCCTCTGCCAAAGCACTACAATTGTGAAATTATGCTGCAAGTCAACACAAACAATGGGTTGATTTGATATGAAATAACATGTAGGAGCCCAACTCTATACTAAGCTTGTTCTCCTTTTCTACTTTCATAGATAAGTATCTGCTACTGCCTACAGTGGGGGCATCTTTTCTCTAAGCATCTTACGGAGTCTAAAGAATCCTATTAGGACAGTAAGAGTTGCAAACCGGATGACAAAACTAAACCCATGTCATCTTAAAGGAAGATTTGTGTCCCTTTCAAAGGAAAAGTAGATCTCTTAGTTTAACATCACTGCAGCTGACAAGCCTGGAAGCTGAAAAATCACTTGTCACTGACAAAACTGTCTCACATTGTGATATGACACTGTTAAATAAATAGAAACTTCAATTAAAATTATTAATTTACTGAAAAGGAAACAGAATACCATTAATCACTGAACTAACTAATCATTTCTACCAGAGTTTCGGATGAACTAAGGTGATATCTTCTCCTATACAGGTTCCAAAACTACTGTGCACCTTATCCTGTCCTACAGCTCCTTTCCAGGCATCAGGAAATTATTTAGACAGAGAAAGTATCCAGCTGTCTGAACTGTTTGTAGCATGATGTGAAACCTGTGAAATGCCTTTCTTTGTTCACATACAGACTAGGTGATTGCTTTGATAGCAACAGTTCATACTGCTACAAAGAAAAACTTAAGAGGATGAGAAAGATTTGAAACATTCCTGAGTGAGATCTGAAGGGTTTTAGGAGGATAACGACTTCTTTTGCTCACTGAGGGGAGCCTGTAAAGAAATCTTGCAGGAAGAGATTTGTCATGTATCAGGAAAGGGGATGAAACAGCCAGCTTTTCCTCTGAAGAAAACTTAAAATGATTTCTGTCTATAACCCCTGTTGATGATTTTCCTCCAATACATTGATTTGTATTCTTTTTTTTCACCACCTCTACAGCTCAAGATGCAAACTTCCTTCACTGGAGCAGCCCAGGACTCTGTTTAGACCTTATGTGCTGGAACTGCATCTATTCAGATCTCTGTTATACTGGCCAGCACTGTCATTTGTAACTTCTGGCCATGCTTCTTGAGCACGTGTTTCTGTGTCTCAGAAATGGGATATCACCACTGGATCATCCTCAGCTGTGTGAATGCACCTGACTTTTCTCGGGTTCCTTACTGGCATTAGAACAGTATTTCCCAGAATTCTAAACTTTTGGGCAGTCCTACTAATTCCAGTCTGTCTCTGAACAGGAACAGCGGGCTGATGCACACCCACACTTTCCACAGGCTTTGCAGATGGGCTTGGAAAAAAAAATTCTTCACTTCAAAATTCAACAAACACATCGAGATGAAAAATTTGTAATCTTATTCCTTCACCCTGCTGTGCTATCTGGAAATATTCTTTGTGTTGCAGTTGATGAGTTAGAGGTGAGTGAATTTGGAAATAAGGATCCTCCTTTTTCTTTTTATGTTATTTCTGGTTTCTTCCACTTTAAATATTTGGAAGGACACTTTACAAAAGCAAGGTCATATTGCTATGAGAGCCTGATAAGAGTCATCAGGTGTCCAAAATCTGATGTCCAGGAGGTGTGTAGTTTTGTATGGTTATTAGACTAAAAGGTACTATTCCTAAAAGGACAGCCATGTGCTAAATGCAAAATGTTCTCCTAAAATACCCTAATATTTTGACTGAATTCAAAGGTGTGGCTAAGAAAATACAGAATGGTTTTCTACTAACATATGACCTCAATTTTTTTTCTTGATTTTTCTATTAGTGTTTGTAAAGAGAATATAGATATATATACAGCTATAACTACTTTCTTCTGTCTGTTGAGTTACATGTGATTCAGCTGCAAGTAAACTGCTCTGTAAAAGCAGAATAAAGCTGTATTTGAAGAGAATGTTACCTTTGTCCAGATTATTTATTGAACTGCCCTACTGAGGACAAAGTTGTGTCAGCGCACTGTTAATGTTAGGACACCCTCCAAGTTACAGAGAAAACAAGATAGTTGTTTAAAAGCCAGGAATGTAGGATAGGTATTAACCAGGCAACTCCAATTCCATAGTATATCTTGCTTATAGACTTTCACTTGCTTGTACAAAACTTTTTCTTCTAGCCTTCCTTTTCTCAGGAGTAGAGATATCACAGAGGATGCATTTGGAAGGGTCACTGCTCAGTATGCAGTCTGGCAGACTCATTTGTTCCACTTGGCCTTGCAGCACCATCATGTGGTTACTGTTGAGGAAATAAGATAGCCTATCGTCAAATACCACCTGCCTGCCTCAAGTACAGACGGAATGCGTAAGCAGTCTAGTAGTAGATGGAGGAAAGCCTATGTAGAGCAGAGATGGCAATAACAAATTACTCAGAATGAGGAGCACTGTGTGCTTTCTCAAGGTCATTTGGTTTTTTTCTCCCTCATTCTTAAGTTTAATAATTAATATTATTTGAGCTATTTCTGCTTTCTTTGTGTATATTTCATTTAAGAAAGAGATTTAGGTCTTTCTTTGGGCTTTCTGAATGTAAAACCATGGGCGATCTTCATTTCTGTATTCCACCTGGCTTTAATGCATTAGAAGTCTTCTGCTGAATATTCTGACCATGGAAAGAAGTGTAACAGCTTGAATTCAGGCAGCCCCTCTTGGTTTTTTTTGGGGGAGAGAAGGGAAGATCTTCTACTGGGGAGAAAAGATGTGGTTTATACATGTTCATTCTCTACAAATTCTTAAAGTGACTGATTAAGAAGTAAGTTTCCAACAGTACTGTTACATTTATTTCGGTCCCCAAAATAAAATGCTTTAGGTTTCCTAATAAAACTGAAAAGTGTGTGATCACTATATGACTTAAAATATGTAGACATGCTAACTTACAGATTTAGAAAGACCTCAGAAATGTTAAATTTGATAGGAAAAAAAAAGATACAATATCACAGTCTTTTTCTGTCAGATCTGTAGCATTTCCTAAACTATATCCTCAGTTCTGGCAACGGACAATAAACCTGAATTTATTGATTCTGAAGTGAAGCAGATTCTAGCCTTGAACTTACAGATGCTTCTGTGGGATTGTTTACTCCACCTTGCCTTAATAAGGGATAATTCCTTCATTTCTAGCAAATTTAATCTGAGGGAGACAGGAGTATGCCTTTACCAGAAGAAGCCTTTGGGTTAATCACATGGCAATTTCTGACAACGACATTGAAGTGAGGTAACTGACCAGTTCAATTTTCACAAGATATCACATGCACAGTTGTCTTGCATGGGAGGTAGAGAGGGGAGAGCAGCTTAGTTTTATGTGAAAGCACACCACCTCCCTAGAAGCAGCAATGAGGAAAAGACTATGTCAGAATCTGCATATAAAGCCCTGAGGTATGAAATCTGTTAAGCTTTCTAAAAGGCTTTTCACCTAGAAGTACAAATCTCAGCAATCCATCCAATTTTATTACATGTCTAGATACAAAAAAACCCCATGGTCTTGTCAAAGCAGTCATAAAAAAAAAACCCCGTGGTTGACTTCTGTGGATAATGGTAACATACATTCATTAGGTCACAGTGTGGAATGCATTAGATGTCACTGTGGAATTTTAGAGTATATTATCCAAAGTAGCAGTGGCCTATTTTACCTAATAAGCAAGTCTTTTCTTCCTCCTAAGTTAAGAAATTTACTGAAGACATGGTCCAGAACGCATTTCCTCACCCTGTTTCTTTCCAGCTTCTGGGCGCTAAATAGGCTTTAATCCCTATTCATCTTCCCAAGCTACTATAAAAACTCCTATGTGTAGGCTAACAGTTAAATCAAAATTGGGGGACTGGCAGAGCAGGGTGAAAGACATTCATTTAATACAACTTTTATACTTTCTCACTATTAAAAAGCCTTGCTTATCTTTCGCTACTTTTTTCCTGCATAAAACTGAATATCCACTTTCCTGCAGAAATGAAATTATATTTGCAGCAGAGCGCATTCTTCAGAATTCATAGGCTAAAATTTGTTAATATCTGATAATACAGTAAAATGAAGGAACAGCAAGTACATTGCTGCAGCAGGGTGGTCAACATAATGCAACATTATTGTTCTTTGTGATTCTCAAAGGCCAGCTACATTACTTTTGGTATTCCTGGGACAGTTAAATCTTTTTAGGCATTCAGCTTGTCATGCCTCACAGACTCTGAAGCTGGCTCCTAAATTGTTTTGGTGTTTTACAGACCTCAGAGTTCAATGAAGCTCTTTAACTGGATGGGATTAATGGCACCATCATTGTGCTATGAAAGAACATTTTCTGCAATGTTTAAATGCTTGTTGCCCTTTTCCATACTATTTACTCAACTAGTGTTCACTAACTGCAATTTATGTGTCCCAACCATGTCTTCATTTATGCCCACTATGTAGCTAGTTTTTTCCAAAGTGCATCCCTACACCATCATTTTCACCAGACTTATCCCTTCACAAGAAGTGTCCTATCCAGAACATTATAACATTGAACTTTAAGGATTTACCACAGCTCTGGGATATATTCCAGATATTACACCTCCTATGTTAACAGATACTACAGTATGCCTGGATTAGCCACAGTCTGATTTGGGAATAAATTATTCTGTGATAAATTCACAGGACTGCTCAGTATTCAGTATGACTCCCTGAGGAAAATCTCGTAAGTTTTCACACAGAATGAAGCAATTTTATTTGATTAGGGAACATCAACATTAACACTCAACTTGTCAAAAATTCTGTTATAACAGCTAGTCTGTGGGAGCTTGTATAGTTCAGCTAGAAGTGCCATAAGTGTTAAGGATATGAATATTACTTAGAAGGAAGGAGATAACAGGTCTCTACCCCTGTGAGTCTGAGTACTTGCTCCTTATCTAAGAAGATAGACTGAAAGATTGCGTTGAGCAGAAGTCATAGCGGTGCAGGTGGTACAGAACACTATAGCAAAAAGGAAGATCATGCTTTCCCTGTTCACGAGAGTACAATGAACAACAGTGGATTACTTCATCTTGCAGCAAGACAGTCATTACAAAAAGCTTTGTAACAATTCAGGTAATTTTTGGAACACGCTGCCTAGACACAGAGCTGATAACAGCTTACAGGAAGGGGATGGTCCTAGTGACTTTTCAAGCTCTTTCAGACAGATTTCTCCATCATTGTGTTACTATTTTCCTGTATTTAATGGCAAAGTGTCCAAGGTAAGAGGATATTGGAAAATAATGTATATTTATTTCAAATCTTCAGATATCCTTTTCTTTTTTACTTCTTTCATATTTGTCTTCAGACAAAGAAAATAGATAAGCAAGGGACCCAACTTCAGTTATGTTTTATGGCTTTGAATTCCACAGATAGTCTTCAGCACAGTCACTGGAATAACACTGCTAAACACTTCAGTGATTTTGACAGCTTCCCAGCTATCACTTGCTATTGCTTTCACAACGGAAAATTAAAGTTGTTATCCATAAAATATGAATGATAAACACAAACTGTAGCCTTCTACAAGTCCTCAGGCTTTCATGGCTTTCTTAGACAACACATGGCACAGTGTACCAATGAGGTGATCAAATTGCTAATTGTCTTCATTGCTGCTTTACCAGTTTTCTTTGAACTGCAGAATCAAACCACTGCTGAACAGCAGAGGGCTGCTGTGCCAGGGTGGAGGCACAAGCAGCAGACTGAGAAATCATTATGACCAAATAGGCAAACATTACTTCTCTCTTCTTGATCTCATTCTTTCTTTTGCAATCAAGAGTCTGTCACACTACTTGTAGGATTTTGGTCTTATCAGGCCAAGTAGGACTCAGGATACATGGCAGAACTAATGCAGAAGACCAATGTAATATTTCATGACATTCAAGGGAAAATTAACCTTACAGGAATGCTGCCATATCTTGCCATTCTTCATTTGAAGATAACCTTGAAATATTGATTGCCAAATTTTAAGTGGAAGAAAAAAAGCCACATTCATTTTAATAGGCACCATGCATAATGGATTATAAAACAATTTGTCTTAATGAAAGACCTTTAAAAGGTAGAAAACTGGAATACAAATCTTTCCTAAAATTTCCAATAACTTATCAGTATTTTTAGTTTCAAATTCAGACTATTTCTTGAATTACTGATAGCACACAGAGTATATCCCTTTCTTAACCATATTAGTGACACATTAGTACTGTAGACTTTAGTTAAAACACATCAGTAGCTTCTTGAATAGAAGAGTTGGGGGGTGGGGTGGCAGAAATAAAGTTTTTTAGTAAAAAAAATATGCAAATACAGAACATTTATTTACAATTAAATGCTTCAACACCCCCCCCCCCAGTAATTTTTATATAAATATACATAAATACAGACTTGCAGATGGATTTTGTACCGATTAAAATTCCTGCAAGTACTGACACGGGTTTCTGTATATATTTAACCACAGGGCTGTGGTTACCCAGGTTTGTGTGAGAAAATGAAAACAAATTGCAGATACCATTATTTCTACCAGTAAGAGAAAGTACTTTAAATTCATACTATGCACCACCAAACTACTCCAAGACAGCTCTCTGAAGGAAAGGTGCAACATGAGGCAGGATCCTGAAAGATGGAGAAAGTGTTTGTCTGACGGATGATGTTCTGTTAACTCCCTGAGAGATGAAAGCTTTATTAGTTATTTTGATGCTGTTGAGAATTCGTACTCAGATTTTGTGTCACTGTGAGGGCTGAGCTGATATGCCTAAGTGCTATTTCAGGGCATTGTTGCATAAGTTAGATGTTACATTCAATCATGTTTTGGCCACTGCTAACAAGAAAAATCAATAGAAATTCCAAAATATGATTAAAGAATGTCTGCCCAAGAAAATGTATTGGTATACTCAAACCAATATAATTATACCACTCTCTATGTTAGTGCAGGTATCTATCTTAGGAATTTAGTGGTTTTTCTTTTTTTTTTTTATTTTTGATGGATTTGGAACACTTCTAAAAAGACACAACACCCTAAAATGATGCTGTAAATCCTGAAACAATGTGCTTATACTGAGAGCTATATCACTGCAACTACATCACTAGATTTCTCCATTTCAACAATCCTCATGCTATGCTTAAGCTTATTTAATATCTTTTAGTCTACTGTTTTGTTCATAAAGTAGTATAGAGAATAAGCTGCAAAATCACGTTAGAGAAGATGACTGCAATTGCTGTCATGATGAAATACTAGACTAAATCACTGAAGACACTGAAATGTAATGCACTGAAATGCATGATGTGTGCATCACATTGCTCTTCTGTTCCAAAGTACATTTATAGAACTCCACCCCCACATCTTATATTAGTCAATAAATTACAACTTTGATGAGCTATTCTGTCTGCTGTTTGATAATGCTGGATTTCATAGTGTGATGATAACACAATATGTATAAGAAAACACATTTAAACATGCAATCAAACACATTTTAAAAGGCAAATTGTTTAATCTTCTCAGGACTCCAGATGGCACCATCAATTATTTTTTTAAAGACTGTAGGGAAGTTACTGTACATGACTGCAACTTTACTGCAGCTCCTAACATCTTCTGTAAAACTGTTGGAGAGCAAAGGCTTCCCTGACAGGAATAATATACATACGAAGAAAGAGCAGAAATAAAAGTGAAGAGTTCAGGAAGTTCAGATTAATTCTCTAGTTGAGGCTTTTAGTACCAGTCAAATTTATATGAATTTCATTCAGCTGTCATTGACTTGTCATTGATTTCTTACCAATTTTTTCTCTCATTAATTTTATTGCCTTAGATTTTTCTTATTCATTATATACAGAATATCTCTACAAATGAAAGTTACTAACCTCATATTAGAACTATTAAAGCTTGGAGACACCAAGCAATGCCTTCCATTTGATGGAAAACAATGAAACCCCGGTACTGGTGGGTGCAAATGAAGTCAATTTTGACTTATTTTTTTCTTTAAAAGGCAAAAATTTATTTATTTATCTATCTTTGCCTGCATCTCAAATTATCCTGACTCTAAGAAAGCAAATAAACCAAAAGAGGCAAGTAGAGTCAATGCATTCTCTGAATTTAAGACGAAAAGGAATCAAACATATTAATTAAATGCTTTTAAAACCTTTAAAAGTACTCTTTTTAAGCTCACCACTGCTCAGAGGACAGGTTAGCAGCTTCTGGTGTGGGAAACAGTCTATTCATCTCTATTTGGCAGCCTATATAGTAAGACTGCCACAGCACAGGGAGACATTTTGTGAGAAGCAGCTCCTCCTAGTTTTCGGCTTACACTTTATTCCAAACCCATCTGAGGACTGCTATTGGCACTACTACCTCTGCGTTAAGGAAGAAATCAGTAGCATCTTGCTTCTTGAGAAGGAAACTCAGCAGGAGTCAGGAGACGATGAGAACACATAACCTCTTAATTTGGAAATGAAAAATCAAATTTAGCACATAAATGAGGTTGCCAAAGCCTAGTCTGCAGGCTAAACTCTCCAACTGTTTTGATAAGCGTTGTATGGGAAATGAACACATAGTCTGGGATGGGGAAATGAACTGGCAATGGGATGATGCTGGAAGTTTTGACAGGCTCAAGGATATTACATTTGATAAGCAGCTGGTTGCAATTATTTATTTGGAAGGAAGAGACCGGCACACGTACGTTTGTATGCACACAAAGTACAAAGTTAAAGTGACATTTAGAAAAGTTCAAGGATGTTTACTAATTCCCACCAACCTGAAGCCAATGCTGGTTCTCCGAGGCCAGTAAGATCTATTAAATGAAACTTGTCCACCTTTCATTAGAAGAGGCATTAGGACTGTTACTAACACTAAGATGATTCAGTAACACACTATTACTGCAGTCTTAATACGTTCATAAGAATCCCAAAGCCATCTCCAGCATCAAAAAAGCATCAGCCATCACTACAATTACTTTTGATATCAGCTACTGGTGTTGACAACAGTAGGCTATCCTCTAGCCTCTCCAGGCTACAAGAGCCAGATATCTCCCAAGGTTTTTTCTTTCACTATAGAAGTAAGCCAAACCACAGTGCCAGCCTAGACAGTAGATGGGAGATCAGGCCTTTATTTCCATATTTAAATGTTTGCCCTTAGGAGGGATAAAAAGTTAACAATGTGAGAAATTTCTACAAAGCACAACAGAATTTGAGCTCTTCAGGGCAAGGTTAAATTCCTTTCTTTGAGTGGCTATAGAAGCATATTACATGACTTTTACTTCAGTGCTGTAGAATCAAAAGGTCATACATATGTCTCCATCATTCATACTTTAGGGACACCTCCTGGTATCAAAAATTACATTTTCACAAACTTGTTGTACAGCTAGCAAGTCAGAGCTGTAAACATTAAACTATTATTTCTATCTAGGATGCAAGGTTTGAGATTCAATGCTTACTGTTAGCCAAAATACCACTGTATGCCTGAAGAGCTATTTTGGAGATAGTCTGACTAGAGATGTGGACTATATGTTAGAAAGCCTTGGTAAATTACGGTAAGTAGAAAACCCAAGTAAAAAGCTGTTTATATTCCAGGTCCATTTAATCTTTAAAGAAAGCAACTTGAACAAATACAGGCTTTAATTTTTTCTTTCTAGAAAAAAAGGATTTTCTTTATGCAGAAAATACTGAGTCGGCATTTTTGCTTCAACTTGTAAGAGGAAAGCAAACTGTTTGTGGCTTTAATTAGAAACATTAGGGCTTGAAGTCTGAACAACTGTTTACTATTACACTATCTGATAAAACTTCAGAACTGCAGCGATACTAATTTAAAAGAAAGACCCAAGATCGAGATGAGGTACTGCAACTCTAAAATTAACCATCCAAAAAGGAAACTAAAGAAAATTTCAGTTTACCTGATAAATCCCTATCTGAACAGTAGTGTTATAATTAATGGCAACAATGAACAGAAGACCATAACCACTTCAAGTCCTCCACAGAACACAGAATCAACTAGGCTGAAAAAAACCTTTAAGATCATCAGGTCCAACTATTACCCCAGAACTGCCAAGTCCACCACTAAACCATGGCCCTAAGGGCCTTGTCTACACATTCATGACTAATTCCTAACTCACTAGCAATGGAAGGAAAACAGGTTTCAGGGTAGTTTTATTGAATCATAGAATGGTTTGGGTTGGAAGGGTTGGAAGGATCATCTGGTTCCAACCTCCCTGACATAGGCAGCACCACCTTCCACTACAGCAGGTTGCTCCAAGGCCCGTTCAACCTGCCAGTGATGGGGCAGACACAGCTTCTCTGGGCACCCTGTGCCAGTGCCTCACCAACCCCACAGGGAAGAATTTCTTTGTAATATCTAATCTCAATCTCCCCTCTGAGAGTTTAAAGCCATTTCCGCCTTGTCCTGCCACTACATACCCTTGTAAAAAGCCCCTCTGTGGGTTTTTTGTAGACCCCCTTTAAGTACTGGAAGGCTGCTATAAGGTCTCTTGGAATCTTCTCTTTTCCAGACTGAACAAGCTCAACTTTCTCAGTCTGTATTCAAAGGAGAGGTGCTCCAGCCCATTATGTTGTAATCTATGCTACATGAGCAAAAATAGGAATTTTGAAAGATAACACTTTAAGGGAATCAAATTAAATACCAAAGAGGAAATAAGCATATGTTAACGTATTAAAACACATTTCTATTTCTTTAAAGATCTTAAAAATGTTTTAGCACTCCTTAAAGCTTATTTGACAGAATAAGGCATCCTGTTAAAAATGAAATGATGATAAAACTTTGGTAGATTAAACACACACAGTAAGTCAACCAAAGAATTCAAGACAAAACAAGCAAAAGGAATCAAAGCTCACCATCTTTTTTTCCCCCGTATATATATATACACACATACATACATACACACACATCAAAAGCAGAAAACCTTTCAAAAAGCCTATAATAGCAAGACATATACTCCAAGAGAAGCATTCAGAGAAGCCAACACTATTTCAGAGAAGCCAAATTCATTGCATATGGTCCCTGTGGCAGAAAGGCAATTCTTACTCCGGAATCCTTCTCTTTGGAGGAATTGAAGGATCTGACTGAAACTGAAGACTATAGAAGAGATTCCAGGACAATTTTACATTATGAACAATATCAAACCACAAGGACTATCTGGCATTCATTTAAGACTTCTAAGGCAAGTCAAATAACCAAATTCCTCTCTGCAGTGAATAACCATTCACATAAAATCACCTTGGCAGCATCTGAGCATTGGGGAGAGGAAAAATAGGTTACCAAATTGTAGAAAGATGCCAGGACAGATGTGAGAAATTACACATCTAAAAATCTGACATCTATAGAAACTGTAAGGAAAAAAAGTAATGGACACATTGACAAAAATTATGTACTTTCAGAGTCAACCTGGCTTCTGTTAAAGGAAATTGCACCTCACAAACCTAAAAGAATTACCCAAAAAGGCCACCTTTGTGCAGTTAAAGTGATCTAGTTGATAAAATTCTATATGTATTTCTAAAAGGCTTTCAACAAATTCCCCCGTCAAGGCTTTGAAAGAAACTAAGAAGCTATGGCATAAGAGGGAAAATCATGGATAAATGATGGCTTAAAAGACAAGAAACAAAATGTAGGAATAAATGAACTGCCCTCATGAAGAAGGGAGGTCACTAATGGCATTCTGCAGGGATGTGTACTGTGACTGTTGAACATTCACAAGGTGAAAAAGGGATTGAGCAGTTAGGTAGTTAGGTGATAGAAGTTCAACAAAACAAAGTCATTTGAAGGAGTAAGGACAAAAACCAGCTGTAAGGAACAGCAGAAGGACTTTAAGTTAAAGCAGCTAGGCACTAAACCAGTCAAAACTCAATGAGGAAAAACATGAAGTGGTATATGTTGGGCAAGCAGGGGAATCCTAACTTCATATATAAAACAATAGGCTTCGAGTTGACTGCGATCATTCAGGACCAAGACACTGGGGGTTATTGCATACAGTTCTGATCCTCTCACCTCAAAGAACATACTAGACATTGAAAAGGTCCGGAGGAAAGCAGCAAGCACGATGAAAGCTATGAAAAGGCTTCCTTATGAGAAATGATCAAGTAAGCAAAGGCTCGTCTGCATCCTTCAGGTACAACAGAAACCTATGAGTGGCATGGAGGAAGTGGCTCTGGATCAGTTTGTTGGTTAATCACCAGCCCTTCCTGTATAAGAATGAGATGGCACAAAATAATCTATCAGGATGCAGGTTCCAACCTACATTAATCCACCATTAATGTAACATGTCATCAGGATGTGAAACTCCTTGCCAAAGAACATCACTAATGCCAAAAGTTTACATGGATTCAGTAAGAGTCTGGATAGATCATGGAAAAGGAATCCTGTATTAATTATGTATTATTAGCTACACAGAAACTACATCAGGTTTAGTAAGGAGCCAACTAAAAATAGCTGAAACTAAGGAAAGCATTGGTGTCAAATTCAGCTATTAGAAGAGCCTGTCTTTCTCCAAGCATTCATTTACAGCCACTCTGGAACATGGAATCCGGGGCTATATGAACTTCTGACATAATTCAGAACAATCAGTCTTATATTGCAGCAAAACAGAGCCGGTGAGATGGTCCTGGCATGGATTTGTCCTTAAAGTAGGACCTAGAAGCATTTCTTATCTTCATGGCTATACACCCAGGAACATTTGGACAGCTTTTCAGATAGATTCCTATGTTGACTGTGCAACACCTTCTGGTTGCTACTGGACACAGTCTTACTAACTAATGCATCTACTTACCTATACTGGAAGGCTGGGAACCAGAGAGGGAGGGCACATGCCTGAAGGCATCTGTACCTACCTATCCACACTGCCTTTGGGACTAATCTATAACGGGAATCCTAAACAAAGCCTTAGACCCAACATCAATATAAGGACAAATGGAACACACACCACAGGATACAGAGATGCTGTCGTCTCCTATTTGTCTACTAACTACATCATAAAATTAATTATCCTTTTACAATAGGTATCTCTTTTGTATTTTTCTATTATGTACAGAGATATTCTGGGGATTATCACACATGGTGAAAAAGAGAATTTCTGTACATTATAGGCCTGATAGCAAAAACTAATGAAAAAGACACATTTTAACAGCCATACATATTTTTTTTTAGCAACCATCTTTTGCAGAAAGACTGAAAAAGAATGTTAGCAAGTAAGTAAGAGTGCCCTCTAAGTTTTTAGCAACACCTACATGTTGAGTGGGTAGCCTCTTCTGGGAGACTATTTGCACTATTTCAGCATCTTTCCTCAGATATGTATTGAATGAAATCCATCTTAGGGCAAATATAGCATCTCAGAAGACCCATACCATTCTGAGGCTATAATTTGTCTTTTGAATGCTCCTCCATTGAATTTTCCTCAAAAGGTCTTTCTCATGTGATTTTACATGACACAGCTCAGCCAAAGTGGTAAGAAAGCTCATGGAAGACGTAGATTATATATCATCTATTTACCATTTCAGCTGCCCAATCAGAAACAATGCAATGACACACAGACCTAAGCATGCTGTACTTGGTACTCTGGATTTCATATTTTAGAAAATAACTAAGAAAAGGCACCATTTCTTTTTCCTCCCCACCTCCCCCCACACCATCACCTACTTTTCCAAAAGCTTAAGGAGACATAGCAATGCAGGTTCAGCATTACAATCAGAACAGGACTGGGAAGTGAGAAAAGCTCTTTGGTTTTTGTTTTGGTTTTTTCCCCAAAAAGCAAAGAAACAGGAGTACATAAGGATAGCTTATATTTAAATAATAAAAACCTAGGAGAGGGCTGTTAAAAAAAGGATTTCAGAAAGCAGCCTAAAAGAGAAGGCATGGAAGCTTATAGAGAGTAAGGTTTTAGCTCTTTGTGCAGCTGTACCCAAAACATCCTGTTTTGCTGGTTGGCTTACCTTTCCCTCTCTAGTCCAGGATGTGACCAAAATATGTTAAAATCAGTTAAAAACTGAAGACTTTAACAAAATAAAATTCTTAATCATTTTGAATTGTTCCTCTAGTACATCTACAAATTATTCTTTTATTCTCGCCTATCCTCAAACACCAGAACAATGCCTCTCATTAATCTCTTCCATTCACAATGTGAATGTTGAACCCTGAACACTGGTCATAGAAACAACAAGTAAATTTCAAAAACCACTATTGGTAAACTTAGAATTTTGAAACAACTTTGGTGGGATTTTGTTGTGGGGTTTTGTTTGGGTGTTTTTGGGGCAGTAGTTGTTTTTTTCTGTCGGGAATGTTATCCAGAAATTATTGCAGGAAAGTACTTCAAGATTTCCTGTCCAGAAAAAGGAATCATGATCAGGAAAAACATACGGAAAGAAATAAGGAAATGCTAAGAAGGATATTAAAATTTCACACAGACTATTTCTGTTAATACTTTTATCCAAATCTACTGCATGTATAGTAATGAAGAGATGTATTAAAGGCTTACCAATAGGATTCATGACATCATAGAATGATTTAGGTTGGAAGGGACCCCTAGAGCACATCTGGTTCACTCATCTAGCTCACAGCAGGGCTAAGCAGATCAGGTTGCTCGGAGCTGCCCAACTGAGTTCCGAGTGCCTCCAAGGATGGAGATTGCAGAAGCCCTGTGATTCCCTGTTCCAGGGTCTGGCCACTACAGGGTAAATGAATTCTCATGACTAACCACAACAGCTTTGCTTCAACTTTTGCCCATTGTGCCTCAGCCTATTCCCTGTGTGCTCCCACAAAAAGTCTGGCTCTGCATCCTCTAGACCTTCCCATCAAGTAGCTATAGACAGCAACAATATCAGCCCTTTGGTTTTTCTTCCAAAAGCTGAAGGTTCTGACCCTTCTGAAGACAGTAAAAAGGCCACTGTGGCTAAAGAACTCTCCACGGCTGGTGTTAAGTCTCACTCCTTCAGGATGATCATGCTACTTATATAGGCTGTAATTCTTAATGAGGCTTTGTACCAGAGGCACAGCTTAGCCCAACTTGTAGGGGACAGAATAAAGCCAGAATCGGAAAATGAAGAATTCCCCCAACATATCATTGCTACTGCGTTACTGTAAATGAACTTTGTGCCTGGAAGATACATTTGCACTCACGCACTTGGCCAGAACACGCAACTCAGTTCTAGTGACCTGAGGGACCCCAAGCTGAGTGGTGGCTGCCAGGCAGGGCACTGAGTCTGCAACATGGCACCCCAGAGCCTCCCACACAGCCCCACCTGCCCCATAGGCAGCACTCACCAGGCAGGCAGATCCCACCGCAGACAATCACAGCTGCCCCTGCAGGTCTTTTATTCCAATCAGGAGCTGGCCGACAACCACCAACCTGCCAATCACAGCCAAGGAATCTGAGGTTTGTGGAACCTGCTAGAGTCTCTCAGCAGCAACAGAAGGCAGCTGTCTGGTGCTCAGGGAAGGGAAGTGCACCATGAGTATGTGATCATGAGCAAATGAGCGAGTAAACAAGTTCTAACTAGATTTAAGGGAAAGGTGATGTGCAGGGAGGGTGATCAGGAGCTGGAATAGGGGCTGAGCAAGCTCCAAACAACCTCACCTAACCTGAGTGCTGCCTTACACAGTGGAGTGGACCAGGTGGCCTCTAAATGTCCCTTCTAACTGATCTATACCAGTGTGCATGCACAGACTAAACAATATCGTGTTGTCTGTACCTGTGCTCAGTAACCTGACAGGATGGCTCTGGATAATGCACATAGGAGAGGCGGTCAGGGATGCAATCCATAAGTCTGACCAGCCCAGTGCAGGTGTACCTTGATGGGGCAATAAGAAAAGGCTAAAGCAGGCGCAGTTCTTCCTGCTGCTCCCTCAGGTTCAGCATTGCCTGAGCTGACATTGCTGCCATGCATCTAATAGCTAACACAGGGGATTTCTCTGAGGCTTTGCTATGTCTCCTCTTGAACCTATTAAACTCTAAGCAGCAGTGGCATCCTGTGACCAGGAATGCCAGATGTGAACTGCAACCACCTGAAGAGCCACCTCTTTCTGCGTGCTCTGAACTCTTGCTAGTTTTGTTCTAGTTCCTTGATAAGGCAATTAATTCCTCTTCACCTGTCAGACACCACTCATCATTTTCTAATATACTTCTAATCACTCCACTTTTGAGTTTATTGCCACTTTACACATGTCATTACAGAGTGACAGGACCCCATGAAACTGTGACTGGCAGGTAGATGTAGGCTTTGAAGAGATTTCAGGCTTAGCTACACAAACCTGTGCTACTGCTACGTCTGCTCATAAGGAAAGGTTAGAGCATGAGACTATCAGCTTCTCTGAAAGTCCCAAGACAACTGCTTCTCACCTGTGCATACACTCCAGTCATTCAAGGACTTGGATGGTGCTGTGTTTGTTCCCGATAGATGAGCTGTATCATTAGGTGTCACTGGCTTTTGGGTCTGGAACATCTCATGTTCCCGGCTGCTGATCCGACAGATGTTGCATAAGACAGAGGACAGCATTAGTTCATGTGGGACCTGGCATATGAGAGCTATTAAAAATAGCTGCCCCTCTCAGATCTGTGAGAAATGAGTGAAGAGAGGATAATGTCAACCTTATGATTCATGCCATGTTGTGCAGCTGCAACAATTATACTTTATGCCTGACTGATAAGAAACTGAGATATTTTTCCCCAAGTGTCAATGCTTTGTATTCCTTGTGTTACACTTAAAAAGTATAATTTACAAATTGTTTCTGTTACATTTTGAATCCTTCCCAAAACGTTTACACAATCAAGATACACCCAACTCATCCCAGAAAGTGGTCCTCTGCCAGGCAGCCTTTTCTTCATTCAGACAGAGCTCCCGTGTAGCTCTCAAGTTCAGTCTACGCCAGAGATTAGATCAACATTTGACAAATACAGATCTCAAAAGCAAAGCACACAAGGATAGCATACCACTTTAAAACACTCAGTACATTTGTAATTATTTATCTAGATGTGTTCTTATATAAAAAATACACCACAGATTAAGAAATTATTTATTATTACTTTATTATTATTATTTATTTTAATGTTCAGCATAAGGCCTGAATATTCTGAAAGGAAAAATGTGATGTGTAGGATACTAACAGCAGGACAACTAACATACTAAAAGTACTGATGGCAGGAATAAAGAAGGCTTATCTACAAAGACAATGATAATATAAAATAGCTTTTACTAACTAATACTAAACAGGTTACCTTTTTGACAGGTAGTGAGAGATACACCAAGTCTCCCTAAAATAATTATAATTTAAAAAAAAAAACACATTTTTTTCACTGCTGTAAAAGAAGCCTTATTCATTTAGTAGATGATTTGAGGCTCATCAAGAGCTGATGAAAATCTTTAGGTTGACTTCACTGGGTTCTGATAGATCTTGGGAATTCCATCCCCCAGCAAAACAAAGATAAAGTCTTAAGATTGAAATGAGATAATCTATATTTCCCTCCAAGATATGTAAAAAAATATTCTGGATAAAGAACGTTCCTAATCTTTTATATCTAGCATTCTGCCAACTCAACCATTCATCTTCCTGCCACATTTAAAACAATGAAATGTTTTGTCAGATAACTCTCAAACTGCAGAAGAAGTTTTATCACAGGTTTGAAATGGAAACTAATGCTGCTGTTAAAAACTAGTCTTGCTGATGAATAAATCTACTGACATTATTGAGGTTGCCCTTCCAGTGCATTTCAGCATGTTTTACAAGATTTATGATGAATACACATAGATGGAAAAACAGATGAGATTGAATAGAAGATGTGACAAATGCATTCTCTCTGCCGCTGCTTTGACCTGTTCACACTAGAATGAAAAAGTACTTGTTTATGTATATAGGTATAGATATATAGTATAGCACTTACCATTCACTGAAAATATTTTAAATGAAATCTTTGTTTACACATAAAAGTGCTCAAAGTTGAGTAGAAAAATATATTAACTGACTCTTTCATACATTTCAATTAAATTGTATTTCTCAATGGTTTTGGAACACGACCAGATAAAACATCTTTATTCCAGAGACACAGCACATAAAGCTAATGGGAATGTAGGCAAGTGGAGACATTTTGTTCCTTCAGGATTAAACAAAAGGGCTTCATAAATCCCATAGCTCCAGCTTGTGGCTTTCCTCTGGGGAAAACACCATGAGAGATGAAAAAAAATTTCTTTTTGTTATAAAATACGAAGCACACTCTGTTTGAACAGATGGCCACTGAATTCAGTAGAAACAACCCCTTGATTTCCATAGGAGTTGGATCAGGTTTGAGGTCTCAAACTTGCTGCTTGATTTAAGCATTAGTTTGATATCTCTGGTAATAGGATCATGAGTGAAGGTATGTCTGCCAAATCTAAGATTCCCAAATGGAAACTGAAATTTCAAATCCTGTTTGGAAGTGTACTACTTCCAGGTTTTTGATGTAGTTTAAAAATACCTGTACAACTTATATTGCAGCACACAGGTTAAATTCATATTAAAATGTATAAAATATGTTCCTTCAGCATTGGCTTTTAGGTTTACAGAAACAAAATTCTCCTGTCATAAAGGCTGTTCAAAGCTATTCCAGCAGCTGTGACTTACCAGCCCCAATGCCATCTCAGTCACTGTGAGGGTGTCTGAAGCAGCATGCTATTCCTTTTCAGACATTGAGAAAGTATTTATGTCTTATTGAAGATATCTTCCTCCCCTCCCACCCTGTCGGCCCCTGAGAAATTTTCATTGATAGTGCAGTACTAGTAAACCACTCATATGTTGAATGGGCAAACTGAAACCAAGAAGGAAGAACTGCCTATCTCAAGAATTTAAGACTAGATCACAGAACCAGCAAAGAATAGAATCATGAACTCCGTACTCCTAAAGCAGTTGGTTACTTACGTCTCTCTGGTGACTATCGCTACTTTTAACAATTTGACATTTCTAGTAGTTCCTGGGCAGGTCTGCTTGAATCTAGGATAATTTAGTGAATAAAATAATCTACATAAATTGTCAATCTGAACATGTCATACTTTTGCACAGGATTTAGGAGGCTTCTATTTATAAGAATGAGATTTTGCATATGCATTTAGAAATGAGGCACAGCTGCTTTGTTGGTGGGGTTTTTTTCCCAAAGAAAACTCTTACTGGTGAATGCAAATATCTTTGGGGGATACGGTATAAATACCACTGTGTGAAAAAGAGGGTGATGGAGTGAAAAATTCCTGAAGCAGTGCCAGAAAATTCACTGACATAAATGGATTGTAATAGGGAGGAAACAAACCCTGGCTGCAGGAGCTGTTTTTAATTAAATGCCTAAGAGCTTCTCACTCGTGTCTTGCCCTTGATGCTATCACTCACTGGTTCAAAATTCATCAACTCAGCAATGCTCACTTTCTCACAACCAATGGTAGCATTTTTCACATATTCTTTGCACAGCTGTTTATTGACCACCAACCTGCAGCTCACCATTAACTGACACATAATTCGGTTGCACAGGAACAGAGTTTTACCTGCTTCCTCCGAAACACAGGGCACCTGCCCTAACAACTGCTTTTAACATAATATTTACTTTAGAAGTCTGGTTAAAGGTAACAAAGTGCAGAAACCTAACCTGGACCTTCTTGCCCTTGGTAAGTTGGGTAAAATATTTACACTGATTAAAAATAATAATAAAAATCCCATTTCCTGTTGTGAAAATTGAGTAGTTAATATGACTAGAGATGCTTTTTATTACATTGCAAATATTCTATTCACAATATTCAATTTCAGTACAAGTTGCACTATTTGAGGTTCTTTGAATAATTCAGATGCATTCATTTACTCTTGATTAGTGGATCAGGTTCTTCAAAAAGTGAGTATTTATTTTATTTTATGACAAGTAACATTAATAATGTATTACCCTCTCACAAACTGCATTTTAAGGAAAGCAATAAAAATACGCAGGGAGACAAGACTTCTGAATAGATATTACGGAACCATGGAGCCACTTAAGCTGTCATTTTGAAAATACTCTTTTATAACTGCTATTTCTCTGGGAGAGAAAAGACAATCTTGATAATGCAAAAGGGTGAGTAACCTGGGTTGAACAGATGATGCAATGCCAGAGAATTACGGCACTGCGTACTGCACAGTAAATGACAGGGAGGAAATCATATTCTGTGCTTTCAGTGTGATGAGTATGGGTTTGGAGAACAGCTTTGAGTATTTTTATGAAGTAGTACATGGAATTTCTTTGGATTATCAAATACTGTTTGAAAATTGCAATGAGGAAAGGAAAATAAAATTACTAGAACCAGTAGTAATATTAGTTATGGCAAATGACAAATCACAGTTGCGAAAGTCAGGTTGATATTAAAGCTTGTGTTCAAGGAAGAGGAAAAGTTGGTTTTTTAAACTTTGTTTATGCAGAAACTCTTGTGAAGAGGGGCCATTTTTGCAGACATAGTGAAGAAGAGGCTCCTGGGAGACACAATTAATCTCAGCGAGCTGTGAGCACTGTCAGTTGTCAGATGTCCTTGACAGACTGCACAAGCACATGAGAATTGCCCTGCTCAGTGAGACCAGAAGTGTGTCCAGCTCTGTGTTCTAGCTCTGATAAGGACAGCTGGACTTGCTGCTTAGAAGGAGCAAGTGAACTTAGTCTATCTTTGGCTGTGCAGGCTCCCCACAAAACTCCAGTGCTCACACTTTGTTTTACCAATATAAGAAGATGTACGCCTGTCCATCCCTTTTAGTATCTACTTCTAGACCTGTTGTCCATGCATTTGTCTAATCCCTTATTGACCGTGCTGTTGCTATCTCCTTGTACATCCTCCTGTGACAGATACATAGGTATGTAAGTTAATTTCAACTGATTAAAATGTTGCTATCCCTTGTGCGTAAAATCTTCATGTGTTAAAACTTTTTTGAAAAGAAGATTTTCATTCTAGGACATTTACATCATTCTATATTTACATCTCTTTAAGGATACAGTTTTTTAGATAGTCCAAAGGGGAGTGCCTGGCAGCATAAGAAGTTGACTGTAAGAGTTATCATGTTAATATAAATTTTAGTGCTATTTCATTCCCTTATGGCATTCAATTCCTAAAACTTCATGATGGCTTTAGAAACCAGGATGACCTTTGTTGACAATTTCCATATTGACTGCCTTCCTTAAACACTCAGAATAACTTTTTGTCTTCATTTCACTTGTTGATAATTATAGCAAGAATAGGAAGGCCCAAGCACTTTTCTAGCTTCATTTCTAACATCATACTTAAATTACCGTAGAATGCAAACGCCCTTAAATAGAAATTGAGAGGTAAATTTGTTTTTATTTTTGCTAAAATATTCTGTGGCTTAAGTTTTTGTAGTTTTATGAAAAGGAACAAGCTGCTGCAGTATCCAGTAACTAATAGTACTACTTTAACACTTTTTAGGACTAAAAAATAATCTTAATGCACCATCTGCTGCAATAAATAAATGGTTTTCTTTTTTTTTATTTTTAATACACAAGGTTACAATAACCTTGACTAATTCAGTGGGTTTTTTTGTTTGTTTTTATTGAGCAATGTAGTTACATTCTACTTATGTCAAACTTCTTAGATTTATGCTGAACAGCTAAAGCCTCTCGAGAGGGTCAGGATTCAATTGATCACTACATTTTAAACCCTTTATGCAAATTATCAGTTATAGAATCAATAGTCACAAGCTCTGGCTTTTTAAATTGGTGTTCATAAACTGAGCAAAAATGGGCACATTCCTCTGCAGAAAAATCTGTAAGCCCTTTAGTTAGTACAGCTGCCATAAACTCCATTTAAGAAAATGGCAAATTGAGTTTATAAAGTCTGTGTGAAATACAGTATATAAAGACGTAACTTTACCTTACGCCTCCACTTCAAGTTAAGAATTGTAATGTGGCTGTATAAAGGAATAATTTTCATACTCTGGATATGAACTTTCTGCACTGAAATCGCAAGCAGAACTTTGAATTTACTTTTTTTATTATTATATTTTTATGTCACATTCGTCTGTGAGTTGGCAACTAAGTTGTAAGGATTTGGGGAAAAATGGAGAAAAAGGTGAATAACAGTAAGAGGAGTTATTATTTAACTTCTTTTTTGAGAAGTTAAAAAAATTTATAATACAAAACCTAAAGTTGGAGAGAAGACAGAAATGAAATTACTTAAAAATATAAAGAAATACAGAGTACATACTTGCATTCCAGTGCATATTTATGCCCATCTGAACTGAGAACCAGGTAAATGTAACTCATCTATTATTAATCATTTTCTTCACACACATCCACACTTTTACTGCCTGTGCACATTCCTCATGTTAAACTTGCATCTCAGGTAATTTATCACCTAAGAATTGCCTTGGAGAATGCTAATGAAGATGCTTTTCTGTCAGACTGAAATCACCACTGCTTGTGTCACAAACTTTCTGCCTACCACTGGGGTAACTACAGCCAGGGTTACTTTAACTAAGTTGTTTCCAACTACAGGTAACTGTGACCTTATATAATAGGTGTTTCTGGAAAGTTGAGGGCCTTCCTGGAAAGCAGAAAGTTGCCAAGCTCGGCAAACAAGTCCCAATTCTAGTGCCAGATGCCCTAGCATGTGAGGCAGATGTGATGGGTAAGGCAGCTGCTATTAAGTTATAGGCTTTTGGCAGCTCATTCTTGACCATGTGGAGAACATGCAGTGTTCAAACAGTCCAGCAAGTAATGAATTAATAATTGATAATAAATTGTCAAAACAATTGGTGCAGGCTGGAGTAAACTTGTGAAACTTAAGTGAGAAGAGTTTGAAATGTGCAGAGAAGGAGCTGCTACAGATTAAATCAATTTACTGGAAAACTAGATTTTAGTACTTTCCCTGTTAGTAATGGCACTGACAGATTTGTGTGACTGTACAATGTGGATAATGGCATTCCAAGATATTACCAAGTAAAAGACACCTGGGGGTATCACCTCAGTCAGCCCAATATGACCACTTCAATGAAGTGCTATTTCCATGCATGTGACCTTCCTTTAGCTGTTAAGCTGAAGCTAAGGGAAAGCAATTTCATTGACATAATTGTTTTCTTGGTTTGTTGCAGCCACAGGTTGTTCAGATGTAAGCAATTAGCAAACAGGTAAACTCATAAAAACAAGACACTGCTTCCCAGTTCAGCAGAATTTTCTCTTTTTATGAAGAGCCAAGACTATTTACCAATTTCTCTGCATAATGGCAATGCTTCTTGTAGAAATTTTTTGTTCTTAATGTTTCTCCGGCACAAAGGAAAACATTACTTAATGTTTTCATTTGGTTCCTCTGTGGTACAGGTGCACATGCCTAAGCACAGTTGGCTCCCTGTTAGCTTTCCAAAAGACTTGTCACAGAAAAGAAAATGATGTGCCAGCACAGCATTTAGCAAGGGGGTGAAGAAAGGGAAGGGGAAACCCAGCAACTGTACTTACCTTCTTAAATAGATAGTTTTGCATTAACGGAGCATGTTTCTCTGTGTTATTTAAGTAAAACTCGTCACAGGAAACAAAAATATTTTCCAATTTGGCTTTAATGCAAAACCTATTCTTTGCTCTTTTGCATACATCAAATCTCAGCCTCTCTATACACCTCTGACAGGAAGCTGGCATGAAAGGCAAACACAATCAGGTGCATCCTGGCAGGCAAACCATTCTGAAGAGGTTAGTAGTCATGCTTGGTGGGAAAAGAGGGGTTGGGCTTGTTTTATTTGATATCTATACTTAGAACATAGGATATGTGTAAAAACTAGGTTTGGATTAATTTGATTTTATCCATCTAAAAGGCAGACATGTAATCTTAATTTTCTAATGATGATGGAGCTTTCCTCCACTATCAGCTGGACATTGCAGATACTGAAATTTTAGAATTGAAGTAATTGCCCCTGCAGGTATCTTTATCCTAATACCCTCCTTAGAGATGCTTTAGACAATTAACACTGACGAAACACCTCCCTAAAATTAAGGGCAATGTGTCTGTCCTTGGCTACTCTGTCTAATTAGAAGTGCACAGAACTATTTTTTCCAATGTGAAATAGGCAAATATGGATATTTATATGTTTGTTTCTATTCAGCCTACTGGCTAAATTTATTTCATTGATAATCAGATTCAGGTCCTCACTTTACTTCAGATTTTCTGCGTAAAGAAAACATTAACATTCCTGAATTTTCATTACATTTCATAAATCCCATGAAATATTTATATGCAAACTCACTCAAACTTTACGGCATAAATCTTCAATGTTTGTATTTTCTTGGTTCTTTCTGCATATTTTAGTAGCATATTTTGAGGGAATTTCAGACAGGCATTTCCAAAACAGTAACAGGCTTCAATAACTGCCTTTTGTACACTGAAGTGACAGCTTTTGGGTTGGAAAAATCTTATCTTTTCTTTAATATTCAGTAGTATTACACTGATAGAAATACATCTATGATTCAACAGACTGAAATATGATAAAAAGCATTTAAAAATCCAAGTAGATTGATTGTGTGTAATCATTGCAAGAGAGTGAATTCAGCTAACAAAAGTGCTTTCTTACCATGCTTCACTGTGAAAATTTTACTTTTATATGGATATAGCTGTGCAGCACATTATTTGCAGCATATCAGCTGCAAATATGACCCTTTCAATTATTTTTCTGCATTTAAAATACTTGTTTAGAATTTCAGAGACTTGTTTCCTTTGCCAATTTCCTCAGCATCATTTTTATGAGCCAGTCAGCTCAGACAGTCTAATCTTTTTAGATGTCAGGGTCTTGTATTACATTTCCTATGTTACCAGGCAGGCACAGTGTTAAATGTCTCCACTGCAATTAAAGCAAACAAACAAATAGCAACTTGTATCTGCCAAGACAGGCAGCTTTGACTTTGTGCACACCCACATAATACAATGGATATTTTTAGATTGTATACAGTAATTGGTGTGATGCTCAGTGATGACATTTGTCTCCTGTACATAACTTGAAAACAAAATTAAATTGAGAGTGTGTATATTGCTATGTAGATTGATTACACATCTTTATTTTCTCACTGAACTTTAGTTTATAAACCATTATGGTCCATTCTGGTGTCTCTAGTTACAACCACTTGAAAGCGTTAGCTCTTGCACAGCAAGAGTCCCTTTATGTTTGTTTACTAGAAATTAGCCTGTTACCCTACCTGGAACTAGGGCCTTCTTAAATAGGCCTGAAAGTATTCCAGCTGTGTCTTCTTTTTCATTACAGGTCTTGATTATGTTGGTTTTAACAGATATTTATCTGCAAAATATTTATTTATTTTTTTTCACTTTTGCAAAAGGTTAACTAACAAAACTGGCACTGCATTGCAAGTCTGCAGCAAGCCAGTGTGTCTCTTAGCTTATCTGTTAGCTGGCAGAGTCATTTTACCTGCTTGCCTGTGTCTTCATAGCCTTTTTCCTAAAGCATTCAATGTATCCACCTCTCCGCCCACTAGCCCACCCCACTTATAATCACTTCATTTTTGAGACTGATTTTAGCTTTCCTCTGTTCAAGTAGTCTCATAAGAACTATACGCTATCTTATTGTATTTCCATACGCCTCTAAATTGAAGCTTGTTCTACACAGCAGAGAAGCAAAAATACATCTTTTATAGAACAGCTGACATTTGGAAAGTTTAGACAAGCTTTTGGGTACAGTCTTTTATCATCTCTGATAACTAAACAACGACTCAAGCTAAGTACAGTTTAAAAGCAATTTCTCTTAGTTTAATCTCATTATGTTAATCAGCTCTTTTACTACATATATAACAGCTGCAGTAGCAACGAATAACTTAATTTCAGTGCCTTAGAAAATGTCTTTCTCTTTGCACATCCTACCCATTTGCTCTAGAACACATCACAGCTGGTAGCTTAAAGCTATGGGTTGAAGTCTAGTACAGTGCTTCCAGGCACTTCATTTATCTGTCTCTTTGATAGGTGTACATACCAACTTTCATTCTTATAAAAACAGACTTCTTAATTCTGGTAGAGAAAAAGTGTAAGAAGAGGTAGCATCAATTCCTAGTTAAAAGCTATCAAGAAAGCATGGACCTACAGATTTAAGTTCCTGTTTTGAGTTGCTTTGAATTAAATATAAAGATATAGCTTTCAGATCATAAAAGTATTTACTGTGAGAGTTTTATTTTTAAGCATTAAATTAGCACCATCAAAAGACCTCTACATCACTAAAATAATAAAAATAAAAATGTAAATATACCATTAGTCTCATTGCAGTTATCAGACATGATATATTTTCCTACTGGATCACAAATGGATCAGGACCAGGGCAAAGAGATTACATCTTGGGGAAAAAAGGTGTTACTTGCAAGAGGAGTCCATATGTACCTTCTTTAAAACACAATTTTCACCACCACACAAGGGAGGACAACTGTCCTGTAGTCACTGTAGAAAGTACCTTCTTGCTCATTTCCTTCTTCTGCTTGAAACATAGCACCTCCAAGGATGAAGAGAGTAGCTGCTGATTGATCAAAGTACAGCTTAGTCCTAGGGCCACACCTGCAAGAAACCTGAAGAAAAGGCAAAAATGCTAAATGATCATATGGGCAGCATAGCTCCAAAATTGCCTGCTATTGGTAAACACGTGTTCTTCTTTGAATAAATCACATGTATGTTCTAACAAGCCATTACCTCACCACAAATTTCCTATCAGAAAGGCCTCATATCCATCTTACAGGTAAGAGATGTTTTTTGAACACTGCACCAGCCCTCCCTCAATGCTGCAGCCCTTTGGTGAAAGCATTGCACTTCCTAGAGTAACAAAGCTGGGATTCAAGTAGTTTCAGCATAGCAAGAGAAGTGTTTCAGGTATTTCTTGTGCCTGTAGGGAGGAAAGCAAAAAGATGACTCCCAGGAAACACTAGTTCTACAATCCCTCGGCAGCTTTGCAAAAACTTATGCACAACTTCAGACAGTACATATTTCTGCCTTTCTCTATTATTCTGGTTTATTAGATCTCTGTGAAATTCCAGTTTCATTGCCTCTTGATGTCGCCCTTCAAAATATTACTGATCCCAGCTTAAGAATTTACCATCCAAACCAGGGAAATCCAGTTTTGATTTTTAATTTGTAGGCTGAATAAGTTCTTTAGCATAACAACTAATGTTTCAACAGTTACTGTCAGTGAAGGAATATACTTGTTCACAGTTTTGATGCCAAAATAAGTATATTTTAATTATATCTATTTTCCTGTTTGAAAACATCCTACAGATAAGCAAGTATGCTTGCAAAGCCCTAACTGCATCAAAGAATAAGATATTAGTGTTTCAGTGTCAGGACAACAATCAAGAGAGTTGCATTTTAAATATGGACATAAATAATGTAGAAAAGGGTGTAAAATATTGTTTCATTAGTTCCTCATTTGACGGTTATTTCATTATATCACATTCATGGTGAGAGGATAATCCCTTTAGCTCAACAACAACTTATTAACCATGTTCTATCAATGAGAAATAGCTTTTTTTCTAACAAAACAAAACCCATAAACACTCCTGCCTCCAGCTCATAATGATTTTCTATAAGTGTATCAGAGGCATAGCAGACAAAGGGAGCTTGGTAGGAAAAGCAGTGACACAAAATTGGAAGATATTTCTGCAAATATAAAGCTAGATTGCTGTACATGTTGTGTGTGAATATTTCTGCTGTTTAGTGAAAGCCTGTGACTCAGTTGCATGAAGCAACTGCAAATGAAGTTAAATTTTCTTGACTTTCTGACAGTTTGGGGCTTCACAAAGAAATGAGTTTTGGAAAGCTGGAAATGTGAGAATGTAGCTGGTGGAATATTTTTAAACCCCTTATATTTCAGAAAAACAAAGAAAACAGGGCAAAAGCGAGAAGTGCTTTTGTGGATCTAGTTTATTAATCAGCATTGTAATTAACAAGACCACATGCTGTACAGAAACCTGAAATAGAACTACTGCAGATTTACTGGACTTTAAATGCTTCTGGACTGTAGTATATGATGTCCAACTGCATGATGTTTAAAGTGTGGTTAGGGCTGTTTCAATACACAGACATACACTGCTCACTCTCAGATCCCATAGTATGCCATAGAGCAGGGAGATTTCCCAGAAATACAAACTCAAATATTTACAAGAAATCATCAGTCTCTTTCTTCACTAGGGATAACATAAGTTATACACATTTTTCTCTATGTATACCAAATAAAATCTTTGCCTTCAACTTTACTTTGTGTCTGCACAAACGAATCTCTTCCTTTTTATTTATCCCATTAAATTATGGTAGTAAACTGCACTGCAATCATTTAATTGATAATAATTCATTAAGGATTGGTATTAGAGCTGCAAAAGCAAAACTTGAGCAAACAAAGTCAATGGTAAATTTTCAAGCTTTAAAAACTCCAGCTTTAGAAGCTTGAATCAAACAACCTTGAGCTAATCAACTGTTACTGACCAGAAATTATTTAGGTCTACTGCCTTTGGCTTGACCATGCTGGAAGCAGTGTAATAAGGGTAGATCAGCGCTGACGGGGATCCATGCTGGATTACAGCTTGCTCAGCAGAGCAAACTTCACTTCTCTTACAACAAAACCCAAACAGATCTATACACACTGGGGTCACAGATGTCCAATACGAAGTGGCTGCTCTACTCCAGCCCTACACGAAGTAAAAAGACCTGGCTGGATTCAAAACCACATAACTAATGTTATGTCAAGCTAGCTGTTATGCTAACATTCATAAGCCCTCCGGTCCTATTAGCATGGGCTCATTGCCATGATAATTAGCTAAATGACCTGCATCCTGCCAGCTCACAGCCCAGAGAGAGCAGGTGCTCAGTAGTCTCTGTCTAGCCAAGCAGACATGCCTAATGATTCTTTCTTCAGAATTAAGTTGCACTTTATGATACAACAGAGTTCAGGAAAACAAAGAAACCGCGTATTTTACTCAAACAGTTTGACCTCACTTCTTTATTTTATTTTTCAATCATTGACTGCTTTCCAGTACGAAAGAAGTTCCTTCCCTTCCGCCACCACTACCTATAACTTTGATGCAGAACTCAGAAATGCAACAAGCATGTGCTGAATTTGGCGGGGGGGGGGGGGGGGGGGGGGTAAGGAGAAAGGTGTGGGAATAACCTAGGCTAGACTGTGTGACACATCACTTTGAAGGCAAAGGTTTTCCTTTATCGTTACACTGTATGAAACAAATCTAATCATGTAACTACCATTTTACTGTATATTGTATATAGGGTTGTTTTCTCCACAAATTCACACAAGTAAGATAAAATAAGTTAAATGGCTAAAAAAAAAATACACAAAAATATACAGTCTATGTACTAGATAAATTATTTATATATATGACAAGATGTGTAAAGAGTCTCTATTAACGTTATTCCTCTGGATACTGACATGCCACTCAAAGAAAATCGTTGCCTCAAATGCATGGGTTTATATACCAGACAGGTAATATATAAAAATGAGGGAATCATTTAAGTCCTGACACAACATTTACTTATAATTAATTGTTCTGTATCTTGTTTGACACAGAATATCACAACACAATTTAATGGATATAAACACTTAACACTTCCTATAATCAGATTTATCTTTACAATTCTGCTTCTTTAAGCAAGTTTTTTTTTGCTGTTTGGTTTTGGTGTTTTGCAGGGATTTTTTTTGTTCTTTTGTTTTCAAGAGAAAGGGGTATTGGTTATTTTCTACTGTACCTTAGGCGTTCCCCCTCTTTTCCTCCTCCAAAACCCTTAAATATTCAAATCTGAAGTTTGTTTTTTCCCCTGCCTATGAAAAAACACTAGTTCTGGTTCCTTCACCTTTTCCTATGAAAATCCTAACATTTTAGAAATGCTATTTTTTGCCAGAAAATTTCAGTTACAACTTTCAGTCAGAATGGAGACGTTAGAGGCCAAAAAAAAAAAAAAAATCCAATTCAGCAGCCAACTCTGTAAACATTTGCTGTGGCAGCCTTCTGTAATAAAACCTGAAGTCCTCTGCTACAACAGGAAGCATTAGCTGTCAGCATTATTCTGAATTTGCACAATTAATATGTTTGGTAAATCTGTGTAAACTACAGATAAGCTTTTTTTTGCATATCCCTGAAAAGGACTTCCTCATCGTGAAGTCTCCAAAGGAAACAACAAACAGCTTTGTATATATTAGGTATGAATTAATCTGTCACATTTTTAATTGTCCTGGAATCAGAAATGAGTTGTCAGCTATTGTGTGTCAGTACCCAAAGGATTATTATTTTTTTCCAGGATTTACATGCAACTGGAAGCCAGTGTGCCACATCTTTTCTAAATGTTACTGAAAACTACATTAAAAAAAGGAAAGGAAAAGAAGTACATCATTAGATAATCTGATGTCCATTAATTAAACTCTATCAGTAGGTTAAAAGTGAAGCTTCTTTTGTTTTGCACATAAAATCTAAATGTGGTTTGAAGAGATTTACAGTGGGGACAGCAATATATAAAGCTACTTATACCTGCTGGGCACATAAGAGAAGCTCTTTTAGCATTCATTGGAAACCCTCGACAACTTGAACTTCTGTAAATTTTACAAGCAGCTAATATTACAGCATTTTTACACACAGTTTTGCTTATAAATTACAGATTTAAGTTACAATATGAAGCCTACATAGAATTCTATCCATAGGAAATATTCACACACTGTTTTTTCCCCTTCCATACAACTTCGATTGTCTCAATGTTGCAGTAAAATTAAACAAAGCTACACAATTTTTTTAAAGAAAATATTTCTTGGTAGGTACATAGTGTAAATGGCTGAACAGCAACAAAATACGAGAAGGTAAAAGTGCTTTTTCATCTAAGAAAGGAACCTACTTTTCATCCACTGTAGATTTTACCAGCCTTTTTCTGCCAGTATTAAATACCCTCCAGTACACAGAACACAGAATAAAAATTCGCTTATCTTTAACAAGACTCATCTTTGAGACTTGATCAAATAATCTGACTGGGGTGTGCTTATGATTACACTTATCCAGCTTTCAGTACCCAGATTCTGTCAGTCATTCTCTAATAAACTAAGCCACAATGACAAGCACTCCTCCATCTAATAGGTTGTGGTGAGGTAACTAATAATCTAGCTAACCTTTTACTGTATACTTACAATAGGTGAATATAGCTGGAAAAACCCGCCATATGCATCACAATAATAATCTTTTAAATACCAGTAGCTTGCAGCCACATCACATCAGCCAAAATAACTACCCCATTTTCCTACTGTTTTCAGCAGTGCCCAAATAAATTTCAACTAACGGGAACAGTAGCCAAAGCAAGCTCTGCAAGATGAAAAAAACTAGACCAAAACAAAATATAGGCTTATGGCTTGAAAAGCATAATATGTATCATATTGTTGCTTGTATTATTGTAGAAAGGAAAATCTTGGAAATTAAAAAAGTTACTTGCAACTTTTTTTTCCAGTTTTGATCTTGCTTATCCTATCGTCATGTTGTTTATTTCTCACAGAAAATCCTAGTTGAGAGCTTTCTATTTAATCTATTTCATTATTTCAAAGAATAAATACCTGTAGATTGACCCAATAAAAATTAAAATCAAAAGCAGTTGTCATGTCTTTAAGTATATTTTCCCTTTTAGTTACAGAAAAAATAAATTTTGGTGGAAAGATATACTAGCCTTCTTAAAAATTAGATTTTAGGATCTTACTCATTCTATTATGTAAGGTAATCAGATGGGAAATTGCCCACTTGATCACTATGCTAGGCAAATGGAAGATGAAATCTATGAATATGCTATAAATTATAAAAACAAAGAAAAAGCTGAATAAGCTATATTTAGACTAATATTCCCCAAACTGTACTAAGAAATTGCTTTCAACAGGGAGGAAGAACTACTCACAGATATTTGTACTATAAGGCCCATATAAGAAAATGAACAGAATTTTGCCTTTTCCTTTTGACAGTTTCTGGGTTGTGGGTTTTCTTCCCCATTTGGTGGATTTTACCAAGAACCGTGGTAAATTTCTTTAAACTAAGTCTGAAGGATTTAGCTTTTCAATTTCAAATTTAGGATCCTATATACATAAATGCTCACAAGCCTAACAAGTTTGTATATGCGCTGAGAACAGTGTTAGGCTGTGACTATATACAGTCACACTTAAAGCCTGAAATAACAGATTTGCCAGATATGAATTTATAGCTGGTGCTCATGTATAAACGTAGTGCTGCTCCCAGACACCGGTGCCTGGTGGGATGCGGCGAAGTTTGCCAGAGGAATGACTTTGACAGGATCTTCACTGGCACAAAGTCTTTCGCAGGTGTTATAGAACTGGGGCCTGGGCCCACCCTGGCCTTTGTCAGTGTCGTCCTTTGGAAGAGGCCTCCCAAGAGTGTGTCGTCCCTCGGGTCTGGCTCCTCGGCCCCAGCCTTGCTGGAAGCCAAACGATGGCAAAGAGGTGTTGGACTGCTGATACTGTGTCAACGAAGGTGGCATCCAGCAGTTGTCAGAATGGCCGAGGATGAGACACTCCTGTGTGCAGGTTTCAGAAGCTTCAGCCAGGGCTTTCTGCAGATTTATTTCAATAGCTGGGAGGATGGAAGAAGACAAGACATTATCAGAGTTTTGAAGAGTGATGTGTACAGACAAGCAAGGTTAACAACGCAATCCCTGTTCTAAAATAATGGCCACAGTCTGGAAAGAGAACACCTCCAGGTGTACAACTCAAGTAAAGGTTCAGATGTTTGCAATCTATTACTGTTGTCATTTGCTATAATCAGAAAAAAAGTTAATGTTTAATGAACAAATCTTGTAACATTGTACTTACAATGACCTTTTCACTTTTAGAAATTTTGTGTAATAAAGCTAAATTACAACAATATAATACCATAATTCCGTATATTTGCATACAACTACTTGAAAAATATTATTATTAAAATTCTCTGAAAACTAGTGTTTTTAATTGTTTTTCTTTGCTTTAGGCAAAACAGAATTAATTTGGACACATAGCCAAAGATGGCACATTCGCTTCAAAGATGCACTCAAGAGCTTCAAGAATGAAAGACAGTATAACAGCCATTTTAAAGAGAATTGATTTCTCCATGCATTTGATACTGGAAACCTTGACAAATCAAAGGGCAATAGCAAAAGAAGCTGTAAGCTCTGTAGTTTACTAGTAATCGATCCAGACTTCAGTAGATGCAAGGTTTGTACCCTTGAAAAAGGATTATAGAAATCATAATTTCTTCAAAGGCAAAGTAAACCACTATATCTGAAAGACATAATTTGCAATACATAAACACTCTTGATCAGTTTCATTTAAAATGTGGCTTTACAACATTCAAAAATTCAGACTAATAGAATTAAGCTTTTACAAATCATTCCATTAAACTGTTTTTACATTATATGTGTTAATTTTATATTCTCTTGCTGTGTACATAATTTCAATATATCAGGAGTGAAGAAGAGTATCTGATTAGATATTTCACTGTTAACTTCAAAAAACTTTCCAATGAATGTTACAAAGGTATTTTTAATATCTGTCTTCATGAAAGTAACACTTAAAATTGGATTCTGTCTCACCACCACTGGAGAAGGTATGATGGTAGGAATTACTTATAGCAATACAAGTTCTGAGTAGGAATCTCTTCCCCTCTGAGCTTTATGTTTAAACACATGCTGCATTTCTATTTTAATAAATATTTTGCCTGTTGAAATCTGTGTAAATCTACAAAGCACAAATACATATTTCCATGTTACATCTCAAATGTATAGTTTTTCCTTCAGGCACTGAAATATATAATGGTGCTGTCCAAAATACAGAAAACCTTTTTTTCAAATCTACCACATTTAAGTAGACAACTGGTTGCTTGTTGTAACATCAATGCTATATTCTTGATTATTTCTGCTTCTTATGTTGCATGAGTATGTGCCAGTTAGAGAAATGTTTATAAGCACTATTTTGCCCTATTACTGGCATTTCAAGATGTCTTCAGTCATTTTGCCTCACTGTTTTCCAGTGTAATCCTGACAGAGATTGGCACCCTCCTGCTGAAATACTAATCCAGTTTTGATGGGCAGCAGGAGACATAAATATGGAAATAATTCAGCAATAGCAATAGTTCCTGAAAAAAAAAAAAAGTTACTACTGGTAGATTAGTCTAATCTTTTTGTGTCCTACTATCTGCTATCACAGACATAAATTTGAGTATATACAAGTCTTGTTAAGCGGTTTAATTATCCAGGTTTGCTTCTCTTCTGATCAAGGTAATTCACTGAAATCAGACACAACCTTGCAGTGTTGAGTTATCCCCATTTTATACAGAAAATGATCTTTTTTTGTATTTATTAAAAAAAACAAAACCAAAACATTTGTGATACCCAGTACCTCAGTGTTTCTTTTTATCTTGAGGTTTTCTAATCACTCTTAAAATCCTATTAATTCAGTTAAAGTGAAAACCATACAATTATTTACTTGGAAATAATTATGCAATTCTAGCTCTTCACAGCAAGCAGTTACAATACTTATATTGTATTATCTCTCAGACTTTAGTAAGAGTAAACAAACCTAAGCATAAAAAGAAGCATTTGGCAATAAAAACTTAACGTTCAAGCTTTAGACAAGGCAATTGTAGAAACAAAAGGTCACTTATAAAACATTCTCTACACCTTTTTGACAGATCAGTAGGACAGTAATTTTGTGCCATGACTACCTGTAGACTTGGAATATGTTACCATCCTAAGAATAAGAACATTGTCAGAATGACAGTCTTGTTTATTCTGTTAATAAAATGTTTTACTTGAGTTTTAGTTTTATGAAAAAGAAACAAAAAACCCCGCAAACTAAAAATCCTGCACATAATCACAATTTATGAATGCAAATGATGTTGGTTTTGAGTTGGGGTTTCATTATACCACAGTCTGCCAATGCAGGATTGTTTACAAGATACACCTTCTGCAGTAGTCATAATCTTTCTTTCAACGTTGGTATTAGTACATGTAATCTTGATTGCCAAAGCATGTTTTTCTTTGTTAATAACATTTAAAATATACAATGAATATAGTGTGAAGCAGGCAAGGTCCCCCACACCTGCATTTAAAGGAACTTAGAAAAATCTCATGAACTGATCTGCTGCAATAGCAGTACTAGCAAGGATAATTGGGATGCTAAATAGTCTGTGTTTGGTATAAAGTAAGAATAAATAAAACCAGCAGTACAAAATACTGTTTTTAGCACAATGAAGTAAAAACTACTCTTAGAGCATCATTCATCTGTTTTTGAATGAACCTAGAACAAAGCGTAGGAAATTTTCTGCATGAATATTCATAAGGCATTATCTTTTTTGCCTGTTCTTCCAGGCCATGAAATGTAGCTTCTTCCTGTTGGTCTAATTTATTTTCTATTTTCCTAATGTATCGTAATTCTCCTTCTTCTTTAGCACCTGAAATCCTTCTAAACAGCTACTTGACACTGCCATTATACTGTCATCTAAACAATACTTTACTTATTAAAAATACATTTTTAACAATACCCTGTTTTATCAGAGAGCTTTACGTCAGCGATGTATTATACTAATGGTGCCAATTTACAATAGAATGCAGCTGATTTCCAAATATTCTATTACTGACTTTCGCATGAAGAGGTCACTGCAATTCAGCACCCTGTCTGGTTTCCCTCCACCACTTGCTGCCCACTTTAAACAAAGGATTCCCTGGTGGGCTCAGCTGTGCATCCCCACAAGACCATCTGAGGAAGAAATCAAGCTTCCCTTGATTCTCTTGATCTCTTCTCTGCCCAACCTGTAGCTGTGCCTGGGATTGCTCTGACCCAGGTGTAGGACCTTGCACTTGGCATGGTTAAACTTCATGAGGTTGGCATCAGCCCACCTCACAAGCGTGTCGAGGTCCCTCTGGATGGCATTCCTTCCCTCCAGGGTATCAACCGAACCACACAGCTTGGTGTCATCGGCAAACTTGCTGAGGGTGCACTCAATCCCAATGTCCATGTCAGCAACAAAGATGTTGAACAAGACCGGTCCCAACACCGATCCCTGAGGGACACCACTCGTTACTGGTCTCCAGCCGGACATTGAGCCATTGACCACAACTCTTTGCATGCAGCCATCCAGCCAGTTCTTTATCCACCGAGTGGTCCATCCATCAAATTGATGTCTCTCCAATTTAGAGACAAGGATGTTGTGTGGGACAGTGTCGAATGCTTTGCACAAGTCTAGGCAGATGACATCAACTGCTCTACCCCTGTTCATCAGTTCCGTCACCCCATCATAGAAGGCCACCAAATTGGTCAGGCAGGATTTCCCCTTAGTGAAGCCATGCTGGCTGTCACCAAGCACCTTGTTGAACTTTTCATGTGCCTTAGCATGCCTTCCAGGAGAATCTGCTCCAAGATTTTGCCAGACACGGAGGTGAGACTGACTGGTTCCTTTTTCTGAATATTTACAGAAGAAATGATGGTTGTTCACTACTTAAGTCCAGTGTCTAGTAACATCTTCTCACATAAGATATGACTTGTTTATAAATGGAAATAGAAGGGTGCATATCCCCCATGTATTACGAATAAACAATACATTCCATCAAACTCTTACCAGTCTACCTCATTTCTTACCTCACTGAGTAATAAAGCCTTAATTTTATGTATTATTTTCATACTACATAGAGACTCCTCAACCATAACATACAAGCAATATGAAACAGAATTTTTAATTCATAGAATAGATCACACTCCTGCACATGTCAGTTTATCACTTTGATTCAAACTTCAGATTGTTTTAGGAATGAAACTATTTTTTAAATTGTCTGCCTCAGAACTGAGAACAGTTTTAAAGAACTTGTCTGTCAGCTCTTATGAAATGTTTAGATCAGAACTGTCAAACATAACTAAAAGCACAATAGTTAAAAGTCTTTCTTCATTGTTCCACAGTCTTTATCATTTATAGGTCAAAGCAGTTTTGAGTAAAAGTATTTGTTTTCACTTAAGAAAATGTGGAATTCCAACCTTGCAAGGTAGCTTGAAAACAATTATAAAAAAAAAAAAAACAACCATTTGTTGTTTTTTCCCTTTTTGTTTTGGTTAGACACTTTCTGAGGTTATAAAGTCTGCATAGTGTTTTACAGATAGTAAATAAAAATAGTTGTTATCACCTTTGCTTTGGGGGAATGAAAGCTGAAGGTCTCTACAATCCTACTCTCCCTCTCACTCTATAAGATCTCTGGCACAATACTGCCTACTTTGGCATTTCCAGCTTAAAATTATATTACATTTTTAAAACTATTTATCTGAAAGAATTCTCAAAGGAAGACAAGCTGTTAGCATGGCCCTGTTATCAGCAGTCTCTGAATGCTGAAAAGTTAGAATCATAGAACCACAGTATCATCTAGGTTGGAAAAGACCTTTAAGATCACTTAAGCAGGTACTTGGTGTATACACAATACACTTTCTTTTATATCCCTATGCCCTCCCCCTCCACCTCCAAAAGAGAGACATACTACTAAGACAGTATCAAGAGGGATGGTATCTTTCTCAGTCTGCATAAAGTCAGCACCTGCATCACAGAGCTGCAAAAAGAATTAGGCTGGAAAGGACTTCTGAAGATGTCTGGTTCAGCCTTCTGCTCAAAGCAGGATTATCTTGGTCAAAATAGACAAGGATAGTTTTTTCAAAACTTTAGGCCAGACTGTCAGAATTGCACATATCCCTTTAAAAATAATCTGAATGCATGTGTTAAAAGGGAGATGTACATTTTTAAGAGCTGAACAATCAAGAACATGAGCATGAGCTCCTGGAGAAGTGTTAAAACATCTCCACCTTTATTCACATGCGTAATAATGATCAAAAGACATTTTTAAATGTATTCATTAGCAAAGTACTCAGATTTATTAGAAGTTCAAAAATTGTTAGACTGCGCTGTACTGGTACAGGCTTAGGGGCTTATAAATTGTGCAAAGAAAGTTTCAAAAACAATTTTAAAAAATATAAGGAAACAACTTAAAATGCAGAATATAGAGTACTTGAATTGTAAAGCCATGTAGCTGAAGTCTTAATGAAAAGCCAGTATTGAATTTGACACATTTTGGATGCAAACCATCCAGTGTTACATTTAGAGCACTCTTGTTTCATAATAAAGCAAGCAACAATTAGCAAGCAATTAAGCAAATTGCCCATAATTATGCCATTGCTGAGCTATTTTTCATATTTTCACAACACAGCACATATATGAATACATGGCTTGCAGTGCCAATGCTATTCTGTCAGCATCCAGAAGTGCCTCTCATTTACTGAAGCGTTTCATATTAAACAGCTCCCATCGCACTTTCAGTGCTCTCTGCTCAGCAGGAACCCACCAGAGTGATGAAGATGACAACCTTATACTACTCATCTCAGCCAATAGTTCCTAAGGAATAGGTCGTGTCCCCCCCATTTTTTGCCCATGTGTATTTACTAAATGTGGTACTAAATCTAAGCAGGAATTCAAGCATAATACAGGGAAATTATAGTCTAGAATTACCCTGGTGAACAAAAGTGGCCACTTGGGTAACATCATTTAGTAGTCTCCACTGTATGAGTGGAACAGAAATTACATTAACAATAAAAAAGGAAGGGATAATAGTTGTTAGTATAAACTGAGTTATTTTAATAAGGTCAGGAGGAAGAAGCTTGAACGTAGAAAGCCTAAATAACTGCTGCTATAACATACTCAACTTTTTTTTGTTTAATAATAAAATGCCTTTGGGAGAAGTTTCATATGAATATTTTTTTTCCTGTATATGTCTCTATAAATTAAAAACCTAAAAGATTTACTTAAGTTCTAGCCTTGGAACCTTTTTATTCCGAGGATAAGTACGATACGTCAGTGAGAAATCAGAGGAAGATTGACCCTCCAGAGGTTCTAACTGAGGAATCAATAGGCATGCAGGAAATCACACATTTTCATGTGCTACCTTGGCTTGCCAGGTTGTACTGGATATCTTGCAAGAATAAGTTCTGTTTCCATTCCAGTAAACACAGTTTATATCCTAACAAATAGCCATGTTTTTAATTTGTATTTAATCCTAAAAGCTGCCATGAGTTAGGCTTCTTATTATAAAATCCCCGTGGCATGAGGTGTGTTATTTTGCACCTGGCTTCAATTAGTCAAGCAAATGTTATCAAAGATGGCTGGAGAAATTTGGTGAGGAAGAAGACATGGAATAGAGAAAGTATGAGGGCAAGAGACAGCATATGGTAATTCCTGCATAACTATGCTTGTGAAGTGAATCTTTCCCTCACAAATAATAAAATAAATAAATAAAGCACATTAATCTTTCATTAAGTCACCTCTTATTGTTTTTCTGACTAGAATTTCAATCTTGTATTAATCAAAACCGAGAAATGGTCTAAAAGCAATGCTCCCATAAAAAGTTCAGTTTCAGTAATTGCCAGTTTCTACAGGAAGATACCTGAAAGAAAAAAAACAAAACCAAAACCGCCAACAAGCCACCAAACCTCCTGCAACCTCTTCTGTTCCAGCCTAATGAACACGTGACAGTGTTGTACATACATGGCACTGACCCTTATTGCTTCAACAGTCCAACTGTATTCAACTGCAATGTCCACGTTTTTTGCTAATTACGGTAAAACAAATATGGCAGTTGTCAAAGGATACGTGTTTCCTGGCCTACGGAGTATATATTGACTTATGAATGAGAATTTTAACCATAACTTGTAAAGTATAATGACCATCCAAAATGGGTAGCCTAAAATCTAGTATACTGATTACAGTACTGGGTAGTACAACGTGCTTTATTTAATATTTAATTAACTGCTTCACATCTGTACTAAAACTTCTTAATTATTAATACATAGTTCATTATTTAACACAGAATATAAATTCAAATTCAAATCAATTAAACAAGGTGAAACTACATAATGAAAAATGGTTTCTCCTACAGCAATAACCTTCGACCTGGAAACACAGCAAGGAGTGACATTTGCATTTCTTCCCCCATACCCGAGAAGACTATGCATTTTAGGTGACATATATTAAGCTCTCTATTGATGTGAAGTTTCTGTAATAAACCAAACATCCTACAAAAATACGCTGGATTAAAAAGAACTTCAGCTGTCATTTTTCAGCACTTCTCAGAGAGAAGGTGCCTGGAAGATGAAACATTTTCAATATGAATTTTCAGAATAACGTTGGTAAAGCAGCAAAGTTTCTTTACTGATTTGTAAAACTTTATTTCAAGCCTCTCAAGATCCGCTCTTATTTGCAGTCAGGGAAACAGGAGTCTGTAGAAAGTTGTAGATACCTGGCAATTATCACCCTGGAACAACTATAATATCTTCAACTTAAAGTGATGGGCTTGCTGCAGCCAGCATTTAAGCACCACGCAGCTGCTCGCTCACTCCAACCCCCTCAGAAGAACTGAGAGCACTGACAATGTTTTACCCTCTCTAGAAAACGAGCTGTTCTTATCAATGCTATCTGTCTCAGTGACCAGGAAAACAAGAAGATGTAGTAATGTTAGTGTATCTGCAAGCATTATTAAGGAGTCTGAAGCAGTAAGTACAACACTACTTAAACTAAATACTCCAATATGATGATGTTTCTAAAGCCTTATTTCTCACACTACTTTTATGCTTTCTTAAATACCCTTAAACATTACTTGAATTGTGAGATACAGGAGATCCGTGAAGAATAGTGTATCTCATATGAACTTCTAGAGATCATTTTTTACTAAGCATTCGAAATTTGCTCTTAAAAAAGCAAGTGGAAGTCATCCCTTCACAGTAGGCAAACAGCTTTTCTGTGCCTGTAGCTTCTTTGGGAATTAACACCCTTTGCTATTTCCACCTAAAAAGTTACTTTTACTATTTGTCTACACTAAATGTTATTAGAAAGAAGTTAAAAAAATATCACAACATACAATCAACAATATAAAAACTGGAATAGAAACAACTGATTATATATTTTCTTATTATCATAATGCAGACTTTTTTAACTTAAAAAAGTGATCTAGTCAAATCTGTTAAAACAGAATGGGGATCAATCAACAGAAAAATCACTTAACCAATACAAGGTAACTCTGTAAACTCTGAAATACCATTCATAACTCCTTTTAGTGATCAAATCATTATTTAAATACCTCATTAGGAATGTATGTGAGGATCCATTACCACCAATTAAACAGATGTGTATTTGCTTAATTTAATTTCTTTTTTCAAGCCAGAGCCAGTTCAACATAGTATGGTCTTTCATTTAATTCAACACTGAGGAGAATATTCTGCATGCAGTTTTGCTGAGGAATTTAGGAGCATATCAATACTATTTAAAGAGACACTGAACATGTTAAAAAAATAAAGTGAGAAAATACATTACAGAAATATGGCCATTACTATACTTTCCCAATAAAGCAGGAAAAAAACCTATGGAAAAAATACATTGAAAGAGCTTGAGGGTTTTGTCTGTAAAGAAAGGTTGTTTGTGTGAAACTATAAAATGAGCAATCTTTAAAATGCAGCTTTATACATCAAGTCCATAGAAAAATAAATTAACTTAGTGGCAATTTCTATTGATAATTCTTGATGTCTGTTCTCTCTCTTCTTCAAACCTAGCTAAAGTGATTCCTGAGTTTCATTCATACTTGCATTCAAATATCTATCAAGTTTTAAAATTAAGAAAACTTTTGCTTACAATATCTACACTGTAAGTATACAGAAGACTATAATACACTTAGTTTTTAAGCTTTAAGTTTTAAATAAGTTTGAGCATGTGTGAAGGGCTAGTATTTTACTGTTTTAACTACAAATCACTAAATACCTTAAAAAGGTGAAAATTGATAAAGAGAACTAAGTATCACTGAATCTAAATAAATCCATTTGGTGTGGAAACTGCAGAAAATACATTTCTTAAGAACAGGCAGTGCACATTGAAATCAAAAAGTCAATTACCTTTTGTGGCTTTCTGGCAAGAGAGCAAAGATCTGGACTTGGAGATAGGAAAAAGGATGAGCTTCAAAAAGATAAGAAGGGAACAGAATTTCTAGGTGGAGTAAGGTCAGTAGCATTTACTCTTGGTAACACACCTACATGAAAATATTAGTATACTCTCATACTGCTCTAATAATGCATTCTAACACTTGACATTAAGCAGATCAGGCGAGTGATGCTCAGCAGAATGCAGAATACAGACAGGGTGATGAGGGGAACAAGCAGAAGTTCATTTTCAGTTGCTGTGTGTGAGGTATCTCAAACATAACTCCCTCAAGGAACAGGTGTGGGATAAAAGACAGTTCTGCTTCAGATATCTCTATTTATACCCTTATTCACTTCCACAAGAGTTTCTTGATGTATCAACATGCCAGATGGGGCTCTGTTTTCTTTTTATTGACTTTACAGTAAAAATAAACAAAAGATTGATTGAAAGTAGAAAATTAAGAAATTCTTTTAAATTAAGTAATTGAACATCTGTGGACACTTGTTCATGGTTGAGACACTTTAACAAAACATTAATTTTCAAAAGAAACCATAAAAAAAAACCCCAACACTAAATAAGCTAATAAACTTATTTCCCATGATAACTTGAGAAACAGACAATAAAAGATGTTTTGAAATTGTGTTTTCATCAGATATGCACAAACAGAAATTTAAAGTCAAAGGCCTGCAGAGCAGCAAAGAAAATAAACCCACAATATTCTAAAAATATTCTATGGCTTTTATGCTGTGACTACAATTGCTTTTCAAGGGAAAAATAAAAGCATTTTTCTTTATTACAATATAAACAAAGAATAATTTGGTTTTATTATGAATACCCTGACTTTGTGAATACTTCTAAATATTTTTACAATATTCACCAATGCTGATACCTAAGTAACACACTATGCTTATTTGAATGCTGAGAGATATTACATTTGATTGGACCATCAACAACATTGTATCTGTTTATTTCAGTTGAATATATAAGCATAGCTTGCTAAAGTTTATTTGACAAAAGAATTCCACCAAAAATGTAGTTTCGAAGTTCAACAGTTCTGTGGCAGTGTTTATATAAATGACATTTTGGGGTACAGAAACTAATAGTTTGCATTTCCTCATTTTATTTTCATCTAGATTTTAAAAATATGAGAATCCTTAATATTTCAGCATAATGCAGAAATTATATTATTGAAAGGAAATGTCCTCATTTCTCCAAAGCTTTTCCTCAGATTTTCCATCTCACAGTAGATTTCAAGTTCAGGTTATGATTCTAAAAAACAGCACTGCTTACATTTCACAGCATCTGCAGCACAGCCTAATGCAATCCACAACCATTTCCCTTTTCTAAACTTCCTGCAGCTCCCTTAATGTTAATAGAGAAGAACAAGCCTTTTAAACTTGACAATCCAGAACTACGAGTAATTAGGATAACTACTGCAGGGGAAGAGGGCACACTTCTAAATGCCCCTAAAGTGCCTAGTAACCTGTCAGTTCTGTTGTACTTTTTAGATTACTTAATGACAACCTACAACCTTGTGGAAGGACAGACTGGAGGTGTACAATTTTTGCATTTCGTATCTCCACAGGACAAAAGGATTCCCCTCCTGCAGTTTTTGTCCTCCTCAAGAGGACACTCTCTCCCATACGGCTGCAGCTCAGTCAGGTTTTTGTCTTGGAAAACCCTCTAAACCACAGACTCCTTGATGACTAGACAACATTCTCTAACTAATTTTTCAGAGCTGTTTTCTGTCATTACCACTTTGTCAATTTGCCACGGACTACCCTCAGTGGAACCACGCAGCTACTCATCCCCCCTTTGACAAAGACCCCAAAAAGTGTGACTGCATGGAAAAGGCTATGTTTGATTAACAACTTTGTGATTGCTGTAAAAATGAAATTTGAAAGGTAATAATTACATTTGTAATTACTTAGGTCTAAATCTCTTATGTTTCCTACTCCCTCTATTTCTGGGCAGCTGGAGCAATGACTCATTAATAATAATAAAGCCATTTAACCCTGCAGGCACATTACAAGGAGAAAGATGTCATTTGTCACCAACGCAAATAGAACAATCACTGAAGGATACAGGAAGACCACTATTTCATATTTATTGCAAATGATAAAAGGGACATTTTGCAGTCATTCTCACCATGACATCCCAATCTGCTTTTTAATTATCAGCAAACATAAGGGGACAGCATACAACATATGAGGGACTGACTACTAATAATGTATTGTCCTGCGGTGACATTTCCATAATCACTTTAAATCTACCCTATACATATGTACTAGTTAAAGCTTTCAGCTCATGAAATCATACCCCCTAGTAAGGAATGAATTATCCTTTGCAGATTGAGCACACAAAAGAAGCTCTTTCCTAGAGTTTGAGGGTCTGATAGCTTACATATGCATTGCTATTACTTTAAGTGATAAGGTTTGGCATTTGTATTTTTAGGCCAGGAACTTTACAGTTGTAGTTCTCACTAGCAAGAATTTAGCAATGGACTTCTCACCACTGAATGCTCCATCCCTGGCAGTGTTCAAGACCAGGTTGGACGAGGCCTTGGGTGATATGATTTAGTGTGAGGTGTCCCTGCCCATGGCAGGGGGGTTGGAACTAGATGATCTTAAGGTCCTTTCCAACCCTAACGATTCTATGATTCTATGATTGTTCTGTACTTTGCCACCACAACAACTCTGTATGAAGCACTCTTTATTAGATGAAACAAATACTCTTATTCACATTGAACTGAAGTAACTAACTCAGAATTTACTGAAATTTAAAGAATTACTGATATAACTGCCTTTCTATGAAACAGACTTCAGGGGAAGAGAAAAGACCATTCTTTCCTGAAATGATTTATTCAGGAGACATGAAACCTTGAGGAAAAAGTATGGAGAAAAAATTCTACTATGGTATTAGTATGAAAACAAATTAAAAGAAGTTTCATGTAAAGGAAAGTCACCATAAACTGAGTTTCAGCTCTATCAAGCTAGAACTTCAAATTCTTCTTTGCTTTGTTTTATCATTAGGCATGCAGAAAGACCAGACAACAAATTTAATATGAAATTATAAACTGTTATTCTGCAGGGTAGAAAAGAGGTAAGCAAACCTCTTAATTCTGTTTATATTTTCCCCAGATACTACAATAAACTACATAAAAACATGCTTTAAAAAAAAGTTAAATAAGTAGTGTTAAGAAATAAGACACATCAGGAAAGAGTAAAATGCACAGAGTAAAATGCATATTTTCACTCTTAAGATAGTGACAACACAGAAAAGCTTATACATGAAGTGAAATGTTTTGTCAAATTGAAAAACGGAAATAATATGAACACTACAATTTTCACATCAATTTGAGGTAAAATGTTTTGAATTACAGTCATTTTAATCTTGTTTTATAAAGAAAATTACTTCAAATGGGTGATAATTTAAAACAGCATAATCCAAACTTCATTGTGCTCCAGTCAGGCATAGAAGTGTGGCTCTGAGTGATTTGGAGCAATCTTTGCACATTAGCTCAGAGCCTCATTCAGAATAGACATTTGAAAGAAGAAAAAGAATACCTGACTAGAGTTTCCATCATTTATGTCTGAGTTCAAACCTGCTTACTGTGATGTCTATGACTTCCTCATTTGGCATTTATAGACACTGCTAGCGTCTTCAGAAATTTTGGCACCATTCTGATAAGGCAACGGTTTCATATTTAGTACCTCTTTAAATGTTCAGTTGTGACCCTTTTCTCCACTGAAGTTCTGCTATTTGATTGGAAGCTTCTCGTATCACTTAACATAAACCTTTTCCAACTATTGAGACGTTTTTGGCATCAAGGATTTTTGCTGACATGAAAAAGATACATATATTACAAACCTTTCCCTCTACCTTTGCTGAAAGAAAATACATTCTCTCTCAGAAAATACTCTATTTAGTTAATCCTCCGTGTCCCTTGAACAACCTCTAACAAAGACTTTCACATTTCCTTCAGTACTCTTTTCTCTTCTCCCAAGACATTTTCAATTAAAATATAAGAATATTCTTATTTAGCTAGTAGCATTAGAAAACTTATAGTTTCCTTCTATAAACCAGATTATTCTCTCAGCACTTGGACAACTGACAAGTGATGAGAATAATTTAGGTCAGATAAACATTTGACACAACTCTTTAAAGAACAGGATTTCTCATAGTACACATAATTTTTAAAAGAGTTAAAAACAGTGTTAGGGAACAGTCACAGATGTTCATGAAGTACCCAATTGTTCAGAAAATTCAGTTTCCTTACTTCAAAGATAGATGCGTTTTAAAATATGAATAAAAAATGGGTTGATCTTTAACGTATACTCCTGTAAACTTAATTATCTAAACATCATCTTCTTATAACTGCACTATATGCGTCTATATTAAGGATTCTGAAGAGAGATATATTTGTACGGCTTCAAATTTCAGAGAGTAGGCGTTAAGTTTTGACTCAATCCTATTTGAATAACAAGATGTCCTGGCATAAAATGATTTGTGGTTTTATACATTTAACAGACCAGAATTGTCTCTGCAAAAAAGTAACATTTGCTCCTGTTTGATAAGCTTTGGCATGAGCATGCCAAGTCTAATAAAAACCTAAAATACATTACTAAATGAGGTTAAATACTAGTGCTCAGATTTGTCAAGGAACTTAACACTTTCTGTAGCATGTGAGCCTCAGTCAGCCATTTCTCTATTGCATATGACAGAGGATCTCTTGGGAACAGGTTTAAGAAACACTTAGGTCTTCTAAAGTTGCTGAAGCTTAGCATCCAGCTCTTTTGAAAGTCTGTTTCAAACTAGTTTGGAAATCCTGGACATAGCAGGCACACTTTAAAGTTAAGCATATCAGATAAAAACACAACATTTCTTGATAGGAATGGAAGTTCATATACTACCCTAATCTCTAGTTTACAAGAGCAAATCCACAAAAGCCCATAACTTATGTTTATTCTTTCATAAGCTCTACAGAAAGGATATTTTATGTCTGTGGTAGGTGCTGTTCTGGCAGATATATATAGAAAGCTCTTGCCATGTTTGGCACACAGTCTTCTTTTTAAGAAGCTACAAACCTGAGTTTCTGAAGCTGATGGAGTACATTTGACAACTTTCTTTTCTACAGCTGATGTAGATTGCAGGAGGAGTGCATACTTAAGTCTGTATTTCAAAAGGTTGCTTTCAAATCTTTCTAGGGTTTTTAATGGACCATAGGATATAAAAGAATCTAAATGAAAAACTACCAGTCAGTTGCTGGCTAAGTGTTCACCAGCCTGTTACTGAACCTATTTAATCTATTTATTCCTTAATTCCTCCATAGTCTCCTAGAGATGTCATTAATATGCTCAAAGTTAATTTATTAGCCTCTATTGCTTCTATTCAAGCTCATGTTAACAGAATAAATTCATCAAAAATGATCAGACTTGAAAAGGCAGATTTGGATTCTGACAGAGAATAATTCATCATGGCTGGGAAAAAGCCTCCCACCAACTGGGCTGTTGGAATGCTGGAAGATGAAATTGCAATGACTGCAGAACTTCTGCAGAAAAGGACATTGAAACCTCAAAGGGAAAACAAACAAACAAACCCTAGAGTCTAATTCCCAAAATTTGCAGGTTCCTGACACTGTGTTGCATTTTTTTTTATTTTATTTTCACACTGACAGGTCCTTTCTCACACCCTCTGTGCTGCCCTGAGGCAGAAATAATCAATAAGGCTCTGCTCACCACCATTTGCATACCACAGGGACTAGGGACACAGAGGGCCACCAACACGTGAGCACAAGGAGTGGCAGTGGCAAAGCTGTACAAAAACAGTACTGATACTCCGTTAATCAACAGATCCAAGCAGCAGAGAGCTTCATTGCAATGCTGCATAATGGAACAGATTTATTTTATTCAAAATTTGTTGTAATTACCCCTTCTATAACAGTAATTAATAGTTTTTAGGCAATCTACTACTCTAAGTATTATACCATACTTTCTGTGTATCTATAGATTATCTGAATTCCAGGAACAGCTGGATGTTAACAGCAGAAACGGGGGAACAAATAAATATAACAGGGGAAAAAAAAAAAAATCCATGCTCAAATCTGGGTAAATACATAGGCTTATCTGGCTGACTCAATCAGAACATACATCCTTGCTGCCTTTCCCCCCTTCCTTCTATCATGTTCCAGAACCAGTAGAATTGTGCTTCCAACTGCACTGCTGTCAATATTTCTTATTTCTGATTCAATCTACACTTACTTTATTATATTACTGCCTTGAATCTAAGAAATTCAGTAAGGTGAACATGCCAAGCATCTGACCAGTACATTATGTCACACTTAAGAACCACTATATTGAAAAAAAAGTTCACATTTCCCAGTGAAACACTGAAAAGTTAGGAAGTGCAAATTTTGCAATATTCATTCAGCTCCCTTGTGTAAACGTGTTTTGATGCAAACTTTAATTAAATTATAATATACTATTTTTCTCACAGGACCCTTGGGCCCAATTCAGAGAGGAAGTAGTTATTCGATACTTCTCTTTATCTACTCTAATCAGCATGTGGCCATACACCTTTTTAATTAATACTTTCATAGACTTGTGTTGAATGCAGATTTATTCATTTCCCTGTGTACTTTTTTTTGTTTTTTTTCACAGCATAATCAAAAGCTTCATGAACACCAATACTATCACACTTGTATTGTTTTCTTTATTGAGGCCATTGGCATCTGGGAAACTGAGGTATAAAGAAATTAAGCAAAATCATGCAGTCTCCATTATTTCTGGGTGGGCAACTTGAGATAGCTTAAATCAGATTTTTGCATACCTGAGCATTTGACATTATATTATACTTTCCAAGCATAACTGTTGGAGTAGTGAATGATGCCCTTGACACCCAAAGAAACCTGAAGGGCACAACATACTAGCAAAAACTCAGTTTTCTCGCTCTACTAAAGAGTTGTGTTTTACATTTCAAAATGTACAAGAAAAATAGACATATTAATGACTTATCTTGCACTGTCACTAGTAAATCTAACCAAATACAACATCAGAAAACTATAGATACACTTTAAATGATGATGAAGAGCTCATTATTTTAATAAACCACTAAAAATCCCAGGATTATATGTGCTTTCACGATTTTATATGGTATCAAAACTTTCCAAAAGATATATCTTAAAATCTATCATTAACTCTAATGTAATAAAATTTAATGATCTCATAAAACTTTACAGGGTAAACCAATTTCTAGAAATTCCTCAAAGTGCTTCTCGGAATTAAACTTTAATTCTTTTGTAAAATAGATTGGACTCTAGTTACGATTGTTTCCATTGTAAAATCTTTATGATTTTGTATGTAAATTGAACATAGATTGGGCCATATGTAATTAAAACTAGACACATACATCAGTATTCCTCAGAACTACTGAGCTATTTTCTTTAACTGATGAGTTATTTTGAAATTGGTTTTTTCCCTGTATGTTTCTGACATAGGTTGTAACCTTTCCTACCTAACCACTATAGACAGGCTACAGTTTCTATACAGCAAAGTTAAATACTTATTTTCATAGGGAACAAGCCAAGCACAAAGATAGCTAATGAAAGAAGGGAAGGAGCCATATGCACAAATAAGTATAAAATACTTTTGATAGCAGGAAGTCTGCTCTCTCTTTCTAGTTCCAATACAATCATCATCTATGGAAATGTAAATCTTAACAAATTATTATCATACAGATGGCAGAAAGTTCAGAATTAATTCAGAAGGGCTGTGTACAGCTATGTACAGCAACACAGAGGTCTATTCTGCAGTCAGCACAATATGCTCAGCTCAATTAGTTATACCCAAGTCAACTCAGGCATGACTACCATTATGGCTATAGCATAGGGACCTCAGGGTAGCAGCTCTGCAGCTTCTCTGTGACTGTGGAGAAGCATATAAGCTACATCCATAGTACTGCAATGCAACACTCGAATTTCCTTGGATAAACCTACACCCCTTTTCGTTAGGAAGTCTATGTTGCAGATACAGAGCAACTAAGCAGCATACGAAAAATGGGTTAGTGCTTGCAATTTCATGTTAGCATAGATTATCACAATGTGAGTATGTAACAGAGTGTAAACAGGCTTGAGGACAGATACAAAGGAGGAGGGGAGAGGATGGAGTATCTAATTCTTATCACGTAACACCAGAGCTTCACATTTGGTCCCTATACTTAGGCCAACTTGAAGAATCAAAGCTCTGAACTGAACAGTCATATCCTTGTAATGCAGAGAAAAGCAGAAAAATAGCAGATATGACTATAGTCCCTTTTATGAAAGGGAGGGGGAGGGGGGGAAGTGGGGAAGCAAGACATACTCCAAAAGAGTTCTGGTTCATCAGGTTTTAGTGCCAGACTCTTCATTACAAGGCTTCATCTTCACAAGCAACATTCTGCTGGCTACCGCAGAGGTCTGTACAGAAAACCGTATTTTCCAATTTGAGCCTCAAGTACCCACTAGAAAGGCCATTTGTCCAAAGATTTTTAGATACAATTGGGCTTCAGAAATTCCACAGCCTCACAGTAAGCCTTCTAGATGTAAGCTTCTCCCTTCCTTCCACAAAGGAACCTGTTACAAAATCGTTAACAACTTAAACACAGGTGAAGCCAGAGCTTGTAACTTTTGCTGGTCCAGCCAACTAGTCTGAAAGAGTAGTGCATGCATGTAGACATGGCCAAAAGAGAAAACAAGTATTAAGGAATTGCCTGAAGCACATAGTTTCTAGCACATATTCAAATCAAAGCTAATAGCTGCTGTATTCCAATCAAATAATAAAAAGTTACAAGAAACTCTTGAAAAAGAATATAAATATCTGGTGTAGCCTAAGAGCACCAGCAACTGTGTAATGATACATTAAAGGAAAAATAAGCTGTTCTAATAACTGCCTTTCACTTTGCCCACTGACCCTGTCTGATAGAAGAATTTGACACGTTCATTCACTGCTAACCATGCGACTCATTACATCTCTGAAATATACACCATTTTCTGCCACCAGCCATGTGTGGTTTATTTCAGATCCATTTTTTTCTGACTTATTTTATGCAGAGCTTATCATATTAACAAAAATGGATGAAGGGAAACATTTGGCTTGCTAAAGAGGAGGCACAGAAAAGTTTTGCTTAAATTCGTATTTTAAAATGGCCCTGAAATCTTGAATGGGATTGTGTGAGCTTTTAAGAACATGTTACTTTCTGTAAATTACTGGCCTAGGGTTCTTCATCTCCTGAATAATCATCACCTTTTATATTAGTTACAGCTTTAGCTTTTACATTAAGAAGAAATAAAGGAACTAAAAATGATGGGGCACCTAGTATGTATCTAGTATGAGGCAAAAAGTTTCATCAACCACCTTTAAGGAAAGCCTTGATCTTTTATTTCTTCATACCAAAGCTGGGTAATACACTGAGAAATCTTCATTATATTCTCAACTGACAAGCTTTTATGCACCTGGTAATACTAAAATATTACCTTGCTAAATGGTATGCCATTACCATAACACCACATTAAACCCATTGCATTTGCATGCTATTTCCATGCTAAATGATCAATACAAAATTACTGATCATGCTAAATGGCTAGTGAAGTAGATCTTAGAGAACATACCTTATTCCCAGCCAGCCAAATGCAGACTTTTCCTCCTGTATTAGACAAACCCAACTTTTACATCCAAAGTACTCAAACTACTCTTACTTTTCTAAAATCAGGTCAAAATCTCAGATCCTGAAACATATTTGAATTCAAGTGTTTCTGTGTGTGAATCCCAGTGACAGTTTATGCCAATCATTGTGTGGAACTTCTGTCATAGAACATGGTGAATAACTCACAAATTATGCTGAGGTAGAAGAAAAATATGAAACAATCAAAAAACTAACCCTTGAACAGTGTTCTGAATTTGGCATGATTTTGGCATTTTTGGTCTGGGTTTATTTTTTTTGGGGGGGTGGTGTTTAGTTTAGAGAGCCAAGATGATTATCAAGAGTTGTTTTACATGTTATCCTAATTTTGACAACATCAGTAAGGATCACTGGAGATGCTGGTGACAATGCAAGCAGAATGGATACCCATGGGAAGTGATTGGGATGTTTCTCTTATCTATACTTTATTGATACTGTTATGGTAAGTAAGCCTGCAATATGCAGGAGAAAAGTTTTTTAGCATTTGTTAATTTTTTTAAAGTGAAGCCTTTTCAGACTACTTTACATAAACCCAGCAGAATTGATAAAGAATTATTTTAATTTCATTCTGATTTCTAAGGAAGGTGAAATGTTATTTGAAGAGGTGATTGATTACAGCATGTACAGCAATACAAAAAAGGTTAAGTTCTATGCAGAATGAAAATACTTCTGTTCACATTAAAAAAATAAAAAAAAAATCAATATTTTTCTAATTTATTGCTTGTTTCTTATTAATTCCCTTTCTTTCCCCTGTCTTTGCCCTGCCTCCCTCCCTCCCAAACACCCTATGCAGAGCTGGGACCTTCTGTTTAGTCAGCAGCCAATTACAACTTCTCAGGCGCAGTTTTTCATCCCAAGGCAATTTGGTAATCTTACACTGATTAATTAAACTGAGGTCTCTAAACAAACTGTTAAAACTCCTATATCCACAGCTTGCATATCTAATCCAGATAACAGGATAAGCAACGTGACTGTCAAAGTTCATGAAGAAATGAAAACAAGAACATTCTGTATTCATTCGTCTTTGTAGAGTTTCTAAACAAAGAATAAGTTGTACTTCTAGGTAGACAATCTAATCTGCATTTAAATAGAATTTCTCCAAATAATAAACAAAAGCCTGAAGCTACATTTTTACAGCAAGTCTTGCTGCTAGTTCACCGCCTAATCCTTCTATCTCTATCTGTAATCCCTTCTACCCTTGTATATTCGTTTCCTTACTGGTTTATCAAGGCATCTTTGCAGTCTGCGTTCACAGTAACAGTAACTTCGCACTCCCTCAAGTTTCTTCAAAGCTGAGCCTAAAACTATTAGACCTTTAGGTGGTCAGCATCTCAAGGCAAACCCAGAATCACCTTTATTAAGACAAGGGAAGTTATTAACCCAAAGAGTTAGAAGAATGACAGATTGAATGGCTGCAATTTGCACATGAATCAGTAAATACAAGCTTCCTGGTTACGGCTATAGCGTACTACATGACATTACCAAAAAGCTCTAATGTATTTGAAGTCAGTATTCTCAGAGGTCTAAACAGCTGCTAACGCAGATCCTATGCAAAGCCACATATCTCACATGTGATCCAAAATAACCAGAATGCCACGTACCTAATCTAAATCTACTCTCTTGTGAGTTTAAAGCCATTACCTTTTTCCTGTCACTACATGCCCTTGTAAAGAGTCCTCTTCAGATTTCTTGTAGACCCTCTTTAAGTAATGGAAGGTTGCTGTAAGGTCTGTCCAGAGCCTTCTCTTCTTCAGGATGAACAAGGTTAACTCTCTCAGCTTCTCTTCACAGAAGAAAAGCTTCCTACAAAAGCCTGTATCCTTCTGTTCAAACACTCCAGTCATAGGAGCCATCCCACCACATATCCGTGATGCCAAAAAGATCACAGCCCTGCAGCTGTGTGTACATCTCTAATTCCTCATTTATTCCCCATGCTACATGTGTTTGCATAGGGGCATTTAAGCTGGGCCCCTCATGAAGCCAACTTACTGGCTGGAGTGGCTGGAATTAATTTCTGCTCCTATTTAGGAGCTCTCCTGTTGACCTGCAATCCTTTTCTAGGCTCAGGAATCTTTCACTGGCACAAATTGGTAGGATTGCGCTGGACTGAGGTTCCCCTTTACCCAGCAACTTTAGTTTAAAGCCCTTTTCACCAGCTTGGCAAGCCTAGATGCTAAATGCACTACTTGTAAAAACCCCATGAAATAGGGAAAAAGTTCAATTTACTGATGCTACCTTGCTACTCGAGCAGAGTACTTTATTCTTCTGTTTGACGGCAACAGATCTGATTCTACCTAAAGTACCCACTTCTTCTACTGCTTTCTCTCTGAAGGCAGTATTTACATACATTTCAGTGCAGAAATTAAAAGATAACCCTCCAAAATCAGGGCTCTGTCCTAAATCTAAAATAAATTTAAAAAGTCATTATTAAATGAAAAGATGCCTCAGAGGAAAAGGTGGAAGAGTAGAACTAGCATTCTAGATGAGATTTACCAAATTCTCAGATATAAAGAAAGCTATTACTAGATGAGCAATAACTCATTTAATTCAAATAGCTCTGCTTTAATAAAGGTCACTTCTAATTAGACAAATGACCACTTGATTTTGTCTACCTGATTCCGTCTTAAGTCCCAAATACTGACAGATCATCAGCACACTATTCTTCAAAATATTTTCTCATTCTACAGCCCAATAAATTTGACCTATAACTCTACTGTATTATTGAATGTTGTTCTAAACTGGCTTATTCTTTAAAGAACCAAGGAGACTTTGAACCAATATAGTTTGCAGGCACAGTCATCATCTTGTTTACAGCACTCAACAAATACAGATTAACTGAAAAGAGAGTTATAACTCACAATTTGTGAGACTTCTTTTGGATTCCAAGAAAGAGACAGATAACTTAGGAATCAGTTCTCCTCCAGACTGCAGTATTTATTTATATTCAGGGAAGAAAAACAACAATGTTAAGGATTCTGTAAAAGGACTCAATAAGCTCCTTTGGTAAGCAGGGAAAAACAACAACAACCAATTACTCTCTTAAGGAAACATTCTCTTTATGAAACAAAGCTGTGTGCCAATAAATATTTCTTGCATTTTAAGTAGAAGACTCTTGCTCTTCAAGGAAGGAGATGGTCACTGCATAAATTGGGTAAGCGTTAAACTGAAGGAGAAAATGGTTCTTGACAGGAAAGAAAACTGAATAAAAGAAAAAACTTTCTACTTTACAACTAATGACAGTAAGTTAAAGAAAGAAAAAGATGTACATAGATCATTTATTATTGATGGATGAATAATATATTTGAGATAATAAACTTTGCATCACTAGCATGTCATGTATCCAGAGACTATGAACTGTTTTGCAAAATACATAGGGAATATTCTAACTATAGAGAGTCTTAATATTTTACCATTCCACTAAAAAATATATAGGCATCCAGAGGGAAGACAAATCCAATGTAAAAGAAAACCAAAACACAGAGAGAATAATTAAAATGCTATTTTATGTTACTCCTAGAGTCAAGTATTACAAAAAGAAGTATTACAAAAGGTCAGGCTTCCTTGCCTAGCTGGCAGATATGGGGATACTACACAGAACTTACTCAAACCTTCCTGTGCAATCAGTTTAAAAGCTAAGTACAGGACAAACTTTGGCTCCCCTCATGGCCAACAAGGCACGATGAAGTGAAAAACTTCAGGTTAAGGTTAAATGAGACAGAGAAGTAGCAACCTGTATCTCAACGTTCTTAGAGAAGTATATGTAAGGTTAGCATAAGAGCCTGACATTTCCCCCTCTTTCTTAATCATGTAAAGTGCATTTTTACACTACATTTGCAATGTTTTGGCATCAAAGTCATCCAATGGCACACAAGAATTGTCATGTCTCTTAAACCTAAGCAACCAGATGGCTCTCAGAAAAGCAAAGATCAAGCAAAATATCACATTTAGAGAACAATTTGTAGAGCTGCATCCACCTGTACCTTTATGGGTTTTGCATCTTCAGGATTCATGTCGTTTTTAGCTTTCTATCTCAATGCACACAGGTAGAAGCTTCCTTCAAACAGGAAGTCTTTCCAAATTCTCAGAAAGCTGAGATCCTCATCAACTAACACGAAAACAACATAGAAAATCTACCTAATAGAACTGAGAACTGCCAAATCAGAGAAATGAAGAAATTGTGAGTACAAAAGGTTTTGTCCTGCACACAAAAATGTTTAAATTCTCCAAATTATAATCTCTTAGAAAAAAAATTACCCACATAATACTCTATTTGAACAATGTTTCCTGCAGGTATTTTGTTATTTTTACTGAAAAAATCATAATAGTATCAGTTTCTCCTTAAGGAGTCATACAATACAAATAATGGCATTCATAAAGTCAATTAGAAGTCAAAAGTAAATAAGTGCTGAAGTAATTAAACCACGCAACATAAATGATTAATCCATTAGAGTTCACGGCAAAGGTAAGACACTGATCTCGCATGTACAGTAGAGAATAGATCAAAACCCCCTCTAATTAGATAGAATTAAGTGGTCACCTCTCAACTGGAAGGAATACAGAATTCAAACTTAAAGAGAAAAAGCTCATGTTGAAAACAGGAATGTAGCTCTCTCTTCCCTGTGGCTCTGCCACTTTGCTGTGCAGTCCCATGCACCCCAATTTGCTCTCTCCCTGTTGCCGCATGCCCAGCTAGCCCAGCCACACTTTGTCAGGCAGAGAACAGTCCCCGAGCTCAGAGCTCGTACTGCAGCTGGAGGAAGGGGTTATCACCCCTTAGTAGTGGCAGCTCTCTCCATCCTTACTTCAAGGAATCGAACACACTGATTTCATACGAAAGTACTGACAGTTCAGCCAGAGGTATGAGATGGAAATACAAAGATGTGATCTGTAACTACTGGGCCAGTGGCCACTCCAATAAAACAAGTATTTTGCTGTATTTCTTAGAATAGGTATTAGCAAAACTGCATCTCCCCTACATGCAGTTAAACTTATTATAGATTCAAAGATCAGAAGAGAGCGTTCTGGAGCCAGGTAACAGAAAAAAAGAGCAGGCTATATGAAACACTCTGGGACCCATGCCCAAATTACTAGCATATCTCCATGTTAGCATTTTCTTGGCAGCGGGGGATCAAACTTTTAGCTTTACACTGTATTTCTGAGGAACACAGCTGAAAATTTACCAGTCACCTCCAATCCCTTCTTTTTTTTTTTTTTTTTTTAATTCAGTTTGTTGTTAACACAAATCACACTACCCCTACAATCTTCCTGGTACACATGTGGATACCATAGCAACTATCGCAATGTACAAATCCTATGCTCATAAAACACACAACTGAGTAATGAAAGGATTGCTATCTGTAAATCCACAGATCTGCAATCACCCCTTAACCATGACTTAATAGTATAAATAATTGTAGTATGGCTTTTTCTACATAGAAACCCAGCAATAACAACAGAAAAATCAAATACTGCTTTTCCATTTGGGCTGTATCAAGCTCTCCAGCATTAAAACTCTGTTAAGAAACTGAGTAATTAATTACATTACCTGCAATTTTAGTGAATAGCTGTCAGGAAGCAGACTTAAAACTTAGATTCTGTTTTAATTTATGTTATTTATGGACACAAGTGTGGCTTTCAGGTCACTTAATACAAAATAAATTGGACTGTGAATGCTAAAAGAAAAATAGATTTAAAATAGAGGTAGATCTAAGTAGACACTTAACAGACACTTAAAAAGAATCTGTTGAAAGCAAACCAATGAACCTGGCAATCAGAGTAAATGCAAGAATGGGAGGAGGAACACAAGGCCAAGGTGGAGAGAAGTACTACTCTAATCCCTGGTAGCCCACAACCATCCACATGCCTGAGTTAGCTGAGATAAACCAGGGTCTACAGTCCTAAAATGTCTCTCTAGTATAAAATATCTCTCTAGTAACTTTTCAGACTCATCTCCCATCCTTTTGGAACAGTCTTAGTCACAAAAAGAGCATATGTAAAAGATTGTGCAATGAATACAAGCTCATTCTTAAAATCGTACTTCTGGTTTAAGTCAGGAGAAAGAAAATATGTAGCAACAAGTTATATTCAGAACTCTTGTTTGGAAGGAGGTAAAAAGGCAATTCAGGCAAAACTAATTAAAAAATGTTCAGAAGAATGAGATTACCCTAGCTTTCTTACCATGGGCAAGGATTTGTTTCTGGGTTACAGGACTGCAGTGGCATTCTTCAGATAATAAAAAAGAAGGCCAGAGATTTGTAAACAATTGAAAAACAGCTTAACCATTTGATCTGTGCTTTCCTAATGGTGGCTATTACAGAGCCAATTTTGGTTTGTATTTTGCTCTTCCAGAAGTATCAGGGGACAAAAAAAAATGTTCAGTTTGAAAAATATTTCACTTTAACAAAACTTAAGTTTCTGAGCATTTATATGCTTAGATCTGTATTTCATAGGATTCAACAATTCCTGAACAGCTGAAGCCCTGAAGAAAAATCCCTTGGCCACATATTCCCTTTATAAATTCCCAGATGACGCAGTTTACAATACTCCACAGAACTCCTGACTTTCATTTACAGAGCTCAGAAAAGAACTTATAGCCAACACTATGCAATTCAGTTCACCAAATTATACCCGCTCGATTAAGGCTAGACATGTATTCTGCAAATTTGAAGAGATAAGAGTAGGAGTAGCTTTCCTTTCTCTCTCCTCAGTTCTGCAGTTTTGGGTCTTCCGTGCAAGCTACTGTTATACGATATTTACCACTAAATGTAACTAAAAAAGTACTATCGTCATAGTGGAACATATGTAAGTAGATGGAGAAGTACAGAATTCATTTTCAAAGAGCTGGTAAAATTGTGTCTGAAATACCTGAAAGCACAGAACTGCCAAGTATTTAAATACTTGTTTGATTACTGCTTTCAGAAAACAGAAAAGCCCCTTAAAATTATCTTTCCGTTTGAGTTTAATTTTTTTGCATGTTACAAGTTCACTTGTTCAACTTAGCTCATATAAAAACCAGTCACTGCTTGCAAACGTATATGTATTATACTTCAGCAGAAAATCTACTATGCATTCACCCATAGGCAAGAGGAAATAACTAAGTATTTTATTATTGCAGCACCAGACTTATGAAAATGATCAAGAATCAATTAATGGTTTTGCTATCATGACAACTGCCATTCATTAAAACAGTGACATATAAGTACATAGTAGATCCCAATTGATGAGAGGTTTGAGATGAACCTACCTGCACCTGAGCTGTTGTCAAACAGATTTACCGTGCCCTGACCCACTCCCTCCACTACCCAGGGTGTTCAGTTGGAAAAGTTACAGCAGCCACAATAAAACAGCCTGACTTCCTGTTTGCTGCCCATCACACAAAAAATAGCACAAAGCACCAATACAGTGAGCTGTGAGCAAACAAACCCGGTAGCATCCATCATAAAGAGTTACAGGGGATTCACCTGGCTCATCAGAGGGATGGTTACTACATCAACCAGCAACTACATGAGTCATGATTACCACTGCACTGTATGGAATCACAGCTGTGTTCTCGTTAGGGCAGCATTCAGCCATGGACTATTCTGAAATTGGTATAGGGAATGATGACTCGGATGTAACCGTCATGAAGCAGCCATGCAAAAGCAGGAAAGCATATTCCTTATGGGATAACAGCAAACCCATCTGTGTTCATTACCTTGAAAACTCTCTTCAATCCTTCCATTTAGAACACAGCATAATAGATTTTTGCAGAAATTTACTTGCTCTGTTTCTGTGAACTTTGATACCAAAAGTAAAAAAGCAAACCTGCATGTACTGTTTTAGGTTGAAGAAAATCAAATTGTCTTAAGCAAACTTCTTTGAGAACTATCATTATACGAGATGTTAGTAACAAGTTGTTCAGAAAGTATTACACAAACATGTGCACAGGTATATATTCTTTTGTTACTACGTAGCTTGTATTTTCAGAGATGCCCAGAAATTCAGGAAGCCCACAGTAACAATACTTGGATGACCAAAAATATATTGAATATTGAATTGTGATTTGCAAAAAATGTGTAAGACAGTTCAAAATAATGTTAATCTATTACTGAAGAAAAACATTGTGACGGATGGTTCACTGGATGTTCACAGATAACCAAGTTATGAGAAGATACATGGTCCACAAGATGAATAGATTATCTGAGAAAATATTGCATGAATATGTCCAGGGAATGGATACATTAGCACATTAAAAAAAAATAATTAAATTATTATTAATGAATTAATTAATAAAAACCCTAAACAAACAAAAAACCCCAAATCCCCACAAGCCAAAATGAAACAGAAGCTCTTTGAAGGAATTAGCCCAGTATAGGAATTGCAAAACTAAACCGTGGCGAATTAAAGTTGACCATAACTAATAGCACAAGTCTAAATTGCATGACTAATACTGCAACAAGACTTAGTGAGCTGTACACATTCTCCTTTTTTCAGAGTTGAGTGAAACAGAATGAATCATTCTGATAGCCTGTACTGCACTGCTTCTTTATATATAAATTATTGTCTTATTATCATTAGAAGAAATTGTATCTTAGGATCTTGTTTAATAGTACTTGCATAGTATTTGATTGGTCTAGTTATCTCTGAGCACTGGTTGCTAAGACTGGCTGCAACACAACATGAGAACACTCGTGAAAATAAGAGCTGTTTTCATTCAAGTCATAATACCTTATTGCATATTAAAATATATTTGGCTGTGTCAGTCTGCCAAATGTAATAATTAGGTGCCATGCCCCTATAAAAATGTAAGCAATATGACAACCATTAATGAAGGAAGAATTGAAGGCTAAGTGAAAAATAATGAATCAATGGAACAGCTAGAGAGTCAACAAAGGAATCCCAATTTCCACTCTAAATACACTTCTGATGGAATTTGTTTAAGGTCTCAGATCACTTGTAGATGAGACTTTCCATTTTCCTAATTGTAGAGTTTGGACATTTTGAAAAGATCCAAGTTAGTTCTAATTAATACTATAGCACGGACAGCAAATTCCCATGTTTGGCCTGAACTTTAAGACACTCATTGGAATCTCCTTGGAGACATGACATTATGAGAACCCCTCACAAATTAGCTTACATAACAGAAAATAAAACTGAGTTCACCCTTTAGTAAGACAGAGTTCACGGTCTTCAGGTTCTGAAAGTAGAAACTGGAGCTGAAAGAGGCCAAATTGCTTTAACATTTAACCAATTTGGATCAGACGGACTGAAGTATATGGTCACAATGAACTAAGTGAAACATAAAAGAAACTTAACTCTCCCATTTTCTTCTACTGAAAAAGGGACTTCTGGTAAAGCACAGTTAATCACAGTGAGGAAATGACATGTCATAGTCATGGCACAATTGTGACAGCAGTGCAGTTGCTAATTTATGAACTCTGACCATTTGTGATTTTCTTCTGCCTGTACCATACCAAAGCTTGATGGCCAGAGTACTCCAGGTTTGTATATGGTTCTGCTTTGATGGCCAGCTTGTGCAGCATATCCTTTTATCTTACCATTTTGACACTTTAGGAGCCAACATGTTAGGATAACTGAACTGGGTTCAGCTGCATGGCTATAGTTACTTATTTTTTTTAAAAGTAATAAAAATTGCCCTTCCTAGCAAAAAGAACAGCAGGAATATACCACCTAGAGGAAAAGAATAATTTGTGATTGATTCAGGACACAACTTGCCTTAATGTTTTTGTTTTATATTCGCTTTCTAGGAAGCTGCTTACTGAAGAATGGAAAGGGATGCTGCTGAACAAAAGAGGTTCTTGAAAAGCTACTTCACACAGATGGATCTATGCTATGGAGACTTATTTGCTGCTTCATGCACTGGCTAACGAGAAAAGATGTCCCTGCTTTCAAATCCAATTCCACTTCAGCTGACCTACAGTTCTACTCATACTGAAATAGGAAAATTCCCCCCCCCGACTCAAAGATTCAAGACAGGATTCCATAAATTCCAAAGCATTATTATTCTGTAGGCTCAATAATCAGAGTACTTCGGAGAAATTGAACAATAAATGTATTACTGCTGATCTATCTACTCCAATCTGATGAAAATTAGGTGGAGGAATTCACACTGTGAAAGAATGTTGTGGTCTGGGAACAACAGTTACATGATACAGAAAGCTGAATTTCATTGTTAATGAGAATGAGTAGGTGAGTACCCCACTCATAGCTTATATTCCAAGCTGAAGCATCCCTGTTTCTCTTTAAGAAAAACAAAAAACATTCTTCAACATGGTGGCAAGCACTTGAAAAAAAATTCATTCCAACACAAAATTACATCTGGCCTATAGTGAACATGCTGTGACTTAGATGGCACCTTATTAAGCAGGAGGAAGAATAACCATGTTTGTTGAAGATGTAAAATAATTTTGAAGAAACTGAAACTGTTGTGTCTCTATGTGATGAGCTTAAGCAATATTTAAGTGGCTATTACTCCACTTTGGAAATCTGTTCTGCTGTGTGTTCTACTGAATTAGATCAAGAATAAATTTGGATGAAGTTAAAAGTCCCAGATCCATCAGTGAGAGTGGAACAGAGATCACACTCAAGTCAGAGGAATAAAAAAAATGATAAAATGAGGTCTGTGTGCCTTTTGTAGATGTACAGCTGGAGGCTCTTTTATGTGAGTCGAGTTCAAAGCTACCTTGTAAGAGTACATTAAAAATAAAATACCACCCAGAAAAGATATGAGAGGGCAGAATTTTTACCCTGAAAGTTTCTGCTTTTCATGGTAAATTACAGATAACACTCATCAGCAGTACTTAAGCCCACTTCTCTTCCAAGAGTTCAACAGTGGCAGCCAGGGGTGTGGTGACAGTCCAACTTCTTTAAGTGGTAAAGAGTCAGCTTAGAAACACCCAAATGACAGGAAAATAGTCTTAAATGTACAATGATTGTAGGGACAAATCTGTACATGCAGAAGACATCTACTGCATATAATGTGATAAAGGCAACCTTTCAACACAGAAAAGACACTAGATTGTAATCAGACTCTGACTTTTGAGATTGATATTTGTAAATTTACATACACCACTACTCACTGTCACTGCATCCAACCTGATATGTATGTGCACTGATGGGAGAGAAGGTACACTTCTGCCTTCATTAAATATATTTGGTATGCAATCTTTATTTTTTTTATAGAGGGTCAATTTTATCCTCATGCCTACACATTTATGAAGCAAAACCCTCAGAGATGGAGTTAGGTTTTATACTTGCAGTGGCAGTACTTGTGATTCTTCAGCAAATACACTATGTCTTTAATAGACATTTAATATTAATTTCATGCCAACATATTTGCTACATAACATACCTGTGAACCACTGGGATGTTTCAAATATCTCTTTCTCTTTCCACTAACTTGGCTTTCTCATTACAGAGAGAAAGAGGTGTAAGCTCTTCAAGGAAGTAGTAACCCCTCCCCTGACCCATTCCTGTGTCAGCCTCCCATCCAACATGTCCATGGAGTTCCCTCTGCTCTGTGCCCTGCTGATAGGAAGAGGAAGGTGTTTGAAGGTGCTGGTGAAAGGAAATGGAATAAAGCCAGCCCCAGATCTCCTCAATTTCCAGTGCCAGGTGTGCTGGGAATTAGACCAGATTCTGCACCCTAGTATGAAGGAGACACCAAGACACTGCTGTTCCATCTGTGCCTACCACCTCCAGTATGGTTTGGTATCACAAACTTATGGTTGAGCACCTCTGAAAGTATGATATACATAAGAACAGCAAACAGGGGATATCTGAAATTGTGATATACTGATAGTACTGATATATTATTGCCTATCATCATTAGATATTAGAGACAAGCTTCAGCCAACTGGCTTCCAGATGGAAAATCTTGATTTGGCTAATAGCTGGGGAAACTCACATCTCATACTGACTTCTGGTGAAGCAGTGAAATAGAGAATTTGTTGACTGAACAGATGAATAATGCCATGCACGTTCATACCTTTATTTTTAGTCAGATGCTAATATCTGCTGATAGACAGCCAACATAATACTAAATCCAAGAACTCCATACAAATATATGCAGTATACACTGGTTTATATTTTTAAGGAAAAAAAAAATTTAAAAATCAGTTATTTATATTTTCTCCATTTTGCCCTGAGAGTATGTATTAGCAAACTGTGCAGAGTTGCCCTTATAGTGAATAGGTATATTTCTAGAAATAAAGAAGCCCTGATGATGGGTGACAGATGGTTTCAGGAGCTACTGCATATTACTTAGTATGTTTTACTGACAAATGCACAGTCTGAGTGTTTATAACTGAAATTACTGTATCACCTAGTACAGTGACAACTTCATTCTTACTGGTGTGAAATTCTGGGAGTCTATTGAGAGTTCAAGTTAAATTGAAATCAACAAAAGATTTCATGTAATTGTAAAGCGGTCAAAACTATCTTATGGATCACAGCATTTGAAACGTCTGATGTCTTTTCAGTGAAAAAACCCCAACAAACCCGCACTCTTTGTTATTACCTTCCACAGATTCAGTTCTTTAACTACAAATGAAGGTAAAGGGGTTTTAAATCACTAGCAACCTGAATTTTTAGGATGACAATTCAGAATTTTCAGGGTCCGAGTAATTTCAAACTGAAAACTTTTTACTCCTACATTTACCCTCAAAAGAGATTCTACAAAAGTAACTTCAATTTGTAAGCCAATGTGAAAGCCTTATTACTTACAAAGCGTGACAGCATTTTAACCCTTCACTGCACTAAAGAACTGTTAACTTCCAATAAATTATCTCTCTTTGAACTTAAGGTAGGATGTAACCATGACTCCGTTTTGGAGAACCAGACCCATGGAAACAGAATCCTGATTTATGTTGCTGGGTCCAGAGGTCACTGACCTAGTATTTTGCAGAGAAAAGGACAGCAGTATCAAATAAGGATTTGTTTTTCCATTTGCTCTGGAGTGAAAGCTCACACCACCAGCTGTGAAACTGGGGTAAGAGCCTGATGCAACTAGCATGGAGAAATCTTTCCATACATGGAGCAAGAAGAAAGCTGTACCACTTGCCATTCCCTGCCAATCCTAACTTTAACCATGCTCCTTCCGAGTAGGAGAAAAACCTTTAGAGACTCTTCATTATTTGATCTTTCCCTCATCTTAGTTTTGTGGTGAAAGACTGCACAGAGGTTCAGCACTTCTTGAATTTTTTTTCCACCTCCTCATCCCCTACATATCATAACCCCTGTGCAAAAGACTCCCACATACAGAAATTAAGCTTGTGATCTAGATCTTTTGATGCACTGTTGTGGCACCTAAGTAAGACTGCATACAATATAAATAGAGAAGATATGCCCCACTATTAACCTATTCACTCTTGAACAATAATAAAACATCAAATTATTCATCTGCTGTTTTTAGATTACTTCACTGTCATTTACAATTTACCACTAAGTATGAATTGGGGGGAGTGGAGAGCACAGAGGCTACAAGAGGAGTACTTCTGAAACAGTTCCATTTGTCACTTCTTTTAAATTCCATGAACTTGAAGGCAATTTCCAGAAGAATTTTCTCCCTTACAAGTTAAATCCTTTTTCTCCTCCTCCTGTTCCACTGCTGTTAACAAAAAAGCAGCTCATAAATCAAACTTTAATCAAGCTGAAAATCCCAATTTTATTTCTTTGCTTCCCTAGGGGGTCAGAGCATTTTGCAGAATCTTTTATTTTCTGAACTTCTCCACTTCAGAACTTCTGTTTGCTGCTTGCTTTCTCTCCTAATAAAATTACTTTCATTTAGGATTACCACCCTCCTCTCCTTCCTGACATTGCACTTGCTTCTTCAGCCTCCTGTGATTGAAAATATTTAAAGCCCTGCAACTTAATTGGAAGAAACATGATTGTAAGGGATTAGCACCCCCTCAATTCAATATACAGAATTATGTTTACACAGCCATGGAGAGATTAATCTGCTATTTCTCTTAATTTTTCTGGTGTTTTCCTTTAGACTTCAAGTCTTTCTAAGGTAACACTAAGACCATGTTCAAGCAGGACAAATAACAGGAGCACAGGACACTGTCACTAACTACTCATTCTGCGAACAGCGATTATGCTGAATTCACTTCCTAGGCATTCCAGTAATATATACAATTCTTCCCTCTTTAAAATTCCATGCTGCGTATTTGGAAAAACAACAGCCTGACGCAATGTTTAACTGACACAGCTGATTTAATGAATCTTGAAGTAATTCCTGGATTACTTTCTCTTGGAAAGAAACGTGACTTTTCCTTTTAATCCACATTTAACAGAAACCAAAACATTTATTTTGGACAGATAGGGTCTGCTTTAAAATTTGAACTGGATCATAAACTTTTTACCACTAGTTCTGTGTTATTATTTTAAAATATAGTTTATAATGTTAAATTTGAGGCACCACGAAGCCTCTTTAAAGCTTATTTATGAATAGAACAGAGGAAGAATGAATAAAACTAAGCAAGCTGGCTTTGGATAGCATGATAAGAGAAACTCAACCGGAGTAAGCAAATGAAAGGAATGTTTCCTGTGAGACTACCTTATGAGATTTCCAGAATGACTAAGGTTGTCTTTAAGGTGATAAGCCAAGTTTTATACTGCAGTTTAGGGAATCACTTTCCAAGAATGAATAGAATTATGCCTATGGCATTTAGTAAAAATCACTGCTGAAGGACAAGAAAGCCCCACAGCTAACACTTACAAAAATCTGCCTCTTTTGCTTCATTCTGTTACCTAGTTGTTTTCTTTTATTATATGACAGAGATAGCTCTGAGCTGCAAGATGTGAATAAAGAAGAAAACTTCTTCAAACAGTGAAACTTCCCAATTCCATCTGTGGTAAACCCAGACACCCCAGATACAGAATTTAATTTCTCTTAAACTGAAATTTACTTCACTACCCAACAAAAAAGATAAAAGCTCTACAAACAAGTAAAGAGAAAGTTTTACACAGGAGGCACCTTCCTTATTTCCTTTAAACAATGAACTATTTCCTTTCAAAATAAAAGTTCTGAGTAAAGCAATCAAACTGATATAAAAGCTTCCTTGAATCAAAGTCCCATTCCAAGTACGTACTTTAATAGCACAAAATCCACAACACAAAGGTCACGATTGGATTTCCTATCACATGGAATGGCTGGATCCTCAGGACCACATGAAGGAATGGTTTGTTTTAAATGCTAGAACTGTACAGAATGCTCATCGGAATATCAAAGTAGAATATAAGCAATACATGTAAATGGAAGTGTAAACTTATGGAAGTGCTACTTGAACCATATAAGGAGTTTTAGATATGACGCATTGCAGACTGCCTGCCATCCTGTTTCTAAAGGTCTAAAGTCTCTCTAGGTAGTTCCTGTGGTCTACTGATTATGATGACAGTTTAATATTTATGGATTTTACTGACAACCACTTTTCTGTTGACAATTAACACTTTTCTGTTGACAATTAATAACGGGGGGGGGGGGGAGGATGATCACTACGTTAAAAGGAATAAACACTGATCATCAAGAAACCTTCCGGTGTGTTTGCCCTTTTAAGCCGAGATCATCTTGCTGGTATAAAACAGGTAAAAGCCTACAGCAAGGTCACAATCTACATATGCTAATGTACCACAAGACTGTGTCACCAGAAACATTTCTTCTGGTGTATGTATGGTCATTGTAATCTATTTGGATAAAAAGTCTTTACACCTGATTTAAGTGGACTAAAATGATTTGGTTCAGCCAGTAATATGAATGAAAACCACTGAACTCATTATTAATGCACTTTCTTTTTTTTTCATTGTTTTTTGACTCGCTGTTCAAATAGACTTCCAATAAAGTAACTTCAACTGTGACAAGTAACAGATTAATTCTTTGAGGAACTGCAGTTAATCCAGCACTGAATGTCAGCAGTTTACCCTTCCCAGAAGTTTTAACAGCTTTTATAAGATTCTGTTACACCCTTAATGGGACTTTGGATAAAATTAATTCTCAGAGTAATTATCCATATTAAGTAGTTGACTACCTCTGCTGCAAGTGAAAATGTGGAATACATGCGAGTGTACTGCATTTTAGGTGTTATCTCACTATCTAGTTTTCCTGTGAACAAGACTGCACAGTTCAAATGTGATTCAATGAACTGTGTAGATAGTACACTCCATCACTTTCAAAAGCACAGGTAGGAGAATAGGGATTTGCATGAATGTGCTGATGCTTTGGAGAAATGGGGACTACTTTAATGTGTCCTTCACACAGCAGATGGTACGTGAAATCTGTTTCATGGTTGGTAAGTTTTGTAAAGGCTTGTAAAGATTTGTTGGCCACTGCTTTAGCCACAAAATGAAGATACATACCCACACCAAAAGCACCAAAGAATCAATTGTAATAGCACCATCTCACATTGTTTTTTTCTTAAATTAAAGAAATACTGGGTGTCAGTTAAATGGTCGGTCAATGAGAAACTTAACATGAGTTGGCAGTGTGCACTCGCAGCCCAGAAAGCCAACCATATCCTGGGCTGCATCAAAAGAAGCGTGACCAGCAGGTAGAAGGAGGTGATCCTGCCCCTCTCCTCTGCTCTTGTGAGACCTCACCTGGAGTATTACGTGCAGTTCTGGTGTCCTCAACATCAAAAGGACATGGAACTGTTGGAACAAGTCCAGAGGAGGCCATGAGGATGATCAGGGGACTGGAGCACCTCCTGTATGAAGACAGGTTGAGGAAGTTGGGGCTGTTCAGCCTGGAGAAGAGAAGGCTGCATGGAGACCTCATAGCAGCCTTCCAGTGTCTGAAGGGGAGGGACTCTTCATTAGGGGCTGTAGTGATAGGACAAGGGGTAACGGGTTAAAACTTAAACAGGGGAAGTTTAAATTGGATATAAGGAGGAAATTCTTTCCTGTAAGGGTGGTGAGGCACTGGAATGGGTTGCCCAGGGAGGTTGTGAATGCTCCATCCCTGGCAGTGTTCAAGTCCAGGTTGGACAGAGCCTTGGGTGACATGGTTTAGTGTGAGGTGTCCCTGCCCATGGCAGGGGGGGTGGAACTAGATGATTTTAGGGACCTTTCCAACCCCAACTATTCTATGATTCTACAGTTCTATGAAACTGTGGGCTTTCACATAAATTTTGCACCCAAAGAATGAAACTATGCTCATATTCCTCTGAAGCCATACTTTCCAATAAGAAAGAAAACTTAAAAAGTAGAAACATGTACCTACAATATTCAATAGGATTTAAAACACACATTGCACAATACTTTATAGGATGCACAGGTATAAACAATTAAAATATCAGCTATCATAAACTGGTGAATCCAAATTCTCAGCTGAGATCAAATCTTTCAACACCCCTGAACCTCTCTGACATTCACTAATCTATTTCTTCATGTGCCATCACTCAGTTTGTAGTTTGTTTTTCAAGTCTTTATTGTAGCACAGTAGAATCTTGAGGCAACACAGTTCTAAATTGCCTACTTATTCTTACCCTATTTCTAGTGTTTTATCAAGTTTCTAATCCAAAGCAATGATATACTTGACAATTCATGACAAATTTTTTGCTATTAATTTGTCAGAGACTTTAACCTTTTACTATTACAAGGAAGTATTCAAACAGGTCCTAGTGTATCTGTTATTCAGTCAACAAACTGAGGAAATCCTAAAGAAGCAGAATGGGAAAATGTCCCATTACAGAAACTATGCGGCATAATTTAGTTTTCCAGAATTCTTTTCACATTGGTGGGAGGTTTTACATCTTCTGAAGCATTTTCTCAACATGTTTTTTCATTTTGAAATGGTCCTCGGATCATTTCTAGCATTATGTAAAAACCAGATACAGCAGCTGCCACCTTCTTCCTTCTACCACTGTTTATTTAGATGCGAACTACACACTTTTGTTAACAGTTTGCTCATGTTAGTACTTTCCTTCAAAAACTCATAGATCAGTAGAGTCTAGGCTGGATGATTTTTTTTTACACTTCTTTGACATGCTCTGGCACCTCCATTTTTGGCTCAGTTTCTAATGGCACTGGAATAATGCAAGCAAATAATCTTGATTTTTCACATCTCATGATTCTCAACTATGCTTTCTGTTTCATCAAATTCTGTCAGACTTGCTGATTCTTTTACAGTCCTCATTTTTCTGATGACGTGTTTTCCATTGGCTTCTAGTACTCTGTCCTGTTGTTCCACGCTTTCTTATTTGGCTCGTACAATTTTTTATTGATTTCATCAGATTAAATTTCCATTGTCTGGTGGAAAGAAACTTATTTCAGACTCTACTACAGAGAACTTTGAACTGATATAAAAATACACATTCTGATAAATGACAGTTCCTTTTAGTCAAGCAAAAAAGATGTAAATACCACACACATTTTACAGCCTAACTTAATAATAGAAATATTACACACAATGAATACTTCATACAGCACATGGAGGTACAAATTCCTGTTCTAGTTCACAGATTTACTATTGCACATGAAATGTATTGCAAAGACTCACAAAAGGAGAGCTGAAGGTAGTGAATAGGTTTTCGCATTCTCTTCTGTTGTACACATTTGATTAATTGTCTGAACATTCCCAAGCTCTCTGAAAGGGCTCAGAAGTGAGTTTTTACACAACTAACTACTACTGCAGCTGACCAGAAAATAGAGGAAAAGGTGAATGACCAGCTAATGGTCATAATGAAGCAGAAGAACAAGGCTGGCAGGCTTAACAGCTTCTAAATTTACTCACTTATCATTTCAACCCTGATGGTATTTCTAGCTATTTCTATTTAGAGTAGTTGTCAATTAAGAACTTTCTGTTTAAAATATTAAAAACACTTCAGAAAACCCTAAAACTGTGCAAGACCCCTGAAGTCTCAGCCAGGATTGAAGGACAGTGGCCATGCTAAATGTTTCAGGTTTGTTGACTACAGCAGCTGGTTTATGATTCATCAAAGGCTTGAAAAGTGGGCAGCAATACCCTATTACACATTATATACAAATATGTATATTAGTCATACAATAATTCTACTGAAAAAGTTCTTCTTCTGAGAGCATATAACATTTTAATAGAGTATTTTTAGCTACTGGTCATACCATCACTACATATTATCAGCTGCTTTCCACAAACATCACAGACAGTCTAAGCCAAATCATATAAACCTCATAAAGTATTTCCATATGTACTAACATATTTTCCATATCTTGACCCAAACAAAAGCAATGCTCTTCAGATCCAGCTATTAGAGACCAATATTCTGATACTATAGTTCTCTAAAAGTTAACTTCAAATAAAGATACTACAGAACCAGGACAGAGATATACAAACCCCTGCATTTCTCATCATTTTCTCTGACAAAGAAAAAAGCCTCACAAATATCCGAACCCACATATTTTATTGGTTTGTCTCTCATTTGTGACGTTTTTTTCCTCCCTGACCTTATTTTCATAAGGAAGACACAGAATTTCTTTTTTTAACCATCTCTGCTTTTATCATACAAGATTTCCAACAGTTACATTTTGGAAACTGGGTTTGTGCATCATGGCAGCTCTGGCATGCGAGGAAATCAGCTACATGCTGGATTCCCTCCCCCCCCCCCCCCCCATTCCTGTCCAAAAGTGCGTAGCACAATTTCCATCCCATCATTTCAGCTAAGAAGAAAATCTGACAATTTATTACAGTCCTCCTGTGCCAGATAATAGTCCAATTGATGGTATGTGACAGAGCAGCTTAACTTCAAGAGCCAGCGCTTCTTCGTATAACTGCTGTCACTTTTGCTTTTTTCAACTTCACCTTAGTAACTGCTTTTTTTTTCTGCTGCTGCTTTAATTTTGATATGTCTTGTTTCCTCAGGAGGTTGCCAAGAAAGTGAATAAAAAATAGGTTGATAGAAAATACTCTGTATAAGGTGCATCATCTTCTAGCTAATGTATCCACAGAGAAGAATAGCATGCAGAGATTTGCCACATAAATGCTTGCAGTGTTAAGCTGGAAAACTGATGATCTGTCTACGCATCTACACTGAGAAAGAGATGTTAATCTCATCCTGTTAATTAGAACAAGGTCTATACTGCTAGGGTCAGCCTGCTACTGCACCTAAATTTGCCAAGGAAAAACTAGTTTGACTGACTTACTCTGCAGCCACAACTAAGCATTTACAATAAAGGAATATATTACTATAAATGAGGTGGAGACGAGGAATAGAAAACTAAAGTTTTGAAAGCTTAGGGTCCATTTAGCACAAGGTAAGCACTCTGTCTGTACACACTGCCCTGTCAGTTCAACATCTTTAACAAATTTTCAAGTTATAAAAAGTATTTATTATTCCTAATACACATGTATCTCGGTGTCAAAGAATTCTCCCTCTGAGAATTGCCTTAATCTCAGTATGTAAGAACACCTGCACAGGGTCAGGCCAAAAGGCCATTTGCCCCAGCATTACAACTCCGTAAAGACCAAGCCAATGGCTATAGTGTCCCTGCTTGCCAACATTTGCAGCTCAGGAACGGTCTGAACCAGTGGAGAAGTGGTGTTCCTGAGAACTGCAAATGCAATTGAGTGTTCATGTTCATTACTGTTCTCAAAGAACTCTACATATATACCCACCCCCACACAGTGCTTTAAATGCATAATCACTAATACCTACAGGTTTTTCCCTCTAGCAAAAGCTCTCCTTTAGGGATGCCTGCCTCAGTTGTACAAGAAATCAGTGAGAACAACACAACTGATGTAATTATACTTCATAAGTAATGTAGTTATTTTTAATTTATCCATTTGTACAATAAATAATGGCAATAATAATAACAACTAATTGCAGAACACAAAGCACCTCAATTCTTGTCATATCAACACTGTATTTAACTGGAGTCTCTATGGGCATGGGAAAAATGAAAAGTGAGCTACAAGTTCATGCATATACTTGGGCTTATAACATGCTTAAAGTATTTACCTTTACAACAGCCTAAGAAGTAAAACATAGTGATACTAATACATCAGATATTAGAGTATCTTAGATGTGAACAAAAATTAATTAACTTATTTCAAGGTTAGCCAGGGAGTTATCGCCAGAATTGGAAAGGAAGAAAACTATTAACTGTTTCTTCAAAGGTTGTACAGATTTTTATTTTTTACACCTTTTTTTTCTTTTAGAAGCTTTTTTTTTAAACAGAAAACAAGATCTAAAATCCTTCACTGATGTTTGTGTCTTCCTACAAAGTATCAGAATGGCCAGAATGTTTGAATCTCATGTTACTGAATCATACTGAAATCTATTATTACATTAGAGCCTTTAAAGGCTAACTTCTTTTGAAGAGATCCATGAACTGTGCCATGTTCATGCATATCTGAAAGAAGCAATAAAAGCACTTCTTTGCAATACTTTTTTTTTTTTTCTTTTTTGGAACAATAGAAAGGATTTTTCTTTTACAATTACGTATTTTCTTACAATGCTCCCTGGCTACAAGCCTTCTCAAAGATGCATTTAAAGAATCAAACTGTGTTTTGCTAAGGGTAACACAGAATAAAATGACAATCTGATTGTACTTCAGAGATAACACTTGCACCTCATCTGCCCTTCCACTCCTACCTCTTCTCTGCCACTCACAAAGAATAGTTTGGGACAGCTGCTAGGCTAGACAAAAGTAGTCAATACTTAGGAGCTATTCAGACACTGGAAAATAAAAGGTGAATGTTATGCATTCTAATTATCTGTCCATTATAAGCATCTTCAAAGGGTGTTTTAAATTATGCATTTATACACCACTTAACATGGGAATTAAGCTTCACTGTTAAACATACTTAAGTGTGAATCATCTTTCAATAGACCATTTATTAATACATAATTTAATATATTATAGAGAAGAATAACAAAATTCAAAAGCATTATTTTTATTGAATCTGAACCCCTAAGTGTTTGCAAAGTACTGTAAAACTAAAAGCTTTTCAGCCTTAGCTCCTTTAGTAGTCAGTTATTTCACTGGGTTTGCCTGAGAATTCAGTCCAGAAACTACTGAAAGTCACTGGAAGGTCTTTTGTTGCATTAAATAAACAAAGGGAAAAGCACCAAGCTTACTGGATCAATTAAGTCACATTGCAATTTGTATACAATCGAACAAGAGAAAAGTAGCTAATTCTGTCAATGTGGGTCACCCTTGGATCTTGCTCTGAGGCTCCTGTTCACACTATGCACATGATAACTCATTTCCAAAATCTCTTTTGGACTGGAAATAATGGATCTCCCACTAGGTAAAAATCTGGCACTACACTCCATGAGCTAGTATGGAAGAGGATGCATCAGGCATCACTCCTACCAGCTGTCTTCCAAATCTTTCAGGACAACTCTCGAACACCATCCACATGCTTCACACCCCCTAGTGTCCCACTATAAAAATACAGATACAGGTCTCTGAATCATGAACATATTACTTTAAAAAGTAATTCCCAAATGATCCCTAAAAAATTGAATGTTTCAGAACTACGACACTGAGCCAGGCAGATCCATGACCTTATGACAGTGTGTCTCCTAGCATCCCAGCCTTACCAGCACTATATGTATTCCTGTGAAAATCTCCTTGCCACTTTCAGGAAAAAGACACTTGTAGCAGTCGTAGACATTTATACACCCAGAGCTTTTTAGCTTTACTGACAGGTTTAGAAACAAGAGTTTCTGGATCAACATCTGTTGTGGGATACATGATATGACCAAATATGTATAGCTCTCCCTCCAGCCTATCGGTTTCCAGGTAAGCTGCTCTTCTATGCAGTGTCGCTGATCCATAATAACTATGATCCAAGTTTAACACTTCCAAAAATACAAAGCATTCTTATTGAATTAAGACCATATATTATTCTGAGCTGACATTTTGTGTTACACTTTGCAAGTGAGCATTAGATAAGCTAAATTTGTACAGCAAGAGGTGCTTAAACTTTTAACTTAAAAATCCTGAGCCAGGCTGGTCACAGTTGAGAACTGCTACCTACCATTTGCTATCACAGGATGCTCTAAAGACTGGGGACTTTGAATACCTTTTGTGCTGTGAAGTTGTCCTGAAAGAGGGGACTGGGATCATTCTCTTGTAGAGATGTAGGACAGAAGGGAGACAGTGTGCATGTGTACAAGCATACACCACCGGTAGTATTTACTTAAGGTAAAATCACGCCACTTCCAGACAAGAAAACACAATCCTACTGTTTAATTGCTTACATAACCATTATTCTTCACTTCTTCACGGATGTACTAATTAAATATGGTATTTTCACCAAAATTCATAGCCCACTTTATGACATCATCTATTTGTGAAAGGCATAGTGACCTTCATTAAGAATAAGAACACTTCTGAATAGATGGAAAATGCTGGTATTTGGGGAATAACTTCAGACATCTGCTTAATCCTCTCTCAACCCAGTCTAAACAAGGGTGGGGTTTTTTTGCTGTCACTATTAAAGATGTGAAATAAAGAAAAGCTGAAATCTTCAGTACATTATAAAATAATATTTTGTAGAGTTTCGATACCCTCTTAATTACAGAAGCACAGGTTACTCAGAGTTAATGGCTCCTTAGCATTTTCATTACTATCAACTACTTCTGAGTAGGCGATAATTTCCCAGTAAATGCTCACGGGTGCCTAAAGCTTGACTGAAAACCTCAACCCATCACAGCACTCTGTCAGATCATGGAGTAACACTCAGTCTCCCAAGGCAGCCCGATGATCAATAATCTTCAAGGAGAAAAGTTTTACTCCTAGAACTCCTTGACTGGAGTGTCTAGAGGAATGGCCAGCACAGATCAAAGCAGTCACCCATCTAATCCCAAATCCTGTCTTGACATCTTGCAGGAAAAAACCACAAACCTCTTCATTTAGGAGACAAATCTACCCTGTGAAAAGTGTCCCTTTTACCACATGTGCCGCAAGACCATTTATGTAAGGAAGCATGAAGATCTGTAATCCTTTCAATAGTCTGACATATTTTTAAATACTAATCATTTCAAGTAGAGTGTTATTTTATTCTTATTAATGTTCAGGACACCATATGGCAATGAGTGATGCAGATTAATCATTAGTCCCAAGAGAAGAACAATCTCCCTGTGCTGGTTTTGAACAGGCCAGCTTTCCATTTCTGTGCCCCTCCTCCTTGAAGAGTTTAGAAAACATAAATCTACCCTCTCCACATCTTCCACAATTTCATATCACAGCTTTACCACATCTCTCTTCCATCAGGAGAGTTCAATGGACAAAAATGAGGACTTGACTAGGTTGCTGAAATATAAACTGGGGATTATTTCCTTCGGATGTGTAGTAGGTTAAACATTAGGTGAGAATTGGTACTTAGTAAATTTAAGTTGTGGCAGGAAGATAAAGAACATAACACACAGTAGGTGGGAGAACAGACCACCAAATAACTGGAGAACTGTGCAACCCTTGGAGACCCCTTCCTTAACTGGAGTTATATTTGTACCTTCTGCATGACCTTACTATTTGTTTCTCCCCTGTAACAAATTTTGACCTCAGAATTGCTTTATGAGGTTCAGAAGGATTCTGCAGTACTCAAACACAACATTAATCGGGAACACGTGCATATAAAAATAAGGATAAACAAATCAGGCCTGTCCTGAGTGAGGGCTGGACTAGAAAAATAAATGAAAATTAGAAAATTTCTGAAAGAAGTATGGGCAACGATTTTATTTATTTTTTTTTTAATGGGGGAAAATTATAGTGATTGAAAGGAAAAACTGCAAGTTTCTAGTCACATCCTTGCTCCTTATCTGTCTGGGTTTTTTGTGTAAGCCCTTTGGCATTACAGCCAATGCTATGTTTTTGTGCAGTGCCTGATATGTCTTAGAGGCTATTATTAATAATGTATAATCCAGCTAGACTTGCAAACTATTTTTTTTTTCACAGTTATAACAACATCTCAGACAAGTTTGACAGACTAAAATATTCACTTAAATGATGCCTCAATTTACCAGAATATACTGCAGGCCAGTGTACGCCATAACTTACCTATATTAATACTTCAAGTTAGGATTCCTAAAGTAGGCAAGGTATTTAACTAAAATACCAAATCTCACTTACTTCAGGATAACTTGTAAACACTCATTAGGAAGTTTACATCTAATGTCATGTGCGGGATTTGCCTCTTGGCTGTTATATGCTTCATTAAATATCTGATTTTCCTCTTGGTGGTGTCAGGTGATTTGGGACATGTCATAATTAAGGACAGTGTTAAGAGCTTTGCAGGTGACAAATTTCAGTGAAGCCCAGTCATGTTAGACCTGAATTAAGGTGTTCTGTGAACTCAGTAGATACTATTCTTTACTAAATAAGACAAAATATTAGTGCAGTATATAGGTATACACTGGCTCTGCTATATATAGCCATTTAGCCAACAACATACTGGCCACTTTAGATTTTGAGTATTTTTGTGGGAAAGGAATAATTCTTTAGCATAGACTCCTGAAACTGTAGCTTCGACCTGTACAAATTTGTACTACTAAATGGAGTCCTATGAATCACAAAGAACTGAATTATTTGCAAATGTAGTTGTTAAACACACATGATAAAGTGACCCTCATACATGATGCTTTCTGTATGAACATGAGAGAATGTATATGTACAATGATTAACTTAGGAGGGGCTACCCAGTGAGAAAATACAGAGAGAGAGACAATCCAAAATACAACGGAAAGTGCCAAACCCCAACGTTGGTAGAAATTAATACACGTTATGTTCAGAGGAATTAACAAGAAAAAAAAAAAGGACAGAAAAAGCACTAACATGAACCAGTTAGAAAGGTTTATGCCTAATGGCACAGGCTGGTGTGCCAAATGCAGGCTTGGAATATCACCTGAAGAAACACTGCTCTCAAGGTGTGTATTTGTTCCATAATGACAATGGAAGATCCAGACATGTTTGTGCACGTTGCCCCTGCACGCCAAGCCATTTACTAAGAATGTTGTTCCTTTCACAGTGCCTATAGTGTCAACTGGTAGAACCACCATTACTGTTGTTTTAGGAGAAAGCATATAAAAGACTCATAAACAATAAAATCCCAAAATTAACAAACTAAGGCATTGGGCTCTCCCATGTCCTCATGGGCTGGGGAACAACAGTCAGTCTCACTAACATAGGAGTTAAGCACATAGATCTTTTGCCACAGGAGCATACTGGTATGAAAGCCAAATGGAGACTGTCACAATGGACTTTTCTTACCCAAAAGGAGAATCCCCTAGAAAAAGGGAATAGATTTTAGGTCTTTCACTGCTCCTCAGTACTCGGCAGCCTGACTGGAATGGTGACTCAGGTCCTAAGAGGGATCTCATTAGTAATAGTCCACTAAGTGGTCAGTGTTACCCTTTTGTGGCAATGAAAGGAACAGCCTGAGAGATCTATATAAATGCTTAGGGGTGAACAGTTACAGATCAGTCCTCAAAACTACCTGAGCATGAATTTTTGCTACAGGTAAGAACAAACATGCTGTTATATACAACTGCTTCCAAGCAGTATTTCCAGCTATACTGATCCAGACAGAGTAAATCTGACTGCGTAGCACATTAACCATACTATATACACTTTCTTTAGACTATTACATATTTATGCATTCTGAAAATTATCTGAGTAAAGGAAGCATACATTGTTACAGTTTTGCTCTGCAAAAACACTGTAGAAAAAATAAAATCTGACTACATATTATGTCATTTTTTTTTTCTTTACAGCAAAAAGTGATAGGTGCTCTGCTTATACAAGTATCATGACAACCACATCAAATAAACTTCAGTTTTCATGGAGTAAACTGACAGTGACATTTAATATGGGGAACAGGGGACAGAATTTCAAATCTATGGAAATCTCTGACAGCTTAGGTACAGGCTAGGATACCATAGACTCATCAGAGCAGAATAAAATCTAACTTTTTCACAGACAATAAATAGGACTTTACAACTTGCATATTTATAGGCTTATTGAATTACTCGACTGCAAAGGGTATAATCACTATATTTTCTCAAATCAATCAACAATTAACATTCATCATATCTAGCTGCTCTGCTTTAATAGGAGCACTGAACATCCTAGAAGTTCAGGTGCATGACTTCTCACGGTTTGCCTTTAGAACATGCAAATCATATCTAATGAATCACAGACAAATATATTTATTTAAATATTATTTAATTTTTAATTCTTTGAGGCAAAGAGAGGAGAGCTTTATAAAGCCCCTAAAGGCAATTTCTGCAAGATTATATTAGTTTCTATACCTCAATCCCTGTAAAATAATGGGTGAAATACAGAGATTCACACACTGTGATTTCTATTGTGCTGTATGGGAACCAAATTACTCTGGAATCCTAAATGCAAATTAATGCAAATAGTACTGTTTCCCTATGGCACAACATTATTTTGGTGACATAAAACAAAAAGAAAACCAACTTTTCATGGAAATGCAATTCAGAAGTGAAACAGAAAGAGAAGCTTATGAATTGCAGAGCTTCCTACAGGTTATGCTTTATTCAGGAAGAGTTTGAACATTTTAACTAAACATTGCTAGTTCTTCTGTTTCCAAATATAGACTCGCTGCTGCATAAGAATTCATGGCTGTCTTGTTTGTTCACAACCAAATTGAAACAGTAAGGCACTTACCAAGGCGTGAACAGCCCCCAGTTATCTGAATAGAACACTAACATCCAGATGCAATTTTCACAGATGAAATGTTAATAGGTGAATGGATAGTTTGCTCAAAACAAAAATTAGCTACTGCTATATTACATAACTCTGCTAATTGAGGATACATCAGCACTGAAAACATCACTGTGTTAAAGTCCCCCTAACTATAGTTTCAAAGTAACTGCAAAAGGCGTGCCTGAGGCGGTACAGATTCCAGTTTTGTGACACATAGCTTGTCCCTCAAAAGCTGACACAGGATGTAAACACACCATACATTATCTTCAGAAGTGGTTTAACACACCCAGCGCAGCCCATCACTCCTCACTCATTCTGCTGGCTCTCCATACTGCACCAGCACAGGTATTTGCAGGTCTTGGTTAAGTCAAATTAAACAGTTGAAAAAAATTGGGTGTTTTTGTTTGTGATTTTTGTTTTGGTTTTGTGTGTATGCAGAGTTCATCTCGACCACTTCCAGGGTTCACAAGGAGATGGATCACTGCATATGGGGTATGGGAGGCAGGGGGACAGGAGATGGCAGCAAACCTCACGTACGAGTGAGAAGGGCAGACAGAAGCAGAGTAACCAGATGTTCTCCTGAAGAAGCACATTGTCTAACTATTCTGAAGCAAGTATCTCAGGATTTTGTAGCATAAGATTATATGAGCAATAATTAAAAGCAATGATAATCATTTTTGATTAAAAAAACAGTATAAAGAAACACCCTGAAAACTAAGGAGAGATTTTTCAAAAAATCCACACATTTTTGTGTTTAACATAACACATGTAATAACTCATCATCTTCAGTATCTTCATCATATTAAATAATTGTTTATGTTAATTTTTTGTGCCAAAAATGTCAAGAAATATGGTAAACCTTTATATTGACTACAAAAACCAGGTATCTAGATAAGATTCTCTAAGTCATTCCAAAATGTTATTAAGATTTGCATTATTTGTTTCCTTACAGACCCAGACTTCAAGCTAGGAGATGTAGGTACTGTATTTCACTACACCATTTTCTTCATTTTTGCGTGTGAAATACCTGGATTCAAAGCAGCTGCAGGAACTTAGAAGCAAGACTTAGGTTTCACTGACTGCATGGTGGAATAAACCAAACTGGTAGCCACTGAGTTTCAGAGCAGCAGAATACTGCCAGGGAGCTGACCAGATGGACCCTGCCTCTGAGTAATGGCTTTTGACTCCTATCACCTGCTGAGCCAGGTCAAACAAGGGGTGACAGATAACAAGGATAGGACAAGGGGTCACGGGTTCAAACAGGGGAAGTTTAGATGAGATATAAGGAGGAAGTTATTTACTGTGAGGGTGTTGAGGCACTGGAATGGGTTGCCCAGGGAGCTTGTGAATGCTCCATCCCTGGAGGTGTTCAAGGCCAGGCTGGACAGAGCCTTGGGTGGCATGGTTTAGTGTGAGGTGTCCCTGCCCATGGCAGGGGGGCTGGAACTTAACGATCTTAAGGTCCTTTCCAACCCTAACGATTCTATGAAACAGGAAATAAAAAAATCCTTTAGATTAAATATATATAGCACTTGAATCTATTCCTGAAATGGCCATCATTATTGCAAAATTACAAATAGCACAGTGGATGTGATTTTCCTGCACTATGCAGGAAATTCCACTGTAGATACTTGGACTGTTCTCATGATTCAGGTAATCAAAATGTTCTCATACCATACTCCTAGGCACAGTGCAATATTCTATCTTATTGCATTTGCATGCTCATGTCAGAGGTTTGTTTTTTCACAAGGAAAGTAACCCAGATATAGTTTGAATTATTCAGAGAAACAAGTCAGACAGGCAGCACTCAGTATAGTGCATAAAACCATGGGTATTATAGTTTCACAGAAAGAGAAAGCACTTAAATTACTTGTGTCTCAAATAAGATTTGAACATACAGAAATAAACTAGCTTTTATTGTTCAGCTCTTTCTGTGATGAGTTTCTTTTCCACACAGAGGGAACAAACCTATAAGAGATTACTTTTCTTGCAAAGACACAGAGGTATATGATAAATGGGCTGACACAGAACATAAGTTTACCCACGACTCTGGATGTCAGAATGATAACTGATTTTATAGGTAAAGGAAATGTGGTAGAACTAACCTATCTGAACTTTAATATTAAGTATTTGACACATATAGAAAACTATTAGTTAATCTGCAGAAAGTGGCAGTAAGAGAATTTTAAAGATAGATAAGGAACTGCTTAAAGGGTAGGTAGCAAAGACATGGCAAAAGAAAAAGGAGTAAGTGGGCTAGAGGCTTCTTATCTAATGTTAATGGCTTCCATGAAAAAGCAGGAGGTGCTGGTGGGGTTTTTTGGTGGCAGGATGGTTGGAAGCCATCCGCTCAAAGGGCACTATAATATGAAACATGAAGAACTAGATGACCTTGAGAATGATGGCAGAATGAAATTTAATGCTATTAAAATTTAAGTGTATTAATAACAGGAAATGGTCGCCCAGGGGGTAGTTCATAGGAAAAGTTACAAGATGAAGATATCTTTTGAATATTAATTGACATGTGTGCCAAAATTCCTCCACCCTAGCAACTCCCACTTACCCCCCCCCCTTCAATTTTCCCACCTCTGATTTGAAGAAGTATCCCTTTCTTCCTTACATTATATAGTCTAAATAACATTTCTGACTGGGGGAGAATGGCTTTCTACACAGCTGCCCCTGTCTTTAAGCACTGCTGGTTAACATGAACACATTGCTTTTCCATCTAAGCATTTCTGGTATTTTTCTATAGATAGTGGGAGGCAGTCATGTTCTAGTTCAATGCATGAGGGTCTTATCCGCAGGGTTTTGTAGGATTATTGTAAACACCAATAAAAAACTAAAAAGAAGTTAAATATCCATGGGTGTAGAGAAGACCTACTAAGGCTGATTGGTGAGTGGTGAACTCTAAAACAAAATAGACTAAAGGATGCTTGCTCCTTTGCCTAGTAAAACGAATTCCAAAATGCAACTATAATTTAAAAAACAAAGGGATCAGAAGAATAAAAATTATCAAATCAAAATAATAATGCTGGTACAAAACAAATGCCATGAATAAGCTGGCATGTAAATTAGGAAACTTAAGAACTCTTAAAGGAATTTGACAGCTCCAAGCACTCATAAGAATCATTTTTAAGACAGAGCCTGACATAAAAGACATTATGTGCTATGGTTGCCAGAAACAGAGGCTGAATTTGTTTACTCAGAAGTGTTCTGTGATCATAACGTTGAATTTGGAGAACTCTATGCCCAAAATATGTGATGTACTATAATCACAGGGATCTTTCTTGGTATATATAGGAAAAATTCAGATAAAAAATTTTCATTAAAATACTTATATATTCAGACAGGGTTTAGCCAGAAATAAACACATTAGATCCTTGCATGAATAATTTTATATAAAAAACATTTGTCAGTCTCTATTGTTTCATGAGAAAGCACACCCATTTCAACTCTACACATACACACACCCAGATGTGCCACATTCGTGCACAAAACTGTATTTGGAAAATGTGCATACTTGGAAAATGACAAAACAGGTTTTTTTTTTTTTGTTTTATTCTGGATTCACTTTCATAGTCGGCAAAAGTATTTTTTGTTACAACTATGAACACAAACCGTAAAACTTCAGCATGCACTAGATAAGGATGCGGGGCAAACCCCATATTTTTGGTCAGTGGTTCTTTGGAGAGGCCTTTTTCTCCTCATTTTACATGCAATGCATGGTCTCTGTTTTAATGCTACTAATCACGTATTTTACTTTTTCCTATCCAAAGGACAGCTACTGCATATTTCAGAACACTCAGCCTCTGAGGCACTTGTCACTTACATAACCAGAATGTAATCCTGTATGTACAAAACCAGAATTACAATATTAGTTTTAACTTATATTAAAAATGGAAACAAAAGTGGTGTAACACAAATCTCTGTAAAACTCCATGTTCTACACGAGCGTAAACCCCATTGTTAAACAGACATACATAGCAAGAAATAATTGGGGCTTACTCTCTGAGTAAAAGTTGTGCTAAGCAATAGCTACTCTAAGTCATAAAAACCAATTTTGGAACTATCTCTTAATGGTGGTCCCCATCTCTTTTTGAGCAAATATCCTTAAGTCACCACACATATGAGCGTGTAACACCTTCGCTCTCAAAGCAGTCTTCTGACTTGCTGTTTTGAAAACACCCCAAACATTACAAATTGTGTTAATTTTGTGAAAGCATCAGTTCAAACCCTCCCAAGTAACAAAGTGACCTAATGCATACATAAACAACCAAAACCCCATATTGTTACTCAGAGACTAACTTCTGTAGGTCCAACCCATGCAGGATCACAGCTTACCACCATGTCTCCAGTGTTTGCAAGACAAAAACCCTGCCTCACAGGTGCAAACACTCACTACTTCACACCACCTGCACGAAGGATAATGACCTTAAACCCTGCTCCCTCCCATCAGATTTTACCAGCATGTTGCTAAAAGCCAGATAGAAAGACTAGGGCATGACAAATGAAGCCCCTCTCTTCCTTGGGGAAGGCAGGCTGCAGGGGAGGCACAATCCCACAGTGTTGCCTGACGTGGGATTTGTTTTATTTGTGCTCCTTCAGTCATGTCCCCTCTATGAGAAGTGATCAGCTGAGGAAGAGCCCTCAAGACAGAGGAAAAGCCAGTCAAAGCCTCAAGGACATCTGAGTCCTCAGGAGAGGAAGGAGAAGGAGGACACGGGCCCAACCCAGGGGCTGCTTGCCATGTCCAGCACAGCAAGACCTGACTCTGCTCCTGCAACTGGCTCAGGCCCATGTGTGTGGGTTTTGTTTTAAAAAGCCCCTTGGGAACTCTAAAAGAAGATTTGATGTTCGATGCAACTAATACATGTGGCTCTGAAATCTAACACTGTTATGTGTTTTGCTAAGCGGTTGTTTGTGTGAGCTCATTACCATGAGAAGAGATCTCTCTGTGCTGTAAGATCAACATTGCAAGGAAAAATAAAAAAGGGAGCTAAATATGTATGGTCCCATAAAGAAAATGTTTTTAACAAAGATCCTTTAAAAGATGGCTTCATACCGTTCATGCATAGTTCAAGAATTCTCTTATTATATGCAAATAAAATGTTTATTTCTTTGAATGGCTTGTCAGTATATGTCAGTCTGTGATGATGATAAAATAGCAACATAAAGCTTTAGTACATCAGGCCCCTTGTGTTTTAACCCATTTAGGGCTTACGGTTCCGTCTCCATAACTCTGGACATGAAAAAGGCATAGTATTTTTTCCACTTCATAGGACTACACGGAAGGGATCTCGGTGTGTTTAGTTATGCACGCGCTTCAGGTTACTTTTTTTTTCTTGCCCCCCTCCTATTTCCAGATCCTCATTTATTTTTGCTTTTAGCAGAATTTAAAAGTAAGATTTCATTTTTTTTTTTTTTTTTTTTTTTAGAGCAGATAAAACAACAGAGTGCTCACTGATGCTTTTAGGAAAATCCCTCTTTTGAATGCAAAAGCTGTTTCATTCAGGCTATCCATCGCAGATCACACAGGAGAGTCTAACAAGCTTCTGTTGAAGCAGTGAGCTTTATTATTATTATTATTCTAGTCAGTCAACTGACAACAGCTCCAACCCAGTTAGAAATCCTTTAAACTGCACTTCAGAAATCACTATCACAATTGCTATTAATTGACACTTTTGCTGGCAGCCTCAGGAAAAGAAAGAAGCCAGTGACTGAACGGGCCATGGAGAATGAACTCCCCATCCCGCTTGTCAGAATCCTCTCCCCAGAACAGGGCTGAAACACCTTCCTGCAGCAGTGGGTTTTTAAAAACAAAACCAAACCACCCCTATCCCATTCCATTTGGCTGTACCTATTTGTGACCAGGAAACACCACCCTCGGGACCGGCAATCAAAAGTGGTTCAGGAAACCTAAGAATCATTTAGGAACGGTTGTTGAAATATTTTTCAGAGGGTTGCTCTTTAAACATGCCATTGGAGGTTGTCTTCTGTTAGTTTTGTAGCTCCCTATTTAAAAGGAACCAATTGTCTGAGGCTGGATGAAAGCAAGCTGAGTTAGGCCTTGCCCTGTGAAATCAGAGCTGAAAGAAGATTAAACAGAATGGATGTACTAAAAAATTTAGAAACATTTTTCTCATTTTCAATGAAAATATTAAGTCTGTGTGCTGTGCTTTGATGGCAAACCATACATAACCAACTGCCTAGCCCACCTTCTCTGGCACCCATTTTACACAGATAACATGTGGTAAAGCTCCTAACTGAAAATCCACAACTGTTTTTCATAAATAAGTACTTCCATGACTTGTTTTTACTTCTTTTTGATACCTAGTTGTATGTTAAGATCATAAAAACAACACCTAGGTTTTGTTAGGAGCCTTCTGTGAACTGTTTAAGGCAGACCAAGCCTAAACTCCATGTTAAGGCAAAAGCCTGTTCAGGTGTGTGCACCCTGCAGAAATGATGTAAATTATGTGATTACCCTATTGATTCTTTGATAAAATGGCTTTTCTACTGTGTGGCAATTAAAGGATTGTGGCATTCCTTTCTTGAAAGGGTTGTTATTGCAAGTCAGCCAAATACAAAGATTTAGATTTATTCTTGGAAGTAGCATTGCACAGCTGGATACACACAATATTCCCCTGCAACTATTGAATCGCTGACATTGTTAGACTTGCTAAGCATATAATTACCATAAATTAAATCAATCTGTCCACCAAGTTCAAGGAACACAGAAGAAATTGTTATCTCACATATAAATGGACAAACACCATTTTTCCACTTTGAGCATGTCTCTTTTTTTGCTGAAAGCTTCTCAATGTCAGATGTGCAATAGCTAGAGCATGTCCATGCAGTAAGACTAGCACTTGGGCCTACTCCTTGGAATTTCTTACTATTTCCCCAAATGATGGTTCAATAAGACTAAAGACTATACACTGCAAAGCTCACCTTATGCTGAACAGGGGGAGAACTGTAGATCAAACACAGCATCAGTTCATTACCTGTGCACCATTTAAAAAGACATCTTTAGTCCCTATAAAGCAGCTGGCTTTGTCAGACTACCTACCCTAGGCTACTCAGAAGAGGAAGCAACCTGTGCTTGCAAGCTCCTCTTACGACCAGGACAATAGGTCTGTTGTGCAGTACAGAATGACTTGCATGGTTTCCTGGATCCATCCTACTTGGATGAAATATCTAATTTACTTCTGCAGTGAAGACAGTGAAATAGTGAAAGTGAAGTTTGGATTTAAAATGCAGTACTTCAGCTGCTGAAAGACTACATTATAATGGCCCAGTCTGAAAATTCACTCATTGATAATGTACACAGCAGAACTGTTAAAAAAACCCACAACCAAATGACAAAAAAAAAAAAACAACTGAACAAAGGAAACAAAAAAAAAACAACCCAAACCACCTACAGTCAACCCAAAACCTTGTGGCATTTCAGGTTAATTGTGTAACGGTTGAACTCTACTAGTTATTAAAGGTTAAAATGCTCTTGTCAAGACACAATACATACTGCGTAAATATTAAGAGCTATATCAGGTTTATGGCAGTTTAGTGTAAACCACCAAACAATTGTTTTTACGTGTTGGGAAAACAGACTTTAAATCATTGTGTTTTTTCCTGACAAAGGAAGCAGTTGCAGTGTTAAATATTTTTTCTATTTACTGGTTTATTGTTCTGCCAAGCTAAGAACATTTGAAGTACTTCTGTACTAAATATATTCAGCTTATCAAAAATCATGTACAGAATGAGTAGTGCCAGCATAAAATTAGCAAGATTTCTTTTCAATGTAAGTCATAACAAACAGAGCATTATATTTAGTGCAATGTAATTTTTGCTTTAGCGTCAAAGTATGACCTTTAAAATAAATTGCAGAATTAAAAATTGGAATCCTGTTTTTCTGAGGAATTTAGAAACAGTATGTTGTTATGCATATAATTTTAATTAATGGAAGTTATGCCACAACAGTAATTACGAGGCCCACATTTGATTGACACCTGATATTCAAGTGGAAAATAAGTAATTATGTGGGTTTTGGAAAAGAAAGGGGCATAATGTTTTTTTCAACAAGTTAGTCAACTGCAGTAGGGATGTGTAGTATGAGAATTAACACCCACAAGCTTTTTATTTAATAAACCTCTAGTATTCCGACTGCCAAATGAAAAAGAGGAAATAGCTACAAAATATTAACATGAATTTTCACCAAACTGGGTTCCTAAGGGAAGGTCACTTAATCAGTCTTTGCAATGGTCTTTGTAGCATGACTTTTAGCATACTAGTTAAGACTTCTATGACTAAAATGGTAAAACTGACAGATAGGTAACAGAGGCAGGTGATTAAATCATACCATTTTCACTCTCTTGGAGTTATCAGTCAACTAGCGAGAGCAAAATTATACCTGATACCCAGTATACCTGACTTCCACAAATTCCAGCTATTAAAAAAACCTTTGGAGATTTGCATTTGCTACCTATTACCTGGAGTAAAAAGTAGCTGTAATAATTGTAAATGCAGTTTCAGTAGCAGCTGTTTGTAGCTAGTGCTGCAAAGACTTATAGATCCTCTTTCAGATTTTTCCAGAAAGTTGCTACAGTCCTCCTGTCAGATGAACAAGAAAGAAAGAAATATTACTTGATTGTTGTTGTTAAAGCTCTAAAGGGGAAAGTATAAGACTTTTATTATATTGAATGACTGAAGCTGAAATTCAGATCATACCATATCATTATGACAGACTAACTTTCATGGGCATTAGCCCTTATGCCAGACAGATAGGACAGTAGTAATAGTGTACATATCAACCTAAGTTACCATGGAATAATCTAACACTGCAATCTTTCAGTCTATATGATTTGGTTAATTCTCCTACTTTGATTAAACTAACAGAAAAATGTTTGGGGTTACTTGTTTTTCTGTTCTCTCTATCTGAGAAGTGCTGATTCCTTCACTCTATCCTTAGCTCTAACATCACTTTTACATGTATTTGAATTTTGACTGACTTGCTCAAGCACTGACTCCATTTCAATTATGAGTGAAACCGTAATACTCATGTAAGTATTCCATGGCTGGATTGATGTCCATTTAATGCCTAAGCCCAAGATAATACAGAAGTGGAAAATTCACTAGAATATACCTTTCAGCTGGTAGAATAACCCCCTTTTTTGGAAATAAGTATGATCTAACAGACACTTAAAGATGCATTTTAAGAAGGACAACACTGTACTTCATTTGTATGCCTAATTTGCAGTGCAAAGATAAGAAATCAACTACTTGTTCTTGACTCATATTTTCAATGAGCTTGTTATTTGCTCTGCTCAGTGTTTGTGTAAGAAAAATTGCTCATTGGAAAGTAAAGTAGAAAAGAACAAAGAAAAACATTTTTAGCTTAATTTTAATTTGTGCATGCTGGGTAAACAGCATGAATTTTCTTGCAAAAAATTGTGTTGAAATTGGAGCCATTGAACTAGGGAGTGCTCAATCTTGGTTTTGCTTGTTTAACCAGTTCTTGATTTCTATGCAAGCAAATCAAATGCAGTATGCTCGGGGATGTTTCTTACTGTATTTCATTACAGCTGCTGAGAATTTAAAACAATTAGCTTTTTATGTTTCTCGCTGTTTCTTTTTGCGTAGTGTTCCTTATCACGGGACTGCTTTCATTATCCTGTAAGTTAAAGCTCATCAAATTTGTATCCTTGTTTGTCAGGCAAAAATTAGCTACAAACTATATGAGCTGAGCTTGAGATATGTTAGGTACATGTTTACTGATTTTACAATATGCTTCTGTTCATAGAGCAGCTTGTAGATTACTGGTACGCTCTAGAGCTGGAGCAGACACTCTGTTTTAGTTAGTTCATACAAATTTAGACATCAAATACTTCTTAATGTAGGTGTCCTTCTTGTTGTCAAAGTTACTGGAAGAAACTGCCACACTGTATAGTAGGACATGGATTCTAACCGGTGAGTTTTGGTTCTGAAAGAGAAACTCTACAATACTCATTTTATTTGGCACAAATGGAGCGATTTTTAAAATCTGTATAATGCCATTCTACATCCTGATGGTCCCTGTAGTTTGTGACCTTTTTTAATAATCATTCAGATTTAAATTTACCCCAAAGTGCAGGCAACTCCCAGAGACAGGAATTTAATTAGCTTAAAACAAACTCCCAAAATCTCTAGCAAAGTTTCCTCAGCATATACGAGATTTTTTTACTGTTTTTTAAGCTGCAATGTAGAGTAGGAAAACCTATTTAAAATGCTAAAAGTGGTAAAAAATTGCTGTTTCATTACTCCCAGGAGTGCTGCCAGTGTGCTGCAATCATTTCTCAACAAAGCACTGCTTATTTCAATGCTTTCAGTTTGAGATGATGCAAGACTCCAGTCAGGCTTTGAGAGCCTGGATCCATGTAGATTTTCTATTTATAATGAGGACCACAGACAAAATGACTTTCAAATGCAAAAGTCAAGGTTGGTTAGAACATACCTGGAGCTATTAACTTCTTCAGTAGTTCAAAATCAGGATGAGACAATAAACCCAAAGATTTATAAACAGGTCACCCTCTATGTCACAGAGATATTGAGAGGGCCTTTCTTTCAGCCTTACTCTCAGTCTAGCAATTCTGACATTGTTACAAGCTCTATTCGTTCGGCTCTAAGTCCCTAAGATGTTTCTGTCTGCTGCCTCTGAGGCCTCCACATCTGTCTGCATGTCAGCTCCCTGCTGGCTGTCTCTCAATCCTTTCTCCCTATCCCACCTTATGCCAAAGCAACTTGAGAGTTGGATTAGTTGCCCTCTTAAATTAAGAGGAGTTACGAAGGAATTACGCACTCTACCCTTCTCACAAGGTGACCCAGCTTGTAGCCAGCCGCCCAAGATAAAGAGCAGTCTATACTCACACTTCCAAAAACCAAAATGCAAACAAATAAAACACTTTGAAAAATAAATGAGGCTTGGGAATAATGGGAAAATGATCACAAAATCCCTGGCAGCAAAACTAACAGGTGTGAAGCTCACACAATCTATTTTGTTCAAACTAGCAGCCTCCGAAGAAGAGGAGATAAGGGGGAAATCCCTGGACAACTAAGACCCTAAAATTTTGATTAAAATCACTGAAAGCTTATTCTGAAAATGTAAATGTGGCTTAAAAATTGTCAACCTTTCTCCACAATGAACTACAGCTCCATTCAGAATCCTGTCTAGCATTCCAACACTGTGCACTTGGCATCACACACACCAGGAACACAAACACAGTATCAATCTCTCGATAGGAACATGGCAGTCTACACAATCAGATATGTTTCACAGAGATAGATCTTTCAAGACACTTGAATAGTTCACAGCCTTGGTGCTGATGCGCAGTAAGCTTGGACTTGAGTGCCATTCTTGTTTTCTACCATTTTCTGGATGCACAAAAATATATAGGCAATAAAAATAGCATTTGATGAAAAAGTATGAGTTCTCTAGTTGTAAGCATTTCCTATTTAACTCATGTTAAAGGCATGACAAGAGCAGCCTGAGGAATGTTTTTAAAATTGGAAACTGTTTCTATCCTATTCAATTTTTGCTCTATCTGCAACAGTTAACAATAACCAAGTTAACTATGGTGCTCTTTTTGTTACAACCTTTTCTCCTGCAGAAGTAAGTTAACTCCCTTTTAATCAGAATGTGCAGTAGACAAATGAAGCCTACAGAACTATACAAGTACTACTTCAAGCCTTCTGAATGTAAAAGAAACTCAATCTTGGCAGCCAAGGAGAAAACCTGTAACCGGTCCTAGGTGTTTTTTTCCTGCAAAAGGCAGTGTGTGGGAACGGGCACCTTTCTGACTGCAGAAGCTGCGTTAACCCTCACGCCGCCTTGCTGATGAAGCAGTTGTAGGAGGCACAGTTCTCTGGAGCTCTGGCATAAACACGACAGCACAGCCACATCTGCTCCTTTCCTGTTTTGTTACTTATTAGAGCTGACCCTGTTCTTTGCACTCTCCTTTCTTGAAGACTAAAGTTGAAGATAGTATCGAGGACATTTTCTTACCCCTTTTATATTTTGCTTCAGGTGTTCTATTTCTTTGAGTTTGGGGGTGGGTTTTAGGTCCTTTTCTTAAAACTGTCATGCAGTTAAAACAGAAAGCTTTTTTTTTTTTGGAATATAGTTAGTACTTTGTGTCTAAACCTCTGTTCTGCATTTTGACAGTAAGCTTGAATCTGGTAATCGAACAGAAGGAAAAAGCAGTCTCAGCAGACTTGCTCCAACCTTGTGTTCGACCATATTAAGAATTAATACTTAGTCTTGCCATACAACCCAGCTTTAATAAAGCTACCTAAATCCTCTTGGCTGCTGCTTTGACAGGGCAGCATCAATCAGAGCACTCAACTTTTGTATTTGCTAATTCAATAGGCAGTCTGACAAGGCTTTCAGATCTGTGTTTATGGGATAATGAGGCTTTTTACATAGTTTCAATTTTTTGCTATGTTGACAGAAAAAAAGCATTTTTGAGAATGATGGATTTAAAAATATTTTCATAATAAGTGAGTGCTCCCTTCATACTGAATGCTTCTGATAGGGGTAACTGAGCTTTCTTTTTACATGTTTAGTGCATCTTCAGGAACCTGGGGTATGGAATATGCCTCCTCTTTGTAACTTCACTGGCCATTCTGACAGAGGAGAAGGCTTTAATCATTAGTTTAGGGTGAATATAAGACTTAAGATTTCAAATGGGGGAACAGGCTTCCTGTGTCTTTCTTCTTGCATTTAACGTAACTTCTCTAGACTAACACTGCTACATTTTTTGGCAATTTCAATTACATTTTAATATTGTAAAAGCACAAACATACATGTTTAGCTGAAGGTTTGTGCATCTGAGTGGAAATTTAGTAGATGGCTTAGTCCTGATCTGGTTAAACACACCATCGCCCAAAAGGATTTTGTCTCAAATGTGCCTTCCTACAGCTCTTTGTTAAACCTCGCAGTGCAGCAGAGCAGCTCATCTGTATGTTGCTCTGCTTTGGCTCATTGGAAGTGGAGAACTGTACATATGTTAATTTACTGATCTTTTTAAGACATGTTATGAGAGTGAAAGGACTCGTTATGCTTTGAGCAATTCCAAAGTAGATTTATAAACTGACACATAGAAAGCTAAATGTTGGCAGCAACAAGGCACTGTGGCAGATTCAGACAAGATTCACAGATTCTGACTTGACTACCTTATCCTGTCTTTAGTTGATATAATGAAATGTAAGTAAGTAGAACTGCCTCAAATGAATTTGGAATGTGGACTTTAGCAGATAAAACCCAGACTCAAGTGTCAAAGACAAAATGGGCACTGATTTGACAATGCCAAAATTTTATTTATGATTGGGGAAGATAATTTTCCAAATAGAGTTCTTTAAATAAGCTTTTTTTCCCCACTCTGGAGGCTCTGTTGTGAGACTCTACTCCTGTTTCTTTGGAACCTTTTGTACTATTGCATTTGATTTTTTTTGTCTATGGAGTTCTCCTGTTCAGTTCTTTTTCAGTACATATTTAGCTATGATTGGATCTTGATTGGAATTTTGACCTCTGAAGTGTTTCAGTTTTAAAAATACCCGTAGTGATCAAAATACTTCTGATTTAAAACTCATTACCAATTAGTATTTAAAAATCAACAGTCTTTCAAGCTTAACTTCAATCAGCAGTTAGGGACTATTGTAAAACTGTTGACTTTGGGTATCTGTCCCTTATATGAGTGCACATCTAACAGTATGTCCATGTTGTCCTGAATGCTGTTGTACATTGCTGATGTACAACATCAGCATTGCTCCTAGGGTTAAACAGAATCATATAGTCATAGAATAGTTAGGGTTGGAAAGGACCGTATATGCAGATAATGGACAAATAAACCATGTTACTAGGATTTGCTTACTTAGCTGTTCTGACTTCATCAAAACTACTCATCTAACAGGTCGTATTATGTATCAGCAACCACCTTTTGACGTATCAGGTATTCTCTAGCAATAGGTGTTTTTAGCATGCTGTATGAATACCAGCTCAGCTTCCTATCTATCTAGTATCCTCAAGGTAAGCTTCCAACTATAAACTATGCATACTTCAACTGTTTTGTTCACAAAGATGGCTCCCCTGTGACTCTGTACTTTGACACTTAATCCCTAGTAAATATTGTTCTATATAATTTTTTGATGAAACATCATTTCAGAGGCTTTACCCTTTTGTCATCTCTGCAATCAGTTGATGCAATGACTGCACATCAGTTGATCAGTGACTGCAGAGAACAGCATTTATTAAAAAAAACCCAAACCCAAACAAGCAACAGAGTCAGGAATTCTTAAGTGACAATGGAAATTGAGTGTGTATGAATATACAGCCTCCACTCATTCTTGATTTCTTCCCTCACTCCACTGTCAGAGGCCTTGTCTCTGCAAACTGATAATTCAGTTGTTTCAAGCTCTGCATCTTTTGACATTTACTAAGGTCCTTCATTGATTTATCTTAGTTAAGTACATTCATATGTTGACAGCTCTTGATAGTTTATCCTTATCTGTCCAATTGTGGCTATACAACCCAATCTCTCTCAGTCTTCAAGGAAAGAAATTACCATCGATCAAACTCCTTAGGTAACAAAACAGAAAACTTGGTGGGCAAACTTCTCAAACTGAATCACCTGTTACCTTTCTAAAAGAGGTTTTCCTTACTTCCTCCTTTTGGAACCAACCTCAAGAGCACCCTGAATGGATTTACTATATAATAAGGCTCAGCTGTGTCACTAGCACTATTTAGAAGTTTAACTTGTGGAAAAACTTAAATAACAGAATAATTTGACACATTAAGAGCCATCCTTAGTACTTGATCAGGTCATGAATGGCGATGCTGATAATGTTAGGGAGTTTCTCTCCTATAATATACAGGTGAATGTAGATGCCTGTTCACATTAAAAAACATTTTTCATGCAATATAGTGTTGCTCAAAATGTGAGTTTGTCCCCTGCTGCTGCTGAGCCATCCCTTCACATGCTTCTTTTGCCCAGGGGCATACTGGTTTCTATTCATAAAGGCTTCACATCAGTGTCCCACTGCTGCCTAATTGCAGCTAGGAACTCAAAGGAGCAGTGTGGTGGCTTTTTCTAATGGGTTGTGGCTAGAAATTCCCATGCATAATACACTGTGGCAGGATATCATATTCCCATCACACACAAAATTCTAGTCAGCCATTTGAGTTGTAATTGTGTTAACAGCAAATTGGCTGCTGCTGAATTCTTTTTGCCCAGTAACAATTTGTAAAACTATCACAGAGTTTTCAAAGTAAAAGAATAATCATATTTTCACTAAATGCATCTATATTTTTCCCTGCCCTGGAAGTCCTGCATGCATTGCCATTTCCAAGCCTTGTAATTGAGCGAGTTACTGACTCCTGCACTCTCACCACGACTGTAGGTCAGAGATGGTGACAGTTTTGCAGTCTTGAAAAACCTCACTGATCTCTGAAGCCTTGTAATGGCAGTAGATTTAGACAATTATTCACATTTTTAGCTCCAGTCACTAAGGATTTTGTGACTCAGTCATAAAAATAATCATGCAATGCTGAAACCTGACATATGAGCTCTAACTTGTAGAGCTGTTAATATCGGGTTATGCATGGTAAAAGAAAGTCAACAAAACATTTTTCACATCAGAAGTGTATGACAAAGAACAAACCAGCATGGAAGCTCTTACTATTGCACCATTTTGTTGTCAGATCTGTTTCCAAAGAAGGTATTGTCCACCTTATTAACAAGGTGAAGCAATATTGATGACTGCTGGTTATTTCATGCAGTGTTGTTAGTTTGTTATGTACATACACCTCCAAGCAAAAGGAAGCTTTGGCTGTCTTTGAATTACATGCAATTGTCAAGTAAACCAAAAAATAGATTACTTAAAAACAAATGTTATACTTCAAACTTTGCTTCTTAATCACTGGATGTCCAAAATGACAGAAAAAAATGCATAATATTGTTTTATACCAGTCTAAATAGTGTCTTAATACACAGGAGAGATGATGAAAGCAATGAAGATTACATAAATAAAGTATTCTACATTTGCAAATGTAATAACAACACAGTATCTTGTTATAACTGAATAGCGCTAACAAAGAGCTGCAAGTTTTTTAAGTATCAATAAGTAGAGGCTCTACCAATGTTGTCCTTTTTAAAGAGAAACATCATTAGATAAAACAACAGAGCTACAGATAGGTTAATTACAGGCTCTTATGTTAAAAGTTTGTTTAAAGTTTAAAATTTAGAGAATACTCAGAATTATTAACAATTTTAATACAATCCTAGAGGATCGCCTAAAAATATACATGACCACCAAAGACATATTTTTCATGTACTGGAAAGCTTCTGCTTTAAGATAGGTTTTCTCTTCTGAGTCCAACAGTTGTTTGCTTATGGCCAAAAAGCATTAGACATACCATGTTTAGCAGACAGGTGTGATACAATTAACATCTATATAAAAATCACTTGGATAATATTCTTGATATGGCCAGAGCACTGGAATGTTTCCCACATACGGAATCACACCTTAGAAATGCTAAACTTAATTCTTTTTTTGTTATAATTTACACTGATCTTCTGAAGCTTAACTAGAAAATGTGTTTGTTCTCAACTTTCATTCCCAAGTTTAGATTTGGAAAGAGAGTATTTGTAATACTAAGATTCATGTGTGACCTCGTTTTCCATCTTTTAAAGTGAATATGAACTAGAAAATAAGTTTTACCGATTAACTGATTGATGGGTATGCCGAGGAACTTTATTATGGTTACCACTGAGATCTACAAATGAAAGTATTTAAACTGCACTAAGCATATGATAAAACATTGTTAATCATACAGGCAGATCTTGCATTAGAAAAAGAAGGTAGAAAGACAAAATAAAGCAACTACAGATGCTTCTTTAAATCTCCAAGTGCCAGATTTCTGGAATATACAGCATTATTTACTTTTATGCCTGTTTTCACATTTCAGTGTCTGAATTTGAGTGTACATATGCATCTGTTCTGTGTCTGCATCCCCTTGCAGTCTCAATAGTCTTCATCTGACACCAAAAGGCCAGAATCATACCTAGTACAATCCATTTCTAAAAAAAGACCTTGTTGTTTTAAAAATAATTTTCCTTTTTTACACTTTAACTTCTGAATTCAGTATAAACCAACACATTCACAGCCATTTCAAAGGAAATACTTCTCCATAAAAATTCAGGGTTAAGTGGGACCAGTGGGACCAATCAATAGAAAATATACAGCGGGGATAAAAAAAAAAGTTCAGGTCAGACAATTTAAGTGATATAAAATGTCATAGTTAATTTTTCATTCATCTAGGCTAGAGAGGGACTACTGAATTATCTATGAAAGTGAACTAACTTTGATAATTTGACATCAATGCTGTATAACATTATACAAAAGAGTATAGCCACTCCGTTATTTACTACCTTACACCCAATACCTACTAACTAATATATACACACACACAGAGAATCATTGAGCCTTCCAAATTACAATATTATAGCACAATATTAATTTTGTGAAATAGAGAAGAAAACGTAAATGATGGAACCAAAGGATGCAGGTACACATTTGCTGTCTTTCTCTCTCTCTCTGTCATGCCATGTATGTAATGCTTCCACAAGCTATACAAAACTATTTCTATGCTCAGACCAGGTTTGGTCCATTGCAAATTAAATCACTGTTTTCTACAAAGTTAACCTTAATCAATTTATTGAAATGAACTTCTGCAAACAGCACTTCCTTGGAACTTCATTCTGCCTACTCAGTTGTCAAACTGTTTCCCTCATCTTCAGTTTTTCAAATGGCTGTTCTTTAAAAAACAAACAAAACAACCAACCAAACAAAAAGAACCCTTACTTATTAAAAATCATTTGAAAAATTTTATTCTGGTATTGTTTGTCTCAAGTATTCACCTTCAAATCCAAATAAAAACAATTTCTAGCTCTTGGTAATGGCTACTCTCACACTGAAACTGCAAACTCTCACATTTCATGTCCATCAATTTTAAATAAATGTCTGTAACAACCTCACAATGCAAAAGATCTGAATACCGCCTACAATTCCTAACTATTAGACAATCTTTTGCCATCTTAGACCCCACACCAGTGATATTTCCTCCTTTGTTTTTACTGAGATGTTTTTCTAACTTGTCTTGGTGGTAACTATGGTGACAGTGATGTCAACGAAGAACAGATCAAAATATATCAGATAAAATAGAAATGATGAGACTCAGAGATGTATGGAGATTTTTGTGATTCTTGGTATGTTAATTTGTATTTAATAATTAATCAATCAATATAGGATTTCACATATAGATATACAAAATTACTGGTACCTAACTGGCAGCCATCAACTTTCTGCAGCCTTGAAAATGAATTCAGGATTGGATTACACACACACACACAAAAGCATCAGTCATACTAAGCGCCCATCTGGAAATTAAATGTCAAAGATAAATGCAAGAGAGGGGAAAAAATCAAATGAGAAAGTCAGTGTGCTTACAGGAAGACACAGTCTGTTCTGAACAAAATTACCAAAGAAATGAGATATTTGCTGAATGCCAAATACTTGCTTTGATTTTCTTTTCATAGTATGACCATCTAAGTATCTTTTAAAAATATGATCTTTTTCTTGTAAACTCTTATAAAAAGTTCTTCCTGTGACACCATTCAGAAGAATTCAGTTCAGGAAAACAGTACTCTCACACTTCCATTTTTACAGTTTACAGATTGCAATTTACTGATACATAAGGCAAAATATTAATCATTATATCTGTACATGGATATGCTCTTTCCCTTCTGTTTCTTAAGTGTATTCCTCCCCTCCACATGTGTCTTGTGAGTAATTACCATTAGATGACCAATGGAAAGGGCCACATTATAAAATGCAAAACTTCTATGTGCTTTCATGGCATGTAGCAAATTACCAGATTTGTATGTGAAATACTAGTAAGCCCATAGATAAATAGATCTGAAGAAAAGGACAGGTAGATCTATAGCTCCATTTCCTTTAAACTTCAAGGCTAAGTAAGGGTTCTTTGCTGTATAACTTACTCTAATGGGTTTCTTCAAACAGACTTTCTAAATTTGCATCTCAACTATTGACAAGCTTCACAATTATATATGTGGAGACATTCAAACTTCTGTTGGAAGAAATCACCAGAGCCAGCACATGGGCGGTTGCACAGAACCTGAGCATTAAGAAGGCTGTTGAAAAAGAAGTTCTGGCAGGTCTTCCTGTGATAATCGAAGGAGTTACCAGCTGCTCCTGCAATGCTTCTCCTGGAAGTTATCACACACAAAGGAGTCGGTGGAAGAACAGTGAGAACAGCTGGTGGCTCCATAAACTCTCACACCCACAGCAGTCGACAAAAGGAAATGCCTGCGTGCATCTTGAGCACTTCAATGCAAAGTCTGAAAACTGAACTGAAATCAACCTAGTAGTGAGATTTATGAAAGCTGACTTATTAATACCCTCTGTCACCTGCTGGTATTTTGGTAGCGTGAGATCACCTTTCTTCTGAGCTGCTATGAGGAAAGCAACAGTTTGCCTGAGAAACAGGGCTAAAATCAGCTCTCTCAAACACATTTTGTTGCACAGCGTGCACAGACATATGCCTTTATTTTGATGGAGTTCATCAGTTGATAGGCCACTTCTCATTTGTCTCAAAAATGAAGCTGTGAAATCTTGAAATATTCACATCAAATTTAGGTTTGGGATCTTAATCACATATGTTGCTGGATACAGGGGGCTAAGTCTACTTTTTTTGTATCAGAAGCAGACACGCATGAAACCAAAGTAATAAGAAATATATAGTTATGAAATGATGAATATGCTCTAAACCATTTGTTTATTAGTGTAGTCTTTCATCATACAGGAGGTTTTGACAGGGCGAATGGTGCTGCTAACAGCACTGCACTACCTTTCATGGTACCTTCCCAAATCTGCAAGTCTAAACAAGGTGAAAGTATCATTGAATTTCATCACACACAAACATCAGAGGATATAGCACAATGACTAACCTCAACACTCCCTTATTTAGATTAGGTGCTCATTAATGAGTGATTCAGACATTATATGTCAGATTTGAACTTTTGGGGAATAATCCTTTAATCTACAAAAAGTTCTAGTATTTGACACAAAATCAAGCATTTTGTACCTTATCGATTTGTCCCTCTGCACAGAGCTAAGCCACCTCCTCTCTGTCTGGAGAATTTTTCTCACTTGAGAGAAGATTACTGCAATATTGAACACAGTTCATTCTTTATTTCCTGATGGTAGCTGTGAATGAAATGTAAGTTAGCCCCGATCCAGTCTGACCCTTGTTTTCCTTAGAGCAGAAAACCGTTCTTACAATTATGCTTTTTGAACTGGATTTTTTGTTCATACAGTTAATTTCTTGAGGGGAAAGGGTAGAGGGAGGAGAGGATGACTTGATTTTGAAGAAGAAATACTAAAAGAACATAAAAAAGAGTATGCAATTTCTCTGAAACTTTTAGGAGGACACTTACAGGTGAAGTTCAGATTGTTTTTACTTCAAGTGACAATGTAGGAAAGAAACCTGCTAATTAGCAGGAGATATCCTGAGATAGCCATTAGGGAGCAATCTCTATGAAAGCGCTACCATAATCAATTAGCAGGGATGCATTGTTAATTAAGTTCAAGCAATGGGAATGGTATATGCTGCAATGCTAGTATTGAATTAATAATTTCTAAATAAGACTGTGGGTAGAAACCGCAATGTACAATTCTTAGGAAGAATCTGCAATAAAAGCAATTATACAACATATTTACTTTAAATTTGGCATTTAATGACCTTTAACCTAAACTAATTAAACTCAATAATAAGATTAGAAAACACAGTGTCTGCCCAGCACTTAAAAAATTACCTTTAGAAGTGACCATCCAAACCCACTAATCTGAAGAACATGACCAATCACTAGAATGAAATATTTATTCAGTTTCTGCTGCAGAAATGAAAGCACTTTTTACATTATTTTGACCACATACAGAGAAGTAGTAGAAGTATAAACTCCTCCTTGAAGCACACAGTTCCAGCATTCCCTCTGACTGGTCTATGCTCACTAGGAGTACCCTTTCTCCTTACTGGGGAAGATATTTTATTAAAGTTGCACTGCTGTCAAAGTCTTTCTCCAGCAAAATGTAATTTCTAATCTAAGAATTAGATTCTTTCTATGATTCTTTCTTACAGGTACAATAAAGCAGCTAAAAGCTAGGAGTGACCTATCACTCCTATAGACATTGGTTTCAATAGCAATATTGCTGGACATCTACTACTTCAGCTTCTCCATAAAGCACTTATGTAGCTTGCCCTTTCCAGGCTGTAGTTAACACAGCCTTTCCTGTGGCATACAAAAGTACTTATTACTTCTCTTATTCTGCTGGGAAGAACAAGATTTGTCTTGGATTTCTGATGTAAATAAAGATCAAGAATAAAACCTTTTACTTACAAAAATGTCGTGCTGCTTTTTTAGTGGCATTTCAAATTTCACTATAGATGACCCCCAGAGGTTCTTTCCAAGAAATGTTTCTGTGATTCTAGTATCATATTTGCAATATTTCCTCCAGTATTGGAGAATTTTAACATGCTGGTCATAAACTATAATACAGTGATGTGAAAGTAGAGCCATTATAAACGGTGCTAGCTTGTTAGTGTGTAAGCATAAAGGAAATCATAAAAAGAACTTTCCGCAACTCTGACTAGTTTTATCTAGAGCCATGTCATCATGGAGAACTTGTAGCTATTATAACATATCCAGAGACAAAAATGTAGGTGAGTTTTCATGTACCTGGGTGACTGCTGTTCAAGGAAGCCTTTCATGGTTTAAACTTGGCTGGTAACTCAGTACCATGCAGCCGTTCCTCACCTGCCCCACCTTGCTTTTACTAGTGCATCTTAAAACTAAAGAATAAGTCCTGCCCCAGGGTTTATTCACGCTATAATAAGGCTGAAATAAATGATCACACATTACTGTCAAGAAAGTTATTATTTAGCCAATCAAGTGTGGAGACAGTGTTCTCACAGGAGAATGGATATTTGGTACATGAACTCTGAATGATCCCAAAAGATACAGCAAGGCCATGAGAGGCCCGAGGAAGCTTAAGCAAGCAAGATAAGAAGAAGGTGGAATTCACCAAGTTATGAGAACTGTGGACTGTTGGCAAGCTTTCGAGGTCAAGTTCTCACACCTGCGCTTAACCAATTATATGTTAGTCTTTAAGGGTCTTCAAGACAGGCATCCAATCATAATACGCCAAATCACTGTGTTTGTAAGCAATAGGATATAAGGAGTTAAGGCTTTGCAATAAACGGCTTTTGTCTGATCATACTGATCTCTGACTGGGTCCATATATTTTCTGCGGCAATCAAGTTATATAAAAATAAGATTTTCTTACTCTGTAATACCCATGCCTGTTAGGATCACAGAGTAATAATGCGGTAAAGCTCATCAGTAAGCCACTCTCAAGAGTTATGACCTGCACTTGGGTCTACACCCAGTTACTTCTCCTTGGCTCATGCTTGAGACATCATGTTTGCTGGGTGAGAACTTTTCGACATTGTTTTCTTTGACTCTGTGAGAAAAAGCTCTTAAAATATGTATTGGTCTCTAGTTCTGTCAGTATGGCACAACTCTAAAACATTTTCTGCATACAAATTTGTAGCTGTCATCACAGTTTTGGCACTGCACTGTTTGGGTGTCTCCATGTCCCAGTTAGATTTGTAGTGTATGTGACATGCAAACATTCTGTGCAAACACAATAAATCTGATGTGCCCAACATCAGGTTTTTCTTTGCATACACAACTTGTCTGTAAGGAAAATGTGAACTTGCTCTGAAAATCTCTTGCTGGGCTGGTGGGTCTTGGCAATTCCTTTGCTCCAGAGGCTTCGGACCATGAGCAGAGACCATATGAACCCAGAATATAAATAAGTTAAATTTTATCCATGTTTTTATTAATAATCTTGGATTCCTTCAAGTTAACCATGAATTAAGTAGGGAAAGAGGTTGTCCTAAGGCACTTGTAATTTTTGGCTGACTATCATAGTTTAGCTACCAATATCTGTAATAGTGTGCATTTCTCGAAGAGGAACGTAATGATCAAATCACTTGGTTTTGGATGTGGAAGAACCTTCAGCAGTAAATATTAGCCACTAGACTACAACTTCACTCATTGCTGAGTGCCTTATGGGGATGCCAGAATAGGTGGATCCCAGGCTGGCTGCTTTTGGCAAGATACTTCTTTCTTCATTTAGCTCATGAGGAGGCAGATGAGCAATTTGACAGGATTAGAACCTAATTTCATTTTAGCTTCTAGTCATCCATTCATTCATTAGTATCTATTTGTCTTCTATCTAATCAGCTGGATAATATGACAAGTTACAAAAAATAACCCAAAATGTGTAGAAATTTTTTAAATAAATTCAATCTTAGATCTGTTCTCTCTCACACTGCTTTTCAGTATATTCAACATTAAGAAAGACATTTATTAAGTGGCCCTCAATGGTGAAAAAACACATACTTGCATGTTAATTTTGAAGTTACTTATTCATTTTCATGAAAAATTGTACATACAATATTAGCTATACCTTAGCCAAAGGCATCTATCCTTACAATATGCCTTATTAACTTTCCAAGGAAATGGGATCCAAAGATATTACCAGAGATGAAGCATCTCGCGACGGAGTCATTTTTTGAAATGCCTGTGATTGAACTGCATTGCTACAGCAGGTATGCAAGAGTGCACACTGAATGCATTTTCAAAGTGACCCTGTCAAACTCATAGTGGCTGTATCTTCTCTCTCTGAACTTTTGATAAAATGCTTATGATTACACGCTGATTTTGTCAGAAACTCCATCCAGGCATGAACAGTGTATCTACTGGCAGCAAGGTCACAATTTAGCAAGTTTCCACCCCACAAAATAACCTACCATTAAGAACTCATTTTTACCAATTTATTGCCAAAGCTCCTGTGGAATGTATCTATAGATGCTTTCCTTTTATAAACAGCTTAGCAGATGATCTGGTATCCAGTGAATTCTAATGACTCAGAGAAGTGCAAAGAAATGCTATGCATATACAGCTCCTGTTCAAAAAGTATCCAGATAGCATACATGGCACTGAAATAGGAAGCATTTTCATGCGTTGTTGGTAGTTCAGTTTGTCATGCCTTTAGCATTTTAACTATCCGCATTACCCTGACTTCATTAATCTTATAAAAATCACAATGGTGACATACTAACTTTCACATATTTTTTATGCCTTCTGCCCATTAATTAGTTGGAATGCAAATACCTGCCATTAGCAGGGCACCATCTTGTATTAAAATTTGATACTCACTGTTAAGCCTAGTTGTTCTTTGGGGGTTGGTTTGTTTTTATTACCTCTTCTGTTTTGTTTTTACTTTAGTTCAAATACAATAGGAGGAATGGGATAATTTCATTGTATTAAATAGGACAGTGAGCGATATTTTTGAGATATACTGTATTTTGCTTTGCTTTTGTTCTTGCTCAGAATCTAAGTGCTTATTCTTTCTCCACTTGACTACTTTCCTTTAACTTCTGTTTCCCTTCTCTTTGGAAAAAAAAAAAGGCAAGAAGTAAACCCAGACTTCTGTCTTACGCTGGTAGTGCTTCAAATTCATCAACAGAAACCACAGGAAAACCAATCACTGCTTGTGAAAGTTGCAACGATTTCTAAATTGCTAGATTTTCTCTGACCAGGTTTTAAAATGAACCCACCAAAATTCCACGAACTGTATTCTCTGGAACAGGATTTATTTTGTTTTCTGTTTTGTGTTTCGGTCCCATCATCTGTGTCCCCCTTCACCCCCCAGTTGTATGTCTTCCCCTCTTCATAGTACTTTCCTGATCCATTACCCTATACATAGCTTTTCATTAAAGTGTAATTATGTAAGTGGAATTGTTTGATACAGATGTCAGGAAACATATAATGAACTTTTCGCAGAACATATTGTAGTCCTGAAGTGTTTAAAGCCAGCAAAAACTGCAAGAAAGGATGACAAATAGCTCATTTATTTGCCTGTTGATGGATTTATGGATTTGAATTACACCCCCACCATAAGCTTTTACAATCTACAGTAGAAACTAGCCCTTACTTATTGAGGCACAGATGAAAACTCTTACTTGCATTATTTCATTACTGCACAGTCTATTTCTTTTTAATGTGCTAAAACAACTGGAAATTTCTATGAGCCTACTGAATGCTGAAATCTAGAGCTTGCACTTGAACTGCTACCTCTAAGCTCTGTGTCACAGCACTCTTTAGGTCCAGTTTCCTTATTTCTCCATGTTGGGTCATAAGACTTCATATGAAAAAGGCTGCACAGAACATTGTAAGAAATTAGTAAAGACTGAAGGGAAATTTGTCATCACATTCTCTATAAACTGCATTTTCCAACCTCTTTACTCCCTGTCTCTCGCTTCTGTTTCCTGAATTTAATATCATTTTAGCAGTGTTCTATTTTCTATAGTCTAAATAGCTACTTCTCCTTGACACAGGAAGTTTTATCTGGCAGGACATTAGGGGGAAAATCTTTTTAATGAACTCCTTCACCTGTTCTATATATCATTTGAACTCTCTCTCTCTGGGGGGAAAGAGTTGTGTACTCTACAGGGTGTCTTTTGTTTTACTATTGAGTTTCTTTTGCATAACAACATGCAACCGAATAAAGTAAGTAAAAAATACTTATGCCATTACTGAGATTTAATACTGCATTTATGAACAGTCCTATTGCTATTTTAGGAAGAAGGTACAAAGGCTTTTTTAAAAATAGAAACAAAAACCATTAGGTAGTAAAGGCAGTGGCACTATGCTTTGACCATTTCAGAGTCCCTCACATCCCGAAGGGGTTGTTGATAAAGCAGCCTAGTGCAACTATTGAATAGAACTGCTACAGCATTTAGCTGTGTAAAGTGAGTAAACTTCTGACAGATGAGTTTCCTTGAGACAACTTTTATGAAATACTTAAGAAACCAATTCTGACTGAGTCATTGTGACCTGAGGAAATATTTAATAAATACTGAGCTTTTTAAAAGTCTTCCCCTTTGGCCCTCCTGTCTTCTCAGAGGAAAATAATTGCTTAAATTATTTACTTCATAACTTCACAATCCTGCCACAATATACAGTGTAATCACATCAACTGTTTCCTTGTACACTGACTTTGCTACACTGCATAAGCGAAGAGAAAACTTTTCTGTATATTCTGCATACTACAGATTAGCAGAACCATGTTATAATGGTATCTGTCAAGACAGGCCAGATTTGATATAAACATGAATCCTTGCACAGTAGTTGACTTGAAGACCTGTTACTGAATTAAAAATCTATTTTATATAACACAGTGTTTGATGTACTAAAATATGACATGGGTGACAGCATCACTAGTGGAACCAACCAAAGTGTGTTAAAATAGCTACTTTGTCATTTCAGAAATGTGCCCTGACATATGTCTTGTAGTATTGCCAAGGAATCTTTCTGCCATTTCTTAGCCACCTCCGGCACTGACTTTAAGTGGGAAAGATTTAATACTGCTGAAGCTGTCAGCCCCATATTTCTACAATAAGGTCATTCTTGAGTTTTCTCAATCTTGAGCTTTTCCAAGGGAAAAGCACCTGACCTTTAAATCTCTAGTGACCTCTTGCTTATCACAGATTTGAAAGTAACACATACCTTTGTTTTAAAATTGAGATTCCTCCTAATCATAACAATTGTGAAACAACCGCAGTTTGGTTTATAGATTTTGCAAAGAGCTGTTCTTTTTTCATCCCTTGGTTGGAATTACTACTACTTTCATCCCTTCAAATAGTATGCATTAATTTTGTGTGATCTTTTAGCCCAGTGGTACAGACAATGACAAATACAAGAAAACATACTTTTCATTCTTCTCCACTGGTCAGAGCTCACCTATCTCTGACCTAAACCGAACAACAGGCTTCTTATCAGTATGACAGCAAGACCACCAGTCTTAATTTATCCTTGGCGTGCCTGCTGAAGATGGCTTTATAATGCTGCTTTATGCTGTGGATTATAGGAACTGCATGGCACCCTTAGCTTGCAAAATCCAACCCAACAGCTCTTATTGTTGTGCAATGGCTGAACCTGCTTAAGGGCTATGGGAGTTGAGCCCAGTGTTCAGCTACAAAGCACAAGGATTTTACAGATTCTGCTAACAATCCTGAATATTCAAGTTAGGATTTGCTACATAACTAAGCTTATTAAAAATATTATCAAGGTCGATATTTCAGAGAAGACGTTAGTACTCCATATATATATGAAAGTGTGTCAATGTGATAGTATTTTGTGTAATTATTATTTTAGTAATATCCTTTGTCATTCTAAAAACCTCACTTAAATTCTGCCCTGTATGAAATTTTTTTGTAGCATTTTGCCTTTTTTAGCTCCTGTCTCCAATTCCATTTGGACAAGATATGTGACACTGTTATTAATTAATAGCCACACTTTGTGGTATGCTTTTATGTTGAATGGAATGATTTGATTTTATTTCTGTCTATACAACTTTCATATTTTGCAGAATATTTTTCATTTTAATCTTAAGCAAACTGTACTTGAGTAGAATTCTTCATGGAACCAAATAGGACTGATAACAAGCTTAGAATGAACTTTTGTTTATTTAAGGGTTGGTGCATCTCAGATACTGGTGTTCTAATAGTATGATTCTAATAAGCAACAAAATGAACAGAAAACATCTCAGGTTTTAATGCCACTGACAGTGATAAGTTCATTATTTGAATGTAGTGGTTCAACTGCCTTTTGCCCCTTTGCCAACTATATATGTTATCCTGCAGTAGTATCTCAGAAAGAAGTATCCACTGTAATTGCCCTACCCCTGCGTTCGTTTGCTCTTTGAGGTGTTACGCTAACTTTAAGAATATTCACAGCTTCTGTGGGCTACAGGAGAATATTACTGCATACAAGTATGCTTTAAAGTATTCCACATGCTCATCAAATATGACCATTTAAATATCATTAGATAAAAACTGTAAATAAAAACATAGTGTTGATGTATTCAATAATGCTCAGATAACAGAACACAAAATAACAGGTATAAGAAAAATATAAAAATAAGCTGAGCTTTTCTCCTATTCTTATGAATATTTTTCATGTTTCAGAAAACATTTCAGTAATAAGATATCTGAAAGAATGAGAATTTATTAATTTACCCCCCCCCCCATTTTCTGCCCCAGCTGACAGCAGATGTATCTGACTCGGCTTTATATTGATTTTTTTGCTTTATGGTAAATTTAATCACACTGAACAAATTGAAAAGCATTTCAACAACCAAGAATTTGTCTGAATGAGAAACATTAAAACTGTTTTCCTGACAAACATTGTCAAGACAGAACTTCCATTTCAGGCTTCAGAACATCCTCCTGTGCATACTTCTAGTATTAACAATTGAGCGTAGCCTTTGACAAATACTGCACAGGAATTGCTGGATGTTTTTGGTGAGAAGCTTCCAGCAGTCACTCAGCATGCTAGATTTGAGCAGGAGTTAAAAGTCTGCCAGAATTACAATCATGTGCAAGAAAGTTTTATAATGAGCAGAGCACAGAACAATGTTAATGAGGAGACAGCACTATCATATGGACTTGAATAATGATTATGAAACTATTTTCCCTTTTATAAAACCTTTTCTCATGCAGGAATTGATAATTTCCTCTTGTCATTATCGGATGTCATGGTTTAAACCCAGTCAGACAGCTCGTTCACTCACTTCCCCCCCCTTCTTTTCCTCCCCCTACTCCCGGAGGGACGGAGAGGAGAATCGAAAAGAATGCAACTCCCACGGGTTGAGATAAGAACAGTTTAGTAACTAAGGTATAACACAAATCACTACTGCTACCACCAATAATAACAATGATAAAGGAGATAACAAGGGAAGAGAATACAACACCTCAGCACCAGCCAACCGATAACTCGCCCCCCCAAAGCCCGACCAAGCACCGACCCATACCTCCTCCAACCCCGCAGTCTCCCAGCCCATCCGGCTCACTCCCAGTTACATCCTGGGCATGATGTGCTGTGGTATGGAATACCCCTTTGGTCAGTTTGGGTCAGGTGTCCTGTCTCTGCTTCCTCCCGGCTTCCCCTCCTCCCTGGCAGAGCACGAGGCTCACAAAGTCCTTGGTCAAACCAAAACATCATTGTTATCAGCTCTGTTCCCGAGCCGAAAGTCAAAACACTGCACTGCACCAGCTACCAAGGAGAAAAATGACTGCTACTGCTGAACCCAGGACATTGGAATATAGGGTAAACATGCAAGAATAAAAGTTAAGAGAAATTATTTGAAAACACAGAATATCAACAAAAAATGTTGATCTGTTCATTAAACTATTCAGTGACAATTATTAAACACTCCAAAACTGACACTTTAAGTTGCATTGAATTTAGAATATATGCCAAAGTAAAGAAATTTTTTGTATATTTGCATAGTTCAAAAGCAAATTTCTTTTGGTCACGTTTTTCCAGTGCTTATTTTTTGGCTGCCTCTTGCCTATAAAAACTTTCAAATTAAAGAGGCTCTTGTTTGACACATTGTCTGCAATAGTGCCTCTGAACACAGTGATTTGCTCCGTATTGACTTAGAGTGTAATTTATTCAATGAAGAGACTCTAAGGAAAACTAGGATGCTTCAGGAATAGCATGAAGTATTGACCTAATCCAACCTTGCTTAGACAAACTGGCAATATCAGAATTGAAATAGTACATCTGGAGGCAAGAAGAAAAAAGTCTGGTGCCTCTACAATTTACATATTCTTCCATGTAGCAGTATAAAATAAAGCCTGAACTGCTTCTGCAAAGCAAACCTTCTGGCTATGTGTAAATTTCTGCATAAAATTCTGGTAGCAGATCCTGAGCTGACACAGCTTTCAGACAGAGTAATTTACATCAGCAGATGATCTAGCTCTGCTCGGGTTTTTATGCTGCAGTGTGATAGAAAGATCTGGAAGCACATTTTAAGCTACCAGCTTATGAAAACCATTTCCCACGCAGCTCGCTGACCACAGGAACATCACTGCATGATCTGAAATTACCAAGCTACATGTTTTGGCGCATAGTGCAAATTTTCACAAGCACAGAAAGACAGGTGAAGGGCAGTACTTTACAAATGACTACTGAATCCAAAGCTGAACAGCAAATCAAATGCCACCACTACAGATAAGCAGATGTGGCATCCTTAACAGCAGAGACAGAGCTGGAGCTTGGCATTTCTTTCTGTTCTTTCTCTATGTGCTTTGTAAGGGCTGTACATCTCCAACGCACCCTTTTTATCTTCTTTTCACCATATTTAAAACATGTTTGACACATGTAAGTGTTGTTATACCCCAAAACCCGTTCCACTTGTCTTTCATGGTTGCATTTTCTCAGTCATTAGGAATTGGCCATTTGTGATCTGCATTTATGCATTTGGGACATCCAGTATCACCACATGCCTGTTTTTTCCATGTGTCTGCTCTGTCACTCCTTTGGGACTCTTGCTGTACAGTAACCCACAACACTTAGTTAAATTGCTTTTATAAAATGTGACTTTTGGGATGTTGTTTTAGCTCTGTATGCTACATTTTCATGTATGTAAGTCATAACTGTCTCTAAAAGATGATTCAGCAGCAGTTTGAGTTTTGTATAAGCCAAGGAAATAAAAATAGAATTGCGTCACAAAGCCTGAACTTCCCCTACCCCATCCCACACAGACAATTTTTATCCCATAGTCTACAATTGTCCCTAACGTCTGTGTAAGGCTGGGAAACACACTGGACCAGAAGGTGCCTTGCCTTGGGAAGAGTCACTTCACACGTCTTGCTGCCCTGAGCTCCTTTTCCAGCCCAAGAGCTCCTACTGCATATTCCTACCATAGCAGAGACTTTCTGGAAAGAGAAATAGTGAAATAATATTCTTTAATAAAATTTTGAAGGAACAAAATGTTGAAAAGTCTTCTTAGTCTGGTTGCATTTGTAATAAAACAGGTTTTTCTTCATTGTTCTTGTTACTCCCCTAGATCAGAGTGCATCTCTTTTCCTGGGGTAATGGCTTTTCTTTCAGTTTTCATTTCTGTATCGGTATTAGTTCTGAAAGATAATTGGTTAGTTTCTATCTAAGGTTAAATGAAAAGTAAATTATTGACTATTTTCTACCTTTGGTCACATGAAAAACACAATATTTGAGATTACAGATTCATGAGTTTAATTTTAGACTCCAAGTAAGATATTACTGAATCATGTATGGACAATAATAATCAAGATTGCAGAAATTATTATTTGATGTTTCAGGGCATTTTCATTGAAAAGTTGAATTACTTTAATGCAATAATGCTACACTTTAGAGTGAGCTTTATGGATCCAGCTTTATGAATATGTATTACATAGCTGTTTTTCTTTTCTAACTTTATATAAAGTCTCATATGCTAATTCCCACTGCAGAGAATTTCTGATGAGCCCTGAACTTACTTCTAAATTATATTCTCATTTATTATGGACTAACCTTAGAACGCTTTTCTCAATGTTAGAGAACAAAATTTACTCTACTAAAGGTCAAATCATGTAGAAAAGTCCAAATAGAAAGCAGGACACTCGGAATATGCATTGCCATAATGATCCTGTATCTTTTTCCTCTAAACAATATTAATTTTAATAATGTTCTAACACTAAAGTTAGGTGCAAAAACAGTCTAAATAGTCTTTCCTGATGTATAGAATCATAGAATAGTTATATTTTAGGTAGGTATGTTTTGGGTAATTCTGCTTACAATATTCATATGCAGCAGTTGCCTTGTACTCATGTTGATTTCAGTTAAAACTTTTAAAGACTAGATCAAATTTCCAGTTGTAGGTTTGGGAAATATCAGGTTCAAAATCTTATTGTAAAGTAGAATATTTTGAAGATGGGGTCACCTAAAAGTTTAATTTGCACATGGTTAAAATGAGATGGATACCAATCTACTCCGACTGCAGTGCTAGCAGATTTTTAGCTAACCTCTCTGATTAGCTACAAATTGCAACTCCGCCAGCTCTAATGCTATTTCACTGAAAACCACAGAACTGCAGCATGTTGTTCTCATTAAAACAACTTAATCTACTCAACAGCAGACGTTGATGTTTCACAAGCCGTTTCATTCCTCTCATGTCATGAAGTGTTTTAGAAACATTTTGTTTACACAAAGAGATTCTGTTGTGTACAGATGGCATGATATTCCATGGTAGTTTTTCAAACATGTATGCTGGATTTCAGTGAACAACTTTCAAAGGTATTGGTTAAAAATATCCAGACACTTTTTGCAGCTTTGAAAATCTTGGGTTTCTACCTATGGACTTTGACGTAAGTGAATGTGATGGGATTTTTCTACAAAGTCATAAAAAAATGCAACATAATTATTTGAAAGAACTTGCTACAGAATACAATGTAAGATGAAGTACTGTGTTACGGTTTATTTTTCCTCTCTTGTTTTTGTTTATGTGATGAAACTAGTATAAAAAGCAGATAATATAGGATTGTAATTACTGAATAAAATACTTACACTGCCTACAGGTAGCTGAGATTATTACCCTATAGGTAGCCCTAATTTACAGTACTCTATATGCTACTGACTGCTTGGAAAGGTTGCTTAGCTTTACACTTTCAGATAATGTCCTCAAGTTGTTAATGGTAGTGCCATGTTTCATTACAACCATTTTAGTTCTATAAGCCATTTCTGTACATGTTCTAGAATTTCTTTTCTTACTTAAACTTTACTAGCTTTGAATGCAACAATGATTTAAGAAAAAGCTAAGCTCATTTAAAATTATATGCTTTGTATTATTACAAAACAAGAAACCCTAATTATGAAATAAAAAGGTGTGTGTTCTTAAAAAACAAAATACAGTAAGACAAATGGAAGACAGGTTCAAATAAATTCCATAATAGGGTGGAAGAAGAAAACATGGGGAATTACAAGATATATATTGAAAAATAAAGATAGCATGGCTGACTGGTAAAAGCATGGCCCACGTAAGGCGAGAACAACTTTCAGCTAAAAAAGTGTGATTAAAAAGTTTGGTAAGAATAGTTTTAGCTGAGTACAGAAGCAGGAGTAGGGTAAGATTGAGGGGAAAAGAGCTCCAGATAAACTTAATTAGAATACTGCATAAAACAAAAGAAAATGGAGAAGAGTGGAAGCAGTGTTTCAGGTGTTTGGTTTTTTTAAAGGTTGAGAGGCTTAAGGCTTAATCATGTCTTTATTGTCAAGGGAAATAAAAGGAAAGATAAAACAGTGCAAGAAATATAAGGAAATATGATGGGACAAGTGGAACAGTTAGAATAGGAAGCAGATGAGAAGCTTGTGCTTCTTTGTAAAGAAGGATGCTTGTGATAGAGAAAAGAATGCCAAACCAACAGGAAGGCATAGATAAACACCTCATTTTGTCATTTTTTCCAGAAGAAAGTGAGAAGATATTATGCAGTGATATAAAAATAAATGGAAGCAAGGGAAGAATAAAAAGGAAGCACAGATTTGAGAGAATTTTAAAACAAGTCCAAAAAATGTAGGGTGCTACATGCAGGAAAAAGCTGATGGCAGTACTGAATAAGACATCTGTGGAAAAGGAGAAACAACAATATGCCTCAAAGAAAGAAGAGTGTTCAATAAAATAGTAAAGAAAAGCTATTTTGGTGCAGAGAAACACTATAGTAGGGGTGTAAATTAAATGAAAACGTGAGCAAGGAGATACACAGCTCAAAATAAATTGGTCATTAGCCTGTAAGCTGAAGCATCCAGAATGAGCGTAGGACATTGCAAGGAGGAAAACAGAACCAGGTGGAAATCTGCTATTGCTAATGGGAAGTGCAGATTGAAGAGTAAATGTCAGTAAGTTAGAACAAGAAAGGGACAGAGAAGCTGTTTGCAATATTGCTCTGGGGAAGAGGAACCATGTGAAGAGAGCAAAGTTGCTGGAAAATAAAGTAAAATTTATTTCAGGTGAGGTGTGTGAACGTAACCTGTCCAATATCGTGTGATGACTTTTAAACTGTAAAAAAAATAGATCATTGCTTATTTTATTTTTAGAGACTATTCTTACATTTAATACGTTTAGGCAGATCGCAGTACAGAAAAAGATTCTGGAGCCTTGAATTTAAAGGTCTTAAAGAGAGTTCCGTATAAACTTGCAATTTATTGCTTTTTGATAAAGTGGTCTTGAAAAATTTTTAGAGAAAAAGAGCTGAAGATTAACTCCTCTTTTTGCATGTACTTCTTACCTATCAGGTTGATATAGTACTAAGCAATTAAATATTAGGTGCAGTTTAATGAAAACACTGTGCAATTAAATTGATTCAGTTTGAAAAGAACGTATGTCAAAATGACTCTCTATTTCATTCAAATGTATCTTCTCACTAGACACTAATATGTGATTTCCATGATCTATTCCCTCTGCATGAACAAAGTGTACACACTGTAAGTGACAGGGAAGAGTTAACTTGGAATCTGTATATAGCATAAAGGATAAAAGACAAGGAAATTCTGAATCTGACAAGATCAGATAATATAAATAGTAAGTAGGGTTGAGCAGGACTAACTGACTGCAATTCTGATCCAAAATCTGAACATGAAGCCAGATATTTCAAAGGGTTTCCTTATACAATTTGCAAAACATTTACAAATTCATTTAGATTATGTCAGCGTTGCAGATTGACCTGGGGTTTACATCACAACGCATCCACCTCAAAACCTCTTACCTGCACTGGAAGTCATTTAAATCCTGACAGTCTCTAACAGTATTTGTACAGCTTATGACACAGGCCCTGCTTCCATCTAAATTAGAAACCATTCTCTTTGCAATGAGGATCCACGGTGAGTCACGAAGGCTAACATTCTTCCAAAGGTAACCGTCTCACTCAGTTGACATAGTTGGCTAGAAAATGATGAGCCAGCCTCTCACTATTAAAAAAACCCAAACACACACATACAGAAACAAAACCCCAACACCCTGAACCCCAAAACAGGCTGTATCTGTACACATGATAAAGGAGCATGACTTCAGTCATGATGCTGTGATGAGAGAAGTATACATTTGTATGAATACAAATGCTTAGAAGTGTAGAAAAAGTGAGATTCTTCATATTAGCATAATACTGAAGTGACAGTCTTTTGTACTGCGCATTCTGTTATCTACGCATAGCAGTGTCTGGGGTATTTTCTGCTCCCTTAGAAAAGTAAAAACGCCATAAAACCTGTAATATGCCTCAGAAGGTGAGCCCAGCTGCACAAAGCAGAGTAACATATCACAGCAGAGCAAGGCACCTTCAAGAAAGTTGTTCTCTGCTCTCATTCTGGAGAGAGGTGCCAGAAGCACTCCTGTTCATCTATATTAGTACATTAGAGATAGGTTATTTGTAGGAATTTACTAACATGATGATAATCAGGAAGGTTAATCGGAATTAACTAAAATGTATGAACTTTGAAGTGGATTAATTACATTATCCTAAGTCCTTTTGTAAATATTCTTATTTAAAATTAAAATTATCTTAATTTAGTTTACCTTATTTCACTCCGAAACTAAAGATAAAATGAATTAAGATAATTTCAGAACTCATTTGCATTAATTTTCCCATGTACACATGTGTAAACAAGCACCAAGATCCTAAAACCTCATTGGGTTTTATTAAGCGTATCAATACTGCATCAGAACTGTAAGATTGGTTTTCACACACAAGCTCTTTATGATGACACTGTTTAGGATGCTCACAATACCCAGAATAATGGAGAGCACAAATCTCGCTTTGTAAAGTTTTAAATCCTTTAGGAACAGAAATTCCTTTGACTGAAAATCCTTTTTATGCAGTTGTACAAAAAAACTTTGCCAGAGCAATTGGAAAATTTTACAAACGCCCTGATTTACACATATTTCATCTTTGAAATAATAGCATTCTAAAGACAGAAGAAGTTTGCAAAGTACTTCACAAAAAAAAAAAAAAAAAATGCTGTGATGGCCATGCTTCTTTAAAGGCCAATGAGCATAAAACACATGAGAAAATGTGTAACATACAACTAAGATTAAATGAATTTTTCAGCAGTCCTGCAGACTGTTTATGGAGGTTATTCAGCAAATGGATGAAAAAGGAGTTCTAATGAAATCTAAAGATATAACCTGGATATTCTAAATAAAATACTAGAAACAAGTCTGAATCCAATGACATAGGCAGTTTATCTCACATTACTGGCAAAAAGCACAACTGTCTTATAATTGTAATAAAAAGCTCTAAAAAAATACTTCTAAGGCTATTACTTCCAGTGAAAATTTCTCATTTCGTTATTAGAATTGAGGAATATGTAGACTGACAAAAGTACATTCACATGAGGGATTGTTGGGATGTTTGTTGTGGGACAGAATGTTCCAGTGAAAGAAACCAGAGGTCTCAATAATGCAATAGGTAAATTAAACCTTACTTGCTGAATAATACTACTAACGGAGCAGTGCTCTGAATGCCCAGAATCACTATGCAGTAGTTAGGAGGCTTTCCACCAATAAAATAATTACAAATTGCATTGTATCTGCCTAATGGCTGAATTTTACTAATTATGGATACAGAAATTGAAAGAGATTACTATATATTTAGTACTATTGTTAGACTGATAGAGAATAATATTTCTGAAATATAAAGCCTTTGTTCCATTAGTTTTTCCTAAAGGAAAGTTGAGATGAATGTGCTTTAAAGATGTTCCTTTTGAATATTTTTTTCTTACTGTCTTTTATCCTCTACAACAGCAGAATTTAATCAATAATATCATGAAGAAGGGGTATAAAATACTCTAACAACGTAAATAACAGTTATAGTACAGGAATCAGGAGAAGCATTTGCTATTTCTAAATATACAACTGGTATCTTGTATTACCTTAGGTAACTAAAATCTTTTTATCAGTTTCTTCATTTTCTAACTGAAAACAGTTTTAGTTTGTACACCTTTATGATACATAAAACTAAAAAGGGAGATAAGAAAATATCATTCAGCTGAATGTTATTACTGTTCAGCTAGTTAAAAGTAATGCCTTCAAAACTGTTGTGCTTACCATAGCACTCAGTTGATCTCTCAAGAAATGGGAGAATGCCTGAAAAAATCAGTAGTCCTTACCGAAATATGAACTTGTACAAAACAGTGGAGGTAGATTACCCTGGATTAAATCAGTTTGGAAAAGCATCAGAATGTAATGCTTTCCTTTAGATCTCTGTCAGACTAGATTCTGCTATGTTGTGCATCTTATAACCACACACAATTTGTACTGTAGTTTTGAACTACCATTATTCTTCCTCATCTCAAGCACAGTGCTTTGGCAGAGTATTTGCTGCTTTTTCACCACAATCGGAGCACTTAGAGAATAAAGAATAACATTAGTTCAGACTGCTGCTGGTCTGACTGCAATTATAAAACAGAAGTATGCCTGGTTTGTGTTCATTAAATAGGAAGGTCACACGTATCTTTGAACTGACACTCATTTTTTGTGCGCAAACACATTCTCTTTCATGTACTTACCCCGTTCCTTTCACACTATCCAATGTGAATTTTTTGACACTTCTTAAAATATTATAAAGGGACCTTACTTAAAAATTGGAAAAGTCAACTCATTAAATAACGTATTTGTAGTAAGAACCTTTTATCTTCCACTGAAGGCAATAACAACAATCTCTCTGAAATTTTTCAACAGACAACAAACAACCTCTTTGAGTTTAGTGCTTTATCAAGTGACTGATCCTAACTTTCTCAGAAAGGTATTTTCCATATGTCTATGAAACGCTGCAAAAAAGGAAAGCATTCTAAACTATGCTTACTAGAAGTTAAATCATTTTACATCTTCAGATTTATTTGAAATATAAAAAGTATTTTTGCAAGTCATGTGGCTTTCTTATTCTTTCCTTTGTTTGCAATGCCTTCATTAAAACCTAAATTCATTTCTGGACAAACCATACACTAGGACCTCCACTAAAGAAAACATGTAATCTGCATATTCAAGTGACGCGCTTAATAGGCATGGTATTAAGTAAATTCCAAGTCAGATGATAATTACAAGTAGAACCTACCTTTGATTTTAAAAAAACCCCACATTATTCACAGCAAGATCTCTCCAGCATTAACTGATAATTACATTACTCGGCAGTAAGTACATGCTATTGGCTCTATCCTGCATGTGCACAGAACAATGCAAGAAACTTGAGATTCCACTATGTAAGCACCAAAATGTAATCACTAACCTGCAGGTCAAGAGTTCAACAAGGTGAGTTAGGAGCAGTATGATAAGTGAAAATTCTTTCCTTTACAATCCTATCTAAGATACAGCTGTGGCATACCTGCTGCACCCAAAGACATGTATGTGCATGTGGTGTTTGTACATTATCTGCAGTACCTCACCCACCAGAAGGAATACAAGGTTTATCTGCCATTTAAAGCAGAGTATTTGGGCATATCCAGATTGCCTGTAAGTTCTCCATGTTCTTTATAAGTTTAGTTTTAGGTTATGTCTTTTTCATTTCCTGTTAGTAATGTTTACCTTTTACAGCATGACTAAATCTCAATTCTTTCTTTCATTCCTTTCCATTTAGGTGGAGAATAGACAGACATGTTGAGCTTGTTCTTACTTGAACTTCGTAGTTCAGAACTGCTCAGCCAGGAATGCAAATTACAGATCCACAGTGATCCTGTAAATTATATCACTCTAATACTCCTCACACCTGAGCAGTCTCAAAATTTTTGATACCATGATATGCAGAGCGAGAGAAGCACTTTAAACACACTCAGTTCTAATCCAGTAAGTAAGAAAAGGAAGAAATGTTTCTTGTAAGTCTGCCTTTTTGTATCTCACACTGAAACTATTTCTAAAAAGAGCAGATTTTTTCTCATTTAAAAATGAGTTATGTGATGATTACCTCAAGGAATTTAAAGAGAAACATGAGGATAATTCCATCAAGGCTTTTAAAAATCCTGTATGCAATTTGTCTTTCTTTTCTGAGGGTTAAGAATCTAAACTGCAATGGCAGAAACAACCATTTATCTGCCATTGTTCATTCCCAAGAGTTTATTCATAAGCACCGCACTAGTTTTCAGAGGGAGCTAACTACCTCAACTCTTATTCAGAACATGTGCTGTCTGCAGTGTTCACTGGTTGGGTCATACACAATTTACTCTTTTATGCATTCTCATCTCATTTTTGCTTTCTTATTTAAATGCAGTATTATTTATTGTGGTGTAAAAAGAAAGCAGCCTCAATCCAAGGTGAATGCTAAGACAAAATAAGTGATAAGTAGCTTTTGTCATTACTGCCTACATAGTGTCATTTTCTACATGTTTGTGCCTTAAGTCAAAACACTGAGAAGCTGTTGGGGGTTTTTCCAGGTCTTTACTTCTAAGATAATTCTCAAACTTTACTTAATTACAGAGATGTCAGTAACACAGAGAAATCAAGGAATTTCAGGACCAGAGTCATAAACACACTACAACAGTGTGTGATGTTGGCAGAATGGATTTTAATTGTGATTGTTGTCACTTCTTGCTATTTTTATTTCTCACAAGTAAAGAGAAAATACTTTACAATCATGAATCACGGTTTGTACAGTTTCCCACATGCTGTAGAAATATATCACCTCTGACCAATCAGTAGGAATCGTGTGTGTGTTCATATATTCCCTCACACTTGAATTTTAGACAGAACACTGTTGAGACTGAAAAAGTCACGTACTTGAAGAGACAGTATGACTGAACTAAGCTTGTGCTCACAACCTCTGAGGCCCCTGTATATATGCGATTTATACAGTTCTTGCTTATATGGTCCTGGGTGTAGAGTTTTTATTTAATGCATATTTCCTTTTGTTGGTGCATCTTCATTAGTGACTTGTTTAATTTGTACTGCATGATTCAAACTCAGCTCTCAGGACAGATCTGTTAACCTCTTGATAGGAGAATTATTCATCTCTTTACCACCACTTTGTAACATTAATAACTGGGGTATTTATTTTCATGGAGTCTTTGTGAGATGAAATGTGTGAAAGACAAGAGCTAAAGGAATTAAGGTGGAGAGAAATTAAGATTGAAGATACTCACAAATTTTTTGATGAGCAGTCCAAGGCAGTCAGGACCCAGTAGTTCAGAGTACTTAGAGCACTTTACAGCAAAGCTCGTCAGAAAAATGCTACAGGAAAAATTGAGTCTGGAGTTCACTGATCTAAGAAAATCGCATCATACAGCGAGAAATATACCATTTCACTGATGTAATTAGATCTGACCATGGATTCATGTATAATTAAATAAATAATAAACTAAATTGCAACCTGCTATCTATCCACTCTTACAAAAGATTATGTAAATCTTCTTCATATGCAAATGCTATTAATCCTACCTGAGAGAAGTATGTACCTTCATGCCACTGATGGTCCATACTGTGCTAACATAACATTGCACTGTCAGTCTATACATTAGAAGAATTAGGTAGCCCTAGCATTCATGCTGTTAAAATAGAAACTCAGCAATCATGAAACGAATAAATAAATCCAACTCTTTTTAAACAGAGAGAAAAACAATTGCAGTATTGGTAAGAAGAAAATATTATTAGAATAAGGAAAGGGAAAAGACAGTTGCGATTTACGTGTATTCACGTCATCTGCTTTGCACTATATATTTAAACTCTTAAAAGCAAAGGTATAGAAGAACAAGCTTACACTCAAGCAGGCTTTAAGAAGCTTTCCAGAATAGATGCTAGTCATTCTATCAAGGTCTGCCTTCTCATTACATACTTCACTTTTGCATTTCTACAAGCATGGCAGCCATTTTACTAATTTCTGGAAAGCCTTATTTTTATTTTGCTTCCTTCAGGGAAGCACTATATATTATCTGTTAAGAAGGATGATACATAACCTAAGTAATTCTGTGTTCACAACGGCCTTAAAGAAGGCATTGTTATAGATATTCCACACAGTTATGAGAAGGTATGGGGCAAGATAGTCCTTCTCTGGGTCTAGAATTATTTCCCATTAAGCTACCTAATGACCCTAGGATACTGGTGCGTCCTAACCATTTCTTAATAATGGATATTATGACTCATCCATCCATCCTGCCTTACTTCTCAATGCACCATTGAAGAGATAGAAAGCCATTTTAGTAACATACACTAATATATCATAGCAATTTAACTTCTAATAGATTTTGTTACTGCCTTTAATTCTTTTTTCTCTCAAGGATATTGATTTTGGGAGTACACTATTCTTGCAATTAGATGCAACCGGTTTTTCAGCATGTAATCATTTTTGCTTTGTAACTTTTACAGGAGACAAACTGCCTTAATATAACCTCTGATCTCTCCGAGTCATGTACAGATGTTAAAATAACAAGGACATAAATATGATACACAAGTTAGTGAATACAAAACACTACTATACCTATAATACATTAAAGAACATAGTATGTTATAATGGCTCTATTTTCTGACTTGTCACCACACTAAAACCTAAAATTGCTACATATTTGCGCACACACAGCACTTACAAAGCACTTAGGTAAAGCAGCCTGAGCTGGGTAACACAAAATGCTTGTTAATTTTCATTTTTTTTTAAGTTCTCACTAACAGTCCACCCAGAAATGCAGCAGGCATCTCCACTGCAGTCTCAGACATCCATTTCCCTGCAAGCACATACTCCATCCTCGGCAGAAGTATTCTATAGAGAACATATTTCATGGTCTGCTTCTCTGTGAAAATTTACATAACCCAGCAAGCTTCTTCAGTTAGAAGGTGGTGCTTTACAAGGCTAGATCACTGTTTGTTCTATCAATAGTACTTGTTTAAGCATTACGCTGTGAGCTGCTTCTCTTCCATTAACAATTTTGCTGCTGTTCTGCACATATTAAGCAGCTTCCCTAGTGATGCAGAAACGAGGCATTAAACCATGACAAGAAACATTATTCTACTATTATCACAAAAAATATATTATATTTACTGTTCACAGGGGGAGAATGAGTACTGAGGTTTAGTTCTTCTGGAGAAGTAAAGTGTTAAAAAGCGCATGGGATTTTGTAAGTACCTTTTTCCACAATTAATGCTGATTGCTATACATATAACCTAGTTTAAATTTCTGCTTTATTGTCATAATCTGTGCCACCCTGTCATAGCTCTTTTCTTTTTAATTCCAAATTATCTTTAATTTTTGGTGTACTTCAAGCAAGAAATTGACATTTCCTTTGGACAGCAGCAGGGCGCTACCACTCTTTTCTTTTATGATCTACATGAAAACACAATCATTTTTTCAAAATGGAGTTAGGGTTTAATACACACAGAATTCTCCCTGCGGTGTCCTTCAAACTGTAACTTGTAATTGTCAATGCCACAGTAAACAGAACTTCCTGCAAGAGAATATATGAAACTAAGCACAGTTTCTGCTTAGTGCTCCAGAAAAAGTATAGGCATTTCTCACAATTCCATCAAAATCAAGTCGGACTTTAATGACAGACAGATGTCAGGCACAATCCAGGACCAAGCTGTCTTGTTTTAGATACCTTCAATGTGCGCACCAACTCTGCGGTCGACACTGCCTCAAACCCTTTTTTTAACCAATAGTAGAAACTACCATAAAAACTTTCATATTTTGAAGTAATCATGGTCTTTTCCTCTCTGTGATTTAGATTAGCACCTTTTTTGAGAAAGCACCAGAAAAGCCAAGTCACAAAGAGCTATTCAAACCAACCCCAAACGCCTTCAGAACAACACAGAAATCCCTGAGCTTCTAGTCACCAAGAGCTGCCATGAAACAAAGCACCTATTCCTATGAGTGACCTAAAACCCAGTTAAGAACAAATTCAGTAATGAGCCATTTTGTTTTTAGTCACAGGAACATAGGGGCATGATCTTTTCTGCATGTATATGTATCTTTTTTGTGCTTCTAAGAGAATAACTTGTAGTGTATTTAAGACCCCAAATGCATACTGGCTTTCCTCAGAAACAAGAAGCTTCTGCATCAGCACAGGTATCTGAAATATTTAAAACTATAAAACTGTCTAAGACCATTATTGATTTTACTGCGTATAAAGTAGCTGAAGCATTAGACGGCAGACATTCCTAGTCATAAACATTACAAGGTATCTCTGTATCTTCAGCAAATACATAATGGTGTTGTTAATACAGCAGATTATTCACTTTGGAATCAGAGTCCTGGAAGTGTCCTTGCTGCCTGCTTCTACATACTTCAGCTGCAATGACAATCAGAAGGGCAAGGGTACTAGTACTTATTACAATGTAATGCCATGTTAAGCACATACCTGAATAGTCATCTGGCTGGAAACATACCCTTGTAATTGCAGTTACAAATCTGTCCTCTCTGGAACTTTTTGCAGCCTTATTAGACATGAGAGCACCAAGCAAGCTCAGTGGCACTGTGCTCGTGAAAAGCAGCCCAAAACAACTTAACTGACTGTCTTGCCTGTTTTACACTTATGCCTTTCCTAATTCTGATGAGAAAAAAAACAACCCAAAACCAACAAACAAACACAACAACAAACAAGAAAACTCACTTAAAAGTGTAATGGCCTTGGTTTAAATCACACACTGTATTGGGATTAGAAAGTAATTATTATTCCTCATTTAGGTAAGCAGATTATCATGCCCCTAATTATTCTCAACAGAAAAGAAGAGATGAAAAAATAATCTAAAACTTTTCCTGATGGAACTAAACTCATGATGAGGCTTAATAGGCTCATTATGATTATCAACAACTTTCGCTTCCCTAGTTCCAGAAAGAATCGTTACTAGGAAAACATTTGAAGCTGCCTTTCCATATCCAGAAATTCTGTAGGCTGCCTACACTATTGCACTAAAATGGAATAATTTCCCTGTAGTACTCTGGAAAGAAAGTTAATCTAATAAAGAATCTTATAATTTAATGGTAGCATATACACAGTTTGAGACAGGTTAGAAGCATCTGCCCTAGGCGAAGAGATATCTGGGCAAATATGAGTAATGGAGCAGGGAAAGGTAGCAAAGTTCTGAATGCCCCAGCTGGCATGGCAGCTTCATGCAGCTCAATGCTGTTTCAGCAGCACAAAGCTTTGCATCTGCCATGCTATCACTGAAAGGATAAGAAAAAAGAGAGGAAGATTAGATTTTCCATGTGCTCTGTGGGAATTATGAACTAATTGGCACTTGACTATCCAAATTCTAGGTTTTAATTAGAATTGCACTTGAAACCTGAGGATACTTATAAGTGTTGTCTCACTATAGTGGACTGGATCACCACCAGCAGTAATGTAATACTTGTACTTTTATAGATTTCATTACATGGGAATGTCAGGAGTCAGAAATTATTTATGGACTGCATGACTATTTACAGCTGAGAAAAACTGACATAGATAGCACATAGCTGTGTAAACAGAGACTCCATCTATCCTTTTCCAACTGTAAAGTCCTCTTTAGCCTAGCTCTGCAATTTCTTGAACAGAAATTGGAACTTGGTCATAATAATGAATGAAGTACAAGTTGTCACCAGGTGGGTTTTCCCAAGAAGCCCACAGTGCTAATCATAAAACCTAATTAATAAAATTGTAATTTCTTGTAATTTATCACAGTTTCATGTTTATACTTCGCTATTAGGTTTTGGGGTATTTTTAATTATTTGTATTTCCAGAAACCACATTTTAATTGACATTTAACAGACAAACAAAAGATAAGAGAAAACAACAGCTTAGGTCCCATTAAGATTTTAAAGTTGCAAATAGAATATTGAAATCTATGCAGTTTGTTTCTACAAACTATTATTCAATGATGGATCACAATAAAAAGTATAAACTATTAGAGAACTGGTTTTTCAGGTTTTGTCCATACACTTTGGTTTGTAATTTATTCTATATAAAGTGCTCTGAAAATATGACTGCTCTGGTGTTCACTTCTTGCCTAGAAAAAAGGAAACAGTATCTCCCCAGATCCTTGGTTTGGTAATGTCCAGTCTACCTTCGAATAAACAAAGGGAGAAGTGCTCATTTCTAAAGCCATATAAGTTATTCATATGAAAACAAGGCAATTAAATCAGAGTCTGGAACTAGATAATAATATTTGCGATTAATCCCAATTTCATACTGAAAGTCATAATTTTTGGTAGCACTGATTGCAAAGCTTGTACTTAGGTTTATGACTAGAATACCAGTAATAAAGATGAGCTCTTAAAAGAAATTATGATAAAGTAGTAAATATAAGTAAATAAAAGAGACTTTTTTTAAATTAATAAATAAGAATCAAAGCAAAAGAAGGAATTTTAAATGATGTGAAATTGCCTATTAACAGATTATTTAAATAGTTTAACTATGGAGTTACTACAGTCATTACATTACATTAGCATTTCAGTCAAAAGCAGACAGAATAGAACGAACAGTCTGGTGACTGAAGAACTGGACTACAGTAAGGACAATTTCCTGTCCACCATAGAGTTTCTAGATGATAAAAGTTTTTTATGAAGTCTTCTGCATGTGCTTCCTGTTTTAAAATTGAATCCGATCACAACCCACACTTGGAGAAGGTAGGGAAAAAGGTTACAAAGAAAACTGATCAAGCCTTTTCTTGAATAAGTATTTCTTTGAACAATCTAATTCACTGCACTGTGATTACAATAAGGAAAGACACCAAAATGATGCTACAAAGATTTCTGCCTTCTCACTGGCTCTGAAATCTGCACATTTGTCTTCCTAAAGATAGAAATTAAACATATGCATCTAAAAACTGCAGAACAGTATATTTAAACTGAGACAGTATAAGCAAGATCGGAGAGAACTTCCCAGTCGCTGTTCCCAGTGGATGTGACACAGAGAAGCAAATTCAGGAATTGATGATTTTTTACTATTTGATGTTGCTTGATCTACAGCAGTAGCTGTGAAAACTTCTAACAGAAGTTTGGTATTTTTCCCCACACATTCCAGAGCAAACAGTAGCTACTGAACCACAACTACTTGAAGTCACATATCCAAATCTCATTAGCTAGTTAGTATCAGCTGCCTATTCGGCGATTGACAGCCTAATACTAACTGCAAATGAGGTTTCATAAGGTACATTGTATGTAGTCAAGTATGTATTTTCAGCAAAATATGCCAAAATTCACAATGATTATTTCATTCATTCTGTGGCTTACATTTTCCAGCAGAAATGAACTTGAAAGTACATAACACAAAAGCATTGATTTTTTGTAGCATATTAATAGAAAAAGTACTTGTAGAAAGGTTTGTACATAGAGGACTATGAAATGTGAATTATTCAGTTCAGTTTTGTAATTTAAAAGTAACCAAAGGTGACTCTTATCCACATTTATATATGCCACAGCATAGATTAACCAGCAGCCTTCCTCACGAGTGGGCAGAACAAGTTAAAGCAACCAGAAACATCATATGAGTTATACTTTCTGCTCTAGTCATGTTGAATAGTATCCATACTGCCATGCATTTGCCTAGGATCCCTGCCATGTGTCCTGTCTTAAGACAGACTATCTGATGTAAAAAAAAAGCCAACAAACCCAATCAACCTTGTTCTTTTTCATTTATTTTAGAAGAACACTGAAACTTTTTTAGCTGTGATTATGTTTACTCAAATTGTAAAACATAACAGCCCTTTCATTGATTGTATGGGCTTGTTTGTGAAAAACAAAACATCCTGAGAAGATCAAAGATTTTGATATTTAAATAACAAACCATTTATTTGAAATAACTTCAAAACATATCTTCATTCTGGTTTTCAGATCAAAAATTTTAATCTTAAAATGCAAGAGCAACATCCAAAAGTAGTATTTTAATTTAATTTTACAGAGCCAAATTTCCAGTGTTTTTAAAAACAAATGTTTAGAAGTTTTATTTAACTAAATAGAAGCTACCTGAACACCTCAAGTCATTTTCTGGCAGGTCTTCACTGGATGAGAAAAATATGAGTTACTGTGACAAATGAACAGCTCATTAGAGTAGCTGACAGCACATGAATGCAACTGATGCATGTTTCACTTTGTATTATTAATTACAAAAAGAACTCGCAGGAATTTTCAATACTGGCTTTGATGAGGATAATTTTAAAGTAATGTTTAATATATCAAAATGTGGCAAACATTTTAAAAATATAAATACTTATCACTAGTTGTCTATCACTAGTTACAAATAATAAAAAGTAATAAACTGATTTAGAATAAAAGCCTAACTGATTATCAGACCTCCTTAAGAACAATCAAGTGGCAAGAATCACCTTACTTATCTTCCGTAAAATCCAAGTGAAACCTTTGCCACTGGCAGCTTCAATTACAAAGGCCAAATCTATCTTTCCAGACAACCAGGTGCACTCACATCCTGCATGCATACATTTTATTAATCAAATACATGTTTAGATCTCTTTTTCCACTCTAAGTCCATTGCTTATTCACCTGCATAAGAAGCAAACCAACACTGCAGTCCATGACACGGCAGGAAAGCTGCAATGAATCCTCAGTCAACAGAGCTCGTTTACTGAGGTTTCAAGAATAGCCTAGCCAGTGGCCAGCTACTTTGTTCCTGTATTATTTTGTTTTGGAGGAATTCTCTTCTGGCTTGTGGCAGGCTTTTACAATAAATCAGATAAGCAAGGCAGGAGTTGGATACATTTACCCCCAAAACTGGGTCAAAAGATAAATCTTAAGAAATGCTTAAAAAACCCTACCCCTACACAAATGCACAATGCATTTCCCAGAGCAAGGGGAAATATGGAGTGGCTCTTATCTTCTGTTAAATAAACTAAGCTGGTTAGAGCAGCAACACTCTGGAATTATTTATTAGGTGGAAATTATTGCCTAGTTGCAAAAAGAATGTATTTCAAATGTTGTGGAGTTTCTCAAAGAGAAGAAAACAGATAAACTCAAAGATACAATGCTTCTGTTTATGTGAATCTGATCACACTGCTCTCAAAATATATTTCACATGCAGGATGGATCATATATGAAGTAAAGTTTATACCTTCCTATTAAATAGTGTAAAAAGGTCAGGTTGAATTCCCTTAACAATACTCTAAAAATTGCAGCAAGGACTGTGACTTGGACATGCTGGCCAGAAACTGAAAAAGGCTCATTTCAAAATCACTGGGAGATTCACAGCTATTTATATTAAAAGATAACTCCAAGGCATGAGCAAATAAGGAAATGCAAGCACATTTCTACCATATATGCTGTAAGCAGATGGGAGAGAATTAATTATCAAAAAGAGTTAAGTGTAACATAGATTTTTGTTCCTGCAAAGGAACATCACATAAATTACCAGGGCAACACATGAAGATTTCTAGGGCAACGTGAAGTTTAAAAAGTGCACTGTTTGGATAAAATTAGGCTGTCTCAGAGTTTAAAATGGTATTTTTCCAAGGTTTATGAGCAATCAGTTGAAGAATGTTGGTGAGTCCGCTTGCCTCCAATTTCTTCTTAGCCTCTATGGATCACTGCACCTGAGACTTTATCTCCCTTGAGAACTTATTATGCAGTAAATAAGGCTGTAAATTTATAAGGGACTCTGCACTTACTCCACTTGTAGACACTGTTAATGTGCCGTAAGAAACCTCTGTGAGAGTTCACTCTCCCTTTTCAAAAGTGAACAACATTGAGCATAGAGAATCTACATGGGGAACAAGTATGGATCGCTGAATGTGATGTAATTTCCCATCTACATTTACTTCCTTGCAAATACAAACTTTTCTATGCAGAAAGAACAGCAGACTTCAATCTATATGTGCCAGAGTCCTTCCTACAGATGCTCTTTACCTGTGCTTGGGTTTCCTAAACACAACAGCCTCCATTAACCACTGCCACATGTAGCATGATTAGATTTCACTCTACTGTAACACCAAAGGATATCAGAATTGTCCTTTCTTATTCAAGAACCAAAGCAAACATAAATCATTACTGAAGTAAATATAAGCATACATAATACAAACAATTGCAGTGAGGCACTGGCACAGATTGCCTGGAGAAGTTGTGGCTGCCTCATCCCTGGCAGCGTCCAAGGCCAGGTTGGATGGGGCTTGGAGCAACCTGCTTTAGTGGAAGGTGTCCCTGCCCATGGCAGGGGGCTGGAACTGGATGAGCTTTAAGGTCCCTTCCAACTCAAACCATTCCATGGTTCTATGACCCTTGATTCAAAATATAAAATATTACTCTCAGAGCTATCTTAAGTGCTGCTTCAATGCCTCAGAAAACACTGTGAATAAACTGCAGTGTCACTCGCAGCAACCCTATATATGAGTTGTACTGAATATTAACGGCAATAATGATAAATGCACAGATAATTTAAGAGCTAAAGCATGGAATGGGAACTTAGTTGGAGAACTGTCTTTGCTAAAGCTTCTAAGTTCTACTGATGCTTGAAGCCTATAACAGAAGATTGTCATTCTTTTCAGTAGCAAGTTGAACATTTGCAAATGTTACAACTTAGCAGACTTCTGTGGTCTTAACCAAGAGCAAATGATGAAGCTAGAAATTGTAAGTAGATATTCAATAGTTAAAGTGACTAAAAAAATAAACAAAACCTAATAACTGCCTTTCTTGTGTTGCACTGAATTGAAAAGAAAAATTTGACTTCTTGCTCTCATCAGAAATTCAGTTATGGTATTTCATAGACCACAGTATTGCCTGAATAAGACTTTGAATCTTGCATTCCTTGCTCCTGTACAGTTCATTTTTTATTAAAGCATCAGCTTGCAAATGCATTATGGAATTATATTTTCCATGGTAAGAAAAACAAAAACAAAGCAGCAGCGAGTTCCAAACCCAACAGTGCTTCTATCATTTATGGCTGCAGAGAAATACACACACCACACCCTCCTCCCCCCACTAAACATATAACAAGTTTCACAAGAACGACTGGAAAAGCATCCAAAGAAAGCCATTCTCAAAATGCAATATTAATACAAAGGAAGAGTCTCGTGATTCCTTCTAGAGTGCCCTTCACTAAATTTCAATACATGGGAATGACAGAAGCTTATAGAGAAAACAGAAAAGGCACAGAAATGAAAAAATAAGGCAGTACCATGATAGCACTACTCAATCTATAGGACTTTATGTCTTTAATAGTGATACTTGACATGAAATTAAAGGATTTTTTTCCAATATTTCAATATGCTGTACCAGTATGAAAACAGAAAATGATAACCCTCTGCACAGTGAAATAGGTACACACACATCTACATGAGCTGAATTATTTGAGGATAATTCAACTCATCACATTATTTGTAGCATTTCTTAAAGCAGGATGTGAATATATTCAGCTGAAGGCTTTCCAATACAATTTGCAAGGAGTTATGAGAATTGGATGTATTTTTCCTTTTATAATATACACTCCATCACTTCTCCGAAGCTATTGCCATTCTGTAATGAATATTTCTGATTATTTATAACAGAGTAGGGGTCAGGGAGCATTAGAAATTGAACTCCGGCAGAACAGAGCTTCATCCCAAGATACAGTGCTAGCAGGCAAATCTGAGATTTCTTTCACTCTGTTGTTCATGACCTCAGTCCTGACCCCTCTGTAAATGTGAGAGGTAAATATATCTGCTTCCAGCACAGTCCAAGGTCTTTGACAACCAAATATCAGGTAGCTGTATGTGACTGAATATGTCCATCTGCTGAGCCTGCTTTAAAGCAAAATCCATAAACCCCTCATCCTGAATTTGAAGAGTATTATTTCCCTTCCCCCCCCAACCCCAGAATTGATGGAATTTATTTCATCTTTTTTATTTTAGGTTAATCATGCCTGCTACTCGTCAAAAAATATCAACTAAATTACAGAATTGGTTAAAACGTGTAAAAAATTCTGTGAATTGAGGAATCAATTCCAGCACTAGCTAATAACACATACAACCTACAGTAACATATACTATAATAAATGACTTTACTCCAACGTAATGGGATAATTGCAGTAGTTATATATTTCTCAATATGATGTGGTACCTGTGAGTATCTGCAATAATTTTTTTACCTCAGGACCACTTGCAAAAGAAAATTAAATAGATATTGTTTTGTTTGGGACAGAAAAACCCTAAAGAAAACATTGTTGGTGTACATACACATTTCCTGTGACTTCTGCTTTGCAATTGACATTCATAATCTCAATGGGAACACACAGTCTAAGAAAATAACATAGGAGACATTAATACGAAGAAAATTTGCTATTAAATGATTGGATTCTCTAAAAGCAAAAGAGCAGATTATTTTGTAAGAGCTATTTCCCAGGGTATTCTGTACAATAGTAGGGCCATTTACAATTAGCAAATCCTGATTGTTTTCACTCTCTTGGCTCAAGATAAGCATCTGAACTACTTGGGTTTTTTTCATCAGTACTCTTGTGATTAAAGTTAAAAAACCTCTGTGTTTGAGATTTTCAAAGAGGAATATTTTAAATGGCTATATTTTCATTCACTGCAGATGGCACTGAAGTTTTCATTCCATGCTATTGGATTTGGGTTTAAAAATATGGTAAATTTTTTCTTTCAAAAAATATCTTCTTAAACTTTTAGAAAGTTTTTGATATAGCATGAATCACAGCACATACCTGAGAGATCTCTAACGAACATAATATCAACATGTATTTCTCATTCCCTATTCTAGCTAACATTTCCCCTTCCTTTTTTAAAAAAGTCTTTGACAAATTACAAACAGCACAGTTAATAAGAGAATTGGATATGGCAGATGTTAGATATATGCGCATCGACACACACATATACTATTGTATATAATACAGCACATATATATATATGCAACCTATTCTAATAAGCTCCATTTGAAAGAAATTCTTACCCAGTCTTGAAACAAAGGCAAAAGCAGTAAGATTATGCATTACTTTGTAAAGTGTGTTTGGTGGGTGGAAGCCTAATAATTTCTTCAAATTCATGTAATCAGCAAAGTTCTATTCTAGTATTAAATAGATTAATGCAAAGCTGCTACTATAATCAAAACTAAAACAAACAAAAAGGCTGTTTTGCTCTATAGTTCCTTTTTATTCCTGACCACCTCTGGAAGTCCCAAAGTACTAATTTGTCACCTCAAATTCTTCTGCTGCAGTGACCATGTTCAGAATATCACCTACATAGTTAGATAAAGGGTACCGAGGGTGCCCTACTCAACTAAGATAGAAAACCTCCCAACCAAACCAGCAAAGACTTAAAAAAAAATCATTTCTGCAGATGTCTTTTGCTATTCAGAGAAACTCCTGAATACTTCTTCCCAATCTCAAACATTTTTAAGATGAGCACAATCTCTATAGGAAAAAAGTTTAAGTCAAATAAACATAGTTTTATTTAAATCATTATGAAGACTGTTTTCTTTGTAGGATACACAACTGTCAGATATCATACTGAGCCTTCCATATTCCAGATAACGTGATTTTAAAATTACAAATTCTGAAATCAGTCAGAAGATGTTCCAAGAAACATTGAATAGTCGAAACATAAGATTGAAATTAGGTCTACAAATAAAAGCCTTGATAAATGCTTTATGAGGAACCTGTAAAATAACCTGCAGGACACTCCAGCTGGCTGCAAAAACATACAGCGCTGCATTAGCTCTCTGAGTCCACACTGTGACGTAGATTCAAGTTTAATATTTACAATTTCTTTTTGCTATCATATATAATAATTTGAGAGACCGGGATTTGCAGTGGTCCCAACTTCTTCCTCCTAGCCTTGACCTGGAGAACTTCTAAGTCTTTTGATTAAAAGTCTCTTGGCAAAAGTTAGAACTGAGGCAAATTGCTATCTATCCAATCCATTTTGATATTTGTGTAGCCAAGAAAGCTTATCTATGCTTAGATGTTCAGGTGGTAAACAGCTTTCCATAAGAATTTTTATTTTATATTATTTGGCTATTTCAAAATTAGTGAATGCATTCTCATATATATATAAATCATAATTCAGGCTACAAGCATAGTACACAAGGAAAATATGAGACTCAGATCATGGGAGTCTTTAGAGATTTATCATCGTTCTCAGATCTTGTGAGTTACAAAGTATTAGGAACTAAATCCATAAAATACATGGGGTTTGCCCTGAGCGTTTTTAATGGGTTAAAAGACATTTCACAGACAAAAGCAATTAGTGACTAAGTTCAGAAATGGGTAATACGATCTTGATATGGAGCTGAAGATGCCAGAGGGTTCAATTTGAATCTTTTTGATGTTCTGAATTTTAGTTAATGATAAATCTCTTTCTGCGGGAGTTCTGCATCTATCTATGTTCAGACAGCAAAATGATGTCTGTGTCCTCTTCAAACACTCCCTCTCCCCTTTCTTTCTAAGCATTACGGATAGCTACTAAGGAAACAGAGTTCTTAAAATGTTAATGATAATAAGCATGACAGAAAACTACATTAATACTGTGTTAAGATGCAGAAAATGAACAGCCCATAGAGAAAGTGGACAGTGTAAATATTTGTACATAGACATATATTTAAGCTATGGAATGAAGCATGCAATTTTGTGTTCAAACCTTGTCTCTTCCTACGTTAAGCCTACCCAGGTAGCCTTTCTAGCTTATAAAAAGCAGTCTATTGAATGGAAGATAAACAGTGTAATATTTGTTCTTGTTCTTTCCTACATTCTCTTGAATATTGATGACATTTTTAATGTTATTTTAAAAATAGAAATGTGTATATGTATGCATATAATACACACATTTTTATATACAGAATGTCTTTAAAGCATTAAGCTATTAAGAAAAATAATCTGCACACCTTCGCAGAATGTGAATTCAGTTGGTATAAAATTGAATTATTTGAAACCATTTTGCTAGTGCAAGGCAGCTGTGAGAGGACGGAAGGAAGCTGCTGCATTTGTAGGCATTCCCATTTTGTCCTCAGTGCAGGCTGCTTTGTGTGCCAAGGCTCTTGGCCAACAGGCCTGGAGGGCCACAGCTCCAGAACTTACAAATTAGAAACCTTCAGAGGCGTCACCAAGGTAAAGCTGGCCTACGCCCTGCATCAAAGCTGCTTCCACAAAGGAAAACAGATGGGTCACTGCCATAGGAGACTCCCTTCTGAAGGGAAGAGAAGGTCCAACAAGCAGACTGGACCCACTTAGGGAAGTGTGCTGCCTCCCTGGGTCTCGGTTAAAGGTGTGAAGAGAAAGCTTCCTACCCTGGTATGGCCCACAGATTATTATCCTTTACTGACTTTTCAGGTAGGCAGCACTGAAGTTGCAGCAAGGAGTCCAGGGGCAGTCAAGAGAAACTTCAGGGCCTCGGCATGACTGGTTAAGTGATCAGGAGCACAAGCAGTGTTCTCTTCTATCCCGCCAGTTGCAATAAATGATGAGGGAAGAAGAAGGAAGAGCCAGCACATTGATACGTGGCTCCAAGCCTGGCGTCACCAGCAGAATTTGTGGTTTTTTTTGGTTAAATACTCTCTATATGCTTCATAATTAGGTATATGTACCTAAGTAGCCTGCTAGACTGAGACTTGAGAATGGGGGAAGAAAACCAGAAAATATTACTTGTGAGGAGCACATGTCTGAAGACCTCAGAAAAATAACCTGAAGATACTAAACTTTGCTATTGTCAACGAAAATGCCAGTGCCATTCTCAATCAAGCTTTTCAGATAGACACTTTCCTTCCAGAATTGCACAGCGAAAGGCAAATAACATTTTTGTTTCCATCTGTAAAAACCAACTACAACAGATGAAAAGGCGACTTCATACTTCAGGTGTTGGACCGAACTCCACAAACCAAAATGAACAGCTTCTTTGTAAAAAGGTTAGTGCTTGCAGTGATCAGGTCCTCTATTGCTGGTATATGAATCTTTGTGTATCAAATTATTTTTGTCTATCAGGCCACCCCTTGAAAACAAATTATGAATTAATTATGATTGCAAGTGGATCAGGAAATTACATGCAGGGCCTTGCTTCTAAATGGATTACACAGGTATATTCACCAATGCCTTTCATACTACTGTGTTTAGTTTAATGTTCAGATATACAAATATAATTCACCAAATCATCATTTTTTGATAAACTGCACTTTGCAGACAGTGCAGAGCAATTTGATGTCTCTCAAGGTAGATAATAGCATGAATAATTCATTAAGCTCAATGGAGTTAATGTTGTACTCAAGGTTAAGTATTCCCCCATCTCCATATAAGGAGTTACTTGATTGCTTACCTTAAAAATGAACTTTCTTACAATAAGCCATTGTATAAATAATAGGACATGTCTGACTACCATAATTTGCAAACTAATTCATCAAGGTACCAGCAAATAACTACATACTGAATAAGCTTATTTTTTTTAAATGTGTTGTAACTCTTTATAACAAACACACCCATTAAGTAAAAATATCCTTGCTCTCAAAGATTTTTTACTCCTTACAGTACCTTTGCCAATGATAAGGTTGATTTTATTTAGTAGGACTATAATAAAAATAAAAGCAAAATCAAGGAACTATGTCCACATTGGTCATGAGCTTAATAAAGATTAATAAAACTACCGAGAGTAAACAGTGTACTACTTAGTCAAAATCACAAATAAGCTATAGCATTCAGATTATCCTTGGACAAACTGGGGGGTAGAAAAGCCCTCTAAGAAACAAGGCCATGGAAACAAGCCAAGTTGTTTGGCTGGTGGTCGATTTAATTAAAAGCAGCAGCCAGACAGCTAGCTACGTTCAACTGCAGCTAAGTGGTTTCACTGTGTCCTCTATGAGCAAGTCCATCTGCATGGCAAGATCAAATCCTGCGGAACAAAAAGTACTTTCTGACAGGTGCAGCCTTCACCTTTAGCTAGTAACTCACTGATCAAACTCCAATTGAACCTAGTAGGAAACAAGGGCTATACTGAACCATTTTGAAGGCACCCAGCATCTTAAAGAGAGATATCTTGGCCTCTGCAAGTGATAATATAATGCAGATTATTTGGAAGAAGATATTTCCACCAGACGTTGAAAGAAACCTACTTCAGTATTCAATGGACACTAGTTACTTCACACATTCAGGCTCTTCAGAAACTCCAGTCTGAAGCACATATTAAAAGATCATTTCTGGATGTGTTTAATTACTTGACTGGCTACAGAGGCTTGTTCAGACACACAGTTAAGTGGATGATGAAACTCCTGCTTCTCCTGCTGAGATAAGGCTTCATACGCATGCCTACACTACAGTATTCTCCAGTTCAGAATATTGATGCTCTCCCTAATCACAGGGACAGAACAGACATAACTTGATAGCACCACTGAATGTTTATCCATTATTAATGCACTGAAGGTGGTAAACAACTGTAAGAAACTATTTAAGTTTTGCCGGATTCTATCAGTATATTTTGAGGGTTGACTCAGTGACATTCATTTGGTTTCTACCATTGCAGTGGTCCTGCCTATTTAGCTGACTTCCAGCTCTCTTATTCCTTGCTTTAAAAAGTAGCAACAAATTATTAATTTGTCTGCAGATGACATTTACTGGAGAAAGCAGAAAGCTACACCAAAGAAAATGGTAATATAATAGCTTAAACAAGCCTAAGTGCCAGCTACCAGGTCCTGTCATCAGTAAAATAAATTAGCTAGATTTCTGTTCTGCTGATAAAATAATAGTCCATGCTATGAAAACTGTACTCATAAAGCAACACTGAACTTCACAAGTCTAGGGAGCTGAAAACAACCAATCACCAATTATCCTTTATTCACATTTAACAAACAGCAAATTTCTTGCGGAGAATTGGAGAGAGGATGATTTCCTAACATTAACAAAGGCACAGGACACATCTCTAACTAGAGAGTTCACAGCACTCAGGGGAAAAAGAAAAGCTATGTAAAAATTTGTTATCATGGGAGATAGAGAAAGACTTCTCTAAAAACTGTAAAGCAGCAAAGTCGGGAACTGTTGTATATGCACAAATTCTTTTTTTGCCACAAAACATGCATATAGCCAGAATACCATAGAAAGCCTGGAAGAATCTAACTTGAAATTACAGACAGCAGATTCAGAATTCCATCAGGGAGACTCAAAAATAGCTAGTTGCATTTTTTTCATCTTAAAACACAAATATAAAGTAATAAACACATATTAATTTAAATCCTTATGTTTGTACCAAACACATTGACTGTTGCATGGACGAAAAAGCTATTAAAAGAGATGACAGGTTTGAATCTCCTGACTTCCATTCAGAGACCCTCACTAGATTTTCTTAGAATTAAAATTAATTACCCGTGCTGAATGAATAACAGCATTTTCTCATATTAAATAACATGTATATATGTAACTGTGATTTCTACACTATTTCAGGACCATTTTAATTGCAAGTATAAGGAGATCAAGTACAGGATCATGTGCTGATCTCTGTGAGCGTACCGAAGAAAATTTCACAGTAATGTCACAAGAAGGTACTTGCATGCTGTAGTAAAACAGCACCAACACCAAACCTAGCAAATGAAGACTGACAGGACGAAAGTGGCTATGGGTCCCTGGCAAGCCATATAGCTCTCAACTCCAATTTCCGTTGTCACCTTTCCTACTCAGATTGCACAGTAAATGATTTTATAACAGTGGCAGTAATGCTGTGTCTAGCTAACATTTGCAGTTGGACACTTAAGTTCAGTCAATCACTATTGTCTCTTGCCAAAACCCAGGAAAACATTCTCCATGGTTGTTAGTCCAGAAAAATTTCCAAACCGTTTCAGATGAGTGGGCTTGATGATGGGGTTTTTTAATTAAATTTTCATGAAATGCATCTTTTCCACTTATAAATCTTACAAATATAACTTTTTCTTAAAGTTATTTTGGTCTCAGACATCAGTGACCACATATAGCAGTCACACCAGGAAGTTTATGAAGGCAGAGATGCCATTGCTGGATTAATGTTTCAGAATAATGAGTATGAGTGATGTCAAACAACAGATTGGCAACATGAAAAATGTCACCACAGCTTTGAAAAATACATGTGAATAATTATTCCTTTATTCATTTCTATTGGTAGGATTATTCTTTGCTTTGACTTTTGTTCTACTATTGGAATGGCAGGTTTAACCTTACTTCATATCACCATCTCTTCCATAATTTCATCTGAAAATTAGTTCCTGAGTGTAGACTGGCAGAAAGATGGTGGTTTTAAATTAAGGAATTACTTAGTATTCGCTTCCAAAACAAAACATCTCTTAAAAAATATTTTTTCATAACTGCTAGGAAAATTCCAGATGTTAAATATGCCACCAAGAGAAATTGAATACAGCTCCTTAAAATTTAATAAACTTTTCTATTACCTTGATATAAGCATCATTTGAAGTTTGCTATGAAATTACTCAGTCACAGTAAACAGTTATGATGAATGTTTAAAAGTATGAACATGAACAAAACATTTGAGCAAAACATACCTATTGACCTCTCAAATTCATTTCTGAAAATCCCTATCATTTTCACTGCTTGACAGCCCCCCTATAAATAACTACCTGACAACTTTCCCATGATGTAACACCATTTTCATACTTTCATAAGCCATTTATCAGACATCAACTTAGTATTATCAGGTTTTACTACATTTGGTATTTTATCAGTGTCTCATAAAGAGAAATGAAAACATATTAAACTGCTTTTAACTTCCCAAGCAAACCAGTGTTTTTTCTCATTTGAGACAGTATGGAAAGAGATTTGAAATAGCACCAAGGACAAAAAGCAATCCTATATTTTCTTACCTGCCCCATCTTGAAAAAGAGAACTTAAGTTATCTTTCATATTGATGAATACCTTATGGAAGACCATGTATCCTGCTTACAGACTAAGAAGACAGGAAAGCATCCACTCTATTTTCTACTAGAAAAGCCAACCTCCCTGTATTACATCAAAACCCACAGCTAAATGGGCTAAATTAAAAACACAGTACCAAATTTCATTTACTGGAAAAACTTTCATACATCCTTCCACAATACCCGTATTTGTAAATATAGATCAGATATGAAGGACATAGGCTAAATAAAGTTCTCAGAGATGCTGTCAGGATGTCATCTTGCCCATCCTTGCAGTCTAATTTAATTTCTGGAAAAATAATTTCTCACTTCCTTCCCTAATCCTGCTGAAAACCATTTCATTTTCATATTATGCAAGATTTATAACTGTTTCTAATATGGCAATACTACACATTCATTCATTATTGCCTTTTAGCTATCTGAAAGGCTTGTCACAGTCCTGCCAGGTTTTCAGATACTGTTCTTCATTTAGCATGTGTAGCCCATTTATCATATTTGTCAGCCACAATGTTGCTATTTCTTTATTTGGTGAAACAGCTCTCAGATAATACATACATACTTTCTCTATCTTGAATGGAGAATGGAAGTATCACTTTTACCAGTATATCTCATTTCTATCAACACATGAATATTTCCTTTAATATAGATTATTACCTGTAACTAATACCTATCTTACAGATTGTGCAGAGACAAAAAAAATGCAAAGATAGCTTTTAAATTTCCAGTTCTCACAAGATCAAGTTATTCAGCCTGCTTAATACTGAAATAGTTTTATCTATACCCTTTTTAATATGACCCCTCATTTGGCATTCTCCAGTCTTTAAAGGAAAACAAAACACCCTTCCCAGCAGAACCTCCAAGAACTTTAATCTTCTAAAAGCATTTTGTATTTTCAGAGAAAACAGACTGAAAATGCAAAAAGCAGACTAGAAGGTGATCACTTTCCCCTCCACGTATGAGACATACACATGGTATCTATTGCACTTGCTGCATATTAATACCTCCATATGAATAAATGAAATATTTTCAGCGATGATGTGTTATTCATAAGCACATAATTTATAACATTTCGCAGAGAGACTGCAAAAGCTTTTTGCGTTGAGGGTCTCTAATCTTAGTCTCCCTTTTTCTTCTAATTTCATGGATCTTACAGAACCAGAAGAGGTGGTTTGGGAAATCATCCTTCTCCATGGATATTTGTGCTGTCTTTTCAAAGTCAGACAGTTCCAAACCTGCATTTGCCAAAAGCAGCAGAGACCTGAGACTGAGACTCTCAGACTGCTACTGGAGTAAGCCAGGCTGAGAGAAACAGCTGGTATGATCTATCGCCTGGAACAACTATGACTACTGCTAAGTGCTGTTAGAGTATATGTACTATGAAACATTCTGAGTGTCCTGATATATTATGCAGTCCTGTAAAATACTTATTTTTCAAGACAACTCAACCTCTATATGTTCCTTAAAATGCATACAACATGCATATACATAAAATTAAGTTTATGTAGAGAATATTATTTAAGTTTAATCCATTAAGTTTAATTTAAATTTATGAAAGATATTCTAGAGATTAAGAAGCTATTATACATTACTAATGCAAAAAGAGAAAAAGTTGAATAATGAGTTAGAAAAGATTAAAAGTTTTTATTTTTTCTTATCTTTAATCCATCTGTTATTCTTTTGCAGACAAAATATATTTAATCAAAGATAATGAGACTATTATGGTTTGTTACAGACAGAAATTAAACTCAGTAGCTCCATACTGAAATAACCTATATTGGACTAGTAAAATAGCTACTGATTTTATAAATTACTGGTATCAGGGGACGCAGGAGGAGAGAGGGGAAAGGGAGGGAAGAGTTCTTTAAAAACACAATTTACATTTATTTTAATCAAATATTTCCTCCTAATTTTGTTACTGGTGTTGTTATTAGAGAGTTGTTACTTTAACAAGCATCTCTAACACAAACTTCCTTTTTGTTGCTTTACGCTTGTTACTTTGTGATGTTTCCATTGAGAAAGGCAGTTCAAACATAAACACCTCCTGTATAAATTCACTGGACAGATTGAATGCTGAATGCAGTGGGGTCAAAAGATTCATCTTTAACACAAGTTTTCTACTTTTTCCATCAGTTACTGAACCTGTTTCTCTTCATCTTACACTGAAAGTATAACACTGCATGATTGGATTGGCAAAGAAAAAAATATATAATGGATGTTTACTACTTTTCAGCTCTTCTATCTTGAAAGCAGTAGTCCCAAGTGAATCACAACTATCTTATGAGGGAAGCACTGCAAATACGTTTCTTATTAACCAACCTTTCCTTCAGGTTTTCAGTATTTTTATCAGATATTTCATTGTTGCAATGCTTGGATGTTAGTTTATGACTAGACTTAAAAATTGCACGATTCAAATTGTTGTCTTGTATTTGTAAATACAGCAAAGGCTGACTTTTTTTATCTGAAATTATTTATGTATTGGCAAAGGTGATTGCAGCAAGATCAAAAAGCAAGGGGTGATGGATCATGCACTGTCAACCCTGCACAGGAAATGTTATCTTCATCCTGCGTAACCCCCTGCAGAAGCCTCCCCTTCATTAAGTCTGAGTATACCCAAAAAGGTGTTTTCTTCCCTGTTTTGAAAGAAGTCATGCAAAAACATCTACTCCTGAGGTGCATAAATTTTTCATCATTACAGTGTGTGCCAGTATCAATACTGCATCTGGGACAGAGAGCCCAGCCAGTCTGGATGAGCAGTCATCATTCATTAGGAAGAGAAAAGGCATTCCAGCTCTTGGCATTTGATGAAAAAAACACTGGGTCACTCTTAGTCTTCCTTGCTGGAAGCACTCGCCAAGATTTCAACTAAAGAATCCATTCATTGAATGATGAGGGGTATAAGAGTGCTAAAAAAACTAGAATCTTTGTAACAGATACGTCACAAATGTTTTGTCACAAAAATTAACAGCTTGCTTACAATTCTCCTGTGGGCTATCTTTTCCCCTAGATGAAAATGAAATTATAAAAGGAATAATACGAAGAAAAATTCACCTAATTCTTAGAAATAAATCCCCAAATTAACTATTTGATTTATGAAAGACTGTTGGGAACTATTGCAGACCTGGAACTGTTGTCACAGAATTGCTAACATTTGGGCTCCTTAACAGTGTGTGGTATAATAAAAGGAGGGAGAACATTTAGCGTGGTATCAGCCTTTCTTCTATGATAATGAAGCCAAAGACAATATTATGAATTTGTTCTACCTCATCTAACCAGATTTACTGCAAAACAGTGCAGTACTCTATTAATAGAAATGGGATGTGCTCAGCTTTTGAGCTGCAATGCCAACTTTAAGTTTAGCACATTTTTTGAGGGTAAATATTTTAATGGTTCTTACACAAAGGGGTTTGGGTTTGAAGGGACCTTAAAGCTCATCCAGTTCCAACCTCCTGCCATGGGCAGAGACACCTTCCACTAGAGCAGGTTGCTCCAAGCCCCATCCAACCTGCCCTTGAACACTGCCAGGGATGGGGCAGCCACAGTTTCTCTGGGCAACCCGTGCCAGTGCCTCAGCACCCTCATCAGACAAAGAGGCATAGACAACTTGGCTTTGTAAGAGGTGTTTGCACCTACACTATTCAGAACAGGCCATGAAACTATATTGCTAAGTGTTAAAATTTTCAGTGTCTTTTTGCTACTAATGTAAAATAAACAATATCCCAGTTTCAGGAAATAATCATTTAAAATTCCACTAATAAATGGGGAGAAAACTTTTTGGGGGCAGTTAGTTCCAAGGATCACCAAAAAAAAAGCAGATGCTGCAACTTGATATCATCTGAGAGGTGCTGGCTGCAGCCCATGCTCCTGCTGGCTGCAGCCCGTGCCGCTGCAGACACAGCAGCTCGGTGGCACCGTCTCACTCCTGCTCTTTGCTGCAAAGTGAAATCACGGTGCAAACTTCATGCAGCCTCTACGTGCAAGTCAGGCTGCCATTATAGATAGCTTTTCTGAATATACACTCAATACATTATGCAGAGTATTGCAATTATATTTTTATAGCTGCTGGATAGGCATGGATTAAGAGTTTCTGCAAGATTGCTTTCCTCTTTGCATATAGGAAAATATTGTCACAACTGTATTGTTAAAAATAGCTCAATTATAAAGATCGAGCAAGCCAAAGTTCTTGGCTAAAAACATATAAACAGGCATTACAGTTCAGTACAACAGAGGTTGTTTACAGAATTTATTTTAAAAAGGTGTTAGGGAATTGGGATTTGAGGTCAGTAAAAAAGCAATGAGTATAACTATTAATGAAATGTCTTCCATTTCTTGCATTTTTTTCAGACTGGATTGCAATGATCATTTCAATGGAATTCAGTGTCTAAAGCTCATTTACCCCTTTTTATGGCTGTTTATAGTGGGAAAATTATGCCTCAGAAAAGAAGCTTGAAAACGTGACTCTGGTGTTTGTTCTGTTAGATATTATCTGTGGACAAAGCTTTGCTTATCTATAGGTCTCCTCTGCTCTTCTGACTGCAATCTCATTTCACTTGTCCTCGGGATCTCATGTCTGCTATGACCTCCCGCTTGTTAAATATTCAGCAGAAAGTTTATGGACTTTCCCATAACCTTGATTAAAAGCCTATGTGGAACCTGAATGCTGAAAAAAAAAGCCCTTATTTGAAAAGAAACTTGAGTACACTGTGCTGATTTCTGATTCACTAATAGTATTTATAATCAGCAGTCACTGGCACAGAGTCGAGGCCAGAGGAAAAAACGATGAATTAAACTTACCTGTTTCATAATTATTGTATTATTGTGCCAAATCAGGATTTTATAGTGGAGCTTAATTTAACTAAGTGGAATTCACAGGAGCAACGCTGAGAGGGAGTGAAATGACACACTGTAAAGAAACTGGTCTTTCAAAGAAAATGCAGAAACAGTATTTGCAGAACTACAGAATTTTATATCTGTCCCCCTGCAAGAAACCCTATCACTATTTTGAAGATTTGAGTTTCTGTGGGTTTGGGTTACTCTGTCCCTTAACCTGAAGGACTGCTGATGTTCTCCTCTCTGGCACTCCAGGACAGCCTTCAGGCTTGCAAGTGACTGGGGTATGTTTCCACACCTCAGCCCCTGCAGGCACACAGAAAACACTACAGGAAAGCAAGCAGACACCCAAATTGTCCAGGGGCTTTTCAGTATTTTCTTAACGTTAGAACAATTATAGTACAAAGCCAGATGAAAAGAAGCACAAGGAAATGTCTGTGTTTCCCCTTTATGTTGAGCACCTTTAAACACTGGTAAGAGTTTTTAGACAGCACAGGAGACCTCCACCCCCTCAATAATTTAGTTTGTCACTGTCTCTATTTCTATTCTTGGTCTTTTGTTCCTCTTTCAATAATGGACAGAGATTGTTTCTTTTATAACTGTCAAGCATTTAAAGACCCATCAGGTAATCTTGTAACATATCCTCCCTGCTTTAGGCTTCAAGAGAATTTGTTCTAAGTGATAGTCCTATTTCTGATCAAGACACACTTGCTAAATGGAAGACGTCAAACTTTATTGTGCCTTTACAGCTATATCAGTACAAGATGCAGTAATTTTCTTTGTCAGCATTTGGATATTATCTCAATATCAGAGGAAAAGGTAGCGTAAAAAGTAAGTAATGTGAAAAATTAAAACCGTGGTTAAGACTTAAGTAGAGCTACTGCAGGGGATCTTATACTGTCAAACATAATTCTCAATCAAGCATCAAAAGATTTGCCACATGATACTAAATGGTTTCACGAAGACAGAAGACTATATTATGTAATACGCACAGTGGAACAAAAAATAATAACCAAAACAGCCTTTCCACAATAAATCAGATATAATGTAATATTTAACATTTCCATAAGTCTTTTTGTTCATAAAGGAATTTTACAGCTATTAATCAGTGTTTTATTTTTAATTCTCCCTCAATTATGTAATAACAGGAGGATGAGTGAGATACAAATTCTAACTCTGGCCCAAGACTGAAGAAGGAAATGAGAGAAATATTAGTACCCTCAGGAAATCCCTCCTCTTCATCATATTTGATTGCCACAGACCACAATACGTTCAAGAAATCTATAATAAACCAGAAAACATATGCTGCTTTTCATTATTACTTTTATTTAATTATCCTTGAACTAAAATGACTTTCTATAAAGTTATGTTTGTTATATACAATTGCAAAGATGCATACAGATTATATTAAACTATAATCATACCAACACCGAATCATTTCCTGAGTGGATTATCCATGTGTTGCATTGATTGGGATCCTTGAATAAGATGCAAACCACTAGAGAGGTTTAAACAGCTATATTCTTTCTAAAGTACTCTTTAATTAATGTTGTCTAGAGCACTAATTATGAAAGCTCGTAAAGCCTAAAGCCTGAAAACACTTATGCACCTACTTAACTTTGCTCATTCAGGGTAGACCCACTGAATGCATTGGAACTACTCAGAGTATGTAATCTAACTCAAGAATGCACAGTTGTGGCAGGGTAAAAGCTAAACAGCGAGCACAGCTTTGCACACTTATACCGATAGTGGACTTTAAAGCATTTTGCTCTTTGCTATTTCTAATTACAAGACTGTCTTCAATGGGCATATCTGTCTTTCCCCAACAAAGCATGGAACTGCTCCCTGATAGCCTCTTTGACAAAGTGTTGAATTAAGCAAAACTGAGCCATGAGTCAGTGGGATATGAGATGCATGCATCTGTATATACGTATGTTTAGATGCACACATAATTTGTTCACATTATGAAGGCAGATAAATATTCATATATGTGCATACACACAAGCGTATCTCCTACACAGTGAAAAATATTGAAATTACAAGCCAAATTATTGTCTACTGTCAATGGAAAACTCCTAAATCTCTTTAAAAATAGAATACTCGCATTTCTAGTTCATTCATTTTAAGACTATATACCACTTTTATTTTCCTAAACAGCTTTCTATTTGTTTAATTAACACTGCAAACAGAGAAAAGTTTTAAAAGGATTACTTATGAAGCTTCTCATTTCCAAGCAGCCATTCAAGCTTTTATCATTTCCCCCCTCCATTCTGGCTATAAACATTTCAATGTCATTGGAAAGTTCTGTCACATACTTGCTTTGAAACTGGGACTAAGGGCTGCTAATGAAATCTCACTAACATTGCTGCTCTTCATAGAAAAGATTTTTCCTAAATTTCCACACCTTATTTAAAAGAAGAGACCCTGACTCAAGAAAGGAAGTGGGGCACTATATGCCTCAATTAATATTTCATAGAATCACAGAATCATAGAATCATTAGGGTTGGAAAGGACCTTAAGATCATCTAGTTCCAACCCCCTGCCATGGGCAGGGACACCTTACGCTAAACCATATCACCCAAGGCCTCGTCCAGCCTGGTCTTGAACACTGCCAGGGATGGAGCATTCACAACCTCCCTAGACAACCCATTCCAGTGCCTCACCACCCTAACAGCAAAGAATTTCCTCCTTATATCCAAGCTAAACTTCCCCTGTTTAAGTTTGAACTTGTTACCCCTTGTCCTGTCACTACAGTCCCTAATGAAGAGTCCCTCTCCAGCATCCCTATAGGCCCCCTTCAGATACTGGAAGGCTGCTATGAGGTCTCCACGCAGCCTTCTCTTTTCCAGGCTGAACAGCCCCAACTTCCTCAGCCTATCTTCATATGGGAGGTGCTCCAGTCCCTGATCATCCTCTTGGCCCTTCTCTGGACTTGTTACAACAGTTCCATGTCCTTTTTAGGTTGAGGACACCAGAACTGCACACAATACTCCAAGTGAGGTCTCACAAGAGCAGAGTAGAGGGGCAGGATCACCTCCTTCGACCTGCTGGTCACTCTTCTTTTGACGCAGCCCAGGATACAGTCGGCTTTCTGGGCTGCAAGCGCACACTGCCTGCTCATGTTCATTTTCTCATCAACCAACACCCCCAAGTCCTTCTCCACAGGGCTGCTCTGAATCTCTTCTCTGCCCAACCTGTAGCTGTGCCTGGGATTGCTCCGACCCAGGTGTAGGACCTTGCACTTGGCATGGTTGGACTTCATGAGGTTGGCATCAGCCCACCTCACAAGCATGTCGAGGTCCCTCTGGATGGCATTCCTTCCCTCCAGGGTATCAACCCAACCACACAGCTTGGTGTCATCGGCAAACTTGCTGAGGGTGCACTCAATCCCATTGTCCATGTCAGCGACAAAGATGTTAAACAAGACCGGTCCCAACACCGATCCCTGAGGGACACCACTCGTTACTGGTCTCCAGCCGGACATTGAGCCATTGACCACAACTCTTTGTGTGCGGCCATCCAGCCAGTTCTTTATCCACCCAGTGGTCCATCCATCAAATTGATGTCTCTCCAATTCAGAGACAAGGATGTCGTGTGGGACAGTGTCGAACGCTTTGCACAAGTCCAGGTAGATGACGTCAACTGCTCTACCCCTGTCCATGAGTTCTGCAGCCCCATCATAGAAGGCCACCAAATTGGTCAGGCAGGATTTCCCCTTAGTGAAGCCATGCTGGCTGTCACCAAGCACCTTGTTGATTTTCATGTGCCTTAGCATGCCTTCCAGGAGAATCTGCTCCAAGATTTTGCCAGGCACAGAGGTGAGAATGACTGGTCTGTAATTCCCCGGGTCAAATCCTTTTTCCCCTTCTTGAAAATGGGGGCTATATTTCCCTTTTTCCAGTCATCGGGAACTTCACCTGACTGAATATGTAACTTCAGTTACATATTCCAGCTTCCTCAAATTCTCATCAATCCTTTCTAATTTTTGGCCTGGTTGTAACAACCTCTGGAGGACATGTGCTGGTTGGTCAGCCAGTTGGCAAAGATCAAACATACTTTTTTGTCCAAGAGTGGCTTTGGAGTCAGTGCTTGGCCAAGTGGACATAAAGATCTCCTTTGCAGACTTGTCAGAAATATGCAGCTAAATTCATGGAATCATAGAACTGTTTAGGTTGGAAAAGACCTTAAAAACCATCGAGTCCAAACGTTAACTTAGCACTGCCAAGTCTGCCACTAAACCATATCCTCACATGCCACATCTGCACGTTTCAAATGCCTTCAGGGATGGTGACTCAACCACTTTTCTGGGCAGCCTGTGTCAATGCATTCTATCATCATATCCCAGTCCCATTCCTCTGATCAGCAAAACCAGATTGTCTGTGTGTTACCCCAAAGATCACTCACTGACAACCATGCTAGCACCAGCCAGAGACGTTTAACGCCAGAAATATCCTCACTGTACTCCCCAGCTCTCTTTGTCAGAGCCAGGGAAGTGTTGAGGAGCAAGAGGGATACCAGTCTTTAAATAAGGTTCAATTAATTGCAGTATCTATTAAAGACTTAAAATGAAAATTGACAGGCTTCTTATTCAAACCACACTGTGCATCCTATGACTAAATAAGCAAAGCATTTGCTTTTGGGGGGTGGTTAGTAGGTCGAGAGAGGTTCTCCTTCCCCTCTACTCTGCCCTGGTGAGACCGCATCTGGAGTATTGTGTCCAGTTCTGGGCCCCTCAGTTCAAGAAGGACAGGGACCTGCTGGAGAGAGTCCAGCGCAGGGCAACTAAGATGATTAAAGGAGTGGAGCATCTCCCTTATGAGGAAAGACTGAGGGAGCTGGGTCTCTATAGTTTAGAGAAGAGTAGACTGAGGGGTGACCTTATTAGTGTCTATAAATATATAAAGGGGGAGTGTCACGAGGATGGAGCCAGGCTCTACTCAGTGGCAAACAATGATAGGACAAGGGGTAATGGGTAAAAACTGGAACACAAGAGGTTCCACTTAAACTTGAGAAGAAACTTCTCAGTGAGGGTGACGGAACACTGGAACAGGCTGCCCAGGGAGGTTGTGGAGTCTCCTTCCCTGGAGACATTGAAAACCCGCCTGGACACATTCCTGTGTAACATTATCTAGGTGTTCCTGCTCCGGCAGGGGGATTGGACTAGATGATCTTTCGAGGTCCCTTCCAATCTCTAGCATACTGTGATACTGTGATACTGTGATTTCGTAGAAAATAAGATTTGACCTAAAGATCAACAGAATATCATGCGGCATATGCAAAAGACACCAGATTAGGACAATATAAAAAATCTTGATTCTGATTTTACTCTCTTTTACATGTTTGGCTTTGAAACCTTAAGACTCGAAATGTAAATCATGGGCATATTGATAATAATCTCATAAGACAGGCTTAATACAGAACCCCTGTAAACCCTTCCCTCTTTGTGAAATGAACAAGTATACCATGAAACTACACCAAACAACTTTAATATGTCAAAAAGTAGTATTTTTTTACATTTGAAGAATGGCGTCTGACTCAGCAGAGAACTGATCTGCAATTCACTACACACTGTGTTGTTTATGGAACTATGCCATTAACTAAATAACAGCATACAGAGCAAAGGCATCATTGGTTCAGACTCATACATTTTCCCCTTCCCTGCATCACATTACTTATACCTACTGCATTAATGTGAGACATCAAGTTCTTCAATGGGAATGTTGTATATGCTCATAGATTTAAGCTACCATAACATATCATGGTGTAGCAAGTTATACATGGATTTGACTGTTCCATAATAAGGAACACTTCTGATTCAACTTTGGCTTTAGTTAAAGAGGGTTCTCACAGACAGGAGACCCTGAAACCCACATAACAGCAGTACAAAGTCCAAGAAGTAACACAGTTCTATATACTTTATATTATATGACCCATATAATTTCTAGATCATAGTTTTGGGGAAATGCTATGGAATAAAGCCACTCTGTCGGCAGCTGCTGTCAGGTATCACAGTGACAGATCCATAATACAAACCTACAGATGCAGAGAAACACTTCATCTTAATAGAGAGACATCAAAAAGTAGTTGCTGCAAGACTTTGCACTTAAATACCAGATTGTACTAAATATGTGTAACTCTTGGAACAGAGTATAACATTAGAAACTAAGTTTATCCTCCTGCCACAAACTTCCTTATCCACATGATCCACAAGGAACAGAATTTGAGCCTCCAGGTAAAACATATGGGTAAGCACCCATGACTTAGCCATAGCGTGTTTCTCAATGTATAGTGTGACGATCAATCCCAGTGATATTCTGTCTGTAGAGTATATTCTTTAATCCATCTCACACACTCTGGTTTTCTATAACAAAAGAGTCATTATTAAACATATGATAACATAAGAACTTGTGCTGCTGTTACGACAACAGTATCAATACAAGGGCCTTCAATGTTCTTAACACTTGTAGACAGGATTGCAAACATGTATCATACAATGTGTGATTTGCTTGGAACAGTATCATATGATCCTGTAAGGTGTGTGAAAGGGATTACTGGCGCTATTTAAGGATCACTGAGCCTTTTCTCATCTCACACAGAAATGTTGCATATTTGCAATCCATTTCTGTAGTTGCTTTATGAAGTGCAATAGTAACTAGGAACTGAGAGAATACAAATGAGACATTACCATTTGATCTACAGCATTTCCTTAAAATTCCAAATCTTGCTACAGGAGCTCTCATGCATGCTGAACACTATCATCATTAGATAATTGCTCATTATAAACGAGCACAGGCTAAAGCCAGACATACTGTTCAGCTTTCTGAGCACATACAAGTTTCAATGTTAAAATGAAAATACAATATAATTCAAAACAATTTTTAATGATCAAAAGTGCTGGATTTACATCTAGGAGTAGGTGGTGGGGTTTTGGTTTTTTGGAGTGATTGGAAAAAATCTGTCTCTGTAGTATCCAGTGATTTGAAAATTCTCAATGTAAAAGGTTATTTGAAACCAATACATTTTTTCCCGAGTTCCAGAACACAGAACTTCAGAGAAACTGGTCTACAGAACACTGCATATTAACTAGATCTTGGGGTGGTAACCTTCTTGTAAGTGATATGCAGCGCATTTCCAGCATGTGGTATCTGCTGGATGCTTTAAAAACAACCTTAATATTTTCACTTAAGTTTCCAGTGGGAAACTGGGGATGCCCGTCTTTCAAGACCCCCCAGCAGCAAGTTTGCAATACATTCAAAGGTCTGAAGTTAAAGTATGCTATGTCCCTTGGTAATACGGCCTAGCATCAGTGTTGATCTACTATTGTTGTGTGTTGTGGATGTACAATTCAGCCTTCACATTTGTCAGTAAGTCACAGCCCTAACATCTAACAGTAATATAGCCAAGTTTTAGACGTGCCTGTATGTTAGCAATGGGCTTTCGTCCATTTGCTTCATTGCTGAAAAACTAAGTAATCTCCTCCACTACCCCAACCACCCTTCATGTCCAACTTATATGCATTTATTCGTAGATGTCATTTCTGCAGATCTATCACTTATTCATTGCACTTCATGGTGAAGTTTGGCCACGGTTGTGCCTATTTAACTGGCTCCCAAAGTTTCCTAATTTATGTGTTAGCATTCATAATTGCAAATAGCAATTGTAATTATTTATGGATTGATATTTCTTGTTACTAACTGCTCCACAGTTTCACTGTATTTGGAGGCAGAGAGTATCTGTCCCACAAACCTGTGCCATGTATAACTTCTATCCCAATGTCACTATATGGACCCCAAAGTTATCCTAGAAAAATGTATCCATCAGCAGGCAGAGCAGAACTAATGAAAATCCCACTAAACCCAGAAACCTACTCAGTGGGAGATAAATAATTAGATAAGATCCTGGCTAGAAAACCAGGGCCTTGCTGAAAGTTATGCTAAGCTCAGTGTGTTTGCGGAAAAGCATATCACAACCTTCGTTTTGACACTGAATAGGTGATCAAGGTGAAGCACATGAAAAGAAAAAAGAAGAGAAAAGCTGCACTGCCTGAGTGAACTGCTCTGTCCATAGTTTCAGAGCTCTTTTTTCTTCTCAGTCATTCATCTGGCTGTTCTATTTAATCAAGGCTGCAAATTGCCTAGTTCAGTCAGGGTTAGTGATTTTTTTTTTCCAGACAAACATAGTACAATCAATGAAACATTATTGTCACAGACTACATATCTTACGCACAAAACTAGAATTATTTTCACATCAAATAAACCAGGTCTTTAAGTTCAAGATTCTAAACCAGTGATTTACAAATACATTTTACAACTGAGACTTCTTCTGACATTAGCAGGAGTTACACAAATTTCTGGCACACTGGAAATAAAACTGCAAGTTCCATTAAGGACTCCAGAGAAAGCACTCTTATTCTTACATACCTTGAAAGAAAAGTGCCATCACACTTTTAGACTGAAGTTCTCTTCTGGAAAAAGGAATTTGTTGAAATATAACTACTATTTCACCAAACTAGTTTGGTTTTTATCTTACTGATTTTACAGTGAAGTCTGCTCAGTACAGGACTGTGCTTTCTTACTGTTAGCTTAACACATCTATTCTCTCGGACTGGCTTCTCTCTTCAGTATGTGAAATTCTTCCTTGCACGTTAAGAGTCAGAGTTGTGCACAACCCAAAGGCAAGCTCTGAGCAGAGAGATGGTTTGCACAGTCCTCTGAGAGTTAGGGAGTTATTTGAGGAGTTCAGATTTTGCCAGATTCTTCCAGTTGTATCAGTAATCTACCAAATTATACTACTTCTCTTTATAAAATGAAAAAGTCACCCATAGAATCAAACTGAATGCTTAAGACTTTTTCCTTTTATATCTATGCAGATATACAACCTCTTTTTTTGCAGTCCATCTCATGTCATCAGTTAACAGTGTTTAATTTCCCTCCAGAACTCAGGCACATGCTGAGCAGGAAAGAGGTGTGTTTATGAGAAAGGATTTTTTTTCAGAGCAGAATCATAACAGAAGCTCAGGCGTGTGTAACATTCAAATATGTTCTGGAAATACCACTGATAATTGCATAAAAAAAAACCACTTGTCTTCAAAGGGATTTCTGTTGGAAAAAAAGCTTGTTTATGTTCCTCTATTTGATACTATGGACATCTGAATTAAGACTTTTGCTGGAACCATCTTCTACTGCTTAGGGGAAAGAAAGTTGCCACCTGCATTAAAGCATGTCCCTCTACAAGTTGTTATACATGCAACAAAGACAATGACAATTCAAATGAAGTACATATAGAGCAAAGACCTAAGAAAGATTTTGCCTCCATACAAGTATTTTAACAATGGAAGACAACTACGTCTTAGTTAGATATACATATACTGACGCCAGCTTTAAGAAATCTTTTTGTCATGAATTTCAAAGTATTCACAGCTTTTTTTCTTTTTTTTTTTTAATCTCCTTCCTCCTTTACAGCAGCTTAGGTTGAAGAAGGAATGCCATCTTTAACCCTGAGATCCCCGCTCTTGCTGGTTGCTGTCATAAGCTTATTATTTAAAAGCAATTCTTTGTATTTAACATCTCACCTCTGCATGCATAATATTTATGGATTAAAGTACATTTCCTAGGGGGAAAGGGATAGAGTGACTGTGAATTAGAAATGCTGGCTGCCTGGCTGGGTCACAGTTTCAATTCCTGCTCTGGCCCCAGAAAAATCTTTCTATGACCCCCCCCCCATGCACTCTGTTTATGTGCTTATTTCAAAATTGTACAGCACTAGCCAAAAACTGTTTAGTGCAGAATGTTAGATCCATTTTTTGTCAGTCACTGTAAATAATAAGATACAGCTACTTATAGTAACATAAGTATATGCATAAATGCAACATAGTACTGTACTATACGTCCTGGAGCTTCATCAGTGCTGCAGGTGAGAAACTATCTTCTTTCCTTGCAGTATAGGCAGCTGTCTAGATGTGATTCCTAAGTTCATAGATTGGACTATCTGTAATTCAGCTTGCTAATTATTTGGCTAAAATACCAAGATCTTTTCTGACGTACAGTCCATACAAACCAAATAACCTAGAAATCTACTGAGGTAATGCCAGTTCCAGTTGAATAGTACAGTGGGTAACCGGTGTCTGCACGTCAGAGGTAATCACACGTGCTGTCTGCAGTGCTGCCCAGTGTAGGAAGCACTGCACTACGGCACACAGGCTCTCTGGGCTGAACTCATGGTGCTCCCACTGGTCAATGGGGCAATGACTGTAAGTCACCTTGGGAAAAAAAAAAAAGTAAAAATAACTGACAGCAAGAGCATTAAAACACTATTATTATTTGGTGTCAGCATTTCTTTGAAAGATCCCCAGGGAACATTAAGATGATTGCTGCGGTTGGCAGCATTAAAAATACACTGCAACTACAGTATGATGCTACAAAGAATTATGCTGTGAGAAAAATAGCAGCTCCATCAGAGAGTTAATCATTTCATTTTTTCATGGTCATGAAACAAGAGCAAACCCCCCATTTCACAGAGTTGTTAACCTTCTATCTTGATGAAAATTAGCAGCTACAGTTTCTTTTAAACAAATTCTCAAATTTTTACTGGATAAAGCATTCCTCTGTTCGTGTCGAAGAGTTGTGCAGCACAGCTGTTTTTAACAAATTCCTATTTTTACTCCCTGACTTTTGACTATCATTATGTATATGAGTTTCTTCAGCCTGCAAAGCATGTTTTAACAAGAAATATTAATGTCCCTCTACATAGATCATCTTTTCTCCTTATTCAGCAAGAATGGGTGTTACACAAAATAGAAAACATCTGCTTACTTGTATGATAATTTCTCTTGAACTCATTAGACTAGAAATACAAAGTTGATAGCAGAGGTTAATGATGAATGTACAAAGCAGAACCACGTTTCTTCGTAAGCATGTTTCAAAGGGAAAACAAATCCTAAAATCCTATCACAATGTGGACAGTGGTCTCCTCGGCAATTTTCATCATGCAGTGTTAATCCTTCTCTTCCTCTCCTTGCTTTCAACTGTTGGGGCTGTGTGTGAAGAGCTCTGATTTGCAAGATGCCTGTCACAGCATGGGCTCTGCCAGAAACAAACACTCAAAGGAAACGCTCCTTAAAGGCCTCACTGTACACCCCTCTCTCAGCTTAAAGACAGAAAATCTCCTACTGCATTAAGATCTAGTGAGTCAGCTTTCTTGTTAGAGAGGCAGGCAGTTTCAAACAAACCAAGTGTACTCATTAGATTTATTGAGCAGTTAATGTTAGAGCCCTACTATTATATTAGCTGTACCAATAGCAAAGGAAGTCCTACTAATGTCATGGCTCTTTCCTTGGTGCTTTCTTCCATTGTGGCAGTTAGAGGATGACAGAGAATAACATTTCTAAAGCTGTGACATGTATTTGGCAATCTGCTGCATTCTGACACAAATTAAGGGCCAGGAGTCATACAGTGATCCAGACACAAACTTCCCCACAGAAATAGCCCCACTGTATCAAAAAATCAGAAGATTTCAGGGGGAAGAAAGCAAATAAGAAAGAATTGTCCTTTTCCAACTCCGAAATAATTCATAGCATTGCACTCCTGAAATCTTTCTATACCTTGAATCTCTCTATTGCTTAGGAGACGTAAACAAAATTATAAAGTAAAATTAGGAAGGAAGTATCCTATCGTTTCCCCAAAGGTTAAACCTCTTTTGATTCAGAATCTGCCAAAGGAAACTGCACTGTTCAATATCCAAGCTGATTATTTAACTGTTAATATTCTTTAAAACATAGAAATCGTAATTTAATCATCTAAACTCCTACTTAGCATACAACTCAGACCTCACACACAGACATAATCAAATGTGATTCTTTTCACAGGACATAGCAACGAAAGGTAAAGGACCTGCTTTGTTTACAGATCTGCTCTGGCATACTCTTTTTTTTTTCACAGTGCTGTGAATACTTTCTGGTATTGGAGTGGATAAGAGCGATGCTGACTGATAATGGGGCTGATGAAAAGAAAGATTCTTGTGATCTTTACACAAAATGAGAAATAATGAGCTAATTTTAGAGACAGATGTACGACAGCTCCACCCCACCAGAATCGGTAATCAGTGATTTTTGACCCCTAGTGAAAAAAATGAGCATGTGTATAAAGAAAAGCTTTAATATCAGTTCTAATGAGATAAAAACAATATTTGCTTTCATAGTTTTCTAAGTGATTTCTCTCACACCCCTATTTCCCTTTATTGCCACTGTTTTTCTTTATATGCATTACTATTAAGGAGGACAGAGAGAGGTTGTCTTTCTTTTTCTAAACAGTTCTTTGGTGTATGATTAGTATGTGACATGAGTAAAGCCTTTCTTGGTAGAGAAACGTTTGCTTTCTTTTAAAGTATTAGGTGAGGAATAGACTTTATAACATTTCATCCTATAGAGGACAAATCTTCTGGGACACTGGTTTTGAAACATCAGTCAAGATAAGCAGATAAAAGAACAACTATTGAAATAGTGTCATTGTTCTTCTTGATGTTTCAAAGAAACAGAGTTATTTCAGTTGAGAGGAATTTCAGTACACTAGACAGTACAGAATCAGCTAGCCATGTCCACGTCCTGGAAACAGCATTTGAGCTGGACTGGTTGTTGCTTCCTATTATTATTTAGAGAGAATTTTAATTTGATGCACAAAGGCTTTAAGTAGAGTTTTAAGCATTTCAGGGACAAGCATTGCAACAGTGCTGCTTGGCAGCAAGGCATGTCAGAAAGCAATGCATTTTTAAGCACAAAGGAGGCAAAAGGGAAGATGCTGTCAGCTCCTGCTCCATCTCACTATCCCATCCTATTCCCCCATCTAAGCCAAGCTATTCAGGATGCACCACTGTTATGTACCCTGTCAGAGATAACACAGATCTGAGGAACACAAAAGCATTTGTTAAATACAGTCAGCAAATTCGAGTTACTAACATGCACAGACAGGTGAATATTTGCTAGACAGTACAGGTTAAAATAACTTCTTATTGTGAGAACCTCTCTGAAGCTGTTGATCAGCTGGGCAACTGTGCAGACTAACCAGCACGATGCTGCCTCTCTTCCCCCCCAAGCCACACAGGGCTCCTGCCTTTTCACCTCATGACCAGTTTTCCAATTCACATCATCATTAGCAGTGTGACTGAACTTCAGGAATCCAATACAAGACAAGGTGATGTCTATTTTTGTAGGATGAAATGAAAATAAAAAGAGCTCACAGGCACTTAAAAGCATTGCTAGTACTGCATGTTATTTGTATAGATCTGCAGTACTTCTATTATGCAAGTACTACGGATGATTTTTACTACAATTGTACTGTGACCATAAAATCAGCATAGCAGCCACATTGCACTCAGCCCCACAAATACATAGCAAATTTCTGTCCGTAATCCAGGGATTTTACCAGATAATTCAAATGGAAACATGGGAATGGATATGTACAAATAACCAAGACAGGGTAAGAGCAACATGAAAATTGTGAAAGGGATACATGAGATAGGAGCTACGGGCATTGCTGAAATCAGCAATGTGCAGAGTCAAAGTTAACTCTGAAAACTCTTAAGAACAATTAGTCTGTCACTTGGTTTCATAACAGAAGTACTGAATCGTGCAACATTCTGAATAATGACACAAACCATACAAAATCCTGCCACTAACTAGAAAGCAGCAACGTTATTATTGATATCTAACACAAAGGTGAGAATCTCAACCTCCTATGTAATATAAATCCAACAGCATCATCATAAATATTTGCCTAGGTTTCTCCAGCTCAACCCAGACAAATCTGTTTTATTTTTCAGAATGTGCCTATCATTATTAGTGACCAGTAGGTTTCAAGAAAAACTGGTGTTAGGATCAACAGCATGTACCAAGGACACCAGCCCTGCATTCCCCTGGTGCACAGCCTCTGCAAAGGTTTCTGAGCCTTCCATTGACCTGACTGCTGCAAAGCTGAGCTTTGAAAACTAACCGGGAAATAAAAGGATCACAGTGCAGACTCAAAAACCACAGAAAGAGCAGCTTATTAAAAACATGCTGCTTTTCCAAAAGACTAAAAGATATTCAAAGAGTAAAAGCAAAAAATATCTCCCTTATTCAAGAATATATGGATACACACAAGACTTTTGGAACAAAAATTCTAGTTGCTCCTAAGGTGTATCTCAAGATTGGATCCTATTTCCCTACCAAAAGTCCAATTAAGGAAAACATCAGATCAAAGTATGACCATATCTCTACACAAAAGAAAGGACAACAATCACTAGATTTATTGTGTTGATTTGATTTGACTCAGAAAATGTGACTTTGAGTGCACTGTCAATTAGGAGTCTTTTTTGTTCAATAAATACAATTCTTCTGTTTAATTTCTAAAACAGAATGGTAGCTGCAGACAGTCATTAAATATATTTCATGATATATCGTTCATTAATCAGAGTGAAATCAAATAATAAATTATGATGCTTCAACTGAAATAATAATCCCACAATCTTCCACACGGTTTAAATTGAATAAAACACACAAAAAACTTTTCTTCCTTTCTCCCGTATTTCTGTTTTTAAAACAGGAACAGAAGCTAACAAGCAGCTTAATATTTCATGTTTCTGAGACCTCCTCCCAGTGCCACTGATTAGCCTGACTTGAAAAAAAAGAAAACAAATTGCATCATCCTATTTTTAAAATAAGAAAAAAGTGAAAAAGTGAGACAAAGTAAGAGAGTCAGAGACAAGACATAAAATGAATTCATGGCTTGTAGGTAACAGAAACACAAACATCATATGAACTTTATCTTACTGTGTGGGTGACCTAATAAAGATCAGAAGCAAAGAAAGACCCATTGTCAAGAACCGGTCATCACCCTCTGTGATGGGAGCCTTGCTGGACCGGGATGGCTTTGCCACCCCAGGCTCCCACTGCCGCCCTTCACTTGTGCCCATCTTCACACTTGTCATGTGCAAACCCGGTGGACAAGATAAGGGGTTGCTTTCCTTGCAGAGGTCTGCTTCCCTGTGATAAACTTCTATCTCATCCATAACTGGATTTAAGATAGGAAGGATACACTCATCTTCAAAGCTGTCACCAGAAGGGAACTCTATCAATGACTTCAGCTTTCATATGCTCCAGATAAACTTTCCGTTTTAATCTGTGCCCTTTGTGACTTTTCAAGGTATCATAACCATCAAAGCCCTAATACACTCCCAGATACAGGGTGCTCCAAATTAGATTCCATTTACCCAGCTAAACTTCGGGCCCAATTTTACTGCAAATATGACAGCTAGTCAAATCTAAAAGGAGTTTGAAAAAGTTAAGGGAAGAAATGTGTGCTCTATCCACCTCTGCCCCACCAGGCTGCTTGTTATAGCAGTATATTTTAAAACTCTCATAAACCTCAAAAAGAAAAAAAATAGGATTATCCATTACCATGTCAGCCCAAGTGATAACATAAATATATATCACAGAACATCTGCCACTAAATCACTGTTTCTAGATGTCAGATCTCATTTATTATTAAAAAAAAAACACAAAACAAACACTTTAAAGCCGTCCTTATTATTTTGCAAGAGATGAATGATTTCTAAACTGCAAGGTGGAGCTATTCTTTCTAATCTTTTTAGACAGAGAAGCTTCTACTATAAACCTCAGTCGAGAAGAACATTAGATGGCATTCACATATTATTATTGCCTGAATTACTTCATCCCAGTTTGTAGTCTAGAAAATCCAACAGATATTCCCCAGTGATTTTCCCTATCAATCCCCATTGATTTTACATGAAAATACGTGGCGCATTTCAGAAAATTTGCTTTTATCTTACTTGTCTTTAAACGGTAGAAAATATACATTAAGGCATCATACTCTAGTATCAACAATAAATTACAGAATCACAGAATCATAAGTAGCAATCAGGTTGGAAGGGACCTCAAGGATCATTTCGTCTAACATTTTTTGCTAAAAGCACAGTCTAGACAAGGAGGCACAGCACCCTGTCCAGCTGAATCTTGAAAGTATCCAATGTAGGAGAAGCCACAACTCCCCTGAGGAGATTATTCCAATGGCTGGTGGTTCACATTGTGACACATTTTCCTCTTGTCTCCACAGGGAATCTCCCAAGGAGTAACTCATTCCCATTAATGCCTCCTGTTTCCATGTGGCTCCTTGTAAAAAGGGAGTCTCTGTCTTCTTTGTGGATACCTTTCAAGTACTAGGACATGGTGATAAGGTCTCCTCCATCTAAAATTTACTTTTAGAAGAATTTATAGAGTGCTCCTTAATCACAGGAAGTATAGGGTTTTCAGACGCAGAGTCTATGTTTGCAGTGCTGCGATTGACTGATAGGGTCTGACTTGTACAATCTTTTTGTTTTTGCATTTTTACATGTAATTTGCTTTGTCCGGTTTTGCCCCTGTGTGTCAGATGCCTTAATAACTCTTAAGTCAGGCACTCAGGGATCAAATTACCAAGTCATGGAATTATTTCTGAATATACTATCTGCATCCTCTTAGGTACAAGTGAAAATCTGCTTGCAAAAGCCACTCATCTGTATCATTGTAAATTCACCTTTCCAGTCTGACCTCTTCCCCCTTCTCCAATCTCCAGTCATCAACAAATCAAGAATATCATAATGATTTGTTTTATTTTATAGCAGGGTCTGTTGGCTCGCTTCACTCTATCTGCTTACGAGTAGAAAGTTATTTTATTTTAGAAACAGACAGCTAAAACATCTGGAAAATCCATACAGTTGTCAGCCCTGTGACATTCAACGCCCTCAAACATATGCCATGCAGATATAAAGTTGCACTTCTAAAGGAGATGTACTCTATAATGTGAATGTTGAGAACATTCTGGTTTTGATCTCTGCCAGTTCCCCCATCTTTTAAATCAAACAGCCGCTTAATGATTGCTGTGGTGGTTTATATATCTGTGATTCACGGGCGTGCTCTCAGGAGGTCATCGGAAAGGTTGGCATTTCACAAAGTGGTACAGTACCATAGTCAGCCATTACACTCTCCCACCTACGTACAAGCTAATTTGATTAAAGGTAGAAGATCAATCAAACTCTTTTGCCTCAGAAAGATTAATTACCTCAGCACTTTCTGAATTAATTATTAGCGTTCATCCGTGGGGATAGAAAAACCCAATACAGTAGAAGTAAAAGGACCCAGTGGGCAGATGTGGTAGACTGGGATGTATTTTAGCCCAAGATTTATTATCTTTAACTAATGACAGTGTCTTCCTTTTTTTACTTAAATTAGACATAAGTGCTATAGTGTGTTTATAATACAGCAACAACAGAACTAAAATATTACTGTTACATTTCAACCTTATTCTGGAACTGAAAGCACACAGGGATTTCAAAAATGAAATGGCTATTTAAAAAAAAACCCCTCCTATCTCTGGCAAGCACACACCTAGTCCCAGTTTCCAGACAGGGAACAAGACACTTAAAACTTCATAGTTTTACTTTTTGTTGCGCTCCAGCATGAGGGCTGAAGTCCAGCTGCTAGAGCTGTCTTACTGAGGATGTTTAAAGAGTGTATTTCAGCAACTGCGGAGTTTCTGATTATCAGACAAGTCAGCATGGCAAAAACTGCAGCCACTTTCCCCAGGGAGAGCAAGCTTCCTGCCTTCAGCTGTCTGCCATCAGCGTGCAGCACTGACCCTTTCTTCTTCACAACAACGTCAACGAGATTTACAGGACCCTGCAAAGCTGTCATTAAGGAAAGCCTCTCATGGTGCCTCTGACAGTCCAGGCTGCCAGTGTGACTCCCAGCCAGCACCAGTGATCAGCAGCAGCAGAGCGAAGCTGGGTGATGCAGCCAGCCCAGTGTCCAGGCAGGGGCTGGAACTGGAAGTCAAGGGCTAACACAGCACTGAAACTCGGCAAACATCCTCACTGCCAGCATTTATATTAGCAAGACAGAAAAGGGACCTCTCAGATCACAGACTAGATTTGCTTCTATTACAGAGGGCAATTTATTTACCCTCTCATAAATTTATCAAGTTTCTTTTTCAAACCAGACAGCAGTCTCATTGCCTGCTTATATGCTTCCTCACTGATCTTGTTTGAAATCCCCAAATTTCTGGCCTTGGCTAGTTTACAGACAGCACCAGTTCATTTGCTTGTGAAGCAACCCAGTACTTCATGTTGGCCCCCATTCTCTGCTCTTACTTGAGAGCAGTCCTAATCCCCAGACAGCTTTTACCTTGCAGTTTAACAAGCCAATATTAATTCCTTATTCTGTATGCAGGCATTCCATTCCCTTGTTATTAATAATATTTCTTTATGCCTGGTACTCCCATGAGTTCACCTTCCTCTAATGTGGGAAGCCAACAGTATTTGTAATAGGCTAGTTGTGGTATCATCAGTGTCTTGGTTTTTTTTTCCTCTTTTTTTTTCCTCCTGTACTAGGAGTAACCCAGGATTTTTCCACAATCACATTAGGTACCAGTGATTTATGGTTTATCTTTGTAATACTCAGTTGTTTTTTTTTCTTTATGTCATTTTCAGCTGGTGATTTATATACTAGCTACACCCATTCCTATAAGAAAGACTCCCAACTATTAGATTTCATCCCGCTGCTATTACTCCAAATCCTTAACAAAATCCAGTTCTTGTGTCATACACACCTCCTCCTCTATTTTCAGTGATGCTTGGCTTTGAGATAGCAGAATATTTCATTGACACGTTCCTGCTTTTAATGCCAAACTCATTAATGAAGATAATGATGAAGATCTTTCCATTCCTGTATTAATCTGTCTTTTCCTTCTTAATTCCTAATGCTCCACCTTAATGTCATAATAATAGTTATTAGTTCTTAAATCTATATAGACTAACTATACACGTATTAGCCAATATTAAAAATACATGTCATTGAAGTGAGATAATAGAGGTAATCTAGTACTACTCTTGCAAAGCCTATCATACATTTGTAGTTTTATCTTTGAATGTACCTATCTTTCTGGTAAATGTTTTCCAGTGGCAAATCCTGAGTACTTCTTTTTCCTTGACACCTCGTCTCTTAGAATTACAGAAAAATAAGGAAAACACTATCAGTTTTGATATCCTGGGAGGAAGATTATCTCCTCTCCTCCACATGACTGCACTGAACCTACTCTGACTTTTACTTCCATTATCATCATTCTTCATCAGCCTGTCTTTGCTCTCATCAACATCATCCTTATCAAAAATTAAGGCAAGGTGAAAGTGTTCTTTTAATTTTGGAGAAGAAATATGCTATCTTTAATCTTGAACAGATGTCATCCTTGCTGCAAACCTCCTTCTTATGTGCCCAAATACCACAGATTAGAGCCTTAATTCTTCTTAAGACTAATTCTCTTGAAGTCTGATGATCACTTAAAGCCAGCATAAGCTTTGCACCAGCTCCTCTTTCCCTCATTTGCCGTCCACAAGTAGTGTACCGTGTAACAAATAGAACTGGGGAAATGATTTGTTTACAAATAACCTTTTCTCCCTTAGATCAGGTTGAACCCAGATGAATTTTTCTATCCAGTTCATCCAAGCAGCTCTACAATTGCTTGTGCTGCCACAGGAGAAAGAGCGATTAGAAGATCCAAACAAGCAGCCATAGATGCCTCTAGCAACACCAGCTCAGAGCAACCATGAAATTACAGTTCCTATCAGCTCGCCTTTTGGCATTCCTTCCTTAGTTCTACACCTTCTGATGTTCAAGACAACTTTCTTTGCTTATTACCCACTAATTCATGTTAAATATCCTTATGGAGACTCCCTTTCCTTAAGATGCCAGCTTTCTCCTCTTCAAACACCTGGCATCTCAGTGTGTTTTGCCTCATTAACCACTCCTTTAAGTTTCAAACAGCTTTGTTGATACTTTCACTTTATTTATACAACATAATTACAATTATTTAATTTCAGATTTCTGGGTTTCTGTTTGGCTTTTTTTATTGTTTGGGTTTTTTGTTGTTTTTGCTTTCCCCTAAGTTGCAATCATATTCCTCTTACTCTGCCCAATTTCTTAGGTGAACTGGGCATACTCCACCTCCTCCAAATAAGTAAGAAAAATAGATTTATTCTCTAGAGGGGAAAAAAAAAACAACCAACAGATTATTTTGATAAGGCTATAAAAGCAGGTGAAGCATGAACATTTGTCATTAATATGCCACATGAATTAAATAACCAAGCATAACATTTACCTTTCTACTCCCTTTCGTCAACCTTACTGCTTACAGCCACTACGAATCCTTAGCATAGGGAATTGCTTGAGCAATTTATGAACAGAAAACATATGAATGCCACACACATTAGTGCTGTTACTTAAGGATAATGTTCTCTACAAACCTACATACATTTTTATATTAGTATTTACTTAGTGTGACAGCTTATTGGCATCTCTTCCTTATGATGCACCTACCACACTGCACATTATGCTTTTTTTGAGATGACAACTAAAGTAAGAGAAGACAAATCATTTAAATAGCCTATTTCTAATTTTAATTAGTATAGTCAACTAATTTTAAAGGTGTGCATAGAAATTGCTCATACTTTTCTAGCCACAATGCTTTTACAGTTATTCTTTCCCCCTTGCTTCACTCCTAAATTCCTATATGAATTTGTAAGGGTTCCTCTCACCACCATTTCTCAGATTTTTTTATTTTAAGTTGTGGTCATCTTTTGCAGTGTTGTGTAATACATACTTTTCTATTGTTAATAAATGGAAAGTTTCCAAAATACAATAATTTCCACTATTAGAGAAACAAAGAAAACCAAAGAACTATATTTAGGAAAAAAAAGGGAAAAAACACTTGAATATATCTCTGAGTGACGTGGCATCTGTCATCAGTTTTCACAAGCTACTTTACATCTTAGTAGGCTATAGATGTTACTGAAGTTGTTTCAGGCCAACTCTATGTCTCCTTGGTAGGCAAATTTGAACTAAATTACCATCAGATGATTAATCAGTCTTAATGCTTTAGACAAAGTTTCAGATTAAGACAGGTCTGAAATTAAAGATCTTGAAAGACAATGAAGGCCACGCTTATTCTGTTATATGAATTCTACTCAGATTATCTGACCATATATTTCTTTCTCTTTTCACATTAACATTTTTGTCCATGAAACAAAAATAAAGATACTTTGAATATATCATGCCACTCCAAATTAGATGAAAAAAGCAACAATCAAAGAACTAGCAGCATGTCTGTAGAGAAAACTACCAATTCAGAATGGTTTTCACTATTAACTGTGTCATGCATGCACAAATGAACAAAATGAATGGTATCATCAGGCTGAATGGTATCATATCAGCACGCAAGATACCTTGGTATCTTACCTACAAAAGGTCACTTTGCAGCAGTATACTGAATAAAAATATGCTGTGGGTCTTCCTCCTCTTTTTTATTTAGATGTATAAGAGCATATACCAACATCTATTTATATCTGCTCTTTTTCTGCCACTAGATGCTGCCATTAATATAAGCATAAAACACCAAAAAGGACTGCAAACTGCGCTCTCCACACTGTAAGCATCACACCGTATTGTGTCAATTAAACTGTTTCAATAAGATACAAGTTAGAACAGCAAAAAATCTTCACATAACATAAATGCTAATTGAACTGTGATGTCGGGTTTAAAACTGAACTGGCAGGTAATTAAGACAGGTGATGAAACTTTTTCAGCTTCACACTTGAAAAGACATCAGACATCTGCTTATTCTCCACAGTGTTATGTGTCAATGATATTCAGATGTCATAGCTGTATTGCTTTTAGGGCAACATTCTAGAAGAGTCGTCATCCATAGTTCTGAAATTGCAAAAACTGAGCTCAAAAAGCACTGAGCCTATTTGTAAAGCCAAGACAGGATTCACAGGCCTGTTTTAACAACTCCTCATACCAGGTCCTGTCCCATGCTTTCTGCATGAGAGGACCCAAATGCTCATTTCATGTACATCATGCTCATGTCAGCAAGGCATAAATATCAGAGTTACAGATAACAAAAGAGAGCTGGCAAACAAGTTCAGATCATGAGTATGCATAGCAAAAGCAGCAAATGAGACATATATAACTTGATACTTTCTTTGTTTGGGGTATGTCTGTAGCCCTTTAGAGTGTCATTGTGTAAAGAATTCAGTTTGACTGCCTAGACTGTTCTTAAGGGTATAATACAGCCTTGAATATATATACACAAACAAAAGCAAACAATGAATAGTGTTTTTAACCCAACATCCAAACCCTCTGATGGTTCTTGTCAGCTGTCTATCAGCTCAGAAAAAAAACAGCAACATTCTGGCATTATTTCAGGAACCATAACTACAATTTTTAAAAGTCTGAAACTGAGGCTCCCCAGTTAATAGCTTTTGAACTTCAAGAAAAAGAGAGAATGGACCTCATCCCTGCAGACAAGCCCCTCAAGACTCCAGTCTCAGGCAGCACAAGGCAAAGGCAGCAAGGTGATTTTCAATAGCCAGGCTGAATGTGTCAGCCATTACCAGTCAGAGGTAATGTTCTCTGCTGGATGCTGTATTTGCCAGTGCAAAGATGTAAGTACCTTCTCACCCAGAGCTATTTCAAGTGTATAGGACTTACTAATTCATTCATCATGACACTAAAGCAGCTGAAATACACCTTTCGGGCCAAGTTTTGCCCAGAACAGATGTATTTTCACATCACTTAATAGCCTGCTAACAAGCCCTTAGAGGCTTTCACACATTCAGGTATCTCTTCATCAATGGCACAGTTCAATTTAATCCAGATAAAGAGCCCCTGGGCAATTAACAGTTAACTAAAGTACAGCGGTCTCCAACTGGCTGTCACATCACAGGAGGGAAAGCAAAACCAGCCAGTATCCATAGCTTTAGCATGGTCCTGAGCTCATATTGATTTTGCTTCGCTGTTTTCAATGTCATGAGAAGCCAGTGATAACTGCAGAAACTAGATGACAAACTTTTTGGAGATTATTATTACTACATGCCATAGCTACTCTCAAAAGAGAAATCAAGAAAACCTCATTTCTGGACACTGCAGTGTGGTTACAGACCTACTCATCATCCAGAAGTCCTTTCCGTTAAAACAAGCTACAGCGTGCAGTAGCGTTGGGTAGGGAAACACATTAAAAAGAATAAAGTCTCTCAGCACAGTATTTATGACTGTAAGGGCAACAGTGTTAACCTCATCAGAAAGCTCCTCTGTGTATAGCACAGCAGATCTATAAAAATACCAGGTTACCCATAAACTCTGTACAGCTCAAGAGTGTTTTATTTTCAGTGGTCAGACTTCACATTTTTAGAAATATGGGGTGTCCTTGGCCGTATTCAAATCAATGGCTTTAATAATTGCTTGAACGAGAAGCCCACTTTTGATACTCAAATGATTTAACAACTGAGATGACCAGAGTTCATCACTTACTGGACTCCGGGTCTGAGTTGCCATCTCCTTCTGTCCGGCTGTTGGGTGAAGCTTGCTCATAATACTCTTCCTGGGGGAAGCCGAGGGGCAGAGGGTGCGATGTGCTAGCACCGCTCGTGGGTTCGTGGTCTCCAAGCCCACTGTCACTGCAGCTTTCCTGGGAGCCATCTGGTAGGTGAAATGTGACACGGCGCTGAGGCTACAAGGAAGGAAGAAAATTATATGGTTTCCACTACAGTATCGGTAATTGCTTAATGCAACCAATTTAGGAAATGTATTATTTCAGTTATCTGCTGAAGACGCATTATCTGGAGTTGTGCACAATTTCAGGCTTTCATGAGCAGCAGCCTGCTTTCAAACCCACTCCACCTGACAGCAATGCTTTCTTCTGGTTTTTAAAAATGTAAGCCCTGATGCAAAATGAAAGACACCTCAAACTAAACAGACTGTGTCAGACTTCATAAGTCTTTGGATGCCTTTTGTATCCTGACTCTGAGATTTCAATCACTTTTTGAGGCTCAATTTATTTCACTGCTCAGATTTCTAGTTTTCAAAAACCATTTTCTTTCCCATTAAAAGCTGCTCCACACTTTTGGGCCTAAAAAATGCGACACACTTCTAACGCTGAATTCTTCTAAGCCAGAAGAAAGAACAAACAATAACAAGCCTTATGCATTGCAAACAATTTTAATTTGCACAGACATTAAACCAATTGTTTAAAAGTAGATTCCACTACTCTCCTTCAGATATTTCATTACAACCCCTTCGATTTCTGTTACACCATAGACCTGTGCATCAACTATAAAAAGGCTGGAAGCTGGAAAACAGAGAGAGCTGAGGAGGGAAAGTGTCACAGCACTGCTGTGGAAGGAAGCGCCAGGTGAAAGGAAGAACCTGATGTCTCAGGGATCGGAAGGCATTTTCATCACCGAAGTGACTCTGTGATTTAGGAGTTGAATAACTGAAATGTATATCTCTCCCAGTATTAAATGAAAATATGGAAAAAAAATAAAAATAAGCAGCTCCCCTGCTCATTTCCATGTGTCTTATTTCCATGTGTTTTAGAAACATGAAGATTCAAAAAAAAACCAAAATAACAATTCAAGATGTTCTTAGCTTGATGTTACACAAAATTCCATTTGAAAGGCAATGCAAAACTTTCCAGCTCCAGAACTCCTGGGATTAGTAAAAGCTGGAGATCAGATTTTTGATGCAATTATGCAAAAAGAAGTATATATAGTGTTTATAACAGAGCAGATGTTGTCAGAGGTCCCTAGATATTTGGTTCCTATAGGTGATGGTGTTGAACTCCATTGCTTATATTACATTTTTGCTAAGAAGTGAAGTTCCTCTGCTTTTTAAAATCCCTTTTCATCACTGTGACGTTATTACATATGCCCACAGACAGCTGCTGTACAGTGTGGTACAGCCAAGAAAATGGCAAGATCAACTTTACATGTGCAATTCCTGACAGATGTGAGTGAAAACCCTTAGAAGCTAGCAGTAAGAAATTCATGGCTTTCCCAGAAAAGCTGTTCTAGCGCTTCACCACTGCTAATGGAGAAGTTTTCTTCTGATGTCTAACCTGCCTCTTTCTTGTTACAAAATAAATCACTTCTTCAGTCCCATCCATCATGGTCTGGTTATTCCCACTCATCTTTCTGGCATTTGGCACTTTAGTCTTCTTCAGAATAAACAGACCTGATTATTTTAATCTGCTATGTGCCTTCTGATATATCTTACTGCTCCCTCCCTGCACACACACTCACACATGCCTGCCTGTGCACAGCTCAAAACTTGTTACAGAGCTTCAGCTGAGATCTTCAAAGAGTGGAGTAGAGCAGAAGGATCATTTCACATCTCCTGAAGGCTCCACTACTACTTTGCCTTTTTTCATGGCAGCATAACACATTTTCTTTGCCAACCACTATAATGCCCATCTCCTTTTCTAATGACCTTTTGCTGGTTGTCCACTTTCTGGTTATCACCATTGATTGCTGGAGCTGAAGGGCAGCCCGTTGCATTCCTTCTTCATGCCTTTCTATTTTTTCCAGAGGATTTCATCTGTTTATCATCAAGTACATTTGCCTTCAAGCTCCTGCTTTCCTGTTTACCAAATCTGCAGATTTCAGACCCTCTCTCATTTGCCAGATCTTTAAGAAAAATTGGAGCAGATCAAGCCAAGCCATCAGCTGAGCTCGGAAAACCTGAATGCAGAATGACTTGCCATCACACAGGATGGAAGGGGAGAAGACCTCCCTCCTGTCACTGCAGGAGAAGCCTTACAGCCCACTGGAGAAAAGTTCAGACAGCAAAAGATTCCCAGCTAACTCCCCCACATTCCTCCATGCATTTGTGATGTCACCAGAAGAATGTTATCTGCAGCTGCTCCCAGGGCAACCTGGAAGGCTGGCTGGGGCAGTGGTTCTGCTCCTCCATCATCTCTCTCATCTCTCTTATCCTTTTCCCACCACAGACAGAGATATATGGAGTGTCTCTGCACAGTCCAAAGAACAGGAGGATGTACAGAAATTACTAGTATGACTTATCCTCTTCTACCTTTTAACTGTCAACTGCCTCTCGGAGCCCTGTTCTTACCAGCAGTCTCAGTTGACTTTAACCTGAAAGTCTAAATAATTAAAGTTTTGTGGAGTTGATCCAGTGAAAATATTCCTGCAATGTCACTGATTTGCTCCCTGCATACAGAACTGCACAGATGCGTCGCTGCAGCATGTGGAAACAGAATATATTACTACTTTGGTCTTTAAATGAGCCTGATATTCACAGTATCTATGAAAAATCAACCTTTATTGCACAAACTGTTTGTAAAACCTCTGTGTATTTTGTGAGGTTTACATTGCCTTCATGCTGTCTATGTTGCACATGTGCTGTTTGGTACTCATGCTGGGTTGTGTTTTCTCATCCCCAAGCTACTAGTGAGCCTTAAAAATAAAATATTCTTAAAATGTTATTGGCCCAAGTTCTAGTGTAAAATACCGGGATTAGGCTGGGAACACAACGGTTACTATTACGTATGGCTGGGATGCACCAAGTGTAAACAAGTGAATCTTTCGTTTCATGGTCTGGCATCAAACTACAGCAGAAGTTCTTAAGCAGGTGACAGTAAAGGAGACCAGAAAGATATCAAGGCCTTTTTTAGACTGCCTGGCCCAGTGAGAAGAACAAAAAACACCCCCACGCCCCCTGCAAAAGAAAAACAATCTGAACAACCAAATTTTAGCTCTCACATACAGTAAAAAAATGTAAATATTTAGTTCCATAAATTGAGATGTTATTATCCAAAAGATAAAAAAACAGCCAATATAAAATAAACTGGCATCAGGTAAAGGCTCATGATTTTAATTTGACAGTGTTCCTGAGTATGCCACACCTGATACTGCTGATGACAGAGCTCTTTGGGAAGAATTTATCAAGATGAAAAAGCCCCAGCTATTTCTCTGCATGGCAGTGCTGCCATTTTCTTAATTCAGGCAGTATCAGACAATGATCTGAAACAAGTAATTCCAATGAAATTTTGCCAAAAGCTGGGACTTATCTTCTGTCACAATTATTTTGGAAATTTCCTCCTTGAGGCATTTAAATTTCAATTTATAAGATTATAAAATATCCCCAGACTCCAGCTCCTTTCTCTTTATCTCCAAAGGGAGTTAGCACTGATACTAAGAGAATAACAAGGATTATGGTTTGTTTTATTTATTTGACAGACAGTAAGTATATTTTTTGAAAAGAGAGAAGTCCAGGCAAGCCCATTATGGATTCGTAGTGCATCCTGAAAATGCTGATGCAGGAATTTGTAATGCAGACAATTAGACTGATAGGGGAAAATGAAGTGAAAATGTAAGGAAAAATGTACAGTTTCTCTGACAAATGTAACAATATTAAATTACTCTTTATTGGTAGGGAAAAAGAATTTTGCTCCCAGAGATGTCACGAGCCCAGACACAAATCCTGTCAGAGGTCTCGTACGGCATTCACTGCATTTTGCAAAGGCAGTCTGTGTCTGGAGGGATCAAATTATCTCCGAAAACCGCAAACCTTTTACTCTCATTATTGAAATTTATATGAAGACTGATCAAAGCCCCAAACTATTCTGTGTTCAATCTTTCACTACAATAATTAGACTGTGGCAGTGGGAATAATAAAAGATGAGTCTAAGTAAATAGCTTTGGATACACTGAAGGGATGATTTCTGGAATTATACACCAGGGGTTAGCCAATTTATAATCAAAACCAAAAAAAAGGTAATAGAAAAAGCAGCAGATATCAACTGAGGAACATTAAACTATTAACCTTATTATCTTCATTCACTGAAGCAAATTAATACTCTTTTAAAAGGAGATCATAAAGAAAAAACATTACTGTTTAATTTATGTTGAATTAATTATATTATTTAGATGATAATTCTGATTTTAAACAGGCCTTATTTAGGAGATGCTGTAAGACAGCACAGAAGTAAAAGAACAGGATTACTTCAACAGTTTCATTTTCCACTGTTAGCAGCCAGTGAATGAAGGAGTAGTAAAAAATATTTGCTAAGTTGCTATTAATATTTATTTCTCAGTTGCTTATGTCTTTCAAATGCCAGGAAGGCATAAAATCCATGCTTTAAATATCCAGACAACTATCTCCAGTTACGATCGGTACTTTTCAGTTGTTAAAGAAAATCCTTAACCAAGCTATGATTTCCAGTTCAAATCTTTTTATACTCAACTGTCACCTTTTGTTCCAAAACAACAATCTTCTGTTCCATACGTTTTGATTGAGACACACTGGACCCAGCTACTATACATGTAAAGTTCTCAGAATAACACAAAATCAAATTGCTCGATAGGATCCAACTACAAATCCAATGGAAAGCATGATGAAACTCCAGAAAGACAAGCCAGTATTTTCATTTTCCCTTTCCCTAGACTTAGTAGGGTACAGCACAATTATTATGGCCCAAATAGGTTCTACCAATTGTTTTATAAGTGTGTATTTCACATACTTATTGCAGTGCTGTCCCAGCAGCTGAGGCTAAATGAAATGTGCTCCTCAAACTCAATTAAAGCTCCACCAACACAAACTCCAGACTTGGGATGTCACATGGATTCAACATTACACTGCTGGCTCTGAACCTTTATAGCCAATGACTCAAAGTGCACAATCACTCACTAATCACTTTATTTCACCTGAAAGGGAACACCTCTGAACCTCAGGAGTTCCCTTGGACAACGTCCTGACCCGAGGGGACTGTTCCCAGCTGCAGACCACTGCTCCAATGAGGCCCGACTCCAAATGGTGCCCTGAGGGGATCCTTTTATACCCAAGTCGGTTATGAGCTGTGGCCCCATACGGTCACGTAGCCCCCCATTGGCTCAGGACCCAGCCTCCTGCCCTTGCACCCACCAGCGCCACCATGTGGGGGGGACAAGAGCTGCACATGCAGGAGCTATCATAGGCATCTGTCTGGTGGGGGGGAAGCTTTGGAGGGCTTTGGTCTGGGTGGGTGTACCTGCCACAAGCTCAGAACATTAAATCTAAGATGTTACTCTGTCGTCTTGATAACTTTGTATTAGACAAAATGCATAAATGTAGCTTGTTACTCTTTTTTACTCAAATTAGATTTCCAAAGTCCAAGCTCAGTGGACATTAAAAACATTTTCCCTATCTCACATGAAAAATAACATTCCCAACTACTGTCAATACAGCAATTGTCGTCTCATACAGATCAAGCTTGTTGAACAAGCCCTTCTATTTACTGAACAAGTTCAGCAGAATCATCTACTGTCTTATCTTTACTGATTGCATCCCTTTCAGCTTCTGATTTTCTATGCTTGTCAAATCAAAGAGACCTACTGGTTTTCCAGTTTACAATATTTGCCTTTTTAAATATTGACAAAACATTACATTTTCAGCTATAGAAAAGCTCAAAAATCCAATACAACTCTTTTACACTCTTACCACAAATATATCTAGTCCTACTGATTTAATAAGACTAACATTAATAACTGGTATCTTAAATCCTCAATAATTACTAATGGAAAATACATGAAGAGAAAGCTTTGATAACTAACTTTACTTTTCCTCACTGTGATTAACAATCTAACTGTTTCATAGTAGTATAAGCAAGTAATTCTAGGCTTCCATTTATTACTGATTTAAATAACTCCTCCCACTTTATTAATTTATTTAGATGAAGGAAGCATAATCAATTAATTTCAAAAAAGCAAGTAAAAGCTTAGTTGACTGCCCAGACAACTGCAAATTCAATGTGGATGATTACCCTAGACCTATTTGTAGTTTTTCAATGAAAGAAGTACTACCTCCACAACATCAGGGAACAGACAGAGCCTCTTTACCTGCTCAAATGGAAATTACTTAAAATTGACAGATCTTGTAGCTGGATTCACTCACACAAAGAGTTGGCTCAAGTGATGAGAAATAATCTTGCAAGACTATCTTGTAATTCTGCCACGCTCACTTACTCAGGGTGCCTTTTTAGAATTACACTTACATAGCTCTACAGGCATTTCTTGCAGGCATGTAAAGAAACTGCACCTTACTGATAAGCAAAAATGTCATCTATTTCAGCTATTGGCTATTGCAAAAAGGCAATCCTATGAAACCCTCTTCCAGGTGGGCAAGCAGCTGAAAATTGTTTTAACACCACTCGCTTTAAGAAGCTGCTTTTCACTGATGCCATTTTTCACCAAAGTTACTAGAAGCAAAGCTGATACTCCCATCTTCCTCCTGTGGCCCAGTGGTCACAGAACAAACTCGCTAGCCAAATCATCGCTGATCAAAAACATTATAAACCTGCAACTTCACAAATTTCTGATTAACAGCCTCAATGGGTATTTATTCGCAGACTCTAATCTTCACTGTACCAAAGTGTGTACCTCATATGACATTTTCCAGCAACATTTAACAATTAAATTGTATTTTCTGAGCTTCCTGAAATAACAACAAAAGAACTGAAATAAAAAGCAAATAAACCTGAAAATAACATTTAAAGCATGTCAAACATTTTATTTCGCTTTTGAAAGGCAGTTATTGTATGCTAGATGTCAAAATGAAAGCTGAAAGCATGCTTTTTAAAGTTTAATTCATGTAAGCCTTCAATTTGACATGTGATTAAATAAAAATTACACTTGAAAGTTGCACTATGGCTGTGCTCTTGCTAAGGCTGAGAAATAGGAAAGTATCAATTCTGATTTTTTTTTAATACATTATTGACTTTCCAGGTTATCATCTTTGATGTTATTATCTCAAATGCCTGATTTCTGATAGCAAAGCCATTTTAGTTAAAAGAACATCATAATAAACAATAATATAGAAACATTTTGGTAATATTTGACACCACTTCTGACTGCTGGCCCAACAGCATGGATCTTTTTTAGCAAAAATATTGATTGGGTATTATTACCGTTGTGAATGTTTCTTTTAAAAGCAACACTATTGCTTACCTAGTGTTTTCTTTGTGTTAATACTGAAATAGAGTAGAATTTATTCTTTCATACATGTCAGATAGCACCCTAGCTCTGATTTCATTCTGTTAATTTACACATTTCACTTGTGGCTCAGATAAATAGACTTCATCTTTCTTCATGAGTAATGTATAGATTTATAGAATAATAAATGTTTTTCCAATGAATAACTCACTGATCTCCAGGCCCTACTTTTGCATCATAACAGTCAAGGCTAAGCCATTAAGTACAAGCATGATGAGGTTATTAGAGCTACAGAGACCTGGAAGAAATCTCAAGAACCTGATTCAATTTCCATTTGCAATTTTTTTTCTATTCAGTTTTTCCTGTAAAGGTCAATTTTTTTCTGAAGCAATACACATGCGTATAACTTCACAAGCCATCACAAGTATTCACTTGAAGAGGCTTCAAAATGTGCCTTCATCATTTCTAACCAATGGAGCTATTCTTATCAGTGCTTCCCAGAAAAAGTCTTTCGTCTAACTTTGGTTCCTTGGGTTGAAAGTGTACTGAAGCCAGAAGAAAAACACAAGACACATACTTTTAATAAGACTTATTCAAGGAGTATTCTTAAATATTATAGCACAAGTAGTTGTGTTATCACTTCAGTTTTATTTTACCCTATAAAATAAACCTTGTCTCCACAGAACTTTTTCCTGCAGGTGTGGGTAGGATATCAGAGTGGAACGACATGGAATAACCTTATGTTTCATATTGATATATGTAGCTGCTGAATGTGAATTCATGTTGTTATGGTTAAAAATAAGGTTCTCAAATTAGGGCGGAGAGGAAGTCTGCACTCTAAGCTTAGAACGTGAAGAGGTTGAGGTAGCTCTTGAATTAAGAGAAATAAATAAAGGCAGACTTCCTCAACTTCTTCTAGAAAAAAAAAAAACACCCCACAATACTTTTGTATCCGAAGGTTTCTAAACTACATTTTCACTAATTTTGGTATCATTCACAGTAGCCCTCAAAAACTCTTTGCTTCTGCCCCACAGGGAGTAGCCAGCCCTTCCTACACCATGACACAGTAAAGCAGCAGGTTTCCTGCAATATTTCCCTAAGAAGAAATCACTGTTTTCATAGCTTATACTATCAGGGTGGTAATGAATAAGTTTTTAGCTGTTATTTACAGTAGAATGCATGACATATTCAAAATTATTAAAGTGAGTTGAGCTACATACTACTAATGCGTTCTTAAATGAACATCTGAAATACTTATTTGTAAATGGGAAAAATTCTACAAATTGAAGTGCTGTATTGTATCACTGATACCATCCTTCACTCCTACAGAGTGATGTCTCTGCAATTGTCCTTTCATATAATCAGAATACATCGCTGTCTTTCAGCATTCACCACTTGTGTAATTTGAGTAAGGCAAAATATAGAGCCATTAGCCTTCCTTTGTTCCTCAAATCTTTCTGGCTTATTTCCATATTTAGTGCAGCCATTCTTTAAGACTATTAAGATTACTTACTCATCTTTCTTTACAGAGGAAAATATACAATACAAATTACTTAATTAATGCAGCATATGTTAGTTTGCATAAGGAAATCATGCAGTTCTGGGCAAGGGGAACTGAGGGACTCCAGCTGATGTTGGAAGGAAGTTGCTCTCTCTCACATCAAGCTGAGAGCTGCTGCGTAACACCAAGAGCCCCCGACTAGCCTGCAGTCAGCCCCATGCACCTGCAGCTGTCCCGATCACAACCCAGCCACAACCCACAGATGGAGGGTTTGTGCTCTGAAAGCACAATGAGAGTGCCACCGTAAGCTAAGGCCCACTACTGTGAGATTCAGGTGTCTGGCAGCAGGGACCTGGCTTTATAAAGCTCAGCCCTGTGACCTTGGGTTGCTTGCCTGACAAAGTTATTGTGGTGAGAAAACAAATGAACTCAAGCCATGCACAGTAAGTAGAAACTGAGACAGAAGTTGTTTACTTTGTAACTCAAAGAGTCAAGAGAAAGGTACTAATGCAAAAATACATAAAGCATCAAGGGGAAATTGTAGGTAAGCCAGCAGAAGTGAGGACTAGGCATGTGGAGGGAGCCCTGAAGCCAAGCTCTTCCTCATGGGACTGCCACTGCGTAGCCCACACAGACCACCAGGGGCCTCTGCCACCAGCACGAGCATACCAATGTCTTGATTAAAAGCAACTTAGTCCCAGCCGTTTACTGCATAAACCCCAAAATAACATCACTGCATTCTCATAAATCATGGAATCAACTAGGTTAGAAAAGACCTTTAAGTTTAACCATTACCCCAAGACTGCCAAGTCCACCACTAAACAATGTCAATCCCAAGCCAAGTCCCTGCATCTTTGGAAAGATGCCTGAGTAGAAGTGTCCCAGAGAGCTCAGAAATAAAAAGGGCTGGGGTGGGAAGACCAAAGGCACAGTGGAGGCCAGTTCTGCAACTCCACGAGTGCATTCTTTCACTTGCCACACAGATTAACACTGCTACCATCTTTAGTTCAGGTTTATTCAAATTTCATATAAAGCTGAGTTAAATCAGAAATAAATATTATTCTCCATACAAGTCACACTGAACTCGCAACCTCTAAAACTGCAATGCTTCTGCAACTCTGACACCCAGGAGATGACCACGAAAGGCAACTACTTGCTCCAGTTGATCCAGAAAAGCGTGACTGCAGAAATCCCTTGTAACATGCAGTCAAGAAAGAACAAATGCAAGGCTTTAGGTCTACACTGTATTCTTATTGCTCAGGAGAAGGCAAATGGCTGTAGATATCTGAAAAACAGGGAAGATCTTTGAAATAAACCAGCAGGAAAAATGTGTGTGTGTAAGGGTAATAACAATGTTAGGAGAGCTGGCACACATCATAGGGGCAACAGGGAGACACAATGGGCACAGGTACCTTCCACACATGGTTACAGGCACATGCACAGACTTGCATTCCTGTATCAGTTACACTATCAAATACCCATGGCAACTGCTCTGGTTGCTCATCCCTAAATCATCGTTATGCATAAAATTTCCTGACTAAAGACTTCAAATCATGCTCCTTAAGATATTTCTTAGTGGTTTTTTTTATTTTCATTGGCATACAGCATCTGTGCTTTGCACAAAACAAAAAGCACTTCACACATTTTCCAGGCAAAATGCATAAATATAAACTTGCAGCATTAATTATGTTCTTTCTCCTACTGCTTTTAATTAATTTGACCTTTGGTCCTATTTTTGTCAATTCGGGAGGCATGCTGCAATCAGAAGAAAGCTATGGTGTAAGTATTCTATTCTGCAAGTCACCAACTAAATGAGTAAGCAATGGAGGAAAATCTATAGCATGCAATTAGCATTATGCTTTTCATTTATTTTTGTTTTACTTCACAGAACTTATTAATAAAATTCAGTAGGTAAAACTGAAGGCAGGAACCCTCCTACACCAGGTGCACTACATTCTACCTTGGCACAAAAGAAATTCTTTTGATGTACTGGAAATCTTATTAATAGATTCACCAGAAAACAAGCATGTAAGCTGGCAGAGGCAATTGCAAGAGGTAAAATGAATGTAAATGACAGATGAAAGAAAATTTTCATGCCGTTCAGATCAATATAAACGAAAGTGCTGCTGCAACCACAGCACCAAGATGAAGGGAATTCATCAAACTTGTATTTCAGACTATTTGTCCTGCTCCAAATGCACCCTCTGTGTTGCGAAGCTATGGTCTTCCTTTACCCAATTAATACTACATTAAGATGCACTCCTGCAGGGGCTTTTTCCTTATTTTGACGAATTGAAGATTTTCAGTGCACTCAGATATGGGAGGGGGGGGAGCACAGAGAATAGCTTCTTGCTTCTAAATACTGCCATTTGAAAAGCCTGTAATTGCAGCACTTAATAATTTTCTAAATACTTAAGCCAGAATTAATTATCCCTGCTATTACTGCAGGAGCATGGATCATATATTGGGTATGATGAAGAGAATGTGTGATAGAACATTTTATTGTACTCAGTGCATGCAGAGCGTGTGCAGGGCACTTAAACTATTAGAAGCAACAGGCTTCTCTACTTCAATTATATCTCAGTATGATCATCAGATATCTACAGCATCAGCTTTGCTCATTTTATGATTTTTGTTGTTGCCTAATTAAACACTTTCAGGACCCTTCTTTACACCAGGGACTAATCACCATCTAAAAAAGAATCCTGCTTTATTTAAAATTGTATTGGTTCTTGGTGGAGAATTAGAGGAAGGTAAATGCTTATTGTTAAACAGCTTCCATTTCAACAGACTGAAATGCGTTTTCATTAGTAGCCAGAAACCGAGGCACGTCATGAACTTCGGCAACTGCCTTTAATGGAGTGAATTCTACAGTCTCCTGGCAGTTTTATACGGTGTTGAGGAATCAACAATATATGTAGCTACCCTTACAGTTAATTGCCCACCCTGCTTAAAATTCCCTTTATGCAGAAGCTGGGTAGCAATAGAAATACTAACTCCAATGTATAAGACATTTAAACATTTTGAGACACATAACAAAGAAAACATATAAACATGGTATTTGCAAGGGGGAAAACAAAGCTACAAGGAGATGAAGTTTCACTTCCAGCACACTGGATTCAGACCTTTGCACAGAACACAAACTAAAGTGACTTTGATCTCATTCTAGTGTGTTGAAAACAAAGTAATTTCTTACAAAAACCAATCACCTTGTCTGAGATTCACTAGAATAATATTAAACTGTTGATGCAGGCTCACTGTTTGAAAGATGGCTGGCAGTGCTGCTTTGGTTTCTAAGTAGTTTACTGGGAAACCAGAAGGGAAGAAGCAGCCTGAAGCATACCAGCTGACTCTTCCCAGAGGTTCAAAAGACTGGGGCTGTGGTAGCTGAAGGTAGCTGAAGCACAAACAGGGATATATTTACTAGAGAAATGTACTGTCACATCTCAAATGAACACAATCAGAATCAGCACAGATTTCAGTCAGTGCTTCTGTAGCAAAATGGCAAGACACTAAATGCCATCACAAGCAGTGAAACAAAAGGGATCCAGGCCAACACTCTCTCACCTACATCTCTAGAATTGCCTTTGAGACTCAGAACCATGATATGTTCATTTATTTCATACCAGAAATAATGACTAATGCTGAGTCTGTGATGAAAGAGATCAGGCAGCTGTGGAAGTAATTTCCCTAGTTGGGAGGAAATAATTTCCTTTTATGTTATATGCCCTTGTGCTGGCTCACCATAACCCCAGCCAACAAATTCACCTTCTGTAATTGTTTACATCCCAGCCTCAAAAGATAGACCCCATTTTTTTCCCCACAGTTAAGGACTATAAATCCACTCTTGGTACAGACTACAGTCTAATTCCCAACTGGCTCCCCAGGGACTCTCAGAAGAAAGAGAAGACAAACAACAACTACAAGAAGATGACTCTCCAGCTCCAATCAATAATTTGCCTGTCACTCCACAAGCGCATCTCCTTTCCACCATAACTCTGTGAAGTTCCTTATCAGTGATGTACTCTTACACTTGCTAGGTAGAAATTAAGCATTTTTGTATCCCATGGGTTTTGCATTTCAGTAAATCTCCTTTTCCCAGCAATACGAATACACAATAACCGCCACAGACTGACAATACATGCTAGAAAATTTGAAAAACAGCCTATAGTGTAATAGTACTTTGCACATATATATCATTCTTTACTCGAATGGGCTTTAGAAAGAGGAACTCAGTTTTAGAATAACAGAATAGAAAAGGCAGTTATTAAAATACTTTACAAATGAACAAACTAAAGCACAAATGGCTATGCCCGCTTGATTTCTCTGACTGAAGGTTAGGCTACCTCAATGACAGAAACCAAATATGAGATCAGGGGTCCTAGACTGAGAAAAGGTATTTACATTCAAATAAACTATCACAGACTGCCTGAAATACAAAATGCATGTGCATTTGATAAGAATAATGCACATAAATACAAGCATATATAGCATCGCTTAAAACCGTATCAAAGCCAGAAAACACACCACAAACCCAAAAGACAGTGACTCAATAAAAACTGTTTTCTGACTAGTTTGGCCAGTACTAGCGGGTATTCACTTAAGTGAGTGCTAATGCAGTCTGTTTCAATGGAGCCATATGGATTAAAAAATGCCATTAGCAACATCATCTACCACTAAACCTCTGTGAGCAAGTGAGAGAACAATACTGATCTTATCTGCTCTAACAAGACTGAAAAACTGACTGCAGAAGATTCATTCTGCCAGATATTCCATCTGTGAGTAACAGACAAGTTCATTAATGGAAATCTTCAAATTAGAGCTGAGAAACCCACAGCTAAGAAACGACTGCCTTGACAAGCAAAGTTCCTGCTTAAAAGCTCTACAGGTTCATGAGGCTTAAGATTGAGTCATTACCATTATCTGCTTTCACTTTTAAATACGTCTGTTTCTCATTCTGAAGTTGCATTGACAGCAGTGCTCCTGCCAGCATTTGCCACTCGTTGCACAAAAATAGTTTGGGAGGAGCTCTGAGCACAGAGTCTGAAATCTGTCACGTCAACAACTTACCAGCTCTGCAACACAATGCAGAATTTAGATTAGCAGCATGGGTGTTCCTTTTAGCATTTAAGTCAATCTTGCAATCTGCTCAAGCTTTTAAAATGCCTGCAGGTAGTACCACCATACCCCTGACAGACGCATTACCTACTTCTGGCAGACTTGATCCAAAGCTCCCTGAAGGACTTTTCCCTCAGCCCTACCTCGCTCCAAGTAACTGCTGGGTGAAGTGAATGACAAAAGCTGCACTAACATCCAGATTCATAATCTAAGACATGGTAACAGTGGTCAGTTTGAAGATACAAAACAGCTAAATCTTGAGTCCCAGCTTGTTATCTATCACTGACAAAAGCAGACATGTCCAGAGAAAAAACAGACACTTCTTAAAATATAGTTTCCCTTCATAAAGGAAACATCAGTAAAGCAGTATTCAGTGATTTTCCTACATCGATCTCGTAACTCAACATCAACACAAGCGGTATCCAAATATCAGAAGAAATAACATCTACAGAAACTGACCATAATATTTTTTCCAGAAAACTCTCTTTAACCAAAGCCCTGCTATAAAACACCATTAGCGAGCTTCTTCAGGAAAGCCAGGACAGAAGTTTCATGAAGCTTCATCACATCAAATGAATGCTGAACTGTTTATTGTTATTCATTGTTGAAACTTGAACAGAACACCAGAGCTCTGTTCAGCTCCAGGCCCACTCCAAATATGTTTCCTTTTAATTTTCAAATTCCAAACCTGGGCAGGAAGGGAGCTGCACTCAGCAGAAGCCAGAGAAATGAGTAGTATGTATCAATAGGGCACCTCAGTAAATGCCTAATGGGGGATCAAACAGAAAAGCCCACATTTCTAATACCAGCCTAGAGGTAATCAAACAGAAACACAGGCAAATTGATTCAAATCAAAATCAGCCAAAAGGCATTCTATCACAAACTAACACATCCATCAGTAAAGGTTTGATTTTGTCCAAGCTTACATCTTGTGAGCACACTGCTAAAGCCACAGCTGCAGATATTCTCAAATAAACAACCTAAGTATTAAAAAATAGCAACACTGAAAGTGGTAACAGTGAATTTACCTTAATAGGCTGTACATTTAGGTTCATTTATTGTATATGCACCCAGACACACTTCATTTGTGAAGTGTGTTTTCCCAACGAGTGGCATCCCTCAGGGATCGGTGTTGGGACCGGTCTTGTTTAACATCTTTGTTGCTGACATGGACAGTGGGATTGAGTGCGCCCTCAGCAAGTTTGCCGATGACACCAAGCTGTGTGGTTCGGTTGATACCCTGGAGGGAAGGAATGCCAACCAGAGGGACCTCGACACGCTTGTGAGGTGGGCTGATGCCAACCTCATGAAGTTTAACCATGCCAAGTGCAAGGTCCTACACCTGGGTCGGAGCAATCCCAGGCACAGCTACAGGTTGGGCAGAGAAGAGATTCAGAGCAGCCCTGCGGAGAAGGACTTGGGGGTGTTGGTTGATGAGAAAATGAACATGAGCCAGCTTCAGTGTGTGCTTGCAGCCCAGAAAGCAACCGTATCCTGGGCTGCATCAAAAGGAGTGTGACCAGCAGGTCAAAGGAGGTGATCCTGCCCCTCTACTCTGCTCTGTTTTCATGAGACTTCACCTGGAGTATTGTGTGCAGTTCTGGTGTCCTCAACATAAAAAGGACATGGAACTGTTGGAACAAGTCCAGAGGAGGCCATGAGGATGATCAGGGGACTGGAGCACCTCCCATATGAAGATAGGCTGAGGAAGTTGGGGCTGTTCAGCCTGGAAAAGAGAAGGCTGCGTGGAGACCTCATAGCAGCCTTCCAGTATCTGAAGGGGGCCTATAGGGATGCTGGAGAGGGACTCTTCATTAGGGACTGTAGTGATAGGACAAGGGGTAATGGGTTAAAACTTAAACAGGGGAAGTTTAGGTTGGATATAAGAAGGAAATTCTTTCCTGTTAGGGTGGTGAGGCACTGGAATGGGTTGCCCAGGGATGCTGTGAATGCTCCAACCCTGGAAGTGTTCAGGGCCAGCTTGGATGAGGCCTTGGGTGATATGATTTAGAGTAAGGTGTCCCTGCGCACAGCAGGGGGGTTGGAACTAGGTGATCTTAAGGTCCTTTCCAACCCTAACGATTCTATGATTTAAAACACCAACCTGTGCACCTTACCTTCTCTTAGCAACAGGCCAGTCAACGGTGCTTGCTGCCTCTCATCTCCGAGTATGGTGGCAAAGAACTAATTCACCCCACAGCACATGCATGAGGGTGCTGTGGAGTCTTGCTGCTGGGTATGATTTAGTCAACAGGCTCTTGGAAAACGCATTATCTCTCACACCAGTATTTTCTCATTTACACCGTGTTCTTTTTCCTCTCGCCACAAGCCAGACACGCATTAACCAATTCTGCAGCCAGTTTAAAGCTTTAAAAAAACAAAAATAACCCCCCAAGAAAGCAAACAGAAAGAAAAAATAAATTAATTTGTTTAAAATTTGCTTGCTCTGGGGTAACTTCTGGAAATACTTAGTGACATTGTGGTTAAGTCCAAAACAGGAGCCAGAATGGATCCAGCTAATTCCAGACAGCTGAAGACATCACGCCTCAGATTTTTACTGGTTTGTTTATGCAAAGCAATGACATTATTTCATGTAGTTTGACTTTTAAATTATTTTGAGGAGGCTCTTGATAATTCCTGTGAGAAAAAGCAATTAATTTGGTTTTCAGTGACTGAAAAATATTGAAAACCAAATTGATTTTAGACATATTTTCAATCATGGTTGGCAGAGATCTTGTACCTTAATGCAAACATGTAAATGGATTTTTCTTTTTCTCTTTTAAAAGGTTCTCTGACCAGGTGAAAGGTCATTTGTGAGAATTATTTCCCTTTAAACTGCAAAATGCTCAACTAATTAAAAATAATAAAAATTAAAAGCTCACATTCCACTCTTAAGTGATGTCTGACCATTGCCTCCAGACTACTGCTCTCCCATAGTCAGAATGCTGTACCACCCACACAGGGACAAGGTGTATTCACCTCCCTGCTTCAGCTTTCTTCACACAACATGATGCCATTGTATAAGAAGACTCCAACTAAAATACCTGTGATGCTTGTTGCTCAATAAGAAAGTGTAAGGTAGATTTTCTCTTTACTAAGTCTGTTTTGCAGCTGGGAAATCCAACACAGACTCTACAACGTGCTGCCTTACCTTCCACCAGTGCTGTAAGTGTTAGTGTTTGCAGAAAAAGCTGAAAACCTCATCGATTTACAGAGGGGAGACAGAAGCAGACGATTAACTTCAGAAATGGAACGTTAAAACAGTCATTGTCTCCTCAGTGCAAGCTAACGTCTGACAAAGGTTCCCACTGAGATGCCCATACCAAAGGCAGAGGGTTCAATTATTGCAGCTTATATTTTAAAGTGTAATGATTTGCATTATCCCAGCTAGCTTAAAACTTGAGTAAAACAATCAATGGTTGTTTTCCCATCCATGAAAATAAAGCATTGGACATGTAGGTTTCTTTGGGAGGTTGGTTGTTTCTCGAGGCTTTTTGTGGGTTTGATTGTTTGTTTTTAATTCTGGAAATCCAGGCAAAATCCGATTTTCCGACTGTAGGAAAATACTAAACAACTGATCCAAAGCAACTGAACAACAATCCTGATCTTCTGCATGATGCTGAAACAAAACTCTGGAACAGAAGAAATCCTGAAAACCAAAATTCAGAACATGCTGTACCTTGGCTTCAGCTTATCCCATTTAAATAATTGAAAACCAAAACCAAAACCCAACAACCCCAAAACAAGACCACCAAAAAAACCACCCCACCCCACGATAAAACCACCAACCAAACCGCTCTTTCCCTGTATTTAATCTACACTACCATAACTGCATTGTATTATTCTACCATCAGAATACATACAAAGCTTGTTACACCCCAAAACAAGACCACCAAAAAAACCACCCCACCCCACGATAAAACCACCAACCAAACCGCTCTTTCCCTGTATTTAATCTACACTACCATAACTGCATTGTATTATTCTACCATCAGAATACATACAAAGCTTGTTACACTTCAGGTCAATACTCACACCCCTCTGAAGCGGTATTCCAGCTGTTGACAGCTAAGCACAGACACAGTGCTTTTAGTCACTACTTTGCCAGTAATATTTTCATAGAATAGTTTGAGTTGGAAGGGACATTAAAGCTCATCCAGTGCCAATCCTCCTACCATGAGCAGGGACACCTTCCACTAGAGCAGGTCCCTCCAAGCCCTGTCCAACCTGGCCTTGAACACTACCTAGGATGAGGCAGCCACAGCTTCTCTGGGCAACCGATGCCAGTGCATCACCACCCTCATAGTGAAGAATTTCTTCCTAAAAAGCTAAAATGTACCATCTTTCAGTTTAAAGTCATTACCCCTTGTCCTATCACTAAATGCTCTTGTAAAAAGTCACATATAAACCCAGTAAATTCCTCCAGACAGATCACACAAAAACTCCCAGAGCTGAAATTGTGGCTATAGTCTGGCATATATAGCATATTTGACACTCAAGCACACTCCCTCACCCTTGGGTTTTTTGCAACAAAGACTGATTCTTTTGTGCACAATAAAAATGCTTCAATGCAGAAGCAGTGCTGCCATAAAACAGAAGGCATGAGGCTTCAGCAGTGCATCAAGAGGGTACTAAGCCCCTCATGGCTCACACAGGAGACCCCAGGTTCCCCCATTTACAAGACCTCGGTTACAACTGCACAATGGCTCCATTAAAACCAAGCATATTACCCTGCCTTTTCCAGGAGGAGAAAGGGTGTGAAAGAAGGTGAGTGCACGCCAAGAATGACTGTAGCAGAAAATAAAAAAAAAGTATGTCATTCCTAAACAATGTGTACATATTTATCTCCTACCAATTAGATGATTTTTGTTAAGAAAACAAATGAGGCTCAGAAATAGGGGTGGGACACAACACAACCTTCATTTATACCTATATATTGTTTAAGTTCAAAGAGACATTCACCTTCCCTGATTAGATAACACAATGGTCCATTATCTATGAATAAAATGAATGTGTATCAATTTTAGACATCCTGTTTCTCTAATGTGTTTTTACTGTGTTTATACTTTTGACATCCCTATAGAATATTCTGTCAAAACCACAAAGCTGGAAGCAGACTACATATGCCTGTGTGGATGGAATTACAGTAGGCCTTACAATAGGTAATGAAAATGTAATACTGAATTGTGGAATAGAATACAGCACTATTATGCAAAATCCTGCTTTTATAAATACCGTATAACAAAATATCTTTTTCTTTAAAGAAGAAAGGAAAGCTTTTAAAGAAGACTGGAAGAATGAGCTACCTCCTAATACAAAGAGTAGACAAATCTGAAAAATAATGATTCCAAAAGTTGTTCAAAGTAGTTAGCTGCTTCTCCTTGTCATTCCTCTGTTACACAAAGGTTGCTTACACTCTGATCCTCAGATCAATGTAATGACCAGTACATTGGCCAGCCATACATCTTAATAAATGAATCTTCATTAAGCAATCTCCTGAATCCTTCAAGAGCTGGTCTGGCACTTGTAAGTGCTAATGATAGGTCAGCAGTAATTCCACAAATAATAATCTGTGACTGAACTGCAACCTCACTTTTGCATTCATTATTTATTATATACTATGACCCAATTCAGACCATTGTGAAAAAAAGACAACTCATTTCAGACAGTGCTTAAATGGATAATTTGCCTTAGTACAGCATCAGACATTAGACTCCAAAGTTAAGCAGAAATCTTCACATACTGACCTTTGCCAAAGCACAGGAGCTACAGACAAGGGAGCAAGCCAGCTGGTGTGACATCTCTACTTGCACAGTAAGAGCATAAAAATAGCACCTGGTGATTCTCAAGAGCTACAGGTAACTCAGTAAGACAGAGAGAGGAATATTTTAGGGAGAGGCTGACAGCTTAACTTGCTCAAAAAAAGGCTTATTACTCATTAGGGTCCATTACTGCAATCACAGGCATTATTGCCAGCGCACAGGCACGGCACACGGCAATGCAATAACAGCCTGCTTTCATCCTCTATCCTGTTCACATGTACATTCTCATTATTCACTCAAATCCTATTTTTTCAGGATCACTGACCCAGTCTAATCTATCAAACAAATTTCTTGAGAACTTGGACAAATACATAAAAACCTACAACGCATCAAAAAAGGGAAACATTTCAGAAGCAGAGCAAGAATTATTTTCTCCTCCTTTCTTTCATCTTTGTTTTTTTTCCAAGTAACAAAAGAAAAATACACATTTTTTTTGTAAAAAAAAAAATACAAAATTACAAGCAAAATTACAAAACCCAACAATAACATTCCCAGACATGAAGATCAATACAGAGAAGCTGTAGACAGCACACAGTTTATGAAATGGGATACTCTGGTTATTTAAATTGTGCTCAAATCTGTATCAAATCAGCACTCCATTTATTTCTTCAGACCTTAGGGACAAGTCCATTTAAAAGTCCTCTGGAATATTTAACCTCCTGACACAGAGGGAGAATCTTTTATGCTTCTGACAAGATGAGTTCTATTATATAGGCATACAGTGATGAAATTACATGTTTTGGTAGTGAAGTACATGAGAGACTGCCCACAGATTGAGCGATATTCAGCAGAAAGCATAACTATATGTGATTTGATTAGCAATCAGGGAAGAGGAGATAAAAATGGGTGCTGAAAATCAGAGGGGGAGCAAGCACTGTTACAATTAATATTTGGAATTGCTTACAAGTGTTTATTGCATATTACTTGGAGTCCAGACTTTCTGTGTGTTCAGTGCTTAACATCTGCATCAGGCACAGCCTTCTTCTCTTTACTCAAACCTCAACATTTAAGAATACAGGGAAAGTACACAGGTATATATTTCATCCCCATTATTCATTATTAAGAGGGATCAACTCGCATTTTCCAGCATTCAGCTATCTCAGTTTAGCATCTTTCTGGAGTCATCCACAGGTAAATCAGGCATTGGAAGAGGCTGCCCAGGGAAGTGGTGTAATCACCATCACTGGAAGTCTTCAAAAACCATTTAGATGCCCTTAGTGACATAGTGTAGTGGTGGACTCGGCAGTCCTGGGTTAGAAGTTGGACTTGGTGATCTTAAAGGTCTTTTTCAACCTAGTTGATTCCATGATTTTAAAGGAAATTATTATAGGCAGAGGGCAGGAATGAAACAAGCAGAGAAGATGTAGAGACCAGCCTAGGGAAGGAGAACTCAGTGTAACAAGGTTAAGTTTGCAAAAGGTAAGTGTGAAAAAGGTAGCTAAGGGTTTCAGCTTACTGTAGTTAAAGAGAAAAGAGAAAGATTTAGTTTGTGATATGCTTGTAGACAACAAAATTGTACCTAACCTTTGTCTTTGTTATGTAGCCTGGTAGCCCAGTAAATACAGGTTGGCATTGCTTGGAACAGGCTGGAAGTTTTGTGCTAAGCTGCAACACAGACCGTGGGTCTCATGAGGCTTTGCCCAGACTTGCCTTGGTCAGGCTAAGGTATGCTTTGTTTGCTTGTTTGTTTGCTTTGTTTATAACAGCACTTCTCAAATATGCAGCTCTTTCTGTGCTTCTGGTACAGGGAAGTAGCTATTGCTTTATATATATACATATAATATATGAAACTAATAAATAGCAATACATGCAGCTATTCTAGGTAAAATGAACTGACTGTAGATAAAATGCAACACAGAGGAATAACAGGCATGGGATGACAGTAGGGGCCTTGAAAGTACAGGCGTAGGATGATAGGCGCAGAAGCCCCAGAGCTATAAAAATCACCTCATTAGTGGTGAATGCACCCCTGGTAGCTGTGTAAAACTAGCTTTAAGGTTAACAAAGAGAATAAAGAACAAGTATCAAACATTGGTAAAAGACACTGTGTATTGTAAATGTGGACCTAAGCCATCCTGTGAAGAAAGAACAGGGTGTAGGACACTTGGCAAGCACATAAAGGTGAACTGAAGGGCCAGGAAGAAGAAACCATCAATGTCAGTATCACATTTCTGGCAAAGGACTTGAATGCTTATGATTGGGGTATTCTCATCTCCCTCCAGAATGAAGCTATTGAGCAGTGAGAGAGTGGAAATATATTGTAGCACCTGAGAAAGGGGCAGATAACAGCAAGATTGCATATCTTAAATTTAACTGTATATAATTTGAATTATAAGCTAAGTACCATTGTAATTGGATTGTTAATAGTTCTTTAGAACACTAAGACTTCAATTAGGCTAACAGAAATCCCTGGTTTTGCACAAAACCTGTTTTCTTTTGCCCACAATAGGATGGTTTTGGCTCGGGTAGGGTTCATTTTGTTCATAGTAGCTAGTATGTGGCTAGGTTTTGGATTTGTGCTGAAGGCAGTGTAGATAATACAGGGATAATTTAGTTACTGCTGAGCATTGCTTGCACAAAGTCAAGCCTTTCCTGTTTCCACACCTCACCAGTGAGGAGGCTGGGGTGCACAAGGAGTTGGGAGGGGAAGCAGCTGACCCAGGGATATCCCATACCATAGGACATCATGCTCAGTATATGAAGATGAGGAAGGAAGGGAGCGATGTTTGGAGCAGTGGTGTTTGTCCTCCCATGTAACCGCTACACAATGGAGCCTTGTCTTCCTGGAGATGGCTAAACTCCTGCCTGACCACGGCAAGTGATGAAATGAAATCTTTGCTTTGCTTTACTGGAATGCACAGCTTGTGCTTCACCTATTAAAATGCTCTTATCCCAATGCACAAGTTTTCTCACTTTTGCTCTTCTGATTCTCTCCCCCTGCCCACTGTGGCACACAGCTGCTGGCTGGGGTTAAACCACAACACTCTGCTTCCCAGGTTAACTAAAATATTATATAATTTGAGATGATAAAATGCAATTAGAAATACCTGCTTAGCATGCAGTAACAACAAAACTTCAGCACCTTACTCAATGAATACTCCATGAGCATGTAAACATATTATAAAAAAAAATAAAAGCAAAAAGCAAAGTGTCATTGTTCTGATGCTTGTATAAATGTAATTGTATTGAATTAGTACATCAGGACCCTTGACCCTGGTTAATTCTTCATCTCTCATTTTCAAGATGTGCTCTTAAAATCTCTCACAGAAATGCAATGGCTCCCTCAGAGCTGATTTTTGTGGTTTACTGTTCAGGATCCCTCCTCCTCTCTCCCTCCCCCCCAGTTTTGAGAAGCAGCAGTATGAGTTAGGAAAGATGAAAAGCAGTGTGTACTCACTACAAAGATAAGGTCTGAATTCTTAACAGATATCCCAGAAAACTGGAGAATTTTCCTTTTCAAACTCTTCATGAATGCTAATTTTCATAGCCAATAGTCAGAACTTGTAGTGAGCAGTTCACTGAAGTTCTAATCATCCCTCCATTTACTCGTTAGAGACTGCTCCAAAACCAATGTCTTGAATGCTAGCACCTGGCCAAAAAATATAATTAGCTGTGATCAAAAGTGAGTTAAGCCCTTAATCAATAGCCTTTCAAGCTGTCCTGAAAGACTACAGCAAAAAAGGTAGTACAACTAATGAGGTGAAACTACAGCACCGAGGGAGTTCCATCACCAAAGCATCATGCAGCCATCAAGGAGGAATCATTTCAACCTTTTGAGCTGTAGGTAAAACCACTTCAGAGTAATCCAGAGTTCATTTCTTCTGTTTCTGCAGTAAGTAAATAAGCACTGGTGTCTTGGGTTTTCATTACTTCACATTCTATAATGCTTAACCCAAATACCGAAAAAGTTGAAAATCTACTTGAAAACAGTAGTGTTTGCAGAAAACAGCAGGAGGGCGTGGAGATAATGACAGGGGCATTGGATATGGAAAGAACAAAAATCTGCTTCTTTCCCAGTCCAAACCCTAATAAATGGGACTCCAGCTCATCAGGCCCTCACTGGGTCACACCGTCCTCACACTACTCAAAAATGGACTGAGATGTGATCCACATTTTCAGCTGACACAAGTCTGAGCTTGCAGCATGTGCTGATACCCAGTAAGGAACAGTTATCTTTCCACAGCCACAAAATTTCTTTGTATTTTGGCTCAAAAATAATCTTCCCACGCTGTTTCTAAATGGCCAGTGTAAGAAAATACATGTTACTGGACCTGTCATAAACTATAATGAAAGGGCTGGTAGTAAGCTGGAAACCAGAAATACAATTAGATATCCATTCTTGACCTATTATTTCTTTTAATGGCAGCACAAACAAAGGAGAATCATCAGAGACACTACTTATCTGGCATAGTAGCCAGGACTCACCAGGACAACATTCTGCACGTGTTCATTCTTTTTTTACTTCTAATGAATGACCTTCACAAGAGGAGGTGAACAGAAATGGATCCTCTGTGAATTTTCCCTGTAAATACCAGCATTGAAACACAACTAAAAGGTGCGGCATTCTATCATGCCAGGACCAGTGCCCTAACACTAGCTATATGCCCAGGGGGAATTCAGTAATAATGCGAAACATCTGCGGATCTTCTGTAGCATTATATGAATATGAATCTAATTTTATCAAGTAAGGATCAACCTGATGAGGGAACCACCGTGCCATCACTTCCTTAATTCCTTTACTCAGTGGTAAACCTGAATGCAAGCATTTAAGGCACAGACTTTTTATTTCTGTATGCAAACAGAAGATTCTGGATATAAACTTAATTCTAGTACGGGGCCTTTACCACTTTGCTGCTGTACTTTGCCTAGGGGGCAAGAAACTTGGAGTATTTAACTAAGTAGGCAATCAGACAGCCCCAGTAATGAGAAAACTGAGCATATGAGTAATTCACAAGCTGATGTGAAATAACTTCTGCAGGAAACAACGAACAGGTAATTCAGAATAGGAAATTTGTAATGATGAAAGCTTGCAGATGAGCAGAAAGGGAGGTGAAATTTGTCAAGTCGATTTGCTCATTAAGCCTAGTCCTGCTAGGTGTGCTCTGGAATGTTCTTTTCCTCAATGTATGCCAAAGCACAACCGCCCGCCTTTGCAGGTGCTCAGCACAGTTTGCTTTTCTTTTTGGCAGTTTGTTGTGTGACTAATTTCAGTTTATTTATTGTTTGTGTGAGGGTGGTGGCCAAGTAATAAACTGCCTCCTGGGAAATGGTCTGACACGTGCTGAAAGATGCCTACGTGACCCAGCAGGTTCTGTGCTGTAGCAATGCGCACTTGCACATTTCTTCTCACACCTCCATCTGCGTGCATTGACTCCGGTGGTGACAAAGAAAGCAGACAGAAAATCAGTCCACGTAGCGCCAGCAAACGGATCTCAAAGGGGACACAATTTGGAAAGAGAAAGCATTATGACATTACTTAGAAAAAAATTAAAACACACATATGCTGTTTTTGTAGGACCTGATACAGAGGTTTAATGACCTCAGCCGGTTCTGACAGAAAACAACACAAACATGGTCCTAGGGATTGCACATTACAAACCAGGGCTCTTTCTTCCCTCCTAGAGCAGTATTTAAATCTTTTTCTTAAATGATGGCAGCAAATACCCTGTTAAAGTACTCTGGAATAGGAAAACTCCACTTTGTTACCGGTAGTTGGTATACAATAATAAAAAAGAATAAAATCAACTTGGAACATTTAATTCTGCCTCTAAATAATTGCCAGAATCTATGGGATGCTAATTTGAAAAATGTTTAGGTAATACTGAGTAGAAATTGTAAGTTTTTATTAAAAAGTTAATGCCCAAGATGCAAAAATGTATTACTATTATTCTCTTTATTATATGTTACTGTGGGATTTTTATTTTCACTGCCGAAATTTTATACTCTCCTAAAAGCAATTTTCTTTCAGGATTAATTTCAAAAAAACTTCATCTACTTTCAAGCATGAATCTTTAGACTGTTTCCTTATGAAGAAAAATTAGTATTAGCTTCATTCAACCTGAAATATAACAAGAAGATTACTAAAATGCAAGAGCCTGAACCAAGATGGAAAGCTTCTGGAGACTTCTACAAACCCAGTTCCTTAACACAGCAATAGGCAAATATTAAAAATCTTGCTGAAGAATACTATTTTTCATGGATTTTGAACTCTGTGATAATGAAGAGGAATATCTTTCCTCTTATGATCAATACTGGGGTGGGTGCTCATCCGAGAAAGAAAATTATGGTTTTGTGATTGTTCACGTTAACAAAGGGCTCAGAATGGTGGTCACGTATGGCTGGTCAAGAGGTCCTTCGTTCTTCCAGAGCTGCTCATTCTCACACATGGCACAGAGCACTGTAGCTGCCACATAACTTAAAATTTAGGAATAGATCCAAGCAGCCTGACTTTTTTTTTTTTTTTAATATATTCTACATCTTCCACTGAAATATCTGAAATACAGACAGGTCAAATATTGCTATATATTAAGCCGTTTTCTTCAAGGATGCAGACGTGCAGGTTAGAAATACTTATGGGTTCAACAGAGCAGCAGAAGACAGAATGCAATCCACACCAAATGTTATTCAAGAAAACACCTGGGCTATGACATAAAAGGTAAATTGCTTAAAAGAAAAAGGGAGAATCATAGAGCCTCCCTTCTCAGAAAGGCGACCGCAACACTGAGAACTCAAAACACCACCAATTACTGTGCTGATTTCAGCAGTCTCCAACTGCATTTATTCTTGTCACTGCAGCTCGTTAGTGTCCCTGTTAAACAGGAAATTAATTTGAACATGACAACAGCACCTATAATGGTAATTTCAGTCAAAGAGAAGTGCTGAATCCTGAGCAGACAATACTCGGAATGAGGGGCATCAAATATATTCCGTGCATAACTTCACATGAATAGTCGGATAATTTTGCCTGAATGAGAAATGAACACTGAAAAACAATACGGGATCTACACAGTGATTGAATTAAAAAGCACAATCAAAGCATTGGAAGCATTCATTTCTTCAATGATCCATGTCCCTCACGGTCATAGGTAATCAGATTATACATGGGCATTACAGACAGATCTGCAGAACAACTGTCCCACAAGCCACCATACAAAAAGGCCACTGAATACATCCTGATGCCCAATAACCAACTCTACTGCTGCAATTAAAAAGGAAAAAAAGGTAAAATAGCGTACAAAAAATGTCAAACTATGGTGTGTTGGAGAAGGTGGAGAAGAGACCACAGACATCAAGCCCAAAAGTGAGCCCTGTGATATTTTGAGCTTACATTTGAAAGAACACAAGCCCTTACATTGTGAAATGAAGGTAGGAGGACAAAGAGCATCAACACTGACTATAGAAGGGGAAACCTGCTCCTAGGAAAATAAAGCACCAAGATAGGGAGACATAAACCCCTGTTGTAAGCACTAAGACTGATGGGTTACCATCATGGACATAGAGAAGACTGGCTGCTTTGGTCAGTGCTTTGCCCTGATAAATTTTGACTTTGCCAATTACCTGAATCTTAGAAACTCAGGAAAGACTATGTCCAGTGTGATCCAAACTACTCCTGATTCCAGCAACACATGAACTGTATGCTACAGGAGAGTATTTTAACATTGCTTACAACCTATTGAAAGCATAGAGATCCGAGTTAACAGAAATCATGGAAAAAGTCCATCTTTGTATTTATAAAAAATATAAAGAAATCCTAATAAATTACATACATTGAAGGTCAAAGATGCTTGAATTATCTGAAATTTTCGCAGGCACTAAGGAAAACCACTGATGGTTTCTTTTAATACTTTGAATGTTAACATTTCCTAGACTGTCAGAAAGACAGCTGTAGCAAAGTCAATGTATTTGTGTCTGCAGTCCCAGGGGAGTTACAGTGATAAGGGTAAAGTCACACAGCAGTAAATTTCATGTGTACTGTAAGTATTCAGCTGACTCATCACAGTATGTTCTCCCTTATTATAGGGGAAACCACCACAAAGCAAACAAAACAGTTGAAATACACATCTTGGGACATACTTAATAAAACCTACACTGCTCTCAAAGCAGAAGGATATCTCTAGGCTTGCACAAGACGGAACTGGTAGAAAGGGAACATGTAAGAATGTAAGAATTTCAGATTGAGAACTGAAGATTCAGCTAATGCACTAAATGGATATTAGCTAAAGAGATGACTGTGATGTTTGTGTGTATATACGTGCACATATAAATGGTTAGTGGAGACTGTTTAACATGTGAATCTCACAGTATTATTAAAATTCCAACAGTTTTGAAAAATTAAATAACCCAATTAACCACAGTAGCTCTGAACTCAAATATATATTGAGATCTGATTTACCCAAGAAACTCCTGCCTTCCAACCTACCTTGGCAAAAATAAACACATGCAACTTTACAGTGTGGTCCAAGTGAAAAATAAATAAATAGTGTGGCTTGTTACTGTGGATTTTGCTTCTCTGCAAATCTACAAACAAATCTGGTGGATATAGTCTGGAAAAGGTAAGCTATTATAAAAGAACAAATGAAATGAAGGGAAAAATAGTATTTCTTGCCCTAGGCATGAAGCAGTGCCCTTGAATTATGTGTTACAATCAATTTTTAAGCTTACACTATAGATAACATCTTTCAGTGATGTCTCATCAAACAAATTAGATCTGACCAGTGAAATACTGAAAGTTAGCTGGAATTGATGAAAATATTCACACACCTGCTTTACTGAGCCCCCACTGTCTAAAGTATTAACTCCTTTTGAGACCAATAGCTACTTTACTCTAAGCTATGACCCACTGACAACAGAATTTAGCAAAATCTATGTGGATTTACAGTTAAGAAAGAATAGCATTCTGCATTAAGCAAATGCTCTAATTAAAATCTGGAGTGGTAGAACTTGGCTTCTGCTTATTAAACAACAGTATTTCAGAAAAAGAAAAGAATCCCAGTAGAGACATGAACCAGCATTCAGCAGAGTGAAAACTTAATGGACAGCTGCTGTTGGGCATCCTGTAATTCTGTCAGTTATCACAGGACCAAAAATTTATACAAACCTACATCAGTTAACCTGGAAAGTTTGATTTGAACATAGTTTATAGGTTAACCTCTGTTTCAGAATTGAGCCCTTATTGTTCATCTGACTTGTCAGACTTACAAATAAGCTTTAATAAAAGTGTATTTAATATATTGTAAATCAGAACATCAGAGATTCAAGCTTAATTCCAGGACTTAAATTGTTTATCTTGCTTCTTTTTCAGAACAAGGTGTTTAAAGCTACATTCCCACTCGTATTTTTAGAAAACCAAAATCTGTGCTGGTGAGGCAGCTGGGAACAACAAGTGACAGACATTTAGAAAAATGAGGTCAAAACTTACTTAGGAACCTAAATCTTGCCATTTAGTTTGTACATTTAATTTGATGTATCTGCTTGTATACCCTGGCTTTCATTTAGCTGGAAGTCAGAGTTCCCACTGATAATTCACACATACATCACTGCTACTCAAACAATTTGTGATACCTCAAAGGTGTAACAAAATGGGCTTTTATACTCAGCTGCACTCTTCCTTCGACATGCTTATTGTGCATTTGCCATGTAAACACATGAGAACATTAATATCTACCTGCAGAACAGGATAAGCCATATTCATATTAGAAAAGTATTTGAAAGAATAACTTGATTAAAAAAAAAGGAGTTTGCAGTCAATAATTCTTAATTGTTAATTTGGGGAATCCAAACTAAACAAGTTACAGAAGCCCATGTTTCAAACTGATGGGATAATGGTAATCTACGGTAAGGATAACGAGTAATCTGCAGCCTATGTTTTTAAAGGCACTTTAAAGCACTTTAATACTGCTAACAGGATTTCTCAAAAAAAAAAAAAAAAAAGGCAACTGCACCTTGCCTCCAGGTGAAGTTAAAGCAGTTCTATGCATAAAGTAAATTAAGTTCCAGCGCATCAAAGATGCACAGAAAGAGTAGTTTGATTTTTGCTTTGCTTTGCTATTCAGATTATCTCCCAGGGACTGTTCCCCCATGGATCAAAGGGTGACTGTTTGCTAGCAGCACTGACATGGAAAAATATCTCAGGATATATTTACACCAGAGAGAGCCCATCTGCAGGCTCTGTGAACTTCTGAATCTATGCCATTGATTTAGAGAGATGCTGCTCATGCCCAGAGCACACCACCATCTATACCATCAGCCATATGAGATGACAGAACTTTTCATAATGTTCTGCTAAGATACTTGAAAAGAAGGGCAACAAAACCAGTGGTGCTTTGGTTTCTTTCAACAGAAGCTGAATGTGAGAGTCTGAGACTTAAGCTGTTCTGAGAACTGAGCAGAGTACAACAATACTGGGTTGGATTTGCACAGACATTGGCTATCTGAAATTACTGCACTGGAGATCTCCGCCTGAAACTCAGTGTCTCAATGCAAAAACTACAGTCACCATAATCGTACAGCCACAGTCTCAGCTCTTGCTGAAAATAAATAGGACCATATATATAATATCACATGGTATACACCACCAAGCAGTAGCACTAATTGTTTATGTTACAACTAGCGCAGACTAAAAGCGTGCCACAATCTCTTCCCTGCAAAACTCCATCTGACAGAGGCTTTAGTGCAGAACAACGCAATTCCTTTTGATGGAACGTACTGGCAGTGCCCCAGACCTAGTCAAGCACGGAGCAAACAAGCAGCCTGTAATTTGCTGATGCATTAATGAAGGCAACCAGAAAGATCCTTACAGATTAGCAGGCAATCAGGGAGAGTTTCACTGTATGCTAACTGTTTCTCTGCTGGCAAATGTGGGATACACTTAAGAGTGCTAATAGGGAAAAAATAGCAAACGTGATGGCTCATGCTTTCCTCACTCATGTAAGCTTTTCAATCAAACTGAAGAAACATGTTGTATACAATGCTAAAACACAGAATGACATTTTAAAAGGCCTCAATCCCAACTAGCAAATTGAACACTGCATCTGTTAACAAGCACATTGTAGACATTCAGTTGCATACCTAAATGCAGATTAATAGCACATACAGCTGCTGGAAAATATGAGCACAAAGGGGGAGAGACAGGGAAAAGAGAAGCGAATGATTTGTGATGTCTGTGCTTTATTTATGAGGCTGGATTGGCTATGGGACAGGCTTGTTTTCCTGTCAGTGATCATGCAAAATTCACTACCATTCCTGCATTTTAACATCCAAACTTTCTTCATTTTATCTCCCTGGATATATGTTTTCACGGACAATCTTGCACAAAATTTTGGACTATATGCATTTGAACAGAATTATTCAAATGCTAAATGAGGAAGTTGTTTTGTTGCACGATACCAAGTAAGTAAGGTAGGAAAAACTACTACATCTTACTTTTAACTTTTAGTAACCAGGTTTGCGGCACTGATCTTTACGTTATTAGCTCAAATGTCAGTCAGACAATTCTTTCCATTGCTTTCCCTAAAAATGAAATACCAAATCCTAAATACAAGAAGTACTCAGAGAAGCCAAACCTGCGCTGTTATTCCACCTGACCTCAGGGAGCCACGGAATTTTATACATAGGATTTTGTCTGAGCTCAACATAAACAGCTTTCAAAGCTCCAAACAATGGAAGGACTCAAACTGAGAGAGGCATTTATGACCTGATGTGTGCAAACACGTCAAGAAATGGCACTTTATCTCTATTTACCCTATACGAACCACAGAAAAAGGTTTCAGAGATCAGTGGAGTTAGTGGAGAACCAGAAAACTGTATCACAAAATATCTTTATTTTTTCCCAAATCAAATAAATATTTCTGTGAATCAAGTTTTTAGAGGAATTTTGCATAAATGTATGAGGATAAAATGAAAGTATATAACAAGCTAGAATATTTGTTCAGTTTCTAACTGAAAAAGTTAATCTACTCACTAAATTTTCAACATTTTTCCCACAACAAAAAGAGGAATCTTTGACCTCTTCAATTTAAAAGTTCTCAACTGTTTGAAAAAAAAAATAAATCCATTTTAAAACATTTATTCAATCTTGATATATTCCTCTGGGAAAACACAATGGAAAGGTACCAAACTTATTCCCTGAAATTTCCACGTTATAAGACTTTATCAATCAGATACAATAGATAAACTGTGGGTCCACCAATTTCAAACCACCAAACCTCCAAGGCACAGCTGGGAAATGCTCAGCAATCTGGATATGCTGACAGCCCGTTGGATTGCCTGTGAAAGCACAGATTACTGCCCAGCACATACAAGCTCCTCCACTCATTTGTATTGGTCATTTCTAGAAGAGCTGTATTTTCTGGGCTTGTCTGGACCACTATCAGGGTCTTCCACATGTTAGGGAGCCCCACCACATATTTTATTCAGAGACAAATAAAGCTGGCATGCCCATTGAAAAAGGAGAGCATACAATAATTGAAGGCTGCTTGTAAAACCATTATTACATGACATGACCTGAAACACAAAAACCAGTTGTTAGCATTAGCTGATTATTACTTGCATGGCAATCTGATCTTTTATCCAAAGGGGTTCATTTCAGATGCTTACATTTAGATATGCAAAAATTTAAACAAAGAAAAGACACTTTTTCCCCAGTTCCCCAGCTAAACTGTTGACCATGATCAGTATTGTCTAGAAAGTGAAAATGGTCTAATAACTTGTAATTAGCAGATGAATTTTAAAAGACCAAAAGAGATATTACTGCCTTAAAAAAAAAAAAAATCAATTCAATAACAGCATTAAGAATTCAATAAGACAAAGTGTTTGGGGATTTTCCAGTAATGGCTAACCATGATCCTACCCTTATTCACCTTTAACAAATCACCTTGATTTGGGACACTGCATTTCAAAATATGAAAGTGGTAGGCTAAAAATAGTGATCCAGATTCCACTGAAGACAATATCTGTTGTTTAATGAATGTAAGCATATATTGAGCTAAACTCATAATCAGACACTATAGGGGTTCATAGGAATACATGGCTGCCAAACCTAGATGTCCTTACAAGACTTGCATAGCATGAGACTCAACACACCTGATGAATATCCCAGTTCAGCAAAACTCTTACAGTAGTAATACTTTCAGTATACTTTTTGTAGTAGTTTTATCTGGAGACTGGACAGGTTACAAGGGGCCTGTAGTCCGGTTTTGCACAATAAAGATGTACACCCATTACCTTGCCACCCCTTACTCTTCCTTGGCAGACAGTAGGCACAAAGAGCTCCCACACACCCCTTTGTCCTCAGTGGTATTCACCTGGAACTTCACACCATGACCCTAATTCATGCTTACACTTTCCTAGGCAGATAAAAAATGTGATTATCCATAATAAATATAAAAAAACAACTGATAGTATAACTGAAACTGTATTTCTATTACTTTTGAAGTTATCAGTGAATGATTCTGCAATCTTATTTCCTTTTCTGTGCAATTTCCTAGTTTTCAAAGCAACTTTCACCTCACTCATACCACCAAAACAATTACAAACTCAATACCTTCATTTTTTTGCCCCATTACACTTATGTTCTTCAACCTGACAAAATAACTGACAGCGGAAGTAGGTTCCTGTCCACTGTAAGGACCAGAAAAGGACTGAAATGCAACACGCACGTCACATCTATTTCTTTATGGTTAGGAATGATGAGACTCAACATCCTCTGAGTAAATCACTGATTTTACTTATTTCCTAGATTCAATTCCCATCCCCTCAAGCCAAGTGTCTTTTAGATCAAAAGATCATTTAAATACCCTGTAACGTGCATGTACAGTTGCTTCAGGAATAAATTGTCTTTACTCTAAACCACTGAGGATGCTACACAGCTAGGAGAGACTGAAATGCATTCCAGCTCCATCTAATGCTATCCCACGTGCTGCCCCACAACAGATACAGCTACAGGGGCTGCTTTTTCTTGTAAATCCCCTTAAGTTCCTGCATTAAGGGAAGCATAGCAGATGGCTCAAGAATAAGGTTAGATTCACGTGAAAAAATGATTTTTTTTTTTGATAAAAACTGTCAGTATCTAGCATAGGGTTTAAACATATAACTCATTAACTTGAGCCAGAGAGATTGACAACAAAACCTTCCACATTGAAGTCAGAAAAATGCAGAAGTCTATTTTTCTTGCCATTAAAAATCTGAGGAAAAAAGGAGAAAGAAAATTGTAAGAAAAAGGTTAAAGCCAATCTTGCAGACGTCAAGATAATTTTAGGTTGTGAATTGCAGAAATATCTGATTAGGCATTATTGTCTGCTATAGTCTGGAGAACAATAGAACTGTGATCACTGTAAATAAATATTTTCCTTTGTATGTTGGTTAAAAGCTGGAAATCAACTGCCAGGCTTACTTTTCCCCTCTGAATTGTGGAATGTTGTGTATGGGTTCAAAGCTCCTTACAATCAAAGGCAGCAATGCAGAGATGACTGCCAATTTCCTGCGCCTGTTACAAAGCAAATATTTTATGACAAAACAGAAAATAATCAAGGCGGTTGTAGGGAAAAGGGAAACATATTTAATAACATGGGAAAAAGATAGAATATAAAGTGTATCAGAAAATTAATGCACCTACATACATTCTGAGTTTCCCAATGGAAGTCTCTACAAGATTATCTTCTTGTAACTGCATTAAGCAAGAGACAATCGCATTTGGTTTCTTTGTATGGAGCAACATGAAGCTGACGGGATAACCAGGCACGGTCTCAGGATGGCTAGACACTTGACCTATGACTCAGCTTGGCTCTAGATGATTACTGATCCTGAAATTAAGTATTTTTGTCAGTCAAAATGTAGCACACATTTCCCATTCCCATTGGAAATGTCTTAATATTTCAATATCTCTCCCCAATTGCTGTGGAACTACAGCTCTTTCAATACCTTCTGATTTCCAGCACAGAAGAAGGTAATGCACCCCTGTCACTCCCCCCTTTTAAATAAAGTGTGAAAGAAGTTGAAAAGAATGTTTGAACATTAACTTTGGTGGCCAAAGTGAAGTATATTAAAAGATTTAAAAGATTTCTGTCTAAATTAAAACAAAAAAAAAAACAACCAACCAAAACGAAAAAAAAGGATTATTCTAGTGCATCACAAGCTTTAGGAGGAAAAACAATTAAAACCTGCGGATTTCAAAGTCTGTAACTCAGATGACCAAAGCTCAGAGTCTAAAGCTCTCCATTTGCAAGCAATAGTTGCAGTGGAAGTGCATGCATCCCAGGAGAAGGGCAGTAAGCCCTTGCACTATGTCTGAATTTAAAAAACAAACCAAACCAGCACTAATACGAACCAATCCAAACTTTCTCCTTTCTTTTTTTTTCAAGAAAAATCTTGGTCACAAGACAGATAAAATCTCACTCAAGAACAGCTTTTACTATCCACCCAATGCTTGCCTGTCACAGGCAAACTCTCAGGTAAGTTAAATGATATTTAACTGTAGCACTAGAACTACATTTTTAGAATACTAAATAAAAAATGAAAAGTACCAGAGCAGATATGATTGTTACATGCTCAAAATTCCAAACTAGAATTCACTGAAAGGAAGAAGAGCACAAGGATCGAGTCCAATCTTTCCAATATTTTACAGCTTGAGAGATGGATGCAAAATGATTTGGGAGTTGAAAAGCACTTGGTTAATTGTTTTGGAAGTAAAACTCATTTGTTTGTTTAAAAGTTGTCTGAGCTTTTAATGAATATACATTTACAGGACCTTGTTATTGTCTGCTTTGCCCTTATTTCCACTACCTGAAGCATTTCTGAAATAAATCTGTGCTCTAAGCAAGCCTTTAATGGACGTGTTAATAAAAATTATACAGATGGGTGAGCTAAGGATTTATAAGGAACTCCAACTACTAAATTTTCTTTGAAATGTTTGGATTCAGCACATCCACACTATAAACCCAGAGGTGAAGTGATAAATTTTGTAAATTGAAAACATAGACATACTAAGCGCCCAGTTATCTAAATGGTCGCTTAAGGGGCTTCACGCAGAAATTGATTAGTTTATGAAAAAAAAGTTAGATGACATGGTTACCAAGGATAAGGATAACCATGCTCCACTCCCAGGTTTCTCATTGCCACAGCTGAAACCCACCTTCTGTGCTGTTACAAAGACACAACTGCTCTGTAGCAAGAGAGATGTCTGGAACCATCCCCCCTCTTAAAACTCTACTCTTTCTCTTCAATATAAGCTGTATTTGCTTTCAATTGCTGTTACAGCTTTGACACTGCCAACATTTTGATTTCTCCTTGAACTTCAGAATCAGATGCTTTGTTGATTATAAATAGCAAACATGAAAGAATAATTATTAATGTAATTATCAAACTTATCATGAATGTCGGAAAACAACAACTCTTCAATACAACATCCTTTATAAGATTAAAGCTTCCCAAGAGACCCAGAAACAGTTACATGTTTTGATTTGGAAAGGATTATAACACTAATGACAGCAAATCACACCATATCTGAACAACTCATTGTTCCTAACAAGAAGGTATTGAAAAAAAGCAAAATTCCAAAATAATAGAGAGAAGGGAGCAGACAAAGCCCTGCCCATCAAAGGTAGCTCCTGAAATCCAGGACAAAACATTGTAAAGGTACTTGTCTACACATAATTGACTTTGCTGCTGTAACCTGTACTCAAAAGACATGATCGTTTTGCTTCGTGACTTACGAGGACTATGAGTTGATGCATGCCTCTGTTTCTACCAAAAAAGCCTCCAAGGGGTTAGGAGAATGTACGAAAAATCAGGAAAAATAATGTTTTCAGGATAAAAAATGAAACCCAAGTGCAGAAGGTAGAAGGAAGGCAATAAGAGCAGGATTTGTCCTGAAAAAGCAAGGAAAAAAGGAAAATACCATAGGCAAAAGGTGGAGTAAGCAGTGATATCAGAGTACTGGAGAAAAGTAGAAGAAATAGAAAAAGTGGAAGGGGAATGTAGAAGAAAGGGGCAGGGGAAGAAAAACTGAAGGCAGTAACATATAAACTAATTAGTCATATTTATTTTTCCTAGAATCTCAGCTACCAGACCAATGACCTCACTTGCTTTATGGTATCAGGCTCCAGAAGACCTGCAATTAATTCCCATTTGACTAAATAACCAAAACTTTCTTTTTTTCAAATGGGTACTGCTTTGCCAACATACCTAAGATGAAGAAAGACATTGACTGATTACAATGTATTGCCAGGTCATTATTTCTGCTTGAGCAGCATTTTCTAAAATTGCATCTAGATTCTAAGAAACTATTTATAAGCAATTAATGTCAAATTTTACATTAAATATTGTATTAATTCAAGCTGCATGAATATGCAAGGCAATATAATTTGCCATCACTTCTGAAAATCCTTAATAGGTAATTTCTGTGAAAGAGGTATTTCAATCATTGCTTATTAAATAATATTCACCAATTATTGCCAGAAATAATGTGAAAGTGACGGCTATTAAAGAATGTATCTTTCTTTGAAGGATATTCCTTATGTAGAAGGGAACAGTGAGAAAAAGCTATGCGGCTGATTACAAAACCACCACACGTGCACACACACAGAAACGCACAAAAAATACACCCATCTGATAAAAAGATTGTTGTTTCTGGTAATATCAAAACTTCCTTCAAGCATATTAATTTACAGGTGGTCCAATTTTACCCAGTTTTATGCTAAGCCCCCTTGTGTACAAACCGTTCAAATGCATGTACACACATTTAACCTCAAGGCAGACTGCACTTTAAAGCCCTTTTATTTTAAGGTGGGGAAAAGTAATAGTTCAGAACCATAACTCTGCAGAGTAATGAAGTAAAAGCTACTGCTTGTATTACTATAATTGAACTATCGTGACTGCCAACGGTATTTTTCTCCATTTTGATATAGCTTGTAAAGGTTAGAAACAAGAAAAACACAATCTTATTTTATCAGTAAAATCTAAAGCAATAATTTTTTGAAATAAATCATTTAAGTAAATATATACATGCTAGAAATTGATTTGTAAGACAGAGAAAAGAGATGAATACAAGAAAAGGCAGTACAGAAATGAAGTTGTTCCTTATACAGAGCTCAAAGGAATTATGAGGTCAACCCTTCTGGAGGTAATATGCTTTTATTTACCATCGCTTCCTTTGTGCCTTATAACACCACTGTAGCACCACTCCTCTTAATCACTTTGGTCAATGATTTGCTTGGCTTCTCTAGCTGTACGCTCAGCCAAGAAGAAAAAAGGACTTGCAAAATCCACTCCCAGAAAAACTATGAAGTATTTTAATGTAGTAACATAAGTCTGAGCTTGCTGAGTCTTTCATGCTGTTAGATACTTGATACAAGGATTATTTTGTCAGGAATGCAGAGAAGCCAATTTTGGAGAAGAAGAAAAAGGTGGACAGTGTTGAGTGGAGACACACGGTGTAATGGTAGAGGAATCCCATCTGAAAATGACTTGGGATTCTGTTATCACAAGGTTTAAGTACTATAAACTTTGAGGTATAAGATATAGATGTTTTCTCCAACATGAATCTCCATCTGGGCTGTTCACTGACATTAAACAGACATTTCTATTTTACAGGAGACTATGACTGCCTGATAAGAGAGACATGACCTTTCCTTTTCCTCTCTCTTTTCCTCAACAAAAATGGTCTACTTCAAAATGTCATGGAAGCGTAAGAACTTAATCTCAAAATCTGTCACAGAACCAACAGATTCATTGCCAATGCAGTATCTTTTTTTTTCATTCTTAACGTGTGGCAAATAGCAATACAGCCTTTGCCTTCCTAATTACACCTGCTCTTGAACTTACTCTCCATAGAAGTACAGAATGCAAATGACAATGAGTTAGGATGAGCTGTAGATTCCTTTTTAATTACTTAGGTTCTTAAAATAAATTCAACTGTCCACAACAATCCCGCATCTGCATGCAACGAACAATTTTCTTTCAAGTATGTGAGGTCATGTTTGGGATGAGAAGACAATTCATAAGATACCGATTTTTTACTTCTGAACACACCAAAACTAGCACATGCTTCTTGAGAGCGATGCTGAAACCCTTCAGAATCTAGTAGCGTAGTACACAGTCATACTAATACTGAACAGATCAGAAATAATACAACAGCTGGTTTCCTGCAGGCAGGTATTTGCTGCTGCCCTGGAATAGCAGTGTACAAAGTGAATATACATCTGAGCAGAGTTTTCAGACTGGAAGAGGGAAGAAAAAGAAAATAGTGCGTTCAAACCCATCCTGAAGTTTTGTACATGACAGCTTTTCTTCCATATCTTACTTTACAATGAAATATATTCCCTTTAATTTAAGTCTTGAGAATAGATGGGATGGGAAGATATTAAATTTATTTGTTCTCTTACCACTCTCAATGACAACCTGTATTTGTATGTTTTTATTTATAGAGCAAAGTTTAATGAATTATACTTAAATTCTCCATGTAAATGCTCTGGAAAGATCCATCTACTTTTTCTCATGGTTTTGAAATACCTTCTCCTGGAGGACAGAAGTAATTTAAATTCATTTGAGGAAGAAGTAGAAGTATAAAGGCTGTATAAAGAACAGATAATTAATTTCATTTTTCCATTCAGCTTTTCTTTTTACAAATGGTACAGTTAAGAAAAGCAGAATTCTTCACTTCCATTTCCCAGTAAGTCTTGATTAAAATATAGCTATAATATGTGCTTTTTAATTGACTTTGGAGAATGTAGAAATGTGGTATTATTACAGATATTACCTGTTCAAAAGAGATCAATGAATTATCTAAAATGTTAAGAGCGTAAGTTAGAGAGAAGACTCAATCTTACAATGAGCTCAATGTCCTCTGCTTCAACCCGGGTGGCCTTGGTTTCCACTGACTTTAAAAAAATTCAGTACTCTGTCAGATTCCATCTCAAATGCATGTAATCTGTTGATTTCTGAGGTAGCATTGAGTTCAAGGACTTGACTGTTCAAGCTGATGTCATTACAGTAACTTTTTAATACCATTTAACTCAGTAACTTGCAAAATCTTCTGCTTAAGTATGACAAGGAAGTAATGCAATAAAATCTGAGAAAGATATAAGGAATATTATGTATTTCTTAACATAATTTAATGCTATTCACTTGGAATTTCTTTTCAGGAAAACTTTTCAAAGCTCAGTCTTGGAATCAAACCCCTTCAGAATTTCTCTGACTTTTAGCGGAAGCAAAAAACAAAGATATGCCAAAAGTTTTTAGGGGAAGAAGAGTTTTGCACTTCATTTTAAGACATATCCCAGCAGGAACCATATGGCTGGGCGTGTTACAGCAAATTGTAAACTAACCACTCATACCCAGCAGGCTGTCAATAATTTGTCAAAAGTCAACCAAGATGCATGGCTGAAGCTTCCCTAATGCAACACTGCGTAGGCTGCATCATGGGTGAAGATTTCAGGCATGCAACACTGAAATGTAATTGCACAGGATGTGGAAAAATACATGGGAAAGCATTACAAGGCAGTAAAACATTATTATGCAGTGCAAAGCATCCAACTTTCAAAAAAGCCTAGCTTTATTTATGTGCTATCCTGCAAATTCAATTATAGGACTGAAAATTAGCTACAGGTTTTCTGCTTAAAAGTGCTTGTACTCATTTTAGCATAGACTTCTTTCTGTCTCTGTGCCTAAATTATTCCATTAAACACAGGAACACAGTGACAATCTTCTGCAGCTGCAAATTCTGCTCAGCTCCCTCCTAATGTGGACTGGTCAGATTAATACAGCACGTATTAACATCAGTATTTCATTTACCATTAACTTTATGAAAAGATATCAAAGAAAGAAGAGGCAGCTAACCATAGATATATGCCTGAAAGGGTTAGACAGTGCAGTGGTACTATGCAAGAAGGAAGAGTATTTATGTGGTCTGGTAAGCGTCTAAAGAAACACCAATGGGTATTATCTTTGAGTACAGTTTCACTTGCTTATTTCCATTTAAAAGTTCAAAATCAATGCTTACAGGTGGAATCATTAACCTATTTCTTCTTTCTCCTTCCCAGCATGCTTTGAATATCTCTAGGACTATAGGAGACTTTTATAATTTCATTTAAACAGTAATGGAAAAGTAGCAAAAGAGAGTTTTTACAACTGTATTACATCAAATAAAAAAAAAAAAAGAAAAAAGAAAATAAGGCAATACCCAGTAAGTTTGATAAAATTCATGTTTCTGTAACTTGCAAATGGCAATTTACAGCTATGAATCATCATATTTTGGGAAACCTACGGGGTCACATCTTTATGAGCTCAGATAATGACATCTCAAACTCCGCAGCCAGTTTTCCTCAACCAGATTTATACACTTTCCCTGGTCTGCCTGCCCTGTACCACCCAGGAGCAGTTTTGCTGCAAAAACTTATTAGACGAAAAAGAGATAAGTGTGCTAACGAAATTGTCATTGTATGCATTATAAACTAAGCTTGTAATGGGATTATTCTTTGGAAAATTTGTTAAAGAAATGAAGTTCGTGGTGCAGCAAGCTTGGAGAAAAATTAATGAATTCACAGATGTTCACCTTAATGAACAACAGATTGAGAATATATTATTAAACTCAAAAGGAAAAGTTTGCATATGTTGTCAAAATTAGGTTTTGATCTTTACAAGCATTGTGCTCATGTGAATAATCAATTAATAATTGATTAAAGGCTTCCTCCAAATTTATCATGTCGGTACAATTTATTATTTATTTAATTCCCCCTGAGAACTCAATAGATCAATGTTCAAACAGGTTCCTCCTGGGTACCTTAATATATAATACCTAACTCTAATAGAAAAAGTCCCATTAAAGTGATTAAGAAGTTGTCATTTTGTTACAGCTAAGCAATGGCAAGCTTTGTAGCACAAGAATTCTTTTTCAGAAAGATTTTTTTCACCTTCCCCTTGTTTGTGTTAAGTAGCAGTTGCATTAGGAATCTTATCTTTCCCTCAGCATGGAAGAAAATATGTATTTGATCTGCATTAGCCTTGTATCAGTTGCAGTAACCACTTGCCTCACAAAGAATGAAAGGTCGGAAGGCAGGAAGGGAAGCATGGCCAGCTCCCAACCCTTCCATAAAAGCCAGGCATCAATTCCCTTGCTCCTGGGAAAAGGCCATCCAATTCATAAGGCATTTAGAAAATGTTAAAGTAGTGTCACATAGAACTGCAATTTATGGAATTCTAATTTAAGAAATGAAAGCTAACTACAAGTCTATCCCTGTACAGCTACTTTGCATTTAATCCTCAACTTGAAATTCAGGGCTACAAGAAAACCTCTACCAATTGAGGAAAGAATTTGATCATTTCCCTGCTTTTCCCTAAACTCATTCTGGACTTTGGGCCAGTCCTGTATGCAATGCCAGTTTAAATTAACAGCAACAAACATCATGGAGCATAACGAGCTCCCTGTGGATGGTGGGGAGGCACTTGCTGGCTCCCGCCTGCTGACAACGAGCAGTGCCTCAGACAGTAGAAACTGCTGTTATTTCAGCGGATTAACTATTCAGATGAGTATCCTGAGTGCTCAACCATGCAGGACAGCAAGACACGGTGAGAAAACATTTTACTACAAATAACTGCATCTGTGTTATTACAAGAAATTATATCCCTTATACAACTTTTGCCCTGGCCTATAGAATGGAGTGTACGATTGACCACGAATCAGGGAAGAAACCACAGAACTGAGCTGGGCAGTGAAATGATGGTGAAAAAGAGTAATGACAATTCAGGCCATTAAAAAGGAGCACAAACTGTTTTGCACCTATGGGTTAATGTTACTCCTCTCAGGTTTGTTTCACCTTGGTTACAACATATATCAGATCCTTAAAAATAAACCTTACTGTACTGGGTCTGATTTAGCAGCCTACCAGGGGGTTAATTCACAACACTTATGTTTAATAAACACATTGACAGTTGCTTCAGTAAACTTTGTATCTGTATAGTTCAGTCATTTAGAGAGCATAAAGCAAATATATTCGTTTGGGGTTTTTTTTAAGTCTATACATGCATGCATCTTACTGCATAAAACTCAACATACAAAACAACCAAGAATCCAGCCAAAATGCTGCTTATAGCTGAATCAGATTACAGTTGCTGTTTTATAGGACAAGGCAAGCAAACAAAAAGCCCTTAAAGGCAGATAAGGCTACAATAGACTAAATTGAAGAGTGAGCCCAGATTTCTACCAACCATAGGCAAATTACACAGCAAACTGCACATTCAAAGCTATGAAAAGTCATAAGAAAACTCCCTTTGAAATATTCTTTCACTCCCAGCTCCATTTGGCAGTCACAATGTGGACTATTTCTCATTTACTTACAAGAGTTCAAGCCCTGAACTGGAAGCATGGAGCACAGAGCAAAGTGCAAAGGAGACAACAGAGGAGTCGGCATGATGCTCTGGGTCCCACTCGCTTTCCGAGCAGCTGGTCACTCTCTGCAATATAGTAGAAGTTGAAGTTTCCAGACAAATAGCACCTGCAGCGTTTCAGCACATTTAACTCACTATTAGAGGCTTAAATCAAATTGGCAGCAAATTGTACTGGGACAACTAGGGAAACAACCCTCCTTAGTAGCCTGCACAAACCATCTCCTGGAGGATGCTACTCTGCAATCCCACCACAAGATTGATGAACAGCCTCTGCAAACGCAGCTCACAGGTCAGCAGGTTAAAAGAAGCAGTTTCTGTTTTCCTCACCCAGTTTGAAGAGAGATGTTTGAGGAGTGCCTGTATCCCACTGCAGCCATCCCCCTCTGCAGGGATGTCACCCTCTGCAAGGCAGGTGATCGACTCTGTTGTCACAGTTTACTGCAGAGCTTCTCATAAACCAGCACCAAAAGAGTTCAGCACTCGTGTTGGGCATAGGGTTTCCTAACAGCCTTTCTTCTAGTGCTACGTAAACAGTTTTAAAATTTCTTGGTAAAAAAAAAGGACCAGAAAGTGAAATAAATTTCATGTAGACACTTGCAAATACACAGAATATACAAATAAAATTAGAATATATTGGGTAGTAACTGAGTGGCTCTTCAATGTAAATGCAGTCTGTCCCCACAAGAATCTAAATACAATGTAAATGGTATTTTGAGGATAAGTTACATCATCCCTGTCACCTCAATAGCTCTCAAAAAGTTATGAAAGAATGTTTTCAATTTATAGCACTGTATGTATTAGCAAGCTATAACATAAACTGAATTTATGCCACCATAAAACCAGCCAAAAGTCTCCACACAAAATCAACACCATCTTGCCAGGACTTAAGCAGCAGAGCTTATTTTCCAAGGGATACAGGAAATAAGGACTTATTTCTATACCAGCTCCCTTTCATTTAAATTTCAAATTTTTCAAATTATAATATAAGCCAAAAATCATTTCCAGGTTAACCTTAGATGAGCTGGTTTTTAATACCAGTCATTTAACTGGGAGCTGTAAAGGCGCATCCAGACCATTTCACAAAACCGTTCTTCGTGTATCTCTTCATTTTAAAAAATTCCAGGTAAGGGCATAATTTAACAAACTTTTCATCTCTAAAATAATAATTTCAAGCTTGGTAAAAAAGAGCTGTCATGTTCCTATGCAGAATGCTCCAAAACCAAGACATAAAGAAAATGAGGTAATGTACTTTGAGAGGCTGATAACAGAGCTTGTAACAAAGCATTACTTTCCACCTGGCTTTTGCAGACCCCAGAAAATACATTTGGCAAATTCCAATGCATATTAGCTCAGAATGGAAAATACCCAGATACTCTTCAAGATTCAGAAAAACAACGGAAAGATAAGCCCTTCTCAATCATCTGCATTTGGAAATGGTTTAGAATAATTGCAGCACATATGGAAACTGGTCATCAGAGAGATTTGCTTAATAGCTTTATTAATTCTGTTTGTTTATTGAAAGTCCTTAACCAAATTGAATATTAATGTTATTTTATGCAAGACAACCCAACAAACCTAATCCTCAGATGTGCAGCAACTAATTAAAAAGTTGCATGGATGAGAATTGGGTTACCCTTCACTTTGTCAGCAGACTTACACATCGAAGCATAGATTTCCTGTACTTAGATTGGAAATGATTTAATTATGAAACAGAATGTAACTGCAACGTAAATGCAATTTATTGAAACAAAAGATGCAATTGTAACTATGTAAAAGTGTAAATTTACAGACTACATAAATATAATCTTTTGCTGTGAAATTAGATGTTTTTGAAATACCATTAAAAGAGCAGTGAAATGCTGAAGACATGCAGTAAAACTAAGTAAAAGAAAATTAAAGCTTTATAACAAAAGCAGCTCCTTTCCTGCAGAATTGGTCATATTTGCCAGAGATACTGCTCTAATACAACAATTCCTATTATCTTTCCTCATTTTAAAATTACTTTAAGTCATAAGAAGAAAAAGAATAAGGATGATGAGTATTGAACAGTTGTGTCTAGACAACAGACTCAAGCTGGCCTTTATCTCCCCTTGAGAGACCTTCCGAGATTATGGGAGATGCAGTGCCTTCTTTTTTTTGCTTTCTGAGAAATGGACAACTGAAGTCAGCAAATAATTTAGACAAACCCCTGTTTTCACAAGCCAAGTCAGATTATCTCCCTGCTGATTTATTTTCTTTCTAAGAATGGCTCTATTTATTTTAGACATTTAAATACAAATAAAAATGGCAATAATATGAAGGGGGATCTTCCCTCTTGCTCCCAAGAACTTCAAAGGAAGTTCTATTACACAAAACTATCAAAGAAAATATTTTCTGGTTTAGAATACTAGGCCTTGTCTTAAACCTGAAGAACAGATGAATTATAGCTATTCATACCATCATTTATATGAATTCATACTTCTTTGCCACCAGGAGTATTATTCCTAGATGCCAGAGATGAATGTAGAGACACAGAGACATGAAAGTGGTTTATGTATTTGCCAAGATTATAATTTGTTGCATACTCAACATTCAAGAATAGAAATGTAATGTGCTTGCAAATACTGTTATTCTTTAAAAAGTTATGACTGCTATTCAGATCCCTAGAAGACAGCTTTTACCTGCTTACAAAGAATCTATCTGAAAAACCCAAATCCGAGCAGAGCGGGACAAATGGACTGATAATAACAAACAAACAAAAAAGGAATTTCTTTAGATTTTTTTTTCCCATTTCCTGTGTTAAAGATTAAAACCCCACTAACTGTAAATAATGGACAGTTTTGAATTGGCAGCGAAATAGTAATTAAGTAGTGATTAGGAAGTTCCAATTTTTAACAGACTCTGACTGAAGGCAGAGTCTGACCTTGGCATTGTCCGCCTGAATCTCAGATTAGTAATGTAGAACTGCATCACTCCTGGCAGTGGCTTGTGTGGTGCCTAAGAAGGTATTCCCTTGCTACAGCAACTCAGAAACGATCCACTGCTCCAGGAAGATGTTAGTACAAGGACATAATTAAAGTTCCTACTAACTGGAAGAAAAATCAAAGTCTCCTTACCTGATTAAGTGTCTTGCCCTGATTTTTAAGACAAGGTGTCCAACTTCTCCGAATTAGAGGCAATATAAGATTGTCTTGTAAACTTACAAGCATAAAATTGCGATGTGAAACAAACCAACATTTCTATTAAATTTGCGATTTTGGACTCATCAACACACTTTTGGCCATGTCTAATTTGAAGGCGAAGTTCTCATTTTCCTAGACACACCTTCTTCAGCCAGTGCCTCTGTCAATCCCACCAGGCTTTTATAATGATACCATTATTCTAATGCCTGAGAGCATCCACAGGCAGTAACCAATGTCTTGTAACACAGTTAAGGAGCAATCAGACAGTTCCAGACATATACTGGAGAGATCTTTAAATGTCATCTATCCTTTGTTCCAAAACAGGCATTTGTTTCTCCCATGCTTTAAGGGCTGATATGCATAGGATTTTATAAGAAATAAGGCAAAACAGTAAATTAAAGTACATAAAAAATAAATTAAAAGTCTGGTCTAAATGCCCTTTTTTAAAATTGAGGAAAAAGCCCTAACAACAGAAAACCCAATCCCCAGTAAGCCTTGTTTCCAACGAGATGTTAACCCCCACCCCCCACCCCCAATCATTTATAATTCAACTTCGCAACATACATGCCAAAATAAAGTTATTTATGCCACTGGAAATTTATTTGTTTTTTTTTTTTTCCTCTTAAATTAAAAAGAATTGGAATGATGTGAGAGTGGTTTTGATTCCTCTGAATCAAAGGTATGATTAAAAATTAAAGCCAAAGTTCCATTTTCCACATCTCTGTGTTAGGTACGTATGACATGTGACATACGTAAGACTTTGTTTCCTTGTGCGTGCATGCCTCAACAGAAACTAACTCCAAGAAGCCCTTTCCCATCTTTGAAAAGCTTACAGATAGAAGCCCTAGACACAGAACTATTCAGTTATCAAGTAATACATGGAAAGCTCGCAGGCACTATGAAGTACTTCAGGCACTCTGAAGCTGGGTGCCTACATACTTTGTACAGCAGTCCGGTGTGCAGTCAGTAGACTGCAACATCACAGATGAGAAATGAGAAATTTTGAGGGCAATTGAGCACAATGAATTTTCACAGTGGATCAACACAAAGTCATTTAGAATGGGTATTTCTGAAGCACTGATACAATGAACACATTTACAGTGTTCAATGGCCCTGAAAATTCACCCTTTCACCTGTGGCATAGTTACTGCTGAGAGTGAATTCTTAGGCAGGTTTTTAAATGTGTATTTATGTGCAGTGTGCATAGATAGATGTGTAGATACACACACACGCATACCTCCAATGTACCAATCGTCTTGTTGGCACATTATGAAAGAAAATATCTATTAGAAAAGCTTCACCAAGCTTTAATACCCCTGATGATTCTTGAGTCTTTCCAGCTGCAAAGTAAACTTCATGGTAATGGGAAACTTGGCTTAAAGAATACAAAACCCCATAAAACCATGAGCTGCAGAAATCTGATCAGTTTAAAGAGAAGGAATGGGATATTGTTACCCTCTCCAGTCTGCTGTGCACACTTGTGACAAGAATCACAGAATGGTTTGGGTTGAAAAGGACCTTAAAGCTTATCTCATTCCAACCCCCCTGTCATGGACAGGGACACCTTCCGCTAGACGAGGTTGCCCAAAGACCCATCCAAGCCCAGCTATGGTGAGAGAGAGTTACTGAACACTGTCCTCCAGCTTCCTACAATTTTCCTAACATAGTTTATGGCATAACGCACATACTCACTAACAGATTTTTATTTTCGTTTGGGATTCTTATGCCTAATCTGGGTTATTAAATAACAAACATCAGATCAGCACTTTTTACTGTACAGCTACTTCAGCTGACCCAGTAACTTGTTTGTCAGTGTTGGATTTTTTAAAACAAGCCTGTCTTTGCATCAAAGCCTTGCTTTGGTCAGTAGTTAGTTATATCTGTAGGCATGGCAGCTAACAACAGGCAATACTGTTCCAACTTTTTTCTGCATCATCTCCATGCTTCTCACAGAGTAAGTACTTTAAAGGAACCAACTTGTTTCTATTTCTTGACCAATGCTGCTTATTTCTGAAATAACAATATATGCTTCAGTAATAACAAGTTATTTCCCCTTCCTTCGACTGTTGAATGGACTTGCCAGATAGTTCTATGTTAGTACTTCCAGACCAGGCCATCAGAAGGCTGCTGATATGTCACGTAGTAATGACATGAATCTATGACACCAAAAGGTAACACCTACTAACAAGAAAAGACACCTTACAAAATGGGGAGCTAGAAGAAGGATACTTAGCTTGATAGCTACAAGCTTCCAATGCCACTCCTTACTTTTTGATATACATCTCTACGTTTACAATACAAACTTTAAGGTATTACAAAAATCCTCATTTTCACGTATTTGGAAAAAGTATTGTGATCCCAGTGGCAGGGACAGTGACAGAAAATATTACTTTAATGACCACTAATTCTATGCAGTTATTTTCAGGAATGGTGGTGTTAATCTTTCCTATTACGGAGATTTTCCTTCACTTAGTAGGATCAGCAACATCAGGAATAAAGCAGCAAGTAACCCTCCTAAATCTTGTTTCAGTTCGTAAGGCTGATGCAGTATCTGCCAAAGGTGGTTCACTGAGGCATCTCCTTATCTGCAGAAGCCAGTTTATAAAGACCCAAAGACCCTCAAAACCCAAAGTGTCTTCAGGATATTGATAGGTATTCACACACTGTGCCCTTGTACACTTAATAGCCTGATGCAAATCCTCAGTGCCAAGATGGAAATTAATCTGGGTGAGTCTCGGCAACAGGCAAACATAGGCTGTCAGAAGCAATTGCAGTTAGGAATGGGGAGGCAGAATTTCATCTGCAAAGCTGTTAGCTTTTTGACTTTGGAGTTCAACAGCTGCAATACAATAGGGAAGACAGTTGAGGAAATACAAAGTGCATAAATTAAGATGCTATCACTTGTAGCAAATGCAGCATTCACATCTGCTGCCACCCCATTCCTGGGAGGATAATTTAAGGCAGTTTATTTCTTGAGAGTCTTTGAGAGAGTTCTGAGATCTACACAACCTTCATCAGGAGTTTTCAGGGTTTTCTTTTTCTCCCATCTAAACCTTTGTTTTTTTTCCAAAATGGCAAATATCTGTTAATTTGTACTAGTTTCTGTGCCTGAATCTTCACTGATTTTGTAGATGATATGTTTTTGACAAGGTTGAAGGGATGGAAAAAAAAAAACAACAGAGGGGAAATAAATAATTTTGATTGAAAACAACCTCTATTGCTTGCCTAGTCCAACCTCCTGCCCAGATCATGTCCACCTAGATGTTGCCCTGAGCCATGTCCAACTGGGTCCTCAGTGTCGCCAAGGATGGAAATTCAGAGCATTTCTGGGAAATCGCTCCCAGTGTTTAGCAGCCCTCAGAGTGCCTCCATCTTCTCTGCTCTAATACACCTGCAGACTGCAAAAAGATCTCCCCTTACCTCCTCTTCTCCAAGCTGAACACATCCCTTACCCTCAGTCTCTCCTCACAAGATGTGTACACCAGCTCAACGACTATCTTGGTGGCCTTTGCTTAACTTGCGTCAGTAAGTCAATGTCTGTCTTCTAACAGGGAGCTCAAGCCCAGACAGAGCACTCCAGACATGGTCTCAATAGAGCTGAATGGAGGGCACAATGATTTCTTTGGATCTATTGCCTGCACTCCTGCTAATGCAGCACAGTATGTGCTTGGGTTATTACACATTCAGTGTTTCGCAATTGAAAACCTCTTTCCTATACAGAGGATCCTTCAAGTCAAGAAAACAATATGCAAGTTCAAAATATACTAAGGTCCCAGAGGTCAGGCTTTGGAAACTTCTGTTGTAAAAGTTATTATGTCAGAGTGACCTCCCAGGAAGGGCTGAGCAAGGAAATAACTATCAGAATATGACAGAACATACTGTGCAATGCTTTTCACAGCTCACTCCAATCAGCAACCAAGCACACAACCTCAATAAGTTCTTAATAAGTTTACAAATGCTTAAACTACAGATGCTCATAGACCATTAATATCTAGCTTCCAGAATATTGCATCTGGTAGTATATGAACTTTGTAGACTCAAACAGAATTTCTTCACTATACTGAATACAAACAGTAGAAGCAAGTATTTCAGACACTATCACAAAATCTGTAAAAATACAGATTAGTTTAGCTGTCAACATTCTAACAATCTAGACTGTACATATGTTAATATTTAATTATGTTCTGAAACTACTACAAAGATGCCGTGCTAAAACTGATACTATCATCTACTAAATTATTGCCCTAATTCTGAACATACAAGTTCACTTTGTTGCAGTTGCCCAGACAAAAAGATGTGAGAAGCTCTGTAAACCCTCTCCCCATACAGTGAGAAACTGGGGTGAAATAGCAGATCCTGTATCATCCCTGTCAGTGTAATGAATGTAACCAAGGGACTTGAAGATACAGTTTGTGCTTTTCTGCAGAAATATCTCTTATTCCAAAGACTGACCCATCAAAGAGATGGGGTAAAAAAGTGCTTTTAATTATGATCATCTTTAGTATGTTTCCTGTACTTTTTCAACCAGAGCACAGAAACTCCAGAATTGTCCTTACAATTTGACAGTTAACCTGTATTTTCATAACGTAATGACAACTTGAAAAGAATCATTATAATTTTCACTGAGTTTATAAAGGTTGTTTACAAGCAAGCACAAGCACCCGTTCTGCTCTGGCATTCTATAGCATATCTATTTATTACTTGCCCAGATATTTCTGGCTTGATCTGCTCTTTAGTGGCTTTCCTAATAAACTCCTTTAAAAAAATGGAAGGTACAACTTATTAAGGTGAAATCACCTGAAGAACTTAAATTGAAAAAGAAAGTTGTGCTACAGCATACTATATAGTAAGACTCTCTTAGTCTGATACGGATAGCTTTCTCCACAGCAAATCCAGTCAAATCTCAAGCTGGTCATCTTAAACACTGTGACTGTGATTTCAGTTGCTGAATTGATTTGAATCTTCACATTAAAGGTATCTACAAAATCTTTACCTACAAACAACACATGGCACAAGGCTTTATAATGGACTTACGTCTATGGAAACAAATAGAAGCAAGGAGAAAAACCCACTTCAGTCTTTAACTGCAGTTAGCAATTTCTATTTATTCATGCAGCACTCCTTTCCTTTTTCAGACAGCATAGCAGAAATAGTGCCCTGTCCTCCTCTCCAACCATTATGGCTTATGTCACCGTGAGGGGAAATGCTCAGAGAGGGAGCAACAGACAAAAAATTACCTATATTTATATTGCTATAAAACCAGAAGACTATATAAATGCAGCGCAGTGCCAACTAAACTGGTGCAGTTGACAGGTATACGGATTGAAAATATGTTGACAATTAGAAGCCTTGGCTAAAAAAAAGCAAACACATACAACTTTCAAAGCTATACTACTACTGTCTACACATTTCAGCCATCTCAAAGCTTTGGCATTAGTTCACAGCTGGCAAGTAAGGAGGACCTGCCCTGGCAGGTGATCCTGTGTGGTTTCTCTCCAGCCTAACAACCCCCTTTCTCAGTACTGAAAGGGATCAAATGCCTTTTACTTCAAGGACCTGATGTTGAGCAGCAGGCCCAAAGGAAAGGATTAAGCACTCCTATAACAAAGGCAGCAAGTATGAACTTCTCCGGCACCAAAGCCGCTTTCATGGAAAAGGTGCTCTGCCTGGGTGAACCACTCCGGAATCATCTGCTACCTCCTGCTGCTCCTGCTGGATCTGTCCCAGTGAGCGAGAGCTCTGGCAGAGGCCTGACTGTCTGGTCCCATGTACTGGAGGAGCTGCAGTTTCCTATCAGCTGATGTCCCCAGCATCTGCAGATTGGAGCCCTGATGGAGAATAGTGAAATTCATTTTCAGAAGTTCTTACATTTTCCCATTTTTTGAAATAGGCAGGCAGGGAATTGAATGAGGCTTGGGGCTTCCAAGGGCAAGCAAGCAAGTGATTCCAGCAGGACTCAGGGCCATGCTGTACACTGCGAGGTTGAAGTTTTATTTCCTCCTCTGGTAATTTGTCAAACAGATTGCTATAAAGAGTTACAGAATCAAGAAATGTCAGACAAATACAGAAAAGCTTTGAAACCTTTTGTGATAAAGCAAAATTAACAAGTATAGTTACAACAGCTGCATGCACAACTGTGTTTCCAAGGCAACAACTCACAATCCTTACAGCTATAAAAAAAAATCCCATACACCACAGGGGAGTTGTGAAATTAGGGAGACTCCAGCTAAAATGGAATATAGAAAACTGGACTAATGCAGGGAAGCAGCAGGAACATTAAAATCATGAAACTCACACTGCTTTTAACAGCTGCAGCCTGAGAGCACCTCAACCACGTTTTGGCAAGGTCCTGGCCTCCAGGTCTGTCACCCTGCTTTCCCTTTGTCTCCAGATCACCCACTCACTACTGCCATGGGAAAAAACCTATTAGTCTAAAATTGGCAGCGCAGTTACTGTCACTCTGGTTATCTGCAGGGCAATGGCACAACCCTGCCCATGGCTTTTGCTGGCTTAAGCAAGTGCCTAGCCTATTAGCAAACCAGTGCACTGGGATAAACTCATATTTCAGAATCGCCTAATGGAAGAAAGAAGAAAGGTCACTGTTCTCCTTTTAATATTATTGTTGTGCTTATATGACAATAAAATGTAACACTTCAGGATTTAAAAAGCAACGTTTGTCGTGTATGAACTCATCTAGAAACATATTAAAGTCCTCAAAACCAGCTGCCAGGTTTGCATACAGAAGCTCTCCCAGTTTTGAAGGACTGAAGCTGCCCAGTTCCCAGCACCTGGGCAGCCAGAGGGAAGTGGGCCACACAGCAACACTGCCTGTTTGGTTCCTGAAGAGTGGAAACACAAACACTCTGAAAACTTTCAAGTTACAGACGTACCTACAACTACAGTAAAAGCTCACTTTGCAGCAAGGGCTCACTTGTACAAAACACACGTGTCTCTTAGATGCACTGGACCATGCAGCATGTAACTAGATATGTGTGTGAACATCGTAAACAGAGAAAAGGGAGTTAAAACATGTAACGAAATACCATGTATGGGCATTTGTAAGAATTGCTAATTTAAAAAGATAGCAAGTATATATCTTTCCTCCAAAGCATTAGAATTTGTGGTGTGAGGATTAGGAAGGTGCAAAATCAAGTTATGGAACTTCACAGATAACATAATTACTAGCACTAGTAGTTGGTACACAGATGAAAATATGGATTGGCAAATAGGCACTGAACACCTTTACATACTGGTAAACAGGAATCTCCTCTGCTCCAGGTGTGTGAACCCAAGTCAACAGGACTGAAATCAACAGTTATTTTGCATTTAAAGACAAACAAAAGTACACATCTGTTCAATGCTCTTGCAGAACATTTGCCATGTTTCTATGCCATTGGATCAGCTCTACATTCAGTCCTTTCAATTCTTTCCCTTAAATTCAAGACAAGCTCTCTCATGCCTTACTGAGAAATGCAGGATTACAAATATTTGATTTGCATTTTTTTTTTTGCACGCAATGAAGTTTCCTGTTTAATTCTAACACTCCCTCCCCTTCACATTGACATTTCCCACTGCTCAATGGCACTCAGGACACACAGACAGTACAACTTCATTCTGGAGCACATTCCTCCTGTCTTAGTAACATCTCCTGTATAGGTGCTGATCAAAGACTACGTGACAAACTCTATATCCTGATCCTACTTCCTTCTTTCATCAAATGAGTATAAATAAGAGATGACTACAAACATCTCAGCAGTCATACCTGGGGAAATTTTAGATCAAGACCATCGTGGGGTTTTTTCTTTGTTATTTCTGTGAGTAAAAACAGATTCTGATTGTGAGGGAACACTTTACAAAGACAGCTTTTGATTGACTAATGTGAGCTGTGATCTTTTCCATCGCTTTTTTCTCTTCACATCCATTTTCATTTTAACAGTGGTATCTGAGCCACAAAGAATGATTCATGACTTCAGGAATCATGGCAGTGGCAGAACTCAGGCCAGTGGTTCCAGCCTGCTCAAGCACTCATGTTTTGATGGTTAAAAGACTTCAGGGGTATATTCACCACTGTATATATTATACATACTTATTCTAGAGCAAAGGCAGGAAAGCAGGACAATGTATATATGCTCTGTGAAAAGAGCTGATTTTTACAAGCTAATGAAGTGACTACTGAATTTTAATGCTTTATGAAGTATTAATCACTCAGTTCTATTCAAATATTGAAGGTATTACATACTATATCATAAACCCTACACATCAGTGATAAAAAAGCTTATAAAAAGAAATATGAATATAGACTTAATGGAATGTGTGACTTTTTCCAGAGTCTTCACTGTGCCATTTTTTCACGTCTGTTAAAAATGGGACTGAGCTTTGGTTTGGCGGTTGAGTCTGTTGTCCAGTCCTCAGTGTACCCTCATCCCCAGACACATCTGGGCCAGAACACCTGTATTTCCACAGAACCCAGAGCTCAGTTTGATCATATTGGAGCTAAAGGAAAAGGTTCTGTAATCCTAGTGGCAAAGGGCTTGGACTCACTCTTTCCACGAAATTATGGTGCTCAAGAAAACACAAATGGCCTATGAAACCCCACCTCTCCATTGTGAGATTTTGCCTTTTCTACTGAAAGTACTGTTAGCAGCAAGACACAAGGGGAAATATCAATAGGTTCTTGGAGAATCAAAGCAGCCTGTATATAACACTGCTTTGTCTTTGATGATAAAGTTAATTGTTCTCTATTTTCTAAAATGCCTCTGGGTCTTCTATAGATTTTCAATACATTATTTTTCAGCCACTTCCACCGGACAATGTAAAGCGTTCTTAGCATTGCAGTCAATAAATGAAAATATAAAAGTCTTTATTTACACTACCAGACAGGGGCTTTAATGCAGCCCTTGTAGTGCAATACATCAACATGTCTATAGCTTTCCTTAGGGTTTATTCTCTCTCTGACACAACTACAAATGTGTCTAAATCAAACCAAACACCTGGAGACTTTCCAGTTGTGTTTTCCTATCTCAAATGAGTAGATGTCGCTCTACTTGTCACATACCCAATCTATACAACACTGAGTAAGTTTCAGAGTATTAGGGAGAAAAGGAAACAGTCAACTGTCATATCCTCCCATTTGTGTGTACAATAATTTGTGCTGTCATTTGTTCTTTTGTATTTACCAAGAAGAAAAGAAAGAACACATTTGTAATTGCCTGTATCCTTCATATGGAAGGAACCCAACTGGTTCTAAATAAATAGATACAAGTAACAGTAACTAGTTGCAAAAATTTTAGAATGAAATAGCCCTAAGCCTTTCCAGCAGCATCTGCACAGATTGAACTAGATTAGATGCTAAATCATTTTCACAATTCAGATACTTGATATTTTATCTGTTTAATAGGTTCCCAATTTCTTCCCTCTTTACAACTGTGACAGCAATTACAAGTGCAATGAATATTGATATGACATAAAAACAAGCCATTTTTTTTTCTTCACACTGCTTTTAAATATGTAACAGATATTTAGACACTACTAGTTTTGTGAATAGCACAATTCACAAACACAAGTGACTGTGGACAAGAGGTGACTGAAAGGTCCAGTATAACAAGTCCCAAACAATAAGGACAGATTCTTGGGATAAAAAAAGACAGACACATGAAAGAGAGAGAGGGAGAGATTACAGAAAATTTTTCTCTCAGCATCTGAAAACAAACAACTTCGTATCTACCTACTTACCCGATTTCTTTATGAAAAATCCTGACATATGCACAAGTGTCAAACATGAGGTTATTTTCAGAGATGGGGACACTGCAATATGCACCACACACTAGCTCTGAATGCAGTTCTCATCTGAAACTCCTAAGGAGAACTTAAACTGCAAGGACTGTGAGTGTGCTTCCTTTATTTTTCTACATAGTAAGTTAACACATAGCTACAAGTGTGTAGCCCTTCATAATTTAAGCTAATAATTAGTGTTTTGAGATACATTAGGGATGAAATCAGTTGGGAGACTTGATTTATGTATGTTGTTTCAGGGTAATGAACATAGCCTAGCAGGTACACACTATAAAATTAAGAAAGAAGGGAATATTAAAAAATAGAATGAAATTGGGGTGAATTTCATGAACAGGTAGGAAACACAAACCTTTGTATTTACAAAAAACTGAGTATATTCTCAATTTCAGCTTGTGTCAACCAATAATTTGACATCCCCAGTAGAATGTCAAAATTTGATGCATGCTTTCAGATAGAATATTTACAACCTGCAGAAGTTTCCAGACCATTTTACAAGTGAAACACAATTTAAAACACAATGTACTTTAGTTCAACTTTCTCATTGCTAACAATAAGTCATACATAGCCTTTTATTTATTTATTACGACTGGACATGAAACAGAAAACAAGAGCCTGAACACTGAGTTGCTTTACTATCCCTTTGCAAGTTAAAAGTGTTCTATTCCATCTGCTTTGGTTTTCTCTATATTGAAAATGTACTTAGTTGTATTCTGAACAGGTGCTGATTATTTCACAGACAAATTAATTAAGTCATCAGAAAAATATCAAAACAAGAACAGGGAAAAGTATCACATAAAGGAGATGTTCAGTTAGCAACTTTTTTACACATTCTCAACAGTGACAAGCAAAAAAAGTAATTTAGTCATTTTAAAAAAAAGGTAATTTAATAGAGCAACATTTACAAGATCTCCTAATGGAAACAGAAAAGCTATACAGGAAATTCTCTTAAACATAGTATGGAGTTCTGTCACACAAAGCGAGTTTGTACCCAAATGGGAGGCATGTCATGGTAGATCAGCATGTATAACTCACTGAAAAAGATGGGCTTGACCATAACGAAACAGTTACTATCAGTCAGGCAGGGTCATCCTTATAGAAAATTAATGGACTTTGCAAAGCTTTATGGTAAGATACATTCATCAGAATTTTTTTTTTTCAAATCAAAATCATAGTTTTAAAAGCAGACTCATGTAATATCTGTGCAGTTCGGCATCCATTAACCTTACAACCATTTCATTTGTAAAGAATGGAGGAGGATCAGTTCCTCTTCCAGAAGCAGCATAATGACATTATCAGATTTATAGTGTTAAAATAAACATGGATGAAAGTAAAACAGCTAAAAAATGTAACTCATTTCTAGCCTACATTCAATGAAGTGTTCAGAAGTTCTCAAGCAACTGATGGCTTTGAGCACCAGGATCCAACCTCCCAGCTTATCTTCTATCCATGTGACCATGGCTGCCCTCTATTATGACTTTCCAACATTGCCTTAATATAATTATATCTGTAATAGTATGATCATTCTGACAGCTGTCATGATCAAACAGATAAATTTGCTGTAACCTATTTTGGACAGAAGTCCCTGCAGTTAATTTTTCTAACATATGCCTTTGTCTATTCCCCTGAAATTTTGCCAGCACTGCACCTCAAGATTTCAATTTGCTCCCTGTCAGCAGCACTTCGTTCTCACGATTCACATTCTGGTTAGTGCAATATAAAAGGCAGTTTTTACCAGTCATACCTTGTACAATTCAAGTTTTCAAATTGTTTTACTTCACAATTTTAAGAACTCCTGACAATTAATGCATTTACTGACAAGCAGCACCAGCTACTAAATAGTGCAGAAGAGCTTAGATTGGGTCCTAAATATCTGTATTATTTTACTGTGTCTACAGTTCAATGACTGTGATGTCTTGCATTTCATTTTGATTACTGAAACCTAGATTTTTGACATATTCACAAACAGTCCTTATTCTTTACAACACTTTGTTGCTTCCAAATCAGTGATTGTAGAAAGACACTGTTTTATCGTTACAGCTGAAATCTGCTCAAGGATTTTAATGAACGGTAAATCAGTTTCTTTCCCATTTTACTTCCCCTGCCACACAAAGGAAGAGCTGCAAACGAAACACATGCTTGTCTCTTACCTTCCCACAGCCTATTTGCTTGCTGTGAGGACAGAAATTGTCCATGATGTCATATACATATGCACATATATTTTTAGACACACACCAACTATATATATACACATCAATGAAATAATAAAGATAATGTTTCTAAGTAATCACTGAAGTGATCTCCAGTTGCTCATGTAATAATTTGTTGGGGCAATATCCTGAATCATAAAACCATGATTTGTAATGGCTAAAGATAGTTTCCTCTCATTAATCTGTTGCAGTTTTTAGCCTATAAATACTGTCACCTTGTGCCACTTGTGGATCATCTTGTCTTTGATACTTTGACAAAAATCATAATGCTCTCTTCCTGCTCCATCCCTCCTGTTTGTAGCTGCTGGTGGTTGAATATTCCATGCAAATTCCACATTCTAAAGGCACCTGCTCCATTGGGACTCCACGCCATCCAGGATTAAAGTCAGTCTGAGCTATGTGCCACTTCATAAGGTTTGAGACATTTCAGAACTACAACTCAGCTCTGGCTGCCAGTCTATTACAAATACAATTGCTGAATATGATTCTGCAGCTGGACTCAACGAGGCCCATAAGACTTACACAGAATAGAATAAAACAGACTAGACTAGACTAGACTAGGTTGGAAAGGACCTTAAGATCATCAAGTTCCAACCCCCCTGCCATGGGGCAGGGACACCTCACACTATACCGTATCACCCAAGGCCTCATCCAACGTGGTCTTGAAACATGAGAGTTTAAAATTCTACATTCGTGTTAAAAATGTGTTCCCATTATCCAAATGAGCTTGTCCGGACACTTCACAAAGTGTACATTGGGCAGGGTTGTGACATGAATTTTCTAACTGTTTTACAGGCAACAATAAAAAGAAAAAGGTGCTCTAGAACAAAATTTCTGGATACATATCAATTGCTCCGATGAAGGCGCCATTTGTCTTTGCATCTCCAAGGATCAACAACATAATGCTTCTGAACCTCCTCCAGCCCCTCGAATCTTGTTGGCAATTTTCCTGCATCCTCCACACACTTTCCTGTGCCTCAAGTCTACACATTTACATTAAGTTGGTTATTTTTGTTTCAGCAGTGCTTTAGGTCTGGAACTGCCCTCACATTCAACCCAAAGACTGAGCTTCAGTATTTTTTTTTTCAAATTATATCTAAATCGTCTTTGCTTTGGCTTTTTTTAATCACCTCTAACCTTACTGTGTCTCTCTGGTTTACTTCCAGTAATTGTGTAAAGGAGGCCACCTGCATCCTATATTTTCATCAGTCGCATTCTACATTACAGGCACAAGTATAATCCAGTTCCTAAACAGTGATCTATAATCTGCATCTTTCCATGCAGTTAAGAGAATTCTGAGTTCTGTTCCTTCAGAAACGTAATTTCAAATCTCTGTTCTTTAGAAGCAAACCAATTTCACGTTAGCTTCAAGACTGTTTTCAATAATCTCATGTATAGCACATATTTACCTTCCTTTAGCACTAATCCCATTCTTCCTGTAATCAAATTGGTTCTGTATTTTGAGATACAACTTTTTCACCACTGGTCCCTTTTTACTATATTATTGTCAGTAACTTCACTGTATAAAAGAAATCATGCCTTGTGCAATGATATCTGGAAACTCACTGCTAACTGATACATTATTAATTGCTAAGTCAACTAATGGCAACAGGGAATCCAACTGCTGTCTCTGAAGGCCCAAAAGGATTGTAAGAGAAGCAGCTTTTTCAGCAGCTGCTCTGTTTTCTTTTTTCTTGGGAATGCAGTCTATGTCGCTTTCCTGAAAACATGCAAGTGGTGGCAGAACACAAAGAGACCCTCCGCAATGGCCTCAGTATGCCCTAAGAGAAGCATACTTTAATTACATTATGTCACTAGACTTGCTTAGTAATGACTGTTGAAGGCACAGAAGAATTCTACAACTATAATTATAGTACCTGACAAACCAACACATTAACTACCAGATACCTGTGAATTTACCAAGCTTTTCCTTTCCTGTCTTTCTGCTGATCCAATATTTAAAATGCTTCACACAGATTCATGCATGTGCAGCACGACAACTGATTGGCACAAAGTGATTTGTTTTCCTGAATGATGCTGGTATGATCCTCACTCAGTCTCCTATTGATCCTTGAAACAAATATCATCCTGCACTGGTTTCATTAGACAGGCTCTCTCGTTAATTACCACTCACTCAAATCTTTCGGTGTTTCATTAAGGTGAACAAATTGGAAGAATTAAACAAACAATTCATGTCAGCTGCCACTGTGGTGTTCTCATTCCCCGTCTTTAATTCCCAGAATGCCAATAAGGAAAGGTTGGGTATTTCCCCCCTTTTTTTTTTCAGTATTTCTGACATCAAGCAGTGCAGTGCACCATAAGTATTGACTAAATCAGGTTGGAAAATAGTCTGAAAGACTTGGCTGACTACATCCCAAATCCTTTTGGACTTTAGGGAGAGTTCTTCTACCTCGCTGCAGATACATGCAGTTTCATCAGCTTCTCTGCAACGGATCAAAAGGAGTTGTTTTTCTCGATTCACAAGGAAAAGAGTGAGGGACTAAACAGCGAGAACAATTTGTATGGAGATTTCCAAAATGAGTGGTATTAAATTGCTCTGATAACAACATTTGAAAATTGGTTCTGCAGAAAAAAAGAAAGAAAATTACTTTCAAATTTCCTTTACAAATAAATAAGCATTTTTCCTCCTGTGGGGTAAAATCTGGAAACCCGAATAAAAGGAAAAGCAAATTATTTACTTATTCTCTGCACTGGGTATAGCTGCTTTTGAAAGGCTGCAGAACACTAGACATTAGAATTAGAGAATATTCCCTATAGTCAGGAATACCTAATACAAGTTCAAGATTCAAGATGATTAAGAATAGCCAGGGCACTTTTTACTAATGAGTCTTTTACTCTGTGTGTTCTCAGACTTTGGGAAGCATCTAAATCTTCCCAAGCATATTTAGCAGCTTTACCAGGAATAATGTAATGATTCCCACACCTCTTTCCATTTCACTGTCAACCAGTCATGAACAGATGTCCTTACAACCTGCAGTGAACCACGAGAAAAACAGAAAGAAGCAGAATTCAAAGCTGCTCAATTTTAGAATTTTCCTAAAATCAGAAACATCAGAAAATAATTCAGCCGCTGCTTAAATATCTTTTTTCCTGTTCTTTTCACTCCTTCACCAGCCCGCCCTCCCCAGGACACAACCTTTACTGAAAGAAAGCCCAAGACCATCTAAAGCTAAGCTGCAATAAATAATGGACCAGAAGGGGATACGGGCAAAAGTTGACTTTCTTCTTTCAAGATAACCACACTCCATGTAATATTTACAATAAAGAAAATGAAAGACAATTAATGTAAGAAATAAACCAGATAGATTTCTGATGTTTTATGTGACTATTTTGAACTTGTATTTTTGGGGGATGCAGGCCTACTATTTAAAAAAATAAAAATAATTTGTTCATTTTCAGAAGGATACAGCACGAACACAGGAATTAATGAAACCAAAATCATTTGAAAGCTGCAAGAATTAACAGCAATATTAATGAACATAGAAATGAACCAGAGACCAAAGGAGCCCAGCTACAAAATGAGGTTGAAAATACTGATTTGTCATCTTCCCTTCCTCCTCTATGCCCCTTTCACTCCCCTTTCTCTTCAGTTTTCTATCTTCTACTCCTCTTTATCTGAAAGGGACCCATCAGCTATTATGTGGCTGACTGGTAGTGATGAGACAGCCTTATCTACAGCACAGCCCTGCAAATTGCCAACCATTGATCCAGCAGCCTGTGCCAGCTGATCAGTGCAAAGCTGTTTTGATTTCTTTTCTTCTGGGAAAGAAATGAACTTCTCTGCCAGCAGCCACCATTCTGCCAGTGCTATTCCCCAGCCAAACAAAAGGCCTGAAAATTAGAATTTAGTTAGATGAATTAACATGACATCCCTTTCTCCTCATTTGATTTTTGCTGTATTATGGATGTTGTATTCCATTCTGAAATGCAAAGAAAAACAATACAATTGATTATAATAATTTCCCTTCAGGCTTTATGTACATAAATGTCTTCCAGGTACATAGTTTAGCATTGCCAGCTCCCCATAACCTTATATCACAGGAGCTTTTCAAAGCAGTCTTCCCCTATTACTACACTACTGAAGAAATTTCAGCTAGTTATGTCCCATTGCAAGAAGGAGTAATGTTTTCCTCAGTTTCTTCTCCCCAAATGATGTCCTTGTGGGATCATTACAAAACCTATATTTATTTACCTCTTGAAAAGAAAAAAGAAAAATATGACTCCTAAAAAGTCAAACTAGTGGTTCTATTTTTACATCTGCATTCTGTAACTTACATTCTATAAGCTACATTCATAGTATATTTGTCCTTCAGACTGTAACAGCTTTCCAGAAATAATGCACTTGTGTATGCCTCAACATAGAGAACACGGTAGGTATACCCAAGAACGATCAACAATATCAGTTTCTTGGCTAATTTACTCAAAGCAATGCATTTCATAGCTTCTGTCTGTTTAAGTCTGAAATCTAAATATTCTTTTCATAGGCAGAAGTCCAGGGATAGGTTTTTATTTCCTTTTTTAAGTTATCAGTGACTTTGCTCAATGAAATAATAGCCCACAGGTTGGCAAAGAAGAACTTGCTGACAGTGGCATCAGATAAGATTTGTAACTGAAAAGATAGAGCGTCAGTCCTGAAGCTTTGACTATTGCTTTAAGATACAACAGGATTAAGTGGAAAAAAAATAAAATTCAAATGATTTTGTCTCTCTTTACACCAAATTGCCCCCCTAAACTGAAAGATTTGTTTTTCTTCTCCTTTTTTCCCCCTGAAGCATTTCTGTTTCATCCTTCAGAAGTTTTTCATTTTATATCATTTCCTTTCCAAAGTATTTCTCAGTTCAGCTAAACTTTCCACAGAGGCATGCTTTTATTGGATTTGATTTTACTTCTGCAGACACTTTCAGATAATTTTCTATTTTATTCTGAATTCCTGAAATATTTTGTGGAATTTTTGATTGACTTCATTACATTTTGTTAAGTCAGAATATTTATCAGCCTACATAGCATGGTGCAGTATTAGCAGGGCATATATTAAACCCTTCCTGTCTTCCCAAACTGGGGTTGAGTGTATCAGGAAACCTACCCCTTCTTTCTGTTTGCAAAAGATTTGTTGCCCCTTCACCCAAAATAAAATATTTCATAGTGATGGACATCTTCTGGCTCCAGGCAAGTCTAAATCTGTATAGCCAGCTCAAAAATGTAACATCAGAAAGGAACTCACACCTCTCATTACATCAGAGAAAGATGTAAAATAGGCATCATGGCAGCTGAACTCTTCAGAGGAAACTGAGTTTGTCACACTTTATAACACTTTCCGACTGCTGTGTTACCTTTACTGAACTTCAGTATATATGATAAATCAAAGGGGACACAGGCAGTCAGTGGACCACAGGCAACCATTAACATTAGAACAGCTTTCTGCAAATACAAAGCACTAGGCAAGCCCTGAAGAATATTAAAATGCTTTTTATCTGGATTCCTCTATGTAGATTTGAGTGAGATCTCATCCCTGTCCTTCTGGGAAGACCATATTTAGCATTATTGCACCATGGGTTTTAATTCCTCTTTTAGATGTTAGTCATGTTTCCCCCTTCCTGACACCCGAGTTTGAAGTCTTCATTGCACTTGGAAAAACACACAAAACTACAAAGATGCTGTACCAATAAAAGACACTTGAAGAATGAAAAAAAACATGCAGAAAAAGAATGAATTGCTATGTAGTAATTAGCAAGCATAAGATAATTCATGCTGGTAACACATAAGGAAATAACTATTCCCCTCCAGTTCCCTTCAACAGGAAGTACAAACTGTAAAATCTGCTGCAACTGTAGAAGTCATATTCCATATTCTTCTTGACAGCTATGTAATGCTAGATGGGATAAACATCATCCACATCTCAATAAAACACTTCCAAAGGACTTAACTAAAACCACATGAGTAGCTGAAATTTGAGTGCCTAGTTAAACAAAATTAAGTGGGCATTTAAGTGCTAACTTAGATTAACATAATTTTACAAATTTTCATCTTGGTATCTTCTTCAGCATATTGGAGAAGCATCAGTTTACAGTTTCATGGGAATACCAAGTTTGGAATCACTGCAAACACTTCTAATTTCTCATTAAGATTTTATTTGCTGACTGCAAATGTGGTGGGTTTAACTGCAGCCTGTGCTAGAGGGCTCAGGAATCAGGATAAATTTAAATTATAATGGTTTTCTTCCACTTTCTTTCCACTACTTCTTGCTCTTGTCTCAACCACACCAACAAATTTTGACCAACCAAAAAACTCTTACAAACATAAAAATCCACTGGCTGACTACAAGCAATTTGCAAAGGAAAGACTCCGTCAGTACCAACAGCAGAAAGATGAGCAACAGAATGCAAGCCAGCATTTCCCAAGCTGAAGGTCTAACAGCCTATTGACAAAAGCAGGCAATGCCAATTAACAGCAAATTATATAAGCAGATGAATATGCAGTTCTGAATTCAAGACTGTGTTCATCCACTGCCTACTTACAAAATTAAGATGTGTTGAAAGCCTGGGTCAGGAACTCTCAAAAATCATACATCAAATATGCCATTCTATGCTGCTGCTTTATTTGGAAAGCCTTGCAAAGCCTTATTACACCAATTATTTAACAAACAACAAGACAATTAGAAAAATAAATTAGAATAATGGTGAGCAAGTTTCAGACATGAGTGAGAATATCATCAATCCATGACTTCAACACAAAGAATTAGAAAAATGATTCCCTTAGAGTGATTTTTAATGCGCTTATACTCAGAAAAAAATTAATGAGATGAACTAGAAAGAAAAAGGGCTAGAATAATAGTGCTGTAAAATGGAGATGCAACCTGCCATCCTTCTACTTGTTTCAATATCACTCCTGTGATCTCTTGAAGCCTAACAACTCTCATTTTGCATACTGTATCACAGGAAGCTACTCTAATTTTATGCTACCTCACAGTGTACTTATAACCTTTATACTCATCACTACTGTAGTTAGGTAAGAAGCCATCAACAAAGTATGTAACAGATCATCATACTGCACACTAAACCACCATACTATTTGATGTCTCAGAATACTTGACTAAGGCAGAAATGAGATTATTCTCCTGCTGTTGAATCTGGAGTTGATGCTAAAATCCTGAAATTGCTTCTGTTTGGAGCATCAATCCCAACCAGTTCTGTAGTGAGAAAGAGGTAGCTGTCATCAACCTTCATAAACTGCGATGTTTCCCCAGTAGTACAGGATCAGAAAAACAGAAGCAGAGAAATAACATTTGAGTCATGTGGGCAGAAAAAAATGTTTAGGTTCTCCAAACGTTTCATATCCTGTCCCATTTTAAGAACATACTTGATGTGAGCAACCTGCAGCTCCACAGGTCCTTCTTTACATTGGCCTTGTCTGTAAACAAAGGAGAAGCTGATTCTTATGTTGCCTTTATTACCTTTAACCATAATACTACTTAGTCTGCAGACACAAGCAACTTTGTAGTTTTCTGTTTCTGCAATGTCTGTTTTCCTCTTGAGCATCAATACACGTACATGCTCTCTCTGAACACATACACACACACACCCCTACAAATACACACAAGCCTGCTGGCATTGTGAATTCAACAACAAAAAGAAATAACGAATATCAGATTTTTAACTACTTTAACACTGGTGTATCTTTCCCTTTGCTCCCACTGCATCTGTGCACTCCTAGTGAAGCTCTGGGAATGCAGATAACTACAGAGGCTCTCCAGTGGGCTCCCAGTGCAGCTTGGTGAAGGAACAGAGCTTCACACCATTACAAGTGTCTGTGAACAGGATAGAGAAGATAAGTGCACTGAGGTCATGAGCCTGGGCTCCTCCTGAAACTGCTGGTGATTCCTTCAGGCTTCAGATGAGCAAGGGGAGAGATCGACAGCGTCTAAATGAAGCACAAGGTTCTGTGTGGTAAAGCCTGTGAGAAATACATCCTGCTCAAAGTGGTAGCACTGTGCTGCTAAATAAAATGGTGGTTTATTTTTTCCTTTTACAGGCTTGTAGGAAGGTGAATTGTTACAGTGATCTGACCTCTGGTAGCTGCTGCCCATTCCTAACCCTCATTATCCACTGGAGCACAAAGCCTGCCAAAGCACTCCTGGGCCCAGGATGACAGCATTGCCACAGACAGGCAGCCCTGATTTAACCACACCGTTGGAGAAGGTTCTTGTGAGCCATTATTCTACTGACTGAAAAACGAAGAAAGATGTTCACATTTCAGACAGATGAATGCACCACCTGTGCTTAAAACATTCACAGTGTGGTCTCTGCTGAGAAAGGTCTGATTGAGGTACACATCTAATTATCACCCATTCTTACAGATACCATTTTTAGAGAAAAGTTGAATTAGGTATTTCAAGCTTTCCTTCCCCTCGACGGATTGCTGCCATTCCCACTTCAGTTCTCCAGTTGCTTAGGATTATTTCTGCCAGCATTCTGCATGTACAACCTCCCATCAAGAGCCAACGATGTCTATGCTGGTCTATTAATATCACATGGCAGCTTTCACTTTGTTCATCCAGTTTTTCCATGAACTCTTATCATAACATGATGCAATTTTTCAACACTGCCTACTAATTAGTTTGCACCCTGAAGCAGGAGCATTAAGAATCTTAGTAAACAATATCTTATGTAATTAATAATCTTATTTACATGCTGTAAATATCTAATCCTTGCCAAATCTAAGCTATTTAATTGATGAGGTTATGTTGTGTTAAATTCACATTTCTTAGCATAGTTTTCCTTCTTCTTCCCTTCTAATACTTGCGATATGAACAAAGAGCACTAACGAGAAATGAGTGAGAACAACTTTTGTAAGAGAAAAACTACATACACTCCTTGAAAACAGAAGGCAACCTGGACAAGTCCTAGTGATAACACTGCAGGCCGCAGAGTGTGGATTTCAAGCTAGCCAGTGTTAGCATAGTCTCTATTGTAAAGCTGGCTCACCTTTATTAGCTAGAACAAGTTTATTCACTGGAAACAGCAGCCTCTTACAAAAACATTAAGTCATGTACAAAACAGTACCTGATATAACCAGTGACCAAACATTAACACAGGAGGATCCTGAAAATAAATCTATTGTCAAGGAGGAACAACACTGGACAACACACAAATAAATGCTGGAGGGACCCTTCATTAGGGACTGTAGTGATAGGACAAGGGGAAACAGGTTAAAACTTAAACAGGGGAAATTTAGATTGGATATAAGGAAGAAATTCTTTCGTGTTAGGGTGGTGAGGCACTGGAATGGGTTGCCCAGGGAGGTTGTGAATGCTCCATCCCTGGCAGTGTTCAAGGTCAGGTTGGACGAGGCCTTGGGTGAGATGGTTTAGTGTGAGGTGTCCCTGCCCATGGCAGGGGGGTTGGAACTTGATGATCTTAAGGTCCTTGCCAACCCTAATTATTCTATGATTCTATGATTTCAATTGCCATATATCTGTTAGACCTCTGCAAAATCTGCAATTATTCCCTGTATCATTTATTTGTATATGAAGCCCTAGATCAATCCATTATTCAAATAAAACAGCTCCAGACTTCTCTATATATTCAATACCTTTCAAATTTTAATGGACGGGGAGAAAAGGCAAAAAATTAACATGGTTTGACTCAACTCAGGGGAAATGTGACACAGATCAATAGTGGGGAGGCAAATTAAAATTACTACTGGATTTGACAGTATAATATACACATAAGATTTATTTCCATCTTTTCCTCTGGAATATATTGAGCTTGCAAAACTTCTACTTACACTTACCCACGTGGTTGCATTTGTTTCTCTCCCAAGTAAACTACGATTCCCTTTTAGCTAGAAACTGTCTGCAAAGAGGTATGTTTGCTGATTTCCATGAACAATCCTGAAAGATGCATGCATGGTAGAAAATTCACCTTTTTGAAGAGGCTGGCATCAAGCAGTTACACTGGTAATATCTTGGCTGTAATTTAGAATGTCATTTAAACAGATAAAATCCCTTTGATATTAAAAGGTAATACCCTACTGAGGTGAACCAAAGTTAGACAAGCCTGGAGTCTGAAGCAGCATAGGACTAATTTATGAGGTTTCTTAACACCAACAGATGGGAAGGAGAGAAGGTTGGAGTACAAATGAGGAACATTCTTAAAACTAGAAGCACAAGAAACAGGATTACAGAGTACATACAGGTATATTCTGTATCCACAATTAAGCTGTCTTCTTGCATATCTGTTAGAGTTTCAGAGGTACACAATTCAAAAAGCTCTGAAGCCAGACAATTAAGAAAAAGCAATCTAGATCTGGTATTAAATATATTCTACAGAGAAACAGCATTTTGCACTTTGGCAACTACATTTGCCTTGTTACTCAATAGTTTCATAAGTTATCATTAAATAATGGCAATTATTTGCCATGGCAACTATAACAATATGTAATTTATATATAGTTTTGGGCTGTAACGATAGGTCCATTTCATTAAGCAGCACAGCTACCATACAATGAAATTGTCTGTACTTTCAATCAAACAAAAATAATGTGTTTGACAACAGGGAGAGATGGCTATTTGTCCTCATTTTGCAAAACCACTGGTTGTCTCCAAATCAGAGTGTATTTCTGTTATTGATTATATTAAAGCAGATCAAAGCATGCATTTCTGTAGGAAAATACAAAGTCAGTAATTTTGATGGTGGCTCAGAAACAGTCAAAACTGAAGGTAGCTCATACAGAAATATTTCAAGGCATATGTTTGAAAAAAAAGTCAGGATTTTTCAGCCATGTCCATTAGCATGTAGGAAAACTTACACTGATCTATTAATTTCACCACTAGTGGCAAAACTAGGACAAGACAGAAAAAATACAACTGGAAAATAAAAGAGAGTCCTGATATTTCACTCTGAGTTTTTCCACTTAGCTTCATGTATGTCTGATTTTTCTCCTTGCTCCATAGAAGCCTCTTTAAAAAAAGGGAAATTATTTTACAGTTAATGAACCAGGAAACCTCACCCAGACACTTTCAGGGCTTTTTTCCATAGTTACACAAATCTGAGCCTGTCACTACTTGTGGGAGGGGTAGGGGGGTTATGGAAAGCTGCTATTGTAGTGCCAGAGCATATCATATGCATTGAGTATTGCAAACCTGAGACAAACCTTTGGATCCACCACAGGAACCCCCTGATGGAAAATGAACAAAGAGTGGAAGACATTCAAAAGCCTTAGAGGTTATGAAAAGGAAATGAATGATGAAAAGAAGATAAAGGACCTTGAGAGAAGGCAGGCAGATTTGATGGAAATAAACAGGTTGGAAAAAGAGAAAGCAAAAAGCCAAAGAAACTCAGCAGTTCAACTTTGGAGATACACCCAGGACGAGAGGCAGCCGGAGTCCTGTGCCTGTTTTGGGGACTGACAGCAAAGAAGTGAATCAGCAACCCAAAGACAAAAAGGTACAACAGATTGGCTGAGTATCTGTGATAAATTACTGCAACTCTCCATGTTCCATGGTGCTGCTGAGGAAGGACTCACTGGTGTTACAGAGGAAAAACAATGTTCTCATCCTAGTATTTGCTATTTAGTTCCTACTGTGAGCCAGCAAACAGGCCTCTTTAGTGTGAACTATGATGTTCTAACACGATGTTAGAAGCTTCTCTGGTGTCATGTTCTGTGACGGAGATACAGCATTTTAGACTCAAAACTTGTGGTAGATATTTCACACTGAAAAAAAGAGCAAAACCCAAAAGAAACCCAACAAAAGACTGAAAAACAGCTTTAAAATATTTGTACAAATTCAAAGCAAAAGGAGATGAATTTCAGCAGTTACAAAGCTACCCTTTACGCATCCAGCATAAGTCCATCAGTAAACATACACCAAAAGTCTACCGTGTGTACTCTATTGTCTTTTCCAGCTACATGTGAACACAGTCCTACTGAAGTCCAAGAAATCTTTCTGGCATCCAAGAATTTAGCTGGGTATTGCATTATTCGAGAATAATGACTGTGTTTCACTGCATGACTTCAGTCACTTATCAGTTGGAAGCCTTTTTGCTTCATTTTGGTAAAAGATACCTACGATCTGCAAAATGCAACTAGTCAGGCTCTTAAGGCTATCTGATACAGAACCCAAATCTTATCATGAGTTATCAGATAGCTCATTGCAAAAATATTCTCAAAAATAAGCTTATTTATTAATGTCTTCCATTGCACTCAGAACAGTCTTATTTTTGCATATCAATAGTTAACAAGCATCAATAACAGCAGCATTTTCTGAAGTCCTTAGATCAATCTGAAGGGAAATGTCTTCCTGAAGAACCATGCATTTCCACTAGACATTGTAGGATAATGGAGTTAAATTATTTAAATGTAATTACAAATACAAGCAAGGCACTGAAGCCATGTACCAATATTACAAACTGATGTGGTAACAATATATAACGCATTTCTGTGAGGCATGCTACGAATGCTAAGATTCTTTTTTACTTGTATATGGAGGAGCTTTTAAACTACTTGGGCCCAGACAACTTTCATTTTTTAATTCCTTTTTGTGATACTTCAACAGATTTCTTGTACAAATCCAGTTAGAGCGTGCCAACTAGAATACCAGGCTTGATTTAAAGCAAAGAACCAAACAAGAACAGCTACAACAGAAGCCTCAGAAAGAACAAAACCAACAGTAAAACCTACTGCAGGGGAAGCTGAATGACAGACAACTGACAGAGAATCACAGAAATACTTTTACACTCCCCCACTCAGAAACAAGTAAATTATATTTCACATACAAAAGCACCACGATGACATAGTGCAATTGCTTGCGAAGTGAAACTGTAATCCTAATATATCCATTTTACTTCAAATCTATGCTATTATATCCCGTTGAGAACATTTTTCCTTTTAGTACACAGTTTCATACAGGAAAAGTAGGTTGACAAAAACATTTGAAGTATGGTTAGAAAAAAGGAACAGAAAAAGCAAACAAAAACCAGCAGGCTGACTTTTCATAGTTATCAGCTAGTAAGTCAAACTCTGGAGCTTGAGGGTAAGTGGTGGAAGGCAAGAAACAGGCTATAATAAAAATGAACAGAAAATGGACAACACAGACTAAATAATAAGTACTTTGAGTCTCCTGCCTGTATTGTAATCAACTTTTCCCTTTGCACTGAGTCCGAGTGATCAAATCAAAAGCCACACAGACATTTGGACATTATTTTACTGCAGCCAAACTGTTTTAACATCTCTCTCTCTCTCAGACTCCCTATTCAAGAGAAGCACTAAGACCCACTGCAGTCACAGACCAGCTGGAAGCCTATGCTTTATTTCTGGTATTTTCATTTGGCTTTTAGGCCCCCGAGGAAATCTTTGAAACAAATAGTGCCTCTGTTTCCTCCAGGTGCCTACTGTGCTATGAAGGCTTCCAAATGCCAAAAATCTCAAGTTTTAATTCAAAACCCCTACTATTTAATATTTTCCTTAGAAATCTGCTTCAAGAAGTGATAACATGACACTCAGAGATTTAAGACATTGCAGAAGGATTTAGTATATGAATCTTAATCAAAGCTGTAAAGCAAATGCAGAAAAATCTTCCTAAAATACCCAATGCAAATGTTGTGATTTTCAATCCAGTCTTATGATCTCCAAACAAATGAGACTGGTAATATTGGATAAGAAGTTCCTAACTGGAAAAAAGGATAGGTACAATTTATTAATTTGGTTTTTAAAGATTTCTGACATTGCCAGATGGAAGATGCTATGTACTCCACATAGCACAGCAGCTATTTAAGAGTTCCAACAGAAATGTTTGAGAAGGGATCTATCCATCACCCCAAAGAAGGTATAAACCAAAATAATCTCTTTTTTTCTCATATGCTGGTTTTCTAAAACGGTGTCTTCCTTGTAGGTCAGTTAGCCATGATTGGTCTTATCTAAATCAAAAAGCAAACCAGAAGTGTGTCTTGGGAAGTTTTCTGAGGGTCCCTGCAGGGAAGCAGCTCCTGCCATTGAGCTGCTGCTCAGATCCTTCCTTCTCCCTGGAACACCCTCCTGCATGGGTGAGTTCTGGTCCAGCAGAAGCCAGCAGACACTCCTTCCCAAGATGTTTGGTGTTCCTGACAGCAGGAGTCTGTTTATGTACCCTTTTTCACATTGTCTTATAGGTTCACAGCTTCATGGAAAACTCAAAATGAAGGACTGCTTAGAAGCAAAGTCCTTGCCTGATCAGGATATGCTGGTTTGATGTCTTCTCTTTCCAAAGCCAGCAGATGTCATTGTCTCCTAATCTTGTTTTTCTTATCAGAAGTGATACACTTAAGTCAAAAGCTCTCATTCATAAGCAGAGACAAATTTAGCTTAGCTAGAAATGAGGGAAATTGGCTGATTTGCCACTTCAGCTCTTTCCAGAGGATTCCAGCATGTCTAGGAAGTCTCAGTTCAAGCAGACTGCTCTGCAGGCTACCTGCACACATGACAGTGTTAAAGCTCTCCTTACTTGATTAGCATTCTGTACCTCCTGGCTTCTGGTCCTCACTTGTGTGGGTAGCACAGGGATGTGTTTCCTGGTGGGGAGCAGTCCCCTTCCATGAAGCAGCAGCAAAGGATGAGCACTTCAAATGGCAAACAGCCCTCATGCTTTGTAAGTATTGCACTGACCTGCTTTCAAAAGGGAGCTACAAAATAAATGGTCTGTGTGTGACAGCTCTTAGCAGTCTTCCTTGAGAGATAATAATGAGATCAAAGCAATTATGGTTGAGGGGGGGTTGTGTCTGTGTTTTTAAATCTTTTCTGGTAAGATAGGAACTTTCCATCCATCTCAAAGATTTAATGAATAAGAATATGGGGGTGCAGAGTCTCTTGTTACAAGAAGAAAATGAAATGGAAATGAAAACAGACACAAACACAGAAAAATCTTTCCTAAAAGGACTAAGTTTTACTTGTCAAACAGGGAGCAAACCTGAGATTTTACACCTATTCAGTCTGTCTTTTCTTATTCAGAGTATGGATTTTTACATACCAATTTTTTAAACTATTTCTGCTTTCAGTCCCACAGAACTCAGCTCACATAAGCAATGCCTTTACTTTTCATCATTAATATGTTCCTACTTCATTTTCTACAAGAGCATCCATGTTGATTTCATTTCCTGATTTGAAATACACTTATATTCTCACTCAACAACAAGCACAAAATACAATACTACATTGCTAAGGGTGCTACAACAGAAAAAGTCAGTCGTAATCATTTACCAGTAACAATACAGTTTTGATTGGAAGTCAAAAAGCTATAACACCTTGAATGGTGATTCATATACCTGCTTTATACATTATTTTGTCATATTTAACACAAATGAACATTTAGACTTCAATCACACTATGAGCTGCTGCTACAGGAATCAGTTCCATAATAAAAATATACTCTTCTGCGACTAATGAACATAAAAGAGGTTTTCTCATTATCACTATACTCATTGTCATTATTTTAAGGAGTTCATTAACGTTGCTACGTCCTACTGCTTTCCTAGGAGTTCACAATCCAGCAGTTGTTATTAACATTATGGCAGCAGGCAGAATTAATATTTTGGAAGTGGTATCATTGTTAAAAATACACTTCAGAAGACACCTCCATGGAACATGAGAGCAAAGTATAATGCTACTGGTCTGTGCATGGAACTCTAGGATCTGGAGCCTTCCAGATCCTACATAAATGTGAAATTAATATCAGCATAATTTTAATCTGAATAAAATCAAACCCCCAAAACCCAGGTTTTGTTCTGTGCTTGAGGCACATAATAATTTCTAGATTTTATTTTCAAGTTCCTCACTAAATTGATGTTCTTGGATATACTCAACAGCATTTCACATCAGACAAGATGGAGATTTCACCTGTATTTCTATTGCACAATTACAGAATAGTTACAATTCTTCAATATGAAATTCATCCCTGTACAGGGAAGCCATGCAGCTTGCTGAGCACCTCAAATTGCACTTTTTCCTAATGTGTTTTTTAAAATGGGTTGCAGATGCTATGCATGAGTGAATTGCCAAATGTTGGTATTACAAAACTGCTTACTGAGATTCCTGCTTCACTGTTGTTACACGGTTTCCATACAGAATGTACACATCTTAGATGGACTTCGCTGCAATTTTGAGAAGAGTCTACCATAAAGCCCATCCAAATAATGGTGGAATTGATAATTTCAGCAGATATCCAAACATGGACAAGAGTTCATGAGGTTAAATGATTACATATTCTTTCCGTTATCTGGGGTAGCACTTATGGGTTCTTAACCTACTGCTATTACAGTGTATTCAAGTAATTTTTCTCTAATAAGTCATCCCCTTAATTTGTCTCCAGTAAAGCAGCAATGCTGATATAAATGTTTCTTGATGAAGTGCAATTTTTCTCAGGGACATTAATTCTGAAATTTCTATTGTAGTATTTTTTCAGCAAGTGTGTACGTGCCATTCTCTCCTATATACAATAGCAACACTAAAGTAAGAATAGGCATAGGATTTGCCTTGAAACACTAGCTTTTATTTTAATTGCAAATTTACCTGGTCAACACACCTAAAATTGGCTAACCCATTAGGCTGGCTGGCCCATGTTCAGCCTTAGATACCTTCAAGACTAGTTGCAATTAGGTTGCCACATTCTAGTCATTGGTATGAAAAATTCTGTGATAAATGATCACAGATAATTGATAAACATGATAAATCATATTTAATTCCTATGTCTTTCAGCACTTGTTTCCATTATCTGAACCTAACACTGTGTGTGTTCCTATTTGAATGAGATAAAAGAAGGAAGCTCTAAACTACTGAAATCAGAAAGTTTAAATTTACATAAGACTGAGATTAGCTGTAGTTTAAGCATTTTGAATACATACTTGGGGAAAAAAGATTCTTCACTAAATACAAAGCCTGGTAGAAAAGAAAAATGGCATCAGATGCAGGAGGATTCCAGAGGGTTACCTGAAAACAGATCTAGCTATGGGACTTTGATATCTAAGAAAATGGTTTGTGCTGTGGACCAAAAGCAATACCCTTCCCCTCTCGCTGTGAAGACCTGTAATTGTTCAGAAATCATTTAGTACTTTCATCTTTTGAGCCTCCCTTGGCTGATCAGATACAATCCAATGCACTGAGGAGAGCTAGTCCACAAATGGAGCAAACACCTTTATGTCAGAAACCAATCAGTTAGCATTAATGTAATTGTTCTTCCCATGTACACAAATATTAAGTTATGGATGGTTATAGACATGTAGACTAAAATCTCAGGTTTATGTTACATGACTTCATAATGTGGGTGTACGAAAAACCTGAAGTTAATTAGAAGTAAGTATCACCTTTTCCTATGCTGCAACTTCATTCAAGTTTCGGATTCAGAGAATTAAAACATTTCTGATCCAGCTAAATAGGAGGCACTTTAGACCGGACACTGTATTTTTGAAAGATGGAAAGTAAAAAGCTAAAAAACCCCTCTCTCACACTATCTATGGTCTTGCTATTGTGCTTCACCACATACCCAAATTGTTTTCAGCAGTTCAGTGTATCTACAGGGATTTCAAATTAAATGTGAAATACAGTACCCGATGTGGAAGGCTAGTATTTTATACACAAAACCACTGAGTAATATTTCTCTTCTTTGCAGAGCATTTTGGAGAAATTACAATGTGTTAGTAACAGGGAACCCAAAAGAAAAGTATAAAATTGATAGTCTAGAAAATATCCCATGTAAAATATCAAACTATATTTGTAAAAAAAGAAAAGTTTCCATATAAAACAATGTCCTATAAACTTCTAGATGAAGGTGAACCTTCACCCGAAGAAAAACTGTTCTGTCAATAATATGCTAGTGTTTGCTGCAGTCAAACAAGCACTTAGAAAGCAACCCGAGTTTACTGCCAATATAGCCCTGGGTTTTTTATCCTAACATTTTATGAGGACGAAAACACCATCTGAATGTCAAAGCTTTTGATTTGGGGAAAGACGATCAAAGGCTCTGGAAACAGATGTGAGTACAATTATTTTAACATTTGCTTATGCATGTCAGTGCATTCGTTTGCATGCATGTGTATCCTCATTCCCAAAATGTAGAATGTCTCTGCCCCTAAAATGTCCCACTCATGTCTCAGTTTTTTCTCTCCATCATGATCTAAATTCTTCACAAGACTGCAATGGGACTCAATAACTCCATCAACAACTGGAAATTATAATGTTCTTTTAGAATTATAATGGATGGAAAGATAAAATTCATATTTTATGATGTGCTCAAAAGCATTAACTGAGAGGCCTTCAGCTGAGGTGTTCTTATTTCTCTAATCTTTAAATAGGTAAAGAAAAAATTATGGCTAGGTTAATTCTTCTTTCACTGGAGAGCCAGAATATTCACATCAGCAGGGCTGCCAGAAGTGAACTTGCACTCTCGCTCAAAACACAGAAAACATTTGCAAGGCCTAAAACCCCCAGATATACTGTTTCCCATTGAAAAAATTACAAAAACACGTAAGGAGTGATATGCATATAGGCTTAAAAAACCCTGAAGACATGCTAGCAGACTTTCAGGTTTTGTAGCTGGTTTCCTTCACTCTGCCAAGGCCACTGGAATAGCGTACCAGCTCACAAGCACTTTCCCGTTGCTACTGGCCCCACATACTCAGTGAAATTTGTCTCCCAGGAGCAATGAATTCCAGAAAGCCTATGATGTATACTGATGTGGATTCACCTTAAAGGAAAACAATTCCCTGTACTGCTTTCTAGCTAACTGAAGAGTGGACAAGTGGGCAGATTTTATTCGAAATACGGGACAAACCTTGCTGCTGTGAAGCATTTATTTTGGTACCTCCACAAAACCATTTGTCACAGCAGGAGAGGTGCTAAACCCATTGTGTTAGAAAATAATTTGATTCATGGCTCTTGATATGGAATCATCCTGAGGCGACAAATCAAGCTTTAGGTACTGCATCAAAAGCTGTAAATGGTGAAAAATGTATTTGGAAGCATGGATTCCATCTTGCTGGGCAGTAATATGAAACAAGTCCCATATTAAGGACATAGTATTTGAGGCGAGAGGCAAGTGTGTTAACTGAGTGACTTCATGGTTTTGACACCAGTGTTTCAACTTAGACATCTGTATTTGATGAGAGGCAGATAAAAAACATCTCAACATAAAGACTGAAGAAAGCTACGGTTACTTGACTTCACAGGACACCACCACCTGCTTGCTGTGACTCAGATCTGCCACTAGCAACTTCTCTCTCCTTCAGAGAATTCCCTTCACACACCACCACTGACATTCAAGCCAGAATCAACTAACTAGCTGAATTATCCCAATCATTTTAAGCTACTAATGCAATTATGGAAATTTTACTTCTTACTCCAGATCACATCTCAATGTACAAGCACAAACGTTCTCTCAGGTTCTTCCACGTCCCCACTTGTTCCTTTCCAGAAGCTTCACAAGACTCTTCTAAAGGAAGCTGCTCTTTGCAGACCACCTTTGACTGCATAGCACACGTCAACCCACACCTGGAATCACTAAGCATGTCTCATCTTTGTCAGCAAGGTTTTTATGAGGGAGTATGAAAATATTTTTTCAAGATGATGATGGGCAGGGTAATTTATTTTTTTTTCCACAGTTGGATCAGTTCTACTATGTTTTTTGCTGAAATAGATGTCTTATGACTTTTGACGAACATGATGATTGAGTCAAAACTGTATCTGAGGTCATTATTTTACAAGAGACTTTATAAAGGAATATTCAGTAGCCATATATATTCAAGAGTACCTTCATAGATCTCTTTGAAATCTACTCAATAAATATGGACATGCAAAGCTAAAGTGATCCTGGAAAATACTACTGAAACCTTGTATCCATAAGAACTTGTTCATGGACACACACCATTCAAAAATATGTTTGTTCCTCAGTTAACCTTACAATCAGCAACCAGCTAAGGAGAAAGAAATGGAACCAATATTATCCCTATGGACTACTCAATTGCCTTTAGAGAAAAAAAAAAAGCAAAAAGCAGCTCCACGTTTAAAGTAAAATATTAAGCTAAAAGTACTTTGCAATAGAGCAGTTTTCCATCATTTTGTCCTTTTCCTTAAATTTTCAATATTAAAGCTCTGCTTCAACTTGCCAGAAATTAATTTCTCCTTTAAATACCTGACAGAGCAAGTTACCACAGAAAAAGGCGCCTGGGACTCAATTGCTCTTGAAGACAAAACTCAGCTGACCCCATGCAGAATTTTCCTGACAATGAGGGTATACATGATGCCTTGTCATCAAGAACTGGACAATTTTCTGGATACCAAAACACCACAACAGACTCTGTGCTAAACACAAGATTCATTGCTCTGGATTCAGGTGATAAACCAATTTCAACATCTAAGTTAAGCACTTGGTTCAGACTCTAATAGATACTTTCATACTCTGCCTTCTTTGATCCCAAGTATCCTCTAGCTACTAACCTTGAAGGTAGCACATAGATTAAATTCAGACCTACATACTTAAATGATTTGCTGTTAGCAATGTGTTATCGTGTGACACTCGAGTCTATGAATTCTTTCAGTTGCCAATGACAGTTCAGTGATAAACTTCCCTCTCAGCCATAACATCCCCCTGATGCACCTTATTTTCTCATTTGCTTTTATGTTTAACAAAATGTTATACAGATACAAACAAATAAGAATATACTGCATTAAATATTACTCACAATGGCATTTTCTTAACAGACAATGACACACACGAGAGATATATTTGTTTCTTTGGAAAATACAAGGAAATCTCAATGAACTGTCTTGTTCATCTTCAAGTTCAGACCCCTAGAACAGACTGCACACTGAGATACCTTTTCTCCCTGTATCTCCAGCTATATAATAATGTATATATTTTAGAATATAAAGCTTTTTCAAACCCATCTTGCCTGCCTTTCATTTTAAGCAATTGTTTTCCTCCAGTAACACCCTTATGATCAGAGAGGTTAAAGAATCGGGGGCTTTTTTAAAGCTGGTATGGAGGTCCTCACAGAAAGCATGCAAAAGCCCTATTAATTAAGGTAACTACTGCAGAGAAGAGTGTTCTGCTGCCTCAGCATCATCTAGCTGACCCAAAAAAAAGTTGTTTGTTAAGCCATCTAAGCTCCATGTAAATTATAACAATAAAAGACTAAGCTGAATTGCATTTAAAACACAAGTTTAAGCACATTTTTCTTCCCTCTAAAGAAGTGGAAGGGAAAAAAGGACATAAAATTTTAGGAGTAAAGAGATTATCAATATTCAGCAGCTCCAGCACAGACACATCTAACACACCTAGTACTGTGCGAAGCACGGCAATGAAGGTGCGCAACTCCTAGAAAAAGGCAATAATATCATTCTCTGCCAGCAAAAACAAGAAACATCAAGAATCAAGACATGTTACATAGTTCAGGTTACAATAAATACTTTCTTTGAACAAACCTGTCAAGCTCACATCAGAGATTTTTATGTAGCACAGAAGAAATACTATATGCACATAAATGATTTCTTTCAACAGACCATTTATTAAAGTGGGTCAATAACCCCATTTATTGCTTACTGTTCCTCAACCTCTCTAAAGAATTAAAGTGGTCGTCTTAGTGTTCAACACACACATTCTGATGCACACCAGATACTGACAAGCACATCAGAAAAAATAAAAATCCAGATTCACTGATAACTCGATTGCCTTAACCAGGAGTTTTCTTTCTCTGTGCTCTGTTTAAATGTAAGCACTCAGAAAAGGCTATATTTTGGTAACAACACAGAATAAATAGGAATATACATGCCCCATTTCCGGATGAACCTTAAGGAAGTCCGCTATGCTTCATTTGCCACACTGTCCAGTCTATGAGATCAAAGTAATATCACACCTTCTCAAAGGTTCTAAGAATATGAGCCTATTACAGCATGGAAAAAAAAAAATAGGTATTATAGAGGAAAGCACAACAGAAAAACTCCTGACAAATAAAGCAACTTTTAAATGAATCATTCAGCAGTATTCATACTCTGATACCTTCTCCCGGAGACAGCCTTCCCTCCGGAATACTGACAGACACACAATTGCATGAAAAGATAGAGCTTCATAATTTTGAACAGCTCTATTAAAAGCACGAATAAAAGTAATAAACCTACATAATTTGTAATTTTAATGTTTCCAAAACACATCTGTATTTCAATCCTGCCATATTTTTACTGCTATGAAATGAGTAAGCTATGAGAGGATATGAGGAAGAGGGATATTTTCCAGCTGGTACTTCAATTACTCAATAGATACTCCAATATTATATCTAAGAGCAATAATGTTCATCAGAGAAACACAGGTCAAACAGCAAGTTGAGTTTGCAGACCTGGAGATGCTTTGTCCACCTTACTGCTGGCTACCGCAGATCTACCTTTACCTCCTGCATCTCAAGCTACACACTGTTGCCCATCTTCTGTGCTAGTTCTGATCATCTGACCCTTTCCTAAGCCTCTTCAACACACTGGGCTGGTAGGAAGGCCCCCTAGCTTTAACTCAGTCACTACACCAGTATATAGGACAGCACTGTAATGAACCCCATTACCCATGTTCTTCTCTCACTGGAAAAAAGTGAAAAGCAGCAGCAATCTCTTGAGCCAGCATTTAAATACTAAAACTAAAGAAGTGAAATTAAAGGAGTTTTACTCTTCGAGCAGCAGCTTAGGCAGATTCCAAACCAGGTATATGTTCCTGGAAGCTCTCAGTATTGTGGAGAAGCCCACACTCCAGAAAATAACAAAAATTGAGTATTTTACTTATAAGTATACACGCACTCAGAACCCAGTTAAAAGGGAAAAGGGCTTTGCTTCACACACAGGAAATGTGTACGAATCTGAAAATCAAACTCATGCAAAAAAAAAAAAAAAATTGGTACCCCTAGAGCTACAAGGAATTATTTAACAAAAAACAAATGAAGTTAATGAACGGCCTGAAAGGACTGACAAGATTTATTTATTTCTTTGGCATCAATGCCCAAAGAGCAGCCAAAAGAGGTGGCTGGAAGAAGAGATACATATGTTCTCTTTGACACTGGCTCCAGCCTATTAACAGTACTGAAAACATATGCTGCTGCTCACTCATGCTTATCAAAACACTTTCTTTACCCAGTTGTGGTCCTGCAAAAGAAAGAAATCCACAAAGATCTGATTTTACATTAAAAGCCTAATTATGTGAACAGAACTACTTTTGGCAAGTCCTCTGGGCTTCCAGTACTTAAAGTAATGGAACAAACTGACAGCTTCAGAATTCACTATTCCACTCAGAGATGTATTACGTCCTTCTTCAGCAATAAATTGGGTTTGGCTGTTGAGGGTGGGATAGGTCTTGGGCTTATGCACCTTCTGGGGGAGAGGATTTTTTCTGTATTATTTCTCAAAGTATCCTCTTTGTTGCCCATTCTGTCCATCGTTCTTCATATTACATTTTTTTCTGTCCCCCTCTCCAAGCTAAACTTGGTGATAGAATATCACACTTCCAATTTTTCTACTATTAAATCGATGACTGCCTACAGGTAAGGTGAGAGGATGCTAATCACTGGCTCCTCTCCACCACCACCTTCCTAGCAAACATGTTACTAAATCAAAAACCACCCCTAGTCCTCTGAAGCTCTGTGGTAAACTACTTCGTGGTGAATTCCTCCCTTTACTGTGTAGATGTGTGTGTATGCATTTACATGTAGCCACGCAGCTATACAGCAATTCAACCTGAATTATCTCATAGAGATAGGAACTCTTCTTCATAGAATCATAGAATCAGCTCAGTCAGAAAAGACCTTTAAGATCATCAAGTCCAACCACTTCCCCAGGACTGCCAAGACCACCACTAAAACAATGGGCTGAGGGCCTCATCTACACAGTTTTTGAACACTTCCAGGGGCAGTGAGTGCACCACTGCCCTGGGCAGCCTTTTCCAATGTCTGATCACCCTTTCAGTGAAGAAATTGCTCCTAATACCTGATCTAAACCTCCCCTGGAGCAGCTTGAGGCTGTTACCTCTTGCCCTCTCTCTCCCTCTTGTTACCCAGGAAAAGAGACATATATGTGCGCTATTGGTTCATCCATATACGTGCAATACTGGTTGTCACTAGGGATGAAACCCATACTTCCTGAGATTAGTAGTTTCTAAACCTTCAGCTGTTGAAAGATTTGTGAATTCAATGGAACTTACATGCAGGATATTCTGAGCTGGAAGCAGAGTGAAACTTATCAAACCCTAAATAAGCTGTGCAGATACAAGCCACATGGAAGAGCAAAATTTTAGTGCCTGGTCAAGATCTATAGTTTTCCAAATACAGCAAAAAACTTTTAAATATTAACAGCCAGAAAGTGGAAACAAATGGTGTTGGTTAAACCTCCCTCAACTGTAAATATTTAAACTATCTCCAGATAGGGAACATACTCATTTAATCAGTTTAGAAGTACCAATTCCAGTAGCTGCAGAACATGGAAGCCCCACAGCAACCTATGGTTTTGAAGTCAAGTCTTTTGAGTTGGACTTTGCCTCAAAGTTCAACAGGACTGCTTGGAAGGAGAGTGGTGCTCAGCATGAGTAAAAGTAATAGTTCCAACAACACCTTTGTTTCACTGGTCAAGATGGAGAATACATTGATGTCTATGACCCTATCTTTAAAAAATATATATATATATACACAGCTCACTGTTTTATCAGTACTTTGTTATTCATATGACATCACAAAATTAAGCCAATGATTTGGACTTTTTCCTAAGACAGCACAATAGACCGAGTCAGAATTCCAGTGCAATAACCTAAAAATTCTGTAAATGAAACGTTTTCCCAGGATCTTGAACAAGATGCTTCTTAAAAAGTTGATGCATCCTATCTGAAATTTAAGGCCATAATTACAGTCCCTCTTTCAGTAGGTAGATGGAGATAGACAATACTTCATCTTTTTTACTTGCTATTTTACACAAGATTTCAGCATTTAAATGACAGCTGGTGCCCAGCCTCAGGTAGCTAGATTTCAGTAAAGCATTAAGGCTGCTACTGTCAATGCAGTCACCATCATATAAAATGTATTACAGCATTATGCACCTAACAAGTTATGCTGGAGCGCGCTTTCATGCATTGAAACGGGAATTTTGGCTATTTCAGTAAAAAACAATTCATAAACGTCTAGTTTCATGAAAAAAAGTAAAGGTTTTCAATTATTTGCTGTTAAAAAATGTGCTAAAAAGTGTCCAAACTACAAAGAGAAATATTACTGTAAGATTAATATATGACACCCAAATCCATAATATACACCTAGATGAGACAGTCTAGCAGCACTTCATCAGCCAAAGAATTTGCATGTTTGAAATTGCTAAGGCAGGCAGAATGTAATGCCTGATGAGAGCTGACAGGCAAGGGATTAACAAGAATAGAGACAAGTGATTCCACCGTAGGTTTTACCTGTAACTGACACAGGTAGAAGTATTTAATGACTTATTCCAAAGAGATGAGGAGAGTGACAGAGTCCTCCACCTGTCTCACATCAGCTCAGGCACCGTTTGATAGCTCTTGGCACCTGGTAGCATCCTGAACAAATCCTGGATGGGATTGCTGTATTACTCCCACAGAAGCAGGAATTAGTTTTAAGCAGGTGAAATGCAAACTGACTTTACATTCCTTCACAGCGGGATCTTGATAATGAATATGGATATAAACCCATATACTAACAATACTTTGTTACATCACTACAGCTCTTTCTCAGGACAATGGAGAAACAATTAAGCAACTTGTTTGAGAATATATAACAATCCCTTTACAAGGAGTCCAAGCACTCTGACTTGCTGGTATTATGCTTTCCTTGGAGGATCACCCTCTCATTTCCCTTGGCATTCTGAATCCTTGACATTACTGAATATTCATTTTGTGATTCATGGGACTACAGCAGTTTTTAGTTTGCCTCTGGATCAGAGATAAAATTTCTGAATAGAGCTTTGTAGCTTGGAGTGTTTAGTTTTCCTGTAACATCATTACTGAGCTAGCTACACACATCCTAGGACATCAATTCCAGACATCCTGCCAAAGATCAGATGAGATCCAAAGGACTGCATTCATTAGCTGCCAAAAGAATGCTGGGGGGAAGGGACAGAAAATTGTCTACATCTGTGACAGTGGAAAAAATGCATATAATGTAGTTAAATATGAAAATACAAGCAAATATTTACCCAAGTTAAAAATGAAACTAGCAAACCAAATTTTATTTTCCAAACACAAATAAGCTTCCTGAATATTAGAGAAAACAGAGTTTTGAACAAACTCTTCCATAAGCGCTAAAGGAATATTGTCACTTGATATTTAGGTAACATTTTCATTTGCTACTTTTGTAATGTGTTCTCATAGTACTCTCCCAGAAAGAATGTGAACTGCTTTTCTTGATTGTTCCATTATAGTGCCTGCATATTCTGTATTCTCTACAGATGGAGCTGTATATTAACAGAGTTGGGTTTGTACAAACAGCTCAATCAATGTAACACAGGGATTAATCATCAGATGCCTGATTTCCCATAAACGCTGGGAGAAAAACAGGAGCTTGCAAGAAGACCCCTGTCAGCCCTCACAGGAGCTGGGTTTTTTTCAGCCTCTTAAGATACTCGGGCCTTCAATAGAGTAGAAAACATTTTGTCTTTTTACTGGTCGGCATTAACCTAAGTATCCTGGAAGCAGTGTGAAAGGAGCTGGGGCATTAACCTGCTTCCTGGCAATGATTTTACTTACGTTCATTGTGCATTGTGCATGTTATAAACACATACTCCTCTTTTCAAAGCACTCTTATTCTAAAGATGCTTTATTTTACAGCTTCCCGCTCAAAGGAGGCATTTGATTACTGCATGCATGTCTCTGCTGCTCCGGCAGCTGCTCAATCCATACCACTAGCTGAACAGCAATGGAGATGGATCGGCGCTGTTAGTGCTTCAGAAGGAATTGTGATTACACGGATAGCTGTATATTAAAGCAACATACATTAAGATCTTTGTCTGAAATGTGAATTATTAAAAATACACAAATAGAATGGTTCCCCCCTCCTCATTCCAGGTACCTTTGTAAGGTTAATCTGAGACACGTACCTTCATCAATAATACAATTACTGGAATTGGAAAGAGAAGCACAACAATGCCGATAAACGCAAAGCAAAGTCAGTTGCTTTTTCTATACTTGGTTGCTAGCACATGGCTAACTAATACAATATTATCTTATCAAAACGATATTTTTATTTTAAATACACATATAAAGTATGACTGTAAGGTATTTCCAGTAAGAGGAGGCCAGTCTTATTCATTGCTCTTTAGACCATACTTACAACTTAAATTTTTCTCCCAAGTTATTTTAACTTTGTATAAACTCTTCAAAAGTGGCTTTGAAATTCATATGTAATAATGAGAGGGGTACCTGAACATAGAAGGTTTAACTTGTCATTTAATAGAAGTTTAATGCATAAAGTAGGTCCATCAATACCTTAAACAGTAAATAACAAAAGTGGTTTAAAAGATAAAAGAGCACAGACACAGAATTCACAGAATCATAGAATAGTTAGGGCTGGAAAGGACCAAAGGTTCCAACCCCCCTGCCATGGTCAGGGACACCTCACACCAAACCATCTCACCCAAGGCTCGACCCAACCTGGCCTTGAACACTGCCAGGGATGGAGCATTCACAGCTTCCTTGGGCAACCCATTCCAGTGCCTCACCACTCCTACAGGAAAGGATTTACTCCTTATATCCAATCTAAACTTCCCTGTTTACGTTTTAACCCGTTACCCCTTGTTCTATCACTACAGTCCCTAATGAAGAGTCCCTCTCCAGCATCCCTATAGGCCCCCTTCAGATACTGGAAGGCTGAACAGCCCCAACTTCCTCAGCCTGTCTTCATACAGGAGGTGCTCCAGTCCCCTCATCATCCTCGTGGCTCTCCTCTGGACTTGTTCCAACAGTTCCATGTCCTTTTTATGTTGAGGACACCAGAACTGCACACAATACTCCAGGTGAGGTCTCACAAGAGCAGAGTAGAGAATCACCTCCTTCGACCTGCTGGTCACTCTCCTTTTGATGCAGCCCAGGATACGGTTGCTTTCTAGGCTGCAAGTGCACACTGCCTGCTCATGTTCATTTTCTCATCAACCAACACCCCCAAGTCCTTCTCCGCAGGGCTGCTCTGAATCTCTTCTTTGCCCAACCTGTAGCTGTGCCTGGGATTGCTCCGACCCAGGTGTAGGACCTTGCACTTGGCATGGTTAAAATTCATAATGTTGACATCAGCCCACCTCACAAGCGTGTCAAGGTCCCTCTGGATGGCATTCCTTCCCTCCAGGGTATCAACCGAACCACACAGCTTGGTGTCATCAGCAAAAATTATACTAGAAGCAAGAAGGGACCTTCTCTATGAAAAGAAATTGAAGTAACATAAAAGATTATGTAGCATTATTTCAATATCAACCAAGTCACAGGAATCTGCCCACCTCTGAAATAGTTTCATGGCTCCGTGTTACTCCTTGCAAGCCCTTTCTGTGCCCTATGTTGACAGAAGTTTACTTCCTCTCCTACAGACCATCAGCTCTGCTCAGAAAAGCAAGCAAGTACAACGAAATGACAATTTCTGTCCCTATTCATTGTAATCCCAGACATCAGTAAGGGTAACTCCATTGCAGGGCTGCATATTGGTACAGGAGTGCCGTAAAGCATCACAGGCTTACTTCAAAGCTCATTCTGAGAAACTGGAAGACAACTTAAGGAAGGAAAAAATGAGAGGGATCTTTCGGCTACCACAACCACAAGCTACAATGAAAAGGGACTCGGTAAACTGTATATAAGGTTCTCAAAAGACAGCCAGTGCTACCCAAATGCAGGGCAGTTTAGACTACATTTCAAAAGAAACTGTGTAAAGCAGAACATCCATCTGAATGACCCTTCATCACGGCTGTATTTCCTCCTGCTCTCCCTCACAGCCAGGTACTTCACTTCAGTCTATGAGCTCAATAAATTTCCTGCTTCAAAAACGGATGTAACAGGGAGCCCTGCTAACCACAGAAGTCTACATAATTAAGCTTTAGCTTCCTATTTTACAAATCATCTTTGACAGTCCTTAATAGCTACTTAGCAGAGTAACAGCGTAAATATTACTTTTATAAATAGGAATGATCTATTTAATACCTTTTCCTTTATTAAGGCATTTAATATAATTATAGAGGAAATAAAATTTCCCTAGTTTGAAGCTGCACATGCAGCTTGCACTCTTGAAAAGTTTTCTTCACCGAGACTATGAAATACAGAAGAGACTTGAAGGATCTGCTCCCTGATACCCACAAGCAATGCTTCAGCCACTTGACTCAAGCCAAGTTGAGCCTTCCAGTTTCACAAAGAACTTTGGACTCCAAAAAGAAAATCCATGAAGCATTTGTCCAAAGCATAAACTCAAGGTGAGGCAGTCAAAATTGGAAGAAAATGGAAGGAAGCATTTTCCTAGCATGTTGTAAAGCCATCAAATGGTCAGTGGGATACCTGGGGATGAAAAGGTGCAGTCTGACTCTAGCAGGCGAACAGGGAAGTTTCATTCCAACGTCTGTTTCCTCAGGTCCTCAGAGGGTTCTGCACACCTTCACATCAGCATGAGCATGCTGGCCGCCCCACTGACAGCTGCTCTGAGGATGGGTGGCCAGGGGCATGCAGCGACTTTTACATCCCAGCTCCTGAGCTCTTGTTTCTGTTACCTGCTCACCTCGATGGATAGGAACCCCTTTGTAACTTCACCTCAGACAAATATGGAGTGGTACATACCGCATTCCTCTGAGAATCCCCCTCCATTCAGCTCATGCCACCTCTCGTTTAGCATTAGGTGAGCAAACTCTTTTACAAGGCTGGCCATTTGCTCAAGGCCTCCAAGTGATTTAGTTTTAGACATTAGTGAAGGAAAAAAGCCTCCTCACTGAGTGGGAACCTTTCCACCTTAGGATCTATAGGCCAATTTAACTAAAAGGATGATGGAAATCTCACAGGAATTACACCTCTGTGAAACAGCTACACAAAGAAAAAGAGTCTCAGAGGGACAAAAACTCAACTCTACCTATAAAAATACTCTGGAGAGAGTCCTGAAATATCTATGCATATTTACATACACATGCACAGATTCACTCCTTAAGTGTCTTGCTTAAAGGCAGCAAAATAACTCAGTTCTCTATGTATTTTTATGTGGTGAATATGCATTTATTTGTATGATATTCACTGTTCTCAAATGTCCTTGCTCTGAGAAAACTGAAACTTGTATTAATTAAGAAAAGTTCATTAGTTCAACAGATTCATTAACCTTTTCTGGGAAATGTACACTGAGCACCAAATTAATCAGCATCCCGAAATCAAGTCACAATTCATCTCTCAGAATATTATTTTTCAAATATATTTTGCAATATAGATGCGCATAAACCCAGCATACATCATTTTGGGAATACTTATTTCCTACTATAATTCCCAAAGGGGCAGCTCTCACATCAAAATACAGTTCTTACCTTATTTAAACAAACAACCAATTTAAGAAACCACCTGGGATTTCCAATCTGCTTTCAGACATTATTAATTTAAAAGTATTAGGTTGTGCCCTCCTCTGACTCCAGCCGTGCCCACTGAAGAAGCTGTCTTTCCACCAAATTAGCCCAATCCCCACTGATAAACCCCCTCCAGACCCATGTGATTCTTAATCACTTTCAGCCAAATTAGTTCATTTATTCTAAGCTCAGCTTTTACCTATCAGGTCTTCCTCAAACAACTTCATTTTACTTGGAAGAGCACACCTGAAGCTGTGACAATGTAAAGCCCATTTTGGTCCAGATCTTTTTAGCTGTAGATACCTCCAACACAGCTACAGCATGTCAGGATGGTGATTACTGAGATTGCCCACAAAATCCCTCAGGTATCTTATTTACATCTGCTTATAAGAACTCCAGCAGATGTTAATAGTTCCAATTGACCTTTTGTTATGGCCATTACAATCTAGAGCATTACTCAAAAAAAAAAAAAAAGTAAATTATTTTGACTGTATTCAAATCTTAATGTGATATTTTACTTGAAATTTTCTCCCAATTCCATAGTTAAGGACACAGAGCTTGTGCCAACAATCTGTAATTTGTCATGCATGTGAAGGACTGACTATACCGTAAAACCTTTGTTCTTCATAAAAAATAAGGGCAACAGCCTGTGGACCTAGGCAAGACAAGCCTAATTTAGGATCGATCAAGTCCGTCAGCGACGGCATCAACACAGATATGCCAGGTGCCCTTGCAGCAAAGGCCAAACACATCATCATTTTATCACCACATTTGCTTCAGAGCCCATGTCATTACTTTACAACTCCTAGTCACTAATTTTTGGCACAGTTAAACTAAGAATTAACATCAGCGTAGTTCCCTTTATCACGGCATGTTACATTTTAATAACAGAATATTTCAAAGTGATGTTGCCAGTTGCATGTAGCTTCCAAACAACAGGAAATATATTATCAGTGGGAAAATAAAGTCAGATCGAAAACCACTCACAAGATGAGTATCAGAGAGTTGGTAGCTTGAAATACTTGTTTCACAGAAATCAGAACACTGATATCAAACAAAAGGATCTCAGGAAAAAATTCTCATCTTGAATCACATGTAACTAACATTTAATTTTATGTTTCAAATTAGTTTAATTCTGAAGAGATCCTATGAACTTCAGCAAGACCGCATCTTCAGAAGAAACACCAACTCAAAGTGGTAATTGTAAATGCCTGATCAGCACAAGAAATAACTGACAGGTAACGGTATTAGGTTTTTAACTGCTGATAGGTAGACAGGTAAGCAACCAAAGCTGTTACATTAGGATGTTTTGTGTGTTTCTTTTTATAATTAGTTTATAAATATCTTTAAAATAGCACCATCATGTCTTTCTTACTCTGGTAGGACTAGACCTGGATAGTCAGAGGTGAATGTCCGTGTTTGGCTTTTTCTTTCTGGTGGACACAAAGACCAAATGGTCCCCATGATACAGCAAAAACCAGAAATGCCCCTCAAAAGGCCATCTTGATTATTATCATGGCTAGCCATTACCTAATTCAGACCTGATTAAAAAGCACTGCATGTGCCTCAAACCTCACAAAAAATACGTGTTAAGTACTAAGGATGAATATTCTTAAACTGGCAAATATTCTCTATAATTTCACAAAGAAACTTGCTATGAGCTGTTTAATCGTAATTAAGATTTTCATGGGTATGGTCATGTCTTGGGTCAGAGCACAAATCAAACCCAGTCCACAACACTCAGTTACTACTGGTACATGAAGACGGTAACACTTCAATTTTGCCCAAGTTTACACTTGTCTGCTCACAGATACAGTGACCATTAGCACACGATACATCATTCTATACTTGTCCTACTACATACATCTCCTTAGCACAAGCCACATTTGCATTGCTTTCCTGTTCCTCATTTTTGCAGTTTTTACCCAGTGTTAAACACAGTACATTTTCCAGTGTCACTTGGGTTCCATTACCCACCAGAGATCAAACCACCAACATGATAAAGATAATATAGGGGGAGGGAAATTCTTGTTGAAAATAAGTATAATCTTGCCTTTTAAATATCCCTGCAGTCTAAGTTAACTAGCTCTTCAGAACTCAGAATCTAGGAAATGACCACTTAATATTCAAAAACCATCATACCTGCAAGAACAAGCATTCCACTCTGAAATCAATGCAGGCTTTCATTTATCCATTACTGTTTGTTGACTTCTTTCAGCATATTACTAAATCCTAACTGTCTGGCAAAACACTGCTAGCTGCATTGGTTAAATTCCATAATCTCATCTATTTCATTAACTACTAGAAAATAATTAGCGATAGCAAAGCCAGTTTAGACTGCTAAAAGTAATTCTCTTTCTCTTCTGTTAGTGAAGAAAGGATCTGGTGTGCAATTTTCATATAAATACACATTGCTTATTCCCATCTAAAAGCTGGAAACTTATAGGAGATACTGTCTGGAAGCTTCCACTATCAAATCTTTCTTCATCACATCTGTGATAAATTCTGATGCAATATAAAGATTGCATTATGTAGCTTATAATTTTATATTTATTATTGGCTTTTGTATTTATGTTTCTCAAATTCTACATAGTATTAAATTTAACAGCTGTACCAGCATGGAGCATAACTTAGAGGCATTTATCTACCAAACAGCTCCCTTGAGGAAAAAGAACAGTGTCCTAACTACACACACAGAAATTCAGTGGTGTTAAGAAAAAACAGATGCTTCAGAAGAGTATGAAGAGTGCACCAGCCAAAGCATAGTCATAAAGTTCCCAGTCTCTGCAGGCTGGAAATCCAAGGACCTGCACAACTCTTTATCGTTACAAACTGTGAAATCGTTCACCTCTACAGATGAACTTCCTAAAACTAGTGACATCGTGTTGAAGGTCACCAATGTGACCAAGTTTTTCTGCTAACTGAACATAAATCTCAAATCTCCCTCCCCTGCCCCTTTTGCTTATGAACCTATAGAGCAATCTGTGCAAACTGCCTTCTGTTTTCCTTGGGGAAGTCAAACCCTATTGCATGCACTCTCATTTAATAGAGATATTGGATACCACATCTCCAAAGAGTCTTGAAAACTTGCAGTTAAATGGAAAGAATACACTTGACCGTAGATCTCAGACTGATGGAGATATACTTCAGGCAAGAATATAAATAAAATATTAAGCCTAAGGTAAGGGGAAAAGTACCTCTAAAACTCTTCCTTCAGTTTTAAAAAACTTGAGACTTTCTTAGTTCAAGAGAAAAATTCCTGCAAGTTTTGATTTTTCATGCAATAAAAGATTTTTAGAAAAAAAAAAAATAAAAATCTTACACTGCCAAATTTCTTCAGACATTGTAAAATTTGGGAGTCTCACAGTTCTGAAGACACCTCTGAAATGTGGATTCCTACCAATTTAAATGAGGACTGCAGACACCCTTACAAAACTAGATAAAAAGCTTAAAGTTTCACTAATGCAAATATGCTAAACATAAAACTATAAAACAGCTCATGTGGATGGCTAGATATACCCATCTCCATGCAAATTTTAATTACTAGTCAACATTTAGGAGTGATTTGGTGAGACACATGATTTATATTAGTGCTGTTACAGACCTAAAGCTGATTTCACTGAGGTCATGCTCCAAGGGAAAATTGCACCACATAGCAGTAAGCCAGTATAACAGAGAGAGTATTAAATCAATACGGTCTCTCACATCAGCTAATAAATTACAAGTGTGCTATCAGACCATCTGCTGGGAGAGAAGCATGATGAGTTGCACTGATCATACTGACTGACATTCTGGTTTGAACGTCTAGTCAGAATTAGTCCACCTTCTTGGCTTCAATAACTACTTCACTCCTGAGGCATATTTACAACCTAGTGGGTAAGAAGAAAGGTCCTCCCCATCCTCCCATAATCCTTTGCACTTTGCCTAGGAGAGTCTTAAGTGAATGGAAAAGGTAAGCGCGGCTTCATCTGCGACTGATTACATTAAGCTAACAATTTTATCAAATTGAGTTCATGGCTTGATATTCTTCACACAGTTTCTACAATAAAGAACCAAACTATCACATCAATGGTAAGTCATTTTAAACCATAGAACTATGGGGCTTAATATTTTGTAAGAGAACAGAATTGAAACCTGAAGGAGAAAATCTACATCCCAGACAAGTTTTACTCTGTGAGAGGAAAAACACAATCCTTAGGACTTTCCCAAACTCCCACCCATTCATACCAAAACTGTTTGCCAAACCTTTGCTTTTATTTGTATACAGCTGAGTCACACAGTCAGCTGCTCATGGCATATAGGATTATAAACCGCTCTGGGTCACACTTTGGGATCTTTTGCACTGCCTATTACACACTTATGTTCCTGACATATGCTACTTATTGTTCTCACCATAACACTTTGCATTTAACTTTTCACCTAAGCATGGCATAGGGTTTAAAAACACCAGCTGGCTAAGCCTCACAAGAAAACACCCATACAGCAACTAATTATCAACTGATTTTTAATATATACTTTATATACATAATATTATGTACATATAATACCTGTAAGATCACTCCCTCCTTCAGTGAACTGCAGCCATTCCCAAAAGGAAGGAAAATGAAGGCTGAAGCATGGATGATACTTTTTAACTCGACAAATTACCATTTTCTGATGGAATAAAGGAAACAAACCTGACATATTGCCAGGACAGTTTCTTGGGTGCCACAACGAGTTTAGTCATGAGAGCTAGTGATTTAAGAGACGAACTGTAACATAAAAATGTTGTGTTATGGTTAGTCTGATTCATCAAAACTGAGTTTGAGAGTATCTTGCCTGGGCACCATTGGAAAGGTTTGCTCATTCAGCAGTTTGACCTCAGTTACAACAGCAAGGGTGACCCGCAGAAAGATGTGAAAGTCCTGCCTCTCAATCCCAACTATCACATGATTAGGTACAGCTACGGTATGAGCTCATTTGAAGCATAATCATTACAAAGATTAGGTGACAATAATAGTTTTATAGACTTCATATTTAATATATGATCTTACTACATGAGCCCTGTCAACTTGTTCACTGAGCTGATTTGACAAATCAAGACACAAACAAGTAATTTTCCAAAAACTCAGAGGCAATGTGTTAACAATTCAGAGATTAAATATTTCTGGTTTTGATAGCATTGTTCAATAGAACAGATACACACAATTCATATAAAACATCATCTGAGCACTGTAACTGAAAGTATATTTCTAAAACCTTTGCTCTCATAAGATTTACAATGCTGATCAACAACCAGAAGATGAAAATACTTGACCATCAACAGAGAAGCACTGCAAGTGACATTGCTACACCGATGCGAGCAACTCGAGGCATCAAGTTTGTCACTCACATATACTGTCAGTCAGTAAAAGATTAAAGGGGCAAATCTGGCAGAACCATCTTTGTGCTGTTGTCTATATAAAGCTACTTGAACTTAGTGACAGAAGTTAGAAAATAGATTTCCATCACCTGGGTAAGTCTGAGCTGAATTCAGGCAGTTGAAGTGTTCCCTGTGCTGTGGAGGTCACCTAACCATCATTTCACAGCCTAATGCAGATGAAGTGCCACACTACACCAATAAAGCATTACCATCTGGCCACATCTTTCCCCAGCCTATATGACATGACAGACAATGCAAGAGCATCTAAGGAAATAAAATACTAAAGGTGGACAATATACCCTTGAACCTCAGGCGCTTCAAGTGTGGCTCCCATGCTGTATTCCTGCATTGTGCTTGAATTGTGCTGCTGCAATCAAAATCTGCATACAAGAACAGGAAGATGTGAGTGAAAGAGCCTGCCCTTGCTGGGTGACTGCTGGATGGAGATGCAAATCCAGCCCAAGTGCACCTCTGTGGGAGGAGAGGCAGTCAAAACTCATCTCCCTGAATTAATTACCCCTCTTCACCCTCAGCTTCACAGGTCCAGGACAAACACTTTTGCCCATGGGAACATTTTGGTATGAGATGCTCAGACTCAGATATAAGATTGTGCCTACCCGTAAGGACCTTCCATTTCACAACAATAGTTGGAGGTCCCATGGCAGACCTGTCGAGTTTCATGCACAAAGCAGGAAACAGAGAAATCATCTCTTCCACAGGATGTGCCCCACTGGTGAGATCAGAGCCATGCTGCAGAGCCTCCCTTGTGCCCCAAGATGTCTCTCTGCCAGACCCAAACAGCAAAATGAGCTTCAACAGCAAAGCTGTGACTCAGTGTTACAGCTCCATCACCTTTACCTTATGAGAGCTTCTTCACTGGGATTGAGGAAGGTAGAGATCAACAAAACTTGTTGTGAAAACCTCAGTACTGGAGAAGTTCTCACACATAGCACAGAGCAGGGGCCCTGGCTGCCACTGCATTCATGACCAAATAAAACCACTCTATAAAATAAAAGTCTTCAGGTAAGCAATGACAGGAACTGGGCAAGGGAGCTCCCCTCTGATACCTGAATTGCAGTTCACATTAAAAGAGAATGCTAATGAGATTATTAATAAGATATTCCATTCACAAGGCAATGACACCTTTGTTACACAGTGAGTAAAAACACTGCAGAGTGAAAAAAAAAAAAAACATGAAGGAAAAGATGAGAATGTTTTTTTTTCCCTTCTAATACTGAAACGATGTCCTTAACTTTTCAAGAATAACACTGGCAGTATTTTGCTCTACAAAGGGTTGTACAAGGCAGCAAGTAAAATCGGGCAGAGGTTGGCAGTAAAATCAAAATTTACAATCCATAACATGACTATGTCTTAAGAATTGCTTTTATTGAAAATGTTGTATATTCTCCAACATAGTTTGAAGCCAAGTTGTTCCACAGATGGCATCTAGAATGAAAACAAACTCTAGCAAATATAAGACAACTTCCACATTAGAGCAGAGCACCAGCAGGGAAAAATGAACAAGCAAACATTTCTTGCTAAAAATCAACATAAAAAAACACTGTATGCACAATGCTGCAGAGCTGATATTATATACAAGGACACTACACCTACCTGCAAATACACCTTCTGCCAAAAATGAAAACAAAGAGAAAGCTTTCCTCAGTTGATATGCAGCTCTAGTTCAGGGTGAACTTGAAATCCTAAATTACAGGAAGCAAAAGGTGTCACCAAAATTTACTGAGAGAGCAAATTAAATATGCTGAAACAATGAGAAAGTTCTAGAATCTAAAAAGTTAATCTAAATGTAAGATGCAGGATAGAAAACTGGATTCTCCTGCTTGTCTGAACAAAATCGCCATGTAACTAGTAATTGTTATCCTCCTGCCCTTTGCTAAGGTTTTGGGATCTGAAGGACTTATGTAAACGAGAAGAAAGCTTCCTCACATCACTTAGAAGAAAAACTGTGCCACACAGCGTCTGGGATTGCGTTTACTGAATCAAGCTAAAGCATACAAAACTATTTTCAGGGCACAGGTTTTAAAGTAAAATATTTTCGCAGAACTTAAAAAAAAAATAGAGAACAACCTATAAGGCTGTTGCTTACCATAAATCTATCACAAAAATTGCACAGCATGTCTTTTTTCTAAGGCAAGGTTACTATGACTAGAAGATACAGTGAAAAAACACTCAAAGGATAAAAAAGGATCCTATGCAAAGGCTTATGAACATTGGCTGTTCCTAATATTCATCTGCATAGTGATTTTACATAACTTCTCTTTATTGCGTATTCATTTTATCAATGATAAGTGAAATCTAATATCTTCAACTGCTGATAGAGGCTCTTCCTTTTTCTTAAAATCTGTTTTATTCTTGTCTTTCCTATACTATAAAACTTCAGGCTGCAGTGTTATGTTCTGTGGCATATATTTGGTACTAATGAATCAGAGCCTTTCACAAACCAGGTGAAATGAGTCACTGTAATGACACCTTTTTGCTACACTATATTTATTTGCCAGCAGGATCCCAAACGGCAATACTTGCCACAACACGGCGGCTGCTGCTGCTATTCTCAGTCCTTACAAGAAAGGGACAAATAAGGGAATTTTATTATTTGTAGCACTCACGGAAAAAAGAACAAGAAGCCTTTCATGACCCAAGGAGTACTAGAAACTGGCTGTCCTGAGAAGGCCAATCACAAATTCACAGCAATAAAAAACTTACACATGTTCACCACAATATACAGCACTGCTCACCGAGAAACTCCATTCCTGAGTAATTCTTAAGTATGTTGGTCTGCAGTCCCCTTATTTGAAGCTGTAATACCGTACTGCTTTATTTTTTATACAGCGTATACAATAGTCTGTGTGACTATGAAAGAAAATAAGAATATCCTTGCCCTACTGCCTGTACAGCATAGTGTAACATAGTGGAAAGATCTAAAATGTCTCTTCTTAAAGAAAGGAGGAAAGGGGGTGGAGTAAGCACAACTGAGTTTTGAATTTATGATCTTTGAATTATTTCTATTCTTAAATATCATAACATGTCTGCATTAAAGAGGACTGCAGTCACCTGTTCTTCCTGTAATAATAGTGTCATATAACTTCATCCATGAATGTTAAACCTTGGAAGCTCAGTCCATTTGCTGTTAAAATACCCAGGTACTATTTTCCCCTCTAATTTCAACAGTTTGTATGGAAAAATGAGTGTCGCTCAGAAACATTGAAAAATACCATGAAACTTGTGTGAATGTGCCATAAAATGCAATTCATGTGAATTCAGAAGGTCACGACTCCATCCTTCACACCAGTTCCCCTCCATGCTGGCAAGCAGCAACATTTGTGTGCACAAATTCTCACAGGCAAGAGCCTCCAAATTCTCCCATCAGCACAAGCATAATTTACAGACGAGGCACCTGCTTACATGTAGGAAAAAGACAAAAGTCTTAAAACCCACCCAAGAGAACCAGGATTTAACTGAGCCTCACAAAGAAGCATAGCTGCTTGCAGCTCCACTGAACCTAGTTACTAAAGATACAGTTTGTTTCTTTAGCCTCAGCACCTAAAGCTTCAGAAGCTGTATCAAGTCCTCTCTTTAAGATGCACGCTTCGCCAAGCAGCACAAACAGCAACACCAACTGAGCTGAATGGCTCAGATTTGATTGCGGTGAAGCAAACTACCAAAGCAAACAGTTCAGTGCTTCAGAGTTAAACAGAAAACAGTAAGAATAGCAAATACCATGGAGGAAACAAAAACCCGCTTTCAAACAGCCTCTGAATTGAAAAGGAAGCTAAATTCACTGCCTGAATTATTTACAATTAAATTACTCACAAAGCTGAATTTCTATAACAACATATTTGATCATGCTGGCTTCACCTCAAATCATTACTTGAAACTACTCAGACTCACCTCAATCAGATGCGATTCACCTCATCACTGGGTGAAGATTTTAATTCAACTTTTCAGTAGTGTGTATTCAGCTCAGAGACGCTTTGCAAAGCAGTTTTCCCATTTGCTTCTACTATTCATTAGGAACCGCCTGACGCCATGCAACAGGACCCAATGCTCTTGTTTAGGATGGCTATGCAGGAAAAGCAAGCTGCCCACTCTTCTGAATGAAGGTGTGATACAGAAGGAGCAAAGCTCTAGTCCTTCCTTCAAATTATGAAATAATGGTCCAGGTAGTACTTTCTGTGTATATATAAAATAATGACATTGTTCTACAAGATCATTTATCCCATGTATGATTAGCCTGCTTCAAACATCAGATCAACATTCAAAATTCATTTGATTTTAATTGTCTCCATAGCTTTAGCACATTTAGTTCAACAATCTTGTTTCAGAACAGGTCTTAGCTGAGTTTTTCTACATGTGCTTTTATACCCTGACACCCCAAAGGGCTAAGCAATATCCTATGAATACAACACAGCATCACTTCTAAAATCATGCACAATTCTTGGCTTTGAAGGTTTAATATGGAAACCTTTAAAAGTCTCTGCTTGTTTTTAGAAGATTACTTATAATCTTCAATGCAAAACCAAAAACCTTTCCAGAGATTTACTGTAAACATTAAGCATTGATAACATCAGCAGGTTTTTGTGTTTCTGATAAATTTCACTTCTGCTGAGAAGAGTTTAAATAAACCTCTGGAAAATGTATACAACTGCCTGGAATTCCATTTACACCAGCTTTCTTCTGATGTGAAATTATTATTCCAGTTGCCTTAGCTACATCATGTCAGTATCTCAAACATGGATACCCGTGCCTTATCTCCACATGTAGATTTGAGAAAATTCATTATCCCTCTATGCATGGAGTATTTATTTTCAGAATGTTGCTCACACATTGGTGGTGGCTTCATTTATTTCTGTATTTATGGCAGATAAGAGAAAGTGAACTCAGGCAATTTCTCTAGAAAATGTATACAAAACTGCTCCTACCAGCTGGAGGTCTGAAATAGCAGCTTAAGGCACATTTCCCTGGTTTTGGCATAGCCAGACAGAGGGGCTGTTAATGGTGTTTCAAAGTTGCCCTTCGGTTACACAAGACCAGGCATGGCACTCTTGCCTAATTTACCATTTAGCACACATCTGCTCATACCTTAACAAGAAGCTGAGGCACAATGAGTGAATTGCAACCAGATGTTTTTTCATGCACAAATTAATAAACAGACAATCTCCTTAATCTCAACATCTTTCTTCTCTGGCTGGGGGATTGCACCACCCAGCAACTGGAAAGCACAAACCACCACAGAGAGTTCTGACTGCAACAAACCATCCAGCTTTGAATAGATTCCCTAAGTCAGGTTAAGTTTATTAAAAGCTTTAAACATTTATCAATCTCCAGGGATGCAGGACTTTAATGCACCACATTCAGAGGTAAATCACTGGTGTAATAGAAAGGCTCCTTCCTGCAACCTCCCGGGACCAGAAGGCTGGCTCAGACGATGGGCTCCTTTATCATCCTCATGCTAATTGTAGCACATCTTGAAATGATTAGATCTATTGTTAGAACAGCCCTTGTCAGCAGCTGGGACATGGTGATTAATAGAAATTTCTCTTTAATTCTTTAGGATGTAGAAGCCTGAAGTCACAGTTGAGCCCTGGACCCCAATTATTAGGTGATTAATGAAATTATAATTGCCAGCCTTTGGTTCACATTTATCACTAGGTTTACTATTAATCATTAGAGGTAAAGCACATGAAAAAGAAAATATGCTACAGATACAAGGGAGAAGAATAAATGGGTCAGAAAAATATTCTCCAATGCACCAGGCTGGAGCAAATGTGTATCATTACCAACAACTTAACTGTACTGCTGGTTCAAGTGAAGGTCAATCTTGCTAGCAGGAATCATTTTCTGCCTGATACCAACTACCACCTTATTCACCACTTGAGAGACAGACACAGAGCAGCTGGCCACCAAGGTAGAAAAAGAGTTTTTAGCACCCCTGTCGGTTAAGGGAATGATCAACCCCAATAACAGGGCTCTCTCCCAAGTTTTAAGAATGTTCCTTTTAAAATAATGCAATACAGAGATCACATATACATTGTGTGTGCCTGTCTCTGCATAGGCAGTCTTGCACCATTGGGCATCCTCTGGACATCAGGTACGTAGACAGTACTGTCAACTAGTTGATAGAGCTGCTGCTAACGCTTCCCTCTCTTACTGCTCTCCACTAGTGTCTCTGCGATGCTATGGGACACGTTTTCCAAGCTTGATTGTTTCCCAAAGACAACTCAAAGAGGCCAACGCTGTTCCAACAGTTAGGAATTAAGCGAATAATTATTTTGTCTATAAAATACACATCTGAAAAAAAAAAACATTTAGAACCACTTTAGCCCTGTAGCAGTAAAGTCAGGAAAGGTCAGATCCAAGTTTTTCTCTTCCCTTCTCAACTGATCAGATTTTACAGAAAGAATAATTAGTTTTCCACAGATCAAAAAACTGTGCAGGGGAAGGAAATGGAATGTAACTGAAAAGACTGCGGCCTCTTTATCTCCTTGGGTATGAAATGCTCTTTTAAGATTTAAGAGCCCATGAGCCATTACCTCCCAAGAGAGACTGCATGAGGAGGAAGGCAGGTTTCCTCTGCTGCCACAGATCACTCTGCACCCTCAAGCAGAAAATGGTCAGAGAAAGGGACAGAACTTTGCCCTTTCCCACCATGCAGCCTCTGCTCTTCAACACTGCCAGCCATTTGCAAACACTTGCAGTTACATGGTGTAATGTAAATGACTATTTACTTTGCACTGATCTGTATCAGGTGAAAAATCACTGTAATTTAGATCGCATTTGTTTATATAATAAATGATTTGTTTATATTGAACTTGATGCTTTCCCTCAGCTCCCTGAAAATTCATTAAATAACAAATCACTTATAAAAACATGCCTAGGTAAGTCAGAAACAACTGGTCTGCTACACATGCCCTCTCGGTATTAACATCCGAAGTGCACAACCACTTTACTGTATTTACCAGCACAAAGAATGATTTTTGTGATGACCCATTTTTGACTACCTCTGAAGCTCTGATTGTAGCTGCTTTTTTCAGTTCAAATTTAAGCAAATATTGCTCAACTTGCATCCTGCGAGTTTTAAATCAGGAGGTAGGAGGGGACAGTGATGCTGGTTAATTTTCACAATGCTGAATTTCAGTCTCCTGGGGAAAATGAAAGACCTCACTAATCTTTGATGTAATTTATATGAGCATATGCCAAAGTATACTAAATTGTGTAAGCGAGGATAATAAATAAATACAGTGCGTGACAGAGAAGAAATAAAGCATAGTGGAATTCTAGTGCACTATTCAATCAGACAGTTGGGCCAGTTAATGCATGAGCTCAAGGCTGAACATCAATCTTGGCAGCTGATGTGACCCAGCAACATGGACAGCAAACAGCTCACGGCTCCTCAGTTACATGGGCATGAAAACAAAAACATTACAGAAATTTACAGAAATAAGCAATATTATCAATCATTTTACCCTATTCATTTCCTAAAAATCAGTAAACATTACTATGAAATCTCATAATGAAACTGGGTACTAGTATCTCTAGTTTCTATCTGGAAGCTAACAGAAACATGTATAATGTGGGTTACAAATATGGCAAAAGACTAGAGCTGTGCCAGATTTCCCCTACTGCAAGTTACAAAGTTGCCATTCTGTCATTTCTTAATCTGAGAACTACATGCTGGATACTAGACAGGTTTTGACTTTCTAAACCTGGAATACTACTAAAAAAGAAGTTCAGTTTTGTTCCTTTTCATTCTGATTTACATTTACACCCACCCCACCCCCCCCCCCCCCCCCAGTTTTGGTGTAATAATAATTTCACAATGAAGGAACAAAGCATCGCCTAATGCTAGGGAAGATTTTAAAGTTACATTAAGGTTCTGATAACTCATTTCTAGTGGTGAGATGACATTCTTTGTGCTAATATTTAGCTTAATGATGCGGCATTTTAAAGAATTTCTTTGCTATTACAGCTCACAAATTTCCATACTTTGGAAAAGGTACTGTGTTTCATGTGTGAGCAAACGTATCGCACAAGGCTCTCTCAAAGGCTGTGTACATACTCCAGTCTCATAAACATACACAGCACTCCTTATTTCTCCTACACACACATAGCAATTTTACTTATTTTTTTGTGGAGAGAAATCACACTGATTTTGTTCACAAGAATAGTTGAGCTGGTTTACAGATACCAAAAAATATACTTTACTCTTCAGAAGTAGAAATTACATTGCAGAGTTAATCACAGATGTAAAAATATGATTCTCCATATACTCCTCTATTCCTTAGCGAATTGGTAAATGGCTGAATCATTAACCATCTGAGGGCTCTACACATGAAATGAGAAGTTCTTAGTTGGATAAATTATTTGTGGCTGCTGGTTCATAGTCCAGATCTAACACAGCATGGTAGGTGCAGGTAGGTAAATAGGTGCTTTCGTAAAATAAGGTAGCAGCTAACTAGGCATGTATTTAGACATATCGTAGAAAAATGTACTTGAAAAGAAACCCAAATTCAGTAACTTATGGAATATATTAACTCTAGGGAAACAGAGGCTTTATAATATGTACTGTATTATTTAGAAAGGGTCACATTTATACCGGCTTTAACAGACCCAGGAGGGAAGCTACAGTAGTTGTCTTTGATCTATTGGCCTATATTAAACACGGATGTGCTGGAGCATTGGGAAATGTCCTAATTTATTCCTGGAAAATATGTATTCGTATTGTCAGACAGAACATCCTTTGTACTAGGGTGGTCTATTACATGGGAAGGATAAAATAAGTAAAAGGAAGCAGAGAAGTATGTCATGTGTCCACAATTGAACAGAATGGCTGGGTAAATTGCTGAGGAGCAATTCTGGTTGAACTTCTTTGCATCAAGGTATTCACCTCATTTTATCCAACAAAATGCTCTTTCTTAAGCTCAGAGGCAAAGTAAAAAAAAAAAGAAAAGAAGGGTGCATAATAAGTAGCTAACTTCAGATCACAGATATTATAAGGGAAAAGAAGATTTTCCAATAGTATTAAAGTCTACGCAGATACAAAGAACAGAACATGAGCTGTCACTCCCTAATCAGCGCTCAGGCTTGCAGGGCTCCTCCAACAGACTCTTGCATCTGGGGTCCAAAGGTGCAACAGCAGGAACACCATATGAACTTCAATGGGATCTGAGCACATCCTACTTATATCTAGTGATAGCGTTCACAAGCTTCCTGAATTTTAGTGCCACTCCTATACCAGAACTGTTCAACTGACACCATGAACTCCACACTCATTCCAACATATTTAAGAGTTTTGTTAACAAGTGCTGATTAAAAAGAACAGAAAAATAAAGAAGCCAAACAACCCTGCTGCAAGACTGGCAAAGAGATACAGCTCTGTCTCAAACACTACATATGACATCCTTGGTCACTTTTTTGCAGAGCACAAATAGCAAATACAAGAAAGTAATCCTTTTCCTTTGCATTTCCTAAAATTCAGTTTTCCCTCTTTTCCTCATATGCTCGCATTTGCACTGTAGCATTACAGCCTGACAATGCTTTCTGTAACCGGAATTGTTGCACATCTGTTTCTAATCAGAAGAATTTAATAATATTCCATCAATGGTGGCAGTTTGCATTTATACCATCACATTCATTTTTTTGTAAGAAAGGAGTATGAATATTCGTTGCTGGCCAGAGTAGCTGTGGACATGAATAGCATCTAACAGCCTCCCTCTGCATACAAAAAGCATACCTCTTGGTACCAGCTGAAATTCTAATCAGTTCCCTCACAACACAGATATTGTAGCTGTGCTAGTCATTTCTGTTATTATAAATGACATTTCAGGAATTGAAAAAATTGTAGCTTGTCAGTTGAGACTTGTAATCGTTATCCATTCAGCTAAAGGATTTAACAGGTCTGCTTGTAGAGGGAGAAAAAATAGATTCCCTTCTCCCTAATCTCAGAAAGACACAAGTGGTCTAAATTAACAATTACCTTAGACATTGAGGGAGATATCTAATAACACTCTATGAGAACAAAAGTTAGTATATTCTGATGGGAATTTAATATCAACCGCAGCCTGACCAGAATATGTGCAGCAGTTCGATTACCAGAGAAGCAGCTGTGATTCCTTCTCCCCACTAAAACACTGTCCTCAACGTGCCCAGTGACCCCTCTCTCTTTGGGTGCCACATGCATTGGCTGTGCATTTAGTTGAGGCCATTTGACCATGCTGAAGGTTTAAGGGGCACATGAAATAACAGAGAAAGATACATACCCTAAAGCAAGGAGAGGCCACATGATAAATTCACTATAGAAACAAAAGCTGTTTAATGTCCTGTGTAACCCCAGAGGAGTTCCAGCACCTTGTATTGTTATTGCAGTCTTAAATGTAAAGTTATTTTAATATAATCCCTTATAATAACTTCAAATTGCTCCTCAAAATGTAATAAATGAGAAAGATGGTTTAAACTTTCTGATCTTTATCTGTGTACTTATACATGTAATTGTATAACATGCTTAGAGTGCCATCTTGCACGAAAAGGGAGCTTATATTCATAATCTCAAGTACATTACACTATTAAGACTTCAAAATATTGAATAGCCTTTCTAGATGATAGCCTATATTAGAAATAAATATTCAAGAATAATTCATATAGTACAAGCAAATAACTGAGATAAGCAGTGAAAAAAAAAGACAATAAGGAACATGGTTCATATTAAAGCTGCTGTACTGGTCTGTTGGGGCTGGGAGAGGGAGGTAGCCACTGTTAACCATAGATTTGAAAGAGTAAATCATCTTCAAAACAAACCAGAGAAGCATAAAGCATTTGCAAGTACCTCCGTTCCTAACAAAATTACTGAATTATCAAATCCTATCATTCTCTGAGGAGGGTTTCAGCCATTAGAGATAAGCAGCGCATTCATTCTTCCCTGTGCTCTCCAGTGTTACTCATGCTGCTACAACCCAGCACTGCAGTCAAAGCAAGTTGAAATCATGCTGTCCACTTAGTCGTAAAATCAGAGCCACCCTTCCTTCACACAAAGCACTTCATACTCTAGTAAGCATTGCAAAAAGTATGAAGTGCTCTACGAAGAATGGCTGTGTAATAAAAGTATAATTGAAATGACTATACTGCTGCCTCATTTCATTACTCACACTGGCCTCTGCTTGTTAAATTTTAAGATCTCTGGGGAAACCAGTGCATAACATAACTACACTCCAGAGTGTCAAAACAACCACTGCTATGATTTATCTCACGCATGACATCAAGGATCTATTTTAAAGTAAAGATTTTACCTTTAAAACAAGCCCTTAAATTTTCACACTTCTCTTTAAATAAAGAATGTAGGCTAGTGATTTTGGAGGAACTTCAGGAATTTTCAGACTTCCAGTTGTCTTTGCCTTTTAGGAATGTTTGAATCTTTTTAGTCTCTTGCATACTGAAACTCATTATAAAACGAAAAGTTCATCTGGGTTTCTTCAACAAGGATTAGCACAAGAAAACCAAATTTCTTCAAAATCAACTAACATAAAAAGAATTAAAAAAAAAAAAGAAGAAAGTACTAAACCAAAGAATTTCTAAGTAATCATGTAAATTATCTTATGCTTCATTCGACACACAGGGATTGCAAATATTTCTGCGTAACACACACGAACATCTTCAGGAAAGGATATCGGGTTATCCCACAGATATAATCCTGCCATAAGGTGCTCTCTTGGGCCAACTACCAGCAGGACACTCTTCCCACTCAATGCCTTGAAGTCGCCTTTTTAACTACAGTTTTACCAAGATGCTGAAGATAAGGTTTTTACAGTGTATGATTCTCAATGCTATTATCTTTTCATGTCAAAAAATCAACTTGTCATTGCCCTGACTAGATCTTTCTTATGCCACCAAGGAATTCGTCACCCACCTCCAAAACAGGTAGGGATCAGCATATTTGCTGTGGAAGCATTTAGAGCTCTCTTCAGACAAAACCATTTTGTATCTATGCACATTATTCCATTCTCATATGTCTTCTGTAAGGATAATGTAACATTAAATGGGCAGTTGCCACTCTCACAGGTGACAAAGGCAAAAGATATCCACATTTCTGTGCATCCTTGCTAACTTTACCAACATCTGGAAAATCCCCAAAATCACAACTAGGATTTGAAATTCCTGCTACCTCACACCCCTTTGCAGCAGCTAAGGTCACAACAGTATTTCCTGTTATTTGTTTCTATGGAAAACTACCACATGTACAGCAGCAGTGTTGTTCATTTGGCCTTAGTTTCCCCTTAAAGTCAGCCACAGCCATATGATGTTACCTATAGGAAACACACCATAACATTGATTTTGTCTGGGCTTAATTAGCAGTTATACATTTAGTTTCTTCCACTGCACAGAGAAGCCTTGACTGCTCTGTAGTAACGCCTAGAGGTCTGCAACAGGCCAGATAACATGCAATATTACTTTTTGCTGTCTGTTCCACTAGCTGACTGCAGCCATGGAAGACTGATCGTTTCCAGTGTGCTTTTATTTAGAAGCAATTTTTTCTTTTTGTTAGGGAACTGTCACTAACCCTAAGGCAAGCATCCCCTCCAAGGAACATTTAGAATACTAAAACAATGATTTAAGCAAATAATTTTAACACCCACCTGCCCTAACCTCATAAAAGCTGACCAAAAGATCAGAACAGGCTTAGAAGCGACCAAACGTGGTGGCCCTTCAGGGTCCTAGACCTGCTATTTTGTTCAGTACAATCCAGCCCCAAGAGTGTGTGTTGAAAGCTTAGATATTGACTGCATCATAATACCCCAACAATGTATCTCAGAGGAAAAACAGCAAGTGAACACAGATTACAAGGCAGAAGAAATCATCTTTTTTGAAAAATTCACCAACAGTATGAGTAGACATGTCTCTTCTTTTGCTCTTGGTTTTACTGTTTCTTCCTTGTAGATCTAGAAAGTGAAACATTAAAGTTATGACAACTGTTCATCACTTACTACTCCTCAGCTTATTCTATTATTGACTGGCATAAAAAGAAGTGCATTTTTTAGGCACTGATAAGCGAAGAGGACAGCAGGCTGTCACAGTTAAATTTGGTTACCAGCTCCCTTTCATTCTTTGAGTGAGTACTGATCGTTAGTCCTCAGCCCTGAAGGTGGCAGAACCACAAAATAACAATCAGATCAATGCATAAAGAAATATGCAATAGAAGCCCTGTATTTCCACACTTAGAGACACACCCTGCCTTTTCTCCCTAATTTCCCTATAAATTTAAACAATTTAAACCTTGTAGTCTAAAACATATTGGGGAAGTAGAAATCAATGGAACTTTATTACTCTAAGAAAGCAATTCCAAAAAGCCTGAAATATTGTCTCTTTAAGACTTCAGTTTGCATTTTGATGCAATTGTATAGTGAATTCCTTGGCTGCAGAAGAAAAAAAAAATGAAGGAGCCATGTGGACTTTCTGTGCAGTGTTTCCTATAGATTGAAATGAATCCATTACCTGATTTCTACTTTGCATAAACAGTATTGCTCATTATTTAAGTAAAAAGATTGAGAATTTTATTGTTACAGAATATAAACTCTTTCTGAACTCTGCAGTTCTGGCAGGTGGATAAACTGTACTGATCAAGATCTCAAGGTCAGAAATATAAAGAACCGAGTAAACCAGTAATTTCACACTGTGTAACAGTCTCTGAGAATACTGGCCCCTGACATATAATGCCATGAAAGAAAACAACGAACTTTCATTTTTGATTTAAAGAGTGCAAGTTTACTCAAAGGTGCTTTGCTATCCCCCAAAGTTTTAGAGCAGTATAACCAGCCTTTACCACTTGTCAACATTTAATAGCCTACACCCCAATGATTGATTTTGTTCAATTGGATTTTTTTTTCCTCTCCAACTCATGTATTTAGCTTTTAGCTGCAGCAGGTTGACAACGTATCTATCATAGCTAAACAATCTTATTCAGAAGCATTTCTTTTCTGCAGCTATATTTGTTTCATCTTCTGCTACATACATTGTTTCATATGTTCTCACATATCAGCACAGGTTCCCTTTGTGTCTGCTTACAACATCTCATCAGCTGTTTTATACCTCCTCTTCATTCTGCATCTCTTACTACCATGACTGCCACCCATGCCTTCTAAGGGAGCTTAGTTTATCTGGAGAATGAAGATCACTGAGTAAGGACCAGTATAAGTGTTCTGGTACCTATAAAAAACATTTAAAATATTCTGTTGCTCATCTCATTTAAAAATATCATCTCTCAAGACACTGCTTAAGTGGAATAGGAATTTTCCTATCCAAAAAGGTAGCCATTATACTGACAATTTAAATGACGCCTCCAATAATTCTGCTGAGTCTGATGTACACAATTTTAAATGTAGAGCATCAGTCACATTCCTAGGCTTCTAAAGCAAAGTGATAGCAACGAACAAGAGTTAATGAGAGCAACTTCTGCCATGCTCTTTCAGTGAAGCACAGCTATAGGTAAAATTTATCCCTGAAGAACTAAAATATGCTGCCATGAGGTGTGAAGTAATTTAGCAGAACATACAGTATGAGTTACCTGCAATCCCTTGAATTAATACATATGTCACAGGGCTTCAGAAAGCCATGGGACTGGCTTAAAAAATACAGTATTAAGTCTGGGGTCTATTCTGAGCTTCAGCTATTTCTCAGTTGGGGAGATACAAAAGAGGATGTTGAAGCCCACAGAGGAATAGCACAGAAACAGGGGAAAATCTTCTAGCATCAGTCTTTCTGCTTCAGGAAAATTGTACTAAGCAATGTTCTTAAGATGGTTTTTGAAAGTGAAGTCCCACTTCTTCTTTAGGAAGATAATGAGGAACTGCCTTTCATCTCACTGCTGTTTTGTAGGTTGGATAGGAGCAATACACACATGACTTGAGAACCAGCTGAGTTAAATCATGCCTGTTTGCAAAAACTGGAATCTGTCAGGGTCTGAGTACTCTTTTGTAAAGTATCATTAATGGATTTGTAGCCCATAGAATAAATACCACTAACGAATACACTAACATTTGAGGAACACATGAGTGGCAACTGTCACATACATAGGACAAGACTTAAATAACTGCCCATCTGCAGCTCTCCCAGGTATTTTCCAGCTCCTCCTATCAGCTCTTTCTTGGTAATTCTAGCATGAAGATTTATTCCTTATAAATATTGGCTTATGTTCCAAGGGCCAAAAATCAGTTTTTCTCATTCAGGAAAAATGCTGTAAAAAACTTCATAGAGAAGTTGCCTGAGGAGAGGGGAGCTGTCAGGCACGACTGGCTTACTTTACAGTAGCTAGCAAGACAGATTCTAAGGGGAAAACAGCATTTTTCCATTAGGTGAACTCTTGTATAATACAGCAGCATATCTCTGCTTCTTACAGTCTATGCAACACTTGCTATCCATGTTCCCAACCGAGTTGTTTACTTTCTTTCAAATCCTCAACTTGGCAGAGCTTGTGAACAGGCTGCCACTCTGCCGAGCACAGTTCCACAAATATGAAAGAAAGAAGCAATTCTGAAGGAAGCACATCTGAAAGAAGTAAGATAAAATAGTGATGGCACGATTATTTTTATTTTCTCAGGTTGCTGTAAAACTGCCAAGCCCAGAAGCCTGCCATTTTAGCTGTGTTCTGAAAAGGAAATAAAGCAACCTAGTTCCTTTCACTGCTCCTTCTTGAAAAAAGTTCAGATATTTCTGAGTCACATCACTTGTAAATCCTCAAATAGAGGGAATGAAACACATCATAAAGCATCATTACTTTTACTTAAACAGACAAAGATCTGTGTGTTAGACATATAGACGAAAGCAGTTAAAGACTCAATAGCACCAAAAGCTTTGTTCTCGCTGAGATCTGCCTGCCTTGTCCCATCATCTCACAGGTAGGCTGCTGAACAGGAAAATAAAATCAGCAGATAAAAATAATAAGAATCCACTTCACATAGCAAAGGTTTTACTGATCTTGAGAAATGATCTTTAATGCTCAAAATCAAAATCTGGAAGGACAAAATCATAACAAGCACGCGACAAAGAATCACTGTAAAGACCAGCTTTCTTCTAGGGAAAAGTGAAAAAGCAAGAAAAAGACAATGAAATAAATGAGAATGGACAAAAAACCCAACCTGCATCATCCATCTTTGATTATAGAAAGTGAACTTCTCAGAAAAGAGAAACACACTACAAATTTTTCTAAAGGCCTTAAGTAACAGCATTCACAAAAAAAAAAAACCCAAGCAACCAGGTTTAAACTACAGGTTTTTTTCCACAACGCAATGAGATACAAAACTGTAAGTAATCCTTCCATACTTGGGTTTGTATAAAGTTAACAAACAGAAGAACCCCCAGGTTCACTCTGCACATTTCTGTCAGTATGCTTACACAGATTAGAGGCATGGCCTCTGACATACTTGCTAACACAACCTTTTGGTTTGTGGAAGGCTAGCTAGGCAATGACATGTGTGTGAAATGTGAGACAGCAAAATACTTCGAAAGGCTGAATCCATATTAAAAGCATTCTGTACTATCACGTTGATCCATCAGTACTAGCTAATACCCTGATGAAAAGCCACCACAAACCAATAGAAGTGTAAGATGTACATCTCAGATGCAGGGCAGACAACATGCTCCTCACACTTCCCTCTCTCTACCTGGCCAGTGCTGCTACAGGTTCAACACAGGGTTCTTTCCCACCAAAACAAGGGACTGGATGCTCACACTCCACAGATGTGTTGCACAGATAGCTGGAATGCTGTTCAAGATCTTCTAGCAAACATATGTTCTGTATTAAATACACAGAATAAAGATGGTATTTTATCATATTATGTGAACCACAGACCCAAGAACTATAGCAATTTGGAGACTAAAAATGTAATTATACAGTACTATCAGATGAATGACCCAGTATTAAATATGTCCCCATACTGTAAATACTTCAGGAGTTGTTAGTCCTCCAGATGAGGATGATACTGCTGTGAACACCATGAACTGTAAAAATGAGCACCTCAGTAAAACTGAGAACTTATCTTGGCAATTGCAATAACTGTGCGCACCTCAGCAGAGGAAGTTTCCACAAGTGGCAGCAACTTGGCTATTTAACCCAAATCTTTGTCCAAAAGTGGAAAGGAATTTAGAATAAAAGCCTGAGGGAGAACAGTAGCAAAAGAGAGGGTGTAACAAATAAAACAAAGTGTAATTTCTCCCTCAGATCGCAGTTTACTCAATCTATATAGTGAAATTCATCACATTATAAAGTACTAGTGAAAATTTATGGATTTAAAAACAAAGCAATAGAATATGCATCTTTTCAGGAACGATAAATTCTGCCACAAACACCAACCACTATCACAGTGTTTGCAACATTAATTGGGTCTGAGCTACTTCTAGTATCTATCAGAGCCCAGGAGGAAATTCTTTCCTGTTAGGGTGGTGAGGCACTGGAATGGGTTGCCCAGGGAGGTTGTGAATGCTCCATCCCTGGCAGTGTTCAAGGCCAGGTTGGACAAAGCCTTGGGTGGCATGGTTTAGTGTGAGGTGTCCCTGCCCATGGCAGGGGGGTTGGAACTTGATGATCTTAAGGTCCTTTCCAACACTAACGATTCTATGATTCTACAATTCTATAATGCACACCAAATATTTTAACTACACCTGCGTGGTATTTGGGAAAGCACAGAGGCATTTCAAAACAGAGTCAAAATGTAAAGTTTTGGGCATCATTCTCCAATTGGGCTGGAGCACCAGCATCTATCTGAAACTTGGAATTCTTTTCTAAAAGCATTTTCCCTAATATAACTTCCTAAATTTTACCAACTGGTTATAACCGAGTTGTTTATTTGTGCTCATGACAGCATGAAGAATGTTGCAGGAGCCTTCCAAATAAAATGTTTATACATAGGAAAAAATGATATATATGAAAAAAACTACCATCATCAAAGCAGAGTTAGCTTCTAAACAAAAATATTCTGATTTCTAAGAGAAGACAAATACTTTATTATACAAACCTCTTTGAAGCATCTTCAGAGTTAGCACATTCACTGTGCTGTCCATCTGTGTCCTTCAAATACAGGCAGGCAGACTGCCGGCTGGAGGCACCATCTCAGTGGCAAATGATTCCATGCCACCATGTTTTTGAGACCCCCTGTTATTTGTCTCCAACTATTAAAAAACACTTGTGCTGCTGGAAGATGGCAGAGGCAGGCTGAGTCAAATGGCAGATATAGTTTGAAAATCAGCAACTGCTCCTGCTTTGCAGGAATATGAGATGGGAGAACAGGCGACAGAGGGAAGAGATCAGGGAAAAGGTCTTATTTGTTGAACTAATTATGAGAGGACACACTTGCTTCCCTACACATTGCAAAGACACTTGGCTGTGGATCAGGGGGCACATGCAGGGGAGCCATGTAGCCAGGCTGGACTCTGTCACTCCAAACTCAGCATCAGAATCTGCAATCAAAAGCTATCAGAATAGGCAAAACCTCCACAAGGCCTTCCCTCCTTTTCCTCCTTATTTTGCATTCCCTTTTAGGTGAAGCTAAGAAATACAAATCTTAACAAGAAGCACCATGCAGCTTTTCTTGCCAGTGAGCTCATGAGGCACAGCCCAAAGAGTGAGAAGATAGTACCTTCAATGGCAGTGCTGCTCTGGGTTAAAAGAGCTCAACACACGCAGAATGGTGCCTGCCCTGAGTGAGTGCCTGTCTCCTTGCTATTATTAATACACACAATGTAAATGTGGACTATAATGTGATAATCTTCCTGAATATGCCTCGTTATTTATTTGACTCTTTCTCAAAGGCAGATGGAGAGAACAATGGTGTTCATCTCATTTGGGCTTTGAATGGATGCATAATAGCCATTACCGTATAGCCACTGGGGCACCAAGTTGGAGTATATCTGCTTTATATGCAATAATTTGCAGCCAAAAAAATTAATCAGACCATAAAATGTCCTTCAAGAAAAACAAGTGATTTCATAGCTGAGAAACTGATGGAGAGGGTAGGTGACCTGACAACAGCAACCCAGAGCCACCATCTCCACTACAGCTACACAACAATAATCATATAACTTAAAAGACTGGTGAAATACCTTATTTCATTAACTAAACTAGGACTAAAACTATTTTAAACATTGAAGATACATGAACTATGGTTTGGTCAGTGTGCACTGGGGCCCTAGCAGCATTTGTGACTAATTGGTCCCTCTTACAGGAAAGCTAACACTGGATTTCAGCCTTCTTCCATCATGAGCAATAATAAAACATTCAGCGTTAAAGAGCCATGACCATGATGGACATCTCCAGATGAACAGCTCATACGATGCATCTAGTGTCTCCTTCTGTTATTCCCTGTGACAAGACTTTATGGCAGTGCCTGTGTTTGCTATCCAGGAAGATAAAATTTGCATTGCTAATTCATCAGGAGGGAAGACACAACGTTCTTACTGAAGCATTGTCAAAGTTTAAAGTAACTCCCTCCCCTGCCTTCCCTCCCCAAAAGAAAAAAATGTTAAAGAAAAACCTCAGGAGAAACAGATAGTTGAAAGCCCAACACTTCCTAAAGCTTTCCCTCAGACACTCGCTCTTCATGCAAAGGTTCAAACTGAAGCCAATACAATTTTTAAGGTGTAAAACACAAGATCAGAAAGCTTTTATTATACTCCTGTTTTCAAAAAGCCTTCCAGACCACTCCTCTTACTCTAAGATTCATAAATAAATCTGCTGACTGCAGTAGTGGAGGGATCTGTTCCTGTGCCCAGATCCTGCCCTAAATCACAGCCAACTGCTCCGCAAGTGACAGCCAACTGGACACTAGAGAAATGGACATCTCAGTGAATCACGCCTCATTTATGTTTTCTGTTTTAAGATTTATGCATGTTGAGCACAGCTCTGAGCAAGTAAGTTACAGTCCAATGCAACTTAATGAGTCTGCTACTTGGTGCTTTCTCCTAAATAATGGGAATGTCTCTGCTTTCTTGCCAAATAGGGGTGATAGCAGCAGACACACCGTGGAGAGAAAAGCCATTCTGAGCCTGCCTGTAGGTAACTAAGCACCTCAAAGATCTCATCTCTATTTTCTGATAGCAGGTCCGTGGTGATTTACTTAAACACTGACAGGGCTTTCCACATTTCAAGATAAAAGAGTAGCTGTCTACCTGCCCTTTTTAAACAATGTCATTGGATATCTCACTGCTGAGTACCCCATCTCCTACAACACAGTGTATGGTAATGAAGAATAAATCAATTGCCTGCGTTGAGAAGTACAGCTCCCTCCTGTAGCTCCAGTACAATGCACACTGACAGGAAGCTTTCTGGGGTTGCCTGTTTTCATGCACACTGGGCTGAATTTCCAGGTGATGCTCTACAGCTGAACTCCCTGCTCCTGTTACCAGTTCCTTCCTCATTTACACCACTGTGCAAGTCTGTAATAACAACTCTGACATTTTGCAAGCAAGAGGAAGGAAAAGATTTAACCGTGTGAGACAAAGAAATTAAGGCAGACAATATTGCTGTCACAGTGGACAAAAAAGGAAAAGATACTCTTCAAAGTCTCAATGAATGACTTCGAAAATGTTTATTTTAAGGTACCTCAAACCTTTACTATTCCCCAATTTCCCACCCAGCAGCTTTGACATTTGGGTTCTGAAAATACATGGAACAATCTGACAGAGAAGAACACACAAGTGCCTGTCCTCAGAGATACAACCCCCAAAGCAACTGGCTTTCTGCTTCTGTACAGATAAATGCTGGAAAATATACTGAGTAAACTGCATAGAAGCTGTCTGTAGACTTCTCATCTATTTTAATTAACTCATAAGAGAAATGCAGCTTAGCTCAAATAGAAAGTTTTTAATCATAGAATCATGAGCTGGTCTGAAAAACAGACAGATAAATTTAAAATGGGAATTTTTTCTGCCTTTGTAATGGTCTCCCCTGCTGAAATCAATAGTAAATTCAGTGCTCACAACTCTGATACCCTGACTTGGTTTTTTTCATTTTCTCTGAGTGACTTTTCAGCTACATCAGCTACAAAAGCCCAGTGCTCCCATGATATGGCAAAACTAGACTTTAAAAAAAAATAGTATACAAAGCCTGTCAAATGACCCAAAATATTACTTGATTAAAAAATAGATTCTTGCTGTTGACCAGGTTTTATCTTATCAACTCTGCTCCACTGCAAATCAAGTCTTTATTTCATTATATTGATGTTTTTATTTGCAAACATCTTGTAACTAAACTTCACTTTTTTAATTAGCAGTTGAATATTTCCAGTGGCCTAAACCAGGCTGATATCCTGCTTTATATATGGCATAATGGTATTGTACTATTCTGTATTCACTGGAACAATGAGGAGAAAGGACTGCTAGACAGAAAACTGTTAATGTCCATTTCCGCTTAATAATTGGCCTTTCCATTAAGTTACCTTCCAGAACTGTACCCTCAGTTTTGGATATGTTATTTGCTTAGCACATCAGGAATACCACAGAGATTATAACTTGGAGGCACAGCTAAAATGAAACAGCACTGATATCTGTGAGAAGCCTGGTGTGTACCTCTTGGCAGGCAGGTACTGCACTAGCTGCTGCTGGAAAAACTACATGTTTATGGGAGTATCCACCATAATTATTTTCAAAGTGCAATAATTAGTGTGTTTTCCTCTTATTTCCCAATAAAACACTACATCACTCCTGCCGGTACCCAAATCAGACCATAACAAGAGTCTGCTTCCAGCTGCCTTCCAGCTTGCGAGGCCTCCAATTTAAAAGAGAATAAATCAGGTTTCAAGATTGGACTGACAAAAAAACAGCTCAGATATTTCTGTAGGTAATTTTAATTGCATTTAGAATCCCCACACTTTCTACTCTCATCTGGAATTAGTCTTCTTTTTTTCTTTTTCTTTAATTTATCTAGTCTTTTGTGTTAGAATTACAATTGAAGTTCTGTTAAATAAGAAATATACCCAAGTCCTATGTAAATTTATTAAGGCACCAAATAAAATGTGGATCTTTTTAGCACACAGATTCTAAATACTAAATATAGCTAGAGTGTATAAATCTATTTAGGTGACTTGTTTGTATCTAAGCCGAAAACACTGAATCACAAATAAAGCTTCACTTTTATTCTGACTTTCACTGATTTTGAATCCTAAAGGCTGAAACTGTGAGCTAAGTAAACAGAGCACACCAGGGCTTCATGAAAAATAATTCACTTCCCATGAACTGTGGGAACAAAATATGCACATAATTCTTATTAGTTGTTTCTCTTCAAATATTTAACCATGGTTGTTAATATTTCTTCCTAATGTAAAACACTGTTTATAATTTAAAACAAGAAAGCTGCTTTACTTCTGACAGTTTTTTAGAACAAGCCATATTGCAATATGTCACTGGTCAAACTGTGGTCTGAACTAACTGGCTTAAACCATATGTGTCAAATACATAGCAGCAAATGGGGTTGGATTATATTTCTTATTGGCAGCTCTTCATGTGTGTGCAGGACATGGACTTGCTCCATCCCTTCACAACACAACACACGAGGTGAACAAGGTGAACTGCCAGCTCACTGAATAGACATCTCTGTCAGAGTGTTTGGAGACATTTCTCTCCAAAAGTCTCCTTCTTGCATATTGAAGAGGAAAGTGTGGCTGAAGATTAGGGTACAATCTGATGAACAAAAAGCACTGTACGTGGTTCTGCCTGCAGTTGCTGGGCATTTAGAGGGAGTGAGAATTACATGACTTGATTTACTTTGCAAAAACTGATTAGTAAGACCCCCTGTGGATTTCTTAACTATACTGTGGAGGGATATAAGATTAGTGTAGCAATTCCTGTCATCAAATGTATTTACTGTTAACATATTGGATTAGTGATGTTGTTATCCACTGTTCTGAGATTATAAAGTGATTCCTTAAAATTGAGCAGAAAAATACTACACTCTATCATTTGTTATTAGATTTCAGTCTGAGCATTTTTGCCTTTCCACAAAAACTAAATCTGCTCTTAAAAAAATAAGAACGAGAGACAAAAGGACTGTGCTCTGCACACAGACAGAGAAAATCAAACTACAGATGCAAAAGAGGAAACATTTTTTTCCTCAGATGCTTTTGAGAGACAAATGGTTGCACTTGGTCTGTATCTTATTGCTCCTGCTTGTCATGCTCACTGCCGTGGCAATGCACCAATGTTACATCAGGTGGTATAATAAAGCCATGTTGGTGCGAGATGTTGCTTATTTGCTAGACACACATGAGTGTGCACTACCTGAGCCTGACAAGTCACAGTCCTTGGATATTTAATTCTCAGAGAGAGCTCAGAAGAGAGCTATAAACCTTGAGGGTCATCATTGTCTGGGTTTCCAGTGACAGCAACGACTGTGAAGCAGGAAGAGCATGAGGAAAGTGGGTAAATTAATGTGTTCATTAAAGTAATTATGCTACATTTGAGACAGGAAAATTAATGCAACTGTACCCTGGCTTTTTAGTCATTATCTTAAGTGAGTGAGAGCACTTGGAGTTCTTACAATTAATAAACAAATAAAAAGCTACAGCACTAATAACACCACCTTCTCACGTTTTATCCTGTTGAGCACCTCTAGGAGAGGAATCACTTTTAAGCAGTATTCCAGATACACATATAATAGTGATGTAAGAGTTATCAAAAAAAGGTTTAAACAAGAAATCCTCTGCAGCTGAGAAGAGGGAGTTTTGCTGTCTTTGCCATGCTGGCAAAACTCACCATTTGCCTCACTATTTGCTACACAACCTTAATGACTGTTCTTTTTCCTTACTTCGGTAAATCCTTATTCTCTCTTTCTAGATTTACACCCCCTAGTAATTTGGAAGAATAAAGCAATTTGTTTCTGAATCTGAATCACCATAAACAATGTTATTTCATGCTGTTACACACAAAACTTCAGGTTGTTAAAATAATGTCAGCAACTTCAAAAATTTAAACCATCACAGATTACTTTGATTTTAAATTGTCCTGTTTCTAACTGACCACAGATACAGAGGCTGTAAATATGTAATCTTAACTGCAGTAGCTCTGAAGAGTCTTGACAGGGTTTATCAGCTAAATGTTTAATCAGGCAAAGCAGCATAAAAACATAACCACAAGAATACATGGCATTTAGCATTTAAATAAAGCTTGTAAGCCAATGACAAGCCTATTTGGGCAACTACTACCACACATGTTCCTTATCTGCAAAGGACTTGTCCCAAATTTATTGGAACGAGTCTCGCATTTTCCAAGGCAGTAACATCAGTTTCCATTCACTGGTTTCACAGAGAAAGATACAGAAAACTGCAAGTTAAAAGGCATGGCCATGAGAAAGAATTCCCGTGTTCTCAATGTCATAGTGCTCTTGGAACTTATTAAATCACAGCCAAAAAAAGCCCCTACAACAAACCATATAGCCACGAACAAAATCCCCAACACAGAATAAGGAACGAGCCTGACAAACCACTACAAAATCAAGTTTTTCATTTTTTGTCTAATCAAACCAGTACAGTTTCCAAATTTTTAGCCACCTGGCTGCTTCTGAGATGAACAAAGGTTTCAAATGAGAGCCATGACAGTACAGGCAACATAAAGCTATCCCTCCCCTTGCACAGAAAGCACTGCTCCTTCCTCCCCCCAGACTACAACCTCTGTGTGAAATTGCCCAACCACTAATAGATACCAGCTTCTCACCTCATGATATTAGGGGCCAGATGTGGTACTTTCTGCTTCACTGCCTGCTTGGCCCTGCACACTAAAAGTGCTCTCAGCTATTTTGTTCAATCTCTGTTGATAAAACACATCCCACAGCAGCTCTCAACAGTGATCAGCAGTAAGCATCCCAGGAAAACAGAATCATTTTTTATCATTGTTATCATTAAAGAGAGAAAAGTAGTCATTCTCTCCTTTTGGAGTAGGGGGATCAAAATACTTTCATGTAAATAACATCTTTTAGTAAATAGGAGGTGATTTTATTCATGGTTCATTCTAGCCGCTTTTAAATATATTTCTCCTCCTCCTAGAGTTGGGAACCATTTGCTTTATGAGCACCATTTGGATCATTTGCCGGTTGCTCATAAAATAGACAAAGCTTTTATCCATGCCATGAATTTTTACTCACTTTAGACAAAATATCTAAGGAGGGATTTGCAGGGTCCAGAATTACATCCATGAAAGAATTAACAACTAATTTAATTTTCAGCTACAGCAATGGTTCCAGTAGTTCTTTATTTTGTTGATTGCATTTCTTCTCTCCACAAAATCAAGCAGCATATTGGTGATAGGTTCTGTTTTTTCTTCAAAAAACAGGATTTTTTTTTTTCCAAAAATGAATAGGAATGACAAAAACCATTTCACATGTTTTAATCTGTGTAGTTACTAAGTAAAGCACTGGTAAACTCAGCTTTCAGAAGTGATCAGGTAACATTGTGATGGCTTATATACTCAGGAAGAACAATGATTCTCATCAGCACTGAGACAGTGCAACAGAATATTGCTTTGACAATGCTGCTGGCAACAGTCACACAAACCATCAGAGAGAAGTGGTTGCAAAAGCTCACCTCTGTCACCCTCATTCATGCACCAGAGAACCCCTGAACGATGATCATGCCATCAAGCTGCTTCAACTCCTCCTCTCTCAGCTCAGAAGCTAAAATTTTCTCTTCTGTGCCAATAAATCAAAGCCCAGCCCTAACTCTAAGCTCTACCTGCCTGCTCTGCAGCATATGCTGTAGGCAAGGGAACACAAGGAGCCTGTTCACTCTCCCTTAACAATTCATCAGCTGTTTAGCAGTAACTGCTGGAACAAAACATTTTCCTCAACACTTTTGTTCTTGCACGTAAAGAGTTACTGTCTGTTAGTAACTATGGACCATAGCAAGTGCCTGTGGTCCTGCACATAAACATTATCGATTGCAGACACAGATCAATGCACACTTAATTATTGTGATTAGCAGCTGCCTGGATAGAGGCATGTGGAGGTTTGAGCATGCAGTAACTGGAAGCAGTCAGCGCACATGCTGCACCTTTTACTCAGGAAGAAGGAAAGATCCTGTGTTTTTAAGAGTAACAGTTGAGGGATTTCCCTACAATACAAGGTTTGCATGTTTAAAGACAACTATATTCCTTGTGTGTGTAGAGGTGCATAAACACAAATACTGTGTGTCTGCGACAACAGTGAAGAATTTGAAATTTTAAGAGCTACTACAATTTAATCAGCCGTATAGATTGTACCATGAAAGCCTACACAGTTAGCACTGCAACTAATAAAAACGCACTCAAGCATGAACAAAGGTAGCAGTCACAGAGATGCTGGTGTTTATTTCATTTCTATGCTGTGTTTCCTGCGTGCTTTTGGGGTAAACATGCCTCTAGAACAAGCCTAAGTTCTGGAATTTCATATATGTAGCTTGTAAAAACTACAGACCAAGCAGGTGAATATTTCTTTGGCAGAGTGCTTACATCGTGAAAATACAAGGCAGAGCTTGCTTAGAGTGCAGTCACACTGTAATTATGGATCAGGGGTTGCTACCTCTGCCTGGTTCTCTCCATCTTTGCCAGGAAACTCCCAACTTGGGCGTTACAGCTTTAGATTCACTGCTGCCTCTAGCAACAGGTGAACTGTGCAAAGCAGAAGTAGGTGTTTCTGTCAGGAAGAGGCATCGTGCCACATGAATTACGTATGTGGCAGCTGCTGAAGGAAAAAGGCCCCAACATTCATAGTAAGCAGCAATCTTCCCCTGGGAATTTGCAGAAGCAGCCTGACTCTCCAGCACCTACTTCATCTCCACCCCACTCCAGCACCTTCTTTGTACAGCCCCAATCCTTATCCTTGGAACAGCAACATCCAGTTTTCACCTACACTACAAACTGCCTCTTTCTTCCCTCCCATCATCTTCAAAGCCACGTATTTCAGTGTGCACTACAGTACACTGACACACAGGGAACTAACAGCAAAAATGTCCCTGAACTCCTGCCTGTAAGAAATTCATAACAAACAATTTGCTCAAGTAAGTTCACAACTGCAAGGAAAAAACATCCAAACTCACTTTGTCTTTAAGAGGATTATATATTAATATCCCCATTTCCTTATCTCTTTTTGCATTATTAACTATTGCTTTGTTTTCAGTTACATCCATATGCCTCAACAGTTCGATGTTTCAAACCTTCCTCTCAAAATACAAGACTTGCACAACCATCATTTCTACACCAGGAGAGGCTCCCAATTTATCGATACATCCTTCAGAAAGGATGTTTGGTTTTGTAAAGTTCTGCAAAGTTCTTTAAGCACGGAAGGAACATAAACTGAAGGCAAAATAATCCTGGCATTTCTCCCTTAGAAAAAAATTGAGTCTTCCACTAATAGGACATTACCAATAATCTGGGCAGCAAACCAAATCATTTTGACTTCCAATGCCAAGAGCCACAGAACTACCTGATGCAGCACTTCTTTAGAGACCCAGTTTAATTCTATTAAGGTTTACAGAAACCACCATTACAGAAAACACATTAGCAGGAAAGTTGTTCCAAGCCTACCTGTGGCTGAGTCCATGGCTCCAAGGTTGCTTCTTTCAAAGGAGTTTGTGGCCTTCCAATTTCTTTTGTGTGCTTTTAAGAAAGAAAAGTTTGTATCAGTTACATGTTCAACCACTCTGTCAGCATTCCCTCAGGCTTGAGGGAATAAAAGTTAGGTACAAAATTCATACAAAATAATGGTAAAGCATCACAACTGCACACACTTGGAGCAGACGCTAAGTCTGATGGTTTTGCAGCTAAGCATCCTGATTTTCATAGAGATTTTTTTAACTTCCAAGGGGTGGAGGCACACACCTTCACCTGTGTGTACAGCTGAAGAAACTCAAAACTGTGCAATTATTTGCCAACAGAATAAGGTTCAGCAGCAGAATTTCAAAGATAACTCAACCCTGGTTTCTCTGCCCTTTCCTTCCCAGGAAATGGACATAGTTCCCTGTGTTCAATGCCCATGGCGGGGGGGGGTTGGAACTAGATGATCTTAAGGTCCTTTCCAACCCTAACTATTCTATGATTCTACAATTCTATGACATAGACTGCAGTGGGTCAGACTTAAAGAGGTAAATTAAGTGTTATGGAGAACTTTTTCCAAGTCTGCATTATTCATTACTGGGGCAAGAGAGTTATGTTTCCAGATGAGAGCCCTTGCCTTTCGTTAATGCTCTTTGGAGCTGGAGCCAGAAGTCTGAGCAGTTAACAGCTTCTTGTCTCCTCAACTTTCCACTGCCTTGCAGTATTTCAAGATCAAACCCCCATACCAAAAGTCTCTATAATCAAATAGATTAAAGTAGTCTTCAAAGAAGCAGACTTGCTGACCCCTTTACACTTTTTTTTTTTCCATATTACCAAAATATCCCAAAATTATTTATTATTGTCTGTAATTGCTCTGCCTCAAGAACAAATCTGTCAGATTTTTAAGCATTGGGACTGAGCACTGAATAGGTTGCTGGCTCCTTTTAATTTTCTCCATATGAATTTCCCGGTGAAGGGACTTCACGTATTGCTGAAAAAAATACCCCAAAGTATCTCATATTTTCTTTCTCCTTAAATTCTTTCTATCATAAAATGGAAACAATGACATTCACATAAAAAGTCCTCTGCTGAAACACTGTAAGCAATGACAGGATTTCCCTCCTCCTGAAATACAGCTGTAATGTACTATCTTTTGGATATGGCCTTAGACATATCCAAATATGTAATATAAATACCATCTTATCCAAGTCTGACATCAGAGTGATCTAAATGCCCGTGGAGACTGCAAGAACTGACATAGAGAGGGGAAGATATGCCATTGGATTTTCTGTCACATGTAGTAAAATGTGGACACTTAAAAGGAAACTTTTTTTTTTTAAATATAGAATTTGTGGGCAATTTCAGTTAGCACTGAGCATTCACACAGCTCATTTCAAAAACCACCTTATTAAATGGCAATTTTGTTTTGGCAGGTTGGATTGCCTATAATAATAAATTACAGGCAATCATTTTTACCATTTTTGTTATGCTAGATTTTGGGGTAGCAACAGAACATGATTCATTCTTGAAATAGAACAATAAGTGCATTTCAAAAGAAGAAAGGAATAACCACAGATTTAGTGAATGCTAAACAGACTTAAAATGAATGCATCTGGAAAGGGAAGGTTGTGTTTTTCATATGTTCAAAGGCAAATATACCTTATAATCTTTCTTTAAATGTAATAATCAAACATCAAAAGGACCCAAACATATAATGAAAATTATTAAATGTATCAATTGTGGTGCCAAGATACCATAATAATTCCATATGGGATAACCTGCCAGGAACTGACAGTAAAAATCACACTGTTTCGTGAGAAATAGTTTTCCTTGAAATTTCACATCATTTTTTAGACAGCATTTGTCCAGTTAGTTCAAAGCAGAGAAAAAGGAAAAAAGAAAGTGTATGAGTACATGACGAAAAGGGATGCAAAAGAACATTTAGGTGAGACAATACTTGATGTTTGAGTTACACTTGAAAGCCATGCTCTAAATCTTACATATGACTCAATGAAGACTCAAACCCCTCTTGGTGCTGAGTTTCTTGCTGACTAACACCCTTTTGCTCTTAAATTACTTCCTACTGTTTCCACTACCCAGCAATCAAAGAGACCCTTTCAGCTCTCCAAAGACAAGCATCAGAAACCAGTGACAAAACACAGTGAGTGAAAACAGAGCAGATTCTGGGGCAATTGCCAGTCTATCGACTGCCTGCCTCCTGGAGCATTAGGAAGAAAGGAAAAAAAAAACCAAGAACTGCTTTCAGCCCCTACAGGCTTTCCACACACAGTCCACATCATCCTTCTAGCTCTCCGTGTTTACACTCCTGTTTCAGAACTAACAGTATTGAGCTCTAGAAATTAAAGGCCAAACACACAGCACTGATATGGTTTGCCATGGAGAACCGGGAAGTGTATTTGCATTGCCCCTTGTCCGTCTAGAAAACATATTATATGTGCACTGTGACTGCACACAAGGCAGCTTACACTGACCCAGTGCCTGTACCGCTAACAAGCGGCACATCTCCTGCAGCTTCCAACTAACTCAGCATGCAGCAGAACTTAAATACCTTCTCTTAAGTACCTGCTACTACAGCAACTGTGCTTCTAGTGTACAAGCTCCCTACTTACTGCTCACTGAGAGATACACACATTCTTAATGGATCACATAAGCAGCACTTATTCACAAGTTCTCTTTTCTAAAGAAGCAGAATGTAGTAATGATAGACAATCCTCCCGGGAACTTCTTTCTTCCAGCACAGATAAAGAAGCTCTTACTAAAAGTGGGAAGTTTTTGGAAGCCTTTATTCCCCAATTTTGCTTGGAGCATCTTTCCACAGCCTTCTGTAGCTCCTACAGTCCCTCTAAAGGAACAATAGAATATGCCCACGGTCTTTTGTTTATGTTCCCTCCACTTCCTCAATTTGACATTTAAGTTTCACACATAGAAGAAAATTGTACTCATAATGAGATAAAGATGGAATGATTTCAACCTGGATATTACATTATGGTTTCAGCAGTGCCATTAAAGCTCCCTTAGCTCTTGTACAGACTCCGATTACAATTTCTCTAGCAGGCAGGCTTGACTTCTGGAATAAATTAGGTTCTTTTCATGTTTGATGAACCACCTGTCAGTTCTGTTACAGCCAACTACCGTTCCATAAGCGCAAGGCATATCCGGACAACTGATTCAGTTCCTTCCATTCATCCAACACCTTCTGAGTTCTCCCCCTACACATACCAGAATTGAGGGAGACTCATTTTGCTCTCAATCATTATCTGACACCCCGTATCGCTGCCCTGGGCATAGGCACTCGGTAAAGCAAAAAGAGACAGGAAAACACATAAGATCTTTCTGGCTGTAAGTTTCCTTTATCTCAGTAATCCCTTTTGCCCAATGGGAAATGCAATACTGTCAACTGTTCCCCAAGGCCAGGCAATCCTGTCTATCCACAGAAAGTCCAATTTTCAGTATGAAAGAGGTTTCAGTTTGCCGAGTCAGCAAACAGCCACTCACATCACTTCCACCTGACCATGTAGAAATTACCCTGATCAATTATGTTAGCAATCGATAAAGTCCAGCATAATGAGCAGGTAGTAAAAACATTGTGCAAAGATATTTTGCTGATATTCAGGATTTTCTCTCTAGTTGTAACAGCAAAAGAAAGCTTTAATATTTAATCAAAGTACTTATTTAATATTTTTTAGGGAAAAAATGAAATTCATCATTAATATTTCCTGTTGTTTATTAGGAAGAAGTTAACAAACATATAATTACTTATGACAGCTTGACAGGTAATATACAGGTTTCCAAAATCTACCAGAAAATCGTAGCGTAGATTTTAAAAGTTATGAAAGTCAGCATTTTAAATCAGACTTCATTCTTATCTTTAAGACTGGTGGTCCCCACTCTGAAATATGAGGGGGAAACCTCTTGTGCACATGAGCTATTTAAACTAATCTTACAAGAGCTGCTCGCACACAGATCTCCCTTCTGATGGCATCCTCCCCCTACACTACTTGGCTCCTGGTGTCTGTACAGGTTAGGCTGATCCATAACAACACTGCTAATTTGCTCAAACTGATTTCTTCCTCAGACTCAACCCCATTCTCTCTCTGCCTGAAGGTCCTAGTCCATCTCTCTCTGTTTGGGATTCTGCCCTGTCAATCCCCAGTGTAGGTCAGGAAGGTGTGATGCAGATGGCTGAAGAAGAGGGATGCCCATTCCTGGCAATCTTGTCTGACAGCCACCCACTGAGTATTCCCTTTTGCCTCTCCCCAGTGCATCACACCAGCAGCAATCAGAGGAGGGCAACAGGTCCAGCCACACATGCTAACAGCACCCTGCTCCTCAGGAGCCAAAAGACACAGGCAGCTGCCTGCTCCCTGCCAAACTGTGCTCAAGCTGCACTCCTGGCCACAGGGCCTGCTGTATTCCTTCGCTTCTTACAGCCAGGGCTCCTAAGCTGCCAGGTACCCACCTCTAATGCAAAATACATACTGTGAAATTGCAGGAAAGTCCTTCCCTTTTTGCTGGAGAGAAGATAAATTGTACTCAATGCTTGGCTTCAGCTCGTGACCTGGGGTTTTAACATAATCGTAAAATTTCTAGTAACTTGACCCATGGATAGAACTAATTTTTCAATTACTATCACTTTTCCAGGCTGCAAAGGGAATTTGTTCGGGCCTCAAACTTTTTATTCCAATATTAACTACTGGATCTGTTTCGCTAGGTGTCAACTCCTTGTCATCCTGCTTCCCTACTGACAGGTTTTCCCTGTTCTTCAAAGTAATTCTGGATTTGCCAGAGTTAAAAAGGAAAGGAAAAAGTTACAAGATGACTATTTTAGTTTATGCATTTTGATTTCTGGAAAAGCCCTAAAATTATCTAGACAGATACCACCAATAATTCTAATACTTATTGATTACTGTGGGAAGCAAAAGCAGACTGAAATTCAAAGATAATATGATGCATTTTTCTCTGGTGCCTTACAAAATTGCGATGGCAGCATAAAGATCGTCTGACTCAAAGTGTTCAACTCTTTCACTTTATAGGAGAGAAAAAAAAGCGCTTTATAAAATTGTCTTGCAAGCTGAAATCCTGTATGGCTTGAAGTAAAATTCAGGTAGCAAACAGCAAAATACATTTCTAAGTAGCATATTAGCTATGTTACATTACTGAAGTCTAGTTAGGATTGCACGTTTATTTGGGGCAGCTTTGTGTTTTTCTATTTGTGTTTCAGGTATACAGCCAAAAGCTACATTTTTACAGATACTGCAGACTTTGCTACTTATTTCCTGTCCCACATTATAATCAGGAAATCACGTACACTAATTTCATTGTCCAGGCAGAACATCTTTATTATCACACTGAGACAGGTAAATGCTGTAAGCCTGAGAAGGAGATTATCTCCATCAACAATGCCTCCTTCTTGCCTGTAAGTTGATTTGGGGTAATTGGATTCCTGCAGTCCTCTCCTTCAACCTCCTAAGATCCTTCATGTGAAAGGTAAACAGAAGAGTTAATTTAAGTGAAGAAAGTCTAATTTTATGTAACATATTGCTAGAACAAATTATTTTGTTCCACATTTCTAAGCTTTATATAAATGTGAAAGTAAATCTTTATTACATAATCATATGGGGAAACCATAGGACAGCTGACTAAAGATGTTAGCATGGATTCATATGGGGAGGTTTTCACTTTGTGGTCAAAAATGCTTTAGGTCTTTCTTTTGAAAAAGAAAAAAAACCACAATTTGAAACTCACGTAAAAAACCCTTTGTAGAGGTGTCTGTGAGGAACCCACAGCCCAGAACCCTGAAATGTGATTTAAGAGCAATGGGAACAACTGGCTTTCCACTGCAAACAGGAGGCTGGACTCGCCACTGAGACAACTTCTACTCTGTTCCAGTTGTATCAACTGCAGCCCCATTTCTGAAAGTATCAAAATGCCCTGTGAAACATCCTCCCAGTGATTCCATGGCCTCAAAATCCACAACTTAACCCAGCAAGTCTGTAATGGTTCTGCCCACAGATAGCTTTTATCTTGCAAGTACCTCTTCAAAGGTGCAATAAATCACCTAACGCATGACTTCCAGAGGTAGAGCACACCCACAACCTCCAACATTTACAACTGTTGTACTACTGTAGAACAACTATCCCTTCACTTATTTCCCTCTTTTGTTCCAACATGTCTATGAGTAAAGCAGTTGCCCGGCAGGAGACAGACAAATGGGAGATAAAGTCAGGGTGTGGGTGGGGGTTGAATAACTGCAGCATACCAGGAAAGCTCAGAGGTTTAGAAAAGCCTGACATGAGATTTGCCAGATGGTTCTCTACCGGATTGTAAAACTTTAAACTAATCTTCATTTAAGAGTTTTAAGGGCTGTATCCCTCTTATAAAGCCTCTTGCTCTTTTGCCTGGTTGATTCTGGTAAATTATAGATCAGACTTTAGAAAACTGCTTCCATGAACAGCGGCTCCTTAAATCTCAGCTAAACTGAGCAAGAAGATTACACGTTATTATGATGTAGCACAGCAGGATTTTTGTACAGCAAACATAATGATGTAGAGAAGGATAAAACTATCATTCTGCGCAAGGAGGTCATCCACAGAAGAACAATGCTTCTTATAAAGCTAGCAAATCCATACACACATGGTGAATCTTCACGTGGTAAATTCCTTTTCTTAGTGTTTCTGTAAAGAAACCCAACCATAAGCAAAACTCAAATCTGTATTTCAGAATTCAATGATCAAGCATCTCACAGGAGACGAGATGTCATTTGGTAAAAATTATTCACAGTATTACTAGAAAGTTATCTACTTTAAGGGAAATTTTAGGGTAAATGCATCCTACTGGTTTTATGCAAGGAGAAAGGATTTCCTCTGAATCCCCAGTGAAATGTCAAATACTGTGTGTAGTATTAAAAATTAAATGCTCACTAATCTTACAAGTGCATATATATACTTTCAATTGTAAATCAAATACAGTTCACATGGAAAAAGCACAAAGCAAAGTCAGTATACTAAGGTGTGGAAATTCTTTCTACCTGCTGCTATTATTTGTAATCTTACACAGTAGCTTCACAGCTGAAATTACAGTAGAGGGAATTTATAGTTTTCAGACAGTAAATGATGAGAAAGTTGACGTGGGAACAAAGGAGAGTATAACCAAGTGGTTGGCAACAACGCAGAGTAAAACCAACAGTAGCAAAATTCCAGAAAATCAAAACACTGAGACCACCAAGTTCTGAGACTTGACGCGTCAGTTTGATACTAATATTATGGTCCATCAATATGCTGAACAGGTGATACAGATGTTTGAGTCTGTTCAGCTCTGAGTCAGCAGCTTTTTGAATATGCTCTAATTTTCTTTTCCTGTACATGATTTTGAATGCAATGTAGTACTGTCAAATGACCTCCCCCTTCCCTCACTTTTTTAATTGAAACATTCTTTCCTGCACATGAAAGCTTTTGACTTAAAAGCAACCAGGTGTGATATTCACAGATCCGGTCTTTTCAAAATGTCATGCACAGGAATTACACAATATTATCCTAAAGCCTTTGGTAAGAGTATCAGCATTTTAGAATGCTTCAGAAAATGCCTATCTATGAGAATATGCTATTGAAGACTTTGTTGTTCAACTGATTAAATTTATGTAATAAACAGATACTGTGTTACACTTCTGTTGTATCTTGCACATCATTGCTAACACAGCTAAACAAGTTGCCCAAATTTCAGAAATGATAAAAATTTCTTAATCAACTCATAGTGGAATTCTTACTGATACAAGAACTGAGGCATTCCACCAAATCCAGACAACCCTAAAGGAGCAAAATTACTTGACATTTTGATAAACACAGAACTTTTTTTCAGTTCGTATATGTAAAAATCCTAGTGGTAATAGCTGATAAAATATGCTTATACTGCATGTTCTGACTTGAAAGTATTTACATATATAAAACTAATGTGACATTATATGCTAAGGTATTCTTACATCAAGTGAAGGGGGGGGGGGGGGGAACATAATATCAAACAGCTTGTTTTAGTTGCCTGAGCTCTACTTAGCTTTTAAAGAATGAATATAAATGTACACAAATCCGTTTTGTGACTCGGATATAAAGCATCATGTTAAAAATGTAGAACATGGTAGCAAAACTATGAATTTTTATATTCCTGCATACTTTCTTCAGAGTTTTTAAAATTCATATCTCTTGTTATATCCCTTCATAAAAATAGTCTCTCTGTATGTTGTTCAGAAAAAAATAGCAATAGACTCTGCCATTATCCACCTTGTCCAAATGTGGGTTTTTTTCCGAGGCTTGTCATCATCTTTCCCAATGGTGTGACTAAGTTATACTTTATAGAAATCCAGCTTCTTACAATGAACATTTGCAATTTAAGCTGCTCTTTCTCTCTGAACAGTAAGTCTATATTGGATAAAGTTGTTAAAAGCTAAAGCTTCATAGTTTTTCGGCTTTAGTAATCAAGAAACTAAAATTACATTATCAGTGTCAGCCAGGAGTAGCCCAGACCTGGCTGGTAGAGAAAGGCCTGAACAAGAATCTCACATGCCAATTATAACCAGGAGAGAATGGCTGACAAACCTTTATACTTGAAGCTTTGAAGTGTGGCAGAACTAAGGAAAATGTGCCACCTTAAATTAGATTTTTCCAGAAAGTTGATAAGTAGGCTTACTTATAAAGGGCAGCAAGACTAATCTGCAATTCTCCTGACATTAGAGACAACATGATCTATAGAAACCTTGTTGGATCATCAGCTCTTTTCATTTGATGTCATCCTATTTATATTCCTTATCCCCAGCTGTGACTATTTGTCTTAGGAAGTATGTTTGCTTTTTCTAGTGCAAATTGTATACTTATAGTATATGAAGTAAAATAAAAGCTTGTTCTTTAGGTGGCAAGAGTATGTTCAGAACAGGTACTTGTACCATAAATAATCCCTCAAGAGATAAAGAAGTAAGCTTGAAAATAACTTTTTTTTCTTATCAAGTCTCAGAGTAAATTATTCACCATATATCCTAGCCTATGGTACAGAATTCAGACAACACAAACAGTGTAACTTGTAAAAGAGAAGAACAGGGAAACACATGTAGGAGTCACCAAGGGTAAGTGTAAGTACGATTACCTCCATCTGCTCTAAGGCAGGTCAATACAAGGGAGATCCATCATCCTGCCTAAGGCAAGAATTTCTCTGGGCTAGATCAGCAGAACTTGTAAAACCAGTATGCAACTCTTTTTATAAGCACAGATGTGTGTAATCACATACTCCTATCAACTGTTTCTTCACATGGGGTCAGGATAGAGTCTGAAACCTTATTATTATATTAAAATCCATTTCAAATTGTATTGCATTCTTGTTAAGCAAAAGAAACTGGTGCCCGTCTGCCTCTCTGCAACTTGCTCCCTTGGACAACTAAGCACGTAAACTTTCCATCAAGAAAAACAATATGAAAATACTTATTTACTTGTTCCAATGGGGATCTGCTTCCCACAAGTGTCCACAAAGTCCCAACACATTTCCCTCAGTACTCATATCAACTCCATTTTCATTCCATGTCAGGAATCCCTTGTAAAGTTACAGGAAAAAAGCCTACCTTGATATCACATATTTAGTTGTGCGAATAGGGTTTACTGTGAAGATTTTTATAAACTATTTGCATCATAATTTTTTTTATAAACTATTTACATCATAAACTCTATTACACCGTATAGGTCACTCTGATTAAGCAATGCACTGCATAAGTCAGTCTTTTTTTCTCAGTTACTGCAAGTAATTCTTTTTCTGCATCAGACTTCCCAGCAGAATGCTGCAGACACAAGGCACATGAAACCTGAGGGAATAAGGAATATCCCAATTACAGGCTCTGGTCCTAAGTAGGTGAATATGGGACTTTTGGAATTTCAGCAAAAACATTAGCAAAGGATTTTTAATGCTGAACCCAAAACAAGATTAACAGGTACACTTACCTGGTCTGGTTTAATTCTAGCTAGTTTGAGCACCAAAAATAGTGAGGACATGATAGCAGAGGCTTGCATTTAAGAGAGCTTACAAAGAAATACAGGAAGCTCTGCAAGATTTAGATAATCATTTTTTCCACCAAAACTCTACATATTGTTAGAAAGAAGTGCAAAACCTGGAATTTTGTGTAGAGAAGAACATAGATATGAACTTCTAGAAACAAAGATCACTTTAAATCACCCTCTTTAGTTTATTTTGCAGAACAAAAGACATCCTAATAGATTAAGGAAAACAATATCAAAAGAGCTACTATTTTGTACACAGAGCTCTTATATGTGTTAAGGAAAACAGCAGTTTGTTTATTAAGGGGAATTGATTTAATTCTTCCACATGATGCACTTCTGGAATAATTTGAGCTTTTAGAAACAGTTAACCAGATAAAATCCTTTGAAGCATCATTCTGATTAAAGTTGAGGGGTTTGCATATCTGACTTAATATAAGAGATGTGCAAATAAACATTTGGAACATGTAAAAAGCAATGGGAAAACCACAGAAAAGAGCTATCATTGGATTTTTAAATTATTTACACTGAGTTGGTACTTGTCTTGGATGAAGCACACTTTCAGTGAAATAATACACAACAGTGAAATCATACGCAGCCACTTTTATTAATTTATTATTAAGTGCATTATTACGTCCATATGCAGTAGAATGGGAATAATTTCACTTTAAAAGATTGCCAGAATTTTCTAAAGGGTTATGCAATTCTCATATGATCTTCTCTAATACCTATATGCATTCCCCAAATAACCCAAAACATTCTGTTATGTCAGGATTATTGCACTAAACCTCCCTAAGGAATATGAAACACGATTTATAGGACAGTGGCCCTTAGACATTTATGTTCTCTAAGTTTTTTGTTATTCCAGTTTATACACCTGATGAAGTACTAGTGATATAAAAGATCTGAATTTATGCCAAACAATATTTTTAGGGGCAATACTGGCCCAAGGCTCACTGCACATACACCCCACACCCCCAACACCCACCCCCCCCACCCCCCCACCCAAATTGCCAAAATAAAATTCTGGATCAGTATTCTTTATTTTTACAGATTATTCTTTTTTTTTAAATATGCAAGTATAGCTTAATATTATGTGGGTATTGAAACACTATCAAGGAGAGAGATCAAAATTTATTTAAATGATCTCTTTCTGAAGTAGCAAAATGGAAAATGCTTTGTCCTACAATCCTTTAAATATTCTTGTCAGTCCCACTGTAACAGAAATAAGTAAAGATAAAACCGCATTATTATGAGAATGCAAAGCTGTTATGATCTATCTCTACATGTATAAAGCCTCAGCACTGAAAAGTAAAAGTAACGTTTTTCCTTTCTTTACTAGTCCAGACTTATCTGAAAGGAAACCATTGCAAAGAATGAAGAGGCTGCATAAAAGTTGTTGACTGAACCAAATGGAATTTTCCAGGCAATCACAAGCAGTACAGATAGGCTGCCTATACAAATGCACCAGCTTCTCTTCCCTATCCTCCTTTGTGGCTGAGCACATACACTGCTGTTCAATATTAGTGAAGTGGAACTCTAAAACCAAACATCAAACTTTTCATGCCCTTCAAAATTTCTAAGTTCAATTCCAATGCAGCAGCATACCTGGCACAAGTACACTCACCAAGATTTCTATCAGCCAGCTCAAGGAACCTGTGTTGACAACATCCCAAACCAATCATCCCATTCTGTTTCTTCAGCAAACAGTTGAAATAAAAATGAAAAAGAGAAGAATAAAAGTGCCACTGCTGCTCAGCCACTGGGTGCCAAGAGACACTGCTTATTAAGATATTAACTGAAAAGCATAAAAAGACAAACCTGCTGAAACAGGGAATGAAAATGCATTTGCTCTCCTTTTTAGACACACACTGATTATGCTAAGGAAACTTAACCACTGCAAATATAAGAATCACAGCTAAAATAATTAATGAAAATGGTAAATGACATACAAAGAAAACGACATAAAAGAGTTCCCTCAAAACCAAATGCTTTTGATATATAGCAAAGTGAGCACGTGGCACATGACTGATGTTAGACAAAAGATACATCAACAGGAATGGAGGAAGACTTCCGAAAAGCTGAAGATCAAATAAAAAATGAAAAGCTATTTTCTGCATTAAATATGCATGATAAACTATAAAGTTCCATACAACAGACCTAATCCAGCATTTTCCTGAATCCTGACAGTAAGGAATTTTATCTAAACTCACATCTCTGTTTCCTGGAAATTTTTAAAGAACTATGCTACAGTACTGAATTTTTATATTCTTTTTAACCTTAGGTTAAAAGCAGTAAATAGAAAAATAGCAAAGTATCATGACACATTATGCTTCTATTCTTAACACATCAATGAATCACAGTAAAGCCACAAATCGTATGTTCTTCCCCTATTACCCAATTCATCATCCAGAGAATCTACAATCACTCTTCACTAGATGAAATGTCAATCATACAGAATTCATATTTAAAATTCCCTTCAGATTATACCTCTAAATGCATGAACTACTACAAAAATAACAAGATTTATAGAAAAAGAATCCACTGTGAATATAATTTTTCTGTTTATTTACATTTTTTTTTCCTACAGTTAGCTCTTACTTTAGAAAAATACTCAACTGGAGCTTAAGATACCACGGATTCACTTTAGGGAAACCAGTCTGTTTCAGCAAAAATTAGCATGGAAGTGTCATATCATAAAAAGCTAAAATGGCTATAAAGGAAATTACACAGCTCCAAGTAAAGACTTAAATAGTTATCTCCTTACAAAAGTTTAATATTAACCAGAAATCAGAGTCACTCTAAAAACTTGTAACATTTCTCTCCCAGAAACATATTGGGATTTGCTTTTTTTTTTAAACTTTCTCAGTCCTTATGAAGCTATCTCTAGTTCATAAAATTTCTTCAAGCAATTTTTTGCCAATAATTGGCTTCTTTAATTTACCTCTATCATAAATTCCCAAGCACAAGAGTAAGTCCTTGCTGCTTTGCAATCTGCATTTACTTCTACATTCCTTCCTTTCATTTCAGAAACATCCACCCTTATCTACATCATTTTACTTTGGGGCATCATTTAACTTCGTCCTCCCTAGCCACAAGTCCTAGCAGACACTCCCACAAAACTCTGACTTCAGTAAATTGATTTGCTGTCTCCTCTAACTATCCTTCCCAACAAATCAATCCTTTGACTCCTTCAACTTTTCTGAAGGATTACCTCTTGCCTGCAAGAGGAAAGTTGTAATCATCCTCCTCCTTTTTTTTTGTATTTATCTCTGGCAGCGGAGAAAGAGTTATTTTATATTAAGCATTTGCCATCACAGCTGGGTTCAGACAGAGCCAAGGGACCTGTCAGTACTCTGAGTCTCACTGCCATCACTGCCCACGGAGATGGCAGGAACACTGCCCCTACACAAAGGAGTTACTTAAACCAGCAGAGGTCCTCCATCCACTTACACACACCGACATGCACCACAGTGAAGAACTCTCAGGTTATGCCTTTTCATCTTACAGTTTGGGAATATGTTTTCCACTTCTTCCCATTTGCCTCATTGTTACAGACTGTACCAGAAAAAAAATATTTTTTTCCCTATATTAGGGAAAAAAAAACAGCCTAAGATCAGGATCTAGGACTTGGTCTCAATGTACTAATAACTAGAATCAGCCACACTAAGAAGCACAGTTAGGAAGCTCTACTGAGAGTAACTGTTATACCTCAGCAATCTGGACCATAATTAAAATTCAAACTGTTCAGAGATTCTGGAGCAACTCAGTAACTTCGCACAAGACAGTTTTGTAGCTCAGCAAGACCACCACATCATTAGATAGATCAGAGAGACAAAGGAAATGGATGCGGATAAGGTAAGCATACCTGTCCTACAGAAATATTAAGACGAATGGCACTGTTCATCTTAGAAGAAAATGAAAAGCATGAAATAAGAGGATATACACTGACACACATGGGTGTATTTGTAGGTAATGTAAATTAAATGGCAACTGTTCACAAAATTCTAGTTCAAGAGGTGGGGGGGAATCAAATTACTAAGCTGGTTTTTAAGGGGATAAAAAAAAAGATAACTTGTGTGCTGTATGGTTGGAGTGCTGAGCACATCCTGGATTTCTCAACATGGCATTAAAGAGTAACAATATTCAGAGCTATAATAATTAAGACAAAATAGACACAATCTCCAGAGAGCTGTGCAGAACCTTATTTTCCAGCACCTTTAAGCTATTCTAAGCTGTGGGAGCGAGATCTTTATAAGTGATAATTCCACCCTATGGCACTTCTAACACATTTTTCATAAACAACTCACATTTGTCCGTGTTAGTTCTGGTGTACTTTACAGTTTTAGCAACACAGCGCTTCTTGTTTCTGCACATTTGCATTCGACCACACACGTTTGATGTAAGCTGGCAAACCATCGCTTGTCTCCAGAGTGAAACAACTCCCTGAACAACACAAGATCTCCTGCTGACATGCAGACTATGCCAAAATGTCACTACATGTGTGCTCCAGTGACTTAATTTCAGTAACTGAAAGTCAGAGCTCTGAGGACGTGACTTTTCTGGTGTAGGCAGGGCACAACACAGCATTTCATGGCTCTCCTCACAGCCCACATCCAAACCACTATCGATCGCATGACCGCAGCACCAGCAAAACCTGCAGAATCACTGAATCATTCAACAGTTACCATTTCAGTGAGTTACACCGTGTGGTAAACTGTGTTTCAGCAATAATAAAAATGGAAGAAACCGTGAGGTACTAACAGGAGATCTGTTGCCCTGTGTTTGCTAGAGCATATTGTGATAGCTGGCTTCCAGACCTATGTGTCAATATAAGAAAACCAGTTACTGACTCAGAGAAATGAATGAATTACCAATTGAGAGGGAGCTGTAGGCTGTTATAGTCTTAACATGGAGAAGTAAAAAATAATGAAATAATAAAAAATTATTTCAGGGAATTTAAAGGAAAAAAGAAAATGTAAATGTGTTGGGTCGTTCAGGTCAGCTCCCTAATGCACAGTACACATTCACCAGCATAAAAAGCTTTCATGGTTTCCCGAGGCTCAATGTGCTCTTTTCTGCTTTTAGATGTCATCAGGTTCATCCTAACCATGCCCTTAGCATTCATAAATCATCCACTTCATCATCAGCCAGTGCTTATCAGCCATGTGAGTAAACCTAGAGAAGTTAACTACCAAACAAACCATCCCTAGTGCAGCACACTGTACTGAACTTCAAACTTGTATTTCTGAATTTGCCCTCAGTGCCAAACATGTGGAGGCGATCATCTCGCTGAGATGCAACAAACACAAGCTGTTATGAATGCAGCGCTGACAAAAAAAAAAAAACAAGCATCATGGCTTTGTCAACCCCAGTGTTAAAAGTTATAGACGAGTTCTCCATCAAGATTCATTACCTGCTACATAGCCAACGGAGTGAAAAGGCTTGCCACGGAGCATTGCCTGCTAGCTGTCCTCCACAGCTGCCTCCACACAGAGCCAATGGAAAACTACAATTCATGTATTTATACTATAACAATAACCATGCCAATCCCTGCTACTGGGCATGAAAGCAAAGGGATTACAGGTCTCCAAAGATTCTTACAAAGCTGAAAGCTTTCTCTTTCCTACTGTCTAGGACTTTGTGAAAGTGAGATAACACATTCAACTGTCGTTCATATTAATGCTCGTTTCCAGAAGAGGTTTTCTCCAGCACAAGTCTATAGCTGCATCAATCCTTCCTTTTTTTCTTTGGTCCTGGTTTCCTACTCTGGAGTTTTGTTGGCATTTGCAGGTTACATACATATAGAGACATACGTGTTTAGGTTTCCTTCAATGTAAAGATGACTAGCCATTTAAAGTTATCAGCCCATGATAAACAGTCAAGTGTGAAGAAAATATTCTTCTGGAATCTGATTTTTACACCCTTTCTATTAAGGCTGTATAAAGGTTTTTTTGTTTCTTTGTAAGTTTCCTACTAGTATAAAACAATACTATGAAACCCCATACCCATAAATATCCTGGTTTTGCAGAAAACCAGGAATACATGTACATGTCTATTTATATGGAACTTGCACTGTGGTATCTGGCAGCATGACAACCACATTTTATAGGAGTTGTCACCAACAGACTTGCTCTGGCAAGCATAAGTTAGCTTACCACAAACTGGTGTGTGCAGGAACACTACACCAGTATGAAATGACATGCTTTGTCCATACTCCATTAACAATTGTGGTCAGACAGTAAGAACACTTTCAATGTAACTGAAATTCTTCACAATTCCCTAGCCCACTGTTTTGTTTATGTTGGAATAAAACCAAAGCTCTCAGCTCAGATCTGCTTTCCCAAGGAACTCACAGCTCGTCTTTTGTGCCCAGTATCCTTATGAAGAACAAAAAAAAACCCCAGAGATGTCTCAGCTACTGTTTGTTTATATTACGTTAGTGGTTACTGGGTTTCAGCATACCATAAAATATTAACAACAATTAAAAGGGGATACTTTTTTCCTACAGGGCATACTAGAGACTGCATATCAATTTGCAAGTATTTTATCACCTATTACAGTTAGTTTTAGTTATATGAATAAAAATGCTACATATAATTAATAGTTACCCTTATTTTGTACTCTTTAGCCATATATGTAAGTACTTGGGTAACAAACAGTGCAGCATCTTTTAAAGGTAAATAAGCCAATTAAAAGAATTTACAAAAGTACTTGCTCACAAGACTAATTCCATTTGTTTCCATTATGCAACTCCTGTGAATTTTAACACCTCAAAGTGTGCAGCTTTGATAGCTTTTTCCTCTCTTTTTTTTTTTTCCAGTCAAGTAACCTTCTACATTTTGTCAAAAATATTTTTAAACATCATAGGTACACCATAATTGCTGAACTTCAGAGCTCCATTATGGCTGACATGGCACTAATAGTCCTTGTGGGTGTACCTGTACTTCAAGGAAGGATGAAAACTTTATTTTCTGCCTGTTTGTCAGAAATTGCATTGTTGTGGATTTCTTTCTTAAAAACATGTTCCAGCACTTTCCTCACAGCTTTTCCTCCTCTTTTCTAAGCTGAGGAACTTCTTCAGCATTTCACATACAATAGAGCAGCTTCTACTGAGCTGCCAGTATTTAAATTACTAAACTAACCTTTCTTGCAGCAAGGGGTGAACTTTAAATGTTTATTTAATTTCACTTACTCTTCTATCATTTTAGTTATCCATTACTAGCCATCTGCATTACCACCATCAATAAAAATTGGTTTGCGCTGTTAGACAGGGGTCAGCATCTTGAAAAGACTCTCCATCTAATTATATAGATTTACAATTACCACAGTGTAAAACACTTAACATCCACGTGTTAAAGCTATAACTTATAGCCTAAACTGAAATAATTACCACAGCGAATGCTGTCACGTCCTCTGTTCGCTCGAGACGAGCAGTGTATGATCCATGCGCCATCATGGCTGTGACCTCTGTGGAGACACTCGTCCCACACCCAAGACCAACCCACAAAATGGCGCCCATCAGCTGGCGGCTAACACATGGGACATAAAGTGGAGGCACAGGCACAACTCCCCCCCCCCTTCGCATGAGCACTGCTGCCTGGGCTGGCCTGGCCCCCAGGCACTCCTGCTGAGCACCTCAGAGCTCCTCCTGCTTCTCCAAAGTCCTTTTCAGCCTGTGTGGCACATTTAATGCTGGGTTTCATCCCCAGAGTGGTAGGGCGGTACTTCAGCCGCCCCACAGATCAGACGCTGGGGAGGAGTATTTGCCACACAAGTGAATTATAAAGCGACAAGATCCTGGATTTTCAGATAAAGTAACCAGTGAGAAACTTCTGGAACCCCGCTGGTAAGAAGAACACAACATGATTACCAAGCCAATAGAACATTTCTACCCTGGAGACTTTCAAGGCAACTGGAAACCTTCAGAAAGTGCCTCTAGTGACTGTGAGGATGAACAGCTCCAGTAAATACATTTTAGAAGCTGGAAGAGAAAGATCTGTATTCCTCTTTAGTCTGGAAAGCTTTGTCTTACAGCCTCTTCCCCCTCCCTCTAACTGATGCCACCAAATACAAAGACTGCACAGACTCAAAGCACAGACTTGTGGAAGTCACACACTTGGACTGGTTTCCTTACAGGTCTGCTTTTATATGAAATCTCTTTTTTCATCTTCGCTTTCTCTTCACACACTTTAGCCAGAGAGCTAATTCATCCTTATAGATAAATAATGGCTGCCTTTCTTTTACACAATAAATGCTTTGTTTGGAAAAGATGCAAAGAGATCAAATTAGGACAAAATATGTGCATCCATGTTACCATTTTAACTTAAATAGGCTGTTAAAAAGAATAAGGCAGCAATCTTTTCACTTCATTTCTCCCAACAGACACTAATAAGAGAAAGATATGAGTATTTTAAACTAGAGAGGTCAACAGGTTTTCTAAAGGTGAAGTAGAAATATTTCTGTTAACGTCCTTCTGCAAGTATTGCCATGGGAAAAGGCAAGCCCTACCTTATGCATGATGCATCACATTACAGAAGCCAACCACACTTTGAGTCTTGTTATTTCTTGAAACAAAACAATCATCTCAAATCTTTCCATAAATGATGTGAACAGTATTTAATAATGTATTCAAATTATTAAATTTGAGCTTGACTTACAGATACATTAGCCTGAACTGTATGCTTGGTTGGAGTGAAAACATGGCATCTGCAGTATTAACCAGCCAGTCCTACAACAGGTAACTTCTGTTTGTCTGTCTATCTGCCTCTTTCTGGGTTGAATGATTTCTAAGATTAAATGTTTGGCAATACCATATAGCTCTTTCAAATGCAACTAAGTAATTAATTCTTCAAAGCACAAAGACTACAAAGATATCAATGAATGAAATAATTCTCACCTTACCTATGCACTATTATCCTGTGTGGTTTCTTTCAGTAACAGAAAGATAAATTGAAAGATTAAGTGAATTGTCCAAGGTGGTATGTTGAGAAATTCATAGAAATGGAAGTAGCATCTCCTAACACCAAAAAACTTAGTTTAGCAGACTACTGAAGGTCTACATGAAAGATATGATGGCCCTCTTGTACAATATCATGAGCACATTTTATTTCAGACATCAGGTAACACTACAGCAAGTGGTAATAACTGCTCTTAAGGGCACAAAGCCAGATATCGTACAATGGAGCAGCAGGATGAAACCATGCTGTTCATTCCCATGAATTACTTTATTGAGACAGGAATAACTATTTCAAGAGCAGATGCTTTACCATTTGGGTCTTAGATTAAATTCTTGAAGAGACACATCTGAAAATACTTAAGAGTAACAAGGCAAATTCAGACTATATAAAAATTAGTCACAACTGGTACATGAATTTTTATGCCAGTTCTAGATACAACACAGACTACAGCAAAAGTTAAATACGTATGTTGTATCTCAGTTGCTGTATCTCCAATTTGTGTCACAGATCTTGCAAATTAGCTCATTCCATAGCAAACACACAGCTTTAACAATGGCAACTCTATTAATTTGACAGTTATTCAATCTATTAAAGATGACCCAACTTCACCAAAGTAGTAAGAAATCAGACAAAAAAGTCCAACAAACCAACCAGCAAAACAAACCAAACAACAACAACAAAAAAATCAATTTTCTTCCACTCAAAGTAGAAAACACAGACTAAACTAAAGAGAACAAACAAATAGAATGGTGCCTAGGATATGTAAGGAGGTATGCATCTTGGAAGTATCAACCCAATTAGAAAAAGCGTTAAAATCTCTGAAGTAGAAAGTTCACTCTAAATGACATGTTTAGAAAGCCTCTGACAAAATAAGACATTTTCAAATTTAGGACAATAATTATTATTATTAAACTTAGAAGAACTATAACCCCCATGGCAAGGGGGTTGGAACTACATGATCTTAAGGCCCTTTCCAACCCTAACCACTCTATGACTGATTTTCCACTCTGTTGAGGATCTCTTGCATAGCATACAGTTTCAGAACAGGCATCTTCTATTTTGTAGACTGTTTTTAACAGTAAGTTGCCAAAGTTTTTTTGATTCTTCTACACAAGACCTCCTAAATTGCCAATCTCATAATATTTGCCATGACAGCACAAAAAATATGTTGCAGGTGTCTATAGGGAGACACCTGTTTCTTTTATTTAGAATCAAGAGAAGTGCACAAACAATACTTCATTAATGCCTCCTTTCAAAATGCTAAAGTTATTTTTGAAAGTATACTTCCTCTAATGGAATAGATGACTTCTTTTGTCTCTGTGACTTTCTTCCCAAACTGCACGTACTTTATATGAAACATAGCTCCGGGGCTGTCAATTGAGCTTGAAAGTTAATGTTCCTGTAAATCACCAACTGCCAAAACAAGTTACACCATTTACCTTGTGACGGTTCTCTGAAAGTTATCATTGAAGTATTTAGCTAATCACACTTCAGACCCAGTTTGTCTCTCAAGCCTGTATAGCCAGCAGCCATTCCCATATACAAGACCCAACAACAGAACTGCATGCTTGCTGGATAAGTGATGTTATGGTAAGTCATTAGGGTGCTGTACCAGTGATGGATTTCAGAATTGAAACTGCCATGAATCACGTCATTAACTTAAGATTCTCTCTCCACACTAAACATGTCTTGCAGCAGAAGAGCCAGAGCAACAGCATAGTATTTCAGAGAAGTGCTTCCCTCAGAACAGAAGTGAAATTAAGGTATCTCTTTCTTTAAACACACAATTTAGACAAGCAGGTTTGCAAACAGCAATGCTTCTTTTTTCTTCATAGGATTTTCCTAAATTATTTGCTGGCTTATTTTAACACTCTTCCTATAACTTACTTAAAAAAAAAAAACACAAAACCAACCAAACCAGCAACTACAGCACTGCCTAAACACTATACAGGGGCAGTAATTGCCTGGATTTCAATACACATTAGAGAAGGCAACCATTGCTCTGACCCAACTCATTGGCCAAAGACAGACATAATACTGCATTCATAGCTCATTCTTATCACTTCAGTTTCAACTGAGCATAGTATTTCAAATTAATGACTGGAAGAGTCAGAGTTTAAACCACAGTATCAACACAGAGCAGAAAGCTCAAATTCCAGGAGAGACTGGAGTCTGTGAAATGGTCTGTGATTTACAGTGAAATGACTGGGGATAACACGGGTATTTGCCCTGTATGTGTTTCAGGAGTTTCAGTCCAGCTCCATTTTTGCCCCACCATTCACAAGCCCTTCACTGAAGTGCAGGAAGTGCCCTCCTGAAGTCTACACTTCACTTTCTTTTACATAAAAACAAATCCAGATTGCATACTCCCAAACCATTTCACAAAATGAAGTGACACACACAAAGCAGAGATCACTTTATCTGAACCAAAATGCAGACGTACCTTCTGCACCCAACTGGCAAATTCAGGATCGTTCTCCAAGTGTTCAATAAGGCTACACAAAATTTTAAGTGACAATTTATTTTATCCTGGCTAATATCTCCTAATTGATAGTTAACAGGTTCTGAATTTAAGAGCAGTTTAAAAACACGATTGCTATTTTTCAATTACTGTTTTCAGTTAGGCAATCACGAGAGGAACGTAGAACAAGGAGCAAAACCAGGCTGGGTACGTATAGTAAATAGCATGTTGCCAGGATGACATTTATGAAAAGACTGTGCCAGGACACAAAGGAGGGTCTGAACTGTTGTCGACAGTTGAAAAAAAATAAGAAAGACAAATCTGCTTAATTTCCATTTCAGCAGAAAATAAATTTTTACTAAAATTATGTTTTTGAATTATATCCTCTTTGCTTTCTCCCTTAAATCACTCAAGCACCCCCATGTCATTGCAAAGCTATAAACAGCAATGATTATATGCCAGCATTGTCATTTCTTCCTCATGCTTATTATAGGTCATATTTCTACCCAGATTGCAAGATTATTGTAATGTTTCAGGCCAGCAAGGATTAGTAAAAACAGCACATAAATAATGTGGCGTGCAACTGAAATCAGGATATTTGAGGAAAGGAAGAAGTAGGTACGGATTTTAAGTGACAGAAAACTGATTACTTTAATGTTCATAATAATAAGACCTGCCAACAGAATAAGGAATAGAGTAATCAGTTTACTAGCAGTGGTGACATTTCTTCTTGTCATTCAACAAACTAATTGCCTCTTTTGTCAGGTATGAGTTCTTTTTAACAGAGATGTTAAAAGGCAATGGTGCCTGGCCAAGAAGTCTTATTCTTAAAGGCTTCTTCTGATTACTAAAGTTCCTTTTCAAGTTTGTTTATCATTTATGCTGATGTCTGAGGAGTTATTGGGTTCTTGCTTTTCAGAGCAAGGGGTGGAAATAAGACAGAAAGCATTATGAAACAATTTGCCAGCCTGTAAATAATAACCTAAAGCATGTATCTATTTCTTTTTTAGAGAACAGGAAGCATTTAATCATTTCTGAAAGACCTACTTATCAAACTGAATTACTTCAAGCATCTTCCTATAAATCACAAAGAAAAAGTGTTTTATGTTTCCAGAAATGAAGCACCTATTGCAGTGAGTAGAAACGTTACCAAGCAAACACATCCTATTACTACGCTGAATTCTGCAACTCCTCGAACTTCGCAATGCCTACATTATGAATAATTTTTTTTGTTGAGCAGCATTACTCAGTTCAAAACAAGTGGTAAATAACTTAACATGTCACCCTCTTAACTCTACATCCCACCTTCAGAAGATACATACAGTTCTGGGGAAGCCTGTTTCTATCTTCCTGAATTTTTCCTCTCCTCTTCATGGGAACATGCTAAAGGACTTTCTGAATGATTAAGCTCAATAAAATTATTCCCAGTGATCAGGATTTACTTCTCTTGCGTTATCAGGCTATGCACCAAATTAACAGCCTGTAAAGAGAAATCATACCAGACCAAAGAGTTTTTACTTACAATAGCCAATGCACTCATATCAAACACAGCTCCTAACATTAAACTGCAATTCCCATTTGCCAAAAAAAAAAAAAAAAAAAAACAAACCTTTTCTCGAGAATTTAACATTTACCTCAGTAAAGAACTTATGGTCTGCATGGTAATAAACAGGCATCCATTTTCCTTCTCTCATTTGCTTTAAAATCAATCATTTGTCATTCTAACAAAACAACAGCAGAGATAGATGACTCTACATAGCTATTGCATACATTTTATTTGAAAAAGAAAACACAAAAACAAATCTGGTTTATGCACAAAATGTCTTTCTATTAATTTGAACACGTGTAACATCACATACGTACTGGTTCTAGCCCAAGAGAAAGTTTTAGGCACAATTTTCATGTCATGTATCTTTTGAGAAAGACAGAGACAAAAGGCAAAGAAGCTGAGCACATTAGTGGTTACCCCTTCTATTCACAAAGCTTATGTACCATTACCAGTAATGACAGTTAATTGGAAGATCAGAACAATGATCTGAGCCACTATGCATGTCTCTCAAAAGCAGTGAAGCTACCTATAGATGAGTCCTATCAAACAATATTCTGTGATAACACTACAGCAATGTACATGAACACATGACCGTACAGAGTATGCAGTGCCAATCACTGTGCCAAAAAAGCACAAGTATCTCTCACATAGCCCAAGTGCAAAACTGGAAACCACAAATGGGCGAACAACAAATATAACAATTTTAATTATATCAGATCTACTAAAACATAAGATGGTTTTTAGGGTTCTAATATATAAACAGGTTTTGCCTCCCTGCTCATGTACCAGACTGTTTGTATATTTAATGTTAGAAACTCAACCTAGCACCATACCAATGCAAAGTGACTGGTCCAAGTGAGCTGTCCTACTGATACATAGTTATGCTGCATAAGGCTTCCGGTATTTCTGCACCCTTGAAATCAAGCAATAGCCTACATAAGGGAAGCACATATCTGACACTTCACTATATTCTTCTCAGTACATTCATTATATTTCAACAGGGGACTACTTTAGCATTCTGATAATATGAATAAAATATGTATAAATGTCTATGACATTTCATTCACCAAAGTGACTGAAAGTCTTTTCCTTCCTTCACCACAATTAATCATCATTATCACTATCCCACCAGGACAGAAACACATTTTTATCATTAAAAAATTGGTATTTTAAGACAGGGGAAAGAGACAAATTGATTGTGATGAAAATACAGGAACTGGTATGACTGAAGCAGTTTATAAGAGGAACACTGATTAAGCTCCTGAATAGGTACTGATTATGATCAAACAAAGTGCTAAAAACAGTTTCTCAGCAGATACACTAGGTGATACAAAAACGCCTACTTCACTAATGGAGCTACCTTGAAAAGGTCTAAAATATTTACAGAAGTCAAATATTTATTGACTCTGATCAATATTTGTTACTGATATTAAACCTCCCAGAAATAATAGTTATGAGGATACATAAATATAAGCCAGAAAGGAGTTTGAAAGCTCAGCAAGAAAGTGTTGTGTCTAGTATAAGACAATACTGGAATAGCATAAATATCATACAGAAGCATACAACTGAATGTAAATCTATAAATGAATGCAATACTAAAATAATATCAATAGGATAAAATATTAAAAACCTTGAGAAAGACCTTAAAAATTGACAGACTTTACAAACAGCTGTGAACTCAATAGCTCAGATGATAGAAAGGATACCTCTCTATTTCACAGAAGGAGAAATCTGTCAAATGTTTTGCTCACAAACAGTGGTGGTTAAGTATAATATTCTTAGGATTTAGTGTTGTTAAACAGCTTGAGTTATTAATGTTAAGGAATGTTGAATATTTGCTTCACTATTTCTATAGTACAAGCATATAATACTCGATATGCCAATCTATTTAAGCATTAGTTTTGCATTGCTTTAAAAGGAAGACCTAATTAAAACGCATGTATTTAACAGACCTATTTTTATCTCTATCTAAATCCAGATTTAATTAATAACATTTTTAAGCCAGCACTTAAAACTTTGCTACTGTTCTTCAAGGTGTAAGAAACTCCACTTTATGAGATTCCATACTCTGCACCTCCTCAAAGATAATTACATTTGCATTGTACAGCCATAACAAGAGGAAAATCTGTACTTATTTACATAATATGGATACTATAATAAATATCACATTGATCAAATTCTCCAAAGAAATAGATAAAATCTGACTCATACAAAACCACTGAAGGCATACTTCATCAGCGCTGAAAACTAGTCACTTCTTCTTGGGAAGCCTTATAGTTCTTGAGACAAGCTGTGGGATTAAAGGCGTGAGAGAACTGTATGTATCAAGTCCAGTTTGCCCTTGAGTTACAAGTATGGTGGGTTTCAGGGCTGCGTGCCTAAGCACACCCAGGGCACTCAACTCATGGATTCCCTGGGTGACCCAAGAGCTCCCAGGCTCATTCTCCAGATAGAAGACTCCCACTAGCAATCCCGAAACATCACCTCATGCTGTTATCAAATGTATAGTTCTCACTGCACACAATTTTTATGACCCAAACAAATGAAAACAGCAGCTGAAAAAAAACACAAGGACAACTGCTGTTGAAAAGACAACCGTGACTTAGAAGTCTACTCTGTAGGCTTGAATCAGAACAACTTCTAAACACAACAAAACTATCAAAACATGTCTAAAGCATTTTGGTCCTCTATTTAAGTAGCGCATGTAGAGACTGATAAATAACAATTGCCAGATTCGGAAGCGTGACAGTTTTATTTTAGGGAAGTGAACAATCCGAAACAAAATTGTACGGAGCGGAGGAAGAAGACAGAAAAAGCCAAACAAAGCCAAAACACTAGAGATTGTGTTTTTTGCTTTCTCTAAGTTGACAGATACATTGTCAGCATTCAAAGCATTCATGAAGTGTTTGTGAAGCGTAACAGCAGCTACATAAGCAAACATAAATCTGCTATATCATTTAACAACCTTAGGGAAAAATCAGTTCTTCTGCTTCAAACTCTTCAGGTACAATATTTGAAAAAGCCAAAGAGCAGACCACACAAAACTAAGTAATATTAGTTCCTATCATTGTACTCCTACTAAAGTATTAAGAAAACCAAATCCAAACCAAAACCTTCTATTCGGTTTATTAAAATATGGTTTTGGGGGGACAATGTTTACTAGCTGAGGCTGTGGGTGCCTGTTTATCCTTCTTTTCTCACCTTGTGTCATGGTCAATACATACCTTCCTCAGTATCCTGTACAACAACCTCATTGCTGGCTGCATCTGACTTGGGAGATTCCCAAGTTTTCCTGGTTGCAAATACCCTGTAAGTATATCCACTGAAGTACTTTATCTCGAAAAGGAACATGTGCTGGGCTCGCTAGAGTTTTCAGGAATCAATCTTATCAGCAGTCAAGTCTGAAGCAAAAAGCCCCTCCCAGACCCGAGTTTGTTTTCACACTTTAAAAATCATAATTATAAAAATTGGAAACAAATCAAGAGCAACAAAGTGAAATAAACCAAGCCTCTAACAATCAGACTCCAGGCTGTTGTGGTATAAAAACAAACACAGCCACCTTCCATAGAGTATCTTCCCTGGAAAGCTGTTTCTGACTGCATCTTTTTCCTTTAGGTTTAGAAACTTGATGCACCCTTTGTAGTTTAAACAGCCTCCCTCCTACTCACCAAACCATGAGAAGAACTCAACGTACCAACACAACAAAAAACAATCTCTGTACCACTATTTATTCCTCCCAGAGAACACTCGCTAAACCTTAATAATGGAGGTAACTTATGACACACACCTTTCCCTTCTCCCACCAGCCTCCTTCCTTCAATTGCACACCTTCTGGCAGCCTGTCAAACTAGGTAAGACAGGGCACCCTGTCTGGTAACTGATAAATGAAGCACTGAGAAAAGCTCTAGAGTTCTCCCCGTCTTCTGAGATGATTAAGTTGGCAATTTAGTAGATTTCTTCAGCACTCAAGCTCAACGTCAACTGAGAGTTCTGAAGATGAGATGGAGTAGAAGACACTATCTCTTGAAGAGGGGGAACTAAGAGGACATTTGCAAACTGCTTTAGAGAATTTCTATCTCTGACACAGAAATGAAGTTTTCAAAATAACATGTATTATGACTGAGAAGTATTTGGTGCTTGAGTCTGAGATAAGATCAATGCTTACGTTCACCATGCAGCATTGGGTACAATAACACGCTCTATAAAACTAAGGATTTGATTATTTCAGCTGGGTGCAAGAGCACAGAAATCACAGGAAAGGTCACCACAAGATATAGCCCAAGAAATAATGCTTGGACATTCTCTTGCAAAAGCTGTGCATTGAAACCTCTCAGGGCACCCAAGCCTTCTGGAATGGTCAACATGCTACTTAACGTCTTGTGAAGGGGACTGCTCTTCACACCTACCAAGGTAGGTTTGCCAGATGCAGACTGCATAGTCACCACCACCACTTTCCAGAACTAATGTGGATGTGAAGGCCTGGCAGACAGTATCACCACAGCAAAACAGGTGCTCAGATTTAGACAGCTGCAACTTGCTTTTGTCTGAGCTAGTGTCATAATGACACTGGTGTCCCTACAATAGATTGGGTATGGATACTATGCCTAGGAACACAGCACAATATAGAGAAGGACATGAAGCCCGGCCACATGCAGCGTTATGCCTGTGGAAGGAGTGCATGTCATTCTGTATTAAATGTGAATGACTATGACAAGGACAAAATAAAAATATGTTTGCTCAAGAAAGTAGGATTTTTCATAACAAAGATATTTCCAAGTCCTTTAAAACACAAACCCTCTGACCTTCCAGTCAACTACAGACAGGGACGTTCTGTTTCTGAACTATGCAAATGGTAATAGAAAAACCTCAAGAATTTTTATTATCCATTTTCATATGCATAAACCACACATACCCAGTTTAAAATTACTGTATACTGTGGCCTCCTAACTCTGAGTGACTTGCGAGCTAAGTTTCATCATTTAATATGTAGCACCCGCAATTGGCATGATAAAATTAAGCATTCCCTTGGAAATCAGATAGCTAGAATGTTTCTGTTTCTTTTTCAGACAAGGAGAAGACCTGCCTCCAAATTAATACCTTTGATGTTGACTTTTCATCAGCAATAGAAAACCTGGTTTAAAAATTAAAATCCCAAACATCAAAATGCATGAAAAAGCTGTTAGAACAACGCAGTGTGGCACAGGGAAAGGAGAAGGGCTGCTGTGGAGTGTCTGGTAAAACAGCAAGGGCTCTGCCTCGTGCTGACAAGACAAACATAGCATCATGAAGCTTGCCCTGAAATGGAATATTATCAGAAACTCATTTAAACTTGTGTGCCTACCCTGGAAAGCGATTTACATAAGGCAGGTTGAGTGCAGCTCACAAGTACTTTTTCAGCTCCCCTCAGGCCAACACCTCTGTTCAGAATGCTGTTCAGTACAGTGTACACATATGGGAAACAAATCCTTCATTCACCTTCTTTTTCTTTGGCAAATATATGAATGCAAGTTGTGATCATAACACGATAGGTTGGTCTATTTAAAACAGGTATAATCTAAAGAGAGATGGAATCTGCATCAAAGAAAAAGGAATGGGCAAAAGAGTAACAGACACATTTGAGCCAGCATGTGACCAAGCTTAGCATCAAGTCTTTAGATGTGTGCAGAAATTGAATGTTGTGTTAAAATCATTGGGTTTGGACAAGCTTCTTTCCTACTGCATACTACTGGTAACAGACTGCTGAAAGAAAGAGGATAAAAGGATAAAAAAAACAAACCCACAGTGATTGCGAAAGTGAAACACACAATCAAGTAGCCACAGATTCAGTGGGGAAAATGTGGAGTGACACTTGAGATAGGCGAGATCCACAGAAAATGCTCAGAAAGAATGGGGGCAAAAAAGCCCAAAGGCTTTGCTAACCCAGTGAGCATTTCAAAAGTGGTGGCTGAGTGCCCTGTTTAAGGTACAGAGAGCATTTAACAAGCTAATTCTAAACTCCCTGTAGTGAAAAAATGCATGAGAGCAGAGACACAGCAAGTATACCAGGACTAAGCAAAAGAGTGGCACAGTGCCCTAGGTTTGTCCTTCTGCAAAACATCAATGGAACCATCAGATATTTAGGATACAACACATACACAGCATAAAAGAAGACATTCCTTCCTCTTCCCACCAATAACCACTAGCTCCAAACAGCATTATTTGCTTGTTTTGAGAAATCTGCAAAACATATTCTGCAATTACCAGGGAAGCTTCTCTCGTTGCCATGATGGGTGGGGAACAGAGGCAGGGAGTGGGGGAAAGATCTGCAATAGATGAATCCTCCCTCTGGTTTCCTCTGCCCCGTGCAGCTCCAAGCCTCCCTCCCACTCCCGGGAGTACCTACTTCTTCTACCCTATATCCCTGGTCATGATGTTCCTGGAATGCTTTTCACCATCTGCAGTTTTATGATAAAATGATTTTATGATCCTATCATAGTTATGAATCACTTCACACACTTCTGGGGCGAAACACAAACTATTTAACATTGCACAGCAAGCTACATAATTGTTCACAAAATGAAATCAAGGAGGCTGTATCTAATTAAAAGTACATGGGGAATCTACTGTAAGCAGAAGGTATTGTAATTATCTTGTTTCGATGCAAATGTACTCAGTAATGAGAACAGCATAAGCAAAGTATCTAGCCTTTACCTTCAGGGACACAAGGTGAAGCTAGAAACTCTTCTGATGATACTACACATGTAAACACAAAAAACCCTTGTCAAATAAAATTCATACTACAAAGCTCTCAGATGTTTGACTTTAAAAGGAAAAGTAAGCCCAAACTCCAAACTTCAGCAAGTTAATGCACTAAATGTACATGTGCAAGGCTTTTCCACTATAGCAAACTAAAAAGCAGCTGCAAAATGCCAAACTAAGAAATAATCAGTAAAAAAAATTACATACACCCTTTCATCAAATTTTGCTTTATGTCTTTGAGAAAATATGCATGTGATTAAGTGAGTAGAAACATTAAAGATTACATACTGTGTTTTGTTATTCTGTAGCACACAACTGTAATGTATGTCTTATTCTGTCACGCTCCCTAAACATAGCTCAGCATTATTTCGTGAAGTTTAGGTGAAGCCATGCTCTCATATAACAGCTTACTAGCTTCACAAACAGGATCTTCAACAAGACCCCAGCTTTCCTGTCTCAGTCAGTGTGTGGTTAGTACTTGGCCTGTTTCCTTCTTGTTTGACGTGGGAGACCTGGCAGGACTTCCATGCGAGGTCTCCCGAGAGCAGCCTCCTGCTAGTTTCAGGCTCACCCAGGCAGCACTGCTTTCTGACTTTTAGCTCCTTGCTCAAACAACACAGAAACTCAGATGAGAGCTAAAATCCCAAACAACAAAACAAATATAGTTGTTGAGAGATCAGGCTCAAGAGCATCTGCTAAGTAATTCTAGAAGCTTAATATGAGCACAGAAAAATCCTCACCAAGTTTAAACACATTTTCCCAAAGAAATCCTTCATTGCATTTTCCTGTCTTTACTCATCATTTACCTAAAATATCAGGACTTAGGTTTATTAAGCTATGGCATAACCTTATTAAAGTTTAATTTCTATTTGATTTGAGTGGGATTTATATACATGTCAACTGCTGCAATATGAACAAAGTACAGAGAGAAAACTACAGGAGGAAATGAAGAAAGATTTATTCAGAGGTTTGAATCATACTGACTTGCCAAGCCACAAAGACTAGGGGAGGAGAAAGTAAAGAAGCAAAAAAAATAATTAGACTTTTGAAAAAACAAGGAAAAAACAACGTATTATCCATAATTCATTTAATTAGCAAGAAATTTACTCTCCCATGTATCTCTATCCAAGTATAAACAAAATTTTACTATGAGAAGGAAATAAACCAACATGAGGCATTAAAAATAGTGGTTATTTCCAGCTTGACAAAAATATGTCCCCTTCAGATTTCTCAAGATATCACTGTAAGTAAATCCATAACTAAGGGGTGATTTGGTTAGCATGCATCTTTGCTGACGCTTCTTTTGTGCTGTATATACCTGTGGTGAGCCCTATAAGGAGCTGATGGGAAAAGCTACAGACGTGGTTAGGCTGGGATGTGTTCTTTAAGATTAAAAAACACACCTTAACAGCACTTTGCTATGTAGGAAAGCATTTTATCAACAGAAAGAGAATATTAACTTTGAAAAAACACTCTCCTACAAAGGAGAACAAAAAATTAAACAGAGGGTAAGCCACTAAATTTATAGAACCAATGCAGATCTACTGCTGAATGTTTGTTCCATGTTATTTGGGTCTCACTTCTGCACTGAGACCTCGAAGGCAAGTGCCTGCAAATACTTCTTTCTGAATGTATGTAATCTGTCCCACTGGGTAAGCTTGACTGCAAGATCTGGACTTCCCATAGATGTGATACAACTCAGAGAATGTCCATTAAATGGTGGCTTGCTGGATCTGGTCACAAGTAAGAAGGAAGGCTGCAAGCACTTCTCTGCACACATTAGAAGCAAGAAGATACTACTTCAACACCCAGAAACTATAATTTATGAGATGTAAAAGGATGAAGCAGATAAAAATCAGTATCTAGAGGATAAAGATACATGATTTCATCGAAACATTAGCATTTCCCAATTTGCAATATTTAAGCAAAGCAGATAAATAATCTGGAAATTCTGGTCTCAAGCCTGCTGACAGCTGGACACAGCAGCTGTGTAAACTGTTCTAGAGCATGTGACTGTAAATGCCAACTTCACTGCTGAAGTCATAGTGCAAAACTAATAATAAATCTAGACAATTTAATTAGTTCAGAGTAAAGATTTGTCTTTGAATATGGCTGACAGACTCATTTTACTCAATTAAAATACCATCCTCCAGCTCAAATGAGGTCTTGATAGTATCTTACCTTATGAGAAGGTGGAGGAAAAGCTAGAGTACCTTGTCTAATTCTGTGGACACAGGATGATCCTGCAATCTGTCAAGCCAGAGCTCATACAAAAAAGACATTCTCTTTTTTTCCACTGTCACTGCTTTTAAACGCAATACATTTCACATAAAAAAGGAAAACTATTTGGAAACACTGCTGTTGCATACAACCGTGGCATGAAGAACACCAGAGAACATGCCAGGGCTCCCATCCATATATTCCCCAGCAACTGCATGACCAGAGGTACGAGCAAGAACCACTGCATTTTCTACCAGTCAATAAGGACTGACAGCGAATTCAATCTGCCTGGTTGTTTCACGCTTGTATAACCACCCATTTGGCCTTAAGCCAACAGCCTCCATTCAGCAAATTGCTCCCTTCAAATTAATACTGGTGTTTTGTTCATTTGAATGCAATGGTGGCTTCTCATTTTGTGCAGGGTTTCTTCGTTTATTTAGGCTTAAAGTGCACGTAGATAAAGCTGAAAAATGAAAAAGCACCTCACTGAATCAGTCATTCAGTCAACTAATTCCACCAATAGTAAGATGACCATCACCAATAATAAGAAAACATGTATGTAGAAATATATACAATTGAATGTTGTCAATGTACAGGTTAATCAAGAGAATTAATTACCACAGTAAAATCAAGCTTAGCATTTTGATCACTGACCTTCCGGTTAAGTTCAACAGTAGAACAGAAATTAACAGGAATTGAGGTCTGCACTACACAGACTTACCAAGATGCTCTAAGTTAGTTTAGATTTCAGCTATACAGTTATAGCTGGCAGACCTACTTGAGTGCAACCAAAAACCTTTCTTGGTGCTGTATCCTGACTGGACAATCCATACAATCTGTTGTGAAAGACAAGGGAAAAGAGCCTGCACAAATACTGTATTCCAGTAGCTTTCTTAAGTAATTATGAGAATTTTCTAGTGAAAGAAAGTTAAATTATTTTCTGCTTCCTTGTGCCAATTATTTAAATAACGTATTCTCCGATCATCTTATTGATGATGTACAGACATATGATTATTCCAGTAGATAATCTGAAAAACAGACTAGCCAGCTCTAGTCTTCAGCTCACTCTGATGACCTGTCAGTGGAAAAGGAATGATTGATGAGCATTTTGTCCTATGGAATGATGAGCTGTTTAGCATGTTTGATCCAAGACAAGTTCTTCTCAGTGGATACCTTTTGGAAACTAAACTGAACTTTGAAAATTAAGTCTAACTTTAAAAATTAAGTCTAACTTCATCTGTGCTAACACACTTGTCAAAACAATGCACAAAAAAGGAAAGAAAGAAGGGAGGTTTACGTGTCTATTGTGATTATACCAAACACTGTCAAGACAACGACATCACACTGAGGTTAATTGGGAAAAAGGAAATTATTCTAAAAATTTCATATCAGTGGAAAAATAACTTTTATTCATTTAAATTAAGTGTTCGAGACAAGATGAAAGCAGCTGATGAAAAGCATATTGTTTGATAAGATCACCTATTTCTGAGCCAGGTGATCAGCATTCATTAAAAAGAAAAGAGAAAACAAGGCAAAGAAAGGAAAAAAGTAAAAGTTGTGCTATCCACTAGCACAGAAGCACACTGACAGTTTTAAACAGCTCTATTGAAATGTTTCATTTGCATTTCCCTCTGCAACAAACTGATCTTGTAACAAACTCTAATGAACCATCTAACAAACTAAACTTTTGACTTCAGGAGAAGTCAAATCCTGACCTAAAAATTCTAGTATTGCTTTTCTCTACATGATCTACTTTTTACTCATAGAATCACAGAATGGTTTGGGTTGGAAAGGACCTTAAAAATCATCTAGTTCCAACTCCCTGCCATGGCCAGGGACTCCTCACCCTAGACCATACCATCCAAGGCTGTGTCCAACCTGGCCTTGAACACTGCCAGGAGCACTTACCACTTCTTTGGGCAGCCTGTTCCAGTGCCTCACGCTAAAGAGCTTCTTCCTTATATCTAACCTGAACTTCCTCTGTTTAAGTTTAAACCCACTACCCCCTGTCCTATTGTTACAGTCCCTGACAAAGAGTCCCTCCCCAGCATCCTCGCAGGCCCCTTCAGATATTGGAAAGCTAAATGAGAAGTTATCTTTTATCAAAATCCACCTTTTGCCAAGAATTACCATGCCCTGGATTCTGAAATGCCCCAGCATAATCTTAAAACTGTTTTTATATAAATCAGTAGTACCACTACTCTTTCTAAGACCCTTTATCACCTCTTGTAGGCCCAGCAGTACTGCGTGCATTCATCTTCTCACTGCAGCTTTGGTCCATTTCTTACCAATTAATCTTTAATTGGCTGGAGCCTTTAGAACAAATAACTCAGTTCACTGTATCTCCTCCTCAGACAAACCTCCTAGGCTTGTTAGGGAAGGCAAGAAGTCCACTTTGTCAGTCAGAAAGGTCAGCAAGAAAAGACCCAGGAAAAGGACTGCCCAGTAATAAGCAGAGGAGGAAAAAAAGAAAAAAGTAGAAGAAAAGACTGTTGAGGTAAAACTAAAAAGCAGAACTCACTCTCAGAGACCAATATAAGGTCTCTCACCAGTTGGGTGTTTCATCCATCCTTACAGGAGTAAGACACTTAAAGCACAAGATCACTACAAAACTGAGTAAGACCAATAGTCTTTGTTGAATCCAGCAAAGTATAAGAAAGCTTAGCTCTGACTTTTTCTCCGTATCTCATTCTACTCCCAGTACATATTCAGGATGCAACCAGCATTGTGGTTTTCTTCCTGGAAAATGCAGATGCACATACCTGCCTACAGACAACTCATGAGGAAGTAGAAGAAAAAAGCTGAAGAAAGAGCTCAGATCTGACAAGGTCTGTCTCCATTTAAGAAGTATTTAATGTAGGTACCTAGCACCTGCTTTAACATTTCAGTGTTGAGAAATTTCATATGTTGTTACCAAAATTCGTCAGGAACTCTCCATCAAGTAAAATATTGACAAAAAGAGGTTCTGAAATATTACTAAAACATCTTTCCCATGATCAATAGCAAAACCACAGAAGAGAACAGGAAAAAAAAAAAGGGAGGGGAAAAATCCATCAGTTGGATTCCTACAGCACAAATTCGGCTCTAACGTAATAGATGCCTCGTCAATAGATTAGAACAAAAAGCAAACAAAACTCCTCACTTTACTGGTAATTCCTATAGGTACTACTTAGAGGGCAGCCTTTGACTTTCTGCTTCAAAAATCCTAATGTATCATTTTGCCAGTACTGCTTTGTCAAGTTGTAACTCAAACAGTTGAACACAGCTAATGCTCCTGTAACAATAGCCTCATTTTTCTGCAGAATCCATCAACCACAAACACACTAAACAAAATACTTTAAACCTCAATCTTGCAACAGCTCTTAAGCACTGCAGAAGCAGCAATTCCAACAAACTAATGCCATACACAATACTTGTTTGTACATTAGGTTTATACTAAGAGCTCTTAAAAAGCAACTCCACAGGTGGTGTATCATGGCAGTGCTTATAAACTATAAGCTCTTCTGAAGTGTCTCTCCTGGCTGCAGGCAAGTGGCTTACTGCTGAATTTCTATGTGGTCCCAAGACTGAGTTTAAAAACAGCAAACCAAGAAATGAATGATTGAAATTTCTACCTGAGCCAAGCACAGCTGAGCTCACCAGTAAGCTTCTGGGCCATCAATAATTTGATTTGTAAAGGCTCTTCCTGGTAGAAGAGTATCTACAGTATGGACTTCATCCATGCATGAGAAACTACCTGTCTGCAGTAGTAAATGTCCATGTTATAGAACACCACCACTTAAATCCTGTCACTTGAATTGTATGCTAAAGGTAAGGCCAGTAGCACGAAAACCCATGGAAGTTAATACAAAACACTCAAGTCTGCAACACTGTGTATTTTTCATTAGAGCTGTTGTGCTATTCCTGATATAAATCATTCAGGACTGCAGAGAAAACATGTTCAGTTTCCCTACTCTTGCCACATGGCAACAAAGCATTGCATTACCTACCAGGGGTAGGTAAAACACAGAAAACCAAACCTGTAAGCGATGAGCTGTAGGCTATGGCAAGAGGAATTCTTTTGAGAAGTGCTCACCATTTTTAAAAACATTTTTATTTCTTTTATAGTGACCCCAAAAGCCCCAAGTAATGTTGCAACCTGAAACATTCTTATTGAATTCATCTATAGGGTCATTTTGCATTAAATCTGAATTCTAAACGATTGGTCATATGGGGAAGATTCAGGAAATACCTCTGGGCGCAGTTCTAACTCTGGTAGAAGAAGAGACTTTGCTTTTAGTTCATGTATATCAAATTCCATCCATGTGTTGAAATAATTCCTTCTTTGCATGTAGGAATATACATTTCTCATCTATTCTTTTATTAGTAGGGGGTGATACTTCTCCCTTCATATAAAACCCGATGAGAACCCCTTTCCATACAAAGAGGATTTTCTGCATTATTTAGTTGTAAATGTGCAATAATCAGCCCTACCAGAAATAAATGTCTGTAATTTACAGTGCACCCAGCAAACAGCCTGAAAGACTGGGCTTCTAAAACTGAAGACTAATGAAGAAAAAAGCGTAACCACTTGTGTTTTAACATAGCAATCTATACCTAATCTGCTGTTGTGACACCCAGTGTGTTCATTTCCAGTGCCATGCTTAAAACAGTCCTCAAAAATTCCTTTCAAGAAGACTAGTTCCATGCATCATTTCAATTATTCAGCTTCAATTGAAAAAAAAAATAGATGAAATATCATGAAACTCTGTTAAATATTTAGGATCACAGTTCCACACATCTTTATTATCATCTTTTCAAGCCAGTATTGCAGTTTACCAGAAAAAGAAAACCTTTAAAGGAAATCTCAGATTGTGTCACAGAAAGAACCATGCAGCAACTGAAGAGGAAGCAGACCTCTGTCATTCACATCTGCAGTAGGACATTACAGCCAGGAATTTATGGAGCATCCCATGGCCTAGCTACAAATATGGGTAACTCCCTGGGAAGCATTACAGTTCACTTCATACGTCGTGGAAACAAGAACATGTGATCTGCTGTGTTTTGTACTAGGAGGGCTAAGTGGCTACCTCACCAGAACAGTGTCAAGTGGGTGATGCCATGAGCTCACATATAAACCAGCATAACCAGAAACAGCACTGACACTTCAGAGAATACAAGAACAAGGGCAGTTATGTGAATACAATTCACATTTGCAGTACGTAGAAGAAACTAAGAACTTCTTGTTTGCAACTGCTAAAGTCCATTTCAGTTCACATCCTGAATTAAGTCCCAAATGCATGTTTTGTTTAGGTTTTTAGAGTGATTTTTTTTGTTCTTGTTTTTTTTAGCATTTGCAAGTCTCCACCATGTCTCTCCAGTTGCTATGCACATCACATGGTTGCTAGCATGGGTCTCCTTTCTTTACTCTTTGATGGTAATATTCCTTCTGCAAAGAAATTTTTTGATAGGTGTCCTCTCAATTGTAATTTTTAAAATAAAATACATCTTAATTTACAGATCAGTCTCCGAGTAAATATTTGTTTTCCCAGTGTTTCCTTTAGAACATGCTTCATAGCTTTCTGTTAACATTTGCATTTGCTTTTCCTGCTTTGATGCAGCAGGAAGGTCTGGGAAAGGGCAGAGGGAAAAGAGACAGCCTTCATATATAGTGATTCTGCCTCCTAGAACATAACTAGATTAATATCAAGATACATCACAGTGTAAAAATTGTTGCCAAAGTTCACTTATTTAAATAGGATCATAGTAATCAGATTGCATTAAGCAGATGTTTACAGATTCTGGAATATCATCCGAACTCTAACTCCAGCAAATGAGATCACTTTACAAGTGTACCAAAACCCAATGTGGACTAGGGAAAACAATACATCCTAAGAACGGATACAGCAAAATTCCTTTTAACATATTACATTTAAACACATCATGATTTTGGAAGCTACCATTGGAAAATGGCATTTTCTTAGCTTAAAGTTATCTCACAGGCACATATGCTTCATCTACTGCTAGAGGTAACAAGAGCATTGTGTGAGGCAGCCAGCAGGGCTATTCAAGCCCCTTAATCTGATCTTTGGGAGAAAGCAGATATCCGCCAGCCTGAATACCAAGGTGTTCCAAGCTGATTATTTTCACATACATACTCACTCTCTTTTTATTTTACTAGATGCTGTATTTAACAAACATAGGTTGACACAAGATGACACCATTCCTCTGTTAGGTACAACCCAGGCAAGGTTAAACAGTGATCTCACCAGCATACAGGCAGCTCCAATTGCTTATCTGTCCCAGCAGCTCACTGGAAAGGCCAACAGCGTGGAACACATGCACTTGAGCCTCCACATTTGCAACTTAATAAAGGAACAAATCACATGATATTTAAGTGGCTATATAAAGATCAGCTCACATAAGCATTCTTATCTTCATTGTGTCCTGGGCTCTATTTCAATTACAGTTAAAATAAATATATTTCTTCTTTGCTATCAGCTGTCTAGATAAGTAACGAATTTCCCAATAAATCTATTGCTTTAAGCTTTTATGCAACAGGATTACACATCTGATAAATTGTTCATCAATATGAGCAGTTTTATAAGACCAATTTTTAACTGGTTGGGATAACAAACTTAATTTAATATATATTCAACTTGTAAACACATGGCAGTCCTTGCAGATTCCTTGTTGCAATGCTATTGAGGGTAAACCTGCAGGAAGAGAGTGCACAGCTCTTTCTAGAAACCTAATCTCACTGATTTCTATAGGTACAGCTGACACTTCAATTTGTAACAATAGGAAATAATTACCACACATCCGACAGTCCCCCACGACCTTTAATGTTTTTTGCACTGCAGTTATCAGTTTAACAGAGTTTAGCTACTTACAAGAGCTAATAATATCCCAGCAAAATATACTCATGTTCACATGCCCGAGCTGCACCATGCAGGTGTTTGCGTCTTGTGCTCATAATAAACATGGCAATAAATACGGAAAGGTACCCCCCCAGCTGGATGCCATTTGGACCACCTTGAAGCCTAAGTTCAGGCACTGCTTTCAGAGAGAAGTGCCCATGCTTTCTAAGAACTTAGCAACAAGCTACTTCCGCACTCTCAGTTTCTTTGTCATGTATTTGGCCATTTTGGATCAACAGCCTAACTTAGGTTAACAATTACTAGTCCATGACTTCTTTCATATGCTTCAGCTGTTTCAGTCTCCTAACTGATGTTACACAGCTGCCAGCCCAGAGAAACTTGCTATAGGCAGACGTAACAAAGGACAGTCAGGAACTGACACTAAATTTCTTGAAAACTACACGAATTAAAAAGATCAATATAGCTGTCTAAAAAAATAAGTTATGATTATCTACAACAGAGAGGCTCAAAACTACCAATTCTCTTTTGGAAAGACTAACAAAGCTGTATGTGAAAGACAGACCATGACTTCATTCAAGCTCCAGTGAGGACTCTGGAGAAGCCTAAGACAGACAGACCACAGACTAACAAAACAGTCTAAAGTTTAGGAAAGGCAATGGGGCTGAAGGAGAGGAGTTGAGAGGGCATCTACCCTTCAGAAAAAGGCTAAGATGGAGCATTTGACATGGTAAAATAATTGCCTTTAGGTAACAGAGATGTGTCAGGAGCGTGTATGTGTTTAACCAAAAGCCAATGAACTATTTGGTCTTCTGCCTTCTACAATGAACTGCATCAGTTCAGCATTATCTACAATAGCCTTGGCAATAGTGTTTATTTTCACTGAACTTCACAAGGTCCTGGAGGACCACTCCTGTCAGTTTAAAGCAAGCATTCAAAATCTGCTTCAAATACTGCAGGATAATACTTTTTGCCAAGTCTTGTAGTAGAGAACTTTGCAAAGCCTTTGTTTTGTCTCTATGCCAAGCCTCGTGGTAGAAAGCATGATTATAGAGATTTGTGAAGGTTTTGTTAATTGTTGCACTGCTCAGTTTTTGCAGGTGATGCAGCACAAGCCACACTCTGAAATGAAACAGGCATGCTGAACACTGAGAAAAACATGTCAGCGCCTCTTCTGGGGAGAGGACTCTTGGTTTTGGAGAGCAAAAGTAGCAACACCTGCACCCAGTGGCGCAGAAGTGTCTTGGCTGCAAAGATGTGCCACACTGCTCTGTGACTCCTGCCAGCTCCTTCGAGATGATCCTTAACTCAGCAAGGAACTTTATGGACCAGCTTTCTCAGGTGCATAACCCTTTCCTTACTCTATGGGAGAGTTAAACTCCTGGCATAGGATTCCACGATAAGGGCAGAGGTTAGACACTCACAAGTTGAGTTCTGCAGTGCTGAATGCAGTGCTGCCATTCTGCATTAATGGCATTTAGTCCTTCAAACTTGTTATGTCCTCAAAGCCATTCCTCATTTAAAAAAATACATATCTAAGGCAACTGAAGTATCCAATTGTTTCAAACAGGAATAATTTCTTGTTTTCCCATGGCCCAAAAACGCTTAGTTATCTTATCTTATGCCAACACAGGAGAGCCTCTAAACTACAAGAAAGATTAGCATCACTCTCCTGAGATAGACGGCCTCATCACAACCAATTTGTCACATGATAGTCTAATTAAATGCATTATTCTTCTTCAGCAAAGAAGTGAATGCTTGACATGTTTGAGTTAGACATACAAGTCTTCCCCTCTTCTTCAATCTGTACCTTTCTTTGTAATGGCAGGCCCACAGGGAAGGCTCTAGGCCTTCATTTACAATGAAATCAGTGCATGTAAGAATAATTTTTTTTAAACCATTTTCTGTAATGGTTGGATGAATAAACCCCATGCGCTCACAGGGATCATGCTTCAGGGTAAACACTGAAGTTAGGTTCAGCTGGTCCTTTTAATCAAAAACATTTCTGTTATTCTAAATCAAGCAAAATGAAAGCACCAGTGCCTCAAGGAAAAAGTGTAATAAAGCCCCAAGATGTCAAGTTGGCCTGAAAAGTAGAAGCAGCTAGCTGGCTATTGTCTTCAGTAAATACAAGGTCAACTGTCTGATTTTTCCTCAATGTTATAAAAAGGACAATACTTCACCCTAAATCATAAATCAAGCTGCAATTCAGAGAAATTTCAGCCATTTTGCAGCAGTCTAGAAGGATTCAATTGCATGCTTGTGAAAACTGCATGTGATGCCCAGCAAACTAACAGAAAATCAAGATGTTATAATGGGAAAGTCCAGGCTTATTGACTAACTCTTCCTGTGACAAAGTTAGAACTGGATTGTCTTTCCCAGCACTTTGCTATTCTGACCTCACAGTAAGAGGGGACCTTTAATTGCTTTACGTTTGGTTAGAGGTTACTTTTGGGGTACTGAGTTTAGTTGTACTGCACAGGATTTTTGATACCATCAGAAATCCCTTGCCATTTCCAACAGTAGGTAAACATAAAATCTCAGACCTATATTTTTTACTTTGGAATTAGCATTGAGACAGTTCTTAAGAAGAATTCATAGAGTTATCTTTACAGCTAATCTCAGTGCTATTCTCTCTGTTATATTTTTGTTGTTCCTTGGGCAAAGTATCCCTAGATGTGTTATGGTTACTACAGATATATCAGTCACCAATTCTAGATACCCAATTTGCAACACACTAAACAAACCTGCTTTCTTAGTGTTTACAGCACTTGAGTTACAACATTTTACTGGTGATAGTTTATGATTATGTGCTTTGTTAAAATCATGCTATCTGAGTTCCCTCAAAGGGGAAACAGAGAAATATTCCCTTTGCTGTAAGGACACACTGGGGAACCTAAATGCAAGAGAAGATGAAGAGTAGATCTCCCAGAATTGGTCATTAATTTTTAAAACCAGTCATTCCATATTTGAATACTGCTCATGCAATGATCACACGATCAACAGAGTACCAGAAGCAGCAACCTGACCTACCTACAACATCAAATTTTTCAATTCTTATACTCATTTTGTCAAATCTGTTCAATTTATGTAAGCAAGGATTACAAGACCATCATTCATCCTATCAGGCTACTGAAAAACCTGTGCCTACTTAGAGAAATTTAAACAAAAAGTAAAAAAAGCTAATAACAAATGGGTTAACCTGGCATAAAAGCATTTCAAGTATTCATTAGATAAGCCATGATCATTCAACATCCAACAGCAATGACTTCTGCAGGTAGAACCCAAAAACTACATCAACAGGAACAAATAATTAGATTCTTCATAGGAGCTTATCCCTAGAAGGTGCTACATTGGTTTTCCCCTCAAACCCAGAAAGAAATCAAGCAAGTTAAATGGAAATCCCCATTACAACCAACCACATCCGTAACTGTAAGTATGCACTTGTGTGCTTTATTGCACTGGGTTTGGAGCGCTCAGCATGCTGCTGGATTGAGCCCCATAGTCCTATTACTACAGAGCAGCTGAGGACCTTCAACATTACATGCACTGTCAATTTGAAAGAAAATAGAAAATGCAAAGGTAAGGAATGAGAGGAGAAGAACAAACAAAACAGAAATCATTTTTCTGTTTTGTCCTTGGCTCCCGATCTGTGTAATCGGTGTACACAGGCCCAAATCTGCTCAAGCAGTACACTCACTCCCCAACACACACACTAAATAAAAATCACATTTTGGCATCTGGGGCAAGATACAAAGAAGAGTCCCACCAGCCAACCATGTCTTTTCTTAACAGGCTAGTCTGTAGTCAATGGCCAAGGCTCTAAGCGAATTATTCGTCAGCATACTATATTTGTAACATCTGCCTGCCAAGTCAGTGCGCTATCAGCATTTAACTATTTTGTCAGTTCCAGGAAAAATAAAGAGCCTTTCTTACTCAATCTAAACCAGATCACATTCTGCAGCGATTTAAAGACTCAGACTTTTCACACCAAATGTGGGTACGGCCTCTTACTACAGGTACAACACAGAAAAGGAAGAGGCAACTCTGTGTCTCTCACTGGCACGGCTTCCTTGCATGTACCATAACAAGTACATCTCAGCTTCAACAGAACCACTCTTCACACAGTGTTTCATGATTATTAAAAAAAGGTTTGCAGTAAAACTGGAGGCACTGTAGCATTTATTTAGAAGGGCAGAAATCTTAATGAGGCTCACATGTGAGAAGCTTAACCTATGTTAATGGGTTAAGGAAAATAATCAGCGTGAATTCCTGGTTAAAACTCAGAGCTAGAATGCACAAGCAAGCCCAGATCAGAAGGAGGATGGGAGAACAGTAGGCATCTTCATAAACTAATCATCACAATTTATAACATGTCAATTTTACTTGATGGGATTACATGCTTTTCATTACATGACATTGTTCACTGATGTGTAAATGTAGGATCTTGAGAGGCTTCACATGGAGAAAAAAGAAAAACAACATTAAAATTAAGCCAGATAAATGTTTTTCCTGAGCATCACCTCAGCAAACCCAGAAGCCATGTGCAGATCTTTGAGTCAGCTCATCAGAGACCTGCACATTTGTACAAATTCAGATTGAAGCAGTGATAATCTAAGAGACAAGTCACAGCACTGTGTAGTTCTGGGCTTTCACAAACATGTTTATGGTCAGCACATATTAGAATACTACAGATTACTGAAATACTTAAGGAATGATTAAATATTGCTGATATTCACTTAATTAAAACTTAAAGCGTTGCCATATCTAACAGTTTTTCTTCTTCACTGATTCGTTAGATTACAGTGAAAAAGGCAATTTGCAGGTACATTCTTCTCTATTACTTTTCTGTTACTTCGCTTCATCACTGTAGCAGTTCATGAACAGAAATAATGAAGAATTTGAGTCTGGTGTTTTAATTAACTTCATTTATTTTAATTTAACTTGTTACCTTGTATATTTAAAACATGATTTAAGCTTTTCTTGAGCCAGTGTTGGCCTGCAGGGAAACCTAGTTAAAACAAACAAAACCAAACTCCCCACTTGGGCCTTTATCAAGAGAGAAACATGAAAATTGCCTCTCCTTGTAAATTCTGATTAATGTCTCACCACGTCAGGTAACTTTATTGTAGGTTTCCTTCTTCCATGCCGATTTGTTTCAGTCATTCCCTTTGTTTTGAAGTAATTATTGGATTCTATTAGAAACAGATGAAAAAGAAGGGCAGTACTTTCCTATTCCTTACTTACAGATTTCCAATGGTAACTTCAGCACGCAGATATCATCTTACACTGTGAAGGATCCCAGAACTTTGAGAAATGTTGTCATTTCATTAAGATTGTTTGAGGTACAGTACAGCTGGATTGATGCAGTCATTTAGGAATTCAGTTCATCATATGTACATGGATTATAAACAACATGGAGAAGGAAATGCTGTACAACAGGTTCAGCATCCAGAGTAAACTGGTGTGTGTTCCTGCAGTGCAAGGGCAGATCACACGAACTGAAACTGAGGACTAAGGTCTAGGAAAATTTTAGCTTAATGGAACAAAACCTTAATGGGACTGGAGCTCACACTGTTCTTGTAGATATAGTGTGGGTCTTTAAATGTCCCAAAAGCACGCAACTTGAGTCCTACAACTCTTCCAACAGAGAAGAGATAAATAAAAGTAGTTGGCTAATAGTGCTATCTATAACCACTCCAGAAGACATTGAGAGATATTTTAGGGGATTCATTTGCTCTCACTACTAGAAAAAGTAGTATTCTTTGGTGTGCACGGCATTATTTCCTCAATTAAAAACATTCCTGTCTGCAACAGACATGCCACATTAAGAAAGGTTAAAGTCAAAAAGACCCCATTCTGTTAGATTACAGCAGAATTAATTGATATGTTTAATCAAAAAAATTCTACTTGGCAATGGCATAAAGCTTCTCTTCTCCAGGGATCGTACCAACCTCACTGGCAGACTGGCAGCTTTTAAATAAATACAAAACAATAACAGTAAGTGTATGCTTTTGTCAGAGCCCATAGTTTAGAAGAGTCACTTTCAGACTCAAACTTCAGACAGTACTTTTTTTCTTACATATACGATTAACCTTCTTTTAGCATGACAAAGCAGCAAGAACTATATTGACAGTAACTGTAAAATCAAAAGCGTGCTAAAAGCACACAAATAGAAGAAAACCATGCACACAATTTACTTGGTAATAAGTAAAACCCGAGTTCACAATATTGTGAACTATCATCTCATGCCTGCCCTACCGGAAAAAAAAGGGAGAGGGAGGGCACAGAGAGAAATATGCTTATGAGGACAAGTATTGGCCAAATCTCATCCTTTGCTTTCATTTCCTCTTACAGAAAGCTTATGTCTTGAGTTATTTTTGCCAAGTGCTTTTTTTGCAATCGTAGTTTGTGTACTTGCTATGTCTATTTCTAAACTAATCCATCATTCACCAGCAAATAAAAGTGATGACAACTAAAAAGATTCTTTATGCAATATGTGCATGTGTCACCATTTTTTATTAGCGTCTTCTGTTAAAAATCTGTTCAAAAAAGATCATGCACTGACCAAAAAAATTTAAATAGAATAGCTAAACTCTTCATATTCTTTGCAGTACCTCACCAAGCAGAATTACTTGCTCAAAACCAAACTTCACACTTCCCTGCCTGCTTTACAGAACAGTTTAAATGGGCTGAAGTATTTGGGGAACTGGGCATTAAAAAAAAAAAAAAAACAAAACCCACACAACAGAATCTAAAAGAGATTTGATTTTTTAAGAGAACAATAGAAAATAGTGCAAAGCATTTCATTAAAAATGGAGTATTTCCCAAATAAGCAGTCAAGTTCATCGAGCAACAATTCCCACAATTATCTTGCTAATTTCCCATGATGCTTATTGCATTTACACGGGAAAAGCAGTTACTGATATTCTAATTAGGCTAATTTTTGGAGCCTAAGGTTTCTCTGATCCTTATGCTTTTCTAGAATTAATGGGAATGTTGAGACCATACATATCTTCAGAAAGAAATTCTGGTTCCTGAACCATAAATAAAAGCTCGTATTGATAAAATGGCTAATAACCACAAAGCAGAACAGATTAGCCTAAAGCAGCAAGCTTTATTTAGAAAACACCTCTGGATGCCAATCCAGTGTATTGGCCATTTAACTCCGAACAGCTCCCTCAGTTGTGAGGAACCCAGTGTTGTTTTTTTCCTCCCTCTTTTTTTCTTCTTTTTTGTTTTAGCAAGCTCTCTGCTCATTCAGGTTCCTCTGAAGCTGAAGGAAACAAGTATTCCTCCTCTCTTCATGCTTTCACAAGCTTTTCCTACTTGGAAACCACACATGCCGCCAATGCCAGGGCCCACCTAGGAAACGCTCCCACATGTTCATCTTTTCCAGCATTAGTTCTGTAAAGACAGATGGACTCACAGGTATCCTACCCTTGAGGGGGCTCTACAGCAGGGGCTAGAAAGGAGGTTTCTTTTTAGAAATATCCACACAATCATTCTAGATCCAATTCCAAAAGCTGTCTTCTTACAGAATATATATATATATAAAAAAAATTTAGATTCCTGTTTTCTTAGAAGACCTCGATACAGAACAGTGTAGATGCAGCTCCTAAGAAATAATACTCTTAAAAAAAAAATGTCTCTTCTCTTAAGCTACTTTCTGCAAAAGATACGAATTGAAAATTTGGGAAAACCATATCTGATCTTTTGCCCATTACAACAATGTGCTTCTTTAATCAGGCAGCATTATTTTTAAAGAAAAGAGATACAACATTGCTTCCTACAATGTAAAATATATGCAGCAGAAACAAAAAATAGAGCGTTCATTAACAGCAGTCTTGCAGTATCACCTAAGACTGCGTGAAGCCCCTTTATCCAACATACATTGCACAATTATGTTCATCTGAGATGAAACAAATGCTTTCTCATTCCATAAAAATCTCAAACTTATAACTTCAGAGTAGCAGTTTTATGCCTTATCAACACATAATTCTGATCCTGAAAAATAATGTAAAAGAACCTTTTTCCTCATGTTTCCCTCCCAGCACACACAACAGTTTAGTGAGCTAAATGCTGCCCAGCAGTACCTTCCAATTTTCAGGATAAGATTTCTCATGGCACCCATTAATTGATACAAGAATGGTAACTCAGCTTGTCTGACAAGCCACAGCCATGCGGTAGGAACAGAATGATGTATTATTTTTAAGAGATAGAGAAATGCCTGACTGCACTGTTTGGCTGTTACCCTATCCTGGAACTTGTAAAGCTGAGAATGTAACTCAAGCCCCTTGAAAACCACTGATCTCCAGAGAACCATTACAACCTGTAGAAGAGCTTATAAGATACAGTGATGCCCCAGGTAGCATTCTTCTGCCTAGGCACAGCTTTGCTAGATACCAAAATTAGCACGCCAGTTCTGCTTGAGCTTGGCTTCTTCCTGTTCCATATGGATTGAGAAGGATGGAGAGAGAGGGGTAGGGCTGCCACTGCTGATGATTCCATATGGCCCAGCTGGATCAAGCTGGCTCTGAAGTTGGCTGATTTATGGAAACCACTTGCCAGAGATTCCCTTTTCAGAAGCATAATGTGCATCAGAACTGGCATACAGCTGCCAGTGTGGTTTCCAAGCGAAACTCTACCAAATTCTTCAGCTGCTAATGGGGACTCATTCTTTCTAGCTAATTATCAGTTGGTTTCCAGTCTTCCTCTTTTCCGAAAGACATTATAAAACTTCTGTGGTTTGTGTGAACTATAAAATGACTTCCAGAACTTCAGTGGCTTGTAAGAGAGCCACAGTACTTTGAGGATATAGAAACATAGCAAGTAACCACAATACTCTCAGCTACTTAAGAACTTGACAGGACCATGGGAGAGAGTCCTTGGGATTCAGCATAAATTCTGACACTAGCATATCTTGTGCTGCTGTGCATTTCATTCTCCTCCCCCCTATCCTTTCCCATCTACCTTTGCTAATGCTGTTTATAAAGTCACCAGCAACTAATAAGATGAATTTCCAGTCCTGGATTTAGCTTTTTGAGTCATTTCAAGTTCAAATAAATTTAGGTTTCAGGAGGCATTACAACAGATCCCACCAAATACGAATGCTTCATCCCACTAATTCTCTGTACTGTTACACAAACTGAACAATTTGCTAACACAATTCAAATCAGCAATTTAATTTACTCCTAATGGCAGTACAGCAGATTAGAACCTTAAAACATTGACCATTCCCTTTAACTGGGAAAATAATGAGAACTTAGGAACTTTATTCAGCCTGACACAAGTCTACCAGCAAAAGCAGATTTAACTATACTGACACAGGGACTAAAAACAGCCTACAAGAAGACACTTGATAACACTTTTCTCCACCCTCTGGACATACACACTTCTTCATAAAACAGCTTAACCTTGAATTTAAACCAAACCCAAGACTTTCTTTTTCCTATCTAAGCCTCTCTCCTCAGCACTGCCCCTGCTGCAGTAATCACTGGCTAAACGAACTTTGGTTGTGTCACAAATAAGTTACTACCCACACAGAAGCTCTCTCTGCAAAAGCAGCTGATCTTACCACCTGGAGGAAAAAAAAAAAAAGAAATAAAAATGAATGCTTCTCCATTATGTGATTAAGTTACCTACTGTGCTGTGAAATCCTCATGGAGTTAAGTATTGCTACTTCATGATGAGACAAATGAGGTAGGGTCAGCCTTCGGGTCAGGAAGAACTGCCAATTTAGCTTTTCAAGACAAGTCTTGTCCTTTGTTTCTCTTAGGGTTTAAAGCAAGATAAAAATCATGGGTCAGTGATCTCTCTGTAGTAGTTCCAAGACTTATGAGACGTTCACACCGTAGGAGCACAGGAATAAGGAACTAACTGATGAAGACAGACAATTTAGTTGCCTCAGATACCTAATTTTTACCTTTTAACAGTAAACAAATACATCTTTTCTTCAGGTATTTCATTAAGCCTCTGGACTGAGGCAGACAGAAATACTACTGTGAGTAGCAGGCACTGATGAAGAGTGCTCTGTTCTTGCAGTATTTGTTGATGTATATTAATTTTCTTTTTTTTTATTTCCATTATTAATCAACTCTTTTCTGATTGTCTCTTTCATAGAAGCAAGCTTTCAGGCAGGGCAAGTTCTTAAAACACATCCAAACATTTTAGTATGCTTTTTGGTATCAATTCCTGCATGTCAAGACTATGCTTCTGAGACAATCATTTACATTTGTGCCATTGATTAAAGAATCACCACCCTTAACTTACCTTCACAACAAGCTCTGCCTTGTCACACTACCAAACAGTGTAATTCTATGCTGTATTTCTTTGAAAGCAGAGGTATTAAATGTACAGAAATCATGTTGTTCTGACTAATTTATAATTTAAAGAGCTGTGCAAGTCTTCTGCCTGCCAATCAAGTTATCTTCAAGAATGGAGTGACTTGGACATATATTACAGGAAAAGCATTCCTTCTTGACATTCATTCTGACTTGTAGCCTTTACTATAGGCACCCCCTATAAGCAATAAGCCTGAGGAAATACTTGCTTTTTAAAGTCATGGAACGCTGCATCCAAAAAAGTTACAGTGTTTGATCCAAACTTCCATATTTCTCTTTGAGCTAGTTAGAGCTAGTGCTCCTATCAGTTGTGATTTTATAGCTATACACATCCAGTTAATATACAGAGATGCATGCAGCTGTATATCCATACGGTCATAATGAAAGTACTTTGATTGGATTCCTTTTTAAAAGGCATGAATGCAGTGAATGCAGTGCTGAACCGATCAGGCATGTTATACTATGTACTTTTTGAGAAGGAAAACACTAAGTGGATTTTCTTTGTTAACAGTATGAACTGACCAATTCTATTCTTTGACAAAAAAAAAGGAGCAGCTCTACCGCCCTGCCTCAGAAAGCTCTCTCCTCATCAACCAGAGGAGAGCTCTGATTTAAAGGCAGTCTTTTGATGGTGCAAGTTTTTTTAGCAGGAGTCTGGGGAGACTACCACTGCTCATTATGAACTATCAGTGTCAGATGCACACCTGGGTTGAACTCACAAAACAAAGAGAAACAGCACACACAAAACAGGTGTACAGAAATCCTGACAATGAAACTTATCAGCAAGCTTAGAGTAAGAAGTTTAAAGAAAAAAATTGCCTAGAGGGAACAAACTGCACACAGAAAATTCAGGCTTACTTTGTTATCAGCAATTAATGTTAGTTTTCAGTGAGACACCTTCCATATTTGCAATGCAAGCCTGAAATAATCTTCATCAGTGAGTTATGGGGTTCCATGCGAATCAGTGTTAAACTTATTTATGAAGGAACACAAACCCAGCAGGAATTATTTCAGATAATCACACTGGCTGAAAACACACACACACCATAGGCTCATTTATACCCACACATTTGCACAGAAACATTTCCATACACAGAGTTTACTAAACCCAACAGATGTCGGGTGGTTTATATTTGAACATATGTTTCCCTGCAGACAAAGAATGACCTTTGGTAATTACTTGGGAGCTAAAGTAGCGTACTACTTCAGCCAATAAATGAGGGGTACAACTGTAAAGTTATTGTTAGAGTGACTCTGAATTTATATTGCAAACTTATATAATTATCCATGTTACAGTACCCAGTTTTGATTTTTTTTTCTACTGGAATACAAATCACTCGCTTAAAAGGACTTTTCTTACTCACTGGTGAAATTCAGAAAGCTCTCAGTTGAACTGGTTTATTGTCAATAAACACATTCCATACTGAATGAATCCATCTCCAACAAATAGTATAGAAATCTTACAAAGCTTTTCCCCTGATGTGTAAGCAATGTATGGGAGATTAATCAGGAGGACTAGGAGATCTTTTAATAATGCTCTTTGTGAAGATTTCAATGACTGAGTGCTGAGCAGAATTCGCATAGCTTTGGCCACAGATTTACTTTGCCAACACTTTGTGGTCATTATAATTAAATAAAATTCGCCTAGCATTTAAAATATTTGGGTTTAACCTAGAAAAGCTGCAGGACTAAATCCTTCACATATACCATAAATTTAACCTATGCCCTACTCAACATATTGAGTAAATCAAAGTTAGGAAAAAACCTTCAAATTCAGAATATTAACTCATGCAAGGTTTAAAGAGAACAAAATACCAAAGACCTGTTTAGAACCACATTCCATCTTTCACACAATTCAAATTCTGTTTCAGTTTCCCTTGCAATGAACAGCAAATTAATGCCTATGAAACACATGAAGCAGAGGTTTTTTACTCCAAATAATTCTGTATGTATATATATGACTTGTATAACTACGACACCTAAATGTGGCCTGAGTATTTGACCTATTAAAACTGTCAGAAAAAAATATTTATATCCCCATTAACCAAATAGAGACTTGAGGCAAAGAGAAAATTCAGTTATTTGCTTATGCTCCCAGAAAAGCGTTTGTGGCAGTGCCAAAACATTTAGGCCAGCTCTTTTAAGTGCCAGCCCAGAACTAACTGTTCTGGTCAAAAGCATCTCAAAAGCAATGTTTCATTTTTACCAAAGCCATAGTAAATTTTCATTCTGCTTAAAATACTTAAATTACGCGATTGCTGAACCTATCAATTCTGAGGAAGATTCTCTTTGTAAAGAGATATAATGATGTGGTAGGCATAGAGGTAGAAAATAAAAAATGCATCTTCTTAAGAAGGAAGAAGAGAGACCAAGATGGGAGACACTTTAATGACAACTCATAGATGGAAAATGCAGTGCTAATCAGCCCTGGGAATATAAAAATACTGAAAATGTTCTTTCACAGAAGTTAGGTGAGAACTATAAATAAATATGGTCCAAGTAATGAAGAGGAAAATGATTGGAAGAGACACTTGAATTTAATTTGTGCAGCTTTGATAAGAAATTTATCAGCACAGAAGGTAATAATTCTATTGCTCTCTAAAGGTATTTGTTTGCAAGCTGACAGATAAAGGTGGACTTCAGCTATGAATATGGTTTTGATGGTTTATTTTTTATTGGTATTTCTCTCTGAAAGATATCCTTCTGTGCTGGGGAAAGTCTGCTAACTTCAGCAGTTGGAGAGAAAAATTAATTAAAAGAAAATTAATCTATTAAGAAAATTAATCTTTCAAAACCAGCTCAGATTGTTTGCAGGTTTGTACTGTGAACTGAACTATTACATGGTCTAAATCTGTGGATACTCATCTGTATCTAAACTAGACTTGAAGAAGGAGGGGGATGACATGAGGCTTGGCTGTAACAAGCTATGGGATGACATCCCGAGGGACGCGGTTAGAGGGGTGAAGTGCTAGCAACGGCCCTCATCCTGAAGCTCAGAGACGGCTGGCTACAGTGCAGCATACTGGAAGTCTTATGGAGATAAGCCAGGAGCTCCTGTGTTAATAGGAGCCAAGAGGGAAACAAGAGTGAAATAATACCTCTGTGGAATTAAGGGGTGTTCCTATAAGAAGGTGACATGACCAACAGCCCAGCTGAAGTGCCTCTCATGAGACCCTCACCTGGAGGGCTGTGTTCAGCTCTGGAGCCCTCAGCACAGGAAAGACATGGACCTGTTTGAGCTAATCTGGAAGCCACAGAAATGATTAGAAGGCCAAAGCATCTCTCTTTTGAGGAAAGGCTGAGAGAGTGGGGTTGTCCAACCTGGAGAACAGAAGGCTTCAGGAAGAATTTATTGCAGCTTTTCAGTAGTTAAAAAGGACTTAGAGGAAAGATAGAGACAAGCTTTTTCCTAGCAATAACCACTCACGGCCCCTATAACAAGGCCTTAGAAGGCAAGCATTTCTCTAGCATGTACTTTCCTCTTTAGTATGAGTAACTCTGTCCTAACATCTTTCGTCCAATGAATTTTCTGCTCACGTTACTGCTGATTAAGCTCCAAGCTTCTATATTTCTCTTTGAGGGTTATTAGAGCTAGTGCTCCTATCAGTTGTGATTTTACACCTATACATATCCAGTTATTATACAGAGATGCATGTAGATGTACATCCATATGGTCATAATGGCAGTACTTTGATTGGATTCCTTTTTAAAATGCATGATTTTGCTTTAGTTTGATTATTTCAAGTCTTCAATCAAATTAGCTGAACGTTTGAGCTTATTAGATTTTGGTAGACTGTATTGCAAGGATGAATTCAGTGATCTATTAATTCTTTCCTTCTCTTTTTTATAGAGAGATATAATTGTAGCCAGTGACAGCTCTTACATCCCAGCTCTCCTGCACTCTGTGTTCATGGTAAACCGGTATATGCTATTATTTCATAAATATTAATGGCTGTAGTTATGCTGCAAGTCAGGCAATTTGCCTCGTAGACTCTATACATGCCAAAGGGCAAGTGGCTGCCTCTACGCAGTTACCTGATGTGGGGACTTTGATTACCTTACCCCTCAACACAGATTAAGGAGCAACTTTCTCTCGAGCATGAATGGGAACTCATTGGTTTAGATTTTAGTCCCCTATTACCACACTGCTGCAGAATTAATCTGAATGTCACAGAAGCTGTTCAAGAACCTATGATGGATTTACCTACAGAGCTCTGCCCAGATACTAGATTTTGGGAAAGACCTTGATGGTTACCAAGCACAAGGCCCTATAAAAGCTTCACTTTCACACACAGCTTCTTCCCCCCCCACAAACCAGCAATCGCGTCTTTAAAGATCTTTCCTACAGCAGTCAAAAAAGTTAACACACATGATGTGAATTTGAAAAAAATGAATGAATTCCAAGATCAAATACTTCCACCAAATACTTCCAAAGTGAAGACAGAAAATACTTCCTATGGCCACTTTTAAAGGTATTATGATGTTCAGACCTTGTAAGCTACTAAAGGGAGGACAGAAACACAATCAAGGAGCAACTCCAATAGGAAGGAGCTTGTGCACAGTGCAAATTCTGCACCTTTTGATTTCCTCCTGTTAAAAGTGTATGTTCCTGATTTAGTTTAATGTTTTAAAAAAGTACTAAACTGATGGATAAAAAAAATATAAATCATCAGAAGAGTTTCCATCTACCTTCAGAAAATGGAATTGGACCTGAAATTAGTTTAATGATCAGTTGTTAAAAATCATATTCTAAAACACTTTTACTTTTAGAATTCTTTTCAAATGCAAGTGCTAAGAATAATTTGGTTCTGATAGACCTTGACAGTCAATTCATATAATTTACTCTTTTAAAGTGCTCATGTAAAGTAAAAATCTTTGATAAGATATTAACCTACCTAAAAAAAGTTTCATAGAATGGGGTACCTGAGATCTCAAGTAAACAAGTAACAAAACTGTGATTCTTCAGCAAGTCCTTTTGAGCCTCCAATCAACATTTGGCAGCATTTCTTAGCTGTTCCTATGAAAAGCCATGCACAGATTGCTAAAGCGTTTCTTGCTCTGATAAATCTTGTTATGTTAATGAGGTTGATTATTTCCTCTCTACAGATGAGCAGAACGCTGGCATATAGGCAGTAATCTGTTATTAGCACATTCCCAATAACTGTTTTTATTTTCTGACTCATCTGACAGAACTCATCTATAAATCTCATAGGATTTACACAGACATAAAGAAATCAGTAACTTCCTTTCACTAAGTGTCTGTCAGTCTAAAGCATATTCATATAAAGTGTGTGTAAATTAACCTGTTGTGAGGAAGCTGCTTACTTTACAGAGTAAAATCCATTGGCATTTCACTCTTCTTCATTCTATGTATTTGCAGTTCCAGATAGAATACAAGAGTCATCCAATTAACCTATTTAAAAGAAAGTGCAATGTATTTCTGTTGCAGACATCTAATTACATGACAGTTATTAGATCAAAATCTAAATAAATGCTTATATGAACACGTATATAAACACCAAATCTAACCAGGAAGGCTGAGTTCTGCACAACATAGTTTGGTCTGTAGAGAAAAAAAGTGCATGAAAATGGTTTTGGCCATTACTTTTTTTTTTAATTACATACAGATCTCCCATTTTGTTAGCAACAAATTTACCCATTCTTAGTTCAGAAGTATGTCAAAAATGCAATGGAGAAAGATAGGTGACTGAAGCTAAATGACATCTGCTACAGTGAAATGACTCTGACTTAGCTTCTTTAGAAATCAAAGAAGGAAAATACTTAAGTGAATTGTATTTGCAGTTGAAACATTTCAGCAGGTCTGAAAACAACAGAGGCCATAATTTAACCTTTCACCTCAAATCAAAATAATTACTTCAATTGGTGTTATTAACTTGTGTCATGATATAGTTTAATATATTCAGAGGAGTAAATATTAGGCAGAAGTATGAACTACATGATATTATAATACACAATGCTGGATCATGATAAATAGAGGTTCTAGGTTGAAAAAAAACAAATGTTAACTTATAGATAGAATATTTTGATGCCAGATAAGTAAGGGATTGCATCTTAGAGGAAAAGCACATTATAGAGAAATATAACTGCTATTTCATTATTTGGAACAGAAAAGTCAAAATTTCTTGTTAGAATGGAAGTTTAATGTCTGGTCCAACATGGATCATTATCTGTGCAAGCACCAACTATAGAAGCATTCATAGGTATATGTTTAAATTCCTTACCATAGCAAGTCAATTCAATCACTCCAGCAAAGATTCTCCTCACAGCAGACATTCACACAACTGCTTCCTTAGGAATGCCACTTCCTGACTTAAGACTGAAGTCACTGCTACACACACCATCTGCATAGACATTAACCTTCGTACACAAAGAGTGTGAAAAACTTTCAGTATGCATATCCAACTGCTAAGCAGATCTCAAAGTTCACCCATAATGTAGTTACAGTACATAGCAGTTACTATACAGTGATCTGCATTTTACCAGCTTCCCTACCTCAGCATCAACTCAAGTTTACCAGCGCCTGCCATTACCTTCCATATCAAAGAACCATTTTCTTACAACAGCACCAACACCTAAGGAACTCTCTCCTGAGCCATCTTATAATTAGCAGCCTTCTGGTGCTGCTTATAAGGTTACTTCTAATAAGCAAGCCCAGCTGAAGCCTACAAGCAATCAGCTCCTGACCAGTAACTCAGGGATTTTTTTAGCCCAAAAGTGTGTTGAGAGCATTGAGGGTCAATCACCTGTGATAACTTCTCAAATGGTCATAGAGTCTTGTGGGTGATTCAGAAACAGGCGAACAATAAGAATACGTTTTAAAAGGGAGAGCAGGGATAAGTTTACAGATAAACAACCAAGGTGAAACTGAAGCTTCTGAAGCTCTAGACTAAGGATAGAGAAGACTAATGGCTCTGTTTATGTGGCTTCTTTGGACAAATCTTAACCCCTGAAGGGGCATGACTTGTTTCTCTATTAGCTCTGTAGTTCACAGTAAAAGAAGTAGCTTCCAGACCTACATTTTTTTCTCCTGGTCATGTACTTTGCTGTTGGCCAAGATGGCAGCTTGAATTTACACATACTGTAAGTGAACATTAACTTCAAAAGGCCCAGAAAAGAAGTACAGATACCAGCTCATCTCCCAGAGCCATAAGAAAGGTTTTGTGCATCCAGAAATCAGTATCTCACTACCCATTATTCTACTTCTGGAGCGTCTGCATGTGAACAGAAGAATGATATTTAACAACCAACAAATACTTAGGAACTGACTGAGAAAAGAACCACAATGATAAGCAAACAACAATTAAGACACAAACTCCTTATCTGATACTACCACATAACATCTTCTGTCAAATACATTCACACATTTAATACCTTCAAAATCCTACCTTTTTTTCATGCAAAAGCTTGAATTATGTGCACATGACGGTATAAACCTATGCCACAGTTCCACTTATCTATGAGATATTCATCTTGCTAATTTTATCAAAAATTAACTTCAGCATCATGAGTTTGCAGACAAAGGAGCAGACACAAAAGCTGGTGGTTTGCTGCCTAGCATGCCTCTATGATTCCTATGCTCCTATGATTGTAGGTATCCAAGCATCACCTGAAAAAGCTGAGTTTGACAAGCAAGAAGGGATTCAGAACTGTCAGAGATGCTGAACAATTAAGGCTCTAGGAGTCAGCCTTGGAACAGGTTCTTTTTGATGTTTTCTGCCTGTCTTATAGAGAAACTACCTTTGATAATCTGGACGAGTCGCTCAGAACATTATAAAATCAAAGTTAGTTCCCACAGCATCAAACTTTAATTTAAACAGAAATGCCTCCCTCAGAGTTGAAATACTCTTAATACATGGTTAGCCTTAATCTTGCATGTTCCCCTGATTCAACATAATATTTCATCCTGACCTTTTGCTGAGAGTTAAAAATAAATGCTGACAATTATAACTATGTACAACTGAAGATAAAAGTAGACTCCATCAGTCTACTTTACATCAGAAACATTCCATCCATTTTGGCCAGTTTGCTTTCTGCAACTGGAAAGGTAAAAGGAAGGAAAGATGTAAACTTAACATGGCAAACAGGAAACATCTTCAATGACAAACTGTTGGTGCTTTAAAAATATCACCTGTGCATGCACATGTTTTTATAAAGAAAAGGATAACATGCCTCTAAAACACGCTTTCATTGTTTCTTCTCAAAGGAAGGTAAATGTATTTGAAGTTCTGCTTTGCCATGTGCTAAAGCAGAAGAGAACTCGAAAATGTATCTTGTATGTATACAATTATATATAATGTATACACTTATGGAGAGAGTGGGAAATGTAATGACATATAGACCTGACAACGGAAGACGTCTTAAGAACTAATCTATAGTGGGACCTGAGTATTGAAGTTAAAATGGATGCACTGCAGTCAGAAGGATGCCGCTTCAAAACACTGCTCTGCCTTTGCTACAGAGCTTTCATGCTATGTGGGCTTTTTTTTAAATTGACTTTCAGTTTCAAAGAAGCAGAAATCCCTAAGCCACTTGGTATATCATGGGAGGGTGAAGAGGATCACTAAAGCCTTGCTGTTTATGCTAATAAGATAGTGACTCAATTTACTTGAGTACTGATCAATGCTAAACAATCAGAGAAGTTCATGTATTATGTATTTCAGAAGAACCTGTGCTTTTTAGTGGAATGTCACAAGGTTAAACTACTGGTAGACACTGTTTCCCTTGAGCCCAATTTCTGCTACAGTGCTTCCTATTCACATAATGAAGAAACAATAGCAAAATAAAGCATTGTTTGGAACACATAATGAACTGCTCTCGTAAACTTCAACCTTCAAAAGTCATTATATTTTACAGTTTGATGCAGCAGACAATTATTAGGCCTCCATTTGGTTATGTCAAGCAATGTACACTATTTTTTATCATGTCTCAGTAATTATTGATAGAAAAATTGTCACGGCTTGCACTGTTAATATCACTGCATTAGCAATGGAAACAGTTTGTTACATACTTCCTGGCAGGTATACTGCAGTGCCATAAAATCTGCCTCTACTTATCATAGTTAACAATTACCTTAGGAAATATCTAAAATATAAAACTTGCAAGTTATCTCTTCGTCCTGCCACTGACTGTTTTCTATGGTTTATTTAATCCTTTTACACTAAATTGTACTACAAGTACCAAACACTGGTTTTTTAGTTCACAGCAATTCACAAGGAAGTTTTGTTTGATTTTTAAATCAAATGAGACCACTTAATATTTGTAACTAAAAGACAAAATATGTCTGCATTCCTATGCATCATTCATTCTGCTGGTGGGTACCTGGTGAGGGCTCTTACTCTTAAATGATAACTCAAAGACGATCACAAAGTAATAACAAATAATAATAAAATTAAATCAGTAAAAAGAGAGACAAGATTTATTTATTTAATGTTATGCTACATGAAGGATCCCATTAATCAATACTATCATGACACATGGAGGATCTCATTAATTAACTGCTCCTCTTGAATTTACAGGGCAAATATGTTGTGTTCATCCTAATACTTCAAAGACATTTTTGGTTTTGATGCTGTAACATCCACAAATACAGTTTGGAATAAGTTGTCCAGAGTTTGTGGAATCACCATTCCTGAAAATATTAATAAATAACTGGAAAAGGCCCTGGAAACTAATTCAACACCAAAGTTGGATCAGCTTCAATTGAGGTTTGGACAAGACATCTAGAGGTCCTGCATGACCTATACACCCCATGATTCCTTGAATATAACTGGCAAAACTGGGTTCCTAAACTCTCCAAACAGTAGGTCAGCTCTATATGGGATCAGACTCTGAGAATTCACTTAGAAAATTATATATGCTAACAATGGCTTTTCAAACAAAGGGAGATGGAGAATGTATGAAACCATGAAACCATGTTCAGAGACATTAATGCCACTATTTATATATCAACATATATTGCAAAGGTTACTTAACATCTCCTTAGATTAGTATGTTCTTCAGAATCAAATTAAAATTTATGACTGGAATTTTGAATAATTTATAGATATCACATGCTAGGGGTACTTCAGAGTTTCAATTCAGGGGAATGAATATGTACATCAAGATCAAATACATAATATATAGATATGAAATTAATTGCAAACAGAAAGAAAGACAAGGAAGAGAGCCAGATGAAAAGGAAAAGTGGGTGCATGTTATGCAGAACATAGACACTTTTTTGTGAAGGAAAAAGGACTGCAAGAAATGGGTCAGAAAGAATAATAACATGATCACAAAATACATCATCCTTATATTCCCAGATCTCTAATAATGGAAAACTTGATGAGAAGTCCAAAGGGCAGGAGAACGGTCCTGTTCTGACAGAGAACATCCTCAATGCTGCAAGTCACTTAGTCTCCAATCAACGTTTTCATACAGTCAGACCCTTTTCACCAGTCTCTGCCTGACTTAGTCTCTTGAACTGTAGTTTGAAGTTCATTTTTAAACTAATCTGCTAGAATGCAAGCTGACTCATTATCTTTATTAGAGATCATTAATTAAAAGCAGTATTAGAAGGCATTATGATGTTAGTATCCCAGAGTAATTTTTCAAGGTAAGTTAGATCTGACACAATGAACAGAGACCCCTTTTAACAGTCAATTTTCGAGATAAGACTGCGTGCCCTTAGGAAAACCAGTATCATCATCTGCTATGCACTTTAACATTACAAAGAGTGCAACTTACCATAGCCTTTATGTCTTTTAGGTATGTAATCTCACATTTTTGCTAATAAGCATTAGCGTATATTTACTGTAACTGTATTCTTGATTTGGTTTATCAATAGCGATCTCTGTTGGTAACTTGACAAACTCAGCACAATTACAAATGTTTGTATAAAGATGGTATGTGTGCTCACACAGACGAGACCCAGGGAAAAACTATCGATTTGTAGGATAGCAGTCTCAATAATCTTCAGAGTAATTAAAATCTTATACTTGTGGGTAATCAGATGAGTTGGATCTCCCTTCAGGACTTGCTTGCGTATCCCTTGGAACTGTTGTTAAAGGAATCAGAACCCCTTATCTTTCTATTTTAACAATTTAAAGGATTGCTATTTAAATCACAGCTGAAATAGGCAGACACTAGGTTTTCTTTTCTTTCCTTTACTTCCACTAGACCAGGTTAATATATTTCCAAGGAGCTATTCCTTCTGCAGATGGCTTGAATTAAAAAAACTGCTGTAGCTATCATTATGAAGCTATTCAAATAGAAAATTTTTAGAACTTGGCAAAAAGGGGAAAAATAATCTGTCTCAGACACGCTGTCCAGACTCCACACAGGCAGGCAGGAAAATGAGAACATGTAAAAATCAAAACACTAAAAATACTCAACCAGAAGAAGTCTTGAAAAATTGAAAATGATAAGTATGCCTAAGTTGAAGATATGAAATTACTATATCCAAGGTAAAGAAGAAAAGCATAGCGGTAGGCTTATTTACACACAAAAAGAGCCTGAAGTCTGAACAACACACTGGAAAAAGGTAACGTTATGTAAAATTTAAGATCTAGAGGTGGAAAAAAAAAGTGTAGGGTTTTCTTTTCTATGTCTTCTTTTTTCTGCATTTTTTTACTGGGCTGAAGATGGATCTGTATGTACAATCAGATATACACATTGAACCGTACCAGGTGGGAGGATCTGATTTCCAAGTGCTTATGGATGCAACCACAAAAACTGGAAGAAAAATGTTACTGAAATAGCTAATGACTACAGAAATCTGATTTATCCCCTATTAAATTTCATTGTGAGAAGTAACATAACTTCATGAACTGAGACACTAACTTGTGCACTCAGGGGATCTTGACTCTAATTCTTTCTTGGGAGTTAACTAGCAATGAAAAGTCTGCATCCAGCCCATACAAATAATTGACAACATCACAAAAGCAGTCTACAATCATAACTGGGAAAAAAAAAAGGTGTCAGTCACCTCAGAAATGAGATTAATTTGCAAATATGAAAGTATAAAATCATAGAATCATAAAATCACTGAAAATGGGCAGATCCAACGGGAGCAGAGGTAGGTCAAACCTCATCTTTTTTAAAAATCATAGCAATGTGCAAGACTCAAATGAAACGGTCTATTTTTAATATACTGATGACCTGCCTGCAGAATACGACAATACAGGATAGACCTGAAACTAATCTTAGGATACTCACCGATTCTTCCATAAAAGTAACTGCAACAATTAGCAATTTAATGCATTTTCATTCATGAACAATGAAGAAGGGTCTTGTTCATATTTGATAAGACTATAAAGCAGATCTGAGGCAATGCAATTAACCAGTTAGACTTTTTATTAGATAAAAGATCTTTTCAGTCATAAGTTAGATAGTTTTAGCTTCCCACCTAAAATAAGTGTATCTGTTTTCACCACATTGCTGAGTTTCACCACATTTTATTTATTATCTACTCACCACAATGCTGAGTTTCTTGTGGTTTTGAATATCAAAGCAAACAAATTATCACCAAAGGCACCCTGTTCTCAACCTTCCTACTACAGAAACCTTGATACACATTATATATATATATATATATATATATATATAGCTATATGTGGCTATATTAACATACATCTTGAAGTGTGGACACTAACATGACACATAGGTGGCTAACAACATTTGCTAGAATTCTCTGTGGGACTATTCTTTATAAAAGATGGCTTAAAAAAAATGAAAATATGAAGTTGCACCAAACTTTTAGCAAAGAACTTCTATAGGAGAAAAATAACACAAATAGCTACTATTTCAGGTCGTTTTTCATACATTTTTTATTACACAGGTATGGAAAGACAATCATTTAAAATCCGGCCCTGAAGACAACAAAAGACTGCCAAAACATACAGATAAATGCCTCCTCCTATGAGTTCTAAGAATTAATTTATCCACAGATGTAAACATGATAAGACAAAAAGTGATTTACCTTGACCTTTCTAAATGGTTTACTTTACGTTTTGTTTTGTCATGGGCTATTTTAAATTTTCAAAAGCATTAGAACTAAAATGGAACAGGAACGACACTCAAAATACTAAGAACTGGCAATTTTCTTCTTGCATCATTTTTGCTAACAGGTATTTTTAAAAACCAAAAATTGCTGCCTTTTTCATTTTGAAGGTGAGCTATCCAAGATTTGATAGCTTAGCTGCTCTTTTTTGTTATATAGTATTGATTTCAGGCTTCAAATGCCAATACAAACAAATTTGCACCCCAATTAGCTTTCAGGAATCAATTTATCTGCTGGGGCTCTACACTTCCACATAGCAGACTAAACGATAAACTGAAAGCAGCAATATGCAATTGTAACCAATTAACTTGGGGGGGGCGGAGGAAGCAATGTTATAATCTTAGCCTTCCACTGATTTCTCTTGTGTGTCAAACAGAACCTGGTCCTGATTTTTAAGTTGACACTTTTCCCATTAGAGGGATCAATATGGAGAACAACAGGAAAAAAACTCAACACAGACAACTGCAGGAAAACTGAGACACCCTTTAAGCAAACATTTTGACTACAGGAGAATACAAAACAACAAATTTTTTAATGGATGAAAATACCTGTTCTTGATCATTTTGATTACTAGTTGGAAGGAGAAAGGGCAGATATGACTGCAATTCGAATTGTGAGAAGCCATACAGAGACCATGCGGCAATGGGGAGACCTTAGGCAGCCAAAGATGCCTGATATAGCTTTGAAAGTAGGACAAGGAAAGGCCAGCTGCTCTTAAATCTTAGGTAATTATGCTAAGACCTTCTTCTTCCCCCTTCCCTTCTCTTCCCTTGAGCCACAATGATAAAAACTTTTAAATGCATATGCAAATAAATAATTTAACTAAATCACTTTGATCACTAGAAACCGTTAGTTACCATTAGAATGCTTCAGCTGAGAGAGATTCAGAGAGATTAATTTGTCTTCCACTGTGCACAACAGCTATTCAAAATCCTCTAAAGACCAGGCTCTGTTGTAACGAACCATATTTACAGCTTTCTTTATATTTTATTTAGCAAGTAAACACTCTGGCATTTTCAAACTGAAAGACTCTTATTAGTTTTCATGGAAGACATCTTTCCAAACACCACTGTGTGCAGAGAGCACCATTTAAAATGTACTCCATCTACAAGACAAAAAACACTTGGGAAATTCTTGTCATGGGTCTCCAGATTTTTGTATCGTATTTTAGTGTTCATGGATATTAGATTTCCCACCCAACCATACCCTTAGATTTGGAAGAACATCATGATAACTTGTGGACTGCAGTTATTAGTACCTTTTTGCTTTCCAGAGACCCATCTTAGTTAAAATTGCTCACTAGACGACGTTTCTTCCACACCTCAAAACCACAGCACTAAATGGGCTGTAAAATTTCTATGGGGCTACACACCGTTACTCTTTAAATATCATAGAGGGAAGTATTAATGAGAGCTGAATATTTATTCAGATTTCAGTATCCTGATTTACAGAGGACACCCTTCGGTGGACAGCTTGATGCTGACCAGGAAAACCTTAACTTTAACACAAACTTGCTTAAAAGTAAATTGACAATAGAAGCACTTTATGCACCATCCAAAACAGATGTTCCTGTTTCATATACGTACAAGAAAAAAATGACAGAGTAATCACACTTAACCTATCAAATTAGGATTATATTTTAAAGGTCCTTCTCCTCCTGTATCCAGCTGACTTGCTTTAGATGCCTTCCTGACAAAACCTCCGCAGGGACTCTGTCTTCCTCAGATTTCTTTAGTCAGAGAAGCCCGCTTAAAAATGGAGCCTGCTATCTTCTAGAGCTAATCTTCGGTTTAAGTTTTTCAAGGAGCTGAGCAGGTTTAACACCTTCCTCTCCCCTGCCTTGTTTACACATCCCAAATGTTTATTTTTAATTGCCATAAGAAGTAGTTAGGAAATGTATCCACATAAATGAAATATGTTGATTATTTTATTCCTTCTTTGAGATGCAAATGTTGTTTTCCCCAATCAGGCATGCTCTCTCCCTCTGACTGAGCAGTAAGTCAGTGATCTGCTGGCCCTGTGAGAAGTTATGCTTTCAAGCTCTTCTCTGATACTCATCTGCTAATCAGCTGCAGGTAAACACATTCTGCAGCAAATTGAAAGTGAAAGTGTTTCTATCCACTGAACTTTTATTTTCCATCAACCTGTGCATATTGTCCTTTAGATAACCGCCAAATAAGATTATGTTATGCTGTGTGTCTTTTCATTGAAAATAGAGATAATAAGTCACTTTCAAGTGACAGTAGTTTTGGAACTTAAATCTCTTCAAGGAATATTGTAATATCATCAAAAAGTCTTCTGTGGAGATGCACACTTTCATGTCTAAAGACATCAAACAGAGATGTAACTCCCTGCATCCCTTCCAGAATCTAAACCTTTCACAACACAGCACAAGAAGCATTCAATGGATTTAGGCTAACTACATACACTCACATTATCCCAGTCTTTCATATGAATTTGTAGTGCAAATTCTCTTTATTGAACAGTGGGATTAATTATGTGACATTTAGAGTATTAGTAGGTAAGTGCAGAATTACACATTTTATACATGTTTACCAGAAGCAGGTTTGCAAAATGCCTTGTGAAGATCACTGTATGCAGCCGAATACGTGGACTAATGTGTAATGGATGAAGCATTTTAGCACAATTCTGATAGAGTTACATAAGCTTAAAAATGATGACTTGTCTGTGAGAATGACTAGCAACATCATGGACCAAGTGGAAGGTGGTGCACCACTGCTAGCAGTCAAGTACTAATGGAGAAAGAACAGAATATTTTACAAACTTCCAGCTTTCTATTTCAGTCTTAAAGAAATGAGCAAGTTTTTATTCCCCTAGGCTGTAATTACCAGCAAGTGGAAGAAGCTCATGAAACGAAGATATAACAATTGTGATTTTCACAATTAAGGATAAAATTTTAAACATGGTTCAGATTTAAAGGAAGAAGAAAATTAAGGTTAGAATAAAAAGATCTCAGAGCTAAGATTTTCATATTCCTTATGTATCGATGTTGCACTGAAGCTTTGCCATTCACTTTAGGGGATAAAAAACACAGTTTAAGAGCTATAACATTTAAAAATTAAAGAGTTAAGAAAAGCCAAGTTGAAAAGCTGTTTTCTCACACAATCTTAGCCAGCAGAGCTAGCAAGTATGCTTCTGTATACAGCATGTCATCAGAAGAGGTGCACAATTTGGAAAGCTGTTTAAAAAGACTGCCATTTGAAAACTGGGGGACATAAATCATGCTCATAAAATGATCTGAAGGAAACAAAATCCCCAACATGCCCATCTTTGTTCTCAGGAGATGAACCGGATTGCAACTCTGCTTTTCCTTATCTTGTCACAGAACAGCAAGATGAAGTGTGTCTGTAAGCATCTGTGACAGCACCAGGTACTGGGAAGGCTGTAGGAAGGCTTCTAAGTATGAAAATTCCAAACTCAGACTGCTAAATTCTTACCTGGTTCAAACTGGATATAGTTTTATTGAGATCAGCGATGTTAGCACTTCATGCTACCCACAGGTCTGGCCAGAAGAGCGAGAGCAATTGCCTTGCTGTATGGACAGCTTTGTCAGGGTGCGGAACACAACACTGCTAACAGTGCAAGGCGGGGGGGGGGGCAAATTCATTTGATCCTGAGCATTAGGACAGACTCCCCAGGGGAAAGCAGGTACATGGTGACCATTGAGGATGATCGTTGTCTCCAGCAACTGCTGAAGAAGGAGTGATCCTGCATCTTTCCCTTCCATCAGAACTATGATGGTTAAATTGCAGAGAGTTGCTTCAGGGACCCAAGATGAGGGAAGCTGCATTTCTCACTTGGCTGGTTTCACATTCCCTTTTTGATCCTAAACAGAATCACCCTGATCACTAACAGATCACTACATCCAGCTCAAGCGTGCAGATAGATTCAGAGAAGAGTGGAGCTCCTGCTTACACCAGCACTTCACTGTGTCATCAACCACATGAAATCATGAGAGTCTGAGCCTAGAAACAATCCACCAGGTATATAATATTATTATAACCTTAAACAAAATCTATTTTTATTTTTACCTTAAGCTCTTTTTCTGGATTTCATACTCATACAAGTATATAAAGGAATGTAACATGCTCCATAGTTCTTAACTAAGTGGAGGGATACTTGACTACCAGCAAGAAAACCTACTAGAGCTATCTGGGGTGAGTATTTTTCTAACAGTACTTTTTGTTTAAATTGTAACATTTATATTTAATTATCAGAATAAATTTTTGAGGAAAGCAAATACACAAGTTACAAGATACTTCTTATTCCAATGCAATACCTGATTAATCTTTTCTTCATTATTTTGTGACACAGTTATTAATTGCATTAGTTAGAACAGGACGTGATTTAAAATGTCATTTAGCTATATACCAGTATTATACACTAGTATAATTCTCTCAAACACAGCTGTCAAACACCAACATAAAATAAAAAAACATTTTGGAGGCTTTTGACACCTGCAGAAAAGACAAAGAAGTCACTGGACAATATTACCTGGTGGGATACCTTCACAGACGAAGTTAGGTGAGAAAACAGAATCGGAAAGGTTACCCTAAAAGGATAGCATCATGTTAAAATGCTTTACTTCCCAAATACTTCATTACAGATTTAACACTGGAGCATAGTAACTGAATGGAGTACAGGAAGCCATAAAGTGGATTATTATTAGCATCATGAAGTTTTGAACAGTGAGCTATATTTATCCTTCACTCATTACAATGTGCTTTCTTCACACAGATTATCCAATCAGTAGCAAAAAACTTGTTTAAAACCTGTTGTTACTACTATTACACAAATAGTTTTAAAAAACATAATAAACACAATGGGCACCATCACTTTTTGAAGCCTTAGAAGCCAAACAGCAAACAAACAAAAACTCAGCATACACTAAATAGCACTTGAAGGGAATTACCTAAGAATTCAATATGAAAATTTCGGGCTATGCTGCATACTCAAAAGTTCAAATAGCTTTATGCTTCTACAAGAAATATGATGAAAAATTGTTTCATTGCCTATTCTGAGCTGAGATATAGGCAGCTTCTTTCTGCCACCCTAAACTACAAACACTGCGCAGCGGATGACTTCATTTCTTTAGACTGCATTTGAGAAACCATGCATGGTGAAAAAGCACCTCAAAATATAATTTATAGACTGTAATTTTACTTGGAAAGAATTTCAATTTTATAAACTAAGTGAAGGAAATCTTTTTGCTTCATATGGGTACCAGAGGGATGCCTATAAGAGCACATAGAAACCATGAGCACCCACCTTTGGCTGGACTAAAAGCTTTGGAGAACAATGACTTCTCCTCCCCAGCAAAGCACTGACCTGTGCTGCTGTGTCCTGCTGAGGGGAAGGACCAGAACCAGCCCACGGGGCTTGAAACCCAGAGGCAGAAACAGCCGAACTCCTGTGTTTTCAATAAGGAAACACTGAGGAGTTTCAGCAGATGGCAGGCAGTGCTCCTGCTCCTACAAAAAAAGTCAGAAGCTAGTAAAATATATCAAGATTAATTTATGTTGGGAAAATGTAAGTAGAGGAAATTGGATGAATCTCCTTCCTCAAAAGACTGAACTTTGATCCTTAAAATCTTTCAGTAAGTTTAAATTAACTACAAGTAATCGTTATTCACCACTGCAGCCTTTTCTTTACCCTCAGAACCTCACTTAAGGCTTTGATCTCATTCTTACCCAGCTAATTTCATTCTGCTTAAATATTACAGATTGCTTGGATAAAGTCTTCCCGTGCTTCTCTATTTTACAGGTTTGACTTCAACAGCACCACTCAATACAGCTGCTAACTTAAACCCACATTTGAAAATAGAATCTATACGTCATTGTCTCTGTAAAGATACTACATTGGTGAAAACTATGAAGGTTTCCTGATCAGTTTATTACATCTGTAATTATCCAAAGCCAAGCCAATTATGTCCAAAAAAAAAAGACAAACTGCCAAGCCTGACATTAAATAACTCCAACCGGAAAGTCTTAATTTGCACACTGACTGGACTGCAAAAATTCACCTTTATATTTTTAAGATCCTATATTTAACCAAGTATGAACAAACCTTTAGGTAAACAGCCATTACAATGCAATAATATATTTGACCATTCATTCCATTGTTCAGCCTCTCTTCAAAATAACTACAAATGTTTAACACAAAAGCTGACAGAGACATTCAGGTGCTTTCCAAGCTCGAAGTTTGCTGCTCCATGGACTATGGAGACAATGTCACATCAGGAAAAGGGACTTACATGTTGAAGTGATTTTGTCAATGCTAATTTTGTATTTGTTGTCATCCCGGTGTGCTGTCACACAGTGATCACAAATTGGAGGCAGGATAAAATTGTGATATAAACCTGCTAGTCTTGTGAAGCCAACACTTGATTATGGCAGAGGTTTTCACAGAATGAGGACTGTGAAAATATGTAAACCACAGTTAATGGCACAAATTAAAACCAAAAACTTTACTTCATTCCAAGTCTGTATCTTTCAGCAGCCCATTTAAGTGCTTTTTTTATGTCGGAGCTACAACTGGCAACACTTGTAATAAATCAAATGAGCTGGACTCTATTCCTTCAGCCAGTGTATGTGACAGTAATTGTCTTTCTGAAGAGGAACTTCCATGACAAACAGAACTCCTACCTTGTAAAACAAATGAAGAACAGGATTGCCCATTATTGAATCTAATCACAAAATAACAGTTGACTTCAGTGAGCATGAGGAAGATCCTAAAGAAAAAAGACCAAAGCTACAAGCTAAAAACTCTGGTCCAACCTCTTTGCAATAAAGTGATTCTTCCAAAAGGAGGACAAAGTTCTACTGCGACACCACTAAAAAAAGAAAATTAAAATTAAATACACACTTACAGAGTAGCAGCTCTGCTGACCTGTTACACACTGAAACAGTGAAGTTATTTTAAAAACCCTCTACATTTATCCAGAAAGTACTAATAAAAAAACTAATATACAGAATTGTATCTGAACCGCGTGCTCCAGCTCACTTCTTTTTGAGGGTGTAAAGTCTGTCGTAAGTTATTAGTAGTATTTTATTTTTTGCAAGTCTCAACCTTACAAAACTGAGAGCGTGCAGAAACAGCCTATGCAAATGTTATTCCCCTAGAGAGAAAGAAAGAATTCTGTATACAACTGAGGAGCACCTTGATTTCTTCACAAATTGTTCCTGTACCTGGAAATTCTACTTTGCTGAATGCAGTACAGGAGTCTACAGGACTCAGATTTTGATAATAAATGTTCAGCAAATAACTTCTAACTTCCCACCTTAGATTTAATCATACATTTTTCCATAAAAATCTTTTGGAACATCATACATGAAAAGAACAGTGTTTCTAGCACCTCTTCAATAGTAATTTAAAGATAGAACATATATCGAAAGCAGTATCATAAGGTATTCTTGGAAATACCAGCCATGTGTTTAATTTTTTCTGTTTCATTTCTTGAGTGTGGCAACAGATACTGCAACTGTAAAAATAATGTATTCTTGAGCACTGAGAAGTATTTCTTCTTTGTGTATAATGCATTCAGTTGGTGGGTTTACGTCATAGAGATGCCAGTGTGAACAAGGAATAAAGCACCCAATAAATTAGTTGGCTTGAGCATTCCAGCAGAAAGAATCATAGTAAAAAATCTCAATATTACCACCATTAAAGAACATTCAAAGATACTTTTTCCTTCCTCAAACATGTGATCCAAACACTAAAAAAGTAAAATCCCTCCTTTTGATTACACAAACACACATCTATACCAGATTCTCTTAATTTATATTTGGATTCAAGCTTTTACTTAATCACAGTGCCCCAGATTGTAAAAGTTCTATGTGATATTTCAAGTTTATTTCTATATAATCCATAAAATGCTGAAAGAATTAGCTTTTTTTCTCTTCAGTCAGCTTGTGAAGTACCATCAACTACACCCATCTGACAATCCTCTAGTGAAGGGAAAAAGGCAAAATAGTAATCAGAGAGATGTGATATTATAATCTCATATTGAATATTTGGCTACTATGAAAAGAAACAATTTTCAGCTACTTGTGAAAGTTCTAATGTTGAAAATATAAAGTATCTTGAAAAACATTCCGAATGAAAAAAAAACATTTTGCATTGCACAAACTGCACTGTGCTGCTACTTTGCCAAGTGCAGTGATGTCCAGCCTCTTTGTGTTGCCAGTATATTCAAACTTGATTCAAGAGTAAAGTTAAATCTTGGTGTTGTACTGAAAGATATCCTTAGGTATCTGAAAAATAATTAAAAGTAAGAAGATCTTCCTCCGACTGCCACAGTAAATTTGGATTAAATACTATCTGTCTAGCAAGCAGATTCGGTAATACTAATGTGTTAAAGACCCTGCATGTTTAACATATTTGCAAGACTTGAAGGAGATAGAGGACAGACAGTATAAATATCTCATGCTCTTGGAAATGCTGGATATATAGAATACCTTCTTACTGCAGCAAGCCACTCACTTCCATGACGAATCCAGGCAACAGATAGATCTGCAGCTGATTAGGCTTATTACAAAGGCATCAGCTACACATGAATTGAACTCTGCATGTGTAATGGGCATCCGCTCTCTGAGCATTCAATGGGAGCTGGGAAGACACCACTACCCGGCCAAGTCATCTATAGCCTGCTCCTGGCTGCCCACAGAAACAACTGTGAAGGGGACTAATACATCTGGAAACATAGTTTTTCAAGGTCACCACTGGTCTTGTGACCACAGAAAACTCATCACATTAGGAGCAAAGGGATACAAAGCAGAGAGTAACCTGCTGGCATTTCAGAATTAGACTGAATTAGTTTCAATAATATTCAAGGATGATGGGAAAGGAGAAGGTTACAGGTAAGATTGTACCCATGGCGCTGAAACAGCCTGTGTATCACAAGGTGGGAAAAAATCCTCCGAGACTGGACCTGTCTTCAGGGCTCTTGTTTAGCAAGGAGAGGTGCACATATAATGTAACAGCTTGTCGTGGTTTAAACCCAGTCAGGTAACTTGTTCACTCACTCCCAGTGAGTGGTGCCGAGCTGACAACAATCAAGGTCCGTGTCCGTCTCCCCCCCCCCCCCCGCACCGGGGCTCTCCCCTTCCCCGCTCCCGGAGGAACGGGGAGGAGGATTGAGAGAGTGCAACTCCTACGGGTTGAGACAAGAACAGTCCAGCAACAAATCACCACCGCTACTATCAGCTAAAACAATGATAAGGGAAAATAACAAGGGAAGAGAATACGATACCACCAGCCAAGAAAACGAGTTCCACCCGGAAGCTCCTCTCCTTCCGGGTAACTCCCAGTTACCCCCCACCCCGGGCATGACGTGCTGTGGTATGGAATACCTCCCCGGCTAGCCCGGGTCAGGCGCCCCGTCTCTGCTTCCTCACAGCTTCCCCTCCTCCTTGGCAGAGCATGAGCCTCACAGAGTCCTTGGTCAGGGTAAACATCACTTAGCAACAACCGACGACATCGGCTTCACCAACGCTGTTCTCAAACTAGAAGTCAAAACACAGCACTGCACCAGTTAACACAAAGGAAATAACATGACTGCTACTGCTGAACCCAGGACACAGCTCAAAATCAGACTTCATATTTCTTCACATCTCCATGTGTCATGCACTGTGATTGACATTTTCATACCCATATTTACAATACCTGATTTCAGGATCTCAGCCTCCCCAGCTTTATTCCTTACACGTGAGTAAGAAATAAATACACTCTTATCTGCATGTAAGAACAGTTAGGAAATCTTATTTCAGTGACACTTTCAGAAGACATGCATCTGGAGCCAAACTGGCATAAGGCAAATGGATTTTCTTTAGTACTCTGGTGGCTCATTTGCTTACTCACCCCACATACATTTACCCACCTGCAGCTTTCACTAGAATCTCACTGGTATCTGCTTCACTTTCAATATTGAGCTCCTTTAAAATAAGCTAAATTGGGAACTATTTGATGCCTCCCAAATTAGCTATTTCTAACAGGAACATCACCCTGAAAGAAGCCTTTCAGGCCACCCAGGAAACTCTGTCAAATGCAGCAGACATCAAAGAGAGAACGCTGCCTGCCATCCTCTGCTCAGCTCAGCAAGAAGTGCTCACCCACCCAGGCTTCACTTTTCTACAGCTCTGCCTATTCTAGCACTAGCAATGGACAAGAAGAGCAAATGCAGAACGCTTTCCTGCATTCTGCACATCTCTTCAGAAAGCCAGCAGCTCCTGGGCTACTAGGGATCAATGCTGCAGTCAGCCCATTCCCCAGACATGCAGCAGCTCTTCCAGAAATGGCCGTGATTGCACCACAGAGATTCTTTACGCAGTGTTTTCTCTTCTCTGTTACTTTGGCACACATATGAAAATCTACCCATGTTATTGTCCAACAGACAAGTAAGTAAGCACTGCTGTGGACACCAGGGACTTTTTAACTTGTCTTCACACTACAAATGCTACAGCCAAGGTTGCTGAAATAAATTCAGGTATCACAGATCCCTCCCACCTTCCAACACGTATACTGAGCACATTTTCATGTACACTGTTTTGAGTTTCTCTTGTCTACTTTCAGACAATAAATAGCCTACCTTGACATCTCTCTGATTAGTACTCACATCTCTGTACTGCTTCCAGTTTTGCCACTCTAGACTATCTTCATTATCTGAAGCAGCAGTGGCCTCTACTAATCCTGTCAAGAAGTTTGTACAGACTCATGGTAATCTTGGAGCAATAATCTTGCAGCAGTTTGTAGCTGACATGAGCAAAACCCATGACTTTAACAAATAACACCGAACAAACCAAAGTATTTCTTCGAAGCTGCAGGAAGAACATGAGATAAGGAGGGTAGACACCAGTGTACAGGAAAGATAAAGTGATTAAAGGAAGGGTACTCAGGGGTAGTAAGACATATTTCAGGTTTTTTATTCAGTAGTAATTCCAGGTGGTCTCTGGGATTTCTTGGCATGACAAACCTCACACTGCTACCTACAAATCCCATTTGGTTATTTACCAGTTTAACTGCCGAAAGACATACAAAAACTGCTTTAGTAAAAACAGATGGCCTCAGCCCCAATGCATGAAATAAATCCTCCTTCCATTTCAGCATCTGAAATAGCACATCTTGTAAAGTTGCAGTGGCTGCAAAGAGGGCTTGAATGGTTAAAAGGTAGAATTATCCAACTATTCCTTTTTCTGTAATAGTCTCAATGTGTATGTATATGTAAAACAAAGGAACATCATTCTTTGGAGTAAAACAACTAAAAATCCCTTTACTATTTAATTGTAATAGTGTCTGAATATGCAAGAAAAACATAAACCCAAGTTTTCTTCTTGTAACATATATCCAATCTATCAAGAATAGCATTTGATGTCAGGATTCTGAAGTGTGGACGAAATGACAGACCAGCAGAGGGAATCTGATAATAGATTAATGAGATGTGCTTCATGCAGTCATGAAAGTGCTTGAAATAAGAAACAAGGAAGTCAAACAAAGGAGAGAGAAACAGTGGAAAGAAAGGAGCTGTTTTCTGAGCCTTCTGTTGTGATCCCATGAAAAATTCCTGATACAGAATTTTTTAGAGAAATTTCAGAAACTCTGTGCATCAGAAGCCAATGGAGTGAACTGGAATACACTGAATCTGTGTATTTGCCTGCGCATAGTCATGAGCTACAACATTTGTTATGTGGTATTTGGGGCACTCACTGGATTTGTGTGGACTGACACTAATTAAAGGCAGCTAGATAGCCATCATTTTAAAAACTATCAGGATGTGCACTTCTACAGAAAGCAACAGTCCAAATATGCAATCAATTGTGCATTTTCCTGTATCTGCCAACCAGCTGAAGAGAAATCCCCATCTGGCAAGTAATACAACTGTAAGCAAGATTTGTTGATCTTCTACAGGCCCATTCTGACTCAGAACAACAATAACGACTCTGTGACTATGTCCTTATTTTGGTATTGCCCTCTAGTTTCTCATTAACGCCCATTCATATGTCTTTCCACACTGCGCTATAATGCACTGAGCAGCACTTAAGACCAATGATAACCTTTACTTGCCCAGCGTACATTTAAACTGCCCATTTACCTGCTGGCATACAATTCTCTGCATGAGGATTACTCAGAAAGGGAAGAGAGTAAATGCTGGCCTTTCCAGAGGAATGAACACCTCCTTACAACCCTATTATTGTGGTAAACAGCAATGAGCAGGTCCATGGGATATCCTTGTTTCTTGTCTCATTTCAAAGTTCCTGATAAATATATATGCATCAAGATTCTACAGATTTGCCTCTAAAGATCTACAGACTCCAAATTCTATTCTTCCCTAAATTTACTTGTTTGAAATAATGTGCATATGGTATTTCTGTATCTGCCTGAATAGTTTGGAAACTTCATCTATTCCTCCCCTGCAATAATTCTAGGAATATTTTCATTGTTGACAACTCAGGAGAGAACACAGCATTAATTGCCTCCTAAACTTCACTGATCACAGTGCCAAACACAGGCTTTCCAGTACTTGATGCTTAACAAAAGCTGGGTTGTCGTTTTACAGAGATTACCCCATTCCTCTGATGATAACAAAATGGACCAGGACAGAGACTTGGGCAAATACAACCTATCACATCAACTGTGGAGCACTAGTAATGTGGGTCGGAGGAGCCAGGGTGAGGACAGCCATAGGGAACAATCAAGGATTACTGTCCACATGACAGTACTGAAGTGCAGATAAAGCATACTGTAATGTGTTACATGTTCTTCAACACCTCAGAAAATCAGCAGCTCTTCAGGAGCATCTCACTGATAAAAAACAGGCGTGTGGATCACAGCAGCAGTAGCGCTACTATTTATAGAAAGGCAGCCTCAGGTGAAAGAGGTACTCATTAGCTTTAAGGTGTTTAAGGAGATGTCTTAGCCACTTAACATGGATCTCACACATACACCACTATGTCACCTTTAGCCCTGCAGTACAAGCAAAGTCTACCTTAACTAACTAGCAGCATATGCCCTGTCATGTTTGGCTGTTATGATGAAACCCAAATTCAAATCTTATGTCTTGAATACTACACCTTGCGTCTATGAAGATGCTAAGACACAATATAAGGATCTGAATGTATCCTGAATTTATGGATATTAAAATAAAAAAAAAAGAAACCCAAGTAAATTCTAATATTTCCCTACTTAATAAAAATAATCAATTTTAATTTGAATTTAGGCTAAGTATTATTTTTTGTGTGTAGAAAATGGCAAGAATTCTGATAAAATTATGTAAATTAGAACACATCACTTGACTTTTTAAGGCATTTATATCAAGAACTTTGAGTCTTTTTCCTTTCTGAGAACTCAGTCACAGAATTTTTGTCATTCTAAATAATTACTTCAGTGTTAGTCAATTCAACCTAAATGTGGAAATGAAAAAGGATACCTCACAAGACAAAGTATACAGCCACAAGAAATCACACGGAAATAGAGTCTGGTGTGAGATCTGGAATAGTTACTGGTTAGACAGTCTGAACGGTACTAGACTGTCTAACCAGGATCTAATGCAAGGATTAAAGTATTAGAAACAAGAGGGATCATGTTCAGAAGTCCTTATCTCTTCTTGCTATTTTTAGACATTTTTAAGAGTCTTCCTGGTCAAGTCTTAATTTGAAAGCTAATAATAATACCAGTTCTGATCAATGAAATAACTAAAATAAGCTTTATAGAGGCACAGTGAAGGGAACTGAAATGTTGTTGCATTTCAAGTTTAAGTATAGGAAATAAAATACACCTATATAATGAGACTCCTGGTAGATTCTTATTTGTTGCCATTGCTTTTCTCCACATAAAAATGGCCTTGGTTGCAAATATAGACTTAAATTTAAAAAGAAAGAGCACATTTGCTTCTCTCTTACATTTCTTCCTGTTTTATTTATGGGTTATTTTTTTTACCTCACAAGTTTAATGGAATTTTTACTGTGACTTTATAACTGTGTGATTTATAATACATCAAACAAGTCAAATCAATCAGCAAAGGCTTAAAATCAGCACAGGTTGATATGGCTCCTTTAAAACAAATCATTATAGCTGTTAGAACTCAAACACACATAACAAGGATTGACCACTAATGTGAGTTATTTTAAAATCTCATTTTCTTGGTAAGAAACGCTGCTCTTTGTATATAACTCCTTAATGATCTAATAAAACCATCTGCAGGAATGCAACACAAACCATCATTCTTCCTTCTAAAGCTTGTTCAATATTCTATACCATTCTTTTAAAGGAAACTTATCTATATCCTCATTAATATGGAAAGTTAAATCTCCTTAAATACTCTATATTAATCTTTAAATACACTATACTATTCTTCTAAAGGAAACCTATCCAAATTGTCATTGCTATAGAAAGTTATATTGGCTTTTTAATTGGCACTCCTCTGTCATTAAGCTTTAGAAGTAGTTATTCCTATTATGCTATAAATATAATCACATATGCATTAAACATTCTTTTTAAGTCAGAAAATGTCTTTTCCATTATATAAGTACCTAAATTACAGGCAGCACAAGGCAGTGTAACTGTGACCAAAAAACAATTTCAGCTCAGACTTCAGAGATAATGCTTACAGGAGTCATGTAAAGTATTTCAGAAGTCATGTAAAGTATTTCAGAAGGGATATTTTAAAACTCCAACTGATTTATGCCAGACAAGCAAGCCCACTGATGCCCCTTCCCATATTTTGGAACCCCTTTCTACCAGGGGTTTCCATGAAACCAGGCACCAGGAACATCACAAACCTCTATATGCTGTTCATGCTTGGAACAAGCAGCTGCACAAAACTGGAGGATGTGCACTTGGCCTGTTTGAGATAGACTGGCTGAGACTTTCTGTCCAGCTTCTAGAAAAGCTGGGAAGTTTGAGCTCTGGAAGCAGCAAGTGTTCAGTGCAGTTTGGCAGACAGAAGCCAGGGCAGTAACTTACACTAAATCTAGAACAGAGATACGTTTTGTCACACGTGATTTTGATGGGTGTTCATTGGTATTCCCTACAGCTACAGCAGAATCATTTACAGAGGTTCTGCATCTGCAGGCAGGACACAGATTTTCCTTTTAGCATTGTTCTGTATAATTACAGGTAATTTGGTTTCCTTGTCTTTTACTTTCTGTCACTCAAAGTCCTGAAGCTGATGTGGCGTTTCTTCATTACTTCACCCCTCAGAAACAATGTTTTGGCAGCATTTCTGCCAATTATTTAGTTCCTGTCTGATTTTTACTATCTTCCCAAATATGAGCATCTACCCTGCTCATGTGTGTTTACCCAGAGGTTTTGTTTGTTTCTGGAAACAGAAAGTGCTAATGAATAACAGAATGCACGTGGAAAGAGAACAGCATACTTCTAAAATCACTACCAGGATGTGTGGTGGTGTCATTAGATAATTAAAGAGAGCAGCACTTTAATTTCCTCTGAACCCTCCTTGTTCCTAGTCAGACACAGGCAGTGCATTGCTGCCTGACCGGTCCCCTAAAATTCATGTCAACTCAATTATTGTCTCTCAAGAAGAAGTCAGAGCCATATATACCAAAAAAGGATCCTCCTATTCTTACAGCGTCACTAGACGTCACAAAATGAGCGTGAGATGAGACATGATGCAATAATTAAACAGCCACCACCTCGACATCCAGGTTTAGTCACTTCTTTCCAACACATACTGAGTTATTCCAGTCTACTCGGATTCATCTCATTGATTTTTTACAAGATGCTATTAAATTTTGCTATTGACATGAATATTAAAAACTGCACCAGGGAATACAGAAAGGCTTCTTTTTAGTTTGTTTTTAAGGAAGCTCTTTCAGAAGTACTTTTAGTCCAGGTAGATGCAAATAATAAACCCCACAGGATATGCACACTGTCTCCAGATTTAGGTTTCAGCCATTATACTCTCCATTTAGCATGGATTTTGTTTAAAATAACTTTGCATTTGATTCTTAAACGTGGTTGTTACAACCCCACTCTTGCTGAAATTTATACTTTGAATTCTTTTCTAGGCATAAAATTCAATGAGTGTAACACAGTTTAATCAATGATTTCTTAGAAATATAAGATAGGAAGATAAAGAAATAAATTACAAATGACTATGAGAAGAGAAAATGCAACAGTATTCAGATGAGTATTGCTGGCATCATATTTTGGCTCACAGAATTTAATCATAATTACCTAACTCATTTTTGGCATCTAGTCACATCTGAAAGAGCTTATGGAAAGGAGAGCATTTATGTGACTCTCAAAACTGAGCTACTAGAGATACTATTTTCTTATTATAAAGATACTCTGCTTATCAGTGAGAGTAAAACAGTGCCAAGATAATAACCAAGTTCTTGTATTCAATTTCTAAACATTTTTAACTCCTGTCTCATAATATGAATATTCCCCCAAAATACAGTAACCAGAAACAGCAGAATTTTGTCAGAAAGAAAGTGGGTGTGCATGCATCAATCGTTTCTAGAAGCAATAATACTGCTAAAAAATGAGGCACCTAAGACTCTGGTAGTAAAAGGTGTTAAGTGGTGAAAGGCGTCATCAGCTCTTCTGATCCAGATCTCAGTGCAGGTCTGTGTAAGAAACAAAATTGATTTGTCTATTTTTAGCGTTTTATATACTTCGATTCTTAACTCACTTGTAGCAGAGCAAGTGGATAAAATTCTCCTTTATTATTCCTTTCCAGGAAGTTTTCACTACATAATTACTTTGTAAGTGCTTGTGAATGAGCCAAACTATGATGGAAGCAAAGTGAATAGACTGAAGGAAGGATTAGCAGCTAGTTATATGAATGCAAATGAAAGTAAAGAACTCATGAATTTATTTCACATTAAAAAAAATAAAGGCAGGAAAAAACCACACAAAGCAAAAAAAAACCCTCTGTAATTCTAAGTACACTGTGCATCTTTTTTCTTTGCCTTTTTTCTCCCTTTTCACCTGAAATCATTTACTTTTTAATTAAATTGTGAGGATTAATTTACTAATTTTTAAGAGCTTTGCAAACAACACACATTTTTTACTAAACACAAGGGTCTGCTAAAAATCGTATTATTCAGTATGTCACATTTCTTTTTATACATTTAATCTCCTGTAAGTATTGCTGTTGCACACCCACTCACACCTCCACTTCCAGAGACACTTCTGGCTACTTCTGAATCCATTAATATTCTTGATGTCTCTTCTCACCCCTGATAACCATGGTAAGACACTCATGTTCACTGCTGCTCCTACTTTTTCATTTTCTAAGATGCATCGTTTCTGAATACCCTTGTAAAGGCATCTATGCTTTTAATGCTTTGAGTCTATTATCTCTGAGAGAATACACACAAATTGGAAAAAAAAGTATACAAACATAAGAGAAGATTTATTAATAGTTTGCTTTGCCACATTTTCCCCAAATATTGTTATTTTCTATGGATTTTAAGATTGGAAAACAAGAGAAAAATAAGAAAGAAGAAACATAACATTAAATCATTTTCTAAGGGCGGGGTTCACTTAGTGGGGTGAAGTCAAACACTGAGTTAAATGGTGGCTAATAATTAAGGGTCTACTTACGCAATTAAACAAGACCCCGAGTACTTAGAATGTATCAATTTCTCCTCTAGAAATGGTGCCTAGTGTTTTCTGTTGTATGCTTAGCTTTTTTCTTGAGACACTCATTACTAAAAGATAAGTATATGGAAACTATTGTTCTGCTGAGGGTCCTAAGGGCGGCTGTGTAACTGAGCAGAGTGAATTCTACTCTGAGTGAGGCTTTGGTCATGGAATGCTAAGTATCTCAGAACTGAAGACATTTTTCCTGAGTTGGCTGTGATCATGCAGCAGAGGTACTAAATAGAAACAAAAATGGAAAGAGCCAAAAGGTCTAATAGAGAAAAGTAGGGGAGTCTTTTTCAGACTATTTCAACTCTTATTTCAGACACCTATGCATCACGTAAGTGAATGCATACATATACACAGACACATGCATGCCCAGATTTCTTCAAGAAAACATGAGTTAGCCTTGAGAGATGTAAGTCTGTCAAAAATCTTCAAATACAAATATTTTTTGCTTCCTCAGAAAAATACTAAGAATTCCCTTAGGAAGATGACACTTGTGAAGTCACCAGAGGCAATTTTACATATGGCCTTCTCCTGAAAGAAGTCCTTTCCTTGTGGATTTATTCCTTTAGTTTATTCTCATCGATTTTCTTCATGGCAATTTATGACACAGATCATGAGTATTTGTCAAGTTTGTCAAGCAAAATCTCCTTGGAAAGATTTAATGTTTGCATTTCATCACCCTGCTATTTTATTTTGTTAATCTCTGTAATTATTTTCACCTTTGGTCTTTTAAAAGAGTCTCAGAAATATATCCTCTCTAAATGCAGTCCTACACCAGGGATTCCTATTTAGGATGATATCACAAAGATATTTTCAAAGTCCTGACTGAACATGTCAAAATCCTTAGGAAGAGGGTCTTAAAAACCTAAAATCTCTGCCACAAGCTTTGCCTTGGTTATATGCTTACACCATAAGAACCACAAAGCATAAGTATCCATCTTCTGTGTGCGCTTTATCCTTTGATGAAGCCAACTGGCCCGGAAGCACAGAGCCCACTGCAGCTGCGCTACAGGGTACATGGACTTGCCTGGGCCTGCCTGAGTCCAAGAGGCTGCCAGTGAGAGAACTGGCAAGTAGGTACAAGCAGACACTGCCAGATCATCTCATCTCAGCTGCAGTCTGTACTCTGCCCATCCCTGAGATCCCTTCAAAACAGAGGATGGGTAGGGAAAATAAGATCAGATGCCTTGCAGTAGTACACTGCTGTAGATCCCACAGGCTCGATTCTTGTTTAGATAAATATTCCGTATTATCTCCCTGGGGAGACAAGGAAATGCATGTCTTTTTTTCATCAGATATATTTTCTTTTATACTAAATCTGGAGGCTCCTGGGCCTGCCTTGCTTTATTTTCTCCTAGAGGACATAGGGCTCTGGTGCCCTGAATCTAAAGATGATTTACAGGTAGTGAGGATAACGTTATAACAACACCACAACTCTCAGAATCTCATGTTTCCTTCTTTCCAGTCCTAATGCATAATAAAACCTGCTTTATGGCTCTGATCAAAACCTCACAGAGTTCCACAGTAAAACCCAGTGACTGCAGGTGAGCTTGACATTTCCAGACTATGTCAGGTTATGTTTGTCTGTCTGTGTTTAGATTAAAGAAGCAGCAACTCTCCAACCGGAAATATATGCATTAGTAAAATTGGGCCAAAAAATGATACTTAAAATATAATGCATCTATCATTGTAACATGATAAATTCAAGCAATAAAATTATTCATGCCCATCAGAAAAATATCTCAGTTCAACACCTGGAGTCTCTGTTTCTTAACACTCAGTTTATTAGTGACAGAGAGAGAAAATACCCATTCTAGTGAAATATTCAGGTACTGCAGATGCCTAATAAAAATGCAGGTATATTATCTCCATGTTACTTATCTTGAAAGGAGGATGATGTTGAGACAAAAAACTGTTTAAAAGTAAATCCCTTTCTGACAATCCACAAAACAATGGGGAATGTATTCATCTCTATTTGCCTTACTTACTGGCAGTAAAAACTAATAGACAACACAGTCACCGGAATTACTTTGTCACAATTCCACAGAGGTTTAGCTAATTCTTCTCAAGTCCGTTTTATTAGTCAGAAAAAAAAAAATTAAGTCAAATCCTGATTTAATAAGTGGTGGATTTGAATAAATTATTCTAGTTGTGTGTTCGCTGAACTTTAAATGAATTGTTCCACAATCTATTGCCAAGTAACTAGAACATATCCTTAAGAAGTTCAACAACATACTTTTATCAAATTGATAGGGTGAGCAAACAGTTTACTGGGAACTTTAGGCTTCCAAACTGAAGATTTACAAAAGCAGAGTTTTCCTCATTAATTCTATCAATCACCTTTAAATAGCATCTTATGATTAAGAAATTGATAGAATCGCATTAGGTATGAAAACATTTGTATTTCCGAGACCGTATCTGCCCGGGATGCAGATGACATTTTAAGACTGGTGAAATATTACAACCCTGTCTTTCACCTGAGATCACTACACAAATTAAAGTCAACCTTTCTTATAAATGTGTCCTGAAAAACTGTTAACATAATAGATAATAGAGACTTGTATAAAAACAGTTACATTTGAGGACCGAAAAAAGTCACAACTTCCTTTTAGAAATGTATTAGCATGTCTCTGGTTCATTATTTTGGATCTTTGACCCACTGTAGGATGAATGACAGAAATCTTTGCACCCTGAGAATATCTGCATGAAATCAGGATAACAAAATTTCCAATAATTTTAAGTATTTCTCTAGAGAGAAACAAGATTTAGGAGCCTTCCAGCTCTACACGTATTAAATGACTACAGGCTGATTTACTGTGAGATTTCATATATTGGCTCACAGTTTGGATACTATGAAAATTTTATCCTAGTATAGAAGTTTAAAATCCCCATTTCCTACTGCTTTACATTATGATCTATACTACTCATAAAACAGTTTCTGGGTTTCACTGCCAGGCTTGCAGTGGAGGACATCGCAAAATAACAATCCTTCAGCTCTTTACAGTAACAAATTCCTGCATACAGGGATACCACGAAAATTCAAGTCAAATCCATTCTCTTACCTCTGGATTTAAAAAAAAAAAACTAACCAGTTAATGTAATTCTGTATTACTTTTGGTAACTACAGGATTACAGTGAGGTAAAAAGTTCAAGCTCAATCCACTGGACCCACTCCAGTCTGCGAAAATAGCCAATTTGGAGCTATTATGAGAAAATAACTTTCATTAAGCTTTCATCATTTGTCGTCTACTACACACAATTTCAGCTTTCTAAAATGTCAACATCTAAAAGTATCATCATTCTTCATTATGCTGGAGGCAAAAAAATAGATCAAATGGAAACGAAGAACTATCACTTTCCTTTTAGATAACCAGAGAAGGCCAAGTATAATTCCACAGCAAAAATGACCAGCTAGTGCTTTAGCACTTACACTTACTCTAGGTATTTATAATAATAGAAGGAAGAACATGCTTGCATGTAAAAACAGTATAGATTTAATTGCATCTCTCTCCTGTCATCATTCATGTGAAACTTATTAGGTTATCATTTTGCTCTGGTCAAGGACTGCATCATCACATATCACCAATGACTAGTCTTAATGTCTATGGAAGAGCCTTGGATATCACTATATGGCAAACACACCCAGTTTCCAGCATTAGTTGGACTCTGATTTACAAATGGCAATGGCTAAACCTGTGACTTTCATAAGAGCTCCATGTTGCTGGCTCTAATGCTCACATAATATTCACCAAATCACTGAAAGCTACAAGGAAATGTATTAATGAAAGAAAAAAATCAATGACTGCTTAACATATTATGGGATAAATCATAGCGGTTAAGCTGCTGATTCACCAAGATGTGACTGCTAAATCAAACAACAGGGGATAGAAGTAGACTGCTTCTAACAGAAACAACAGCAGTGAAGTAAAGCTACTCCTGCTGTGAGTCAGTCCTTACTGCCAGCTTTCTGCAGTCACTGACTTCAGTGAAATCACTCGTAGGTGCAGGGACTCACTCAATCAGACTGAGAAAACCTTAGTCCCTTAGAAATCTTCCAGCAACTTTTAAAATGAACTCTGGCAACTTTGTGTAATGCACAGAAATTCAGAGAGACGCCAATCCCCACTGGTTTACCCAATTTTTGTTATATTCTACCTGCAAACATTCAAAACATAATATTTTTCTCATTAGGGAGAATGAAAAAAAAGACAAGTATTTTCATCATTAGCCCTGAAATCATTGAAATCTCTCCATAGACCTTATAAGATCTAAGAGTTGGGTATACATGAAATTTTATTTAAGTACCTCCACTGAGAATTATTCAAAAGCAGAATGTTTGGTTGTTATTTTGTGTGATATACCTAAGCTTTAGAAGTATTCAATATTACTGTAATGTACCTCCCTGGAAAATATGCCTTTTGGAAAATTTTCAACAAGAAATGTGTTCCTAAACTTTAATGCCGTTTGGTGCAAAATGACTTATTTAGGGTTATTAAAGATCTGCCTGTTGGCAAGATAATTCAGAATTTCAAACTCTGCCTTAAACTCTATAACTAATACCTCTGTTCAGGACAACTTCAAGATTATGCCAATTCTATGTCTATTTCGTAAAGCCAAAGGAAACGTTGAAATATTCACTTAAGTGCCAATCACGAATCCAGGCTGATCTGTCCCGGAAATGGATTCCCTAAACCTTTTGCACTTCAGTTATCCTGGAGATGTAGCTCTCAACCCAGGGGTTCAGCTGTCTGTGATCCAAGATTTAGCTTTGATGTGGCGTAGCCGGGTGACCTTGGCTCAGGTTACTGAGAAAATTGGGAAGTTGTTAGGAAGTGTGAGAAAACAAGCCAGAGCCAAGAAAAAAAAAGGATCAAAACCAGAGTGAGCTGGTTCTAGCCACTGGCTCAAGTGTATAAGAGGAAAACACTGACATGAAAAATACAAAGTCTGAAGGGCCAGGGGGTGGGGAAAGGGGAACAAAGGGGTAACAAACTTTAAAGATGGCAGCTCTTTAGCTTGTCCCAAGGAGCAAAGGTGCACAGCCTTCCCCCTTCTGACTGACAACTGCCTGGCCAGTAAAGCCTCTCTGCATGTGGCTTTGCCCTTGTGAGCATATTAACGCTTAACCTAGCACTAGCTCTGTTATGTGTGCATTAACCAATAAATAGGTACTTGCATGCTGAGAATATTCAGCTTCTAGAGTCTTTTTATAGAAGTTGTCTAAACAAAACTAACCCAAAGTCGGAGGGCTGCAGACAATCAAGATGATTTTTTTCACCCTTCATAGAATCAGAGTGGTTTGTGTTGGAAGGGACCTTAAAGCTCATCCAGTTCTAACCCCCTGCCACAGGCAGAGACCCCTTCAACTAGAGCAGGTTGCTCAAAGCCCCATACAACCTGACCTTGAACACTGCCAGGGATGGGGCAGCACAGCTTCTCCAGGCACCCTGTGCCAGTGCCTCAGCACCCTCACGGTGAAGAACTTCTTTCTAACAGCTAATCTCAATCAGCTCTCTGTCAGGTTAAAGCCATTCCCTCTTGTCATATCATTACGTGCCCTTGCAAAAAGTCCCTTTCTAGCTTTCTTGTCAGCCCCTTTAGGTATCAGAAGGCTGCTCTAATGTCTCCCCAGAGCCTTCTCCAGGCTGCATTTAAAGATTTTTTTCAAAGAACATAACTGTAGGTTACGGATTTATAGATGTAACCTGCAAAATAAAAAAAAAAGGATAAGCACTATGTTTTTTAACATGACCACCCGCATATATCAGATGTTTTGCAGCAGGGCCTATAAGGAATGCGGTAGTATACAGTTGCACAGATTAACATTAGTTCTGTCCTCTAAATACAACTCCCATTTTCTTCTACATAATTGCAAAGAAGTTATCAAATCCAAGTATCAAAGCCTCTAGCACTGAACCACACTGGACCCCAGGAAAGGGTCTGATCACAGGGTATGCACCAAAAAGAAATCAAAAATGATACTTGAGAAGATACACTTGAGAAGCAAGCACAGGCCGGGGATGCTGATCATCACATGCTAAAGACTACGCTATTGAAGAAGAGATTGAAGAACAGAGATATACTATGACTGAAATGCTGACAAAGCTGCCTTCACAGAGTGGCTGAGATTCCATCTAGGGATAACAGAAGCTCTTATTTACTGTATAAACAACTCCTGTTTTATTGCATTTTACTGATATCTTTAACAAAGATATACAAGTACTCTTAAGAATAACCCCAGCTGACAAGGAATTTTTATGACCCTGAACTACTTACCAGCCAAACACTTATTTACAGGAGATCACATTTATTTACAGGAGATCACATTTATTTACAAGAGATCATCATTGAGATGCTAAGATACAGAACTATGAGCATCCTGAGAAGAGTTGCAGAGACCAGGATCATTGCTAAGGTCAGTGGTTCAGGTTCTCTCAAACCTCTGTTGCATGAAAATACAAATAATCCAGCACATGGGCAGACTTGTATAAATGGTGGTTCAGGTTGCAATACATACTTCTGGTGACACAAGATAATAGATTCATAGTTAAAAATTGATATTGAGAATATCAAAATGCATAGATTACACATAAATAACATGTTTGTACCTAAAAATTATCTGCACTTGTCTCCAGCAGCCAGAGTGCTGAATCTTACCTGCTCAAAACTAATTTATCAGTCCCTCTGTATCAGCATAATCTCTCTGTTCTCTGTTCACTTACAGGTTCTTATGTCAATGAGACATGTTTTAATCACTAGGTACAGAAATAGCTACCAAGTATACACAGCCACCAAACCTGTGCTTTGATCTGATTTCCTAGATCGCAATTAATACCTTACTCAGTGTTTCTCAGCATAACCAAACTCCCTGTGAGCATTTGTGTGGCATGAGGGACCACTGTTACAATCTTTAAAAGTACTTTGAAGTGTAGTGAACTCCACAAATGATATGACTAGAGCTAATGAGAAGTTTCCAGGTGTAGCACTAATGCTTAAAGAAAGAATATTCTTGAGATTCACAAATGTCTTTCTGAAAACTACTTACAGATGAAAAATGTAGAAAAACAAGCCAGCTCTTAGCAATTTATCCTATAAAATTCAGAATAAGAAGTAGCTTTCTGAAAGTACTTTATATTTCAACTTTAATAGGCTAAAGGCAGTGTCCTCAAAAGTTTTTTCAATAGGAAACGACAAAAGGGAATACTTGTTAAGTGAATCCAAAGAACTCCTCTGCTTCTGGTAAATAGAAAAACTCATTTTCTTTTAAATGAGAAGAAACACAAAATAAAAAACAGAATTGGATAAACAAAAGATCTGTACCGAACTTGCTGTTAAAGTAATCCTTAATGATAATATAAGAGATAGTAAGCAGAATGAAAAAGATGTTAGAAAATTGTAGTCTTGAAGTAAGGTAATCACTCATCTGTTTACACTGATATGGATTAAACCTCTGTACTGCTGGGAGCTCTGAATGTAGCACAGCGTTAAACTAGTATTAGTTACACACATACCAGAGAGCAAAAAGAGTTTGCAGCAGGAAAGAAAGGCTCTTATTGCATTGGAACAGGCCCTGGCACAGGTTGTCCAGAGAAGCTGTGGCTGCCCCATCCCTGGCAGTGTTCAAGGGCAGGTTGGACGGGGCTTCAAGCAACCTGGTCTAGTGGAAGATGTCCCTGCCTGAGGCAGAGGGTTAGAACTGGATGAGCTTTAAGGTGCCTCCCTACCCTAACCACTCTGTGATCTTACGATTGCTTATTCCAGTTTATAGCAAATCATAACCTCTCTTGTAAACCCACATACAATTCACAATCTGCGCAGACTGTTTTCAATGGAAAATTTCAAAAAATTGTACATTTTGAGCATTTTTTAGGCTAAGGAATGCACAAAGTAAACTTTCTCTTTGCCTGGTTTTGTAACCTTCTCCAACTTTGGGGGCTGGGGAGGAAGGTAAAAATTATAAGGAAGGAAAAATTACATTAAGTAGAATTGCAAACAGAAAAGCAAGGACAGTGGCAGCCAACTTGGGAGCAATTACATCTCTGATCAGTTACAGAAGCAGCCCTTGCAGGCTGGTGCAATAGCTACAGCACTGGAACCAGCAGTCACCTGTGCTACCCTGTGACCACAAAAAAAGCTGAGTTTCATCATGTCTGTATGAGATACCTACATGCTCATCTGGGGCAAACTTAAACTTATATGGTTATATATTAGATTCCCTGCTCAACCCTTTCTTAAGGTTGCTTGGTGACCCCCCAAAATACCTTCATCTCTTTAAAAATTTAGACCCCCAAAAAGGTTCAATCCTGAAAGAAGCGTAACCTCTTTGGCACCACTTGTCACCTGCTGACACAATCTGTTTGTATAGAAGTTAAGGGCACAGTAAAACTTCCATTAATGGACTTAAAGGTCTTCCTATTTTTTTTCCTTTCTTTTCTTTCTTCCCTTCAGTGCTCCTACGATACTGCTAAAAGGGTAAAGAGGTTCTCCTGTTATATACTGCAGTGCGATTTTTGTAATACAGTCCAGCTCACCAAAGTGTTACAGGTAATGTGGTATGTCCTTCAAAATTCACAATGGAACATTATTTGTGGATTAAAAAAATACATGCATATTTACATAACATTTTCTTTGCTCTTCAATACATTTTAGTAAGTTCTCGTCCTATGAGTCTGCTTTCTGCTCTTGAATTTTACTAGCATCTGAGTTCTATCCCCAACAGCTGCTGTGGTTCAGTGATCTTATGGCTGTGCGCTGCACTTGTGAAAAGGTACTTCATCAATCTCTAACCTTGCAATCTAAAATCCAGCTTTTAAAACCTACATATTAAAGAAGAGCCATACAGAGAAAAGATTCACCAAACTCTGTCCCTAACCGTGATCAATAGTGGATGGACCCCACATACCGTCCAACATTTTTCTCTCAGCTTCTGACTCAACTTCCTCCTGAATGAGAGAGCATTTTCTACTCAAGTTACCAGTGGAATTTATTATCACTTTAACTCATGTAAAATATGAACAATAATGTTTGGCAAAGAAATTCCAGAACTTAACTATAGCTGGGATTTTTTATTATTCTGAAATTTCCAGACGCTAACTTAACTTGATGCATTCCAGTTCTCGTTTTGGAAACAGTGATTAGCTGCTCCCTTGCCTCTTCTTTCATTGTACGCATGGGTTTAGACTTCTGTCACATCACATCTCAGGTGCCCCTCTCCTTTGAAGAGCTCTGTTTCATGAGTCATCTCTTGGACAGAAGCAGCTCCAAGCCCCTGCTCATTCTTTCTACCTGCCTGCAACTTCTCATTCTGCTACCTTTTTCAAGTCCACAGCAAAAGCAAAAACAAGCACCTCAGACAGCACCATTTCTTAAGTTACTGCTGTTGTAGAATGATTTGTAATGTGTAGAGCACCGCTTTCATGTAGTCTAGCCTTGCTGAGAAGAGTAAGTGTAAATTTTTGGGAAGTTACTCCTGTAGAAATACCATATCCTGATGTACAAAACACTGCCTGTCATTTTCTCGGTCTTTCATTCTTACCCTCTATCTTGGGATGCTTCTTTACTCTACAGCTGGATCTCATTCTCTTTGCTCATCGATATAATTGACTGGTTTCAAGACTAGTACAACGTACTGCCTTTGTCCAAAGAAACTTTGTTTTGGGGAAGCAGAGCTAGCCCTTCGGCAATGCTCTGCAATAGCTACTCCTGATTTTACTACAGTGCTAACAGAACTTGCTGGTTGATTGTTTTTTTTGCTCACATTTCTCTGAACTGTACAGCACGCACAAAGCTGACATTTCATAGCCATGTAATTTAATGTGTGGCATATTGATGCTGGTGGTCACTTTTTTCTGACCTGTGTTCTTGTGTCATGAGTACGAGTCCTTTTTAATTTACTTCCTTCCTCTCTCCAAGACAGAGCTGACCTGAATGTTGCATAGGCAATTATTTTCCTATACAGTGTGGTCAAAGAGAAGCAAAAGAATACCATTGACACAGAACATCCTTATTTTGGATATGAAGAGAGAGTCTTTATTAATAGCATTTAAAATTTTCCTAATTGTTTTCTGGACTCATTTTGAGACAAACTGATATAAGAAATATTTTCACAGTGCTTGGTTTTATGCATCACACAGACTATATAAAACATCCACTGTGGGAATACTCTATGATATGATCTGTGGATTTTCTCTTGTTGCTGTTGAAAAACTTTGGTGATTAGGTAAAACAAGACTGAAACCTGGTGCACTGAGCTCTGTAACCCCCTTCAAGACTTTTGTTCTGAGTAAAACTGAAGTTTTCTTTGCATATAAGTGCTAATTATTTTGGTATGTATTCATAGTAATTTTTTACTTCAGCTGTGTATTACTCTCTGCTGGCTTGATGAGTAATCAGCAGTGTTGCAAACATATTATTCTTCTAAAACTCAGGGGGGAGGAAGAAATCATACTAGACTGCATATCTGATAGACAAGACAGTACCAAAAGCAAGATCTAACAACTGTCTGTGAATTCATATTCTCAGGAAAGAATAGGTGAGTAATGAAAGATGGCAAGAATTTTTGTTAAGCTTGCAGCCTCAAGATCCTGGGTTTATTCTGCCACTCCGCTTTTCTATTGCAAATCCTGGCATTCAGTGTGCATGACCATTTGTCAGCAAGGGTAGAGCATTTGTTTAGTTCTTTGTATTTTAACGAAGAACATTAATTACTAAAATCTCTAACCAATTAATTTAATCAAATGCAATCTGAACACCGAGCACTTGAACACATAATCACCCTCACAATTCTTCCTACTTGAGAATTATTGATTTTGTCTATCAACACAAAGAGAGGTCCAGGTGATGCATATAATAATTACATAGCTAATGCGATTACTGCATGTGAACTGATTACTGTAATTAGGAAGTGTTTGTTTGTATTAAAAGGAAAAGTAAAGTAAATTGCCTTGTAGGTTTTAAGGAAAAACAACAACAAAAAAGACCAAAAAATAAAGAATCCGTAGTTGTAATTATAGAGTCCTGGATTAAAATATGTCAAGAAATCTATTATCTGCACAAGGTTAAAACATTCTTCTCTAAAGAATGGAATAAAATATCAAAGAAGTAGAAGACAATTCTCTATGTATAGCTTTCCTCTAAATGATATTGAATAAGATATATTTCTAAAGCGCTGACATAAATAACTTTCCTCTTCTTTTCCAATAGAGTCTATTCCTTAAATCACTCCTCCTGTGTACTCTGTTTTAGTGTCTTGGATAAACCCCAGACATCTCCAATTGTGCCACACTTTGCTTTCCATAAAGAACCATTTCTTATTTTTTTCTAGATGTTATTACTGAGAAATCAGCACCAAGAATCTGATTTCTGAAGTTTTACACACCACATTTCACTAAGAAGACCTGGCCATAAAACAGATTTCCTTGGGACGCACTCCCACATATGGCCAGAAGATACACCAGTGTCCCATAAGCATTTTATACACAGTATTTTATAATTCCATGAAATCTATCAAACAACAAGCTTAGTAGAGAATTGTGAAAAATGGCAATAGTAATAGAGATTTTATTACACTCTGCATTGGTCATTCTTCAGGCAGGAACACCTCCACAATCAGGGTGTTGAAAACTGTCCTCAATCACTAACAACTTGACTTGGCAAAATGACGGATAGCTCCATTGGGCTGAAAAATTTGGTCATTACTTGTATGTATTCTGTAACATCCCTTAGGTTTATAGTGAGCAATCCAATTTTGGCACGCAGGAAGAAATTCTACTGTTATATGAAGCTGGTCGGATATGTGTTCAAGATATTTTAAATGAGAGAGAAAATGAGGGGGAGAGGGACAGAAAAAAAGAGACAAAAGTGTTAGAGCCTGATCTGTAAAGCGATGACAAAGCAGCTTCCTTTCTCCCTCCATACCTTTATCCTGTAAGATCATAACTTAGCTGGAGAATAGGCTTTCTTTTGCTTGCCTTGCATGTCTATAGTGTCTGATATAATTAAACACTTATTCAGAGCTTCTCAATGCTTCTGTACTGACAATATACAATCATAAATAAATCATAATGAATGAAACAAAATTACGTCCAAAGAGGTATGAAATGTTCATGAACTTTTTCCAGCTGTGCTACTACCCATGTTTGCAAGTACAGCAACAATGATACAACAGCATACTACCAAAACAACTGGTGCTGATCCATTCCCTGAATTTTTAATGGTCAATTCTATAAGTGATTAGCAGGAAGCCTTAGGAAAAAACAATGAAATATTAACATACTTCTCATATTATTAGAGAATCACTAAATGTTTCCAAATAACTAAAGATATTGACTGAATAATATAGCAAGGACATCAGTCTCCTAGGAGCTGAAACTTTTAGTCTGACTTCACAGCCCAAGAAGTTCTACATTTAGAGGACAGAGGACTTCAACCAAAGAAATTTATTTTTTTTTTCAGAAAGCTTACATTTACTATCTGGGCATTTTTTGCCTTTCTTTACTCTTACTCTCCATTCATCAGAATCAGAACAAAGATGAAAATGTATCTAGCAGAAAAGTATCCTCAAAAGTGTGACGATTTCCACCCAAATGTAGGTGCTGTGTTTCACCCTTTATTTCCATTCTTCCATTATTCCAGCAACTTTATTTCCATTGCAATTTCTTTAAAGAATACAGAGGTAATTCTGAGCAAAGAATGATTGGTAGTCGCACACTTGTAGCACTGAAGCTTCGCTGCCACTTTGGGTTAAGTTATATTATTGTTCCCATTATAGTCCTTCATTTTTAAATCAATGTACAATAAAAGAAAAACATTTCCTCCTCTTCTTTGTTTTTTAGCTATTCCTCTGTATAAAAGGCAAGACACGTGATCTTACAGGAAGACTTGTTTAATGTTAATGTGAAGATCATTAACCTAAAGGAGAAAGGGAAATACGGAGAGAATAAAGAAAGTAAAAAAAAAGTCCAGATATTAAATGTAAGTTTTGGGGGGGGGAAGCAGTTTTCTAAGTAACTGTATTTGCTGTGTGTCTTTTTAATACACTTAATACTGCCATGAGGATGATCAGGGGACTGGAGCACCTCCCGTATGAAGACAGGCTGAGAAAGTTGGGGCTGTTCAGCCTGGAAAAGAGAAGGCTGCGTGGAGACCTCATAGCAGCCTTCCAGTATCTGAAGGGGAGCTATAGGAATGCTGGGGATGGACTCTTCATTAGGGACTGTAGTGACAGGACAAGGGGTAACAGGTTAAAACTTAAACAGAGGAAGTTTAGATTGGATATAAGGAGGAAATTCTTTCGTGTTAGGGTGGTGAGGCACTGGAATGGGTTGCCAAGGGAGGTTGTGAATGCTCCATGCTTGGCAGTGCTCAAGACCAGGCTGGACGAAGCCTTGGGTAAGATGGTTTAGTGTCAGGTGTCCCTGCCCATGGCAGGGGGGTTGGAACTAGATAATCTTAAGGTCCTTTCCAACCCTAACTGTTCTATAATTCTATGATGCTATGATAAGGGACTAAAGCAGAAAGCTCATTATTATTTTAGAAACTAAATACTGGGAACTAAAATGTAAATATTAAAACTTAACACTGTGCTCCAAGGGGAATTACAGACACATGCCACAGCCCTCCTGTCAAAGGAATATAAACAAAACTAATTAGCTGAACTATGTTTTCATTGTAAATTTTGTCAGGAAGTCGTTAAAGCTGTTTTCACAATAATACATTCAGATCTTTGGACAGCTCAGCTCTCCTGATTCATTATTATTGGAATTGACAGGGCTTCACATTTGGGATACTCATTACCTTTAATGAATGCATAGATCTCAAACACTGAACTACATGACCTATACTGCAAGGTATTCTTTCTCTTTCCAGTGGCAATGTTCATCTACATTCATGAGCTTGACAATGTAGAAGTAACAGACACTGCAATTTCAAATACATGTCCAGATAATGCAAAGAAAACTATTTCTAAGCTTAGCTCCATTTTGTAATATTTTTATTTGCAGATGCATATAAAGCATGTACCTGACTGTAATCCAACTCAAAAACTCATCTAATAAGCCATAGAAAGGTTAAATCTTAAGAGAGACAAGGCAATACTTGCACAGAAAGTTCAGGATAGGCAGCCTCACCTCAGTCTCAGTGGCAATTATGGAGCAAGTCTACACAGAACTCACATCAAAACACAAAAAGCACAAGAGCGAGCCATAGTGGAACCAACACTAGGCAAAGTATACCTCATTGAGCCTTTTACCAAGAAATAGATGGCTCTGTGGATAATAGAGAGCAGTGCATATCATTTTTGTTGGTTTTAGGAAGGCTTTTGAGAGTTGACCATACCATGCTGGTAAATTGAGATGCTATGGATCAGACCAGCAGAGTACAAGGTGGACAAACAAAGACGCCTGTACTACTGGGTATCCTGGGTTTAGCAGTAGCAGTCAATTTTTCTCCTTCTTCGTAGCTGGTGCAGTGCTGTGTTTTGACTTCCAGCCTGGGAACAGTGCTGATAACACTGATGTTTTTAGTTGTGGCTCAGTAATGTTTACCCTAACCAAGGACTTTATGAGGCTCATGCTCTGCCAGGGAGGAGGGGAAGCCGTGAGTTAGCAGAGACAGGACACCTGACCCAAGCTAACCAAAAAGGTATTCCATACCACAGCACGTCATGCCTGGGGGTGTAACTGGGAGTTACCCAGAAGGACATGGGGTCTTCTGGGTTGGACTAATTTTTCAGGGAGTGGTATTGTATTATGTTCCCTTGTTATTTTTTCTTATCATTGTTGTCGTTGGTGGTAGTGGTGGTGATTTGTGTTGTACATTGGTTGCTGGACTGTTCTTGTCTCAACCCGTAGGAGTTGCACTCTTTCGATTCTCCTCCCCATCCCTCCAGGAGCAGGGAAGGGAGGGTGGGGCGGAAGGAAAGAAAGAGGGAGGAAAACAGGGGGAGTGAGTGAACGAGCAGTCTGGCTGGGTTTAAACCATGACACTGGGCTTGAAAGCTTCGTCAGTGATTCAAAATATAACTGGCAGCCAGTTATATGTGGTGTTAGTGGTTAATACGTGGGCTACACTATTTAACATTTGACATCATTGACAACCTGAATGAAGGGATGGAAGGTGCCTTCAGTAAGTTTGCAAGTGACACAAAATTGGAGGCAACAGCTCATATGCTGGAGTAACAGCAGAGCTTTGTTCAGGACTTGCTGCCTCCTAAGGGAACTGCAGCATGGGAAGATAGGTGAGTAAGAATTTTCTAGATGGCATTAGTGTTTAGGGAAAGCTAAAAAAAAAAAATCACATAGAGTGTTTTGTAGTTCTTCATGTATTTTAGATAGCTAAATTTAACAGAAAAATCAAACCCAAGCATAAATCCATTTTTCTGTTTCCTCCTTAAGCAGAATACTTCCTTGGAGTGTGTGAATGTTACGTGAAGTGATACACGTAACACTGTAATGCTCTAACTGTGGTCATATCCCTCACCCTGGTTGGGTATTTAAATAAAATGTGAAAGAAATCACTTCTTAAAGGAAAAAGATGCATTTTTTTTTCTGCATATATCTAAAAGTTGGCTTTGCAGAATTAAAGAACGATCTCCTTAAGGCTACCATTTATTTATATAACACATTCAGATCTCACAGCCTTTTTAAAGGAGGCCTCCTAAACGTTTCCTTCCCAAGGTAATATGCACTAAGCTATGCTGATTCAGTTGATTGTTGCCATTTCACAGACAAGCAGATATTTCTCTCTCTCACAAATGCCAAAATTTCTTCCACAGGTGGGACAAAACTCAATTCCTTTTCTATTGTCATAAGCCCAGCACTACGGGTGCTCCCTATTTTATCACTTGCAGCTGTCCAGCCATGCCTCCGGTTCTTACATTTGCCAACAAAGGGATAGGTGCTATTTGTTACAGCCCTTCAACTGAAGGAAATCTCACAGAGGCATTTTCCACTATGTTCTACTTTCACCTACCTGTTTGAAATGCTTCAATTCACATTATTACAATCTTTTTCTTTTATTGAAATCTAACATATTAAAAATATTAACATGCTAATGAAAATGCACGTAGACATTCTGGACATAAAGAAAGATGCTGAAAAGTAGAGAAGATCAAAAAAACTCAAAATTTCCTGATCTAAGAAATGTTTGTTTTGCTTATTCATGGATTACCATGTTAGAAACAATTTGTTATAAATGCATATGGTCCCTACTAGCACAGACTATGTCATTACAAGAAGTTCTGAAATCTATGCTTGCAACTCTATACAGAAGGAAAATACAATGCAAACAGGCACTAGCATACTAAATATATCAGGTCTGAGCTGTCTTTTGAATTTCCTGGATCACTTCAAGATTGTTTTCTTCATCTGTTTTTTCCCACCATAGTTTTAAATCCTCTTTGGTTTATTTCCAGATTAAATATTTTTATAAAAATCTCACCATCTGCAACTCTGATCTCCAAAAAGGAAGCTAAATATGTTTGTAAAAGCAGGATTACTTATGAGGATTTGGAAAGGAATTGAATACATAGAAATTTAGGGAGAGATGTATTCACCTGTCTCAGAAAAAAAAAGATAAAAATTGATTTCATCTTCTTGTTTATTGAACTCAAATCTATTTTTAACTGGGGAGATTAAAAACTGATTTTCAGAATCACGGGAACTGCTGGATGCAAAAAAAAAAAAGAAAAACCAGGAGCACTTATATCTGTTTTTCTTTTGAAAAGGTTGAGTTCTAACACCAGGGACACAGAGTATGAAAAACCAAGTAAAAAATTATGGCAAGAAGGGGAAATTTTTTTCATTGACACTTATTTTTATGTAAAAGTTTAGGGACAACTTGTCTCAACCCTACTCACATTGTTAGCTTGAAAATTAGGGAAGACTGGAAGGTGAACCGAAGATCAGCTTATATTCCTCCTCTGAAGTCAAAGTAGCAAAGCACAGCATCTGAGGGGATGAGAGCTTAAAACTTCACTTTTCAAAAGATATGTAAGCCTAGTCCTATAAAGGTGATGCTTTTAAGTAGAGTGGGAGTGAAGATCTCCAGTGAGGTCAGGATGGCTGGGCAAAGAAGACAAGGAACTGTCCATTTGTACAAGCATCCGAAGGAGTACTATACACACATAGATCCTAGTCTGAGTGTTCACACTTAAGCCCAGGCCTACATTAGCTTTCTTCCCTTTTCAGGGATGAAACCCCAGGAGGAGTTGTAGTAGATGGTGAAGAGGGCTGCCAATACACTTCCGTTATGACTGCAAACCCAAAAAGAAGAATATAAGTAACTTGCACTATATTTGCAAAGACGTGTGATGTATATTCCCTGTGTAGGGTTCAGGCTTCCATTTATTGATTTTCTTTTCCTCTGTAAGAGAGGAAAAAAAAACAAAAAAGACAATGGCAGATGAGGAAAGCTGGGTCAGGTTGATGAGACTGGGCTGCCAGAAATGAAATTTTGCACTTTAAACCATTTTACAATGGGATGCTGACTAGAAGCAAACGGCAGAAATGGCTGCACTTATTTTGACTAGAGAAGCCTTGGAAGTGTAGCAGAGGTCACAGAAATATGGGAGAGAGCAAAAGACAAGCTTTCACTCATGCAAACTTATTCTGAAAGGACAAGCTCTTGTACAAACTGCACAGACTGACTAGTACAGTGTAAATTCATCCAGCCTAGGAAAAGACTCCCCATTAGGCCTTTACAAGTTATGTAGCCACAAAGTATCTTGACTTGAGATACTAAAATCACATTCTTTATGCAGTTCAACTTAGACTACATTTGATTACCCATTGCAATTGGTTTGACACATTCCCTAACAACAGACAAGCTGCTTTACAAGCTAAAGGTACAGCAATAGGATTTAATCCAGATAGGTTCAAACCCAGTTTACTGCAAATCCACCAGCAGGTTTTGGTTTTAATAAAAATCTACCAAATTTCTTTATATTGAAAAAAAACTCCCAAAATAATTCACAAGCTCATACATAACATGGTGTAGGTCAGAAAGCTTAAGCCACTGAGTTCAGGAATATGATATGACTTACATCAACACATTCAAACATATTAAGGCCTTAAGTATCTCCACTACAGCACACCAAAATATCCCAGAAATAATAAAGGCTTGTCTGATACCCGGTCACTTTCAAAGTTCAGCAAATGAAATCTGAGAGTATCAGAAAAAGTCACCTAAAAGGATAATGTATCAAGACTTGAAGACAAATTACTCACTTAAGGATAGGGACCTTGCTTTAGAGAAGAAACAGCTATCATTAGGACGAAGTTCTCATGATCATATGGCCACCAGTATAAAACATTCAGCTGCCTCAACTTTCTGAACATTTTATCTTCTAGACTAAAATCATTATCCTTAGAACTGACAGGTCCTCTTGGTCTAACCCGGTTCACCTGGGGAAGAAGTGAAAGCTGAGTGATGACTTACAGTCCAAGCGCTCCCTTTCAATCTTCCTCCTTTCCAGAAGTCTGGTAAAACCCAGACCCTCTTTTCTTTCCAGTTTACAGACTACCTTCTTTAAAAACAGAAGTTATGTGTCCTTCCCAACTTCCCAAGAGTCTAAGTACGACCAAGTGAGTTAGTCTAATTGAATTATTTTGTTTTTTTCTGAAGTATGTTAAGTTGCAAGCCTTTGTTTTGTTATCATAACCTCAGGCTACAGTAAATGAATTCTCTGCTACCTTTGAAGGGAGAAATGAAGTAAAATTCCCCAAGTGCAAAATCAAACAGAAAAGAAAGCCTCTTCTGGTTTGCTTGAAATATACATCTTGTCCTGCTGTTCCTTTAATGTTTTGTTTTATGATAAAAATCAGTGAAGGGCAGGTAGAGGGTTTTTTCTCCCCCTCCTACAAGTGCAAGTTTATTACAAAAACATATTGATGAATGCAAACCATCATAACTCAGATTAATCCACTTGTTTACATCAGATCAATCCATTTATTTATGTGTCAGATCAGACCAGGCTAAGATTTCTTCTTTGGCTTTCCACACTCTACTAATATTTTAACACATTTTTGAGCATCACTATGAAGCAAGAGCCTCCTGTGGTTAGTTTGTTGATACTGGATTCTTTTTTTAAGCTCTCTGCAGTGTGACTGGCATTCAGTTGAAACTAACAAAGAATGATTTTTAAATTGCCTATGCGTCATTATCATAGACGAACATTTAAAACCAAACCAAATCTCTGCACTTAGTCACTCATTTCTCAGCTCAAAACTGTTCCACCACTTAAACTGCCTTGACATGTGGAAGCATTTGCAGATGCCCACAGGCTCCGAAGAGTTCCTCCCCAGATCAAATCAAATCTCATGAAATGAAACAGCTCTTTTCAATAGTAACCACTTTCTAATCAGCTCTAAATACACACACATATCCAAAACCCTCCCAGAGATCTGATCATTTACAAGCTAAGAGGTGAAGTTCACCAATTAAGAAATACATACTTGAAAACCTAAGATCAGTTTTTAAGTAAGAAGAATCCTTTCACGCTTCTCTTCAGAAAGCCAGCAATGGAGATTGCATGTAAGAATACAATGTACCTGAAGTTGGCAGCAACGTTACCTACACTACAGGGCTTCTAAGTCCAACTTCATCATTGTTAGAAAATTCACCAGGACACAAAGTAGGAAATGGTTACCTGAACATCAGTCTCTAACAGCATTATAGATGTTTTCTTGTTTTCTTGGCTGGAGACCAAATAACAAGCAAGACATTCATACAGGTCTTAGATCCCACGGGAGACCTGTTATCCCCACGCTCATGTTTTGAGTATCTTTGGACAGCAAACCCAGCACTATGTAGTATTGACAGAAATTTAAGCAAAATAATGATTCTAATGACACACACAACTCCCTCCCCATTCTCATGCCTTCCTCCCCCTCTCCTCAGTCATGCTTCAGTCTTCACTGAAACTGTGAGTGTACTTTTACATCACAGTGAGGACAGAAGTTCTTAGGTGAAAGGCTTCTTGTAGAAAGCCTTTTGCTCCCAGTGTAGAAAACACTGGGAACAAAAATACCACCTCTTTAGAAGAGGCTAGAAAATTACAGAATACTATACTGATGTCCTATACCCCACAGTAAACTTGTCAGATTAGCCTGAGAACAGTGACCAAGGCAAGGAAAGCTTCTGCAGTATAGACAATGGTAAATATTTAAACTTGAACATTAATGTTGATTTTCATGTTTCAGTTACTTAGAGGGGGTAGAGAAGGGGAAACATGTAATGTTTAAAGCCTTAACAAAGGCCTTTACAACTGTATGTACATAAGAGAAAGAGCTGTGGGCTCTTGTGAGATGTATCTGAACAATTTTAAAACAACTGAGAGGCTGAGTGGATAAGAGGCAACCACCTGGTAAATGCTTTAACTTTTTAAAACGTGAAGTTTTCCACTCCCAGCAGAATGACACAAAGGTGCTGTGCTAGTGATCATTAATTAGAGAAATACTAAAAATTCCACCCATCTAAATCCAAGCGGGGCCTTGCATAACATGAAAAAGACTCACATGGGGTTAAACTGAAGGTCTACAGTACCTCAGCCATATTCCCCAACATCAGATGCAGATGCTAGGGACCACCTAACAGAAGACCAGAGCCAGGATGCAGAGGTATTTCCTTACCTTTTAATGGGTAAGAGGGTCAAGATAGATACCCACTGCAGAGGTTTGCAACTCGGGCTTTGAGAGACAGGAGCCTGTGTCTTAAACTCCAGCTATCAGCAAAAATTGTGAACAGTGCTTTTACTTCTTAACTCATTACTTGCTAAAATAAAAATTGTATCTATCACAAGGAACAGCTTGTGATTTTACAGTCCTTCCAAGAGTCAGAATGTAGTTATATTGTTTTTAAATCAGATGTGAGAGCTTTGAGTTACAATACCTAGAAATAAATTCAATTAAATGCTGTTTTTTGCATATTTTGAAGCAAAGCTCAGAAAATTCCTATTCTATTTTGAGCTCGGCATCTGACATTATATTCAAAAACCTGCAGGAAACAATGAAGCTTGCTGTAAGAGTCTATTTAATGAGCCATAAAATACAGCAGTATTCAGCACTATTTAAACTTCATTTTAGTAGTTTGTATAAATTCTGGGGTTTAGCTATTTGTGCAGTTTGACACCTGTAGAACAGGACTGGTAATAAAAAAGGATTTCTATATATTCTTTTAATTGGTGTTGGTGCAACCACTTAAAGCTTTCTAATAAGAAAAAATAAATTATGCTGGTTAATATAGCTTGATATACCCTAATTAATATGATTTGCAACACTAATTTTGCTTGACTAAAGCTTTTAGTAAGATCTTGACATTTCTATAAATAAATAGGCTGTTTGCAGGAACTTTGATGACTTTATGCCAATCCACAAATAACAGAGCCAATCTGTCAGCTATTTCTTGCAATTACAATTATTCAATATTATGTATCTGGACATCAAAGAATGTACGTGTTCACTTAGGAAGAATGTCTGCTTTGTACAGTGACAGAAAGTATCAATAATCTATAAATATTTATTGAGTTTATCACTTTAGACCAGTGCATTATGAGTACTGTCATATTTTAGAGCTTATACCAGTCTGCACTGCAATAAATATATTCACATTTAAATCAGTAGTAAAATTGCTGTTCACAGCTGGCTGGGTTTTTTTAATTAACAATTTTCAGTCAAAACCCTTCCCCTCTCTACCTATAAGCAGCAATATCTCACTTCTACCAGCAGTCAAGTTAATGGGACACTCACAACAGACTTCAGAAGTCAACCTTCAGGCTTTCAGCCCCCTGTGTATTTGTTTCAAGACAACTTTCAGGCTTTCAACACCCTGAGACAATTTTCCTATTGTCTTCAAAACAAATCTGTAACAATAGGAAGTATGTTTGTAATAGATCTGTATATAAATACAGTAACTAGCATAAAATCCCGGATTAGCCTTTCATGCTAGAAAAAAATTGTACCTTTTAACTTGAGTAGAAAGTTTGGTAGAGATACACAGTTCTTTGGAGAGGTTCCTTACCGGAGATAAAGCAGAGTTTAAAGTAGCTCTTCAGTCTTACATAAAACAATTCCCTGCTCGTGCTTCTTCCCAAACATCACTTGTCTTTTCCTCAGTACAGGCTGCTCAACCAACACCAGCTCTTGTTTCACGTCTCTTGTTAGCAACAAGTCAGGAGGAGGTAAGTTGCACTGGAGGCAAGTAGTGGTGGTTAGCTGTTTCCAAACTTTGGAGAACTAAACAAGAGATTTATACTGGGAAAGAAGGGAGAAGATAGATACGCTTTTTATAGGAAGCGGTGCCCGAGTATTCCGAGGAATTGAATATTCAGATAAAAGCAACTTGTGGGGTACAAATAGATGCCAAAATCCATCTTCTGTTGCCTGTTCCTGGATTTCTTGCTCTTTCAGACAAGCATGCTTTTCAGCTGCTATGTTTGGAGAAAGCTTTTTTTTCTTCCATTATCTATACATAGTTTTATTTGGGAAGGTGTCTAGTGTTGACACAAAGCAACATTCTGGCATGCTTCATGTACTTCAGGATGAAAAGCAATTATAATTTATTTTCCAGGTTTTTTCATTAGCCAGTGTTAAGCATAACCACACATACACAAAATGACAGAAGTACAAAGGTCCGTGCACTGTCAGTGTCCATCCCACCTCATCAGTGCGCACTGTGATTTCATTCTATGTCAATTATGAGAAAAGAATTTATTTGGATTTTATGTTCATTCAGTTTTTCAGATCTCTATCATGGCCATGACCAAAAGCATAGTTCTGAAGACAAACACAACTTGCACTTATCTTTCTGTGCATGTAAAAACACTTCAAGGTGAATGAAAGCTAACATGACTTCCGGCAAAACCAACAACCTTCAAACTTAAGAAAGAAAATTGTGCCTGTGTGTTTGAACAGTTTGTGGGAAGGAAAAGTGATTAAAAATAAATAAAGCAGAAAGATTTTTCCCCTACCTCTGAGTATTGTGCAAGACCCCTGCAGGTGACTGACATGATGTGCTTTCAATTGATCACTCTCTGTAAGTTCAGATCTCAATATAGTACGTCTACTTATAGTGTATAAGTAGAAAATTAGATCACAGCTACCTGGAATTTTCTCCTCCAACACAAATAATTGCAGAAATATTTGCATGAAAGCATCATTAAGAAGACAGAAGTTCAAAACAGGACAAGTAAAGCACATCAAGCAAACTACAAACAAACTTTCCTTCACCAGATCTTGACTTGCAAAAGTATAAAAACTCCCTCACAACCTCAGTCACTATTGGCTCAGTAACTGTAAAACTGGCAGGGCTAGATTACGGACTGCAAAGCTCCACTCTCAGTGTCTGGAAGTGTTCAACCCATATTGCTTTAATTAGCCTTAATCTGTTTCTTGGATAGTCTTCCTGCCTTCTGGACAAAGCTGGATGTGGGTACATTTCAGATGTGGGTACATTTCCTGCTATGGAGAGCCCACACATCTGAATCTCTGTTGTTTTTTTTTCTCTGAAACCCAGAAGTTGTTTAAAGTAACGGCTTGTCGCCAGTGGTCACCTTTCTGGGCCCAAAAGAATGAAGAGCTGGCAAAAATAGAAAATCCATTTGACCACCCATCCATGAACAGAGAGGTTAATATTGATTTGTCAATGCAAATAAGTTACAGATATCCAACCATGAATTAAAGAGAAAGGCGTTCATAAATTTGAGGTAATTTCCTCAGAACAGTTACTGTTTTTCATTACCCTCCATTGATCAACTTCAACTGTATTTAGTGGTGAAATAAGCAACAATATCTGTAAACCTTGCTAAGTTTGAGATGTGTCAATTCCATGCAGGAAACTTTCAGATTAACAGCCATAATATCAATAGAGACCTTCTAAATAGTTTAATAAAAATAAGAGTATTGGAAATCAGATATTTGAAATTTTTTATTTTCTTAAAAATCACCTTGTCTAAGATACCAAAAATGTTTTTGTCTTGGAGATGAGTATATACTAAAAATGAAACTGCACAGACTTCCTCTCCATGCCTGGAGAAAAATAATACTGACAGATATTGGTACTATCGGTACAACTGCTGCCCTGCTGTTTTAATCTGTTTGCAACAGGATTGTTGCACAGTAGTCCATGGAAAATAGCAGCTGCAGTTTGCTGACTTTCAAATGCTTTTTGCTTTAGGTGTTTTTGCTGTTAGTTTTCTGTTCCTCAGTTTTAAAGCTGGAGGGTCAGTTACAGCAAATTCAGCAGACATAAAGAACATAAATCATAGATGACTAGTCCCTGTGCCTGCCTGGACAGTAAGTAAGATGTATTCTGACTACAAAATTGGCTACATTGAAACAAACATCTCCAAAAGTTATAGAAACTCTCCAAAAGAGTGTCATCATTTATCTTCTGTTATGCCTATACAAGTCAATCTATGACTGCATAAAAGAAGCACATAAGTAATTCACTCTCATTAAATTCTCTGCAGCCAACATTAAGTCTTCTTCTTATATCATGGACCTCTCTATAATACTCACTAGCATATATCACACTAAAGAGAGTTATTTAACTGATGTAAGAGACATTACCATCCTTAATTGCCCTATTGCCATTCTGATTTCAAATCTGAGCTGTAAATACTTTAGAGCAAGAATGAATCCAGTTCCTTCACACTTCAAGTCAGATATTCAAAAAACATGTCAAATGACAACCAAATATTCACCCCAGATTCATCTAGTTGTCAGGTAATATCAGTTTAAATATTACACACCTTTACTCCTCAACCATAGTCTGTAGCTATAATTTTCTGGCAGTTAAGCATGAAACACCATCTAAAGAAGTAACAGGTATTTCAATACTGTAAGCTTGGTTCCACTTATCAAAAATATATAAGATACTTCAAAAAGCCCAGAGACAGTATAATCAAAGACACAGGATGCTCTCTGTACCAAGGACTGCTAGCAAACAACTCTTCTTCCGTCAGAAGAGTTGACTTTGGGGTGTGACACAAAACCTTTAAACTGAGTGGCATAGAGAAGGCAGAGATTGCCTGTACTATGTTTTCCTTGTACTGGAATAAAGGGGCACCAAAGGAAACTACCAAGTAACAAATGAAAAACAAAATGAGTTGCTCGTTCAGACACCCTGTAGCTAAAGTGGGGAATTCATTAATGAAGAATGTTATGGATGTTGTGGCTTGATAAAAAGCTGGATTAATTTGTGAAAGTAAAATACATTAAATGCTATAAGAATCAAAGATATAACTAAGACATGTACTTTAATAGGCTGAGTAGAATTATTTCTACCTTTTCCCCTTTGTCTTTTCTAGAAGGAAGATGCTGGCCTAGGTAAACATGAGAAAAACCATGCTAGTTCAGACTAGAAGTTCTTAACTTCTAGTTTGCAATACCTGAAATGCATCAGCCATAGCCTTCTTTTACATTTTCCTTTTACTATTAGTCATTAGTCTACTTTTCAGACCTAAATAGTTGGTGACAAATGTGTAGTGGGATGGGGAGTGAGAAATACACCTACCCGAAAGATCGATCACTAGATCTTCCACAGCGTAAATAATGGTGGCTGACAAAATCACTTCAATGACTAGAAGGTTCATTACCGAGGTGCTGGTTTTCTGGCCTAATTATGTATCAGGGTACCACACAATTAAAAAAAAATATAATATTTTACAGTAAAAGAATTCCAAGAATTTATTTTTCTTTATCCACTGCCTACAGCTCCACAAGGGCATTAGGGGTTCTTTGTCTTCTGCCAACAGCAATTCCTCATCTAGCTACACCCTAGAGAAAATGAAGTTTTGTGACATATTTTCTAGCTACAAGAAGTTTATAGGTGCTAAATTTACATTAACGTATAGCACAAAACATCGCTTCGTAAGGACAACCTTTTATTCTTCATTCAAGGATGTTTCCCTGATTTAAAGCACTGAGTAAATTGTATATTCTCTTGTTCAGACACAAGTAAAACAATCATGCCACAGGCAATCAGCTTTGGAAAACAAATGGTTGAAGGAAGCAGCTCCTTTCATCAACGAGCGTCTTCAGTTCTCAAACAGTGTTTCAGGGATGATCACATATTGAAAATATCTCCTGTTCTGAAAGCTTGGAATGACATGTCTTTCAGACAGTTAAAAAGAACCAGCAGCACACTCACGCACAGAGCTGAAATGGGCAAGGAGGTTTGGATGGGTAAAAGCATATAATAGTCCCAAATTACAACACACAAGGAAAATGCATTTGGGGTTTGTCTTCGCTATCTGCCAATCTTCCCCTGCAGCTTTTAATATGTATGTGTCAGTTCTCTGAAGCTAAAACTGCAGTAAAACTGAAATACAAGTGGAGTTCAGGGCTGACCTACCCACAACTTTTGTGCCTTCTTCAGTGTGTTTTTTTAATACTATATTGCTAGAGTCTTAGTTACCTTGCAGCAAAAAAAGCCCCCCTTTTTCCCCCCTTTTTCTCCCCCTTCCCCCAGTAAGAATAAACCCTTGGAAGTAAATTAATGAAGAACCAAATGGCAAAGCAGACTGTATTGTTCCTACCAAATGGTGTTTCAAACACAATCTAATTAGGTGATAAAATGGACCAACATACACTGAAACTAAATAAACAATTAAGTGATGTGTATTGAAAAGTGGGAGAGGCATCAGTTATACAGGACTGTAGTGCGAGACATTTGCCATTTAGCTCTCTAGCAACTTACTTATGTCAAGGGAAGAATAAAATGAATCAGAGTAGAGGACAGCATCTTCAAAATGAAGCACCTTTGTTTTCATTCCAATTTTCTGGCCGGTTAAAAAAACCTCTACTGTATTGATACTAACTTTTGGTTAACTTCTGTACAATAGATGATTGCACTGATTTTTGACATTTTCAGCACTTCTCCATTTACAACAAAATTCGGTTTTGAGGCATGGATATCTCCTCTACAACACAAAACCTCCTCTGTGTATGTGTGTGTGTGCATATAAAGACTATTTCTATAATGAATTTAACTTCAGATATCAAGATGGAAGCAGCATAATGTGTTTGATTTAGCAGGAAGCACCTCAAAACATGAATCATGAATTTATCAGCCATTTACTCTTTTTCAACTTCCTCAAATTTCAGATCAAGTCATATCTCAGACAGAATTATTCAGAGACAGAAACATACACAATGCATACTCACAAAGGAAAGCCACCCCTGCATGAAGGTACACCGTGAGATACCTATGCTATTATATCTTCAGAGTACTTTCATGATACTTCCTGAGTATACCTGCTCCCTTAATTGTGCCTATTTGATTCCAAATGGACAATACCTAAGCAAATTAATTAAACACATGGTTGATAATTTTTAACACCAGCAATACAACCCTAGACATTGAGTAAGTCTTCCTAGAGTGTAATCTCAGAAAAGGCAAATCTCACAGCTGTATGATCACATGCATTCACAATTCAGGTTACATTGTACATGGCAGCAAAGTGAGAACAAAATTCCCAACACTCTTGAAAAAGGTTTTATTTCCTTGAGTGACAGTCCTTATCCTGTATTACTATCAGGGTACCTATTAATCCAGACATTGAAGCACAATATGTCAACACACACACCACATTAAGCTCTCTTTATGCATTTTCAACATGAGAAGCAGGTTTTATAATCAGGCCTCTATGTTTATATCTTGATTACTGCATATATCAACATTAACTTTTACTCAATAATACTAACAAAGATGAGCATTTGCATACATGTAAGCTCTTACATAGCACAAATGCTGGCAAATAACAGGCTTCTTAAATCTGTGCAGTTCAGCTTGTCAAAATAGCAAGTGTTGAGGGTAACCAACACTGTATCACTGTAATTCAGACAGATGAGTTAAACGTGTACCCGCATGCTATTCTTTCAAACATACTTTAAAAACTGTTTTCAGATGTCATATGAATATTCTATGAGATTCTCTCAATAAATATTATTTAAAAGCTTTGCTAACTTTGCTAAGTACTTAATTGCTGTTAAAGCCTGCTAAATGCTTAGCCCCAGTGAATAAGGCTGGTAATTATTTAAGAGATTTATGTGATTAACATGGTAAAGTTAACTTTGAAGACATCTCCTAATAAAACTAAGTACCCTCACGACAGTTTTTTCAGCATTAACCATTTCATTTAAACGAATTCTGTTCAATAAACTTTACCAGGATTTCCCATAACTTGTCACTTAAGAAAGATAAAAAATTTCTAACATTACAGAGACCCAAACAACTGTGAAAGTGCTCTCAAATTCTTCTGTAATTGATTATGCTGTCCTGACATTCAACACCCATAAATACTAATAAGTTGTTTGATGAATGAAGGTACTGCCTTTTTCTCTTTTTTGCTTTGAGAGGCCATATGATTCTGATCTACCGTTGAATTATGAAATTCAGAGAATTATGCAGCAGTATATATATTGCATAATTCTAAAACAATCTCCAATATTTCTGTCATTACTCTAAGGGGAAAACGCAAGCTTTACAGAGACTTTCAGCAAGGAAACACATTCAAATACTACAGAGAAATTGCGCGCTTGAAAAAAAGCTTAATACCCTATACTTATGTGGCAGGCATGATGACTGATGTATGTCCTTTGTTAAACCTTTCATCATTATGAAGGTTAAGATTATTTTTTTTCCTACAGTATTGCAACACAAGAGTAAGGAAAGGAAATATTTTTTTGCTTTCAGAAAGCTTTCAGTGTTTGCATCACAGCTTCGGGAAAGAACTACTGAATTCATGGGAAGTTTTGTGGAAAACTAACACCACAGAGAAGGTATATGGCCACTTCTCTGAAAGCTGCCTAATTTAGTACAGGTAGGTAACACTGACTTCCACAAACATAACGACGTATTTACTAAATGCTCATGAAAATCAGCAGTTTCTGTTCATACAACTTTTAACATTTAACTTCACTCCATGATTTCATGTTCAACTTTTCACTGAAGAGTCACAAAGTATCTTAAACCTTTTCATTAAACCACTGAATATTTCTTATTCTTTACCACAATAAATAAATCATCTAAGGAGAGTCAAACCTCACTCAAATCCACTTCAGATTTCCAAACATCTAATTTTATTCACTGACGTATCTACAATGTACGCAAGCACTTCTGTTCCTATTCACAGTTGAATATTCAATGAGAAATACTCAGCAGCCGTTAACTAATGTACCACATACGTGAATACAGTGCCAAATATATAGCAACGTTTAAACATTTCAGAGTTTATCATCACTTGATGTTGTTGCAGACTTTGGGGGGATTATTTTTTTGGTTGGCTGGTTTCATTTCTAAGATATAACTCTCTTCTGGCTTAGGTCTCTATCTCATGTGATACACCAGGGTACAAGGGGCTCTGTCGCAAAGTTCATTCTCAGTCAGAAAAAGTTAAAAAAACCAAGAACAAACCACATCAAATCTCAGTTAAATAACATGGATCCTTAAGGGCTTATGCTGAATTCAAAAGAATAGTTACCCCAGTCTGCTCAAGCCCTTCATTTGAACACATAAGAGTCAAGTCTCCAGGATACAGGTGATAGGTTTGGCTTCACTGTTTTCTCACTCCCAGAAATTATCTATGGTAATATCAACTACCTCAGAACAATACACTGGTACCACTCCTGCAAAGAGCCTAGACCTTTGTCTCTGATAAATTTTAAGTGGCATTTGGTTAACACGTTACTTAGCAGTGTTAATGGGTGGTGCCCTTCACTGGAAATGAACAGCACCATTAACTGCTCCAGCATGGCAAAGTGCTTTGAAGAGATTCAAGGGAGGCACTGGCTGAAAAGCTGAAAGACACTGGTAAGACATAATTACCACTTCTTTTTGGTTTCACTTCTTCCCCAAGATTAACCTTTTGGACCACTACACAGTATTCAATGTAACATTTATTCATTCATTCTCTCTGTCTCTCTCTAACCCTGACATCCTTTAATACCTTCCTGTGTTTCTACATAAACCAGGTAAGAAAAAATACAGTGGAATTAGCAGTAGATGACTAAACACTGAAAGAGCACCAGTATTTTATCCTAACAGAAAATAAAAGACTACAACTATAATATTACTAGAAAAAAAAAGTTGGCTAATAGAGGGAAAAAAAAAAAAAAAAGAGCTGATACTTTATTAGGTGTACATGAAACAGGAGGATGCACAGCAGTTGAAAGATATACCTTAAGATTTTGTACAATATCTAAAACTTCAATATATTCTAAAGTTTCAAGTATTAAGTATCTGCTTGTCTACTATAAGTTTATAAATGCACTCCTCAAAAGGAAGAACCTATGTCTTCTTACTGATGTGGCACTGCTCTAGGAAGCTCACTCCTGAGAGTCATAGTAGCCCACGCTGTGACACATGGGAGATGCCAGTGCAAAAAACAATACAAACCATCATAGCAAAGGAGCCTTACAAGTTTGTAAAGTCGGCTGGGTTTTTTTAAGATTTCCAAATGAAAGTCATAGTTAAACTCTTTAATTTAAACCTAATCCTGACTGATACAAACACCTTTTTTATTTCTATAAGAATATGATTTCTCTGTAAATGTGAGCTTGCTTTACAGGTCTCATTCCAAAAGAAGGCCAGATGAGCGGAGATATCTGCTAATAGCTCAGAAATGAAATGAAATCTTCAAGGTCAAAATAAAAGCCTTCTTAGCAAGTAATAATCCAAGTGAGCTATTTATGGATGATGTATAAAATGTTCTACACAAAAGGAAAAACAAGACTTACAGGAAAGCACAATGAAAGTAACCATTTATCAGAGTTCTTGAGTTTTGTGATCCAAGAAAATTTAATTTTCTTCTGACGAGGTAGAGGGAATTTCATGGAAGGTGAAAAATGAAGAATGGCTAAGAACAAGCTAGCACAGCCATCAGGGCAATTTGTGAGAGAAGTAGGCAAACTATAAAAAGAATTTAAGATAATTTCAGGGTTTTTTTTAAATCCAGCATTCACCACAGCCACCAATACCCATTAATAAAGTTGTGCTTTAAAAGAACTGGTAAAGCAGCTTCCTGCCAGACTGTCTCACAGAAAAATGTGTTCATTTAACTTAGAGCTCAGCTCTTTTGATTCTTTTTCAAGCGGGTGCTTTAGCATGCATTATTTTCATCAAGTACATGTTATTGTTTGGCCAAATGGCTCACTTCATATGTCATTTCTTGCATTTATTATCATACCCTACCAATCTAATCTTCTACATATTATTTCTCATTTGTAAGGAGGGGAAATGTAAAAATTACTTCAAACCTTGAGTACTAATGGTTATTATCTAAGAATCCATAATAACAGAGTCCCTCAGTTTGAAAGGACAAATAAAAACCCTGTTACTTCCCAGTCTGCAGAACAACTGCAAGTGTAATTTTTGAAGCATGTGTTTCTGTTAGTGGTGCCCTTCCTAGGGAAATCTGTGTAACAGAGATTTTGTATACCTATTTCTAAATCAAATAACCCCGTCTAGGCAGAGGTTCCGAACTGGTAAACCCCCAGTTTTTGCAGTGTCTCTAATCTCCTACTGTGATGATTTTTTGTAGTTGTGGAAGATCAAAGAACCAGGAGAAAGAACTTGGGAGGCAGTCAACATTTGCTAGAATTACTATTTGCAGGAGAAATGGAACTACTGTCTCAAAACTATTAACTAATGCTGGCTTCCAGCTGCGTCCTCAAGATCTAAATCCAGACTGAAAGTTTGAAAACAATAGTCTAATTTCCACTAAACAATAAAGCTCTTCTTTCATATTATTTTATGTCCTCTGAGCTAATTACACCCTTACAAATTAATTCTAAATGCATGCACATGGCAGAGTAAATCAGCTGATGCTATACTTCCGTATACTTATTCAGATCAGGTTTGGAACTTTAAAAGCTTCACTCCTTGAGGATTATGAAATGAAATTGAAATTAATCACAATTTGTAAAATAAAACAGGGAATATTATTTTCCTTTACCACCTGCACAGGTTTTTTTTCTTCAACCACCTGCCAAAGTTAATATTCTTTGGGGCAGCATAACTTGAAAGCAGCTACTGCAACAGCAGAGCAGTACACTGCAGAAATACACAATGTGCACACTCCAGCCCTATGTCAGAACAGTGATATATTGTGTACTTGCAATGTAAAGAATTGAAAGTGAAAACCACTTCTCTAACAAATAGCATTTCAACAGCTTTAATAGCAAGAGTGATAGGAAAGCTTGGCAAAAGAGAGGTGTAGCTTTCAGTACATTAAACTGCAGACATTTTAGGCTCCACTGTTGCTTCACTCATTTCCAAACTGAATTTTTTCCAATTTCTAAACGCTGATGCTCAAATTAGTGAGCCACATTTTTTTCTTCTGCAGCCATTTTAAAAGGTGTCAAAAAACCTGGAGGACTACTTGTGTAATAAAGATGAGCTACTGAAAATCTGCCACATGAACTGCCAGTACATACAGTCAAAATAAAATATGGTGCATCCTCTTACATGCAGTGTGGATGAGAAAAGAGAGACTGGATTGTAATAACTTGGTTTTATTAAAGCAAGTCTAGATAGCTGTTCCTACTGCCTTCAAAGTCACTGCAGCAAAAACATACTAAAAGAGGTGGAGCTCTCATTGTGGGTTTTTTTAACTACAGCTCTGTTTGAGCAAGGGCTTCAGGATAGCTTTTAGCAATATTCTGTACACAGTAAAATTAATAGGCTTTAGAAAAGGAAGATGAACTTGCACTTCCTTTTCACCAGTATCAGGACAACATGAACAGTTTTAAGAAACTTAGCAAAGAATCAGATTTTAATAGATTCCACAAGATATTTGCTGGAAATTAGGAATCTACTCACTTCATTCATTTATTGCTACTTGTTATTTTTACTAATAGCCTCATCATAAAATGAATCTGAACTCAACAAGCAAAGGAACGACACACAACGTTTCCTTCCTCCTCTCAGTTATAAGCACTCTAGTGTCTAGCTGTGAACTGCTGCTCGGCCATGCGGGCTGGATGTTGTATAAGCCACAACAACAGGGGGAAATACCTCCTGCGGATTTCAGGACAGAGCCATCTAACTATGCTGAGGTAAATAAAACAGCCTAGTCAGAAATACTCGTGTTAACATTTTCAGAATGTCTCGTGTGCATTAGTTTAACATCTTCGGAACGCACACACACAGAGAAAAAATACTTTAGCATGTTTTCTCAGAGATGTATGCTCTGAACGTATTTCCACAGAGATACTTCTATTTATGTCTTCCTATACAAAAGTCACAGCGACAAAAGTGAAAGTCCTTTTTAGGCTTGTTTCCTGACAGAGGATAGTGACAGGTTTACAAAGCAAATTAACACAACACCTGCAATTAAAAGGATAAAAAAATCACTACTTGTTATTCTGCAGAGGAGGTTGCACAACTGCTTTAAACACATCTGTATAGGTAATACAGAACTGGACACTCACAGCCACTGCAAGAAGCAGAAAGACCCACTAGAAGGATCAGTGCCAAATTCCAGACTTTAAAGTCAAAACGCATAAGCAATCGGGATGCATTCAGAGTGCACTGAATACACTGAATTTTGTGAATTACGCATGCACTAATCTAAACCGTCTACTTCTAAAATAAGGAGAACAAAAAACCAAAGGAACATCCATACTAGAAAACGTCAGCCAAAGCTTTGTGCCTCCACACATTAAATCAGATTAGTAAAACATTAATATTAAATTAAGATAAATAACAAAACTGTAACATATTATTAGAGGTACTTTTTAAATCTTTCTAAAGTGTGTATCAGCATGAAGATAGTCACTAAAGTGAATCAAGCATGGAAAACAATGCCTAGTAGAAACAGAGCTCCCTTTCTCTCCATGGCACCTCATTAGGGGAATTGATAAGTCGTCTTGTAAAGCATGACAAAGGCACAGTTTCAGCTACATACGATAAATACTGGACATCAGTGACTTAGAGCTAAATCCTAGGAAACACAGCAGCTCCAAGGAGAAAAGTAGAAATTTGTCTCCACCTCTCCACCTGTGAGCATGCAACATGAGAGAGCTTCACTGTGAATCAGAGTTTCTGGGATCACACATATTTAGTGGCGACAATGAACACAGGCCATAAAAAAACCTCTACTTTCAGATCCTCTACAATCCATTAAAGAATTCAATATTTAAACTTTTCAGTTCTTACTTTTAGAAATTACAAAGTCTATTCTTAGTTTTCAATCCAACCATGAATAGACTTGTATTAAGTTGTTTTGAGTGACTTGAACTTCTGTGATTTATCTAGCTTTGGAGCAAAAAAAAGAGTGATAGATAAAGCCAACAGCTTTGATCTTTATTTTAAAAGTAAGGAGCTTATTAAAAAAAAAAATCATAGTAATATAATCCAAACTGATGGCACCAAATAAAAGAGAAATCATATCAGGTTTCATCGTATCAGGCATCATCTCACAGATAAAAACATTACTTTGCATCAAAAGAAAAAATAAAGGAAAACAAAAAACCTTTGGGCACTACAATTACAAAGACTTATTCTACAGCCCTTCCTTTAATAATAACTCATTAGCATTAATGTTATTGACTTGTTCTGTTTGTCTTCCATAGTAATTGATAAAGAAAAAAGATCATGTAAATATCATTTATTATGTAAAACACAATAAACTTCTGCATGTTCTCTTTTTGTTATTGCTGCTCCTTTCTGCTTCAATTGCATGCTTTGTCATTATTTTCACTTTTATTTCGATTTATTTAGTATACTGTCAACAGTGATCATGCTACATGACAAAACATGTTGCCAGTGAGAGAGTGTTGATGGGGAAAAGCAGTATCATTGTCACTCTTTTATTAATAGTCTCCAGTGCATTACTCCCAGAGTGTCTATTAGTCCTTCTTGAAAATGTACTGAATTACGACCAAAAAATCTAGGAAACAAAGCTAGTCTTTTAGAAAAACAAGACACTGAAAATTGACTGCAAGCCGTAGACTGGTTAAAGGTACATTTGCAACCTACATTTTGACATCAGAGATCTACCGTCCTAAAAATGAAGAGATGAGAAATTAATAAGAAAAAAGAATGCTGTTTTTCAAAAAAAGTCAAGTTAACAAGACTCCACAGCTCCACTTCTCCTCAGATAAACTTTTCACCTCTCCTGAAGTATTTGCAAAGCCAGACAAGATCATAATTTAATTCCATGAAATGAAAGTTCATATTTGCATGAGAAAATAGAGATAGGTGAGATGAGTCCTCAGAAGAAATAAACTACTACATTTGCACCCAAAACCTCCAGGTAGGACAGTAAATGGAGTTTTCTCTTCAAAAAACCTGCCACAAACAGCAGCAAAAGACACTTCAAATACAATTACTTTTTTGAAGTGTATTCTTACAGAGTAACTGTGTCAAATGTTGTCTGTCACAGTTCACATTAGAAACAAGATTGTGTTTTCCTACACACACCATTATGGTTTCTAAACAAGATTTGTTTTATTTTTCCATTTTCCTTTTAGAAGTCCTTGGAATACAGATGCAAAACAAAATTAGTAAAAATTCCATCAGCAGCCTGTTTGCCAACCTCTCAAACTGAACTACATTAATCAGAAGTAAATGATTTCACATCTAGCTTATAACGAATTCACTTTGCACATTTAACAAATCCCTCCATGACCATATTACCATTAGTACTTATGCACTGATCCAATGGACAAATTACACTTTACCCTGGACACATTCATGCCCCAAATTGCACAGGAAAATTAGGCTGCACATGATAAAGTCCTGCCAATTATATTTTTAATTTACTCATTAACAATGAGAAAAATCCTCTCTTACTAATGAGAAAAACTCTAAACTAGAAATATGCCTCTCCCCATGTCGTGGTTTAGACCTGGCTGGAAACTGAGCACCACAGAGCTGCTTGCCCACCCTGTGGTGGGATGGGGAGAGCTGGGAAAGTGAAACCCCTGAACTGAGATAAGAACAGTTTCATGACTGAAATAAAGTAAGTATTACAATAACGACAGTAAGGAAAAAAGAGAGGAATAAAACCCAATAAACAGAAATGATGCCCAATACAATTGCTCACTACCCACTGACCAATACCCAGCCTGACCCGAGCAGCGTTCAGCCTTCCGGGTGACTCCCCCCAGTTTATATACTGGGCATGACATGCTGTGGTATGGAATACCTCTTTGGCTAGTTTGGGTCAGGTGTCCTGTCTCTGCTTCCTCCCAGGTTCTTGTGCCCCTCCTCACTGGCAGAGCACGGGACTGAAAAGTCCCAAATCAGGGTAAGCACTATTGAGCAACAACTAAGACATCGGTGAGCTACCAGAACCGTTCTCAGACTAAAGTTGAAAACACAACACTGCACCAGCTACTAAGAAGGAGAAGAAGTTACAGCAGAACCCAGGCCACCCCATTCAAGTAAAGAGGAAGGGGAGGGAAGAGGGAGTAAACCCCAGAGAGTTTGATAGATATTAGAGTTATTTCTGTGATCCTCTTATCTCTTACCCTGCAGATGGGTGGATCATTTAATGAAAAACAATGGTCCCCCTCATATTAAAGCCACAAAGAATGACCAAGTTAACAAGAGCTGAAATACCTCCGAAGTGCTGTCATCATCTCATGCATTGTTTCCAACTGCAGCCTTACAAAACATCTCAATTTCATCCAAACAGGCTTTCCATTTCTTAAATGTATTTCTTCATTAGTTAATTTGTTAAAATTTAGTCACTAGTCAACATTCATAAAATCAGCATGATATTCGCATAATTCATAGCTATAGTACTGAAGGATACTGTGCTATTCATCATCTTGTAATTCTTAGGAACACCAGAGCTGAATACCACCAGAAGCTCACAAAGACAGCATACTGGCTATTTCTCTTTTCCTGCATTCCCAGAAGCTTGTAACTACACATGACAAAAATTAGAGACAACCGCCTGATTTGGATCTCCTGTCATTTGGATATTTCTCAGAGTGCCAAACGCTGACCAGATTCCCACTTGTCCTGGGTTCAGCAGTAGCAGTCATTTTTTCTCCTTCTTGGTAGCTAGTGTAGTGCAGTGTTTTGACTTTCAGCTCGGGAACAGAGCTGATAACAAGGATGTTTTGGTTTGGCCAAGGACTTTGCGAGCCTCATGCTCTGCCAGGGAGGAGGGGAAGCCGGGAGGAAGCAGAGACAGGACACCTGACCCAAACTGACCAAAGAGCTATTCCATACCACAGCACGTCATGCCCAGGATGTAACGGGGTGTTAGCCGGAAGGGCTGGGAGACTGCAGGGTTGGAGGAGGTATCGGTCGGAGCTTGGTCGGGCTTGGGGGGCGAGTTATCGGTCAGCTGGTGGTGAGGTGTTGTATTCTCTTCCCTTGTTATTTCCTTTATCATTGTTATTATTGGTGGTAGCAGTAGTGATTTGTGTTATACCTTAGTTACTAAACTGTTCTTATCTCAACCCGTGGGAGTTGCATTCTTTTCGATTCTCCTCTCTGTCCCTCTGGGAGCAGGGGGAGGGCAAGAAAGGGGGGGAAGTGAGTGAACGAATTACCTGACTGGGTTTAAACCATGACACCACTACTGGGAGAGAACAAACAAAGACACAGAATTTAAATGGTTTGACACAGTATAATACACAAGTCCCAGGTTCCATGGAGATTTTCCTGATGAGGCTTCTGGCAGCTTCTTAGATTTTAACTATTTCTCTTCTCACTGTTTTTCAAATCAGCAACAACTCTTTGCATGAAGTGAAATTCTCGTTTGCTGAAATTAATTCACAATGGGTAGCGGTCATCTAATTGCCTTAACTAATTCTTCATGTTCTGTCTGTAGCTGCACCATCCAATCTGCCCACTGCTTCTGCACCTTATCTTCTAACTCAACAGTAACTATGATTTCTCACAGCTTCTCCTCTGTAGGCTCTCCTGTTGATTCAGCTCATTAGATTCTACACAATGTTTGTCTTCTGCTTTTGTCTTTTACTCTTACTCCTATTAAGACTCAAACTTGTTGTTCAATATTTCTTCCCTCCATGCACCATACATTCTATCTCCACACACACTTTAACGCCATCAGTTCCGAGTGCTTCTGATGTTAAGAATCACATTTTCCTTTTGGATGACACACAAATACCAGTTTGCTGATGGCTCTTGCAAACTTTTTCATCTCTGTCACAGAGGTGAAATGGAAACAGTCAAGATCCAAGAATTGTAAATTACTTTTATTTGACTGTTTCCTTCACATTTGGAGTTTTGGACATACTGTGAGTTTTTAATTATGCATCACCAAGAAAAAAAGTGCGTTCTCCTGCAATTGATACATACTCCAAAATACCATTTCCCTCTCTTTTGAGTCTCTTGCACTCCATTAATCTATGACTTCTTGAGATGCATCTAATAGCAATGCTTCAAATAGTGGGATTCTCTTAAAATACAGCAACAACATACATTGTTTTAGTTGAAAAAACTTAAGGCATTTTAGTAATCCAACAGACACGTGTTGTCTCTATGAATCCTTGGTTGCTGAATCTTTTTTACTAAGAAATACAGTTATGCAATATTTTTATGACCTACAGATTGAGAGGCTCAAAAAGGAGACAGATTAGACTGACTGGTATTGTGGTCGCTTCTTGCTGCTCTTGGAATCCCAAACACCAGAAATGTCATGCGGGATGTGAATTACCTTCCTGAAGAAATAATGTAGCTGGTCAAGTAATGCACTGAAAATTTCCAACTAATTCCAGCAACTTTATATGGAAGATATAATAATAATAGTAATCGTGATAGACTAATGATACAATGAGCAAGTCATATTGGCATTATAGGGAAGATTTATACTGCATTATATTTAGTTCCAAGAAAATGATGCAACTTTAAGGACAGGAAAGAGCATTACATTACTGCAAGCTAAACATAACCACAGTCCCATAAGAAAGACTTAGTCCCACTGTGAAAGCACACTATGGACTTGCAGTATTGAGGACATGACACTTATAATGAAGAATTTTACAGTGCTCAATCTGCATTATTTTCTATTAATGTTCAAGATTATTCAAAAGAGAAAGGTCAGACTGATGATAATTCTTTTCACATCACAAGAAGAAGATAAATGTGTAACTAGCACTAGGCAACTGGGTCACTAAGACTCAAAAAAAGAGGAATAAAATAGAGCCTTCTCAAAATTAGATCAAGAAATTAAGTACTGGGAAGACTATGGGTGAAAGTCATCAAATATTTGAAATTCTATAAGCTGAAAAACCACTGTTTAGGACATTTAAAGATATCTAAGTTCTGAATAATTTAGAGTTACAATTTGATTTTCTTACTACATATCTGGATTCATGATGCCCATTAGGTTTGTGTGTCATAAAGTCAGTGGACATTAAAATATGAAGATTACACATTAAGTCAGCTTAAGTATGCCTACGTGCTGGAGCAATGGTGGGTCATGGCATTTCAGATTAACTGGCAGTACTGAATCACGCTTAATACAGACAACCATGAACCGTGTGACACATAACAAAGTAATTCTTCTAAAACCTCTAGGCTTCCTACCTAGGAATTCCTTCATTCCTGCACATGTAGGTGCAGGTGTAATTGGATTTAGCATTTGACCAAACAAAATTACCCAGGCCACACATAGCATACATATGAGATGTGAATGAAGCTTCTGTGCATTCCTAGATAATTTGCAGGATGTTTTTACAGTTAAGAGATTAAAAAAAAAGAAGTAAATGTATTTTCTAACATCTCTAAGGATGTCATGAATTTTTTTTTTTTCCTGACATGACTGTTATACCAAGGACCTTAGCATTAACAGCTCATCTGTAACATGTATGGCTATGAAATTCAGCCTGGTGGGAACCACTTGACTTGTGCAAGTATTTTGTCCTTGGTGGATACGCAGTGCAAGCAGAGGGCACTCACATTTTGAAGCTTTTAGGCATTAATCTGAGACACAAAAGTAACCAAGTCAAGCAGTTGAACATATGCTTAAGGTTAAGTATCATAAGGGTTCTAGAAAAGAGAATTGACAACTGCAGTACTGTGACAGCTCATTCTGCTAGACATATGTCTTCGTTTAAGCAGACATACGTATAGCAAAAATACAAAAACCTCTTATTATATACAAGTCACTTAAAATATCTTCTAGTTGTAAGTATTATTCCACTTTAAAGTCTAACTTTTTGTTTTCTTTGAGTATTGCAACAAGGTCTCCACTGTCAGGCTAATAATCATAGTTTATTAAGCATTCCCAGCCTGGCTCTCTCTGTTTTCTGATTGCTGTCTGGTCAGTTAATTTCTACAGCTTTTCAACTGGCACTAATCAGGAATTAAAAGCTGCCATCAGCTTTGCTAGATACAGATTTCTACCCCCGGTTAGAAAGGATTTTCAAAATAGGCAATTCTTGGCCTTTTCTGATTACCCACAGAAAAGCTCATAATCCAGCCGCCAGTATTTAGGAAGTCAAGCAGTGAAATAAACAATGTTGATTATAATCTACTGTTCTTTTTTTAAAATCAAGAAATAAAGCAAAAAAAGTCTTCAGCATTCTAATCCTGAGCCATCTGGTTTGGGGCTGGGGTTTCTTTTATTTTTAATTCAACAGGAGAATGGATTTGGGTGAAGATGAAAAGGAAGGGCAGAAATCCAATAAAATGGCCCTTTTTAAGAGATACATTTACAATGGTGAGTATTTTAAGTCAAACAGTTTCTTTAGTGGCAAGTAAATAAAGGCATTTCAGTTAAGTTTACTATGTTTAAGATAGTGATTAAAGAGATTTTGCAGTTTAAATGGGCAGATTTCAGAGTAAGGGAGGGAAAGAGACCTACTAGACAGACTGGATAGGAAAAAAAACCTCATTTTTAATTATTTATCCAGGTGATCAAGCTCAGAATAGATCTTCTGACTAGCCTACAACCATCAGCAGAAAGATCACAAAGTAGCAATAATAAAGTAGTTGCAAGCTTGGACACTTTATCATCTTACAATTCACCTATATATTCCTATTGACACATCAACATTGCTGGTTCTCAAATTTCACTTCAGTAACCACTTTGTCAAATTGCTAATTTTGGCTAGAATCACGAATAAAGTGGGTTTACACAGCTCTCTTCAATATTCCATCAACCAGCAGAGCTACTAAAAGCCACAGTCTTCTCACTGCATTGCCTCTGAATCTACCTGGATTGTTTTTTTCTGTTGTCAGGAACATTGCCCTGCCAAATCACACAGACAGGACTTGGGACAAGAACAATGACAAACCACAGGGAAGGATCACTGAGGGTAGACAGGGCAGGTGTACTAAAATTATATTATCAGGCAATGAGTGGCATATCTTGTTCGAATGCATAGAGGCCAGTCTTATTTCTATGGCTAGAAATAATATATCAACTTTAAAAAGCTCTATAAGTTTTATAAGTCAAAATATAAGATATACTTGTATATCAATAATGTCTTTTTACAAATACTGTATCTTCACTTTCTTACAAAGTTGTTAATACCATCTGTATGCTCATGCTGCTATCATCGACATTTGGACAGCGTCGATGTTGCATGCTTTTACTTTGAGCTTCTGCCTTTATAAAGTCAGAACATTATTCCATAGATTCAATGAATACTAAACGAGAAGGTAGCCTAAAAAACAAACAAACAAACAAACAAACAAAAACTTAGACAAACCAACCAACCACCTGGCTGCAAAGGAAGCAAGAATCTGAGGAGATATGGTGATGTACACCACAAAAAAACTTCTGAGAACGAAATAAACTGATAAAATGTCTATGTACTATCCCACATTCACAGTGAGGAAAGAAATGGAAATTCCTTTGGCTATGCATACATAGCAGATTACAGTACTGCACATGGAAGAAATGCACAGAAAAAATCAACCACTTCAAGTCAAGAGATGGTGTGTAGATACATTGTCTAAACGTGACAATGCAGAATAAAAACCAGAGATGTTTGTGGTTCAGCAACAAACTAAAAAGCTTTCACTGTTCAACACAGAAGCGAAATAAAGGGGAGGTTAGCATTACTTCTGGACTTTATGCTTTATTATCAACCTCACATTTGGCATGAGAACTTGCCTGAAAGTAAGGTAATACAAAATGTTTCTTGTATTTTATACGTAGTTACCTCCTAATTCTTTTTTTTTTTTTTCCAAATTGAATAATTCGAGGAAAAAGTGGGAACAACTTTATGAGAGATGGGAAAGTTCTGTTGTCTCTAGTATCCTCTGTGTCCAAATTGATATGCACAAAAAGAATCAAATTCTATCAAAATGGTACACCTATTATTTAGAGTAATGTGCCTTTAAAATGCAGTATCTGCTGCATGGTGAATTCTCATAATCCCCCATTTCAATAGTGAAAGATCATTTCTCCCTTTCAATACATCCTCCAGTTTGAACCAAATGGACAAGCATAATATCCAAGATGGAGCAAAATCTTAGATAAAATAGACATCTAGTAGCATCCAGTAAATATGTGGGCATTAAAGTATACTAGGAAAGAGCCTAGTACAAAATGCCTCTTAATGGAGTATCAGGTGGGAAACAGTTTGGTTATAGATACTTAAGACTGAAGAGAATTTTAAAAAATATAAAGAAAACACATCTGAAGACTATCAGTAACATCGCCATAATTAGAGACCAATAAAATTGCTGAAAAAGTATTATATACATACAAAGATATATGCTTTTAAGAAAGCATTATTGTAGAAAGTGAGCTGTCAATGACATAAATACTATTGCATATCAAGTGAATCTCAGGCTGAGAGCAGAAGCCTTAAATATGCAGCCACAGGATAAAACCAGAAGCCACAGAAATATAAATATAGATGACCACTTGTGGATAAACACAGAAAACAACTGGAAAGAAACTTGCTTCAGGGCATAACAAAAGCAATGACAAAACCAAGGTTGCATGGATGGCTTAATTGTGTTAATGAAGCCATTAGTTATAGTATCAGAAAACTGTATCTTAAAGAGTACTGGTAAAACCAAAATCCTCCCGTTGGAGGAATTTCTCATCGTGAAGGATGGCAAGGAAAAATGGGGCTGTTGTGAAGCACTGACTAGCTGTAGTGTAGGGGTCACACACTCAACTCCTGTAACTATCAGAGAACAAGGGTAATCTGGTTTTAGAAGTTTGCATGCAAGTCTGAAACAAAAAATCCACTAGTTCTGCTGCCTTATTTCACATTAAGATATGAGAACTGATCTCTCTAGTAGCCTGTAATGCCACATATGCAAGACTTTTGTTTACTTTGAAGGGAAAGCATTAGTTTGGTTTTGGGTTAGCACTCCACTGTCTGAAAGCCAGCAGTCAAGGCTAGGAAAAAAAAACCACCACCTTAAGCATGATTCTGATACATTTCAGTTCAGTGTCTACAGGGGATAGCTGATGAAGAGTAAAGATGTAAAATTGTGAAACATCAGGGCCATGATGGTCTTTAAACTCACCATATTCAGATATACTATCTAGAGGGAGACAGAAAAGGAAATAGTGACAGGATAATGATAACAACGGATTGAAAGAGTAGCAGAGGAGAGATGATATTCTGTTGGATAAAATAATAACGAAATGATCAGAGAATCAGGAGGAGGTTGAGTGGGTAACCTAGTGAGGAAAATCATGACACTACTGCAAAGGTTTTGAAGCTGTATTTTCAAATCTGTAAAATAGCAGCTGTAACTGCAGATGTTCAGTGAAGTAATCCAGTAGTGGCAGAATTTCAGTCAATTCTGCTTTTTTTAATTAACTAATGTTTATTAACATTTTAACCTGAACACTTATTTGTGTAATGTTAGTTTTAAGATTTGCACTAGATAGAGCAACCATCAAAATCAGTAGTCTTGAATGTTTGTTATTTTTAATTTGTTCCCATTATTAGACCTGGCACTTAATGCATTAATAGTAGCACATAGATATAAATTCCAATTAACTTTAAAATTTCCTGCAAATAGCGAGTAGATACTATATGACACCATGGTTGTGTAAAACCTGCCCTAAAATAAGAATAAGCACAGTGTAATTCAGAACATTAATGCAAAACTCTACCCATCCAGCACAGCCATGCAACTTCACTGGCTGATGAAAAGGGGAAATGCTTCTAGTAGCCTGAAAGAGAGTAAGACTGGCTTATATTAAATAAACTGGTAGCCTGAAAAGTTTTACTGACAATCATAAATGCTTCAACAAAGGAGTATGAACTGTTCCCAGAACTACAAGTGGTTTTAAAATGATGATCACTTGATAACTGAGAGATAGGAACAGAAAGCAGTAAAGAAATAAAAGGATAACAAGAAATATCTGAAATCACTGCTCGTATTCCCTTTTGTTCCTGTGTGCTCTCAGACCTCAAAAGGTGAATGTGGTGTTGAACCCAAATGTATTGCTTTCTGTTTGGCCTCTGCTATGCACTCATTATTGCAGGAAGCTTCATTTCACAATAGAATACCAATGTTTTTCGACTGTCACCCCTTGCTTCTTCGTGTTTCATGAGAGCACAATTCTCCTCTTCCTTAACCTAATTTTATACCAGCAAAATCCTCTTTATTTCAGTAGAAGTTGTTTTGGTTTTCAGTAGCACAAACACAAGAATCGAACCATCTTTTCTAGGTTTGCATACAAAAAGATAAAATAAAAATCACTTTTTAAATTGACATTCTCATGTTACCACTACAGTACATAAACTATACTACTTAGTAAAAGGGAAAATATAAGTCTATATTATTTAGTGTATCACACTTGGCTGGAGTTCTAGAGAAAGTGCCTCAAGTACAATGCAGTGCATCCCTATTTTATACACCATTGAACAGAACATCTACAAATTGCCCTGGAACTCACATACTGCCATAGGGCTAACTGACATTATTCCTGGGCTGTGGTTGCTTCTAATGCTCTGCTAATCGTTCTGTGCTCTAACGTGCTCTGGAGAAAAATCTGTATGTACCCACAAAGTCAGAGAAGTCCCACTAATGAAATTAAGTGAAAGGAATATGATGTATTTTCGTCAATGTGAGTCCCTTAAGCTAAACTTCGGAGGGTGAAGCACATGTATAATTAAATTCAATAGAAAAGCTTAATTAGTGTTTCTTTAAAATTACTCCGAGAAAGGACTAAAAGAATCAAAGTAGTCCATCAAGAATATTGGAAGTGTGGCTAAGTAAATCTACAATATGCTAGCATCACTGTACTAATGTGCTTGAAATCTACCTGAAAGCTAAGTAAAGACAAGTGACAGTAAATCAAATTAATTTCACAGAAGTTCTGTCACATGGGCGTACATGACAGTAATTTTAATCAAGGTCTGGCATTCATTTTTTCCTGGACTATTTTTAATAATATTACCTGATTCTAAAAATCCTGAACATAGAATATAAAGTGCATTCTAAACAGCCCGGAGAGGGAAAATGATTAGTTTATTTTAAATAGATTTGTGCAGGAAAAAAAAAAGAAAAATGCAAATAACTAACATGTGCAGACACTGATTTCCAACCCAGCCTGACGTGTGACTCTAATTGCTTTAACAGACCATTGTCTACAGCATGTAAACTTGAATCAACATACATTCCTCTTTTACTAGAAGATCCAAAAGCATATTGATTCAAACGTCATCTCTTAAATTGAGATAATCTCTTTAAGATTTCAAACTTAATTTCCCGATTGCCTCTAAGTGACACGGGTTCAAAAGTGTCATCAGATGAGTCAAACTGTCCTTGACAGTTCTGACACTTTAAATAGTTGGTTTTGCACTGACTGATTCACTGGCAATGGACTCGTTATCTGTAGTGCTATGTGGAACTTAGATGCCTTGATTCTGACCTACGCAGTTTTCATCTGCTTCTGAGCAGTGGATTGCTGTGCACCCCTGCTGAGCTTCAAAGTAATTTTCACTTTTGTATTTCCTAATTGTATGCTTTTTACTTCCTATCAGTCTCCTTGTGTGGCTTCCTTTGTGCTGCAGCCAGCAGGTGACACCCTGTACATGATTCCCTAGAGAGAATCATTGTCACTCCTAACTACTTATCCAGTGGCTGCCTAGTGCTAAGTTCCACTCCTAACTGCTATTTAATGTCCTCCATCTCATGCGCCACAGTGAAAACCAATTATCATACAAACAAAGGAAAAGTATTAGGTGTCTGATTTAGGTTTATGAACCCGACCGTGTACTCCAGCGTAGGATGCATAGCTAAGGCTGGACTGCCGAGTGGTGCACCATGTACTTGTCTTCCTCCTACCAGCTTAACTCTACAAAAGCCATAAGCACTGAGCTCGCTTACTTGGAGCTAGGTAATTAATGCAATGGCAATATTGGTCTTTTATAATCTGTTCTATTACCATGCTTCAGCAAGCCATAATTCTGCACTTTTTCAACTATTTGAGCTCTGCAGGTGACTGGCACAGCAAAACCCTCAATTATTCAATGTCTGTGTGCAAGATGGCCCCATTTGACCTTTTACTTGTTTGTAACATTGCTAGCTTTTTAATCTTTGATGCATTATATTTCCTGTGAATTCTCAGAAGACTTCCTCCTCCATTACCCTGACAAAAAAAAAGCTTCTTGTGGAAGTTTTCATTTAGTTTCGAACAATGTATTTTACACTTTCTGGAGCATGACAGAAGTAGACTAGAGAGTGCCTTCAGGAAAACTCCAAGAGAACATACTTCCTATTATCCGTTTTGCTCTTTTAGAAGACCTCAAATCTCATTGGTCTTTCTTAAATATAAAATAAAATAGCAATACTGCAACTGTGCAGTTCATCATTCCTAAAGCTTTGTCAAAAAACATGTCTAATCACAATGGGTCCTGTTCAGCACTCTTTACTTGTGACTTCCATCAAAGTCACACTTCCATGGGAACTTAGCCTGAGGAAGTAACACAGGGTAAGCCAAGGTGATTATTGCAATTTGTTCCTCTGAGATACGAGAAAACCTGACATTTTTTTGTCTTCACAGTTAAAGAAAGTTTTAAATGTAGATGATGCTGAGGCATTATATTCTTAAGAAGAGTCTTCTGACAAGTTAGGGACAACACATTTAAAAAGTCTGAGCCAGATTTTTAACTGAAGCACAGCACTGCAGTTGTACTGAGAGAGACATTTTTCAGCTAAATTTAGAGCGCAGTCCACTGTTCTAAAGAGTGCTAGAAATACATATCATTATGGCATACTGCAGTTTATAACTCAGCCCTGTTGCAGTCAATGCTTACAGATAAAAAACCCCTTATTTTTATAAGCAACATAATACGCTACATGCTTGAGTGAAAATGCACTTTATTTCTATAAACAAAAGCGTCACTCTGTAATTCGCCTTCTCTATCACTCCTGCACTTGGTCATGTCATTTCCATTTTTTTATGCATCTAATTTGAATTAGGTCACCGTAATGTGTGTTTGCCACATCTGAAATATAAAACCACACTGCACACAAGTTTCATTTCTGGCCATGAAGACAATGTGCAGGGGGAAATCTGATTCCTGCTTCTGAAACAAACAGCACCAGACAAGCATTTTGAATCTTCTTCATGTTGTGAATTGAGCTCCATTCATTGTCTAGGCAGTGGCAATAGCCAGTGGTAACAAGAAAGCAGAGGAGCAATTTACAGCAGAATACACAATGTAGTATCTTTGAGCATATCGATTTAAGGTGCCAAAAAGCTTTCTTCCCTTCCTTTCTTCCTTCCTTGACTGCTGTATGACATGCACGTTACACTTCTGTCCTTAATTAAGTATGCCGCAAAAATCATTAAGGGAAAATGTGTTCACAAAACTCAGCTAAACAAAATGCAAAATAAAACTGATATATAAACTAGTTTCAAAGTCAGAAAATACATGGCCTATTCCTTTGCCCAATCAAGTTTTGGTTAAATGACCCACTTTGACAGAAAAACTAACAGTTGCTTTCCAGTTTTAGCAAGATCATTAAAACTCCATTAGGTTATTTTTAACCTTGGTACAGAATACAATCACTTCATTTATTATTTTCTTGCCATCAGGGGCTAATTCCCAAGTATACTTTCTAGACTATACATATCATGACCAAGTATGTTACTCATTTCTGAATGTGGCGAAATCACACTGTTACATTGGTATTTCATGCCAACTTAGTCTCTGTTTATGTAAGCTATATGTACGTTAGTATTTTGAAACCTATCAGATGATCTCTGTGGAAGTAAATATATGTAGCAGATAATATTTCTGTATATAAAGGACAATATTAGATGATGTTAGCTACTATGCTTAATCTTTGTAAGATGTCATATGAAAATTAACAAAGCCTCAAAACTTCATAGGAATCTGGGCAAGAACCACTGGTCCAGTCACAGACATGGATCACATATCCCTAGAGAGCACCCCTACATCTGATGTACTCAGATACTGAGCGTAGCTCCTGTTCTGAAGGACAGAAGGTGGTAAAGAATTTATCAGGTTTCCTAACTCAGCAACGCTCCTGCAAGTACTGTTAAGGCCTCAGCTACACTGTCCACTGAGAGACAGAGGTCGGTACCTTTGAACAACTCCAGTGTATGTCTGCATCATCTGAAAGTGAGTCCTGGAGGAGGAGAGGCAAATCTGCTCATTGTGTACAGCTGAACTAATGTTAAAAACTGAACTAAAGATTTCTCACTTGAGTTGTTGAGACATGTGTTCCTGGGCTGGCAGAACACAAGGCCAGTTAAGAGATGTTCCCACTTTTCTAATCACCGTATAATGTCACTACACTGCTACTTACTTTGAATTAAAATAACTGTTCAGCTATGTTAATTTATGCTGCTGGGTCTTTTCAGTCCATCATTCCAATCATGCATTCCCTGTGTTCTGCTGAATGCAGAGGAAGAAACTTGCAGTAACCATTATATGAGTGGATCAGACATAACGTGATCTTTCTCATCTGTCTTTACGAAGGGCTGTAATTTTGTTGCCTATTCCAAATGCTCTGAACAAACGGTTGTGCATTTACATTTTCTCTACCTTAACCATGTTCTAAGATACAGAATAAAACTCCTTACCTATTAGCGTAGAAAACAGATAAGCCAGGAGCCTGAAGCTTCTTAACGTACCTGCAAGAATGGGAAACCACGCAAAGCATAACAGTAGGTCTCCACTGCAGGTCTAGGCAGAAGTCTAGGATCATGAGAGGCAATGGAAGCAGAGTATGTCTTCTGGTGAAACTCTATGTTTTCTGGGATATAGTATGTCTCTGGAGCTCATGACTCAAGGGTCACAGACAGCCTTCTGTCATGCTGTAACACTCACAGAGTGTACTCACAGCAATCAGCGTACCTGGCATCACTGAGATGCAATCTTGAAAGATCTCTCTGACATGCTTGAATCTGTGTGACCGTTTGTACATAAATGCACAAAGTAAAGGTTGGGATTTTTTTTCTGTATTTTTAATTAAGATTTCTAATTCTGTCTATAACTGCAGTTTTCCTAGATTATAAAACCTCAAACTGAACTGCATAGATATTACTCATGCTACCAAAAAGGAGGGGACTAACTTCATGAAATAAAGACAAAGATAATTCTACCCAGCTGCCACAGTGTACATCTCATAAGTATGTGAATGGTATCTATTCATCATCTTTATTTCCTAAGCAGGTAGAGAAAAACAGACCTTAGAGAACATCGTTCAGCTGAGACTGAACCCTTAGATTTATTTTAATCATGAAAATTTGACAGACACTATCTGACAGTAAGTACAAGTCAGACTGGAAATGGAAGTGATGCACTTTCCTGAATGAAGATTCAGACTTTTATCTGGCATCTTTCAGATTCAAATGGCCAGATTTTGCATTACTGCTTCACACGCACTTCTATTATCTGTAGGAATATGAAATATTTAGAAAATGGGAAAGCAAATTCATATTCTGTTCTTTTTTGTGCTATTTCATTCTGAAGAATGGCAGATTTTAATAAATATCAAGCCTAAATTTTTGTGGGGAATAAGTAAATTTTATTTCATATATTAACCAGGAATTTAGCACGATTTACGATTATCACAACTGTCCCTTTGCTTTGGAATGGATTTTATTGTAGGTTCTTCAAGCTATAAAATTAAAACTCATCCTTACTTTCTCTGTTAGATGATTTTTTTCCCCACACTGTTCTCCAAAGCAGCCCCAGCTGCCTCCGCCAAGTGCAGACTGCTCTTGGATAGCAAATACCTTTCACAGTTCCTTGCTCGTTGTTCTCAAATTAGTAATAAGTATCATATACAAATTTTTTATACTTGTTATATCTCACATACTAAACTTACCATATTAGTATTTCCACACCACTGTCTACAGTTTAAAGATAGAAAATGATGTCCATAAGTTGTCAAATCAGCACTGGAGTATTTTAGACAAGTATCAGAAATATTTGCAGAAACTGCTTTTGCATTTTACTAAGCCTAGGCTACGCGATAACCTTTCAAATACTGAATTAGATTTATTGCTTACGGTTTTCTATTTTGACTGATGTAAAAGGAAAAATATACCACCAATTCCTTATAAGCATGAATGAGAGTTTAGAGAATTAGAAGAGTTAAGAAGCTTCTTGCCAGACTGTAAGAAGTTGGTACATTTGATGCGGTTAGGAAGGTGAGAGAAATGCATATAATTAGGCTTTACTGAACTTAAAAAATTCAGAAAATAGCTGTTTGATTAGAATCTTCTATTGACCAATGAAGCCAAGTAAAGCATTTAGCAAAAGCTGCTTCCTGATGATAAATTGCAGTAATCATGAAATGAAGGTATATTTTTAAAGTAATGTCATTCCTTAAAAAAAAGTTATTACTTCTGAGTAGTTGATTATGAGAAATTCAAGCTCTAAAGAAAAAATAACATGGCATAACAAAAAAGAAACACAGATGAGACGATGATACTCTTTCATATTATTGTGATATAAATTAGGCATAGCCAGCACCATGCCTCAGCACATGGCTGACCTCACCTAGCTTTCACTGTGGTGAAACTAATATGCCCTTTTACACTGCTTTTACCTCAGGACAGCTTCTGTATGTAAGTTAATTCAAGCAAGAAATGTTTCACAACAAAGAGAAACCTCTGATTTGGCTTCTAGATGATTGTGTCAAAGGGCTTGTACTCAGAAACACTTCTGCATTCTCTACTTTATCTCTTATCAGGATTCATTTGTATGGCATGTAAGAACAGTGCAATTTTAAACTGTGTCCTTGCTATGGAAACATAGCTAATGGAGACTGAAGACCACTAAGTCACAATATCCGTTCTAAACATAGCCAAACTAACACCAGTGGTTTCCAAACAGTGAGTTCTTATGCCATCCAAACTAAGAAAATCTATGAAAGCATTTAACAGACTGTAGGGATTCACACTGTTCCAAATAAAGTATCGCTAGGTCCTACAGTGAATAGCTTGGTTAACATTCTTTCAACAAATTTTGGTATGAGATTTAACAGATCATGCTACAAGTGAATGTTGCTCTATGTTTATCTACCACACTGCATATAAATACATTAGCAGGCCACTACAAGTTTCCTCTTACATCCCTCTGTCAGATTCAAGCATGTCCTTATATTTAGGTCTCCAAAGGGAAAACGGACATGGACCAATGTACAGCAACATGCTCTTTCAGGAATAGCACACAAGTTCTCTTCAAAACCAGATCAAGAAATCTCATATTTAAAACCATCATCATCCACAGTATCTAACCCTTGCTCTCACGTTTTCCAAGTATACATGGGCAATGTCTTGAATGAATCCTTGCTCTTTTTGTTTGCTTGAGCAACACTTTATTTTAGCTCAATTTCAGATTTCCACAAACTGTTCATTAGATCCTACTTGTCCTTTGTTGGGATGACTGGTGAGGATGACCAGCAGAATTTAACACCACACTAATCAGCTATTTTTATCCTTCAGTTGTACATACATTCAATTTCCGCTGCTAAAATAGAAGGCAACCTTTTTCTTCCCCCCTTTCTTTCTTCTGCTTCCTAGTAATCTCCCTTTCATGAAAAGAGGGTTCAGATTGTCAATTCTATGCTGGTAATTCCCTCCCTCTCCCAGTAGCAAAGGTAATTGATTCATTACAACTCCCTTGGATCAATCCACTGTCCTAGTCCCATCAAACTAGAGAGGTCTTCTTTAAACTTAGATTTATCCGGTCCTAATTTAACCTGTCAGTAAGAAAGAAACCCTAGTAAATAGATGTAACAGGGGATTAACAAAGAGAAGCGTAGCTTTTAATGGCTCTAAGAATAGGCTCTTCTTGACTCTTGAATACCTAAATTCTTCTAATTAAGCTTTTTTTTTTTCCTGTAGACATCTATAAACAACCAGTAAAATAAATGTACATGTACACACACATCTCTGATTATTCAAAAACAAAGTAATTTCTGCTTCAAATCTGAGAATGAAACTGCAATCTACAGTAATACTAAGTTTAGCTGAATGTAATGCTTCTTTACAGACCCACATAGAACTATCTGATTTGATGTAACATCATAAATGATATAATTCTCAGTGTACTCCATACCAGCTTGGCATGTGGCTAAAAAAGATGTATCTCAGAACTGTACAGAACCCTGAAAAAATAAGTACTTTAAAATAAATCAATATGTTATTAGATAAAAGAGTGACAGTAATGGAGTCATCTGTAACTGCAGCCATTTCCATGACACTTGCATTTACAGTTAACCTCCCTGTCTCATATTGCCTACCTTCTTAATGATAACCTGGAATGGAAGTCAGATAAATGGAGTTTTGCAAAGCCTTATGCATTGACCTTACTCTGCTTCCCCAGAAGTCAATAGTTATGCAAGTGAAAGTGGAGTTAGTGTGCATAGTTTTGAAAAGCCTGTCTTAAGCACATACAGAAGAAAGAATCTAAAGAACAGGTATGACCTCATGCTGTACCAGTGACACTCAGCAGCTTTAACTCCTGAGCAAATCCAGCCTCCTCTGATTTCCCTGTAAAATATGACTACTCATCCACTACGATAATTGAGTTCCATCGCTTTAGTCACTAAAAGTAGGTAATAGAGCAAGTTAAAAGCAGATAATGAGACTTCATCTGGAACTTCAATAATTTACTAAAATACTTCCATTACTGTCTTCACTTTCTGCTTGTTGTTCAGTACTTGAGATCACACAAAGACTTGGTTTCGTATAAAACTCCAAACAAATCATCTCTATAAAGCAATATTAAACTTTTGCCACTGAACAAAGAAATAAAATATGAGATGCCAAAGCACAGTGCAGGACAGAAGATTCTAAAATTTTAACCTATAAGATTCTGTAGCTAAAATTAATACAGCAAGGTAAGATCGAAGAAACCAGTAGCAGAGACTACCACATTGATTTCAAGGCATGTGCACAAACACATACAAGCAAGAAAGTAATCTAGAGAAGGGCACTGGGGGAGGAAAAAAAGATATATCCTTAGAATTAACCAATAATGAAAGAAAACTGGACATAATGAAAATGAACCTTCATTAATATAATTTTCCAAAATTTCTTTTTGCATTAAATTACAACCCATACATCAAAATGAGAAATTAACTGATTGGTTTGCTGCTAAAGAGCGGCAAATTGCTTCTGGATGAAGAAAATCGTGTGGGACTGCATTGCATTTGTAAAGGTTAGCAAGACCCTTTATGCTCTGATAATGTCTGCTTTCATTTCCTAGGGCTTCTTCTTTTTCTCTTGTAGTTTTTCTACAGTGCAAAGCTGTGAACAAATATAATGCAATACAATGTATAGTATTGCAAAGATGTCTTTATAGGGTATCATTCTACTTCTTTGTTACTGTACCTTTTCCTTGGCCTTTTATTCAGACCATAAAAGCATGGTATTTCTCTAAACTAGAAGAAAACAAATGAGATGAAGCATCAAAAAATAACTGTACCTTAGAATAAATTCAAGATGTGGCATTGAAGAAATAAAAATTAGCCAAATAATTAACAGTAATAACATAAATTCTTCTTTAAGGTTTACCAGAACACAAAACAATCAGAAATAATGTTTTGTCAAATATCCTAATAGAAACTAGATTATAATATAGTTTGGGGTTTGGTTTTTTTGGTACTCCTTAAATCTCACGTGTATCAGGACCACTCTGGAAGGTTCACATTTGAAACCTCTCTCGTATCACTATATAAGAGCAGCTTTACCATATCATCGAACATAGGTAAACCCTGACATGAGAGGAGCTGCTCTTCCACTGAAAGTAAAGTTCAGCTGTCAGATGCTAATTAGAATGTGAAATCCTTCTGGACATCACAATAAATGTGTTAATTACTACCTCATGGGATGGCAGTTTATGAGATTTGGGATGTCTAAATCCAGTAACACTAAAAGAGCAATAGACTATTTTGATAAAAGGCAGAACGGCATTACAGTGGAATTTAATTTGTTTTTCTGCATCATTCTCACCCTGCACAGGAAAGATAAAGTAAAAATTACTTAGCACACATCAAAATACCCGGACTTTACCTAAAGTTGTGCAAGCCAACAAGTTTCTTCTGATTTTCTCTGACATTTTAGGAGTTTCTAGATTTAATTTGGAAAAAAACCTCCCCCCGAATTGTCCATTTCCTATCTTCCTATCACCACGCTTCCAAATCCTACTCCCACATTTTGCATAAGGATGCAACTGTGCTGCTCAGTCTTCCAAAGGTTTCCAGGAATGGAAACAGGCATGTGATATTCTCCATTTACATCCCACCTTGGAATTAGTGTACTGACAAATTATCATTCTTAGTCCAGTTTTTCCAAAAGCAGTCCTGCTGGCATAATCCAAAAGGAGCAAGAGCTCTTTAAAGCCATTAACTCAATTTAAGCTTTGATAGCAGTACTTCTATCTAGTATTTTTGGAAATTAAGTTACATGACCAGGCACTAAAATTTTGCTCTTCCATGTGGCTTGTATCGGCACAGCTTATTTAGGGTTTGATAAGTTTCACTCTGCTTCCAGCTCAGAATATCCTGCATGTAAGTTCCATTGAACTCACAAATCTTTCAACAGCTGAAGGTTTAGAAACTATTAATCTCAGGAAGTATGGGTTTCATCCCTAGTGACAACCAGTACTGCACGTATATGGATGAACCAATAGCGCACAAATATGTCTCTTCTCCTGAGTAACAAGAGGGAGATAGGACAAGAGGTAACAGCCTCAAGCTGCTCTAGAGGAGGTTTAGATAGGGTATTAGGAAAGGGTGTTCAGGCTGCCCAGGGCAGCGGTGCACTCACTGCCCCCAGAAGTGTTCAAAAACTGTGTAGATGAGGCCCTCAGCACATTGTTTTAGTGGTGGTCTCGGCAGTCCTGGGGAAGTGGTTGGACTTGATGATCTTAAAGGTCTTTTCCAACTGAGCTGATTCTATGATTCTGTGCTTCTCCCAAAATATTTTGCTGCAAGTTACAAGTAGTTACAAGACTACACTGACTCTGACTTCTCTTACAGCATTGTGTGAACTTTGTCCTGCAATGGAGTGTTGCCAAAGAGACTCCCTGAACTGAGGAAGGCTTAACTGGCTGAGCTGAAGAGTGAGGTCAGAATGCAAAGCGAATGGCATTAGGTTAGATGCTATCAAAGGAAATAAAAATATGCATGTTGCTACCTGTGAACTTCGCAAACAAGAAAGTGATACTATCCACACTGCCTGAAGACATTTCACACTTTCTCCCAAGGCACGGTTTTTTGGATTCCTGGAATGTATCAGGATCCACTGCATGTCGTCTGCTAGCAGTATGGGAGCATCTGCTGATATAGTAAATGCATACTCTCCAAAATCTTTGTTCTTTTCTTCTTTGTAACTATATTGGTAACAAATTATATGCTCAAATAAGCAAGCAGAATGAATGCACCGGAATCTGTATCAGCTTATGGCAAAGAGTAAAGGGGATTAATCAGACTGATGGAAATAAACATATAAAAATGACATAATGATGAAAAAGTACCTCAAAGGTAAGAAATATGTTCATTACAACACAGCATATAAAATGATTATTCTACAGAAATAAGGGAAAATATCAGAGAATTTAAATTTTCTTTACACTGTAAAATTTACTAATATTACAAACAACTTCCAACAACATACATGGAATAAGCACCTAAAAATTAGACTCAATGGAGGTGAAAATACCCAAGTACAATACTTATACTCACTCTGAAAATTCCTCTCTACATTATCTATCACTTAATTACCCCAGCTCTTTCTGACAGACTACATATGCCTATAGTACTGAGATCACAGCTCCAAAATCTTTTCACCTGTGTGAGCCTTAGTATTTAAAATCATTTTTGTATATCATTTTGTATATCAGAAACCATCTTACTCAGCTTTAGCTATCTAAAAGCTTAGTGTTCGTCTAGTTTCCCCCTATAGTATATAGAGGAAAGCCTGTTAGTGACTCATTCCAGATTATACTAGGTATTTGAGACAGCTATAGCAGATGATTCTCTAGGTGCGTCTCTTCCTTCACCTGCTACAGAAGAAACGGATTCCTACCTAAATCCTTCATAAAAAAGATGGTATGTCTGCTGCCTGCACAGGCATTCAAAATGGAAGCTATAATCACTTAGAAGAAATCACTGTGAGATTCTTATGTCTGTCTTCAACATCAAGCATTACACAACCTGAAGTGAGTAATAAGGCTGTATGTGCTGGGCTTATTCTCCCTCACCAAGCTTGTGCTTCAGCTTGTGACAGTTGAGGCCTGATACAACTTATTTACTGATCCAGTATGTCACCCAATCTGTTCTGAATTTGCAAAAAAGAATTAAGTAACCCAAAGATGGTAAAAAGAAAAGGAAAACAGTACCTCATCCTTTTCCAGCATTTCTGCTACTAAAATATGTACGAAATGTTGGCTTGTATCAGTGTGAGGGATTTGGTACAATCACTGCCTTGCTAATAAGCTTTTCTGACCTTTTTTCTTTTTCTTCCAATCTCCAGCCACAGAATGGCTAAGGCAAAAACAGTTACAAAAAAGAAAATCCATACAAAGCCTACAACCACACACAAGTCATAGAACAGAAACAGCATCCCTGTGGAATGTTACAATACATTCAGTTCTGAATTCCCATCTCATAACATTATTTTGACCAGTAGTGGAACATGCTGCTCAAGCTCCTCCCTCCCTGTCGTACCAAGGTCAGGATCAAATGTGTTGTGCTGCCAGATAAAACCAGAAATAAACAGAAACCAATTAAACAGTGAACAGACTAATAACTCTCTTTTATCTTAAAATAAATGACAAATCATGAACTACCAGAATGACAAAAATGACAAATCATGAGCTACTATATGAAATTAGCTTATGGCAACTTTTGGTTCATTGTACCCAACTTGATGCCTTCACTCATGTAACCTAGTAGTTCAGAGGTGAACAAACTGAAAGCGATTAGACAGAAACTTTTTCCTCTGGAAATAATCCACAAAATAGTTACATTGAAGCCAGTCCAAATACTACAGAACTCCTTTGTTATACAGATTTACCCATAAGGTTGTGACATCCACTGGTAAATTATGATTCATTAATAGAATATTCTGTATTTGAATATGAAAGAACTACACCAAAGTTTTAAATTTTTTCTTGGATCAGATGAGAAACAACTGAATGCAAGGTTCACATTTCAGCACACAGAGTACTAAACTAAATATCTCCATTAAATACAGATCTACATTCTTGACTTGAAGTCTTTAAACTCGCCTGATGGAAAATAAAGAATAAGTGGCATTTTTCATCAGGATTTTATCTTGATAAAAGTCCTTTTTGCAGATATATTTGTTATTCATTATGTTCCTGTAACAACTTCTGCATCTCAAATGTTATCAAACCCTGGCAGAATCTTTTCATCTTAATAATACAAAAGTAGACTTTGTGCTCTCAACCCTATTCTGTCCAGATTATCAATAGGAAAGGCTTGACTGACACAGGGAAGGGGAAACCAGCTCAGATTAAATCTGAGACATTTTATTTGGGCTGGTTTCACAAGGAGAAAAGGTTATCTACCTATTCTGACAAATGTCAGATGTTTCTGGCCGTTATTTTTTATATAGACTACTAGACTATTATTTTCAGGAAAAAGCATAGGTGCCTTCAAATAAGTTCTGCATTTCTGGCTTTGATGAATACCTTTAGTTTATCAAGCAGTCAGTTTCTGTCTTTCACTTTTTTTCAAAGGGGACAACAGTGAACAAGTTATTCAGGCCCCCCCAAACTGACCTGTTTGACATTACCTGAACCAACTACAAAGGATTTCATCAAAACACTTAAACCAGCAGTTACTTTTTATTGTTTTTTTTATTTCATTTCCATCTGATGTCCACTCTAATTGTACCTGACTTTTGGAAGGTAGTGATTCATCCCTTCCTATAAGAATTTCCCATGCTCTTTCAACGTTCTTTTTCCTATTAGAGAACAGATAAATGTCAGTTGCACCTACTGAAAAATTTGTAACCACTGTACTACATACAGTACAGCCCTGTATTATGGCAAACTACACTCTGGGTTTGTATATTACTCAAAAATGACTTCAATATAAATACATATAATGTAAAGATAGGTATCAGTCATAAGTAGTAAACAATGAACAATCGGATAAAGTTTCTGTTACAGTTACATTTTGGACTTCAAACAGCTTACTGCTCTCTCAATGCAGTTCTCCCTTTCTCTGTTCCAAAACGTTCACTTTCATTCATTTCAATGCAGAACTGAAATCCAGGGAACTAAGTCTTATAGACAAGATCAAAAGATGTCACCAGTCTAATCTTTTTTAATCGACTTATGTGTCACAAAACAGGATACAAGTACGTGTCATATAAAATACTTTTTGTTACCAAAAATTCCAGTACATATAACATGTATTTGCACTGCTTCTGCACCCATCACTGAACCATTTCAAACTATTAAACAGAATTTGAGGATCCAACTTACTTCACACCTTCCATCAAATGGACAAACAGGTGTAAAAAAAAAAAAACAAAAACCTACTTCTTAAAAAACAAAACAAAACAAAACCAACCCAACTACCCAAGTTGTCATACCAGAGCTGCCTTTTAGGCTATCTCAAAGCTTCAAAATCTTCTTGACCTTTCAAATAGACAATTTTACAAAAACCTATTTGCAAGCAAGAACTATGTCCTTCCCCATGTTTGTGAATTTCTCCTTAAAGGGAATTTCTTTTCCCCTATTCTCCTGATCCATGTAGTTACTCCACTGAGACAGAATGAATTACTTTACATGAGCCATCAGTGTACATACCAAGATCTGCAGGACTTGATAAATTATATGCTTTGAGCAACCTGTCCAGTGGAAGATGTCCCTGCCCATGGCAGGGAGGCTGGAACTGGATGGGCTTTAACATCTCTTCCAATCCAAACCATTCTGTGCTTCTGTAATTTTCAAAACTAATGCTTCCCCCCAACCCCCATCCTTTGAAATACAAATACGCTTATTCCTAAAGGGACTTTAATATGTCACAGGAAACAGTTTTAACTTTGAACAAAGTAACTTGCTTTGTAGCATTCTCCATCTAGTCAGTGAGAAAGAAGAAACCCTTAGAACTTTTGATATGTGCAAATGGATTGTGCATGTTGATTCTGCTTGTGGTACAGGTACAGACTGCACTCAAGTACTGAATGCCCTCTGAAAATAAAACTCCAAAGGGACTTTGTTTTTTCCATTATAAAATTTTAGATTGTCCCATCTATCTGAAGAAGAATTATGTTCTTCCTGAGTAATATTATTGCAGTTCATTCTGTGAAACTCCACAGTTATCATATCCTCATGTGAATTTAATAAAGCTCTAGCCTTAGCTGCTCTTGAACAGCAGCCAAGCATTTGATTTGTTCTATTTCATTTTATTCATTTATGTGCATCTTGCTACCATCTGGAATCACAAAAACAAACAGTTCAAGCAGTTAATGTGTTAAAAAGGGGCAATAAAATAATGAAATATTTTCTTCCAAACCCCTTCTCCCCCTTTACCCTATTTCTTTCATATCCATTTCAGAACTCATGTTGCCATTTCCTAATTCCAAAAAGACTTTCTGTTAAGAGGATTGTCAGGACAGATGTTGGAACCCTTACACAACTGAGCACGTGCCGTCTTATCCATGTTCAGTGTTTCAAAGCCAAAATACTGTAACTACTAAATCATGCTTGGTAGCTGAAAGTGAACAGATAATTACACCATTGTACATCTTGCATACAGAAAACATCAAAAGAATATTTTCTCCCTCCAACTGCATTTTCCTTTTTTATTTGCTATTGACAGAATTATTCTGTCATTTCTATCTGCTTTTAATATCTAACCTTCATGATAAGTTTCTGAAAAGGTTTGATTTGCTCATCACTTTGAGTGAAGCAATCATGACTATTGGCAACTTATCAGTGTTTTCACTAGTAGAACCAGATGGAATCCATTTGAAAACTCACAACATATTTATAAAATAAAGACAAATACAAAAGTTGATGAGCCATACAAATGAGCAAAAACCAGTGTTCTTTTGGGCTTTACCCTAAAAATCCATATAAATAGATGTATTTAAAATATTTACACCTATAAGTAAATTGAATTCATTTGGGTATTTACGCTTAAAAAGTGGATCCATAAAAGCAATTAATATTCTGTTTTCCACTGAGACACTTCTATACTTGAGAATCCGGAATTATTAAATATTTGTACTGACATAAAATCATAAAACAGGGTTGGAAAGGACCTTTAGATCATCTAGTTCCAAGACACACACACACCCCCCCCCATGGGCATAGGAAATGTATTAATCTCAGAATTCCGAGAGGATTCCAGAAGCAGGCTAAATAGGAAAAAGTATTTTATTGAAAATATTGACATGGCACAGTCAAATTCTCCAAAATATGCTTGGTTTTCAGCATTAGTTTAAAATTAATTTACAATTAGCAATAATATGGAGCCACCCAAAAGAAATAGTGTGGGCATACAATATACTACCGTATGCATTTAAACAGAAAGACTGCAAAAGACATGAAGGCTGAACAAGATGAAGACATGTCTAGTGAAGCATGATGAGACAGCTGAAGACTGTTCAGTATCTAGAAATTAAGAGGAAAATGGAGATACAGACAGAAATAAGACTAAGTAAAGAACTTATGCTACAGCTTCCTCATGTGAAGCAGTTCAGTTTTCTCATTCAAAACAAAGCAATTTTCGAGGTAAGAAGGCAGGACAGATGACTGACCACCTGAACGTGGGCAGGTCTCACTAGAGCTGACTAGAAATTTTCACCTTTCCCATCTTTCCCAACTGGGATGCCAGGAAACAACCTTCTTTGAAAGCTCACAATAAAATCACTAGAAGTACAATCAGGCACATATGCTGTCTGGAATACAATGCACACTTTTGTCAAAGAAACAGAGATGCCTGAAAGAAAATGAATGACTTAACTACTTTAATGACTTCTGTTCAAAACAAGCTTTGTTAGATTTTCTCGAAGGCCCCAGAAAAGGTTTCACTGGTATTCAAGGACTTCATATCAATCTGTAAAGCATGCACATGCTCTTTCAACAGAAACCTGTTAGGGTGGTGAAGCACTGGAATAGGTTGCCCAGGGAGGCTGTGAATGCTCCATCCCTGGCAGTGTTCAAGACCAGGTTGGACGAGGCCTTGGGTGATATGATTTAGCGTAAGGTGTCCCTGCCTCGGCAGGGGGTTGGACCTAGATGATCTTAAGGTCCTTTCCAACCCTAACTATTCTATGATTCCATGATTAAATTAAACACAACAAGGGAAATTCCAATAAAGACAAGGAAAAGCTTTTCATCAGGGGGGTAGTCAAATTGGAACTAGTGTTTCAGAAAGGTTTTGGATCTCCACCCTGAAACATTCTGAGGTCAACTCAAGGAGGTCCAGAGCAAACCATACAACGGCCAAAGAACTCAGAAATTATTATCTTTTGAGTCAGTAACTTTGAAGGAAGCCTGAAGCCTAATGTTTTCCAAATTAGTGGGTTTGATGATTGTCCCATGTGTGAGTAAACACCAATCCGTTTATCCATGGTTTTAATTACACGCAATGTCATTTTGCTAGATTAAAATAAAAATCTACTTTGGGCCATTCAAAAAGGCATTCAGCCATGCTACTACACAGCAATAAATATCCTCAAATACTCCCTTACAGACAAAATAAGCATTTTAAATGTATTTAGAAAATTACCTTCTTTTTGTGTGTGTATCTATGCATGATAGAGCCCTATGATATATAAAGAGTTTAAAATGTAAATATTTAGTATGAAGAACAAAGAACTACATAGAAGCTATGATCTTACTTCAGTGTCTCTAATGAGACATACTTCTGAGAAGTATTAAATATCCTTATTTGGAAGAGTAGCTATTTTGAGGGAGAGGATTAAAAAAAAAGGATTTTCTTGTAGGATTTTTGGTAAATCCATTGTTCCCACTCAGTTTCAAAAAATATTAAAGATCAAGCTGGCTGCATGGACTAATGCAACAGCAAATAACAACAATGCTGATCATTGCTGATAATAACAGTATCAGATATACCTTTACAAGTGGCAGCAGCTCTCACCGAGTTCCGAGTTTAACATGAGTTGGGAGAAACTTTTCTTCAATTAATTGTACTGGGTTTGGCTTCTAACTTTGAAATCAATAGCAATCAAAATCTCAGCAGGCTGCAGAAGTTACTGCCTCCTTCCTGTTAAGCTTGAGAACATAATCCAATGTTTCCCTCCCCTCTTCAAGTTTTGTTTACAAATATACTTATTCAAAATAGAAATGCACTTTCCCAGCTTTAGTTTGATTTATTGATATGTTTGCTGCAGAGAGTTTCATGTTAACACCCCCAAAACCAGATGCTTTTCAAAACAGAGGATATAAGGTAAAAAATGCTTATGCTTTCATGGTGTATAATTCTAAAAATCTACACATGGATGTTATAATAACTGGGTACCTGAAAAAAAAAAATAGTAAAATAGTACTTGCTTTTTATGTTTTATATATTTCAAGAAATAAAAATGCAACAAAGCTACAAGACTGTTTATTGTTATACAAGAGCTATAATTTTACCTCAGGTAAGTTCAAAAATGGAAAAAAGGTAAATCATACCCACAACTTAAGAACTTCAGAAGAACTGAAGAACTTAAGAACTGAAATAGTTTTCATCCAGTTAATATGGCAAAGAGAACTGTACCATATGCTTTTCAATCCTAAGTTGCATTTTTTTCACTTCCACTTCAAAATGCATTACTTTTCAAAGGGAGAGAAACAGAATTTCTAACAAACAATAAAAATCAGTCAACAATACAACCAAGACATCTTACCTTAAAGACACAATAAACCTGATATGAAACAGACTTTTCAATGCAGATATGAACACAGACCCATGCACTTGCATACATTCTAAGTCAGTAGGCAACATTCTGCTACTTTTAGCCATAATAATAAATCCACACTAATCCAATCAGGAAATTATGTCAGAATGTGACTGAAAACTACGTCTGTAAAGGCCTCAAATGTGGCACTTGAGATTTTGATAGAGCTATCTCATAACATGAAAAACTATACACCAACAAGATATTCCTTATCTCTCATCGCATTTCTATCCCAATATAGCCTAGGTCCTGCCCATGATCATGACCTTGCTTATGCAGACCCTGGCACCTTTGGCTAGGTAATCACATAAGATATACAGCACTGAATAGCCAAGGTATAGGTATTTTTCATTTACCTGGGGGACAAGAATGAATACTACTGTTGTACTCCATTAGTTTCTTTCAAATACTTTAAGATGCTTTCTTTTAGCTCAGCAATTAAGATCTTAAACATCATCTTATCGAAAGATTGATTTGAAAATATAGAGCAATTTGAGTGTCCAACACCCAAAATATTAAACTACCATAGCACATGTAAGCCAAAATGTCCTCTTAAATTCATGTTGAATCTTCCAGTACAACTCCAATAATGGCACACTCCTAAATAACGTGGAAATTTTGGTATATCTTAAAATTAAACAAAATATTCAGATTTATGCTTATAAGAAGCTATTCCAGTTCTACCAGAAAATGAGCTGTTATTTTGTATTTAATTGTAATCAGTTTATATTTTAATTTTTTAAAGTGTTATTTAATACAAAATAACAGTTAAAGACTTCATGACAGTATCTGGTTAGAATAAGAGGATTTTTTTCTCCCCATGAATTGTTTCTCCCCATAAAGTATGTCTAAGTCATGGAAGACATATTTTCATCAGTATTTCCAATTACTCCAACACCTAAAAGTTCAAAGGAAAGAATGTTCCAAATTCCATTCACCTGTTTGAAGCACTGTCTTTGGGTCAATTGTTTATCTGAAACACACATGCACTAGTGTCTGCGAAGACCAGAATTTGTCCCCAGTTATTGCTTCTTAATAGAGGAGGAAGAGAGAAAGGAAGAATCCACCCATCAGTGATTTGATACAAACGTAGGAAAAGTATTTTTGTGGGGGAAAGTTTATGACTGAAGTCTTTCAGATCCATATTCGTGTCAGCGTGTCTGCATGCCCGCAACTTGTTTGCTACTGATGCACACAGATAAAAGGGAGGGGTTTGTACAGCCTAGACAATAAAAAGGAGGAAATTCTTTTGAGGAAAGGTCTTAGATTCAAATTTCATGTCAGACTCTGGTGATCATATCAAGAACAAAGTCAAACAACATCACAGCCCAGAAAGAAACAGAGAGCATAAGCAGAGGGCAGTTCATCCACCTGACAATCATGGACATCTTCTCTTGGCAGGGAAAGGATGAAAACTGTACCGAGAAAACAGACTGAAATTCCCCACATAATTCTTAGTTGCCACTCAGTGACAGGAAATCAAACCTCCTATCTTTGGTACCATGGTTCAGTTTTTACTGGAAGTTATTTGGCTTTAATGAACACCTTCTATGAAAGCAAAAAAAACATACAAAATACAAAAGAATAAAACCTATTTAAAAGAAAGGCAGCAGTATACCTGATAACACAGTTACTTAATATCCATCTGTATGAATAGAAGTAACTGAACTTTATTTACATGTGTATTTATGAAATAAGCAGAGGCTCACAATTTAGAAGAGAGAAATGTCGTTTTCGTGACATTTTCAGTGGCAAGATTTAAGAGAACAACTCCATGTAACAGAAAAAAAAAAAAGTATTTTAGTAAAGTGGAAGACAATGTAAGAATGAGTAAAACTGAAACAGTGAAAGAAAAAGAACTGTAGTTCAAAATTGTACTTATACTGCATCCTAACCTCCAGGTTATCAAGTCACTTACTAGTACAGTGAGAACAGCGTACATTCTCGGAAGGGAAGACAGACCTTTCCAAATCTCTAATTAACGTGGTCAAGTGAAAACCTTAGTGTTTGGCTATCTTTCTTAGCAGATATATTGGGTACTAAGATAGAATATAACTGTAGGTATGTGCCTATGTAATACATACTGCCTATAAACTTTGCTGTGATAAATATCTATATATACCCTCATGCTCTTTCTTTATATACACATGCACACAAAATACATACATACACACACAAGATACACATATTTATAAGCACTATCTTGCTCTCTTTTAGCACTAAACACTGTAGAAACATTCACACAGACACGTAAACATTGTTATAAGTGCAACTCCTGAAATTCCTGCTTAGACCAGATTTCTTTGAAGAAAACCTAAACAAAAGAAATGTACTGGTAAGCAGCATGAGGTTTCATAAGCATCACACTTCTGTAGATAGATTATTGGCAAGCTTTACAGTATTTGTGTGGTGAAGTTATGTTAATAATCATAGCTCCTGATCAATGTAAAGAATATCAGTATACATATAGCTTTGATACTGTGCATGCATTAAGCAAACAGATTAGAAGTGTGTTTAAAAACAGTGCTTCTCCAGAAGGTATACAAATATAATCTTTAAACAAAATTTATTTTAGAAATGACATAAAAGGAACAGTGCTCCATAATTCAATAAGAAAGGAAAATATATATATTAAAAATATTTGTTAAAAAGATTTTACAAATAATACTTAAGACCAGGAATTACCATAAATCTGTGTTTTATGGTAAAATGGGAATTCACTGATAATGTGTAACAAAAAACCCCGCAGCATTACTGTTTATGTTAAAAAAATAATTCTATTTACATCACAAACCAGCTCTGTTCCTGACAGCACCTACTGCCCTTCAGCTGTCCTTCACTCCTATTCAGAAGGATTTAAAGCTTCCAAAGTCCAATATATTTTCTGATATGATAGGCAGCTTTCATACAAACTGCAGATAGTGTGCCACTGCTTTCCCTTGGAGTGACTCACTTGATATCAGGGCACATCCGAGATCAAGTGGCATTGAGCTTTGGTAGACTCACATCCATATGAAATCCAGGCATTGACAAGTACAACACAGGATGCAGAAGAGCAAACCTGAGTCGTCTTTGGCCGCTGGCACTGTAGGGTTAAAAGCAGTGATGTGATTAATTTACTCTCTAAAAGTGGCAATAAATAAAGAACTATTCTTTTTGCTGAGCCACACATAGCACTGTAACTAACCAAAACCAGGTGCTAGAACTTGACTGGGAGACACAGACCTGTCTAGACAAGGCTGGCAACGTGCACTGGATATAGGGAAGAATCTCTTCAGAAGTTTACTGAGATGATAGTGAGCAATAATAACTGCAGTCTAAAGTACAATTAAGAAAAAAAAAAAACTCAGAAAATACAACTAATATTCTAAAGAAAATATCATGAGTTGTCAATTTCAAAAGCACCATGTGGTCAACTCAGTGACTTCTGCTCTTAATTTACTCGACTTGTATGCAGAGAACAGGACTTCTGTAGGTGAAAACATTTAAGAAACAGAGTTGGTTTTGACACATGTACTTAGACTCAGGATCTTAATATTCATTTAAAAAACCCAAAATTGAATATGGAATGTTTTTGACTGGTCTCCCTTTCGCCTTCACATCATTGAAAAGTGTAAAAATTTACATTCAGCACACATACATATTTGGTCACTATGCATTAAGCTTTCATGATGCTTTCATGAACGCATTTAACCATCAGAAAGAAATGAGCTCTCTGAATAAGACTTATGCCAGGCTATGAAACAATTACTTTTTTTAAAGTGATACTTACATGCAAAGAAAAAAAACAAACAACCCAAACAGAGGAAAAACATGAAACTATACCACTTAAGTGGTCACTGGCCTTTCCCTCAGTGCATTTGGAGGGTTATTGTATTTGGCTGTGCTAACTCAGGAAAGAACTAAAAGAGATTATCAATTTGGACCAATAAACTGCTTGATGTACCTTTTATCTCATGCATGTACCTTTTTTTAAAAACTTTCAAATTCTGTTGGAATCATTGATTGACAGACTAGAATGATTTGACCAGTGAAATACTAGGAAAACTGCAGACCTTCAGCTTGCTTAAAAACAAAACAAGCAGGAATCTCACAGAAAATATTTTGCTCTGCAAGCACATAACTGGCACATTTAAATTAAAAGATATTTATAAAACGTTCTCTTCATACTCAGTGTAAGAATGTAGGCACTTCTAGAGGGCATGCTGTCCTAACACCAGAATAACCTTCTATAGTATAATTATACCTTTTCAATACCAGAGTAAAAACTGAGGGCAAATGGATGTCCACTTGAGATGACTAAGTTACATGCTTAAGGCTAGATTAGATTAACCTAGTTCAGTATCTCAACTCAGTATCCTTTGAGCCAAAAAAAAATAGAAAGGAAAAAAGAGTAAAATACAATATAAGCATTGAAACTGTTTGGTGCTTTTCTTATTCAAACATTAATTTTATGTATATGAGTCTCTCACCGAGGAAATCCAAACAAATTATCATAAAAACAGAAATCCAAAGGTTCAAATACCATAGAAAAAAAAGAGAAACTGAAGGTCTGTGAAATCCTGCAATCGTCCCGACAAACAACTCTTCTAGGCTAAGGGGTTATTATACTTAACCATTACCTCTGAATGCTTCCCATCGCCCACTTAAGCTAACAACTTCCACAGCAATAGGTAGGACCAATCTTTGCTACAGTAAAAACTTCTTGGATAAATTCTTGCTATGTTATGAATGAACTTTCAAGCCAAAGCAACTTGGCTGAATTGTGGCATTGAGTCAATAAATATCATTACTGTATGTCTAATAACTGAAAGCGTTGGGTTTTTAGTTTGAAACATAAATGCTGCAAGGGTATGATAAATAGGAATAGCAAAACTGTCTTACAGATACATAAACTTCCTCCAAAGAAAATTATTTCATTATCAGAAATGAAAAATCTTCTGTAACAGTCACAGCTATAATTATGCAATACAATATGCTGAATTACAATACGTACTTCATTATTAATAGGATTTATTTTACAGATCAAATAGCCAAATACACATTTTTAAAAGAGCCAGATAGCAAATGTGGAGCAAACTATAGGCAACAGTCATGGTAGACATTCTGCAGTCCAAGAACTGAGGCAACGTGATTATTAAGTACAAGCCTATAAATATCTTTACATCAAACATATAGTAATGTGTAAGAATTCCATGTTGTAGTCTAATTCATGAATCATTAATAACTTTTTCTTTAAAAGAAATTATATATACTGTATACATCCCAGTTAAAAGCAGTGTCTGTATTTCATTTTATTCTAGCAAACTAATGTTACATGTCTTCATATAAGTGCAGAAAACAGGGTTCTTTATACTCCTTTGCTTCCTAAGAGATTTCGCATTGCATATGAAATTCTAATATAATAGATGATACATATTCAGCATTACTCCCTAAAATGTGAGGCAATATACAAGAACCTGCAACCGACCTGCAAACAAAGCTACAAGACTCAGATTTTATTTTTCTTTTATGAGCCGTGCTAAATAACAAATTATCACGTAGAAAATTTGAATTTTTAAAAAGTTAACTACATAGAGAAAAAATTGGGGGGGGGGGGGGGAAGGGGGTAACCAATGTTAGGCCATTTTCTCCCCCATGTGCTGGCTAACAGTGAAAAAATGACGTATGCTATTTCCTGTTTTATCACACTGAAAGCCAAGTCACTGGACTCAGGACTTTGTTGTTTTAAATAAAAGTACTTCAAAAGGTTAAACGTATGGCAGTTTTACACAGACATTAGCCAGACTTCAGCAAGCAAATTGGATTTTATTTTTAAAAGTTAAGTGAATACTTTCCAGTTATTTAAAAGGTGATCATTTATTTATTACAAAATGTTGCGGATAAGAAAGCAGGAAGTACTCATTTTTTACTACTATTACTGTGCCTGTAAAATGAGAAAGCAGTGATTTGATCAATTCTATTTATGATCCATAGCAGCAATATCATCATTAAAAATATTATGGTATAGATATAAATAACACTTAATTCTTAACATGGATAATGGTGCTATAAGTGACAACAATTTGTTTGGTTTTATTTTAAATGCAGGGAGTATAAAGAACTTTACATTCTCTTTTTAATGTATGAATAAAATTTATTGCTCCCTTTAATATACTTATAGAAACAAAATTCCTAATTGTTTCAACTAAAATAAATAAAGAAAAAAGAAAACTGGGACAAGAGGATGATTACAAGCAAAATAGATTTACCATAATCACCAATTGTGCAGAAGGATGGGTCACATTACTTTTTTCTTAGCAAAACTACATTATAGAACACTATAGCACAACGTACTAAAATCTCTGTCTTTGCTTTTTAAAAAATTCTTGCCCTGGATACCTTTCAGTAGGGCAGCTTGAACAGTTCATCGTCACTTCCAAACCCCTCTGGAGATCAGACGATAAATTTCTTCGGCAATCAGAGACAGGACAAAGGGCTTTCTCGTGCTATTTCCTTGTTTTCATGTTTGCTGGCTTAACATCATTGTGTACACGTACGACTTCAGTATATAACATCAGATGCGATGGCGTTCAGAGCTGGCAAACAGAGAAACAGCATGAGAAAAGCCCTTTCCTGCATAATTTTCCCCACATATTGTAAAGTTTGTCTCCAAATTTCTACCCTGTCAATCACTGCATGGATTTGAGAAGTACGGAGCTACTGCGGTTCTAACCAACCTTTTTTGATGTGTGTTGTGGTTTTAGGTTTCTATACACAAGCAAAGACCTGCACACATCTATATACCCATAGCAAAAATGCTGAAAAAGAAACTAGGTATGGCTTTTTTTTGCTTTGTCAGCTTCAAACCCCAAGTGGTGTTGCAAGATTATGGCTATTCAAAGACTCCCATACCACCTAGAACATGTTTTACAGAGGTTTAGCAGACTTCATTCAAGAGCATTGATCCTAAGAGCATAAAATATTTTGATTTGAAGAGGTATTTTGCATCCTTGATCTCTATTTATCATCAACAGAGTTAGAGTCATTAAAAAAAAATAAATCACATAAATTAATCCATTCAAATCTATTATTTCACAGAAAGGAAAACACCATCAATACCATCATCACCAAGATGCTAGCCACTCCCTGGTCAGGAAATTGCTATCAACTGCAGATTATTGAGTGCAATACATGCTGGCAGAAAACAGGAAAAGAAAGAAATGCAAAAATTAGGCTCTATCTAAACCAGGCAGTATTGCTGGCAATGGTTTATAGCTCTAGGTCATTTAAGAAAAACCCACAAAGTTGGATCATGAGGATAAGAGTAAACTTTTCAGTTATCCCACTGAAAAATGAAGGCAAAATGCACTTAATGTTTAAGAAAATCTATGCTGCTACTACTCTAAAGCATCTGCTATTGAAGAGAGAGTTGTGTTTTATTCTAGCTTACACAAAAAATCACCCAGTTATGAATGCTGGAACTTCATCTTCCAACTTCAGCATAAACTCAGTCAGCAAGCTCTTACTGGGGGCCAGGGGCAGAGGGGAAGCCTTTGATTTCTCTGAATTAGTTTTTACTTGAGTGTCCTATTCAAAGTACTTCACTTTTTTCCTCATACAAAACATTTTTCTTTACATCCCGTTTGCGCTGTTTTTGTCTTCTACTATGAGGCAAGGGGGGCCCATTCTAGACATATGTCCACGCTTTTCCAGTGAAAGACATGTTAAAAGAACAATTCTGAAGTTTTTCTTCAAAGTATTCCACAGAGGAAAAGCATTTTTTGACCAGCTTTATCTCAGTAATACTGCACAATTCAGTAGCTGCTCAGTAACCTCCATGCTGCACTTTCACTTATCCTTGAGTTAGAAATTCTCCAGATGGGAAAGTCAGTTTTTTTTCCTGAAATGTGTACACATGGCAGCGTATCAGAGCTACCAGAATATTAAGAGAAAATAAAACTATTTAGAATCATAGTTATCAATTTTGAAATGGCTTATACCAACAGCTATTTAACTGATATTTAGAAGATACTGTTCTTTGAGTATAATTGTATCTGCCAATGCAAAGTTACCAGTGTTATTTCTAAGCTCTGTTACATACCAGAAGCAGCAGCACTGACGACTGATGAACACTATACTAGGTTAAACTCACTAGTCTCATGTTATTAAATGAAACAATAAATCCTGCAGCTATAGATTTAAATAACAGGTGAGTTTTTAGAGCTATTAGGTTCAGGAACAGTGTAATATTCTCTCAATTCACATCCTAAGCACACTGTTCTCATAGTGAGTGGGAAGCTATAATGACTCTTCACTACATTTCAAATCAGAAAATGAAATATACCATGACTGTAAGCAGGTCTAAGCAGTAACTAACAGAATCAGAATTGTGACTGTAGGGGACCAAAATATAATGTATTTTAAATGAAGTCTACTTCCCATTCAGATTTCTACAGAATATAATGTCCCTCTCCAACCAGTTTCTAACAAGTGCAGCAGCAATCACTGTGTCATCTGAGATTTCTGTTCATAAGTATGGGTATGTTCTCAAATGATAGAATCCTGGCAACTAAAATTAACTGATGAAGATTTGCATTAGTGAATAAAACCAGTGTGCACGCTTCTTCACCCCCTCAACAACTTCCCAAACTTGGTATAGTGTGCTAGCAGTGAAGCTAAATTAGCATACAGACAGAGTTCCCTGTGAAGCATGGAGAACCACCAAGAAGCATGTAACAGCAGATTCATATCACGATTGTACTTCCCAGGTCTATCAGCCGAAGAGGTGCTGCCTTCATGAACACTCACACTTCTTCAATAACACAAAGTCAGAATAAAACTTGCTCTTAAGTTGTAAATGACAACACAAAAGGTCACAAGTCTCTTCCTGAGTGACTGGGCATTTATTTTCAGATTTCAACTGTTCCTATAATATGCATCATACTGCTCTGAAATGAATGTCTGAAATAGCATTAATGAAATGAAAGGGAGAAGGCGGCAGAAAACGCATGGGAAGTTCTAATGAACATCTGCGGCAGGAGCTTCTTTGAACCAAACTGCCACACATCATACTATACATGGTTTGAATTGACAGGCTGATCCCTAGACAGGTATTTCAATTGTCTGAACACTGTTTCAAGTACTTCAGCAAAGAATATATATTTAAAAATTGTGTTATAAATTACAGAAAAACTAGACTGGAAAAACCTCTCCTTTCTGTTCATCATTCCAATGCAAATGCAACAAGAATTAGAAGATTTGTGTCAGTATGGAATAATTCATATAGTCTGCCCTCACTGAGGTAAATGTCAAAAGCAATGGAGCTTTCCCAAAGCTTGCAGACAGATAAAGTTTAAAGGTGCTGTATGCTTTTCTACCAGGCCCACAACTACCAATACAATTAAAATCTTATGGCACTGAAAGGGAATTTCATTTACAAGCTTCAAATACACAAGTTTGAAAATTTTTCTTATGAATAAGAAGCCCATTCAAAGAATTATCTCTACTATATCCCAAAAGAAAGCATGCTATTCTGCAGCTCTGCTATCACTACTATTTCAGAATAGTATTAATATCTCTCTCCTTTTTCCTCCTTCTCACATACATAGGGGACATAGGGATCATTACATAAGGACCAGAATTTTTCCTCTTCAGCTTCCTGTAGTTCATGATTCAATGTGTCCCCAGCTGCTTCAGGAGTCTCCGATTCCTTCTCCATTAAAATTTCAGCTGTTGTACTGCTGTATTTATTTTCCCACATGACCACTAAAGAGATATTTTGGGGGTTTTAGTATAAAAACCTTTCCATCTTGTCTTGCACGCTTTTTGAGTACAACTGCTGTACTGACTTTCTGTCATTTTATAGATCACTTAGACAAATTTTGCAGTAAAGCAAAGACATAATTTCCTTTCTTTAAAGACCTGAATCGATACCATTCGGACATACACAAAATTTAGAGCTTCAAAAGAAAACATATATTTTTAGCTCTAACTCAATACTACTTCAAATATCTGAGTAGAAAGCCTTGCATGGATAAAACTAAGAACAGTTAAGATGTGTCACCTCTTAAGAGCAGCATGCAGTAGAAACAGAAAAGTCATCTTCACAGTGAATGTAATCTTTTTTAGCCTCCTTCAGAAAGCTTCTGTTTTGTAAAAGGGAGGCATTACAGTAATTCTTAGTGGTAAAGTAAAATATTTTTACTCACATTAGACATGTTACTTTTATTGATCAAACTAGCACACCTCCCTTGTCAGCTGCCCTCCCTATCTTCCAATTCTCCAGCCTGGCCTTCAGTTTCCTGGTAATTCAGAGCCCGCACAACACAAATGCATCATTAAGCACAAACACCCTGTTAGTCTGTGAGGCTGGAGGGCAGTGGGACAGCACAACAGCTGAACCACTGTGGCAGAAGTTCATTTTTGTTTGCTTTGTTTCTTTACAGGCTAACAGTGACAACTCACCCTGAGTCACCTTTTACAGCCCCACCTGAGAAAACTGTAGAGACTACCACATACAAAACCAGGTTAGAAGGAAGACTGACTTATAAGATCCATTGAGGTTTAAGAAACACTGTACTTGGTTTTACTTATGAAATATAATTCTGCCTTTGCGATCATGGTCCAACACAAAGGATTTAAATCTAATAGCTTTTCTTGCCCAATTTATGTAAATAAATTCATTAACAAAACTACTTTTATTTAATAAGGATAAGAAGTCGAATTCATGTGTTCACAGGTTGATGTTGTTTTCAAATTTGTGTAAAAAGCCCTTGACAGCGAGCAGTTATACTTTCTCCAACAGTGTGATCACTTTCATACAGAAAAATACATGTAAAAGAAGGATAGGCTATAGATATAACAAAATCAATAGGATCATAGAATCATAGTAACATTAATCTCTTTTTGATATATTCAGTGCATCACATTAATATAATTTCAGGTACAGCTATGTGAAGATAAGCTAGTATCAGGCAATGAGCACTTAAAGAAAGAAAAACACAACTCTATTCTGCTCTTCCAGATAGGAAGCCCCCATCATTGACCTTTAAGGTACAAATAAAAGGAAATGCTCTTTTCCCCAACCAACTTCTGCAGAAGAGAATTGCTTCCATTCTACTTTAAAAGCCCCTTTGGATGGAGGAACTATGTTAGTGATAACCTAGAGACTTACGAGCTTGCTTTGTTTGCAGCATTACTGCTTGACAGTGTATTTGAGCAGACAATGGAAGAACCATTCTGGCTCAGAGGAACTGTACCAGAACTCAATTGAAAAATCACTTAGATGAGACCTACAGAAATGCTGAGGAGCATTGCTGTAGCACTAGCCTCCTCAGAGTTATGAGAGTTCAAACATATGAACAAATTGGCAAGAAGCTTTTGTAATGTGTAATTTAAATTAACACCTTCAAATACCTTTAATAGAAAATACTCAAATCTCAAAAAGCTTCATTTTTCAGTGCTGCCATATCTTAGAAATAAGAAATTCTCTCACCCCTCCCCTTCAGTTTTTCTGTTAATGCACCTCAGAAAAAGATGGAAGTTTTCTAAAGCACAGTGATATAGAATATAGCCCAGATTTGGGTTGGTAAGGAAAACAGACAAAACAACCCAACCTGCAATTTTCAAAGATATGATGGCTACTTTGAATGAGCAGCTTTTTTGAGGCACATGTTGTTATCACTTACTACACTATTATCACATTTTTTCATTATGGTAATAAAACAAAGCCCACAGAAAAAAGAATCAAAACCTAGCTAAAGCAAAAAGTCTGACCGGCTCAGTCATGCTGAGGATTTGCTCCCAGGCAATAGTATTAAAATATATTATCAATAATATATTAAATCTCCTGACATTTTTCTTTCATGATTAATTCCTTGACCAATTAAAGCTTAACTAGAAAACTATTTCACTGAAAACTTTGTGGTATGTGAAGAAAGAAGGAAACATGAACAGCAAAGCTTTATTATTAATAATATTGTCCAGAATAAGGACAGTCATTAAATTCCATTTCCAATGACTTAAAGCCTTTCTGTAGTGTCTAGAAGACTAAAATGTACTTTGGTTCTCAATTTATTTTTAAGATGAGGATTCTTTAGACATTTCCTTTGCTGGATGTACTGGATTTCTGAGAAGCTACTATCTGGTTTATCAGGCAGAGCAGCATAGAAGTCAGATCAATTATACTGATGCTTCTCATTTTCCCCTAACTTTGCCTGCTGACTGTGTTACTCCACCAGATTTAAATAGTCCAGTATGCTTCTAGTCTGAAAATGGAACTGAAATTCTCAGAGGAAAATTCTTGCCTGCTTTTGAGAGACCTTGAAGTAAAGCTATGCCCAAATGAAGGCTGCAATTCCAGACTCCATTAATATTAAGAACCACTTATCAGATCCTGTAAGGCTTTATTGCTTTCCACCTGGCCTAGATTACCTCAGTTCTTGAGTACAAAATACTACTGAGGACAGCACCATAACCCCTCTGTGCCTTGCAGGGCTGCACGAGTTACTGCAGTGACGCAAGCAGTGCCATGCTGCCATCTGCAGTTAGTAATACCCACCGATGGCATAATTCTCTGATCAGTGTCCCTACAGCCAACAAACATTTAATTTTCTCTCTTAACACTGATGAATCTTAAATTGTTTACTCTTCAGTGCCTCGATCTAATATGCACTTTCAGACTTCTAATCCTTGCAGAAAAGGTTATTTTGCAGTGCTTAGATCTAGAGTTATAGGAATGGCAAAGTAAGAAGGGAAGGAGAAAGAGAACACCTTAAAACCTCCATTACCTGTCTGGTGTGTATGGGTCCTGGGGTCTTGAAGCCTCCTTGACAGCTGCATTCAGAAACACTGTAAGGGTCCGAGCTGCTTGATGAGCACTTGGAAAGTGAGTCACAGCCCACCACAAAGGTGTTATCTAGAGGCAGTTCCTGAATGACATGGTGCTTCTTGGGGGGTACAGGAGTCTCAGGTTTAATTTGAAAGGTGGGCTGCGGAGAAGCAGACTTGTAGTGCTTTGCTAAATCTGGGCTATCAGGCTTAAATGTGGTTGGTGTGGTGGCCCAGTTATACTTTCCCATAGTCTGTTCTTCTAGCTCTACAGGAATGTCTAAAGTGCCATTTATGTGCTCATGGCCAGGATCGTCAGGCTTAGATTCTTCAATAGTCACAAAGTTGAGAAGGAGACTTTTTGGAGAGCGCTTCTTCTTCTTCTTCTTTTTCTTGATCTGCCTATTCTCTTGGTTTGGGGAAACCCATTCACCACTCTGCTTGTTTTTTTGGACAACCTTGTGCCGAGGTGTCTGGCGGCACCGTACTAAAGCAGTAACAAAAATTACCAGAATAACTGTCATAGTGCCTGCAATAATAGCAATGATGATCTTGACATAATCATTGGTTTGTGGGGTTATTTCCCCATCCCCAACATTCTGGCCAACTGGAGTTTCCATGTTCCTGCGCACTAGCTCTTGTACGTAGGAACTGTTGGTGACTGTCTCGTTAACAAATAAATGCACAAGAGCTATAGTGTAAAGAGACTCGGGCTGTCCTAGGTCATTGACTTTTATCACTAGTCTGTGCAAGCCATGATCTGATGTAATTACCTTCTCTTTCAAAGTTATATTGCCTGTTAATTGGTCAATTGTGAACAAGCCCCGTGAGTTCCCACCTATAATGCTATAGCGGAGCTCTGCATTCATTCCTGTGTCATTATCAACTGCAAAGACTTTAGTAACTACAGACCCTGGACTGGCTGATGTTGGAACCAACTCATATGAATAGTTAGATGAAGGGATAACAAAAACAGGCCTGTTGTCATTTACATCAACAACATTGATGGTCACTTTGGCAGTTGAGGAACGCTGCACTCTTCCTCCATCCACAGCTTTCACCTGGAAAGTATATGACCCCTGCTGTTCCCTATCAAAGGTAATATTAGGTCTTATTACACCAGTAAGTGGATCTATAATGAAATTATCTCTACCATTTAATATAGAGAGAGTAACAGCAGCATTCTCTCCTGAGTCAGCATCTGTAACTGTGATAAGCCCCACTGTGCCATACATGGGTAAATTTTCTGGTACATAGAAATTGTATTCATTGTGTGTGAAAGCAGGGCTGTTATCATTCTGGTCCAGGACAGACACTGTCACAGTAGCATTGGTCTGCAAGGGTGGTATCCCATTATCCTTAGCCAGCACAGTGAAGGAGTACCTGTCTTGCTTTTCTCTATCCAGCTTTCTCACTGCTGTCAGAATACCTGTACGGCGGTCAAGGTTGAAAATAGGGGGTGCATCAGAACCCAGGATATAGCTGATCTCAGCATTGCGCCCACTGTCAGCATCTGTAGCGCTTATCTTGGTTAGCTGAGTACCAGGAGCATTGTTTTCAGGGATGGAAAGACCTATGATAGGCTGTGTAAAAACTGGGGCATTGTCATTCTCATCTTTTATTTTGATGAGGAGCATTGCAGACTGATTTAAGGGAGGTTTCCCTGAATCTGAAGCCACTATTTTAATGGCATATTCCCGTGTGGCTTCATAATCTAGAAACGTAGCTGTCTCCAGAAGAAACTGATTATCAAACACGGGCTTTAGCCTAAAAGGAACATCATGATCTGTAAAACAAGTAACTTTTCCATTCAGATCAGCATCCTTGTCCATTACTGTTATCAATGCAATTTTCGTATTAAGGGGAGCCTTTTCAGACAAAAGCACTGTCCCGTTCACTGGATTGATGATGTATCTCGTGTCTATTGATGGGACATTGTCATTAATATCTGTAACATTAACAGTCACTGTTGCTCTTGATGGAGTTGAACTGCCATCACTTGCCAAAATAGTCAATTTGTGTACAGGAGATTCCTCCCTATCTAGTGGTTCCCTTATAGTGATGAGACCAGTGGTGTTATCTATGGCAAACAGCCTTTTGGCCAAACTGGAGATCTGATTGCTGAAATAGAAGTGAATTTGTGCATTTGAGCCCAGGTCTGCATCAGTGGCATGGAGCTGAGAAACAGAGGTGCCCACTGGAGCGTTTTCTGGGACACTGACTTCAATGTCATTCTCTTTGAAGACTGGGCGATTATCATTCACATCAGTCACTGTGACTTGGAGGATGGCAGTGCTAGATCTTGGAGGGCTTCCACCATCTTCAACTTTAATTTTCATCACATAGGTATCCTTCTGTTCCCTATCCAGGATCTGTTGGACAATCAGTTGAGGCCACTTATCTCCTTCAGGTGTCTCAGTTATATCAAGACCAAACACGTTTTGACCCTACAAGACACAGAAAGGACACACTTTAGCATGACGGTATATGAAGAATAGAGAAATATCTCAGTGTTCTGAAATTTTCACTGAATATATATTTTTATATATATTGTATACAGGAATATACATTTATATTTACCTTTATTTTGCAATATATGGTTTTACTTTAAGCTTCAGGGCCTTAAGAAAGCTTCAGAGCAAACACGGATGAAACAGACACTTTAGGAAAAGGTGGGGAAGGGGGGGAGAGATGGAGGACGTGGTGGTGTGTTTTGGGTTTTTTTTAATCAGTTTCTCTATTTCTACAGAAAAGCTATTAAATACCTGGACAGATGGTTCCTCCATTGTATGAGTGAGTACAGAAAGGAGGAATGAAGCCAGAGTTCAGCCACATGCAAAGCAAGATGGCATGCACACAGTGGAGGACTTAAACCAATATTCAATTTCAAGGAAAACAAGAAAAAGAGATTCTGTTTGCGAGCAATGCTGAACATCATTTGAAACTATTAGCATAAGAAACCACCACCATCACTGAAAAGAGGCTTACTACCTAATTCAGGTGTTAGATGGTAAAGGTAAAACTAAGTCCTAAGTTGATTACGAATACACTCTAAAACATCATCAAAGCTATTCGTTTCTTCATCATTATGTATTTTGCATTTGTAGTGAAAAATACAATCCCAGGAAGAAAAAAACAATCTATTCTAATTTCAAAAAATATCACAGAACTACGAGATCAATCTTTTTCATGGGGTTTGCTGAACACCTAAGACCCCTGGAAGAAATGCTACATATATTGCACAAACAGCTTCTTTCAAAAAACAGCGTTAATAGAAGTAGTCTGCTAAAATACAGATTGGAATCTAGAAGTAGATTCCCTCTTCTGCTGTCTCTTCAGACAAGCAGGGCTTAAGAATATCACAATTATTGTCTCTTCTCATATCTCTCACCCTTCAAAGGAAGAAGGGATTTAAAGGCAGTCTTCCAGCTATATCTTCCCTTCCACAAGGGCAGAGCTAGAATGCAGGCCACTAAAGCTGAATGTATAGGATGAACAGAAAAAGAAGGCATCAATAAAGATGACTAATTAGGATTTTGGTTTTATCTGCCATAGCTGTAATAATGAACAATAGCATCCAGCCTGGTTCTGTTTATTGTGTTTGTCTTTCACCTTCACTTATGTAACTATGCATGTTCAAAAGTGGTTTAAGACACTTCAGACCAAAGTGAAAGAAAGCATTCCCAGTGTGCAAGGCTCTTTATTTCTCATTACTTGCAAAAAAAGATTTGTATTCACTGTACCCTTCTAGCCATCATTAAGGGGAATGCATTCATAGGTCTACTTTGGCGTAAGGCTGCACTCTTTCATTGATTTGTTTTCTCAAAGCCAGAATTTGACCCTACCTAAGTAATCATTTATTTCATGGAAAAGGACTATCCATCCGCATTTCAAAAATTACTGTGCCACTTGCACAGTATTTGTGACATTAAGTTGCAACTAGGGACACTCTAAAGCAAACTGGAGCACACTTTGAAACAATAAAACAAATACAGCTTTGGCTTCTTTACCAGAAGTCATATGAAAATATAAGCCTTGCAAATTGTTTCTAAATCAAGATGTATATTTTGCAGCAATTAGGTTAAATTTTAGAATAGTAATTCTCTGCTGATCTCTCCATAAAGGCAGAGTTTCCTCTTCAATCTGGCTAGCAGTTAATTGCAATATATCCCGGAATTACTGAGAAATGACAAATTCTATATTCTATGCTTTAACATAGATTTGCAGGAAAAAAGCAACAGAAGCTGGGGGGGGGGGGGAACCTGTCACCTATCTTTCAGTTCTTTATTTGTACACAAGTTGACAGATGGGCACTGATTATTCAGTCATTAGATCCCACAACTACAACAAACATTTCTTATAGACTTTGAATGCATGCAGCTATACATAGGCATACCCTTTCTGCTTTTCTCTGTCAACTATGAGAAAGATGTTTTTCATTATGGCATACAATTTTGATAGAAAATAACAGAGCTTTAGTTCCCCATCACTAGCAGTAAACTCCTAGAGAAACAGAAAAGGCAGCAAAGACCCCTTCCACGTTAATAATTAACAGTTGAGTAATTTCCTATGCTAAAATATTATTCAAGAGTATTTCTTGCTATTCATTACAGGTTTATACATCTTTTTAAACCACAAAAAAAGAAAAAATTTACACAAAATTATACTTTTGCCTACTTAAAGCAAGTCTATTTCATGTTGCTTAAGGGATAAGGTTGGTGTGACATTATGCTGCATTTTAACAAAGACATTTTCTAAGAATGAAGAATTCCCCCACTCTAAATACTCCAAAAAATAATGAAACCTTCTAGAAACGTATTTTTAAGACTATAAATATCTAATAGTTTTCCTCATGAGCAAATAAATTAAAAAGTAAAATTTCTGAGAGAAGCATGAAGTAAAACCTTCGGGATTAAATTCCTGATGTTGAAGTAAATGGCTTTATGATTGTTAAAACCTCAGTGAAATTTCCAATAGGGTAGCACTGTTATTTGGGCTGAACTGTACCTCAGTCACTACATTATCATAGTGAGCTGAAGGTTTAGTTCACACTAGAAAGGATATGAGTACACAGGAAAATCATTAATAAATAATTAACATTTATATAGTACCTTTTGCCATTAAAATGACTGACTAGTACAAATAATCTGCTATATTATCTCCACAACAATAGAAGGATGGGAGTGAGAAATAAAAAAGGCTGAGTGGTTTTAATTTATAAAAGACAGCTTAGGCAAAATAACCTACCTATTTGAGGCAAAATAAGATTATGCCCATCTCAGAGCCAGGATTTGCTTTACGAGGCTCTAATCCTGATGACAAGATTCTTCATCAGGGAAATATGCAACTGCATTACCCTACTCAATTTTTGTAACATACTTTTCAGTGGACTCATGGCCAAAGCAGTTTCAGAATTAATAAAACTGGTTTTCATGTTGAACACTCCCTACTGTGTATTTACCTGATCATTTGTAATGGATCCAAAAGTCCTTTTCGGAGCTGTTTTGGGCTGTCATGTAAATAAAAAAATAAAGAGTTTTTTTAAAAAAAGGAAACATTTAGGTAGATTAATAAATACATAATCAATGACACACGGACACTTAATGTGATAAACTACAAGAGCTTCTAGTACTATGGACAGGACTGCATGTGACAAAGTGCACCTAAAGTCTATACATAACTCTTCTCTAGATATACATATTGCAGTATTACAGTACTTCATACTACCCGTGGGGTATTGACTACCTGGAGATTGTCAAGAAGAACAGGGGAAAAAAACACAGCTTCTAGTTAATGCTCATAATAGTCCACTTGCCCACCAGTAACTTGACAGAAAGTAGTAATTTCTCAAAGAAGCAGGGAAAGGAAAAATATTGTGCTAAATAACCATATAAAAATGACTGCTTGTGATACAAAGCACTCTGAAATTAGACAGTCGATCAGTGATTATTACTTTCTACATTATAAATTATGTGATCATATGTAATAACTATACATTGTTAACTGACAAAGTAGATCTACGGTGTGCTCAATCTTGATTCAAGAAGAGCATTATGAACCTTTCAAGACAGACACAGGAGCTAAGACAGCTCACTGTTGTGTATCTACAACTTCATGCCAAACACAGTACAGGATGTATGTCTTCAGTTCAACTGAATCTTAAAAGTCAAGGGCTAGACAACACACATCTGAAAAACAATTTACTAATGTTCTATAGTAACTCACTTTAACTCATTCTAATGAGCACTGCAACAAGCTGTAAGTAATAAGTGTGAACATCAACAACCCTCTTAAAACAAGTTTCATGATTTCCAAAAATCTTATTCTGCCTGAAATCTAGAATAAACAGATTTAGAGTAACTAAATTCCAGCTAACCAAATAAGAATATTGGGAAATAAAATAGAATGCTAAAAAGAGATAAAAAGAAAAAAAGCAGAAAAAAAAATATCAGCTTCCTATTAGAAAGTAGTTTAGTAATTCATTAAAGTAATTAATAATGAAAAAATTGGCCGAAAAGCAATCTTGTGTCCAAAGAACCCTAAAATCTTTTCAGAAAATCCAGAAAATGCTGCCTGTTTGCTAACAGGTATGTATTTCTGATGTAGCAACATGGAAAATCTTTGCAGGTATCCTGCAAAACTACATGATAGGTTCCAGCCATTGTTTCTTTGCCTGTTTTTGCGAAGACATATGGAACCGCTCCTTATCTGCATTGTTATATCAGCAAAGTGCATAGTAGCATGATTTCAGCTCCTAATAGAGCTACATGTAGAGCTTCTCTACATGTAAAACACTGCCAAAGATTTTCTCTCCATATATACAACCACATGCAAAACCTTATTCATCCTATGAAACAGACAGAAAGCAAAATGCTGTAGAAGGGATCAATAGAACATAAGGATAATAATAAACCATTTCATGAATAATGAACCATTTCATGCTGGCAAGGATCACTAGAAAGTATAATATGGAATGAAGCAGCAGACAACCAGTGCATTTAATACTGATTTTCTGAAAAAGGTAAAAATGGGTAGGAGTTATACCTAAACACAAAATTACCTCCTTGGAAATACAAATTTAAAGTTACTACAAAAAGACTGAAACAGTTTAACAATTTCTTGAGCCTCCTTAATCCTTTTGCATGATTTGTTCCTTTCTGGAAAGAGCTCTTCTCAATCTTGTCATATTTTAGACCTTGTCAACTTCACTTTCTAAGACAGGAAAAAAATATACATCTAAGACAGACTATTTTTGCATTAAATCTTGGCACCCAATTCTCAGAGTTATTTTTTAGAGCATGTTCATCTCCATTAAGGAAAAACAACTGGAGACAGTAACTATTACATTTGTAATATATCTACTATTTTGCTGTCCTAATTTGTCCAGGCTACACTTAAAGCAAGGCTGAAACTCCATATCTAAATGGTATTAATATTAGTAATCTACAAGCTTTACAAGGAAGAGAACACGAAGAGCTGGAAAGTAGCAATACACACGCTTAACATTTTCAAAACTGCGCCAGGTTTTAAGAGTAACTCTCTTCCTATATCACATCTTTGGTCTGTGAAGTGCTGTTTCAACTTTGGGGTTTTTTTATGGAACCTATCTTCTCTCTTGAATGATGGATTATGATTCAAAACAAAAACTCCACCACCCAGAACTTTTCTTCTAATAAAAATTCCTTTCACGTATCTAATGATAGGAGTAATGGTGTACCCACATTACTGCACTAATACGATATAAAAATTATCAAGATAATTGCTTGCAAAAAAGTGGCAGCAGGAACTGGGCTGTCACTTGAATAATCTCCTGCCGTGTATCACAGACATGCAATTATATATTTGAGCAAAATATGCAGCTGCACCACAAAATTTTAAGGAATTTATCTTGACAATACTCCTGCTATATAAATAGCGGTGCCACTATCTAAAGATGGGAAACTGAAGTACAGGGACATGTTATCAGTTGTCCAAGGCTTGTAGCTTGTTTGAAAAAGCCAGACACTTCTGAATTACTAATCATGTTTTAAAGTAAACTTGAGAAAGTAAACTTTAGAAATTTACACTTAAAACAAGTACTGTTTCATTTACAGACACCCTTTCCAAAACAAGAAAGGTCAATAGCTGCAGGTATAGCAATTACGGAAGTAACTTCCCCTCTTAATCGCCCCTATTATACCTGCTCAGAAATACTCAAACAACCTCATGAACAGGAAACTATATTTTTACCACACCTGAAGGTGTTCAGATTAAGATATTAAATACATTCAAACTTTGCTGAAACATGAACTGTCATCTTTCCACAGCTAGATAAAGCTCCAGATACCTGACTTGTCCTTCAGTACCTTCCCTCTGTAGTCACACTATAGACATTCCATTAAAAAAAGAGGATTTATATTAGGCAACAATATGTTCAACTAATGAATTTTGATATTTGCATTATATATGTGTGACAATCACATATTCGCTCATTTCTTAGTTGAGAACATCAACATAACGGAATCAAGTATCTCTAAGAAGAGAGAAATGAGTCCGTGTTTCAGTAATGTAATTCTCTAATGCATCACTGTGCTTTCAGAGTAACAGCTAACAGTTCTGTATTTCTGTTCAGAACAGCTCCTAAATCACAACCTCATTTTGCTTCAACTGCCAAACAAAGTATCCTGGGCTCCTAAATGAACATTTTCAAGTCCTCAGATGAATGCTGACGAGGTGTTACAGCAGTGTGAACCTCTAATGCCCTCCTATTAACTACCTACTCTATAACCAGATCCATACTTTCAGGCAGAAGAAGATCAAAACTGACAGTGACTTGCATAACAAGAACAGAATTCATATACAAGGGTATAGATGTTTCTGAAAATTCCTTTACCCTACATGAGAGACCATCCAGTATCCTCAGCTTTAAGTCATTTCTGTGGAAAATGAGGGTGACAGATACATATGGATTTGGCTTGGGAAAAAAGGAGAAACAAACAAAAAAGTAAACACACTGAAAACCTCTGTCCTTTGTTAAAGAGGAGTACAAATATTTGCAAACCATTGCTCATTAAAATAAGATATTGTTATTATCTTATTCCCTCTTATACACACACACATCTAAGGTGCCCGATTTCTTCAAATACATGGCATCTTCATTAAGACAAATCCATATGCTAACTTTCAGGGCTGTAGTCTTTCCAATAAGTTACTTAGGAAGATCACCTCATTTGATCTGAGGCCCTTTAAGTTCAGCTGGGAGTAAGACAACTGTATGTTCCCTTTATGTTTACACCTTCAGGAAAAAAACGTTGACAGAACTTTCATCTGAGTGGCAAGAGTATCTCTCTCTCACACACACACACACACACACACACACACACACACACACACGTGCTTCTCTTCAGGGATCCTAGCATCCAGAAACAAAAGGACAATAAATGAGTAAGACAGCATGTTCTCTGGATTTACATCACAAGCACATTTTCACATGCAGAGACCATACTTTAATGTGTGTGTATCACTGCTTTATGAATTTTGACATTAATACACAGCTTTCATGCAGAAAATTCACAATTCATGTGGGAAAAATAAAAATAAAACAGAATGAGAAAAAAACCTACTGTAAGAGTTCACTTCTTTCATTTTGAGTAGACACTCCCAGCTTTCACAAACCAGCTTTAGGAATCATAGGCCTGTTGCCAAAAGCGCTGAAATGAACATGACAGCAAGCCTTGCTAAAGGCCTCCACTCTTTGCAGGGTTTTGTAGGACACAAAGTTTGTGTGGGACATTTAACTACCACAGCATCATTTTTTGCTTCTGAAAGAAATGAAGCTATGCTTCTCCAAATAATAAAAACAGATCCTTTTTATATTATTGCGAGAGAAAAAAAAAGTAGAACTACCATACTAAACTGTAAAAGTATGTGATGTATGTAAGTGCAAGATGCCACTTCACTACACACTGGAAGATAATAAATAATACTGCAATTTCAAAGTAATAAATCAGGGACGGTTGCTGAGAAGACATACAGTATGACAGCAAGCACTAAAAACAGTTCCAGGGAGACCAAATTCTAAAACTCATCAAATGAAAGTCTTTTCACCACAATGATCACAGAATATAGTGGATAAGCCAAAAATGTGTTTTCTGGTGCTGGATTTATCAGGAAGACAACTTTTCTTCTTCCTCCAGTGTTACCGACTCCTATTTATCTGAATCATCAGAACAAAAGCAAGATAAAAAGAGGTACTCTAAGGCAGTACCTCAACAAAAAGGCCATTTGGAAAAAACCCTCATGCTACCTGTGTGTATTCAAAGTTCTAGCACATAAACTGTCATGAATTTCTAGTTGACAAGTTCTATTTCAAAACCAGGCTCCCTATGAGTTGTTTGGGAACAAAAATCTTAAAAGTGTAATTGACACATAGGTTTATAAGTAGTTATACTCAAGAATATATTCCTTTCTAAAAAGATGAACAAAATTCCAATTTTACTCTAGTTGAATGCGTGTGTGCTATTTCTCAGATTTACAGTCAGTGCTGAAATTGATACAACTGATTTGCAACAAAGTAAATCAAATTACACATATTAAAATGGCATGTTTACAGGGGAAACACCAAACACCCCTCATTCCATTCCAGCTTTTCTGCTCAGTTTCTGCCCACTGTTTATATTCTCTAGTAGCAATTCTGAGTATTGACTATAAATTCTGGCTAACAGGCAGGGATTTTATTCTCCAAGAACAAAAAAAAAGTAAAAGAAAAAAGAGAACCATAGAACAAAGGAAGCCAATACTTAAGCATGAAGAACACCAACTTCAGGAGGTAAATATAATATCCATCTCCTGTTGCAACAATCTAGGTAAATCCCACCAAGAAACATATATCCTCCAATAAATTATGAACTACCTATCCTCTGAGGCTGAAAGAATGTCTCTCACAAAAACTGCATAGAACAGTTAATCTCAACAGCCAAGTGGATGATAGGGTGTATGCTCACAGGCAAGCTAACACCAGAATAAACAGAATAGCTGAAGTATTACTTAGCAATATGACTGACCTCACAAAACTGTACTATTCCAGAAAAAGCAAGTTAGGCAAAGGTGGTTACTGGGTGAAAATTACTTCAACCATTTGTGTAATCCAAACTACAGGCAAAAGCAAGCTTTCCCAGCTCTGCATCCACTCAAAGGTCTTCCGAGATTAATTCAACCACTGTCCTAAACCAGATGTTTCCAAATAATAGTACGCATGCTGTTTGTGGTACAGTAAGACTTTATAATATACACAAAGAAATTGGACCTATGGCCTTGTACTTAGTTAAAAATATCACAGAATCACAGAAACCTAAGGGTCGGAAGGGACCTCAAAAGATCTAGTCCAACCCTCCTGCAAAAGCAGGGTAACCTAGAGTACACCACACAGGAACTTGTCCAGGAGGGCCTTGAATATCTCCAACGTAGGAGACTCCACAACCCCCCTGGGCAACCTGTTCCAGTGATCTGTCACTCTCACAGTAAAGAAATTTTTCCTGATGTTCACATGGAACCTCCTATGCTCCAGTTTAGACCCATTGCCCCTTGTCCTATCACTGGACATCACTGAAAAAAACCTAGCGCCATCATCCTGACACTCACCCTTTACATATTTGTAAACATTGATGAGGTCACCCCTCAGTCTCCTCTTCTCCAAGCTAAAGAGTCCCAGCTCCCTCAGCCTCTCCTCATAAGAGAGATGTTCCACTCCCTTAATCATCTTTGTAGCCCTGCGCTGGACTCTTTCAAGCAATTCCCTCTCCTTCCTGAACTGTGGGGCCCAGAATTGGACACAATATTCCAGATGCAGCCTCACCAAGGCAGAGTAGAGGGGGAGGAGAACCTCTCTTGACCTACTAAATCAACAGCTCTTGACCTACTATATCAACAGCTTTTGGGCAACCAACATGATTTTAGCCACCAAGGTCTCAGTGTGCCAAACAAGAACCGAGAATTCTTCCTAGATTCTTCATAACTACTCCACTATGACAACAACCTCAGGTTAAAGAACCACCGCAAGGCCCACAGAATTAATCTTATTATGAGACACTTTCTAACAAAGACAGCATCTCTCAGCTACACACAGGTTGGAACCAGGAAAATGGCTGTAAGAAAGCACCCTCTGGAGATAATATGCTCTCAATAATTCAATGAGTAGCTTAGCCTTTATATTCTTAAGGCATGATACAAAAAACTGAATCTACCAAAACAAATCTATTCAAAGAAATCAACCTAAAAATCCAGTATAAACATGTTAACTCATGTCCACCAGCTACAAAGCTGACCATCAGCAAAGAAACTATACACACCTCAAACAATTTAACTTAAACATTCCCTAAACAATTTTTAACATAGACACAAGACTTAGCCTAAAATCTTAATTTTTACATTTAAGTCCTATTTCTTTATTTTCATGGGTTTAATGTTAATTTTTGATGTGTTTAATGTACTCTTAGGATCTTGCATATTAGTTAAGGGATTAAGCTATGAACAATAATTCAACTTGTTATGTTGACAAATCAGTGAGTTAAATGAACAGCTGATTCTGAATTGAAGATTTTTTCAGGCACATTGCCATTCTTAAAACATGCCTAGGACATTCTATCAACAACTACATCTGTGATTAGATGTCAAATTCACAGATACAAAACAAGTACTCTCCAAGAAATGACTGAGTCATTTTGCTCATAGAAATCTGCAGTACTGATCACTACACCAAAGTAGCTTCCATTTGCTACACCGATTCACAATTTAGAGCACCATCTCAAAAACCTGAAGTGACAGTATAAAACAAGCTGCTAAATTTGTGAAGCATTCTACCTACAGAGTCAAAACTCTACTTCCACCCTCAATTAAGTTTACTGTTACTGTAAGAGGTGGCCTACTGTGAATGTATGCGGAATAATCCATCGTAAAATGAAATTAAATCTGGTTTGAGATTCAGCATTACGTCTTGTAACAAAACAGCAAAACCTAGACTAAATTAGTGAACGCGAGTACGGCAGCCGAAATGACCGAGCCTCCAAAAGGGCTGAGCATTATTAAAGTTTTTCATTATTATGCTCTTAGGCACAATCTGATTAGTTCCAACAGCTGCCCAGCAGGAAAAGCCAACCATTCATTCCACAGTAATATGCATATTAACGTATCTCTTTTGTTTTCAGTGATTTCAGAGCCAGGTAGCACGCAGCACTATAGCATGAGTTTGTATATTTTGATTTATATGATATTGAGTATTTCAGACACAAACCACATCAGAAATTCCTGATCATCACGAAGTAAGTTACTAGCTTAAAACCTTATCTGATGGATAAATTTGTTCCACCCACTAGTATACAAGAAAAACACAAGAACTAGGAGGGGAAAAAGATCCACTGTGCATAACTTCAATTAGATGGGGTTTTGTTAGAGGCCGTGAATACCAAAAAGTAATTTTCGTTGCTCCCTAGCTCAGGAAACTCAGTAGCTGGTAGTGTATGCTATGCTGAACTTCAAACTTCAGAAGCTGCTCAAAACAGCTTCTGAAAGACTTCACTATCACTTATAAGAATTCTTCTGACATTATCTGACATTAGAAAATAAATAAGAAGGTCAGTTCTACCATTTTGTCTAGCCCTATGTTAGATACAATTTTGACTCACACAGAACCCCACACACACACTAAATATTGTGAAAAGTTTCAAGACCGGAAGTAAAATTTTCAACCAAATACTGAATTATAGTCTCATACATCAAATAATTTAAAAGTTATTATCAAAGCTTATCATTAATATGGAAACATCTAAATCCCCTGGATTTTAATTCCACAAAGGTAAATTCGCTTCTTAAGGAGCCTTGACTATTCTTCCAGTTCCTTAACATAGGAAAGCTTTGGAGAGAACCTTATTCCTTGAGTACTACAAAGCTTTCTGTCACTGGATAGCAGAATAAATTCTGCTTCTACCTCTAACCTTTACTTCTTATCTTTGCTCAAGAATTTAGGTATTTCAAATACAAACCAAATTAATTTTATTTCTTGGCCATTCTCAGGCCAAGTCAGTATCATTCACATCACTTAGCTGGAAGGAAACTGAGTCACTCATTGCAGCAGAAGTCACTCATTGACAACTATTCTACAGACCAGAAACCAAACCACAAGCCAAATCTCACAGTTCAGTGGCCCTCTAAGAGCACATTATTAAGAGTGCAGAATATATGCATTACAAAAAACACTAAAGCACTAATAATACCAGTTTAGATAGCATTACAAAGCGAGAACAGGATTTCAAGTCAACATACCCTTTTAGAAAATTGCCTAGGCAGCTTGAAAGAAGACACCACTGTTTCCCATACAGCATTGCTCTAAATATCAAAAAACTTTTATTCAGATTGCTCATTTTGGAGATAACTCCTAAAGTTAGTAGAAAGAATGATGATACAACTCATCTTTTATGGAAGTCATGAACATTGTGAATCGGCATCCTGTCATCTGTATACTGCAGTAGTAGAAGACAGACCATTGGAATGCTTTGTGTCCTTTCTATTTTTTTATTTACACTCTTTGAATAATATTTTTTCCCTTCATTATGATCAAAATGCACACTTTCGCCTCTAGGAGCCCACCCTCACAAGCACCCTTGAAAGGAAAAATCACAACAGAAACAAAATAGACCCTATTGCTGTCCGTTGCTGCTATTGTTTAGTACTTCACAGATTCAACCAGGCTTGGCAGAAGTAACTTCCTGAGACTCTGAAATCAGAGACAGGTTAAAAACGAAAAGACAGAAGTCCAGCTAAGCATCATATGTAAAGGTGCTGCAAAGGTCAAAGTCTAACACAATGTACTTCAATGCAACACAGATGGGAAGCAGTAAAGTTAAATCATATGGTCATTTGTAAGACTGACTTCTCACTTCCAGTATTCACGCTTTCTGTTGGATTTCCATTGACAAAGGTCGATTCACCAGTGGAAAATACTAATGCGTAACCAGAATACTGGTTTTGAGGTTACATGGGAAACAGGGATGGGGACCAAAACAGAAGTTATTACTTTGTTTATACCTTTAAATGTGCTACAACAAATAGGTTTGAAAAGTCCCTAGTGGAAATGAGGGTGAAAATTACACGGCAGGGGTTAAAACGAAGAGGGAAAAGTAATCTCAAAGTGAAAAAGACATATAATATCCCATTCTGAAAAGCACTGAGGAAGATCCTGACTCAAAAGAAAAAGGAACGAAAAAGGGAAAAAAAAAGTCAATTTGCTTGATAAAGCACAGAAAAAACACTACAATTATTTGACTTTGGAACATCAGCAATAATCAAAGCAGAAACACACATCACATTAATAGAGCCAGCAATTATTGCACAATGTGAGAAAAATGTATTTCAATACTGACAGCTGATGACTCAGAATTCACTCCTTTTACCAATGTTTCTTTTTGTTTCTTTAAAATTGTCTGAAATGCTCTTTGCTACATCTCCCAGCTTCAAAAGCTCTACAGGACTTCCGTGTTCAGAGCAATTATATTTCTGGGCTAGAGAATATAAATTACTTTGCAATAAACTTTGGAATGAAAATAACCATACTAATGCACTCAAGTGCCACAACCCATGACTGACATTTGATTTACATGTATTCCTTGATAGCTAAAAGAATGTCATTTTGGATTTGCCTTTTTCTCCTCCTGAAAAGAAGCAAAATACTACATACAGTGTATTCATAGTAAAAACAACTACAATTACTTGAATCTCTCTCACTAAATTCCAGTCTTTGAAAGTTAAAAGTAAAATTAAATTCAGAACACAGTATCATTATAAAAGCTTCTTTGATATTGTGTGCTTTATGAAAAATAAATCCAAACTGCATCTCCTGTATGCAAAGCATAGCTTCAAAATTGGAAATCTTCATCCCTTCCAAAAACAGAGGTCACAGAAAAGTGACCTAGACAAAAGAAAAATCTGACAGTTTTATGAATATTATCACTGACGTTTTCGTTTTCTTCACTGAACATTTTAAAATATGTTTGTTAGGGTTTTTTTGCCCCATACATATGTGAAAAAGCATTATTCATGAATAACTTGGAATTTTTAATAATAATAATCAGAATAACTATAGGATTTGCAGGCAGTCTACTGGAAACCTAATTCAAGGTTTTTCGTGATAAGTCATCCAAATTACAAGAAAAATATGTATTCCTTCATCCATTACCATAACTAAAAGAAGAAGAAAAAATATCCTCACAGAATGATTCTGAAACTAGAATTACTTTGGAGACAAAATTTTTTTTACATTCTATGCAGCAATAATTTGGACACAAAATAATGGCCTTTAAATGTAATACGTTTTACGCTTGGCTGGTGATAGCTCTTGCTACCTTTAATAATAATGTTCTTTTTTAGTTATAAACGAGTTTAGTCACAAACTTTCTAACTGAGAAAATTACCAAAACAATAAAAACCTGTTGGATACATTGGTGATAATCACAAAACCAAAGGCAGTTTCACTAACATAGTTCATAAACAAATGGTCTGAATGTCAGAAGCCTATGTCAGGTCATTCTTTAAAGAATAAAAATAAATAAAAATAAAATAGGGGCCAAAGAGAAGCAGCTTTATTTATAGATCCTGACAGTGAATATATAAAAATAATGTACCAGCACAGTGGCAGCAAACTCTCAGGGTATTTTGAAAAGGCTCCCATCTCTTTCCTCTCTGACATACAAAACACCAAGTCTTTAAAATATTATATATTTTGAGACACTGAAGATTATGGGTGCAGTATAATTTGACCTAAGTGCACTGTTAGCAGCCTGCCAGAATAAAAGATGCTCCGCACCATATAAACCTGCTAAATATATGTAAATACATAGCCTAAGCCACAATTGATACTTCTACTGCAGCTGAGAAAAAAGTTGCAGAAGAGGGAATTTGCTAGCACTGCTCTCACCTATCAGATCCAGGGAAAAATTAACAGCCAGAAACCTGAAGGACTTATTTGATGACTAAGGGGTGGGGACCTGCTCCATGCAAAGCAGTCAGGAGAGATGAACTCGCAACACCACAGGAGCGAGAGAGACAGAGCAATACAATGACTTATCAGAGTCAAGAACAGGCTTTTACACCACTTGCTAGACAGCTACAAGTTCAGTGTGAGTCCTGCTAGATTTGGGAGCAAACAATGGTTCCTTGTTGGAATGACACACAGGTGAGGGAAGTGTAGTAACAACGGCAAACAGGAACATGCAATGAAGTCTGAGGCCCACAGAATTCTTGCAAGTTGTCTGCAAATCATCATCAAGTGGTGAAAGCTGAATCACTTGCTCTTCATCTTTACACTTTTCATTACGCTGTAAGGCATTAAGGGTGTCCAATACATTAGGAAAGAGCTGTGATGTCTTCCTCTTCACCTGAGTACTTCAGTGGCAAATCTGCAGCTCATCTCTATATGCAGATTTCAAAATTGTTCTTACTTTAAAAATTGTATCTCTGGGTAAAAAACTCATCAGGAGCTGCTTTATATTGATAAAAGCATTTACTCCTCAAAAATGCTAATAAATTTATTTAGTTTCAGTACTGTGAAGGTATTGATTTTCCAAAGGCTGAATTTCAAAGTTAGATTGTCCCGAGGAAAGCTAATGGTAACTGCAAAAATTAAGATGTCCATTTAGAATTCTTTTACTTACATATATTTTTAGATATAGCCCCCAGAAAGAGTGTGAAGTATGTGGAGACAGTGCACATTCTACTTTCCTAACTCATATTAGTTTTCAGAGTAGAGACGTAACACAAGAAACCTCAATGCAACTGTAACAGCAGCATACTCTGTAGTGATATCCTATTAAAACTGTTGTCCTTCTGCTTGCATCTTGTAGAAAGGAGAAAGTAGAGGAAGTCAAATCAAATATAAATAATAGTTTCTTACCCTCTGAAAGCGAGAAAGATTTTATGGCAAGTATAACAAGGAAAAGTTCAAGACTCAAGGCAGCTAATACAGAAATCAAATGAAGCCTTGACAAAGCAACCAGTAAAACTCAATCACAGCTTCAGTTTTAACATGCAGAGATCTTCCCAGAGAATTTCACTGTCTGTCCTCAAAATGTTTAGCCAATAATTTCTGCAACTAACTGGTGGGGAAAAAAAAAAAGATAAAATCTCATCTTCAATGATTCTTCAGCATTTTTGGAAGTATTTTTAACTGTTGACATTCACACGTTTCATAAACCCTCATCAGTCTTTAATTCTCTTAAGTCAGACTTCAGCTTGTAACACTGATTTGTTTCTTTCCTCCAAGTAGCTCACACAGCTATCTGAAACCAAATAAGCACACTGAAAAAAAAACCCATGCTCCAGGTAACCATGACCAGCATCTAAACCTACAGAAAAGGACAAAAAAGAATCTTTAAGTATACTGCGGCTTATGTAAAAGCTTCAAAGACCTTCAGAAAGTTCAGTTAATGAGTGAGCTTACTTTAAAAGTTGTAACACACAAATGACAAAAGGAAAACACTACTTCTGCTATTCATCTTTCATCTGTACACAACTCATATTGCTGACATTAGTAAAGTTTGGCAACCTGTGAAGTTTTTAAAAGCACTCATATGAGTTAACTACTTTTGAATGTCACATTAATACTTTTCTATACATTTGCCTCAGAGGTGCATTACATTGCCATGGCATAGTAAACATACAATGTCATCATTCACATGAGGATACTTCGATGTCACTGCTTAAGAATACAACACACTTTTTGCAACTTTGCTTGACATTGCATATTTGCAGTTCCAGTATCATGCATACAAGCAAAACAAAGTTGTTTATTGAGATATATGGGGAGTTTGTTACTGCTTTTATTGTGGTTTACTGTTATCAATTGTGTAATTGACCATTTCTTTACATATAAATGAAACTAAAGTTTTAACTTTATGTATTTTGAGAAAAGATTAATTTCCAAGTGTTGTCTACACACTTGGTTTCCAGAGGACTAGTAAACAAATACTTAGTCTACTATGTTCAGAAAACATCACCACATCTGTGTTAACTAGCATACTGATCTGTCTGGACATCAGCAAAAGATAATATTCATATAAAATAGACAAAGTGAAGATCTCCATTTGACAGATTTGTGCCTTCCAGCTTGAGTCTATCATCCTTCCCACACAGAGACATGCTAAGTTATACATTATTGTTTCATGACAGCTAGTGTGAAAATCAGAGCCTTGAATGCAAAAAGATACACCGACTTGTCCCTCACCCTAACTTACTGAACTTACCATGCCTAGAAGCAAGACTTTCCTCTAGTCTTCAGTCAATCCCCCAAAGCAATGTCAGGATAACGGGACCTGACAGTTTTTACAGTAATAATGCCATAAACCACCCTAAAGGAGCCTTGTATCACCAGCAAGAAGCAATTACCTTGACTCTTGACTCACTACCACCAGTCAGTAGTAGAGTTTTATCTACTTAGAGACACTAACTCACAGATGTAAGAATGCAAATCAGATATTTTTCCTTTAAAAAGTAGCTGCAGTGACTTTTTCAAGACACAGCTCACAGATGCCCACTTATCTGTGCAGGTCTCTCTAAACAAATTACTACTGAGCAGTATTTTAATTCTAGTACAAAACAATCACATAAGGAGCATATACTTTGATATTTTGTAAAGTAAAAAAGGGGGGCGAATGGGAGTGGCTTTTTAAGAAGGTGCATGCTAAACTACATCATCAAATAATGGAAATAGTCTTATGCTAAGATGATGTGAAGAAGATTTTTGAGGTAAGAGAGCTATATAAAGGAAACAGGATTTGGGTTGGGTATTTTTAATTCCTTATGTTCCTGAAGTCAAAAATTGTTAAGTGAGAAGAAAATATATTTCACTAGATGTCCAAGGATAATGTCAAATGTGAGGGATAAGAATTCTACCTACAAATACTGATAGTTTCTGCCTCAGTCCACCTTTCAAGTTTTTCTGTAATTATTAATAGAAACCAAGATCAAAATGAAAGTTATTTGTCCCTTTACTATATCTGCAGGTGAGCTTTTCAAGATTTTAGGATGTCTCTTAGCATTCATAAGCATTCCTCAAGTTTCTGTATCTCATTTTTGGCTTATTTCAGGTCATACCATAGTTTCCATAACCCCAAAACTACCTGACCTAGACAAGAGAAATGGTAGTAGGGAGACAATTACTTTTCACCTAAATTGAAAGCTGGATTAACTCCCTATTCCACTCTATTTGAACTATTCCTTATTACTTCAATGTATCTCCCATGTCATAAGGAAACTGATAATGAGAAAATTCTGCACTTCTTTGATATTAGAATTTATTTAACATTAAGAACTTTTACAATGTGCAATACTAACAGATTTTTCCCTCCCTTCTCTCAAGGACAACATAAGGAGTTACCTAAATATATCCTGTCCTAAATCATGAGAACTGTTCATTAAAATATTAACTTCTGAAAATATATTTACTTCTACAGAATTAAATTCTAGAGTAAATGACACTTACTTATGAATTTAACTCCAGTACTGCGGCATCCAAGTTATTACTTAACCTGAAACCAACTGACCTCAGGTTTCTGGAACAAAAGGATTCTTCTACTGGTCAGAGTTTTAAAGAGCCAGCATCTGAAGCTCTACATAACAGTACTAAGGACAACATTAACTAAATCACATAATCAGTGGGAAGTGTTGTGCAAATAGTTTTAGACTCTGTGAGGCTCAATCTTTCAAATATTTGAGACTTTTTACTAATACCTGAACTACAGCTGGAGACTAAGTTTTAAATGCCCTGTTGTGTAGCACATTACTACTTCATGAGAGAATAAAAAAGCCCCTAAATTACTGGAAAGGTAGGTGCATCAAGATTTAACAGAAATCTGCAATGGGACTTCAACATCTACAATCCTATATTCAGGGAAATAAGTTTTACGAACAGCATCCGTTTGTGAAGTTGGCCATCTCAGTAAGTGGTATTTGTATATCTTCACAGCACTGCTGAAATTCTTGACACTTCAGATAGTAATTATCCACACCTTGGTGGAAAAGACAAAGAGAGAGAACCACTCATGAAAAAACTGAAGCTATGTTAAAACATAAAAAAAAAGAAATACATTGATCTTGTAGTAGTAACAGAGACAGGAAAAGATGTTTCAGTGCTGACCTAATCCCCACTGCCACTGTGGGCTTGGGGGGGAGCACTCAGCATCATTCAAAAGACAGCCTGTCTGTCCTAGAAAACCTCTCTCTTCTAAAGGGCAGCTAAAAGTTACCTTAGAAAGGCAACATGTCCAACTCTCCATATTTATTAAATTACAAGCACTAGAGGGTGACCTTAGAGCTTGACTGGAGTACAACTCCAGAGGAAAAAAAAATTCCTAAACCTATTTTTGAACTCCCTAAATCTATTATGTTGCCCATCTACGCTGGCACATGAAATGGGAAAGATACAGTACTGTTCCACAAATTTGTGAAGTATAATCCATATAAGCCATTACAATGAAGATGGAAGTTAACCTGTCCCACAAAGTTATGCTGAATTAAATCCCAATGCTAATTCAGTTAAAGGACTGTGATGTAAGAGAGACAAGCCATTCCCCCATTCAAGCAAACACTCAAAATCTCTTTCTAAGCTACGTGTCCATGGGAGGAAAAGCAAAATAAACCCCAACACTCAAATGTTTTTTTAACACGCATCTTATGTTCACCTTGTATGTACATTACTGTTGTCTTATCAAGAAGCCAAGAAATTTCCTACCTGAATCATGTATTTTCCTGAGTATATACAAGTCAGTAAAATTAAAATTCCTGGGATCTTGACCACCCATCTTTTATAATTCAGCCAGATGTCCCTTACACAGTTAACATAAAGAGTTGCTAATAAAAATTAAGAAGTGCAAGAATATTTTGCTACTAGTAGGCTCCCACAAATTCACAAAGTTATTTTTGATAACAGGAGAATGATGAAGTTGGAATTTACCTCATCTTATTTGTGTCTAATTGCAATATTCAGTGAGACCTGACAATATTAATAAATGTCTCTTTAGATGTAGAAAAAACTCTGTCTTGTCAGTTCTTTTCACAGAGGGCAGATGTTGATAACAACAACCCCAGGCTTCTTGTGGCCTACTTAAAGGGCCAGTATGCCACTTCATTGTCCTCCCATGTTGCTGAAGCCTAGACAGGCAAATTACCCACAGTAATTTCAGTATGACTGACTGTGCGATGCTCCCCCATTCAAACATGGTATGAGAGTAAAAGTGAGGGTGGATGCTTCATCTTCCATTTAAAGGCATGAAAGCATAAAAAGAGGACAGAAGATATGAAGTTCAAGCAGCTGATCCTTGGGACAGTGAAAATGATCTGGGATCACCTGCGTTAAGAAAACAGCTCTGTGTCTCTGTGCACTGAGGCTGCACAGACATTAGCCATGCTTTCTTCCTTTCTATGTACTGAACCACTCGGTATTGATGCAACATTAAAACACAAACAGGTTATAGAAAACCTTGTTTTCCTCCTCCACTGTTAGTGGTTTTGACTATAATATTTGTGCCACTTTACAATATTATTATCAACAACGATTTCACTACTCTTTCTCATTCAGATTTAACTACAAATCTAGTCTCACTCTACAATTTTGATTTAACTACCTTCCTAGCTTTCATTTTACATGAAATATATTTCCTTCCATTCTTGATTTTCACAAATAGTTCTACTAGTTACTTGATCCAGAATTATCATGAGGATCAGAAAGAAACTATTTGCAGAAGCAGGCTTGAAATATGATGACTTGTGATCCCCATCTTCCATGGGTCATGGAATTGATAGACTGTACCAAAAAGAAGGGGAAAGCTTCTACTGAAACACATCACAAGTGATGATCTAGATTAGCAAGAGATAACTCTTCCTCAGAGGCAAGACTGATGTGTTGCGAGACTGAGTAAGAATCTATTTTGTCAGATTACAGAGGTATAAAGTGACAACTACAAAAAGATTATTATATTATTCTAGAAGGAATGCACCAAGTGCTTCTTATAAGTAAATACAAGAAAATTACTGTAATAGGTAATAGAACAGTAAAACCAATCTAATTTCCCCCCAAACTGCAACAAATTCAAGCAATAACCTCGTAGTACACAGGATAAGCTCACAGAAGAAACCGCTCTGCTCCTGTAAGCATAGAGTTCTGCTTTCACTCAAGTTGACTGCTAATTGGGTACTGTTGCACCTATGCAACATCTTCTGTATATGCTATACCTTGTTGTCAAGCAACTCTAAGTAACCAGTAAAAAGAATATACATGAAATCTTTTGGAAATATGCGTGTACAGTGCTCTGACCTGGAATTCTATTCAAAACCTGCTCTGAGACAGCTACTCCTTTTCATATCTAAGAGACCAAAGAGATGCTTCATGTGAAAATCTTCATAGTCAAACCAGAACTTACAAGTCTCACAGGCCTCTCAGTGCATTAATGAAGTTATACTAATTATTAGCTTGCCTTGAAGTCAAATGTAAGTGCACTGAGTGTGATTAACAACAGTATTTTTAACAATGTGGTGGTATTGTCAGACACAAATGGCCATTTTACGTCAACATGTAAGCAACATGAACACCTTGAAGAGGTGAACAAAGACCTGCAGGCTTAGCTACCTACCAGGGTTAAATCAGAGCATTAGTATTTGTAGATATCTATGATAACACTGCTTTCCTTATAATTTGTCTTCCACGTAACTTGCAACTAAGTCTCATGAGAAGAAATGCATATATTAGATAAAACTGTAGTCTTTTTAGAGTTCATGCATTTCAAACAGTGTATATTTGAATCACAGACAACTGGAAAGTTCTAAAGTTGCAGCACCAAGAACCAGTTACAAATAAATAAGTTAATTTCCACTGAGGTGCATTTTCACAAAATGAAAGCAAACAAAAAGTACCTGGATGCTGATTTGTGTGGTAATTAGAAGCTCTCTCTTTCAGTAAAAGAAGTCAAATCCCATATTAGGAAACTTCCAAATAATACTGAACCAAAACACAGTAATACCTTTTTTTACAACATTTTGCTTTGTTTTTTTTTTCTATTTGAAAAAGATTTGTAGAAAGAGACAGGGGATTAGAGTTAATATGGAAGTCTGTCATGTAGTTAAAAGTCTTTATTATTATCTACTTTGCAAGTGAAACTGAACACAACTATTGTATGCAACCTTTTCTGATACTTTGAGAGAGGCAGTAAGGTAAGTGTAACAAAATGGGGAAATGCTGTAAAACACATGAATATTACCTTCCCAACGAGATACAGAGTTGCTGAAAATGTGTGAAAAACCTATGTTCAGCTGAGCCTGTAGTGAGTTTATTCTTTCTTATAAATATAGCAAAAAAAATCTCATCTTCTGACAAAATAGTTCTGGCTTCACACAGACGATAAGCACATTTTATATTTCACTTTATAAAAAAAGTTTATCTAACTGAAGAACTCTCCATTGCACAGCTTCTCAATTTGCTGTTACTGTCTCTAAAACATAGAGCAGCACGTTCTCCTCTGCTGCTGCACACATGCTAAAACATCAGCCTTTGTGCTTCTACAAAGTGACTTCCACATCTCATCTCCCACTCCTCTGCCATCCTTCAAGGATGCTGCCCTGCCCATCATCTTCTTATCTGGTCCTTCCCAAAATTCCCCACAACACTGTTGTATCAGCCATGCTAGACTTATCCTGTCCAGAAGGCGTAACAGTTTTGTGTGCTGCAGTTTCCCCACTTTTCTATCTGCTGGTTATAAAAGGAAGGAAAAGGTCAACACATATCAGAAGCCAGAAGACATTAGTATCTTCAGAGCATACCCTAAAAAAATAGCACAGGATAATGCCCAAGAGCAGCGTCTGGGGAGAAAAGACAAGCAATACAATTCTCGTGTGCCTATCATCGTTCCTCTTAGTTTCAGTATTACCCAGGAAAGAATTCTCAGGCATCACCACTCTTCCCATCCTTTTTCATCTCCCTATCCTTCCCCAGTGATGGATAGGCCTTTATATATGCTACGTTCCCTGCCTGCTCACCAGAATTTAGAACTTCTCTCTCCCTCTCCTTGTATTATCACTTTTGGTATTAACATTGTAAAAACTACCAATGGAATAACAACTGGACATTACCATTCCAAGCAGTGTTTAGCCATCATAAACTGCTTCTTGGTTTTACAAATACTTTCCAAAGCATGTGAAATTGCTGGTTTATTTAAAGGCAGTAGATGCATAACTCAAAAAGTAGCTGACCAACAGGCATGCAAGAGAAGGATGTGATTAATTCATTTAGAAGAACTGTCTGTACGGCTGTGACTTTACATGTTATTTTTGTTGCAGCACACCTAGCACAAGAACTCAGAAGTTCCAGTCATACCAGAGGGTGTTCATCCCATCACCTTTCCTTCCCTTACACGGCAAAAGCAGTTTTTCAAAGACACTTGAATAAACATGCAACTGTGTTTCTTATTTCTTTCTTTTCCCCTAATTCAAATATCAATTTTATTTTTTAAAGTTATTTGAACATCTCTTGGTGAAAGCTGGTGCTCTGGCACATCATCTCATCTCACATGAGATCCTCAGACAAGGCCTTACACCCTACACCACTTCTGGTACAGAGCTGTAGCTTGCATTTTACATGTGCTCCCACTGGTGCAATACAAATATGCTATCATTCTGCTGATCTGTTACATTCTGCTTCTGAACACACAGTCCAAAAATAAACCCACTGCTATCACGGTGAACTGAAAACTGTTGCTCACTGAATCCCAGGGACTCCTTATTTTGCTGGGGGTTTTTTGATCTTTCCCTAGAATAACAGCACATTTCTCTCATGTATTAACTAACATATCTCTTTCAGACCATGTATCATTTTGCCACATTTTGCCTGTAGCCCTAGCTTTTTTATTATTTTCCACCCCTACTGTTATTTAATATGCTGTTTTTCATTCCCATATTCTCAATTAAATATGGAAGACTGCCTCCTACTGGGAGCTTCTGGTTAGTTACCTAACAAAAACAAAAACCAAACCACCACAACACACACTGCCTGCACTAAGGACACCCTAGAAATTTAAGGGCATTAAAGATCTTACTAAAAGCCCTCAAAATTTATAGTAAATTTTTGAAAAGTTTTAATTGCTTGACTACCCTGCAAGCAGACAGATGGATGTGGGGATTTATTTTTTTTTTTTTAGAGCTAACCAGAACTGCCCCATGGGATGCAGTTTACTGAAAGAGACTTTTATGTCTTTGTCACTAGTTAGAATCCACAAGGTCACAACTCTTTCAGGTTGTAAGCAATTTAAAAGAGGTAACATAAGGCAGTGCCTTATTTTTATTAAATTGCTAGTAAGTACTGATATCAGTGAATAGTAGCTGTCAAGTCAATCAAGCAGTATACTGTCCTATAGTCTACATTCTTCCAGTCAGTAACAAGGGTGTCAAATTGGTAGCTGAGCAGCCAAACCACCCAATAGTTCCCAATTTCAAACCAAGGAAGTGAAGATTTCAGCTTCCCACGTAATAACCCAGCATTTTCAGGGTAAGTTCCTTTCTTGTTCTAAACTCTCTACTTGTGTAAACTCAAAAGAAAGTAATCTTTATTTAGCAGTCACACACTCTTGCATACCTCGGGTTCACACATTACTCTTTTGTTCCCTAATTGCAGTTCTCCTGTTATTTGCTAGGAAGGGTAAAAGAAGCAAGAATATGAAAGACCTGCTCTTTCAAGGCCATTGGCGCCGCTATCCTTGTATTCATGTGTATCTTGGACTTCCTCCAGACCAGATATTTTGCCTACCCAAACATTACAAAGCTGTTTAGGCACATGGACTCTATTTCATTCTGGAATGGCTCATCAGTACACAGATGAGCATCACATCTCATATGCTTCTGCGCTAAGTTCTACTGCCCAAATCCAGAAGTCATGGAAGAAGGAAACACAAACAATGCAAAATGTTGCCACACTTGCCACTGCCATGTTGTGGCAATAAGAACACATTCTTAATGGTCTAAGATGACTGTTAGCCCAAGCTCACAAACACTCTGAATGCTGGTGGAGAGTTCATGCATGTTTCAGGGTACTGTTACACAGACAGAGACACCTTCCCACTAATGAAGATATGACGCCCTAGAATGGATTCAAGGGTATAGATTAACACTTTGAGACATGCACCTGCAGCGTACCACTAATGCGGTAGACAGCTTTGTGTTTCTAGTGGTTCATGAGACTTGCAACATTTCTGGGAAGGCAGTAATGCAGAAAGTAACATACAAGAATGGAAGAAACCTACCTTAAGTAATTCATAATGTTGAATACCATTCACACCAATATCAGGGTCGATGGCAGAGGGGACAGAATAGCGAGAATTAATTGCTGTGTTTTCAGGGATAGAGATGTTAATGACTGTTGAGGGAAAGAGAGGGGCATTGTCATTTATATCCTCTATTAGGAATCTGATCTTAACCAGTCTGAAGACTTCATCAGGCAAAACAGCAACCTCCACCTCGTAAAAGCAGCGATTCTCACTAAAGATGCCAGAGCACAACTTCTCTCGGTCTATGCGGTTTGCAGCTGTGAAAATCTCACCGGTGTTCTCCTCCACCCGTACCAATGGCACATCCCCAGTCTTATACACAAGCTTGAACTGCAGGGGTGAAGACAGGGGCACATCTGGGTCCAGTGTTAGGTTAAGATCCTTGAGCAAATTGCCAATGAGGACATTTTCAGGCAGTTCTTCCCGCACGGTATAATTCTTCTCCTGTGCGCCAGATTGCAATACAATACAGGCTAATAAGACTGCCAAGAGGTAGGTTCCAGACAGCAAGTCCATCTCCAGAATGACTAATGAGTATTCGTGCAGAACACCAAGAGCAGCTGGAAAAAGGAATAGAAAGAAAAATTGTTTAAAATTTATGGAATATTGTGTTCAAGTGATGGAGGCATGAAAGCAGTACTTCCCCAACAGCAAATAACCTGACCTGTTTGAAACCCTATTAGTAAAGTAATATTTGATTTAACAACCATTCTTAATATGTATAAAATTTCTTGCATTTTTTTACTTAAAACTGGTTAAGAAGAATATCAGAACTGGATCACACTGAATGCACAAAGAAATAGAAAAAAAACTATTTCTAGCATGACACTTTCTTTGCTTTGCACCTTAAGAAAACCTCTTCCTTTATGACATCTGCCACATGGTCTTCAATTTTTTGTTTCCAAAGAAAAAAGTAGGTAAGAAGTTTGCGAACAACCATCTGCTGAAAACCCAATCTTTTTATACCTCATGCTCAGAGACAGAAAACCAAAAAACACTTTCACCCAAGTACTGCACCGACAAAATTATGGAATGTTTGCTAACAACAAAGAAATAGGGCTATTTTTAATACAGGAACTTAAAATGACAAGGAAAAAAGTTATCTAAATGGAGTCTGGTGAACTTTAGCTGACAATGGGTGAAAAACCTAACACAGGGACACTAATCCAGTAGTCTCTTTCTTTCAGATGACAAGATCCCATTCGATCTTTAGAAGTAAACATAAATACTAGTGCTCAATTTACTGAAATTTGGATTTTGTGCACAAATTCCAGAACAAAAGGAGAACAATAAAACACTGAAGTCTTTGATGTAGAACTGAAAGATTTTTTTCCCAGCAGGAAGTGTAAACTTGTAACTCTTGTTCCCCCACTGCCCACCATATTGACAATCTCTACCTGGAAACTTGTCATTAATTTCCAAAACAAAAGATTTCCTTCCTTCCAATTGCATGCGTGTGTGTGTCAGGTGGAGGAAGGGGAAGAGGAAACAGACTGCAGCAGTTATTTCCCAAAGTACTCTGAGATCAGAGATACCTCTGAAGTGAGATACACATTAGTTCTGGCCTGAAGAAAATTTTGTACTTTTCAACCTAATTTCTGAATCACAGTATAATCTTCTCTCAAGATAGTTAACAACCTCAAGAATCACAGAGTCATATAGGGTGGAACAGAACTTTAAGATCAAGTCCAACTGCTCACCAGCACTGCCAAATCCACTACTAAACCATGTCACCAAGGGCCTCATCTACAGGGGTTTTGAGCACATCCAGGAACAATGATTCCACCGCTGCCTTGGGCAGCCTGTTCCAGTGCCTGACTATGCTTTCAGTGAAGAAACTTTTCCAATATTCAACCTAAACCTTCCCTGTCACAGCTTGTGGCCGTTACCTCTTGTTCTGTCACTTGTTAACTTGTCACTTGGGAGAAGTGACCAGCCAAGAAAGAAAAAAGTAGAAAGAAAAATAAGTAGACTGAGATGACTTAGAGGTACATACATCCCTCTATGTAACTATAGCCTTCAGGTGAAAACTTTTAGAGAAAAACCACACTATTGAACTCCATGTATAGAAAATGCTGCCTCGCCTGATCTTTACATAATTCTGCCTTTCCAGGATTTCAGATAATCCAGGATATCATTACTGCAAGGTAGATGTTCAAGAGTTGCACCACAAATTCATTTTTTAGTTAATGAAATTTTAGCTGCTACCAGTTTAGCATCTGCTTCAAATCCACATTCTCTTCATTGCGCAGGTAAAACTGTAATTCTTTGCCTGTCTTTTCCGATTTTATTCTCCCTGTCATAGCATAGATTGATTTACTCCTGCAGATCAAGTTGCAGCGGTTGAAGAAATCACTGAAGCCAGTAATTATCCTCACCTGTTAGTTACTGCCTTTCAGCACTACTATTTTCAGGGCAATTTAAATTAAATCATTTGACTTTGCAGTGAAACACATTAGGAACAATTAATGTTGCTATTCCATTTAAACTCTGCAACCTGCTTTTGATTGGGAATAAGTAACAGATAAAGAACAATCCAAATAGATCTGCAAAGGTGTATCTTTCCACATCAGCATGATTTAACTGTAAAGCATTTTCTGGTTTTATGATTATACAAAAGGAGCAACATGAAATAAAAATCCAATCCTGCAAGTCTTCACTTATGAAAAAAGGTATTGCTCACTGGAGTAGTTCAATTAACCTGAATGAGACTGCTGACATGGGTGAGAAAGGAATATGCAGTTTATGTGGCAAAGTTACTGCATTACATGCAGTATTTCAGTAATTCATTGACTTACTTGCAGTACTTTAGTAATTCGGTATAAGGCACAATACAACACTATACAGACACTCAGAAGTGAAGAAAGAGTGACTATAAACACATTTTATAAATACATTATACTAACCTCTTAACACGTAAATAAGGAAGTCACAAGCAGATAATGATTATCATTAAAAACATGGTGAAATAGTACAAATATATTGACTATGCCTACAAGGATGCTGAGGAGGGACTCTTCATTAGGGTCCACAGTGACAGGGCCAACGGTAATGGGTTTAATCTTAAACTGTGGAAGTTCAGGTTAGATGTAAGGAAGAGGCTCTTTACTGTGATGGTGGTGAGGTACTGGAACAAGTTGCCCAAGGAAGCTGTGAACACTCCATCCTTGTCAGTGCTCAAGGCCAGGCTGAATGGAGTCTTGGGTGACATGGGTTAGTGCGTGGTGTCCCTGTTCACCGCAGGGCGTTTGGAACTAGATGATCTTACGGTCCTTTCCAACCCTAATTATTCTATGATCCTTTATTAAAGGCTGTATTTCTGTAAATACATCTCCAGCAATTGTCACTCCACCAAAGCGCCCCTGTACACAGAACCTGCAGAAAGCAAAGTACCTCTTTGTATCCACTATTATTAGAACAAATGTTTACTCTGTTTCCATGCAAAACACCAATAATAATGAAGAGTTCATATTTCTACATTCCCCTCAAAATAAGAGTTTCAGAATGCTAGCATGTTCCATGTATACTGGAACACACTATTATGTCACTTTTTCATCTCTACCAAAAGTTAAAACTAAACTAGAAACAACCAAAGAGGGGACCAACCAAAAGTAAACACACAAAAACCTCTTCACAACCTGATGTTTACAGTTTATTATTTTCAACTTCTAGTTCGAGGGGAGATAAATAAAAAAAAAAAATTTATACATAAATATGAACCAAATTCCAGTCCCTATCCCAAATTCCTCTGTGACAGTATGAACAAAAGTGTTCACTATAAAATATGATAAAAAAAATTATATACTCCTGTATATCCACCCTCCAAATAAATAATCTTACACTATTAAAAAAGCCTTTTGATTACTAATCAGGTTATTAGTGCTATACTGCTTCTCTCTAGTTCTCTCAGTCACACAAATATTTATTTTACCTATCAAGTTTTACAAAGCGATTTGAGAATTAGTATAGAAATCAAACAGTCAAAAGAGTTCATGACAAACTCTTCCGAATCAGTTCTGAAAGTTGTGATAGTACTTGCAGATCATTTATATTACAAATAACTTCAAAGAATTCCTATACCCCAGTTTCTAAAGATTATAAAATAACAGCAGCAGGACTCTTAGGAGGTTTCTCAGGGAAAGTGCAGGGTGAAACTTCTTAGCATTACATTACTATGCATATTTTTATTTCTTTTTTACATGAAAAATGTTTGAACCAATCTATTAAAACTTTTTGAGTAATACTAAATACATTAAAACATAGAAATAATAGAACACCATGTTAGATAAATATTAACATGATGACTTTCTATAAAGTCTTTCACTGCCATAGATTTGCCTGAACTACAAAAGTGTATAGACATAAAATAGGTAGCGTTACAAGTTTTAACAGAAAACTGGTCTCAAAGTAGAAAAAGAAACTACAATGACTTACAACTCTTAAACTTCTGTAGAATCCACTATTTTAAAATGATCTTTACTTGACTTTCTCAGCCATCCTCGGAACAGTTCTGAACCTCTAAAACCTAACCTAGACATTTAAGGAGGGGAAAAAGAAAACAAAAAACACAAAACACCTAACAGAATTCAAGTTTTCTGCTTACATACACAGTGGAATACATTACCCCATGGGGAAAGTGTTGTTTTGAAAGCAAACTATTCATACAGTCATCACTGTATGTTGCCTGTCACTTGTGGCCATAGCAAAGGAATACTATGGCAACAGCAATATAAAGAGCATGAGGTCCTTTCTCTCAACAAAACATTATCACTAAAGACACCTACAAAAATCAAAGTATTTCTAATGACATACACTATTTTTGTGTGTCATATGTCTTATGTCATAGATACACATAACAAAACAGGAAAGCAATATAAACACAAGCTCCAAACCAAAAGGCAAGGCAAACAGAAAATGGAAATGGCAGTCAGACAAAAGTGTACATTAACAGAAATTGTCAGGAGAGCATGTGAATGGTAACAGATGGTGGTACAAGTTAGAGATTAACTCAGACAAAATAAAAATACAAGAAGGAAAAAAGAATGGAACTGGGTAGAAAGGCAGTCACAGCAAAGTGTGGAAACAGGCTTTCTTGATGACTGGGGTGGAGTTAAAAAAGTATAAAAGGCTGAAGAGAGTAGTCCAAGGGCCTCTAATTAGCTCCAGCACTAACACTTTGAAGGCAATAAAAAAATAAGAAGAATAAACAAAATCGTTTATCAGAAGGTAACATGAATCTTGCCAAGCCATTTTCCCAGCTTTCAAAAGAATGCTTTGACACCTGTACTGCTGACTTCAGTAACTAGTCAGACAAACGGTCCAGATGGACAGGATGGAGAGTAGGAGCGGAAAAAACTTGACATTTGCTCCCTTTTGTCTATCTATGAACTTAAATGTACCTGCTCTTCTGTCCAATATACTAAATATAAATGGCACAGTTTAAATATTATCATTGTTCGTTATTATCTTCATTTAGCAATTGTCAGATCATACCTTGAACAGTAGACAGAGTATTAACATTTTAACTACTTAATGGAGTATGATGCGAAGAATCTAAATCTGTTCTAGGCTCTATTTGGTCCCACCTGAGTCAGAATTCCTGTAGCTTATTACAAGACTCAACTGCTATTTCTTACTTAAAAGGATCACAGAAAAGCAGTACGTGTGGTAAAGAGTTCAGGTACTCACTCCAGAAGAAAAAGCACTATTTCTTGATACCAGGGTTCATCGACAGTAAGAATGAGTTAACACATACCTTGTTTCATTTAAGGAAGTGGCTCATTTTGATGGTGGTTAAGTTTTGATCAAAAAGGCAGAGGCTTAGAAACATACAGAACTACTGCCTGACAAGGTTTCCCTTCCTCACCCACCCCTCTTTTTGAGGTCAGGCATAAATGATAACAACAAACCTGAACTCATTTTCACACTCCATAATGTTTCAAGCATAAGTTATTTTGCAGCCATGAGTATTTATCCACAGTATCCATTCCCTAACATGGTATATTTTATGATCATATCCCAAGACCTACCTCAAAGAGAAACAGACAATTTGCTATGCTATCAAGGCTTTCAAATTCGCTCCCTCAAATGATTTTACTCTAAATCTACTAAGGGGCTGATTTATTCTTTGATTTATTTTTTATTAGCATGATGGTACCGACTTCAATGAGGTTTCTTTAATTTGATTTTTTCTTCCAGTGATGAACAAAATGAAACTGGAAACTTATCACAAGGACAAAACATCACTCCACATCCATTTAAGTCCACAAAAGAATAAAGTAAGTGTGAGTCACAACTTGCTTACAGTTGCATGCTCTCCTGATTCAGAGTCTTTGCTTCTTTAGAGAATTTTTATAGTTGGTTATTTTTTTATTTTCCATCACTTGAGGAAATAAAAAGTTAATGACCAAAAGGCAGATTCTTGCAGCCACAGGAAGCAGCAGCCAAGGTGTGAGAAACAAGCAAATGGTAAATTCTTACTGAAACATAATACCGTGTTCCTGATACTAATCTGCAAATACCAGGCGGAATGTTCATTAAAACTTGTATCAAGACACTGGAAACAGTGAACAGAACTATAAATACACAACAGGCAATGAGCATTCTGAATGGACAAATTGAACTCAATCACATTGATGCATGGCATAAAGGGTAATTTCTTTTAATTGTTTTAAATGAATCCTTATGAAGCTGATGTCTCATTTTTACTAAAATAGTATGCACAGCCCAGTTTGGAAAAATGCATCTAGCAACTACTCAGCAAATATTTTAAAAATATCTAGTAACTTATTCCAGAAAACTGTGAGAATATGGAGCAAATTTACTAACATATCAGTAACACTAGAAAACAGCCCTGCTGTTAGTAGTCAAAGAGGTCTGCACTAGAGATGCAAGGAAAGCTAAAGGCTGAGAACAGGAATCTTGGAAAAGAGGTGAAGATATCCCCCTGAAAAGCATGGCTATTCCCATTTTCTTAGAAAGAAATACTGGGATACCTCAGAAACAAAACAAGCAAATGAAACAAACAACAAATCCTCCATAAAGCTACTTAAATTTACAACTCCAAAGCTAATGCAACAATGCTCTACACATTCAAATATATATTTACTACAATTCAATCACTGACTTTCAAAAGCACTATGAAAGAGTCAAGTTATTAATGGTATGATTCATAATGTCATTCTCTTACCATTTCATTTGTGTGTTTGCACATGTGAATATATTTTACAAATCAAGTGAGAATTGCTCTAGTTTTGGTCCCTGAAAATCTGTTCATGCCTCAAATCTAAAAATTAAATCTCTGCTAAAGCAAACAAAAGAAAAGTCAGCCATGAACCTTGCAGGAGAACACATTATCGCAGTAAGAAATTATGTGAAATCACATATGTGAACTTTGGATGTATTTCAACTTAAAACATATTTATTTATTTATTTATTTAAAAAGTAAAGCTCATGTAAATCTGATTTGAGTCAGTTGGGTCAAATCCTTTCAAATGTCAATTGTCAGGATTACCCGTTTCATACATAATGCATTTTGCTTTACTGCCTCACTGCTGGTTAATAGCTTTCATTATTGAATAATACAAAAATACATTTCACAGTGTCCAGTAAACAATTCAAGTATTTGTGAATTAGGATAGGAATACTGTCCACAGCTGAATGATGTTGTCTGTTACTAAATACAACTCTGACTAGAGTCCAGTCATACGCATAACATCCTACAGCAGCAGAAATCAGCTGCCTTCTATCCAACCCTTCAAAGCAGAGGTAACTACACTTACACTTCTCACTTAATCAAAACTTCCATTTGTAAGAAAATAGTTCCCAAAACTTACAGAAAACAAACAAGAAAAGCAACATACACTGCCATTTTTTTCTTTTTAAAAAGTCTTGATTTAAATATATCTATATATTGTAACTCATGTTAAACCCAAGATATCAGGATGCATGGATCTTATATATCAGGATTCACACACTTTAAGTGATACCAGAACCTTACTTTTTTTCTATACATTTCTCTCTCAGTCATGTAAATCTTTATATTTCCATCAGTTTCTCCCTGCCTCAGCATAACATACCCAGAGAAGGCCAAGTGTCCTGTGAAATTACTTTCACAAGTTTTTATAACAAGTTCTTACAGTATTCCAAGTCTAAAAGGAAAAGAGTAGCTGAACTTAAGGATAATTCTTGCTTAGTGAATTATCAGCATGCCTACATAAAACAGGTCCAGGAGATTATAGCACCAATGTATAATACATGGGTTTGTATTTGTTTACTCCGACCTCCCATCAGGCTGTCTGGAAATAGACACTGTGTTCCATTTCTCATGTTCTAAAATTCATGAAGGATCATGTTAAAGCACACAGAATTCATACACTTACATGGTCCTTAATTTCAATAACAAGGAGTGGAACAGATTAGTTATTTAATGATTAGCTGGTTATTTTCTTGCTCCTTGGTAAAATGGGAAGAATACAGTGCAGGCAGTTCTACATTTATCCTCGAAAACACTTCACAGAAGCTAAATGTTTCCTATTCAATTTATTTCCTTCCAAAGTTTATACAGTACAGCAAAAATGAAATCTTAGCAGCACAGTCTCCGCGTCTTAAGATCACTAACAGTGCGTTTTTCATCCAGTAGCAGCACAGCTACTCATTTTCACATAAGATTTCTTGCTCTTCTTAAAGTTAGCTTAAATGTAAATGAGATTGAAACTAGAAGCTACTGGTCAAGAGCTTAAAATGTAAGTACATAATAAAAGAGGCTTTCTATACTTTAGCATGTGCCTCACTAACTAACAGCCCCATCACCATGTTAGCCCAAAGTTGTCACATGTAACATATGGATACAATATATATGAATATGCATTTATAAACCATAAACTTGACTCTGGAATCTCCAAGAATAACGGGGACATGAGAACTAACGGCACACATTGAATGGCACTTTCTCCTCATTTATGTATGGGTCCAAACGGCAGGGAAGCAATCAACACGGTTTTTAGCTAACTGACCCTATCTAAACACACCGCATGAATAAAACATCACAGTATGTAATATAAGATTCTTCTAAGAGATGATGATTTGAGAGCAAGGCCTTCCCAAGGGCAGAACAAAACCACCTAAAGATAACTTATGCCAATACATGAACCAAAACCGCAGTCCTTGCACAGGAAGGGGAAAAAAACCCAACAAACAAAAAGAATAAAACAAAAACATAAAACAAATAACCACAAATAAATAAATAAATAAAGGAGAAAAAAAAAAACACAGATCAAGACAAAACACAAAAATAGGATTGTAAGTAAACATCTCTCCAGTTCCTCCTGGAAATGCTCCCCCTAACCCTAACCCCAACCAGCTCCAGGGCTCAGCGCTCCTTCCACAGTCTCTTGCAGCACCCTTTTTCCTTACCTGCACGCAGAACAGAGCTGCCACCTTCAGCTCTGTGGAGTCCTGTGGCACAAACCACACAAAGCCTGAGCAAACACCACTTTGTGGGCTGCTCTCTCCCGGCCTCGCTCGCCCTGGGTGAGCCCGGCGGCCACGCCGCTCCCGTCAGCGCGCAGCACCGCCTCCTTCTAGAAGGTTCCCGGGAGCAGGTGAGGAGGAAGCTTCCTTTTCCCTCAGGGGCTTCCCGCCGCCATCTTGCGCCCGAGGGCTCCCTCCGCAGCTCGGCGACAGGGAGACACCCAGCCAGGTACCATTGCCTAGTGAGCATGAATGGGTGACAGTGAACCTGCCTGGTAGAAACTATGTGAGTGCTTCCTTGTGCATGGGTATCCACGTGAAGAAAACTGGGACAAAGAGAGGCTGTAACTTGTTAATTTTCACATGCTTAAGCAGTACCAATTCTGGTCTACAAAAATGGTGGCGTTTCATGGGTTTAGGTGGAGAGGTTGTTCCATGCTCCCTTTCCCAAAGCTGCGTCAGTGCAACACTATACAAACTATGAGGAAAAATGTCCCTGTATTTAGGGTCTATGGACCACCTGGGGACTGGTCCAAGTGAAAGATGCTATATACATAGAAAAGTGTTAGCAGAATAGCATGGCTTCACAGAAATTTTCTCTGAGGAAGAAGTGAACCTCATTTTTTCCCCTACTAACTATAGGAGATAAATGTGTGTAAAAGAAAAGGAAAAACAGTTTGATAAGATATTTCTTGTGATTTATTAAGTGGGAGACCAAAGCATCTGAGTTGGATCCCAGCTGGTTGTAGTTAAAAGGATTAAGATCAAGCCTTACTAATTCATATCTTACATTATTAAGGGCATGAATTTCTCTTATGATATTAAAATCTAGAGTAAATATATATTTAAAATTCAGTCAAGCTCAGCAATATCATTTGATTATTTCCTTGTGGCACAACTCTGTCCTTCATTACCTGTTCTTCTTCCAGTCCTCCTAAGGAGAAATACTCTTCTTACCATATTTATAGCTTGAAATGACCTTCACTTCAACATACTAATACAGGGCTAGTAATGAAAGAAATAATAAATTTTTTTCATACTCTGCTTTCTGCAGTTTTTTCCACATTATTTAATGTAACTTTCAAACAAAAGGCATATAGCAAATTATGCATTAATTGCAACAAAATTTTACTTAATCCTTTATATGCTAATAGAGTAGGACTGAACTTTTAATAACTCAGTATTAGCATATGCATGACTTGAATATATACCATCTTCTGAAAGGTGAAATCATGTAAACTTGTAAGAAATTGCTCTTAATGGTAAAATGTGTCATGCCTTACTGATAGATAAGAAAAATATTTCTGTAATTCTATATTTATATAGACAAAAATTGCAAGTATTTTTCTGTGTTATTTTAAAAAACAACACAAAATGATGCTGGAATCATCTGTTTTGGTAAACCACTTTCTAGCGCATAGCACCTCCCATCCTGACAGAACCCCAAACTGCAATAGAGATTGCAAACACATAGACTGCTTCTCAAAGACACTGAACTTCTGTGCCAGGAGCACTACACTGAAGTGATTCTGGAAAGGGGATTGAAAACTAAATTGTTCAGTAGAAATGATGTAGCATAGCTGTTTAGTCTTGGGAAAAAGCAGCTTCTAAAAGTCAGTCAGACTACTTGTACAAAAATGCTCAGTAAAAAGAGCCACAGAATTGGGCAGAACAGAATTATAGGGATACTTTAAAATGTGTTACAGCATTTTGATGTGCCGGGCCTGATTCTGTACTTTACATTTCGTTTTACCTGTATAGTAAATGGATCTTTTCTATTAAATTGAGTCAAAGACCACTAAAATCAGTGACATCTTCCTTAGGGTTTATAAAGTTTGCCAGAGCTAAAGCTCTGGAAACCAAAACTTAAGCATGAAGTGAGAGAGCCTACATATCTCAACAACAGAACTTATTATTAAATATTGGCATAGGCTGCTATATATCAGCCCTGAATACTTAATTTTATATTTTATTACAAATGTTCAGGCCAGATCAAAGAAGCTATGCTCTTGACTGAAGCCTGACATGGGAAAGCTGATGCTTAAGAGAATCTCAGAAAACTTGATTTTTAACGTTTTGCCTAGATCCATGAACTTTATCAAGATACTACAACTCCTTCCTAGAACGTACTCAAATATTGGAGAATGTGTTGTTTGCATTTCTTCACTGTGTCCTCATTGAAAGCTGTCAACAATTGGGATGAAATAAACGGGGCTTTGTAATGTGGAAAAAGCATTCCTAGCTAGAAATATGCATGCTTATTGACTCAGTGTCGCCAGCCTACCGTCAGTGGTGTACAGACAAAAGTGATGTGGCATAGACTCATGCTTCTAATGTAGAACAGAAAAGCATAGGATCTTATTTCCCATCCATTCTTCTTCTGACATACTGCAAGCGGATGAACAGCTTCAAAAGGTTTTTAAAGGGGGGTGGGCATAACTACATTAATGAGAACAGTGTATATATGTATATCAGAGTCTTATAAGTCACTGATGTTCATAAAAAGCTTTCAAGAGGCATATTGAAGTGTATTTTCTCATATAACATCATGGGCCTATCATTGCTGGTACACTGCACAGAACAGTTTTTAACAATATGGAGTATTAGTTCTTGAAGGTAGGAATTAAATGAAAAAATCTTAGAGGAAGAATATGAGCAATGGTTAAAGTTTCAAACAGATGTGCATGCTTTCTCTGTTTTGTATAGAAGTCATGTTCCTACTCCACAAACTCAAGTGAAAAAGCTAATTTTACCTATAAATGGAGTGACTTCACCTCTTGATAATAGGTGAAAGATGGAAAAGAGCACAAAAAATACCACAAAACACATACCAGCCTATTAGCTGAAGTCATTACAACACAGAGAATCATTGAATAATACAGGATTGTATTAAATACTGTATCATTTAGAAGTTTTGTCATGGTTTATATTTTGGTGACTTTGCCTGTTTCAGTTAACTAGAAATAACCAAAGGCTTTTTGGTTATATCTGGAAATCAGATGTTTGTATTAAAGTTGTAATAGAAATGTCATGAAAACACATCAGATAGACTATTTCTTTACATCAGCTAATTATGCCTCCAAATCTAAGACCTACCAAGAAAGTGTATGTTTTTCTCTATATGCAGAAGTTGTTTTGAATTATTTAAGCAAGATCAGCTCAAGTGACAACAAGGACATAATTACATGTTGCTTCATGAGATAGAACAACAGTGATAAGATTAACTGTTCAATCAGTAACTGGTATAAGAAGTAGAAATATTGATTTATGATTAAATTAATAGAGAAAAATAATAACATTTCAAATCTTCAACCTCTGACAGTGTAACTGTCAGTCAGAAATCCTGATGATTTCCAGTAAAGTAGATGCTCAGAACTTACAAAATCCAAACCCTGAGTGTTTAGTAAAGAAAACTTGGTGCTCTCTTACTAACATCTATCAGAATTCCAGTGTTGCATTATATGCAATATATATTAAATGTATTAGAGCAAATTTCCCAAAGAAAATGTCTATTCTGGTATAGGAGTTGGAAGTGCTAAATACCATTGTGTTGAAAAGTAGCCACAATGTAATCATGAGGAACAAAAAATCAGAAGGTTTAACAGAATTACTAGAACACTTTGCTAGAACTTAATGATGTTAGTCTATGTATACTTTAAACTACTGTGAGATATTTTGAATTTTTTCAAACATGCCAGTATGTAAAACCAGTGTGATATGGTGTCTTAAGTTTGCAGGTTTATTTGCCTAATAAAAATCCATATATTTTATGTGATGCAGTACACCTATTTTCTGATGCCCAGAGATGATGAATTCCTAGAGGCAGCCTAATGTCTCACAGTGATGTTTCTTTATGCATCAGTAGAAGCATGTAGATCATCAGTAGTTCATTCCCTACTGCTACCACCAGAGTTCTTACGATGGGATTTTGTGTGTGTGTGTTTGCCACATACCACAGATTTTTTTTTTCTTTGTCTGACAGAGTTTGAGGAGGCACATTATTTCTCAGTACACACTGTGGATGGATGCTGCATTGTTTTAAATGGAGAATCATTCTCTGTAACCTGAGGGATACTGCCAAGTCTGATTTCTTTAAAATCAATTCAGGAGATTCATGCTCAGACTTGGCTGGAATACAGAGGCATACATTTTTGATCAAATCACAAAAATGCAAGTTCCTGTAGTTCCTTTTCTTAGGGATGCAATATTTTCTTATAGGAAAAAGAATAAATAATTAGGTGTTTTAATGGAATGCAATATATTCTGTCATATATTTGGTGGTGTCTTCTACTCATACTCAGATTAAAGCACACAAATATCAGGTTGAAATATCTTTCCTGTTCTAGAAAAATATGATCAGTCATCTGAATCCATTGTTTAAATTTATATGATTTCAATACAAAATGAAACCAGTAATGACAGTAGCCACACAATGCCCTTTCTTATACAATTAGAAATCACTGCAGTGGGGCTTTCTGTTCTTTGTTCATTTATTTGTTTGATAACAGAGACATTCAGGGAAATCAGCTGAAAAATATCTGCAAGATGAATTTCCAAGCTGATGATCAAAATAGTATTGCCTGGAATGCAGATTATGTTCCATTCCTTGGTTCAGATAAGTGTTTCTCACATGGCCTCTGCAGAACAGTAAAAGCTTTGCACTCTCCTTGACCGCTAGTATTTTAGAATTCTATCAATGACAGATAAAATAATCATTAGATTTTCAGCTATCTCATTAGTCTTGCCTTTGAGCTGAAATTAAGAAGGTGAATAATTATATTCAGATAAAGCTATGGTTAATTATTTAGCTATTCAATTGAACAGTAAAACTATTTTTAATGAAGGCTTGTTATTGAAATGATCCTTTTATTACATTTTTAATAAATTGATACTTAAAAAAAAAAAAAAAAAAATCCATGTTCAAAAGCGTAAACTGACCACCACCTCAAGTCACCATTATCTCCTTCTACTGATGCTAGCAAGAGTCACAGACCAATAAATGAAAACAGAATTGCTGAAAAATATAGTTTGTGATTTGTTACTAGCACAGGACTCAGGTTGCATCCAGCCTTCAGTTACTAGAAATCAAAGCAAAAAACCTAGCCATGTGTTTCTTTGCTTACCATTCTTAATTACTGTTTCTTTAGTTTGCTATCTGAGATGAGATTGAGAGTATGTGTACAACTCCTAGCTGTTACATTGTATCTGTACAACTCCTAGCTGTTGCATTTGCTCTTTAGAAACAATAAATAACACTGACCCCTTTCATGTTTCTGAGCATAATACAACAATCCGTTAGGTTTCTAAGCCAAATGCTACTACCACATTGCACTTGCTACTCTTTAACTTCCCTCAGAAGTAAGCGTTTACAATTTAGAGAACATACAGGTATCCCATCTTTCAGTGGGACACTTTCATCTTTTATGCTACTGAGAAGGAAAACGATGCACATATAGCTATAGTTTTTGTCTGTTAAGACATTGCTGGGTAAGAGAAGAATGTTTTTGCTGTAAGTATGAATAAGTTACTGGTCTTCCTTAAGCAAAGATAAAGAGAGGAATTAAATATTGTCTGCCAGACAAGGAAAAAATGTGCTAAGTTGTTTTTAGGTAGTTTATACAATCTACCGATTTCCATGCATATGTTACTCTGCATCAGATAGTTTAAATGTATAGTTCTCTATTAGAAATTAAAGATGCATTTTCACTCACTTACTCTCATTGCTTTTGCAAATTGCCTTTGTGTAAGTGTTCATTACTATGTCTTAGCAAGCAGGCCACCTAGTGCCTAACAATAGCAAGTACTCTACAGTGACCTGAAGTGTTCTGCAAGAAGCAAGAGTACACTTAGCCAACTGGCTATCAAAATCATGTTGCCATGTTACAACTCTGCAAAAATAATAGAGGGTTTAGTTTCCCCCACCTACCCTAGAGTAGGATTATGACAGTTTCCTGTGAAATTTTTAAATATGGAATAGATATGAACCTTTTTATTGTTAAGAAAGATAAAATCATTTTCTTTAAAAGCTAATTTTATAAGTAATCAAGCTGCCTGAAGACTTCCATTATTTCTGTCTGTTGCTGAAAAAAATAAATACCCATCTTTTTCTACAAGTAAGATTTCCCATTATTCTTGGACACATGTGATTTCTAATTTAATCTAGTAAAAAGAAGTATAGTGCAGTATTTTAATAGTGTGAATGACATGTGATTATACCATTGCAAGGCGTATTTCCTCCTAATTTCATTTGCATCAGTATTTCAGAGTCCAATTCAGCTTCTTTAAAGACTGATGGCAAAGTTTCCATAAACATCAAGAGATACAGTGGCTATTAAGCTTTCTGTTTTATCTTGGCAATATACTGCTTTCCTGTACACTGAAATGAAAATTGAAGAATCCCCAGAAGCAGCCAATAGTCCCTCAAAGTAAAAAGACTACTTCTTTCTTTACTCAATTTTAAATTATCATTACTGATTTCCCTGGAATAGTGAGATTTTAAGCCTGTGGAAAGGCTATGTTCAAAGGTATCAGAAGATACTGAATGTATTTTCTTATTCAGATTCTATAGACTAATTTTTAAATATCCTAATTTGACATGTCCCATTGAAGTGAATCAGATCACAAATGGCTTAGTAAGAACCAGTGCTTTAGTCTTCCTGAAGTTCAGTGGAACTTAGGTTCCCAGAGCACTGGGAAATGTATATCCAGTGCTGAATATCTCATCCCCTTCTTATAGTCCAAGCTAAATATTTCTTTCAAAATACCAATTTAGTCTGGAAAATATAATACCCTGAAATCTTCTGGTTCAGTTTCTAAACTTGCGTAGGACTTATGTGTGTATATATATGTGTGTGTATATACACTGCTCATATGGAAAAGAAATAGTGAAAAGCATTTATTTCAGTGAAATAAACTTCTTTTAAGCATTAAAGCAAAATTAAAGAGAAATGGCCACTACTTACAAACCTACCTCAAAGGAACAGTTAAGACATTTTCTTCCCCCAAGATACTGAACATTCTGTAGACAACTGTGACCATATCACTGTCCAATACTATCCAAATCCATTTAAATGCACTTCATTTATTACTGATTTATATAGTGATGAACGTTTATATTTAAAAAATTAAAATCAAATAAAGTGAAAGAACAAGAAGCAGAATACTCACAGGTGTTAGATCTGCCTCAGACAGGAAGTAAATTCTGAGTGTGTTTGAGGAAAAAAAGAATCTTTCCTTCTGAGGTAAATGAAACCTATTTTTTCCCAAATTTCAGATCTAAAATCTAAATTCACAGCAATGAAATTCCCCTTTTTGGAGTTTCACACGGAGAAGGAACTATTCTTTCTGAAACTTTAGTCTTATTACCCATCTCTTGATACATACTGGTCATGTGTTAGAAGGATAAAGGATACCCATCCATACCTGCTTGATTGTTTACATCTGCTTTTGTGATTTGAAAGGCATCATCCCTATTTAAACATTAATAAGAGGAAAAAAAATGCCCACCAAACTGAACCATTATTTAAGCCTGCTTCAGAGAATCTGGGGACTGTATCATAGAGACAGTAATGTCTGGGATAATTGTTAACGGAGTACATGAACCAGATCATGACATGACCATGAATCTCTGCCATCATGGATTTTTAGTTGGATATGAACATTACAATCTAATACCAACATGCAGGGGTGAGATAGCATTCACAGAACTAAAAATCATGGGCTCAGTTAGTCTCTAATAGGGATGCAGTGGCCAATATCATAATATATGAATTAATTTTCAAATTTGTTGGGGCTCCTGAAGCTTAAGGAATTTTCACTTTTTCCAGTCTTGAGGAATTAATTATGAAGCAGGATCCAAGAAGTGAAAACATCAATATTGGCTGCAAGGATAGCTGCACTACCAATCCTGCTTGTCCTTCACTGCCTAGCAGTTTTCCTTCTTTCAGTGTGGTAGCTGCAAAAGAACATAGTCTAACTACATGGTATAGCAGAGGACCTGTGACTGACTGTTGTCATCAATGTGTAACATCCCTTGGGTGACAGGTTCTCTCATTCATCTGGGTGCTCATGCATATTGACAAGGATGCTGCCTGCCAAAAATGACAATACTGTACAGTATTTCTTTAGTTGTATCTCGCCTTCTAGACTGCTGCATGCCACAGGATAATTTGCTAACCTAGGCTTTTTTTCACAAGTAGATCCTACACCAACTGCATTCTCTCTGGTCCTTAAGAACCAGGATCCTTCCCTGGAAAGCTGATTTCACCCCCTCCGATAGAAATGAAGGGACTTTAAGGGAGTGAAGTCATGCATAACAAGGCTATTATAAAGTTAATCTATACAGCTCTGTCTTTATTCTTTCTATCCTCAGTTTAAGACCAGATTAGAAATAGCAACAAAAGATTTTGGTTCCTGATGGGCTATAGTAGGCTGAGGGGACAATGGAATTGGCCATTGCTGTTTCAGCACTGGCAGCTATTCTAAGCTCAAGTACCATAGGTTGCTGCAAGCGCAGTGTAAAAATGACAGCATATCTATGTACCAAATCTAGCCCTGCAGTAGAAACGCTGGTATTATTTGCAAAGTGGTTAGTCATGTATAATTCTTCTATTTGAGGAAATGGCCAATAGTATTAGCCATGCAAGCCTCTGTGGGCTAATGTAATTAGTCTTACGCATTTTAAGACCAGATAGAATGGTATTAGAGAGAATGGAGGACAATTTTAATTGGATGATGGCAAAATCCCTCTAAGCACTATGGCTGTCTCCTGTGTTCAAAATCCTTTAAAAAGTTCACAGATTCCAATTGTTTTCTGCAGTAACAGTATTTCTATCCAAATTATATTAAACATGTCAGCTCATTTCCAGAGTAAAAATGATAAAAGCACATTCAACTTCTGCAAAGCTGATCACTTTAAAGAAAAATATAAGATAATTAAAAGCTGTTACAACTGACAATACAACACTGCAGCTTCAAAATTCTCCCCTAATTACAGCTGCTAACTTTTAATAGCAACTGTAACAGTGAGTCACATTTGACATTACAATAGCATCCCAACCTCCTATTTGGGAGAAAGGCTCTTGGGAAAACACAATTACAAGGTGAGCATATCCAGCCAAGACCACTGCACGTTTTGAAAAGCCAGTGATTGCTTTCAGTTTTATTCTGGTTGAGAAATCTAGATTAGTTCCCCTTTGTTTGAATGCGGTCTTTTTAACAAGGTCAAATGTAACAAGGTGGAGCTGACTGAAAATATTAAAGGGCCTTAAAGGGAATGGGCACTGCTCCTTGAATAGACCTTCTTTTATGGGTAATTTCTGAGCCAAGCATTGGGCTGATATAAATAGCACTATATCATTCCTGTTCTTGTTAAGTATTTGCATGACAAGATAGAGGAAGGGCATCCTGAAGCTTACTGTGCTTCTTGGTTTGGTATTAATTAACCTTTTTTTTAGTTAGGTATTAATGTGTTATAGAAGGCAGAGAAATTCTGAAACTGCTATAGCTTAAAAACTGTGGATGTGTTTGCCCTCCAAGAATACAGTGTCTCCATTGCCTTTAACAGGTATTAAAGGAGGGTTTTAAATGAAAATTAGAGCCAGTTAGGCTTTTTTCTCAGCTGTACAACAGGAGCCGTTCACTCCTGTCTGCCAGTCAGTCTGACTGAAGATGGAGCCCATGTCTCCCTTAAGCTTATGCAGTTAACTTTCCTGTCTACTAGGGGAGGATACAGAAGTGGAAAGCCCTGAATTCCTTATCAGCATAAACTAAGAAAATTCCCATGATGGGCATTTTGTCCAGAGCCTGGGAAGACTTTATAGGTCCTGTGTTTTATATGTTACCACAGGCTTAAAGTCTTAAAAGTACACGTCTCTATCCTCTAGGGACACTTGCTAACCCTCATGTGAATTCAGGGGTAGGTACTGTATCTGACAACAGATAACCGGAGTACTTTTTAAACCAAATCACTTTCAATAATATGTATCCATCGCTGAGAATTTGCTTATATGAAGAAGTAGTTCCATCAGATTGTATTGGTGATGCAGTGCACAGAGAAATTACAAAATATCTTATGAAAAAGAAAGCACACAAAATTTAATCACTGGTCTACTGCACCAAAATGATGCTACAATCATTGTAAGATCAATACAGTATTTGAATAACAACTGAATCAAATTCATTTATCAGATTGTCAGTGGTTTAGGTTTGTCAAATTAATGGGCAAATCTTTGTAGATTTCATAGCTTATCCTGTCAGTTTCTCACATTAAGCAAAATTACTATTAAATAATTCTTTCTGAGGAAATCTTTCAGCCTAAAGTTAATGCCAACATTCAGGTGTGGAAGATTAATTTCTGTAGAGTTTGACCTGCAACACATCCAAGGAAAAGGACAAGTAGAGGAACATAATGTTGGGTTTTCAGTCTCTAATGTATCTTCCAGTCTGTGGTACTGCATAATTCCCCAAAGAGTGATACACAGTCTATTTTGAGAAGGAGCAGAACAGAACAGTGAGAAAATATGAAGTGTTGACCATCCCTTAACAAAAAATCTTAGACTTAAGGTCCAGCTACTTGCAAAATTCCTCTGTCACTGAAGAACTCCTAAGAGCTGCACCCAGGACAGAGGAAACATCACTTAGATACCCTGTATCATAAGGGTCTGATTCAAGGGTCTGGAACAGGGCAGTTTCCATGCAGCCATCCCACTACATTTCTGGTTACATTATAATTACCTTAAAATATGTGGCCATCATGGAATGAACTAGGGAAAGCAATTAATAGGGACCCTTACATTGTTGACATCTGCTGTGAAATTTTCAGAGGGCTTGAATGTGAGCCATGTGAAACCCTTTCAAGGCTGCCCTTGGTCTGAGCATACCCTATGTAGATCTCACCTCCCTGTCTTCTCTGGTAGTAATCACCTATTCCTGAGCCTATGACATTCACTCCAAAATGATCGTGGGGAGGAAAAACATTGTCAGCATTGTTTTAGATCTCACCAGGTTTTAAAAGAAAGAGGAACGTTTCATTCCCTTTAAAGCATCCCTAGAGTAAAAGTTAGTGGAAAAGAACTTCTAAGAGCAAATGAGGAAGGTTCTAAAAGAAAATACCTGAGGGATCAGATCTCAGACACAAATATTTTTTTTAATTGCAGGTGCTTATAATTACTTGTAAGGGAGAAAACTAATTATGGCAGCCTTCAGGGAGCTTAACCATGGTAAATACTGAGAGAAAGCAGCTGGGCTTTGGAAAGTTATTTGTATACGTTTGCTTACACTTGCAGTCATTGCTGGTACATGTGTCTCTTTTCCCCACCTCTCCTCTTCCTCCTCCTACTCTTCTTCCCCCCCACCCCATTTTGTTGTCAGACATAAGTATTTTTATTATGTCAAATAATGAGAAATAAACTCATTTCTTTCTGAATTTCCTAATTTTAAAAGGGTTTAAAGATTTTATAAACAGAGAAATATTTTTAATCTATTACTATGTAAAATTGCTCTTGTACTGGAATACACCGCATGATAAGATACAGATGTGGCTTAAAAGATCAAATTAAAACAGTTAGAACAGCTAAATGCGATTGAATTAAGGCTTTTGCATATGTCCTAGCTACTGGTATCTTCTATATACTATGTATTTATTTGTTGTTCAGACTCAAATTAACACAAGCTGAAGGAAAATAAGTACAAGCTGCAAGCCATATGTCCATTTCTACGTGTCAGTGATGTTGGGAAAAATAAAGAGCAGAGAAGAAAAAACTCAGTTTCACTATATATTATTTAGCAAGTAGATTCCTATAGTGTGTCTGGACTCATCAGTTCTAGGATTAGTCACAAGAAATTAGAATTCAGTGTGTTTTTTACACAATTAACTGTGATTCCTCGGCACTGTGGTTTAGCATATATAGTTTCTGGTTGCATGTCATTCAGACAGGATTTTATGAGCTTTAAAGCTCTTCTCTTCCACTGACTTCAGTAAAACAAAGGACTGAAAAAAATGAATGAAAGAAAAACATTTTTTCCCTTAGTAAAAGATGGAAGCCCCCTTCTTCCAATCTTCTTCCCGGTTTTTATACAAAAATATTTTAAATAAACAAAACAGAGCCTACCTCAATGTAATCCAAATAAAGCCAATGGCGTTGAAATATAATTAATTTTAAAGAGTAGTACAGCCACGTACTATATTATTTTGATTTGTATTGACATTCCATTAACTTGGACAGGACTTCCATTGCCCTCGCTCAGTTGGAGTCAATGCTAATTTTGACATTGTGAGAGTTTCATTGTTACAGTATTTCTGATCTTGTACCAAAATATACAGTCCAAAATATTTGCATAGCAAAAATTCTGTGGTCTAAGAGGCATTAAGTATCTCTAATATTATGCATTATAAATTTTGTCCCCAAATGCCAAATTTGATGACAGCATTTGCTGTAATGTGTAGTCATGGGCTCGTATAACACTCATGTGTTAAATGGCTTTAAAATACAGTACCTTGGAAGTGAAATACCATGAGTGAACACTTAAAGATCTTTTTCATTATCAGCTTTTTACTTGGCACAGCTAATTAAGTGATCGGTTAGGTCTAAGTCTGATATCTTTTGCTGTCTACTTTCGACTTAGATCTGGTTTCATTTGAATTTGTAACAAGCAGTCTCATTAGCTATTGCATCTTGGTCCCAGTGACAAATTCCTAAATGATCAATCTCTAATTAATTACCATGAAATAGCTACACCTCACTGAATGTAGTAAAATGTGTCTAGTTATACAAGTGTGTTAATTAAGAGATTCCTATATCCTATTTGATGAGTTAGAGCTGTCTAGAAGTCTAGTTATAGATAAAAATAGAATGATAAATATGGTTAATCAGCTATGATTCTTGATTTCTTTGAAAACCTCACTCTTTTTGTTAAGTTTTTTTTTTTAAATATAACATTTTAAGAACTACTTTAAAATGGTGATTAAACAAAGTCATTGCGGAAAGTCCATTTCCAGGTGTTCCTACAATGTGGAAGGGATCTTCTTACAACTAAATTCATTAGACAGATAGGGTGCTGTTTGAACAGCTGGATGGATAATGAAGTTCTGAGATTAGCCCTTAAAGAAATAGTTTAAGAAAAGTATCCTTCTGGCTCCCAAGCCAACAGAACCAAACAACAACTGTCATATAGGAGTACCAAACACACTACTGGATATGCTGGTCAGACTAGGGATAGTCAGTCGAGATCCTGAGACAAAGGAACACAAGTAGCAGAGTACAGACCCTGGACTTCCAGAGGATAGACTTCAGCTTAGACAGGGATTTCTTTTGGGTGGGTGAGATCCTGTGTGAGGCAGCTCTGAAAGGAAAAGGAGCTCAAGAAAGCTAGCAAACCCTCTGCAAGCACATCACTCTATTCCAATAACCCAGGTAAACTAGCAGACATACCAGCAGACCTGCATAGTTTCACAGGAAGCTCCTGGCTGAGCTCCAGTACAAAAAGACACAGACAGGACATGAAAGTGAAGACAGACACTAGAAACTTTGCCTTTCTGTATTTAGGGAAAAGGTATTTGCCTAAAGATACAAAGTTCAAGGAAGAAAGGAGCTTCCAGCATGAGAAAAATCCCAGGAGGACAAAGCCAGGCTCTTTAGTGAGGTGCACAGTGAGAGAACAAGAGACAGGCTCATAAACTGAAATGGGGAAGGTTCTGCCTGGATATTATGGCAAAAAAACATCTGTGGAATCTGTCTGTGCAGGTTAAGATCTGACTGGACAAAGCCTAAAGCAACCAGAGCTGAATTCAGTGCTGACATTGCTCTGAGCAGGAGGTTGGACTAGAAACTCCCAAGGTTCCTTCCTATGTGAATTATTCTATGAGTCTATAAAAATTTAATCTCAAGGATAAGATACAGGTGTAAGTGTGAGCTTGATTTGTGGAATGCAGTACTTTCATTTCTTTAATCTTGTGCCAGGATAAAGGTACAAAAAACCTTCACAGCTATTACATTTGCGTCAGGTCAAGAAGTCTGTGTCAGTTTTTTAATATCAGCCAAAGATTACCAAAGACAAAAACTTGATGAGCATTTGCATAATTGAAAAGGCAAAAATTGCTCCTCAGAACGATTTTAAATAATTCTTTGCTGTACCAGGCTTATTGGGCATTTTTTTTTCTTTCTGCTAATGAAAATGATTTGAACCATGAAAAGAGGTTCACCTTTAATCCCAAATACTGATTCAAGGGAGGAAGAAAGTATTTTGTATGTATTATAGATTCATTAAACTAGTCAGTACCCCTTGAAAACTGGAAAATTTCCTAGTAAATGGGGGAAAATGTATTTCTCACATTATATAAATAGCACTTAATAGCATCATGAGGCATACCATTTTATGTTCAGGAGCAATGCCACAGTATTTGTTACTAGAGTATGTGTTTACAGTCAGAGAAAGTATTCATCCTCACCATCAAGTAAGTTAAAGTAATGTCTGCATAAAACAAATACCTTCCACATCTTCTGGATTTAAAAATGACTTATGCAAAGCCAGAATCCACAGAACTGTTTTATATGAATTTTTGCTTTCTGTGATGCAAACATATCAATTCCCTAGCCTTGTTACCAGTGCTTTGAGGAATATTTATAGGAACCCTCAAACAATGAAAATTTCCAGCTGTTACAGCTGTGTAGCTTGCATGCTGCAGTGCTCATAGATATAAAGGACTCTCTTATGTCCACCTGATTACTGTCACTGCTGTTCCAGAATGAGCACCTTTGGATATGATATTTGTGCTCTGTGTATCTGAAAAACTCAAAGAAAGCTTTTCCACCGAGGAATGACAAAATCATTGTACAAAAAACTGTAGCACAGTGGAATAAGAATATTGCCTTTGAAGAAGGAATTAAATATGGATCAGGCACAAGTATCTGGATTCCAAAGAAACCTCTCAAATCATGACCAATGTTCTAAGCAGTGATAAATTCCTATTTAAAGTTGTATTTGTGTAGAATCATGAACACTTTATGTAGTTTCCCCTGATAAATAGATTGTCATCCCACGATTTCTCATAAACAAGTATGTTTAGTTAGTTTGGCAATAGATTCAATGTGGTTGGAAAATGAAATTGATACTTATTTGGTCTAAATGCAATTCCAAACAAAGGATTTTTTCTGCATTTCACATTTATGGCTACAAACTTTTAAAATGGATGGTATATATAAAGGGTGCTCTAGTCAGAAGTTAGAAGTACCTCAGAAAACTTCCTTATGCTACAGAATGAAAAAAGAAACAGAAAATACACTTTTCCCCCAAACTTCTCAGAAATTATAGACAGTCGACGGTTGGGCTTTAACTTCAAAAACACGCCTGAACTTTATGACTTTGTGCCTTTACCTTCCAGCAAGGTTTATTTTTGGTTCCCTTCCAACTGAAAAATGGACTATGAGATTCTCTTCAGGTTTAAAATAATTAGTAAACCCTTAGAATACTCATTATAAATAGATCAAAGCTTCAACCCAACTTCAGTACAAAGGCAAGCCTTTTAGATCAAACTTGAACTACCACCCACCCCACATATGTCCTGCTGATATCTTACTTTGGGTTCTGTTAAATTATTAACACCAAAATACTGAATAATTCATTATTTAAAGAAAAATAATAAGGAACTTAATTTATACAACTTTTATACCAATTACATTTTCTCTTTTCTTCTTTCCTTTTTAATCTGGAGTGCTTTTTTGCTGTAAATTTAATGGCTCAATCCCTCATTTCTAGGTGAAACAAAACTACAGATAATGAGGAAGTCAAGAAAAATGCAAGCAGGAGGCATTAGGCATTAATTGAAAAGGTAAAAATGAAGATATTTATAACGATCAAACTCTTCTACTCTGCCAACAAGTACCTGCAATTCTTGACATTCCCAGCTGTCCAGTTGCCAGAGCAATTCAGAATTAATGTAACCAGACATACTAACGTGTTACATAGGAGCAACAGACAAAAGTGCCCCTTGATGTTACTGTCATCTGCAATATCCAGCTGCATCTGAACAGTCATACAGTAGAAGCTACACTAGGAATCTGAATACTGGAAAGAACTACATAGCTTTTTATATGTCAGAAAGTTCTCATCTGTGCAGAGCCTGTAGTTTGTCTGAATGGAAAACAGTCAAAACAACTGTAGGTAAAATATTTTATCAAAGAATTTCAAAAATACATCAAAGCTGAATATAGCACAAATAATGCAAAAGTAGTAGAACATTTGAATCTCTGTGCCTTTAAAATCTATGAAAAGTATGTGATAACGGAGCATGATATTTAATGAAAACTAGTTTCAATTTATAAAAATAATAGCAGAAAGGTAGTTTATCAGTCAGATGGCAACTGTATGGCACATTCATTCATGATCTCTTTACCATACTCACACACGTACCCTCAGCCTGCCTTATACTTGGTTTTTGTGCTTGGCACTTACAGATCAGAGCAACCCCTTTGATGTCAAAGTAGCAAATGCATTTAACAAATTCATCAAAGAAAATGCCCTTTCACAAGGCATTAGTCCAAATTATCAGTATATGTCAAAAAATAAGATGACTGCATAAAAATGAACATACTGCAAATGCCTCATCCCTTATCAACAAAAATACTATTCTGAAACACTGGTACTGCATGCACACATTTTCTAACGATTTCTGTGGTAGGTTTCTGGCACTTTCTGAGTTGTGTATTGCCAATGCGCAAGTAGTCAATAAGATCAGAATCCTGCTTTGCCAGTATTTTCTTTGGAGTTACCTATAGAAAGGGCAGAATTTGCATTTAAATGTAATATTATCTTCTAGATTTATTTTTATTTTTGTTAGTTTTTTCCTTTCCAAATTGCTAAGGATTTAATAATACAGAATTATGAAACCTACAGTAATTCTTTTCATGTCAGGACCAGAAGCAGCACAGGAGGCATGCATCTGCTTTCACTGCATACCTGTTATCCAGGAATAAAGTTATTCACTACACTCACTTCCTAGACTCTTCAAGCCAGAACCACGTATTTATTTTTGAACACCATCTTTAGCAATCAATCCTGATGAGAACTTTTTAATTACCTATAAATTCTAAACATTAAATAACTTTCATTTCCAAACTTGTGATTTTACTCCAGTATTATTTATGTCTAAGAGAATATTTGCTGTGCTGAGTCATAACTATCACAAAATAAACTAATTTAAATCATTTAAAACAAAATACAGGTTATTGAATTTGTCTGAATTTGTCTGGAAGACAAGGATTGAAAACTTAGAAATAATATAAAGAAAAGAACATGCAGTGAACAACAAAGATTCTTCTAAGTCTCCCAGATAAAAAAATACAGCCATTCATGCTCCAGTACTGCAATCTCAATAGCTGTTTCTCAGTATTCTTCCAGTTTCATTCCTTCTACACTTGCTTGGATTCACCATATAGATTCAAACAGCGGCACAGTGTACAGTGCACAGTATATTACTGTATAGCAGCTCAGACTAAATAATCAGACCTTTCTTTGGGCTTTTCATCACCACCACACTAAGATGCCTCTATTAATTCAAATCCTCTGGTATAATGTATCTGGCAAAATGATGCAACAAATGTTTGCCACAAGTTAGAGAGTGGTGGTGAAACTTGGAAATAAATCATTCTGTGCTGCTACACTAGAAACAGAAAATGAAGCAATATTCTAGGACGTTATGCAGTTGGGTGTGTTGCTTGCAATGTATTTTAATTTAAATAGGAATAGAATTTTTTTGCTACATCACACTTAAGTGACTGACTCCATATTCAGATTAACCAGTAGTTCCAACAGAAGGTATAACTCCTCATATTGAAGAGCAGCCTTAAAAGATAAAGTCTTGTTATCTAAATGGTTTTAGGAAACATGAGACTTATTTTAGTTGATACCCATGCAATTAATCTGCTTTACACACATTCACATGGATTCACATTCTTATTAAAGGTGGTTTTCCTGCAGGAAGATAAAATGTAAAAATTGTTCAGCAGCTGAAGCATAAGTCAAACCAAAAAGTATTTCCTCTGAGACATGAATAACTCATGGATTCTTCTCCAACTCTAGCTTTCAAGTCAGCTTCTTACGGACCTTTTGGTCAATTTAAACATACAAGAGTGTAGTTACACATGCTTCTCATTAGCATTAACTGACAAGTGAAAAGCAAGATACAGTTTTCTTATTTCTCATAAAACCTTGGGAATTTAATCACTCTTCCAGGATGGAAGATTTGTAGGTAAATCTTCCAGTAATCTTAACGGGAATTCCATGCATAAAAATGAGCCTGAATATCAAGTTCTAAGAATATAGATTTTGGTTTAAAAGTTTCTCATTTCCTTTTCTATGTGCATGCAAATCAGGATGGTTAAGCATAAATTGAAAAGGAATTTAGAGAGATTACTTTGTTAGTGGCATATAAAAGGATATTCACATGATAACACAGAATCAGGCTGCAGTATGGAAGCAAGAGCTTTCCAAGGTCTGTTAAACTAACAAATGTGGTTTCTCCTCTCTTTGATTTGCTTTGTGAAGAGTACAAGTTCGTAACTTCGCTTATTGGCTTCTGTGCTCACTGAAACTGGATTGGACACTGGTTGCCAATTCTGCTACTCAGAAATGGTCTGTCACGTACTGCACCCTCAGGATCTTGGTACTTGGTCCTGAGTACTCAGTATTCTGGAGCTTTCCGTACATAATTTTCATGGCAAAGTGTTACAGTTCACTGCAGTCAGCCATTCAAGAAACAGCTCATTCTAAACCTCTGGTAATGGGTTTCTGGAAGTTAATATTAGACAAAGTAACATTAAAGACAGTTTAATTTCATATTTCATCAGGATGTAATTTCATTTAAGTTAGCGTAAGTGCACTGGTATAAAAAGAGCATAAATGGCAAGACAAGCAGGATATGTATGTGTTCCTGTCAATCTCCATTTTCAGAATACCTATATGTATGTCAAGTGATGCTACTTCTCCACAAAAGCTCCCTTTGGGGTTCCAGGCAAGTTGATATACAAATACTTTTATGAAGCTTTTTTCTTTTTTTTTATGTGCTGTCCTTTATTTGGCAATTGCCATTGCTGAGTTCTTCTTGGGCTTATGTTGGTTTTGGTAGTTCAGTTACTGATGCCTGCAACTGGCATGTTTCTCTCAGGCAGCAGCAAAAGCAGTACTTTGTACAAGCCCTTGTAGATAAATCTGGATAATTTCCTTCCTCTCTTCTATTTCTGGAAACACTTTTAGGTGATAGGAACAAACACTGAGAAATGGATAAACAACAAATGAATGTTTGTTATGCAAAAAGAATCTATATCATTTTCTCCATCAGTTGCAAGTTCTAGTAGCAGTGAAGACTTCATTGCAGGTTTTCCTGGCAATTAATAGCCACATGAGTTCTCCTGATGACTGCAAGCTAGCAGTTTCAGTCTGTTATTAATTCCTGAAATACCTTACACTCAATCACTAGCACTCAAACAGTATTCATTTTGACTGAACACCGTACTGGGTCCGCATGTACTGATGCGTGACTTAAGATTCTGGCTTTTCACAGTTTTCCTTATCTCCAGTTTAATGTTATCAATTGCTGACTTTTGTCACTGTCTTTCTTTTAAACAAGCTTCTTTTTTTTTCAATTTGAAGTGCCTAGAGAGGGAAATTTCACTCTCACGACTGAAAATAAAATTGGTTTCAAAAAGAAACCTCTCTCATAAATCTGTATGTATGCAGCTATAGATCAAAGACATGAAACACAGACATTTACAACAAACTGTAGCCTCAGTTTTAACTAAAATGGCAAAAATATAGATATTTAAAAGAATGAAGCTAATGGAGGTGCATTTTCATATAGCATCACAAACAATACCAAATCCCTCAGTGAATAATTCACACTGTCACTGTCTGGGAGAGTCTGTTCACCTCACAAGAAATGCCTACTGTAGCTAACCTTAAATACCTCAGTGCTAAATATTTGCATCTACGAGTTTCAAGTTGAAAGAACAAAGTGATGTATCACTACGGGAATCTGCTGGAGTTTTGAAATCTTCAGCAGTCTATCAAGTCCTTGCTGGCAAGAGGAATTTTTATACTTATCTACTTGGGAAAGGAAAAATAAACCATGGAATTTTTGAGGTTTGTGTGAACATTACTATTGCAACAAAGTCTTATCCCTTTCTCACACTTTATAAGGTTTGAATAGTCTGTAAGTACCTATACAAACAGGACTATATAGCGAGAAGGTATGTTTTGTAGCAATTTTGCAGTAGCCTCGTCCAAGATTTTTAAACCCTACAAGGCCTCTTCTGATCTTCACATACTCATTTTAGGAGTAAGACTAGATGTGATAAATAATCCTGTTAATAAGAATTCTAGCATTCTCTGAGAATTATTATTAAGTCATATTCAATCTAGACATACTTTAATGCACATTCTGGAATTAGCATTTGACATTGTGCTGTAAAGCTATTTAGAGCTCAAGCAAAGATCTTTGCAATTTGTGAAAGACATACACTACTATTTCCAAAATAGTAAATATTAATGGGACATAGATAAGAGTCATGCTCTAGGCTACTAAGGATTTCGTAGCCTAAGTCCTTGGATATTTTTAACTTTGGTGGGAAATTCTTGACTTAGGTTCTCAAACCATCAGATGATGATGATGATTTAATCATGATGAGATTTAATCATCAGATGAGTAGGATGATGCAAACATAACATAACTGATAGCATTCTGCTTAGTTCCCCACTTCATAGGAAGTCCCCAAATTGTTGATGTTGGAAGGGTCCTTCAAAGGGCTGTAGTACAGTCTCCTGCCCAAATATGTGTCAGTGCTAAATTCAGACCAGATTGCTTCAGGCTTTGGCCAGCTGGATCTTAAAAACCTCTACAGGCAGAGATTTTACAGGGTTTCTAGCCAGCCAGCTTCGCTGTCTGTATTATGACAGTGGTAAATATAAGTTCCAGAAGTGAAGAGAAACAAGGAATGAATTACTTATATTAAAATTCGAGCATTGTTTTGAGGAATTTGTTGGGGGTTTTCCCCTTTTAGGGGGTCAAAAACCTCATTTACTCTATTGCAGATACCTGTTTCAGAACCACACAATCATGACAGTAACTAGTAGTTGAGAGCAATGATCACCCAAAACAATCGCTAGTGATTACACAGGGGTGACACTTAAGCAGTCATTATACTGGTCGACAGGTTGAACAACAATCTGTATGCTTACTTAATATGCAGACACCTTATAAATAGCTAATAAATGATTAAATGAAATTGCTGTTTTCATAATGAATTAGTACAAGATCTGTTGTACATAATGTTTGCAATATTTAAATGGTTTAACATACTCCAGTTATAAGTACTGCAGCTGGCTGTTACAACACAGATTCATCACTTAAGTATTTTTAAATTGTTTATATGTGTCATTACAATTTTCCAGAACTTGTATAATTTGTTTTTTTTTTTTACCATTCATAATTTCTGGGGTCAAAACACAGGCCAGTCCTCGGGAAAATAAAGAAACAACAACCGTTCCCTTGTTGGGCAGAATGGAACAGAGCAGAAATGGGGGCTTGATTTGCATCACACTTGAATATAAACTGCAACAGCTGCTGCATTTGATCAAGACAAAATTTCTTTACCCAGATCTCATTCTGGGAAGCAAAATGTCATTTTTCCTAAATTGACTGTGAAGCTGAGCCTGGTTACATAATGCACACTCTTCCCAAGTTTCCAGCATGCTGTATTTGCCCAAAAGAGACTTGGATCATGGACAGATTTTGTTCTGAATCTCCAGTAATTCTCCCACAAATTTCCAGTGCCTATGGAGTTACAATGTGTTCAGTGCTACAGACCTATGTTGCAGACACTTAAAGGGTAAAGGGGAAATTTTGGCTGCTCCAGGATCATTCTTTTCCAAGCTGATGGGTCCTTCTGTTCACATCTGTGTGATTTAGCCTCTGAACATTTTTAAACCTTGCACTAGGCATCACTCTTGTTATTCCAGGAAGAGGCCATTATGGAAGATGGTAATCAAAATATATTTTCCATATTTCATATTGAATGTGCAAGGAAAATACATTCATCTATGTTCTGTTGCAATCAATCTGTCAGAACCTGCAGAGAACACAAGATGCTGTATACTGTGGAAGCAGATGTCATTTGCTATCTGAACAAACAGGTGAAGTAAAGTGAAACAACATTGGTCTTATCAGGTGAGGTCATATTTATGTGATATGATAATGGACACACTAATCAGAACTGTAAAATCCCTTACACTAAAAAAAAAAAAACCTCTTAGCATCATACTAAAAATCTTATATTTATAAAAGATTTCTGCAACAATCAAGAAAGTATCACTGGCAGTCCCTACCTAAAGCGATAGTTGATACAGCTGAGAGCAGAGCAATCTCTCATGAACAGAAATGCAGACTTAAATGGCATCTTGCCAACTCCATGGACAACAACATGCATATAGTATACACCATATTCCCTTTCAAGGTGCACTGAACCATGACAAATATGCATTACTTTACATAGATAAAATCTCACACACAAATTGTCATCACTCTGGTTCTTCAACCATTATTACAGTGAGTCAAGTTTACTTCGGGTTGAGTTGAGTCTGCAATTTTATACCCATTTCCCCCTTTCTACAGTTTCATCACGTTTTTCCTGAAAATAAGCTAGTAGGGCAGTGTCTTCTGCTCTGCTAAAACTTGCATCTCATTTCCCTTCAGCGAATCTCCACACCAGTCACAGGACATCATCTACCTTACAGTCCCCTTCCTACTTCTAAAATAAACACATACTGACAAAAAAGACATGACTAGCAAGGGAGCTGAATATTGAAGAAATTATATACTTCCTCTATATTAAAACCAAGTCCCATTTATTGAAGTGCCATGCATTCCCTTTGCAGAAGTGAAATCGGATGGGTGTGAGTTAAGGTAAACTTTCCTGAAGATCTTGAGCAGTAGGATTCATATCCTATAAAACTGCCAACATGTCATTGAGCTATTAAACAAGCCTTTGATCTTAAGGCGTGTTGGTGTCATTGGGTAGCATGTTGTAGATTTCAAGCCTCCAAAGGAGCATTTTTATCAAACTAATTTCCCCATTTGGATTTTATACATAGCAGTACTGTGAAGGGTGCACTTCTGCATCTCTTACATAACTTTCCTCTGTAGTAAAAAAACAATAGTCTTCTGTGTTAGAATAACTGTCTCTGCAAAAAGTCTCCCATTTGTCCCCAAACACCGTTAAATCATTTGGTGTTGCCGTACGCAGACTACCAATCAAGCCCAGCCTGAATCATAACATCAGCTTCCCAAAAAACTTAGTTTAAAAGAAATGAACTAGTTTGACTACTGCCATGGTTCCTGTGTTCAGCCATTCAGTTTGAAGCTACTCAACTCTCACTTTGCTTTTCCCTGTTAAGCATTCTGCATTAGAACCATCAATTTTATCTGAACATTTTAGCATTTCCTTCAGCACTTGGGTGCTCCTCCATAAGAATTTAATGTACGCCCTGGTTCTTGTTCTCTGCTAACTTGGCAAAACGTCTCAGGCTTTTTGATATTTTGCTCACTACTTCAATGTTTTGCCTCAAAGCTTCTCTTTATTGCAAGGCTCCAATGCCACAGTATCTTTGAACACTTTCCCTTCATCCTGGCACTTTGCCTTGGTGTTGCAGCATATTCATCTTCAGTACTTAGGTGTTTCAACCATGTACTTCTACAACCATGTCTTCACAGCTACAAAATTTCCCTCTAGGACTCTGTCTAATTCTTTCCTACACAGGTGGTTCTTTTCAGCTCCATTGTAACTTTAGTGGGCTCAAGGCAGGGTCTGACATATCTTAGGCAGCAGCATGACACAGTGCTCCTAGATAACACAAGGTACTCTCCTCCATCCCTCCTTCCCACCTAAAATAAAATTAGCAAAAACTACTTGATAACGACCATCAGCTCCTGACACAGAAAATCAATGGGATGAGGTTTGCCTCATTTGTTTTCTTTTTCTTATTCTGAGACATTAGAAATTCCTGCGAAAAATCATCTCATGAGAATTTTGTTGCTCCTGGTTGGGTAGTCTGAGTGGTACTGCCACCAGTGCTCCTGGTGTAGTACTGCTGTTAGTGCTATTTTATGTCTACTTGGAACACATTTCACTCTTCTTCAAATCAAATCATATGAGTTTTTCCTGCATTTTAAGCCAGAAAATACGAATAGGTAAATGACATAAAGCTTCAGTTCTTTCCCAGTATATCCAAGTCTAATGTTTCTTTAGTGATCGTGTGTTGGTGCTTGCTTTTGTAAAGAAATTATCATGCAGCATTCCAAATTTCAATATACTAAGTATTCCTGGATCAGTGTCAAATTCACACTGATGATTCATTACAAAAATATACTAATAAGGATTCATTTACCAACATTTTTCCAAAGGTGACTGCTTGACTGAGCATACATGCCTAAGTTAATACATTAGAAATTCTCAAAAGCAAAGCAAGCAGGTCTTAAGTGCTGAAAATATTTTGTTTCATTAAATACACCAAGCTGAATTTTTATATATGTCTGAAAAACAGAAATACTGTAACTTAGAGTGACATGACAGATACAATCCATGTATTTTTGTAAGTCAGCACAGCTCAACAGACATCAATCAAGATGTGCACGTTTATATAGCTGTAAAAAAATCTTATACATATATGAATGTTTACACTAGATACTGTAAATATATTCATCTCTCTTAACGCTGTCTTTAGTCTTGTAGGGAAAAAATCCAAAATTACAGATTCCTTTCTATAAATAGTTCAGTTTGTTTTTTTCCCCTCATCTAAGTGATGTTTGTTAGAGTTCTATCAGTAACATACTGGTCACTAAGATGAACGAATTGCATCAGAACCCCATCACAAGCCATCCAACTTTTAAATCTTACTCTTCAGGAAGTGCTGTGCAAGAGAAGGGGAGGAAAAAAAAAACAAATGAGCCATGAACAGCATTCTTATTAGAGTCCTCATCATGTCCTGAAAGCAGCAGGGGTTTGAGATAATGGCAACATGAAGCTATTTACAACTTGTTAACCTTAACACTGGGCTCTGAGAGCCAAACTGTCTGTGCACTAGCTAGCATTTTTCCTAAAACCTTGCAAGCCTTTGTGAAGGAAATAGTCACAGGATGTCAAATCATCATTTGGAACCCATTGCTTTCATAAGAAGACATGTTGCTTTTGGGCCTGCATCTGTGGGAAAAGTAGAGATTGTGGGAGACAAACAGGCACAGAAAGGTAGCAGTGGACAGTGGATACATGAAAACTGGCAAAATGTTCTCCAGTCATCTAGAGAAACTACAGGCCAAGTGTACATTCCTGTAAAAAGGGAATGTAAAGAACGTAAGATCTAACATGCTGCCACACTAATATTTAAGACATACCCAAACACTAGAAAACATGTCACAAGACCCTCCATTAACCACCAGTAGGCTACATTGCAAAAACTTATTCTGCATGAATGAGTACATTCCTTTATGGTTTGTGATATTTGAGTATTAAGCTAGAGTGGACTTAATGTCTTTATTCCTGTCTTTTTACCTTCATCATCATTTGCACTGTTACAAATGCCATGACTGAAGTCTACTGAAGAGGATTCTGCACATGGGTATTTCCAATCAGAGATTAATTTTACTGGGACTGCTTCCTGAGGAAGCTTGTTCAAAACCTGTAAACTCAATATTTATTCAGACCAAGGACATAAGTTAAGACTTTTATGACCACAGCAGGTTCATACGTACAGGTAAGAAACCCATCCATACACATACATTGGAAGACTCAGTGTATTCTTTCGAAAATACTAAGAAAATGAAGAAAATTCAGCACAAGTACCAATACTCTTGGTATTACTGTGATTTCATGTTGGAATGCTGAATATTTCCAGTGTGACTAAGACCAGATTCACAGTTATATACTGACCTGGTGGAATCCTGTTGTGAATGGCAGTGTCAGCTGAAATTCATGCTATTCATAATGATAAGGCTCTGTGAATACAGCAGTTTGCTGTGCATATTATTTGCAAAGGGTGTGACCTCTTGGAAAGCTGAATGAATGTGAAACTACTGTTGTTATGTTCAACAGATGCGGTTAGGACACAGTTCACGTTCCGTTGCTATCCAAGTTTTCAGTGCATTTATGCTTCATTGAAGAGCTACACCAACAAAACAAAACTAATGCCGAAATTCCTCCTAACAACAAACAAACTGTCTTCTTCATGGCAGATCTAGAGCTTTCTGAAGCAGCAGGGGCTACTAACCACAAAAAAGGTGTTGAGAGGAATCTTAGATGACAGATCTAGAAGTTTGAAGCAACCATTTTTGATCCATTAGTTTAGAAATAGGTATTTACATTTTCTCTTTTATCAGTATATTCAAAACTGTTCCCTTCACTGCATCTGTAATACTTCAAATGAAAAAAAAAAAAAATTAAGGATTAAACAAACTGTTTCATCACAAATGATGAGGTTTTACTAGCATGCTGCTGGTGCAGTCAAGCTTGAGTGAGCAATCGAGGGTATGAAGTGCTTGGTGGAAGGGCAAGCCTTTTAGCAGTCCTGTGCTGGCACTTCTTGATTTACTAAAAAAGTAACTCACCAGAGGACTGAGCTGAGTTTTTAGGAATTTATTCTTTTAATCTACAGACCTTTTATTAATTAATTTTTATTTAATTTTCATAAGGTCTCTAAGTTGTTTAACTTGCAGCAAGGGTTTTTTTTCCTTCTGCTGCAATGCTTTCTCTAATCTAGAGATTAAGTGCTAGTCTCGGGCTTCTTCCCTTCAAATTCAGATCAGTGCTGTCTTCCCTGTAAAAGTCTTCAGACAAAATAGTGAAACTGCTTCTCATCTTGCAAACTTATTTTTAATCATTCTTTGCATTTCATTACATAATGCAGCAGTACAGACCATTTAAAAAGAAACAGCTTTTTGGTTTGTAAATCATCTTCAGGGTTTCTGTTTCAAAAGAAATGTACAGATAACTCACATTCATCTTCTCTTTAATGACTACTCCCAGCAGAATGTTTACAGCTTTTTTAACCTGTAAATCTGATGAATCTCTCAAGAGATTCATTAAAAACTTGAACTGGATTTTCTTCTCTTACAACAAACAATACTCTGGTAATGCCTTCTAATAATGAGCACATTCCAAGGGAAATTGAAAATCTGAGGTTTCCCAATGGTTATACAACCCATACACATTACTCATGATGGCAACCCTACGTTTAAATTACACTATCTTGTCTAGCTATGATTGCATGCAAGTATCTTTTGAGGATTTTTATGGTGGTTCAAATAAGGAAAGGACCGGAACAACCGTCTGTTTGTGGACACCACCTTAAATCTGCATGACACTGTTTTCTTGTAGTTGCACTTACACAGAAACAGAATCTGTTCATATATATGTGCCTGATTCAGAATGTTTAATGTGAAGTCTCTACTGTGAACACTTGTATAGCTTAATAGAGAGAGTCTGGATTAGCACTAGAATAGCCTAGATAGCTCACTTTATATCCTAATCATCTACGGCTCTGTGTCCTGTTCCTGAGCATCAGTCAAGGAACAGCTTTTTCTGAACTACCACTGGTTCACACTCGCTCATCACAGCATTTCTTTAGTTAAGATTTGTCTTATAAAATAGCCCATCCCTGAATACAAAATGGAAAAAAGTCACTGCTAAGTGTTCCCAGTCGAAGGCAAAATTAGGAAACCTAAATGATGGAGAGCAACTCAAAACGAGTTCATCCCCTCCTCCACACAGTGAAAATAAAATGGCAAAAATCATTTTTTGCTGGAGATGACTAATTATACTGACATTTTTATATTCAGCACCATCAGGGTTGATCATCTCAAAGCAAGCCTAAGCCCCTTGTCTAAAATACGTGCTAGCAAGCATAGAGTACATGTTGCAGATCTCCCTCCACAGCATACACTTTTTCTATGAATATTCTGCATATTTAGGACATTCTGTAACATGCTGTAGATCAGCAATTTAGTATTAAATTTCCTAGTGATGGAAAATGAGTCCCTGTGTAGGGTTCATCCTGGAACTCAGGAAACTTTGATTTCATTTCTTGGCCTACCAAAGGTTCCCCTGTATACCATCTGCTCTGTTCATTTATTTAAAATCCACTTCTGCAGGGTTCTGAAAATACCAGACTGAGAGTGTCTAATGGTACAAGGGCAATACAGCCTTTTATACACAGTCATGAAGATAAACAAATCATTAGGATATGAAGCTTTCCCTTGATGTCATCTGAAGGAAACAGTCCATCATGGTGGAACGACTTTGTTTAATGGCCAAGCAACTACAAATCAACTGCAAACAGCAAACTGTAATATTTTAATAACACCAGAGTAGTTTTGAAGGGAAAGTGTTCTTGTTCAAAGAGCAGCAGCAGAATGGGTAGTGAAATGGTACAGCAAGACGCAAGGGTGGAAAATAGTGAATGAGTACACTCAGTATTTTGCTGAGCTTTCAGTTAAAATTGGCCCACATAAATCAATGCAAAACTATGGAAATAACTTTAAACATAAATTTCAGTTAAATTTAGCATATGCAGTCATCATGATCCTTTTACACATTTAAAAAACATACCAATGACATCGTGTTATACAGGCAGCATGGAAAATAAGTGAAAGTACCTGAAACAAAGAAGCAGTCTAATCTAACTCTAACAGCAGCAAATCATGAATCCTAGTTGAGACTCAGACACCTTCATCACTTCTTTCCAGTCTATGAGTTCTGTTTGAGTGCCTGCTTCAACAAATAAATCCATGCTGAAACAAAGTATAAATTAGAGCTTCTGTAAAGATCTTTCTTTTTTTTTTTTTTTTGGAGAATTTTTAATAACCTTGGTTTCATTTACTCTTCTGTCTAGCAAAAGTACTTACATTTCTGCCCATAACAATATTGTCTATTTTCAGCCTTATCTTATTCTCTTACTCACACAGTCCATATATGGACCCTCTCTAGAAACTGCATTTCTAGTGGTTTTGTAGGGAACCTGTTAGTCAACCAGACACTCTTGTAGTAAAGAGCACTAAACCATCAACGTGAAGCATCAGCAGAACACTCTTCACAAATACAAACAGAATTACACTCCACCTAACGTGTCCACTCCAGAAAACCCTCAGGAAAAAGCTGAATTAATGTGTTTGTCTTACAGCTCTGAATGTCGACTTAGGTCTTGCAGACCTAACAAAAAAGAATTGGTCTCAGGTTTCCTTGCCCTCAGCTTGGTTTATAAAGCTGAAGCTTCTGCTTTCCCGTTGTTTTTTACAGAAGAACAAAACCATACAGCAGGTCTTCCTCAGAAGGAGAAAGAAAACTAAAGCATTTCATAGATCAAAAGCAGTCCTTTAAACTGTATTCAGAACAGCGCTGCAGAAAGACTGTGAATAGGTGACTTGTTGAAGTGGCAGCCTGTCTATATAACCTCAGTTCAAGGTTATCCCAGTTCAAAATTACCCCAGCCAGCGCACACTGAGACAAGAATAGCAACCAGCGTTGAGATACGTAACTACACCTCGGGCTCCCATTTACAGGGTCCTTCAGAAAACGGAGTAGGATCTCCAAAATCTGAGAAAGAAATGAGCCGTTGCCAGCCCACAGGGGATTTTACATGTTCCTCCCTCCAAAACAGTTACAGCTGAGGTTATAAGAACTACATCAGTCAGAGCTGCGTGTAGGAAAAGAGGAAAATCTGCCGAAACTGTGGTTCACAAAATGATGGATGGCATCCCTAATCTGTTCTTATGGATCACAAAATAGTCTATTAAAAATGATTATTCCCTCAGCGATCAGACTAAATATCTGAGCATGTCTAACTTTTGTGAAGCTCATCAACAGGTATTTAACTTACTGCAGTGGCTTCCAAGAGCACTGAGGATTTTGGAATTTCATTGCGCTAGCTGCACTGTCCCTTAGAGGTTCCCTACACTTTACTGCCTTCCCCATCAGACATATCTGCAATGTCACAGTGTTACGTACTCATATATACATACAACCATGTACACAGCAGTTAAAGAGATGTCCTGACCAAGCTGTCACTTTGATCACTGAAGCATCCCAAATTTTTCAGCAAGCAGTTTCTTTTGGTTCACTCCTATCTCCATCAGCCACTGTCTCACAGTTCAGCAGATCAGCAAAGTGTTGACTTTTCTTCAGCAATGACTAAATCAAGGCATAGATCCAGTACTCTGAAGTGACTGAATTTTGGGAATGTAGTTAATTCTGCAATAGCCACACTGTACCACCTGCCAGCCTCATCTAAATCACTTACTCTAAACCTTTTTCCAATGATTTCTTTTAAGCTTTTTTACTGTTTATAATACAATAAAACCTAAAAGTACTGTACCTGCCAAAATGAATTACATGTAAGGAACTGAGACCATACACTCTTTGCAGACTGATGTTGTACTATTTTTGATTCAGACAGCATTTCTTAAATACTCATTTTTGTTAAGTGCAGTACAACAAAAACAAACACTGATATTAAGGGGACTCATAGCAAATGGCATTTACATGAAGCCAGATTAAGCTCTTATTTTCCCATTGATGTTAAATAATAGAAAAACCCCTCTGAAATCTACTTTAAGTAACCAAGATGAAAAGATGTCCAAAGAAAGCAGCTACTGTTATGCTGTGTATAACACAGCGCATGGAGCTAAGCATTCCCAAATAATTAAGATTTTTGGTAATTTAGAAATACCCTACACAGTGATTCCAAAGAGAGCTACTCAGACACAGAATCAGACCAAAACCCATTCATACTGCTAGAAAGTTCTTACCAATTTTGAGCTGTGTAATGCAATACAATCACAAAAACAACTGTCCTATCACAACAAATGTACCAGCATGTTTACCGTTTTCTCCAACTTAAGGGACAATACACTGGGTTTCAGGTTTAGCCCACCATTCCATAATGAATGAAAATAACCTATTTTAATCAGGCAAATTTCAGCCAGTTCTTTCCCTTTCTATAAACTCTTCCTCCAGTCTTTTAACTTCTGTTTATTGTCTCAGCTTTTCTGGCTGAATTTTAAAGTTTAGATGAACAGAAGAAGTTAAAAGGGTCTCCTTCTGACTGGAATTCACGCTTAGTGTGATTGTCTTAAAATATAACCAGGTCTTTTTCCAGTGCTGAAGTTAACAGTTAGCTGTACAGGCTGGTTCATGCTTAACCATGTCTACATGATGAGCCACAAAATACAGAATGTTAAATAAGAAGTAACAGGCCTCAAACTCAACCCACACCATGATACTGTACAGCCTTACTATAATAGAGTCATCTCTATGACAGCTTTTCTAATTCTTCTGCTCCTCCTAAGTATTTTAAATCTGCTTGAATAAAATAAAGTTCATAAAAGGACATAATTCCTTTTTTTTTTTTTAAAAAAAAAAAAAGCTTATTCTGTACAACTCTGGTAGAGACTGCAAGTTTTTAGCTTAAGTTCAGAGTTATGCTTTTAGGATTTTGATGGAATAACCATCCTTGATTTCCACAATGTTCTGAATGGTGGATGTGACTAGATTTAATGTCCCTAATACTCAAATGTAAGAAAACATGGACGGGGCACAAACTGTTACTATGAACAGTCTTTAACAAAAATGGTACTGTTTTCAGAATCACTCAGAAGATTCCTGAAAGCAGACAAGCTTTAGGTTCTTTGGGAGTCCAGCTCACTTTGAAAATGGGACTTGTACATCCAAACTACAGAAGTCCTTTTGAAAATGTTTGTCCTGCTTCAGTTCCATGGTAAAATTATTCATTTCCTGCTTTTCAACTTCAGTTAACAAAGTTAATTCAAAGACACGTTGTTTTCAAAGAGCCAAAAGAAACTCAGTTTCTCTATCACTGAAGAGGAACCTGAATTCTTTATTACTTGTCTCCTCCTTGTTGGAAAAAGAAGGCAGGGGCTATTAACAAGTTTTAATGTACCTGTTAAAATGACACTTCTTCTTCTATTAGAACATATCCTTCTACTCTGTAATGTTATGCTCTAATAAATGATTCAATCAAATTTAAAAGGTGAGAAAGAGTGGGCAAAATTTTCTTTGTTGTCAGGGGACAGGAGAGAAAAGCAGGAATTTGTAGGTGCTTTCATTAAAACATTCACAAGTGCCGCAGGCAACACCAAAACTCTTTAGCCAGCCACTGGCATTTGGTCATCAAGGATTCCTCTTCCTTTAGCACCCAAGCTTTGTGTCATTCAGTGACGCTCAGAGCCCAGCACTGGCACAGGACCACAGCCACAACATTTACTGGTTCGCTCCTCATGGTAACGCTGCTGACATCCAACACACGCTGACCTTACTCCTCAGCTCAGAGAGCAGCTTCTGACCACATGCACACACAACACATCTCTCAGACTATTAATGTCTTTGCTTTCTGACTCACCTTCACTGTTTTTCAAGTGGTCCACTCTTTTCTGATATGCCAAATGTCTTTTGCCTCCCCCCCTATACCTTGAAACACTGTGAGCTAATGTTCTGTGAACTCCTCCCAGACATGCCTTGTGTTATGCTTTATGGTACCTTCAGAGCAGGTCTTGAAAACAGTTTTCTTTGTATATGTAGCTAAAGCTAAACTGTGAAAGATAAAAACTAACTGATATTGGACTGAAGATACAAAAAAAAAATAAGTAGAACTGATGGGCCAGAAGTCTGAACGCTTTTGAAGAGGTATTTAAAATATTTCTTTTGGTTAAGGAAGTATAGTTTACAGGGTTATCCTACAGGTATTGTCTTTTTAAAGAGCTTATATATGAAAACCAAGAAGGCAGGAGAAGAGTATGTGGATACCAAAATGTTCTATTTTGTAGTCATCATTATTCCAGACTGATTATATACAATTAAAATAGTTATTTTCTAGTATCTAAGGACTTCTCTATAATTTTCATTCCTCAGATTTAAGTAATGCCATAAACTATTACATACGTACACATCTGTGACTGTTTTCCTCAAGTCTATGGCAGAACCATGGAAAGTGGAGCAGTAATACCTACTACTGCAGCTGCTGCTTGGCCAGAGGAAAAGGCCATTCTTAGTTGTCTTAGAAAACTGTAACCAATGAACTAGGACAACAAACCCTCTGATTTACTTGATATCCAGTTTTCTTTGGTGAGTCAAAAACTTACAGATCTCCTGAATATGAATTTTAAAAAGAACTCTCTGATAACTGGACATGACACATACTTGTCTGACATAAACTTAACTGGTCTCTTGTAGCAGTCTGATTAGAGGAAACCATTATGAAACCTTGCACAGAGTCCATTCATTCTGGTGAAGTCTCACATGTGGACAAGGCAGGGAGATGAAGAGAAAATTAAATTTATGCATGTCATTCCCAATTTTCATTCCCAACATTATTCCTGTGTTGCCTTGTATGCTAGATGTTAATTTACAACACATTGCCATGTACATTTTCCAAGGGTCAATTAAATGACTGACAAAGTAACGCCATTACTCCATTTAATGATAGCCTTAGTTTCATGCCTTCTATCTTGCATGTATTTATAAATTACTGGCAGCAACTGTAATCTGAACAAACTACTACAGTGAGGTCCCAAATTATCCGAGTTCAGAGTTATATATTCACATTACAGTTCCTATTAAATCACTATTTAATGAAGTTTCAAACACTGGAGTTGCTCTGGACTTTTCTTTAGAGAATGCTATGGCACACTTTTCGGCTATCTAACATCAACAAGTCAAGTCTAGATCTTTCATCATAAACATTATACAAGGGCCAAGCAAATCTCTTCCCAGTTTGTGAAACCAGCCTTCACCTTGACATAATGACTCCTGTGAAAGCTATGCTCCATTTCAGGAAGCTGCCAGCATACCTAAGGAAAACCAACGATCCAGGTAACCATGTGCCTGCTGGGACACACAGTTTCATGCCCATTTGTCAAAAACCAAGGAGATCCATATTTTTATAATTACAAAAGCAACCACAAAACCTGCTTAAATGACTATAAACTGTGACTTCCAGTAGCAGAGATAAAACCCAGTTCCACCCCAAAGGCATGAAACTTCCTTTCTCAGGAGGCTTATCAGAAAATGTGACCTTCTAATGAAATCGGCCTTACAGCTAAAGGCAGGCAGTTCATGCCTGGTTTATAACTGTTCCCTATGCTACATTGCAATGGCACCTTCAGTTCTGTTACCCCCTAAATACTTTTTACTTTTCTTTTGGTGGATATGTGTGCATTGTATGTGCCAGGAACTAAAGCTGGTGACAAAACTGGTTTCAGTGTGCCCATGTATGTGATCACAGATCCAGTAGAACACAAATTTCCATACATACACATTTATTTCTTTAGCAAGATAGCACAGAGCCATAACAATGATGGTGTTAGTAGCAGGTTAAATGAAACCTGCTGTGCCTAAAGCGCTCCAAACTTTTACTTCATTTTTTCCCTTTTAGCATGGATTTCATGCTACTTCCGTAGACAGCATAAAACACACATTATTACTAATTAAATTCCTACAAAAATAATACAACCATGTCCATAAGGCTGTAAGAGGTAAACACTGATATACAAACAGAGCACATCACCAGTGACATCTTATTTCTAGACCAAAAACATCCCCAAAATAACCAGATCAAATCAAAGTAGTACGCAGTGCAGGATGCTCCCCCGGCAGGAGGATGAGGCAGGCAAAGTCTCTGAGCACAGTGCACTGCCATGTTAAACCCCACAGTGATGGGTTTTAAATACCACCTTTGTAATTTCACTGTTGAGTTTGGAAGACTCCAATAACTTCAGCGTTCACCTGTGAGAGCATATTTAGCTCACTGCTGATCTGTTGATGTAGATTCCCCTGAAATTCTGTAATCCTCAAGGAGACTATTGCAGCTTAACTGAAGGTAAACAACAGTCATATCAAAAGAACTTCCGTGCAAAGTTAGTGCTGTTAAACCAGCAAAGTTCTGACATCCTTGCAAGCAAAACTCCTCTACAGCAACACCTTCTACCCCACATCAACATGCCAAGCTCCCGAACAAGTGGCAAAATTTCATGTAATGCAAGATGCAATTATGGAAGGCCCTGTTCCAATAGGAATTTTCCCACAGACTGCAGGAAGCTTTGGCTTGGGCTACGTTGGTTGAAGAATGCTGAATCTTACGTAGTCTGTGACAAAACGTGGGATTTCTAAGTGTATCTGAAATAATTTTCAACAGGATATTTGTTAAAGGCAATGACAAAAGACTTCACATGAAAAGAATGCTTCATTATGACCCAGGTACAGAAAAAACTTTTATAGTTCCTTATTTACTGTCGAAACTACTGTGAATTGATTGTATCTACAGCCTAAGTTCCACAGGCATTTTTATCTGATTTCTAATTTTTACATTAACTCTCCCTGGTGCTCATGAAGCCCCCTATGTGAGTGAGGCGGCTTTGGTGGGGTTTCATTCAAATGGGACAGTGAATTTTTCTTTAAAAATAAAAGTTATATCTCTCTTTATTCATCTGCACCAGAGGTAGGAAATACTGTTATTATCACTCCAAATGTATTTTCCACTAATCCCACTCTTATTCACAATATAACATCTTAAAGACAAATTTAAGGGCAGTTTAAACTCCTTTCAGTGGAGCTTTTACATGTGCAAAAGCTATAGAAGCTTTTATGCTTCCTGGCAAGTCAGTGCTAATTCAGAGACCGTAATTGAAAAAGACTGTTTTAAACCTCTTTTCCTTACTTTACCGTTGGATAATGAGAATGGGAGTCTCCCCACAGATCTTAAGGGATAATCAAATTCCCATTTCCACCCGAAATTTCCTGTTTCATATTACTTGCCTGTATATTTGCAAGGAGCATGAATGTTCCTAAGACCTAAGAAAGATACAGTCACCACTATTTCATTGCGCTAAAGACAGACAAGTCTTACAAATGTCCTCCCGGTGACCTCATTGCAGAAAGAGGGAATTGGGACAGATGCCTATTATCCCTCTTATGAATTTTTAGTTCAATGACAAAACTTTCATTCAGATAATACTCATTTATTTCATCCCATCCAAAATACTTGGGATACAGCAATCTGTATCTTGAACCCACTTCATGAACACAGGTATCAGACAACACGTGCAACTGGAACACTGAATTCACATGTATTTTTAATTCTGGTCTTTTAAATTCTAACCTGAAATATGCAAAAAGCTACTGTAAACAGTCACTTTATTGCACAGATGAAGCAACCTCCTCACTGTTAGGAGATGGCTGTCTAACTGAGATAGGCACTTGTCAAAGATGTGGGGATGCTGTAGAAGAGAAGGTGGTGTTTAAGTGTAAACTTAGGTTTAGGTTGTGTAAAGTGGCAAGCATGATTACCACAACGGCTGCTCTCAGGTGCTCTCTCTGGCTCTCTTCAGCCGCAGCAGCCCTCAAATGCTTTGAACACCCCACTCACCCCATCGACATGTTTCAAAAATGTGTAGTTCTACTTCACTTAGGGAAAGGAGAACTTCACTGGTTAAGATATAGGGCTTGGGGCTTTTCTTGTTCTTGTGACTTAACTCCCAAAGGAGCTAACTGGAATAGTGCCAATGGCATTGGATCTAATGCAATCCGAAACTGAACCATTGAACTAAGATATGACTAACCCCTACTTTGAGCCAACACTGTTCTCCTTTAAGAAAAGCCCTACTGCCTGCTCAACAATCTCAGGCCCTTTTACAATCCAGGTATAAGCACTCACCTGGATCCACAAGGGGCTTCCTAAATATGGAAGGATTTTTTTCCCCTTTTTCATCTCTAAATTTTATAGGCAGGCATTATTTTCTACTGAGCTTTCTATAAATTTCACTTAACAGTGCTCTATTAGCAAATGCCAAATGTTATTTTAACTCCACTGCTTAGGATAGCTTTTTTTTTTCCCACTATGTGAATGTGTTTAACTTAAGCTTTGCGCCTATTTTTAAAACTAGCTGTTAAATCACTAAGCAAATGGGTGTTTTAATGGAATGACTGACATATCCTTAACTATGGGAGTGTGAATGGCTCCGGTATAAGATTACTCAAGTCCATGTAGAATACAAATGCAATACAGGACCACAGGTTCAGATCTTTGATCTCCTTTTTTGCAGAGGCTGTGATGTATAAAGCCAGTTCCACTGAGCAGACCCTACTACATTGAATATAAATTATCCTTTAACTGTAGCAAGGCTCACATTTAAAGAAATGCTGCAAGGATGAACAATGCAGCCATGAAGCAGAATTCTCCTGTAGCAAAATACAGACCAAGATCTGCACGGATAACCATGGTTTCAAAAGACAAATTTTCCTCAGCTGCTATTTGATAAAAAATACAGTCAAATCTGGAACATTTGCACTTGCAGAAGTACAATTAAAGCACACTGCTTGCTCCTGCTATAAAAAGTGAGCTAGGAATACTCGCTTTATTTTCCAGATTAAGCATCATTCCCCTAAGAAGCATAACAAATTATATTAAAACGTGGAAATCAACAGTCTCAACTGAATATGGCTTGAAATTTAAACACATCTTTTCCAGCTATCTCTTTAGAGGAAGAACCTTCTGCCTACTGAGCTAACACTAAGCTCCCTGGAGTTTAGCCATGAATATTCTAAACCCATCTCTTACAATTCACGAAAAGTCATCTTTTGCCAAAATAAAATGCTTCAGAGGAACTCAATGCGCTTACACTGCTTTTCCTCATTTTATGTAAAATAAGTGTTTCCATCTCAACTTCATGCCAAACATGCGGCAAGAGAGAGGCTGAACTGTGGAGCTCTCGCATCACATTTTGTGCACAACTCAAATGGGAGAACAGATCACTTTGATAACATCAGATCTTTGGGTTTGGTTTCCTCTCTGTTATTTGGGATTTAACCAGCTCTTTTGCAGTTACAGATAAATGCTGCTGAGTATTCCCACAGGAATTACTCTGCTGCTCACATTAGTTAGGACTTAAAGACTAAGAAATGGTGCTTTCCCACTCTGATATTTCTTTGCATGCCAACTTGGGGAGGGGAGGGAGTAACATTAGTAAATAAACAAGTAACTTTATTCCTACCTTACATCTTTTTACCTGTGTGATCTGACAGGTCAATGCCACTTCCACTGATGGCAAGCAAGTTAAAATTTGGCTTTGGCTTAATCTTTCTGTTCTCATCAGGTTTCCTTTTAGTAAATCTTGAGGAAGGTGCTCTTTGTGGCTCAGTTCTCCATGCCAGAATAAAAATTAGCACAAAAAGAATGCAAGGGTGAATTCATAATATCTACCTCAGGTCTGCCGTGCTTCAGTCAAGTTCAACATCTTCTCCCCTCCTTTGCCAACTGAGATAAGCAGCAACAATGACTCAAAATGTATTACCAACTCAGGCTCAAACAGAGGGGATCAGGGGGATCAAGTTCGTCTCTTTCAAGCTCACAGCTCCTTTTGCTGTCCGAGAGGGGCAGGTGAGTCCCTGTTTGCCTCTTGATGCACACCTGGCAGATACTTCTTGCAGGAAGCTACACCAAGGTTGCAAAAGGCAAGTGAGATAAATCCTCTGCTTCCCAGATCACCTACAAGGGTTCTGCAGGCTGTGAGCTTAGTGCCATTATGGCACAAGTCACAAAGAAACCATCCTTCTCTTCCCAAATGGTAACATTCTCGCCTTGCCTTGCCGTGTTTTCCTCCCTCCTTGCCTTGCTGTGGTCTCCATATATGAAACCAAGAATTCATTGGCCATCACTGCAATGCCTCTAACCAATTCTAACTGTATCCAGAGCCCGAGTACATGAAAACCTATTTCAGCTTGATCTGGTTTCTATCCCATTCTGGTACTCCACATACACCGCAACTTTAAGCTTACAGACATCCCTTCATGGTTCAAGAAAATCCTTCAATCAAAGAACTTCATTTACAATCCAGCACAGTTTCTGCTTCCCGGTCTCTCCACAGCAGCTAGGCGTTAGGATGCAATCCTCATTTAATGCAATCTCCATTACAGGATTACGATCACATCAATAAAATGTTCCATATGGATTTTTCCCATCCCTCTCCCTCGCTCATTAATACTAGGCACTATATCTGCAGCCCCCAGCGACTCCAGCAGGGCGCTGGATGCTCTGGGGCGGCAATGGGGTACACACACGTTCAACCACACACAGCAGCCAATGCAAACTGCCCGGCAGAGACCGCGACCGCTCGTCCCCCGCTCCGGAGCCGGAGGCAGGTCTTGGCCGCTGTGGGAGCATGGACCGCGGCCACGCTGCCGTACCGGACTAAAGCACATCTATCTCCTGCAGTCACTTGCGAGCTCCGCGTACTTTTCACAGGAGCAGACTTGCATTTTATCTGGTTATCGATACTGCTGATGGTCTGCTGAAAGGGGGATGCTGGACAAAAAATACCATATAAAATAACATAAAACCCCCTCTTTTCCACAAGCCCCTTCTTACCTTCAGTGCCTTCTCTGCACAAGATGCCAATCTGCGCGGGCTCCTTAGCACACCATCAAGGCGGTTAGAGTAGTGAAGGCTGCCCCGCTGCATGGAAGTTAGACCGCTTTGCAACAGCAAATCCTCGATCCAAAACACAAGCTGCTTCTTCCCATGCAGCGTGCCGAGCACGATTCATAAGCGACTTCCACACAGGGAACAAGATTATAAAAGAAATAGGGTGGGAGGGGAGAGGTCTCCTAACTTTTAGGTGAGCCTGAGTTTGTTTTATTTCTTTTGGGTTTAGTTAATCGTTTGCCTTTGCAGCCGCAAAAGGATGGAAACGCAGTCGCGCCCGGGAAGCCCCACGCCAGTCCTCAGAGGTCCAGCCGCGGAACCCGAGTTGCGCGGGGGTCTCTGAGCTCGGCGCGGCTCCGCGGGCAGCGCTTCCCTGGCCAGCGGCTGCGGGACGCCAGGTCCCCCGCGGGGAAGCCGCCGGGCGCTCGCCGCCTCCCGCCGCGGGTGGCTGCTGGCCCGGCGCGGCTGCTGCGGGGCCCTGGGGGCGCGGGCTCGCTGCCGGCGGCGCCCCGCAGCCTGCGCTGTCCCGGCGGCGGGAGCTCCTCCGTCTCCGGCTCGGCTCTGCCGCGGCCGCCCGCGCCCCGCTCTGCCGCCGCCAACCGGCCCTCCCCGCGGCTGACATCAGCACCAGGAGGCGGAGCGACGCCGGGGATGCGAACAGCCGAGCCGAGGGGGCTTCCCCCTCCCGGAGCCGCCCTGCCTTTTCCTCTCGGAGAATCCCCCGAAAGCGGCGATGGGGCCGGTCCGCCATTCCGCCGGGAGGGGCAGCCCCGGTTTCCGCCGGCACCCCCAGCCCCGCAGCAGAGTCTCAGAGGGGCCGGCCGTGCTGCGGCGGGCGGCTCCCCGCGCTCCCCCGCCTGGGGCGGGGAGGACCGGCCCTCGGGCCCGGAGCGGGTGCAGCGCTCCCAGCTCGGGGCTGCCAGGCAGCCGGCGGCTCGCCCCTGCCTCCGTCCGCCCGGCTCCCGCCTGCTCCAGCCCCGCGGCGGTGCCGGTGTGGGAGAAGAGGAACCCTCTCGGGCTGCTCGGCTCCGGCGGGCAGAGCGTCTGTGCCCACGGAGGCGGCCGCCGACCTCGACAGCACGGGGGTGCCTCCTCTATCCCCCGGCGGAGCCCGAGATGGGGCCGGAGAAGCTGCCGGCCGATGGCGCAGCTCCCTCTCCGCTGCGGAGCCGCCAACGCGCGATGCCTCCGCGGGGCCGGGCCGGGCCGGGGACGCCGTGCGGTGGCGTAGAGTTGGGACCCGCTCTCCGTGCTTGGCTCCCGTGGCGAGGGAGAGAGCGGGCCAGGGCCGGCGGCCAAGCGGCACCTGCCCCGGCGGCGGGAGTCGGGCTCCCGGGGAGCGGGGAGGCAGCGTGGGGCCGCGGCGCGGGGCCCCTGCGGGCGGGCGTCCCGCACGGTTCGTCGGGCGCTGCTCGGGTCTGCGGTCTCTGGGAGCCGGCAGAACCGAAGCGCGGGGTCAGCCGCAGCCTCAGGCGGGGACCAAGGGCTGGGGACGCCTCGCTGGCCCCGGGTGGCCGGGGTGTCCCTCCGAGCCGGGCACCGCTCAGCGACAGCGGCGCTCGGGGGAGCGAGCTTGGCCCAGCCCGTGCATTCTGAGTGCAGGGTCAGGCGCTGCAGAGCGGATTTGAATTGGTGAGCTCGGCTGTCCATGAGTGCTTGCTTGAAAATGCAGTTTAGTTAATGGTTAATCTGTGGTGTTGGTTTTAATAATTTGGGTATCTTGAATTATTTGCAGTATTTTGCCAGATGCCTGCAGTAAGTGCTTCTCAGTGAACACAATAATTATGAGTAAATAATTTAGCTTTTTTTTTCTGTACTTTGCTGTTGGGTGAGGAGGCAGTTTCAAACTCTTTTCTGATGATCAAGAAAAGACACTGCACTTCCCCTAAACAGCACATTTTGCACATGTCTCTTTAAAAATAGTATGAAAATGTATGTGAAAGCCTTGTTTTACCTTCTTCACTGCAGTGAGATGTAGGTGATGTCTCACTTTCATCGCTAAATATAGTTGAAACGCCAGAATTTCTCTGAAATAAAGGTATAGAAGAGAGAGGATCAGAGAATTCTAAAAACAGCTTCTAAAAATCCCCAGTCATTCTGTGACTTTTCTCCATGTTACCTGTTAACTCACACATTCAGTGGGATTTTTTGAATATGGACATGGAGTGAACAGTTGCATGGCCATCAGCCATGCTGAAACAATCCACAGAGATGTAATTCCTGGTTTTCCAGGTTGTATTTCCATATTGTATTTCAGTCACCTGACCTTGACTAGCCCATTGTATATTACTACACTGGTGGATAAATTCTATAAGTTTAGTGAAGTTCTGACATCATTATTTTTGTCCTGTATGTGTTCAGACAGCAGAGGCATCTCATATGTCTAGACCCACATGTACAGACCCCATCACCCACAGATTAGAGTTCATGTCCCAGCTGCCATGCAGCACAATGCTGAGAGTAATGCCTGACCATCAGTTATACCCATTTATTAATATTTCTGCAGATTTTGTAATGAAATGTGAAATAAAGCATATATAAACACCAAAAAGACACATAATAAAAGCAGTGCACAGCTATGTGTGTTTGGTGTACACCACGATTAAGACCAGCTGTCAATCCTGTTAATACCCTTTGCATTCAGGTCTTGTTGCAATAGATAGAAGGCATCTCCTAACAGATGACTGTATTTTACACCTAGGGAGGAGCAGCTGATGGAGGAATTTGTGTGTATGGTATGGACACTGTCATAATTCTTGTCCCCCCTGCTTCAGATGAAATGATAATAAAGATTATTACTTGAAAAAAATATACAGAAAGGAGTTGGAATATTACTGCGAGAGGAAATGACCTATAGGGTGGTTTGTCCTGTGCAAGAGTGATCAACTGCGATAGCATCAGCCATTCCGAAAGGAAAGCAAGTGGCATGTCTGGAGGGGAATGACCCATCCTGCTTTTCAAAGTGGCATCTGAGGATAAGCTACAGTGGATCCAGCAGTTCAGCCTCAACTGTGTTTGAAATACACAGCCAGAAGTCAATGCTAGGGAAAACTGTTTCATTAAAAGGAACCCCCCAAGATGGAAGGAGTAGACGGCTTATTTAATCAATATTGGAGGAAAGTGGTACCCTTAAAAAGGGCAAACCCCTTTACAAACCAAAGCGGTTACATCACGAACATGAAGAGTCAAAAGACAGAGAAGATTAACTCTGTCCATGCAGCAGACACATCACTTTGCTACCAACAAACTTATTTCTGTATCTCGGAAGGAGTTGCTGCTACCCTTGATTCAGATCAAGGTCTAAGTCCTGAAATTGTTTGTTACTCTAAGCACATGAAGAGGCCCTACAGGAACCATTCACATGTGAAAAGAGCTAGGCCCAGAGCCAAAGTGTTGCATACTGTGAAGGTCAAGCCTGTTTCCTTTCTAAAACTTGCACTTAATAGGAAAACTCTCGGAAATATGGTTTCCATAGAGCACCTTCAGCTGATTCTTCAGGATGCTGGATGCAGTATGTGCACTAGCAGGTCCCTGCGACTGTGGTGCTGGGTGCTGTGCAGACAGGCTTGCTTGCAGAACAGGGGGTGACCCTGCCTTTCTCTGATTGCAATTCATGTGGTTCCTCTTCCCACAGACACTGATTTTTTTATAAACTTCTCCAAATGTAAGGATAAAAGTCTCATAGATACTATACAAGTACCGGCTTTGCAGTCATGGAATAACCTGTTAATAAAAATGCACTGCCTGTAGGACAAATTCTCAGCATTTTTGCAAAGGTCACATGAAATATATTGCAAGAGTGGCCTTCCTTTGGTCACCCAGATAAGTCATGGAGAGGCCACTGTAGATGACAGTCTCAAAGAAAGATCATAATTCACTTTTATGTCTCTATGCAAGAAAATAAGAGACACAAGCTTTCCTTTCCCTACTGGGAATGGGGCATATATGGACACCAGTGCAGGGAACAAAAAAGAGCTACTTTCACCAGCCTGACAGATGAGGTTGGAGGTCTGTCCCTCTTGAAGGCCTCACATAGTGCTGCTTTGTTTCTTTTTTCCTGTCAGAGCAATAGAAAAACTCAGAAAACAAATTGCAACTGCATCTTTTACCAGGATCTTGCCTCAATCCTGACTTTTATTCTCCCTATACTTATGTGAAGAGTAGTTTCTTTCTCTTCCTTTTCCCTCATCCCTATTTACTGCAAATGTAAAATAAATCCCACTTGGGACCTTTGAGCACTAGCACTGTTTTTACTCCTGCTTTTCGATAATGGAAATTCCCAAGTTTCACCTTTTCTAGGAGTAATGTTTATCTGTGTTGCACCATTCTTCATAAACACCAATTGACACTGCCATCTGGGCTTGGTAATGACCACAAGCATTGGTCATTCAAAAGGGGAAGCTCAGAGCTTCCCCTTTTGCAGTGGTGTACATATCTACTACTGATAATATGTAGGAAGTCAGACTGTGTTAATTTAGAGGGGTCATGGTTTCTAAATACATGGTTTCTAAATACATTTTGGATGGAGAGCCAGGCACCAGAGGTGTTTATGGTCTTGCAGGTGGTCTATTGTGAGAACTATTACAATACAAAGCTGTGGAGGTCCCCGTACCTAACAGCGGGGGGTAGAACATACTAATTTTATTATCATCTCAGCTGTCAAGTGACAATGGTTTTTAAATGTCATGAATTATGTATACGATACATTCATTTTTCTATTGCACATTTGGTGAGTTCACACACAGGTACTAAAAGGGCATGGCTTCGGCTCGGGTGCATAAGACAAGATGTCAGAAAGACTCAAAATGGATCTTAGAGCACAGGCAGGAGATTGCGGACCCCATTCCCTGCTTGATTACATGTGTCAGGAGCTTATATCAATGACAATGCAGGTGATATTGTAAGATGACTTAAATAAGATAAAAATCAGGCTGAGTCTTTAACCTAGGAATTAATGAAATACCTTTTGTCAAGTGTCCTTGATAACAGGAAATTACTTCATAAAACTCCACAGAAACTGCTCACTTAAATTAATTTTGCAAACTTACCAAGTGTTACACTGTGCTGTTCTCTGCATCTCTTATGAATGTTTGGGAATTTATGTCTTACAAAATAGAAACAAACTAAGAAAGCTGAAATATATTGTGTCTTGTGCTGTACTTTGCAGCACAGCTTGTGTTTAAGAATCCATCTAGACATGCAAAAATGCTAGAATAAACAATATTTTTTTTTCTTTATTTTAAATTAGCTTGTACTGGAAAGCTATAGATTTCAGAATGACGCACACTAACGGCATTGCGTATCTAGTCAAATATTCAAACCAAAAGAGACTAAAAGACTTACCTGCCATTATAAATATGAATTTCCTTCCAGGTTAATGCAATTACAAGTGATCTCCTATAAAAGAAAACATACACATAAACCTTCAGGATATTTTACAGGATATTCTACTTAGTAGTATGAAAAGTCACATCCCACCTTATTTTAGTGACTTGCTTAACTCATTTTAATATATAAACATTATTAAATACTATTTAATATTCATTATGGAGCTTCAAATATTGGTTGGTCTTCAATAAATATTTCTCTCTATTTCCCTTTCAGCTGCATTGTGTGTGCAATTAAAGAAGTCAGGACTGAGATTCTGAATGCAGAGTGAGCTGTTTATTCTGGAGAACAATGATGGAAGTGGCCATGCCAAGGTAAGCAGTTTTCCTCCCTGTGTCCGTGTAGGGTACTAATAAAGCAGGTAGATACCTATCCTGACAACTAGTCATCTGGTTTGTGGATAAAGAAACAATTCCATGACAACAACTATACATCAAGGGACACAGTTTTACTGAGACAAACTTTGCATATAAAGGAAAGATTTGAATTCAGCTTTTGAAAAAGTATCCTTGATTCAGCATTCTGAAGCATCAGTTAATTATCCTTGGTTAGTAACAAAGGTGTTGAAGAAAAACCCCACCTCATCACAGGTGCTTTGTAAGATTGTAAATAAATAGTTTTGAAGAGTATTTCAAATATGAAATTATCCATTTTTGTCTGTCCCTGCAGTTCCTTGCTCCTCCTAGAGCTTGGAATGCTCTTTTGTACCACCTGTAGCTGGAGAACAACAGGAGGGGAGTAAATCTGATACTGATCTGGATCTTGGAAGACCCATCTTTCTTTCTCACCAGGGTACTCCCTTCAGTCTGGCTTGTGACAAGCCCTTTAATTCCTATGCCAGTCACATCCTTATTAAATATGAAAAGTTATACTTCAATAACATGAATATCTTAAATATTGCTCAGATTATGCTTTAATAAAGAGATATACACACATTCTTTGATGCATTGTTTCATGTAGCTCAAATTTTTCACATTAAAAAATGTAATTGATTTAATAGTATTTTACATGCCAAGATTTATTTGTGTGGCCTTGCTGGAGAGCAAATTTAAAATAAATTAAAATAAAGGACTTTTAAATCTTCATCAGACCTGGATCACCTAAACTATTAAGTATATTGTAACTTGCAAAAGGGAAAAAAAAAATTGCTCTTTAGTAATGGGATTTTTTTAGGCATCCTTTTTGGCATCACTTTAATACGAATGGTATTTGGTGGCCATATAATACTGAAGAGAGTTCCTTCCAAAAAATTAGATTTTTAAGGTTTCCTTGAAGTGTATGTATTGAGGAGACTTAGGACCTCATCTAAATCAAGTTGGAATCTGCATTAAGCTCAGAGTGCGGTGGCCTGTGTGGTTGCTAGTTTGGTTTTCCTTATTTTGCTGACTGAAATTAGAATGTGTGGATTACCAATATTATGAGAAATACTCTGAGAGTAAACTCATCAGGGAACAGAGTCATAGGACGTGTACAGCACTGTGGTGTATCTGCAGATTTTACCTTCTGCACAACACTGTGATGGTGCCAAGAACTTCCAAAGAACCAAAATAAGCTATAATGTTTCCATAGGTTGGACTCACTAGTTCTGTTTCATAGTGAGGTTAAAAGTGGGAAACAAAGTACATAGCACTTTTGGAATCAGAAACCAGCTGTAGCTATATCATTTCTCAAAAGATCCATTCTGTATTAGGTGACTAGTTCCCAGTAGATTCAGTAAGGCATGTCCAGACCATACCTAATTGAAGTTATTATTTGGCAATCATTATCACAAAAGAAGTCCAGTAGCACCAGCAATATAACATCAGCATAACAGAATCAGCCTACTTTCAAATTAATAACCAGAGGAATTTAAGAAGAGCTCTTCCAATCCACAGATGTGCTTAGAATGTTTCAGTAGTTTGGGAGAGTCAGGGAGAGAGTGGTTTGATGGAGAATAACTGGAAAAAAGATCCCCGAAGTTCTGATTTCTGCAAGCAAAGGAGAGGTGTGCAAACCAGGTTGCTTTCCTCTCTGACGCATGATTTGCAGGGAATGAGGTTTTGTGGCTTTTAAGCTTTGTAATCTGAGTATCCAAAGTGCTTATCAATATTGGCTTTTATAATAGGACTTGGAGAAAAAACAGATGAGCTTGTGTTCATAGTCTCAAAATCCTTTGAACCTAACTGTGAAGCATTTACTTTAGCCTCATGTGCTAGAGAATGGAGGAATTGCTTGCAAAGCAGTTTCCAGGTAAGACCACTAACCTGGACAAAAACTTTATTCATTCAAAGTAAGTAATTCCAAGATAGGACTTTATGAACAAACATCTGCTGCAGGGTCAAAATAATAATAGGGAATGAGTATGACTGCTTCTAGCTGTGTAATGCTACCCAGTGCTCAGTAATTCCCATTCCAAAGATTGCTGTATTTCAGTGGCGAGTAAAGTTGCTCATTTAAAAAATGCTTGGGATTGTTTTGGAAGAGCTAAAGCATACCACTGGGATATGGATGCCTTCCCTTCAATTTATATAACACAATACTTATTATGAAGTTTTTCAAAGCATTACATAACATACTAGACGTCCCTTTCACAACAGGAACATGAAGTGATTTATTGACAAGAAAACTAAGGATCAGTACAGCCCCTGGTGTCAGTCTTACCTGGGTTTTGGGTTGGCATCCTAGGACAAGACATTCACTCATTTCAATGTTGGCTATTCAGTGTGGACTCTGAATCTAATTGCTGAAAAGGTATTTTTGCCAATCAGAATCCAGAACTGCATTTAGCTGGGTTTGTTGGGTTTTTGTTCATCAAAACTACATCTGTTATTAATGCTTCAATGAGCTACCCATAAACATTAAACCATGAGATACCTCCATGCTAAAAATGGTCTCCTGAGACCTCACTTGGAGTATGGTGTACAGTTCTGGTGTCCTCAACATAAAAAGGACATGGAACTGTTGGAACATGTCCAGAGAAGGGCCACGAGGATGATCAGGGACTGGAGCACCTCCCATATGAAGATAGGCTGAGAAAGCTGGGGCTGTTCAGCCTGGAGAAGAGAAGGCTGTGTGGAGACCTCATAGCAGCCTTCCAGTATCTGAAGGGGGCCTATAGGACAAGGGGTAACAGGTTAACACTTAAACAGGGGAAGTTTATATTGAATATAAGGAGCAAAATCTCTCCTGTTAGGGTGGTGAGGCACTGGAATAGGTTGCCCAAGGAGGCTGTGAATGCTCCATCCCTGGCAGTGTTCAAGACCAGGTTGGATGAGGCCTTGGGTGATACAGTTTAGTGTGAGGTGTCCCTGCCCATGGCAGGGGGGTTTGAACTAGATGATCCTAGGGTCCCTTCCAACCCTAATTATTCTATGACTCTTCATTAGGGACTGCAGTGATAGGCAAAGGGGTAATGGGTTAAAACTTAAACAAGGGAAGTTTAGATTGGATATAAGGAAGAATTTCTTTCCTGTTAGGGTGGTGAGGCACTGGAAGGGGTTGCCAGGGAAGTTGTGAATGCTCCATCCCTGGCAGTGTTCAAGACCAGGTTATACAGAGCCTTGGGTGATATGGTTTAGTGTGAGGTGTCCCTGCCCATGGCAGGGGGGTTGGAACTAGATGATCTTAAGGTCCTTTCCAACACTAACTATTCTATTCTATTCTATTCTATTCTATTCTATGAAAATGCTAATCCGACCCCCAGATCATTAGTGAATTATAGCAAATCACTTTTCGTTAGTAACTTCATCTGATTTCTAGGATATTTTTATGATTAATGAACAAACACATTCTTCCACTTTTTTAATACAGAGCAAACCAGGGTATCATTTGCTATGGATAGATGTTCTGAGCTGTCTTTGAGAACTTGTGCCAAACTGGATGTAGGCCCTTTTTATAAAAAGCTGGTTGATGAGACTTCAAAACCTGGCCACAAATATGGTACACAATGATGGCAAGCAGAAATGCTTTACCTGGTGGCAGAAGTTATCCATACGTAGAGCAAATACAATGTTTGCCATTAGTAAAACTCATGTTTTTTAAATGCTTGTGAAAATGGAACACATGCTCATGAAAGTTTCTTGAGCTAGTGCGAGGCTATCAGCCACTGATGGTAATGGTTTGTATTACGGATATTTGAAGTGGAGAGAAGACTCTGAAATGTTACTGTTAGTGAAAATGAAAATTACAGTTACACACAACGAAGTGCTTGTACCTTGATCACCTTGTGACATTCTGTGTCACTGCATCACAAGCAGATGAAAAGTGATACAGAGTGATGCATTAAGCGCATTAGACTCATTTTTGTGTTGGAGTTTCACAATTATCCCAAGACAAGTGCTCAGCATGTTTTGCAAATGCCATGCCTTCAACGACACCAAGCTAGCAATGCACTAGTACTACTCGCTTTTACCATATAACTGTATTTCGACTGCCTTATCAAGGCTTTCCATTAAATAGAAGGAAGAAAGGCTCCTTGCATCAGAAAATATTTATTGCTGCAGAACATCAGTTTCCCAAACCAGTGTATGTTCTGCAGTACTTTATCCCACTGCTTACCAAACCCGTTTAATTTACTGAGAATTCAATTGCTATTTGAAAAACCTTTTTTTCAGAATGAAAAAATTATGTCGTGGCAGATTCGGGTGATGCCGAACGGCATCTGTATGTCGGCTGCATTTCCCGTACCAGAATCACTAGAGGGAGTTCTAGGCAACGTTACTCCTTCACTGTCTCCAATAGCTCTGCAAGTACAAAATTCGGAGAGTTTTCTGATAATATTTAGCAGGGAAAATACACGATAATTTTCATCACTATAATTTCAGTTCACTGCCTAGTTACTGATTATTTATGAAACTGGTTTAACCTCACAAGTCACCTATCACAAATTATGATCTTGCTTAACAGCCACAACAACCAGCAAGATAAACATCCCACACAAGGCTTTACATTAACATATTTCTCAATTAGTATTATGAAGCACAGATGCGATGTTGATAACATACAGGAATTTTAGAGCAAACAGCAAAAGAAAAAATAAAGATAAAAGTAAATATCAGTTAAAAATACATTGATCAGTCAGGTTTAAGTAGCACTTAGACACCTTTCTCTAGTTCAGCCTAGCCCAGGACTTTTTTGCTCTTGGATTTATAGTGTAGATTTCAGTGCAGTGGAAGAAAATCAGTTTTATTCAAGTTTTATGTAGCATTATTGTTGTTGCCAAAGGAAGAAAATGCTTTATTGGGAAAAATAAAATGGAGTGTTTGCGGTCCTAGACCATTTCCATGTTGAAATCAAGTTGTTAGCTCCATAATTTCTCAAAAATGAGGAATTTGAAGGGAGAACCAAAAGAGATTGAAAATTGTTCTTACTCCTAGTAATCTTGAAATAAAACAAAATAATACGCAGAACTCTACAGTGACAGATTACAGATAATGCATTTGATTTATAGTAAGACAACTGACAACAAACAATTGTTTTTCTTAACACATGGTTATTCTTCTTCATAACTAGTAGCTGCCAATGTAGCCTAAAGGTGTTAAATTCCCATTTATCCAGTGAAATGAGTGTATACCCATTCAAGTGTCATAATAAACATAATTTAAAGAAACAAGTGACTTTGTACTTACTGTACATATTAGTGAAGACCAGCTTGCTCTCAAAAGCTGACTAGTTATGCCTACGATTTGAAAAGCACATGAGACAAGAACACACAGGTGCCATTTAGGTGGCTTTCATGTACATGATTAAAATACATGTGATTAGCTGTACCACTGTGGCAATTATGGCTGTGTTTTCTTTTACACAGACATATTCATGGTAATAAAAGCTCTAGCAGTTGATCTGGTGCAGAAAGGATTTATGTGAGCAAGATTTTACCCTCCTGAACTCTTATAACTATTTGTAAGCTGATTTTAATCAATGAGTTTTAGGTTTTGTCACTTTATCAGTCTAAATTGCAAACCTAGAGCATGGAAGCACCCTAAGTTTCATGCAGCCCCTCTGAAAAGTAACTAAAAAATAAAACCAGGACCTCAGGGTGCCAGGATCAATCACCACTGATGTTCAAAATAGTTTGACAAAGAAATTAGACATCAAGAGGTTAAAAAAACCCTCCCTGTTAAACCCATACATGATACAAGTGCAATAAATCTTTATGCATGTAAAGGATACATTCCTAGAGAACATACTTCTGCGAGCATTGTGCTTGTAACTTGTATTACATGCTGCTAAGTTTTTACTAATGTTCTTAGATGTGTTCTTTCAAAACGTTGATGTCTTTAAGTATTCTTGATGAAATGGAGGAGTGAATGAGTTTTCAAGACCACATCTTTGAGGTTATTACCACATATGATCTTATTAATATTTCTGTCAAGATTTTGATTTTTCTTTTACAAAGTAAATCATGAACCAAAATAATCATTAGTGTTACACTGTGAGGTTTGATTAATCTAAGTGCCCCAGAACATTTATAATTTTATTTATGTTTATATTGGCTATGTATTCGTCATGGAACATAATGTGATATAATTTGATACAATGATATCTAATAAAACATATCCAGTGATATATATATCCTATAATGGATCATAATTTGAGGAGAAGAATAATTTAGTTGGCTGAAAAGGCATAAGCAGGGCTCTGTTTCCAGCCCAACAATGGATCTTGAAAAAAATGCTGCTGCTTCAGTTCCAAATCTTATCTTTATGTATAAAAATTTTAAATAAACCATAAATATTTATCATCATCTTTACTGTTATCATCGCTACCAATAACTTCAACTACAGAACTCGACAGGACAACCTCTCTCTACTCCAGGTAGCTGAGAGTTGTATTACTGTAATTATTTTAGGGTGGGGTGTCCCTGCCCATGGCAGGAGGGTTGGAACTATGTGATCATAAGGTCCTTTCCACCCCTAACTATTCTATGATTCTACAATCCTGATTCTATGATTCAGAGCACCCATATTTAAGTTACTTAACTTTTGCTATCATGAATATATACTTCGGATTCATGAATATGTACTTTGGATTTTTCGGCAGGAATAGATGATGTTTGTATTCTTTAAATTAATATCGTAGAGAAGACAGCTACTGAAAGAACCCAAATAAGTGTCATGGCTGTGATAGTTTTGTTTGTGTGTCTTGAATAAATGCTAAGGCCAGCTAAGATAAACTGGAAAAAAGATGCTCTTTCTTCATAACATTACCACAGTGTGACCGAAATTGCTGTAACAACATAAAGAGGGAACTCAGACTCGCTCACAAGTTATTGAAGCTTAACAAGATAATCCATCATCTGACCAAAGTAGATGACCAAGTCAGTGCTCTCTGCCCATGGCAAGGTCCTGGTAAACTACATTAGCTTGAACTTTGTAACATGCTCCCATCCTGCATTTACAACAGTTTAGACCACACATGTAGTAGTTGCCATGGATAAGCTGATACTATGCTTTAATGCATTACTGCTGTAGTCACCTGCATGCCTGAACCCCTGCTTATAGCAATATATTTCTGCTCATAAAATTCCCTGCACAGACAAGACCAGCTTTTGCTTTTATCATTATTTCAATCGCTTTAGTGTAGATCCAATTACACAGGTATAAAATGTTTCTACTGGCATACCCTGGCATCAGTACAACAGCAGTTAAACAGATAACTCTGGAATCAGGATAGATGTGTAAATAACAACAGCTGATCGACAACTATGCTGATAAAATTTAAATGAGACCAAGCCTAAATCTTATCCTACACTGATAATAGGAATGTCTGTTATGTGTCAGACTTACTGGATGTGAAAGGAGTAAGACCAGAAGCTGATCTCAATAAAACCTCCCTCAAGTTCTAGTGGGCTATCCTTTGACACAGGTTAAAGCTACCCAGGTTTCTAGGTTGCTGTGGGCAGCTGCGTCCTAATCAAAAAACACCCAGCAATGGCAGCACTAAATGCCAGATTGATGATTACCACTTGAGCATATACATTATGGCATTGTCTAACTATACTTTAACTACATATACATATTTTACAATTCACAATGCGCTTGCACTGTTTCAGTAGGTGAAACAGAGAGATGTACAGATGAATGTAGGTGAAACAGAGACTGTAGATGTCTTTAGAGAGCACTGCTTTCTCCTGACTGCAGCCATGGGTCAGCATATAAAAAGGCAAAGGCGAAGGATTGTATTCTTCCTCCTCTTCTGCTTCTATTCATTTGCTTGCAAGATATTGTAAATTAAGAGCAGAGGCTCTGATCTGTGTTAGACCTGAACAAAAAATGTCTCATGATCTGTGTTAGACCTGAACAAAAAATGCCTCATGTTGCTTTGCGAAGGTAAAAAAGCTCAACCTGTAATCGGTACTGCCATGCAATTCAGGGCATATTCTACCCATATTTAAACAAAATGGTTTATCTGAACTGAAAATGAAGTATCTGTTGCAGTTGATATGTCTGCCAAATTTAAAACATGATATAAACTAAAGTCGACAGCATAAGCCACTCAAACAAGGCCTCAGGGACTCCAAAATGTGCCTTAATATTTATTTTTCATACTTGATTGTAGGTTATGCACAGGTAAGTGTAGTGCTACCCTGAGGGTTTTAAGTGTAATGTAGTCAACCATGATAATACCTTCAGTATCTAGGAAGACAGTTCTCACAATGACTAATATGAAATGAAAGCAAAGCTGAGTGTTTTTCAGACTAGTGTTAAGTTTTCTCTAGAGTTATTCAGTAGATTTCTGAAATATTTTCAGTGTTTCCCTACTAGTAAGACAGCAAGTATTGCCCCATTTGTGACACTGTATGTTCCAGCACTCGAAGAAACCTAACATTAACTTGCTTTTATAACTCCGTAATACATGAGAAATTGCTATCCTCCTGTATATCACTACTTCCTGCAGCAATTTGGACTCAAAAATGAATCACTAACCACTGACACATATATATGTAGTAATGGCAAAAAAAAAAAAAAATTACCCAGAATTACTCTGCTTCAAGTGCTCCCACCCATTTTAACCTGTCTCTCAGTGGTGAAACCTGTAAGAGCTAGTCATACAAATACCATGTCCTTATAGATATTTTTCTTAGCCTTAATTACCTTAAAATAAAAATGCAATCTCAGGAGGAATTTGAAGATGTTTGTACATATTACACAGACATATGCAAAACCAGAGCTGTGCCTCAGAAGAAAACAGTCTTCAGATTAGACTCACTGGCTCTAGCTGCTTTATGTTGTTCAACTGATACAAACAGATCTATGCCTGGCTTAACAGTGAGCAAATTTCAAGCAGCTTTATGTTGTTAGAATAGCACAGGACACCAAAAACTACAACTGAATGTAATTTTATCTCTCTGATAAAGGAAAAAAAAATGGTAAAGGGTAAAGTTAAGCCTTGGCTTCTTACACAGTCTTTTGCTGGAAGTTACACTTGCAGAATGGGATCAACAAAAATTAGCATGTTAAGTGAAGAAACACAGAACATAATGCTGTATCTTGAATTTCTGCCTCTCTTTGAGGCTTAATGTTGCTATGAATTTTTTGCTTGTTTTGGCATTTATAGCACAGAAACCTCTCTGCAAATAGACAGCTTAAGAAGCAAAAAGGCATATACAAGAAAGGAGGGATGATGTCCTCTTGCCCTTTTGCTGTAGGCAGCTCTGCTGTTTCAGTGTATTCACAGGAGACCAGATTGTTCCTCTCCGCCTGCTACTGGGTAGACTAGTTCCTTTTTGTATGGAGTCTTATTCCATTGTCACTTCAACTTAAAATCTGGCTGCTACCAAAAAAGTTCCTTCTGTCTGATTTGTTTTAATACCCATGTTTGTAGGGGAAGCCAAGTTCTACTTGAAAATACGGAATCATCATAATTCTAATGACTGTGCTATGGTCTCTGTATTGTGGTTAGCTTCCTGGCTGTAACATGATGCTTTAGCACAATTCAGTGTTAATTTTGTCTTGTGACAATGGAGAGCAATTCCTTTCCCCTTATCATCATCACAGTCTCGTCAATAGATTAATTACTAGAGCATAACAAATACAGATCTTAATCTATTGTAGTGTTTCAAGACTACTGTTGGATTCATTAGTTATAAAAAAAAAAACATTTTACTCTTGGTTTTCATGCTTTCTAAAAGCAGAATACATGCCTGTGTAAACCAAGAATTAGCGTTGGAGCTTTCTGTGGATTATAAAGTTATTGACCTCAAGGGACATCAGTGACATTGTATAAAACTGAAAAAACTGAGCCAAAGTGTTCTGTCACCAGAGCCCCTGAAAGGTACCTAAAACCTTTTTCATAGTATAGTATTCACTATACTATATAGTTTTAATTTATGTTGCACAAGAAAAAAGTTTAAAGTTTACTTCCTTTACTTTTTCTTCCACCTTTTCATTCTTTTTCAACTTTGAGACCAACCACTCACGCTATTTCTATTTTCTTACAACTATTTGCAGGAAGATTTTCATATGCTTTATCATTTTGAGCCTATGTTATTTTGTAAACCTGTAGTGGGGTTTAAACTGCACCTGTCTGTACCCGAGGCTATTGAAGTCGTTATTCAGTGTTTATGGCTTCTTTCTTCTGAGTGTTGTTAATGAGAACTTTGGTTCTCATTGTACCTTTGTCCATTACCTTGAAGAACTATGTGGTAGTAGTTAAAGCTCCTACGGACCTGAAATGAGCTACTTGTTTTTCTTATTTTATAATTTTTTCAGACCTCAAATTGTTCTGGTTTATCCTTTAATAATCTCTAACTTTAAAAATGCTTACCTGTCTCAGCCTATAATTTTGCTGCAGATGAGGACGATGCCAGTACCCTACCCAGCTTATTTCACCTTCATCTGGCAGATGATATACTTATCTGCATAGACCGGTGCAGCAGAGTGCAGAGATCCCTGAAGCAGTATGGCTTCATCAAAACAATTTGCAGCTGGGCAGATTAGCTTTGCCTTTCAAACTGGGCTAATACGATTATATTCAGCCACACTAACATGATTATATTGCTTCTAGGCTTTATTCCTGCACTTCTGCACACTGCTGCCATTGTGGCATACAGACCTACCTACTCACTTGGTGACCACTGCATTGTCCTAGTTTTCTAGGCCATAAGAATCCCTTTACTGCATTCCAATGTTAAATTTGTAGTGACCACATTTTGTGACAGTGAGAATGCTCTGCTACAGTACAAATCCCTTCCTGTACCCTCCTCCCTGCCATATCTTCTGTTCACGTTTTCTTAAAGTTTAAAGATGTTCTTTCTGCACTGTGAGAATGACAATGAAATCAAGCCTGCCATAGTGCTGCATACAAATGTTTCCCAGAATAAAAAGGATAATTGCTAGTGAGTTGCAAATCTCAGTTTTAAGTAATAAATAATTATTCCATGTCCTAAGCAGTCAATCCCTGTCATATACTGACTGCATGCACCACTGATAAACTTTTGGAAATAAATCTCATAATAGGGCACCTTTTACTCTGTACCAACCTCAGAATGCATTATGAGGCTATTTAAACACTGGAAAGTAAAAAGCATTTCACAGAATTAATTTCCTCTCTTTCATGAGAGAGATATTGCGCATTAACTGATCTGAAACCAGAGCAACTTTCTTTTATAACGTGGTCACTCACTAGGCAGGCTTTCCACAAAGCACAGGAGCTGAAGTAAACAATCACTTAGAAGGAAGCTCTCTAGTGCCCTGCCATGCTGATGATTCTAGGAAAAGGGAAAAAAAAAAACCCTCAAGTAACATTTCATTGCATGTTGAAAAGGAAGTGTAAGCACTCTGTTTAGAAAGCTTTAAAGCATAATTGGAATTCAACATGCAGATTTCTGTATTATTACAATGCTGTGTGCACTAGATCATTTGCTGAGCAGCCAGCATTTTAAACAACACATTGCAAGAACTTTCTGCTTGTACAATAACAATGTAGAAAAATTAGGATGACAGCACAAGTATAAACATTCTTCAGCTGAAATGGGAACTACAGTGCAGTGCTAGCCTATGTATTATGAGAACGGAGCATTTCTGCTTCCATGGAGCACAGATGGAGCACAGATCACTAGTATGCTAGCAAGCTGAACTCAAAACAGAGGTAAGCTACATATGTACTGGCAGGTAAGCTCACTGATCTTTTTAACCCAATGAACATCTGATGTGATGTGAGATTCACTAAATTGCACATTGCAAATCAAGGTCAGAATGAAGGGTGACCTACTGTTTTGTGACATTCTCCCTGCTTCACTGACTGAAATCAGTTGTGAATTACAGAGTACTTTCCCTGTGCTAATCTGACAAGAATTTGCAAATGTATTTGACTATAGAATTAAGCATATCTGGATTCAAATCTTCAAGAAACGGTAGGAAAATAACTGGAAAAAAAGTAAATTTATACTTGTTTTTATACTACCATGATGCTGATGCTGCTGTGCACAAAGACTGGTGTCTCTGTATGGAATTAAGGTACCATGTTCACTGCAAAGAGAGCCAGGAGGTTAAGCTGGCACTGCAGTATCCTAGGCTAACCCTTCCTTTTGCTGACTACAGTCACAGGAAAGAGTTGCATTGGTATGAGAATGTGTGTGACTGGAGCCTCCTCTTTGCTTTGTGAGATGGATGATGCTGGCAGAGCGCTCCAAAGCCACAGTGCACAGGAGAATCTGGGTCATTGTGCAATGTGTTAGCTGTGCCAAATCATAATGTCAGTGAAACTATCAGACCACTAACCTAAAAAACCAAGTTCCTGATTGTGAAATATAATCTTAAATACACAATACAGACCAACTTTTATTGAGATTGTGAGTTGGTTTTGTTTTTGTTCTTAGAGTAAGTCATAGTAAAGAAAAGTATGTACACAGGAACAGTGTGTGAAAAAAAGAGTATGTATACACAAGGATGTGTATTTACACTCATTGAGGGTTTTACCATTCATGGCATACTGCAGAATTCACGGTCACTAGCAGGACTCAATGAAATGCCTGTTCTCCGAATCAGTCTCCCATTTATCTACTAAATCTTTCTATTTCATGCACTCTAAAGAACTATTTCTAAGTGGAAAATATAACCTATACATTGTGAAGAGGTATACATTAGCTCTTTAGCAAGAACGTGAAAGAAAATGTGATCTTGGATTACAGCTGTATTTGCCTATAACTGTAGATCATTAGCAAGGCAGACTGAGTGAATAGAAAAGATTCCCTGGCAACCCTCCCCCTCTTCCAATGCCTGCTCAAGCAGAAAAAAACAACCGCCCTGCATACATATTCCAATGAGCCACTGTGGGGCAGTAACAACAAAAACATTCCTACGCAAAACAAGGACCTTTGAACAGCCAGTTTGCCTTTTCTGAGCAAAGGCTACAAAGAAACAGTTCTTCGAAGAGAATCTGAACATTAGGATATTTGTTCTTCTATTATAAAATGTTATTAGGCTTTTTGGGAAACATTTTATAGATATGCGTAGCTTCAACTCCTTCCACAGAGATGCTTGCATACAGCTTTTTTGAAGCTGTTACTCATTTTTAGAGCAGAGAATCGAGGTTGCATGTGAGATATACCAGACTGTTTAAGACACTATCTGGATTTTCTGTGTGTGCATAAACTCTTCTACCTGAGGGCTAAGTAAATAAGTTCTTCTCAAGTGATTATTCTCTGAGCAGGAGTTTTTCCTTGTAAAGTATAGAAAACTCTGAAGATTAGATATTTTTGTGCAGTCTTTGTTCCTCTCAGGGCAAAATCTTCAGTGAACAGAAGTTATTACAAAAAATGATTCTATATCTTAAGGGTAAAAGAATATACTTTGTTCAGTTTTGGGTGTAACTTGAACCAGAATTACTGAGCTGCTTTGGATCCAACAATTCACACCTATAGGTTCAAAATTAGATTAATAGCTTTGTCTTCCTCTCTTCTAACCCATCCATTCTGTAGTTTTCATAATACCAATTAAATGTGAAGGAATCAACTGTTGTTTCTTTTTACATAGTACCAAAAGGGAAAAAATGCCTGTTTAAAGGTTGCTAATTCTAATCTGAATTCTGTAGGAATACAAAACTTTCTGTAACATTCATTCTAAATAGATATTGCCCTGTAGTGCTGCAGAAATTTTTTACCAGATGAGCAGTGTATGCTGAATTATAGAATGTGTAAAAAGTCAAAGTATCATACTCTGATTGAAGTGTTAGAAAAAGAGGCTCAAGACATCCAGAGAGCTGAATTACAGCCATGGCTCTTCAGTTACACTTTGAAGATCATTTCCATTTCCATTTTGATCTTACATCTTACTCATAAGTAATTAACATTTGGGGATGCATGACAGATGGTATGTACCACCTTGTCTTTTGGGGCAGTCTTCTCTTGTCTTGGCTTTTCCAGATATATACCAGCCCTAAAATAATTTTTAAGGGGAAGAAGAGAGAGATAAGTGAACTTATTTTGGCTTGCAAACAGCAATGTGAAAAAGCTGAAAGTTTCTTCTAATATTTAAACATTGTTCCAATTTTATTTTTAGACATCCATTTATTTATATTTAAATATAATTAAGATATTTGTTCGATCTGTAGGTTTCCAGATGTAGAATACCGTTCAATTTGTACAAAGATCAGGCTATCAATTTAATGCAAATAGGACCAGAAGCATCATTCGAAGTATTTCTCTTCAAAAAAATTTCCAAGCTAATGAATCTTACAGATGATCCTACTGATACTCCAGGATATGAAAGATGAGGTTGTCAGATCATCTGCAAACTGGAGATCCCTTACTGATGTTCCCTGTGTTTACAGCATTTGTGACTCTCATCTTTATCTCCACAGTTTGCTTGGCTTGACTTTTTCATCATATACAAACATAATGAAAAATTATGAAAAAGAAGTATTTGGAAGTTTTATTAATTTAAAGCTATCTCAGGGACTAGGAAGCCAGCAGAATTTTCAGTCAAGACCTGTAAGTGTTCATTACCAAGCCTGCAAGGCAGCAGTAACCATCATCTTCAAATTGTAGTGTTTCCCATCAGCTCTTTAAAAGAATTGCAGTGAGATTCGTGTGTTTATTGTTAAAGTGGAAAATGTTCTGAAGAAGATTACATCCAACAATTTTGCCTCACAGGAAAAGGGAAATTTTGCCACACAGGAAAAAAAAGCAAAAAAGTTAGAAAGTTGATAATGCCTATTTGCCCTCATTTACCCTGCAGAATCAAGACAGTCAGGAGAAGACACTGTATTTAACCCATATGTTAGCAGAACAGTTGCAGTAGTAGGATATTTCGTTTGAGGTATGTAGAAATAGTAACTACAGAGACATTTTTAACTATGCTTCGTGAGACATCTTGGCTGTGGTGGTATTAGAGACAACACAGGCACTCCCCCCTCCCCCCCCCCCCCCCAAAAAAAAAAAAGTTAATTGAGATTTTCACATCCCAAGATCAGTTTAAAGAGTTTTTATGAAACAATCTTTCTGCCTGGATGATACCTAACAATTTGCCCACATAGTAGCACGGGAACTTTATGAAAGGTAGATTCAGATTGTAAGCAGACGCTTGGAGATGAGGAAATTAGTCAATCAGAAGTCCATAAAATGAAAAATAGGAGACTATTTTTGGACTAAGTCCAAAAAACGAAAAACAGTAATCTGTTTTACAAGTTGATGTTTTTAACAGACCTTTGTATTAGCAGCTTGCTGAACTCTGAGGCAGTCTTTCTATGACAGGCAATTGTATAACACCCCACAGCCACTGTCAGTCAATCAAGAATGATTATCTATCTTAGGGCCCTAAAGTGTTACAAAATTAAGAGAACACAACTTGGATTATTCTGTTTTGAGATCTCAGCCTTTAGTTTTGCAATCTTTTTTCTCCAAACATAGATGCACTTACTGAAAAACAAGCCTTGAAACATTCCCATAACTATCTGCTTGTGAAGTAAGACGGAAAAAAGAAATCAAGAATAGCTTCCTTATAAAACTAAGCACGTTACATCTCAATTTCAGTTTAGTTCACCTTGCACTGCTAGTCCCAGGGCTGCTAGGCTTGCTTGATAATTTGGCCCTAATTTGGTGTTTTCTTTGGTTACCTCCTGTTTGGATCAAACTTTGTGCCTAAACTGGCTGGCTGTGGGTAGTGAAAGAGGTTAGTGTGTAGATTCCATGTTTTTATAAGCTGTGACCTGTCACTTCAGTGATGATATTTTTTCAATGTCTTTTACAAGTGTAATGTAACTGGTACTGTTATGTAATGATATTGGTGCTACTTGTGTTTCTAGCCTAAATTAATTAGTTACCCAGAACGAGCTAGAAACATGATTTTAAACAAGACCAGGGGGAGTTTTAAAACAACCCATAATATCAAAATTCAGTGTTTGTGCACAAGTTCTGTATGTTTGACACTAAACCCACAGGATTAGCTATAAATTGTGGCTAGAGCTGGTGGAGGTGGGGAGGAGGGAGCAGGGGTTAGGCTTATACTGGAACTGTCTTGAATCTTCATTTTAATTGATTATCTTCCACTTGCTGGTTTCTACCAGAAAATGTGGGAGTCAGATAAGATAGGCAAAAAGATTGTCAAAACTCAGAATCTCATTTGCTAGTTTTCCTTTTTTAATGATTTGTTTCTCCTGAGCACTTAGGTTTAGAATTAGGGACAAGTGGTCCAAATGTACATTTTTGTGGAAAAATTAAAGGACCACTGTGAAAATGACAAGAAATGCTGGAGAATATATTCTTCTCTGGACTGACACACATTCTAGAAACAAATCTGTGCTGGAAACACTGATTATATATACGAGGTATAAAAGCATAACTGGCAGTTAAAACCTTGTTGAACAATGCAATGATACTGTATTTCTTAACTTGGAAGGCTGCTCATCCAGCCTGCTCATCCACGATGTTCATCCATCCCGTGTACCATTTATAAGACATTGTGTTAGCACTGAATTAGCTTATAGATTGTTTTAATATGACTTGAAGCAGTAGGGTGTGTAATTGTCTGAATGCTTCTTTCCACTGATTGCACAGCATTACTTCTTTCTGCACCTGAGAAGGTTCTTTCCTCCACCTGAACACTTAACAAGCAAATTTCCAGATATTTGGAAGCAAATGCAAACAATTTAGAACAAATCTCATTCCTGCGATTAGGGCCTAAAATGAAAACCTAACAAACAGAGCCAATACAGCTATGTTTTGTAACATTTTGTTTTCAGTGGGTTTTGTTGTTATTTGCTTCAGCAAAGTATTTCAGTGTGATACCCTTCCTCATCCTAATTTCTGGTTTCTGTAAAGTAGTTTTAAACCCTCTATACAGTACACTCTGTACATACAAAGTATACGAAGAGTCAATGGGATGAGTAGCCTTCAGGACCATTTAGCATTTTTCAGACTGCCATTTACTTTCTGCCACAATTTTCTGGGTACCATGTCATATTGTTGATGTTATGAGTTACATTTCCCACTAATTACTAAGTGGACTTCACCAAGGAAACTCGAGTTTGGGAATTCCTATGAGACTGTGCTTTGAATTGCCTACACATGTACAGTCCACAAAGTACTTGCATCACTCAAAGTAGTGTGTGATAAATGCCATTATGTGACTTAATTAATGTCTGCAGAGCATTGTCAGATTCATAAGCAGTCAAAAACATTACCATGATGTTTTTTACATCTACTAATTTTTTTTTTATAAGCAAGAAATAAAACCCAGAGCAAAGGTGGTCAGATGGGTTGGCAATTGATTGGAAAATCACCAAAGACTACATGGAGAGGAAAGCAATGACTGAAAAATGCAGCAATGAGAAAATGCAGCCATCAGGGATATCTGGTATTAAACCCTCAAAGAAACATAAATATTAATCTTTTTAAATTATTTTTGCATAACACATTAGCTTGCAATGAAAGTGGCATGTAAATGCATGGGCAGCATGGGAGGTAGCAAAATGCCTAACATACTAGCTTGTGTGTGAAAAGTATATTTACACTTATTTGACTGGTGAGAAGACAGGACATTTATGTTATTTTAAATATAAAATACTGTACACTTTCATTTATATACTTTTCTTTAGAAAGCCACGTAATTTACTAAGGCATGAGGTTGGGTCAACTAAACAGAAGTTCCAAATATGGACTACATGAGGAGCGTTACAAGTAAAGTATTTGAGCAATAATTACAATTACAGATACTTTTTATCTAAATTTTATGATATGCTGAGGCATAATATGATAGGTGTTTCACATATACATAGATAAAGGAGGTTGAATCAACCTTATCAAGGGGTCTATGTATGATTCTTATACTTGGAGTATACTTCCATGTATGATACCACACATGATAAAGTGTTGCAACCAAGCAAATCCTATTATAAGCTAAAGAACCTCTCACTATAACCTTCTCTTCACTATAACCTTCCAAAGTTAGGGGGGGAAACTATTTTTTGCTTTTGCTTTTCCAGAAACCTATCACTCACACAAGGGAATAGATACCAAAAGAGGCTTGAAAATGATTTATTGAAAAATGTAGTGCTTGCCAACTGAACTAGACGTCTGAATGTAGAAGTAGCTACACTTTTATTAGACTAACATAAAATAAGAGGTGTACATAGTTCTGAAGTCCCTCAAAGGTCCTTTCATCAGTTATCATTTTCCATTCTTGTGAAAGGAGCACTGAGATTTCCAAATCATGTGTATCAGCCAAATTTTCTCTTTCCCCAATCTAATAAAGGTCGCTTTATAGCAAAAAAATTCTTTTATCTCTCTCTCTCTCTTTCTGATAAAAAAATCCTGCTACAAGTCCATTATGGAGAAGAATCTTAAAAGATAAACAGCACTAAAGAGAGCTGTTTGGTTTTACCAGTTGCTTTTGCGAAGGAGAGGTTTACTGGTGTGTATCTCTGTAAGTACAAACCAAAACCAACAGTGGGTGATGTGTCATTGCATCCAAAGCTGTTTTTCTATTTGATTCCTTATACTGTGGTATTTATCAAATATAATTTTGAAAAAAATGTAAATGACAGGCCAGCAAAGACTTCTCTAAATAAAAATGCCTCACTTCAGAGAAAAAAAGATTGATGCTCAAGAGTGATTTAGATATGCTTGGGGTCTAGCTTTCTTGCCAAGAGGAGGAGGTAGTGGTAGGCCTTAAGCAAATGCATGCAAAAACAGCATGAAGAGAATGAAAAGATAGAGTAAGGGCAAATCGGACTAGTAAGATAGATAGCAAGTGCAATTGAGTAGGAACTAGGATACATGACAGAAGTAGAATTTCAGGGAAGATGCTGACACAGATGGCAAGACAAAATAAATAGAGTCAGAGAAAAAAGTAATAATTTGATCATAGTATCTCGCAGTAAAGAAGTATCTAGAGTACAGTGCCAAGGTACAGGTTTTAAAAAGAATTGTACTTCAGTTCCGATTGCATAGATAGCCTTGTTTGTACTGTAAGGCTGCAGGAGCTCATACTCAAAAAAAAAATCACTAAATACTACTGCATTTTATTAATGATATGTTATGTAAAAATAACAACTTATTACCACTTTGAAATGACAAAAATATCTTGAGGTCAACCACTAACTTCCTCTTCGTCTTTCTGCATAGAAGTACATTTGAAATACAGTGCTTTGTATGAAATGGAAACAGGAATGCTTTTCTTTATGATATCATTTGAGACCTGAATCTCAGCCTATGTGGGAAATGAGAAGGCTGCAGTAGGCTGTGCAGCAGAACAACAGGTTGTGTGCTGTAAAACAAAGGGAGAATGTTGGCGCATCATATTGGTGTGAAGAAGCACTGCCGTGGGGCTGTGTAAAAGGTGTGCAGGGAGTAGAAGAATAAAGAAAACAGAAACAGAGAGAGAAGCCAGTTGTGAACAGTACTGTTCGATTTTTTGAGTAGGGAAGCTACTCTAGAAAATTTGAAAAATCTTCATCATTTAAAACCATTTTTAAATGATTACTAATATGACCTCGATTATGTTTTCTTCACCTGTACCCGCGTATTTACAATCTGAATGAAAACAATGAGAATGGCTGCTAAAGATGCCTGATGGTGTGTATTTTCTTGGAAGTGTGTATTCATATTAAGGAAATGTCAGTATGAACACCTGCAACTCGTATTGCTTGGAACAGTGAGAAACGTTGGCTCACAACTACTCACTGTCTTCAAATGAGGCTACTGTTACTTTGTGGCTGTTACTGTATGTAATTTTGCACTTCAAAATGTAAAGAAAAGCATGTTGATTATTAAAAACATTGCTCTTCTTTACAAAAATGATGTAAATACTAATGAATGGCCTTCAGTGAAGAACAAACTGTCAAGTACAATGGATTTCTAAGGGAATATTCTATTAAAATTCACAGTTTCTTCACAAGTAATTTGGTGAACACTTGATTTCAAGGTAAGTGCAGAAACAAACTGAAATATGATGCTGTAAGAAAGACAACTGAAATCAATTTACAAATCACTGCAGGTACCACGACAAAGAAGAACAAGCTGTAAGGCATTGTACTTCTAATTTCTTCTTTCTCTTTTACACAGCTAAGCACCCTAAGGTCAGTGTGTATTAGTCAGCAGAAGAGAACAAGGTTCTGTGCTAAACTTTGACCAGAAGCGCATTAAATTTGTATTCATTCCTTTGTCTGTTGGCTGACACATATGGATAGGAAATACAATCTTCACATCTCTCTGCTTTGTGCCTCAGAAATGTGGAAAAGACACTAGTTGCCCAACCTTTGCTCCAGTCTTTATGCCTGCAGTGAACAATTGAAAGGACTACACAGAGGTATGTTTTTGTCTCCTGGTATCTTCATGTCACAGTTTGTACCTGTAAATGAAAAACCAAATGGTTTTGAGCAGGTAACAGGTCTGATCCTTCAGGCTTTCTGGGCCTGAAGAAAAACCTGCTCCTGACAGTGAAAATCTGCAAGGCAGTTTCTGTGGGGAAGTAGTTCAAAAAACAGCCTGTGGGGCACTTGCAGATTCTAGGCTCCACATGTGTATACAAGGTAGAACGAAATTAGCAGCTACTTAACAACTGAAAGTTGCAATATTTGTTGTTTTTTTGTTATTAACTTCAGTTATTTCACATTGCTTTCTTCTAATTTTTGAGTATCAAAAACAAAAAAAAAAAAAAATCCAAACCAAACCAAAACTCAAAAACATTCAAAAGTGGCTCATTTCAAAACAAACAAACAAAAATCAACAATGCATGTATTACTGCACTTAACTGATGTTGTGTTACGGACACAGACTGTTCACCCACTTGTGCATTGCCTATCTTACTGAAAGAACAAAAATGTAATCAAAGGACTGTAAGTGTGTGGATGTACCTTACCAGCTTCTGAGATTAACCTGTACTGTTTTAGTTCCTGCTCTTGCTGTTCAAACAATTGAACAGGATCCACATACCATCATTGTGGAAGACACAGATTGTGTCAGTGCATCTCGGTGTTCTACATAATACTTTTGTTTTTGTTAAAATGAATTACACACATGACAGAAATTGGGATTAGACTTTCATGCACTTTATCTAGAAAGTAATTTATTTTTATTTTTAAATACCTGGTTATCATTACTGATCTGTAAAAAAGCAAATTTTTAGCATACTGGACAGAAAAATATATTTGAAATTATTTTTATGATGTGGTGGATCAGAAAAAGAAAAAAAAGCAGTAGTTTTTACCTCTCCCCATAAAAGAAGAATATAAATAAAGGTATTTCAGTATTGATGTAGAGGACCATTGTCAGGAAAACACCATTAAATCAATTAAAGTTAAATTCAAAAAAATAGATAAAAAAAAAAAAGCTCATACTAAGAACAAGTATAGCTGAATAATCAAGAACCTATTCCTTAAGTGCAATGAGAAAACTTCTCAACCTGAAGGATCGTTATACTAAAGATTAGGATAGTTAGTAAAGAAGGAGTAGCATTGTGACCTAGCATTCTCATGTTTTAAGGCAATTTCGAAAGGCAAAGACTAACTGGTATACTGTTTGTTTATGGAACAGTCCCTAATACCCGACCCATTGACAAATGATTCACAGTATGAAGCCATATGTAAAAGTTGTATGTGTATGTACAGCGTTGGCTGTGTAACTTTTGCTTGAAGGCATCAGGCATCTACTGGTCAGGACAACCATATGAACTGGGATGTGACACAAGTGTCCCAGCCTCCAAGCATCTTATACTTCACCTGCCACAAACCCTTCAGGATTCATTTGAAAATCTGCATTGATGTCAGTAAGAAAACACAATAAATTTTTACAAAATCCATGATAAACTATAAGGGCAGGTGTAAAACTTATTTATTTGCCCTCTATTCTAATGTGAAGCTATTTGGTAGGCTCATGATCATCCCTTTTTCCTGTCTGGCATTTCCTATGTGCTCTTTTCTACATCCCTGTCTCATTTTAGAAGATCTTGGGTTGACCATGGCCTTTTTTATAGAAGACACTGGTAGACTCTTCCATGGAAGGTTAAACTGTTAACTTGGAAATAACGATTAAACAATGCATTTAATGGTATTTTTATTCAAGTCCAAGGTATTTTTATTCAAGTCCAACATCAGGGCAAATGCACTGCTTAGGTCAGCACTGTGGTCCACCTTGTTGCTCAATTTTATTTAAAATAGTGCCCTTAGTCCATAACGCAGAACTGGCTATTAAGTGAATATTCCCTCATTCTTTGGAAAGTGCATTGCATTATGCTAACCTCAAAGAGAATACAAGCATTTAAGTACAAATTAAAATTATTATCTACTTCTGGAGAATAGTGTTTTTATTTACATTTTCTTTATACAAAGTCTTACAAATTTCTTCCCTTGAATAGCTTGGCTTCTGTTAGTAACTGAGGCTAACTCATTTTCTGTTATAACTCAGTAGACGACAGTAACATTCAACTGTGTATCAGCAGTCACAAGCTTCTCATAATTAGTAACAAATTCATTATGGATTTGAGGCAAGCTATAAAAAAATATAAGAAACAGTAACTGAGTTTTCTACCTCCTAGTATGATGGGATTGGTTTAAAAATCAGAATGTTTTTAGTAAATTCTTAAATGCAAATATTTTTTCTAATATTTCATGAATAAAATTGAAGATTCTTTAATTAAGAGAAAAATATTCTAACAGGGAATCCTGGTGTTCTGGGCGGTGATGTATTAAGAAATTAATACATTTAAGGGATTAATAACTGAGAAGTCAGAGGGGAATTGTCATCCAGCTGAAGTCTTTCTGATAGGATCCTAATGTAATCGGTTCTTTGTCCTTCACTGCTTGACATTTTATCAATGCGCTAGAAGAAAACATCAAATCATCCAAGATAATTACTGTGGATTACACAAAGATAGATAATGAAGAGGCCAGGTCACTGATCCTGATTGCTGAGGTGAATTCAAACCATTATTATGAATTATAATTCAGCCAGGTAAAAAAAAACAAAGAAACAAAACCCATAAAACCAAATCAAAACTCCCACCATATATCTAGGCCCCCCCAGATGAAGGTAGCACTTACAGGATAAATAAAACATGAGATTGTTGGAATCATGGTGGGTGAACCTGAGCTTCTGCCCTGCAGCTTGACTGTCACTGAGGTGCCAAGGCACGATGCGAGGAGCAGCAGTGGAGCGGGGGGCACTGGAAGCCTGATGGCTCTCACCACAAGCCGCAGCCCCAGAGGAGTGGGGCAACATGAGCAGAGCAGGCCTGGGACAGGGGACACATCAGCCACAGGATGGTGAAGGTGCTGAGGGGTCTGGTCTGAGGGAAGCCAGGAAACGAGGTCTGCCAGGCAAGGTCAGGGTCAGCACACTTCAAACCCAGATGTGCTCATTGCTTTCACTGCACTGTGGGTGCACTGAAGCATGTTGTATATTCACAACCTGGCAGGAACCACAGCTCAAGAGCCCTGAACCTCATTACAGCTGGGTTAGTTAGCTCATCTTGATAAATAACTGGAAGATGTAAAGCCTACCACTAGGAAAAGCCTACAATGCTCACATACAATTGGCAGGAATCTTACCGGTTCTAAACACGCACATTTGATCATTTTCTGTCATCCTATGAAGGGAGAAGGACTTTAAGGGGTGATCACTAGCAGCAGCTCAGCAAGCGGGTAGCTCAGGGTGTCTCAGACCGCCCTTCCCGGCGCTGATGTACCCGCGTTAACTGCCTCAAGCGCCCTCCTGCACGCGCTCCCGCCTCAGGAGGCCACTGAGGCGAGGCCACGCCCCCGCTCGCGTTCCAGAACCTTCTGCCGTCTGCGCGGACACCTGGCGCTCGTCAGCCGTTGCCAGGATGCGCTTCACAAACGCGGCTCCAGGCAGGAGCTGAGGTGAGCTAGGCTGGGCGTTGTTTGCGGATGTTGCCCTTTGAGGAGGGGTGTGGACGCGCGGAAGGACAGGCGGAGCTGGAGGCTGGGACTGCAGGCCAGGGATCCTCGCCTCACAGAGAGGTAAGGGCAGTGTGGAGGCTGCGGTCCAGCCCTCCCGGGGGGTTTGTGCGCATTCGTCCATCGCGACAGAGCAGTGTCTGGTTGCGTTAAGTCGGGTCCGTTAGCCCGCCCGGGGCCGCGCTGCTGGCGGCGTCTGCCCGCGGGTAGGCTCGCAAGTGACTCACGTCGTCTTTTTCTCTCAAACGAAGCAATGGAGCCCCTCGAGGTCTGAGCAGCCGGCTTTTACTTTCAGTTTAGACGGCAGTTCTCACCTCCTTGAGCAAGTCTGTGTGCGGAATGACGAAGTGCTTAGTGGGCTCATAGTTAAATTGCGTGTTTGCTCAAACAGGAGCTAATTTAGAGAAGTGAAGGGGCTTCTGTTTAATTCATCCTTCGCAGTGCACTAATTGAAAACGTGACACTTCGTAAGAGGGAAAAGAAAAACAAACTAAACATGCGGTTTTGTGATCACCAGCGTGTTGTGGAATTATTGCGGTTTCCCCTGGATGTTAATTGGAAATGGAAATACTTGCAATTTGCAACTCCTTTACAAAATCACTGTGGTAATTACAGCTTTCTCAAGCATAGGTGTCATTTGTGGCTGATAGCAGTGTTTGAAAGGTTGACAAATAAAGGCATTAGATTGGTTGAAATGAGTGTTTGTAATTTTTAATTAGAATTTAGTCTTCTTTTCTGAAACATTACTTAGGTAATGATTGGGTGGGGGGCTTCTTTCTCTTTTTTTTTTTTTTTTTTTTCAAGTTCCCTACAATAAATGTCGAAATTATTTCCGCGTTTATGCTGTGTCAGATGTATAGATGATTCCTTTAGTTTGTAAGTTGGTAACTCACCGAAGATGCTTTTAGGCTTTTAACTGTACTTGTGGTTTGTTTTTTTTGTTTGTTTTTGTTTTTTATGTTAAAATGTGTTAGTACTGATGAATTTGGTAGACTTTAAACAGCTTCCTAAAGGTAAGTGTGTGTGCGGGGCTTGTCTCAGTGAGGACTAGTGGCTCAATGGAACTTAACGGTAAAGCTGAAGATCTTGGCCGCTGAAGTTCTCGTTGGAAGGAAGAGAAGCTAGAAAGGGCTTCCTGACTAGTAAATAGGGCTTAAAAATTGAGATTTTTTTCATATTACTGGTGAATTTTATAGATCTGCTGTTACTTTTTGATGAGGCTGATTGTTAGTGTTGTTTTATGCTGAACAGGTGAGATTAGTTAACAATTAATTAGTGAGAAGTATTGAAGGTGAAAGAAAACCTGGTGGTGGAAGGTGTATGTACTGGTGGGAGAGCTCAGGTAACTGTAACAGTTCCTGCTCTAGAAGATAAGGATTTAGTTTATTTGCTCTGTGTCATAAATTGTATTTTAAATACGTAGTTAAGAAGTCATTCTTTATATGGATCCCTCATTTTACAGGGCAACATGTTCATGAATTCCTGGCTTGCAGAAGCTGTGAATGTGAAGCAAAATCCTGTCCAAGATGACAGTGATAATCAACACTTATTAAACAGAAGGTATGTTCAGGCAGGACATGGGGTATTGTCTATATGTTCTGTTTTCTCAGTATGATTCATAATTGAGTGACTTGTGAGGGAAGGCTGTTGTATATTAGTAGGTAAACCAAAGGGAGGTGTGGGAAGAGCTTTGGTTGGTGAGTTGGACTTTGGTTAGGAAGCTTCTGCTTCAGCAAGCTCGGAGCTTGGTTTGTGTGAAGATGGGGATTACAGTGTAAACAGAACTGTAAGTCTCTACAGCAAAGGAATCTGGTTGGGAATCACTGTATTTAAGTGATCTTCTGTTTCTTGTTTTGACATTTGTGCTGTGACTTCAGGTTCTATTAGTCACCATGTTCTCTGCTGAGACAACATACCAGCCAGCCACGGTTGTGAATGACTATAATGTGCTTTCTTACATATATACTCTTGGTTTTCTGTACCCAGAAGTCTTCTTGCCAGCCTTTCTTTTACAGCCACTCTGTTTTTGTCTTAGTACACTAATTGTGTTTTTTTTAAATGGTCATCATAGATTCATGCACCTTTTCTGCTTGAGAAGTTAATTTGCATATCTCATGGAATATTATAACAGGATATGCACCTATGCTACTTTATCTCATTCTCTTTCCTTGTTGCAGATAATTAGTTACCCAAAAATTCTGTACAAAAGCCAGTACTGCATGTGTGCAAGTAATATAATAGCTAGTCAACTGCAGTTGATACTTTATCATTTCGAAATAGCATGTCTGCTTTAAATTTCAGACTGACTGCATCCTCGGAGCTTCTTTGGACTAAATGCTTTAGATCTTATCAGTGGAGAGTGAATCACGCTTTCATCTTCCACTTAGCACATGATGAAGAGTGTGTTTGCTCAAGATCCTTTTCAGGTTAAATTATAATGTTTGGAATTTGTTTTCCTTACTTGTTCTGTAATTTATTTTAATTTTCTGATTGATCAAGTGTCTATTCTTAGAAGTATGCTGAGAGTTTCCTTATGCTCTTCTTGAGCCCTACCAAAGGGCTCCAAGTTAAAATATTTTTTTTTATTTTTTTAAATGGAAACTGGTACAGACGAAACCTGAAACAGATGTTAGTGTGAGAACCAGTGAAATAGGCAACAGTCCCTGTTACACCTAATAGTGCCCTAGAGGCTAGAGCATAGACTGGTTTGTCAGGGCCGTATTTTCACTAATGGGCCTTAATTGTCCTGATGGGACTTAACTGGGGCATCCTCTCCCATGTTCTGTGCAGTCTGCCTGTTGATGCAGGCCCCTTGCCTGTCCCAGGTATACGTGTACCCAGCTGTGTCTCCTGCTCTTGACTTAGTGACAGTTTTTCCTGGATGGACCTTGGAGCTGTACTTTGGGTAGCTTGGCTCCAGTCACATATCTGGTCCTGTTTGGACCTGTGAGACTGTCCCCTGGTTGGTGAGGCTGTCCTTGCCTGGCTTATTTCTGCCCCTGGCGCAGCCCATCTTCTTGCTTTTTCTCTGAGAAGTTATTTGTAACATCATGCTTGTAATCTTTGGGAAAGTTGTTCAAAACCATTGCAAAGGTTCTGTTATCAAGCAAAAGCTAATATTGCATACTTTACACAAAGGATTTTGTGTGGAAAGAAGTCCACTGTTTATTTGAAGGGGTAAATTTTGCTGCTAGTAGAGTTCCCAGGTAGCATCCAGATCAGCAGTACTCCAGACACTTAATGGGCAGAGCAGATGGAATCTGATTAAGGAATGTTTCCCTTAAAGGTAATCCTACAAACATAAGCAAAATTGACAGTTTCCATCTGTAATCTGGGACTTCGCTACATTTCATTTGATTTCTCAAAACCTGTGAATTTAGTATGAAGAGAAAAGTCTCTGTGGTTCTCATAACTTAATATGTTTAGAGACGTGAAATGGCTGGACAAAAAGCAGCAAAGGAGAAGGGGGTAGGAAAAAAATCAATCATAATATTTCTGCATGCAAGACCACTAAGACCTGGTAGAGAACTCCAGCATGGGAACAGAATCTTTTGTCTACCCCTGTTAAACTGTATTTGCATACATTTCTAGGAGTTGCTTTTGAAGAAATTAGGGTGATGAATAAGAATATTTCCCCCTAAATTCAATAAAAACAACAAGTAAGCATTATGCTGTAAAATCAGAATACTTTTTAGTGAAGGAACTATAATAAATCTAGGGGTTTTTGATTCCTTAATGTGGAATTAAATCAGTCTTAGGCTGTCTGAGAAGCAGGAGTTGCCTTGTAGAATAGGACCCACAGAACTGTTTGGTATCTTGGGTGTATTGCAGTATTTTTGTCTGTTAGTGCTCTTGTATTTATGTCCGCTGCACTCCTGTTGTTTCCTTCTGCTCCCTGCATTGGTGTGGAGAACAGCAGTTCAGGGCAGCGTGCTCATCCTTGAGGGTGAGGGAGGCAGAGGTCTCCATCTGGTGGTGCTGGTGTCTAAAGAGGGGGGTAGGAAAGGGATATTACTTAGGCTTTTTCTGAGGAGATACAAAATAGCTCAAAATGGTATGATATGAGGAGGGAAGGTGCTTTTGAAAGCCCTGAAGTGCCTGAATGTTTTGTAACAGTAAGTTGTTTTGGTTTTTTTCTTTAAAAAAGTTCACTGTTATATGGAGGATGTGCGCGATGATAAAGCCTTTCTTGGAAGTGTGAGTTTTCATTCTGCTTTTATGGTAGAATATTCAAGTGGTCTGATATCTGCATAGGAAACATCACTGTCCACTGTAAGAAAGGTAATGGAATTAAAGCCTGAAAAAATGTGATACAGAGGATATTAAGCATGTGATGAGTGAAAGACAGATGTAGATTTGTATTCTGTTTTTTGCTTTCATTTAAACAGCTAAATAAATGATTATCAGTATCGCAATAATGGAGACACAATTTTATTCACTCATCATGTAACAAACCAACAATTCACTACTATATTGTAAGTTTACTTGCACAGAAGATGAGCTACAGGAAGAATTCAGTGGTAAAGGGGCAGTCTGGCAATCCTTTGAGGTTTTTGTCATGTATGTGTAGCTTCTATAACACACACCATGTTTCATCTTTTATGTTTCTGTTTCATAAAGGTAACTATGGGAGCTCTCTGCAGGTGTGCAGCAGTTAGGAAAAAGTTGGAAAAGATTAGGACTTAAATAGTGTTTAGCTGATTAGGCTGCTGGAGAATATTTTAGACAGTACACACAACAGGGTGCTACTACAAAGACTGTTACAGTATCAAAGCAAGTAACATTAAGAGGAACAAGATGATTTAAATGGGGATTTTTATTTTTATTTTTTTTTTAGCTCTCATGGGGGTTTTTGTTATGCATAACCATGTGGTACCTCAGAGTACCAAGTAAATCTGCATAACAGAATGTCTAGTGACTCTTGCAATATTTTTGGCTGTTTTCTAACTCATTTTTCAGTTAGACACAAAGTACTATGTTACTGTAGCTATTGTATATTTTCAGCCTGTTTGTAGTCGTAACACAAAACTAAAATGCAGGGTATTTATAAACTGGAAGTAATTATGTTTATATACTGTTTAAAAATTGGTGATAGGATGTGGTCCTCATGAGAATTTTTCAGTGTTATTCCTGTGAGATAAGACCAAATAAATGCTAAATAGTTTTCATTGTTTTATGTAGCCTGGAATCCGTTTCATTTCAAAGGAATTGTATGTTGTATGTTTTGTTTCTCTAGTTACTTCCTGATTCATCTGTTAAGTCAGGCTGCCTTCTCTGTAGCATTGGGTTCAAGAGCAGGGTGTTCTTGTGTGCTGAAGTAGCCAAATATTACAAAGTAATGTTTTCTGCAACATTGATTTAGTTAAAGCACTCCTGAAGCCTAACAAGTGCTACACCTGAGATCTGGTGTAGTTGCTACATTTTCACAGGAGTTTAAATTGTAGTCGTTGCCAAAATGTGCCAAGAAAGTGCTTTGTTTATTGGTGTGAGAGTGTGCAGCAGCCCTTGTGGAACAAGTGTTCTATTAGAGCTGAAGGTACTGTCAGTGCACCCAGAGACAGAGCCACTGTCTGACTTTTTAAAATATAGCATAACATAGCAACTTCTGGATTTTATCTCTGGATTTACTGGTCGCTGCCTTGACTTCCAGTTAAATAGTGTCAAGATAGAAAGATCTAGCTTCCTTTGAGTATGACGGAGTTAAACAGGTATGATGCAAAGTTTTAATAAAATTGACTTGGATAAAGTTTTGCTCTTCATTCCAGCCTAAGTTACTTCCAGTGTAAGATGTTTTGTTTATGCATGGCCTAACTAACTCTCTTGAATGCTTGCTTACCCCTTTTGTTTCTGTTCTTAATTCATATTAATTTGATGTATTGAGCTTTGCATGAAGAGGAAAAGGATGTGAGTGCTTTAGGTTATTTCATTTGTTTGCAGGTCCCTCTCAAAAAAGGATTTAATTTCTGAAACGGAACAAAAAGCATCTTTTTTTTTCTGTAGTGGTAAAAGGAAAATTCCTTTCTGTTTCAGCAGGATAAGAGACCTTTATCATATCCTTTAAAATGTTTTAAAGTGGAGTATTTCTTGTCATCTGTCAGCTTGAAAGGTCATGGTTTAGGCAGACATTCCTAAGCCCCTTGGATAATGTTTACAGTGCTCTCAAATGACTTAAAATGGACTAAATTGTTTTCAGCCGACAGTAGTAAAGGTCATGGAGGAAATCTGTTTAGTCAGCCTTGCTTGCTTCCTAAGTACACATAGTAAAAATGTGCCATAAACTGCAGCAAGAAAGAAGTTTTAACTTTAAAAGATGCTGGAGGCTAAGGGAATGGAATGTATCTCTTGTGGATATAAATTGCTTGGTAGATAATTTACTAAGTAGGGGTTGTTACAGGAAACTTTTGTCCAGTTGCTGCTAACTTCTACTTTTTCCTTTTGTTATCCTCTTTCACATTACAGTTCATTACTTGGAGAATTTATAGTCTTAGGGGCATATTCTAATCTCAGCGTGGGTGCTCATAACTCTTAGACACTCTAATAAAAGGTAGGCATGTGCTTAAGGGGGTGCAGGTGGAATGGGGGCAGCAGACAAAAAAGGCTGTACCTCAGTGATGGATTTCCTGAAACTCCTCTTCAGCCCTCACTTGCAACCTGACTCTGGTGCTGTGAGATCTTGAGCAGTATCTCACCAGGAATGTCATCCTGTTGGACAGTGATAGTTCTTGTTGAGGAAGCTGTTGCCAAATATAATGATCAAATAAGATTGCCATTAGAGGAAAAAAAAGTGTCTCCAATTTGTTATGATTCTATGTAGTAAAGAGTAAGTTTAGAAACTCCAGCTACAGAGTAATGCTGCTGAGCTGATTCCAGGCACCTCTGGTTGCATTTGCCAAGTCTTTGAAAATGGGACTCTCAAATGGTGTTTATGGCCTGTTTGTTAATACCTAGAGGTAGTGTCATATATTTTTCTGAGGCATCTCGCATCAAAGCATTTGAAACTTACCCTCAATTATACATAGAACATTAAATAGAAATACTTGTAACAGTTCAAATAGGTTCTCGTCATATTCATTTTGATTTAGGTAATCATAGGGACAGATTCTTAAGACCAAAGTTCATTCAGTGTAGGAGCAGTGAAAGAAAGGAAGTGGCCACATTGACGAGTCCTCTCATCCTAGGGTTGGTTAAGACATGCTGAAACTGCAATTTCAGGGGCTGTCCACTGAGCTTTTGCTATATGTTTGTTGTGGGTTTTTGTGTGTGGATTTTTTTCCTCCTCGGCCTACTGTCTGTGTTACATAAAGGGAATGAAGTAATACTGAATTGCAGCATTTGCCTCATGCCATCCAAGGACTGCAGTACAGTGCAAAAGTGCTTAGAAATAACTTGCCTATTACTTACAGCTAAGGAAGAAAAAATCTTTAATGTTATTTTATTCCATTGTGTACTGTTACCTTTTTAAATATGTGTGGCTTACGCATAGGCTTTAAAAATTGTTTTATTTTGTAAACTAAATACAGCCAAATTTTCCATAAAATTCAACTGGTTTGCTTTGATATGCAGAGGAAAACTGAAAAGATAAAATTGCTCAGTATAGTCAGCATTTCTTTTATTACATTTAAAAAGGGCTTTATCTGAGCTGAAATAGTCTTTGAATCAGTCAAAACCTTGAAATAGATCAGGGACTAAATTACACCTGTGTACCCACATTTAAAATCATAAAATAGTTAAGAGTTGGAAAGGACCTTAAGATCATCTAGTTCCAACCCCCCTGCCAGGTAAAGTCCCAGCATTATGTCAAGTACAATAACATGCAGCTAGCAGTTTGGCTTTTTTCAGGAGCTGGGACTACTCTCAGAAGGTGTTTAACTCTTTGGTCCTAATATTACATTAGGAAACTTCATTGGTCCTCATGTTGATAGGCCCACAAGCCTTTTTCCAAACTTCGGCCTGGATATTTCCACATCACTCCTAGTTCAAATTCCACTGTTTTTTTTTTTTGTCTCCTCCTGCATCATGTATACCTGGTAAAACTGGATTTTATTTTTGCATAGTGCCAGGACACCTAAAGAAATGCAGGTTAAAGATGAAGAGCAAGAAAGACTTTGCATGGATTGAAAAATTAATTGGTTTATTCACTAGTGAAAAATATTGGTGGATTTGTTCTTAGTCTTGGTTCTTTTGTAATCCAGATGACCAGTATTTGTTAATTTGTTATGGGGGAAAAATTATGTGACTGGCTGTATTTGACGTTGACTTTCCTTTTGAGAAGGGTGACATCTTAATTCAGGTATGGACGTGGACAACTATGCCGGGGCTCCAGAGACAGTTGATGATTCAGAGACCTCTTCCCTCCCTCCTGCACTTGCATCCTTTGCAGATAAAAAGCATGATAGTGCCTTATTGTTTCAATCAGGAACACTATGAAAAGGCAAGGGTCTGCCCAGGCCATTCCACAGAAATCCCTGACACTGGGTCTGCAGCATCTTTGTGTATGCAGAAGGGGCACATCCAGCCGTATCCAGGATGAAGCAATTTTTGGTTTTAATTATTTTTTTTCCGAGTGTGGCTTTGTGTTTTTTTTTTTCAGTGAAGTCTTCCTTCAAGCACCAGCAAGAATTCTGGGATTCTGTACGCTTAAATGTTCGTGTACTTGATCAGGAGTCAGAGGAGCTGAGGTCTGCCAATTGATGTGATGTCTTCTGATACTGAACTAAGAGTTCTTTTTACACATGTGGACCCTACATGCCAATAATCCTGGTCCCTTAGGAGAGCATTTGTTTTCTTAACTAAGGCATTTTGCCCTGTCAGGACCCTGATGCCATAGATCTTAATACCCCTGACCAGCAAAATTTAATTTTTTTCACCTAATCTTCCAGCCTTGAGACAAGCTGATGACAGCTGAATAGTTTGTGTGGATAGGCTGATGTAAAAACTTCACTGTGACAGGAAAAAAAAAACCTCAAAGCTGCTTTTGTATTGAGTGTTTAAAAATCAATGTATTTCAGTTGTAGCTTTTACCTTGTTTTTTTATTTTTCTTTTAAAATGGATTCTAATGCTACCATTTTGGATATAGGTTTCTAATAGCATTTATCTGTGAATTTTTCTCATTTTTAATGTTAGTCCGACTTTCTCAAAAATGGCTTTTCTAAGTTATAACAAATGTGTAGCAAAGGGTTTGTCTTAGTAACTGGTGTTGTATACAAATACTACTTCTGTAATTTCTGGAAACCCCTAGGTGGTCAGACTTTTGCACTGGAAGTCTCTGAGGAACCTCTTTTCACATTATAACAAATCAATTCCACTGGAAAACCAAATGAATGATGTACAATTACCTGTTAACTAACGTTTTATTTGAATTTTAAACCCGTACTGTAAGCTTGTTGAGATCTAGTTTCCTGAAATATGCTGTCTCCCATTCCTTTAACCTAGTGGCAGCTAAGGAGATGTTCTTAGATGCATTTGAATATTAAGGATCATTCAGTCAAAATTAAACTTCCAATAAGCAGTTACCAAAAAACTAAAAAGCACCTAATGAAGGTGTAGGATTAATATTTCTTCTGATAATCTCATTGCTGAGTTGATATCAGTGTAAAAAAAAAGTCAAGATTAAGGGATTTTTTTTATAAAAAAGGGATTTTGAATAAAAACTGAAAGCCACCTCACTACAGTAAGTCAGAGGTGACCTTTTTATGGCACCATTAATAATAGGAGAGGTGGGGAAAAAATAATTTGGGGAATTTGAGTAGGAAAGGAGGTTTGTTTTTTGTGGTTTTTTTCTTTTTTTCCAAGTGCGGGGCCGGATCCGTCTCATTCTGTTCTGTATGTCTAATGCTTACACTCACAGGCCATGATACTGTTTTACTAATAACAAGTACATTGAATAAATACTTTTAGCTGCGGCTTTAAAGCAGTAAGTGTATCATTTTTGTTAGCATATTTCTCGTGTTTCTGCAGCTTTGTGTCAGACCAAGTGACGTTCCATGCTGCTCAGGTAGGTTTACCTTTTTCAAGCAAGAAAAGACCCCCAAAGTCCCTGATGCACTATGGTTTGTAATGCACATGAAATATCCTAATATGGCAGTTCAGTAGATGCAATGTGAGTTAGTCTGCAAAGTAAACCTGCTGTGTCTTGTATGACAGGTTTCTTTGGGTTTTCTCTAAACCAGTCTCTGAGTTACTCCCGTGTTCTTGCTGGTAAGTTAGCCAGCCTGGGGTTTTCAGCTCCTGGTAAGTGATCCAGGCAGCAGAAGTTGTCATGAGTTTTTTCCAGGAGTAGACATGAGCTGATTTGGGGAAGCTAAGTGAAAGGATGTCTTCCTGTCTCAGATGGCATCAGAACTTGTGCTGTGTTCTCCAAAGCGATGATGACAAAGCAGCAAAGAGTTCAGTTGCCTAATGATGTTTTTCCACAAAGATATGGTAGCGGAATGGAGAAGTAAAATTCTGTGCTTACTGACGTGCAAAGTGCTGGCACAATATACAGTTACAGAAAACACTGGGTTCCATTATGGTAATTCTGTTATTTCCTAAGTAAGTGGTTAATTCAGGGAGCATAAGTGGTACAGCATTATGAAAGATTGTCTGAATTTCATGTGGTGCTTTCAAACTACGTGGAGTTCTTTCTGCAGTCCGATAGACACTGCGTAAGATCTTGGTACAAAGATGCCATAGAAATATGTATTAGCATATTTTCAGTGTTGAATAAAAGCTAATTTTAATGTGTAAACATAATGTGTAGTGATACGATTTTTCTTACATTATATAACAGACAAATTTGTGTACATTAGTTTAGAGGAAAGTGAAAAATCTTTCTTTGAATACCAACAGGCTGTATGTAAAAAGTAATGGTGAAATAGAGAAGGAACTGTTATTTATGTTCCTACAACAGCCAATTAAAAGTGGGAAGAAATGTGCCATAAAGGCTAAATAGACCCTAAAAATCTCTAAAGCCCAAAAGATTAATTTATTTATTATTATTTAATACCACTGAAGTTACTCTGTTTAAAAGGTTCCTCCTGGTTCTCTAGTCTGGAAATGAAGTAAGAAAGTTTGAATGCATTTAGCTTAAGCTGAGTTTAGGCAGAACATCTGCCATGAATAAAAATTACTATGTTTTGATAATAGCTGTTAAGAATATTTTTTTCTTATACTAATAAAAAGAAAAAAAAACATCTTCCTTTAACGCCTATTCTCCTCTTGTCCTGATTTTACTTTCTGATACTGTGCTGAAAGCTCAAAGATTTAATTATCATTTGTCCCTGAGCACCTAACCTTCATATTTGTTTTGAATCTCTTCATGGCTCTAAGTGTAGTAGTTTTCAAAAGAAATAATTCACAGCCATCACGTCCATATTCATGAGTAACTTCAAGTTCAATGGGTGTGGACACCAGAGGAAAAGTTTTGCAGAAAACATACTCTTGAAACAACCTTTTTCAGTGATTTCATATGGGAAGTAGCACATTTACTGTAGGCTTAAAGTCCTAGCACTCCCAAAGGGGAGAGCTAATGAGCAGCTCCTGTCAGAAAGTGCCTGTCTGTTGTAGAAGGTCAGAGCCATTCCCTGTGTAAAACAAACAAAAAAACCTGTGAAGTCCATTGAGGTCTATTGCTCTAGAAATGCCAAGTGACATTCTTAATTTCACATAATTGTCGGAAATGCACCTTTTATTTGTGTGAGCTTAATTAGAGTATGTGTTTTTCACTTGAAGCTTAGGTACAGCTTTAGAACTTACTCGGTAGTTGAATTTAACAGTGTTATCATTTAAATGTTTGGGAACAGTGTTGGGCTTCACAGAACTAATTTTTAAGTTGTGTGACATACCTATAGAAAACAATGTGTTCTTCAGTGTGTTTAGTGCATTTGAATGTTGAAGTGTGTTCTTTTTAAATGATAATGTAGAAATTTAAGTTGAAATACTGCCGTGTGCTTTACCAAACTCTGAATTTAGGAAAGAAAAACCTCCTGCTCTTAAGTAGCTGCAAAAATATGAGAAATGTAGAATTTACCTTGCACAGGGTTGATTGTTGGGGTGTGTTGTTTTTTCTTCTTTTTTGTTGCTGTTGGGTTGTTGTTGTTGTTGGGGTTGGTTGGTTTTTTCCCCCTTGGTTTTCTGTGGTGGTTTGGTTTTTTGTGTTGTTCTTGCTAGTTTGGGGTGATTCAGTGTGATTTCAGTCATTTGTCATCTCTGAATCAGGCTAAGCTGAGTGAAGCACTTTTCCTTTCCAGTGATGACCCTCATCTTCCTGTTTCCGTAACAGTTTATCATGATGGCTGGGAAAGAGCTAAGTTAAAAGGATAGGAAGACCTCACACTTACGCCATGTTTTCATCTGTAGGTATTAGTGTGTCAGTCAGATAAGTGTCATTTTGCTGCATGTCACAAATTGCAGACTGAAGGACAATAAAAACTGACTTGTCCAAGCCTATGTCGGGAAGCAGTTCCCCATAGTCGGTATGGCTGTAGTTTTTGAACATTGATGATAGACCATTTTGACAGTTCATATACAGTAAAATCCATGTACGTGCTCATTCCATTAAGTCATAATTCTGGAATCATTAGGCTTTGAGGTCACACAAGGCTTGCTGCTAGTGAGCAGAGCTGTGAGGTGTAACTAAATTTGTAGATTTTTGGTTTTGTGACAAAATAACATATTAGATAATTACACATCCCAGGAAGCTTTACTGAATTAAAAATAGAAGTTAGATGGTTAGAGGAGGGTGATCTCTTAGAGCCTTTCTGGGGTTTTGTTGGTTTTTTTTTTGTTGTTTTTGTTTTTGGGGTTTTTTTGTTTTTAAATCTTTGCCATGTACATAACTGAACACAAACAGGAAGCTTAGAAAATCAGTCCCTTTTCTGGACAAGTTGGATTAGAACCTCTTACTACTATTAACTTTGTAATTTTATTTTATATTACTTGCAAAGTCTTCTCAATTTATGTTTACATGTGTATGGAGAATTTTCAAACTGTGCATGTGTGTGAAGGTCAAAGCTGTGTGTTTCCCTGCACTATTGCCTGGTGTTGGAAGTGTGAAGTTGTGAGACAGTCATTCCACCAGCCAGTGGAACTGCAGCCTGTGCAGGAAGGGAAGGGGCCCTGAGCTGGTTGCCTTGGCTTTTAGTGCTTCACAAAACCAGTAATGCATAACTGAAATGGTCATCTAATGTTTCTGTTACTGTGATTAAATTTACTTCAGGCAATCAAGTATCATTTTTATATATGCATCTGCAATGACCTTTTTGCAGTACCGTCAGCTTCTTCTAGTGCAGTCTGAAATTCCCTCCCTTCCCCCCAAATATTTTATTGAAGAAGTAACTATTAATAGATTATTAACTTGATTTATTCATGGTCTAATTGATCAGCATGGATCAAGGGGTGTAGAGAGGAAGATTCTGCTTTACAAAGCAGCCTTATTGCTTTGGTCTTTGATACCCCGGTGTAATTCAAAACCGAAACTATTAAATGCTGAGGTAAAGCTCTGCTAGCAAATGGAAAAGATAGCTATTGACTGGGTAGGTGTTGTGTCACTAGGACCAGACATTTAGGCTCCCTGAAGTTGTCATTTTTGATTTAATTTTTTGATAATGTGGCACACTTGTAACTATATGTCCGAGGCAAGGAGAAAATGACAAGCTGAGCCATTAAGGAGTCTGTATCTATTTACTTTTGCCTTCTGCCCCACCTGAATCCTGGTTTTCCGCAAGTAATGAACATATGAGATGGAACTATTATCTGATAGTGGGACACGGACTCTGACAAAATTAACCAAAACATAATTTTAAAGCTTAAATTGTGTGACTCTAACAGGCACTCACATATTTTTAATATAAAAATACATGGTTATAGCTAGTTCTCAAATATTGCATGTTTGTACCTGGTGCTCAGGCTGAGTCAGACCTTGATTGGTTTATTATAAGCCTTGTGGACAAACATTTGTATTTGGGATTTGTTCAAATATAGTCCACACTCTTGGAATAGGTGCAGCCTGATTTATTTTAATGTGAAAAAACTTCTGTGAACATCTCTGAGAAGTTAAAGTGGAATTATTGACTGATGGTTAGCAGGAGTAGAGGTCCCAGGGTCAAGACAAGAAACCTCCAAGTTCTGTGAGTTTTTGTTAGAAATCATGCAATTACCCAGCATAAGTGAACAGGACTAGGTAAAGGCAAGGATATGTTAGTGAGCTCTAAAGTGGATTCACAAGCTTTTCTCAAATCCAGATTCTGCAACTACTTTTTAGCAGCTGATAAATTTATATGATAATGTGCAATAGCTTCCAATCCAAATAGCGTGAGTTCTGGAAGCAGTTTAGCCTCAATTATAACCAAGCTTCAGCCTACATGATGTCTTCGTGAGCCCCTCCTCTCCTGCTGCAGCCTCAGTGTTTCGGTTGCTGTCATTACATTACCAGTGTTGTTCAACTGTTTGTTTCTGCAGTGTGAAGAATGATTTAGAGCAGGTCTATGCTATGTATAGTTACTGTTACTGTTTTTCTTAGTAGGCTTATTACAGAACTCCTGTCATCAAAAAAATTGACTTTTGGTGCTCTGTTAAATGCAGTTTCAGTGAGTTACTTCATGTCTGAGTAGGAAATTCGCTGACTCCCTGCACCAGAACATGACAGTTTGGGCAACAGAGGATGTTATGTTGATGGGGTGTTATTGGAATAGATTTAGTCTGAGGAGCTATCATCTTAGTGGCTTTCAGTAGTGCTCAGACTGCTTTTTTGCAGCTTTTGAAAACAGGGTTTAGGTTATGTCATTTCAGGCACCCCGTTATTATTTCAGAATCATCTTTGTTATATCCATTACTTTGGTTTATTGTTCTTGTAAGTTCAGAGTATCTTGCCTAGCTGAAAAAAAAGAAATGTTATAAAAAAAAATCATGTTACTTCTGAAAAAAATTAGTAATAATGTAAAAAAACAAACAAAAAGAAAGCCCAAACCCCCGAACAAAACAAACACACACCCCCCAAACCTCAGGATGACAGAAAAACTTGTGAGACTTAAACACTGCTACCCTAAAAAAATGAAACTAATTCCAAGAGCTGTTTCATCTTCTGGTATCTGTTTATGAAGTTGTGGTTGTTCTCTTTGGGAATACTTGATTTCAGGTTCTCTTTGGTAACAAAAGCTGCTGTATATGATCAACACAGGAAAGCAGGCTGAGTAAGGGGTGTAATTCTGATCTGCTTTCTGTGCATCTACCCACTGGAAACCACTTACATAACTGAAGTCAAACACTGTTTTCTGTTTTTCCTTTCCAGTTGCCAATGGATTTGTATCTGTATGAAATAATTAACTGCAGGTGTGACAGCATTGCAGAGCATAATAGCAAGAATACCTCTATCTTCTTTGAAGAATATAACACCATTCACTCTTTCTGACATCGCAAATTTATCTGCTTTCATTCACTGAGACTTCAGGCTTAGGAAGATGTACAAAGCCAGTACAGGATCTACCCTGCCGATAGTCTCATTAATTTCATTTTATCCAGCTTCTTCTTGGTCTCTTGTTAAATTTTCAGTTTGCTGGAAAAGTGCAGTTTATTTCCAGGTCTTTATTTATTTGGTGATGTTTTGTATCTGTAGTTAGTTTATTGAGAAAGTTAATTATAAAAAAAGAAGAAACATGCTGAGTGTTGATGCTGGGTTGATTGAGAAACAAGTGTATTTGTGTTAGCAAATCTGTATGCAAACAAATGAGAGAAAGCGAGCCTATTGAGCAGAAGAGTCTGAATTTCAAAGTATATTTCTAAACTTCTCGGTTATCAGGGACTAAACTTGCTGTGTGAGTTTCCCAGTCATAGTTACAATGTTGGTGAAATTTTGTTCTTACAATTCTCTCACTCATCCTGTGTCTCTTCTAGGTAGCTTTGAAACTTGCTTTCTTAGGAAAGTCATGTTGATGTTAAATGTGGAAACTTGTTTAGTAGGTAGAGAAGAAAGCTAGTCTGGGTCACTGTTACATTCCTCTTACTTCTCCCTAAAGTGGAGAGCTTCTTTTTGTGGGGCACAATCTGAGACAGAGTCACATGTTCCTTTGAGTACTCATGAGGAGCTCACTGTTCCTATTAAAAGCTGAGATAATGGCAGTTACACAAATATACTAATCTGTAGATTCTGATGATTTGCAGCTAAAAGGCACATGCTTCAGCAGGAAAAAAAAAAAAGAAAAATCTAAGATCACAGTAGGATGTTTGCACCTTCCTTAGGAATAGTAACTGAGAGGTCACAGTTGTTAAGAAGTGACAAACACTGGTTTTGGTATCTTCAGATGTTAATTCATGGCAATGGTGATATTTTCATGCTGTCATAGCAACAGAAGAATGTAAGATGGTAAATATATGGAAGATAAAAGACTGGGAGGCAAGGATGGGGGAAGAAAAGGCTGGAAATAGTAATAGTGTCAGCGTGACATGAACTGACTAAATCTGTAGATATGTGTGGTATAAAGAGGGTGGACAGCAAACAGTTCAGCTGTGTTGGTATTGTTTACTTAAGCTGAACTGTCTCCTTGTGATCCTGAGAGCGCCATGTGAGGCCATTCTTACAAATGAATCAGTATTTAGAGGGTTTTATTACTTCTCCCTCCTCCCCCCCAAAAGAAATACTAAGCTATTCCTGATGGAATTGAGGTTGTGAAAAAAAGTGAAACCTCCATTTCAGGAGACCCAGCCATTGCTTTAGAACTGCATTTCTCCTGGTCTTTGAAATAAGAAATTAAATAGTGAATATCTGAAGTTATGAGAGTGAAGCCATCTTAGAATCAGAATTTCAGAGCAGAAGAGGAATTAATATTTAAAGATTTAATATTACTTATGTATGTGTTAGAGCTGATATTCTCTGATGCCCTTCACCTCTGCTTTTTCTACAATGGGATGCCACTCAAAGAATAGCTCTGTAGGGTCCTTGGAGTCAGTTCAGTCATCTATAACAACTAAGCATATGAAGTAATAATAGCAGCTGATTAGTTAATTATCCAATAGAGACTAAAGGAGTCATGCAATACAAAATCCAGTTAAAGGAGTGGTTGCCTAATATGTTGATAACTCTTACCACAGGCAACCCAAATTACAATTCAGTGTTGTTTCCTTGTGTATGTATTACGTATTGACTTACTCCCCATTTCCACCACAACCCCTCTCCTTGCCCCCCCTCCCTTTTTTTAATAGTCCTAAATGTTACCTAGGTCCCCTGAAGTTATGTAATGGTAGTACTGAGACTTCTGGACTTGAAAGTGAGTGATTAGAAATGCATAGACTAAAAAAAAGAGAAATCCACAAATTCATTAAGGATAATTACTGGAATTTAAGAGGATGATCCATTGCCCATGAAGTGACAGGGTTTATTTACCCTTGACTTTGAGCACAAGAATATGAAAAACATAGGACATATCTTGTAATTCAAAATGAAATGACAAGAAATGAATCTCTTTTTGTGTATTTATGGATGCAGAAGTGATTATAAGATAATAGCCTGCAAAATTTAATCTACTAAGAGTACCTCTAACTTGTACGGTAACAATGATGCAAGATACTCCAGTACAGCTTTTATCTTTTGGCAGCTCCCATACAAAAGTAAAAGTGGGACTTCTGCTTTAAATGCACTTATTCCTGCCAGGCCTGGGAGACTGTAAGTCTGAGAAGCACCTGCTCTGTCTGTGCTTCAAAGTACAGATTCTGTAAGAAAATAGATACTTTGAGCTGCCATGTTAAATATCTTAGTATGATAAGAACAGTATCATAAATGTTTCCTTGAAAAGAAAACCACTTGTAAGTAAGTTAAACTTAGTTCCTGAGCACAGATCGAGAGGCAAGAGTTAGATTCACAAAATAAGTAATTCTGATGTAGTGGCTGTGATTCAAGGGTTGAATATTTCTCCTGTTTTTTAGACCATCATAAACTACTGGGTTCCCTCCTTTGTAATCTCCCAGGATAGTATTCCCAAGTATCTTGGTTTTAGATGTTCTAACAAATATTCCTCAATCTGGTAGTTTTGTTCCAGTTTGAAAATGTCTTGGTCACTTAAGAAACAACAGTACGTCTTAGGCTAACAACTAAATCCTCTTGTACATCAGGTGGAATGTCAGGGTTTCTGTTCCTCCTCTAGAAATCCTTAGTTTATAAGACCTGCATACAACCAGATTAGAAACCCTCAGTCCAGTCCTGTTAGAGACAGTGCTGCCTATAGTGGTGAGAAAATGCAGTAGAGATTAGTTCAAATGTAGACGAGCAGGTTTCCTTTTAAATGTCACTTACCTGCAGTCTTCGATGGGGTGTAGTAATAGTAGCATATGCATATAGCTGTAACCTATGCATACTTTATGACTGTATATTGTGACTATCTACTTATTCTAAAACTCAGTGGTAAAAAAAATGTATTGATTGGATTAAGGGGTACCTATATGTAACTGGTACAGTTTATTATAAAACACTGATAATTCAAATTAACCCTTTTGGTTTAGATGATTTTTTTTTCATCTTACACCTTAATTACATCAATCTATTCATTCTCTACGTTACTTTTTTGTGTTGATTTTGCAGTTTCTATTGCACAGGAATATAAAAATAGGTGGTGGTGGTGTTTCTGCCTAAATAAAGCATCTGTTCTTAAACGCAGAAAAACGCAGAGGAAAAGCATGAAGCAAAACAGTAGCAGAGTGTTTGGTCATACCACCATCTTATCAGCTTCCATGAATGTAGATGTGTTTCAGTAAAAGAAATTTTCTCATGCTGTGTCCATTTGGACTACCTTTTTTGGTTTTCTGGATTGAAATTTAAAGAGGGAAATAATCTAAAATTGACTTTTTTAAAAGCTATAAAAGCTCTTTGAGCTTATCTTTGCAAAAGCTGGTTTTATTGTTGTAGAAGTTAAGAAATAGGTTATTTCCATCAGTTTTAGTGGGAAATAAAATGGGTTCACATTTCAGGATCAGTTGGGTGCTTTAGAAGATCTCACTGGGTGGGCTGTTTCTTAGTCCTTTTTTTTTATCTCTATCTTTCTCTCCAGAAGCCTGCATTCCCCTGAGCGGTCTGTCTGACCTTTCGGCTCTGCCTGTCATAACTAATTACAATAGCATCCATCTGCAGTGTGCAAAACACAAATTCCTGCAGCTAATAAACTCTGGGAGATCTGGGAGAAAACACATTGTTTCCTGTGACAGGTACAGCTGACTCAATCCTTTCAGAGCTGTGCAGAAGTAAATGAGTTTATACCTTTCCTTTTCAGAGAGAGATGTCCATGAGGATAGTATGAAGAGCAGTCTTTCTGTTCTGTCATGTGCACTGATTGTTCCAGGATCTTGTGCAGTGCAGCAGAAGTTGTTTTACTTGTAGAGCTGTGATGCTGCTCTTGGGAGTGGAGGGAGAGTGTTACTGTAGGTTCTGGAAACTGAAATTATGATTTATATTCTTCTGTAACCTTTCCTGTCCAGCTTTAGTTAAAGCACAGTGAATCTGGTTTTAAAGTTATTCTGGGAGATCAAAGTATCCAAGGACCTGATAATGGGGAGTTTTAGTTAAAAAAAAAAAAAAAAACTGGAAAGGAAGGATCTGGAGCTCATGTTAACCTACCCAAGCTAGGCTTAAACAATAACTACAATAAAACTATAATAATGGATTAATGCTTCCATTCTGAAAGAAATATCTTTCCTGTGTTCGTTTGATAAGCAAAAATATTTATAGTTGCTGCTGTTCTGTTGGAGGGAGATGTTCGTAAAATAACTGTGGTGTGTGCCAGTATTGGAATAATTATAACTGTTTAGAATCTCTGTTTCTGTATTTACTGCACAACTAAAATACAAGCTTTTTATACAGATTTAACATGGAGTTGCTTTCTTAGCAGTAAGAGCACTTGGGGGATGACAACTGTGGCATATATTAAATGTATCATTGTTAGTTAACAAAATCTTGAACTTGGTGGTAGTTGAATAGGTGATTGATTCAATCTAAGTTGTGTAGGTAACTTATGGTTAGCTTGCTTTTATTAGTTTGTAAACTGTCAGTGAAAACACAGTAACAACTGTTACACATTAAATGGTCTTTCCTCCTGCCTTTCTAGGTTATAGTTTGTTACACTTGTCATAAATTAACAATGGCCTCTTATGATCAGAGGTCCCGGTGACAGGCTGGTAACACTGACATTCCTTCCCAGGATGAGCATAATTCCTGTCATCAGGATTCTGGTGGAGATGCAAATTACAAATTTTCTTTTTAGGAACATGTGCTAGTAATTCAAGACTTCACTTATTGGCAAGAACATACAATGAAGTGTTAGAAACTCAGCAAAGCGTATGTAATGCTGTGAACGCACTTGAGTCCTGAAAGCCCCAAATGCGTGATACAGTATGCGTGATTAATATAACTTCAAGGAAGGAATTCAGTCTGTCAAACTTCACTGCCAATTGCATTGATGACAACCTGGTGCCTTTTTGCAGAACAGTTTCCCTTACATAACGCTGCAGGCACTTGCTGTCTGTGAAGCAGAAAAACTTGGTAACAGCATGGCTTTTAAACAAAACAAACCCTGAAGGCTTGCTTTGATTTGCTAATAGTTTGATTAATGGGATATCTTTTCAATTTTTCTTTTAACTGAAGTAGATGTTGGATGTATCATTTCCAGTTGAACCCTCATCTTTCCTCTGGAGGGTTCTGACATCTTGTACCTGAAGAAAATAATCTTAAACTCTGCAGCAGTCTACTGGTTCTGTATCACTTCATCCTAATATTAGGTATTTTTCAGAAGTGAAGACTGAGCTGTATGGAGCACAGGCTGTATTTCAGAACAGTAAACATTATCATGGCACTCAAGCATAAAATGTTAAAGCATTTGTCCTAAAAGCATATGTGTTCTTAGGTATTTCTGTACATTACTTATGAAACTCACCGACTTGTTACTCCCTGACTAATAGAGTCACTGCTTATGTGATGAACTCAAAATTCTGGATAGTATCTCCCCAGGAACAGATTTCTGCTTTTAGGGTTATGTTACTGAATGTTATTTTGAAAAGAACATATTTTAGCTACACAAAGATGAGTGCTTGAAGTGGTGTTTTGAGTCAGTCAGAAAGGAAGGTATGTTTCTCTGTTCATGGAAACACTATGTATCTAGTAGAAGACAAAGCTTTGCTTTATTTAATGTGTGGAATCCAGTAACTTCTTGCACGCATTTTGTCAGTTAAAAGCTTCCATGGCTTCAGGTGTTGTCAGTAAAAATACAAGGGAGGAATCCTGGTGTAGTTTTGAATTCAGAATGGGTTGTGGAAAGTTACGAACACTGTCAGTGTGCATGAAAAGGAGAAAATAATTGCTGTAGGCTGTGAATAACATCCTGAATTAGGCTAGATGAAGCAATGAATTCGGGGCATAACCCTGTGCTATGATAAATGATTTTACATGCAATAGATAAAAATTTTCTAATAACCATAGTAAGTAAAAAGAAATACAACATAGAGGCAGGTTATAGGGAATAAGTAGCATTTTGGTCTAATAGTATGCTGTAGCTTGCGAAAGACTCCACTGAGAGAGGCAATACCCCAGTTGTTAGCACCATGACTATAAACAGGATCAGCTTTTTGTTCTGGCCAAACTCCAAACTGAAATTTTTGTAGAAGGAACACTTTAATGGGGATCCAGGCCTCTGGCTGGTGGACCGAACTGTTCGAGTCCCTGCTGTGATAGGAAGTCGTGAATTAAAACTGTCAAGGTAGCTTGAAACAAACTTGTCGAACTTCTCAAGGCTGGTACGTGGACAGAGGAAATCTGTACTACATTCCTAAGCATTGAAATTATTTGCACAAGGATGGGATAAGACCAATGAGATCCAGATTTATTGAGCTGGAAAGCTACAAAAAAGCAAAGGAAGTAGTAAATATTAATTTATTTGATAAAAGGAAGTAGTAAATTGGATCACAAAGGGCAAAACTGGAATTGGCAAAAATAGCATTCCTACTTAGAGGGGAAGAAGGGAAGGAAGATGCTTAAGGAAAACTTAAGTGTGTATATGGAGGTTGGTCAGAGGTTTCGTTTTAAATTTGTAAAACATTGTTCCTGTTCATAAATGCCTAAATCTTGGGGGAAAACCCCAGTGCAGCTGGTATACTACCTGTATTGCTGATGGAGTAGCTTGTAGAACATGGGGATTTATAGATTCATACATCTTAGTTGGTGGCTAGTGATTATTTATTTTTCCTTGAATTTGTTGGACATTTCTGGAATATGTTAATAAGCAAAACCAGGTACTTAGGACCTAGTAAAAGACATACTGTTGGGCATAATATAGTTTGGATTTGTTAAATCATCTCTTAGAATGAGTGTGTCTAACTTCACCTTGTAGTTTTGGAAACCTAATATCTTAAAACATCGTAAATATTTGACCATGATGTACCACTCAGCTGCTGCTGAGACAAGCGTGTTGAGTACAAGCTAATGGTGAGTGGCTGGAGGGAATGGTCTGAAAGACCTGCTGCCACTGATGGACCCTTCTAACTGGCCACCATAACCGATTAAGGTACACGACAGAAGCATCATAACTTGACCAAGTGCTATGACCATTGGCTTATGGGCTGAGTTATCATTATTTTTATTTGTAAGTGTAAAGATCCTTTGCTTGTCACTATGACAGAAGCATAAAGCCCTTCCTCATCAGAAAGTCCAGGAATCTTAAGTAGACGTGGAGGAAAAGTAAAACAAAACAGACAACCAAATGGAATGTACAGAGTTACAAGCTTCAGTAAGAGGGTTTTACTTATGCATGATACATAGCAACAAATTCTGGAAATAAAGCAGGAGGATGGAGAGGTATAGCAGAGCAGGGGGAGTGGGACATGTATGCCAGTAGAGACTGAAACAATTGAGCAGATTGTAGGGCAGAAAGCACTGTTCAGCTTCTCAGTATGAGGAAAAAATGTCAGAGTAAACATACCAAAACCAGCATTTAAAAAACAACTGAACAAAACCCAGTCTGGAATGTTGCATCTTTACTATTTTATCGTCTTTGCTCCTGAGCTGGTTCTTTAGGCAAAAGAACAAATTTTTCCCAGATGTAATAAGGGCTGCTGTGTTGCCCCTTTCCTCCCAGAAGATTCAACATTGGTAGCTATTATGTTCCTTTTGTTTGTATTTAGCTTTATATCCATAAGTGATCAAATGTAATGAAAGAAATCCCCAAACACCAGTAGAAGTTGGTCTCTAATGTTAATTGCTTCGTATTCCTCAAGTAATTTAAAGATGCAACCATAAGTACTAAAGTAAAAATGCATTTTACATACCAACACTTTCAGCAGGCCTAATGGTGGCACTTGTAAAAATAGCAACAGCAGCCCATGCAAGACTGTTAAAAATACCACATGGCTATTAGAGCTTAACTGTGGAGCACAAGGGGACTAAAATAACAAAGTAAGATCTGGCCTTGCTTCTGCCCTTCTGTGAATTGTAATCATTTTGACAAAAATAATTCTTTTTATAGCAGTACATCTTCTATCGGCTGCTTTTTCTCGTTCTTTACTCATGTTACTAATTCTGTAATGTGTTTTTTTCTGAAGCTTTGTGCTTGCACAGCTTTTGTGGTCGTGGTAGTTCGGTACATCCCTATTGACTTCAGGCTTTTTATGTTACAAGTTTATTTAAGTTACACATTTCAGTACTTCCCTCAGCAGCTGCATGCTAGAAGTGTTCTTGTCAGCAAGCAGCAGAATTTTTTGAAGGTGCAGGTCATAGAATAAGACAAACAGTGCAAGCTACAAAAGCTGTAATTACGTGTTAGGTGTCCTGGAGCATTACATATGCACTCTCAAGACATTATGTATGCTTTCAAGACTGGTAAGGTTTTGAGAGAGAGTGATTCACTGTATATATACTGTGCTGGTGATTTTCATTAACTTTTCACATACTAGAATGCCTGTTGGATTTTAATCATACTTTGAGAAGAAATCAAATGGGAAAAGCACTAAGTTCAACTGCTTGGGCTGTTCTGTCAGATATAACTGCAAATAGTCTAGCTATGACTGTATGTCAACTTCAGTCTAGTTGTGTCCTCATTTCTGGATGCTTTCATACTCAGTGATGACATTTTGGACTAACTTCTTTCAGTGAAATGTGGTATCCTTTGAAGAGATAAGAAGGAATAACTTTTTTAATTTATATCCTTCCCCCAGTATCATCTCAGTGAAGTCACTGTTGGTATCTGTAGAAGTAATTTAACTTTTAATTAATGGGAAAAGCAATACATTTTCACATGTACAGCTTTTAAATCTAATGGAAAATCTCTTGGAAGTTAACTATGCAATTATCTGATGGAGACCTCTGTCATAAATGTAGGGGAAATCAAGTAGTGGGATTGCAGTAAAGTGTCACAGAGTAAACCAGTGAACAGTCACTTCTCAGCAAGCCTGTTCAGTGAATGTAGAATTCTGTCCATCTTAAGTGGTAATTGCATTATGCTTTGAAATAGATGTATTAGTTTGAAAATGTCATTTAGAATAATCTTAAAATCAAGTGCTTTTAAATCTACACACAATGAAACATTCCATGTTTTGAATTCCAAGTGAGTAGACAAGTTTGTTCAAGATGTTCAGGAATGTATCTGGAATTGGAAAACAAAGTTAAGATGATTCTGGTACAAAAGGCAGAGAATGCCTAATAAGATAAACTGAAAGTAGTTGCATTTGACTGGAAATATTTCTGCAGCCTTACATGTAGTAGGAACTGTCTCTTGAAGTGAGTATTCAGAATAACTGGTTACTCTGCACTCCCCCCGTTCGGCAGAGTTGTTTTGCTGCTTATTTGTTTTATTGTATAAAGGTTGCAGGTTCTCCAGACTGCCAAAATGCATGTTAATTCATCTTGTCTGCCTGAAGACCATGAAAAGATGCAAATAAATTCATATAAATTCATTCCTAGCCTTTGCTAGTGATAATTTAGAGTTCAGTTCCAAAGTCTGCCCTGCTTTTTTGGCTGTAGTGAACCAAACACCACTGTCATCTACCTCAACTGGGGGAAACTGTGGTCCAAGTGAAGGACAACTTTAATTGAGTAGCTGACCAAGCAGAGATGCCAGCATTTGCATCTTTAATAAAAGAACAGCGTGCATCTTTCCCCTTTGACTAAATAATCCTGCAACCACAGTAAATACAAGCCCTCCCATTTCAATTATCAAACATCTTCCCATCTTTAAGTGATTGTCTTGAGTGAGAGAGGAGGAATCTGTCTGGAACAAAATAAGTTGTATTCCAGTGGCGTGTGTAAGCCTCTGGGCAGCTGATGAAGCAGTCCGTGCTCAAGTCCATTGTCACGGTTGGAAAAGCAGTAAGCAAAAGCTAATTAAAACCAAACCGAACAACCAACCTAAAACAAACAAAAAACCCCCACAAACCTACAAACTAAAAAACAAACAAAACAAAAGCCCAAACCAACCCTGAAAACACTTCCTGCCCCTAAATTTATCAACAATTGTATTTAAAATGTGATTAATATACTTGTCACTGTAGAGGAATTAAGATACAGAATACTGGATTAAAAACACTGTTAAATTGGTGGGGATGGCATGCACTTCGCTCCCCTATATAATTAAATGGCAAAAGGAAAGGTTGGAAGCTTTCCTTAATGGCCACAGCCATCATTGTAACAGATCACTGGGAGCCGGGCCTGCTGCAAGCTGCCGCAACGCCGATGCCATGGCAGACGTGCTGCTCACCTTTGGGCAGACATGGATTAGCAGTGTTTTGTAGATAGCATGAAGCAGGTGAAAACTGCGAATTTTTAATGGAGCTATGCACCAGGAATGTAAAGGAAATAGATGGAAGTAGCTGAAGGGAAAATGGCTGTGCATACTTTGTCAGCAGTAGTTAGGTCAGAACAGCCTGAAAGGGAAAGGTTGTACTGTAGAGGACTTGTGAATAGCCTGACTTACAAATATCCCATTGTAGATAAGCTTCTGCGGTGATGGTTTCAAGATAAAGAAGCTTAGTGGGCTGTTACAGTCTTGATCTTTATGCCCAAGGCTGTAATACTTAATTCTCATCCCACAGTTAGATGTTAGATCCTTTTTCTTTTATTGCAGTTTTCTATTTTAAAAAAACAGGTTTTCTAAATCCTTTTTTAATACTTGTTCCTGGAGTTACATTCTGGTGCTGTGTGGGTCACATGCTTTGGCTGCAGATATGTTCATATTGTGCTTTCTGCAGATGAGATTTGGGGGCACCGATTTCGGTAATGATCAGAAAACCAGAATGAAGTGTTCTAAGCATAATGCATCTTCACAGGAAAGAAATATGGATTCACTTTTTCTAAATATAATATGATTACAGGTAATAATGCTTAATAAGCTTAAGGATAGCTGCCTTTCTCAGGGAAAGAACTTACACTTCATTTGCTAGTCCTGTGAAAAATGACTAGGCTTACAGAGGACCAGCAGAGAAGTATTGCCATGGCACTCCTAGTATACCTGGAGCTGCTGAATATGAGCAATATTTTTCCAGACCTTCTGACACCAGGATAGCATCAACCACTGTCCCTTGCCTGCTGGTGAAGCAAATCTATTGTAGGCACTCTGGCTACAGCTACTGGCACAGTATAAACTGATGACATGCATAGGGGCAGGTTTAAGAGTAGCTTTTCTGTCTCTTGGTAGATATCACAAAGCATCTATTACTGAGGAGTATAGGACGGAGATAGGTATAGTAGGATACTTGAGAACATTTTCTGCATTGCAATCTAATCCAAGCGAAGCGATGTCACAACAAAACTCAATGCTATTTGAGTGTATTAAGATGGTCAGAGTTGCTTTAATGTTTGATGTAGTGTATACCTCACATGTCTAGATTTGGTATAGAGTTCATACTTTAGTATCTAAAAGGTTGTTCCCCTTATTAAGCAATACCCATATTTACAGCAGTCTTTGTGACTTCCAAAGCAGAGTCCATATTAAAGGACACTCAAACTTTGCAATGGTTTGGGTTGGGTCACTGCAAAGAGAGTTGCTGAGACAGTGCAGCTTCCTGCAATGCTGAGTCAGCAGTTAGATGTTAATTAGTTAGTAGCAGGTGTTTTATAAATATCTTTTTATGATAATGACTTCCCAAAATGAGAAGTTTCTCAAGATCAATGGAGCTGTTAAAGGTTATGAGTGGCAGGTTGCTGCAGAGCTGGGACTATCATTTAGTTCTAGCAAAGATCAGAACAACTGCTTTAACTATTTATTTGATTTCTCGATGAAAGGACAGCTTATTCTCCTGAGTTAAGGAAAAGATAAAAAAGGCAAGTAGCGAATGTAAATTGGGGAAGAAGAAATGATGTGGGGTATGTGTTTAAGTTGGGGTGGTTTCTGCGGCTTAAAATGGGTACCATTGCTATGACAGTTTCGTTCCACTGGTGGTCAATCATAAAACCTGTGACTTAGGTCCTTAACTTCTTCCCATACCCTGCATGGAGGGTCCCTTCATTCTTTTACTGTAGTTAATTATTATCAAAATATTTAAGTTTTACTTCTCTTCTGTAGCTTTGATTATGCACACATATAGAGAACAAAACACAGTAACTATAAGAACCCCACACCACAAACCCAGTTCTTTGACAGTGTAGATATTTTCTTGTTCACTGACATAGCAGTATCTCTTGAGCTATGGTTCAAAGGTTCTTGAACTGTGGTTCAAAAGGTCTTAATTGACTTTACTAGCTATAGTTTACTGTACTATTTCTAGCTAAACCACAGAGAAGTTGCTTAAAGAACTTGGAAAAATAGGTTTTAGGGGCAGTTTTCCACTAGAAGAATGACTTTGGCAGTTGACTTGCACCTAATCTTCACTTTGTTAATACCCCTTTATAGGATAGGTATGGCATAAACTACACAGCCATCTTCTCAAAGTGGTAATAGAATATATTGTTCATTGACTGACTGGTTTGGCTATCATGTACTTTGAGCTTTCCAAGGAGATGTGATGCTATTATAGTTTTGATAGGAGTTGGAGCAGGTTGTGAGGGTTGGGTTTTTTTTTAACTCTTGAAAATCTAATATGAAATATAGGTATACTGTTATTTCACAGTAGTATAACATAAAAGGAAAAACCTTGTCTTATCACAGGCAGTTGGAAAGCATCCATACTTTCAGTAAGGAAAGGTGATCATTAGTTTTTAATATAACAGTAAATGATGACAGGTGGGGAACAGGAAAATGTGATTACTCTACATTAAATAGATAATTTAGATAGATTTAGGCATTTCTATTAAGGTTTACAATAGATTTTGCAGGTTAAGCCAATGAAATTATTTCGCAAAATCTAGGAAGTTTCAATTACAAAATTACTTTTGTAAGTAATTTCCTGTGCAAGGCTGCCCTAGAAATGTGCACGAAAACCAGATAGAATGTTCACATTTTCTCAGAATCCTTTTTAGAAACATAATGGGCTAGCATTGTGTGGCTTTCTTGACCTTTCATACTGTTCTTAAAGTATCTGGAAAAATCAGAATTGCTGGAAGATTGATTTCCATTATTGCAGCTATAGTACTTCTATGTTTCTTTGAGTTGATTGTAATTTGAAGCCAACAGTTCCATTGTGATCTGAGTACTGGTGTAATGTAAACTGTCACCAGTGACATCTTTATGCCCTGACAGCTTTGTTTCTAGCATGTGTGTAATTGTAAATTAGGCTAATAGACTTTTTAGCTGGAAAAAGAGACCTCTTGTTCACCTTGTTGTCAAATGTGTGTTAAACAGATGCGTACAGCAATTACTCGTTTTGTTTGAATATGTAATATTTTACCCTTACTGTCGCACTTGTCACTGTCAATAAGTAAAGATGTAACTTCACATAGATTGCTGTGCTGCCTAACTTGTCTTTTTATATTTTTCTTGGTATTTTCTTAAGTGAAAGCTTCCTTATATAAGGGAATAGTATGTACCCCTATTGGAAACCTACTAAACAGTGTCTTCTACAACCTCTCTGAAAGCATGTTTGATCTATAATTATCAGGCAGCATGACTCGTTATTCTAGATCATTAGCTTCTCTATACTGTGTAAAAGCAAGTGATCTTCAATTGCATTAATGTGGTAGATGCTCCCAAACTAAAAGTAGTTTAACAGTAATTTAATAATAGGGATTTTTTCACTTTGCCCTGTGTGATTTTTGTCATGCTTTACGTGACAGTTTTGTTCACAATTTTTCCTATTGGAAGTCATAATAGACTTTGAATTAAGGTTTTCTCCTAAGTATCTAAATGAAGAAAAGTGAATTGGAAATGACTTGATAAATTAAAAGATGCCTCCTTGGAACTTGTACTTACATAAAATATGTAAGAGTATTTTGAGGAAAGAAAGAATTGTTTCAACAAGTTTAGGTGAATAGTTTCCTGGTGCAGTGGGAGTTACTTCCCTTTCTGTTCAGTTTATCCAATACGGAAACTATTTTTTTTTTCTATCCGCAACAACCAGGAATATGTTTCCTCTTAATGTACCTGGATAAAGTGAGAGATATCTTAACTAAAACTACACAAATTGAGTCAGCTAGGAATGTTCCTATACTATTAAAAATATCTAGAGGCTGGTTGTGTAATAGTCTTAAGCATCTCATAAGCCTTGTGTTTTTATCATGTTTGAGAATTGCTTGCTTCTAATCTTCTTTCAGAAGTTGAGAATTTGAAGAGTAAAATACAGCATCACCCAAGAAAGAATAATTATACTCTAGAGATTTAAATTGTCCTGTGGAATAAAAAAGAGATGTGTTTTTGGACTATGTAGTAAAAATAGAGTTGAAACATATTGAGGAAGAGTCGGTCCTAAAAGATGACTCAGATTGTGACTATCCTTATTATAATAGTTTTCTCTAATTGTGGGAGTTCAGCTTTCCCAGATAAGAACCCACTGAATAATTTCATGGTAAGAAAGGATCAGTTATGCAAAGTAACCAGCTGTATTCTCTGTATCTATGACTGGGAGAGTTTTAGTTTTAAGAATCTCACGGTTTTTGTGGAAGTAATACTTATGTGTTAATAGACTCTTAAAAATCTTTCTTTATGCTCCTTTTGGTGCATAGCAATAGCATAGCTATTAAAATAGATTAAAGTAGTAAAGCAAGTGAAGGTTAGGATGTCTTGTTAGGGTGTTCCTTAGATATTTGAGCTATGTACCAGTATTGTGGGTTCAGCTTTAGAGTCTGCTTTCAAAGCAGGAGAGGGAGATGAAGGCTGTCGATGTTAATTCTTTGTATATGAAGATGCTGTAATAGAACAACTCCTTTATTTGATGTGCTGTTAAATGGTTCAAGTACTGGAATTTTCAGTCACTCAGTTTATAAATACAGTATTCCTCTTTGATCTTGCATTGTAAAAGAGCCCAAAAAATCACCAAAACCAAAAACTAAAAAAACAATGAAAGATGAATTCTGAAGTGCCTAATTGCAGTTCTGTGCTGCAGGAATTTCATGTAAGATTACTGTATTCACAAATACTTTCATTTATCATTATAAAGTAATCCATTTTTCTACATATTGCTTCATGCTGTACTCCCTTCATCAACATTTGTAGAACTTCAGTGGTGTGGGAGCGTATCAGGAATTTCTAATTTCCATTCCCTACTGTAGAATATGTATGTTCCCCCACTCCCTGAGCTACTTGCTCCATGTATCATCCCTTGCACAGCAGAATTGGCAATAGGCACTGCCACTAAGGCCACATGCATTTTCTGCAGTTGTATAAGCAGTTTACTTTAGGGTATTTGTTTGATCCATGGCTGTTTGAGGATAACTTAGTATGAGTTCTTAGTATTCTAAAATTAGTATTTAGATTTCAAGCCTCCTTCTCACTAGCCCTTTAAAATTTAAGGAATTTGAGTTATTGTTGACAGAGCAGAATTCTTCATTGACAAAACACTGATGCGTTTATTAGCAACAGTGGAAAACAAGAATAAAAGCACCACACCAGGGTCACAAAATATAAGTCACTCTTATTTGCCTTGAGAAAACTGGAGATGTGATTCTGAAGGGAGATAAAGGGTAATATTTTCCTTGAACAGTGAAAGACAAATATACTCTGACGTTAAAAATGAAATTATTCTGAAACAGGAAAGAAAAGTAGCTCTCAGATGGGATCTTTTTATTTTGTGATGGACCTGGCTTGCTGGCTCAGACTAAGAAAGATGGAAAAGCATTTCTGAGTTAACATGAATATGATGGATGGTAAGCACAGCTTTGACTAAGATCTACCATCAGGCAGTGTAGTATTAGAGCTTTTTGTGTAGTTACGAAATCCGGAAATCGGTGTCTATGTTGTTGGGCACATGCAGTCCCCAGTATGTCCTGCAGTTGTGTTGCCTGAGTCATGAAGGCCTAGGGAAGCTTGTGGAGTATGACAGGTCCCTTCAACTGCCTTGTCCTCTCTAAAAAGTGAGTTGGTTTTCCTGCTTGTGTTTTTTTTCCCAGGTGTGGTGGAGACATAAACCTAAAGCCATGACTGTAGAATGGACCTTTCATTCAGGGGAAGCCAGGCACAAAGAATGTAAAGCATTAACAGCTCATTAAATCGAATCTTAATGTGAAAGACTGCTATTGCTTCTTCAAATAAAAGTGACACTGCTCAAAAGCACTAACTATAAGTCTGGTTTTCTCCAGTGAGTAGCTGAATGTTTTGCTATTTTTCCAGCCTTACCATGTTCTAGCAGGCTTGAATTCTAACATGATTCTGTGATGGCTGAGTGTTGTGTTGTGCTGAAGTCACCTGTTCAGAAGAGTATTTCTTGACCACAAAAGAAAAGTCCTGACAGCAAGAAATGTCTTGAAAACAGGACTGTGTTGTCTTCATTCACTTGCCTTTTAAAAACTTGACAGAAGACAAATGATTAATATGAGTTGCCTTAGTTTTGTTGTGTAGAGCAGTAGATTTCTCTCTCGCTACGCTGCTGAGATCCCATCTCTGTTTTAAGTACCTTATTTGAACAGTGGCATTTACAGTTTCCAGCAGCACCTTTTTCTGTGGACTCAGTACGTTGCAGGAAATAGACTGCCACATAGACAGATCATGGCATGCTGTTTCCATTGTTAAATTATAAAGTGGTAAGTTTTATTTCTTTGGTTTTGCTTGTTCTAACTTTCAGAAAATAAAAGATTGGTAATGGAGAAATTAAGCTTTGTAGTTAGATTTAGGTAGCCAGCACCTGGAGTCCAATAAAGTGTTGGGATAAGCTGGGGACATGATAAACTAAATAATTTGAAAGGCAGTGTTTAGTATTATCTGAAAGTGGTCTGTGTTAGCAAAGGGCTCAGAGTGACAAGTACTGTAGTCTACAGCAATAGTTATCTAAGGTTGAGCACTCAGTTTTGTCTTTCTAAGACATACAAGTTCAGATCTACTTGTGGAAGTTAAATTCTGCTGAGCTGAAAGTGATTCAGTAAAAATGAAATCAGTGAATGGTGATGTAAGGCTTTTGGCATTTAATTTCTCTGTTCACAATATGAATGTGGATGCTAAAGGCATTAGGACAATTGTCTTGGATGAGTTCTGCATGAGTTGTTTTGGTCCATTTTCTCATTCACCGTCTTAATCACGTAAAGATGATTTATTTTACAGGGAGGGTCTTAAACTCCATAATACAACTGTAGTCTGGAATTGTAGCATAATAGGATATATTCTAGCTCCCAAACATTAATGTAGCTTTACTCAAAAGCACATCAAATAGCTCTGATTTTTGTTTTTGATACAGGCAGTCTCTTAGCCAGCAGATTTGAAAGTGGTAGATTTGAGTTTATTAAATGAGTTGAGGTATTTTAAGATACCCAGCAACGTGAGGTGAGTATGCTTGATTCTAATCCTACTTAGCCCAAAACCTTCCCTTGCTGGTGTAGGGATTACCTCCTCACCATGAGGAACTTCCGTACCAATGACATTGTGGACTGATCAGAGCACTTCTTAAGGTGGTTTCAGATTTGACACACAAGTGTGTGCTGACTGGGGTGTTCTGTCGCTGCTCCTCAAATGCCTTTCATCAAAGTCTATTCAGAGAGGAGGATTTCTGAGGTCTTCAGTTTTTGCTGTACACTCAGTATTGCTCAGTAACTCAATAACTCTTTTTAGTTGAGTACACTGTGATTATCTCTCTACTGTAGCTTACTGCAGTTTTCTTACTCTATTTCTCAGTGGCACAGAGTTTGTCTCAGATCACAGGCAGGGGGTTAATATCTTGCAGTTATCTGGCAGGATGCAATGTCAGTAATTGTCATTGATGGATTGACCAGATCCCTTGCTTTCCATTTCTTGGTGTGCCAGAACTGTTCTCAAAGCTTGCTTCCTCTATCTGTTCTGTAAACTACCTCTCTGGAGGAAAAATGGACAACTTAATTACTAATGACAAAATATGATGTACTTTTCAGAAGCACTGATGTACTGTAATGTTTGGGGTTTTTTTTTCTTTTTTTAAAATCATTGCTAACACCAGGAGTTTGTTGTTACACAATACTTCTGAATGAACTGCACTCACTTGAGTTAGCATGAAAAAATGTTTGGAGAAAGTTAATCTCTTCACTGTTTCTCTTAAGTTGTTGAATGCTGTCTTTGATTTGCAAATCTAGGAAAATACAATACAGTGGTAACTGTGCAGTTGTTAGGGTCTTCAGATTTTTAGGTGTAGTTGCAGCTGTCATTGCCACTTGTTTTGGTAAGTGGTTTTAGGTCTGAGATGGTAGTAGTATTGAGAAGATGGTCAGAGAAACATCCATGTTTGCCAGAAATGGTCACAAGAGGCTGCTAGTCCAGAAGAGTTTTATTTGCAAGACATAGCATGTCTTGAAAATGAGGGAAATTTGCAAGAACAACAGCTTGAAGAAATTCAGTGGTTCCCTTACTACTGGGGTCCCAACTGAAATTATTTCCTGTAAGATTTGGTGAGCCACTACTCTGAAATTGTTCTTTAATACTAGATGGGGTGCAGTAAACTGGAACATCACTCTGGCTTTGTTATTTAGATTTCACTGTTTGCAAAGATAAATATCTTCCAAATGTCTGTCATAAATTCTTATAATAGAGTTGTAGAAAGAAGACAAAATCTGTGCCAAGCAGCCTCAAACAGCATACTACTAATACACTTAAGACATTTGTCCTAGGAAATTTGAGCTCTTTAATAGAAAGCATGTTTTGGATTAATCTGAATGACTGCATTATTAGTGCTATGGGGTACTCTCAGCCAGTCAAGAAGACTTTTTTTTTTCCCAGTCAGTCCATGGGGTAAAAAGCAGACATTTTGTCTGGTTCCAGTTGATGGGAAGCAGGAGGAGAATAATCAGCCAAGAGTTATCCAGTTAAGTGTATGGATGATACACAGATAAGGAAGGCAAACACTGCGGTGTTTTTCCCTCATTTATACTAATTGCCATGAGTTGCTTATAAGAGTCCTGATGAATGGCAGTGGTACGTGATATGCAAATCATAGTAGTATAGTCTGAAGATAGTAGCTAGTCTGGGGGTGGAACAGCCATTCAACCATTAAGGCCCATTGAGAAAACATTTTTGGTACAATGCTGCTTCTGTCTGAATTTAATCTGAATTGATTAAGCATTAGAATAATGACCATAGGACAAATATTTGTTAATTACATTGAGTAGAGGAAGAGCTGAAGTGTTTTTCTAAGAAAAGGTAGTTCAGCGGTTCACTTACAGTTTTTTTACACCTTTTAGTCCTTTTCTCCCCATGCTTGCCTTCTGGGAACCAAAAGGTATTTCAAAAGGAGAAAAAGTACAAACTCCTGAGCTTGCTTTACAAGGAGAAGTCATTTGGGCAGTTGAGAGCTATGTAGATTTCTTCATTAGAGACATGTGTGACTGTTGGGAACCATCATGACTTTAGAGTGATGAAAAGCAGCACTCTGCTGTGTTGTAAACTGCAGCTAGTGTCCTACCAACTCATGAAGGGTAAACTGGCAGCTTGGTGCAGGTGATCTGTTTGTGCTGTGTGAGCTCATTGAGGAAGAGTGGCTACTGTTGGTGTACTTGTCATTGTTTCTACAGCATCTGTTGGTACTTGTCTGATTTTTCTACAGGTTATCTATGCCTTGTGTAACTTTGCAGTGAGCTTGATGTAGTCAGGGAGGAAAACCCTTCTAGAACAGGCATACTACGCAAGATGAAGACTTCTTTAAAAGTGCTAGCTGTTCATAGGACACAGCAGGTATTTTTTCTGCTGCATAACTCAGACATGCACCTGCCCTCCTACTGTGCTTCTGAATTGTACAGCCATAAAGTTTAATATAGTCCTTTCGGGCAGGGAGGAAGAATGGTCTAGAGAGGGAGAATATATGTATTTATATAATGAATAAAGGCTGAAACATGCTGCAGGCTTTAATTAAGCCTCTAGAAACATTGTGTCAGGAGAAAGTAGATACCAACATGAACTGAGTACTGATATACTATTCAGAGATCATAACCTTGGTCTAATTACATTATTAGTATATAAATTATTGCGTGAATTATTTAAAATTAATATTACAGATATTAGTTGTCATTAATAACTTGGAGGTGCCTTTTTGTCACAGAAGAACGGATTAACATAATTACTGCATGAATAGTAGATATTGATGAAAAATTACTGTTTGAGACATTGTCATTACAGTATGTATTTTTTTCTATTCACTTTTCTCTGTTCATCAGTCTGCACTTCTAATTATTATCTTTGATAAGAGCTGTTAACTTTGTGATTTATAAGTAGGTATGTTGATATGAGATATATTAACACCTAGACGGATATAGATGATTTGTTACTTGTGGAAGGTAAAACAGAAGAAATTGTGCAGCAGCTTAATAAACTGACTTGTGGGTATCATGGTTATAGTTGTGTGCATCTGTGCTGACTGTAAAATCCTGGTCTCAAATAAATTACTTGCCATTTGTTTCCTTCTTTTGGTTGTTTTTTCCCCTTCATCTTCTCGAAGGTGAGAAGAATCAGCAGTGTAATTAAAGCCACGATACACATTGCAAGAAATTAGAGGTGCTGATGTTTTACTGTAACTGTTCGGTGCCAACTGTTGAGGAATACTGGCTAGATAAGAACTCAACACAGAGAAGGCTTCTCAGTGTGATATCTTCAAAACAAATGTCGTGCCTATGTGTAATATTTGTCCAGAAATCTGAAAACCCCCTATTTGCTAGTAATCTCCTGAAACTGCTCAGAGAGAAATAATAGCTGTAGTTAAAAACTCGCTGAGTGCACCTGTAGATGGACTTTTGGAGTAATTTTTTTTGCAGTTGAATCAAAGAATCCTGGTTTATCTGTGGTTAGATAAACATTTTCACTCTAATGGCAAATATATAGGAACAAACATATTCCATGAAATAGTTCTTGTGAAAGAAAGGGGCATATTTCTGTGAGTGGTTTATTCACAAGTTGTACTTTGCGTTCATTTACTGCCTGCTACTTGACTGTATTCCATATGTAGATGTCCTCTCAGATGTCCTCTGTCCAGGAGAACCTTAGGCTAAATTTTCCTGCTGTGTAATTATATGCTTTCTTTATCCTTCCTGCATTATGTAGAGCTCTTATAGGTTTTGGGAGGTGTGTGTTGTGGTGGGGTTTCTTGTTGTGTGCTTTTGCTGTTCTTGTTTTGCTAGAATTTTTTTCCCTGCTGTCAAGCAGTGATGTTTCTTTTAATTCTGGGTCATATGTGAATAGCCTGAATTAATATTTTCCAGCTTTATCACCAGAGGAATGGGAAGGTAGTAGGGAAGCTATTCTGCCTTTTGTGGGAGGCTGCTGTTAGCACAACAGTTCTGTGGAAATAACAAACTGCTGGTTAATGTTAAGGAGCTAATTTGCTCATTAAAGATGCTTTTGTGGCTGATTTCTGAGGAAACAGGGGTTGTGCTTGTCCTGGGTTTTAATCTTAACAGAGGTATGAGAGTTTTATCTGTTTTTGACAGGTTTCTTTCTGTCACTGCCAGTCTGGTGTCTGATGCTAATAAAGTTTGTAAGTATGTAACAAAGAGCTACTGGATTTAAACTGCTGTTTTCAACAGTTCACACATTTAATATATTTATTAAATGTTCAAGAAGGGATGTTATTTTTCTGGTACAATGATTGATTGTCTTATGCAAGACTATACAAAGTTATTTTTCTCATTGGCAGAGCTTCTGTTAAATTAATGCTTAATAAGGAAAATGTCACTGAAATTATTACAGTATTTTGCTGTAAAAAAAATAGATGAGCAAATCCTGTCATATTTTATTTTTCTTTTATTCCCTAGTGATAGTTAAGCTATGACTTAAGAATTTTTCTGCTGCCTGTGTTGCATACAATAGGTTGTAAGAAATCTACAGCAGCAGCAGAATTCTTGTTGAATTGCAGTGTATTTTCAGTTCATGTAACATTCAGTTTGTTTTAAGACTGCAGGATAGTTTTCTCGCATATGGGGCTACAAGCGTAATGTCTTGGGGTTTTATACAAAATATTGAAAGCAGGAACTGTGTGCTTCTGGCTGTCATTAGGAGTTGTTCACTTGATCAGCTTTTGATCACAATCATGTTGTGGTTTGAACTTTTTTGTTGTTTTTTTTTGTATTTTGTTTGTTTTGGTTTTAGTTAGCTCAGGAGTATGAGTATGAACTGGCTTAATCTGAGGGTTTAATCAGAGGTTTTGATACTTTGGGTAGGTTACCTGGAAAAGGATAACCTCTCGTTTTCTGTAGGAGCTGTCACTGCCTGTTATGATAGGTGTGTGTTTCACAGATCAAGGAGGATTGCTTTGCCTAGCAGGGGATACATGTTAAGCATTATAAATGCTAACAAGAAGGGGTTGCTTCTGAGTGTGCAAAAGGATAAACATAACTTTGGCTATTTAGTGATGAAAATCATCTGCAGGCACCATACCTAGTTGACTTAAAATTTTGTATTGTGAATTAGCCTGTTAATGCTTTTGAGACTCCCTAAGGACTTACTCTTGTTTGTATCTGTGGGCTGATTTCTGTCTCCCATGATATGGATGCTAAACTTAGGCTCTAGGAAAAGTTACTCCTTTGTAGGCCGCATCCTAGACTGTGGGGGAAAAAAGAGAACTCTGTTTCTGAGTAAGGTGTTACAGATGGTGCATGCTACTTTTAAACACAAGCTGAAGTGATAACACTTGCATGCTCATTTCCATTTCCAGAGCTTTAAAGATGAGCCCACTCTGCAAAGGTGAATACAGAAAGTGATCTGGCAGTGTAGTTCATCATGGCTGTGTAATCATGTGTAAGTTCTATATGCATGTAGTCGAACTGTGTTTGTGTGTAAATACAAACACATGTCTTTGTGTGTTTGTATATAAAAAGTGGATAAAACTTACTTATTCAGTATTTAAGAATAGACAGACATAAACTCCATAAACACAAAGTGGTGATTTATGTGAAGTACATGTTTGAGGAGTTTTTCTCCCCAGAATATTCTTGAGTCGTTTGATCCATATGGACATTTATAATTTTTACTAGCAAAGCCTTTCATACATTTAGAAAACAAGTGAGAGCATTCTTGCACAGTGTGCTCTATACATTACTATACTGTTTTCTCACTGATGTCTTCTGAAAAGTTTTAATTACTCAGCCTTGGCTTCCCTAATGATGAATAAAATCTTGCAAGTTATGACCCTCACCTGGAAATGAAAACAAAAGGTGTGATTACTACTTCAAGAACAGCAGCTTCTACAGATTTTTGGAATGACTAGTGAAGTTGAGCTTCTCTCCACCTTTTTGTCAAGTGCCTCTGAACTATGTAGATGTAAGTCAGTAGACCTGCAAGAGCAGGTACTCTGAATCACAGCATGTAAGGCTTGCTTGTAAGACTTCCCCTTGCTTTTCTCTGTAAGCAATATGTGAATTTGTTCCCTAGGGAAATGACTGGACTCACTGGTGTTGGTCTGTGGGGATTGTTTCTCTTACCACTGTTGGGTTCGGACAGTCCTTTAAAATATGAGAACCATAGATCATTTCCTTTTCTACCTGAACAGTTTTGAGTTGTGTATCTCTTCTGTTCATTACACTTCTGTGTGACCTCCATGCTAGATGGTGTTCTCTTATTCATTCCTGTTGATTCTTTTCTGCTTGGCATGAACACTTATTGACAACCACAATCCACTGCTACCCAGATGCATGTCCAAATCATCAGAACATCATAGTGTTTTTTATTATTCCATGGGTTTGTCTCTACTTTAATACAAAGTTGAGCAGTGGTTTTCTGTTATGGACAGGATTCTCCCATCAGCGCACCCAGAGCCTGACACTGAGGTCAGTTCAGCATAATTTGGAGCCTGATTGCCTGTATGAAAAAAGTTGATTTAAATCTTTGCAATTAAGCGGGCAAAGGAAGAAAAGCCAGATTTATCTCACAGCTGCTAACAGGGTTCTAACTTGGGAAGTTGATCTCCTGGAAGAAAACTGGGCTATTCACCCCATTCTCTGCTGCAGTATTCATCTGTATTTATTTCCACATTTTCACTGTTTATAGGTGCTAAAAGTGAATTATTCCATTTCAGATGGAGTATTTTGATTCTTGTGACTATTTTTGCTTTGGCAAAATGAGCCAGAGTCAGGTTTCTGTTAAATGTTATCATTTTTATACGATGTTTGCAACTCAAACAGAAAATCAGTTATTGGATGCAATTTGCTATCAACCAAAAAGTAATGTCTTTAAGGTCTGGCTTTGTGTGGTGCTGGAAGGGGGAGAGCTAGAAAGTGCCAAATTGATGGTTATTGGAAGATTTTCCCTTTTCATGCTATTAAGCATTGGTTGTAATGATTTTTGGGTTGTGCTGGGTTGGGATTTTTGTTGGTTTCCTTGCCTCATTGTTTAAGACAGCGAGTTCTTTAGAAAATACCGAAAAGCTATTATACAAAGTAGTTTACAGACTTGACTAAAACTTTTCTTTAGAGTTAATAGAACATGAACAAAAACTTTCATCAGCAACTTTTTCTACAGTTATGAAATAACTGTGTGCAACTTCTTAGCAGTTATTAGTTGCATCATTGCTTTCTAGTGCAGTGGTGCTCTCTGCTATAATCATTGTCCATTGAGATCGTATTTGTACCACTAATAGAATGGGCAAATAAGTAGCCCTAGTGCTAATGTACATCTGTTAGGAGCTGTAAGAGCAGTAGTGACTGTAAAACTCTGTGACTGAAATTCTAAATGATGATTATTCCTGTAATGTGATTTGTGACTCTTGGGAAGCTGTCAGGAAAACATGATTACGCAGCATGTTCATCTTATTTTGAAAAATGTAGGAAAAGGCAGCTCCCCTTTTTGTTGTGTGCAGCTGTGTGTGTGTGTGTGTGTGTGTGAAAGGGAAGTGAGAAAATGTTTATAGACGTTTAAGAGGGAAGAGGTCCCACAGAAAAACAGAAGGAACTCAGGAGGAAGAGCTGAAGGGAATTACTAGGTTTGAGTGCAGTTGAGGCTGGATTGTCAATGAACAGACAGCAGGTCAGAACTGATCCAAGAAGTGAAGAAATGGAAGCATAAGAAAATGAGAGACACACTGGGATAAACACTCCCAAGAAATAGCAGTTACTCACTGAAAGTCCATTTTTGCTGTTTTAAGTCTAAATGCATAGATGGGATGATTTGACATTTTGTCTAAAACGGAAAACAACATAGGAAGGAAACTTCCAATCCCAAACTTATTGTGTTCCCGCTGAATGTGAAACATCACACTTGAGCTTTAAATCTTTAAATTTCCCTTTTGTGCAATTTTGATGATTACAAATTAGCAGTACCTTGAAATGCATTTTATTTTGTGTGTCCAATTCTATCAGCCCAAAATAGAGAAAGAGCAAGACTTCAGGAATTTTCTGTGTATGCAGAAGATCCTTTTCTGCAGGACTGTACTGAAGTTAGCAGAAAACAATTACTTGGAAAGCTGGCTAGAGATAGCTTTACAATGTTTCAGTGGGGATTTGTTAGGTGCAAGCTAAATGCTAGCAAGGAATAAAATTGTGTCAAGGGGCATTTCTAGCACCAGATGCTCTGCAAAATGGGCACTGGTATTTTACATTTGAGCCTGCTTCTTTGTAAATGCATTTTTCATTTTTAGTATGGAGAAGAAATTATTTTTGTGGTTTAATTGTTTAATTATTTTTCTGGGGGAGTGTGTAATCACCACTGCCCCCCCCTCCCCACCCCAGCCACAGAAGTGACCTGCAAACATGTCAATGATAACTGCAATATTTGAGGGTGTGGAAGATCTCCAGGATTACAAGCCATAATTACTGAGGAAAATTTGTTCTTTTTCTGTGATCTATTGTGCCAGTTTTTCTGGAAGTTAATTTCTTCTGTAGGCAATCAAGAATATTTAATTTTGAGAAAGTATATGACTCCAGCTGTAAAATGTGCTTTGTTTTCAGTGCAGACTGTGGTTCAAGAGAAAATGATTTTTCATTTGGTTCATTCTTTTTATCACAATAGTGTTTAATGTGCACAAGTGTAGAATACTTGATAGCTGAACAGCTATAAAGTGCTGGTTTCACCCAGATCAGTTGCTAATGCTTTTCAGCCTGTTAATCTAGGAATAGTGCTGGGTTCACTATTAAATGTTCCAGGAGAAATGAACTTCCTTCCACTATATCTGAAATTAGGTAACATTTAAATTTTTACTTGGCACAGCTTCTGAGTTAATGAGGATTGCGAATACATTTCAGCTTTACTGTGCTTTGCTGTAATTAGGGCAGTTCCCATTCTAAAACTTGTATCTGTATTGAAACAGTCTTCAGATTTTTGGATTTCCTAGAATTAAAGCAAATGTGTATCCAGCTAAAATGAGTTCAAGATGCGCAGACAGCTTGGAGAAGCATTCAAAGATTGAGATATTAAAGATGATTTTTGTACTACTTGTTTGGCCAGTTTTCAGTAGTGGTTTTAGGGATTTAAAAGATCCCTTTTGGCTCTGAATCTGAGCAAGTGACACCTTTGTTCAGAAGAGGGAGGACACATAACTTAAATCCTCTGAAGATGCTGTACTCTTGCATACTGCTAACTTGACTGTTAACTCTGCTGGCTCCTCCCCACCTTGGATTCCTGTTCCCTGCTGAATTGCATAATGAAAGTTCTCTAACTCCCCCACTATCCACATGCCTTCCCACGCAGCCACTTTCCATTGCTAAAAATGGATGGAAGAATTCTAACTCACTTGTTGAAAAGCTCACACAATGCTGCTGAATCACATCTCAAAATAGGGATAAAGCTTTCGAATTCTCTTTAAAAACAAACAAACAAAAAAAAAACCGACCCCAAACGAAAACCCCAAACTCAGTGCAAAATCCAGCAAAGAAAAAGACACAAAACCTGACCCACCTCCAAGATAACCGAAAAGAGATTATAGAAGGGCAAAACAGCTATGAATTAGCTTTTAATTCTTACAGCATCAATCTAAAATAAAACTTGTAGCCTGGCTGCTGTTTCAAGAACAAGAATTTGCAGTGTAGTTCACATAGCTCCCGAATGGCAGGGGCCAACAGTGGACAAGTAGCACAGACAAGTTGCTAGTTGGAAAAGTATGTAAAAGTCTACTTTATAGTAAGTATAATGGTGGAAGCAGGAAAATTTAAGTGGACTTTGGTGTATGTGTCTCTTAGTGTGGTTTATAGCTAGATCCAAAGGGAAGGAGGCAAAGCAAGACCTTTTATTGGCTGAATTCCACTAGCTTTTATTTTGAAACTTGCAGTGATATTCTGAGGACAGCAGAATCTTTACATTGCTGGGAATCAAGGCCTAGCAGTCAGAAAAGAACATACTGTATAGCCAATTCTAAATATACTTAAAAAACCAGTGCAAAATCACATATTGAGCTGACTCAAAGTGTGAAAGCTTATCAGAGCTCATTGAAAGTGGTAACAAGGACCTTGTCAGACTAAAGTTGGAGTCTGTAACCTTTATTTGGTGGATATTAATTTGCCAGGTGATAGCCAAGTCTTCCACTGTCTTAGGCATAGTTCTCTTTTTTTCCCCCAGTAATAGGATCTGCATAAATAGTGAGACTGTAGGTATTTTAGGGATGTTCTGGGGAAAGCTGTGAGAGAAAAATTGGAAAGCAATCAACCTGGGTTCTTTCAGATTCTAGCAGCCTGGTCTTCTGGGCTTGCCTTTTCGCCAAAGAACTTCCAATGGTTTCTTCTGATGAAATAAACTGGCCATGTTGCTGCTTCTTTTTTCTTTTTTTATTTCAGTTTCTCACTGTGGTGGGTCATTGTGTTGTCAAGGTCCCCTATCCTGGGGTCTGTCAATCTGTACCTGTATCACAGCTTAAGCTTAATGGATCTTTCCTCTGCCCTGTATTTGCTTTCATGGACTTTCATAAGTGGGTGTGTTTTGTTTTCGACTCTGGGAGAGACAAAGGTATTTCAAAGGGCTTCAGGTAGGTCTGTTCTTCTGCTTTTAACTTTGCACACGTGCACCCTGCCCTACCTGAGTTTCTTATTAAAGTTTTTATGAGGTCTCACTTGTCAGCTATGTGTAGTGGAAATGCACCTTTAAATGATCCCAGACATATTTTTTTTAACTTTATTTTTCCTAGCTAGGGTACCATGTGAAAAAAAAAAAAAAAATTGCAACATCTTATACCTCACTTGTGGAACAGGCAGACAAGGATCTCTTCTCTATGGTTCTCCTGAAAGTGATGAACTTGTTCTTCATGACAGTTGAATTATTTTCTTGGTCATCTTTAAATTCTCATTACTTATGGATGTTCCTTTCCAGTACTTTAAGGATTTTGCATGTTTTCTCCAATATGACCTAATCTTTTTCCTGGTAGTTGAGAAGAAGCTTTTCATGGTTTAAAACAGTGCAAGGAGTTAAAAGCACTGTGACTGACTCTCCCACTGGCTACATCTTAATGAGTTTACACAAAATCAGAGTCCTATTATACAATGTGTTTGTTACCAAATTACAATGAGAAGAATGGCCCAGAGTGGGGGTACTGCAAATGTGTCATGGCTTAACTGCAGCCCACAGCAAACCCCCACATGGCTAGTCACTCACTCCTCCCTGCAGTGGTATGGGGAGAGAATCACAAGAGTAAAAGTGAGAACTCATGGGTTGAGATAAATACAGGTTAATAGGTAGAGCAAAAGCTGTGTTAGCAAGCAAAGTGAGATCAGGGAATTCATTCACTACTCCCTGTGGACAGGTAGGTGTTCAGACATCTCCAGGGAAGCAGTGCTCCATCCTATGTAAGTTACATGGCAAAACAAATGGCAGTACTCTGAATGTCTTGAACTTCCTCCTTCTTCCCCCAGCTTTGTGCGGAGCACGATGTCATATGGTATGGGATGTCCCTTGGGTCAGTTGGGGTCAGCTGTCCCAGCTTCTTGAGCACCCTCAGCCCTACTGAGGAGCAGAAGGGGCCTTGACTCTAAGTAAGTGCTGCTCAGCAGTAATGAAAATATCTTTGCCTTACCACCACTGTTTCCAGCACAAATCCTACCACAGCCCTATACCGGCTGCCGTGGGAAAAATGAATTCCTCTGCGGTTAGATCCAGTAAAATATACTATCATGACTGATGATAAAAACATCAAAAGCATTTGAGTTTTGTTTTTAAGTTTAAAGTAAACTTATAAGTTGCTTTTGCCCCCCCCCCCCCCCCCCCCATTCAAATGAAGATCCCTACTGTTGTGTAAGGCTATCAGATATTTCTGCTGATAAATTGCAGAAGCCTCTGTGAAAGGGCTACCCAGTGTGCCATTGATAACTACCTGATCATTTTGTGGGTCATAAGGAAGCTCTGATCTGTGAATTCCGAACTGGTGTAATGCATGGTTTGATTTGCTGGTCTGCCATGTGTAGACAATTCTTATTTTAATAGAAATCGGTAGAAAACGTACTTTGGCTTTGGGTATTTGTAACTTTTGCATTGGTTTTTTTTTTTTTGGAACCCAGGAATATGTTTTATACTACTTCTACCGGGTTTGATACTTTCTTTTGAATTCTGGTTTCTTCTAACTCACTGACTGTGGAAATCCTCTCATTATCTGTACAATTAGCTGCTTAATGCAGGATTCAAAGGAAAATCTCCTATGTAACCCTTCATCTAGGAAACAAAACTAGTAAAAGAAAAGGGAATCTGTTTGCTTCTCATCTCTAATATTGATTACTAAATCTGACTGCATCTGCCAGTAACTTCTGATTATAACTAAGGAGTGATCAGTGTAGTAAGCTGGCCATTGGCAGGGTGTTTAAGAGCCTTGCATGACTTATCAGTTGTCTGCTATTTGACATTTAAAAGAAAGGTAAAAATTATCGTTGCCTTTACCATTGAAGCACTCCCTATGTTAAAGAGACAAAAGATTTTTTGCTGTGAGATTTGTGTATGTGAATAGCAGAAAAAAGTAAAATGGGAGATGGCTACAAACCCTTTTCTGTATTGCATGTTGCTGGCCTATAGTATTTTGGGCATCCTTGTCACCTACCTACTGGTGGCACAAGGTAGTTCTAGAATGTAAATGTTGAATCCTAATTGTTGTGTCAGGAGACTCCAGTAAACCTGACGGTCTGTGCTCTGAATTTTGTCTGTGATGAGCAAGAGAAGCATGGCAAGACGATTGCTACAGTGTTCCAGCAGTACCAGGATAAAGAGTCATCAGAGAGTGTCATGAGTTGTGTATCAAAGCAGTACTGGGAAGTGAATATACAGGTAAAGATCTGGAGCACTGAGACGTGCTGGAACTGCATTCTCAGATCTGATCAGGGAGGGAGGGAACAGACCAAACCAAAGAAGGGTTGAATGATGTAGTTGGTTTTCTGAAGCATAATGAACACAAAGCTTCCATTTCCTCTGAGGTCTTTTTTTTTGTGCAAGATGTAAGCTTGTCCAGAGACATTCAGCTGACATTTGAGCCCAGTAAAATTCTGTGTAATTGTTCAGGTAAAATAGTACAGAATCAGCTTTATTTTTCATAAGAACAGCAAAAATACAGTTTAGAAACGCGTTTTATCCTTTCAAATGACTCTCAAACTATGAAGTGATTTGTTCTGTTAAGTAGAGGCTTATTTCGTCTATACGCATGCTGTGGGTGGAAGATGCATCTGATGGTTAATTCTAAAACAAAGAAGCAAGTTACAGCGAGTGGGAGAGCCATGACATGTTGGATCAAGTCTCATCCTTTTCTTAGAAAGTTCCTTATAGCTTAATATAGAACTATGAAAAAGCCTTCTTCTTCTTCACTCTAACCTGAGAAAAATCCCAAGGTCCAAAACAAATATAAGGCACAGATTTTTTAATTAGAAACACAGGGATAACTGGAATGTAATTGTTTGCTTTTACTCATTTTTACCATGCAAGATGTATGTGCGAAATTAGTTATTTGACTTTGAGGGTGAAAGGATTTGAACTTGCAATTTATTTTTAGTGTTCTCAGGAGGAAATTCTGTTTAAGCTTAGTAGCAATGGCTCGTGTATTTAGAGTTAGGTCCTTATCTTAAATTAGTGTATCGTTGATGTTTGTATCTTGTGAGTTTCATATCCATGCTTTGCATTCTGCTTAATGAAGACTGGAGACATAATAGCATAAAGCCTCCTCCCTGAAAACCCACCCATCAAAGACAAACCCACACATGATTGTAGTTCAAAGGCTGAACTTAGAGGAATCATTTGAATGCAGTTACTTGAAGTTTTTCATGTGACTGCTTCTTCAAAGACATTTTTAGTTGGTTTGCAGGTCTTGAAGCCCTGGGAGTTGATTTGTGGCATTTTGTGCTTAGTTAAAATCAAATGCAATAGCCATGTTTTACTTCTGGTACTTTCTACAAGAAAATTAGTCTTTTATTTATAAGCATGTCTTAAGTACTAGTAATATGGAGAATACACTAGTCTTTTGCTTGCTAGGTTCTTACTTCCTTAGCCTCAGAATTGATTTTCTTTGAATGTGAAGGACTTCTCTATTGCTTCTGGGCACTCTCTGTCCAAAGAAATCACTAGCTTTTTGTCAGGCTGAATTGTGACTTCAGACTACTGCAGGTAGTCCCTTCCCATCACCAACCAGTAATCCAGTAACAGGCATTCCTTCTTTAGGATGTCTTCTGAGCTGGATTCTGCAGTTTTGTGCACAAAACGGGGAAAGATGCAGTAAGTAATAGGCAATTCCTAAACTTGTTAGCAGCACCAGAAATTGAATTTCAGTCTATCATTTGCAGCAGGCATGACTTTCTGTTCCAGCTTTGTGTTCTGTTGTATGACTTTGTTCAGCTTCCAAGGGCATCTGGAGTTGCTGATCAGGTTATGCTGTTTTCTTGCAGTATTGAGTTACTTGTGCTACCAGAATTTCTTGTATTCCGCTTAGACCAATTGCCCCATTACCTTAACAGTCGGGTAGTAAGTAGATTTGGTGAATACAGTGGGGGCTGATTAACTGTTCAGGTTAAACCATACATAGGGAAGACAGAGCAAGAATGGTCTGCAGCTTATGCTTTCAGAAGTAATTTTGTCATTACTGTGGGTCAGGCTAGCCTGTGACTGTGAAGTTGAAAAGGTGTAGTCTCTGCAGGAGGTGAAGCGGCAGCCAGAGAGTAGCACAGCAGTCGTGACTGTGTCTGCCTCCCTCTGCCAAATGAGATATTTTAATCAGTTATGTTGTCTCATTTTCTTAGAAGTGTCCTTGCCCTGAATGATACAACATATTTGGACTAAACATAGAATCATAGAATTTGATGGTGCTAATACCTTGATCCACAGCAGCAATCCTGTGTCTAAAGTCTTGGAGAGCAGCTGTCTCAGATTCCTGTTACTTTAGTGAGTAGCTCCAATTCTGGACATATAGAAAATTTTCAAAAGGGGGAAAACAACATGGTGATTTTGGTTGCAATGAAAGAGATTTGAGAACATACTTAAACTTGCAAGTGCTGATAATGTTGTGTTTTTGTGGTTCATTTTATTTTTTTTTTGCATTGAAATCTGGAGTGTTATTGAAGAATAGATTTTGTAGAGTGTCTGGAAGGAAGGACAAGTAAAAACCATCTCTATGAATTTGATAACTCACTTTGAAAGGAAAAATAGGTAAAACACAGATAAGTTAGAAGTGCTCAGTGTTGCAAATGTATAAGGGCCCTAATACCATTACCTACACAAACTTGTGGAGTTTTGCAAGAGTGAAAATGATCCATTTGAAAATGTGCCTCTCTCCCTCTGTCTCCAGGTATATGTTATCCAGCTGTTAAAAGTTGCACATACAGTGCTTTGACTGGTATTATGCTTTACATATGTAATATAGTACATTAGATGTAAAACAAATGTGTGTATTTCTAATTCCTTGTTTCAGTGTTCTTTCCTCTTCCTGAATCTGCCCAATTGTGGTACCTTAAAGACTGAATGTTACAGAAATGCTCCCTCTTTTCATACTTTTCTCTTGTGTCAGCCAAAACCACAGAATGGATAGTACTGTGATGCTTTGGCAAAATAGCTCATGCAAGCTTTTGCACTGTAGAATAAAGCGGTCAATATAAAGGCTTTCATCTCTGTGCTAAACTAACCTATTTCGTGGTGAGAAGTAGTTTTTCCTTAGTCCATGAACCCTTCATGAAGTTTTTAACCTACTTTCAAAAACTACGTCAGGTGGAGAACAGGCTTAGCTTGCTTGCTTTTCTGTGGAAAGAAAAGGTGACAGCTGTACCCTGCTCCTGTGCTAAATGAACACAAGGTTAGGTAAAATGGAAAACCATATTGCACTTGGCCTCTTTGCCTACTCTAATGTAGAGGCAGCAAGTCCCCAAGTATAGTAGGTGAGGAGTCTTGTTCTCTGTCTTACTGATACTCATACGTTAATGACTGGAAAGACATAAAGTAATGCTTATGGTACTTAATGTTGCAAGGCTTTGAATTTGTTGTGCTTCCTCATCACAGTTGCAAATCTGTCTTACAAAGATAAAAGGTGTAAAATCAATGTAAAATATGTAATTAATATATTGATAAATACTTAAAAATACACACAGTCTGCAGAACTAATAATAAATTTGAATCTGAACTATTATATCAAGAGAAAACAGGCTATTTCTTTAGTTCTTGGTCTTCTGTAATCATCAGTGGGTGTCTTTTGTGAAACTTGTATTTTCTTTTTTTTGTCTGACTTACAAAGATTAAACAAATAATAAAATCCCAAAACATAGCGGTGTTGAACTTGGTGCGAACTTGGAGTACAGAAGCTGAAGCAAAACTGAAATATTGCTTGTATGCTTAAGGTTGAAATCCTACTTGTTCTATCATGTCTATAAACTTGCTGGTGAAATGTGCAGGTTAAATTTTGTCCCTTGTAGAAGCTGTTCAGGGAGCAGAGGAATGTTAACTGTGTGCTTGCTGTAGCGATGGAAAAATAATCTGAATTGCTTGCAATGAAGTGTGCCGTGTATTCTTTTCCACTGAAGTAGATGCTATGCACAAGAGTTATCCAATACAGAGGGGCTGAGGGGTCATAGGATACTAGCATAGGTTAGAATCTGTGTTGGGCTGTTCCTTAGTGCCCTGGATAGCTTTATTACTTATCTCGCATCGTTCGTTAGAGAAGCACGGAGTAGCAGCTGCTCTGTGTTGTATGCAGATATCCTTTTCTCAAAGGAGCTGAGAATTCAGATCCTATCGGATAATTCTTTGCTTACGTGAGCAAAGTGCAGAGCACAGCTCCTTCTCAGTGAGGAGAAAGAAAAGAATAAAATTATTAATGTATTTTGAGCAGATGATTCAAACCAGCAGGTTGTAATTTACCCTTATAGCTTCAGGATTAATGTGTGAAGAATCCCTGGAAAACAGATTTGATCTGCCTTTTTATATGTTATTTTCCCCTCTGTACTGCGTTTTGTTCAGTGCTTACTGTGTTCTATCTAAAGCAAACTTTTTTTATTTCTAGTTCCTTGTCAGTTAATGTTCATCTTTGATCTGTGTCATCACAGTTGTTGCTGGGAAAGCAGATTATGATTTCTGCCTTTAATAATGATAGCACTATTGTGGTTGCTAGAGCAAGAGGAATTGCTGAATAGGACTTGGACTGTGGCTTTATTATCTTCAGTTTAGGGAACAAAAATACTAAGGCGATTATGTAGTCGAACACTACAGAGAAGACTGTCAGCTGTAGTTCAGATTGTAGCATTGACTTTTATTTTCATTTTTATCTCCAAATTATGCATAAAATAAGAAGAATCAGTTCCTGTAAGACCTCTGGAGGAGTTTCATTTTTTCCTTTTCTTTTTGTTTAAAACCTGCACCATCACAGCAACTACAACCCAAAACCTGAGCCACCCCCAATCCAAATGTGTGCTTTCTAAAATACCAAGTCTCCTTGATTTTTTTTTTTTTTTTTTAAAACCACCTGCTATCAGGCCTCAGTCATTTTTTAATGATCCCCAGCCCCTCCTGTGGGAGGGCACTGTTGCTGCTGGCAATTAACATTAATCAGTTGGCTTAGGGTTCAAGGTGTGGCAAAGTTTGGATGCCTCTTTGCTAACCAACAGCCTTTTTAGTGCAGTGGATATCATTTGGATTTCATCTTTCTTGTGGGACTGATCTCCATGAAGATGTTGAAGGCCTGAGGAAAGGCTGGTGCAATGGCAGGAGTTTTGCTCCCATATGTTCTATTGAACTGGGAAGTGTGTGAATGTCTTCCTTTTCTCCCTATTTGCTTTCTCCCTTCACTCTTTTCTCTCTGGGCAATGTAAATTCAGGAACTAGGTTATCTTTCTGGTTTTAACACAGGAAAGAAGCCATAAAACTGGGCAGATAACCATAGTAAATGGGCTAGTTGGTTTATTATGTCTGAACCTTACTGTAACATCCTCAGAGAAACAGTTCTGAAAGTTGGGGTGGTAACAGGTTTAGACGTAAAAGAATACTTACTAGGTGAGAGAACTAATCCCCGTGAGCCGCCTTCTGTGTTGGTGGTGGTACAGGTTGCCCTGACCTAAACTGTAAGCTTTCTTATGTTCAATTTCTTTGCAGATTTGGGTAAGTATCTGACACTTGTAAATTAAGATATTTTCCCAAATTGCTATTCTTAAAAATTAAAGAGACTATATCTGCCTACTGAAGGTTTCAGTGCTTTTTACTTTGTAGACTGAAATCTGTATGTCCCATTATCTTGGGAAATCAGTCGAGTCTGGTATCTACCATTTATGGTCCCAAAATAGGTTAGGGACTGGGTGTCTCATTTAAGTATTTGCTGAAAATGCATTGGTATTTGGCTTTCTACACTGAAAAGAAACAGAATACCGCTCAGCATTTTCCTTTTGTCATAAGCAGTCTGATTTGGGAAGATTTGTGACAGAATGGCGAGCCTGGCACAAATACAGACTCCTTTGAATCTTTGGAGTTTTGAGGATCAAGTAGTTTTGTATCTAATGTGTGCACATAAACATGGTTCCTTGCTGCTCTATCAAAAAATCTCAGATGTGCGCTTTAAGTATGTGACTAGTAGCACTGGGTGAAGTTATCTGTCGTAAGTACCACACTGAGCTCCAGCGCTCTTGTGAGAGATACAGGAACTAGGAACCAAATAGGCTGAGTATCAGTAGTTGCTTTCAAACAAAGGAGGACTGCACTGTATTTGCAACAATGGAAAATTTATTTCTCTGTATCCTGGTAAATGTGCCAGTATTCTCTAGTTTACCTTTCAAAGCCAAAGGAGCACAAAGAATCCTACTGATAACCATGGAGATGGGCAGTGTCCGTGTTGAAAACCCACGGCTGGTAAATGGAAGGAGACTGTATAATCAGAACAGAAAAAGTGAGTTATAATTACTGTGTTTCCTTTACAGGGAAGAGCCATCTGTAAGACAACTATTTTCATCTACAGTAGATAGAGGGGGCCATATCTTTTGAACTGTGGCAATGTTTAAGTGCAAACAAAATCTGTGATGGAAGAGGATGGTATACATCCAAGTGTTCATGCTTTGCAGATGGGCTAAAACAATAAACAGAATGCTGAAGTGAAGATAATAGCCCCTGAAAGCATACTGAAATTGTAGCTATTGGCTGAACTGTACTGACTGTATCTATCAACCCAATTTTATTCTTAATGTTGCTTTACTTGTTTTATTCCATTGAAACATCTATGTTATGGAGAAAAGTTTAAAAATGCAATGCAGACTGTATGGGTCCAGCTGCTTGCCTACTCTAAAAAATGATTTAAAGTTGAATACATTTGCTTCTGTCTGTTGTTTGATGTTATAAAGTGCAAAATAAACTTGTTTATTGTGATTCCAGATCCAAGTTCTCTTAATCGGAACTCTCCATCTGATACAGCTTTGATCTCTTTAAAAAGTGTCCTATTTGACATGAATATGAATAGTAGAATGTAACACTTTGCCAGGTTGAACTGTTAGCTGGGCTCAGGGTTATGAATTTCCTGTTGATGTGTAGATGAAGTAAAGCCACATGTTCTCTAAATGGACTTTCTTGCCGGCAGAGAAGGCAGTTTTCACTTACCTGTCCAACTTCTGTGGTTGAGGATTGCCAACTTTTTGGTATTTTTTCAGTTACTGCAGTTTCTGTGTGGTGTTTGTTTTTTAGCAAGTAGATTTGATAAGTCCTATTTGGAAGTGCATAATGTGCCTACAGGAGGGGCACTGAATGTTCTCATGAGGGGAAACAACGCAGCTACGTTTATAAAGTCTTTTAAATATTTTGTGTTCTAAATTTGTATTTTGAGCATTTCAAATCTTTCAATTGTTTTTCTTTTATTCAGGACCAAATTTGTACTAAATCATACCATATGTATAGTTTCCTTCTGAAAAGCTTCTAATTTCCTCATACTTTGAATTCTAAGCTGGATGCCTTGAGCTACCAAGAGAAGTGCCCACTTGCATTGAAGCTGCAGGCATCAGACTACATGAAGTGTTAACCTCAATATCTTCTTTTGAGGATGGAGTCAGGAGTGTAAACCAACAATAGGGACTGAGCTGCTTCCCTATGTCAAAAGAATAGTTTTGGGTTTGTTTTATTTTATTTTATTTTTACTACAGCATGTAATTCCTGTAAAACTGCCTTCCCTAAAGAATCTCACAAGTATCCCATGGTAACAATGAGCTCTTGCACAGCACAGTCACATTTGCTGCCCTCTGGTTACTTGTTGCTAAGTTAAGCAGCAGTTTCATCAAACTTTATTACTATCTGTAAGACAGAATATTAGATTTATGATGTTCTGCACAAGTAGGGGGTAGTCAGCTGTTACCTGCTTGAAAGCTCAAACTAATTTCCTCATACTGTCATTGCTTCATCTTCACATGTACTGTTTGAGTTATGTCAGCAATAATAAATTACCATCATAGCAGTTGCCTTGGATTTGAGTGCTGGACTTCACTAAATAAAGTGAAGATGATTGTGGATTAATACTTCAGGAGAGGTTGTGATGTTTGTTAATAATGTTTAGTATGTAGAACCTACCAGTTTCTGAATTATCGCACTATTCTAGTCAAACGCTTTAAAACTTAAGAGCAATTTACTCACCAGGCTCTGAAATTTTTAGCTACTGCTAAACCCAGGACATAGTCCTTGCAAGATCTTCCTGTGTGCTGACATTAATCCCATGAGAATTCATCCTCTTCTTTTCCCCAACACTTCTTGTAGCATATTTTATGGAATACCTGAAAAAAACCCAAGATGCTTTTACTGAATTATACAAAATCTTGTAAGGATATGCATTTCATTTATTCTTTCCTGTGTTCATGCAATAGTGTTCTATCAGTTAGAAGAAGACTTGCAAAAACAGTGGTATTTGCTATTATAACTACCTCACACAAATCTCTTGCAAGAAGTGCAGGCAACAGCTAGGGTGACTCTTTACTTAATTTAGGTACTGAGGTACTTCTGTGTTTGGAAGTACTTCTGAATTTGTAGGGTACCATATGGATCGCTGTCTGGTTAGTTTTCAGAGTTGATCAGAGTATGCTTGAGATCAAAAGTGTACTTCCTTCAAGTGCTGACAAAAAAGGTCCCTGATGCTTGAAATTTCATTAATCGTGATTCATGCAGAAGTTAGGAAGTCATTCAGCAGCTAATTAATTAGGGAAATGTCAGGTTTTACATGCAGTGAGTCAGCCAATGTTAGATGTACCAGCCATATCTATCAAAAGTCGTACTGTAAGGAAAACGTATTTTGTCACAGAACAGTGTTACGTGGTGAGAGAATGTACTGCTAAACTTTAGTAAGTGTTTTAGACTTCATAGACTTAAATTGCCATGAGCAGTTAGAACAGAGCTTACCTTCATTTGTATTTCTGTATTCTGATTATTTATATAAAGGAATGCCTATTCTAATCCAGCAACTCTTTTGATAACTAACTTAACTTCAAAGGAAATCTGAAGAGTAGCAGCGGATAAACAAGCTTCCCTTGAATAAAATTACCAAACTGCCAAAGTCCTTATCGCATGCAAATGAAAATGTTAAACCACTGTATTTGTGTCTTAGTACAGTCGTCTTTGATCTGAGATGCTTCTTTCAAGGCCTGTGGTTTATACCATTAGTACCGTTAAAGAGAATAAACTCCAAAACCTCCAGAGTGGGTGTTTTTAAGGGTCTGTTACTGAGTACTGCTTAATGATATTTTGTTTGTTCATGATCTGAATCCACATAAACATGAGGACTCCAGATTATGGAACTAGTCACTGCAGACATTGTGAGTATGAAATGTCTGCATGGGTTCAGTAAGAGACTGAAAATGTTAATGAAGCGAGAGGTCATACACAGCCTGTTTCTGGCTTGGGCTCTATGAATATAAACAGTCTGAGAAAAACTATGATATTCTTTGCCTTGTCCTAAGATGCTTTTATAGGCATCTGTTTTGTGCCACGATGGGAAGTAAAGACAGACTACAGTGCTACAAATGGGTGCTATGATGAACTTTGGTTCAACAATGTACAGCTATTACTACTTTGTTATGGCTAGGCAGAAAAAAAAGGGAACGGTTCCTTTGCACAGCATAATGGTCTGCTGCTGATTTTATGTTATTTATTTTCTTTTAATTTTAATGGGAACCTTATAATAAGCAAAGCTATTTTTTTTTTTGTCTCCAGGAGCTATCTGAGCAATTGCAGGAAAACCTATCTTTTAGTAATACATAAACATTATTTTTAAAACTACATTAGCCTTACAAGAGAAAATAGCATTTGTAATTGTTATCTCTTACAAAGCACATGGGGAAATAGAAAATGTGTCTTGCTGGATTAGTGTGCTACATAACGTATAAATGTGAATTTCTTTGTGATCTTTTGAACACTGAATTTCACAGAAGTGTCAAAGGTGCTGCTGCTTGATAGCTTTGCCAGCAGATAAATGCATCCTGATTCTATTTAAGCCTAAGCAGTACCCAATAGCTCTTTGCATCTGTGTGTGTATGTATAATTCATCCACACCAGGTGCAGGTACTGGTGCACTCCTTCCCTGCCATCTTAGAAGTGGAGGCAGCTGAATGGTGGCAGTGTGACAGAGTATCAGTTTCTAGCCAAGATTGTCATGGGGTTTACATCTGGAACTTGAAGCAGAGCTCTCAAAGTCTGTTAAGATTTATGAACTGCCTTTGTAGACCTGTGAAGTTTCTCTTGGCTAACATGCGTGTTCTCCCATGTGAGAGATTGGAAGACTGTCTCCTCTTCTTTTTCCTCTTGCATCATATGCCACTGAGCAATTGAGTAAATGACAGATTTCAAAGTGATTTTTAAATAGCTTATATTTTGAAATACAGCCTTATTGGATTTCATGTGGAGGTAGCTCTCAACTTTGCAGTGCCTATGTTAGTGTGCTACTTTACAAGAATTTTGTATCAATACTCTAAAGAAGCCTCAGTGGAGTAACTGGGTGAAAATCCATTTTGGAGACTATTATGTAGAAGAGAGTATGACTTCTTTCACATAGATTTTCAATTTTGGCTAATATTTTAATGAAGAAATACTGGGGAAGAGATGAAAATTAGATGCAAACTTGCATACCCAAGTATTAATAGCTGAAACCTGTGAAGACCTAAATATCTGCTTATGCAGGACCTCATTAAAACCATTTTATTAAAGTCAGGCTTCATAATCCGTTCCTCCCTCAATCTACCCAATAAAGTACTTTGAGAATGCAACTATGTTAAAATTTATGGAAAGAAAGTTTTTAAATGTTTCTGCTGTTTAACAATATCTGTCTTAAACTGAAATCGGAGTTTTCCTTGAAATTCCTATTAAGTGGTGTTTCTTAAAAATATTAGAAAAACTGAGAAGTGTAGAATAAACTGTTTAGCAGAGCATGTTGGGGTTGCTTCTTCACCAGATTGCTTCATTAGAAGCTTTAGTGTTTCCTAGGTATATTGTGTGTGCTTTTCCACAAAAACTTCAATCTTAAAAGTTATAATGCACCCCACTTTCCCTTTTGGTGATGATTTCAGTTTGTATTTTGAAATCCATGTTCTCCTTGTCTGCTCTAAAACTCTGTGTTTAAAGTGCAATGTGTTTCCATATAGGATATCTTAGCTTGAAATTTCATTTAACAATTAGCATTTTCTAATGTTATTTCCTAACTGCAGGAGCCAGGCAGTCAGCCTGTCTGACTTGCAGCGACAATTTTCAAGACTAATGAAGCCAATTATAATGTCAGTGTAAAACAATTTTAAAGTAAAAGTCTCTAGATCCTATATGAAAATTAATAAGCATTGATTACATTTTACCTTTTCTGGTTTAGTTATCCATATGTATTTCTGTCTCTGAACTCTGATATTTTTATGTTTTCGTTTGCATCCTACTATGAAAGCAGCCCAAAGATTGCGTAGGCATTCAGTTAAAAAGGAGCATTGCCCCAAATGTATCTTGTGTCTAAATGAACAGAACATGTTGGCTGCAGAGACACATCATATAAAGGAATACTAGAATTTTAAAAGGAAATTTTAAAAGGAAATAATAAAAAATACTCAATGGGAGTGGGAACTGGCTTCTTTAACAACTGAATTATGAGGCAGAATAAGTAGCTGGATATGAAGTAAATTTGGTTATACAGTATGAAATTTTAAAAGCTTTGACAAGAGAGGTCATTTTAGACCTAAGAAACAACACCAATTCATACCAGCTCAGGGAAAGAAGAGAACAAATCCCTGGAGTATTTCAAAGTGAGAGTTTTGAAGCTGGAATAGATGAAGTGTGATGTTAGAAATCAGTGCAAATGTATATGTGTTGCCACTAGTGCTCTTTGAGTTTTACTCAGTCATAAGGTGCCTTTTGCTCCCTTCTGCTGTAGGAATACTGAAATGCCAGATGCAGTGGAAGAGGATAAGATGGTCAAGTCACTACTGAAGTTCCTAACAGTTCTGCTTGATTTTATTTTGCTTGGTCACTGAGGGACTTAAAACAGAACTGTTAGATTGAAGAAGCAGCTGTGGTGTAAATGCTGCTTTCAAAAACCCTGCCTGTTTATTTTTGGAGATGCTTTTGTAACCGCCTTTCATGTGCCTTACTTAATGCCAGTTAACTGAAATGAAAATAAATGTTTCCAAAAAGTCCATAAGGCTTATAGCAGCAATTCCACAATGGTAACTGTCAACATTTCCCTAGTTGCTAAAATGTTGCCGCAGTGTATATATGATGCACTGTTACATTCTCCATATCTAGAGTAGCAAAAGCTGAAGTGCAGTGATTTTTGCTGTAGAGTAGCTGTAGAAAGCTGTGACTTGTGGTTGCTGACAAGTAATGTTAAATTACCTGTTAAATACCCCAGATCCTCAATTCTGGTGTTGAATACTTCAACACCAATGCATTTTCTTTTTTTGTCAAAACATTCCTGTCTTTAAGAATATTTCATTTGCCAACACTTCCTATAAATTAATGTTGCTGGAGTTTGATATACTTATCTAAAGACTTTGGGAGGAGGATCTACTCAAGAAAAGGAGTTACTCAGTACAAGTGCCTGGACCATAAATGCTAATAATTCTGAAGCAATTAACTTCTGTTTGTTATTAATTCCTTAACACAGTCTTCTCTGGTTCTGTCCCTGTTTCAGGTAATTGTTTTGAATGATTCTTGACATTGGACATCAACCTAATGGATTGGGGAAAATTTCAATATTTAGTATTGGATGCAGGGACTGAAATATCTTCATATTGAAATATTCAGAGGTAGTATATACTTGGTCTGAAATCAGAGGCAAAGAAACCTGATTAATTTTCTTCCTTTTTTAATTATTGAAAATGACAGTGCAGCACAGGTACTCTCCCAGATAAATTAGAAATCTCAGTCCAGCTGCCTATTAAAGAATGCGTGCAGTGTTCTTTTTATCTTTATAGAAACAATGTAGCTGGAATTAAAATAGCTACAGAAGGGTGACTGAAGTGGTTTAGCAGACCCAGCTCTTAAGACCAGTTACTCACTTCCTTGGTTTATAAGTCTTAACTTTTTTCCCATACATATCAGGAAATAAACTGCAAATGCACAAGAGAAACATGATTGGTATAGGAGCCTTGTAAAAGTCAAATCCATTTGAACAGGAAGGCAAATTGGTTTGTTGAAGGGGTGTAAGATTGAGAGGTTGCAAAAAATGACAGTGCTTTGTGTCTGATCATCCCAGAGTGCATAAACAATAGAAAAAGTTTATACTTGGATGTAAGTAGATAGTGGAAAATCAGATTTCCCATAGTGAAATTGTATGCTGTCATTGACACAATTTTGACCGCTTTTTATGGGTAGCGCTGTCAAATCTCATGGCTGCCTTGCACTCAGACTGTGGGCTTCCTGGCATTCCAGACTGATGCTTGTAGCATAAAAGCTCTTTTGCAGGTCCCTGTGTGCTTCTGCTTTGTAGAAAAGAGACCAGGAGCAGGTTTGATGGGAACTCTTTTTCTTTTTCCTTGTAATCTCTTGACATCTTTTCTTGACATCATGTTGAGCTGTTGCTGTACTATATACACATCTGCACCTATGTGTAGATAGGTGGGATTTGGAGAGGGGCTTTTAAGAGTGGAATAGTATCTCTGTGTGCTTTCTCTTCTACTTCAGAATAGCAGTGTTGAGATATGTAGTTGTAGGATGGGAGAATTGAATAGCTTTCTCTTGGGGAGCAGTACTTTCAAGTTTATTTTCATCTAATCTCCTTATGGAGAGGAGAATTTGTGATTCCAGTCCATCTATTGACATGCAGTTGCATAAACAAAACCAATCTTGTAGTTAACTCATTACAATAATATAAAACTGAGTTGCATGAGGTAGGACTTTTTCTTGCTAAGTAACAAATACTATTAAAAGGAAGCAAGAGGGAAGCTGACAGCACTGCAGAGGTAAATCCCTCTTTGTGTATTTGTTCCTTAAACAACATTGAAACAGCTAAAAAGAGAACAAGGCCATCTAGCAAGACAGCACCTTCCCATCTGTGTTGAAAATGTAAAAGGAAAATAATCCCAAAGTTGCTTCCCATGTTTTTTTTGAGCTTGCTTTTGTCTCTGAAGTCCCAGCATATTATTAGGTTGTCATGTTTCCCACCTCCAACAGTAAGGCTCTCAGTACAGAGAGCACTTGGTCTCTGTAAAATTTCAGAAGCAAGTCTGGAAAAAGTATCTTCCCTGCAACACAGGTGTGTTAGAAAATTCATTTGGTCTAAGGAAGAGAAAAGATATGGGTGAAAATACCAGTAACTATCCATTATGTTGCTGAATTGACTGTGGAAGGATTGAAAATAGTGGGGTTAAAATCTGAAAACCCTAAACACAAACCCAGTAGAGTTTTGGTTGCATGCTTGTGGTTTGTTATGTGGTTTCTTGTTTTTTTTTTTTCTTTTTCTTAATGCAGCACAAATTTGTTTATATTAATCTGCAAACAGCAAGAAAAACACAGTGTTGGGCTTGGAGCTAAAACCAGTATAGACTGATAAAGTGAGGCAAAAGTACAGCAAAGGGAAGATTCTATTTGTTGCATCTAAATTTTTGGTCTCACCACCCTTGCAGGGAAGTAATTCTTCCTTATAAATAATCTAAATCTCCTGTCTGTCAGGTTAAAGCCATTCCCTCATGTCCTGTCACTATGTGCCCCTGTAAAAAGTCCCTCTCTAGTTTTCCCATGGGCCCTCTTTAGGTATTGGGAGACTTGCGAGGTCTCCCCAGAGCCTTTCTCTGTCTAGGCTGAACAAGCCTATTTCCTCAACCTGTCTTCATAGGAAGGGTGCGCCAGCCCTCCAACCGTCTTCATGGCCTCCTCTGGACTCGCTCCAACAGGTCAATATCCTCCCTATGTTGGGGGCCCCAGAGCTGGACACAGTATTCCAGGTAGGGTCTCATGAGAGCTGAGTAGAGGGGAAGAATCACCTCTCTCAACCTACTGATCACGCTGCTTTAGATGTGGCCCAGGACACAGTTGGTTTCTGGGCTGTGAGCATACGTTGCTGGCTCATGTTGGTCTTCTTGTCAGTCAACACCCCCAAGTTGTACTCCTCAGGGCTGTGCAAGTAATGTAACTAATATTGGAATTACGGCTATATGCGGCCATGTATTCTGCAAAGGAAACTAATGAGTTTACCAAGATACCTGGGCTATATTAATTGTTACTTCAGCTTATGTGATTTTTTTTTTAACACATTTTGATTTTGTATATGTAACTTGAGTAGTTATATCTGAAATATGCATCAGGTCCATGGAAATGTTGATCCTTGTGTGTGTGTGTGTGTGTGCTAAATGCAGGCTTGGGAGCTGCACAGAGATCAGAGCCCCATTTTGCTGAACAGGACAGACTTGCAATTTAAGTGTTTCTCCAGACAGGATGTGACAGAATCAAGAGACTGAAGTCTTCAAGTGGTTGTCAGACAATGCTGGTTGCCCTAGCATTTGTTATGTATTTGTAATAAAAACATATACGTTAAAAGTCTCAGTTTAATTATCTATGTTGCGGAAGAAAAGACAATTAATAACAGAAATAAGCAAATCCAAACTAATTCCACCTCAGCTAGCGTTAGTAAAAATGGCATATCTGAGCAATGGGAGCTCCAGTGACCCATGCGCAACTCCAGAGTCCTTGATGTGTTGTACAGACTACGGTGAAATTTGGACTGCTGTGTTCTCACTGCACATGTTGCTTGTGCTAAAATTATAGTTTTGGAACATGACTATTTCAGAGGCAATAAAAATAAACTCTGTTGTGCAAGAAAAAAAGGATTGTTACAGACAATTCTGGAATAAGAGTTTATAGAGAAGTAAGGGGGAAAACATCTAACTAGTTTTAAGGCATAGTTTGATCAGCTTATGGAAATTCTAAACAATACACCAGCTTTTAGAAACAGTTCTGGACTGTTGGCACAGGGAGTCCCTTTGACTGCTAATATTTTTGTTCTATAATCCACTGGTCTGCTCTGTAGGAATGTTGCTGAGGGGAAAAATTGCTATGCTGTACTGTGTTTTTGAGCTGTGCTGGAATTAACTCAGGAATAAGACCTGACTAGAAGTTAAATAAACATTTCAAGAAGCTTTCAAATAGGAACGGTGAAGAAGTCTTTTTATTAACAGGACCTATCATGAACCAATTACTCTATGACACAGGACTGAAAGTGGTAACTCATGAAATTGTAAGTACAGACTATCATTGATCTTACTGAATCTAGTTCTGTAGAACTCAGCTTTGCATAATAAGCCTGTGCTGAGAATTAAAGCTGCAACTCCCCCACTCCTCGTGCCTGGCACACTACACTGAGATTCCAAGCACGAGGTGATTAGGTAATGCAGCAAGCATGGCTTATGAAATCGTCACCCACATCATGTAGCGGGTGGGTAAATTACAAAGCATTTAGACTAATTTCTTTCACATGTATAGTTGAAGAAGGAGAGTAATGTTAACAGAAGGATTTTGTGAGTAGTAGTGGATCTTTTTATTGTCTTGCATGAAACAAAGGTCATTCTAAAGGTATTAAGGACATCTAAAACCCATCTCATATGTGCTAATTAATGGTGCCTTTGATTACTGGATGAACTTGCTGTATGCAAGAGTTCTGTTGTGGTCTAGCACCAAAAGACTGCAGCCTAAGCTGATTAAAGGTTGTTTTTTTTTTTCCCTGTGTGTTTTATACTGCCTGTAAGCGTGCTTTTGATTGTTTCCTTACACCATAATAACCAGTATGGAAATGCAGTATAATTTGCTTGACTTTGCTGAATGCTCCAAATCTTTACTGTGACTTGTACCAGTAGTCTTAAACAGATCTTGTTGTTCTGCATTATGTGGGAAGTAACTTTCCTTCTCAATCTTGTAATCAAATAATTTGGAAAAAAACAAAACCCTCTTCCTATTTCTGTTTCATAACATTCGTATTGGACATGAAGTCTCACTCTGGAGATGAAAGCAATGCACTCATAATTCAGGTAAGAAAAATAAGTACGTTGGATTTGACTGCCAATCTCCAGAGTAACTTAAAACATGCTGATTGCAGTAAAGCTGAGATTTTTTTAATGGGTTTTCTTGTTGGAAGCCCACAAGGCACTGTGTGGCTTCTGAAACTGCTTTCTAGAACAAGGCAAAATACAGTTATGTTGGTAATTAAATTAATGTGAATTTTGTGTTCTTTATATTTAAAATACTTAAGAAGTATCCTTAGAATCTGTAGATGTATCTTTTTTTACAAAGACAAAATCTCACTTGACAGAATTGACGTCTGATCAGAACTCAGTTTACTCATAATAGCTGCCAAGTTCTTGTACCTTATTAGTATAAAATATGGTGTGATGATTGGTTTGGAGAGCATGGATGTCATTTTACTGTGAGGATGGCACTAGCTGTAAACTGGAATTCACGTCCATAGTGGAAACACTGCTTGTAAGCAGTATTCTAAAAACACACAAACGCCAGAGTTAAAGGGAGACAGAGATCATTAAGGTTATTCTACAAGGCACGCAGAGCTGCTTTAAGTTCTTCTGTAGTATATCCATTACAATTAAGTTGAATTTCTTTGAAGTTTTAAATAATTTGGCTACGGGTCATTAAGTTAACAATGTCACTGTGTTCTTGCTATCTCATTTACCTGAATTAGAGTGCACTTTTATGAACGATGGTAACACTGTGTAACAAGCTGAATTTGATAGCCACTGCCAAGTGCTGATTTTGAGACAGTTTTATTTTGCTGGCAGTGTACTTGCTGAATAATAATCTGTGTCAAGTTATTCTTATAACAAGCTCATCATTGCTCTGGGATTTCTTCTGAGGGATGCACTACATAAATGTTTATATAGGAAAGAAATGAATGGAACGGGGTATCTGAAGGGTATAGAGTGAGGGTGAGAATAAAACTGGTACTGTGTTAGATGCCTAAATTTTTTCCTTTGGGAGAAATTTTGCATTCTTCCTAAGGAAAACTTTTGTTAAAAGAAATAGAGTAGGGACCACTCAAAAATTAAATTGCTTTGTTGTTCTCACCATTCTCATGATTAGGGTGGAAGCGTGTGTGTGAGGTTAGTTTGTCCAGGCAAGGTGCGTATTTTATTCTTCATGTCTCTGTAGACGACATAAAGAATAACTGTCTTCTGCAGAGACAGTTATTCTCTGTTTGGAATAACTGTCTCTGCAGAAGATGGAAAACATATTCTGAAGTATCACAGTTATTTTTTTCACTTGTGGGTGTGTATTTTTATTAAAGATAAAGCACAGTTCCATGCTGTAACTGATAGAACTTTCACAGCAGTGCTGCTTTGTTTCCTAAACCCATCCTTCTGTTTCTCTGGGGACCCTTTTTGGACAGCTGCTATTTGGATTTGGGATAGCTTTTCTGAAAGGTTGTCTAAATGAAATAATTCAATTCACTGATGCCAGTTACATATTAAAGAAGCAGGAATTACCAGTTCTTTGATTTCTTATGTTTTGAGTGCCTGGGCTGATGCCCCAGTGATAAAGTTACTTTTGATCTGTCTCTACAAACATAGTTTACATTTGTTATCTCCCCGGTTGTGGTTCCTGTTAGAAAAGTTGATTTGTGCAAAGACTTTGAGTTCAAACTTTCCTTAAAGAGAGGAAGTCCAGAAGAGGGAGCCTTGGATTCAGTGTGATTTTTAGATACTGTCTTAATCAGACTGTGCTGATAAACAGCATTGCTGTTCTGAGTGTCCATTGTTCAAAGAGCATTGAGGGGTTGAAGCATTCCCTCTCCATTGATTTTTTTTTTTTTTTTTTTTTTTTTTTTTTAAATACCACTGGAGTGCTGGTCTGAGGCTAGAGATAGCTGCTAAGAATCTAACCATGCTTAACATAAAGGCACAAAGAAAGGTCATGTCCTTGAAGGGTCACAAAGTACAATTGCTTTATGGGAGTATTTGTGTTAGTACACTTGGGTGGTGGGCTGTTGTCTGGTAACACCCCATAGTATGGGTTGACGCTGCTTCTCAGCCTGGGCCGTGTCTGAAAAGAACACTGTCAGAGAGAAAGGAGCAGGAAAAGGATGAAGTAGACAACCCTCAAATTAGTGGCTAAATTGCGACGCTGCATAAGTAGTATAAAGCAGGATGTGAATACATAGCTGTGACATACTAAGAACATACTGCAAGCATGCTGTGACATACTAAGAACATACTGCAAGCATGCTTTGACAGCTAGAACAGAGCAACCACTGGTGATGACTGAACAGAGATGATTAAATTAAAAGTAAATTAAACTTGCTTGTCAAGCATTGACCAATACCTGGTTTATAATCCAAAAGCCCTCTACAGCTGGAGTATACTCTCAATGCTGGCAGTGCATTTCATAACTCTTCTAATTATCTTTACAGGTTACAGCACATAAATACCAGTGTCAAGCAACTGTTTATATGCATTAAGGTCCAAGGCTTCCCCTACGTGGTGCTTTCAGTTTCATCACTGGAGGATGTCTATCAGTAATAGAAAATGTCAGTGCTGTTCAGTGAACATGATGCATGTTGCCCATCGGTGTGCTTGGGATTTTGTCAGGACTGAGTGGTACATGGGCTTCTGAATGTGTACTCTGCCAGGCAGTGTAATTTCTTTACTTGGTCTTCCAGGAGTCCCGTCTCACTATCAGTGCCTTTTACATGCAAGCACTAAAGATGCAATGTGTATTTGAGGACTTGAGTTTTACTGAGAATGGTTGAGACTGTCTTTAAAGTGTGGCTCACTGTTGCTTGGAAAACTGCTTTGTAGTAGTTAGCATTATGTAATTTACTTTGTTGCATGAAATCCCTGAAGAAAGGTTGCAAAACCAAAACACACAGGAAAAAACCCAGCAGCTGTATCTCTCTGAAGTGGCAGATGGTAATTATGTGGCAATGCTGCTTTGTACATTCAAAGCAAATACACCCACATCTATACATATGGGAAACAAATTTATGCTCTTACCTATAAGTATGTATTCTTTCACCTTGTCTGGTACTATCCCTTAGCTGAGTGTACAGTGGTAGGTTATCACCTCTGGTGGGAAATGAGGTGTGAATGCTGATCCATTGCTCCCTCACATTTCTACTGAAATAATCATACATACCATCAATAAGTCTGTTTAATAGTTATTCTACTATGCTGAGGAGGAAAAAAACAGCATGGCAAAGTGTGTTTTCTTTGTTCTATTAATAGTATTCTGGGAATATCAAATCCCCTCTCATGTTCTGGACCACACTGTAGCTTACGTATGTGGAGGAAAAACATGTTTGATAAAACTGACACCTGAAACGAAAATCAAGCCAATCTTAAAAATCCTTTAGTGTTGGAAGCCACATTAAGTATGTACTTATAGGTATGAGAAATTCAGAATCATAGAGGAAGGGGTGAAATACAGTATTTCTTTTCCTAACTCATCAACCTGTTTCTGGTTGGCTTTTACCCTTCACTACCCTTGATTAGAGTCAGAACAAGAGCACAACAAATATAGTTTTGTCTTTGAGCTTGAGGTATCTAGGAGACCTATAATCTCACTTTTGACATATTTGGACTGTTCCATGTCACTTGAATGAGATCTTGTCAAGTTGAGCACTTAAGTCCAGCAGGCATTCTGTAACATGCACACTGTTCTTGCTTGGCCTTCAAGCTGATCAGCTCAGCCTTCTTCACATCTGGAGATTAAAACAGGAGACAATTTTATCTAATTGGGTGTGAGTGTCCCAAGATGTATTGCATTCTGAAAGTAAATTGAAGCTATTTAATGCAAAATACTGTCATAGGGCTAAACAATGTGTGTATCTGTACATGTATGTAGTTATCTAAGATGTGATGAGTTTCTCTGGAGCATCATATTTTACTTTTTTTTTATTTATTTCTTAGCTATTTAGATTTGGGTTTACTTTCCATGGTCCTCTAATGGATGAATGATGATAAGACAGACCTTGGAGCCAAGGTCATTTGAACTCTATTCTCTAAGAATAGGTAGCTTTACATGCAATGTATTAACAGATTGAGCTCTTTATACAGGCATGGAATATCATGTTAGTTGTACATTTACTGGCATACAATGTAGAAGATAGAATTGCGCACCATGCAATTTTGAGATAAATAAGATTAGATGCCTGCAAATTACTCTCTAGAGTAAATCAGATTACTTGCACTGTCTGGCCAAAAACCCAGGAGAAAAGACTGCTGAAACCAAACATGTCAGTGGTACATCATAATGCAGAGCCAAACAGAATCTTAGATCCCATACTTTGCCTGTAGTGTGGACAGAGAACTTATTCAAAATATACCAACATATATATATATATATGCTTTAAATTGGATGAATAAGAAAATTCTGGTACCTTTCTGATTATCGTTTCAATTTCTTTCTCTTTTGCTGTTGTGACTTCCGGAGTGTGAATGTGGCTTCACCTGGAAAAAGCTTTGTACCATGAAGCTCATTTTAAACAAAGGGGAAAATAGAAGTCATGTTCCAGGCCTCTAGGAATGGAGCAGTATGATATCTCAGTCTGATTATGTTTTTGTACTAGTGGAGGAGAGGACATGGTACATAGTTTTTAAGCTAACTGAGAGCAGCTGTTTGCCAGTGAATAAAGCCATAAGTTCTTTCAAATCAGAACAGGTTTTTAAATTTGAAGTCATGCTGTTTGTGGAATAAGTGTTTCCCTATTTGCTATACATCATGTCCACTTTGCTAGTATTCAAACTATTACTGAGCCATTTGTAGCTCTCTCAAAACTGTTCTTTGGCTTGGCTATCCTCTGGTGTATGCTTAAGCAAATCAACTCTAAGTAGGAACTGTAATGTGCAATCCTAATGAAACGAAAATCCAAATTAACTCTTCAGGAAAAAATCTCTATTGCTGGGAGCTCAGATGTTGCTGCTGTTCCTGTATGCTAGGTGCATTCTTTCCAGCAGTGGTATTCTGGAAGATATCCTATCAAAGATAATGAATACTTTGTGTATTTCTACTTTAATTGCATTTAACTTATTATGTTTAGTAATATATTTCTTTAGATACCACCTGTCTAGGATTTTAGTAGTAGAATGACTTTGAAGACAACCGAGGAAAGTAGAATTGGTTTCTGTTCGGGATTGTCAGGATACCTCACAAAACCAGGAAAGGCTTCCTCATTATGTGTAAGGAAAAGCCAAATGCAGACAGACTAGAATTCTTCAGGTGGAAGAAATGCTGGTTTAGGTTTTATATTGCCCTGGATATAGGAATCACCACAAGAGAAGAATGGGTTGGGTTTGGAAGTTCTCTACTAAGTTAGTTTCATACCTGGTGGATATTCGTTTTTCTCCCTAGTACTGTTATATGTTGTATTAGGATTTTTATGTTAATGAAAAGGACAGTCAAAGTGGTTGAGATCATTTTTGCTTTTACTGGTTGGAAGCTTAGCATGTCATAAGATCCTGTTTGTGGCATGTAACATGAGTTTTCATAAGTTAATGAATAATATAGAAATGCAAGAATACTAAAAGGAGAAAAATAAATAGAAGCCTGCCTTAACTTAGAATGAATTCATTGGTAGGGTGAGAGAAGAGTCTGGTTTTGAAAATGAGTGACTCCTGAAGACCTATCTTACAGAAAAAAATGAGACCGTTTGAACAAGCTGTTGGGTATTTCTGTGCTAACAACACTAGATTAAGGTATGTAGACTGGATTGAGAAACTTAGCAGTTACCAATGATATGTATTAATTGTAGCACTGAGAATTTTTTTCACTTGTCAAGTTAACAACTGTAACCCGGGCCTGCTGTCTTGTCCTCTGCCATTGGGATCTAAATTCTGACCTACAATGTGCAATGAAAGCGTTGAGACACTAATGAAAATATCTCCATATTTGTAAGACTCTGTAAAATGTATCATAATTTCTGCTGTTTCTCAATGGTAACTAGTGGCAACACCAGCATTAATCTTCCAAATATAAGTTGATTCATTGCAGTTGAAGTTCTACAGTTATTTTTTTTTTTAGTGAAATGAGGAGCATGTCAAAATTGTCCTTTTTATTTTTCTTTCTGGTAATGGTCCAAAGTTGCTGGGGAGGTTCCGGAAGCCTGTATTAAAATGTAAAGAAAATGAGAATGTATCACTGTTTGTGCTGACGTGGACCTTTGGTACTATGTAATGACCTTAGACTTTACAAGTTTCTTTAATGCCTCCATAGGGAGCATTTTACTGATTCCTGTATGCTTTTAATTGCAGTCTAATTTATCCTTTGCTAAAGGCCTTGCAATCATTTCATCACACTCTGGCAAGGAATGTTTTCTACTTTAAATGAGATCTATGGTCAGCTGAAATGCTGACTTAACAACTGATGCCAGGGAGTTTGAGGGGTTTTAAGATGATGGCTCCAGGGGTTCTGGTGTGTTGAATGTTAACACCCTGTCATTAAATGTTCCTCAGGGTCAGCTGCTTCTGCAGAGGGCCAGTGATAGCTGTTGTGCCTTAAAAAGAGATCCTGTTTGCATAACCAGTGCTGTAGAAGAGAGGGGAAAACATTTCCATAACGTTTTTTTTGTTCATAAAATGCCACTTTTTGTGACTGAGAGATAGTGACAGTAGCCATGTTAGAGTATGTCCCAATTTCCTGAATGCATGCAGTGTAACAGCTGTATTGTGAGTGATGGCAGTCCTTACGCTCCAGGGAATGCCAGCTGGTTAAGCAGTGGCAAGCTGTGGGATGATTGTGTAGTTCACCAGGGCATCTTCTCTTTTCTTGTGTTGGTTTTGATTAGTAAAGTTCAGACTAGACCTGTTCAGACAACAGTAATTCTGGAAGTCGAAGCATGTTTAGGCAAAATTCTTCTATCAGCTTATCCTTGAAGGATCATTCTGCTTGAAAATTTTCTCCCTGTTAGGACATCTTGAAAAGATGTTTCTTATCCAGTATTCAGATGTTTTCAGTTATTTTTCACAAATAAAGCTTTGCCGGACACACTGATGTTAATGATTTAGTCTGAGAGTAAGGGGTTGAGGTCACAACATTTTTTGACTTGGAGTAAATGGCTTCCGTACTAAGAAACATTGCTCAATCAATAAACTGGTTCTATATGCAAAGAGAAAAATTCTAGCTAGGTTGTCAGTTTCTGTAAAGCATGGAAAAGACTAAGAGAAAGGTTGCCTGATTAAAGTGTTTTCCCTTGCAGAGGTCTGAGTTGCTCTTGTAAATTCACTTTCATCGAGTTCAATGACAAACCAATAATTCATAATAAACATATTTTGAAATGGGAATGGAATATGTTTCATTGAAAGGGCTGTGGGAACTCTGGTCATCAATCACATCTCCCACAATTCCAATTTTAAGCTGTCTGCCTAACAAGAAACATAATAGTGCAGTTGCATATTAAACAGTGCTCGGGAGGGGAAGAGGAGTGTGCGCTTGTAAAGTCCACTGAAACTGTTCAGTTTTCATTTTCATTGCTTGGTCACTATGAGTGTCCTGTAAGAGTCAATACAAACTCCTACTATTCCATGCTTTATTTACAAATAAGATGAGTTCCCAAACAACAGTACTAGCGTTTTTCTTCAATTTTAGAATGGATTTGGTGGAAATCAGCTTATGTTACAGCAGAGTTGCTTTGACTTTTGGAATAATCACTGCACAAGAGAGAGATCACAGTTGGACTGTCTGGCTTATGAATTAGTGTTGTAAAACTAATTCTGGAGCATTTGGTCCCAGCATGGGAAGAAAGACTGACACAAGTGAAACGTGCAGGGGCTGTACCTTTTTTACATTTTAAGAATCACTTCAGTATTATGTTATCATTAACTTTTAAGTTCAAGGTTTAGAAGAGTCTTTGCTTAGCCTCTGCTTTGCAACACTATTTGTGGTATTATGTTAACAATAGATTGGGTTTAGTTGTTTTTTTTTTCTCCCCCCCTTTTTTTTTTAATTCTTGTTAATAGTCTAATTCTTAATTTCAGGTAAGATCATGTTTTCCTCTTGGGGAGGGAGAACATTCATTAAAACTAACTTTATATTGAGAGAAATTACCCTTCTATCTCTGCCCTTCCAATCAAAAAAATTTGTGTGCCGATTCTGAAGGGATTAAATTAGCCTCTGAATGATATTATGAAGTCATCTTCGTACCCTCCTCCTAGCATGTTTTTCTCCCAAGTACAATTATATTCCTTTGAAGCAAAGCCTTCACTTGTCTTTTTTTCTCTAGTCATGGGGAGTCTTGTGTTGTCACACCATAGCACCACAGAAGGCAAGACAGCTGGAGAGAATATGTGCTTTACAAAGGAAATGTGCATTTTCTTCCTCTGATTGGGTTTTCTGCAGTCGTCTTTTTCCTGTCCCCTGCCTGACTTTAATAATGAGATTTAATAAGGATGCAAAATCTGTGGTAACTAAGATGGGCATTAATCATGCCTCTTCTGTCTTCAAATAGCTTCTAAATTAGGTCTGGATAGCTATCTAGACCTAATTAATTATCTTGTGGCTATCTGGTCCATGATGCTGTTGGTACTCTTCGACTTCTGCACACTGATATCATGTTATTAGACCAGCTTTGATCCTAGGGCACGGACTCTGCTTCTGACATCCCTGATCCATGACCCGTAAGCTGTACTCTACCCACACAGTTACTGAAAAATAACTGCAAACACTATTAAACACTCCTAAGGTATATACATGATCTATGTTTCACAAGAAATGTCAATTTGATAAACACAAATATGCACCATCAGATGTGATGTATGTATCAAACTTTGAATGTGTCTTCCAAAAGAAAATTTTTGCTTCTAGATTTTAACTTCTTGGAGTGTAAACCAATTCCACTCTGCTTAGGTACAGTACAAAGCAAGGTGCTGCTGAGTTCGTTTGGGAGGGTAAAATGCAAATGTCAAGCCAAGAGAGATAATAGCACATGGCTCTGCTGCCTTCACACTGCAACTGCTGATACTTATGGGTGCTGCATTGCGCTTTGTAGGCTGCCAAGCTTGACATGGGTCTCCCTGTCTGCCTAAGGACGGTTTTCTCTGCCTATATTAAAAGCATCTGCTGTTGAACATGTAATTTTCATCTTAATACAAATAAAACACTTTGATGTACTTTGCTTTTTACAGATCACCAAATAAATAGCTACTCTTTGTATGGGTTATTTTATTTGCACAGATTTCCCGGATTTTTTTTTCCTCCAGAGTCAGTCAGCCCATCACTGCAACCCATTTACACTTCTAATAAAGCTGACCATAAAATCCTATTCATGAAGCAGTCAATGTTGGATACAGTTAACGTTTCTTGAAGATGAAATATTACCTTCCATAGTAAGATCGGAAGAGTTTATGTGGAACTTTATAGCTTTATAAATGATATTTTCTTGCTTTATTTTTGTCATAGTTAACTCAATTTGTATCATGTACTTCTGTCATTAATGTAAAGTTATAAACGAAAGTGAAAAAGATCCTTGTCTAGTTCAAGGTCTAATTAAAAATGATAGAGAAATTTACAAGAGAAAAGCGAAAAGCATTTCACCACAGTTGTTGGGGTAGCACTGCAAGTTCTGTTTTATCTGCTTATCACTTCCTTTTGGTGATAATCAAGTCTTAACATTCAAATACACCATTGCAGTCGAGCCAAAACAAAAGACCTATTTTTTTTCAGTGCCTGAAGGGCCATTTTTCTAAAGCCTAGCATGGAAAGCTTTTTTCCCTGGTTCTGCAGCTGAGTATTCTTTGTATACTTTGCCTGGCATTTCATATTGGCAATGGTATGCATAAAAGGTATGCATAAAAGCAATTCTGAGAAATATTAACCAGTTCACATTGAAGTCAGTGGGAACCCCTTAGATTTGAACTGTAGGTTGCTTAAGTCTTAAAATGCTTTTGGATTATCAACTGTGGTACGTTACTTGAGAGATGATTGATAGAAAATATTTTAGAGCAACTGGCTGCGCATGACTTGCACAGGTTGGGTAAAATCTGGCTGGATGGCCATGCCCGGAGAGTGGCGGTGAATGGAGGTAAATCTAGTTGACGACTGGTCACAAGCAGTGTTCCTCAGCGGGACTTTATTTCTCTCTGCAACGACTTGAAAGGAGGTTGTAACATGGTGGTCTTTTCTCCCAAGTAGCAAGTGATAGGACCAGAGAAAATGGCTCTCACTTTGCTCAAGGAGAGCTTTACATACAATATTAGGAAAAATTTCTTCACTGAAAGTGTTGTCAAGTATTGGCATAGGCTGCCCGGGGAAGTGGTGGAGTTGCCATTCACGGAGGGATTTAAAAGACGTGCTTGAGACATAGTTAAGTGGTAGACTTGGCAGTGTGTGGAAACAGTTGGACTCTGTGGTCTTAAAGGTCTTTCACAACAGAGATGATTGTATAACTGACAGTGGCAAAAAAGGATTTGATAAGTTACTTGTGTAATATAAACACTAGAACAAAATTAGGTGATGACTGATCCTACCTTTTTCACTCATTTCTGATTTGAAGTTGTGTTTGTAATAGTGTGCAGGACCACAGGGATCATTCAGCCATGTCCTTTGCAAGAACCTCCAAGGGCAGTGCTCTGTTCCACAGAGCTCTTATGATGTTAGATGTAAGTAAGGACTTCATCATTAAACAGAACATAAAATTGGAAGCAGAGGTTACAGAAAGATCTGATGTAGCAAGTATCAGCCTTGCAGTGAAGTCAGCATTAATTTGAATTGGCTGTGGCAAAGGTGGGTTCGTCCCTTCATTCTTCCTAGCAGTGTATCAGGGGAGCTGACTGGATACATAGCTTCAGGTGTCTGTTTATAGCAGTGACAACTTTATATAGTTGGTTCAAGTGTCATGCCATAAGCAATAGTTGAGGGATGGCTATAAATGCCAGGCTAACTTCCACGTTGTCTGCAGTCATCTTGACTATAATTCTCTACCAGTTGTCTAAACTGTAGTTAGAAACATTCTGGTGAATAAACAATGAAATCTTTGCAGCAGACTGTCTTTTCCTGTCAATGAAGAGTCTTAAAGCTTAGTTTGTAAAGTGAGATTTAAATAAGTTCTCTTCATTTTTAAGCAAAATTCTAAAATTTAAGTTTTTCTATAGAAAATTTTCAAAGCCGTTCAAGATAGAATTAGTGTTGTGGTGTCCACCTACGCTGCAATTCAGCCCTGAGCCAAAATGTAATCCACTGATTTGGCACATGAGATTTGGGGGAAAGAAATTTAATTTCAGCCTTCTAAAATATTTTTTTCCCCTATGAGAATAGTTCTTCTTGTCCACCTGATGTGGTTACTAAGCATTTCTTAAAAGTATTCATTTTCTCCTGTTGATTTTATGGTTTTAAGTGTGTTGACTAATGTTGGAGTAGTTGTGGGTCTGGGGGAGGTAGAGGAAACCACTTTGACAGAGCATGCAGTTCTGTGGAAACTATCTACTGTTTTGTGGAGTGGGGAAGAAGGTATTGATTTTTTGCGTTTCTACTTCAGAAACAACCTTTTCTATGTACTTTTAAGAAAGTCTATGGGATCCTGAAAGAAAAATATTCTAATTGATCTGAAAAGTGATTATTTCCCCCTGAGGTTCATTGCAAAAGCCAGTTTTTAAATCTTGGAATCTTTTTCTTTCTGCATTCTGGTGTGGGTTTTTTTTGCATAGCATTACTGTTTCTGCATGTGGTTATGCTATCATTTGTAGAGAAGAATAGATGATGAATATACATTACGTTTTACTGTTTGTTTGGTTTTTTTCAGCTATTGCTTCACTTGCATTTTTCAGTGGTTTTAACCATTGCTCAAGATATACTAATTCAGCTATTTGTGCTTTGTGGTGTTCTGCAAGCATTCCAGAAGATAGTGGTCATAGAGGGAAGGGTTTTGTAGTCAACTTTATTTCATTATTGAAGTTTACATTAAATGTGCTGCCAGGAGGTTGAAAGAAGTGATTCTGCCTCTCTACTCTGCTCTCATGAGACCCCACTTGGAGCACTGTGTGTAGTTCTGGTGTCCTCAACATAAGAAGGATATGGAGCTGTTGGAACAAGTCCGGAGGAGGCCATGAGGATGATCAGGGCCTGGAGTGCCTCTTGTGTGAAGACAGGCTGAGAAAGTTGGGGCTGTTCAGCCTGGAGAAGAGAAGGCTGCGTGGAGACCTCATAGCAGCCTTCCAGTATCTGAAGGGGGCCTACAAGGATGCTGGGGAGGTACTCTTCATCAGGAACTCTAGTGATAGGCCAAGGGTAATGGGTTCAAACTTAAACAGGGGAAGTTCAGGTTAGATATAAGGAAGAAGTTGTTTACTGTGAGGGTGGTGAGGTGCTGGCACAGATTGGACAAAGAGGTGGTAAATGCTCCATCCCTGGCAGTGTTCAAGGCCAGGCTGGGCAGAGCCTTGGGCAACCGCGCCTAGTGTGAAGCATCCTGTCCATGACAGTAGGGTTTGAACTAGGTGATCTTAAGGTCTTTTCCAACCCAAACCATTCTATGATTCCTGTAACGATTCCACAATTGATGCTGATGTCCATGATTTAGGCAACACATCTAACCGATACACATGTAATCCTAAAGACTTTGGTAAGATTTCTTATGACTTTGTGCCCTGTTTTGTAGTGGAACTTGGGAAGAACTTTCTCTTCCTCTTGTAGCTGAGTGCCATTCTGCCAGTGCTGATTGTTTGCTGAAGCAGTACTGCCTTATGCATTTCTAGTGAGGGTGTAAATGTATAATCGTATGCAGCTAATCAGCTGTGTAGAAACATAACTTTTACTGTCTGCTGGTTTGCTTTCTGGAAGCAACTGTCTACTGTAAATTGTAAATACTTATTTCTGTAAGTCTTAAGACAAACGTATATAGCATTGTCTGCCTTGTACTGACAAAGAGCTGTTATCTTTATTTTAATGTAAGCATGCATGCTTCTATTTATTTTTCTTCATTAGTAGCAACCCAGCTGTATTACTGAATTGAAGGATGATTACCTTCTATTAAAAAACCAGCACAGAATGTTAACATCAGATGTAATCTTTCACACAGGTAGCTTGAGAGAGGTGCCTTTTTTAGAAGCAGATAAGCTTCATTTTTTGTAGAAAACAATAGGAAGATTTCATCCTGTCTGCAGTAATGATCACTGGTTGATTCTGCAGTCACAGGCAACAAAGTTCTATCTCGTGAATGAATCACTGCTAAAGTCTGAGGGCTTTAGGGCATTTTGCTTTACACAGGAGAGATTTACAGCATCCAAAAGATGAAAAATAACCTGAGGAGCTGTGGTATGCTGTAATGGTGAACAGGTTTTTTGCTGCTTTGTATCTCTAAGAGTTGTTCCAAGTGCACAAGTATTCTTGCTACTTTCTTGTGAATTAGGTAAAGCTTTGTTAGCAATTTGCAGAATGAAGAAAGAGGATGTGCATGTATTCTTTTGAGACACACATACTCTGCTACACTTGTTCATCAAGATTTCAATCTAAATGAGTTAAAAGTCATCTGTCATTATTATTGAGCTTTGATCACCAGGAACCTTATTTATTTAGGTTTTGCTGCTTTTCATACAGCATTTAGTTATTGTTATCTGCGTGTCTGTTCTCTTATTCACTGTGCACTTGTTTACTTGGAGTCGAAGGGAACAACGTGACTCTATTCCCAATTCTGCAGTGATCAGAAGAGTAAAGGCAGTTGTGGATCCAGGGAGTTGAGTCTCTTCTGTGAAGGGGACTGCTTAATTAGGTTTTAAGTAGCTGTTTCTTTGTGCTGGTTTGAAACATCAACCACCGATGGCAGTTGATGTCTGGGGAGCTACAGTCTTCACTGTAATGCTCCTCTTTATTGGCTGAACAAAGATAGTGAAAAATTTTGAAGTATAAAGTTTCAGAATGACTCAATGTGATTGATAAACTCTCCTTCTCCTCAGAAAACTACAAAAAATACCATCAGAAGCTCTTTGACAATAGAGCATAGAGAGGAGAAGAATATGGGAGTGAAATTGTTAGGATTTAGTTGCCCAGTTCAAGAAGTTTGTATGTGTGTATTTACCTTCTCCAATCTTAAATTTAGCTATTATAAACATTTATAAATATCCAGAAAACAGCAACCAAAATTGTACCTTAAAAATTGTGTGCTGACATACCTTCACTGATGCCTCATTGGAGAGGTTTGAATAGCTGCAATGTGCTTTAGATACTCAGCAAAATAATTAGATTCTGCCCTGACCCAAGTTAAGATATTTTTGAGGCCTTGCTATCCCTAGAATTCAGGCACAGAATGCCTCTGGGAAAAGTCATACACATGGTCACTTCTTCATTGCTTTTCATAGTCTGAGGTTCAAACTAAGAGGTAGGAGATGCTTTCTAAAATATTCTTTTTATCTGCAGCACTCAGTGTTAGCTAATAGCAAGTTACAGTTGGTTTTAGTAGCCTGTATACCAGGCAAATAGCTCAAATGTTATTTCCAACCCAAGTATTTTCTCATCCATAGACATAATTGTGAAAAATGTTAAAGAGTCTTCAGTGGGCACCTTTGGAAAAAAATTAGTAGGAATATAGTGAATTGCAAGGCTGAAAATTAACTGCTAGTGATTTTTGTATGCAGTGAAGTCTCCAAGGCTGCAGATAAACTGTCAAAGGGGCAGTCTAAAGCTGTGCCAGGCAGACTACACAAAATGTAATGAATGAGCCAGAGAAGTGGCACATGAGTTTCTGCATAGATAAACTTAATGAATCTGGAGAATAATCTTATCTAAACTTGGTAAGATGCTGACAGATTTCAGAAAGCAGACTTTAGAGTCATTGCTATCAGGTTTTGAAATTGTTGGCTCAGTGAATACCTTTCCCCCAAAAAATCCCCTCAATATCTTTGGCATTATCAGTAAAGGTATTAAGAAGGAGATAAATGCTGTTTAGAACCTCATGCCCAAATCTTGGGTACTCTTAGAAAGACACAGTAGCGTGAGGGTGTAGAAGATGACAGGTTAAAATAATGGAGAGGATGAAGAAAGGTACCTTGTAAGTAGAGGCTAAAAAGGCTGAAATTATTCAGTTTGGAGTGTAGAAGACTGAAATGAAAGGTGAAATTTGAAGATTACAGAATCATAAAGGAAGTGAGTTAAGTAAATACAGTGAGTAAATTGTTACACAACAGATCTTGCTACTAGAACTGGTAGTCACTGATTAAAACTCTAAAGATACCAGTTTAAAATAAATGCAGTCAAGTGCTTTTACACAGAAAACTTAAGAAATCTGGTGGCATAGGAGGTTTTGGAGACATAGTTTTAGTGGGTTCACAAAGGGATTGCAGAAATTCCTGAACAGGTAGCCCGTAAACAGATACTGAAGGGAAAGAATGGACATGGGTGACCCTAATTCAGTGACTGATGATCCTTGGGGAGTGTATGAGGGAAACGAACTGCAGGTAGCTTGCCTATGCTCTCCCAGAATGCCTCAGTGGAGCTCTGTTCGATTAGGTGGATTAAGGGCACTTCTGTCTGTGAAGTACTTGTGTAGCAGGGTTCTCTCCCCGTCCTGCAGTCCACTTCATACGTGCTGGGGATGAAGCAGCAGGGTATTTGTTTCTGTCATCAACTTGTTCTCCTAGCATTACAAAGGTCTATGAATGCAATGTATTCAGCCACGTGTGTTGATAATTGCTTACTGTAACAAATGGCTATATACCAGCAAGTACAGAAATATCAATTTAATTTGACTTAATGTGGTTATGGGAGGATATTGGTTTTACCTTTAATATTCAATACTTTTTTTTGCAGAAAGCAGTCTAGGACCAAAATTAGATATCAGAAACGTAGAAGATAGATTAGACTGATTCTTATGATTAATATTTATAGACTTGTAGGATTTCTTACCTCATGTTTCCATTTGTTTACTGTTAAAGATTTTTTTTTATGGTTTTCTAACTTTGTATGTCATACCTTTTAGATTTTTTCATATCCATGTGTCTCAATGTAGTATTGAAATACCATATTAATAACTGATCTCACATCATCCATGTCTGTTGTATCTGATGTGTTGCAGAAAAGCCAGGCCGTAATTTAAAGTACTTCTGAGTATTGAAAGAAATATAAAGGAAATGGAGATGTTCAGTGTAGTTATATCAGCTGATTGCAGATGTTAATGTTGCGGACTGCTCTGCTATTTTTCTCTTCTGACCTTTTCTCTTTACCCTGTTTTTCACTTATAGTTGCATTTATTTATGTTGTCTTATCCTATGGCCCATTTTCTTGCTTTCCTTTTTGATCGAGTGTATTGCTGTTAACCTGGAGCACTTGCACGGATACCAACTGCAAAGATAGATGCTGTGAGCACCCAGATGAAGGGGATTAAGGTAGAGAATGGACAAATGCTCTTCTCTGTTATGTAAAAAATTCTAGTAACGCTTATGGAGACATTTTACATATGCCTTATTCTGGCAATTTAAAGAACACAAAAAGGTCAGTAACGCAATGGAACAGAATTTTTCAAGGAAGTCTGGGGAAGATCTCATTGGATGCTTATAAAGAAGTTTCTTAGGATTTTGGTAATACTGAAATGAATGGCAGTGGATGTATTCTTTGGCTTTTGGAAATTCTGAAAGTTCATGTGCTATTTCGTATGTATACATATATGCCTTTTGGCAGTTACATAGTGATTTGATCACCAGTATTTTGTGATGTTCGGGTAGAACATTTAGTTATAAAACTGTAGTTGAATGGTTTCATCACTCAATAGAGTTTCTCCCCAGTCCCTTCCATACTGAAGTCTTAACAAACCATGGTTATCAAAGAAAAGAGCTTCACTGAAATGGTTTAGTTAAAATACTACTTGTTCAGTAGCCAAAGGTCAAAGCTTCATAGTAAAGTGGCTGTTAATAGTATCTTTTAATAGCTATTGTAAATCATTAGCAATACTAAATCATATAGTTGCTAATAGTCTATATTCTGAAGGATTATGGTTAACTGCTTCTTGGGCCTGCAAGTTGTTTTATGTGATCAATGCGATTGCTGCTAGTGCTTTGTGATTTAAGTGATTACTGGGCATGAAGAACAGTTTTGTAATTTGTTCTCCCCAGTGAATAATCTTTGGTTTCCTGGATACATTTTTTCCTGTTTATCAGTTGGTTAACTTCGGGTAAATGAGAGAGAGAGGAGTGCATAAAACCTACATCAAAGTACAGCTCAGTCTGTACTAGGGAGTCTTGGTTTCTTCTCTGCGCAGGGAAGTATACTGTCCTTTTGGAGGTTTGCTCTCTAGTGTAGGGCTGCTTTGAAATACTGCATTTGACAAAAATGGTGGGAAACGTCTGAATTTAATAAAGAAACTGAGTACACTAAAATTGTGAGATTTGTAGACTATTTATGGCTTAGTTCCAGTGGAATTTGGCCCAGTGTGTTTGTTAATCCTCATAGACATGTAATGGGGAAAAAGACATTGTTACCTTTACTAAGCTGTAGTTATTATCTACTAACTGGACTTATTAAAGAGGTAGTCTGTACAAAATGCACGATAGTGCTGTATGCTATAAAGGGTTTTAACAAACTGTGGGAGTAGGTATGCTGCTTAGTGCTGACAAGGCTGCGGCAAGCTATTCAGGTCATTTGAAATAGACACTGACAAAAGCTTTACAGTATTTTTGCTCTGGATTCTCTCTGTTTAGGAAAAACCTCCCCTATTTTAAAAAGAAATAGTAACTGCTTCAATGGGAATGTTTTTTTCTATCTATCCCTTCACAAAGTGTGTGTTAGGTCCCACTGTTTCATTGCCATGCCAGATAGAGAAAAAAGGAATATTCTTGTGTGTTTTTAAAAACTTTAAGGAAAACATTTTTCTACATAATATTCTGGTTTACTGTGTCAGGTATAAGAAGAGGGATTTTATTACTTGTTGAAGTTCTTGTTTACAGTGGTTTGAAGCCTTGCAAGGTTTTGATTTACTTTACTCTTTTAAATACGATTTTTCATGGTGACAAGAAGTGCCAGGTCAGAGGTAGCTGGTTGTCCCTTGTATCAAGAAAACCATCAGTTAACAACTCCACATTAGGAAATTTTGATTCTGAAATTGTGACCGAGTTCACATGTACTTGCATGTTCAGATGTGCATGTATGCCCAGGTGTGCATTTTTCTAGTCGTTAACGGTGATCTATCATTATACTAGAAGAGGACTAAAAAAATAACTTTGATACTTGAGGAAGGCATTATATGGTAGCAATTTTTAAAGCCAGTATGAAACTTATTCTGGCTTGTGGAGAATCCAGCCCAGTCTTCAATGCCTCTAGAAGACACTGTATAAAATTAAGGTTCCAAGTCACTACACAAATCTCTTTTTGACAGAAGTTTAAATTCCAAGGTAGATCAGGGAAAATCTTATGGGTGGCATCACCCACAGCAAAATACTGTGTTTGATTCAGGTTTCCTATGGGAGTGGTTTATAACTGTTGGATTCTCAGTTCTGCATAAAACTGGAGAAATGAAACAAAAAAAACCCTCACCTTCTTTGACATTAGTAATTAGGTTTTGAAATTCCAGCTTTGCAACATTCCTACATTACCTTTCCATTACTTTTAAGAGCAGTGTTTTGTTCTTGTTAATATCTTTAATAAAATGGATTGAGGTACTTTTTTGTCCTTCTCACAATCTAATTCGTCCGTTCTTTGTATGTCAGTAGTGTTGATGGTTCGCATGTTTGGCTGTGGCACATGAGGATAGGCATTGCTCTCAGTTCTTCCTTGCCGTTATAATTAGGACTTTATAATCAGCCACACATTAAACAAGGAAGAGAATGATTATAGCATTGCATCGGATATGATGCCACGATAAGTTAATTTCCTGGTCTGAAAAGCTTTCTTCAGTGGCTGAATGTACCTTTGTAGCTCAAGGTTGAATTCAGAAATGCTCAAGAAAAGAAAAAAAAAGCAGCTTTATTTCAAATTGGTGAAATTACCTGAAATTGTAGGTTGGTAGATTTATTTCTGCTGTACGGTTATCTGAGGGCATGGGTGCTGCATGTACTGTGACATTTAATATGGTATGCTCTGGCTGACCATTATCAAGCCCAGGATGATACCAGAGGCCCCAGGGCTATAAATGACTCATGTTTATAGTCAATGACTGGTTGTTTAGTGAAAGCGACCTGGAGAGCAGGGTATAATCAGATTTAGAGGTAACAAAGTGAACAGGAGGAGTATCCAGCAGGGAAAAATCAGATGTTAGGTGGAACTGCAGACCAATGAAGAGAGAATGAATAAGTTGTCATTCACCAGCTTCCTGGTCACTGTCCAGCCTGTACTTCTGCATGGAGCCGTTCCATTCCAGATGTGAGGGTTTGTACTCACCCATGTTGAACGTCATGAGCTTCCCAGTAGCCTGATCTCCAGCCTGTTCAAATCAATCTGAATAAGCTGTGCCCTCCATTTACCACTTTCCCCAGCTAGGTGCCACCAGCCAGTTGTGGATTGATGTATTGCAGTGAGTGGTTTGAACTAATACATGTAGGTGGGCACACTGATTTTTGTATGAGAGTTAGTAATTTTGTCCAAGTAATTTTTTTTTTTGTAGGCTGCTCCCAATGAGATTTGAAAATATCTTATTCTGCTAGTTTTGCTGTAACAATTAGGATTTGTGTATTGACTTATTCCAATTCAGTATTTGTATATAAACATGCCCTGAGAGGCTCTGCTTCGTTGCAGGAGGCTCTTGCTGTTCCTTGGCTAAATTCTATAATACGCAAGTGCCTAAACAAAGGAAGGGGTATAAAGATGACATTCAACAGTAGGAGAGTTAGACTTACAGGGATGCCTAACAAGGAGCAATCAGAAAGGAGGATGTCAGGCAGCTGGTTGCAGTCTGAACAGGTATATGGTCATGGGGGAAGAAATCTGAAGGAAAAATGTCTCTGTGCAGGAGTTCTGTACAAGTGACTTCTAACAAAGTCTTACAGTTTTGATTTAGACTTAAAGTAGAAGTAGGCTTGCCTCACTGCCTTACAGAGTGACTGGAAGGACTTCTTGAAAGTCTAGCATGTCTTTTTCCAAGTTTCTCTCAAATTCTAAAGTTAACACCATTTCTTACAATGCAGTTCACTATAGACTAATGCACAGTGCTTGATTCTAACACATTTAAGGCCACATCATATTTACATAGTTAAGGTGCAAATCTTAGGTAGGTACACTAAGCTTAAAATATCAAAGCAGTGCATATGATTTCAGGAAAACAAAAGTTAATCATTTATATGCCATTCATAAAAGATGGATTTTCTGGATTCCAGTAGCAGGGGAAACTAAATGCAGGCGAAGGTTATGGCCATTCAAACGTTGCGCTGCACAAAGCTTTGTGGTGCACCAGCCTGTTCTGTCAGGCATAGGTTGTGTTTGCTTCATGGCTCATACAGGACAAGGTGAACCAGAAATGGATGGGATCACTTGAAATTAAATGTTTGAGCCAAGGGAATACGGTATAGTTATCTAAGTGGATCTAACTGTATGTTTTAGTTGCTGGAGTTAATGAGTATTTGTTTTTAAAGTTAAGTTGAGAAGACTTTAATATTCTCTCCAAATACAGTATTATGTAATTCAGCTTTTTTTCTGAACTAAGTTTTTGACAGTGTTTTGTTTGTGGCTCCCCCTCCCTTTGGCTGGAAAATGTGTCTGTTGACCTGAGTGAAGTAAGTGCAGAGCCCTGAAGTGAAACAATGGGCTGGATTAAGTTGTTTTGTGAAATTTCACTTAAATCTTTTTATTAGTGTGAGTTACTGATCAGGAGAAATAAATCTTGGTTAAAAAAAGTCTTTGAAGCTGCATTTACGTTGCAGTGTAGTAACTATTGATTGTGCAGTCTAGAAATTCATCCATGTTAAATGGTAATATTTTGTAAGCTTAAGATTTATAGGTAGTTATTTACACACCTTTAAAAACAGATGCTAAAAACTATTGATAGTCAGCTAAGTAAAATACTGCACTAAAATCCTGGTATTCACTTACATTTGTTTCTTGGTTTGACACTACCAAAAATGACTGTCTGTCTTAGGCATCTCTTAATGAATTTCACACTGGGGAGTAATGTAGGGATTTGAAAATGGCTAAAAATTGACGACAACTGTGTATGTCCTGTTAAATAAATATCTAGAACTGATACTCCTGCTTCCATAAATCTGCAGAAATAACAACAAATACAATTTTACTATTAATTATGTATTTATTTTTTCTGTTATCTATAATTATTATGAAAGTTACTCTATTTTGTAAAATTACTGATTTATGACCAGAAACCTATTTTCGGTTAAAAGCATTTTGGTAGTGGTATATGAAGTAATTAATATATTTCATCTGTGACCTAAAAAAATGAAGTATGAATTTAGGGCAGGAGGGAAGAAGCACTTCTATAACTCTGTTTTTCTATAGTGCTCGTGTTTCCAATTAAGTTAAAGTTACTTAAGATTCATTCTTGAACTATTCCAATCTTTTTATATTCTTACTATATTTTATATTTCTTATTTACATGTTTTCCTCACTCTTCTGCTATTAGCTGTTACTACCATATGCCTGTATTGTCTATTAACTTATATGCGTATTAGTCTTTCAGTAAGATTTTAGCAATTCTCTTGGCAGGAAATATGGTGCTAATGCACTGCATAGGAAAGCACGTGGCAGTCAAGGCTGAGCAGTGTATCTAGACAGAAGTATAAAACAAATTTGCTTTCCTAGTGAAAGAAATCAAGATGTTTGAGCACCAGCAAGTTGGAATAAGTTCTGAAGATTATCACAGATAAGATCTACATGCTTATTAGATTTGTGTGTTCCTAATTTATATAGCATTTATATAGACTTTATCTTACTGTTTATCAAATAAGGATTTTTAGGTATTTATATAAAGAAAAAAAAAGATCTTAAACTCACTGTTAATAACATAGAAGTTAATTTCTTGACTTGATCCTCACATATACACAGACAACTTATCAGTAAGCAATTTGTTGAAATAATAAATCACTAAATACATAAATCAATAAGGAAAATAGAAAGGAAGGAAATATTACAAAATGTTCCACATATTGATACATGGATTATTTTTCTTTGCTACACTTCAATAACATATCAAAGAAAATATTTGCTATTGGAAAATGGAACCAAAATTTAAATAGTGTGAAAGAAGTGGTGAAGGTGTGATTAACATGATCAACACAGAAGCTTCAAAGATTAGAGGAAAACATATTTTAATATATGCTTAAAATTATTAGTTAAAGGACATTTGTGGAAGATGGAAAGCATTTTCTCTTCCAATAGAAAAGAAATTCATATAAGAATTTCCACTGGTGGTAATGTTACTCCTTGTACTATTGTGAGATACTTAGAATGCAGATGTTAAAGCTACCATCCCCAAAATTAAAAGGCTTATCTGAATTGTTAACAAGTATCTTTTAATGTAAACAGTGATATTAACGTTTGGCACAATGTGAGTTGGCAGTGTGAATTTGTAGGCCAGAAACCAACTATATCCTGGGCTGTATCAAAAAGAATGTGACCAGCAGGTCAAAGGAGATGATCCTGCCGTTCTGCTTTTCCCTCGTGACACCCACGTGGAGTATTGTGTGCAGTTCTGGTGTCCTCAACATAAAAAGGACATGGAACTGTTGGAACAAGTCCAGAGCAGGCCACGAGGATGCTCAGGGGACTGGAGCACCTCCTGTGTGAAGACAGGCTGAGAAAGTTGGGGCTGTTCAGCCTGGAGAAGAGAAGCCTGCGTGGAGACCTCAGAGCAGCCTTCCAGTATCTGAAGGGGGCCTACAAGATGCTGGGGAGGGACTTTTCATCCGGGGCTGTATTGATAGAGCAAGGGGTAACCTAAGCAGGTGAGATTCAGGTTAGATATAATGAAGTTCTTTGCTGTGAGGGTGGTGAGGCACTGGCACAGGTTGACCATAGAAGCTGTGGCTGCCCCAACCCTGGAAGTATTCAAGGCTAGTTTGGATGGGACTGGAACCAACCTGGTCTAGTGGAAAGTGTCCCTGCCCATGGTAGAGGGGTTGGAACTAGATGATCTTAAGGTCCCTTCTGACTCTAACCATTCTATGTTTCTGTAAGGGCTTTGAGCAATTTAAAGCCTAATTAGGATCCTCATATTCAAAACTTAGGAGTTTTGAGTTCTGATTTCTAGTACAGTAAATGGTCACTAAACTGAGTAAGTCTAGAATTATTTGTATCAATCTGTTGTTAACAAATACTATTTTTATATGTGTATTTACTCTGCATCTATGCAGCAATTTGAATGTGCAGGCTTTGCATTTAGAGGATGTTATGAAACTGTGGGTTTTGAGGGAGGGTTTTTTGGGTTTTTTATAAGAGGCAGTATTTTACGGACTTGGTTGTGCAAAATGGACAAGCTCTCAGAGAGTACGCACCAGCACGCTCCATAGTAAGGTTTGCATGTCCTGTGGAATTAACCTTCAGACCTTACCAATAGAAAAGCAGGAAGTGGGGCTTCTAGATTTTCTGATCCAGCATCCACTTATTAGAAAAGGGCTTGACAAATATTTTGGAGTATGTTATTTTGGATTATTGAATTTGTATCTATACCTTTGCAACAGGAGATCAGTGTCTGAATATTTGTATTTGGAATATATTTATCTTTTCAGAGTTACATTGGTCATATCTTTGCAAAAGTGATCAACTAACATGCCTTTTATTGCATGAGGAAGCAGTGATGTATGTGTGGCTATTGTCTTAATGTATTAAATACAGAGATTTCAGTTACCATATTAAAGATTCCTTTTCCGGATTTTATTATCAGGTTACTCTACCATAATCCAAAAATCAGATCTGCTTTGGGCCCCTAGTTGTGGCCAGATTGCAGGTGCTACATTTTGCCCGTCTTGGCTCAATTCCTGAGTATTGACGAAGAAGTTTGGTTCAAAGCACAGAATTACGATTCTCTCAATGTTTCCACACTGAAAAAAGATGCTTTTCTTTAGAGTCTGTTCATTCCAGGGCTGTATGACACCTAAATCTATGAAGAGACATGTTAAACTGTTCATTGTTTGCTTTAGATGGAACAAGAGAAATATGAAACTCTGCAAAATAAGAAACACTTCTATGGAATGGCAGGAGAAAACCTCATGTAGGGTATTTTGTAGTTCAGCTTCTTAACTCCAATGTTGGAATTCAGACTGTGTTAGATCGTGAGTTTTTGATTTTTATTCCTGAAGCATAGGTTTCTCTTCTATGTCATTATCTCCTCTTTGACTCAAGCAGCCAGTTTTCTTCAGAATATGTTAGGATGCAATATCATTCACTTGGTGTTGCTTCAGAACAGTGTCATGTAAATTAACAGAATTAACTGTCCACAAAGGGGATTATTCAAGACATGAGAAAGTCTTTGTGGATAACAAATGACTTCAGTTGTATTTGGACTCTGCCTGAAATTTTAAAAAGATAAAAACTTTGACCATCAAAATCGTAGAATTAGGGTTTTGGAAAGCAACAAGTGAAAGCATCATTTGAGGAAGGAGAAATGGGGTGCTGTGTGTTTGGTTCAGCTGTGACCAACGAGTCAATGCATGTTACTACTTTGTTATGGCAGTATTTATGTGTATGAGGCTCTGTCATTCTTCCTTTCTCTAATCTACTTCTAGTTTTAGCTGTGAGGTAGTCTGAAAGCCAGTACCATCAGCTGATCTCCAGTGTCAGAGCACTGCTGCTAGGAAGTTTTGTTTGTTGGTGCTTCATTAGGCTCAATGGTGGCAAGCCCCCACTGTTGGAATGTTGAATATATTTGATCAGGGTTTACCTCTTTAATTTCTAGTTTTCTCTTCTGAGCAGAGATCTGGTTCCCAGCTGGTGTCGGTGAGCAAATTATTGCACAACGCTTTTGTATTCTGAGTATTTGTCATCTAAACAGATCGACTGTTGAGATCCGTGAATGACATGGACACAGAACATCACAGCTCAGAGTTATACTGAATTAGCTCCAATTCTTGCTTAATACATAAGATGCAGGCAATGGGCAGCACATCCCAGAACTTGATACCACACTATACTTTGCAGAAAAAAAAATTATTTAGGTATAGATTTTCCTTCTCATGCAAATGCATAAACATTCACCTCATAAAAATAGAGGGTTGATGTAAAGAACTTTTTGCCTTTTTATATTGTTTACAAACACTTTCTCTGGCCGTAAATGGGTGCTTGGCTTTATGACTTAAGGCCAAAACCCAAAGAAGCTTAACTCACCTTTGCACTTATGAATTCATTATGTCAGTGCAACTTTTAGTGAAAAAACTCACTGATGCGATATAACAATGTGTATCAGCTGAAATTTTTAAAACCATCTTGTATGAAACCTGTAAATCAAAACCACTGCATCAGAAATATTAATCAGTATAATATTTATTGCTCGTTTAATCCCTTGATTTTATATGTGGAAAGGTTTTTTCATTTATCGAATATATATATATATATATATTTTAATGAGGCAGAGGATGAGAGAGAGTTAAAAGCAAAACTTCCATGTGTGTTTTTTCTCCTTGAAAATAGAAACAGCTTCATGACTCTGTCTGTCCTACTGATAATATTTGGAAAAGCGTTCTGTTTAAGTTCATTCATCTGCCAAAAATGCTTCGTTCTTGGTGCACTTCATTGATGTATTGTACCAGTCATTTTCACTGCTACTTTGAGAGCTTTGGATTCAGCTTTTTCAGTGTAAATAACAATTGGGGTTTGTTCATAAAGGACCACATTTAAAACACTCTTTTTTTCAAGAAATCAAGGTGAGGAGGTCATCAAGTTTCAGGGAAATGGAACATAAATATATATATATATATATATATATACACACACACAATACTCTTTACTGATACTGAGAGGGTTTCTGTCACCATTTTTTAGATTACTGTGATGAGAGTGCAGAGAGGCTCCAGCTGAGATCAGAGCCCCATTGTGCCAGATATTGTACAGCTGGAGAGTGAAAAATGAGCAACTGAGAAGAAACATCAGCAGAGGTGCTCTCTAATTGGTAGCACAGTAAAAATATTTATTATTAGCCAAATATCCTACTGATTATGAAGTCATTTTCTTAATGCCTGTTTCAGCAGTTTATTTCTGTGCACATTGATTTGTATCTTAATTCCTTTTAATTCATTTTGTTCTTACTGCAGTTGGGTGAGGTTTTAGCTCCTATTCCTCTCACTGCAGGGAAGATGGAAAGCTCCTTACAAAGTCCCTGCAAAAGAAACAAAAGGAGTGTGATAGAGTCAACCTGCCAGCCCCGACAGTTGGTGTGACAGTGCTGTGATGGCCTTCCCTGGATCTGCAGTGGGGAACTCCTGCTCCTACATCCTGGTCTGTATCACAAATAGTGTGACAGCAGGGCCAGGGCAGTGATAGTCCCCCTGTACTGAGCACTGGTGAGGCCGCACATGGAATTCTGTGTTCACTTCTGGGCCCCTCACTACAAGAGAGACATTGAGGTGCTGGAGCAGGGCTAGAGAAGGGCAGTGGACCTGGTGAAGGGTCTGGAGCACAAGTGTGATGAGGAGTGGCTGAGGGGTGTTTAGCCTGGAGAAGAGAAGGCTCAGGTGGAACCTTATGGCTCTCTACAACTACCTGAAAGGATGTTGTAGCGAGGCGAGGGTGGGTCTCTTCCATGTAAGAAGCGGTAGGACAAGAGGAAACAGCCTCAAGCTACACTGGGGACGTTTAGATTGGATATGAGGAACAATTTCTTAACACAAGAGTATGATCAGGCATTGGAACAGGCTGCCCAGGGAGGTGGTGGAGTCACTCTGTCTGGAAGTGTTCAAAAAATGAGGCCCTTAGTGATATGGTTTAGTAGTGGTCTTGGCAGTGCTGGGGTGATGGTTGGACTTGATCCTAAAGGTCATTTCCAACCTGATTGATTCTATGATTCTAAGGTCATGCAAGCAGTGGTCTGTGCCTCTGGTGTGGAAAAAGCAGGATAATACTACTTTAAATTTTTTCCCCTTCAGAGTAGCAAGACCCTTTGAGCAACTGTCAAAAGAAATTAAAAATATGTATCTTAAATGGTACTTATGTGTGAACAAATTCTCCATTCCTGTCTGTCTCCCCACCCTCATCGTTTTGTATTCTCAGGAGAGATTTAGTTGCTCATTTAGCCTGTTATGTACCAGCTTCCAGTTAGGCCACTTATGCATGAGTAAACAACCAGCTGTGTGTTTCCAGACTTCTGCGTTTTGCTGTATTTTTGTGTTTCACACCTGGTTTAGGAAAGCAAAAGTTGCTACTCCACAGGCTCTGGAGATCTGGATATAGAGAATGGCCACAGTTAAGGCTAGTGTGCTCATTTTCAGGGTGTGCTGTGAAACTGAGAGGGGTGGCAATTTTCAGATAACAGTTTTCCTCATCATTTCAGCTTACCTGGCAGTGTGGGAACACTGACACTGGGAGCAGTGGCTCTGTTGCACTGTTTGCTTGAGAGGACATGGAACAAAACTGGAGTTCAGATGTTTCAGATGTGTCAGTGGCTGCAACAACATTGTACAAAGAATGAACTGCAGCGGTGATGGTCCACTTTTGTCATAAGGTTTAGAGTGCCTCTTTTTAGTACCTGTGAATGCTTTTTTGAGATCTGTTGCTGTGTTTTGGGGTGTTCCCCCCCCCCCTTTTTTTTTGTTTTGATTTTATTTTGTTTCTCTCTGGGTAGTACAGAAGTGATGGCTGTAGGTAAACTTCTGTCATTCAGAGTGAGCAAGTTTAAATGAGAAGGTAAAGGTATATTTGCACTCAAAACCTATTAGCTGATTATCCAGTGTCATAGCTGTTATGAGTGGGGAAGTTAGAAATTAGAGTGTGTTGAAATGAAGAGTTCCCTTGTTTCCAGCTCCCTAAAGGTTCCAAAAGATTTTTGCTTTCAAGGCCTGAGGTTCATGAAGATACAAACTTGAACCATAAGTTTTATAATGTCAAATGTAAAAGGTTGAGGGGAAAAGAAAAAATAAGTTTTGAAGTATCTCCCTACTTGCCTGTTTTCCAGGCTTACAATGTTCAGTGCACATGTGAATTGCTTATGCTTTTAGGCCTAAAGAGAATTTCTTTCCATCACTTTTGAGGTCTGCCTGTGCATCTGCTCCAAGTTCCTTTCCACAGTGTCTCCGTAGTGTCTCTACTGTGTTGCAGATCTGTCTTTGCCCAGCTGGCTTTGCGCTTGCTGTGTCTGCCTCATGCATCCTGGAGAGGGGACTTGTAATCGCAGCTCCTTTCAAGGACTTCCTCTATTTTGTTGCTGACATTGTTGTGATTAAAGAAGTAAAAAAGGTGGTGGCAGCAGTAAACGCTTCTCAGTCTACTTCCTTCACAAGTACAGTGATCTGATGGGCAGAAAGTATCATTACCCTTAAATGTTTCTATTGCAAGGTTAAAAAGTGTTGTGTATAGTTCTCAAGCAGCCCACAGCTGGAGTCTATTATGAAAAAAACACTGAAGGTACTTCAAAGGCATTTCTACAGGATGGTTTCTTTGACTGCTGCTTTGAGTGCTTTTAGCTGTTTCAGACGTCTCAGTTTTAAGGAAACTGAAACATCATTTTGCTCTTCATTTCTAATATGGAGATGAAGAATAAATATTAAAGTTAATGTTTTGCACTTCAAATGTGTAAGCAAAAATTAAAAGTTCCAGCCAATGAATGAATTAATTAAAATTTCTGCTTAGTAAAATTTGACTTAGAAGTAAGTGTATTAGAGGTTTTGACATATTTCAGTACAACCAAACACCCGCTGACAAGTAGGTACTTATTTGGCTGACAACTTTTAGTATGTTTGTCTTGCAACTAAAGGGATGCCTTTGTCTCCAAACATACTTAACAGTTACCCGGTTTCTGTTAAAGGAAATATGTTTCCATGTACTTGCTCAGTACATAGCTGCTTAAATGAATATTGGTTGAAAGCATATGGAGTAATAGATGGTGTAAAGTAATACAGCTAAAGTTCAGCTATTATTTGAGAGCCACACCAGGTTTTAATGACAAATATTTGATAATGGATTACTGTATAACCATTTTCTAGGGCATGTATTCTTTAAAGGTATTAATAGCACTGCAAGAAAAAATTAAGCCTGACATTACAATGAAGAATGCATCTATGCTGAGCTTAATCTAATAGTTTTGAGATATACTAAACATTTGCCTGGTTTGTAGTACCTTGAGGACTTGTAACTAACAGTGTTTGTCTGCTTGTTTATTGGAGTGTTCGAATTTGAATTAATTTCTTCTATTAAAAACCCTAGAGAAAGTTTGAGCCTTCTAGTATTTCCCTGGAATCCTGAAAGAGAGCCTGGAGACCTGAGTGGCTGTTTCATAACAATATCCTAAACCAGTTAGATATGTTTCCCATTTCACATAGGTGGGAGCCTGTCAACAGCTATTTCCATTCCAGCGCTTTTCTTATATCATATTCAAACTATTCATGCTTGAAATCAAGCAACTACATAATTGGAACAGCTTGGAATAAACTGATTGTCAGTCTGCTTTTTCTTTGCTAGCTAGAATAACTAGATCCTATAAATAAGAGAGGAAAGAAGTTGAGACTATGAATCACAGTGTCTGCTTATAAAAAAAGGTATTTGGATAATATTAGACAGTAATTACATAGACATATCATACAATGAATACAGATGAAACTGCTACAGTCAGCAGATCTTTCCTGTTTATATCAACAGCTAAATCTGCTGCTAGCTTTCTGGCAACACCAAAAAAAGTTTTCTGTCTATAACTCATCTCCACCTTCCCAGTATTTTAATTCTAACGTGTTCAGAAAGAACAAATTTGATATATATCAACTTATTAGTTTATGCTAGTACTGCCTTAAGACTTGAATTACTGACATCTATCTAATTGTCATTATGTAGACTATCTAAAATATAGGGTCGTCTACCCTATATTCTTCTGTTTTTTACAAGGCTAAGGGCCACTTGATTTGTCCATTTGGCTGTTTGCAATTCCATACCCTGATGCAAATACAAATCTTGAACCTTTCCTACAGTTATAGACAGTATTTATTTGATGGATGCAGGCAAACTTCTGTGTGTTAGGATTTCATTCACTGTATTTTATTTCTATCTTCAGTTAACAAAGAAGATTTTTTTTTTTTGTTGCCTCTTGGAGAAGTTGAATTCTCTTATTTGCTATTGCCTACATTCTTAATGCTTGATTTTGGTCTTTTTTTTGTTGTGGTTTGTCCCCCCCCTCCCCCCCTTAATGTTCATGAGGGGTGAACAGCTATTTTGAATTGGAGCTTAAAGTTCAGAAGAACTGGATTATGTTACTCTCTTTGTTACTGACTAGTGATGTGAAATTTTCTGGGTCAGATAATGTCCTTCATATCAGCATCCTTTGTTGTAAAATGAACCTAATCTAGCTTTGAAAAATACTGGTAAAAAAGTTGTGTCCTTTACAGAATATATATGGAGCTCTACTAACATTGGAAGTAGTCATTAAAAAAATACTTACGCTCCTAAAAGCAGTACTTGCTATTTATGCTGTCAGATCTTACGATAGTAACCATTAATTTTTTTGAGCTCTAGTGTGATTATCCTTTTAGCAAATTATTCTATGAATGTAACTGTTCAGCATATTAAATAAATACATATACATAATTGATGCTATTTTGAGCAAACGTGTTTTTGTCCAAGTACTGAGTGCAATATAGATTGTGAAAAGTGCACCTGTATTAGGAAACAAATATGATTAAGTATCATTTTTAAATGTAAAAAAAGCATTTAAATTGGGGTTGGTGTAATTTAATAAGACGGAAAGCAAGATTAATAGAAGTAGAGGAAGTACAGGGTTTTTTTCTCAGATAAATTTAACATATTTTTAAGGTGCTTCTGTTACTGCAAACAACAGGGAAAGTCTTGGAGGTTTAAAATGGCCTTGATATCTGTACAAGCTGTTATTTGTAAAACCATGGTCACCCAGCCTGTAATTGTAAGGGTCTCATTCTTTAGGCTTTCCAAATGAAAGCAGCACCTCAGGCATTCATTATTTTATGAATGGAGGCTTTAACCTTTCTTAAAACTTTTTCTTTCTGAAAATGGCGGAATGTCCTAGGTTCAGCAATAGCTGAGTTGGTATTGGTGTGTTTTGAGTACTGAAGTGTATGCAACTAAAATTTTTAAGGGTATGAGGATCTGGCTGCAGCTTGTGGATACAGAAAGCTGGACATCTACTTCTGCAGTGCTTAAAAGTGTTAAGAATCTCACCATTAGCAACTCGGTGGTTTGCACATTAAACAAATAATTTGCAGTGCTCTGACTGAATCCTACACAAATGATGACCTTGCACATGTTCATGCCGCTCTGGTGTTGCATTTTATCTTCACATGAGCAGATTTGTCTTGTTAAAGTGTTAAAATGCACTCTCTGTAAAGAACTGCAATAATATTCTTAGGATGAGGACAATTTCAGTCTCACATAGGCTCATCTCTTCCTTATAAGTGAGTAAATTTAATTGGAAGAAAAGACAATCCTAATAGTTTAACTAGAAGCACTCATAAAATTATTACTTTTTAAAAGGCACTTCTGTAATGAAGTAGCTTTAAATTACTGAGTTGAATAGATTGGAAGCTTGTTTGTTTTAATGGCCGAATAGCAGTATGCTATTTCTTCAGCTTTCCAGAATGTACTGCAGTCTTTGACTGAATAGTGCAAAGGGAAACCTTGCGTATTTCAAGTTACACGGTCCCGTAAGTAGCCAGCCCATACTGCCTGGTACTTGCAACACTAAGTTTTGAATCACAGACGAGATATCTGAATTTAACTGAAGAAAAAGAAGAATTGTGACTATCTGGTTTTGGGGTGTTTTTTTGTTTGTTTTTTTGTTTTGTTTTTTGACCATGTTCCTTTCTCTTTCTCTCTCCTTCCTTGGGGATCTCATAGAAACATGGGAATTTAGTGGCTCATGAGCCCTAATGTGAAGTCAAGTAAAGGGGGCATTTTTGCTCCTGTGGATGTGTTCAGTGCATTTATTACTTGCACTCACCATACTCTTGCTTGTGTTTTTCAGTTGTGATCTGCATTGCTGTTAGTTTAAGATCAAAATCAGTCCTAACCTTTTGAGGTTTAAATGAAAGTTACATATGGAGTTACAAATGGAGGAAGCGTATACAAAATCATAAATTAACCAACCTCCTATTCTATATGTAAAATCATGATTTAGCAAATTGAGAGTTGCTCATTGGTAGCCAGATGTTTATATACACATCTCTAGTGAGAAAATTTAATAGATAATTTCTCATTATTGTTGGGAAAACATTGACCTCAAATGTTACCATTACAGAGCAACTACGTAATTTTTAATCTGCATAGTCAAGTTGACCTTTTTAATTATACTCAGTATGTATTTCTCAAATTTCTTTGCTAATTTTGCCATTAGAAATTAAAGGTAGTGTAAGGCCTTTGAAGAGGGTTTTCTCACCAATATGTAGCCTGATGATTAAATTGAACATTCAGCAAGAGAAGGGTTAGCTAGATTGCAGTGTCTGCTGCTTGATTCAGTTGAGGAATATGAATCAGGGTCTGAATACATCTTTAATAATAAAAATTTTCTTAAAAACCCATCTTTCTGAGCCGACTGCTATTGTGCAGCTTAGCTTGTATTACCCATGTGAAGACAGGCATAGTGCTGCCATAATCCGTCACTAGTTTCTAAGCATCTTTGGTTGTTAGGAAGAAGGAAAGATTTACAAACAGACTTTTCAAGGCCAGAAAGAATCTTACCTAGTAAATGATGTAGCTGCGAGTTTGTGTGATGTATTTTGTGTTGTTTTTACTGATTTAGGTAGCCTAAAATAGTCTGCAGCTCATGTGTCCACAACTTCTTAGCAAGTCTCAAATGGCTCTGTTGAGGCACAGCAGGTTATCTTCTCAAAGGGCATGTTTCAGCTTTGCAATGAATGAACCTTATTCCTGAGTTTAACCATGCAGCCGCTCACTCACTCCCTCACTACTTCTTCCCCTGCTGCTGGAGGGATGGGAGGGAGAATCGAAAGAATGTAACTCCCATGGGTTGAGATAAGAACAGTCCAGTAACTACGGTATAACGCAAATCACTACTGCTACCGTCAACAGTAATAATGATAAGGGAAATAACAAGAGAAGAGAATACAACTGCTCACCACCCACCGACCAATACCCAGCTTTACCCAAGCAGTGATCTCACCCTTCCAGGTAACTGCCCTCAGTTTATATAGTGGGCATGATGTGCTGCGGTATGGAATACCCCTTTGGCTAGTTTGGGTCAGGTGTCCTGTCTCTGCTTCCTCCCAGCTTCCCCTCCTCCCTGGCAGAGCATGAAGCTCACAAAGTCCTTGGTCAGAGTAAACATTACTGAGCAACAATTAAAGACATCGGTGTTATCAGCATTGCCCATGTTCATTTTCTCATCAACCAACACCCCCAAGTCCTTCTCTGCAGGGCTGCTCTGAATCTCTTCTCTGCCCAACCTGTAGCTGTGCCTGGGATTGCTCCAACCCAGGTGTAGGACCTTGCACTTGGCATGGTTAAACATCATGAGGTTGGCATCAGCACACCTCACAAGCGTGTCGAGGTCCCTCTGGATGGCATTCCTTCCCTCCAGGGTATCAACCGAACCACACAGCTTGGTGTCATCGGCAAACTTGCTGAGGGCGCACTCAATCCCACTGTCCATGTCAGCGACAAAGATGTTGAACAAGACCGGTCCCAACACCGATCCCTGAGGGACACCACTCGTTACTGGTCTCCAGCCGGACATGGAGCCATTGACCACAACTCTTTGTGTGCGGCCATCCAGCCAGTTCTTTATCCACCGAGTGGTCCATCCATCAAATTGATGTCTCTCCAATTTAGAGACAAGGATGTCGTGTGGGACAGTGTCGAACGCTTTGCACAAGTCCAGGTAGATGACATCAACTGCTCTACCCCTGTCCATCAGTTCTGTAGCCCCATCACAGAAGGCCACCAAATTGGTCAGGCAGGATTTCCCCTTAGTGAAGCCATGCTGACTGTCACCAAGCACCTTGTTGTTTTTCATGTGCCTTAGCATGCCATCCAGGAGAATCTGCTCCAAGATTTTGCCAGGCACAGAGGTGAGAATGACTGGTCTGTAATTCCCTGGGTCATCCATTTTCCCCTTCTTGAAAATGGTGGTTATATTTCCCTTTTTCCAGTCATCGGGAACTTCACCTGACTGCCATGATTTCTCAAATATGGTGGCCAGCGGCTTTGCAACTTCATTCGCCAGCTCCTTCAGGACCCGTGTCTGGATCTCATCAGGACCCATGGACTTGTGCACGTTCAGATTTTTAAGATGGTCTCGAACCAGCTCCTCTCCTACAGTGGGCGCAGGGTCTTTATTCTCGCAGTCCCTGCATCTGCCTTCCAAGACGACTTGGGTGGTTTGGTCAGAGCCTTTGCCAGTGAAGACCGAGGTAAGGAAGTCCTTCAGAACCTCAGCCTTCTCCAAATCCTGTGTAGCTAGTTCTCCTGAGAGCTTCCTGAGGGGGCCTGCATTCTCCCTAGTCCTTTTTTTATTTGCTATGTACTTGTAGAATCCCTTGCTGTTATCTTTAATACCTCTAGCTAACTTTAATTCTAACTGGGCCTTAGATACTATATATACTGTTCTTGCTGTGTGGAGGGCTAATGCTGATTAAATAAGGATACATTGCTTATTATTAGGTATCACATGTAAACATGCTGTGTGAAAACAATGTAAAATAAACCTTTAAAATAATTTTCCCTAGCATAGCATCATTTGTCCTGCAACTCTGTGATATGTACTACGCCTTTACTTGCTGAGATCTGCACAGCTGCAAAACATACTCTGTGTATGTGTATACAAAGCGTAGAGAGAGAAGAACATAGAACTTGAGAGGCAGGTCCCAATGTTAATTCTTATGAAAACCTTCCTCCTTTTCATGTTTTCTCCCTTGACCTTTCATCCCTGGAGAATTCATGCTAAAACTGTGTGCTGCAAGATAGAACATCATCCTTCCTGTCAGAGCTGGTTACATAGTACAGGGCTTGCTGATTTGCCTACCACATCACCAGTTTTCTGGGAGAAAGTTGTTTGAAGAAATGAGTATTTTCCTGAAAGGGCAGGGTTGTACAGACTGACCCATGCTCAAATGCTGCTGTGCGTATCAAGAGCTTTGTCAGGGAGGTGAGACCATAAACAGCTAGGCAGAGCTTGTTCTGAGTATTCATAACATTTCCAACACTTTTAAAATACCATTTGTCCAGCATGCACACGGACAGTGGAACAATCATGCATACACTAAACCAGTAAACTGGATGGAATCTGGACTTCGTAATTTTGCTGCTTCACCCTTTATTTAAGTCACTCTCTTAACTTTAATTATTTGACTTGGTAAATGAATACAGAACATGAGTGCTGGAGTCAAAGATCCCTTAAAGAAGAAAAGATGATTTAGATAGAAAGATAATGATAACCCTTGTTATTCTTCAAGAGACATTCAGTTAAACCAGTTGAGTGCAGACCTGTTAGAACAGAAAGGAGGTGTGTATATGTAAAATGTACAGGTGGATGAACTGGCTGACAGTTTTTAACAGTAATTATGGTTCTCCTGATCCATTCTCATGCCTTTCACTTACAAGCAAGCCAAAACTTTTAACTTGCTTTCTTACTGAGAACTTTTTGCATCTAGTAGGGTGACTTTCACACCAGTGAGGTGTTAGGTATCTGTCTCCTTTTAGTCTTAAGAAATCAGAATGTTTGAAGATCATTGGCTTGTGTGTGAAATTAAATTGTTTTATTATTTTCCCCAAAGAATAATATATTAAACTCACAGCAGCATAGCTAGACTATAGCCTGTGGGCCCTGACCTACATTTTTTACTCTACAGAGCATGAAATATATTGCTATATATGATGTGAAGTCACTCTATGATTAGAAATTATATTAAATGTTATCATTCTGGTATTCTGGATTAAAAAGTGACAAAGTCAGATGCAGCTAATCATTATAGTAAGTAAAGATTTGAAATGTTGTAAAATGAACTTAATGTTTCTTTTGAGTTTCTATTCTACTTCACTGCTTTCCCTTTATTGTTTTACACTGATAGGTGTGGTTTTTTTTTTAATACCTCAGTATGTAAACTACTGTAAATATGTGGAAAACCCTAGTTACTCCTGTGATCCAGTGATGACAATAGTGCATGCTTCAAACCCAACTTGAACAAAAATAAGTGATGGCCAAAGTTTGATTGTCTTGGAGAATCAAAACTCTTGTGCCATTTTTTTTCCATCACTTTAATTAAATACTTCTATTCCCACAACTCAGTGAATAGAAATCATTTTGGTTGTATGGTGAATGAGACTCTTAACCTCCTGACAGTGCTTTTTGGCTTATAAATGGTGTCAGTCTCTGACCAGTGAGATTACCTCCTGTATGCTGGGTTAACATGTTCTGGTCTTGAGGTCTGAAATTGTAAACCCAGTGATATTTCTTTGAGATACGCTTAGGGCTTTTTGAAGTCTGGCAGAACCCTTGAAGCTGTTTAAGTTAGTGTGGGTTCTCCACAGGAATAGAGAGGTTACTTGTGCTTGCTCTTCCCTGCATCCCAGAATGAGGGGAAAATAAGCTTCAAGCAATTAAAAAAACAAACGAAATCTTGACTGGTATTTTGTGAACCTGTTACTGAAATGCTTGTGATTTTTTGATCCCTTATCTTTAAACTGAAGGCATTTGTAGGTGTGAGTGTAAATTCTCATGAGCGTAGTCCTTCGTCTGTGAAGGAGGTGTCACAGTTATAAATGTGGCTGTGCAAGAAGGGATTTGTGGCACAGCCATGGGGCTAAATTTACTGAATATTGCAAATTATGTTATGTCTGACAATACATTATTAACATAGTTAACAGCTGAAATAGGGGGAGAAGGGACAGAGCAAAGAATTCTAAGCCTGAATAAAATAAAAATTATTTTTAATATCTTCTTGGAGAACATTTTAATGAATTGGCTGAAGAGGTGAAAACTGCAAGTTACTGCTCACCAAGGAATTCAATATTTGGTACATTTAAAGAGGTGAAGCAATTTCCTAAGGAACCTTGAAATAAAAAGATAAAGGTGGAAAAAATTTCACTGTTTCTGGTTTTGTTACCTTGAACCTGTAATATATCTGACATTACTGCAACAGTCATTGAGCTTCTCAGAAGTACGCCAGAAGCAGAGGATGGTTTAAGCGGTATAAGACTTTTATCTTTGGCCACAATCCCACCTTAGAGTATTCCTGACAGATTTCCTATGTATTACTTTCTTCTCTTTCTGAGGCTTGATGAGGATAAAGAGAACAGCACAACTGTCTTCTGTGGAGCATTTACTTTCCCCGATTTTGCCTCGCAGGCAGAACATAAAAGTGAGTGGGTATTTTGTGAAGGGAAGTGTGTATTTCTCTTCTAAGCCTTAACATCATCTGCTGACGATAGGTGTGTAGAGCCATATTGGGGATGGAGGGATTTCATAAAGCCCTGAAGAAAACTTCTGAATTGTATGAGATATCTTTATTTTGTGAAACTAGGAGAATATAGATTGTCCTTCTGAATTCTGCCTGAAGTGTCAAGCTAGCAGTATCTCATGATCAATAGAGTTGTCCTTTTTTCCCCAGTGAAAATGTGTTCTGTGCTATGCTGAGATATATCTAAATAAAGTGCACAGATCAGCTGATCTTAAAATTATATTATTATGATGTGTAAGAAACAACAAAAAATACTTTTAAAATGAAACCCAATCATTTAGAAAAAAAAAAAGAAACAAAACACCGCTAGGTTTTTTGGTTGTTAACAGGATGTATAGAGTTCATATTACACACAGGTACAGAGAAAAGATGCCTTTGATATTAATTTTTCATTCCTTGTACATAGCTTTGGAATTTGAGAATTACTTGATAATCTAGGCTCTGTGGTGGTAAGCACACGGTACTCTGCTATTGTGTATATGTACACAGCTGTATGTGACATTATCATACAGTGTAGAAGGGCCTTTTGTTCTTAAACAAGAAAAATAATACCTGACAATGAGAATTGACCATTTACCTTTAATTCAACAGTTTAATTGCTGTTGGAGGGTAATATATTGTCCTTTCAGGGCTGGCATTAAGCTATATCTGCTATACTTGAAGCTAAAGAAGGAACACTAAAAAAACCAGCACAGCATTCAGCTGTAACTCACTAAACAATAATTTTGGGAACTATGTAAGGTGCATGCATATCCTATATATTTATATTTGCGCCAAAAAAAAAAAGTGCAGTAGGCATAAATAAAGTTAAAAAAGAACCTTGGAGCCCTTGCAGTTGTAAAGGTTTTCAATGCACAGTGTAATCAATATTCATATTTATATTTCCTTCAAACTTACCACATTTACCATTTAAAAAAAAAAAGGAATTGAGAAGAAATGCCGAATGTGAGTGTCTTGAACAAGCACCATAGCTGTGCAGAGGCAGGTGTGAATTTATTTCATTTTTCAGACTCTGTAGGGAATTTACCAGTTCCAGTAATACAATCAGGCTTTGTGAAATGACTGTAACATTGATCTTGGCTATCATCTTAAATATGAATTCCTGATTCAGAAATGAAAGCCAAATTGAAAAAAGTGCTTCCACCAAATATATTGCAAGTGCATTTCTGTGAAATTATTTTATCATAGTAAACTGCAAAGAATCTCTGCTTTGCCCAAAGCTAATTCTCTTGAACAGCAATTTTGGTAGGGAAGTTAAAGGGTGCCTATGAAATATTACAAGAATGCTGAGTTCTTACAAAATTTGGGACAGATAAAATTATCTCATTTTTAAATCTGGCTTTATGTTTTAAAGCCACGGATAAATAAGCAGTGTCTGTTTTGTCTGATAAACCCTTTTCTAAGATCTATAGTAATAAAAGTTAGAAATGCTGGAGACAAACTAAGAGACAGTGCATGATAGAACAAATTGTTAATGCGTCTGATGGCTTGGATTATAAATCTGCAAACCACACAGCTCCCCTCACATTTGTGCCTTCAGAGGGAGTTGAAGGTGTTTACAAAGACATTCAGCACTTCAGGGGATAAGGCTCTTGAACTATATACACCTTAAACTTAGGAATTAGTTTTCAAGAGAAGATATCCTTTTGCAAATTGCATCTGCAGTAAAGATCTGGAAGTAGCCAGGGATGTTCTGTTGACAGAATGGTTTGAATAATTTGACAGAACTTGTTTTTTATCAGCAGAATCAAATTAGAGATTCAACCAAATTAATTTTGTTTTGTATGTAAGTCCTGCCTGACAGGATATATTCAAAGAAAGGGAAAAACATTCTGGATATGAAAAAAATGTGTCAGAAGACAGGAGCATGAAGTCTCCATAACAAATTGTTCACTAAAGGGTAAGAAGTGAATTTCCAGCGTAGATAGCTTCATTAAAGTTACTTTTTGTTTTGGCAAAATTAATTGCTTTCATATTTTTAATTAAGAAATCTTGACAGTTAAGTCCATACCAAAAAATTCTTTCCTGTGCTGTTAGTAGTTTCAAGTCTTTTTTGTCAATACGTACAAAGGCAAGGCAGAATTCTGGGGCAAATGGTGAGGGAAAGATTAGATGTTTTGTTATTCCTCTTAAGTTGCAAGCAGAGACATTTCTTTTTGGGCTTCTTTTAACTTTAAAATTAAATACTGAGGAAAAAATACTACAATTCTATAGATGGTAGTTACTTTGTAGGCAAAAAGAAGAACTGAATGTTATAAAGTATTTTATCCAACTGGTTTAAGTGTTTCAGGAAGAAACTGGAATTGCCAAGCAACTTACACTAGCATTTGGTGGCCTTGCAGAATGAAGCACCCGTCTTCACTGTTCTCTGTTATATTCATTAAACAATCTTTGCAAACACACCAAGTCTGGTTTTTGGTAAACTGCTTTTGTATTATGCCAAATAAAAATTTTGGAGTTACAGCAGTATCTCCAGAATCAGAATTGGATCTACACCATCCAATTAAGCCAAATCTCTAAGGAAACTTAGAGGAGTGCTATTATTATACTCCTATTTCATTATGTAATAGCTGGTCTCTTCCTACCTATCCTCCAGACAATCAGCTGTCCCTCGTCTTTGTGAAATCACATAGATTGCTTCTGTGGGATTGAGTCTGTGGGATGTAAATGGGCAATTCTGCTAGTCCTGCTGATGTGACTGGGAGTTGGGAGTAGAGATCAAGCTGGAGCTGATATGTCTGTAACCTTCTGATTTAGTAGTGTTTTTCTTTTGTTTTCTTTTTTTATTGGCTGTATCTTGTGTATTTTGGAAAGTTGGCATTCATATAGCCTTGCATTTACTTAATGAATTACAGTCTATATTGTGGAAATTCCAGCTCTCTGTGGAAATAAATCAGCATTTACAGCATTGCAGCATTAAAGTTTACCAGTACATTTTTGTAGTATTCTATAGATTCTGCAATTCGTTTCTAAGGCTTTAAATACCTTGTATTGTGATGGATGGATGTTGTCCATGACTGGCTCACAGAAGTGAATTTCTGTGAGCAATTATTTTCGCTCCACCACCCCTGGAAATGGGCATGTAGATTACATCAGTGAAACTAATTGAAGTCTTGATCCTGCGTGGTATCAAAATCAGTCTTAATTTTCTTACCAGAGATCGTTAAAAAAGAAGTCCTCTTCATGCAGTACACAGAGGTGAACAGTTGTTCCTATATTTGTTCAACAGTGACAGACTAAAAATAGTAACTTATTCACCTTGTATATTCAGATATATAATGCCAAGTTCTGAAATAAATTCAGATTCTGGATCCTCTTGTCTACTGGAGAAATAAAAGCTGAAACAGATGAGTCAGAACTGCAGTGACCACAGCATCAGTATGTGTGACAAGCCAGAGCAGCAGGAGTGAGATTTGAAATACTGCCTTGAAGTAGTAAGACAAACTTAGAGCTATGTGCAGCTATCCAATGCATAAGATAAGCCACTCTCAGCTGATTACACTTCTAATTTTAAACTTGCTATCATTGATGCTCTTTATTCTAAATTCAGTAACTAGGCACTGCTTTCTGGATACTTACATGTGTCTCAGTGGACTAGGAGATTGTCCTCTGTATATCCATATGCTTTGTCTTTGTGCCACTAATTGCTAGCATTTACTTTGTGTTACTAGTGTTTTTTCTTTTCCTAATACATTCTGATGATTAGTATTTTGACCCCTGATGATGATAATGAACTGTTAGATGAATGCATCAACAAGCAAATTTCTCTCATTACTCTTGCATACATTGATGCATGAGAAGCAACACAGGAGGGTACTGTAAGAGTCATCATATACTGTGAGGCTTAATAGCAAAACCAGATTCAGATTTTCTACAGTTTAAAGCATCTTTCAGCTGAAAGAAACCCAGATTTCTCCTTCTGAAATTAGGACAGTGGACCATATGCTCAAAGAATTGCATTTTTGAGTGGAGACAGTTGCCAAAACTGCAAAACTTCATAATCGCCCAGTACTTTAATTCAGTGTATTTTTTACAGGTTATTATATTGCTGTTTTGGAGTCTTTGCTTAAAGAGGAGTGTGAGAAGCTTGTGTCGGCAGATCACCACTATTTCAGAGAAGAGTGGTTTCTGTTACAGTATTTTTCTGAGCTGGGTAGGGGAAAGACATGTAAGTGAGAACTTCCATTTGGGGGGAAAATATAAATTGTTCCCCACAGCTGCAAAACTAAACTATTCTGGCTTTAATGTGCAAATCAGCTGTGACAATTCTTTATGCAGTTGGGCTGATAAAGCCTGTTAAAGTCAAAGTTCCCCCTCAGAGGAGGGTGTGCTGGGGCTTCCTGTCTGAATGCCAGGCAAACACTGGGTTAGTTGTCATGAATGCTGACCTTGGCAGCCTTTTTCCTTAAAATGAACAAGCAAAGTAATGCCAGTTCTGAATAACATTGTCGTTTAGTTTCAAATTTAATTTTTGAAATTATACTGTGACAAAAATAATAGGTGTATTGTGTTGAGGAGTTTTGTTTCGGGTCTGGTGAGGCCTTGCACTCTTCACCATTCACATTGTCAGCTCTTTCCCCATTTGCCTGTCAAGCGCTGGGGGAGATTGCCCAAGATTTTAGTTGTTGTTTCACATTTTCCAACTTAAAATACCGTTTTACTCAAAATTGTTATTCTTAGCTTTATGCATTTCCTGGCATATTGCACTGCTTATAATTGCTTATGAGGTGTTTAACTACTTGTAATAAGGTATAAAACTTAATCCCTTGACATGAAATTAAATCCCTTTAATCTCCTGACATTAGGCCATACTTGTGATAGGTGGAGCATCAAGGTAATCTTTGCAGCATTTCTGGTCCCTGATTTGTCTGGTCTGCTGAACTATTGACTGTATTCGTTTTAACATGTTATGTGCATTAGAAAATCAATGTGGCAGAGTAGGTGGAAGCTTTTACACTGATATGACCTCTGTGACCAAAATGTTTAGTTTTGAGATCTGTACAGCAGTAAAAAGCAATGTAGGAATAGTGGACAAGCTGGCTTTATGCAAATACTTATTTTTATGTATTTATTTATATAATTTAATATTTAGTTTTCAACAAGAAATATACCTCTATGTTGTATTAGCTACTGGAAAAGTGTTTTGTTTGATTCAGGTTTTGGAAGAGAAATGACGTGTCCATTGCTGACAGAAGTAGCTTGTTACATCCTAATTCCACTCTGAATAACCTTATTGCTAACCATCTGGGTTTTAAATCATACCAATAGGCTTGACTTCAAAATGTTGTCAATATTGATTTTTCTAATACATACAGTATGTTAAATCACTCTTTAGCAGGTCAGATGAGGTCAAGTGGAGAGAGCATGATGAAACTTCTCCATGCAGAGCTGGCTGGCTGAGAGATAGCCAGGAAAAAAGTGCTGATGAAGTAGTGATAGAACATGCTAATACCAACGGGGGGGGAATGCGAGGAATCAACGGTGATAATTAACACTGCCAAGGTACAGAGGCCTGTTAGGGACTCATTTTGTATAGCTTGCAGTGAATACAACTCTCTACATGTTCTTTCTTGTGATCTCAGTATTAGGCTCCTGCCCAAGAGTGTTCAGAAGAGGCTGAAAGCCCCTTTACTAGGTAATGCGGTTGGTTGTGGTGATGCCTAACTCCTGAAAATGGGGTGTCTACATGGGTTACTTTAGAATGCTGCTCTGTATGTTGTTGGTGGTAGACAGGACATGTTGAGGATCCCTGGGGTTAAATGCAGCAGCCCTGAAGCTGCAGAATTAGCAAACTGTGCAGAACCTTACGTAATGGTTTTATGCTAGACAGCTGTGTCCAGATTTTAGACAAGGATGTTGTGAATTTGTCACTGAAATGTTATTCTCAGAACATGGAAAATCTAATATATAATGTCGTATAAGGAATTTGAAGTATCCTGTTTGTTTATGAAGAAAATTTCTTCTCTTTCAATTTTGGAACAGTATTAAAACCAGCTGTATAGTTTTACATCAGTTATGACTTTAAATCATAATGGAAATACCGTCTATTTGTAAAAGCTAAAGAAACTAAGTATCCGACTGAACAGGTGACCAACTGAAATGCAGATCTTTCTCCTATTCAGGGCAACAGCTATTAGCACTCACAAATGTTATAACTGCAGACCAAATGACTGATCTGAGTAAAAGAAGAATGCATAGTTTTGAATTCTAGTCTGTGAAATTGGTGAAGACCTTAACTATATGTAAAGTTTAAAATGGCAGCAAACTGACAGCTTAAGGAAAGAAATAGGCCATTGTCCCTTTTTAAAAGGATTGAGAAATGTTATTAAATAAAATAAATTAGGTCAATTGCTACTCTGCTTAGTAACATAATAAAAATAAACATGGTAAGACATTTTGAAATTGAACTAGTTAATAATATCATCTTATTAGAATTTGTGTTATAACCAAATTAAATTAGCTTAATGGGGAAGCTTAATAGTAGTCTGTAGATTTTTTCCTGTTAACTTTGTATACTTTAATGAATACCTTAATTAGGCATCCATATTGATGTAGACATTTCAGAAATAAAATTTGCTTCTATATGCTCCTTCACACACCAGCATATTTTAAAGTAATCTTGTAATGACTAAAGGGCAATTACTTTGGAAACTTCCTGTGCCTGCTGAAAGGACTTCAATGCAATGCTTGGCCTGTCTGTATGCAGGGATGTTATGACTTCCGTGGGCATATCACTTTACTGTTTATTATTAATTAATGTGATTGAAAGCTCTTCAAGCATATTGCCAACGGTCTGTTACACTGTATATGTAGCATGCGTGTGTATTCTTAAAATAAGATCAGAATCTTTCAGAATTGGTTGCTTTAATAAGCAGTTATGGAATATTAGATGTAGAATATGAGACTATTGGATGATCACAATCTGTACACCATGAAGGTAGAGTTGGTTGAGTGACTGCGTAGATGTGGACACATACTGTCAAAGAAAAGTAACCGTATGACATGGATGTAGTAATTTATGTTGTGGGATTTGTGGACTTGCGGGCTTATGCTTTGGCAGAAGTAAATGGGAGTTGGTTTCTTTAAATACCCCTTAATGCTATGGGAGCTATACAGTCAGACAGCCTAAAGCAGTTTACTGCATCATGTCTTCCCTCAGTTGAGAGCCAGTAATGTTGCGTGTGTATATATATAATTAAGCACATATGTCATGTGTGCCTTTAATGCTCAAATAGATAAGAGAATGCTAAGGTCCAGTGGAACATGCCAAACAGTAGCAAATGGGTTAGGGGGAGGGAGAGAGGAGCATCATGAAATTATTGAGATAAGGGGTTAATTGTTGTAGATGAGTCTTAGTCTAACGAGGACATACCTACATAATTAAGTCAGTGAAACTACCTTTTTTTTTCCTTTTCACCAGGAGAGTGACTGGTAATCTGCTGAGGGAGAGAATAGAATGCTTCTTGGAGGAACAGGGGATGTTAAAGCTGTCTGGATATCTGTAGAGACTTCAAAGAGAAGACTAATTGTAAAAGTCAATACTGTCCAAGCTGGCAAGGGAAAAGGGGTAAGTGAATATCCAAATCTATATGAGAATGGAGATCATGGAGTTCTTCTAATTGTATTCCCTGGTGAAACTTTTCCAGCAGGAGCTCTTTTCTGTGGGTGACTTTCTTGACAGTTTTCCAAATAAGCATAATTTGAGGTGTAAGGAATATGACAAGACTGAAACTGTCTTTAAGTTTCTTCCATCATCTCTATAAGGGATCACAGTTCTCCATCTCTAAATTTCACTATTAGTTGTCTTGTAAGGATGATTTTTCTTTGGAGGATACGTGTTCAAAAGGAGATGGTGCTCATTGCCAGGCATTTTGTTCAATTTGAAAACTTTTTACACTTGCAGAAAGTCAACACTCAAACTATTTCACATGACTTATGAGGAGTTTTTATTCTTCAATTTTAAGTAGGTGCAAAGAATCATGTGTGGCCCACATGTGGTTTCTATTTCTGAAACAGTCGCTTAAAAGGGGCCTCAAAAGTAGCACCTTTACATACCTGCAGTGAATGAGGTTCCCTTGCTCTGTCATACCTGTGATTTACTGATTCCAGCTGTGGTTTAGATAAGCTAGGTGAAGCGAGCTGTCTTGTAGTAATGATGACAGGAAGAAAGAAATAGAAATAAGTCCTACAAAACCTTGAAAAAATGCAGCAGTATATTGCGGTAAAAGTCTCAAATGCCATGGTGATGTTATGTCTGGAGTGTTACTACAGAGTACTGTGCTATTGCTGTAAAAGTACTTTATAATTGTAGATTTCAGGACAATGCTGCAAAAATATTTCGCTTGCCTTAATTATCTGTAGTTGTGAAATTTCTAAATATGAAATACTATAATCCTTCTACTTAGTTTTTAATTTACAGTATTGCTTCTTGACATTAAGCTGTTAAACCCATGTATTATAAGTTCAGAATAACTTCTTTTATGTTTTAACACTAAGCTAGAGTTCCTGCCTTGTCTAGTAATGTTGAATAATGGAAAATAAGTAACTTTTAATTTAAAATGTTGCTTTTTATTATGTGACAGTATTAGTTATAATATGGATTTCAAAAGACATTTTTAAGTGCAGACACAAGTCAATTATACACAAAGAATAAATTATCTCTACTGTAGTAGTTGTTAGATGAAAAGGTTGTTCATAAAGTGGAGTGTCATTGCTGTCATAGACTTGTAGTTATCCGTATGTATTGGAAATGAAGATACACCAGAGAGTTGTGGTGCTGTTCAAAGTGATCTCAGAGGTGGGAGAAATGGGCAAACAAGAATGTTATGACCTTTACCAAAAGGGATTGTGAAGTTCTGTAGCTGGAGAGGAAGAATCACGCACTGATACAGGCTGGGGGTGACTAGCTGGCAAGCAGCTTTGCAGGAAAATAGCTGAGGGTGTTTTGGTGGACCAGTGGTCCATGGGCCAGCAGTCTGCCCTTGCAGCTGAGGCAGCCAATAGCTTCTTTGGCTGAATTAGGAAGACCGTTGCCGATGGGTCAAGGGAAGCGATTCTTCCCCTCTATTAGGCAGTGGTGAGATGTGTCTGGTGTGCTGTGTCTGGTTCTGTCATATCAAGAGAGAGTGAGAAAGCTGGGACTGTTCAGCCTTTAAACAGCAAAGCTTTAGGGGGATCTTGTCAGGGTGTGTAAATACCAGATTGGATAAAGGTGGGGGTGGCAAGAGGCACTGAGACTTAAACAAAATACAGGAAATTCCATATAAACATATGACAGAATGTTTTTAGGGTGAGAATGGTCAAGCATGGAACAGTTGCCCAGAGAGTTTATGGTCTCTTTGTCTTTGGCAGAACCTGATGGTAGATGGTGTGTTTAGGATTCTTAGCCCTAACATGTTGGGAGACCATGAACAACAAATGAACAGAGTCTGTCTGCTTTTTGGTTGAGGATAGAGATACATGGAGGATGCCTGCCCTTACACACTTGTCTCTAAGAGGCCAACTATTACTGTCACTTGTGAATTCTAATGGTTTTTGCAAGGATTGTGAGTTAAATACACAATTTTAAAATGCGCAATGAAATTGAATGCTTTTGATGCCTTTTGTTTCATTTATGGCTTTTTCTTTGTAACTATGTTGATAATTTTAAATGCCACAGGCATGTGAATTTTAAGCAATATTTTTTGTAGAAACAAATCTCTAGTGAGAGTTCACTATAAATTTGATGTCTCTAACTGCCATTTATGAGTGTCATTGGTAAACTGTAACTCACAATTATTGATGGGTTTGAATGGGATATCTCATCAAATAGAAGATGATTTATGAACAACTAAAGGAGTATAATTTCCTTCATTTTGTTTTCCAAAACAGATAACAAAAAGGTCAAATTACTTGTCTTTGATTCTGTTCGTTTTTCTTCTTTTTTTCCTTTTCTCCTCTCCTAAGTATGTGTTTGCACCAAGAAAGCAATTTTTTGCAGAATTTGTCTATACTTCTGTGCTTACTTGTGAGAAAAGAGGATCTTGTATGAAGATCAGTGCCTTTTCTTTTGTGTAATAGTTACCATAGTGAACACATCATATGCATTCAAATTGCATTAGATCAGTACAGAACGTTAATAACCTCTGACGTTCAAGAGCATTTTGTCATGAAAATAGAATGTCCATAAAATGTAATGTTATTCCATGTTACGTAAGAGGACTTATGTAAGAGTAATGCAGAGTACATCTGAAATTCATTTTTCCCCTACAGCAATCAATATTGTGTCTGCAGTGTTGCTCTTCTCTACAGATCTGTTGACAATAAATCCTTTTGTGGTGTTTTCCATTGTTATCACCACTGAAACAGCTCACCTGGTGCCTTTTTAGAATAGGGAAGGGCAGTGATTTAACAGCAACATTTTGACTCCCTGTGAATATTGTTAGGTGAAGCATGATTAGACTGTCAGGAGCCATGTCCCACTGTTGTTTCTACACTGTTGTTGTTATGATGGTATTATTGGGGGGGGAAGATGAATGTAGCTCTAACCAAAGATAATTTTATCTTTGACTTCTGTAATAACTCTAACAAACATACCAAATGGTATTTTTGCACTGCAGTAGCTTTTTTCTATGCAGCAACAATAGTTAATATTCATTCTTACTTAGTGTGAAGCTATAATAATTACTCTTTGTGCGTCTTCAGTATTTCTCAAAGTTTGTGTGGTCTTTATAGGAAATTGAGAAATTAAAAAGGCCCAAAAATATGGGAATGGGAATAATTTTGGAAATTTATTAATCTGTATTAAATACTTGGAAATGTGGCACTTCAGATATAAATAATTGTGTGTGTTTTGATCCACAGATAAAATACAGAAAACTGTAGTCAGTGACATTTATTCATTACAAACCTGTACCTTTCTTGGGATTGATGCTTGATAATGATAATTGAGTTCCACAGAGGGAATGCTGGACATGAACCCACTAGAAAAATAAAGGGTTGCAGAATCACAAAGCTTCTCTCAGCTGTACAAGCCCACAGGACTGTCAGGAGGGGACTCAAACTTTGTTCCTTCTCCAACACATGGAAATATAAACCAGTTCTCAGCTTTCTTTACTGTATTTTCAGAGCTATTCCCATGAGGAAGCAGTTAAGTTCCTTTTGGCACTGGTGACAATCATGTATCAACTGCATTAAGTATAAGAAGTTGTGGCTCTTCATGCAGTCATGCAAAAAGTCTTCACACTGTGGCTCAAAAGTAATTTCTTCTGTGAAACAAGGGATTCCCCCTTTTCCCAAAATAATAAAATTCAAATAAGGGAAAGAATCCCTGGCCCCTGATTTTCTGCTGCAACGTACTCTGAAATCATTTAAACTTAGACGCTCCAAGGTCAAACTTGTTATTAAATGCTGTCAGAGCAAAAGCATTTGCTTGGATGGAAAAAAAAATAAAAATCCAAGCAATGAAAAATTGGACCCAACAGTATTCTCTGGTAGGAAAGTGTTTTGTTCTATTGTCCAGTGTGATATTTCACATTACATTTTCAGCAAAGAGGCACTGTGTTTTGAGCAAAGCCTGAAAACAAAAGGTAAAGTTGTATGCAGCTGCTCCCCAGCCCTGTACTTGAACCACTCATAACTTCCAGTTATTCCCAGGGGTGTTTCATTATTGGTAATATGTGCCATAGTGTTAAAATTTTCACCACACTGGACAAATACATCTTTTTTCAGAGGAAAGTGTAACATACATTTCATATTTCTTGGTGTATAGACAATTCTTGAAGTTAAAATGTCAGGGCTTTCAGGTGAGGGGTTCTCTGTGTGCTTAACAGAGATGAGGAATACAGAATCACAGCTGATTGCAGGCACCACTGAAGCCAGTAAGACCAGAGTACTCTTCAAGGCCACCTGTGTAGTGAAAAGCTATATGCCTTCTCTCTGGGAACCACTGTAGCCTACCTAGTGTTAGTGGAGGTGGTGAAACCATTGGATTCATGACAGTTGGGCTTTCTTCTGTCTTCTGAAATGACATTCAGTCTTCCGTAAAGATTGTGTTTTATTTATAGTTGTTTATTTGTGTGCCCCTGTTCAAGGTTATCCTGATTGGAATTTTGTTTTTGAAATTTAAATTCCGAATTAAGTAACTTTATTCTGCTGGCAGCTGGGAGGCATTTCTCCTATGCTGTGTAGCTGCCTATTCCAGGAGAGAGAATTATGGAAAGAAGAAAGTGGAAACAAAACCTGGGTTTGTGAGGGCTGTGGAGGTGTTTGTAAGTTCAACAGAGGCAGTCATTTAAGGAGAGAGAAATCATGTGTCAAAAAATGTGAGGATAGACAGAAAATTCTATGGGAAGAATGGAAGGCAGGAAGGACAAAAAGGAAACTGTGTGTGGCACTTGGGCAGGGGAAAGCATGGGCTGATGATGAGGAGCCACTTACCATTTGGGAGACACCTTTATCCCAAAGATACTGTGATCACTTCTCTAGCTGAATCCTCTTTATGCTTATTCATATTCCTTGAGATTTCCAATCCTCTACCAGAAACTTTCCAAAATGGGTAGTGATTGTGGAGGTTGGCATGAAGGTGATGAAAGGTTTCTTGTTGTTGTTTTTGTTTTCTCGAGCAGTAGATAAATTACAGCTTCTCGGTTCTGAGGACAGAAAATACTTCAGTTATTCAGAACATTGCACAAGAGTGCCTGTGCATCATCCTTGAGAGTCAGTGGAGCTGTCTAAAATACCAGGTCAAACCTGGGACATGGTTCTTCACTCTGCATGACACAGACAGCAGTAGCTGAGGTTTGAATTGTTTGTGTTGAATTGATAATAACTCTACAAGAATAAAAGTTTTCATCATCCATAAATTGCCATAATATACATTGAATGCCACAGACTGGAAGCAGTGTGGCTGTCATCTCTTGACCAAGTTTAAAAATTGATACTGAAAAATTATTCTTAAAAACTATAGCAGTGCAAGTGCTAATTTTGAACCTTTTCCTCTTCCTTCCCTATCATTAGATCAATATTTACAGCATGTACAACTTAAGTAATATATGCAAATTATTCCCTTTTAGCTTCCTTTTCAGAATGTGTGAAATATCCTGAGACATCATGTAAGACTAACAAATTATAGTGGAGCTCAGTAAAATGAATACCTGTTAAAGCAATACATCCTATACGTGATGTGTTTGCTTGTGGAGGATGTCAGAAACTTGAACATGAGATCAAATGAGTGGATGCGTGAAGAAGTATTAAGCTCCTTATAATAGCGTAAGATATTTTTACCATACAGAAATAGAAAATACTGAGTCTGCTTTAGAGGATATTTCTTCGTCCTTGGATGACAAAGCATCACCCAAACTTCAGAGAATTTCAATCTTTATTTTAGAACTTGTCATTTGAAATATGCTTCTCAAGCTTTTTGTTTTACATAAAGGCTGAAAAACTTTGTATATCTCTGTTCCCTGGTGCTTGGGATATTTAGAGATCTGATGCTACCACACTGCGTGGCACTGTTACAGATATAGTTCCTTCTCTCACAGTGTTAACACTGTTGGCTGCAGTGAGCACAGACATCAGAATACAGTAAGAATGCAGTAAATTAAGATAAGCAGGAATGTCTGAAAATGAAGATTCATGTCTCATTTAATGCTGCTAACTTGAATTAGAACTAAAGACGAGAAGTAAGTCCCAATATGTTCAAAATACTTAAACCCCAAACTGAAAAGTGAAGGCTTTCTTTACCCAAAATATTTTCCTGTCCTGAAAACTTTGTAACTGTAGAAAATAGAGGAAATAGTTATGTATTGATAGAAATCAGAACTCTCAGGTTAGGTTAGTCATAAATTCTTGTAAAGGTTTTAGCTTAAATTTTGGTATGTTTATGGAAGAATTTTTTTGGTCTGCATTTGCACCTTAATCTGGCTACTGTAAAACTTTTTGAGTTCTTAGTGTGTGGTCTTAAGTGTCCCTTTTCAGGTAGTCATGGTGTGATCAAAACCATTCATCAGCTTATAAAGTTATAGTACTTCAAAATGTGTTAGCTAACAAATCATGACTCATAAATCAGGATGCAGAATATGTTTTTTAGAATGGATGTTTGGTATAATCAGCTAATGTGTTTTTAATTATGATTATACTTGCCCAAAAATGAAAATTGCATTCTACTTTGCTAGCTAAAGCACATAAATTAGAACACTTGCTGACATGATTTAATCAACATAAAGTAACAGCAAGTCGTTTTCCTTGAATCTGAGAAAAATACACTGGAAGTGAAACTAAGTAGCAATAGCTGCTCTCAGAAGAATCCTCTGCAGTTAGTGTGAAGTTGCTTTCATTTTCAAGTAAAATGAAGTCAGGGCTATGATAGTAAGTGGTGGTATCTCATGAGGAAATTGTGCTACTCATCTGAATTCACATATCCTAGCAGTTTTATAGAGGTATTAAACTCTGTCCTGACCATTTCCAGAAAGAAAGGTCAGATTTTAATTGGATTCAAAGATTCAGATTGCAATGTCTTAATATTTGCTGCAGGTTGTTTGTTGGACAGTAAGTTTCCTAATGGCATATGATTATAATGTGCCCATCCATAAAGTACTTTATCACAGTGAATTTGAGTAATTTAACTAACATTTTCCTGTTTTCCCCAAGGGTCTGATCTTTAAATCAGTAAAGAAAATGCACAGGAGGAAAATGTGACAGCCTTATGGATTGCTTTTATAGGGCATGTTTTAATTCATAGTGAAGTGTTTTTATTTCTAGAGTAGCTAGCAAGGTAAGGGATCACTACACTGAGTATTCAAGTTTGGTTTCTGCTGCATATGTCCCTCTCCCCAGCTCACAAGCAGTCTCACTGTGTATCTGTCAGTCTGTATCAGCACAGTTTTGTCACCGCATATGCTTGTGCTGAAATTCTGGCGTCACAATAGCAAGGATCAGTCATCCACCAGATCATTCTGATCTTTTGTAATAGGATTATCTACCAGACATTTTCTGACAATTTTTAGTGTGCCTGTGAATTTCAAGCACCCCCCAATAGCACTTAAAAATGTTTCACTCAGAGTATGTATTTTACCCTATTGGTGAGCTTACGCTTACATTCATTGCTGGCTACAGGCCTTTGTGGAGTGAGGCGAGGTTTTGTTTTGAAGTTGTCAGCAAACAGCTATGAGATAGTAATGCTAGAAACTTTACAACAGGAATCAAAATTCTTGTGAAACTGCCCAGAAATGGTTCGGGGGGGGGGATGGGGGGAGGTCATATGAGCAGCAGTGTTGGAAAAGAAGCAGCTGTGTCAGCAGAAAGAACAGTGCATTTGGTATGAATGGTTTGAGCAGTAAGACAATTCAGTAAGAATATGCTTTTTAATAACACTGAAATGAACCTTTCCTTGCACCTCCACTGTAGACAGTAGGTCCTGTCTTGGTTATGAGAACTTAGTGTTAAAATAGTGAAAAGTCTTATTATTATGCCATATAGGATATGTGCTGCTATGACCATGTTTGCTTACAATCCTCGTTTCACTTAATGCAGAAATCTCTTCCTGTGTCTGAATAGACAGAAAACTTCAAAGGAACAATAAAGAAAATAGAATAAAAATATTCGTAGCAGATAGACACTGTTTTTAGTCTTAGTATTTAGTTCTCAGCAGCAAATTAAATCATGATATGTTCTTAAGAAAGAAAGCATTGATGGTATTTGAAAAGTGACTGTTCTCTGGCTAGGTTTACTATGTTCTCATTCACAGGTCTACATCATACATTGTAGTGCTACCATCAGAGAAAGCCTTTTTCCTATTGTGTGTTTCTGACTATTGTAAATGTGGTATTATGCTGTTAAAAGTTATGGAGGAGAGATGCAGTGGGAAAAGGTGATCTGTTCTAACTGTACCGAGAGTGCCCTCTGCAGAGTGTTACATTGTGTTAGTTTCCAAGGAAGACAGCTGACTTTCTTTTTTAATAGAAATACTATAACATATCATTACATTGTTTAAAAGCTAAGTTTTTATATTAAAAAGAAAGGAGAAAGAGTAAATTATGAACCTAATAATGGATAAAATATTGAGCTTACACTAAAGATAACCTATTCTGATTCTGGTATGATGCTTTACATATGCCTATGCAATAGATAATTATGATTATGGACATAATTTCTTATCTTTTCTTACCTATTGTCCATCATGCACATTCAAGTTGGTACAAACTGGCAGTAAATTTGACACTAACAGAAGGTTTTGCACACAGGTTGTCTGCCTTTCCTCTTTTCAGGAGATGGAGTATAGCAAGTTTCTAAATTAGTTGTTCCTTGGAAAAATGCTATTCCTTCTGTTAGTACAAACATTAATCAGTGTGTTCAGGTCAGGTACTTAACTATGCAGCTTCCTAAGTATGTGAGCTGTAGATACAGGATTGGGGAGAGAAGGAAAGTGAAAAAATGCTTAAAACCAGGAGTACATGTGGTGAGTACTTCTAAATTTGTACAAAGTACTTTTCCTTCTCCCTCTCTTATAACAATGCAAAGAGTTACTTTATACTGCAATTAGTAACATGCTGTTATGTTACTAAGTATGTGGTGAGAGAGACAGGATAGGTTAATGTACATAAATTGTCTTTTTTCCTTTAACCCAGTGGGTTTCAAAATCATTCCCTCCACTTTCATCTCTGAGACAGCAGGACAGGGTGAAAACTTTGATTTGTGTTTCTTTACATCTGGAAGGGGAGACACTGTGATTTCATATGCAAATGTTCAGGCATCAGGTAAATACAGCACCATCAGCGACCAGTAAATAATTAATTTCTTAACAGAACTTTTTCCCCCTGTTATTTGCAGTGAACTACTAGAACTTTTTGGGTCTCATGTAATGAAACTTGAGAACAGCTTTGTTTGGCCTCAGATTTTTGATAGAATCCAAGAATGTGACTTAAGAGTTTTTCAAAGCATTCACTATGTGTCCAGTGATTTCTCCCATTTTAAATAAATATATGTTAAGGTGCACAGGAATTTTAGTGCTAAATAAACCAATTTTAAAGCTGAGAAAAACAGCCTGGCCATTGACATAAATGGTATTTCATGGATTTGAATGGGTTGCACTTTTTCAAGTGTGCGCCATCATAGTACTAGAGCTAGTGCAGAAATAGTCTTGGTATGGTATTTACACTGCTTAAGCTCTATACAGTAGTTGGGAGTATAACTGCAGATTGCATGTGCTAAAAATGAAGTGGCAAAAATTGTACTTAAGTTAGAGGAGTAATTTGTGAAAATATATTTGAAGTAAACTGGGAAATAGGAATGTCGCCATAGGCTATCTAGTTCAGTATCCGGTCTCTGAAAATGGCTATAAATGTAAGTCTAGGGACAAGGTAAGACAGGGCAAGCACATACAATATATCCACTTGGTACCAATCAGCTTACATCTGATTTCACCTTGCCAGCTTTGCTTTTCAATTCATTTCTGTGTATTTATTTACTTACCAAGAGAGAAGCTTTTTGAACATGTGTAGAGCTGTAGCATCTGCAGCATCCTACAGCAGAAGTATCAGAGGTCAAATATACACCTGTGTGAAGAACTCCTTCTTTTTATCATATTTTTTTTTTTCCCCGTTTTCTTTTTTCCACCCCTGTATTCCCTCCCTTCTTTAAGATTATGTTTTGAACCGAGTGGGTGCTGCTGCCTCCTGAAGCTTATTTCAATCTGGGGAAAAGAGAACAGCCAGTTCCTGTCCACCTCTTCCATGCTCCAAATGATTATTAGCCCCCAGGTCACGTACCACCAACTCCACATGTCCTCCCTTCTTTCTGAAAGCTCCTAGTCTCCCTTCCCTGCCTTTACCAGTTGCTTTCCATGCAGGGACCATTCTTCCTACATCTGCATAATTGCCTTGACAGCCTTTAGTGAAGGACTTCATCGAAGGGATATGGCTTAAAGGTAGGCAATGTCAATGCTGGCCCCTGCAGACAACATCAGTATCTCTGTAAGGCAGAACTCTACAGAATGCTTCCCCTTGGCAAGCAACATGTTACATTCTTCCAGTCTGGGTTTGGAATTTCAATCTTACACAGATTTCATTTGGTTCATTTGTTAAATCGATTTCAGTCTAAGCTCTAATATCTGGCAGCACATCACAACTGTCATGCTGTAGTTTATTTTTACAATAGTACCTGCAGAGGAGTCAAGAGGAAAATAAGTGTACAGAAAAAATCTCAAATCTAGGAATGATCTTATAATTCCATGTGTAGCTGAATGTAGATAGTAGGACTTAAAGGTACTTTAGTGGTATGTTTAATCTGTTCAGGAAGTCTAAATCAGGTTCAGTCTTTACTCATTTCTAGTAGAAGTAATTTTTCTAGCTTTTTGCTAACATTTCTTTGCTGCCCTTTACATCTTCTATTTCCTCAACTGCTCCACTGGTCGTGGTATTGTTTAGAATTTGTCATTTTACCTGCATCTGTCTTCATCACTGCTTGAGGAACTCTCAAGAGTTTGCTTCAGTTTGCCTTAGATCTCAGTTTATTCTAATAAAAACCTTGAATTTTGCATCTTATTAAAAAAAAAAAGGTACAGACACCACCATCTAATGGTTAGTTATGCAAGAGGTGCTTCTGTGTGCTTCTCTGGTGGACAGCATTATCAACATCAAGCATGTCTGCTAATTAGAGTTATTTATAGATATTTTCAGAGGGTTAAATAGAGCTGTAAGAGTATTTCAGAAGCAGTTCCATTAAAACTCCACTATAAAATTGGCATCAGTAAGCTTCTCCCTTATTCAGCAAGAATTACCCTTTCTGAAAATGCTGCATTATGATAAAATAATTTAAAAGAGCAAAGGCTTATCAAAGATTCCCTTTAAGGCTTACCCAAGCCTCCCTTAAACAAATTCTTCAGGAATATAAACCTAGATTATCAGCACTACCTCAGGGGCATCTCTGGTGGACTTCTAGAATTAAAATTAGAATTAAAGAGAAGACAATGAATAACAAAACAGTCATATACAACAAAAATCATTTTAGCTCCTAATTAGAAAGGATAGGTATGAACCGTACACAGGATTTTAGCAACACCTTGTGCTGAGAAGGACAGGATGACCCCTGCTTGTGACAGCTGAGATTTCCATCTGGCCTTGGCAGGTTTCCCATGTCAAAATCTTAAAACTTAACTGCTTCATTTCACAAGGAGTAAATGTGGAGTAAAGCTAAACGTTACCTTGTCCTTACAGCATTCACTTGGTCTAAGTGCCCACAAATAGCAGTCTTTTCCCTGTCTTTATGAATACTTTAAAAAGGATCCTTGAGAAGGTGAGGTTTTTTGTAATACAGATATAAGCTGACTTACTCCGTCATGTTAGGTGATTATATCAACAGTGAGCCTTCTGGTTTGGTGGAGTACATGATGAAGCTTTGTGTTCAGTCAGGGATTCTAAAAGATGAGGTATAATTCTCAAAGCAAAGCAGCAGTAGAATCCAAATTATTTTTTCTCTTAATCACTAAGATGCTGTTATTTGACTTGCAGTATTTACTCTAGTTGCTGACTAGTGAGACCATTTGAAATATTCTCATCTATTCTTTTCTTCAATGATATCTCAGTGCTTTCCAGACTGTTTCTCTGTCTCAGTTCTCTAGCTGGTGATTTTTCAATTAAGATGTGAAACATTCCTTTCTTGTTATATAGATTTAATTAAAATTCTTTGCAATAGAATTCTTGGGTGTTGGGTGTGTGTCTGTTTCAGGGAAATTAAACTCCTGCTGCTTGTTCTGTCATTTGGATAAAATTGAGTTAATTATTTTCAAGATGTGGGCAGAATCTTTGGAAAATCATACAAAAAGCTCTGCTTATTTATTATTCCTAACAGTCTCTTAGTTATTGAATAATAAATATTATAGCATATACACTTTAAAGTCCACCAATAAGAATGTAGCTTTGCACAATTTTTCTTTGCTTTCTATACTGGGTTATACAAGTGTCTTCTATGCTTGCATTCCGATAATTAGTTTTCATATCATTCAATATTTAATACAAAAATTACATGACAGTCACTTGAGCAAGATACAAGATACTGCTTCTACCTAAGGGTTTCTCTGGTCTTCCACCAGTGTTACTTTAAAAGCTGCAAGATCCAAAATACCTGTAAAAGTAATACCTATTATTAGTTTCAGTCTCTGCTTCTCAATCAGACTAATACCATTTTTAAGTTTATCCTAAGATATAGGAAATGCGAAAAGGAAAAAAAACACTGAATTTATTCACTTACTCTGTCCAGGTTCATAGCAAAGTATGAAGATTAATAATGGTTCCTAAAATTCTTTGAGATGGAAAGCCATACTGAGTATTGCCATTATTTTATTGTTATGGGATATTGGGCCTTCACCTCTATGTGACCTATTTCTATCCATTGTTATATGGGCAGAAGAATTTGCTGTATGTCAGGTTTTGTTGTGTAGTGAATGATTCAGCCACTTGATTCCTGAAGAGGTTTGCTTTTATGAGGTAAAAAGTATCCAGGGAATAATAAAGCTGATATTTTAAAAAGCACTCAAAAGTCAAGTCAGTTAAGCAGGTGGAACAAACACTACCTATATCTCTTGAACTATTCTTGAACCTGGTTGTGTGAGTGATCAACATGCAAGTTAAACATCTATTATGGTCGTATTTACACTTTTCCTTTACTATGCATTTCTGGGAAATAGTAACTGTGTAACCCTCAGTTTGCTTTTAATTGAGTCATTACATGGTAATGGATTAACGCCATGATGGAATAGTTGTTTAATGCGTGTATTACAGTGAAGAATCGTAGCATGAACTAGGTTGGAAATTACCTCTAAGATCATCAAGTCCAATCATTACCCCAGGACTTCCAAGACCACTGCTAAACCATACAACTGAGGGCCTCATGTACATGGTTTTTGCGCACTTAAAGGGACGGCGACTCCACCACTTCCCTGGGAAGCCTGTTTCAGTGCCTATGTTTGGTGACTGGTTGCCAACTAGATGTGATAGCATTTACTACCACTCTTTGGGCCCAGCCATCCAGCCAGCTTCAAACCCAGTGAAAAATCCACCTATCCAGGCCATGAGCAAACAGTTCCTGCAGGAGAATGCTGTGGCAGACAGTGTCAAATGCTTTACTGAAGTCCAAATAGTCAATGTCCAGAGCCTTTCCCACATCAGCCAGGTGGGTCACCTTATCATAGAAGCAGATCAGGATGGTGGAGCAGGTGTGACTATTGAAGACTGAGACAAAGAAACGTTCCTCATTCCCAGTTACTAGCTTTCCTCTAGTATCCAGTAGAGGCTGGAGGTTTTCCTTGGCTCTCTTTTCATTGGTTATCTTACCAAAAGACAACTGAAAAGTTTAATTTTAGGAGCTATATACTTATATGTGTATGTATATATACACACACCATGTATATATATACTTACGTATAGGAGCTATATACTATATATTTACATATAGGAGCTATATACTATATATTTAGGTAAATTTGAATGTGTATTTTCAGAAATGGCTCCAATGATTAAGGACTTTAGTAGAATGTATAACATCTGGTACCAGAGGATGTCTCTCAAACTGAACCATGTGGTCACGGAGAGCTATGTACCACTCAAATCAGAACAGATAAATTTCTTAATGATTTATTTTTCATGCTCTTTCAAAGGGAAAAATATAGCCCACGAGACCTTCAGTATTGAGCAATTTCACAGGTGTATCTTGGGATGAATAGATTATGAGTGTGAATAATAGAATGAATGTGTGAGAGAGTGATTAAAAAATGAAATTGATCTGAGCCTTGAAGCAGACTCCTCTGCTTTGTGCTTCCAACACATCAGGTTTTTCTTTAATTTCCTGCTGACACCCCAGGTTATTTTTTTTTTCTGGTAATTAACTTGAAAGCTAAGTGTCCAACCTAAATAAGTATGTGTAATTACTGGGTTAGTTACCTGTTCTGAACAGATAAGTTTTTTAATGGCTAAATATAGCAGCAACTATGTATTAGTTCTTCTGCATGCCACATGCATGTTGTGTCCGTTCCACATACTGAAGTGTCTTTAAGTTTATTTTCTCATAGCTTTAAGTGATCAAGTATCTCCTGAAAGAATCTGTTTCTTAGACGTAAGAGACATAATTGGAGACTATTTATTGTTTTTCCACTATTAATATGTAGCCACATAGATTTTGTTGAAATTTACTGCACTCTCAGGAGTGACGAATGCACTCAGCACTTAAGGGAGAGATACAGCTTTGAAATGTGAGCTGTATTTCTGCCTGAGAGGTGAGACTTGCCCTGGCTACATGCAGTGCTTTCTAAAATATTGGAGCAGTTGCTGTGGAAATAGCAGAAAGTGTACTTTTTCAGCTAGCAGACCCACAACATCACCACAAAATTACAGATGATTTTCCAGGTACTGCTTTCCTAGGGTCCACTTGGTGGTAGATTGCTTGGAACAAGAAAGGAAGAGAAAGAAAATGAGTCAGAGGTAGAGAAGCACTATTTTATTGTCTTTATTTGCAAGACCTTGTTTCCACTGACAAATCAGTCTGGCTAGTAGGGGTGTATTTCCACCTTTGTGTGCTGAGTAGAGCAGCTTCTAATCTTAACAGAGAATTTGCAAGTGACTTAAACTTACTAACTTGGAACAGGCACAGTATGTTAACAATTTCAGTAAGAGTTTATTTGGTTGATGTTTGTTAGAAATACAAGTGTTTTTTAGTAGTATAAAATGATTAAAATGGATGTAAAGTGCTCTAAGTTGGCAAAGAATCTGCTCCTCAGAGAGAACATGAAGGTCCTTTAGACTTGGCTTATATGGAAGAGATGCGATATGCAAGGGCTGTTGTTTTCTAGGTTAAACAACATTTCTGTCCTGTGGAATAATGGAATTTTAGTCTCCCACATAGAATTTTATTGCTCATCAGCATAACTGTTTAATTTCCGTTCTACCCTTTCTTATGTTATTCTGTCCTGCAGGCTCTTCAGAATAATAAAATAAACAATGTATATCAAAACCAACATAATAACAATGATAAGAATTTCCTGTGCATTATTTTGTTCGTGTTGCTTCTGCATTAAAAATATGAAATGTTTGTGTGTGTGTTTGAGAGCACATTCTTCTAAACTAAGTGATTCAGGACATAGTTAAATAAATTCCCCAAATTCTTTGAGTACTGTTCTGGTAACAACAGCATTAATAAAGACACTCCCCTACTGCTTTCTTAGTGCCTTTACTACTTGTTTTCCAGTAAATAAATGTGATTTCCTGTTTTGCTGAAGATGCCATTCTTACAGAACATAGTTTATAAAGCAAGAGTATAGGGACATGATCTCTTGGAAGACTTGCCTTAATTTCCACTAAGCTGTCTAACATATACATGTGGTACCTGCTTAAGTACCAGTGTTTTCAGAATCAAAACCATTAATAGACAGTCAGTACCTAATGAATGGTAAAATCAATTTTCTGTCACGGGACATGGATAAATATTATAATGCTGCAGCAGTTGAAAGCCTCTGTCGATATCTAGCTCTAATGAGTATCTTCTATGGAGTTCTCTGTTGCAGTTTCACCTGCAGTGTTGCAGAACTGTGTGCAGTTTGCATAGTAAAAAGAAGAATCACGGGAGCTGATTCAGTGGTCAAGTCAGCATTTGAGGGGTTTGGGACCTTGAATCTGTAGTTCATTCAATCCTGAACATCTCAAACTTTGTGCTATTGCACCGATGGTTGTATGTTACTTACCTACTGAAGATAGCTTTCAATTTTCTGTAACAAAGATGCTCTCACGAGTATCACAGAATAGCACTGAGCACTGTTGCCAGCTTGATAAATTTTGGCTGCATGATTAGTGGGTGATCATACGAGGAGTCAACCCAGAAGGATCCTGAACACAACAGACGGAGCAGGTTGTGAGATGTGATTGAGCAAAATATTTTGATAAGTAACCAGAGTGTTCAGCTCTTTGTCACATGTATTAAGAGGCTCTGACCTTAGATGGGAAGTCCTGGGACTGGCAGACAACTATAGTTAAAATAGAAAGTTGACAAAGGAGAAAGCAAAAAGTCGTATTTGCCCATGAGGCCAGGACCTCCCAAACTGATGTTGTTCATTGTGAAATTTCTACAAGACAGCAAACCTTGGGCTTCATGTAAGCAAACTAAAACTATTCACTTGTATATTTTCATTGTTAAGTGTGTGTGATTACATATGTATCTTTCTCCCTATGTAAATATACATAAAGAGACATAAAAACACTCATGCTAGGGTTAGTTGATTTTAAAATTAGTGAATTTTACCTCTGGCTTGCTATATTTTCTGAACTGTAAGGAGAGTAGAAGGTCCCATGAGTTACACTGACTAGTAGAGCAAAGTTACCAAAATTCATAACTGCTAAACTGAGCACTGTGTCTCTTGTTATTTGAGGCAGGTAGATAGGTGGATTTGTAAAACTGGTTTAGGACCTTTATTTTACTGACTCTCTGTTTCATCAGTTCATCTTTTCTTTTCAGTCCATGCCTAGAGATTGTAACCACTGATGAAATTTATTGACTTACTGCAGCCTCCAAGTAGGCTAAATCCCTTCCAGAAATAAATCAAAATGAATAGGAGTTCTCTTAGATGAATTAACATCAATGTTTTGCAGTAACTTAAAGCTAACTGCATGACTTTGGGCTACTATCTAGACTAGAAATGCTATATGACCTTGACAGAACCAAGAAAAGAATGCTGTCTTCCCTGCTGTTTCTAAGCTTCTAAACACAGATGTGTATTAAATAACATTGCCATGCAGCAATCGGGTAAATCTTGCTTATTGGGTACCACTTTTCACACACGCACTTAAGTCTTCTGGATGTGTTAGACATGGAGTTAGTCTTTGCATTCATATTTTTCTGAGTTACAATTGATTAGAAGGGTATAAAGAACTTTAACTGTGTGAAGTGGAACATTATTTTTATTCATTATTTGCCTTGATTTATGGTAGCACAGGAAGGCACCCATTATTCACTCTGAACCTCCTTGACGGTGTTTAAAATAGCAAGGCACTCCAAAGTGGATTGACAGCATACCTCTGAAAAGAAACTCTGGTAAGACTGCATGCCTCACATAACCCACTAAGGCTTTTGCCAATAAAATTCTGCTCAAAGAGAACATCCAGTTCTTTCCAAATGCTGTTTGAAAACTTGCAAACTTGTGTGCACAGCCAGCAAGTCTGGCTTTGTTTCCTGGGGTCCAGAATCCCTACTGTAGCATGGGGGAGAGGTCTGCAGGCACAAGGGAGACAAAGCCCCACATCGGCTTAGAAAGTGACAAATAGCAGCCTTGTGCAGTAATAACCAAGTGCCCTCTCCCTTTAATAATGTGATCTTATATTTCTAGAGTGAGCAAGAGAGTGTAGAACAGAACATTGGGAAGCGCTCATATTCTGGACTAATAACTGACAGTATTTGTCAAAGATTGCAATGGTACAAGAGCCTTTTTATTTCCCAAGTGCTTCCTTCCCTCTTGAGTACTTAACTGTTTGCTAAGACCGAGTTTTAAGAAATGTTAGGGTGGCTGTACAGGGAACACTGAGGAAAAAATCCTTAAGCCAGACATTACCGCTCAAGTTAGAGGCTCAGACTTTGGTTTTTAGCCCTGGGTTACATATAACACCTGGGAATTTTGTCAAGGCCGCTTGACAGTGTTCATGATTCCAGGGATCATTTCAAGAGTAACAAGCAACTGCTGCTTGAACTTGCTACCTGTGAAGAAGTAATTGAGCTGTTGTTGCTATCCCTGTTTCTGCTGAGCTCTGTTCTTTAGGCCCCCTTCTCCTTTGCTTGGATACTGCATCATTAGTGAGAGGAGTGAAAAGGGACCAGAATAAGGTCAAGGCTTAGTTCTTTTGTATCAAAGAAAGAGAGAGGAAGGATGTGAGGCCTGGAAGATAGAAGAAAGGCAGAAAGGATGACCTTTTTTCACTTTGGGTGTATGGCTATGCCAAACACCTCACAGTGGCAGTAGCGGCAACAGCAGGGAGGTATGGATTAGGACTAAGGGAGGATGTTCAACCTATATCCTTAGCTATTAGAAGTACGAGGTGCTGCCCTGTGTACTCGACAGCCGAGAGCCCTCCCACCCAAGAGCAGGATGATAAGCTCAGCAACAAAAGGTATTTCTGTTACTCTCAGATGGTGCCTTAATTGAAGATTGATTGCTTCATTACTTGATAGTAAACTGTAACAAATTTGTGAACATGTTTACATGTTTCAAAAGCAGTGCATTTCACTGAACTAGGAGTATGTTAAAATATCCTGATCACCACCTTGGGAGGAGAGAAATGATTATGTTTTGCTGCCATCTGTAAAATCTTGAGAAATGCTAGCTATGACCCACTGCTACTGTAACAAGAGAAAATGTCCTGATGAAATGATTGCTAAACCATTAAACAAGAGTAAGTAAATGCACTGGCTTCCAATTTTCAAAAACATTACTCTGCACAGCATATTAACATTTGCAGTCTTTTTCATCACACTACATTTATCACATTTGAGGTGTGGTTTTAAAAACCCCTCTGGAGAAAATGCAATTTGTTCTCTGTCGCCTGCACATTCCACTAAATGCTCATTATTTATAAAATTCTATGGGGTCTTTCTACAAAAACACTATTGATATTTGATTACAGAGTGCCAGCACTTTGATCTATGATCTGAGGTATAAATGTCTCAAACTGGTATGTGATCCCACCCATTAGAACTTGCCATCTGTACAAGGTGGCAGACTAGAAGATCATCAAAGAAGGAAAGTTTAAACTTGTAAAGACTATTTCTTGAGAGCATTTTAATCAGCAACAGCAGAGGATGTTTCTTGAATTGCTGTTTGTGTTAACGTGATAACTGGCAAAGGTTATTTCTTGAAAGTTTTAAAGGAAACAAGATATCAGTCTTCACCAAAGTTGTTCCATTTGTGTTCTGACTTAGTTACAGATAGAACTTGCTTAAATGTTTTGCAGGAAACCGAACACTGAGCAAAACTGCATTTTTAGTGGAAAATGTCTGATCATCCTGAGGATTTGTTTCTTTTGAGAAACTAAAAGCTGATCTTTTGGGATGTGGATGCAGGAGCAGTAGATCAGTTTGAACTGAATTTTTTTCAGCCTAATTAAAAAAGCCCCTACAAAACTGAAGCGAGGCTGTGGACTGGCAGTGGTAATGTGAAAGTAGAGTTTTATAATTGCTCTGGTCATTTCAATTACATTACCATTTGATTATGGTACTGTCTAGAGAATGTCTTTGCATTGGGAACTGCATACACAGACGAGAAAATTCTTTGCCTAAGGATCACAAAATGGCACTATCCAAGTGTATGCTGCAGTCTCTTTCCTAAAGAAGGCTGGGATCCACAGCCCTCTGCCTCTGATGGTGATTGCAGTGTTACTTAACAGGTTTTAATTTTAATTTGTAGTTCTTCTCCAGTGTTTGGATCTAGCTGGGGAGAATCCGATCCACTTGGTTGTAGGCATTTGGGGTTTTTTTTTTTGCTACACAGTAGGGGAGGACTGTGCCTGAGGGAGGAGTACCTGCTTGTACTGCGTTTTTATGTGCTTTCATGAATTCTTACGATTACTTTCTTTTCTCATATTACCAAAGAAAAATAGAAATAAAAATTGCCCCTTCCTGCTATTTATTCAAGAGGAAGGAGAAATGAGAGAATGTTCAGATCTTTGGAAAGGTCAGTGATTCCTCTGTGTAAAAGCCCTGTTTCTGCTGTACCTTAGCTTCTCCATGGAGCAGTGGGGTAACGATAATTCAGCCCTCCTCAATAGGCCCCATTGAGTGGGCTTCTTACTGTTGGAAAATGATTTCTACCCTGGAAGGCTTTCAGTTAAGATGGGTTTGTCTTTAGTGCCATCTAAACAAAGTCAACAGGGCCCTGCAAATGGTGAGAGAATGGAGTTGTGAAAATGATGTGTTCATGCTATGGGTCTGTCATAGAGGACCTGTGATAGAAACCACAGTGACCACCAAAGGTTAAGTATTTGGAGAAGCTCTGGGGAACAGTGAACACTCAGGCCTAGAAAACCAAAGCTGAAGTTGTTTTTTTTACTGGGCATTCTCAAATTTTCATTAGAGAGCTTGATTTTTTTGAAGTAAAGACAATATTGCATGTAACCAAATGTGATGCAGAGATGATGGGATTTGAGCTGATATTACTACACAGGAGTGAGATTTGGGGGCTACAGTAGTCATATAAAGGATAGAATTCATTTTAGGAATTACCCTGAGGCTGTGTACATATTAAAAGTGGGGATTGAAATCCAGAGTTGTGTTCATTGCCTTCAGGAAACTGGTGTGGGAGTGCTTGAAGAATAGAATAGAAGCACAGAAGTTAATGATGATAAGAGATCATGAAAAAAGGAAGGGGCTGCTGTGTGTCAGAAGTGACTGACAGGTCAGGTAAGATAAAACAGGTATCGATTCCGAAGCGTAACGACTGAGATGCAATTAGAGACTTGGTTTAAAGCTGTTTCATTACAGTGCATGGAGCAGAGGCAGAGTTGGAGGTTGTCTGGAATGGAGTCAGGGAGTTTGTTTTCCAGAGAGGAACTGTAAATAGTTCATTCAATGAGTGCAGGGGATGGAAAGAGAAGAAAAAACAGGATGGTGTTTGGACAGAGGAGTGGGAAAAACAAGTTACCCAAGAGTGGGTTTAATGTAAGATGGGAACAAACAAAATCTGACTTGTTAATAATAAAACCTGAGATTCCTTGAACCAGTGCAGGAATTCAGATTTTACAGGTCAGAGGCCTCAAATAACAGATTTTGTGCCAAGACTATGACAGGTTGCAATGCTGTGCTGCTTTTCTTTTGCTCAATAAGCTCAGAGCAGTTCACACCACTCTTCCTAAGCACAGGTGTCTTAGCTTCTGCTTTTCATTTTGCTTGATGTATCTTTTATGCCTTCATTAATGGCTCAGAATTCCAGCTAATGGTCATTAGAGCTGTTAATAATAAATTTAGTTCATTGTCATTTACTGTCCTCAGTTTTACACAGCTTTGTTATAAAACTCAGTCCTAGTTTTCAATACACAAGATTTATCTGTTCCATAAAGAATTTTTACTACAAAGTTAACTTGATACTCTCTTCAGCGTTGTACAGACTTACTATGATGGTAATCTTAAAACTATTTAATGCCAAGATATTTGTATTTCTTCTATTTTTGCATTATGTTATGTACTTACTTTCCATTATAAAAAAGAACAGATACATAATCGGTATTACGAATACCTTTTAATAACTGCTTACTGAATTTGGTAGTAGAAACGAAAACCATAGCCACTTATTCTCCTTCAGTTAATAAAATTATTAAAAAAAGAAGGTTTTGGATTCATTGAAGCTCAGGATGCTATCACTGTGGTGGATTGTTTGCTTTCCCACAGTTTAGTTTGGTTGAGAATGGAAGTTCCTTGTTGAAATACACAATTGAAGGCAAAGTATTATGTCTTTATAGTCTTGTTATCTGCCATTAATATCAGGTTTTATATGGCTTTGAGTGAAATCATCTGTAGAATAGCCACGGGACTCGGATATATGTGCTGCTGTATTCACAAGCTACTTGTAAAGGAGCTCTAACTCCATTTGCTGTGAAGATCTCCTAACACCCTCTGTGACAGGTTTCCATCTTTGGTGCTGGCTTTAAAATTCACACTGAAGGTTTTTAATGGCAAGGAGTCTGCTGTAGAGGGATATTTTTAAGTTCTCTTGCAGAAAGTTTTTTATTTTTCCATTGTAAGAAAAACCTCTCTCAGAATATGAGGGGGAAAACTCCATTGCTGCATTTCAGTTTAGGTGCCATAGAAGTTTAGGAAGCACCACTTTTTGAGTCTTTTTGTTTAGTCTGACATTTTTAAGGATGATAGGGTATCTGATTCTGAGAACTTGGATACTTCACCATTTTCAGGTATTTTGTGGTGTTATGTTGCTATGATACTGTGATCCCTGGAGAGAGAATTTCAGGGTTTGCAGAACAACCTTGAAACTTGATCGTAAGTATATGAGTGTAGGTACATGCCCTTTGCTGGTCCTGTAAGAAGTCATGCAGATGCACTAGCATGTCTTCGAGCGTTTCATATCACACACCTTCTGTAAGGATGAGTGAAAAGTAAATATTTTAACAGTCAGTGTGTGTTAAGTATCCTCTAGCCCTGCAAAGCCACTGCTTGCTAGCCTGCCTGTTGTCTTCTGAGGCCATTAAGCATGAAAGACTATTACTGTTTCAAGTGTGGGAACTAAAAAGAAGGAATTTATTCTCTTGCTGCTGGAGGGAATGGTTTGACTTTAGCATAGAAGGGGAAAGAAGTGGCGCAGGGATAGAACTTGGGAAGTGATAGGAGGTGGAAGGCAATGAAGGTCTGAAGCAGCACTGCTCTCTGGGGCTGCATATAAAACACATTTTATGTGTCTGAACAGTCTATTCCCATCACTGATAGTCTTCGCTCTTTAAAGAAGGGGCATTTAAAGGTGGTGATGACCTTCACTGTGAGGCATCTCCAGTCATTTGTGTGGAGGTCAGCTCTTTGGCAGTGGAAGGCAGTGGGAACTGAGGTTTGAAGATAACACATAGCAGTACTACGCAGTGACATACCACAACCGCAGCACAGAAAATAAGTGAAGATTTGTAACTGTATTACCTTTATTCTTCAGTTTCTTATTTCTAAAAAGGACTATGAGTGCTATGGAAATGAATTAACTAATTATTTGTAAACCATTCAGATAAGTACATTGATGAGTATTACAGATAACTTCGTGAGGAAAACTTTTTCTTGTGTTTAAGTGGAGTTGTTGGATAGCAAGCAGTTCATTAGAAATGAGGGCATGAATTGTGTGATGAGCTAAAAAGTAAATGTTAAATAACTCCATATTCAGTGAGGCAGGGGTCCTGTGGGGAAAAATGGTGTGTGATCATGCAATTGGACTTTATTATAATTTCACCTTCTAAGCTTACGGTAACAATGTAAATCTGCACACTGATTTTGAGTGATTTAAGAAATTTAATTAGTTAACATATTTTGGAAGGTGTATATGAAATATTTATATACAGAATCCTATATGTGGAATATGCTTTCAGAAGTTATGGCAGTAGAATTGAGCCTGGTAGATTAGCTGCATAATGCGAACGAAGTGGTAAGTGGTGCAGAGAAGTGGCAGTGAACTAGCAGTTAGGATTCACTGAAGATGCCCATTACAGATTGCTTTGAATGTTTTAAATTGAATGATAACTTTTTAAATTAGGAAAACTCACAGAGAATTTTTGTAGTGGCAACTGCGTGAGAAGTGTTTTCTCTTTACGTCAGTATTTTCATAAAAGAGAACATTTTAGATCCATATATGTTGCAAACGCCTGAATGCCTTTTGAATGCTTCAGTTAGACTCCCTGTCCTCCTCCTCATCTGTTTCTGATTTGGCTTTCTGTTCTGAAATTTGGATTTTACAGACAGACTGAAGAACAAAGACAACGATACAGTATGAAACAAATGATTGAAGGCCATTAAATCTATTTTATATAATATTCTTCAGCTTATTTAGAATCATAGAATTGTTAGGGTTGGAAAGGACCTTAAGATCGTCAAGTTCCAACCCCCCTGGAATGGCCAGGGACACCTCACACTAAACTATATCACCCAAGGCCTCATCCAGCCTGGTCTTGAACACTGCCAGGGATGGAGCATTCACAACCTCCCTGGGCAACCCATTCCAGTGCCTCACCACCCTAACAGGAAAGAATTTCCTCCCTATATCCAATCTAAACTTCCCCTGTTTAAGTCTGAACCTGTTACCCCTTGTCCTATCACTACAGTCGCTAATGAAGAGTCCCTCTCCAGCATCCCTATAGGCTCCCTTCAGATACTGCAAGGCTGCTATGAGGTCTCCACGCAGCCTTCTCTTCTCCAGGCTGAACAGCCCCAACTTTCTCAGCCTGTCTTCATACAGGAGGTGCTCCAGTCCCCTGATCATCCTCATGGCCCTTCTCTGGACTTGTTCCAACAGTTCCATGTCCTTTTTATGTTGAGGACACCAGAACTGCACACAATACTCCAGGTGAGGTCTCACAAGAGCAGAGTAGAGGGGCAGGATCACCTCCTTCAACCTGCTGGTCACGCTCCTTTTGATGCAGCCCAGGATACGGTTGCTTTCTGGGCTGCAAGCGCACACTGAAGCCGGCTCATGTTCAGTTTCTCATCAACCAACACCCCCAAGTCCTTCTCCACAGGACTGCTCTGAATCTCTTCTCTGCCCAACCTGTAGCTGTGCCTGGGATTGCTCTGACCCAGGTGTAGGACCTTGCACTTGGCATGGTTAAACTTCATGAGGTTGGCATCAGCCCACCTCACAAGCTGTCGAGGTCCCTCTGGATGGCATTCCTTCCCTCCAGGGTATCAACCGAACCACACAGCTTGGTGTCATCGGCAAACTTGCTGAGGGTGCACTCAATCCCACTGTCCATGTCGGCGACAAAGATGTTAAACAAGACCGGTCCCAACACCGATCCCTGAGGGACACCACTCGTTACTGGTCTCCAGCCGGACATTGAGCCATTGACCACAACTCTTTGTGTGCGGCCATCCAGCCAGTTCTTTATCCACCGAGTGGTCCATCCATCAAATTGATGTCTCTCCAATTTAGAGACAAGGATGTCGTGTGGGACAGTGTCGAACGCTTCGCACAAGTCCAGGTAGATGACATCAACTGCTCTACCCCTGTCCATCAGTTCCGTAGCCCCATCATAGAAAGCCACCAAATTGGTCAGGCAGGATTTCCCCTTAGTGAAGCCATGCTGGCTGTCACCAAGCACCTTGTTTTTCATGTGCCTTAGCATGCCTTCCAGGAGAATCTGCTCCAAGATTTTGCCAGGCACAGAGGTGAGACTGACTGGTCTGTAATTCCCAGGGTCATCCATTTTCCCCTTCTTGAAAATGGGGGTTATATTTCCCTTTTTCCAGTCATCGGGAACTTCACCTGACTGCCATGATTTCTCAAATATGATGGACAGTGGCTTTGCAACTTCATTTGCCAGCTCCTTCAGGACCCGTGTCTGGATCTCATCAGGACCCATGGACTTGTACACGTTTAAATTTTTAAGATGGTCTCGAACCAGCTCCTCTCCTACAGTGGGCCTGAGGTCTTCATTCTCCAATAGAGATTTTATTAGTGCATCATCTATCTGCTAAAACTCGTTGTGGAGCACTGCTATGAAACTCATGTGGACCAAATGTTTCTTTTCTCCTGCTGACATTAATAGAGCCACATATTCCTTTTATGAGATACTTAGATTTAGCTGTTGACTTCTTTAGGTTTTGAATGAAATCTTCTGTGTTGGTCACTGAAACAGAATTGTTTTCTCACTTAACAAATTGCTGGTAACTGAAGGGAAAGGATAAGTTAAGTCCAAATGATTGTAGTATAAAGTCAATAGAGTTTGGATTGGGTTCAGAATGTACATGGTGAATTAAAGAGAGTATGTCCATCCTGTCTGCTGAAAACCAGAGAGACTGACCTTAATGATATGGATTTCCAATAACTCAGGGTTTCTGTTCACCTTTTCTGTTTTCTTTACAGAGGTACTATAATAGCGGAGTAGTTCATTAAATTGTGAAATGAAACCAGAGATTCATTTCTCACCCTGGGTGACTGTATACATTAAGTGTGTCTCATTTTGGAAATATATCATCCTTATTACCTGTATTACAGTCCTTGTACCTCTGACTGGATTTAAGGAAAAAGTTCCTTATGATGAGGGCAGTCAAACGTTGGAAGTTTGTTCAAGAGAGTTTGTGCCAAGATTTCTCGGGGTTTTCAAAACCAGATTAGATAAAGCAACTTGACCTGACTATGAGTTGGCCCTGCTTTGAGCACGAGGTTAGACTAGATAATTTCCTGAGGTCCCTTCCATCCTGAATTGTCCTGTGGTGTCCTGGTTTTGTTCCAGTGTTCTTACTTCAAAAGAATGGTTAATTGAAATCTGGTGTTTTTTTGATCGTCTGTAAATTAAGTTGATTTTCATTTGTCTTTATTTTAATATATTTGAGATCTCGCTGAAATCACAGTAGGTCATATGGTGAGGAAGCTAGATCTGCATAGTGTTCCCTCCCCCCAGATATTAAAAAGGAAAAGCTTAATTTTGTATGCTGTCTCTGATGGACTATGTGTCTTATTTTAGCTATATAGCCTTCTTTTTAAAAATGTTTTGTTCAAATACAAATAATAGGCTCAAAATGTTTGGTGTCAATTGGATTATCCCTAGTTCCCTATCTTCATCCTTGCTTTTGCAATAAAGTACTGCATAAGTCTAAATTAGTAATGGTTGTTATTAATTCTCTCTTTAAATCCCTTGGCATCCTCTCTGGCCCCATTTAATAAAAGCTGAAATACTTGAACAGTAAATATTATGTGAAAGTTTCATATTTGAAATGAATTTCCTTCAGGCAAATAACAGAAGTAAGATGATATTTTGCAGCATTGTATATTAAAATAAATATACAGCTAGTTAGAATGGGAGCATTTCCTTGGAAGTAGAGCCAAAGAATGTGAAACAGAGCTTGAATTTGATTAAACTTTGTGTGTTTTGAAATACACGTTTCCCAATGTTTACCTATCCAGCTTACATTCAGAGAAGGAGGTGAGTTGTATCTTTATTGTATGTTTTATTTATAATTTAATATTGGACTTCCAGAATGGATCTCACCAATTCTTAAGGTCTTACATGGATTGTGTTTCAAAAGCGTAGTGTATCCTACCAAGAAAGTAATGGAGAGATGGGAGAAAAAATGAATATCTGATTTCCAGAAAATGCAGTCTCTCCATCTGTTGTTCTGCTTTCCTTTGTAAGTTGTATTTCATTTCTTTAATCTACTGGAGGAATAACTCAGCAAAAATAATCACCCGTGTGAGAAAAAATACGAGCTTAACACCTTGGTGGCAGTCAGCTTACTTCTCTTTTGTTATCCGTGTTACCATCTCCTTTGGAGACATGAAAACTGGTTCTTTTAGCCTGCTATAGTCAAAAAAGGCACCTCAGGAGTGTCTAAAGGAAGTATGCCCTGGAGCAATCTAACCTTTGTTAGAGAAATAAACTCCTAAAAGGAACTGTCTTGCCTGTTCACAGATACATGCATTTAACAGTTTTCAGTTGTATTTCAAAACCAGTATGATAATCTTTTCAATTACTAGAGATTGGTCAAGAATCCTGGAGAGATTCTTCAGAAATACCTTTATGGCAGAACTATTTTATCTACATTATACCATGCTATTAGAATCCTTCACAAGTCTGGACATAATTCTTTACAAATAACTATCAAATGCAATTTCCTTTGCACAGTTACAGATTCCCTTTGGAGTCAAAGGTTATTCTTCAGAATACTTTTTTTACAGTTTGTCGGACTGGGTGAATCTTTCGAATGCATTGCTTGGCAGAGATTTTAATAGCATTTCAAAATACCTTGAAATGATTCAAAGACAGAAACACAACTGATAATGTATCATAAAATTTTATGTGAACCTGAGCTATGTATGTTTGCTATAGGGCTTGCTCCTCTTCCACATCTCTCATCTACATGTTCCATAAAACAGCATGCACCAGGAAGGAGTTCAGGAAAATCAGAGATTGTTTCTCAGCAATTAATAGGCAGCAGCAGCACCTGTTAGGTCACAGACTTTGTGACTGAACTTTTTTATTGTGAAGGCAAACTATAGAACTCCCTTAGTACTTTGTTATAGCATGGCAAGCTTTATCCTAAATGTGCTTAATATATCCCATTATAACTCCCTTTTTTGCAATTGTTTGTGAGGATAGAATCATTCAAACATAGGCAATCTGTATTGTGGTAAGAACGTTCTTAAAAACACTTCAGAAATACTAGAGCCTTCACCACATCTCTGAAAGTTGCTAGAGAAAAAAGAAAAGCTTTGTTTTTAACAGAATAGATTAGACAGGTTTGCTAGTGAAAAACCCAATTTGAAATTACTGTTTAACTAGGGACTTCATATCAGTCTTGCAATCTGAACTTGTAATTACACAAGCATTCTACATGGTATTCTAGTTAATTTATCTTTATCTATTTTGTGTATTAATTTTCTGGATAAGGCAGTTTTGCAGTTCATAGTCCATAATCCCACAGCATTAGGCTTCTCCTGCCTCCAGAGCATGAAGCTACATTGATCTGGGGGAGGGAGCTGCAATATACTGTCTAAATTCCTCATTTCTGATAACTGTTGTGAAATATTATGCCCAGTATGTGCTTGTACAGGAGGCCTACAAAAAAGATACTGGAGCAAAAGGAATATATCAGACCTTTGCAATTGTTGGTTGACTGCACAAGACCACGTTATTGAGATTAATGTCTCCACAGAATCCCTGTGCCCTTTATTTGCTCATTTAGTTACATCTGCAGTACCCTGGGACAGGCAGTGGCGCGCCTGTTTGGAATATGCTCTTCAAGGGCGCACTTTTTGTCATTCCTGGAATCCCAGTCTGCATGTACAGATGTCCTGGGAGGTCTGGAGGTGTGTTTTTAATAGCATTAATTTGTTTTCTCATTTTAGCCACCAGCATTGCAAGTAGATGTAGAGAAGGTGAGTTGTGTTTGTAGCTTAGTTCCACTCTCAAGTCAGTTCCATTAAACTGAAGGAAAGACAGTGTTAAGAATAAAAACTATGCTCTTTTGGTGCATTATTTTCTGTAGTGGTAACAGGTGTGGCTTTTGGAAGGTCCACATTTCCACAGGGGAAATCTCCCATCTCGCATCCTCATAGGCTATAGAATTGGACGTAGCTTAGGAAGGCAAGCACAGTTAGTCTAACTCTCAGTGACTGCACTGGTTTATATTAGGGACAATATATAATTCTAGTAAGGAAAGAAAGGTACTTCATTCTACACTGTTATTTATCGAAGCAAAATGGTATTTTCAGCAACAATTCCTTCAAGATTCAGTAATAGATAACAAGTAACTTTTCCCTCATTTTCCATGTGTATCAAAGGGTGGAGGGAAAAACAGTTAAGCTTGAAACCCCAGTGACCCTTCCTGAGTTCAATAAACACAGAACATTATTAAAATGTTCTAAATGAACATGTGCATGTGTGAATCCACTGATTGCACTGACGAGGTATGCAGCTTTCACTTAGAAATATACATCACATTAAACATGTGCTAGGAGGAAGTGTTATCCAGAAAGTACCATTGTCACTGTAGTAGAAAAGGTTTTACAAGTTGGAAATTCAATTTCACAGGGTGTTTTCTGTGAGGTTTTTGTATTTATTATTTTTTAAATTTGTTTTAAAGGAAACCGCAGGCAAATTTGCACAGGCAGAGCAGAAAATAAAGAGTACTTCTTGTATTCATGCTGTTTTCTTCCTTTTAAGGCAAAACATCCAATATGTACTTGAAAACTGCAGTTAATGAAAAATCAGGGTTACATAAGCTGCAGCATTAAGCTGGATAGCTGGATAGTAAGTAAAGAGCCAAAAGCACTAACAGCACTTTTCTTTCAGGCTCATTACTCCATTACCTGCATTTCCCTATACATCCCATGCTTGTTGTTGTACCTGTCTACCTTACTATTTTTTGGAAACAGCAATTACTGACACTGCGTATGTCTCCCCTGTTCCTGCTCAGACAGTAGGTGTGGTGGGAATATGGTTGCATGGGTTTCAGCTGTTTAGCAGAAGCACTGGATTTGGAAGCAGGCATGCAGCGTGTGCAGGAACCTGGGGTGTTAAATTTCAGATGTCTGTTTGGGTAATAACTGCTGTTGTGACACTAATATTAGTAACAGAAACATTTTTCCAAAGCATCCCCCTGGACTAACAAAGAATTATGCTGAGCGGTCAGAGCTGTCTCACTCTGCGGAGAGGCAGCTACATTCCTGGATCTGCTGTACAGCAGCTAAACCAGGCGCATACAGGGGACTCACAGGGAGAATCCCTTAAATACAACTTTAAACATTTTTTAAGTGAACTGACACAAGGGAATATCTTTGCCAGATGTGATTTACTGCCCAAATATTACCCCTAGTGTTAATGAGTATTGCTGATTTATGAACAAGTGCTGGGATTTACATTCCAAATTTCTGATTTATTGAACGTGACTTACAGGACACGTGACTGATTTATCATAGTGAAGCTGTATTACGGTTATGTCAGTGTTGCTATTATAAACTCCTGAGATTTACAACTTGCCTATAAAAATTGCTCTAATTGAAACTCTTTTCTCTTAAGTGGCCATATTTAAAGGCCTAAGGAAGGCAGAAGAGTGACTTCACTGTGGCTCTGATTCTACACATGGAATTAAGAGTAGTTTGAGTTTTAAATACTTCATACATGATATTCCAGATTTTATCCTTCTGCTGTAATTGTCTCCCCAGAAACCCAGTGATTACCCAAGCAAGTGACTTTTATTCATGAGTGTCTTTCAGAATTCTCTACAAATACACCCTTATAAGTGCTTCATTTGCAGAAAAGCTCTGCAAACTTTGTCTTCAGCTGCCAAACACTGGCTTCTGCATTAAGCTGTTCCATGTGTGCGTCCATGTCTCTGCAGAATTCCATCAGTGCTCTGAAAGTTTTGTGAGGCAGCTCCGAGGTGGTGGCACGGGGCAGTAACTGGAGTGGGTAGTCCTCCCAGGTAAGCCCTTTGCAGAAACCTGGACACAGATAGTAGTTAATGTGATCCCATACATAATTTTTAAGGGAACATCTGTCTTTACTTTTTATGTCAGTGTGGCTGTAATTCTGGCAGTTAATTATCATACTCGAAATGTGATCCTAGATACTGTCAAGTAGAGACCAGACTGTCTGGCTGAACTGGTGAAAAAAAGTTTGCAGTGCTGTTTGTAGAGACAAAATTTCAGCCCTGCCTTTGGCTCCTGCCTTATTCCCAGGAGTAGTTGTGAGCGGGCAGTAAATGTCTTGCACAGGGCAAAGATAAGGATATATTAAACTGTCTCCTAGAAAATGTGTCCTTCCTTTAATTTATCTCAGTGATTTGGCAAGTGTACAGGTAGGGGCTAAGTCATTTGAGGGATGTAGGAGAAAGTTAAATGACCTGCAAATGTCTGCCCTTCCTGTCATTATGAAGCAGAATTCACCAAGTGTTGGATTGTTCACTCACTAATAGGGAATGTGAGCTGGGATTAGACTGTCATGAGACAGGTTAGTTTTACCCTACTGATGATGTGTTGTTGCAATAGTAATCCTGCTCAGTACGAGAGGAACCACAGGTTCAGACCCCTGGTGTGTGCGCTTGGCTGAGGAGCCACTGGCGCGAGGCTACCATCTGCGGGCTTATGACTGAACGCCTCTAAGAACCCACCTAGATGCTTGTTGTGCTATTGTGTCATCGATCGCTTGTGATTGACCCAGGCGATGACAGTCTTGTTCAGAATGCATGGGTAAAGGTCTTTCCAAATCTTTGTTAGAGAAGACAGGCCTTCCTCATAGGAGAAGGAAAACTCCTATCTTCAAACCCGGGCTGATGGAGCTCGTCTGGCCATGTATGGACTTCCATCAAAGAGAATGACACTCTTACAAAACCTACGACCTGTGGACTTTGCTGTCACCATCCTAGCTAACTAGGCCGTGGCAGTTAAACCTCAGGTTTAAAGGGTGGGGCCAGTTCTGCGCAAGCTGTGCTTCACCTAAAAAACCCACTGCGCAGGCTGGAAGGGCTTACTCTCACTTGTCTGTATGGACGGGCGAGGGTCTAAATGGTAGGTGACAAGGTGCATGGGCAGCTGCAGATCCAACATTGCATGTGGGCGGACCAGTGCATGGGTAGCTTGAGTTAGCTCAGGAGATGACAGTCATGGTTGGACACTTCCTGATTGCCCAAGCAGGCTTTTTTTCCAACCAGACTTGCATATCCCACATGCCCTTGGTCATTGTGCTTGTAGTAAGCGTGGTTAAAGCCCTTCCAAATCTTTGCTCATGAAGCCAAGTCACCAATAAAGTTGGGTTTTTTTTTGCTCATGTATTTGTGAAGGTAGAGAATATTGTACTGAAAGGGCTGAGAAAGAACAGCATGAATTTACCATCTTTTTATTGCCTTTTAAAAATAGTATTCAGCAAGAGATCAGGTAGCAAGTGAGTTAAATTACTTTCTCAGATTTTGAGAGGGCAATGGTTCCTGAAATAAAGATCCAAACAAGACAGAGACATTAAAACAATTACTACTCTTGTGAATTTGGCATGCCCATTTGCTGGAAGCAGGAAAGCCAGCAGATTGTTTCAGGTAACATTAATTAACCCAACAACACATTTGTTCTTGGCAGTGGAGACAGAGAATAGGTGCCATGTTGCCATAGGAGGTTCAGGAGGATGACATTTGTGGTGTTGAAATCATTAACCCAGTAAAATGTATTAACTAATTGAAGTGTGTTGGGAAAACCTCAGCTCAGTTCTTAAAACATGACCCTAAAGAATCTCAAATGTTAGGATTTATCAGAGAAGGAATAAAAAAATAAACATTATTAAGGCCTTTTGTAAATCTGTGGTCTACTTGCATTTTGAATACTCCAAATACTGATGTTACTTGCTGATAAAAAAAGAGCATAGTATAAGGGAGGTTGCAGAGAAAGCTGAAATTGATGTTCAAGTGTGGAGGAAGGCTTCCATATGAGGACTAATGATACACACAGGGAGCTTCAGCCAGGAGAAAGCAGGGCTCTAGGTCATGCCTTGCATAGACAAGAACCTCTGGGAATGACACTGTTAGACAACAAGTAGGGCACATCAACTGAAATTTAGAGGTGCCAGGCTCAAGAGGAAAAGAATATGCTCAAAAGGAGTAACTGCTAAGGGAAAGTTTGTATGTGTCAAAAAAGGTGTAAAGAAACATGTGAGAATTAGCTTCTGGCTCAAAACCTCCTTGTCCTGCAGGTCCCTGGAAGTTGGGAGACTTGTTTCAGAGAAATGCTATCGCAGGCTTGCCTTGTTCTGCAGCCGTGGTGTCAGCTAATGGTGCGTGTCCACAGTTTGCCACTGCTGAGGACACAACAGGAGAGCCCAAGTCTGACTCAGTACTTACGTACTTTTATTGGTATGCTTTAGTGAGATCAACACATACACTAGGAAGGCAGTGAAAGGTTGAGTTGACCAGCAGATATGTTTGTTACTTTCGTATTGTTTTCAGTGGCTGAAGATTTATTTTGCCTGGTCTTACAGTTGTTTTTTTTTTTTTCTATTTGAATAGAGGTGGATTTCTAGAATTAAAATCTTGCTGCAGTATCAGGGATTTCTTTTTTGTTGCTGTTGTTTAAATCCCAGTTTTGCTTCCTCAGAAAGCTTTTTCAGAAGTTACTGGCCATCCTTTCTAACCCCCAAATGGAAACGGTCTCACATTGTGTGATTCAGGAACTCCTACTGAAAGATTGTTATTGACACTTGACTTGGCTGATTTCTTGTGTGTAGGAGTGATTGAGGTTGCTTTTGCATCCAGTGACAAGCCATACTCATGTGGTTTTGGCATCCAGAGCACTTAAAGTAGTTAGGAAAAAGGCAAAACTTTCAAATTGTTTGCACTAAAATTCTTTCAGTTTTGGGTATATTGAAACTAAGCTCTCCATTCTCTACGGCTGCTGCCATCGCCTGAAAAAGCATGCTTAGGTCTCTTTACCTGTTTCTTCCATTCATGGAGCACATATGGTTACAGTTAGTTTACAGTGGCTGTTGCGGTAGTTAATTACTTGGTAAATAATGAACTGTTGGTGGACTGTAAGTCTTCAAAGAAATAAATTAATGCTGTTTCTTTGTAAGTCTATAAGATACTGCCAAGAGTGAGTACCAGGGCCCTTTGTGCATCTGACAGGCCAATTCAGTCAAGTCAACATCAAGCCAAGGTGTACAAGAGCAGATTCTTCCTTTTATCCTTAAAACCAGTGTAATTTCCTCAGAATTCCTCATTCTGTGTGGGGGATGGTTTGTTTGTTTATTTGTTACTATTTTCTGTCATCCAGACGGAACCTGAATATGTTTAATCAGGTCTTTTTTTATGAGGGTTTAATGTCATGTTTTAAAGGATACTTAAAAACAAGTACTTTGTGCCAGATCTCATTTGATGGTATAGATGTGTTGCTCTGAAAAATGTGTGCTGTCATTTTAAGAGTCAATCAAGGAGGCTGGAATGATTATTACAAGATGTAGTGAAATCAAGGCAGAGAAACATTTTATGTTTCATTTGGAGGGCTCACAGTGTGCTTCACAGAATCCTGTTCTTTGCCATAGAATTGTCTTTCACCGTAAATTGCCAACTAGGCAGACAAATTGTTTGGAAATGTGAGGATTTGGGAATATTTTTTCATTTAAAGTTGTGCATAGAAATCAGTGGGATTGTCTCTACTGAGCTGTTGCTTTGCAAAGTGGTAAGGTTTTCAGCAATCTTTCCCAGACTGTCCTAGGCAGAGTAGAATGTAGCTGTCACTTCCTAAAGGCATGTTCTGAAAGACTGATAGCTCCACTCAAAACAATAGCAGTCATGAATTGAACCTCTGGATAAAGCTCACCAATTCAGTGTTTTCTCATTCTATTTTAGTCATGAAAAATACTGTTCTTTAACGTTTATAGTGGAGGTCACAAGGATAACAGATGTGATGAAGTCTATTAATAAAGAATCAAGTAGGTAGCAACTCTCCGACATCTCTTCTATTTTTGATTTGATGTCCATATTGTAATAAGGTACCAGCTTGGGTTATGGCAACCAATTAAAACTGAGATCTGACTGACTCTGAACCCATTTGTTAGTGACATCAAAATTCCTTTTTTTAATCAAAAGAAAGTCACATCTATGGAAAAGTGAGTTAGAAGAATACTCTAAAACCATATAAATGTTAATCATTATTCTAATGCTTGACTTTCTGCTTCACTTCATACAGGTTATATCTCCCCTTTTTCTGATTCCTACTGTAGTTCTCTCAGCCACTGAACATGCATATAGCAGTGTTGCTGAAAAAGGAAAGTACTACTTTATTAGAAGTTCAAGTTAATTGTCAAAGGACATCTAAGTACTGTCATAATTTTACTGTGGGCTTCAAGAGTTTGTTACTAACAGGGTAGATGGAATAAGATTGGAAATACATTTTCTTTCTTACTTCCATCCAACTGTTAATAAAAAAGCCCTCTTAAAGTAGACTGTAATCCATTGTAAATTGATTATAGATTCTAATTGGTTATTTGCAAATCCACTATAAATGAAATTTATGTTTTGGTTTCTAATACTCTGATGATATTTATTCTACTAATCACACTGTGCCACTAATGTGAGTGATCCCATAGCAGACAGTGTTTGATAAGGCATCTCTGCCAGTTTAGTCATGGGATTATTTTCCTTAGCCACAAGATGAGCTGTCTTCAGGAGAAGCAATGAAGGTGAGTTTCTCAGCTGTTAATAGTGAGGCAAATACCCAGGGGAAAAACACAAGGGAGCTATAGAATAATACTTTTTTTCTTTTAATTGTGTAGCTGTCCAACCAGGCCAAAACAGCCTCTGCTCTGCTTGAAGGAAATAAGTAATGGTTTAAAATTCCTGGGTGTATAGGTTTTGGAACTACTTAGTAATGTGCAATAACTAAATCTTCAGTTTATTAAAATAGAGAAGGAAACAAAATATTTTCTGTCCCTAACAAATATGAAAAGTTCCTACAAGAAATGTAAATCTAGAAAACTTAAACATGTTTTTTTTTTATGAGCATGTATTACCTACTGAAGTTTGTGTGGTGTTCTGTGTTACATGATCCAATTTTTCCTTTAAAACCTTCCTTTGTAAGTAAATTTGGTGCAGTTTTGTAACATTTGAGACTAGTTGTCATGGAAACGCAAAGCTTAGTGATGTTTTTCAATAGTGCTGATTGGTTAGAAAAAATATTTTGACACCATGTTATTTTCATCTTGAAAACTTGGTTAAAAAACATCTTAACATTGTTGTGTAAAGTCAAGAGCATAACACGGGAGAGGCACTCATTTACTGCAGCTGTCATGATAATATATTACCTTCTTACTACAATTTTTAAAATGGATTATTGTTGCTATGGAGTCAGATAACAGGAGTACCCACTATGACTGTTGGAGTACTTTCAGCAAAACAGTATAGCTTTCTTATTTTGATTGAAGATCTATTCTACATATGCCGTACTTCTTATATCTAGCATTTTATGCTGTGTTCATCTTCCATGCACCATCTTGGAATAGAGCTAATGGAAAGGGACTCTTTCAATTTACTTTTTTTATCCAACAGTTTCTAACATGCTCCTTCACATTGTGTTACTACTATACTAGGTGCTTAGTAGAGACCTGGTAAGTATGTTAAAATGACTGAACTGAGCCTTTTTCTTGTCAGCATGCAGCAAGGCCATGTGACAGTGTGCCTTGCTGTGTCTGTGTACTTACTTTACCAGTAAGTACACTCATTACCAGTTCTGTCCCTCAGCATTTCATACTTGATGTAAGTGAGTGGAATTTCAGTGACCTAATAAAATCGTTTTGAATTAAAGTAGGTAGAAATTATGCTTAGATTCACAGAGCTTGAAATTGGACTGTGGCCATTGAAGCCCAAGTGCTTATTACTTGCATTTTATTTAAAAGAAATTATATTTAGTAAATATATTGAAATTAGTCAGAGCATGGCTAAGGCTCACTGTTGTCTCTAGAGAAGTGAGCTAGAACAATTCCCATTCTAACCCTGCAGACTTTAATCACCATGCTAAAAGCAGTAATGCAGAAGCTAGCTATGAGATTAGTTTTATTTGCTTTTGAGATTTTTATGTAATCATTTGGTGATGTGGCATTTTATATAGTAAATTAGCCTTATTTCCATTCTCCAGGTGGGAGGGCTGCAGCATAGAAAACGGAGTTTTCAGGTGATGGTTGTGTGTCAGGGCTTGAACAGGAGGTGAAGTATCTGGTCTCCCATGCTTGCCTTACTCACAGTTGTGGAAGAACTGTCCCTTGAGGAGCACTGAGACTATACAGGGATCACAGAAGTCCAGTTCTTCAAAGCCTTGTCTTTGTTAGCAAAAGTATCATCACACTGGAAAGAACGCCTACCCCCACGTTGTACTGAAATCAGTTTCTATATCTGGAGGGTGCCCCTTTTTTGCCTATTTTACAATAATCACGTTGCAGAATGTTTTCAGACTTTCTCTGGATTCTTTGAAAGATGTAGCAAAGGTTGGATTCTATTTTTCCTGTTCACTTGTAGTCAAAGGAGATACGTATTTAGATACAAAAGCCTTTATTTGGATGTTAATATATTAGCTATGAGAAAAGGTGAAATAATTGATACAACTTTGTATTTTCAGAATATCCTGGTTAGCCATAAGAAATATCTTATCCTTTCACTTCTGAATTTCCTGTGTAGAGGAAGAAAGAGCTGTGTTTGGGGTGTGTTTCATTATTTGTATAAACTTCATTCACATCTTTGAAACTTGTGAGCATTGGGCTTATGCTTAAATTTGCACAATGAAGAAGCAAAGAAAATGCAGAAGATGAAATAAAAGCTCAAAGTAGATCCAAATCCTAAAATAATGTTTTTTTTGTTATCATACATTATTCCCAAGTAATAATTATCATACATTATTCCTACCCAAAAGTAAAAACAAAAAAATACAGAACCTAGTTGGGTTAGAAATAATGTGTCAGGAAAGTTGTCCAAGAGAAGAATAAAAAGAAGCCATTTGATCATTTTGTCCAGGAAACCTCCTTTAGCTGTGCTTTAGGACACCTGGATTTCAATTCATCCCTCATATAATCAGCTGAAAATAAATTTCATTCTAGGGTTGTGTACCAGCTTACATCAAGACTGCAGGTCTGTCTCATGAGTAAACTGTAAGCATTAGGAGAGATTTTTATACAATACATTGCACTGTCTTTTGGAGACAGAAGGCTTCTGCATCAGTGACATTTTCACAGTGAAATAGTTGCAATGAATATATGTATGGAAAATGCAGTAAGGAAGACTAAAGGATTCAAGCTATATGCAATAAACTCCAGTGAGCAGCAGTGCAGATCAAGATTTGCAACACAAGCTTCAGCAGCAAGTACTATTTTCTCATCTCTGCCCTCTCAGGTTGTCCCTTTTACCTGTGTGTTTTTTTCATGTATCGAATGTTTGGCAGGATAAGAAAGTAATCAATAATTCTTCTGTTACCATATTTTAAGATGAGAAAAAGAAATTCTGTGAAAAATTCAATGTTTTCTATAATCTTTGAGAGGGATAAATCAACTAAAAAAAAAACAACATGGATTTTTGTCTGAATAATAAAGAATATTTGGAAGCACAAGGCATATTTTTTTATTTAATAGTATAAAATTAAAAAAAATATTCACAGAATCATAGAATAGTTTGGGTTGGCAGTGTCCTTCACATGTCATGCAGTCCAGCCCGTTCCATGGGCAGGGCCAGTCTAAGGCTTTTGTGAAACAATTAACTGAAAGAATTCCCTAAGCAATTTTTGTCCTGGAGATTGTGGTTATAATACTGACCCTTGTTTGCAAATTCTGAGGAGGTTTATTTCACGATGTTTAGGCAGTTAATCACCTCTTACCTATAAAATGTATTAGCGAAATAAAGTATACTGCAATAGCAAGAATATCCATGTCTCCAAATTCAGGTCATTAAAGAAAAGGAAAAAAAAAGCCCAGTTCATGTGATAAAGGTTGAATGAGTACTAAGGTAATAGTCTATTTCTAGTGAGACTTATGAGGCTTGACAACATGTTTGATGAGTCAGTAAATGGTTGAAAGTTATGAGGGTAATGTGCTGCATGGAAGGAGGATGCAAGCAAGCGTGAGGGAGGGTGGACCAATTAGGGATGTCTCCTAAGCTGGGTGCGCTGCTCGTGGAGCAATGCTCTTGGGAAACAGGTGTTGCAGAAACAGGAGGAGACACTGGATTTCTTTTCTTGAAGACGCATAAAATACATCTAAATAGTAGTGTATTGCCTTCAGTACTAAACCATCTGGAGAACATCTCTCTCGTAGGAACTATAGTCATTTCTGTAATGCTTGACTTTATACCTTTTGGGCTCCATTTTTATTGTTTCCTTCATGTCTTTACTGTGGTTTTTTTTTTCTTTCTGTTCAATTTTCTTTTTTTTCCCTTGAAGTTTGTGATCTGCTCTGAATTACAGAGAATTCTCTGGAAACAGGAAATGCTCAACAGTACCAAGGAGACTGCTCCTTAAAAACATCCTTGTGAGAAAAGTAAATGATACTGCTCCCAGGAAATGGACTTGGGATTGAGTTTTCTCCAGCACTTTTAGAAGATGTGAAAAAATGAAATGAAAGTACTGTTGTCAGCTGTTAAGGTTTTAAAATGTTATTAACAAATCGTGCATAGTCCTAAAGTTGATTTTGGTATAGTTCAGTATATAACAGGGAAAAATATAAAGTGACATGCTGCATAGAAGCAGTGGGAGCAGACTTATATTCCAGTAGCTACAATTAAATTGAGGTTTTGGTGTTCACAGAAAGCAGCTCATCATAGGAAAAACAGAAAAATCAACATGCTTTTTAAAAGCGTTATGAAATTTATTGACACTGTTGCAACCAGAACCATTTCTTGTATAAATGTGTTTTCTTCTAAGAATACCATAGTCTCTGAGTTACTTCTTATTTTGAATCTTAAATTTAGGCCAACATTCTCCGGTAAAACCCAGGTTTAATAGTTGGGACTGAATCTTTACCTGCTTTGATTTATTCATGAAGTAACGGGAGTGGAGACTCCTGTTGGCTGAAGTTCTAACCTTGTTTGGGGGGGGGGTATTTTGTCTTACAAAATCCTATTGCAAAGCATTTGATATTGAGAATTGGAAGTGCAGAAAATTTCTTAAACTTAACTCAAGTTCAGAACTTACATATTCTTTCAACATTTCATCCTCTAGAGTCTGAACTGCCAGTTTGACAGGACCAGATGTCATTATGGCAAACTGCAGAGATAAGAGTAATTTTTTTTCTGCTACACTGTGTTTGGCTAATTCCCTTTCTCACTATGTTTTGTGATTAAGGCTCAGCAATTAAAGTTCACAACCATCCTTTTCTGTGTGCTTCCTGTTCTCTTGAACTACCAAAAAAAAAAAGAGGTGAAATGCTCATAATAAAAAATAACAATCACAGTGTAATTAGAGCTTGGTGTCATAATTGCAAGGCACATTAGAACTGCACTTGATGCCATTGTATTATTACTTTGTACACATAAAAGCTAAAAGACCAAACCAATAAGTGTAAATAACGATTCAGCTGAAGCTTCAACCTGTGTCATCAAAGTTTTCAATTTGCCAAAGAAATAATGGTTGTGTGGGATACCCATACTGATTAGTTCTTGAGTGCAAAGAACAGGATTCATGCAGAACTGTCTAATTGTAATTGTTAGGCTTGGACTCAGCAGATTTGAGTACAGTCGGGGTCTTTGGGTAGAGAACATTGCAGGTGCCTTTAGGCGAGTTGCTTTCAGTATTTTTAGCATGGGATGTTGATATCCCTGAGCTTGCATAGAGAGCTTGAAGCCTTGGGAGGTATATTTTATCAGCATGGGTACAGTGATACACTGCTTCCTGTACTGTTTTTGTGACTGGAGCTAATGTGGTTTTCTGTCTCAAGAGGAGGACACACTTTTTGTGTGCTTTGTTTCAATACCTGTGAACAGGGGAATACCGGAATATTTCAAGTTATTAGAAGTACCATCTTTTAATCTGTATACCACATCACACATGGAAACGGTTTCTGACTGCGTACTGGCTAGTATATGGTGTGAGGTCCCTATCACGTGAAAAAACTGGTTACCACCTGGTAATGTTGCACAGTATGAACAATCCAAGATAGAGAGGCTTTTCTTTCACAAATTAAAGTCTTACTTAGATACATATAAAAATAAATACTGGCCACAGTGGTGAATGAGTTATTTGAGCAATAAAAATGGACAAATATCTCTGGGCGTATTAGCAGTACTTAAAGCCTACTGTTTTTTGATGTATTTGCTCTTTTACTTAGACTCTAAGTAAGAAAAAGACATACATAAAAAAGACCCATTTCTCATAAAGCTTTTGTCATTTTTGCTTTTTCGTATCTGCAGAAAAATGTGTGTGGCTTTTCAGAAGCAGTTACCTAAAATGAAAGACGCAGAGTGTTGTTGGCCTGCCACTTTAGCCTCTCTGACCATTCTGCCTCCAGGGCTCATCTGTCTAGGGAGGAAAAAAAAGGTTTGGCTTTTTTTTTTCTTTCTGATTTTATTATATCTACACATATTTCTCCCAGAATTCTTTCAGTATTTTAATTTCTATAGGTTATGCTTGTGACAAGATTTTCCTTTCGTTGGAAAACACTGAAGCAAGAACAACCAGTATTCCAGTGAGGAGAGCACTCGCTTGTGGGTGTGTGTAGGTATCAACTTTAAGTCCCCAGTAGAAATCAAGCACTGTAGCAACTCCCACCAGTATTTCTTCTCCATTGCAGAGGAGTCTTCTGATTTCTAGTGTCTTTATTTACCTGTGTATTTTACACCACTATATGTGAACAAAACTCATTGGAAAATTTTGCATCTGGCAGTATTTATGATTGTGGATATTTAAACACTGATATCTGCTTATTTAGAACATTAGCAAACTGTTCTTAAGTTCCATCTACATGGGAAGGTAATTATATGGATCACTGATTAGGGAGTGTCCGTGGCAGAGTGGAAAATTGTCCTGAAAGAGGTGATTTAATCACCAAGCTTTTGCAGTCAACCCAATGCCCTTATACACAGTCTTCTCTCAAGTTGAAAGCTCACTCCTGAGCAAACTGTAGTCCAGATATAAGCAAATTGAAATCTCTGCTGTCTTAGCCATGATGATTAGACTTGACCAAATCAGTCACCCATGGATGTTTTAGAGTATTGCCTTGGTGTAAGTTTGAGAAAGGTTCTTCTACTGAAGAAGATTTGTGAGCTGATGATAGTTAAAAAATTATGTTCTTGGTAGTTGGCACATGAAATGCCAGTTTCCACAAAGAATTACGAGACTATGGGCTGACAACAGCAAAATAATTACTGCTACTTCACCTCTTCTGCCGTTCTGGAAAGTGTGGTGGGCACCTAGTGGTGTTAAGGGAGAGACAGGTCTCTACAAAAGCTACAGCTGCTTCTGGAAGTTACAGTAGTTATCATAGTGACAATATTCTCTATCCCCACCTTTCCCGTTCCCTGAGTGAAGAGACAAGGAGGCTTTCCAGAACTTCCTTCTGTGGCTTTTTAAATTCAGTACATCTTTTACCATGCATGAATAACACATTTTTTGAACATAGTCATTCTGTTTTGCATTTTATCCTGTTGAGAGACTTAAAAAAGTGACTGGAAACAGACAGCATGATTCTCACCTCTGCCTGCCTCTTAAATTTCATTGCAAATTTTCTGTGATCTGCAGTGTCAGTGATGAATCTTCCTGACTCCACAAATACCATAAAATACCATCAAGGCTCTCAGGATACTTACACCTCAAACACACAGATGATAAGGAGCGCTCTAGGAATATCTTGCAGCAAAAGATGATGATTGTTTAAACAACCTGCTATTCCATGGAGCTGAGCATTGCGTGTCTTGTTAGAATACACAGCTAAAGACCTACATCTCTGCTAAAATGCCTTTTTACACAGAACTCAGTTTCCTGAGCAGCCCCCCTTGCTGTCAGAGCTTTTCACCTCTTACTCGAGAGAATGGAAGCAACCCTGAAACATCTCATGAATAATGTATCTCTCTCATGTGTGAGTCATACTGTGTTCTGGAACTGTGCAGATGGCTGCCAGATCCCTCACTGGTAAAACAGGAGAGTCTGTATCGCTTTGCTTCCTGGAGAGTAAAACAAAGCATAACTACAGTGACAAGGCAATCCTCAAGTACTGTAAAATTCATACTGCTCTTTTAACAGAGATGGGCAAGTTTCAGCCTGCTTTAAGCCATTTCTTTCTGGAAAGCTAGAAAAAAAGGGTTAGTGGATCTTCATTCAAGTCCTAGCAATCTGAAACCAAAAATTCTGTTCTGATTCCCAGACACAAAGATGCATTTTTCCTAGGAAAAAGTGGTTATGGTGGTGCAACTGATAAAAGCAGCTTCATTGTGCTGATGGCAGCTTACGGATTGCACAGGAAGCCTCAGAATACTCTGCCGTATATGCAATTAAATGGAATGTACAATCCAAATTGATTTGTGCTTCCTTATCACAGCAGTCCATCTGAACATAGTAAATGCATTGGAATAATGGAAAATCCACTTGCCCTTTTCTGTGCCATCTCTTTCAGCTAATGTCTGTGAAAGAGGAGTGCTTTTACAGTACAGTTGTTTAGTTGGCTTTAGGCAAGCAATTTGCAGAATTCTTTTCAGATACCCACATACTAAACAGAATGCTTTCTGGAAGTCTGTAAAAAAAAATGTAAAAGAAGCCCTTTTTAATCTAAGAGTTTTGGGTGTTCTGCATCTGAAGTCTGTAGAGAATAGGTGGCTTTCTGCTTTCTTTCCTTTTTTCCTTCTTGTTTCTCTCCTAAAATGTTTTCAGCTCTCAAAGAACAGTGACATCCAGAGGCAGGTTGATTGATCACATCTGAATTTTGGTGCTTTAACATTAAATTATGCTTTTTTCTTGTATATTGAGATTTAAAAAGAATGTGGCCTTCTGTATTGTTTCAGGTTACAGTAGTCATTCATCTGCTTTGTTTTTAAGGGCCAAAGAGGTCAATTAGGCAAAAGTGACTATTATTGCAGCATAATCTCTACCCCTGGTGCAACTAGTGTTCTTATCTGGATCACATCACCGATATGTACTAAACAATCAGGCCTTTTTGTTCAGCTGCAGTTAGTTCAAATGATCTAGTGGAACATTATTAGTTTTAGTAAAAGCATCTGAAGAAATAGTGTTATGGTCTGGGTTTTTCTGCAGGTTACTGGCATCTTCAGAATCTCATTTAGTGCGTCACTTCTGTTAGATTGTCAGAATTGTTGGTGATAGTGTGAAACTTCGTATGCTACTTCTTGTTAGGAAGGCTGTATACTGAGGACCTGCAGATACAATCTGATCTGCAGGTGCTGCCTGCGTGTAGAATCATAGGGTAGAATAGAATAGAATAGAATAGAATAGAGTGATTAGGGGGTTGGAAAGGACCTTAAGATCATCAAGTTCCAACCCCTCTGCCGTGGCCAGGGACACCTTACACTAAACCATATCACCCAAGGCCTCATCCAACCTGGTCTTGAACACTGCCAGGGATGGAGCATTCACAGCCTCCCTGGGCAACCCATTCCAGTGCCTCACCACCCTAACAGGAAAGAATTTCCTTCTTATATCCAATCTAAACATCCCCTGTTTAAGTTTGAACCCGTTACCCCTTGTCCTATCACTACAGTCTCTAATGAAGAGTCCCTCTCCAGCATCCATATAGGCTCCCTTCAGATACTGCAAGGCTGCTATGAGGTCTTCACACAGCCTTCTCTTCTCCAGGCTGAACAGCCCCAACTTCCTCAGCCTGTCTTCATACAGGAGGTGCTCCAGTCCCTTGATCATACTCGTAGCCCTTCTCTGGACTTGTTCCAACAATTCCATGTCCTTTTTATGTTGAGGACAGCAGAACTGCACACAATACTCCAGGTGAGGTCTCACAAGAGCAGAGTAGAGGGGCAGGATCACCTCCTTCGACCTGCTGGTCACGCTCCTTTTGATGCAGCCCAGGATACAGTTGGCTTTCTGGGCTGCAAGCACACACTGCCGGCCCATGTTCATTTTCTCATCAACCAATGCCCCCAAGTCCTTCTCCGCAGGGCTGCTCTGAATCTCTTCTCTGCCCAACCTGTAGCTGTGCCTGGGATTGCTCCGACCCAGGTGTAGGACCTTGCACTTGGCATCGTTGAACTTCATGAGGTTGGCATCAGCCCACCTCACAAGCTGTCGAGGTCCCTCTGGATGGCATTCCTTCCCTCCAGGGTATCAACCGAACCACACAGCTTGGTGTCATCGGCAGACTTGCTGAGGGTGCACTCAATCCCACTGTCCATGTCGGCGACAAAGATGTTGAACAAGACCAGTCCCAACACCGATCCACTTGTTACTGGTTTCCAGCCGGACATTGAGCCATTGACCACAACTCTTTGAGTGCGGCCATCCAGCCAGTTCTTTATCCACTGAGTGGAAGATGTACCAACCCAGGGTTCCTAGCTGTTCTACTGTGGTCTGACTGATGGTAGCATAGAATCACAATATGGGTTGAGTTGGAAGGGACCTTAAAGGTCATCTTGTTTCAACCCCCCTGCCACAGACAGGAACACCTTCCACTAGACCATCATTAATAATGATAATTTTTTTTCTTTATGAACTCATACTGTGTTTTATAGATGTAAATAAATTGTCACGGAGAAGTTAACCACACTTTAATAGAAAGTATTTTGTAATAATGTATCTTTTGTATGAATGTTTTTTTGTTACACTGTATTTATTTTTAATGATGTATTTTGACATCTTTTGAAGCATGTCAGATCTGCTTCGTAGATGCTCAGGGCACGCATAAATCCAAAGAAATGAAGAAATACATGGGTGCTTTATAGTCAAGTTGCTAGAATCTCAAGGAATCAAAAAATAGTGACTTTTCAGACAAAACAAGTTGTTTAACTATGCTGTGGCCAGTATTTAATTATGCTGTCTGACAATGATGATACCAGGTAGGCATTCTTGGTCTGGTGAACAATGAAGGATAGCAGCCCTCAGGAAGAGCTGAAAGGCAGTCTGCTTCAGAAGATTGCTCAAATCTTGTGTATCAATAGAATTGAAATTTGCCCATTCCCCTTAGAAGTGAGAAGAATGTCTTCTGTGCTGAATATAGATTAAAATTTCTTGCTGGCTTTGGATTTATAGCTATGTAAGAGGCAAGTCTTGCTGGCTCCATGATCGTTTAATGAATTATTCTCTTACTATAGCAGTTGTGATCCGAACCCAATCCTTACCTGCTGTCTCCCTCCCATGTTATCCTACTTCTGTCTCCATGCTGTGTCTGTTACTGTATCAATATTCCATAATATGGATAACTTATGCATGAAGATATGCAGACTGCTGTAGTTCAGGTAAAATACTACTACTGTTTCCCTTTATTATTGACTCACCCACAGTCAGTTGTTCAGAATGTGCCCTGTTGCGCTGACGGAATGTCGGGGAAGGTGTGCCGAGTATTGACTGGTACTCCCAGGGGAGCAGCCCTTCGTTCTTGATGGGATGTTTTTTTGAAGATGGATTGAGACCAAGTCCATCTGTTTATGGCAGACTGTCCATCATGTTACAGCATCTGCTATGAAAAAAAAACTGGAGTTGATTGGCTTAAAACAAGTGGAAGTAAGAAAACTCTCAACACATAAAAACTTATTTGATGGGAGAGTGTCAGAAGTAATTATACTGAGTGAAAGTTAAAAAACCACAACCAAATAAACTTGTAGAGCTAATGTAGCTATTAGAATGAATGTGTTTATGCCCAGATGAACAGCTGTCCAAAACATTCAGTTAGATTTATGAACAGCACATGAATTTAGTGACAGCTGGTAATTCTGTTAAGTATAGAAAACCTACAGGAGAAGAATATCACAACCCTGTTTTTAAGGAAAGATTAAACAAACCCAATTTTTATAGACCGAAAAAAGGGTGCATGTCCATGTGTATGTGTGTGTCCACGTGAATGAGGTGAGTCAGTGAGAGCAAAGTTTGCAGACATACTCTCAAAATAACCTAAGTGTTTCCAAAGCAGGCTGAAGACTGAGGTAGGTAAGACACAACACAAAAACCTTCTCCTAATTGAAAGAACAAGAAGTAGCTGAGAAGTAGGATGGTCTGGAGTAGTTGTTCGCCTCCAGCAAGCTCAAGGCATATTTAAGACACTTAAGGCCACATCAGCTTAAGAAATAACATTACTTTGTTCTGTGGTCTTATGAGCTAACTTGGCTTCTTGCAAAACTTCCATAGCTTTTGATCTTCTTTTTTTCTCCTCTTCATCTTCTTCTGCCAAAGTAGAAAAAGGGACAGAATCGAAATGCATAAATGCATAGCTTTTATGTGAACTGCATCTTTAATGACTTCCCTTTGTACTTGTATAAATTTGAGCTACTCTGACCAAGTTGTTCTTGTTAAATCTAGCCTTCTGAGTCTGTATAATGCCTGGAGTGAGTTCAAGAGGACTGACTTGCCAAATCTAAATGCAGTGAGAGGTTTCCACTTGCAGTGGAATAATTTAAGGAATCCATGAAGTTGCTATCGTGCAGTCTTTGCCATTGACTGCTTGCTGCTCCTGGAAGACATGCTACAAAAGGAGGGTAACATTTATATGGCTGCATACTTAAGCTGGGTACAGGAAAGTTGTGCTTCAGGTCTACCAGAAAAAACAACAAATATCCTATGAGTGTATTCATCTAACAAAAAATGAAGAGGCAGGTTTTTTGACTGCAGTTGTAAATTATCTAATAAACTGACCAAATGAGGACTTTCTGTTAGACATTATTTAAATTAGAAGGGGGTCAGTATAGCCCATAGAACTGCTATAATATCAGGAACCATTGCGTTTAGCAGAGTTGCTAGGTATTGAAAGATAAAAGTCACTGAATTTAATCACAGCTCTGCCTGCTTTGGCAGTCTACATACAAAAAAAAAAGCCAGTTTTGTGGGGTTTGGGTTATTTTTTTGGGAAATACTTGAAGTTGAAGCCTGAGCAGTGACCTGACTAGGTGTTAAAATTACAGATTCTTTTGTCACCTAATTTTGAGTATGTTATTTCCTATAATTTCTGGTTTAGCTGTTGCTGGTAATTGATTAGGAAAAACAGAAGAGAGAATTTCAAACCGTTAGTTTTGCTACCTCATTGGAGGTGAATGATATACCTGTATTTAAAATGGGAAAGGTATGGTCTGAGAACATGCAACCTAACAGTACTTCAACTTCTACAGTTCTTTTACTTAAAGCAGAATTCATCTGAAGGGAAAAATACTTCATTCTCTTCCCGTAAGTGCATGGAACTTGGATTATGTGGTTTTGTGGAACATAAGATGGCGAGTCAAAGGCCTAAGCATACAGAAGGGCTATTTCTCACTTGGTGTCAAGGTAGTGGTCTTTGACATTTCTTGGCTGCTGTGGCATTACTGTGATTCATCCCAGCATATTAACATAACAGAACATGACTGATGTAACAGGGTGTGACACATCAAAACGACAATATCACAGGCCAAGAAATTCCATTTTTAATCCTGCTGCAAAGAGGCTGTAAATCTTTAGGGAGTTTGTTTTCCCTTTCAGGTGAACTTCTGAGATAACGTGGGCAGCGTCTTCATTTTAAAAGTCAGAAAGTCCAGAGGCATGGCCCTGAGACAAAATCAGAATCTGAACATCCATTTGTAATGGACAGAGCAAAATGCAAAACCCACCAGTATTGAAATTATGTTTTTTTCCAAAATGTCTTTGTTTTGCATCTGCCTAGTTTAGAGACTTGCTTAACAACAAACTTTAAATCAGGGTCTGCTTTCAGGGCTTTTGCTCACTACAAATGTATGAAGACATTTTGATCTTCAAATGTTATTTTTCACCTACTACCTCTTGATTGTTATACGGTTAGAATTTCACTGTGTACAGCCTTTTATTGCTTGGCGTCCAGATGTCATCCATGCTGGACTTGAAAATAATATCACCACCACACTGTTTTGGTTGTTCCAGAGTTTCTTAATCTTTCCAGCAGAGTATCCAAGAATGACTGCCCCTTGGAAAAGGGAGGGCTTGGAGGAAGGGTTGCAGTTACTTAGAGGCCCAGCTCCGGTCCAAATGAGAACTCATCCACTTTAAACTTTCCTTGAACTCTGAAGTTTGCATTGTTGATAGATCTCTTTTGAAGTAGGTTTTACATGGTTTTGTATGGTTTCCTTTTTCCTTGGTTGGGTAGTCACAAAATAGTTTTCTGATCCTGTTATTTTAGGTAAATTTAGAGAAGCAGTGTGAAGCAGTATGTGCATTGCCACACCGTAGTGCTGTGCAAATGTGTTCTCCCCTGGGAGAGGATCCAAACCTGACAGGTTATAGTTAATAGCTGGGCAAGCCTTGGATGTCAAGCTTGAGAAACTGAGCAGCAGTGACCACTTCAGTTAAAAATAGCCAAGCCTGTTAAATCTGATGAATATGTTAAAGCTGCAGCCACCTTGATGGAGATGCCACTTTGACCGAAAAGCGGGAGGCCAGAGAGCAGCAATAATTTTCTTCCATAGTTAGAGAAAAAAAGAGGTGAAAATGTCAAGAAACTTTGGGATCTTTTGTGTTCAAAGATGAAGGTGAACCAGTGTGATTTTTTTTTCTGGTCTGTGTATACTTTCTCTAGAAATATAAGTGCTCCTCGGAGAATTTGTACAAAATCTCTTCAATGATGAAATAGAAGGCTAAAGGAGTTCAAGAAAACTTTTTATTAGAAAGAGTTTGAATATTTCTTTTTTCACCATTGTTGGAAAAAAAAATGTGTTTTTTGTTATTGGAATGTGATTTTTGCTATTGATGGTTACTCCAGAAATAGAATAAGCACCATCCCGGGGACTGGACTTTTTTTTTCTGTTTCTGAAATACTGTATCTTAGAATTTTAGCATACAAAATAGCAATCAGTGAGTATTGTGCTTTGTTTATGTATTTATAGCTATGATGAACATCATAAACCCAGAAAACAGAAGCGCAGCAAAAGTAACAGCTAAAAAAAAGTGCAAGCAGGAAGGGGAAAGAAACCATTAAAGAACAGAATGATGATGTCTGGTGGTCTGCTCAACTATCTGCCAGATACTGGTTATAGAATACATTGGAGCAACTGAGATCTTACTATATTAAATTAACCCCAAATCAGCACAATTATAAATACTTAGATTAATTAAGACCAGTCATTTTTAACCATATGAAGCTATTTCTGCTCTTCAATACAGGTTTCTAGCTAATGCCTTTATTTTGCTAATAGACACACCTATAAAATTTTCAAAGACCAGTCATTTTTAACCATATGAAGCTATTTCTTCTCTTCAATACAGGTTTCTAGCTAATGCCTTTATTTTGCTAATGGACACACCTATAAAATTTTCAAAGACTGGTGACTCTTTGGGTCTAGGTGGAGCCTTTCCCTGTTTATATAAGGCTCTTCTATTTTGGTTGTTAGCTTTTGAGAGTAGTAGTGGAAATAAAATGATCACAGAGTTATGAGTTCTGTTTGGACTGTAAGTAGTGAAGAAAACAGATTACTTCCATTTCAGAATGACTTGAAACTTTGAAGAGCCTTCTATGTAGCTCTCTCCTGGCAAATACCTGATACATAATTTATAACGAATCAATTTTTGTGAGGTGGGAGAGCACAAATATAAGATTTGGGGAGAACTTTTTGTATCTAATCTTCCTTAGGTTTCCTACATTTTGAATGCCAAGATTAACATATTAGGGTTTCCTGAAATCTTCTGGCCATCAAGTTCAGTCTTGGGTATTGCAGACACCTTCACTGTGTCATTTCATTCTTAAACTCTGACATCTTTCTTTTAGGTCTTCCTCATGCCATCCATTATGAAAATTCATGCCAGAAAAGATATTCACTACCTTTTGCGTTGGGAGTCTTTCTCCGGTCTCTAGCATGTTCCTATACCTGTGACATGATGCCAGTTACTCTTCTACTTTAAATCGTTTGAAGGTACATTTATTTATAAGAATTTACTTTTGCCAGTCAGTCAGTGGTAATGAATTAGATAAGGTGAATGTCGGCATTCAGGTAGCTGTATTCATAAAAGACAAATAATAGAGGTTCACTGAAAAGTAATCTATAATGCCTGTTAGTTACAGCTGAAATAGCTGAATTATCTACATATCTGACTTGAGCCCCCAAATTTAAGTACTTCTCTCTCTTTCCTATTATCATCCATTCAGGAGCTTCTTCTTCATCTTAAGTAGAGGGTTTTGATAACCCATCACTCTTCTATCATATATAAAAAGTGAATCTCTTTTTGAAACACAAGGTAAAACCATCTTTGGCATGCTAATCAGCTGCAGCTAATGGTTCCTTTTCTTCTGAATAGTGAAGGTGACAGTCGTATTAGTTCTTGTAGAAACAGAAGAAAAGTTGGGAAGAGATGTAAGACTTTTTGTCCTCCTCTGCCCCACATTAGCATTAGTTTCTGTCAGATAATTATGGAGTTCCCTCCTGCTTAGATTGAAACTTGTATAAAGAGATATGCAAGATGCTGAATTTATAACAGTACTGTATACTTGCTAGTATGTATAAAAATGGTATTGTAAGTGAGAGAAATAAAACTTTCAGATAATACTTTCAAACACAAATCAAACAATGTCAACGGAATATTCTTCATTTTGTTGAAGCAGTAGTGATGGGTTAGGTAATGAAGACACTCAGTTTTGTTGGGCGTGCCAAATCTCTGATTTAAGTAGGACATACACCTTGTGTGCAGCATGGCATCTTCAGTAAATGTTCTTTAGAAATCAGTGCCCTGCTTAGTTTTTGCACATAATTTTACTTTTCAATTTTTTTCTAACTGTGTCTTTGAAACAATAATACACGAAAATAAAAAACTCTAATATAGATGTAAATCTACTAAAAACTACTTATCGTGTTTTTACAGATTGCCTGGGAAACATGTGCAAGTAGTCTGTCGTGTTAAATAATGTATTTGTGCCTACTCAGTTCCATGCTTTATCCTCATCTACATGAAGACTGTGAAGGAAAATAGAAATATGAAATCTGTTGATGGTACACACATACCTAGCAGAGACTGTTGTCATTCTTCCGTTCTACTGCATACTGTGGGCCTAGAGCATTTTGCAATACCTGCAGTATGAATCCCAGTACTTGTCCGTAGCTTCTGTTTTATCTCCAGTGTACCTATTAGGAAATCTGTATCTATCTTTTAGAGATTTCCATAGAATTTTAATTACTTCAGTGTGTAAATATTTGCTTTTTGCAGATCACGAAAACTCTGAGAAGCCCCTCTTATCAGAGGTGTCAGTATAAGCCCTTCTCTTATACGTAGTCCTGAGAGTGGGATACAAGTAGTAGAGGAAGGATTTATTTGAATAGTTTTGATACATGAACCAAGTTACGTGACCTGTTGCAGGTATCTCTTTCAATAGTAGTATTTAATGATGTATAAGTAATAAAATATTTCCGCTATTTCTTCCCTATGGGGATATTAATTGCTTTCTCCAGGCATATCTGCGAAACACTTTCTTGATTCTAAAGCAGAATTTGCATTTCATTTGTAGAACTATATTATTATTTCTTTTAGCTAGATTTCTCATTTTTTCTGTCACTGCCAGAGAATCACTAGCAACTGCTGCAAGATTTATATTCTTGGAAATGTCTACAGTAGATCATAGTCTTTAACTGCTGAGGATGATGCAGGGAAGAGAGAATGTGTGTTTAGACAAGATGAATTGTGTTTGTCTTTCCACTTAGTTTTGAAATATTTATGTGTATTCTTGTAAAATTACATTAGGGAATTTGCATGTTATCCACATGCCACATTGCATTAAAGATGATTTGACCTTAAACTATATTAAAACAAATGTGTGACTGGCAGTAGGAGTACTGTACATGTAATGCTTTCTACTCACAGATGCAATTAACTTTCAGTTATTTCCTAACTGCATTCTTGTGATCACCTTTGTACGTTACCATATTTCATTCCATTGTACAGATATAAAGTCTAATTGAATTTCTGTGCCAGATGAGTTGCGGAATCAGCCTCATGCAGTATTCCGTTTGGTAAGAACCAGTACTTGAGATTTTAAATAAAAGGCTGAGAAATTTTAAGTGAATAATAATTGGAGAATTTCTTCCTCAAATATGTTGCTGATTGATGACATCCTGTATAATCAGATACTTTATTTACAAATATTTTATTGGGGGGAAAACATTCTTGGGAAATTCCATGCTACTGGAACTCCAGATATTTTTGGGTTTTCATGTTCTATTGTGTTGTGGGTTTTAGTGTTACTGGGTTCTAGTAGTAAAAGCAATTCCAGTGATTAATTTTGTACAATATAAAACAAAGACCTCTTTTCGTATTTAAAATGCATACCTTTTTAGGAATTGTTTCAGCAGTTTGTCCATAAAGATAATTCAGATATAGGGAGTAATGAAATTGGGGTCATTGGTTTGTGTGGCAGTAGAAGTACAGGAGAGAGTCATGTTGAAGATCCAAGACCTTACATACTTTGAGTAAGTTCAAAATTCTGTATGGTTTATTTAATTTGAAGACTCCTGACCCACGTGCTGAAGGAACACAGCCTGTAGGTCTCAGGTATGAAGGCCACCACTAGCACTGAATGGCAACTGCTTTTGATTGCTAATTGTTCCAGGAGCTCCAATTATTTTCCACACTGCCCACATGAGTGAGGGTCCAGCCCCACAAGGGTTAGGAGGAGGGCAACAAGCAAGCCTGCCCAATGTCCAAGCCAAAAATATTCATGATGGAATGCAGTAGAGAAAATAACCACAGTAAAGAACTTCATTTCCTTCACTGTGGCTCTGTCGCTGCACTGAATACTAGACCAGCTGAGTCCACTCTTCAGCAACTCCTGATAATGGAAAAGAGGCTAAAAATGTCACTGCTTGTCCCCTCCGGTTTTTGTAGCCTGAGACATTAAAAAAACCCAAATCAAAGCTGCAGTATTTCTCATTTGTCCCAGCTGTATTTATTCATTAGTCAGAGCTACCACTGATTGTGCTACCAGCTCAGCCACTCATTCCCCAGGTTAGTGTGTGCCTCACACAGCTCTCAAGTAGCAACACTCATTTATCTCAAAGTGGTATAACTGATATTTAAAGGTCAATATTAGCTCAAATCATCTGTGGGTTTGAGTGCTTAAAAACAACGGCAGCAATGTACACACACAAAGAAAATCTCTGGTCAGCTACTTTGAGTCTAAATGACTGCAGTTACCAAAAGTGAAGCCTTGCCTTTTGGGAGCTGATATTTCTTTTTTTTTTTTTTTTTTTTTTTTTATAGGCAGAAAGCGTTACCATGTGAGAAACATCCATAATCTGTTTTTTTTATTAAACTCCGGCGGTTTTTCTTGTTGATAAACTTTCTTAACGTTTGATCACAATTAATGTGTCAAAAATTTTCTAGATAGATGTTATTAATATGAAGCACCTTAAGTTTATAAGAGAGAAACCAAAATGGCCAAGAAAAATTCTTCAGTTAATAAAAAATGTGTAAGTATTTATTTTATTTAAAATATCTCTAATACAATAGGAGAGATTGTCAAAGGACAATATCATTTGAGTAAGTAAACATTTATCATACATCATAAGCTACAGCAAAACTTCATGAATATATTCAGTGTAGGGTATATGGCAAGATGGGGTATTCCCTGGCCTAGCCATCACGGTTCTTAAGGTGTAGACTTCTCCTTTCCATTATTTCTGTATATGGAACTATGCGTCTACATTTCAAGTCCTTTCTTTGCAAGTTCAGTCACAAAAAGACAAGACATAAGTGTTATCTTCATTACTTCTTTATCTCAATGAAATGATTTGGCCTTGCAGGTGGGAAGACAAGGCTTATAATGCAGCTTTAAATTCTTAAATCAATTCTCTCTACCAAGGGGAAAATCCAGTAGGTAGACGTGTTTGTGTGGCTGTTCCCCACAGTGTACAGCTGTGCATGGTCTGGTGAGTTTCTGCTGCACAAAGCCTGCCACCTTTTGATCAACAGCTAATTAATACAATATTTAGAGTGTTGAGTGTTGTGTATAGTGGCTTTCCTGCAGAAATCACCAGGTTCTTAAACCCCTCCATTTGCAACCACACCACAGGAGTAGGTTTGGCATTCCTGGTACTAGTAAAACGATGTGTCCAGGGTCAAACAGATTTAAATGTATCAGAAGGAAGACGGCTTGTGCTCCGTTTCCTTACTGGTGCAAGTATTCATCTGCTACCAAAAGAAGGAATATTTTCTGAGCTCTTTTCTCTTTTTATAGAGTGATGGGAGTTGATTTTTTTCATAAAGCCCTTTTGTTATGCAATCTGTAAAAGAGATTTCATCAGTTTTCTTTGTGATATTTGAGTGGTCTTCGTCATCCTTTCTGTATTCTACAGCTGAAGACAATTAGAAACTTCCACTGACTTCACCCTATAACATGACAGGGTTTAGGACAAGAATTTCTTAAATTTAGACTAGAAAGGAGGGATTAAAGGTGTTTCAGTCCCATAACTTCCAGTAACTGCTTCAGACCTTTGAAATTTAAATTCAGTTCCTTCTTTTTTCAGTTTTTGGACCTTATTTATCACAGTTATCTAGAATAGGGCCTTAGCTGTATAAGCATGTCCTAGCTAGGCTGCGGAACTATCACTGATTATGGTATGTGTTTCGCTGGCTTGTATGTGTGTGTATCTCTGACCTGACAAGCTAATCTGGATGACCATGAGACTTCCCTTGGGACACAGGCTTTGGGGCTCCATGGGAGCTGGAGTTCTCCATGTTATGCTTGACATAGCAACTGTTTGAAATTACCTGTCAGTTGTCTGTTAACTGTGTTATTCTGATACTGATAAGTGCTGTTTTCATTTGTGTTGTCAAACTGAAACAGTCATAGGGAGTTCAGTAATGGTTGACTGTGTAAGTGGGGTATAAGTCTGACGATAGAACAAAGAAAAATGGTTCAGTTCCTGGTCTTGGATTTGACTTTCCCTTTACTTATGAATGCATGCCTGACTCTGCATGGCTTTAGGTGAAGAACTCCGTTACCAGATTAAGGGATAAAACATTATTCAATAGGACAGCTGCTCAGCTGCTATGCATTAACATAGCTCTGTGGGAGTCGACAGACATATGAAGGATTAAGATCCGCTCAGGGCCTGGCCTATCATCATTCTAAACATCATTTCTTACATAAGCCTTAAAAACCTTTCTTTGACATAATGCCAGGGAAAATACTAGGTAACAGCACAACTCTGGCCAAACTTGCTGCCCATTAAGAAAATATCTTACCCTAAGGAATGAACTTTATAAGCTTCTCCAAGCAGAATAATAAATAACACTGGGGAAGCTGACACTGTACCAGGGATGAGTGTTGTGGATACTCGTGTTTTAAGCATTTAGCATTTGTCTGGCAAAAGGAATTGGATTTTCTTCTGCTGAGTTTGATATTGGCAGCATTGCAAACTGGTATCGTTAACATTACTGTGATGTAGTCTGATCCACGTAACAGAGATGGTTAGTAGCCATGAGCATGTGGCAGCTTAGACTGCTTACACTCTTCAAAAGGCCTTACTCTGTCCAGCCTTTCATCTTGTCCTGAAGCTTCAGTTTGGACAGAACATGATCTTTCTGGGCCTATGAGACTCAACATGCAAGACTGAGTCTTTATTTTCCACATTATTCCAGGTTTCAGAAAACCCCAAAAGGTAGACAGAGCTCAGGCAGTGACAGGAACATCTCCCGTACATATCATGGGAAACTAAAATCATGCAGATAGGAAGTGCCACTCCGTTTTTCACATGCAATGAGTCAAGCTGCTTACAGATAGCGCAGTTGGTCACCATATGAATCCATATTATACTAAAGTGTAGGATTATCTCTTTTTTCCTTTCTGTGAGTTTGTTATTTCAAACTACCTTGTAGATGTTTGTATATTTTTGAAATGCCATCAGGAAGATTTGTCAGCTTTTAGTGACTTACAGAGATACAGAACGGAGAAGCACATTGCAACACTCAAATGTTACTTGCCATTTGGACAGGTTTAGTGCATGATAAAATGTAAGTTCTGGTGCTTCTGCCAAGAGTTCAAGGATAATTAATTAAAGATGTAACATAAATAATGGCCATTACCTGTAATCTAATACTTGTATTATCCTCTATGAGGAAAAAGGCTGGGATGATTTGGGCTGGGTAAAGGTCAATTTTTATATTTCAGGCTTCAGTGATAACTGAAATTTTACATCAAAAGCCATGTTCTAGTGAATCCTGAGTCCAGCATCCTTCTTCTGTGTAACTACCTTGATATGAAGTACCTAGAAATTCACACTGCTTTCATCATTTTAAATGCCTTTGTTTCTAAGAGCTTGTATTGGGTTTTTGTGGCAAGGGTTTGGTAGTGGGAGGGCTACAGGGGTGGCTTCTGTGAAAAGCTTCCCCTGTGTCCCGTAGTGGTAATGCCAGATGGCTTCCAGATGGACCCACTGCTAGCCAAGGCTGAGCCCATCAGTGACAGTGGTAGTGCCTCTGGAATAATATATTTTAGGAGATTGATGTGGGGAAGGCATCTTCACCAGAGAGAGAAGTGGAGATATGTGAGAAAGAGCCCTGCAGACATCAAGGTCAGTGGGGGAGGAGGAAAAGAAGTGCTCCAGGTGCCAGAGCAGAGATTACTCTGCAGCTCATGGTGAGGCAGACTGTGCCCTGGCAGCCCATTTAGGTCCATAGTTGAGCAGATACCCATGTGCAGTCTGTGGAGGATCCCACACTGGAGAAAGGGGATGACTGAATGAGGCTGTGACCCTGTGGGAAGCCACGCTGGAACAGGCTCCTGGCAGGACCTATAGCTCCATGGAGAGAGGAGCCCACGTTAGAGCAGATCTGCTGGCAGGACTTGTGACCCTGTGGGGGACCCACACTGGAGCAGTCTGTTGAACTGACCACAATCTCTGTTCGCTGTCCTGTGCTGCTGGGGGGAGGAATCAGAGAATTTAGGAGTAAAGTTAAGTCTGGAAAGAAGGAAGGGGAGAGGGGAAGGTGTTTTAAGAATTAGTTTATAATTTCCATTATCCTATTCTGATGTGATTAGTAACAAATTAAACTAATTTCCAGGTTGAGTCTGTTTTGGTGAGTGGTCTCTCCCTGCCCTTGTCTTGACCCAAGGGCCTTTCATTCTGTTTTCTCTCCCCTGTCCCACTGAGGATAGGTAGCGATAGAGTTGCTTTGGCGGGCACCTGGCTTCCAGCCAGGGTCAAGCCATTGCAGAGCTCTCTTTTAAAAATGGAAGAGGGTAAAACATGGGCTAATGATGACCCTGATCCCCTGAGATCATTTATTCAGTCTAAGCAATGCCTAATATTTCGCAGTTAAATGGGTCTGCTATGAAGTGAAAAAATACATAAAGGCAACAGAATATTTCCCTCTGCATATATCTCTGTATATATCTTTTATTTTTTTTTTAATCCAAGTTTATATTTTGATTAAATCTTCTTGCCTAAACCATCTCTTTCTCTGTGCTTATAAAGCACTGAACACAAATATTACCAGGGTATAAGGAGTGACCTCTATTTTATGTGGGAGTAAAATCCTGTTCATATTCCAAGTCAAAGAGGAATGTACCCAGAATGTCATGCTTTTTCCCTTCTTCCTCCTTTAAAATTATAATAGATCAATTCCTGTTTTATCTCTGCATCAGGGGAAGCAAGTGAAGGGAGCAGTTCCCTTTCTTGTGTCGGTTTTCCTCATTTTATTTGAGCTTGGTCGCTAATATGTAATTTGTTCTCTCTGACGATGTAATTGATGATTACAGTGTCTGCCTCCCTTGCTTTGTTAGAGGATCAGAGTTCTCTACTTCAGAAAGATACGCATGAGAATCAGGTGCTGTTATATTCACTATTTAGTAAAAATAGACTCTGTTAATAAAGGAATAACTTTGTTTTTCTGACTTCAGCAGTTTGGAAAATAACTTGCGTTTGGCATGACCAGAGGGCAGTATGTCGGCTTCAGATTTCAGTAATATTATTGATTTGAATTGCACTGTAGAAATATGATAATAATTATTAATCAGGATACCCCTAAAAATTATTTGATTATATAAAATCACTCTTCTGTAATTTAAAAGGTAGACGCTTTTTTGTTCATTTGTTGATTATTGTATTTTCATTTGCATGTATGAAAGGAGAGGCATAGGTAAAAGTGGGTGAAAATGTCTTTGATCGTTGGCCTTTTTGCTTTGCAATTACATAATGAAAAAGTGGTTATTTTTATTTTTGAAGTGCTTGCTAAACACAACCAAATGGACCGGACATGGATTTGTGTGATTTTTCTGTTACACATAAACAGGGGTTTGGCATCTGACGTGCTTTGAGGTCGGATACAATTTACACTCATCTGGTATAAATCTGCCTCACTCTCTTTGTAATAAGTATTTGCATAGAAGACTCTTGCATCACCTCAAATCACAAGACATTTAAAACTGGGGCAGAAATTGGAGACCTGATAGCAGGGGGTTTTATCGATGCATTGGAAGTGTAGAGTTTGTTTTACTGTAGAAGAGGCCAAGAACCCTCCACTGTATTTAAGAAACCCAGCATATGAACATTGCTACTATTTGATCAGTGGGAATTGGTAATAGGTCACCAGTTAGGTAAGTAGATGAATGGCTCTCCAGTGTTAACTAATGAGCAGGTTTTCAGGAAAGGGAAGATGCCTTCTAATTTTTGTATCCATGGTGGAAAAGAAGCCTTAGCACATCTGGGATGTCTTCTTAGGTTCCTATTTAAAACAAAAGGAAGCTTTTATATTATGTGCAGAGAAGTCCCAGCATCAAAGATTCTTCATAGGTTTTTCTTTCACATATTTTAGAGACAAAAGCTAGTGCAGATAATAATGTGATAATTCTTGAAGCTAAAGCAGATGATCCCAGGATGATCTGCAAGAATGTCAGCTTCTGAGGTTTAGAGATTTCCTTCTGGTTTGCTCTGGCTGTACAGCTTAAGTAAGTTGTAACAACAGAAGCCTTCAGAAGGTTTGCTTTAGGGGAAGATCAGTGCCTGCCGAAATAACCTGGTGATTAGTGTGGAGGAGGAGTCTGTGGGGGGGAGCTGGGCTTGATCTAAACCGGGTTCTGTTTGGTCTAATTTTAGATGCTTAATTAAAGTCTCCTCAATTTAAAGGTGAAGTCTTAAAGATAAACATATCAAAAAATGAGAGGGTCTTTTGTGAACTGTTTTGACTGTAAAAAAACAGTGATTTGGTAAAATTTTATTTAGCGTAAACTGGATAGGGTTATGGGCTGCCTGTTGTTTCCTCAGAACCACAGATCATTTCATATGCTTACTGATTCACCAGGCTTTCCTCGCATTTTTAGTAACTGTGTGATTACCATTTGGAATCAGGACCTGGATAAATGGTATTTGGTACTCTGTCTTCTTTAATGTTTATTAGGAAACTTTAATAAAGTTTCAAGATTTTAGGCCTTTACTGCTCAAAGTATGTGTTTGTGTGATTCCATCAGATGTGAATTCACTGTGGTCCCAGTTATGTGTGCAAACTGGTACCATTTTCTGACTTCTTAAACCTTAATTAAAAGCCTGACATGGCATAGGCCAGAGCTTTAGTGTGTATTTGGGTGTGTTGTGTCCACAATTGGATAAATACACTTTAAAGGTCTATTTGCAAGTATTGTCTGGTATAAAATATAGTGTAGGCTTTGAAAGAACTTACAGCCCAGGTTTTGCTTCTTATGTGCAGTTCCCATCAGTAGCAATTTAAAATATTGTGGCTTTTCATAGCAGAAACCAGTTCATGATTTCTTAAGATCATCTAGAGCTTAATTTGACAATGAAAATTCTGTATTTGGGTGAAGGACATTAACATGTTACAAACTTTTGGTATATAGTCTCAGAAATGGAATAGAAGATACAGTCCTCTGATAAGAAACTCTGCACATGGTACAGTAATAAGTCAAAAGCCCAGTGGACAGGATCTAGTAGATAAAGTTTCTTCCTGCCTGCCATTTCTAACATTTTTTCATTGATCACTGATGGTGTCATTTAAAGTCACTTAAAAATCTGTTTCTACTAGCAGGTATATCATTTATCAGACTAGAAAGCAGATGTAAAGGCAGCTTTATTAGCTGCTATTCTGTCTTAGCGCCTCATCATTGGTTCTGCCTTATACTCTTCATTAATCAAATCCTCTGATACTTGTGTCATTTGCAATGGAAGATGGCAGATAAATGTCCTCTGAGGAACTTGGTTCTGGTTTGGTTCCATGTGTTCAGTGGTAAGACACAGTGTGTTCCATGAAGGAAGATTACACATACCCATCCTAGTTATGCCAAAAGGAGGTCCTTATCTGACTAGTGAAAAATCACTGTAGTTACAGTGGTTTCAGAGGGAAAACTCACCACCTCGGTTTTGCAACAGCTATTGGTGAATTCAATTCTTCTTGGAAAAGTGTCCTGCATAAGAAGTTAGGCATCTTATTAATATTGATTTGAACAGAGAAAGGGGCTAAAGAAGATTAGGGCAAAAATATAGTTGCCTAGTAAAGAGATTCTTCCCATGTTTTCACCATATCACAAAGAGGCAGTGATTAATCTGCTTTTACTGCTTTTCCCAGATGTCCAGTACATGCTGTGGGGTTTTGCATTCAAGAATATGAGGAGTTGCTAATGAGTTTATAGCTCTTGGCAAGCAAAGGAAAAATGTTTCTACGAGCCAGGAACATCTATCATTTACGGTCTACCAGAAAACAGTGGAATTGCCCCATCCCATTTGCAGTGCTAATTTACTGTAGTTTCCTAGAGAGAAGAGCTATCATTAGATGACATACAGTTTCTGCAATTAGCTGGTTAAGCAGCATTTCTTTTTTGAAGTAGCATAAAAATGACATGTTCAAGCACAGCGCATTAGATTTTCTTCTAAGTGGCTACTCCAGGGAATAGAATTTGTCCTAGAACATAAAGGTCATTGCTAATTGAAGAATGTCAATAATGGCCAGAGCCACTACAAAAATTCATATAAATCTGTTAGACCATTTTATATGTTCTTTCTTCAGTAATATCACAGGAGGTGATAGTCCCGTAAGTCACATTTTGTAAGTAGGAAAGTGCTCGACCTATCCTTCAAATACAGGCCTTGTTGAAAGAAACGTGTTAAATTACTACGTTTGTCCTGTAGCTTATTTCTTTTTACTCAGTATTTTTAATGGGTGTTCTCAAGTGGCCACCAAAAAAATATCAAGATGCACTTATTTGTGATCAGGGGACCAGTACAAATGAACAATACACATTTTGATACATATAAACTTCATCTTCTAAGCTGCAATGTCTATAACTACTCATTGAGTAAATGGGTATGATGGGAAGAATGAAAAAGTCAAGGATGTAAAAGAATGAGAGTTCCTTGAAGGATGTAAAAGAGTGAGGGTTTCTTCCTTGTATGCAGTGGAAAGATGTAACAGTTGTCTTGAATCCAAAGAAGGATAAAGCACCTGGGACGTGGAAGCGCAGGAGACAGGATCTGTTTGAATTCTGACAAGTGTGTCTTCCATGTGCAAAAAAATGAAGGAGACAAATGGGTTTTGTCACCCCTGCTCCTCCTGCTGCAAGCATCTTGACTGTAGTGTGGCAGCATCTGTCATGTTCATTGGTGGAATCTGGCATTTAAAATACACCCATGATTGTAGGAGCATTGGAATGCACAATTCTAGTTTTAAAGCTTTGGTGAAAGTTTAAAAAATAATGAGGAAATTTCAGAGTTCCTCTACATAGAAATTTAACCGATAATATAATATGCATATATAATATATACGTAGCATATAATTATCAGTTTTAAATGCATCAGTTAATTGCAACAGTAGTCAGATTGCCTTTACATGGCTTGCTTCTGCAAACTGGTTTTCATTGATGTTTCCTGGAGCTGAAGAACTCATTTCTCCACTTTTTAAAAAAATATGACAAAAAATAATTTTCTAGGATCAGAGCAGGATAGAACAGGATTTGGTGACCTGTGAGACTGCATGTTTCATTGGAAAAGAAGGTAGAAGTGGAGAACAGACTAAAAGCAGCTAAGAGGTGGTTTTTTTCAAGTCATGTAAACATGTTTGGGTTTAGTATTGAAAGTCAAATGCAGAGACTTTTTGTTTCTGTTTTACTGCATTTGTTTTATTTTCTGCTTACTGATTTGAATGCATCTACTCATTTCTATGTCACATTGTACCACGTGCAGATTTGTATCTGTCAGTGCTGTATGTTGATGCATCATGCATCTTCTGCTTATAGATGTTATTTGTTAATTGGATTCAAAAACATAATACTGTCTTGCATGCAATTTCTTCTTAGTTTTGCTTTTCAAAAACTAACATATGAATATATTGATAGACTTTTTTATTCTTTATAGGTGGGCTGAATAGATTCAGAAGCATTAATATACAAGCTGCTGGTACAGTTTGTGTTTCTTTTCAGGAAGCTGCTCACCAAATCGAAGTAGGAAATGTTTTTTAAGTGCTGTGGATATTTGGCTCTCCTTACTGCTAGCTGTGATATTGCTCTCCTGAAGTACCTTGGGAATGACATGATCCTGTTTGTCACACCAGGAGGCATTCGTGATGGAGCGTTGCTAATTAATTTGATTGTGGGTTTCTGTGGTATTAAAGCACAGCATAGCAGAGGTGCAGATGGATTAGTGTGGGATTCAAATGCTTTGCTTCTTTTTTTTTTTTTCTCTTCTCCTCAAAAACCCAGGTGTCGCTTCAGGTTTAGAGCAACCACTGGTTTGATCCTTAAATGTACAATTCATCCAAGAGCACTTGTCCTGTTGATAAATTAACTGATGGGCGTAGAGTTTACTGATGGTATTAGAAGTCCGCACAACATGACACAGCACATGATAGAGCTAATGTAAATTGATACCTCCACAGTGGAAATTGTAGCTCAAGAGAGAAGGAAATTACTGTCTTCCTACTGAAAGTGCAGCAAAGGAAAATGTAATTAGCTTGTATTACGCCATTTGGAAAGCAGTTTTTGAATGTTCCACAATGCAAGGATGTAAAGCTATGTCAGTGTGGTGCCAAGCAGAAATAACTGAGCTAGCTCTGGAAAGGCAGTGCCTCTACCTGCAGCAATACATGCTTAAGAATCAAAGTGGAATGCTACTGTGGCATTGTGAGGTGTTTAACAGCTCAGAAATGGCTCAGATACTTCTTTTCTGAACTATGCTTCTGAGGCTATGTAGGATTTGATGTTCAAGCATCCACAACATCTTTCAGCAATACATGTCCATATACCTGTTTTGTATCAGAAGATGTTATGGCTGTGAGAACAAATCAGACTTTGGTTTGTACAACTAAGACATTTTATTCTGGAATTCCTAGGACAAAAATTTGTATAAATGGCCTGTAGCACCCACATGGCTTTTTTCTGGCACTTGTGCATGTGGTGTACTTTCTGCAGGAGTGAAAGTCACTTGAAAAGCTCCTAAGAAATGTTAAACTCCCTCCATATGCACAAATAAGCAGTATGAGTATGCTTGGTAGATGTGTTCACCACCTGCCTCTTTGGTCAGGGCTATGAATTTGGGTTCATGCCAGTTCAGACATTTACACCAGGCTCTGCTTCCTGGTATAGCAACACCTTGTTAGAGGTTTCTGTGCCCATCAGTTAGGTGCAGCGATAAAATAAGTTGCATTAAAGGAATTCTACAATTTATCTGTACACTGGCAGTAAATATGTCCAGGTTTTGTGTAGATAATAACAGCTTGGGTATGTGCAGAGGGATCCATCAGCATGTCAGATATTCAGAAACCTGTGGTAACAGTGGAAATCATGTACTTGTGGTAGCTTTATTTAGCCTAGTAATTCAAATTCCAGTAGTAAGCATTTAAGTAGTGTATTTTCATTCAGGTGTGCTGTAAGATTTCACAGGTAATTCACTGCTATCAACCAAAATACTTAGAGACCTTTTCCATAAGAAATAAAGTTTGGGTTGTTTTTTTTTCGTCCAGCTGTGTATTTTTAAGACTTCTGGAAGGATGACTCTGTAATAAATCCATCCTGCCCATGTGAAATGGAATAACTGAATTTTAAGGCAGGACTGAAAATAATCATATATGTATGAATTTTGGAAGTGTTCAAATAATCAGCCATTCTGTTAGGCCCTGGATAAGGCAAGAAAAGTATTGTATCAAAACTTCAGAATCTGTTGGCACATTATAAATAGGTTTGAGATGATGGCAGAAATATGAAAATACTTTGGTTGTACAAGTTGCAAGTAAAAGTATTACAGAGAAAAGAAACAAAAAGCAATAGCCAGACAGAAAGCCAACATCCCAAAGCACCCAAAGTAGACATGGGAGAATCCTAACAGCAAGAGCTGCAAGGATTCAGTCTTCCTCAGTTTTACTGCTCCCAAAAATACTCAGTTTTGAAGGTCTCTGTCAGTAGGTATTTGTCAAAAGTCAGCACAAGAAAGCCTTTTTTTTTTTTCTCCACTTAGTTTTGACTCTGAAATACTACAGACAGAGATAATCAAAGGTACCAAAAATGACAAAAGAAGAGATTCATTGTAAGAGTTCTTATATTTCTCTTAGGGCTTGAGTGGTAGCGAAACTATCATACAAAGAACACTGTGCTGGACCAGTTCATTTTGGCAGCTACATCTGGAATGATTCCAGAGCAGCTCATCTTTTATTCAAAGAAAATTTGAAAAGGGATTTCACTTGGCATAGTGTCTCATCTATAGAACAATGAAAGCAAAAAAGTAAATAAAAACAACTGCAACAATAAAGGCATGTCAAAACACTAAGCCACACTGAAAAAACCTGCTTAAAATTGACAAACAGAAAGGGAGATGAAATAATAGAAAAAATAATGAAAAAACAAAGGAGTAAGTGAAATAAAAGCAAGTAGGAAATTACATGTCAGAAAAAGAAGCACAATTGAAAGGGGAAACAGAAGAAGCCGCGTGGAGAGAGCAAATAAAGCAGAACAATATTGAAAATCAATTTAAAGGTGAAAAATATATGATCTGGGGAGCTTGTTTCCCTTGAAATAATGTAAAACATTAAATCATGTATTGCTTGAGGTGCAAACTGAAATGGTTTAGCTTTATTCACTAATATATGGATTATTTTTGCATAGACAGGGAACTGTGGAGATAATTTGACCACTTAATAACTAATTGCAGTTAGTTGAGATTGTTAAAATGTCCAGTGAAGTCTTAGCTGATTTCAACAAAGCTTATGCCTTTGAAATAATGGAAATGAAAAGTTAAAACCAGACATGCCCATTACTTCTTATACTCTTAACATAATGCAAACTGTTAGTCTGTTTCATGTTGGTTATTAACATATTGTAAATGAGATGAAAATGAATGAATGAATGAATGAACAAATGAGCAACATACTAAGATGCACCTGAGCACCACAAACATGAAATCCTACTGTCCGAATTCCAGACTTTTAACCTGTCTTTTGCTACTTAATTGTGCTCTGTGGTTCATCTCTTTTAATGATGTTAGGCTTTGCTAGCTGCTAGCTGTAAATATAGCTTAGTGTGAACTAGGAACACTTTTCATTTGGTGCCAAGAGGAATATTGGCCATGGGAGCATAAAACTAAGCACAGGTAATTTAGCTCACACCCAGGTGGATTTTGCAGCTTCCTCGAAGCTCTTAGTATCCTGGCTAGGCGCCGGGTAAGTGGCACACAGTACAGGGCCACTGAACTGGCACTGTTTGCTCCAGAACTCACTTGTAGCTGGGTGCTAAAAGCAAGATTTGGGAAATTGTGGTGACTGTGAAGCAGAGAGGTAGCAAAGTCTGTCATCATGGGTTTTCAATGCTTTGCTGTTCTAACCTAAGAATTCTAAAGTAGTGTATGCCAGTTGACTGAAATAGTGTGCTCCAGTGCCAACTCACTTGGAAGAGGCTGCTCCTTGTCTCTGCAAGCACCTTCTCTTGTATGGGTCCAATAGAGATAAACTCCTTATCGGATGTCTAGGCTTATTTAGACTTTCAGGGAAAGCCTTGTTAGAAAAGAAGGTTACCCAAATCACGGAAACTTATCCTGAAATAGTAGAAGTGCAGGATGGGAAAACAGTTGCTTAGGGCTTGCAACTAAAGTATTATCTTTTATAAAAATCATCAGCAACAGAAGTGGTGAAAACTTTGAGACTGGGATCTAAGAAATTTGCCTGAACTGGGCAGCTGATTTGAGGGAAGTGAAGTAAGTTTCTACTGGGGACTGAAGTTACCTCATTTTAAAAGCAGAACATGAGAAGAGAGAGAAATGGATTATGCTTTTTTGTATCATTTCTTATGTGCTTCACTGCAGATGTTTTCACAGTTAAAGTGTATGTTACAGCCCACGCTTCTGTTACCTTTTTGTAAATCGCACTGGAAATTATGCTGCCATTTATAGTTAGGGACTTGAACATTCTTTATTTCAAGTGGGTTTATAACTTCAGTAGGTCATTGTAACTGAGCTGAGAATGTAAGTACAGCTGAATTGGCCTTTTCATATACATTAGAAATACTTGTACAGCTCTGCAGATGCTGTTGTCTCTTAAATTCAGCTTATACCCTTTCCACCAAAATGTATGGGAGTTGTGCATCTGTATGTAAGATACCTGACGTAGGCTGGAAGCCTGTTTGGTATTGCATTGAGTTTCCTTTTTGAGGACCAGCAAGGAATGATCCTACTCACAGCCTCCTGAACGCTGCATACAGTTTCTCTGATAGTCAAAGCAAGGAGCTTTTCATGTTCCGCTTGTTAGAGAATGATTTGGATTTTCACTATCAGAGTAAGATAATTTAAGTTTTAGAACAGGCTAAAGTTTTATTGTCATAATCCAAATTGGTTTACTTCTTTTGAAGACATGTTATAGCTTGACAATATTCTTTCCTAACTTTGGTTTTTGTCCCCATAGTGGAGTTCAAATTCGGATTACTTTTCAGCTGTAGGTGAAGCTGCAGCTTCCCATTATTCTGGATCAAACACTTGTCACAGGCAGTCAGAACAACGCTGTGCTTTCCTTGAGGTGGAAGAGAAGCTCTCATTTGATGATCTCATGAGTTCAACGTGAGTTCCCATCACACCCAGAGCCATCCATTTCTGTGCCATGCTGCAACAGAGTGCTCCCTCAGTTATACTAATGCAGCTCTATATGGAGTCACATTGTGAAATGGATCAGCAAAATCATCTAGGTTAAACCAAAGCAAATAAAACCCCTGCAAAATAGGTGTAAGGGAAGCGCTCATAATTTGTGTTGGTTTGAAGTCTTGTGTCTTTCATGTTTAGCTTGGGCTTACTAGTTCTTTGAGCTCTGGAATAGCATCCATCATCATTCCTTCTGACAACATATTGTTAAAATCTTAGGACCCTTGCAGGATTCCTAATCTTCACCTATGTCTTCATCTGGTGTCCCAGGCGTGCACTCCTGTGCTTTCTTTAGCAGCTGCATAGTGCAGCTTCTCTCCCCCACATAAACGTCCCACTGTTGTATTCTGTATCGTACTACTGCTGAAATGATAAACTGTTTCTGCTGTGAAGAATGTTAAGTTGGTCATATGGTCGATGGAGAGTTTGGTATTAAAAGCAGTTAATATGTATTACATTTCTGACCACTAAACACTATGTGGATAAAGTCATGGGGGGAGGGTGTGTGTGTGTGTATATATATATGTGTGTAAAAGAAAAAAATGCACCCACCCTCAAGTCATGTTTCTGTTTCATAGCACTGTAGAGCATATTTTGAATCAGAAGAGCTTAAATATCACATATGAAGCCATTTTCTATTTAAAAATTATAATCAGTTAGAGTTTGGAGGAACCCGTAAGACTCATTCACAGCTCAGTTATCTTGCCAGAGTCTCCTTTTTCATACTAAACCTATTTTCCAAATGCTGACAGTCATAAATAACTCTCATCCAAAGGTGGTCACTAAAGTGTAAGTCTTAAACTTTTGGACAGAAACATATGAAGGATTTATGAAGTCAGATAGAAATACATAAGAGACTTGCAGTCTGTCAAATCACCTGAGATTTGCAGGTTGGACTCTGCTGAATTAAAAGTCAAATTCAAAAAAGCTGCTGAAACTATATTCTGGTCTCTTTGATCCCTTCCCGCTATTCAAATTAGACTAATGGTTTGTCTTAAGTTCTGCTGAATGTTCAATATAGGCATTTATAGGCTGCACAGACAATGTGAACAATAAACAACTTCATTAATAATTACATAAAAAATTATTCCCATGTAAGCAGATTCTGCCCCGTTCACACTCATTCCGGTTATTTGAAATAATGTAGTGTTCAATTTGCAAAGCAAAAATAGCTGCTTATTATGGTGGGAACAAGATGCAGATTGCATTAGGATGGCATTTCATCTTATCTGTTAGAGCTTCTGGGACTGTTCTTTCCTTCTCTTATTTCAAAAGGAATTCATTATGCTGTGATGTACAGCAAGGAGTACATCTCCCTTTATAAAATTATTAAGCTGCTTTACAAATACAATTGCCTTCTTTTGCTGTTGTTTATAAGTGAGAAGAAAAACTGAATGTTAAATAGAATTATTGTAAAGTATGTGCTTATTCTCCAGGAGTGCGTTTTCCATTTTCTCATGAAGTACTGATGTGCTCTAGTGTGTATTATTAATCACATATTTTATGTATCTAGGAGTAGTAGAAGCCCCAGTTGGGACTGGGAGTCGTACTGTGTGATTGCTGCACACACATGCAGTAGTAATAAAAGAATGAAAGAGGTCCTGCTTCAATCTGTACAGAAGGTTACTGCCAGCACAGCTAAATACCACCTTTTTGCAGGCCTTGTGGAGCAACATTTTCGCTCAGATTTTGTTAACAACATTGTTTCACTGTCACAAAGCCCATATGAAGTAATTGCTGCATCCAGTTAAATCACAATAACTAAATAGCAGTGGATTTTGTTAAAAAATAAATAAAGTGGGAGAATTCCTGGCAATTTTCAGCCTGCTTTATAGGTGACTCTTGTGTTAATTCTTGATGGTGTTGTAACCCAGGAGAGCTTAATTTATTGGGTAGTATCTGAGGAGATCCAAAAGGAAAGTTCAGTAATTGATTTCTTTCTGATGAAGTTTTCATATGTGGGACTCTGCCAGGTTCCACGGTTTACACGTGGAACAGCTGAAGGTGGCTGGAACGAGATATCGATTGAGACAGTTACAATATCTTGGCGATAGTTAGCTCTCTTGTTTTCATTCATCTTATCTAAAAGGACAGCAGTGTACATCTTAATGCCCAGGATGTGAAAGAAAGCTTCCTGAGGCTGAATCTGGGGCAATCTGAGATGATATTTCACAGCATCAGCAGGGTTAAATGGTTACATTGTTTTTCTTTTTCCTTCAGAATAGAGGAGTAATTATGAAAATATCAGGTAACTGATGGAAAAGTCTGAATGAATAATGAAAAAATTGGGGACCGGTAATTATCTAAAAATCTAAAGTTTCCAGTCTGAAAACTCTGTAATACTTGACAGGCTGTGTATCAAGGTTAAATTAATGGAGTGCAGTTGCTCATTCCTGTCTTCTCTTCAGTGTTTCATTTTGGCTGTTAGTAAGAAAGACAGTAACAATACCTTGGATGCATTGCAGAAAAAGTTGCATTTACTAAATTCTTCATTTTGTACAGTCTGTGTGATGGGTACATGCCTATCACACTGGTGATACGCAACAGATGCTACATTTTAATTCAGTATTAAGTGATGAGATTGAGGTGATTCAAACTACATGACATTCTGATGACCTTTGGTAAAAAACCAAACAAATAAAAATCCCCAGAGGTCAAAAAGAAAACTTCAGATGTTGGTAATACCTGAAGTTAACCAACTATTTCAGTCAAGGGTTATTTTTTGGTTTTATAACGAGTGGACAGTAATAGCAATAAATACCTGCAGTCTGTATTAGCTAACGTGTAAAGAGTAAATACATCATTAGGTTCAGAAATGTGCTTCATTAATCTTAACAAACTTAAAAGTGATGAAGGATAAAATCTGTCACACCTCTGTAAGATTAATTTTAACTGCATGAGAATATTATTGACGGCTACACTTGAGCACAAAGTCCTCTCTGCCAGAAACAGAAACATCAAGGACAATACCTATGTAATTTTTATATACTGTTTTGTCAATGTGTCTGACCTGTAATCAGAAAAAGACCTTTCCAGTAACAAAAGTGCAGTTAGTTTCTAGCCTCATTAATCCTCAGGCAACCGAAGGAGATGTCCAGCGTGGTTTTGAACTGATTTTTTCTGATAAAGGTTTTTGTTCCTTTAGAGCTAGACTGAATTCAGTCTACTCACCTGCCCAGTTAAGTGATTTGCTGCTAGATGGGAGTGATTTTAAATGAGTGTTATACGGAGAAGTATTTGCAGTTGGAGTCTAGGAGAAGAAATCCTTATACCTTTTCAATATCCTATCTTCTCCACAGCATATAAAAAAAAAAATTAGTAGAGTTATTAAATGATTTTAACATAGGCACATCATTGTTTTTTTGGAACATTGTTGTCTGTGTCAAAGAAGAGTTGGTACCACCTGGGTCTTGATTTGACTGCAGAAATGATTTGCTTGTATTGGCATGTTCATTCAGTATTTTATGTCATTTTATGCAACATTCACTTTTTGTTTTGTTTTATTTTGTTTTGTTGGGTATGTTTGCCACAAACAAAGACATACTGGCTAATGAAGTTGAAGTCTAGTTTAACAAAGGAATTTCTCTGGGTTAGACACCAAGTTATTACCAACAGCTGTTAATTTCTTATGCAGTAAGTATGTTCTGTCTTATTTCCTGCTGATACTGTTCTTTGTTCTTTCATTAGACAGATAACTTGCAGTATGAGATAGATGGCTATCCTGCAGTAACTAAATCACACCTATGTATGTAGATGTATATTACAGACCTGACGTACATATATTTTTCCATACACAATTATAATCTTAGGGAATTCTTTTGGTAGCTCTGCTATTATATTTTTTGTTTTGTCACTGACAAATGGTAAGAATAAAATAAGTTGTAAATTCTCATTGAACATTGTATCCTGTTAGTGTTGTACCCTAGTTAGTGTTTCCTAGTATTAAAATGATGTCAGCTGACTATGCTAGGCTTTTAGCAGAATAGTGGTCTATATGGTGTGTATTTCTGAGTAATAATATTTATAATAAATGATATTTTAGCTTTGATGTTATTGAAATACTAGTTTGACTGTAAAAATATAAGTTGCACTATGATTTGGAAAGACATGATTGTCTTTTCATCCTATACCATTGATTACATGAAGAATTATGTAAGATTATAGCTGAGTTTTTGACCAAAGCATATGAAAGTATTATCACAATGATCTGTTAAGGATTAGATGTTTTAGATCTGATGAGAAGAAGAAAAACTAACCAAAGTGAAGGCCATCTGCTCCTACAAAATGAATAGAGAGCTGTTGTCTTGGGAGAGTTCAAGTTTATTTCAGTTCAGGAAGGAGGGGATCTGGAATCTGTCATTACAGCCCGATTTGTACAATTTTCTTGAGAAGGAATTTGAATAGGATGTGTACAATTACCAGATTTGTGAAAAGGGCCGCAGAGACCCTTTAAGGCAGTTGTGTTAGTGCATAGTAGGATCTGAATCGATGCAAGAGCTATCTTTGGAGGAAGGGCATTGCAATACTGAAATCAGGCCTCAGAAATGGTTTCTGTGTAACCACGAGGGGTGCATCTTCTTTCTGTGCATTCCCAAATGCAACTTTCCTGCCACTTCTATATTTCTCAGTAGAACAGAAACCTGTTAGAGTGTCTTTTCAAGCATGTTTGTTACCCTGCATTTTATGGAATCATACAATGATATGAAATGCAGGGTAACAAACATGTTTGAATATTCCATTATGCGTTCTTGCTTTTTGGAAGTTCGGCAGTTACCAAGTTTTGTGGAGAAATAGATTTATAGTTGTAGCATTTCTAATGATGTTATGTCAAGGCTGCGGAGTAAAAAGAAAACGGGAAAGATTTAACAAATTCATATGATTGTTTGTGACTTCTAAGTCAAAGTCTTGTCATGAAATGTGAAAGGAGGAAATGTCACTTGCATGGTAATTTTACTTCAAGTGAAATGTGGGCTTTTAGTATTTTTAGCACATAATTGTCAGAGCAGAAACACTTAGGAGATTATTATGGACTATCTTCCTGTCAATATTTGATTTTCAGGGTTTGGTTATGGAGCTTCAATACTTTAATTTTCTGCAGGGTCTAATCTGCTCAGAGTTTCTTTTCTTTTCCCCACAGATCTTACATATACATAGCTTCTTAATGCTCCTGGATGTAACACTACTGACGGAGAAAATTATCTACAGTGTAAGAAAGGAGCCAGCTTGGTGTTTCTTTGATTTCCAGTTCTGCCCATGTTCTGGGGCAGGAGGCAGACATCGCTTCAGTGTGCATCATGTAGTAGATTACCTGTCAAGACAGATCCCTGTAAGACCACCATGTTTCTGGTGGCATCCTTCTGACAGAATGCAAAGGCAGGATACACACAGTTTTTCTCTGAAGCAGAACTCTAGGGCAGAATAGGCTCTAGTCTATTTGTGCAACTCTAGTGCACTTGGCAACAACTAATAGGAAGGCAAAGTAGAATCAGAATAATTAAGGAATATTTAGGACTGTCATTCTGTTTATAGTTTGGCAGACTGATGTTGTATCTTGCATGTCTCCAGTGCAGCTTTCACCTTTGGTCCTGTTCAGCTGGGGTATTTCTCAGAGAAAAGAGATTAGCAGTGACACTGTTCTTTCTCTTGCAAGGAATATTTCACACCACTGCAGGCTCTGGTGGCATGGAAATATGCAAATCTATGAGGAGATGGTCACATTCGCACTTTGGGCTTTCACAAGCTGAGCGGAAAGAGGGTTCCCTGGAAATGTGAGTAGAGTGCTACAACACAGCTGCTGCTCCATGCGCTCCTTTTCATTTCATAGTTGTATGGGATGTAACATCCAGGATTCCTAAAGTTCTGAGGAAAAAATGTAATGCTTTAATGTCTGGGTTTCCGTTTTGAAACATCATCATAAAATGAGATAGCAGTAGTATCTTGGTAATATCTTTTCTTGAGGGAAAGAAAATCCATGTTTGCCAAAAAGCTGTACTACTTTCAGAAATATTTTGTGTTTAAAATGTGTCATGGGCAGCTCTAGCAGCAAACCTACCCCTAGTGCTGTTGAAGAGTAAGATTTGTTTTCACTACATAGCCACGCAGTTAAATGCAAAGATTCAGTCAGAATTAGAATGGATTGGTAACCAAACTGTGAATCACTGAGATGCCTGAAAAACCTTTGTCCTAATCTGCATGCAAGACAAACATAAGTAAATGCCGTTATGGATAAGTTAGTTGTAAATTCTATATTGTTTTATAGAGCCTTTACAGTTTAGGGTGTTCTCTAACACTTCTTGAATACACTTGACTGATGAGATTACTATACATCTGCCCAAGCATCTTTGTGGAAGACGTAAGTCACAGGCTTTTATAAGAGAAGATGCACAGCAAAGGCCATCATCTGGAAAGAAAAAGTCCCTGATTGCATCCTGGAAAAATTATGGCCTCTTCAGTTATCTCTTCTTTGGCACAGAGACATTGCTGTTGAAAAGCATGTACCTTCCTGAGATCAGCAATGTAATTTTCAGATTATAATTTAGGAAATAGAAAGCAAACATGACTTAAGCCTAAACGCAGGACCCGGGAGACATTATGAGCACTGTAGCTATTAATTTTCTGCACAGAAGAATAAATAAGACAAAGACTTTAATTGCCTCTCTTTGGGGTGCATTTGACATTACCCCTCTGCCACAGCATGATGTTGCTTGTTTTCTGGGCAAGAGTCAGACCACCTCTGCTTTCAGCAGTGCAATTCCCAGTGATGCTGACTGAGAAGAGGCACTGTGGTTTTAAAATTAGTGTCGTCTTATTTGTCTTTTCAAGTTCATTTATGTCAGTTGCCACCAGAGCCAGAGTGCAATCTCTTTTTAATCATTTCTTCATTCCCCCTTGAATGGTCACAGTATAGCTGGCTAGAAACTGAGATTAAAAGCTCCACTTAATTTGGTTGCCTTCATCAGGAACTTCACTTACTACAGAGCCGCTCTATTAGACCACCGATATCAAGGCAGCTCAAGACATTAGCTGTCAAAGTAACTCTCCATAACCACTTGCTATTTACATGCATAACATGCCTCCCTGTTGAGACTAAAACTGTAAACACGTTTCTAGGAGAAAACTACTGGCTTAACCTATGACAGAAACTTTTCCTTTTTTGCTTTTATGCGATCTGGAAAAAAAACCCCTTGCTGTCACAATGAAGGCAAGAAGCCCCATTTAAGAAGAACTCATTGCTTTAAATGCTTCCACAAAAGTACTTTGATTTTACTTTTGCATAAAGGTTATAATTTTTTTGCCTTTCTTCACTCCTGTCTACCCCATAGCAACTGTGTTTACATGCAAAAAATAAAATCTGATTGTCTTGTCTTGCGGTATGACAGAATCACTGCTTCTGCTGCAGCACTAATAGTTGGTTATTTATACCTTTGTGCTAATTCAGCTCTGCTGAATGCTGCTTTGGAAGGTCAGCTTCTCATCCATCTGTGACTGCTACTCAGCGGAACACATGAGGTGTCTGTTTTCTCCAGATCGACCGAACAGCTACTGAATGAAAGACAAGCTTTTTACTTCCTTCACCCTCAGTTCATTCCTTCTTCCTCAAGGCACATTAAAAAATGAGAGCTAGTCCACTGATAGCATGAGACTGTGGCCTAAAACTATTGACAGTATTAATACTTTCAGGTGATCTGTGGTCTAGAGGTGTTTGCTAACACCATATGAAGGATGTGGGCAGATATTCTGTCACAACTTCTGCTGGTGAAACTGTTTGAATAATGTAACCTGGTTAAACAGATGCCCAGTTCAGAAGCTATTTAATGTTTTAAGTTCCTGGTTATGACAGTAGCACAAATAAGGCTGTAGTATAAGTGAATAGTTGCAGAACTAAGCACAGAGCAAATATAGACCTATTAGCTTCTGCAAGCAGATCATTATATTTTCTGAGATAAACTGCTAAAGTATATCGTTAGACATGGGTGGTCATCTAACTGTGTAAGAAAGTTCATTATTCAGGAATTTCACAATCTTATCCTCTTGGTATGAGAGTTAGCGAGGTGTATTAGAAAGGCACTACTCACCGCATTGGCATCAGATGGAATTCATCAAGATTAAATTTATTCCAGCACATTTAGAAAGTAATTATGTTACTTTAAGTTAATTATGTTATGCCAGTCTAATATTTTTTCCAGTTAATTCAGAACCCAAAATTCTGGGTTATGGCAGGCTAAGGTGGTGGTATTAAGGCAACAACTCTGTGAGCTTCTTGTCTTTTATTCCACATATATTCTGATTTTTAATTCCTTACTGAGTTCAAAAGAGGACATGGGGAAGAGTGTATGTATGGTTGTATTACTGGAAAGAAATCTGTCTATGGAATCCTAAGTAGGCAACTTCTTAAAAAAATAGAGGATATTTCAGCTAGGCAGAACTCAGTTTATGCAGAAAGATAGATTAGGTGACCTATTAGGAGTTTTTCTGTTTTGATTTTATGCTTCTGAGAATACTATGCTTGCCACCAATGCCTGAAAGTCATTATTCCAATGTTCCTTTTCTGCTGATGAGAGAAATGCCCCTCAGAGATTTCTACATGTTCTCAGCATCTAAGAGATGGCAAATTAGGAAGGGAAAATGGGAGTAAGTTAAAGGATATTGTAGTGCCTAAATGGAAAAATAATGGATTCCCATATCAGAATATCCCATCTACCTATGAAAAACCTGAAAGGTTATTTTGATATGAGGTTTTTCTTGACTCATTTTCCTCCTGTGTATATATTGAGTAGAAAATGAAAACAATAAAACAAATTTGAAGGTGCGTGAATAAAACAACAACCAGTAAATGAAATCGATCTGTTCTGGAAGCGCTGCTGCTGTAGATGCGTTTCTTGCTAGCTGGTGGTGCCCCAGTCCACAGAAGAAAGTTGCCCTTTCTAGGAGTGGGAAGGCAGTGTCCAGAGTCTGTGCGACACAACTACTCTCCTCTTCAGTGTAAAGCAGGCAGCACTTGCAAATGACCTCAACAGAAAAAATTTGGGACTGTCCCTAGCAAATTATACAGAGGGCTTACTGCCTAAGGAAGTGGTAAAGAGTACAAATTTAGTCAAGGCTAAATAAGAATGTTAGGATTGTGCACTCCAATTAATAGTCTGAATACAAAAAGATGGTTATTGCAAACATAACAATTTGTTTCCAGTTGTATCTTTTAGGCAAAAGGCAGGGGCTGTTTTTTTTTTTCCAATTTTATTAAAAGAAGACAGAAAAGCAAATGCATTTTGTAACTCTGAGGTTGCATATATTATATTCTGTAGCATCTTTTAGTTAGGAGAAAGATGCAGAAAAAAACCCTAAAGCTAGAGATGCCGAAGGTTCCTTAGAGTAAGATGTGAAGTGTTCTTTGGGGAAAAAAAGCTTTCAGGGCTATTTCTGAACAGCTTTTGGACTTGTACAGAAATTAGCTATGGAGGGACTGTAACAGTATGTACTGTACACATACAGCATGGAAATACTGATTGGTTTCATCACTATAATTGAGATACTTGAGTCATATCATTCTGTTAATATAATTACTTAGAAGAAACTTCAAGGACAGAAACTTGGAGTAGCAGAGTAGTTCCATTGTATGTAGCCTATTTAATAATAAGGATTTGAAGTGATATTCTCAGCTGTTCTAATGGAGTGGTGCTGCTCTGCACCACCTGATTCCCACCCTGAAATTTTTCAGCCTATTACTAACTGAAGGTTTAAAGCTGTAGCCAGTGACTGTCATGAGTTTAACTGTGAAGTCCTAGAACAGAAAACATGCCACACAGTTACCACTGAGACTGTGTCTCTGACAAGGCTGGGACTTCAGGAAGCTCTACACAACAGGACTTTTAGAAATTGTTAATTGTTTCTTTCAAGAGGAAGACACTTGGACATTCACCTAACATTCAGCTCTGTATTCTCCAGAATAATTACTGACATGATGTGAGGACACTTTTCATGTTGCCTTTACCAGAAGGCAGCCCACAGAGAATTAGTTCAATGTTTTGGGCTTCCTGCAATCTCCTTTCCAAATAATTAGTTCAATTAGAACACAAATTTATCTTTTAACTCTAGTTTCTTATGTTAGAGGACTTGTATGGCAAAGCTTCACTGCTGTTCATAATTTTTATAACAGATAGCTTCAGAGCTATTTATTGTACAACATAAAAGAGCAACAATGGCTTTTGATTGCTAGCCTTTGATAAAGACTAGATAAGTTGTCAAGCAGATGGATTGGGAGATGATAAAAGAGATCAACCTTAAATATGGCTTGCCACAATGGGAAAACAAAACTTTGGCAAATATATTCTAATTAAGTGTTTATATCTGGAAATGGGCTAAATTGAAGATTTTGAGTTAAAACTGTTGACCTTATTGGTTAAAAAGACACAGATTCTGTATTACAGTGGCTAGGATTGTTTTTTTTTGTGTTTGGCTCATATCAGCATCATACACTTTTTTATAAAAAAGCACAGGACCATTGTTCTTGGAGCTGTGGAGAATCCCAGAAGGTGCCAGAATGCAGGTGGCTTTCCAGAGTTGCAGTTTGGAGAGGGGGAGGAGCCTCAAGGGCACAGGCTTCCAGACTAACTCCAGCAGAAGTGTGTGTCAAGGATGGCTTAGTACATGGAAGTATAGCACAAATGCCAATATTAGAATCGTTACTGAAAAACACGATCTTGAGTAACACCAGTTTTAGTACTAATACAGATGCACATATACTGACCTGTGTTTTTGTGGCATAACCATTGTTTTTTCTATGGTGCTGTGAATTTACACTACCAAAGAGTAAATAAGGATTTATATCATACACACACACCCACCCCCACACACACACCCCCACCTCTTACCCCATTCGCCACTTACCTCTGTTGCAAATCTGAAATACTACATTGAAGTGAGGCTACACTGTGAGAATGGGGCTAAAGATCAAGATTTTCATGACCTCCTTTATCTCTAGAATGCTTACAGTACTTCCAGAACAGGAGCATTTTCTTTGAATTATTAATTTACGCATATTTCAGATCATAGTTCTCTGAAGAACCTCTCCTTCGCGGGAGTGATTGGCTTGTAATAAATTTTGTTGTCTCTTTCCTAAGCAGCACCGCTGAGGGATGATGGTGGGAAAGGCAGAGCACACCTTTTTAATGAAGGGAGGTAATACTGCAGTAGAATTGCTGCTCCTTGTCTGCACATTATTCTCCTCCTGTGCTATTTGCATCCTGAAGGTCTGAGTTACTCAGCAAACACAGGTGCTTTTAAAGGCATCGTTATTTCTATGTGCAATTAAGCCAAAGGATTACTTCTAGCTATACATTCTAGCTCTGAAGTTCAAAGCCAGAGGTTTTGTGCCCATTCATATTCTATGCATTTTGGCTTCAACTTTCATAAAAGTTAAGTTGTCTCCCTGCATGAACACTCTAATTCAACATAAAGAAGAAAACTAAATTAGGAGATGAATGGTTTAAGTGAACTGTTAAATTTCAACCCTGACTTTAATTAACTGGTGATTATGTTTCTAAGTACCTGAAAATTAAGCTTCTATACATTAAATACATATTAAAGGATAATGCTTAAAAATTAACTAGTTCAGCTTTTTAGGGTAAAATAAAATATATGCATGCTTATATTCATATTTTTGGTATTTGATTAGGATTCATCAGTAAAACTAGCTTCTAATGATCCTTTTTGAACATTTAGAAGCATCTGTGAGCTTGTGCTTCATGTACTTGACATGATTCTGGCCTTTTAACTTTTAAAACATTTCTCCAATTAAGCTATTCAAGCCCTTGAGGCTGTCCGCAGCTGCTGTGAATTGATTGTTCCCATGATGATATTTAGAGCCCCTTGATGAAACATGAGAGGGCAAAACCCAAGCATTTTTTAATATATATTTTTTTATCCTTTTGGACTTCCCGTGCATTTTTAAAGGTAATCTGAAAGTTGGATTTTTCTTCTTCATTATCTTCCCCTGTACTGATCATCTTGAAGATGTTTATTTCTAAAGGCCATCTTATCTAGGGTTAGTCTTTAAAAATGTCCTGCATAGTACCTTTGGTTAGAAGAAATCTGAAGTGTAAATGAGAAGGTCTAAGAAATGGAGAGTTCTAAGTGTAGGCATGCACTCTTGTAAAATTATGAGGTTGTTTATATTCAAGTATTTGCCCATTTTTGCAGTTGAGTTACCCAGTGTTACCCAGTAGTAACTTCTATGGAATCACTTATTAATGGTGGAGCTGAGCTGAGCACTGCTTAAGTCCTGGAATTCCCATGACATCTAACTGACGGAAAGGACCAGTACTGCTCTTCCAGATGGGAGTCAACTCTTCACCTCATCAGCAAAAATATGTCTTGCTACTGTAGCTTTACTTCTAATGGTTTACTATAGAGCTTTTATATGTTTGATCCAAAGACTTGTAAAAACACGTGGAGGGCACTTGTCTGGTTTTTGGACAGCACGACACATCAGCATGCCCATCCTGGCTTTTGTCTAGGTAGCTTGTGTAACATACAATGAAGTCATTGAGGCATAGATTTCAGTATGAAATCCACAACTGTAGGTCTCTTTGAGCCCATAAAATTAAAGACTTGTGTCTTCACAACAGGTCAAAGATAACAAAATATATATAGACACACATAACATGCATGTGCTACCATTATAGCAGTGTCCGTAGCACAGTGGACACAGAACAAGTGAACTTTTTAGTTTTACTAGTTCCATGTTATCACTAGGTCACTGCATGCTGTTTCCGGTTTTGTTGGATGTCTCTATTGTCTTTTTGTTGTTTTTTTTTTAATGGAAAATCAAAATGAGGGGCAAGCAGGTCCCTATTACAAAAATCCCATCCTGAGTGTTTGGAAGGATGGTCAGATCTCCAAAAATGACTGATGTTTTGAAGTTAACAAATGGCCAAAAATATGAATGAGCTATGCTGCTTTACAAATAAAGAAAGAAAACTCAAGGTAGATATGTCCACTTTCTAAAATGGTTGTAAGTTTCCTTATTTTATATGAACATTGATCCAGGTGCAGATTTCCGTTGAGGGAAAAGTTTAGGAAGAAGTCACAGTTATAACCAGGCAGACAGGATAACTCATGCTAGTCATCATTTAAGTGATTCGGTTTATGCCACACTACAGAAATAAGGTTGATGGATTTCTGCAGTCATTAATGTATTTGTATGTTTTTATATTTCAAGCTTTTCAAAATGTTCTTTGTAAGTTCCATTTGAACCTGGTACTAATGATGAATTAAGGAATTTGGTTTCCCTCAGACCACTTTGTAATTGTTTTGTAATTAAGTATTTCACTAAGCTTTTTTGGTATGCTGCGATTTCAGATTAGTGTCTGAACATTGATAAATGAGGTTTTACTATTGCTGGAAGTCCCGATATGGCCAGTGAACCTGTTACAGCAGGGTAAATGAAAACAATGACTCTGAAATGGCAAGCATCAGAAATCAAGATTTTATTATATTATTTAGTTTGACATTTAGTGTTGATCTTCTCATTAATGACTGAAATCTCCTACTCCAGTAAATTCGGGAAAGCCTCCTCCCCTCTAAGCCCTTTATTTGATAAAGACTAAAATATAATTCCTTAAGCAGAGTTTCCAATCTCATTAGGTTGACATTACATCAGTTTGCTTACATGGTGTGTATTTGCACACTGTTATTGATGGGCATGTAATACTAAATTTCAACCTGCAGTGAAGTAAATTCCAGACAGGCAGCCTATTAGATAACACAAGGATTAAGTCTCTGTTATCAGGAGCACCATTGCTCTTTTAAAGAGTGTGCATGGTTTAATTTCATCTCATCTAATTGTTATCAGCGAGCTGCCATTGGCTCATTAAAAACCTTGCCCATCAAAATAGCAACAGTCTGATGACTTTATATAAAGGTCTGCTTCCAAGGGACTTTATTGTTTAAGTTAGACACAAATTAGAATGAATTACTCTGAGTTTTTTTATTTTCAGGTACTAAATTTTATCATAATTTCTAAAGCTGTAAGTTAGAATCTAATTTGCTTCCTAACTTATTTTTAACATTTAAATGAGGAAGAAAGGAAACAAATTTTGTTAGTTAGTCTGACTCTTTAGTGTCTTGTTTATGCTTTTTTAAGTTAATTGCTTCTTCTCCAAATGAACATTTTGCCAGCTAAGCTCATTGTCATATTTAGCTGTAGTTTAAATGGTAATTTTCTGACAGTTTTCTGTAGCATCAATTTGAGAGAATTTGGCATTATTTTCAGAGATTGTGAGCTTTTTTGAATGCCGTATGGAAAACTCAGGTGGTTTTGATATGGATATTTACAAAAGAAAGAGAGTCGTAGTTCACACATACCTTGTATTAAATAACAGAATAGTTGAGCAGATTTTGGCCTCTGAAAATGTAGTAGCTTAGTTCACTTTCAGACAGTATTAGAAGTTAATTGCTGTTGCTGTTGCATCATCATTAATTTGTTGCCTAAAAAGGAAACTTTCCAATGTAGTTAAGCTAACCAAAAGATAAGATATAAAAATGCATATTACACATTTTTAATATCATTTTAAGCATGGTCTGGACAAGTTAATATTGAGCAACAAAGCATGAGAGGGTGTCTCTCCAACTTCTGCTTTAAAATGCAACCTGCAGCAAGAGAAAAATAACTAAATATATTAACAATATTAACATAAAGTCTCTTGGCACAAATAACAGCAGTGTCTAATTATCTCCTTGTTACGCTCTGCGCACCGATTAGCATTGAAGGGGAGGTACTAAGATAGAATAGGCAGAGCAGGAACGCAGCCAGCACATTAGCTGCCAGTTGTGTATATAGAACTCTTAATAAATCAAATTGGCAAAGTATCAGCTGGCACTTTACTACTGTATGTGTTGTGTAGTAGTCTTATACAAAGTATAATTTTTTTGACATAATCAATAATTATTATTGGAGACATCACAATTAAACAGAAGCAAGTTATTAAACTCTGTTGATGGTGTTTTCTATGAGAGGTAATGAACTGTGCATAGTAGAATTAATCTTACTGGTTAGCACAGATTTTGACTCCAAAGCCACTTGAAGCAAGACATCAAGTGACAGCAAGGTTAGAAGCTTTTATCATTATGACAGACTAACCGTCAGGCTTTGTCCTGAAGGCACAATATTTTTTCTTTCTAGCTTTTGTGTAAATCTTAGTGAATGCTCAAACATGCCACACAGTGCTTATTTATCTTAGTAAGCAATTAGGTTTGCACTCTTAAGAAACTTACTATATGAAAACAAATAGCAAAGAGTATTTCCATTATAACAAAGTTTTTGCATCTCTGAACTTTTCCCTGTTCTAATGAGAAACTCTGTTTAGCCCCAGTTGTTCAGATTTTCATTTTTTCAGCACTGAAATTTCTTTTGAAACTTGACATTGATAACCAGAACTCATTGGTATTACTGCTTTGTTACAGCCTTGTTTACCCTCTTTACCTCAATGCTGCACAAGTTGTACTTGCAAATGCTGTAAATCCATGCAGGAGCAAAGGCCATTACTGATTCTGATAATCCTTCTGAATAAGAGCACTTTGCTTGGGAATGGGCAACAGAGACTAATGTTAACAGTCCAAGGTCATTCTCTGGGCCAGCAGAAATTGGAATGCCATAAGCCTACATTTATTTTGGAATGTGAGGGGGAATACATGCTCTAGTCAAAAAGTAGCTCTGTATATGTATATCATAGAATCAGAGAATAATGTGGGTTGAGAAGAGACCTCTGGAGATTACTCAGTCTAATACCCTGCTCAAAGCAAGGCTAACTTCTGAGTGAGTTCAGACTGATGAATGTTGTTTTGGGGTTTTTGTTCATGTAACAGTCAGGTTTAGAAGGTGTGAATGAAATGGGTTGGAAAAGAGGATTAATGGTAAAAAAAATAAAAAACTGTAAAAAGGTAGAGGAGTCTGAGGGAGGTTGTTTTTCCAAAAATTGGAAAGAAAAATAAAAACAAGGGAGAAAAGAGAAAAGTCAGCAAAGTAGGAATGAGAAAAATGTCTCTCCCATAATTCAGTGTTAAGGCTTTTCTGGCAGCAGCATCTTCATCAGGCAGTGGAGAAGTGATGGTTGCTGAGAAGAGCGATGTGTAACTGCAGGCAGTTTCAATTGAAAAATAGCAGATGAGATGTGAATTTCTGTTCCAGAAGATGCCGTGAGACAGCAAAGATGTTTGTTTATATATTTATGATAGTTTTGCTGGTTTTCTGTGGTGGGTTGTCTGTGGCTGGCTGCCAGATGCCGATCAAGCCCCTGTCTCAGACCCCCTCCTCAAAAGGAAGTGAAAGAAGGTGAGGTTCAGAAGCTTAAAGACAGGGAGCTCAGTGACTGTCATGGGCAAAATAGACTAAACGTGTAATTTATTGTCCATTAAAATGGATGGCGAGAAACAAAGACAAAGACTAAACCATCTTTCCCTCAGGCCGCCAGCCTCCCTGCCCCGCTTAGCGGTGCCCTCTGGTGTGTCCGTTAGGGAACCGGCTGGAACCGCCTTCTCCTCACAGAGCTGCAGGTGCAGCCCCTGCTGCTGGCAGAGCCTCGACACTTACTCCCAGGACGGTAAAAGCTTTTCCGTTAATTTATACTGCTGTGTTTAACGATAAGCATTAATTGGGCTTGCAGAAAACAGCTCTGAGTCCAATAATCTTAAAATCGATGTTAAATTTTTAATTTTATGGTAGTTCCAGTATGGGAGGCGTTGAGTAGGAAGCTTCACTGCAGCTGGGGCTGTTACCCCTTCAGGGTGTGGAGGTGAGCATGTGCTCATGTTGTGTGGTAGTTCTTGAAAGATGAGAATACTTATCAGTGGAAGGTGTTGCTGATGCCACAAAACTTGTGTCTTCAGAAGGGAAGAGAGGGACTCAGTTCTGATAATGGGGATGGGGTTTACTTGTCAGCTGCTGCCCCCAGGACAAAAGATAAAGTTGTCTTAGAAAGTGTCATCCTCTTCTCCCCTGAATTAATACAGTAGAATAAAAATATATCACGGCCAATGGCCTCATTTGGAAGACATGAGAAAGCACAGAGTGGATGTAGTGCTTTTAAATGTTGTTAGATAGTGTTTGTGGAGATGAAAAGCTTTTCAATATTGAGAAAGCGTGTTCATCATGAGTAGAACAAATATATGTACTAATCTGCTTCAAAGTCTTGCTGAGATTAGTGTTTCTGAACGGAAAGAGAAGTTGGTGTTTCTCTATGAAATATTCAGTCTGTACACCCAATTAGGGCTTCCAGAGACAATTAAGGCTGTAACTATACTAACAGGGAAGCAGCAGAGCTGTTCTTGCATGGCACTCCACTTGAATTAGTATCTTGCACTTCTTTGCAAGGTTAATTAGTCCCGGTTGTGATGGGGATACTAGATGAGTGCATGTTAGGTTGAAATTGCTGACACATTTCATGTGTTAAGCCGAGCAGATGTATGATGGCAGACATGGATGTTTGGATACTCTTAATTATTGCAATATATAAGCCCCTAGCCAAAGGTAGGTAGAATTTTGTTCCTGTTATTTTCATTGTTTCTTCTGTTCACATTTTTCAATTAGCATAGGTCTCAAATGAAATGCCATCAAATGAAATGCTGGTTTATTTTCTATACTTACATAGCCAACACTATGTTGGCTTAAAAATTTAAGATTTTATTTACTCTCTACTCCCTCTGTAACAATGTTAACAGCTTGGTACAGAAAATAATTAAAACCGGAGCTTTGCTGTTTCTCTTTTGAAAGAGATCCTGTCTTTTAAACCCCTTCTAAACATCTGTCCTGTCATTGCTCTCTCTCAGGGCATGTAGACAATTTGTTATGTGTTTTTCCTACTATTGACAGTGCAGGCAAACCCAAATGAACACCTATTGGGTTGTATGCTGCTTCTGCAGTGTCAATTATCTGAAGATAACATGGTAATTATGTGACAAATGCCCTTGTACCTTGTGAGGGGGAGATCTGTTATTCGTCAGTGATACGGTTGAATACACTTCAGTGTAATTTTGGTTCCTTATAAAAAGATCATCTTCTAAACAAAAATTATTGTGTTGCTACATGGTAACTTATTATTGGATTTGTAATTTATGGTAATTTTAGGTAGCATACCCTGACTGTCTTTTGGTCTCTGTTTCTTGAAGGAATGCCAGGCTCTCAGGCTTCCCATCCAAGTCCTTTCGCAAACTTGACCTCATATTTTACAACATCTCAGTAAAGTAGGGAAAGTAGCCTATGAACTGTAAATGAATTACTGATGTTTGAATCACAGACAGGGTCTTAGCTAGGTAAGGGGAAAAGAAGAATAAAAGTTAAAAAAAAGATAGAATGAACTTAGACCTCTACTGAAAAATTAAATGATCAACCATATTAAAACTATACCTCCCACATACCATTCTTTGGAGCATTATTATTTTATTAAGTATTGGCTGGACAGTGTATGTTGAAGGTCAGTGGACCCATTAATTGACCTGTAGCTAATTTTGAAATAGCCAAGATTAAAATCTTCTGTATCATGCAGGTATCCAGGGTCCCTGTATCATCCGGCATATTCAGGTTCATAGGCTTAGAAGTGGCTGTTCCTTCCAAATAATTTGTTTAGTGCTAAAAAAGTGCAAAATTGCATTTTAAGCCCTTTATCTCATTTGTTGCAAAACAAAATGTACCTGAGGTTTACCAGTTCCTTTTTCTGAAAGTTGTACAAGGTATCCTATGTAATACATCTTTTTCCTTATCCTTTATTTCTTGTTCCCTTGAATGATTTGATCAGAAGTACCTGTTTCATCTAGAAAGACCAAACCACTAAGTCATATCTTCTCTGGGTCTTGCTGGTTCTTACTGAATAAATCTGTAACATTAATGACCAGGAGAGACCCCCTCCTAAACCCTGTTTTTTTTCATTTGTTTTGTTGGTTTTTGGGTTTGAAATCTTGATAGCATCTTTGAAGGTGAAGAGATCTTTGAGGATGAGAGGAAGTTGTTTTCTCTCAACATGGCTGAGCTGCATTGCAGAACCGCCACATTCCACAGTTTGTTCATGTCTGGCCACATTTTATGTACCTCTCATGGTTGAAGTTCCTGTAATCAGCTGATGCAAGATTAGGTTTTTAAACAGACAGACTTTCTAGTCTCTTCTACTAGCTTCTAAGAATTTGAACTGTAACTACCACTCATGCTAAATTCAAGAGTATTAGGATACTTGTGATCTTTTTTTTTTTTTTTTTTTTTTTTCTGCCTAAATGATGATAGCTGGTCTTAATGAGATCTAGGTTGTCTTTTCTCTCTAGTTTCACTTATGAAACCTCTGCTTCCTTTGAATCCTCAAAAGATGCTGTCCTTTTACTTCACTCCTCTTTTCCGAGGAAGCCAACGGCTCCACAATTGACTTTAATCTGAAAACAACCAAAAACTGAATTTTAGAAAAACTATCTGTTCTGTTCTCAGAGGCATTACTATTAGTTCTGTTCATCCAGTCAACTGGTGTAGTACAACACCGAGTAGCTTAACTAATAAGTAAGTATAATGGAAAATTTGCCAGAGCTTGAAAAGAAATAAAGCAGCACTGCCCTTGTTGGATGGAAAGAGGAAGAAAAAGTTCAAAGATGAGGGCCATGAGTGCAGCAGAGAAAAACACTGAAACAAATGATTGTTATGAGCTGCAAATTAATGTTTTGGCAATATTTTAAATATAATATGATTTTTTATATATTTATTTTTTCCTTTTAAAATTCTGGGGCATTGTTTGTTATCCAGCAGCTATTTCCTACAATACAGGAAATAGTAAATTGAGACGCTCATCAGGCTTGACAAAGTACATTTAAAAACCTGTAGCTACAATGCTCTGGAGTCCCCCTTAGAACTTACACTAACAGACATGCCTACCTTCCTACATATATTAAGATGCACACATACATATAGATGTTTAGACATGTTATTTCTCAGTTTTTGCATGTTGGTGCATGGTGCACACACACCATGGGTTTGTCTCACGTCTGACAGAAATATTAGCTTAAAATAAAATGCAAGACTGCATTTCTTATTTACTTCAGTAGTGTGTATTTCAATGGACTGTTCTTTTAAATGAAAAAGCAGGTAACCGTGCATATTCTCTCCAACTGTACTAACCTACCATTGAGTTTTGGGAAGGTGGGTAAGGTTACTCTGTTGTTTGTGTGTTTAAGTAGAAGGACATTAATCTTCCTTCTTGTAGAATTTATGCCGTGATTTACTTCAGGAATATTTGTTCATCACAGGATTTTACAGTACTCAGACATGTATTTTGGAGAGTAAATGCTTTCGTTTGTCCCGGACATTCAAAAAAGTAACGATGTGGCCAGCTGTTACACTACAAAAATCATGCTGGACAGATGTTTGTTAAAATGACTAGGATTAGAATAGATATAGTGCAACCTTCTCATTTTCTCAATAGAATTAGGTTGCAGAAAAAGAACTTACACTGATTAAATATTTTAAAAGTAGATACGTGCACATTAGAAGCGATAGCAAGGGACAGCAAAATCGTCTGATAATCTTTAGTGCCTTAGCAAGGATTAATGCTGCTCCAGTCAAAAAGGAAAAAAAAAAAAAAAGGCTATAATAGTAGTGACATGTGCTTACATGACCCTGGTGCAGATTTTCTGGAGGTTGCACTGTACTTGTTTTTTGTTCCTTCTGCTCGGTGTGGAAAGCATAGCTGTGTGTTTATTCCCCAAATACTACCTTATTTTAAACAATGATTGTCAGTAACATAACTGCAGTCGAAGAGCCCACTAAATTTCTGTCTGAAAAATGTCATCATCAATGTTTTGTTCACTTAAAAGTGTGCTTTTGTGTTGCAAATGTGCTACAGTAATTTTCTTTTATTTCAGCTATTATAGCTGTATAAGTCATCTCAGTTATAAGCTTAGTTCCATTGACTATGGTTTTGTAGTAAAAAACTCTCTCCCACTGTAACAGGAATTCAGCAACTTGTATAACCATATAGCCAGCATTTACCCCAACTGACCTTGACTGACATTGTAACTAAATAAAAAATAATCATAAAATAAAATTTGTGCCTTAATTTTTTCTTTTTTATCATGGGATCAGTATTTATGTTGGAAGAGACCAGCACATGTTCAAGTGATATTGCAAGAGAATGTCTTCCAAGAATCAGAAACATACTGAAATTTAATTTGTACAATCTCACTTTTTATGTAAAAACCCTTTAACATTTTTATAATAGTCTTCTCTAGTGTTTGAATAGGAATCTGTAAAACTTTAAAAACCCATGTACTTTAACAAAAAATTATATATCTGTTGTAAAATTCTTTAGACTGCTTTAAAATTTCTAGATATAAGTTATAGTTTGCAAATTAGGTTTTATAGGCATCTTCAATAAGAATAGATTTCAGATTGAAGTGAAATTAAAAACACTACTCTTGCATTTTTCTACAATGTGTTGTGGGGGTTTTGTTGTTTTCACAATAGATATAGCAGTACAGGGAGGGTGGGTCTTGATGTAGAATTTCATGAATAATAAATATTTCCAAGGAAATAATTCTAACGTAAATTTTGGTAAGAACAACTGTAGATCTGACTTTTCACAGGTTCAGGAGAGTCTGTTACTTGTGACATAAATATTAATCTGCAAACAAGCTCTTTCTGGAGACCAATATGAAGAAGAGCTGTCTGTGAAGAGGGAGCTTTTGAGTAAATTATTGTGAATCACTTTTGATTGACCACTTTTGCCAAAGGTTTGTATAGCATGTACAGTTTTTCAGGACAACACTGATCAGTAGATGCTTGCCACAATATTTCAGTTTGAAGTCTGTGAGAAGTATGAAGTAAAACATATAGTTGGAAAGCCATTATAAATGAATTTTAGTTTTTGAACTGTGATCCCAGTCTGACAGATGAAATTAAATGTGTGACATCTGTTTTGGTTATTTTATTCCTCTGGACAAAATTACACCAATAACTGAACATGTAGGACTGTACACTGAATTTGGAGTTTGACTCCTGAAAATGTGAAGCACTATATGGGTATAGAAGGGTATAATTTGATGTTTTATACAAGTGATTTAGATGCTGTGGCTACTTCAGCTCTTAAAATGGTATCCTTAGAATTGGATACTGACATTGATATAACAATTTTAAAATCAGTGATCAGGCTCTGTGGAGATGATGTTGGATGCAGTTTGCCACTATTATTTGCAAACACGTTAATTTGGCCAAAGTGCCTTTTTTTTTCCCTCTCTGATGGATCTATGTGCAGAATTTGTGTTAACTGTAGACTAAGTGTGAGAGTAACAAGCTTGCAATGTTTCCTGGTGTACCTGTGGAAGTCATTGTGTTTCTGAAATATGCGCTGTTGTTGTGGGGGAGAGTGCAATTAGAACTCTCTCCTACAGAATGGTTTTATGTGAGTGGCATGCATGAAGTCCAGGAAATTAATAGCCAGGTCACAAAGCTGTACCAGCTGTTCCAGGCTCCAGTAATCAATGGCATCTCCTGTGCAGGGTGCTGAGGACATATGGTCATTGACAGTATTCAGTCAATAGTGTTTCCAATCCTGCTTTTGCTGCAGCCTTTTCTTTTACTGGTACAGAGATGAGATTCTAGTTGCACCCAATGCTCTCTGCTGCCTTGCAGTCTTCTGAGATAAGGCATGCAGTAAAGCTAAGAATATCATACAAGAAAATGTAGCCACTTTGAAGATTCTTTTTGTTCAGCGTGGAGAGAGAGGTAGCCACCTGATGACAGATAAAATTGGACTTCCTCATATCACTGCCACATTTCATCTTCATATGAATGGTTTCTCAGTTTTTGTCATAAGGAAACACTCTTCATGCATGTAATTTCAAGCTAATTTGTTGTTTATTAATGGACAGTTACACTAATATATGCTATTATAGTTGTACATGATTTACATACACTATATATCATATATTGTAATACTTGGATGAAGTACAATCGCTTTGATTAAGCTAGTACAAGGTGGAAAGACTTGAACCATGATCATTTTTCAAACATCTGTCTAGGCCACAAAAAATAAGAAATCATAAGAATTGAGAGCTCTGTTACATAGCCTATGAAGAATTTGCCTGCGATGTCTTGTGTCACTATTGCGGTTTTATTCCTTATTCTGGTCTTTGTTATTCTGCTGTAGGACAAAGAGCATGTGATGAACAGTAGTTAGCTAAAGATATGCTTGTACACAGATTGTTGCATTAGCATTTCCCAGTCTGGACCATAAAGCTTAGTAAAATAGTACCCTGCTAGCCTTTGAGGAATCTTGATCTGTGTTGCAGTGAAATTTGTTGTGAGAGTTTTAAGAATCAGTAACAATAAATCACACTAAAAGCCATTTTGAGTCTCCAAAAATTGGGAGTCAGTTTTAACCATAGGTAATATTTAATGATAAAACACTACCACTTTATGTAAAAGTAAAAAAGCCAATCTGTGTCGAGCTTACTGAGAAAAAGTGCCATTGTCTTCTCCCACATTTCCTCATGAGAGTCCATGCCTTGTCTTCTATAGTGGAAAATTGCTTTTTCTGTTTGATTTTAACAAAAGGCAGAATCCAACAAAGAAGCTAACTGATCTGTTTACAACTACAGCTTACTGTATTTAAAGGTTGGTTTGAATTACATTGAAAGTGTTTTCTGAATAACATAATAGTTGTCTTAAAAGATTAGGGATAGCAGATTTGTATTTACTGTAATCCCTGGATATTGTCATTAAAGTAAAAAGAAATTTTGTTTTAGAATAAAAGCAAGTGCACACTAAGTCACATATTCTCCCTCATGGTGCCTGTCTTAATAAAAGCACCTGGGCAGTAACTGTTCCCATGCCAGGGGCTCTGTAAGAGCACTGGCTGTCATGGCTAAACCTGCTAATCCCAGGGCTGTTGTACTGGATCTGATAACTGTTTATTTCTTTGCTCATTGCTAGGCTGTAAAATACTCATAATGTGCCTTGAACCTGTAGTTCGTCTCTGAAATGACCCAGTTAGTGAAGGGGACATGTACATATGTGGGTGGTGCAGTCTGGACAGAAAAAAATAGTATGGGTTTCTAGTAACAAGTAACTTCCATACATCTTGGAAGTAACTTTTAAAAAGTGTGTCTACTGAAGTCCTAGAGGATGTGCCAGAGAGAGCTTAAGTGTGAATTGATTGTTAAAAGACTTTTCAAGGGTTAATAATTATGGCTAAAAAAAATTCAGTGTACAGTGTAATTAATTTGAAAGTGCTTAACAGATGCTTTAAATTGATAGAGCTAACAAAACATGGTCATTTTCATTTCAGCAGTAAAGTATGCAAAATGACTTGAATGGGTTAGGACATACAAGCTACTGTGCCCATTCTCCTTTGTGGCACATGATTATCTCGCAAAACAATTTAAAAGAAGGATTTAAAGTTCCTTTCCTCATTCTAGTCCATGACACAAAACAAACAGAAAGACTGGATGATTCGTATTCCGGGTCTGTTGATTTACCCTAAGACTTGTGGAATGTTCAAGGTGTTGCTAACCGCGTATTTGATTATGTAAAAACCATAAAGGGTTAGTTAGTGCACAACTTTCTGATTTGGCCTTTCTACCCGCCTCCCAAGATGGTGCATGAATAAAAATGCAAGATTTGTATTTCCAGTTGGCTTACTGGCATATCACTTTTTTCCTTTTTTTTTTTTTTTCACAGTCCTTTATTGTAGGGAACTACAAACTCCTGGCATTCTCAGCCTTAGCCAGTATACCTTTGCTCTGCCTCTACTGGGTATTTATAGCCTGGGATAAAATCTAGTTGCTTTGAATTAGAACAGGTTTTCTTTAGAAAACCTGCTTTAAATAATACTGAGCATTTGAAGAATAAAGATTTTGCAAGAACAATTTTACTTTCCATTGAGACAGCATTTTTCGAGAAAACAATTTGTCAGAATAGTGCTGACCAGCTCTTGTTTAAAGCTCTATATTCTATCTGATTGAGACCAAGCATTTGGAAGCATCCCAAGGTTTTAATCTCTGCTTTACTGTCTACTGCTTGTGTCTTACTTTAAGATAAGTTTCAACACGTTTTAAGTCCATCCCTAGTAGGAGGCAGTATGTGAAATGGAGAACATTGAAAGACTGAAAATTGTTTTCAGCCCAGCCCTTACTGTATGTGATTTGAGGCAATTTACTGCAAAACTTTTCCTGTCTCTCACAAACCTTACTGATAGAATCATACAGAAGGAACAGCAGTTAAGAGTTAGCAAAAAAGACAAAAAGAAACTCTTTTACAAATATTGATCTTAATTTTAAATGAAGTCCTGATTAAGCATCCTCTGTGCAGAGCTGAATCAAATTATATATTGCTTTTGTTGAGAATCCGGTAACAAGCTTTTTCCATGTGGCAAATTTGGCAGCTGCTCTAAACCCAGGGAGAAATCTTCCCAGTATTTGTTTCCCCTTCCTTTCTGTAGCATGTAGCAGTTTTCACAGCTGACAGGAGATGACCCAGTTCTTGGCTCTCAGACTGGCTTACTTTGTACATGCCCTACTACATGTTGCTGATTTTTCCTTTGATTCCTGAAGTCAGTGACTAAGTGCAGCCTAAAAGAAGGAAAACAAAGCACAGGTCCCATGTTTTTTGCAGCAGCTTATCTCCATTTTGCTATACTTACAGAAAGGCTTTAGTAGAAAAAATATTATTATCCGTGGGCATTTTACATGTTGCTGTGAATGGAAATACACAGTCCCAAGGGTGGGAAAGCCACTTTCTCCCATGTTATTTGTATATAATACACTATTCAGCTAGATTTTTAATTATTATGGGGGGAGGAGTAGGAAGGGGGGAACATTTAGGCATTTGGGTCCATTTTTCTGCTGTTGCTTGAAACTGCATTTTGTTTTCCTTCGCTCTTGAGAGGTTTCATGCACATAACCATATAATAATCTGTCAGAAGAGAAGATAGGTTTGTTTGTTGGTTTTGTTTTTTTTTTTTTCTTGGAAGTCCTGCCCAATCTAAGATAGTAATACTTAGAACTAAAGATTCATTTTCACACTTCGGTAATTATTAGTATTGACTTTTTTTACTGTCTTCTTTGCAAGGATTTATCAGTAAGATGAGAAAAAACATTGTCTAAAGCTTAAAAAGCTGATTAAAATTTATGCTGCCCAAATTTTATGAGTATACAAAAAAAAAATGTCATTTTGTTCATCTCAGTTACGGTGAAATGTGAAGTGCGTCTGACAGTCAAGAAGTATTTGCTGCTGCTGTTGTTTTCAGTGGTAGAATTCCTCATAGTAGATCTTGAGAATGCTTGGTATCTCACAAGGCTATGCTTGAGTTGTATGTTTGTGTTCTGAATTTTCGAAATTCCTTTGAATTCCATAGCTAACAATTATTATAACGTTTTTAAGTGCATAGGAAGAAACGCAAAGATCTTGCTTGAATCAGAAGGAACCAAAATAATAAGACTTTTTTTCACTGTTGTCAGAATAATCTCTTGTTTTCACAATTCTGCTTTTTCTGTTGTACTGAACTGACCATATGTTTAGATTAAGCCAGTGACTATTACTGTCAGCAGTGCACCAAGTTGTTTGATTTCCAAAGCAGAGCTAGACAAAGCCAGTTCTGTTCTGTTGTTTTTTAAAGCAATGATAATTCATTAAAACCCTAGAATTTATTTCAGGAAAAGAACACATGAGAATTCCAGGAAATTGTAAGGAAAATGTTTCATTTGAAAAAGAAGTGTTTCCAATGTGTAAATTTGTTATAAAACATTTTTCATTTCTGTTCTGAAATCATTAACTCCTGCTTTCCTCCTGCCCTCCTTGTCCTTATCCCTAAGCCCAGTAACTGAACATATCCATCAAGGGGGACTGTAGGGATGCTGGGGATGGACTATTCGTTAGGGACTGTAGTGATAGGACAAGGGGTAACAGGTTAAAACTTAAACAGGGAAAATTTAGATTGGATATAAGGAAGAAATTATTTCCTGTTAGGGTGGTGAGGCACTGGAATGGGTTGCCCAGGGAAGTTGTGAATTCTCCATCCCTGGAGGTGTTCAAGGCTGGGTTAGACAGAGCCTTGGGTGGCATGGTTTAGTCGGAAGTGTCCTTTTCCATGGCAGGGTGGTTGGAACTTGATGATCCAAAGGTCCTTTCCAACCCTAACTATTCTATGATTCTGTGATGACAAATTTCTAGAAAGTGGGGGGGGGATCTCAAAGTATAGAAGAGGAATACAAATTTAAAATAGATATGTATTTAAATGTCAATAAAATCAACATATATGAAATGCTTCAGCTTCCTATCTTGATTATGTCACTGGAAGTTTTTTTTTCCTGCCTGGAGTATCAATACGCAAGTGTTCCTATTTAGCCATCAAAGACAGAAGGTGCAAAACTAGTGCATATTGGTTCTTCGTATAATTTGCAGAGTAAATTAGAATTAATTGGATAGATTTATACTTTGCAAATTAAACTAGAATTAATTAGATTCTCAAAAAAGCTGGTTTTCATTGACTGTGCTGCTGTCTTCCTCCCTTCATACAGTTGATGCTTTACTTGTGTTTTTGATGTGTGCAACATACTAAATTAACTCACGTAATAAACAAAATCTTGCAGGGTGCTTGAAACACTGCACCCTGCCATGTGTTCAAGTGCCTAAGAAAGGTCTGAAAGAAAATCTTTGTCAGCTTTCTATTGAAATGTGTGATAGGTACATGAAGACAAAGTGACCCTGTTTATACCTGCTGACTGTATTTCTGAAAACTTGTGAGAGTATGCAAAACAAAAGTATATTGGAGTTTCTGTACAACAGCACACTCTATGGATGCTGAGAGAATAGAAGAAATAAGGCAAAGCTATGTGCATAGTATTAACGTAGTACTTTTGCATATAGGAGGCACAAGTATTGTAAGGACTGCAGATTTCATATTGTGAAAGCATCATGCAAGGAAGACATCCTTAACTTGCAGACTCCATTCTCAATTCATATGGTAAAAATAGGAAATTATGGTCTTTCTTTGGTGTTTGACATTTGGTTTGCAAGAGACTTTTTTCTGGATAAATTGGGATTTTAACATGTGAATCTAATGTAAGTGTGACTATACTCTGGAGTGCCCTGAAATTGTGGCACAATGTTTTTCTCTTAAAGTGTTACTACTAGGAAAAACTAGGAAATACATGGCCCTCATTCCCTGTTCTGCTCATTATTAATGGTATTGCTTTAAATTAAAGCTGGCCTAGCATTCAAGTGTTTGTTGGTTTAAGTTAATATCCATTAATATGCATCATCTTGAAGATGAGTGTTCATGCTTTCAGCCTTCAAGCACCAGATAAATGCAAAGAAATTTTAAATACATTTCTAAGCTGACAGCCAAAGAAAGAGAACTTTGATTGGAATTTTAATTTTAGAAAAGCTGCTTCTGAATAATAATTATTGATACTTAATAATGTCGGTTGTATCTGTTTTCGATGTGTACTAGTAGATTTATTTCATCTGTGGCTGCCTGAATGTTCTTAATAAATCAGTTTTAAAAGTATTACAGTTATTCTAGTACAGTCTTGTACTTTGAATGGGAGATGAGTTTCTTGTGTTTGCTGAAATGGGTGAAATATGTTGCACAAACTGGTGCCCATCTCTGTGTCATTGTATCTCTGACTCCTTTCTTTTGTGCTGTTAAAAGTTGAGGAACCTCTAATACAGTATTATTCGTAGAAATAGTTCAGAAAATAGCTTCACAGACTTTCCTGTGGTCTCAGAAAATGGATATTGCTAAAACTGTGACTACAGTTCCTTTTTAGCACATCCACCGTGGGTAGTCTAGTGCTTGGAACAACACTGACCTTTTACAGAACTGTAGAAGAGGGAGAGAAAAGTCCTTTTCTGTCTCTGCCACCACCAGAGTTGGGCAGAGTCCCTCTCAAGTTGTGTGGTGTTCTTGTTTGTAAGTTCATTTTGCTGCAGTATTAGGGTAGTTCTGTTTGTGTAAGTACATTTTATTGCTTATGTATATTACTGTATTTTTTTAAGCAGTAAATGCTAGTCTTTATCAATTAAATTACACACAATAATTTACCAAAAAATGGTTGTAATTTTGTACCTATCTCTGCAATTAAAGTGTACTATCTTAGTTACTTGGAAAGGTCACCTTCCTCCTTTATACTTGACTTCTTGTATGTGAAAAGAATAAATACAGACTATTTTGGAGCCAAGCATTTAACTGGCAAAGTTTGTTGTCTTAAGCCAGTATTATATTGTATTAGGCTTCTTCTTGTTAGAAGTGGCTGAGACAGTCTGATTTTAAATATTAAAAATAAGATTAAAAATTAAGTAGTTCTGCATGTTTCCTTTCCTCAGGGAAATGAATTTTGTTCCACAGAAGTTCTAGGTAACTGTCAGTTCCCTGTAGGATTTCATCATTTCCATTTCTGTTCTGTTTCTGCCTCATAGTGGTCTTATTCAAGGTGTTCGTTCATGAAGAATACCATTTACCCTGCTAAATCTAAAGATTTTTTAAAATCTCACTGATATTGCAGAATCTTGGTCCATTTTCCTCCCAATCAATGCTCTTCACGTATTAAGACATGGCTTAAACTAAACATAGAAGATGTTAGGGACCTGACAGTCCGAGTAAGGAGAAAGAAATCATCTTGTTTAGAAATGCCATGATATCCATCTTCAGAGACAAAAGAAGCATATTGGAGGAGGAAACTCAAGCAGTCAGAAAGGATCTTGAAAGACTGAATAAATGCCTGGGGATTTTCCTTGATATATTGTGCCTTCAGCTCTTTCACCTGTTACTATCTAGAATACATATATTTTTTTCCTGGAAAGAAGACACTTTTATAAAATTCACTGGCTTAATTTATTAGCTTTGACCTGCACTAGAGGTAACACACTTTGCAAAGAAGGGAAGGAGAGACACAGAAAGGGAGAGAATCAACATGATCCTAACCCTATATTTGTTGCCCTTAAAAGAAGCTTTTTATTTTTTGTGATTTCTCCCTCTAGATATCATAATAGCAAATGCAGTTATTTCATTTCTGCCTTCGTAGACAAGAAGGTAGAAAAAGTAATTAAACAGTAAAAAAAGAAAATAAAAAGGTTTCTGTTATCATGTATATATGCATAGTATGGTACTGTTTACTCAACAGGTTTATTTGTTTTTTGTAAAGTTATGTTACTGAATATAATTATTTACACTTTTTAGAAGGCTCATGACCTATCCAGTATTCAGGTGATAAACATGCATATCTAGTGCTGCATGTTAATATATTTTAGTCACTTCAACATTCAGCCTTAAAATTTTAACTGCTAATATGTGGAATTTGATGTGCTAACTCATGATACGTTTGATTATAATAAAAATAAAATCTATATATTAAAAGTTTTGCATAATAAGTGCCAGCAGTTATTCTTTGCAGCTAAGTGGAACTTTTCTTTGCTAATCAGTGGAGATGAAATAATAGGATAATAAAGGCATAGCACTGGTGTGTAAATGATTGATTAACAAAAAGAAAGGAAATAGGGACTTAAAAGATATTTATAAAAATTGAGTTCTGAGTTTTAGTGGAATGGTATTTAACAGATGTGGATGAATTTTGCCATTGATTTTAGAAAGGGAGGGGAATTGTAAATATTTAAACATAATGAGTCTTGTTTCTGTTTTAATGGTGCTGTTGCATCATTTTAGCAAATAGAATTACCCTAGGGCAAAATGGAAGTCAGGCACCAGTCAGTCATACCTATCAATTCTTGAAGTTGTACTGGAATAGAGCTGGTATAAAGTATGTGAGTACACTGGTAAATCAAGTCTTATAACTGCAGTCGGCTGCTTTAGGCAGTGTCTTGAGTGTTGTGGTAAATGTAGTAGCTCAGGTGGGTGAGATGTTGTTTAGCCAGAACTAGGTATTCTTTTGTTTCCTTGCCCTAAACCATGTATGTACAACAGTTTATTCCGATTCTTGTAGTTCCTCTTACTTTTCTCTCCAGAGTAGGTTCCCACAGCTCAAATCCTGTTTCTCTCCCTTTTTTTAAGAAATTGTGAGATACGACATTTTTGACAGGACTGGCGTTCCCATGAATATGGAATTGTTATTGAATAATTATCGATTTCCACTTTCAAGTGACAAGCCATTGTAATTCTTAATGCTCTTGCACGTTTGCAGCTCCATATTTTAAAGATTCTTTTTTAATTCTCTTATATGAATATGTAGAATATGCCCCCTTGGCATCCCTGCCAATGTTGATTATGTAGCACGGGTAACCAAACCTAAAGATGATAATTGCTTTATGCATAATTAGAAGTAATGATCATAATGAGCTGCTCAAATTGAGGATGGTCTTTAAATTCATTCTTTGAAGTAGCATCACTTTTTCATATGCGGTATTGATTGTGTTCCTGTTCTGATGAACAGAGTCTGTGTCTGTGCTGGTGTGTAAACTTTTGATGATTTTTTTTTTTTTTTTCCCCACACTGTATCTTAAATTGCACAGTTGAACTACCTTGAAACAACAGAATCTGCATCCTCCCTGCCCTGAAACTGGCATTTTTCTGTCATGGTCCTCGGGCAATACCAGGAGCAAATAGGAGACTGATTTTATTCAGTATTCTGCAAATGTATGGATTGTTTTCTGTTTCAACTTAAATACTTTTGTTACAAATGGAAATATAAACTGATCTAAATCTGGTCTACAGTGTCCAGTCTTACCATCTGCCACCAGCCAGGTGTTCCAGCCTTGTTCTGCATGCTGCACTGGCATTTATGACATTGTATGGTAAGAGGGCTCAGGTAACCGATTATTTAAAAACTCACTGTATGGAAAAAGATACTATTTTGGCAGTAATTTAACTTCATAAAATGTTTTCTCTGGACTTGTACAAATACTATTAGGAACAAGCAAAAGCTTGAAAATGCCTAAGGAAAGGCAAGGGACTTGTCAGCAGTGAGCCTGCCTTAGTGACTGTGGAGCAGCACTTGAAAGACTTGCAGACTTCTGCTGCCTGTGTAAAATGTCCAGAAATATTCACAAAATGCCCATTGAGTTCATTTAGTACATGATTTTGGGCTCCATATGTGATGATGGTCACTCAGGACAGGAGGGGGTGGTGTGTGGTTATTTGGCACCAAAGCCAGCTCAGGTTGGGTCAGCCCTGGTCTTGCACTGCTTCTTGTATGCTGTGTCCTCCATTGCCTCAGGTGGACTGTGGAACAGCACCCAAAAGACTTCTAGACCTTAGTTCTGAAAACTGGTGACTGAATAACTCTCTAGCCGGCTGTTTATCTGAATAAAATCAGGACTGTGAATTTGTCACTCCTCTGGAGTTGCATGCCAAAACAAACAAATCTTCTGGAAAGCAATGTAATATAAACAGAATGTAATTAAAATTCATCCCCAGGGATACTGTTATTGAAACAGCTCATTTAAAACACAGCTGTATTTGTAAAGGGTTAATATTTATGACCAGAAAAACATAACCTGCTTGTGATGTAATATAATTCCTTGAATTTTCAAATTCCTTTTCTTTATTTAAAAGTGGCCGTTTATAATGCTTATCTATTTCATTATATGAAATATAATGTCTATATATGTAGATTTATGAAAGGAGGTTTTAAAAACATGAAGTAAACTTCTTAAAAAAATTGTACCTGAAATACAACCTAATCACAGCTATCTTTGCAAGTCTTTCTTGTAAAATATGAAAGCTAAATGCTATCTGTTCTGAAGGAACACTGAGCAAGACAAAGTATTTGATGTGACACATCCATGCTTTCCTTGTCAGGCAAAACAGTTTTCACTATTATTCACTGCCCTCTGTATATTGAAGAACATATCTAAAGTAAGCTGACCGCTTTTGTGTTTTCTGATAGTGTGTTACTGGGAAAATAAAACAGCTACAATTATCTGCTCAACAAATAGAGCTTGTCAGCTGGCAAGCATACAGAAGTAATGCAGATGGCCAGCTCAGAAAAGCTGTCAAACAGAAAGAATGAAATAAAATATATTTTCTTCGTATTCTGTAGACTTTCTAAAGGGTTTTTTAAGTCACTTCAGAGGATTTTAGTGCTCTTTCTTAGCCCAGAAGCTATTTTCCAGCTTCTGGAAAATAAAATTTCTTTTCTAGACGAAGAAGTATGACCAAATAGTGACAGCTATCTTTGGATGTCATGTTGAGACTGCAGAGAGGATCTTTGTATGCAAGTGCTCATGTCCTTAGAATAAAGGAGTTGGATTTATGTCTACTATATGTAGAGATTTGGGAAATGTAAAGTTAGAGATTTTGTATAATCCAGGACAGGTAACTGTTTTCTGAATGAATGGCCTATTTTCCTCTGCTTTGAGTTGCGTGTTGGTAACACCTCAGAGAAACACTCTTTTATTGGAAACCATGTTTATTATTTACTGTTCTGTCAGTTATTTTATTCCTTGCAGGTAATGAAAAATACTCTCTTGGATCTACTCGTCCTCTCTAGGTATTACCTCTGTCCAGCATAGACATGTAACAGATACTACAAAATGTTGGACTAAAGCGAAAAGTGCGTTAAAGTTACTGCTAGCACAGGGAGTGGTGTACATATTGGAGAAATTGTACCTTATTAATATGTGCTTTTGCCTGCCCTGAGGGCAATGGTATGAAGAGAATGCTTTATGTAAAATAATTCAGTCCATCTGGATTGTGTCTGTTCAGCTATTTGGCATTATGACATCAGATTGCAAATTACTCTAAGGTTTGCCTTGTTTTTTTCATATTGAGAGAGACTTTTGTTCTGTTTTTGTTGTTTGTTTGGGGTTTTTAAATGGGTACTGTGCCAGAGAAGAATTTTTGTCCGGTAGTTTGAAAACAAAGGGATGCGCTAAGACTACAAAAGGAAATAAATTGAAAACAACTAGAAGGAGGCGCAGAAGTGCCACGCTCTACATTCAACCTGTGGAATGTGTACCTAGAAGCGTTTCAGTCAATCACAATGGACTTTTCAAAGGGCTTCTGTGTGAAAGCCCAGAATTGGCAAGATGTATACGATATGGCCATATCAGCCTCCTAGGGAGGATCACACGCACACTGATGGGCTGATCTGGTGAGGCACATCCTTTGATCTGAGCAATAAGAAGCCAACCATGTGCCTGTATAAGCTTACTTGATTACACTAGCTCTTGCCATTTCCCTTTACTCTGTGGCATACCCTATTACAAAGCTAAACTGCAAGATTAATATTCACTTTTGTGTCTGTATCCTCTGTTGTTCCCTCTTAAGGAGAAAAATGTTGAGAAGCCTTTATTTATTTTTAATAAAAATCCTAATGCATGCTGTAGCTTGCTGTAGTTCAAACCACTCTACATCCCAGACTGGTATGTAGCAGGTTGTACACTGTTCTTTGCTTAACTTCTTACAATAAAAGTAGCTCGAGGCTGTGTCAAAAATTAACCTGCTCACAGGATTCATGAGATACATAGCTGGATAGGGTGAGAAGCAGCTAGGTTTTTGGTGTTCTGCTATTTTTTTTATAATGTCTCCAACATCTTATATTTTAAAAGCTTCCATCACCTACTGTTCTTTAAAAGATCTTTTGATCGTAAATTCTAGGATCCTGGGGGCTTTAAGAACATAGGCTGCCTAAGTGCTGCTTACGGGACCTCAAGGGAAATACACAAACACAGAAAAGTGGCACAGGAGTGTAGTGCTCCACTATGGTGTTTATTTCTTTAATATTTTAACAAGCTTCAGAATATTTCTGTAAAAAGTTACAAACATTTTTTTAAATATTTTAATTTTTGTTCAGATGTAATATTGTGTATGCAGGAATAGTATGTTTCATGCTTTTGTTGAATTTGCAGTTCATCAGGTCTTTTTCCTTTAAGTAAGTGGATGCATAATGCTAAACTTCAGGAATAATTATAAAGTTATGAAAAAGGACCTTTCTGGATATAAAGTTATCTACACATATTCTTTCACAGAGACAAATACGTGTTTGCTTTAGGGGGCTTTCTCTGTGTGGGTGTATATATATATACATATGTCCATACACTCAAACAGATATTCCATACATGCACTTTTTTTGTATGAAGGGTGATGAGTCTATATGTATATATTTGCATACATTTTCAGTTCAGATTTAACTGGGAGTAATAATTTGTCTCACACTGAAAAGCTGAATTGGATTTCTTTTGAACAGTGGAGACTAAAGGATCTTTTTCAATCTATGGAGTAAAAATTGGATCAAAAGCATTGTCTTCAGAAAAAGAGCAGTTTCCTGGTTTCTAATTTGTTGGTGGCTTCACACCACCCCCGTAGCCCTCCAGTCTTTTTCTTATGCTTAGCTCCATGAGGCTTTCAAGTTTCTCAAAAAATAGCTTGGTGAACTGTTGAAATTTTCCTTCACTGATTTTTGTGGCTATATTATTTTGGCTGTGTTTTTCTTGCATTTTGACTATTTCAGTAATTCAGTGCTGATAATGTACCTTTGCTCACATTCCACTTGTGTTGAAATGTGGGTGTTAGAGATGCTTGACTTACATTCTTCCAGATGTAAAAGCAGAATTTTCAGTATGCCATATGGGAACACAGACACATGAGACATAAAGGTTTATTAGCCTTTCAAAAGAAAATGCAAGTTATTATTGAACACTGTCATAAAAGCAACACTAACTACAACATTTTGTACAACAAAGCCCAGCATAGAAGAAGTAATGCCAGGAAGTCATTCACATTTTATTTATATGATATGATGACTGTTACTTTTTACCTCTGTGAGCATTGGTGTAGCAGTCTCTTTTAAGGATTGGGTTTTCTCAGATTATTCCAGCATGATGAAGGAAAACACAAAGTAAAACAAAAAAGAACTTCTTGTGTAGAGATTCTCACAAGTAACCCTGAAAACAATGAAATTCACACGTGCACACACGTGCCACCTCTGTGTCATCCTATAAGAAAGACGAAAACCAAGAAAAAGCAACTTGATTTTAGTATGCAGAGTACATTCACTGTTTAATTCCTCCACAGCAGTAGTTACTGCACAGTCCCTAGTGCTTCATCTAGCCAAGCATTCAAGTTGCACATACTAAATTTACTCCAGTGTATCATGTATGCAATTACGAAAACACAGCTTGACACATCTTACATTAGTTTCCCAGTATTACAATATTGTTGGGCCTTCTTTTACTGCTATGAACATTTTTTCTGCTGCATTGGAGAATTCTTAAGTCTACTGTGGATTTGCTCCAAGAAGAGAGACTTCTAAGCTCATTGTAGTCAGCTGTCACACTTGAGACACTTATTCCAGTGCCTGACTTGGAAATGGTGTCCCAGTACTTACTTTATCAAGCTAAGATTGCTGAAGGCAAAACTTAATATCAAGACTTTGTCCCCAGTGGTAAAACATGCTGTACCTTGATTTTGATGCCACATGTTCCTGTCATCGTTTTATTATTTGTTCCAGTTATTTCAGAAGAACAAAAGACATGAAAAATACACTGACAACACCATAAATGGGCCTTGCACCATAGCCAGATTATCTCTGGAAGGGCATACTTCATTTTGATTTTGACCGTTTCATTAGTAAGTACACAACCTTAAACAAAATCTAAAGCCAGGTTTACATGTGGCCGATAGAAAATGCACAGTTAACATCAAACCAAAGGCAGAAGTGGAGAAATCAATAACCTTTGACAAGTAACTGGTAGTAGAGAGAGAGGCACTTGTTGGTCATTGTAGCACCACAAATAAACATGAAGAGCTACTGCATTAAGTATCAAAATTATATAGGTAATTCAGTCATGAAAGGTAATTTCCTGCAAAGTTGTTCACAAAGATTGTAGGAAAACAGAATTTCCTGCTTACAGCTGACAGTTGTAATGTCTGCATTAGATTTTATTTATATATTTTTTTCCTTCCCTCACTGGAACTCATGGGGAAATAGAGTATCTCCAGCAGCAGAAATCCCAGAGAAAAATGTTAGTGTTAGCTGCATTCCAGTGCAGGCAAAGCATATTGTAAATAATGTTCTTCCTTTTTATCCCACCTCTTCATTAGCTTCTCTCCAGTGTTGACTCTATCAATGTACTTTTATATTGGTATCTGTAAATTATCAGCATCCACTATTGATCCGATAGTGGGACAAGAATTAAGTACTTAAATCTCCCCTTTGATTTAAAAGTTTGTGTTGGATGCTTTTACTGCCAGAATTTCTGGACTGAGAAGCTGAATTCAGTAAAATACAGTAAGACTAAAAACACTATGCTTGGAGTCTACCCCTTTCTTCCTCTTCCCCCATAGCTTTTCCGTGTATTTTCATACAAGGCAATTCAGCTTTAGCAGAAATGTCATGACGGATTTGAGAGCTTACTGGCTGTTTGCAGGAGCAGAACATGGAGTTATGGAAAAGACAAGAGTGCTACTAACTCCAGACAACTTTTTAGGATAATTTTTTTCTGCTTTGTTTCAGATTTACTTCTTTTAAAAAATATATATTTACTGTGTTTGTTGCTGTCCTTTGGTTTTGCTGCTTAATTCTTGGCTAAATGCTTGGCTTAGAAAGGACTTTCTCTAAGGGTCTTGAGGTCAGTATCTGTCAATGGCATTAGTTTCTAGCCATAGCTCATTATATGAAGACATTAGAGAGACTGTCAGACCTTGTCTTTGACTTTGACACCTGAGGAGAAAACATGCATATAATATCAAAAGAGTTATTTTTGACGTTGTGCACACACACACATACAACTCTCATTGTTATGCTTGAGAAGAAAGCTCAAAACACTTCAGTGGTTCAGACATATTATTTTGTCAAGTCCTTACTCCGTCTTGTTGACAGAATACATTTTCTCAAAAGCTGAAATCATTCTGTCAAGGAAACTTATTTTGTTCAATAATCCTGCTTGTTGACAAATGTTCAAAAGGGAAAAAAATCTTCAATTATTCTGGGAATGTTCTGCCTGCTATCTCCAGGTTTATTTATTTTGCCATGGGAAAGAATGGTTATTAGTTTGTAGGTGAACTAACCAGGTCTTGATGTAATGAAAGAAAAACGTTATCTTCCTTATACCTAGGTGAGTGTGCTTTAGGGGAGGCTTTTTTCAAAGAAGGTTGTTCAATTTGAGGTCTCATTCCAAATGAATGATCAGCAGTGGAGGACAGGCAGCATGTGTATCAAGTGAGTGGAGGAAGGCTGAGCAGAAAACAGACAGAAAGAAATAGAATATGAGCATGATAAAAAGTGTTTGCACTTGGCTATTTTGGCATGTCTTCCCCATCCACCAAGTTTTTTGTTCTTTAATGGTGCAGTCACTTTTTATTGTGTTTTGGCTGTTGTATTCTGTTCTTCACTACTGTATTGTCTGCTACATTTGCTTAAGCAGAATGGTGGGTATTTTTTTTTCCTTTTCATGCATTTCATTCATTCTTTTGATTTACCAGTTATAGTCTTGCTGTTGATTGTCTTGATCTCTTTAATTCCTAATATACAGCATTTTTGTCATACAATAAAAAAAGTCATTCTGTCTGATTTTCCATTCAAAGGAAATTCAGATTTTTGAAATAATAAGCAGTGTGTTATAACAGATGCTTCTTTGACACCTTTAGATCAAAGAGAAAAGCAACAAGGGTTTTAATCGATACTCTTAGATGTAAATCATATTGAAAGACTCAGCAAAAGTAGAACAGTCCTGACTTCTCCTTCCAGACAGGCAGCCTTTTTCTTTTTATTAGTTTCACCTCACATCACAGTACTAGTTGCACACTTGAATATGTTCAGCAGAGTATCCGAACAATATTGTGAAGTTCCTGTATCTTTGATGTTCTCAGCAACAGACACAAAGTTGGAAGAATGTATTTTTATAGAGCTCATCAAGTAGTATACCTTTTGACTTCTTTGACTTTTCTGTGGACTTTTTCTGCTGTACATGTTGTGGGTGTATTTGGGGATGGACGCTTGGCTTCTAGTGCTGCTGCAGATGTGAAGTGTTTATGTGGTGAGAGCTGCCTGGCCTCTCAGTGGAAAAGCACAGAGTTGGTTCATGCAAGCATGACTATTGCACCAGAAGTCAACAGGCCAAACTGTACATTTTTAGCCGAAGATAGTGGGCCTAAGCAAAACAATATCTAAAGTACTGTCAGGGCCAAGTGGAGATTTATTTTTTAAAGTCCTCATTTTGCTAATGTCACTGGTTTGTTATTTGTTAGGTAAGAGAAGTGGGATGAGATTTTACCAAAACCAGGGTCAAGACTGCTACTGACTCACAGTTACGGATTTTCAGTCTCAGATAAGCTTCATTGCAATCAGCCAGTAGATGCCAGACATTTCCATAGCGGAAGTGTTGAATGTACTGTATTTTCTGGTGAGATAAACTTCATCTGGAGTTTTCTAGTACCAACAAGGTTTTGATACATTTGTACTTTGGCATCTGTTTTTCAGTTATGTCATTCTCAAAGTTCATATCTGGTCTGAATTTTCAGTTACTATGTTCCTTTTAACTCAACACTTTTTAGCTTTGATTTCTTCATGTTTCTCTGATGAGATGAGCTGCTTATTCTTTGTCCTTGCAAGATGCTCATGGTAGAGAAAATGGCTTTATTGCCAGTGGCATTAATTCATGTTGTATATCATTTAGAGGATCATCGTTAAGTTGAATCTTCTATTTCTGGTTTATTCTCCAAAGTAATGAAAGATTAAAGCCAAATGAATGATTTAAAATAGTTGCTGTTAAGTTCATTTGGCCGTTTGAGTGTCTACAGAGAAACCAAAGTAACTTTTTGGTACCTGAACTCAAGATAAATCTGAACACGCCTAAATAATCATAGAGTGTCATAATATATCATTCTAAAGTACCATTATAATTCAAGATAATGATTTATAAATGTTGTCAATTTCCATTATTTTAAACACCTTTTGAAGTTATCATCTTTCACAAGGTCATTAACGTACAGAGTCCTGCTTCTATTCTAGTGCTTTGCAACCTGTAAATGAACTTTTCTCAGCATAATGGTTATAAAGTTGCTGTGGTCCTAATGAATTATGCTGCATTCATTCAATTTATTTCTGTCACTTCATTCCTCAGGAACAGGGATTAGTGTTTTATTCTATTTTTTGCTCAGTCTTGTAAATAAATTTGATATTATATTGCTTCTTAGGAGGTGTTTTTTTCTTAATAGCTACTAAGTCATAAAATCATCGTATTGAAAGAGATCTCTAAATGCTCTCCAGTCCAACCCCCTGCCAGGGGAGGCTCAGCTAACAGTAACTGTTCAGAAATTGTAACTGTTGTGGTGTTTTGGTGTTTTTTTGTGTTTGTGGTTTTTTTTGTTTGTTTGGTTGTTTTTATTGTTGTTTGTTTGTTTTTAATTAAGTGACCATTCTATGGAATACACTGCATTCACCAAAAATACCAAATTGTTACTGCTTATTTGCTCATGCATTACGAGATTTAGTTGCAGTACTATTTTAATTCCATTTTTTGCATTATAGGAAACTAAACAATATGAATAATTATTTAAAATTAATAAGTATTCAGATTTAAGTCAGTTACAAAACCATGCTGCTTTATTATTTTACACAACTGTTGGAAATGAACAACACTATCAAGTGTTTGTTTCAGTAAAGCAGGATGAAGGATATTTTTTTACCTCCTCTAAACTCATTGTTTGTAGGTGCTGAGGTAAAGAAATTCAGCCCTTTGTTCTATAATACTTAACCTTCTGCCCTGCAGCATGCAAGTGAATGCTTCTACTAGTTGTTTTTGAAAAACAGGTAGAATAGTTAAAAGAGGACTATATAATACAATCGGATTTACTGTCCCTTGACTGGAGCACTGCAATTTTCATTAGCTAAATAATATGCAGTCAGTGACAAATAATTGTCATTTACTCATACAATTGCTCTAAAAGCAACAGATGATCATATCAATAATGGATATTCCTGTAGAAATTAAAAGGATATAAAATCCTATGAGATCTTATGCTGTCTTGAAGAAGGATTCTTTCTCCAAATTCTTAGATGATATAAAATGATGCATCTTTATGAAGCTCAGTACCTAGTAGCTAAGAATCTGGTCTAGAGTTTTCAAATTAGCATATTGGGAATGCAAAAGTACTCAGTAATGTATTTACTGTCATACAAGTAAGACACTGCTTAAATAATTCATATTTTGTGAATGTTTTTGATCACACTGAAATTATAGTAATTTTTTTTTTTTTTCATGTAGTGACAAAAAAAGCATCAAGCAAATTTTGTGTATCTTTCTTTGGAGACACCAACCAGTTAGTTCTCAGTATTGTAGCTTAAAAATATGCACGTACAAGTACAGTAACTAAAAAGGTAAAGAGATGTAGATCTTGATGAACAAAATCTGAGTGTTTAAACTCTCTCAAAACTTTGCTCATAAAACTGCGAATTTGGAGTGTTCCATCTCTAGCTTTCAAAACACCTTTTAGCTAAATAATTACCAATGGGTCCCCTATAATGGGAGAGCAGAGCACCTTTAAGTTTTGCTGAGAACTTGGAACTCATGTTGTACCAGCCTCTATTGTAGAAATCTCCTAGTTAGAGAAGGAAGTGGCAAGGAGTGCAAATAAACCAGGTATGTTTTCACTGTGGTCACTGGGGATAAAGAATTTGGTAAAGTGCTTTGCTATGTTTGAAGTTTACTTTGTAGAAAGACCGAAGGCATAATGTCTAGAACAGAGCAGTCTCCTGAGACATTGCATGTATCGACAGAAAAGGCAAAGCACTATGTGTGGAGTTCCTTGCGCTATACTAATCTTCTGAGTTTCAAAAGTAGCCAGATGATAACCTAGGCTTAAGTTAGATAATTCAGTAGATGTTTGGGAAGACACAGGGAGTATTCATGTAAGTAGCACTGTTCCACAAACATGTCCTATTTTGGCTATTGACAAGGACAGGACCTCAAACTGGATAGGACCACTGCTCTGATGCAGCGCAGCTATGTTCTTAAGTTCTTACATTCTTCAGTGCAGTTATTAAGATTTCATATTATGTGTTCTTGACCATCATAATGTATGATTATCCTGAAGATTAAGGAAAGAAAATTAATTAACCTACAGTTCCACTGTCTGTACAGATATCATCTGTAAGGCCCTTATCAGGTAACAGTTGTGAATGTATCTCCATTGGCTAATTGAGCAAACAATAATACAGTCACCACTGAAGTCTAACTGAACAGATAACTATAAATTCCCATACAGAAGACTTTCTGAAAGAGTGCTCTGTCATGCTTAGGGATTTAATGGATGGACATTGATTTATTAAAAAATATATTCAGTAGAATTGTTAGAGGTTTAGTTTATAATAGCAAATTTGCCTCTGTTTTCATCCCCCTGTTGTCTCATCTTATCTGGTGTACATCAAATGCTTTTTAGTGATTGAAGAACAAAGGAAAAAATTCAAGATTAAAATAGTCTTGTAGTTGCAACAAATTAATTTTCTTGTCACTGTTGGCTGTAGGAGTATCCATTTAAAAACTCCTAATGTTTATTTTATGCCATGATGATTTTGGAAAAGGTTTTGAAAAGAGCAACACAGCTTACTGTATAGTCTTTGGTATACTGTTCTGAATATGCTGTCAGAAAAAGCCATTGCATATTAGAAGTAGATTCTTATTTTTTAAAGGGATTCTGTAAAATCTTCATTATTCTTTTGCTAATGATTTTTTTTTTTTTTTTTTCTATTACCCCCTTGTATTTTGGATAAAAAGGTCCCTGAAAAATGTGTGACATTTTCTTGCATAGGTGTTATTTTGTTTCAATGTTTTTTGTTTTTATTTCAGTGATACTTTTGCATCTTGAAAGGTGAAGGTCTTTATACAGAAACAAATCATATATCTAGTCACTTGTATATGGATTTTTTGGGAATAATACAGGTTCTGTGTCCTCTGAGATTTGTGAATATATTGAGTGCAGAGACACAAGCCAACAAAGCAGAATTGGTTTGTAGTATTATAAAAACAAATAATTCAGCAACTGTAATTGACTATAGCATCCTTAACAGAGATATAGAGCAGTTGTCTTTCCTTTTCTTTAACTTAAAGGCGTTTTTTGTTCTGTATTTTTTCTGTATTCTGCGTGAGATATTAAAATCAAGATAAAACTGATCAAATAAGGTATTGGCTCAGACAGTTTGATAAGCCACACATTAAGACACTTTGCACATCAGAAGAATACATTAAAATTGTTTTAAATATTTAAGACTAGTAGAACAAGAAAATGATCGATGGATTGCATCCTTCTACCAATTCACAGCTGTTCAGAGTGGTGTATTAGTATGATGCCACTTTTTCTTGACCTTGCAGTAGGGTCTTCACTCTCCTCATAAGTTAGCTGTGGGGTGTCATGTGTAACTGCTGTCTTCCTTATTGTGTCGCTGTATATAGGTGCAAATGTGTAAGAATTGTTTTTGTTGATGATTTGCTTTCTAGTTAGTTGTCAGTAATTGTTTTGGCATTTAAAAAGATGTTAAAGCAAGACAGGAAGGTCGCAGGTAGCTCAGTGCTTGACTTCTGGTGCACACTATGGCTGACTGTTCACACCAGCAAATTCCTTTAGACTTGATGTCTTTTTAAGAGTAATCTTTGATTCATCAAGAAATTATGAAGAGAAGCTACAGGTTATTCTCTGTTTTTACCAACTTTTCAACTCTTGAATTGATTTTGCAAAAAATACAGTGAATGTTCACAACAAGAAGAAATCGTTACCTGAAGTTGTCTGAGCCATCGCACTGTAGATCCTATATATCCTTTGCAAAAGGAGCTATAGCACTTCACGCCTCTTATTTCTCCATCACATACTATTCTTGAATTCTTTTACTCTAATCCTCACTCTCTGTATTTGAGCTCCACAAAGCTCTTCAAGAGCTAACAAAAGCCAAGCAGTTCATGTAATCAAGGGAGCTTGGCTGTTATAGATAACTTAACCAAGGGACTCAGTGTTTTCTTTCTCTTAGCCAGATTCCATTCAATCATGCAAAAGGCATGGCTGTATTTCCTTATCTTCTCCATAACTGATTAATGTTCATTAAAATAGTTCTGAGGTAAATCGTATGTTTATACTATTACACGGAAGTCATAAACTTTAGTTTTAGACAGAACATTTCTGGATTTAGGCTAAGAGCTAGGTGTGTACTCCCAGAAGATGGAACATGGTATCAGCCAGGATACATCAGGAACTACTCTGTATCTTTGGAAAGTTGCAAACATCAGTTGAACAGTTCCTATGTTAATTTAAAGGTATATTTCAGTTTATGCATCATTTTCTCATGCTTTGATTCTAAATATTCACTTCAACTATTTTATAGTATTTCTTTCAATATAAGGAAAATGTATGTCATTTACCATCATTTCAGTTCTGAATTTGTGAAAACACATTTGAAAAAGGTGATACAAACTCATTTGAGAGGGAAGCTGACCTGTGTCTTTAAGAACCTGTTTTCCAAATTACCCAATATTTTGGCCACCACCTTCGAGCATAGTCATTTTAAAGCATTTGAGTCAGCAGATGGAGAGTTTATAATAGCCCTATATTAAATAGTAAGCAGTTTTCAGCCATAACTATAGTGAACTGTTATTCAGCTGTAATATATGGAAAATAGGTAAAATAATTCACTTGTTTAATACCTGCATTGCATTTTCAAGTTTAACATCTCAGCATTTTTTTTATATGTATTAATATGACAGATCATATGCCCTATGATAATTACAAGATGTGCTTAACTCCAGCGTTATATCAACTTTCTTCTTCAGAAGCCTCCTACTCCAGATTTTTGTATTGGGTGGAAAAAGTTAAGGTCTGTTTAGATGTCAGTGACAGAAGGATCCTATGAATCTTGCTGGGAAGATCTCCACAAAAGCAGACAGCAGTCATCAAATACAGTCTTGGTGGAAATAGTCCCTGTTATGTTACAGTGAAAAATAAGCCTATAATGCAGCCATTGTGCAAAAGAAGTACTGAAAGTTTCAGAGCTCCATCACTCATATTAGAAGTGTCACTTGGTAAAAGCAGGACTCTGCTTTTACCTTTTTTTTTTTCCCACTTTTTTACTGTCGCATCTACTTGTAGCAATCAGGATTCTTTTTTTTTTTTATTTTTTATCAGGGCCTTCATCAGTCTGTGTCTGGGCCATTTCCTTTCTTCTGTTGTCCATTTACGTGAAGCATAAGCTCTTTGCAGCTGCAGTCATGTTTATTACTGTCTGCAGTGGTCATGGTTTTAATTGCAATGTGTAGAAGATGTAATAAAAATAATTGATTAAAAGCATAATACAATCATGGAAAGATTTATTAGAGCCAGATTTTGCTGTAGTTTATGTATGTGGTAGTTCAGTTGACTGCTAGGTATGGTTTTGACTGATCATTACTGAGGTTGGTATTTTCTCTTTCTTTCCTGCTCCTCCTCTTCCTCCTCAAGCCTTAATCATAGGATCATAGAATGGTTCAGGTGTGAAGGGACCTTAAAGCTCATCTGGTTCCAAACCCCCTGCCGTGGGCAGAGGCACCTTCCACTAAACCAGGCTGCTCCAAGCCCTGTCCAGCCTGGCCTTGAACACTGCGAGGGAACAGGCAGGCACAGCTTCTCTGGGCAACCTGTGCCAGCTCCTCACCACCCTCCCAGGGAAGAAAAACTGAAGATTGAAAATTGCAAAACATTACTGAAAAAGTTCACCTGAAGTAAGGCAGGTTTTCATAGTGAAAATAGGACTCGTCAGTGGATTCTCAGAATACAGTGTCAGATTTAACAGAGAATTAGATTTCTGTTGCAGGACTTTATACAATGATAACATGATTCTGAAGAGGCCAGTCCATATATGTTTTAGGTGACCATAAGTGATACTGAACTTAATTATTCAAGCAGACTATCCAGCCCTGTGGCTCTACCTAGTTTAACTTCTTCTAAACTCCAAAATATGAAAATTGAAAGTATGTAAAACAATCTGTGAATTTATTATTAAGAAAAACTTCCTCAGCCATTTTCTCCCCTCAACCTAACTCTTATGTAAAAACATAAATAAGTTAGGCCTATTTATTCTGTGCAGCTTGAGGGTTTCCAGAGGAAGTCATACAAAGTGAGACATGTTCAAAATAATTTAGGGGTATCTGGATTTCCCTGATGCTTAGCTGCTACAGATGTCATTCCAATGCGTATGGAAAGCAGGTTTCTTAACAGGTGTACTTTTTTCTCTCACATAGCAAAAAAATGCACGTTAGCAAATTAGACCATCCTTGTCTGAAACATCAGACGCAATCTGGGGGTTTCTGAGGATGATAAACTTCTTTTTGGTCTAACATCTGGGTTCTTTTATTTCAATAGCTTTTCGTCAGCGGTGGAAACATTGTCTAATGTGCACCTTCTGTCCTGCTGATTGATTTAAATGTTTATTTGGAAGAAGAAAGAAAAACCTTATTAGTACTATACTTCTACAGCACAAATCTCTCACAGTATTGCATAGGTAGGAAACATAAGTGTTTTTAAATTCTGGAGAGCAGATGGTTCTCAAAACCTTTAGGCAATATGTTTTTCCGCCAATTTTAGGCCAAGGGCAAGTATTTAATCCTGCTATTGTAAAAATAACTCAATTAAAAAAAAAAAAAAATAGCTACACGACCGTGTTTTATCATGTGACTATTTCAGTGTTAGTTTTGGTGAAAGGTTTTCCTTTGTCTTTTTAAGCTAGCTTAACATTTAGGTTTTTGTGTCTGAAGCCCTATCCTCACAATTAGAATGGATTCCCTTTGAACTTTGTGTCTGTTGAATACTTAGTTTCCTTTTTCTTTTCAGAAGGAATTTTGTGTCACCTGCTGCTGTACAGTTGGTTAAAAATGTGATTTTAGGTATGATCAGCAATTGCTTGTGCTGTAAACGCTACCACGAGAAAATTGGGTTCATTTTTGATTGCCAGTGTTGTAGCTTGGAATGATTAGAAGAGCTAAAGGGATGATTGTGCGATACTTCAGAAAAGCCAGCAAGTCTAACTGCCAAGTAACGACGTGTTCATAAGTCACTAACATTTTTAAAAGCAACTTTTGAAAATATGGTAGTTTCAAATACAGAATTTCTGAAGGAAATAAAACAATGAATGATATCTTGCTGCAATTAGATTGTAATCCTGTTGGGTTTATTGATTGATTTGGCACTTCTGGAAGCTTCCAATGTACTTAACAGAATTACAAGCTTCATGTCTAGCTTCCATTTAACTTTTTAACACCATTGCAGCATTGGCACTGTAGGACTGGCATACAAAGCCGTAACTTCACAGTGGAGCTAAAACATTTATTTTAGAAGGAATATGAAACAAATGAAAATGCTTTCATCATTTAAAGCAGAAGGGGTGTTTAGGGGTGAGGTAGATGGCTTCATTAGCATTTATTTGTTTGGTATGAATTGGAAAGACACCCAACAGTAAATCTGGCTGACAGCAGTATCTCCCTCATCTCACAAACAAGCAGTGCAGCTCTGCAAAAGTGGTGCAATGTCACTGCATGGCATTTAGTCAGAAAAAATGAACTATGTTCTTAGTCATGCAGAAACTCCATTGCTTTTAAAATAGATGGTATAGCTAGGATGTAACATTTACATAGCTGAAAATGATGGCACGATCCTCCTCACTGAGGATACTGTATGTGCATATGTATACTTCACTCTTCAATGGAGATGATGTAGCTATGTCAGTTCATCTTATACTTACAGAGAAGCTAATCCTGTGTTCAATCACAGTCTTTTTAAAAGATATTACTATTCTTTAAAAATCTATAAGTGTAATTTCATATCTGACCAAAATCTTGTGGTATGTAAGGTGACAGTAGGCTGAAGTTTACATTTCAGCACAGTATTCAAGCATGTTTGATGTCACACTTGTGAAATGAATAGGACTACTTATATCTAACATTTTAAATATTGTCACAAGGTATTGAATTGAGCTGTTTCAGAGAATAGCTAAACATAAGTGTTAATAAATATTATATCTAGTGAAGGTGTGTGTAGATTTACTATTTAGATAAAAGGGATTTCCAATTTGGAATATAATTCAGCTTTTAGTAGCTACCTGAATAGTTACTTCCTAGTCATCTAATCTTTAAACATCTTCTAGTAAAAGACATTTGATAGTTAAATATTAATAGCAGCATATAAAAATGAAGAGGATAAGGCAGTATAATATGTGAAAGTGACATAGAAGAACAGCGTGTAATTAAGTCTAAGAATGTTGTGATCAGAGGAATAATGCTGCCTGAAATATTCTTACTATATCATTTTTATTCAATTTTTAATAATTTATTTTTCATTTCAATAAAATCAAAATTGGATCACAAAAAGCAATTGTGTTTGCGAATGCGTGCTTGTATTGCTGATATAAGTTGTATCAAAAATGATAGGTGATAGTTTGATGAAAAATGTAAGCATGAAAAGATGACTTTAGCAGTAAATATAAATTTAGAAAGTATTACGTTTGTAAGAGTAGCTTACATTTCATTTTGTGCAAAACAAATATATAGGAAAAAAATTTGAAGTAAGTTACAACACAGACAAAAATTCTTTTTTTATTAAAAGAAAAGCAATTATTCAAAGTTGCTTTTCCAAAGCTAACTCTCAGGTTTAAAAATATCATTCAATCAAGTATTTGTTTATGTAAGATGCCAAGACTGATGGCTGTGAGCATCTAGGTAGTAGATTATGCAGCCAGAAGGGAGTATCATTTTCATCTGCTCTGACTTCCTGAATTAATTTCTGTTTGTATTGGTTCAGATCTTATAGGAAAAAAACCAACCTGCCTCATCTTTAAGATGATTAGTGTTAAAAAGTCTTCTATTTGCCCCTGTGCTGGCACCGTTACAAAAATGAACCTTATTTTTGACTGTTTCTAATTTATCTTTCAGCCATTTAATCTCATATTTCTGTCTGGTAGACTGAGCCAATTGCCAAATTTTTCATCTACAGATCAACAGCTGATATCAAAGGCTTGACCTTAAGCTTTTTGATAAATAAAAGATAGTGAGCTACTATATTCTCCTATGCATATTTTCCCAGCATTTAACCATTTGCATGGAATATATCTGAACCCTCTTTTTTTTTTAAGATTTTGGGTGTTTTTTAATGGGTGGTCAAAATTTAGATATCGCATTCTGATTATCTTTGCTCACTTTAGATTTTTTTCTTTTTATTTGTATTAGAACTTTTGGATTCTGTTGAAATTTTACATCCTGGCTGATTATCCATGGGAATTTCAATAGCTTTTTCAAGAACCATTGCTTTCAGGACAATATCTATTGTGATATAATCATCATACTTTTGATACTGAAGATGTGACTGTATTTGGCTGTATCAAAGTAAAAATTAAGTAATTGTGTGCACCTTATCAAACTACCTAGATTGATTTCAGGGACTGTCTCTCTACCTTATACTTCAGTGCTTTTTGATCCTTGTGGATTGGTGACATTTACCAGAGAGCAGATTAGGTGGTGTTTTTCCTGATGATCAAATAAAAGTGGAACAATGTAAAGCCAAGAATACATCCTTTTGGGCGCTGGCTAGGAGGGCATATTGATGAGAATTCTACGGCTGTATGTAAAGATCTTCATTTAGTTACTTTTATTCAGTTTAGTTTGTGCTTTTTTTTATTTTGTATTACTCTTTCTAGTATCTTGAAGTATGCAGGATGTCCTGGGTTCAGCAGTAGCAGTCATTTTTCTCCTTGGTAGCTGGTGCAGTGCAGTGTTTTGACTTTCAGCTCGGGAACAGAGCTGATAACAATGATGTTTTGGTTTGACCAAGGACTTTGTGAGCCTCATGCTCTGCCAGGGAGGAGGGGAAGCCGGGAGGAAGCACAGACAGGACACCTGACCCAAGCCAGCCAAAGAGGTATTCCATAGCACAGCACGTCATGCCCAGAATGTAACTGGGAGTTAGCCGGTAGGGCTGGTAGACTGCGGGGTTGGAGGAGGTATGGGTCAGTGCTTGGTCGGGCTGGGGGGGGTGAGTTATTGGTTGGCTGGTGGTGAGGTGATGTATTCTCTTCCTTTGTTATTTCCTTTATCATTGTTATTATTGTGTTATTATTGGTGGTAGCAGTAGTGATCTGTGTTATACCTTAGTTACTAAACTGTTCTTATCTCAACCCGTGGGAGTTGCATTCTTTTCGATTCTCCTCTCCGTCCCTCCGGGAGTAGGGGGAGGAAAAGAAGGGGGGAAGTAAGTGAACGAGCCCTCTGCCTGGTTTTAAACCACGACATTAATTGCATTTCCCTGAATGTAATACTCCATTGGGTTCATATCAGCTATTCCATAAGTTTGTTTGGGATTAGATTTTACTACACCTGGATCTGTCATGCATGATGTCTCTCTGAAATCTGTCTTGTACCAGGATACCTATTGTGATCTCACATAATGTGAGTGAATGTAAACTGTTATCCAAGGATAGGATTATATGTTCCTGTAGCCATGAATTTTAACAAGCTCAGTTTAGCATCTTTCTGTGTTTAAATTAGCTGAAAATGGCAATCATCACAGGTGAGACACAGTCATGGAGAAACACCTTTATTCGGGAAATAACTAGTTTGTATTTTCTATATGCCACAAATTGTACAGACTGAACAATTGGTATATCTTCAGTTTGCTTTTAACTGGTGCTCTTTCATTCATTCAATCTGACTGGTCATTTTTTGGCTCCTGTTTTGGATGCTATAATCAGATACCATCTACTAACTTTTTAGCATTATGCCTTGTTATCTTACTTCTACCAGACCTTTTCAGGTTTACAACTTAAAATAAAATTAGAATAACTCTGTAAGTTTTAGTTCTTAGTAATTTTTAATGGCCTTTTAGATGATTTGTACATTTCTGACCATTTATTTTCTCTTCTTGAGACTACCTTAGAATATATTCAGAAGATACCTTGCATTTTAACTAAACACCTACTAGACTTACTTGTGTTCAATTTGTGTACATCACTAAAATGTTTCCTTTGATCAAAATCACTCAGCAGTTTGGGTTTTAATAATCTCAATATATCTTTCAGTGTTCTGCCTTATGTATTGTGCCTAAGTCTTATGGGAGTTGATATCTTTTCTAATGGGTCCCTAATTCTTGAATTTAGACATATTCTTTACTCATTCTTTGATTTCTGTATTGAACTTCATTCTTAGCTGAATTCCCATGATGTGCTGCTGGTTTTGTTGCTGTTGTTGTTGAAACAAATGATACCCTGAGAGTCAAAGGATCACCACAGTTCATTATCAAAGGCCAAAGAACGCATTTCATGCAGGAGAAGAAGAGAAATAAATTATAGGTCTTACAAGGCACTGTGACTGCTTGTCAAGAGAGGTTAATGCTAAATTGAATTGTAATGAAGTGGTTTGATTTGGGAATGGTTAAACTTTTCATGTTGATTTAAAAAGTCAAAGTAGTATCAGAGAACTTATGAATAGCCCTTTCTGCATCTATTCAGAGCAATGTATTTTGCAATTTGCTTTTAAATAGCTATATTGAAAATACCTCAATATAACATCTTGATCATCCTATTTCACTTGAAAACGACTTCCAGTTTAAAAAAATAATTAAATTGAGAGACTCTTTTTACTGATTAGGTTCTTACTCGATTAGCTTATTCATACAGTATGATATATGGAATAATACATTTGTATACATTAGTGAAATATAGATGGCAATTCTAGCTCTGAAATAGCATAATTTTAATTATATCTGACACAGGGCCCCTTTGATGCTTTTCCATTGATTTACTTTTTGAAGTTGATATCAATCCAGATTATATATTGCAGATGTATTCCAGAAGAAAGCAGTGCTGCTTATCTGAGCACTGGAGCTCACAGAGGACACCAAAGCACTGTTCAAAGCAGTATTAATACAACCTTGAAGGTGACAATGACAACAAAATAAAAATTAACTTAGATGGAATGACCATACATTTGGATATTGGAATATAATTGAGCCATGCCTGGGGAGCACCTCAGAGGAGCTAAGGATTTTGTTAATAAGCGCAGAACCCCATAGCTGTACTTACTGTTCTTGTGAACCACTAGTATTTTTATGTATTTTTCTTATAGTTACAGAGTAGGAATATTCTGTCAACAGATGGATAGTGTCCTGGGTTTAGAAGTAGCAGTCAATTTTTCTCCTTCTTCGTAGCTGGTGCAGCGTTGTGTTTTGACTTTCAGCCTGGGAATAGAGCTGATAACACCGGTGTTTTTAGTTGTTGCTAAGTAATGTTTACTCTGAACAACGACTTTGTGAGCCTCATGCTCTGCCAGGGAGGAGGTGAGGCCGGGAGGAAGCAGAGACAGAACACCTGACCCAAACTGACCAAAGAGGTATTCCATACCACAGCACGTCATGCCCAGGATGTAACTGAGAGTTACCCGGAAGAGCTAGTGGACTGCATGGTTGGACGAGGTATCGTTTGATGCTTGGTTGGGTGGGGTGGGGCGAGTTATCGGTCGGCTGGTGGTGAGGTGTTGTATTCTCTTCCCTTGTTATTTTCTTTATCATTGTTATCACTGGTGGTAGCAGTAGTGATTTGTGTTATACCTTAGTTACTAAACTGTTCTTACCTCAACCCGTGGGAGTAGCATTCTTTTCGATTCTCCTCTCCGTCCCTCCAGGAGTAGGGGGAGGGCAAGAAGGGGGGGGGGGGGGGGGGGGTGTGTGTGAGTGAACAAGCTGCCTGATTGGTTTTAAACCACAACAGATAGAAAGAAAATTGAAATATGTAGAGGTAGGCTGGTTTTATATATAAAAATAAGTAACTTTTTTTTTTCTTAAAAGCGATTTATGGGCACACAGTTAATAGCTTTCATTTTACTACTCTGGTCACATAGCTTAGAATAATTGCAAAAAGTATGTCAATGAATAAAGGAAGTTGTAAAGAACTTTAAACATGTTGAAAAATAGTGAAAATAGTCACTGTTCTGTAACTTTTCTCTGCATCTAATTATTGTACATAAACCCAGTATAATTTTACACTGAGTATTGAAAAGCTCATTTTTAAAGCGGTACGGCATTGTCTTTAAAAGCTTCTGCAGTGCAACTTGGCACATTTCAAAATTTTCAAATGTAAATCCTTCTAACACAGAGTCCAGGTCCACCTTGTATACCCAGGTAGGTTATATTGCACAGAGCTGCAGACAGATCCACATTCTGCTCACCTCATGCTCTGGGTTAATCCAGTTCAGAAACTGTATAGCAGTATAAATATGACTCCAAGCTTGAGTTTATGTGCCCTAGCGAGAGATGTAAACCAACCATATCACTCCTATGGGCATTTTCTGTCTGATTTCAGATGTTGGTATTCAGGATAAGTCTATCATTAGTATCACTATTTTTTGTTATCATGGTGCCTCTGCATACAACCTATTTGCTGTGATTTTACTTGGTAGATTTTTTTTTAGTTATATGGGGTGCATGCAGAATGTGGTAGACCCATGTATATACTATGCTAGTAAGCAAACTGGAACACTATTCAAATAAAATCTTTATGGTCCTGACCCCTTAGCTTCTATTCAGTCTTCATATTACACTTCTGCTTTACCAGAAAAGCCAGTAGGATACTTTCTATGGAGTTTACTTGATCTCTTGAACTGACCTGAGTGGCAAAGTAATGTTTTAATATTTAATAGTTTGAAGAGTTGCACTACTGGGAAAAAATAAAATATGTATTTGATGATAGAAACTGCTCTAAAGCTTCTTGAGAGGTGTATTTATGGTTGGTTGCTATAATAGAATTTTAAATATACTAGGAGTTCAGCCCGCTGTTCTGGGTAGTAGATAGTGTCCAATGGGAAAGAAAAAACTTTGCAGGCCTTTCTCACTTGCTGCAGCAAGCCAGCAGCAGCAAGTGAGAAAGTTCAGTGTTAAAGATTTTGCTTTGCATTGAAATGGGAATCTGTTACATTCTTCAGCTACCATTTAACAAATATGCAAGATGTGAAGATGATTATCAGACTGAGAATGGAATGCTGCAGTGTTCCACAATCACAAATGGTTCCCCAAAACAGTTGGTATTTCTGTTAGTTGGTAATCAGGGAAGCACTTACTAGATGATCACTGTTAGGGTTTAGAGCAAATGTGCCATAGAAATGAGAGGCAGCAGCTTTGGCCTCTCTTGACACCTCTTGTTCTACAGGCAAGCTGCAGCCTTGGGGAGATGTCCCTTTTGGCTGGGAGAGGTTTAGCAGCTCAACCACATTCTGGGGCATGAAAAGCTAGCAGCTCTTTCTCTCTTATACAAAAATATCTTACTGGAATTAAGGTTGACCTGATAATTATACTGCTAATACATGAGACAGCAAATAGTTTCTCTCTTCTGTGAAAGCTCGTTTATGGTGCCAAGTGGTTGCAAAATAGAAGAGTTTTATACTTGTGTTCTTTGTATAAACACAGCTGAAACAAAGGGGAAAAAAATGCCATTTTCACCTGAAAATTATCTGACCACCAATGCACTTCAGCTCATTATAAGTACTTTGTGTTTATTAAGTGATGTTGTATTGCACACAAAATACTGGAAATATTCATTTCTTTTTAATACTCTACAAGCAATAGTATCTATGTACAAATGTGTTGTTCTGGGAGAGCTAATGGTTTTGTGAGTATACTGATCAGAATGTTTTGTTTTCACTATTTTCTAAAGCCTGAGAATGATTTCTTTTTCTAATACTGTTTTCAATTAAGTTTTCCATTACTCTACACAAATGGATTGTGGATATAAATACAAGAAAGGGTTAGTGACAATTGATATGTCTCATAATTTACAACAAGGTCTCTGAATCGAGACAGGGCATTCAAGCAAGCCCTCCTGTATCTGGCTACAAGCTAGAGAGCGTTCCTGGTCACCACCAGTCACAGAAAGACCTGTCCACTTACATCTGTGCTACCACCCCTAAACTTATGCACCTTTCATCAGAATATGCTTTAGAAAATCTGCTAGACAGACAGGGATTTCCTAGTTTCTAAGCTTTTAACACTGACAGTGACAAATCCAGTCCCAAGAGGCAACATTCCTCCAATCTGGCTTCAGGTGACCACAGAAGGCAGTTCCAGACTGCTAAAGTGGTGTGAAATGACTGTCAGTTGTGCCTTCTAGTGACTGCATTAATTTCTGCTAAAAGTTTTAAAATAGTGAAATGATTGTCATAAGCCAGAATTATGCTTCTGTTATGATATATTAAAGCATTGATTTTGATTGCTTACTGTGTAAACTTCCTCATATAGTATATGAAAAAGATCAGCAAAGAAGAATGATGATTTTAGACTTGCACAATTGTTTGAACAAATCTAAGCAGTTCCAATGACATTAGCATTTAACATCAGTCTTTTCCAGCTGCATTTCACTTGTAAATATTTCCCCAGTGGAAGCACTGTATGATTCTCTATGAGAAATACCAGTCTCCTGAGGTTTTGCTGATTTAAATTCAGAATCATCTGGCATCAGGCAGAAAATAAGTCATCCCCTTATCCTATTCTTGTTCTGACATTTTGGAAAAGGAACTTTCTTCTAGGGTGTAGCCCTGTATGGACTTAAATAAGAAGCATAGCCTAAGGTAATATTTGCTTTTCACATTACATAAAATAGAAATTTGCTTGTGGAAGATGATATTGCTGTTGATGGCGCCTATTTAAAATGCTAGTGTTTTAAATGTTTTGTAACCTTAAAAGAAGGCTATAATAAGCTTTCCAGTCCCTATCCCTAAAAAACTTTAAGTCAGGATTTAACCAAGTTTGGATGTGACTTTTAACTTGTAGATTGGATGAAATTAAAGCATCCGAAAATCAGAACTTCATAGCTTGTAATAAAAATGTCTCAAAGTTTATAATGCTAGTCAGTTAACTGACTACAAAATTGTAAAGTTGATCCCCAGAGAGATGCCTGGGTATACTTAATGACCTGTGGAGGTCTTTGTCACCTGTTGTAGGTAGTGTAAGGAGAAAGGCAGATCCTGGTAAGTCCACCACTCTCAAAAGTATTGTCCATCTTTTTCTGTTCCTAATGTTCAGACAGATCTTTCGTGGCAGGCTTTTAATTGATACAGCTTTCTCCATATTACCTGATTTCTTTAGAGTACCAAAGGATGGCAGGTAAACAGGTAAATAACTGTGATAGATAACAGTAGAATGGAAGGTTGAAAAATAGAAGCTTCAAAATGTGTTGAGGAGAGTTAGAAAAATGAAAAATTGGTAATTTTTTTTTTCAATGAGGAAACAAAGGGGAAAGATACATTGTACACCGCTAGACAGAAAAATAACCAGTGGTTTGTTTGATGTCCTGCGCATTCACTGCAATGTTTTCTACTATGTCATCTGCCATCATCATAGATACCCTGCAAGTGACGGATATATGGTTGTGATATTGGTAGTATTTGGTCTCTGAGTGACCTCAGAGAGAGGAATTATTTATCATAGAGCTCTAGCAAGCAGCCTCCTGTCAGAATGCAGGAACTTCTCTGCATATGCATAACAGTTTCCTGATTTAAAACCAAACCTTCTAAAAATAAGCAACAACAACAATATGGTTTTAAAACAATATAAGCATAAAATCAACAATTCAACAAATCAGCAATTTAAAATGGCAAAAACCAAAAATTTAAAATATTGAGTAGCAGCTTACTAGGGATGTTAAAAGTGTTTGTATTGCAATAGCAAGTGATGGCATCAACAGGGATACAAACCATACCATAGACCTTGAAAATGGAAAGTGGAAGGCAGATTGAAGATCCTTTGCATTAAGTGGAAAACCACATCTGTGAATAACATGTTTTCAACTGCAGTGAAAACTGTGACTTGCATAGTTTAATAGGGAGACATGAATTCTCAATATGTAAAATGAGGATGATAATTCTACTATAAATCCTATTCCAGCAGTATTCCCAGCAAATAATTGTTCGTGTCAATCATTTCCATGATAATCCCAGAGGATATTAGAGATATCTTTTTCTTTCATCTAAGGAAAAAAAAAAGGAAGTGAATCCCTCCAAATGAATCTGCATGATTCTTATATTGTTGCCATTTTTAAAGGCTAGAGAAATGCGTATCTTGAGAGCTTTAAAGGATAAATATGATTTTGCTTAATTTGGTATAGGTATTGGGAGAGCTCTTCTACCACATTTTGTCATAATTTGTTTCATTTCCTTATGGGGATTCAAAATGTATGTATAATTACAGTTTAACATTTTAACTTTCTTGGTTTTAACAATATTCAGATTGGACTTTTAATTTCAAACATATATTTGTACTATAGGCTGTCATTTATTTATCATGGTAACTTTGAGGAATGGAATTGGCAAAAAAGATCAGGTTCCTAGGTGCCCTAAAGTCTGTATTTTGGTTCTGTGTTTGAAACACTGTGACACCTTTATAAGAACAAGTGCACACATGTCACAAATGTCATATCTTAGTTAGTGACACCTAACTAGTAATGTTTTCCAAATCTATTATCCTGTGCAGGTTAGTATAAATTCCTTATGCACCTAAGGCTTTATTTGCTAAAGATATTCTTTATTTCTTGTCTGAGGTCATACTTTTTTTTTTTTTTTGTCTACTGAGAGCTGCTGAGTACTGTTACAAATCATACATATGATGTTTCTTTAAATAAACAAATGTAAATCATGCACTCCAGTCATATTGAGTGCACGAGAAACATGCGTTGGGTGTTCTTTCTGGAGTTGCTGTGTTTTATTTATATGTATTATGCAGAGAACTTTGACACTAGACTTTGATCTACGTTAAGTAGAGCGTATATGTAGGATGCTGAATGGTTGCTAATGTTGCTCTGAGACACTCTCATACAAAATATATCCCTTGTCTACCTTGGCTGTAAGACAAAATGCATGTACAGGCTGAACTGCTTACTTTGTCTCTGTTGCCTGTTCTTCATCCAGAGATTGTAATTTGCCTTTCATGCTATGTTGTTTACTCACTGAAAACAGCAGCAATAGATAAACGTTATTTAAGAATAAGAATACTCTACTAGCCCACAAGTTGTGGCCCTCTCTGAGTTGTCCTCACTTAACTTAGATTTTTGTTAAATTATATGGCCCAATCTCTGTCTTATGCAGCTTGAAGGACAGAAAAAACTGGTGCAAGTGGTCACAGTGTGGTTTGAGGAGAGCAAGTAGAGAATGTGTTCAGGTCTCAGCTCTGAGAATTCTAGTTCACAGAGGACATTTTGGTGTTTCATATGAAAAGAAATTGTTATGACTGCTTTTATTTCAGTCAGATAAATAGACAGATGTAGTTGCTCAATTTTCATTCAGAAACAAGTTTCTGTGGTTTGTCAGCCTCAACTCTCAGGACTTTCTCCGATTTGGAATTGCAGCTTATCATGTTGGTGAAAGGATAATTTCTCTCAGGAAGTAAAGAAAACCTGATAACGATCAGCCATATGCTCTTTAGTATTCAGAACTACTATTCAGTGTCAATAGTTTTTCATTTGACTGCACCACCTTCTGTCTTTGATATCTGCCAGTTCTTCATAGTTTTAAGTTTTTCCCTCAACTTCTAAAAAACTTTATCGCACAGCTAAAGGAGAAGTACAACCTTCAATTCAGGAGGCTTAGTTGCAAAGGAAACCCCACTTTTTAAATGTTCTGTTAGAAGAAATAGATGACTTTTATAGTGTGATCTCACACTCCTTTATCGCAGTGTCTTTTCTCACAGGAGGTTAGAAGACAAAAATTAATTCACTAAAAATTAATAAACTTTTACGAAATTGAGTCTGGAATGTAAGAAATTTGAAAATTAAATGGTCAGATGTCAACAGTGTTTCCGAGCTTCTCTTGAAGTTATGGATATCTGAGTTAAACAGCCTGTAAACACAAATTATTTGAGCCCTGTCATTCAGTGGATGGCTTACTATTCTACCAAGGCTCTACATTTCTTCCTACATCTGCTTTTTGAATGTAAATGATGACATATTTGCTTTCAGGACAAGGGAACCCACCCATCTTTTGTGGGTGACACTTAAGAGTCATGTGCATTTGCCTGAAAAGATGACTGTATGTTATCCAAGGAGCTAAACCCACTGCAACTGTTTCTCGATAATTCTCTGAATGGCTGGGAATCTCTGTCTTTTTATCATCTCCTGAAGGGAAAATTTGTTACCTCCAGTTGACCAAACCTGACCTTTGCTGTAGAAGAACTGAACTCTGATGCATTAGGAAATGTATGTTTTGGTCAGTTGTGATCTTTTGCCTTCCTGTGTCTGATAGAATGCATTCATTAACTCCATTCTTCTGTTAGTAATTCCTTAAAACATGCAATTTATGTTTTAAGTAAGAGAGTTAATTAGTCCTTTTACCTAGTTCCTGTCAAAACCAAAGAATGCATCAAGCCCTCTCTCATTAGTATTCATATAAAGTGAATTGCTCCTTTCAGTTCTCGTTCATTATTATTTAACCGTTAATCCAAAAAGTTTATAGGCTCATGTTACGATGATGATTATTTTTTTTGGTTGGTGTCCAGAGGGTCATTTTGAATGAAGCTCATTGCAGGAGGGTTGCAGAGTATGTAGATTTGCAGGAGCATTTAATGTGTTTTGCTTCCAGTCTTTCTCTCACCGGGCAACAAGCCAGGAACTGTCTGAGGTTTGCTTTGTAAGTACTGAATCACTAATGCAAAAGCAGTGAAAGTACATAGCTATCATATCCATCTGTCCAATATTACTAGGCATGGAACTGACCATATTGAACATATTGAATTAATTCCACTGCAGCATTGCCCATCAAATTACTTGACTCTTTACATCACCCTTTTTTTGCTCCCTAATGCAAAACATCCATTTTATTTGACAAGCCCTTCTTTGGCTTTGGCCTAAACAGAGAATGGGGATGATCTTGGCTCACTTCACTCTAAATAATCGTTCTTTAATTACACCAGAGGTGGTATCATCTGCAGTAATTACTGAAAAGATGTCAGCTCTCAGATAATGGAGTAAAACATTAATGGAACTGAGCTGGCCCAGACATTGGCTCATAGAAACCAGCCACTTGTTATTCAGTGGCTTGACATTATTCTTAGCACCATGTCATTCCTAGTTAAGGTTTCAGCTGAGTACCTGACTTACAATCTTTCAGAAGTTCCATATGTCATAATGCTGATGTGTATTGTTTTGATTAAAAATGAATCTTGCTTTTTCCTCAGAAAACAAAATAATTTGTGGCTTCTGATAGATTTTTAGAGCTACCTGAGTCATATCTCTGAGACTTCCTCATAACCATCCAAATCTTTGTATAGAGGCCCATGACATCTTCGAGGTAGATAGACCATGCAGACCATTCTGGTACATACAGGACTTGTTCGAGTTGATAAGCAGCAGCAGTAGTAAAATCTTAGGTGTAATTCAGCCTGAAAAGACTGCCCTTCCCTTGGCAGAAATTACTGGATTATGCACTTGTAAATGAGAACTATCATCTTATAATGAAAATAAACATTTTTGCCACTTGGAGTGTCAGAAATTTAGTCCTGGAGGTGTTTATTCCACTAAGTTAACTCAGTTTAAATCTCAAACCCAAGCTATAGTTTTCCAAGAACTGATCAAAGTTCTGACACATTGTAACAAAGTCTGTAGTGGAGAAATAAAATGGTATCAGAAAATTACTTAAGGCAGCTGTGTTTTGAGATGTACGTTTGTGACTTTCTGGATGGGCATCTTGTATGATACATTTTTTGGCCTTGCTGAAGTTGTGAAATTCTTTGAATCTAAACATGCAGTAAAATTATAATAATACAATTATGATGTATATAACATTCTGTGACTTACATGTATTTTATGATGTATATAACATTCTGTGACTTACATGTATTTTATGATGTATATAACATTCTGTGACTTACATGTATTTTATATGGCATAGTCTTCACTCTCCTTTTTTGCAGTTATTTTAGCTATTAATGAGCCCATCTTTCATATTCAAAGTAAATAAAATCCAAATCTATCAATCTATAACTGACAGTAATACTTAGTGAAGCAACAGCAGTCATTTGTTACTCAGTTACATAGAAAATCTAATATAATTCCAATTAAAAATAAGCCAGATGAGATCTTCAGAAATCACTTCTTATGCATCTCCTCACATATGTTAGTCTTCAAATAAAAAAAAACCCAACATATGTGGAGAGCACTTAGATCCATATGGTATGCTCCCCTTGATATTTTTTCTATTAAAAATCTCTATACTGATAAGTCAGCCTTTTGATTTATATAGCTGTTTTTTCTTCAGTATAGAATATTGAAGGCTGTTTTTCTTCCCTTTCCTTCCTCCTCCTCTTTCTAGATTTATTACCATTTTCAGTGTCAGGACAAAGTTTTAAACTATAAATTTCAGGTAAGGAGCAAATGTGATGAATGACAGTTTGCCCTTTCTTCCCCAGAGTTCGTAGTGAAACGCTGGGTGGTAGTGATCCCAGATGAGACTTGAAGGGATTTTTTCTTCCCTATTGACAGCAACATCCTATACTGTACAGAATTCAGCAAAGATTTAAATGGTACAGTGTGCATTCAGTGGGTGCCAAGTCTGTTATTTTCTCTTTTTAGTTCACCTTTCTTCTGGAAATTAACCTTTCTTCTGGAGCTTTAGGAAATAACAGTCTCAAAGGTTTATTGCTGATCAAAACCCTATTCAATTCCAGTTAAATCTTGGTATTTTTATTTTTTTTTAATAAACATTAAGCTTAAAATTTTTGTCTTTATTGACTGGTTGGATTAGCAGCTAATACGTCAGGTAAGTGTTATTGAAAATATTTATTACATAGTGTATTTGATTTTGAAGGAATGAATGTATTAGTTATTTCTTCCTATATGATATTATAGCACAATCAAGATGATTTCACCTGCATTTTGACTACCGCAGGATTTTGCACTTCAGTTGATTGTAGCTCCATCTCTTTGTTTTGTTTTTGGTTGACCTACTTGTACTTTTGTATGTATGTGTAAGATGCAGCACAGCACATAGCTGTGTGTTCTTTGCTAAGTCTGATGCTTCATGTGCTCCCCATTACCCTACCATTAAGAGTTTTGGAACTGGAAGCAAAAAGAAGTGGGAATGTCTGGTTTGACTGTGAGTTTCCTCAGCCCTTTGGCTACAAGAGTAGCTCATCGGTGTGCAGCTTTGTGTGAAATTGATAAGTAGACTTTATCAAAGCACTTAAAAATTTGTTTTACCGGATGTATCAGAAATGTCCAAGAAGAAGGTTTAAGAGACTCTGCAGTGTCCTTTAATGTTCTGGTTGCATTTCCTGCTTCAGAAGTGAACCCTGTCTGGATAAGAAGGTCCATTGTTTTTACAAAATTCAGAAGTTTTTCCTAGAGTTTTGAAGATAGTGCACTATGCATTTATAAACCAAGTTCTTCTTTGCTTTCACTGGAGGGTTCTACTTACAAATCAGTGTCAGGGTGTAGCCTGTGGGGTTTGTAAGTACAGTTCAAGAGAAAGTAAAGCAGCAGACTCATTAATGAAAGAAGCTGAATGAATGGTGTGTAGTTTTCCCCACCCCAAAGATGGCTACTGGCAGCCGACTTCTAATTATTTCTGTATCTGGTCTCTAGGCATAGCACAATTCTGTTTGTCTTGTTAGGAATATTTCCCAAATGAATGCAGCAATCTGTCACTTATTGTATGGTAATACATATATATGCGTTTTTATTATACCTTACTGATTATTATCATTATGATAGCATACTAAATGTTGCATAGGGTGCAGCAGCTTAGCTAATAGCCCTGAGCCATGCGAAGGACACAAGAAGCTTACTTTAATGTTTCAGACACTTCAGTGTAATAGTGTTTCTTTTAGTATAAAACCCAAATAAAGATCTTTAGAAGACTAGGAGACTAAGTGCTGTAGTTATAAAGGGACTTGTAGTGTTTAGGAGGAAAAGATTTCATTATGTTCAATATGGTATATATTTCCTTTTTATTTGGGGGTTGCAAATACAACTTTGGGACTAAGTTTACTAGGACTAGGTAGAAGTATCTTTTCTGCTGGAACTATGAAGCTATTATGGAAAACATTCTATGTCTGTGAGAATCCTGTTTTCACATGTTGTTTTGAGTGAGGAACATATATTAACTTCAGTAAAAATAGGTGTAAGCTTGGCTGTATTGAGAAAAGAATTCAAATGATCAGAGAGGTGTCTAAGTGACTTTCTTTAATATATCAGTTTAAGTTAGCATTTATTAATACATGATATAGGCAGTATGTTAACGATGTGTGCTTTATAAAGCATAATAATTGCTTTATATAAAACCCCTACTTATTTATTGGTATTTTTAATTGAAGATTATAACTGTTTCTAAGATTTCTGCATATTAGACCTGTAATTTAAGAATGCTTATTTAAATCTTTAATGAACACTATACTAAACAAGTTAATTTTAACCGCTGTTAAATTCTCTTGTGATCAGGACAAAGTTATGTGCTATGAAAAACTGTATATGAATAATAACTATAGTAAACAGAATTTATAAGGTTGGAATGAAAGGTGCATAATCCCATCAGAAAACATGACGAAGAAACTATAATGAGGACTTGCTTAACTTTAAAAGGAACATTGTCTTTTAAAAAATGCTGTATTTAAATTTGCAGTATTTCTCTATGCAGAGTCATAGCTGAACATTGGAAGAGTAACATTCAGTTCATATTTAGGAAACTCAGCCTTCTTAGGGCTCTTTTCCAGTATATGGTTGATCCAAAAGATTCATTTAGTATGAAAAAATGATAGTGAAGGTTGGATTTTGTTATACTATGATATGATATCATGTCTAAAGCTTATAAGCTGTTAAAAGTCACAAGCTGTACGTACCCTATTTTAAGACTTATAAAAAAAAAAGCCAAAAATCTTTTTATAACTGCAGCTAGAATAATCCACTGTTGTTCATTGTGGTATAACCTTTAACATGATATCAGTGTTACCTTACTGCAATATAGAAGAGATTGTATATGCCAAAAAGAAACACTTTTTTTCTGTAATAATTTGCTAGTTATTCACATTATCATTTGAATGAAAGTGCAGTCTTTTGAGATGAAACATTGCAATGTGACATTGCATTAATTCATGAAAAAGAGTATGAAAGAGACCTTGGATGAAGAACTATTGAAAGGATTGAGATTTTGACATTGACTTCTGTGCAATCAGGATTTCACCCTTAATTATTTCTTTTTTCTTTTAAGTGTCTCAAGTTAGAAAACAGCCTTACTGAGTGCATTCTTCTGCGTGGAAAACCCTAGTTGATGTATAAGAAAGATCACAAAGGAAAAATGTTACGGAAGATACGAGGGAACTAAAGAAAGTAGGCATAAGAAACACAAAGTCTAGGAGAGGACAGAACAAGAAATACCTGTGTGACTTTGTGTGCATGGAAACAAGTACTTTTATCACAGTCCTGTAGCAATGTATAGCATGCCTCCCACCTGCAAGCCAGCCTCTTTGCGGAAGCCAGGACAATGTGAGTATCTGGATGTGCATACTAGGCCCTTTGGAGCTGCAGATACCGAACTCAGAAACGTGTAGATAATCATTATCACACCAAATCAGCAGGTTCACCAGCATACACATAAGCAGGCAGGCATCTTACATGATTGCCTTCCAGTGGGTATTTGACTCCTTAAAGATAGTTTGTCCTTGTTATTAAGAAAAAAGTGTATTAGCAGTTCACAGCAAGTTATATATAATCCTGCTATATGTTACACAGCCTGTGTAAGCTTGATTGGCTTTTTGTCTAAATATATGTAAGTCTCTGTAAGTGTAGTTTGCTTATAAGGGTGCTTTGAATTACCTGTCTGATTTTTGTGGCTGTGTTGGATAAAAGCAAGTGATAGGATGCAGACAGAGCTACATTAGTGTAATTTCTCTTTTTAGCTTAGACTAAGGCTTGAATGGGTGGTGGATACAGTTTTGCAGTATCCACTGTATAAGTGCTGTATTTGCTGTATAAGGTAGTAATTAAATATCACAAATGAAGCGATATCAAGAATAGCGTATCAAATTTCCTGTGCAGGCAACTTCTGATTTCAGAGCATTAGGATATAACATAGCTTTTCTTGCTTTTCATTATGCTGGCTTTGGCTGGGATATTTTCTACTTATTTTATTCTGGTTTGTTTCATCACAGGCTATAAAAATGGGTGGGTTGTGTTTTGGCTTTTTATTTCTGAAAAGCCATTATCAACTCTTTGCTCAAAACAGAGATGCAACTGAAAATTAATTTAGCCCTATTGTAGTTTGGTTTAATTTACTGAATTGCCACATTGTTTTATTTAGCTTGGTTCAAGCAGCAGTTTTCTGGGATGGGATACTGGTCTGGAAGAGTAGGTGTGGGTCAGTCAGGAGCTTGTGTAGGAGGGTTTGTAGGAGCAAGGAACTGTGAAGAAGCTCACCTTGTGCCTGGCTCTGTATGTGCCTCAGTCTGCCCAGTTGTTGCTGGCTTGCAGCTCCCATGCAATTGCCCAGGTTCTGTTCCCCTCCCAGTGCTGGTCCCCCTTAGGTGGAAATTATGTGCACCACTAATCTTTATTCAAAGGTGGTATCATGTGTTCTCGTTGGATTGTTTGTCTGTGGAGAGATAGCTGAGCAGGAGTCCAGTGTTTCATAGTCCTCTTGACAAGTTCAGCCCCACAGTCAGCGGTAACACTGGGGGTTAACTTGCCAGAATACTCAGGAACTTAAACTATAATGTGCTTCCTGCTGAGAACACTTACACAGGATTAATGTCCCAAACAAGCGGTACAAATTGTGCAACTCCCTTTCAGAGAAAAGCCATTAACAAAAGCTGTGTTTCTAGCTCTGATTTAATGGGAAATCTTGCATTTTTCTGTACTATTTTAGGGATACTTTGGACTGCTGGCAGCTACGTCTTTCTCACTGCAGGACTGTCCCTGAGGCTGCTTTTTCTACTGTGTCACTTATGCCCTTGTTTTTAATGCCGCCTTATCCTCATGCTCTACTGAAATCTGGTGTACTTTGTATCTCAGCATAGGAGTCTCAGGAGGACAGACTGTCCCAGGACATTCAGCTGGATGCAGCTTATTCTTCTATAAGCTTTTGAAGTTTATTGGAATAAACAGAGTGAGAATAATTCATTGCTGCTGTGTTGCTAGTCATAACATCAGAAAATATGCTCATGGATCACTCAGAGTTACTCTGCAATGGCATGACAGCCTTGCCCAAATGAACAAAAGCAAGGAGATTTAATTCCAGCTGCCCATCTTTCAGCCAGTCACTTAGGATGTTGGAAGTGACTCTGACATAGCTTCAACAATATTGTATAGCTCACAGGCCCTCCTCAAAGGAAAGCATAAATCTTGAGTTTTCTTTATTTTGTTGCTTCTGTTTTAAACTAAACTTATCAGACTAATGAGTTTATTTCGTTAGTAGGTTTGATGGCAAATTTTGCCTGTAACTGCTGGCATGATAAACAGAAAAAGTTGCAGACCATTAGGAGAATAAAAATCCAGATTTTAAGCGCCTCCATGATAAAGATACTGTGATTTGCTGTTCCCAATATTTCTTTTATAACACTATTTGACACACATGGTACAGTCAGTGCTAGATGTAGATTTCATTCTTTGTTAATGTTCTCCATTTAACGGTGTACTTGCTCACGTAGCTACAAAACCTCAACATAGGCAGAGGAAATTGTGTAATGTACTTTGGTGCTGAACAGAGAGCAACAGCAGGAACTTTGTTTGACCTATAGAGGGAGAAAGGAAGAAATTCAGGAGAAATCAAGGTATTTTTATAAAGAAAACCTCCTTCATAATATTACCTCCTTTCAAGCCCTAACAAGTTTGCATTGTATTTCCCTTGACTCTCTGTTCAGATCTGCCTTCTTGGCTGAACCACTTAACTGCCAAGTTGCTGCTGTTCTCCTTTTCATGTTCTTGAAACTGTGCTGAAGGATTAAAGAACATTCAAATAGCCAGACTGTTCTCCCTATTTAGGAATTCAAATCTCACTATTTTTCCTGATACCTCACCCTTAATTTCACAGCTCTTAAGCTGTCTTCTAGCTCCTGGAGTCTTTATTACCACTCTTATTTCCTAACAATGACCATACTGCATTCTTAATTTAATCAATCTCCTTCAGCTCTAAATAGCTCTGTAAGATAGGTTAATTTTAAAGTGAATTTGATCAAAACAAATAGTAGCAGAAAAATGGCGATGCTATTGTCATGTCATAGTTCAAGATACCTGGAGAGATTAGCACTAAAAGAGCACAGTAGTTCAGTCTCAGAATTAAGCCTCAGAACTTCCTCTCTGTATGCATAAACTGTTACTGTAACTATGGTGAGATGTGATTTCACCTCATTAGAGATGACCCCAAGTTATTTTACTATCAGAAGATGTTGGGGTTCTAACTGCAAGTACAAACAGAAATTTAGTCCTGAGTATAAAACTAAGTCTTTTGCCACTGCCCTGATTACACTAATCATAGAATAGTTATGGTTGTAAAGGACCTCAAGATCATCAAGTTCCAGCCCCCCTGCCGTGGGCAGGGACTCCACACACTAAACCGTGTCACCCAAGGCTCTGTCCAGCCTGGCTTTCAACACTGCCAGGGATAGAGCATTCACATCTTCCTCTGGCAACCTGTTCCAGTGCCTCACCACCCTAACAGTAAAGAACTTCTTCCTTATATCCAATCTAAACTTCCCTGTTTAAGTTTTAACCCGTTGCCCTTGTCCTATCACTACAGTCCCTAATGAAGAGTCCCTCTCTAGCGTCCTTGTAGGCCCCCTTCAGATACTGCAAGGCTGCTATGAGGTCTCCACGCAGCCTTCTCTTCTTCAAGCTGAACAGCCCCAGCTTTCTCAGCCTGTCTTCATACGGGAGGTGCTCCAGCCCCTGATCATCCTCATGGCCCTTCTCTGGACTTGTTCCAACAGTTCCATGTCCTTTTTATGTTGAGGACACCAGAACTGCACACAATACTCCAGGTGAGTTCTCATGAGAGCAGAGTAGAGGGACAGGCTCACCTCCTTCGACCTGCTGGTCACACTCCTTTTGATGCAGCCCAGGATACGGTTGGCTTTCTGGGCTGCGAGCACACGCTGCCGGCTCATGTTCATTTTGTCATCAACCAACACCCCCAAGTCCTTCTCCGCAGGGCTGCTCTGAATCTCTTCTCCACTAATGTTAATAACACCGGGGCATAGCAAATCTGGCGATACTGACATTTCTCCATGAGAAGATATTGACAAAGACATGCGATTTATCTTGCAAAGCTTTCAAAAGGTAATGAGTTCCAGTTGCCACTGAGATGAATCAGTATAAATTGGTGACCTGAAGGTGAAAGAAGTTCCTCTACTACTTGTTCTGCCTAATTGTCTTTAAAAATTTCTGCTCCTTTGAGCAGCTGAATAATTTCTTCTCAGAATTCATGTAATGGGCTTCTTTTCAATGTTGTGTTACGATTGCATCTTAGGGAACAGTATAGAACGTTATAGAACTGTTGGAAAATCAGGCTAAAGAGGACTTCAGAAAATGTGTTTGTATTAATATGTAAAAAATATCAGGCTCTGCTGTGTGGTCCTGAGATAAAATGGTACTGCATGGCTTGCATCCAGATGGCTGAAATCTCTTCCTCTTGAAACAGGATTGCCTAACTGGTATTGCCAACTGTGAATGAGTCTTAGTCCTTGTAACACCCTAAATCATGCCCAGACATTTTGTGGAAGCATCCTGGTAGGCCTTGGCCAAACTCTGTTGGGATGTGCTGACAATTAACTGGATGGATGATTGCCTGTCAATTCTCAAACCTGAGATGGAGATCCCAGGGATTCCGAGGCCCATCTGTTCCCATGTTTAACTGTCTTTACCACCAAAACTACAGTGTCTTGACGAGTCTTTTTTTCCTTCAGTTTAGAGAAGTGAATTTGTTACATCTGATTTAATGTGTAGCTGAGCTCTGCTTTCATCCTGTCCTTTCACCATTCAATGGCATCCCTGATATGGGTTCCTTGTGAGGATGATAGAACCACAGAATGGTTTCGGTTTGAAGGGACCCACTAGATCTCTTGTATTATTTTATCAAAGGGAAGACACACACACACGCGCACACACACACATATTCTTTAATCTTCCTTTTCTGAGCCACATACTTGTAGAAACATCATATTTCCGAGGAAGTTACCAGGCAGGAGCAGAATCCTCAAGAGAAAGAACCTGCTAGCCAGTATTCCTCTTAGGAACGGGGATTCTGAATCTCATGGACTTTGAAGTTGTTAACCTGCATCCCAGACCTGTAGAGGTAGAGCCTGACAATTTCCCAATGGAGGTCTTCATCTCAGTAGGTAACAGCTTGGGGGTAAAGCGCTGCCAGGCTCCAGGGGAACTTCGCAGTCTTTCCTCCTTTACTACTGCTTCTGTAGAGCTCTGTAGGTGTGCCTCTTTGGGGCAGGGGTCCTGCAAGGCAATGTTTTACTACTTAATTTTGCAGTGTAATAGTTTCTACATACTAAGAGGTGAACAGCTTTGAGGTTTTCCCAGCTGCTAACTCAAACTGTGTAATGAAAGCAATTTAAGGGCAAAAGAAGAATGCCTTCCTGTTTTAGTCAGCCTTTACAAATGTTTTCTTTGCTGCAGTAAGTTTAATTGCAAAATCTCTTTTATAATAATGCTTAATCAAATTATGTGGAGGGAAAGTTCTGAAAAATAGAGTAATTCAGTAATCTACATTATGCAAAATACAATGGCTTTCTAAGTTTAGAATGCTTACTTTGGTAAGCTTAGCAAAAGAGTGGCTGTGTTTTTTAAAAGTGAGACTTTGAAAGAGAATATAAAGCTTTTATATATACTATTAAAACTGGCATACACCACATTATTGATTATATATGCACAGTTAGCTTTTCTTATCCAGTTACATATTATGGCTGGATGAAATTTCTCTGAAATGCTTTATGGTGTATCCTGGTGTTTAAAACATTACTGCACCTCTGAATACCCTGTGTAATGGTTCCTGGTACAGAATTTTATTCTAGGAAATGGATTTGCCACATCAGATGCATTTCCATGTTATTCTTTTGTGCTCTTTTCAAATCCATGCACAGCTCACAATAGGCACCTCTACTATTTTATTGTTTAAAGCTTTTTCTTTTATCATTAGTACATCATCAGTGGTAGGTAAGTGAACATATTGTGCAACAGATAGAGGAAATAAGGAAAGTGCTGTATTTTTCGTGTCATTCTTGAAATGGCAACAATTGCAATTCCTTTATAAGGTAAGGAAAATATATCCATGACTTAGTAATAAATATGTCTGCATCCAAACTATGACTCAAGCTTTTAAAACAAAACATGGTTTTAAAAACTTTTAATCCATGTGGATGATTGTACAAGCTGAAGTGGTGTTTCAGCAGGTAACCCAGCACCTAACTTCACAGCATGTGTGGGAGTTGCTGTTTTACACCTCTGAGAGGATGGGCAGCTTGTGTAAGCTTGTGGGCATATTATCTGTCAAGGTGGTTATCTAAACAATTTAATTTATGAATTAAAATGCCTTGTTTTGGTATCTGTAGAGAGCTGGGATAGCTAACTCATTTTGATCTTCTTGGTAAGCGTGAGAATGACATTTCTGTCTTGGCTTGGAATTTCATGGCAGAGGGGGCACACAGGCTGAGACATGCAGTGCCTGGCTTGTCTCTGAGCTAAAACAAATAACTGATACTATGAAGGAATCACTCTGAAAAACTCTGCCATTGTATTCCAAATTTATCATAACTCAGTAATTTCTAGATCATATTTCCTCATCTGAAAAGGAAACAAAATAATTGTTTCTAATTGTCAGTTTTGCAGACTCAAAGTCAAAGAGCTTCTCTCTGCCTCACAGTTCATAAATGATAAAAAATTTGCTTTTAGAGTGTAATTAACAGTTCTCTAAATGTCTTAACTGGCATCCAGACCCTTTTTCCCAAAGTTATGTTGGCTTTGCAAAACAAACAGGAATAAAATGCAGTAAAAAAAAGTAAGGTAAGCATATGTAAGAGGATATCACTTTACTTTTAGAAGTGCCATTCATATTCTACTGTTCTTAACCTGGCAGATTTCATTGGCAAAAATTTGCCTTTTATGGAAATATGAAATGCAATTAAACATTCCCAGTGTTGGAATTAAAAATAGTGATTATTATGCAACACCTTGAGTAGGATGTGTATGTCAAGTATAAAACTGGTTACAGCACATTCACTGAGGAGGACAAAAGGTGGATTCTGCAGTTCAGCATCAAGGATTTTTGTGCTGTGTGAAGTGAGCAGTTTGTACCAGGAGTTACAAATATTTTTCTTTCATGTGTAGAAGGAAGTGATGTATGCCATCAGATCTATTTTTTATAGTAAACCTCATCATTTAGACCAATTTCACTGTAGCCATGGTGCAAAAGTAAAATCAAAGCGTGTCCAATATAAAAGTGCAGTAAAAGGAAACTGAAGATGTCTTTGCATGATGTCTTCCCATTTTTCTTTGTATTATTTGTTTTACAGAGCTGAAGGTGCTATTTTGTGTTCTAAATTAATTGGTAGCATCACCATGATATTAGCAATCAATATATGTGCTACCTCAGCACATAATAAATAATTAACCTTCAGCTTCAATATGCTTGGACCTTGGTTTGTGTTTTCTTGTATCCTCCTTTAGAACAGAGCTGCGTGCATGCAGTAATACTTGGTTTCTCAGTTTGCTGTGTAGAATTTTAGATCAGTAATGCTATGCTAGCTTTTTCTTTGATTGTTTTGCCTTTATCGTTAGAAATTTATACATAAGGATGTCGACGTAATTTGTTTATGAAAAATGCCATTGTTAGGACTAAGTTTCAACATAGAATCTATGTAGACAGACTTGGGTGTGTGGATAGATGAAGAATGAAATTATGCATATTATCAATTATAATGTTTCCCTTATCTCTGGTAGGCAAAATGGATTACACCTTTAAGGAAGGAGGGGGAAATTATTAACTAGGATTTCTCTGACAAATAGAAATTGCCTATCTCTGTGACCTCTTCTTGTGTCTAACCAAATATTACTAAAAGCAAAGGCATGGGCTGATGAAATTTTTGATAGCATATACTGAATTCGTATGAATGGATTTCAGAATGCCTAATATGCACAGCTGAGCTGTGATAATCCTGTTGATCTGTTCTGCTACCAAGAAGTAAAAGTAATCACTTTAATTTTCCATCTTGCAAAAACAGGAGGGCAACAACATCTTCAAATGTGTGTCAGCCAGTTATTTAAAGATGCTCCTGAGATACTGTGATGCGGTATATTTTATCTTATCACTTAACAGGTGAACTGGGACCAGAAAATCCAACATTCACAGGCAGAGATGCTCTTTAAGCTGATATTAAATCATAAAAAATATAAATAGGAAAAAAGGAACCAGACTTTATGAGCAAAAGAAAGCTGGTAAAAAGGGGGTTAGTCTTATCAGTGTTTAGGGGGAAAAAAGATGTACTGGATGGCAGAGCTTTAAAGCAAAATTATGAGCACAGATAGCTTTTGAGTGATCAGAGAAAATGCCAACTTTTTTTTTTTTTACATCATACACATAACAAAACTGAAGCAAAGTTGTTAGAAAATAATCCCCCTGGGATGCATGTAAATACACAAAAGCTTAGAACTTGAAACAGAGCCTCAGGGAATTAAAAAATGCACAAGGAAGATAAAAATGAAATTATTTATGGTCACTAATTGAGAGCATTGACAGGGGGACTAGAAAAATCCTAACACACTCAATAAAAATCACATTTTGTGGGAATTCTTCCAAGAGATTCAGGACTGAAAAAGAAATTACTGCCTTAGAGGACACAGAAAACATGTAGCAATAACCACTCTGCTGACATCTAACCCACAATCAGTGTGAAAGTCCTTTGAAATCACTTAACCAGCATTTTTAGTAGTAACAAGAGATTACAGAAAACTATGAGACAAATTCTAAAACAGGTTTTCTTTTAGAAGAATATATTGGAATGCTATGTAGGAAAAGATTTTTCAGGCCATAAGTAGACAAACACTGCCCCCAACCAAGTTTCTGTCATTCTCTGCTGCTATCCAAACAACCCTCTTATCTGCCTTACCAGCTTGTCTCTTCACACACACTGCAAGATGTTCTCTACTCTGTGTGAAAACCACAAAAGACCTCTCAATATTTTGACTGTTCTAAATATCGGTTTGCCTACTTATTTTGATGCAGCAATCAGGCCATTTCCTTTTCTTTGTATGTATGAGGTTTTATATCGTTAGGGTTTTATTCAGTTTGAAGTAACTCATGAAAAAGGGTTAAGTCAGGTTGTATAACAGTCTTGATCCTAAAAAGTGCTGATCCCTTGTCTCCTGATTCCATGAATATGCAACAACTGAGTTATAACAAAGATCAACTTGGCTGCATTTTATCCTCTAGTCATGTTGTTCATGGCTGATCACTTCTTCTCCATTCTGACGTGGCCTTGATATACCCAACAAGCTTTTGATAGGCTTTTCTTCTGAGTTACACCATAATTCCAAGAGGAAGTCACTAATAATAAGGGATTTCTAGCTGGAAGGCTCAGTAGCTAATTTAATTTAGATTAATGTAAGTACTAAACTGCAATGGTGCAAGATGCTGCCATGTAAAATAATTGCAATATGCTATAAAAAGATAGTCTTTTAGCAGCATTTTTTGACTAGATGAATGAACAGAGCACCACAGTGGTCATGCCAAGAAGGGCCAGTGTGATTAAAGGTATTTGAGGGAAAAAAAGTGTTGTCTTAGACCCTTGGGTTGTTCAGGGATCAACAAGAGCGAACAGAGCCTTTGTCTGAACTGAGGGAGAAGAGAGCAGGCATTGGCAGTGCATGGTGAGGGTGCCTGTGATGTACTAGCCAGTAGTCCTGGATATCCCTAAGTATAATGAAAAAGCAGTAAGTTCAGCAAGAGACCGCAAGACAAGAGAAGCCTTCTTGCTCAGAACAACATCCAAGATTTTAGAAACCTGTCCTGGGTTCAGCAGTAGCAGTCATTTTTCTCCTCCTTGGTAGCTGGTGCAGTGCTGTGTTTTGACTTTCGGCTCGGGAACAGAGCTGATAGAGATGTTTTGGTTTGGCCAAGGACTTTGTGAGCCTCACGCTCTGCCAGGGAGGAGGGGAAGCCAGGAGGAAGCAGAGACAGGACACCTGACCCAAACTGACCAAAGAGCTATTCCATACCACAGCACGTCATGCCCAGGAGGTAACTGGGAGTTAGCCGGAAGGGCTGGGAGACTGCAGGGTTGGAGGAGGTTTCGGTTGGAGCTTGGTCGGGCTTGGGGGGCGAGTTATCGGTCGGCTGGTGCTGAGGTGTTGTATTCTCTTCCCTTGTTATTTCCTTTATCATTATTATCATTGGTGGTAGCAGTAGTGATTTGTGTTATACCTTAGTTACTAAACTGTTCTTATCTCAACCCGTGGGAGTTGCATTCTTTTCGATTCTCCTCTCCGTCCCTCCGAGAGCAGGGGGAGGGCAAGAAAGGAGGGGTAAGTGAGCGAACGAATTACCTGACTGGGTTTAAACCACGACAAAACCATTAAAAAATGGAGAGATCAATCTTATTCCTATGATCCATTCATTTGAAATTTCCATTGGAGTAGTTCTGCACCTCCTTCAAACTTTTAGTCACAGAAACAGTGATACAGTCTGATTTTTGTTTTTAAAAAAGCACAAGAAAAGCTTTTTATCCAAGTGCTTTCTTGTATGTGTAAGATGTTCCCAAATTAAATAACATAGGTGTTGGGTGAGCAACCCCTACACTCTGAATTTTACAAAGAAGTATTCATGAGCTTTTCATTTTCATGAGCAGGCATTCAGAATGCCAAGAAATTGCTCCTGAAAAGAAAATAGCACATTCCACAGAAGAATTTGCTATTATGTCTACTTAGCTTTTTCAGATTCGTACTAAAAGGTAAAATAGGATAAGGAAGTAAAGAAAAGCCACAGTGTGCAGTAATCTGTCAGGACTTTGAGTATTAACTGTTGGAAGAAGTATAAGGCTTGTGCAGTTCAGTGAAAGCCTTGAATAAATTTCCAATCTCTAAATTAAATTAATAACCATAGGAGGAAACATGAAAGAAATGGAGATTTTTATACAGAATTTGAAAAGGGCTTGTAAAACATGGAGAATCAGCAATATTGGCTGGTATTGTTTCTTGATGATTTGCTACTCTGTACTTTTAATATTCTGTAGTATCCAATCTTGAGCATGTAAGTTGTGGCAATCAGCCTTGTTCTATGTGAGCATTTTATAATCTTATATCAATCTCTCTCTTATGCTGCTGAAGAGATCAATAGATGTTTCCTGCTGAGGGCGTTATCTTTGATACCAACTTTTTAATTAACTTTTGTCCAGAGCTCAAAGAGCAATGTTTCACAGTAAAAACTCTACATGTACAAAGCAGATCTGACATTTATCAATTACGCTTCATGGTATCCGGTGGAGTGATCAAACAGTCAGGAGCTGTAGTACTGTTAGTTTTCCAGTGATGGCAAAATAACACACATGCCCACATCAAATGCATTTGCATCACTCCAGACCCTTTTTGAACATGTTTACCAACCATTTGGTGAAGAATACTCTGACAATACTGAGATCCCGTTGTATATATTAGACATGATAGAAAAGGTAGTAAATTTAGCATAGTTTTAATTTAAGTTGCTGTCTCTTTATAAAAGTCAATGAAAAAAACAACCCACTTTCCCTTCCTCACTGCTATGACTATACACTGAGAGTTTGTTTTGCTGTCCTTTGGACATCAGGGAGGCGTTTTCCAGAAGATGAAGCTTTGTTCCAGCATCTGTACCAATGCACAGGTCTATGTGTTTGGCTTCCTCTTGTGCTATTCAGGCTAAAATCTAATTTATCAGAAGTGAATCAGGTGCAGCACATGAATGTATATGACTTTTCCTCTTTTCCTTAGGGAGAGCACTCATCCAGACTGGCGGTCATGTGAGAGTCCTTTCTTTTTACTGCCATCTCTGAACAATAGAGCTATTCCATGCTGCGAGAGAGACCCAGCACTGTTGGTAAGCTCCTCCACTGCTCACACCACAGTCCTCAAATATATGTCTGAAAGACATAATTCTTATTTTGTGCTTATTGGTAATTCTTAGGATGCTTTCCAGAGGGGGTACAGTTATATTCTGTTAAAAAAAAAAAAAAAAAGATCGTAATAAATTTAAATCTACAGCTTTCTAAAATTCTAAATGAAAATGTGTTCCTTCGTATTCCTTCTGTATCTGTGTTATTTTCTTCTTTGATTGTAGTAGTGGTTACTGACTATTTGATTATTTGACTTGAAAACTGTTGGCACATGACAATAATCAAACTAATGTTGTAAAAAAAAAAAAGTCAACAGGGACAGCTGCTTTGTAATGCTGAGTGTCAGTGTTTGTATTTGTGGAAGGGGCTTTTACAGGATATCTGGAAAGAATTTCTCTCCCTATCTTTTGAGATCCTATATATTGAAAAACTGTTGAGGTTTCAAGAGCCACTGTGTTTTAGGAAGACTTCTAAAGACACCTTAATTCCCAAATCCCCTTGAGAGCCTGTGCACTTTTCAGCAACAGAGCTTCTGCCTGTGTTATTACTGTTTATTTCTTTTGAAGGAGACACTAACATCAAGAAACAAATGGCGATCTCTCCCAGCAGTCTTATTCTATTAAAGATAGCTGTTATTTTGTCTGCAGCGCTGTACAAAGCATAGGATATAATTTTTTGCTTGAGGTCTGCTGATTGCTTTGTTCATCTCTGCTGGTGACAGATTAGCTTTGCAGCACATCCATAGGTCACCAACCACCCTTTTTTGTATTTGTAGTGGTCAATGCTGTGAAGAAGATTTTAAATTGAAAATAACACTTCCTTTTGTTGGCTTGTATTTTGGAGACCCAGAACTCTGTAGCAGAGGTCATACTAAAGATACGCTAGCAATGCTACATGCTTCTATAGTAGCACCCCGTCTCTCGTTATACCTGCTGTCAGCTGGTCCTGTCTGTCCATGACATTTATAAAATTCTTTTCATAAAAAATTTAAGGTTAAAAAACTGTTAAGGAAAAGTACACTGCCATGGTTTGCTAATGAAAGAAGGAAAGGTTATTTTATTATCAAATGTACAAAGCAAAGTACTGTTCTTCATCTTAGCTGGATGTTTTCCTCCTAAAATGCAAAATCCCTTATCTTTTATATTTCATCAGGTTTCCCTGAAATAGTTCTAATTAAATACTCTTTAAAAACTTATTGCTGAAGCATCAAAGGTGTGTTTTAAAACAAGATAAGAGATTTAATTTTTTTTACGGGCTCTATAAGAATCTTTTTACAAAAAAAAACTTAAAAACAAACCTGTATTTTCAAGGGAGATGATGGCATGTTTTGACAAAAATTGAGAAAATAAAATAAGGGTGCTAACTCTAGTTCCAACAAATGGACAGATTCATCCACCCTTTTTTAAAAGGACAACGTTTCAGAAGTGTGAAGCACAGTGAAGTCCTAATTTTTGATTCATGGAATGTGTGCTGCTCCGGGAGCCACAGGAACCCAAAACAACACCGGTGAGGCAGGATTAGTATATATCTGGCCTGATACAGAAATTTGTCTTTTACTTCCTTCATGTCACTTCCAAATGGAGTTAGTTATTTTTCAGCTAGTGAGAGGAATACCCCTCATCCCTCTCTTTGTTGGGACCAGATTTTAGAATGGAAAAGAAGGTGTAGACTTTTTAAGATTGAAGATACTGCCAATTCTAAGCATTTCATGTGAAATACATTGTCAGTGAAGCACATTATTCTGGACAAGCAGACTGATTCCAAGAAGGAAGAGCCCTGTAAAGAAGTGCATTGGACTGCATAGACAATCTTGGAGATGGATTCTGCTGTTTCCTCCAAGTGTGTTAATTTGGTTCTTTCCTCTCTGTTTCCCCCTTCTGCTGAACCAGCAGCTCTAGAGAGAGTTGGAGAGGACCCATCCCTTCTATGTAGATGAATGCATTGAATAGGGCAGCTCCAGCGTCAGCTAAATTGAAAACCAAAAAACTCAAGGAGGATAAATCAGTATCTAGATACAACATTATAAATATGCTACTCTTTAGTTTAGATAAATAGACTAAAAATACAGCACCACACATGCTGTAACTAAAGGGTTTCAAATTAGTTAAAAACACAAGCTAAAACTAAACTATTGTCCTTTAGATTCAGCTGGGCTGTTTCATTTGAGATCATTTACATTGTTTCTGCACTAGATCCACTCAAAAGATGGCCATACTTAATATTCCCACCAGCTGGAGGGGCTTTGGAATGAACTTTCACTTCTAGAATAACCTCTGTTATTGAGGACTTTTTTCTTTATTTATTTTTAATATCCATCTTATAAGTTGTGACGTGGGAGTCTTCTGGAGTCCTTATTAGGGCAAGAAGACATTTCCTCTCTCCTGTCTTCATTCTGCTTGTCTCAATGACAGAGCCAGAATTACAGTTGATAAATATACCTTCATAAATGAAGTGCTTGACATTGAGAAAAAAATGCTCTGTCTGAGCTAATTTATTCCTAGAGTCAAATATGTTCTAGCATTCCTTACCTTTAAAGTACTTATGCCAAATATGTTTTAATAGTAATAAATAAAGACTTCTCATCTCCAGATATGTTCAGAGTGAATGAGCATTCAAGTAGATTTTGTATCCCTGCCAAAATACTATTCCAATACAGATTGCCAAAAATGTCCCAGAGAACACTTCTTTATCTTCTTGAGAGCCAGAAAATGTGTCTGTATTGTGGGATAGACTTACTTGTCAGCAGGACTGTTCAGGCTTTCTTGGCCCATTCTTCATTCAAGATAGAACCTTTTTAATGGATTCGGATGCCAAAAACGGTTACAGCTTTCTTGGCGTGTTGATAGCTGGTCATGCACCTCATCAGTTCTGTCCTGCTATGTGAAAGGAAAGCCACAACCTTATAAGGATATGATTTGCTGGGACTGATGTGGAAAAGGATTTTGAAACCACTATATATTTTATTTCCATAAAAGAACAAAAAGAAGAAAATATGGATTATCAATATACCCAAGACATCACACACAGTTAAACCGGCAGCACAGCAAAAATGGCTTTTATAAGACCTGCAAGCTTTGATATAAAGGGGAGAGGCAGTTCATGGAGCTTGCAGTGGCTGACTACACTTTGAAAGTCTCTCTGGTTTCCTGGTAGTTTTTCCAGTTCTAGGAGGAGCAAAGTGAAATGCTGCTAATTTTTAAAGTGAAGAATTTAACCATACTATTTATAAGGGAAAAGGCAGTTCTCTGGCTGTCTTTGAAATTTTCAGTTTGTTAAGAACTTTTTTCTTCAGTGTGAGCCTAGTTTGCCATGCTTATGTTTTTCCAGTCGTGATTTTTTGTTATCCAGAAGCAGATTCCTCAGTGGAAAACATCTTTAAGCTACATTGTTGTTGTCTGCTGAGTGCACTCTATGTTCCTATGGGATCTTCCTTTTGGATTTAAAATCAAAACTTTCTGTCCTTGAATTTCTTAGCATTATTTGATTTTAATACACTCAAGTAGGAGAATCATTAAAGAAAAGCTATTTCTTTTAACATTGTTGATAATATTATGTAGCTTCTGTATAGCTGGGTTCTTTCTAAGAAGCCATGAGATTGAATCCTGAAGCTCGTTTGTGTCCTGGTGCTATGATGTCAAATTATTCACAGCTGTATAAGTGAAAGAGTTAGACATATGGAAATAATATTATAGGTCCCTTCCAATTTCTTCAGCAGCTCTTCAGCCAGCTCTGATTTAAATCTCTTCCCAAAGTTTGTTCAAAAGCTCTGGCACAACTAAAATCATTACCTGATGTTTTGATCACTCTCTACAAGCTTTTTAGTATCATGGAGAAATCATTATGGGGTAACAGTGAGGATGAGCTATGCAAATCTGCTTTTCTGTACTGGATTTTCAAGCAGCTTCTTAGTACCGTTGGACTTTGCATGCCTGGGTAGGAAAACAATTGAAATTCAATAGCAGTTACAAACTATCTGCAAACAGTTTTAATAGTCACTTCAAAGCAGACACCAGTGAGTTCCAGAGAAGATTTCAGTGTGTCAGATGGAATGACAGAAAACCTTGAGTCGTTTGAGTAAGAGTACATGTGAGCACTTTGATGGCAAGCCTTCCCAGTTTTTCCTGAAAAGGAATCAGTGTCTGTCACTGACCATTTTTATCTTACACCCATTTTTTGTGTTAATCAAGATGTTTCCAATCCTTCTTTATAAGTTATCCAGTTTATAGTAATGTTTCAGACTGACTCATTGCTTGTGTTTCCAATCCTGTTTTCTTAGCAACATTTCAAATCTGTTGAGTAATCTGCAGTTTCATCAGGAATTTCAGTGATAGTCAGCAATTTCTTCTGGAGGTTACTGACAGTATTCTGTTCAGAAAGAACTATGACATGCAAAAGATTCTTTGGGCCGTGGGAACATGGGAACCACATTTTTAGTAATGTGTTCACACTTTGTGCCTGAATAAGAAAATGTCTATAGGGTTTGGTTTCTTTTCTGACCTACAAACCAAATACTCTGGCTGTGGAAGTAGACTACCCTCTTACATACAAGTCCGCTTGTAGCTAAGCACTGTAATTTACATTCTGAATAATGAGGATTGCAGCCGATTACTCATCAAAGTGAATGCAAATGAAAATACAAAGCATAATTACCAAATATTTCAGTGCCAGGAAAAAATGGTATCTAGGCAAAGAATTAATACTTCAGTCGTTGAAACTCTTTTTTGCAATCATTTCAGTTGCTGCTGAAATGCGCCCATGCAGCACAGTAGTTTTAGGTGGGAAGTGAAGAAAAGTTTTTCCAATTGAAGCTGGAGGACCAATTTTGATAGTAATTATCTGAGGTTGGGTCAGCTCACTGGATGTTATTATCTTCTGCCAAACTAAAAATGAATTTATGAAAAATGAAACCTGTAATGATCCTAAGTGGTGAGACCCTAGTAATGGAAGTCACATAGAAATACAGATAGTTCTGCTACAGAAGCTATCATTTAGTGGCATTTCTTCTGAGTTGCTCTGAGGAGAATTCCAATGAAAGATTTGTTAATACCATGTGAATATAATTTTCCAGAACTGTTGATTACCATCATACTAGAAATCCTGAATGTATCCAACAGCTGTGTAGGCTGCAGGTCTCAGGTGGGATAGGGAAAGGGAGAAGTGTGGTGGACCATTGGTCACTGAGCAATGCAATTGGACACAGATGTCTTTTAGTTCTTAGAAAGCTCATGTTTGTTTTTGGCAGTAGTCCTGCAAATGAGTATAGTGTTTGTATTAAGTATGCATTTAAATTACTTAAAAGCTTAATAGATGTTTTCCACTCTCATGCCTGTTGAAAAGTCATGTTCCTGCTCTTCATTCTTGCATTAGTCTGTTTAGGAATCCCATTATTTTTCTTGTGGTGTGAGATTTATCACCTAGTAGAAAAAGAGGAGGAATACTCCACATTATGCACAGAAATCTTGTTATTTATGCCCCATCTGACGTTTTGAACCAGTTGTACATCTTATAAAATCCAGTTTGGGCTCTGAAGAACTGTGCTTCCTCCTGTAGGCTATATATTTTTTCAACTAGGTATTCCTGCATACAGGAATTCCTGCATAAAGCTCTGCAGTTGTCCTCTTTGTTCTCAGATATATTTTAGATACTTCTATTCTAGTTGAGTCTCTTTTTAACTTTCCTTGTTGAGATAAACAGCCTGAGCTTAAATCTTGCATTCGGGCGTGTTTCCCAGTTCTTTAATCATTGTTATGGCTCTCTACTAATCCTCCCCGATCCCAGTGCTCCTGGGGTGAAAGCCATTGTGATTTCCTGTGCCTCTCAGTTCAGGAACTTGTGACCAGTGAAAAGAGATTGTATTTCAACATCCCAGCCTCAGTCTCATGGAATAGCCCTGAGCCAGGAGCAGACAGCTGTAAATAGAGAAGCCTTTGGACCACTTTTATTTGCGATGAACGTTGGCCCATCTTCCAATAGATGTGGATCTAGTTTTTCGAGCAACTCTAGATTTTTGTGACAAGCATAATTCAACTAAAGCATACAGTGTCCCCTTAAATTATTCTAAACAAAGTTCTCATAAATTCTATTCAGAAAAGCCTCAGGATTTAGCTCTGCAATATAGCTATCAAGTGATACAGTATGTGTTTCAACATAAAGCAGAAGTGTCCCAAAAATACTAGTGCCTAAGAATCAGAGGCGGTCTTGGTTCATTGAATTCTCAGAGGTCTTGGCACCTTGACTTATATCTCATCTTGAGCTGTCTTTCATGTATCTGATTTAGAAGTTGCAGTAGATCAGAACTGGGGAAAGTGCATCCAGCTTTCATCACTGGCTTGTCAATATAAGAAGAAGTGACATGAGAATAACACGTCCCATCATGTTTGTTAGGGATTTTTCACCCATGAAATATATAACCCTTTCAAACACAGAAACTGTACAATTTTGAAGGAGCTTTGTATGGCTTATGAAAAATAACACAGAAAATATGGAGTGAGTGGAAAATCAAGTAGCTTCCATGTGATTTACTGATTTGCTTTAATTGCAGGACAGTGTCTTAACTAAAGAAGTTAACTCTTTTCTATTCTTCTTAAACACAAGGAATACGTGAATTTTCTGTGTTTTCAGCCATTTTGAGCAATTGTGTGCAATGTTTTAGTGTTAGCATGTTTATTCAAACAAGTGTCTCCCTGTATTATACTCGAGTATTAAATCAAGAGATTCTCAAGAGTATTACATTTAATAGCTGTAATTCTGGTTAAGTTGGTGATTTACATTAAACAAGTTTTTGAAAACTGAGTACTGTGTTGGATATTACAGTTCACCAACAGAAAGAATACAGTTCATTTAATGTCATTGTCAGTTGCGGCTGTACACAGTATGGAAGATCTTATGATGTCTCAAGTAGGTATTTCTCTGGAGTTTTAGTGATGTCATTTTGTGTTTATATATGAATTAACATGTTTCCCAGGATAGTCACAGGTCCAAAAATAGTTAAGTATTTACACTTTCGTAATATTTACAAAAGCAGTGAATCTGGCATATCCATGTTAAAATACAACTACATTTATTTTATTTAAATATGCATGTTTCTTTTGTCATAGAATACTTTAGTGAGGAAAAATGGTGACCAGAGTGTTCAGATGAATTTTCCCTTTCACACAGTCCTCACATTGGTCCTTGGATCTCATTTCTCAATGTGACCATGGAAAACTGCTCCAGCAGGTCCTTCCATGACCAAGAGCTGCAATAATTAATACAGTGACTCTTTCAAGTGGCCACTTGAAGGGGCAGAGTTAAGGTTGCTTCTGTTTTTATCCTGACGATACATCTGGCTTTTCAGACACATCAATCTGAAGTACTCCTTGTTTTTCAGATGCTTAAGTTGACAGTGAGCTTCATTTTCTAGAAGCACAGAACATGGTCAATAACCTTAACTATATTGCGAGAGGTTTTGTCATCGAATGATAAAAGAAACCTTTTCCTGCACTAGTTCTCATGTCACTCTCCACTGTTACAGTAAATTTATTTTCAGCGACCACCTTTAAGATGCTGTTTTGTTTTGCTGGTCATTGCCATAGGAGCATGGCCACCAAATAATCCAGTCATGACAGCAGATTATGGGAGAGCTTTCCAAGAGCAACAGTGAGTCGCTTAGGTAATTTATCATCTGCCATCAATCACCTTTTCCTGTAGTATTTCCTATATTTTACAGTATTCAAATTAGTTCTTTAGCTCAGTTCTGTGATATTCTCAAGACAAATTTATTTATTTAAAATGTATGTGTGCAAGTTTCTTCTATTCTGTGATGGGCTGGAGCTGCACCAGCATAATCTTACAAGCATTGAGTATCACTGGCTTTAGGAAAAAAAATAAGCAAATGCATAAAAATAAGATGAGATAAAAATTCAATCAGAAGAATAAGATATTTTTGTGATTGTTTTATTCGTTTTCTTTCTCACACAATTCCGTCTCCTAAAACACCCTGTCTTAAGCAGCCACGTCTTGGCATATGTTCTAAAATATATAAAACCTGGCACACATGAGTGGAGGATTTTTAAATCACTAGTGAGGACTGGATATACTTTCACTTTAATCTGAATTGGAAATAGCTCGAGTAAAGAATAACAGTGTTGTCTGCAGAGATACTGATGGAAATAGGTATTTCACAGCATAGTTTTTTTTATTTTTACTTTTTATTCATAACTGGTGAGGAACTGTAAATAACTTCACAAGGGATGCTGCTGATTAGAATTAAAAGAGAAAAAATACGAAAGTTCCAGAAAATAGGAAAAGTTCTGGAGCAGCTCTCCATGTACCCATTGCTTCCCCCTTTTCTTTTCAATAGAAGAATTAGAGTTAGAATTTTGGTAAAAGTGTATTTTCTTTCTTTAAGTTGGCAATTTTTCCCTTAATTTTTTATTTCATTTTATCACTCCTCTTTTTGTGAAAGTAAAAGAGGGAGACATCCAGTGAGTTTTGCTGTAAGTGTGTAGTTCAGCTCCTTTGGTAGGTCATTCTTTATATATCCTTTTTTCCTCTATTCTTACATGTTCCCACATGTTCTCTCACCGGATTTGGGGAGAGCTTTCAACAGACATCAGAAAGAATGAGCCTGATGTGCTTGGCAAATAGATACTGAACAGTTTGCTCACCCTCTCATGTAACTGGCTCATGTAACTTTGTAAATCTGGAGACTTGGAGCTTTTAGGTGGGGCAGGGGCTTATAAGTAGTTTTATAAACCTGTGGAAGAACTTTGCAGGGTTGAGCATCTTAATTATACTATATCTCTTATGTTTCTATTAAATATTAACTAGAGACCACTACAAAGGACATCTACATATTGCATAGGCCATTCTGATATTAGCTGTAGTTGAAAAGTGTTCATAACATACCTCTCCCTCCTCCCTATACAATTTCTCTGCTACTTTCCACTTGGGAAAATTTAGCAAAGACAAAAAGTGATGGTTTGCTGATCTTAAAGAAGAGCAGCATTTGTAGAAGGGCATAAGGAGCAACCAGCAAATTGGAGAAGTGATTTTAAGCCTTTAATTTTTAATGTATTGATTTTGTGTGTACTTGCCAGAAAAGTAAGATCCAAAAAGCTATAACTAGTACTGTATTTGTTATCACTAGAATATATGGTTAAATATATAATGCCCATATCTTATTTTGCATTACTATACTGGCTTTCATTAAGAAGAAAATATCAAATGTGCTAGGCAAAGGATACACCCTGCCAATAATGTGAGTCATGCTTCATGCACTCACTGTGTGCATCACCTTGAGTACTATAAAAACCTAATATGTATATGCTAATATATAAAATGCATACTTCATCTGTGGTACTTTCACCTGAAGCTTATTAATTAGTAAATGTAGCTAATAAAATACCCTGCCAAAACAGTCAAATCTCCCAGTAATCTGGTTTTCAACATTCTGTCAGACAGACTAACCTAAAAGGTTCACTGTTAAAGTAAATGTATTAAACCTTCAGTCTGTGTAGCATAGTATTACGATAATAGATAATCTAGTTAATGCAGTGTTGTGTCCCAGAAGCTAATATAAGAAAGAGGAGTGTAATTCATGTCATTCAAAACTATTTTAAAAATCCCACACATTTTTGATGATTTCAGACTAGACAATGATCCTCACAGAACTGTTACAATCTGAGAGATCTCCAGATCATCAAACTTTGTGTTTTCTCATCGTAGTCTAGAATAGGGGTTTTTTCTCACTGTCTTTATGCATATCTAAGTAAGTTTGTAATTTTCTACTATTATAATTTTACAAGACTGTTAATTTAATTAGTCTAAGTAACTGGGACGGCAACAGTGTCAATAGGACTACACTGGTTTGCAATCTGCCTCTTTATATATTGTTGTGTCTTTAAAAACTAACATTACATTTACACATTACCAGACCAGAAAAGTAGGCCACTACCTCTAGTCTGCTGTGTTATTTTTTATTCCATTCTGGTTTTCCGTGCTCTAGCTATTGCAGAGTATAGCTTTGGGGGATGTGGAGTTTCTATATATCTTTTGAAGAAATGAGCACAAATTTCAGATGCAGCCTGTTAGTACCTGTTCAACATGATTTTGGAAAGGTAAAAAGCCTCTCTGTGCTTTACAACTTTCATTTGTGAATCAATTATTTTATTTAGCTTGAAGTAGTTTCATCAGCTTCCACTTCTCATAATATGTTACGAAACTATGACAGGCTAAAAGCCTTGGTTATTAGAATGTAGTAAATGTTGACCAAGTTTAATATTTACATGTTATTTGAAGTATTTAATTTTTTTATACGTTTATTATTAAAAGGTGAGAAAACACATGCTGGAAGATTTCTGGCTCATTAGTCCATCTTTGGCACGATACTGAAGACTTAGTCCAATTTGCTCAGTTACCGTTATAAAAAAAGTATAACTGGTGAAATACAAAGAAGTGCCTTAGTTTTAATTTTGTCTGTAGTGGTAATGGAGTTGCTACGTTCACAGTTCTTTGTCCATTCATCAATAGAGAAGCTCCACAAACGCACATCTCCTCTCATTTTTCTTCCACGGAGGTGCTACAGCTTCCTTTTGGACAAAGTATAATTGATTGCATTTGGGCAAGACTTCTTGTAAGATTAGTTACATTTTTAATCAAAATGTCACGGGGGTACAAATGTAACATGTGCAAAGAAATTCTTTGTGTTGGAGGGATTCATCACTCAAGAGCAGCTGCAGATATGCAGCGTTGGGCTGTACTTTCTTACCCTACAGTTACTGAAATACATATAAACATAAGGCCTCTTTATGAAAATGATTTTTGGATCAGGTAAAGGTTTGGAAACCTGAAAATTTAGTTAGGTGCCTAACTTCTGAACTCTTGGGCCTGGAGTGAAAGCCTAGTATTCTGTATATTGACACCTAAGATATTTGTGTATTATATGGGGAGGGTCAGGTTATGTCTAAGCAAATTAATTTCAATACTTCTGATTCCAGTCACTGGACGCTTTATCCCTGTGTAAGAATTGGAGTTTGAATCAAGAATGTACACAAAGCTTATCAGTCTTCAAAGGAACATGATGAAAACATGGGTAAGACTGCATCTTATATGTGACCTCCCTTGTGTAAGGTTTATTCCACTAGATTTCTGTGAAGTGGATAATGCATGTTCAAGAGCTGGCACTGATATAGGGTTGGAAGCGTTATCCATATTAGATAGAATTTGTAATTAAATTTCCTGTCCCAGTGTGCCCCTGCTTCAAAACATGTTCACAGCTATTAAAGGGATGAAAGATTGACAACCAGAGTCTAAGTTTTGAACAAATGTTTCATTGTTTCATCTTTAAAGATTTCAGAGTTTGTTTCATGCTTGCATATGAATTTATCTTTGTCACAGAGTGGGAATTCCAGGATCTCCTCTGTGCTGGGAAATGCACTGTTCCTCCATTGATTAGTTAATTATTCACTTGGGCCTTCTCCAGCTGAGTACCCTGATATGAATGAATATAAACAAAATAGCTTCTGCCAGGTGTCAGCCCCTTAGAATAATGAATAGGGAAATAAATTAAGGTGTTGTTACTGGTGTCAGGTTTTTAAAAGAAGACTGAGAGAAGTATCTCTACCAATTACATTGTTAAAATGGTATTTAAATAGGCTGGATGTGTGGAGGGCTTTGCAATTTAGAATGATTATATAAAAATTATGAAACTTGCTTTTTTTCAGTCTTCTGTGAAATGAAATAATCGGCACTCTCCTGAGCAAACCATATTATTTTCCCATGTTTTTCATTACTGCATTTGAAGTTATTATTCGTACATTATGGTGATTCATAGCTTAGCCTTATGAAGCAGAGGTTTATTTTTAGAGTGTTACCTTAAATTAGTATGACTAATAAGTGATTTTGAGGTACAGTGATTTCAGTGGTTCTGCATCTACTTGTTAGAATGTAATGTGTTTGTATATGACTTACTCTGACACTTCGCAGTAGACTTCCGAGGGAGTAGGTGATGGCTGGCTGTTAACCATGATATATTAAGATCTTTAAACTCATGAATTATTATACCTAAAATGAAATGTGCTTTACTGCTCAGTTGAGAAACATCTTTGCATCTGACATCTGTTATGCAGCAATGGGGGTTACATTCATACCTTCACCATGCGCTGTATCATCTCAAAGGCCTTGGCAATGGTTTGGCATGTGGTAGAGCTACTCACTTGCTGTTGGGACATCACATGGCACCAAAACAGTTTGTCACATCCTTTCCAGGTGGAAGGAAGCTCTTTGGAGCTATCACCAATGTGAATGTAAATAGGATTAGTTCTCTGTCCTGGGTTCAGCAATAGCATTCATTTTTGTCCTTAGTAGTAGCTGGTGCAGTGCTGCGTTTTTGACTTTCAGCCTGGGAACAATGCTGATAACACTGATGTTTTTAGTTGTTGCTCAGTAAAGTTTAGTCTGACCAAGGACTTTCTGAGTCTCATGCTCTGCCAGGGAGGAGGGGAAGCTGGGAGGAAGCAGAGACAGGACACCTGACCCAAACTGACCAAAGAGGTATTCCATACCACAGCATCTCATGCCCAAGATGTAGAACTGGGGGCAGTTACCCAGAAGGGCTAGATCACTGCTTGGTTGGGCTGGGTATCAGTCGGCGGGTGGTGAGCAGTTGTATTCTCTTCCCTTGTTATTTCCCTTATCATTATTATTATTGGTGGCGGCAGCAGTGATTTGTGTTACACCTTAGTTACTGGGGGGTTCTTATCTCAACCCATGCGAGTTACATTCTTTTGATTCTCCTTGCCATGCCTCCAGGAGCCGTGGGGGAGGAAGGGGTGGGAGTGAGCGAGCATGGCTTAAACCACAACACTCTCAAAGAGTGGAGGACTGAACTAAACTGTAATTCTTCAAAATGTGTGGTATGAAAGTCTGTTTCTTTCCTTCTCTTTCCTACAGAGTTTTTCAGGATTTGAAATTCAGTATCTGTGGCTGAAGGAAAAACTGGACACTTTCTTCCTTATGTGCCTTTGGGACAAGCATCATGGAACAAGGATGTGCATATAGTCTAAGATTTTTGCAAAGAGGAGGTCTTTTCCAGACTGGACTGATAGGTCATAAAAAACATTCATATGAAGAACTCCAGTTACTGGTAAGAAATCTTTTACTGTTGGGTTGGTTTTGTTTTTTTTTTTCCCATTTATTTTATAGTACACAAATAATTTGTACTTTCTGGATCCAATTCTGTTCATAGCACCACAAAAGTAGAAAAAAACAGAAAAAAACTCAGGAAGGAAACCTGAAGGGATCTCTGGATATTGCCTTAATGCTTGAAATCTTGTTTGAGGGCTTTCTCACTTCTGAGTATTCGTATTAAAGAGTAGTTGAAGACAATTTGTCAGTGTTATCAGGATGAAATGTATTTTTTTTTTTTTTTGTTGTAACAGTTCTTTATGGAGCTTGCTGTGTATTGTGAAATACTGAATAGTCAGTGAAACTGATAGTTAACTTCTAAGTCTCATAAAAATTTCAGACTAAAAAATTCACCTAATCTATTCCTAAATTAATTTTATGCATTGTTCCTTGTAGAGCTTTTAGATTTCTCTTTGTGAGCAGATAATTGCTGCTACTGCCCCTCTCCTCTTGGTAAAGTGGATATTATGAGCTTCAGTACAGTCAATATCTAGAGATGGAAAAAAATTGCACAGTTAGGAGATTCTTCTTCTTCTTAGACTAATTCTTCTCCTTAAACTGTTAAAGTATATGTATGGCTGACATTTTGCTCTAGACTTAGTATCTGTATCATTAAAAATGTTACAGACACAAAAAGTTTCTGGAGCATGAGGTCATGGGCTGTCATTTCCTTTAAAGGGCAGTAGTGTGTTTGTTTTATGAGGATAGTCTTTATCAGGAGACTTACAGCCCTTCTTACTCCTCCTTCAAGGTTTTGCTTTCCCTATGGAGTGTTTGTAAGGACCTGCAGGTGATAGGTAGTACCAAGGGAAGTAGTTCCACTCACAATTTTGGCAGCAGTTTGCTGCATTACTTACAGAAGGGATATGTTGTCATTTCTTTTCCTAAAGCATCCTTGTTTCTTTGCTGTACTTGATTCGGTGTTGAAGGACCCTGAATCCATGATCTGATTTGAGGGTAATGCTGGGGTATAGTAGAAGAGACAAGTTAAGGACACTCCAAGATGCAGCTGGGTGAGCCATATCTGAAGGACATGTATAGCTATTAAATTGACACTGGTTCCAGAAAATAAGCCTCTGTTAGTAATACTGGTCTTTATTTATCTGAGCACAGCAGTGTTCTAATGAAGCAGTGCAGCTTCTAGATGCACACTGGTCCACTTGGCAATTTATTGGAGCATCAGTTAAAGCAAGCAAAAGGTAGTTTATATGCTGATGGAACAAGAGTAATGCAAATACGCACCTTGTGTGTGTACCTGAAAATCCTACTCGGTCATCGGCAAGGAAATTGTTCCCTGTGCTTCATTTAGATGTGACCATTTCCCATAATGTAGGCAGAATAGCTTAATAAATAGGAAACCCCCTTTTGTGAATATTCTGTGTATTCTGTATTGCACGTACCTGATGTCACTTTGGCAACTGAGTGGGGATTTTGGGAGGATTATGAATCATAAATGCAGTCAAACCATGTATCTAGAAGGAATGGTTAGCCTGAGCAGTACTGGTGCTTGTAGTCCCATTGCTTACCCAGGAGTAAGGTAAATAGTGTTTTCCTGTAACACTGGAATTGCTTCAAGAATGCTTTTTCAAACTTTTGTTTATTGTATTCATCTCAGGATTGTGAATAAAACAAACAGTAAAAGATGCAACACTGTTCTTGCAATAAGGTCAAGTAATATAGAGTGAAATCCAGCACTCTGCAGGAGGCCAACACGAGTCATACACCCCAATTAAGCCATCAAAGTAGATTTAAGTGGAATTTATTTGGTATATAAGATTTGAACTATGAGTTTCACCTTTACAGAGGCAGTCTACAAAGAACAAATGCCAGGCTTGAACTTGTCCCCAGATAAATCAATGTTATCCTGCTGATACCACAGGAAAAAAATGATTTCTAGAGTCAAGTCACTTGACTCTTGTTTGTAAATACCTATTTCTAAACCTTTGGAAAAGTATTTCAGCAGAGAAAATAAGGAGAACACATTCCTGTCGTGGCCTTATGGCTTTTGTGAATTATTTATTCTGGGTTCTGGGTGACTTGTTTCTTGCCCTTGCCATCTGTAGATTTAGTGATTTATATTTCCACTGCAGAATGTTACCCAGGTTTGAATATTGAGTACAACAGCACAAGGCATAAGGAAATGGTGAGGTACAGGAAATGAAGATCTTCATGTTAACCATGTTCAAAGGGTTAAGGAATACAGAACAAAGTTTTTGCACTATCATTTGATTATCTTTCTCTTTTAGTCTGTGTTTGGACATTTCTAGTACACAGTAGAGACTACAGTATCATAACATTTTAATCTTCTTGTATATATGGAATTTGTAGGCTCTGTGTAAACAAATATTCCCAATACACTGTCTATATTAAAAATCTGATATTTCTTGAAGACCTGCTTAGGGAACATTTATGGTTTTCTATATGCTGACTTCATATATTGGCTTGATGCTGGGATTCTGAATTTGTGATCACTTGGCCTTTCTTGTTTGTTTGTTTTTTTTTAAATATAATAATTAGTTAAGCCTAATGCTTTAGATAAACGTTTTTCTCTCCTTCAGCTGAACAAAATAAATTACAAGAGCACTCCCTTCTGTATTGATTAAGATGTTAAGCTTAATAGAAAATGGGGAAAACACCTACCTGAGCTCAGCTTCTTGGCTGAACTGGTTTAGTTAATGTTTAGTGAACTGTATCTAAAAGGAAGGAACAAACGAATCTAATTTGAAAGTTCTGAGTTTCCTATAGGTGCTGTACATAGAATTTGGGCAGTGATATCAAAACCTGATCTGCATTTGCTCCTTGACGATTGTGGGAGCCTTGTCTTTTCATGCATCTGGGAATGAGAATGCTTCTCGTCATCCCATATTGAAACAAATACTGGAGTTATTATCTGATGGAACTTACTTTCTTGAAATAAGTGCATGTGATTCAGTATGACACCTGAACAGCTCATTATGTCCTTTCATATTGATATATTTTCAGGTTTTCTTTAGTGCTGCAATAAATTTTGCCCTTAAAATGTGTGTGTTTGTTCAAATGCACTTTCAAAACATCAGCCTTTTGTGGACAGAGCTCATCATGAAAGGAGCTGTCAAAGATGAACATGCAGTTTGTTACTGCAGGGAACCAATAAATAAGAATTCAAGCTATTCAACATTTAGCTGTAGGAAATTTGAAGACATTCAAGCTTTAATGTCACAAACATTCATAGAGTGCCGAGAGAGCTGTCAGAATGTCTTTAATGACGCCACTTAATGGGAGCAGATAAATGTAGAATGGGACCCAAGGCCTATACCTGAGGAGTGCCATAAACAACTCTGTCAATACAGAGAAAAATACAGATCACTGAAATCTTGTTGTGAGAGGAAGGAACGTGTTATTGGAATTAAAATGTTGCAGGTCTAGCCCAGTGGTCTGGGAAGCTGCCAGCAGTTTCATTAGCTGTAGGGAATTCTATCAGTTCAGATTGGTAGAGCAACCTTCTGTAGTGGAAGGTGTCCATTCCTATGGCAGAGGGTTGGAACTACATGAGCTTTAAGGTCCCTTCCAACCCAGACCATTCTATGACTCTATACTTACAAGCACAAGTAAGTATACTTTCATTAATGAGTCCAGTGACAAAGGATGTTTGGGGCGAAAGGAATAAAGCATTATGAAACTTCATCACAGAGGTGAAACACAACAAAACTCCTGCAATGCTGATCTTTAATGAAAAAATACTGTATTTGACACTGTCATTTTTCTGCCAGTCTTGTTTGTTGCAAGACAAATTGTTGCATGCAGTCCAGGTTATAGTAAGAGCAAACTGCGTATTTCTGGCTGTGATTTGAAATTAAAAGTTGGGTGAATGCAAGCAGTCTTCCTCTTTGCCCTGTCCTTTCATTCTGGGAGAATACATGATCAAAACTAAAGTGCAGGCTACTCAGCTAGTTAAGGTGTAATTACAGTTAAGATTGTGGTTAAGTTATTGATACAAGTGAACCTTTAGTAATATGCTTAAAAACTGTACTGATTAGAAATTGATTGCTGAATACAGCTCCAAATACAGACCACTGGAGCACTTGCATGGCTGCAGCTAGTTTCATTGGATTTTCACCAATGTGTATTGAGAGTAAGTCTGCAGAGAATTAGGTTTGAAAATCATATTTTGTTTTATCCAATTAATAAGCTGATGGCTATGAATGTACCTACAAAAGGAAAAAAATGCCTATAAAATATATCACAGTGAAGTGTCAAAGGTATTTTCAGTTAGAATCTTTATATTTTTTTCTCTATTTTAAATATACAACTAAGAATTTTTAATTAGATTTGCAATTAAGTTGGTAAATGCTACATAAGTGAAAGTTAATTTTAAGTATTTTCTCTTAACTGCAAACTGGATTTATCATTAAAATTGTGAAAGGGAAATCCACGGATATCACCGCGGGTTTGTATGCCTGCAATCATTAATTTTATATGAAGTGTCTGTCAGTAGGACTGAATGCCATTTTGCTTATCATCCTAACGAAGGCATACAGGGAAAGGTCCAGAGAATAGGAAAGAAGTTACTGTAGATCATTTGGCCACGGGTTTTTCAGTTTAACTACATTATGTTCATGTCTCAGAATACCGAAGAAGCTGTTCACTACATGTGTGTGTGTTATATCCAAATGGATATGCTTGTCAGCATTGTTTTCATGTCATATTTTATGAGTGGCGATACCTGGTAGATAAGTAACGTTGGTTGTTCAGGCTTTCCAAGGTATCTTACTTTAATACTCCTGGAGTCCTCTTGCCACTCTGTATTGCACACATTTTGTGCCCCATTAATGTCATTGAGGGTTATGTGTGAGTTTGGAAGGAAGATAGAGCTAAGGAAAGAACACCTGAAATTAATATTTACCACCAAATAGACAAATTGGCCTGCTTCTAAGGCAGGATTTCACAGATGCATGTATTTTAAAGAGTAGAATTGTCACTGAATTGAAAACAATAAACATGTAGAGCCTTTATTATGGAGTGCCCAACATCGAAGTGCTCTTAGCATTATTAGTAAATCATAGTATTTTATGATAAGCACATGGCTCATTCATCTGCCTTTTTTATAGCGCAGCTTTTGCAACGCTGCTGAAGTTAGGTCTGATATAGAAGGCCTGTGTGAAAATAGAAGCATTTCATTAGGGCTGCATTAAAAGGAAACTAAAGTGATGAAAATATGCCAGTAATAAATCTCCACAATTAATGACCCAAATTAATGAAAGTTCTGAATTCAGGAATGAAATAAGAGCTTCTAGAATACTTGCCCACAGATATCTAGCTTTGAGTCTCAGAAAAGAGAGGATTAATTTATGTCCTTTTCCATGGATTAATGTTATTTGGCATAATTTGTAAAGTTCTTTCTTCTCTCTCATTCTTGCGTGTAGTGTCAGACCTGTATGCTGAGAGCTATGAGAGGAAGTAGTGAGTAAAGGAATAATGCATATATTATCCCTTCTCCTAGTTAAGTATCCTGTGCATCTGCAGATTCAGTTAGTTTTGGAAACAGGAGAAAGTGCTTGGTTAGCAACATATATTTTCAGATGTTTTTTGTGTGGAGGTTTAATATGCATAGCCTGTCTTCAGTACACCTGTATGCAGTACACTGAAAATGGATCTTTTAGGAAACTGCATTTATTTTGCATTATCCCTCGATAACCTTTACCAGTGGAAACATTTTAGGTTCTTTTAAAGCAGAACTACAAATACAGGACTGTTACATTTAAAGGAATTCACATCTGACTTATGTTGCTAGAAAATGATAGCCTTGCAGGTAATGTAATCGTATATTTTTAAGAAATAATGCTTATGGATAATAAGTTTAAATATACTTTCTTTATATCTTCGACAGAAATTTAAAAACCCTGTATGTATCTCACATTATCCCATATAGTTGGCAGAAATGCAATGTTTAGTCCTCCAAGTTTGTCTGTCTCTTCCTACCTAATTTACCTTCAGATGATAAGGTTGGCTATTTATGTTTACTAGAAGTGCTAACACAGGTGGCAGTGCTTGACACTGGAGGCATATGCTGAGATCGGTAGTACTCCAACTCTTACCAAGGCATTCAGTGCTGTTACAACATGAATCATCCATAATTAGAGAGAGTCAAAAGCTGAGATTTCTGCAGCAGAGATGATAACATTGAACTCAGACTTTAAAAATATTGTGGGGAAAAAAATCTTCCAGAGCTTCCTATTTACTTGTTATCAGCAATGCCAAAGAGTTGCAAGAACCAGGAATTTCAGAGGAAGAGCTCCTACTTTAGTCTACAGAGGCAAATGGAAGTTCAGGAGTGTATGAAGTTGTGGGTAACCATTGCTAGAAAAATTGAGAGGCCCTTAGTGGCAGTACTGGAATAGCATCAGGACTTTGATGAGGATGCTAACGTAGCAGCTCTTTGTCTTCCGTTATTGTGAATAGAATGGTATTAGAGGACACTGCCTCTGCTTTCTATGTTTCAGATGAGAGCAGCACTTGGGCTGATTCCATGTTATCCGTACTGTTTTTGTAAAATCAGTGGTGGTCTCGCCAAATTGCAAACATGATTGTTCTTTCCTTTCAGTTTCAGTCTGTGAGTAGGTATTCTCATTATCAAGCTCTGCCTAGTGCTGCTGAATATGCTGCTCTGGTGACTGGGTGTCAGTAAGCTGTCTCTGAACTAATTTTTAGAGAAAAAAATCAGTACTGTGTGAGTAAAGATGTGCATTAGGGCTGAGCCTGCTGAAGGGGGAAATCCATCTCCTCCCACCCTTTCCTTTATGCTGGCTGTGTGGCTTGTTGAACCATTTTTTAACCAATTCTGTTTGCTATACCCAGCAGAAATGCATTAATTTTTTATTTGCTGGGTTTTTTCTACTGATGTAGAACAAAACACTAGACCATATCATCCAAATGCTTGTCAGGGAACATCTGGGTAAAAACTGCCAAGATACTGGCTCTGCTAGAATTAGTAACTTCTGTCTGTACCAGTTTAGTTGTCCTGTAGGAATCTTTTCTTTTTTCTTTTTTCTCTTATTGTTTTGTTTGGTTTTTTTTTGTACTCTTTAGTTTATTTATTAATGAGGCCTTTCCTGCTCGATTTCCATTCCCTTTGTGCCAAAGGAACCTCCCAAGTGTTGCTGTCTTCCTTTTTAAGGACACTTGAGCCAATATTATGTCTGTGTTTTTCTTACCATTTCTCTTACATTATATGTACATATATATACTTCTTTCCTCTGGGCTCATTTGTAGCTCCTGGGCACATAACTAGCTTCACAGTACTTCTGTCACTTCCAGCGTGGGAGCTTCAGGCATAGCCCAGCTCCTGGAAGGGATTAATCTGGCACATTTCCCTGACAGGCAACGTGACTTTCATAGCAGAACAGGGACATGAGTTCCCCACCCTCAGCTTCTGAAGCCCTTTAGCCTTTCTCAAAGGAGAGTAGCAGTAGTACAGCAAAAACCCATTAATGTGGTACTTTTCTCAGGCTGATATATGCTGTTCCTCAGGAGGGATAATTACAGCAAGCACACCTAGAGCGTCATGCCATGGAATATACCCACAGAGATTCGTACACTAGGCTCTGTAGCTGGAGAAGGGCATGCTTCCCTGCCAGGGGAGTCCAGCCTATGGCATCAGGCAAAGCTAAATGTAGCTGCCTTGGGGCAAGTTACTACCATGTTCTCTTTTGTTGTTGTATTTCTAGTTACCAAGTCATTTTATCTTTGTCTGTACTTAGAAATACCGGATTTGTCCCCAGAAGTGTGTGTGTGCATGTGTAAAACATATACAGTAAAATATGATGGATATGTGCTTAAGATTACATTGTAAAGATATAAGTGAGATGTATTAAATATTTGAAGTACAAATATTTAGTAATATTTTTTATGATTAATAAATCCAAAATAGCTATTTTCTCTCCTTTGCCATTTCTTAGAATGAACTGATCCTGTGCCTTTTTTTTTTCATTTAGTACAGTCTCTACCGTGAAAATGTATTTTAAGATATTTTCATTATTTCAGATACACAAGGAAAGACTAATCAGCTAATGTTAGAAGACTAGCAACATTCAAATGCAACAACAGATGGCATTAGAAATACTGCTTGAATAGGGAGTTTAAGATGAGGCTCGGAACTCCACATGTATTTCTGCCTAGGTGCCTAGGTTGCAGCACATGCCTCTTGATGTACAACTGCTTTTGCCTGCAGATCACGGCTATATTTAGGCACTTGCAAAGAAAAAATGAAGTGAAAACCAAAATGAATAATGATTTAAATATCCAAATGTGGTCATGCTTGCCAGTTATTACAGTATGAAATGTTTACATTGAGTTGTATTAACTGTGTTGCTCTCAGAACCGGCAATTGACAGTTTATTATTAATATCAATTTATCCAAGCTTTGCAAAAGCCTGAACATTTGGATTATAATTCTCTGTACCAAGTATCAAGGTCAAAAAATATTTCCCTTTATTTTATGAATATAATCTAAAATGTTCTCTGTGTGTACAAGAACAAGGGAAGAAACTAAAGTATTCTTTGCTGCAATTAAAACAGAAAGAACCCACGGGGTAGTGACCTTAGAGAAGGCTTTGCACTGCTAGTTAATGCAACAGCGAATAGGTATTTGGCAATGGCAGCCATTTGTCTCTGTTTCCTCAAACTCTTGACATTTTTAACTTTTGAAAATGTTCATTTATTAGATGTTCTTTGCATACTTCATAGTTTGTGGCCACTAAATACTGAATTATGTCCTCTAGCCTCAGCCTGTTCCAAAACCTCAAATCATATTTGCATTTATGCATATGTACAATATCTGGGCTGTTGTATCATTCTCAAAGACTGATCAGTGAAGCCACCCGCACTCTAGAGCTGCATGAGCTCTTTAGACACCTTGTAATTCTGTCCTGGTTTCAGCTGGCATAAAGCTAATGCTCTTCTTAACAGCTGTACAGTGCTGTGTTTTGGCTTTAGTCTGAGAACAATGCTGATAACACACTGACGGTTTAGTTGTTACTCAGTAGTGCTTAGCCTGATCAAGGACTTTTCCATCTCTCATGCTCTGCCAGTGAGGAGGAACACAGAAAGCTGGGAAGGAGCAGACAGGACACCTTGCCCAAACTAGCCGAAGGGGTATTCCTCACCACAGAGTGTCATGCTCAATATATAAACTGGGGGGAGTTGGCTGGGAGGTGCTGATCACTGTCTGGGGACAGGCTGGACATCAGCAGTGAGTAGTGAGCAATTGTATTGTGCATCAGTGCTGTTGGATTTAATTCCTCTCTCTCTCTTTGTAATTTTCCTTTATTATTGTTATTGTAATATTTTACTTTATTTCAGTTATTAAACTGTTCTTAATTTTAACCCACAGGTTTTACCTTTTTCCAGTTCTCCTCCCCATCCACCAGGGAAGGGGGACAGTGAGCAAGTGGCTGCCTGGTGTTTAGTTCCCATCAGGGGTTAAACCATGATAAATTCATACTTCATTGCATGGGATTAAAATGAAATAACCTTGTCTTTGGACAGTAACTGCTTGAATTGAAATAAAGTTTAAAGGAATAATAAGTGTCTCACAAGATGTGTCATGGATTCACAGAATCATAGAATAGTTAGGGTTGAAAAGGACCTTAAGATCATCTAGTTCCAACCCCCCTGCCATGGTCAGGGACACCTCATCCTAAACCATCTCACCCAAGGCCTCGTCCAACCTGCTCTTGAACACTGCCAGGGATGGAGCATTCACAACCTCCCTGGGCAACCCATTCCAGTGTCTCACCACACTAACAGGAAAGAATTTCTTCCTTTTATCCAATCTAAACTTCCCCTGTTTAAGTTTGAACCCGTTACCCCTTGTCCTATCACTACAGCCCCTAATGAAGATTGGATGAGTTAAGTTAAAATGGACCTGTATTGGATTTGGAAGCTGGGAAGAATATTGAAGCTTAGAACTAAAAGTACATTTTTTCCTAGCTTCCATAAAAAGATAACACTGGAATTTTGTTTGATAAAAAATGTTAGCATAACTCAGAATTCTTATTCCAATTTGGATTAAAATAAAAATGTGGATTTGAGAATTCTAAGGTTTTTCCCTCCTCCAGTAGAGCCCTTAATTGCATATTTCCTTACTGTTTCCTAGTCATATCAAGTAAGACTGGCACCATATGGAAACACAGAGTAGTCTTCATGGAAAAAGTGTTATTAATTAGAGAGTTAACTGCAAGGTTAATGTCTGGTCCCAAGACAAATACAAACGGTGTGTTTGGTAAAGAAGGGGCAGAACAGCTGAAATGATGTGTTGTGCAAGGCCCTGAATGAGACAGCTTGAACTCTTTAATATTGTATTACAGTGTCAGTCAGTGTCATATTCTGGTGAAATTTAACATGGAGATAACATATGGTATCTTACAATGGAGTATTAATGTTTGTATACCTGATATAGACAAGTAACTGATCTTTATTACTGCAGTATGAGTTGCTTCAGTACTCAGTATTCAGTGTCTTAGGAAGTCAACCTGCTGATTTTTAGTACAAGAGTACATGGTGAAGTTTTAGGCTCACATGTAAGGACAGGTTGGTGTGAGGGTATTTCAGGTAAGCTACAAGATTTTGGAGTGCCTGAGAATGTAGTCTAAATTGCTGCAGATACAATATGCAATCAAAATTGCTAATACTAAGTAACTATAAGATGCTTTGAGCATTAAATCCCTTATTACGATTTTTGTCAGTAATTAAGTTATGCACTTTTGATCTTAAAGCATTTACTAAGATCAGCTCAACTGTTAAATGAGTCTCTTGCTGAAAGTACACGTTTTCTTTTACAGTGGTGCTGAAACAGTGAATGCCATTTATCTGGTTCTCTTCTTGCATTGACATCATCACTCCAGTCTCTGAATGTTTTCCAAGCATATATTATATGTTCCTGTGCATCAGAAGCTTTGTGACAGTGGAATGATTAAGTGATGAAAGCTAACATTTTAGACAGATTTAGCATTTGAATTGATTACAAAGGTATGTCCATTTTTTAATTAATAGAAATTGTTAAAATAAAAATGTTTAAAATGTTTCAAAATGTTTGAAGTTCCATAACAATTCTTGTGAGCAGTATCTGGAACTTGTTAAATGTTTCAAAACTTCATTTTCTGAATTTCATCATTTTTCTACTATGTTTTTAGAAGTTTTAGTATATTGATTTATATATGCTTTAAAAAGATACTTCAGAATTTTGTAAAGCTGTTTCCTGGGTTCTGATGTGTATATGCATCATATGAAATACCCATGTAATATGCCGTAGCATAACAATATACACATTGTAGTATTTAATTCTATATTTTATTTCAGAAATCATCACAACACTTCACCAGATCACTTTGAATTAAATCTGTTCTGTTAATGCTTTTATTTTTGTAAGATTTGTTTCCACCCAGTTACTCATAATATGCCTGAAATAGCAGCTTTATTTCAGGAAGAACTCCAATGCAAATTTCATTTTTACTCATATAAATACATAATTTCTCGTCTGCATCCATAAGTATGCTAATCTGCTACTTTGCGTTAACCTGGCTTTGTGAGGCCTGCTGTCAGTATGATTCCTGAGGAAAGTAGTTCTAGAAATCACCTCCAAGTATGCCTTTGCACATTATTTACTTTATATGTTCATCCTCTAAGCATTTACTATTTATGTTTGTTACCATCTTTAATACATTAATGTGTCTAATTGTAAGTGCATATAATCCATATACATAATACATATACATGAAATTCATATTGGAACTTCATGTTGTATGTATGGTATATATTTTACTAATTTGATTCACGTATTAGATGGCTTATTCACCAAAACAAATTTTAACAGGCAAATGGTAGAATTTAACAAATAATGTTGGTTTGTCTTTTTCCACTAAATAATGTAACTCCAGCTTTTCTCAGTGATAAATTTCTGTAGATCTACATACCAGTAACAAACATCATTTTGTTTGTTAAGCCAACTCCCAAAATTGCCTGCTACTTCTATAAGCCCAGCAGAACCTGAGCAAGTTCAACAAAGGGCAGCTGCCGTACAGAATGGCTTGAGAGATGTTTGAAAGATATTCCCTTCCTGCTGCTCTGAATGGGTAGCTGTAATGAAATAGCTTGACCTTTAATTCAGAGTGTTCCTATTTGTGTTGGTACGAAATAACTTCATACTTAATTTCAGCTTTCCTTTTTTTTTTTTTAAGACACAAAATTTAAAAATACGATTTTCTGTGGCCATTTTATACAATTGAAGAAAGCTGAAAATACAAAACCTACTTTTCCTCAGTTTTCAAAGCAAATAATAGGTCAATCTTTCCCATAATCCATAAATTCTAAATTCCATACTACTCAGAATGCAAAATGGAGCCAAAGATGGTTTTCAGTGATCATAAGCCTGTCAACTGACCTCTGAGTGTCAGAGTTGGAGCTCAGCACAATTTTAAGAGCAGTGTTTGACAAATGATTTCTGAATTTGAAAAATTTGTTCTTGACCTCATTTCCTAGAGTTTCAGATGGAGAAATTCTGTAACTGACTATTAGTTGTCTTAACCACTGGACTGTCACTCTTGCCTCCGTGTGTTTGCTAAGGGTGGAAGGTTAGGGTTCTTCAGTCATACTTCATGGAGCTGAGTTGTCTTCCTAAGCTGGTGCAGCTATTTGCACTGGAGTCCTTTTCACCAGTGTAAAGTTAGGCCCTGAACAGTGGCACATCATATTGGCAGCTATTATGCCCTATTAAGGTCTTTCCTAGAGCCTTTAACATACTTGTCTGGTATTGGTGATTTTCACCATATCTTCTGATTTTTGGGGAGAGCACATGGACAGAAAAATACTGCTTCAGCTAACTTTTTCTTTTTTTTTCTTCTAACACCTACTTTTTTTTCACTTTTTTCATAGAATAGAATAAATTGGAAAGGCCGGGAAAGAACAGATCCAAGGGAAACCTGGAAAGAGCTGTGCAGGGTAAAGACAAGAACTTGTTTTCCTCCTTTATTTACATTTTAAATTGAGGTCCCAATATCTCAACAAGGTGTACCTTGTTAATAACTTGCAGATCCAGCTAGGAATGGTAGCATCAGAGAAAATAGGCCTATCTAGAATGTTCTTTACAAAGAAAGAATCATGAAATTCTCTCCCTTATCTGTTCTTCTGCCACAGGAATTCTGCTTCATTGTCATTACTCACTGTGGAATTAATTCAGATGACCACAGCTGTCGTATACGCAGGCATAGTTTTGCGGGTGATGGGTATTTTTCAAAAGAGCTTATATCTTTCCTGAATTTTGCCATCTTATTCTCTGAGGCATATTATCTCTTATGAGAGCATAATATGTCTGCCTGAGTGCAGGTACTGTACAAGAGCTTTATTTTAATTGTTGTCTCGTTCTCAGTTGGCTAAACACAGCACTGCATAATAAAATTACTGTTGCACAAGCGCAGTTGTACTGACCAGAGGTGTCATTCTTGAAAGCAATGTTCTCTTCAATAGGGAGTTTCTGCTCCAGAGTAAAAATCCTGGGGCAGCAAAAAAACAAGAGGAAAAATCTTTACTTTTAATCACCTTGAAAACAGGCTTCTCAAAGTGTGAGTTTTCCCTACAGCCTGCTCACTAAGCAGCTGCCAAGTACAGCACAAACAAAAAAAGGTTCTCTGACTGAAACAATAACTAGCCAGACCAGAGAAAAGCCCTAATGCAAACACAGACACTATGTCGTAGTAGCATTTCCTTGAATCTACACCAAAGCCTCTTTCAGCCACAACAGTAATATATAGATTCTTGACAAGGAAGTGGGTTTTGATGGAGGTGGCAGTATCATATAGCTTTCCTGCTCTTTTATCAGCATAGCAATGGAGCTGTCTTCTATCAAGAAAAAGGGAAAAATGCCAAGGGAAATAAAATCAACCAGGCAAATTTCTTACATTTAGACGGATGAGCTGCACACCCTTGTTTGGAAAATTTAAAGCACTACAAGCTCAAAAGACTTTTTGCCAATGCAGCTTTAAATGATAATTCAAAGGCTTTTGTGAGATTGCTCACAATCTACTTTAATAAATTCAGTTCTGTTGTGAGTTTAACAAGTGCTTGTACTGTGTGTTAGGTAGCAATACTGTAGGGACATCTTAGCTTTTGATGGCTGTGGTTCTGTGGTTTTGCTTTGCTTTTGGAGGTTTTGAACAGAGGTTTGACAGAGAGGGCAGGGATACTCAATAAGATAATCCTGGGGGATCCTCTGGTTACAGGCGCTTTAGGAAAAGACACTTGGGAAAAGTTCAGATGTAGATTCATATTTAATCTTTCAAACTTGTCCATCTTTTAAACCGAATTTAGATTTAATTTAATCTTCACAACTATACTCCAGATAGGAATTTACTGCAGACATTTTCTCCGTTCACTGATATTCTGGGGATGGAATAATTTTAGTTGAAATACACAGAACTAGGTTGAACTTGCTCTATCCCTGTTCCCAGCCATCTGGATTAATTTCTCTCATCTGATAATGAGTCTCCATCATCATTTATTCTTCTAGTAGATTTTTGGACCTGTTCTCAACTCTGCAATCTCTAATATTGCCTTAACAGTTTACAAAGATAGCCTGGAAGGTAGCTGCAAAGGCATTCTCATTACTTTAATGAGTTTCTGACCACTGATCCAGGCCATCAGCCCTATATTTAATTAAAGTAGCACAAGCTGTGTATCCACCAAATGTCTAGGCAAAGGTCAACAATCTGTTCCGGGCACCAGCACTCTTGTAATTGTTGTTAGGACTAGAGGGAGGCTCTAAAAAAGATAGAAACCAGCTCAACTCAGGGCTTTTTAGGGGTGCTGTTGTCATATTCCTTTTCCTTTGTTAACTTTGAACTGCCTCAGACACCTGCCTGCCTCCTCCCATCACTTGTTTTAGGATATACTTGGCTGTTCAGCTCTCTGAATCCCAGTTAATGTCACATTCACAATCATCTCAGTTTCAAGACTGGGACAGGAATGGGGCTTCATAGATAACTTGGAGAAGAGAAGCTGTGTGGTGACCTCTTAGCAGCCTTCCAAGTATCTGAAGGGGACCTTCAAGGATTCTGGAGAGGAACTCCTCATCAGGGACTGTACTGATAGGACAAGGGGTGATGGATTCCAACTAAAAAAGGGGAAGTTCAGGTTATATATAAGGAAGTTCTTTACTGTGAGGCACTGAAACAGGTTGCCAAAAGAAGTGGTAAATGCTTCATCCCTGGCAGTTTCAAGGCCAGGTTGGACAAAGCCTTGGGTGACATGGTCTAGGGTGAGGCATCCCTGCCCATGGCAGGGGGATTGGAACTAGATGATCTTAAAGTCCTTTCCCACCCTATTCTGTGGTTTTAGGATTCTATGATAAGGGTGAGGTAAAAAGAGACCATCTCTGATTTGGATTGTTTCAAGCTTCTGTAGGGCAGCACCTTTCCACCCTCTACTCTAGCATGTAAATGTGTAATTTAGAGGTTTTGAAAAATCTTGATGTGTATGTTTTGATCCCTTCTGTTTCTCCAGCTTTTACCCCTGTTATGTCCTGAGGCAAATTCAGCAGAGGGGAAACAGATGCCCTCACCCAGTCTGGTCCCACATAAAAGGAGTGCTTTTGATGCTAAGGTAAGTAGGGTTTCTTCAATACTCAGATTATTTTCTCCCTCATAAACAAACAAGAACCACTTTGGCAGTAGAAAGATGGGGAAGCAGTGTTTAACTAGACCATAGAAACGATCTAGGGAACTGAATTCCTTTATAAAGCATGATTTTTTATGTTTAAAGTTAATTGTGTGAGCGTGGAATGATCAGGATCATTTCACAAAAGGCAATAGTTCTGTTCTGATATCTGAGGTTGTAGAAGACAGGTAATTAACAACTGCCAACATAAAGGCAGGTGTGGATTTTATTACAAGCATTACTTTCTGATGACTTGAATGACTTTGACCTCGAAATGTTAATCTTACTGAACTCCAGAGCAAATATCAAATGTCAGGAAAGTCCAAATAGAAGTGTGGACTTTGAGTACTTAAATTAGTCTACGTTAAAACAGAAAGGGGTTTACAACTTATTAGCAGAGCTGTCCCTCAACTCTAATATGAACAGAAATATTCTGTGGTTAGCTGATAGAGAAATAAGAGCAGAGGATGGTAACCTTCCATATTAATGTGTGAACTGCTGTTCACAGTCTAGCTGCCTAGGGCAAAATAGTTATCTTTTTGAATTGATACACCTTTCCAGAGCCAGGAGATGACTCTTAGACACCTGTGCCACCTATTACCCATTGATCCCTTTCTCTTGTCATGAGAGATGTAATGCTGCTTTTCCTGAGTCATGTCTACAGCTGCAGTAGGTTTTACATATAGCTGAGCCTGTGGCTCTGCCTCTGTATCTGACTGACTAGCAACAGATTGTCCTGTACCAGAAGCAACTATATTATAAACTAGTCAGCCTTGGCAACAGTTTCAGGAAAGAATAGCAGAAAGATTTAAGGTTTGATAGGAGACAACCAGCCCTGCTTGGAGACATTTTTTCTTTTTAATTCTTTTCAGTCAAGTTGTCTGAAGTGGGCACCAGCACGAATCACACTGTAGTTTTCTCTGGGAGCTGAATTTCAGTAGCTTTGTTTACTTTTATAATGGCTGGTGGGATTCAACTGCCTAGTGTGTTTTGTTTTCCTTAAAAAAATGCCTAGTATTTGTAGTATTTAGTTTAATATACGTGGAACAAATATAAAAATACTGATCATTAAAAGCATTTGGGTTTTAATTACATTTTAAAAAATTATATGAATTCCCTCTTACATTTTTTTGTGGGTGCAAATGGAAAATGTCTTCCCTAAAGACTGAAATCTGCTTTACAGAAGTGCAAAGACAGAACTGGACTTTTACCTGCTTATGGTAACTGTATTAACTGCTTGGGCATGCACTATAAAAAGGCAATGCAGCTAGGTGTTTCCCTAATGCTGATATACTAGTAAGCAAATCTGTTTCTGATGTGGTTGGGATTTTTGCATGCTCTTCACTCTAGAGTGAAAACACTTCTTGTCCCCTGCTGGATTTGGTATTTTTCTCTGAAACTTTGCTAGCCACATTTATTTTGTTTTTTTACGCATAAATATATAAATATATATACATACATATATGGAGAACATGTGCCTGTGTATACATATGTTAAAATCAAAGTATATACATAAATAATTTCATGTGTAAGCTTCTTTTCATTCAACAAAGGGTGCTATGAAAAATGAATGGAAAATCATTGATGCTTGGTTTGAAAATAAGTAAGATTTTCCTGTACTAATGTAACAAGGAACCATAAACCAACTACAGTAGCCTTGAATGCATTAGTACAGAAAGTGCTATGTGGTAATCTTTTATAGGTTCACATTTAAAGAGAAGGAAATCTTTTACTACAATGTGGGAATGCTTTTCCCTGTAGTATAATTTTTTAAGAGGAGTGAAGACTTCTTTGTGCTCAGGAAACTGCACAGATATAATTCTGTGACTAGGGGCATTCCCACTAGGAAAAAGCAAGAGGTATTTTTGCTGTTGTTTTGTATTGATTTGTCAGCTATGTAAACTCTTTCAGTAAACCTATTAGCATGCCAAAGTGATCTTTTACTTTGGGTTACTTGCAAAAATTCACAGTTAGTTTTGCAGCTCCACTGTGTGACCCCAGCCTACAAATCTTTCTTGTAATATCACGGGCTCTGTCCATCTTAGGTCATAAAAATATCGTATCTAGGGCAACATGGCTGCAACTCCCCAGATATTATAACTTTTGGACAGGAAAATGCATTTGAAGGGGACTGTTCAGCATTTCTGTAGCCTTTTTTTTTCCATAAGGAGTTTATTATACTCGACTGTGAGAACATTGTATCTTTAATTATACTAGTCAGTTCCCTAATAGCACATTATGCGTCTTTATTCTGAAGAAAACAATGCAATATCTCTGTTTCAAAAGCACCTGTTGGAGGTGGGTGGTTGTAAACACTCTTTCACTCTGTGCATTAGCATTCACCCTCAGTGCAAGATTCCCAGTGCTCCTCTTCTGTCCTGGCACTTGAATTCCTGTATAGTGCCCTGAGAGCTCCCTTGATCTTAACAGAGTCCACAGCTATTCTCATGCATGCACATGGGAAAGTTCTTTGCAAATAACCTCATGATTTGGGAAATTCTGTTATTGTATACCTAGAGAGGAATTTATGAATAATTATCAGATATGTCAGAGTTTTCTCCTGGTTTGTTCTTAAGTTTCTGTGTGATATAAATATGCAACTTTCTTTTAGAAACACAAGTACTGGATTACATGTATTGTTCTTAAAGAAGTGCCCAAAACTCGTAACTATGTATGATACTTTTTCATGTAAGTCTGTGAATAAGGAGGTGGTGCCAAGAGGGAATGTGGGGTGGAATGAGCAAGAAGGGAACCGTACCACTCAGTGAAATGAAACAAAAATTTAAGTGGGATGAGTCGAGTTGAGTAGATAGCAGTTTCTGTTCTTTCTGTTCTGAGGTTTCTATTCTGTTATACCTATGCATGTTAACACTTACAGCAGTTAAGGCCTCTTTCCTTCTGGCCCAAAATAGGGAGGCTTCACAGGCACAGGGGAACAGGACTCTCCGTCTGTCAGGTTGCCATACCTCAGTGCTATGTGGAGACCTGACCTCTCCATCATGGTAATACTCAAGCTTGTATTTCTGTAGGCTGTAAGATGTCTATAAATGGAGGTGGGTAATTCCATCTCCTTTTGAAAATCTAAGAAATACAGTGTTGGAAAATTTGGAACTGGTATAATTTGAGATGAACGTTGGCTCTGGATACAGGAGCCAGCTTTAAACATAGTAAGAGTAGATGTGCTCCTTTAAAATTCTTTTCTACTACTAAAAAAATAAAATAAGGTCTAGTCAGGTAATATATTCTGGTTTTCAGGTTTTTGATTTTTTTCTTTTTGTATGTTATATCTAGCCTGGGAGACGAGCATTCTAAGAACAGTCTTTCCATCAAATACCTTGAGAGCTTCTGTTTTTTTTAACTCTTAGCCTGATTTTCTCTTTCATGGAAGATGAAATTCCTGTGAATAATCACATGTGTTAAAGGAGTGGGAACTGCAAGACAGTTCCTGGTATGATACACAAAAAATGCATTAAGGTTTGCACATAAACCTGCAGGAAGGAGGTGACTCATTCTTCAGTCACCTTGTTTTGCACTTACGCCAGGCTTCAATATTGAGAAGTATAGCACACAAGTTCAGCTAATGTCTGGAGACACTCAGTGGCAGTAGCAACTTTTAATTCTGGATTTCCTGTCTTTGGTGGGTTTTAGTCTGGCCACTTATGTTATTTTAATGGAGACATTTCTATCTAATTTCCTTTGTTTCTTTTCAAACCATTAAAAAAGAATCAGAAAGGGGTGATATTAATAATGTATTATGCCTGAGACTTCCAACGTGATCAATGTTAATGGGATCATTGAGACTCCTCTCCAGAGATCAGAATTACTCTTTATTGTTGCTGCAGATTGTGCTTTCCCTGAATGCTAAGTATGAAGCATGGTGCACTATGGTTTGCTTGTATTATCAGTGTCAATGGTGCTTTAACAACCAGACCGTTAAATTAGAAACTATCCATTCTAAAATAAAATTGTTTCCTATTAAATCATTTTTAAAATTCTCACACAACACCACACTCCCCCTTTTTTTTTTTTACTAATTTAATCCTTGGAATATTTAATAGGCTTTAAAAGGGAAAAAAGTTCAAAATAATTCTACTTGCAGATTTTGCAGTATTAAAAAGTGTTAATTAAGATATCTCCATAAAATGTCAGAACACAGTATATATCAACCATACAAGGTGTGATGGATTATGGATGTAGCTCAGCAAGCCACGTATATAACAAGTTTTTCAAAGTAGGTATTTGTCTCTCCTGAATGGCTACAATACTGTTAGATTTAGAGAATTCATACTGGAAGTTGACAGGAACGACAAAAGATGTTTTGAATCTTCAGTTTAAAACATGAAGTTCAGAACAGGTGCCTTTTCCATGGTTTTAAAGCAATATCTTTGTGTCTCTTCCTTGCATAGTTAAAGAGCTTTTCAATCTCTTTACTTTCATTTTTCAAATCAGAAAGTATAACGTGAGTAACTGCACATGTAATAATCAGAATTAAGAATGAAGTAGAAATAACATTTAATTATCCAAGGTGTCTTTACTAGGAATAGCCATCTATCAATTATACTCACATAGTTCATACATCACTTTGCCAGTGAAATTTGCCCTGGTTTATGGAGGATTATCTTTAGCTATGCCTGTGTCTAGATTGAAATATCAGGGCATTTGTAATGGTGTCCAAAACCCAGCTTGTAAAGAATGTAAGAGGTAAAAGGTGCAAGTGCCCACATCATAAGGGTAAAGAGTTTGGAAATGCTCTCTACCAGTCTGCAAAACAGGCCATTGTGATATGAGTTGTTGAATTTTGAGAAGCATTTCCTTCTGGTAACCGAAATCAGCAAGGAGAAGCCTTCAGAAAGGTTCCCTGCAGGTCTTCACAAGTGCCAAAGCATGGGCTCAGGGCCTGAGTGTGTATAGCAGTACTGCAAAGGACTAGAAGAAAGCAGTGGTACAAGTCTCATACATATCTACCAAATCAGTGCTTTCCTCTTGTTTACCATCCAGAGTATATTCTTATGACCAAATGTCTTTGTGATATAGAAAAGCCCCAAAAGTTTATTCATCTTTCAGTGTTGCAGTAGTTTGGAGGTTTTTGAAGCTGAGTTTTATTTCGTGCCTGTCTCTTTTAATGAGGGCATTTTTTCAGGGCTGGGTAGCTTACAAGCTGAGACAGTGCAGCTGAGCAGCACTGAGCACTTTCCATTTGAAATGAGGCTGTTGACAAAAGTTTAAGGGAATTGAAGTCTGAAATATCCTTCCTGCCTTCACCAGGATGTTTGGAAGCCCTAGGGTGCTACAGACTGTGAAAGATTAGTAATTAGAGGCTCACCTTCTGTATACTAATGAAAGGCTCAGAACTAAAGCTTTTAACATTGAGGGGGTTGCTGCATCCTGCATTTTTTACTTTGAGGTTTTTAGACAAACTAACTGTGTCAGAGGGCATATCTAACAAGTTATGCTGAAAAAATGACAGCATTGTTTAAGCAATTAGTCAGAGTTTAAATGTGTGCTGTGAAAATCACTTCCAATGCACTTCATACCTATTCCACAGCAGTACAGCTGTGCCGTTATTGGGCAACTCCCTGAGATCCTGCCAGTCTGTGGGGATGATGGGGTGGGGACTCCTGTGGGTGACTGTTACTGGCCTTTCTGTCCATAAATATCATGTCCCATCTCTCAGGAGACAGAATTAGGAGAGGACTGAAAAATATTTCTTTAAATATGAACTGGTACAATCCTTCTCTGTTCACATGAAATGACAGGATAGCCTTTGCTTGCTGAATGTTTGCCTTTTTCTGCAAGATTTGATAACAGTCAAAGAATGTCTCATACATCACCTGTCTGTCATATATATCAATGTTTGGAATTAAAAAACCTTTTCTGTTTTGGTTTGCTTGTTTCCATATAAAGAAAAAATTGATGAGTCAGTTAAAAAGAATTTAGAGAGGTGTCAACTTCATCTATTTAAAAATTTACATTTTTTTATGGAGTATTGTGAGATTTCCAGCCTTATTTTTTCATTTTGACTTATACTGAAATATTTCACCTCTAAAAAATAAGACTAGATATACAAAATATCTAATCTACTCCTGATATCAGAAGAGTTTTCCCTTGTGAAATACAGGTATTAACAAATGTCAGAGAGTAAATTGGTAATTCAGCACAACATTCTCGATTCTGTTCTTAAACATTTATACCAGGGTTGTTATTTCAAGACATACAGTTTCTGAAATGCAGGTTAAAATAAAATTACCGTGGAAGTGACTATTTTGATTGGGACATATACTTCTCCTTCTGCAGGAGAATGTCTTGGTCTCAGATGTGATGGCATCTTTTTTCTTTGACTTCCCCACCAGTGCAAAAATTGGATTTATGATAAAGGCAGTAAGTTTGCTGCCATACGGAAAAACATTTCTCATGCACAGCCCCATTCCAATAGAGTCTTGTATATCTCTGTGTGGAGACTGAATCCAGCTAAATATGGGAAGAAAAGAGGAATTACATATTTTCCCTTAAGAACCAGTAATTTGGTAGGTGTTGTCACCTCACCTTTCATTTTTTGCTTGCTACAGTAAGTGATTTTTTCCAACTAAAGGGGTGAGATAACTTGCTTCTTGCTAATAGTGGGCAAACCTAAAAATCCTAAGTCTTTCTGCTCTGCTGCTGGGTACAGGATTGAGGAATGCCACCTCTGACTCAGGATAAATCACATGACTTCACTGTATCCCAGATTTAACAGCTGTTTGAAAGATACATCAAACAGTTCACACTGTGCATGGGAGGAGCAGCAATTCATCTAAAGGTGGCAAATCTGAGACGTGACAGGTATTAAAAACGAAAGGCTAAGTGCAGAAGTACATTTTTATTCTACTGCCTTTCCATGCAGGTCATGAGAGGCAGTCCGTTCATTCCCCCAGTACATCACCAAGTTAAATATATGCACAACCACTTCTAAAGCCACTCTTTCTCCCTTTTAATGTCAGTCAGTGATCATTGAGGTAGTCTAAATCCTTCCAGAAACAAGTGCTCATCTGAATTAAAATGCACTGTGTGGTATTATGTAATCTGAGAGTATCTCAAACTCTTGTGGTATGGATAATGTCATATATAGCAAGCCGTATTTCTAGGGTAGCTGGCTTCCCTAGTCTCCTTCTCTGCAGCACTGTCTTCAGAAAGTAAAAGTCCAAATCTTTTTCATTTGTATTAATTTAAAAAAAAAGGGGGGGGGGGGGAGGGAATATGGCTGTGAAAGTTAATGGAGTTAATTACATTCATATCAGTTAGATGGAGAGGAACAAAAAGGACAATTTCTGTAAGCAGAGAATTGGCTCTGGTATTTTCTGAGTAGCATCAGCATTTTGAAGATAAAGGGCCAAATATTCTATACTACTGATCTCTCACTTTTCAGGAATAGCATACAAAGTGTGGCAGGCTGGTGAGTACTGCAGAGATCCAGGAAGAGAACTGGACACCCTGCAAGCTGTAGGGTGTCTACCAGTGTAAAGGGAGAAAAGGTCTTTAGTGATCTCAGTAATACGGTTGTCTTACCAAGGAGGCTTAAGCATGAAACATTTCTGTCCTCCCCTTTTGCAATCACAATCTGTCTACTGGTTTTAGCAATTCAAGGCTTGAGAGAGCAGTCAAATTGTGAAAAGTTGTTTCTCCTGAATCAAAGCCAGGAAATTCTAAAACCTAACTTGGAAATGGCTTTCTTACCTGTGAGATCTCTCCAACTCAGAGGAGCCAATGAGAAAAGGTGCTCTGCTGGACCTTGTTCTTACCAAGGACAGGCTATTGGAAAATGGTCAAGGGCAGTCTTGGCTGCAGTGACCATGAAATACTGAAGTTTGAGATCCTTAGGGCAGCAAGAAGGACGCACTGCAAGCTCACTACTCTGAACTTCATGAGAGCAGACTTTGGCCTCTTCGGGGATCTGCTTGTTAGAGTACCATGGGATAAAACCCTGGAGGGAAGAGGGGCCCAAGAAAGGTGGTTAATATTCAAGGATTACCTCCTTCAAGCTCAAGAGCAATCCTGACAAAGAGAGAGTCAGGCAAAAGCACCAGGAGACTGGATGAACAAGGGGCTCCTGGACAAATCTAATGCATATAGGAAGCCTGCAGAGGGTGGAAGCAAGGTCAGATAGCCTGGGAAGAATACAGAGAAACAGTCCAAGCAGCCAGAGATCAGGTTAGGAAAGCTAAAGCCCTGATAGCATTAAATATTGCCAGAGACATCGAGGGCAACAAGAAAAGATTCTATAGGTACATCAGTGGTAAAAGAAGACAAAGGAAAATGAGTGCCCTCTCCAGAAGGAAATGGGAGACCTGGTTGCCTAGGATATGGAGAAGGCTGTGGCATTCAGTGATGCCTTTAAACTGAACTGGGGTAGATTTAGGTTAGATATTAGGAAGAAATTCTTCACTGTGAAGGTGCTGAAGCCTAGCACAGATTGCCCAGAGAAACTGTGGCTGCCCCATCCCTGCAGTGTTCAAGCCCAGGCTGGACTGGGCTAGTGGAAGGTGTCCCTGCCCTTGGCAGGGGGTTAGAACTGGGTGAGCTTTAAGGTCACTTCCAACCCAAACCCTTCTATGATTCTATAATTTCAGTATTCCTTCAGAAGGGTTAAAGGAGCATTTCCCTAGTGTCCAAGATGGCAGAAGCCTCTTAGGCTGGGCTTTTAATCCTTTGTTTGAAATGAGACCCATAGATCAAACTTTAGGAAGGGAGTAATTACTGTGAGTGAAGGCAATCATGAGAGTTGTAGAAGAATTTCCCTAACACTATAAATTATATCCGATAGTATTACCTCAGTGCACAGTCCCTGAAGAACTTTTCAGGAAGAATCAAAATTAATTTATAAATTCTGTAATTAAAATGTTGAGGACTGAATCAGTGCTTGAGGTCCTCTATGATTGCATTGTCCTTCTCTTACATTTTTGCATAATATTCAGATTACTTTTTTCTTTCCTTAAATATGGCAGTTGAAAAGAGAGAATAAAAGTCTAATAGATTCATTCTTTTTTCTGTCTTCCCAGGTATTTTCCTCTTCTTTTTCTTGTAAAATTAGGAGCCCTGATAATAGTCTTCTCTCTGTTAGAGAAGTTTAAAGACTGGTTATAAAGGGGAGAATTAGTGGCAAATAAGCAAAATAATATAATTTTATATATCAACTATTTAATATTTTAAAATATTTCGTATGGGGATCTGCTAGTTAGAAAGCTTGGAGCAAGAGGGAGGGATTAATGCTTTCTGGATGTTTGGTGACTTTGAGCACATCGCTCTACCTGTCTTGTTCTTCAGTTTTATTGTTGTGCTGAAGCAGTTTTTGATGAAAGCAGACTTCAGATGACTTCAGATGACTTCTACAATTGTGGGCTCCCAGGATTAGCTTGAGATAAATTAATTAAGAACTCGTCAAAATGAATGCGCTGCATACCACCCTTAAGCAGCTACAAGTAATTTACCACAGACAGCCCCAACCTGGATGTTCTGCTATCCCCATTGTTAAGTGATGTCCTGGTAATTGTAGGCAATACAAGCTCTCCTCACTCCCTGAGCTTGAGTTAAACTGAATCAAAGCTGGTTTTGAGCTGAACAACTTTCTCAATTGTCAGTTCCAAAATCATTAGTCAGGATATACAACAATGAGATTTAATGGCCAGGAAATGCTATTAATTTCATTGGTACCACTCTGTACTTCAGTCCACACAATCAGATACCTAGAGACCAAATGATACTTGGAAACTGTTTTAACTGGGTGTTTAACACCTTTTAAGCATGTCAGTGACTTTGATTCCCAGGGCTCTGTGATCAGCACCTTTGAGAGGAGTGCACAATGCCTTCTATTTCTGAGGTAAAAAGCATTAGAATGGGAGTAAATTGCTCTTGCTGTTTTTGCATATGGTTCATTATTTCTGTGCTTCCCTCCCTTTTATTTCTCATTGCAGCCAAAACCTTTCCAAAGGGATGAAACGAATGGTGAGTGGCATCTTGTGGCTCTCAGGTTTGCCACATGAATGACTCAAGCGTTAGGAATGATAGTGCCCTAACAGTTGGCAGTCTCCCACCTCAAAGACTGAGCAATTCAGTATAATAGTCTGAGCAGCCTCAGCTACCATTGTGTCTGGGATTTTGCCTGAACTGTTAAATCTACGACTTTGAGTTGGCACTTCGTGCTGCTGCTGCTGCCTCTAGGCCAGTCATGCGCATGAGTAACTTGTATAAACCACACTTTACAAGCTTGAAATGAGTTGTGGTTGTGCAAGATTAGAACAGATGAGCACAGCTCTGTCTAGATGTCATTGTCGACTCTTTTTAAAAATATCCACATATATATGCACAAGTGAAACAGGGCAGGAGAAATCATGCTAAATAAAATGATTTTATATTTTGCTTCAGCTTCCGTTTTAACTTATATAAAATAAACTACAACAGAGTTGTCATAATAAACTTTACAAATGAGTTGTCAGCAATAAATTTCCATAATTTGGCAAAACTTTGCTAAGTACAGACTATTTCTGACAATTCCATTTGAACAGAACTGTAGTACTTTCATTTTACTCTTACAGATATTTCTAATTCTGATCACAAGTATTAATGGCTGTAGGCATTTTGAAGGCAAAATGAAAAAGCTGGGAAGATGGTCTTTGCAAAACTACAGCACCCTCAGTCCTCTAGCTAATCCAGCATTATGTCAGTACCAAATAATTTAGAGGAAGGGAGAATCCTGGTTATACAAACATGTGATAGGATCTAATACAGTCCTGAATTGAAATATTTCGTATTTATTTGGGATTTTGGCAAATCTACTTTGTGTTAGCTGGTTCACAAAGTTAGATTGCTGCCATGAGTCTGTGCTCTCTTTATCAACTTTTACATTATTTCTTTTGCTGTTTCACAGTGCTTTTTAGTCAACTTTGGTAAAGAAAATAGTCATTTGCTTATCTGTAAAAGAGTGCTTACCTTCAGAACACTGGTCAGAAATGCAGCATTAGAAGTGCAAAGTTTTTGCTTTGTATTTGTGTTTTGGTTTGGTTTTTTGTATGAAATGTTTGCTGCAGAATTGTTTTTGTAAACCAAGCAGCAAACCCAAATGTTTTTAAGATAACTAAGCCATCACCTACCCTCCATGTAAACTCTAAGGAGATGAGTAGTCTTGAAATGCTGTGTTCTTCATCCAGTGCATCTAAGGGAGTACTTACATTTAAATTTTGTTTTATCCTTTTAGTATGCATTCGTGTCATTACCAAATGGTAAACAAAAACAGATGTCAGGCTCAGTTTTGAAAAAGTGGTGAGCTTGCAGTTAGATATTAAAGTAAACGACTTGTGAGAGCAGGGTTTTGATATATGTCTGTCCAACCCTTTCAAATGAATATTTTTATGTTGGAAATGCCTTTAGTGCCCCTAACTTCATATAAGAAAATAGACAAAAAGGAGGGGAAGAAAAGACAAAAAAGAAGCTGGAATATGAAAGCCATTAGGATAAGGAAGTTTGCGAATGTCTGCTTAGTTAAGTGTATTTGTTTATTAAGAAGTGAAGAGAAAAGAACATCTGGCCACTGAAATAAGATGAGTAGGCTGTGGAATAAATTTATACAAATAAGTCTATCTTAAAAAGCAGAACAGTTGTGTACTTTGCTACTAAACAGATTTTGTGGCAGTATTGCAAACTTGCCAAGATATTAAGTAAATGAAAGCCAACAATCAAGTCTAAGTACATACCTTAATGTCATAAGAGTATTACGGGATTACAGAGGAAGAAAGCTTATGAAAGTACTGACCTTCATCTATACTCTGAAAGACATTCAGGTGAGTTAAATAAGACTTTTTACAGTATCAAAAGACAGTATCTCAGAACAAAAGAGCTGTGTGATTGCAAATATTGTAGCAAAAGTATATAATATAGGCATTCATTATTCATGAAATCATAATAGATGGCATTTTGTAGTTTCTTACCAGGAGTTATGAAGCATTCTTAAAATACAAAAAGCAGTCTATAAGAGCACAGTCAGTGGAACAGAGTTCATATTTGCGGTGGAAATCACATTTTTCCCATTAATGTTGATGCAAACTGTTTACCAGTTTAAAGGTATTCAGCAAAAAAGTCCCATTTTCATGGATGTCTTCTCAAGTGCTGACTAAACAGAACTGTCAATATTGAGTTCGCGTCTACTTTGACTGCCTGGTTTGTTCCCTTTCTCCTCCTTCACTGCTGGTTAGTGATACTGCATGTTTATTAGTGGATTTTGGAGCTCCTCTTGGGATGAGACAGGTACTTCTTTAGATACAAATCTCAGATGAATTCTGGAGAATAGTTTGTCTGAGCCTTATTTGGCTGCCTGTGTCCTGCAGAATCCTTCAATGCTAGTCCAGCAAGCTTTGCACCTGCAGATACCCTCCTCTGCCATGAGATATCCTCTCAGGGTCAAACAAAAAATGCCATTGTGGCAGATTATGACCCAGCCATCACTTGGAACAGAAAAAAAAACAAAAACAAACACATCAAAAAACCTAATCATGTGTCTTAGAAGCATAGGGGTGCTTCAGTGCACAAGGAATACGAGGCCAGTGCTGTGCAGTGTGTATATGACTAGTCTACAGAATACTCTGTAGGAAGCTACCGAGGGTTTTCAGACACTCTGTACCTGATATCCCAGGTATCCCTCCATATCCAGGGTGAATATATGTAGTCTGAAGCATTGATATTTAATGGCATCATCATGGCCCTTAACCATGGTAGTTACTGAGAAAAAAGTTACAGAGGCTGGTTTACCTTGTTATGTGATCGGGGATATCTTCTCTAAGGGGGTAGAGAGAAGGTAGCAAGATGTAACTCTTTATAATGAATGAAGCAAGTTATGCTTCCAGTGATGGGTCTGCAGAGATTTGGTTATCTAACGCACTTGGCAGTCTCAATGACTCAACCTCTCAATGGCATTGCACTTCATTCACATATGCTTTTCCGTCACTCTAAAGAAATTGTGTTATATGAAAACCAGCAAGGTATTTGAAATGATCACAGTGTGATTTGGTAATGAAAACCTTGAACTTTGTATATTCCTTACTTACCACCTAAAATCACTGTTGATTTTACGGTTTGGTAAATGACTAGCAACTAAAGAGAAAAAATCTGAAATAATCCATAGCTAGCAAATACTGAAATTGATACCTGTTCAGTGCTCTGGTAGGGTACACACAAAAGTGTGTACTGCAATTTTCTTATTAACTGAGAGCAATGAAGGATGCTTTCTATTATGTCAAACTGTTTAAACAGTGAAATTAATAAACATGGTTTTGGTGCAAGGTCTGAATCCTGTTCATCCAACTTACCTCGCTGAGTCTACGTCTATGAGTAGAGTGAGTAAGCAGCAAAGACTAAGACTTTTGAGAAACTGAGCTGTTGAGTGGAATTAGAAGTGAAGTATGTTAATTCATAGAAAACTTAATAACATTCAGGTTTCTTGTTCTCATTTCTTCCATAATGCAAATTTATCTATCAAAGAGAAGAATGCAGTGCAATTAAAAAGTGATTAAGAAAGCAAACAAAAACTTCTGCTATCAAATTACATCACCATCCCACCAAACATATAAATTAGTCTTTAAAGCCTCTTCTTAGCTGAAGCCATTCTCAGAATCTAAGTGTATGTGCAAAGAATAGAGAACTGAAAATCAGTGGGTTGTTTCAAACTATCAAGTGCTGTCTCAACATTTAATTCAGTCTTTCTGAATTAAATATCTTCTGTTATATTGAATTTTGTAGTAGACTTTTCTGTACAGTGCCATTTCCTGAAAAATTGCAGTTTACTAGAAGATTATTAAAGAGACAGTTATTCTAATGGTTCTTCATATTATCTGTAAACTGAAAACACTTCAGGCTAGCTTTCAAGGAAGACGCTTCAGAGCTGGCTGCTGAGAGCTGGGCATATATATATACTTTATGGAGCCTGATTAAATTGAGCCATAGATCAGAATATATGGCAAAAGACAGCACTTTTGATATTCTTGTTTTGTTGTGGATCAGAGGTTCATTGTCTCAGCTATGATAGTCACGAGAATCACTGATTATCTTACCTTGGATAGCTGCTTAATTCTTCATCGTTTCCATCACAAAGGAGTGCAATTTTCATGTTTAGATTTGATTTTCAAACAGATTAGATAATCAATAATAAAGGTTTAAATAATAAACTGGAGCACAACCGAGTTAGTCTAAAAATCTGCACTCAGTTGTAATTTGGGTATTTCCTAGGCTGTATTTGGAGCAAATCAGTTGTTGGGTTTTGAGGCCTGATCTAAAGGCCACTGAAATCAATGAAACTATTACTCGTGAGCCCAGTGTGGCTTTGATCAGGTTCTGTAGATTCATAATCCCCTATGATTACAAATGTTCTAGAAATTATTTCTTCAGATTGTTTAGGAGACAAGTCTTTTGTATCACTGTGCCCCGAAGAGATGAATAAATGGAAGCCAGAGATCACAGGTATCTCCTCTGTGTACATGAATAGATAAACTGTGTTAAGCTTTTATAACTACTGACTGTAACAGAAGAATACAGCAAATGAATTATGAGAATTATATAGAATGAAAGTATTGGATTAATTTAAATGAAGTTGTATTCCAGGACTGCAAAAGTAAAATAGAAATAAGAGAAGGCCTTACCATACTCTGTTGTGAAAGAATGAAAGGGTTTCTTTTAAGAAATGTTCTAACTCTTGAGACACAACCAAATGAAAAACAAATGCTCAGAAGCTATCAGTTAAGGAATACAAATGTGACCACTTTAGTTCTGACATTAAATTAGCAGTTTATCATATTAGGATTTATTAGTAATCTCAGATGTGGTACTTCTTTGATATATTGCCAGTTTGACACAAGTAACACATAACAGTACTTGTAAAACACTGCCTAGTTTTATATCTATTAATTTTCTAACATAAAATGTTTAGAGAATTATAGGAGATACTACAAGTATACATTACCAATAGGTGTGTATTTGACCTTGTATCTAAGTCCTTATCTTGAATTTTACTAACGGGTAAAACTCCGAAACACAATAGATGTAAGTGATGAAAAAGTAGAGTTATTTGCTGTTCAAGCCTCTGTTTTCCTTGATGTCTTCTCAAGAGTTAGCTGAGTTGCAAACCAAAGTTCAGTGAAGCAATTGCTTTTTCAGGTTTTAGTATGATTCAGAAAATGCACAAGATGAGAAAAATAAAAACTTAACACCAAATCTTCAAAATTGATTAGAGATTTTCACTATTTATTTAACAGATACAGGTAAAGTGATGGCTAGAAATTATAAACTGCCCTAGTTTCAGTGAGGTAGTGATTTAGATTGTATACTGCTGCTTGGCAGTACTGCCTGTTGCTGCTACAGGCTATGTCACAGAGACATCGGTCAATTGGCACAAACATCCAGGTGTATTGAAGAAAAACTGCTTGCTCCTGTTTGTAATATTAAGAAAATTGTATAAATGTTAATACAGGATTTACTTGTAGAGATGGACTAGCAAAATGCTGGTTTAAAATCCTTCTGAAGGCATGCTTCAGTTGTTCTGTAAATGTTAAGACAAGACAAAAGTCTTGATCATCTCCTCTAAATCAATTTTTTCTAGTTTTATTCTGACCATACCATCTTTCTTAACAGCATCAATAAAACCATATAAAAGAATGGAGGTTATTGAGTGAAAAGAAATAAACTGACAAAAGAATTATGCTGCTAGAATGTACTTGAGAGAGTGAAGCTTTAAATTAATTCCAGAGAATTTGAAGAATTAGGGCTAACAATAACAGAAACTCAGAAAGGACAAGAAGGGGTAAATTTGAAAAAGTAGAAGTGTGTAGTAATAAAAAAATTAATTGTAGAGAGATTTCAATTGTGTATAGAAAGCAAAATTAATCTGATCAAAGTGAATAGGTTTTTATACAAAAGGAAAAACCCTCCTCCGCCTTCGTAAGTCTTTATGAATAAAAGTGTATTTCAATGCTAAAATACAATGGGAAGTGTTGTGAGTAAAACAGAAGGAAATTGCTATGCTAGGAATTCCTCCTTCCCATACTCACAACCTTCAATTCCTCCTGGACCAGTAACAATCTGTCTGCGATTAGTTGTCCAAAGGAGAAAAACTTTGGGTTTGCTACTAAGACTATTTTAGTTCATTTCATGGTAAAAACTTAAGCATGCCTGTGTAGATTAATGCAGTCATTAAAGACAACATCAAACAAACAAACAAACAAAACCCAAACCCCAGCATATTTGCATGCTTGAGTTTGAAAGAGCACTTTAGAAACTGAGCATATAACATGCTGATGGAGAATTTACAGTAATTTCTTGGCATTTAAAGAAAATGCAATAGAAAACAAATCACTAAAGAAGGCAATAAATGAAATTCTAAGGATAAGCAGGAAAAAAACCCATCTAGGTAAATTTAAGAAACTAAAATATGCAGTAAGATTTAAGGCATTTTTAAGGCAGTGTTGTTGTTTTGATTTGTTTTTAGTTTTTGGTTTTGTTTTTTTCCCCAGTATGGCACTGAGGTTGTTGATTTGTCATTAGAACTTTGAAGAAATAAAGGGTGTAGTAATTGTTTTAGGTACTTTAAGTGTTTTTTTGCTACTTTTTATATCATATAGCAATTTCAGTCCTGATCTTTCATCTGAGCACATGAATAGCATTAATACAATTATTAATAGCCCTTGTGCACCTGTGAACCTTTGTATTTGCATGGCTTTTCATATTTAAGGATCTGATGTGCTTGCACCTACTTTCACAAGCATAGTGAACTCCTTAAATGGTTACTACAGTCGTGAGTACAACATCCCTGTGAGGCAGGGAAATGGTATCACTGTTATTTAGCAGTGAGAAAAAGGCTGAGGAAAAAGTTTGTGCAGACTTGTGAAAGGAGCAAAGACTAAACCTTGATTTTCTGTGAGCCAAGTTAGCCCAGGCTTCTTTCTTCTTAGCTAATATTCAAGAGAATATTTATCTCTTTACCTCTGAAAGTAGTCTTGTTAGAGATCAGTTGAGCTTAAATTTAATGAATTATTTACTTTGGAGTATGAAGTCTTTTTATGAAAAAATACTTTTCCTGGACAGCCTGAAATCCAGCAGCATTTTAAGAATTAGAGCAATAGGGTAATAGTAAACCTGACATAAATTTGCCAGACTGTTTAGCTGTGATAGTACGGGGTCACCGTGTTTCATCTGATTTTTGAACATGACTTGCCTCATGCTCATTTGTTCTTTGTTGATGTATATGTGAAGGAGAGCTAAAGGATTCATCTGCAATTTTGGGGGGGGGGGGGGGGGGGGGGGGGGGGTCGGGAGGGGATCACTGTTACAACATGGTTGTCTAGAATATTATCCTACATTAAGGAAACAACCAGATAAAGTCTTTTTGACACAAACCAAGAAAGATAGTAGCTCTTGGGAGATGTGCTTTCTTTGTGAATCATAGTACCAGAGGTTTTTTTCCTCCAAGAAAAACTTATTTGAGGCTTCCACATGAGGTACCTTTTTGAACCTTTTACCTTTTTTCCTATTTTTCTTGTGCCCTTCTTGCAGTTTTGTTACAATCCTCCTAGTGCTAATACAAAAGAGACCCTACTTTCTGAAGTGTTGAGTGCTTGCAGATCCACTTACAGTGAATGGGACGCTTAAATGGGGTGGATAGGTCCAGCTGAAAATCAGACTCTGAATGCTGGTCCATGTTACTATAAAATTTAAACTTACATTTCAAAGAACTTATAAGACTTTGATTAAGTCAATTAATTCATTCAGTGAAGAAAATGGAGTACTAAAAATGAACTGGTTTAATTAATCAGGGACTGCTTGATCTATGGCAGAAGCACAGTGAACCAAATTTCTTTTCAGAGAATTTGGCTTTACAATTCATTTTCATAGGAGAGGTATTCTGAAGATTACCTTTTCCAGCAAAATAGCTTGTTTGTGATATAACATTGGTGATGCATCTCAACTGTACATTAAATTTTTAAGCATAGATGTTCAAAAATATCACAGAATCAGAGAAGTGGTTGAGGTTGGAAGGCACCTCTGGAGAGCATCTAGTCCAGCCCCCTTGCTAAAGCAGGTTCATCCAGAGCAGGTTGCACAGGATCACATCCAGGTGGGTTTTGAGTAACTCCAGAGAAGAGTAGCATAACATGCAGTACATGTAGTGTATTAGTAGACAATGGGTTAGCTTCACTTCCTAGTTTTATCTCACAATAGAGATAGCCAAAAGTCAGGAATCAGATGCTGAGGGACTTTCTTCATCTTTCTAAATGAGTTTTTGTTCAAATAGGAAAGAAGCTTTTTCACCTAAACTTCTGAGAAATGGCAATTTGCAGAAAATGATAGTTTAGAAAACACCAGCATATGGTGCTTTGAAGCAGTTTCCACATTTACTAAGTGTATTGGAGGCAAGCAAGATTTCAGAGAAAGAAAATAAGCTTAAGAAGTGAGCTGCATTTAATCAACCAGGTGCTGTTGTGATTACTAAAACAGTGGTTACTTAAACATAAGAAAAAAAAAACATCTTTGAGTGTGATTGGATACTAGAATAAGTTACCAGAGAGTCTGCAGAGTCTCCATCCTTTTGACATACTCAAAACCTACCCAAACATGGTCCTGAGTGATCTGCCGTAGGTGACCCTGTTTTGATCTACTTTCTTCCTAGAGAAGTCACGCTACACATACTTTTATTCATTGTCTCTTTGTCTTGTGAACGTGGGTGATTTCATATAGGAAAAGGTTTCCCTGTATACTTGTGAAAATGTCCTGCAGGTGCCCAAGAAGAGAGAAATGCAGATTGATGCACTATACGTTGTATGTATATTCTATACCAGAAATCCCTATCTATTCAAAACAGCTTTATTTAGCTAGATAGATTTTTTGAAATTCTCTTTATCAAGTTGTATTTTAAATTACCTGGATTCAGCATTTGTGGAATTTGGGGTATGTTTGTATTAACACCATTCTCAGCATGGCATATTGCCAAAAACTCATATAGTTCTCTGTTGCCAGGTGTCCTCTCCCAGCCAAAACCAGGAGACCAGGTTAAGATATTTTAATATTTTATGCATGTCTCTTGTAATGCATATGTTATTTTTTCTGATTTTACATGATCATAGAATCATAAAATGGTTTGAATTGGAAAGGACCTTAAGATCATCTAGTTCCAACCCACCTGCCATGGGCAGGGACACCTCAGACTAGACATTGTCTCCCAAGGCTCTGTCCAATCTGGTCTTGAGCACTGCCAGGGATGGAGCATTCACAACTTCTTTGGGCAGTCCATTCCAGTGCCACCCTCACAGTAAAGAGCTTCCTGCTTCCAATCTAAACTTCCCCTGTTTAAGTTTTAACCCGTTACCCCTTGTCCTATCACTACAGTCTCTAATGAAGAGTCCCTCTCCAGCATCCCTATAGGCCCCCTTCAGATACTGGAAGGCTGCTATGAGGTCTCCACGCAGCATTCTCTTCTCCAGGCTGAACAGCCCCAACTTCCTCAGCCTGTCTTCATACAGGAGGTGCTCCAGTCCCCTGATCATCCTCATGGCCGTCCTCTGGACTTGTTCCAACAGTTCCATGTCCTTTTTATGTTGAGGGCACCAGAACTGCACACAATACTCCAGGTGAGTTCTCATGAGAGCAGAGTAGAGGGGCAGGATCACCTCCTTCGACCTGCTGGTCACGCTCCTTTTGATGCAGCCCAGGATACGGTTGGCTTTCTGGGCTGCAAGTGCAAACTGCCTGCTCATGTTCATTTTCTCATCAACCAACACCCCCAGGTTCTTCTCTGCAGGACTGCTCTGAATCATGTGGTCTTGTGTGCATTCAGGTTTCTATAATAATCTCAGACCTGATTCTGTCCTCCAATGGGCCTGATGCCTTCATTCTCCCAGTCCCTGCTTCTGCCTTCCAAGATTGATTTTTAATTTCATTCATTCTGGTATTACTCTGATGCAGCCCAGACAATTAGCTTCTGTGAAGGTTCTTGTAATGTACACTGCAATTCAGGAGAGCACATTTCTCTCGTTGTTATGGTCCTTCTGTTAGCAGCTCTTCTGCTGTTCATTCTGCAATTTCCTTTTAAAAATCCTAGTTTTAGCCTCTAATAGTGCCTGTTTTCTGCGCTGAGTTGAACAATTCCTGTTCTGTTTCTTTTTTTTTCCTTTTTTCATTAAGTATCTTATAAAAAGATCACTGTGTTTTCCTAAATTAAATTAAGTACATAACATCAAATGTGAATTGGTTATTCTTCAAACTGTGCTCATTCTTTGAAATAAGACAACAATGCTGTGTTGAGAATCCTAGCTATCCTGTCTGTCCCTAGCAATTTTCACATCGGTGATTAAGGGATTATCTTGAACCACAAACACATGCCTCAAGCGAAAACATACAACAGTGGATTCTGCAGTCCTTACAAGTAATACTGGGACATCCCTTTGTTTATATGAGGAATGATTATACAGCAGCCTGTAAGAAATGAGTCTTCTGCTGTTTTTTCTCCAGAATAACAGCTGACTTTACAGACCTTTTCCAAGTTCCTTCAGAGTACACTGTGCTTTTTAGGATTCAAAGTACCCGGTATTCAGCAATTCAAAATTTCTACACCTCTCACCTTCAGCTGGTCAAGGGAAAAACGAAGGACAGGTTTTTATTTCCTTTGCATCTCAAGCAACTTTGAGAATCCCCAGGTCACAAACGAGGAAAAGAATGGAATTTAGACACACATAGGGTGAAGAGCAGAACTAACAATGGAGATTTTGGTTAAAATGCCTTAGAGAAGACAACCCGTAAGGATTACATTGCAGGAGCAGTTTGGGCGGTTGTTATAAAACTGAACAAACAGAACTCTCTCTCCGTCACATTTTCTGAGTTTTTTTTTCAATCCACACTGCTCCTTAAAAACTTTTCAACCTTTCATGTAAAAGCAGAGGTGGGACTAGTTCGAGGGCAGAGAAAAATAGTAGAGATTACCATAACTTTCAGTTGCATCTAAACATAACTAATTCTGCTGAGGGCAAGATACAGCCTGTTGGACAGTGGAGATTAACATAGTTGATTTAAAAAATGTTGTGAATCGCTGAACGTAAGAGTGTTTTGGGATTTCTGGGAAACATCTGTGTTTGTCTGGTTGCCCTAAATGCTCCCCAGTGAGGAGGGTACTTTCTGAACCTCATATGCACAAAATTAATGAACCTCTGCTTGAACAGTGGTTGCAAAACAAACCCTTTGCAGTGATGAACAGTCACCTTGGTTTTATCCATCAGACCAGCCCCAAAGCTCCTTAACAGAAAGATGCCTTTTTCCCTAAACCTGAGTGTGAGTTTGATGATGCACCTTGGTAAAAATTGTCTCTCCTGTTACCTACCTGTATGTTTCTACTGTGGAACTGATTGTGGGAGATTGTAGCTGAAAGATCGAATTAAAGTACAATACATAACAGAATCTTAACTCTATAAATTGTGACTTTTCGGAACTATCAGTGTTGTTCAGTAGTATCACTGCTAATGGAAAATTTTATCAAGTCCCTGATTTATATAGTATTAGAGGATTTGCAATAAGCACTTTTAATTTTAAATATAATTTTACAATGGAAGTAGAAAAAGATGCTTTGGATATCAGTTTCAAGCAAATATCTAATGTCTGTCGAGCTGCTGAGATTTTTGCATTTATTAATATTTATTCTTTATTACTTTTTTTAATTTACTTTTTAATTGCTACCATACAGTATGTGTAAACAATCTTTTCTGTTCCCCCACTTGGGACTTTCTGTTATTGTGTTTGTGTGCTTGAGACAAGGACATCAATCAATATGAATCAAATTATCAATAGGATGGGCTAATGATAGCTTTGAGTCATCTCTGCCCTCTTTTGTTCTGCCAGAAGGTTAGAGGGGCTTCCAGGTGTCTGAATTCTATTCAGGTTTCTGTAACCTCCCATCAGCTATTATGATCAGGGTTTTCTCATCTAATTCTGAAGACAATTTTTTGGGTAAGTCTCCAAATAGCTGATGACATATCGTGTTGTCCTGTTTTCTATTTCTGTGCTGCTAACTGTTCAGTTCCAGTTCATTCTCTTAGCAGAGCATCAGTAAGAATCCTGTCTTCCTATTTTAGTGATTTTCAGGCTTTCTGGGGAAATCAAAATGATGATGTATTCCATAATGCATTTGGTTGACATTTAGCTAATGATTATTATTCCTATGAGTTTTCTCCAAGGAAAATCTAAATCTCTCTCTGTATGGATATCTCTTACATGCAGTATTAAGTAATGGTAAAACGTATGTATAATGTTTCTGGTAGAAATTGTCCCTTGCCCTTGTGCCTGGAATGTGTCCAAACTTTGTTGTTAAGATTGTTACTGCTAGATTAAATTATGAATTGTTGTAACAATGAGAGAATAGTGATGCCAAAAAGTCTATATGAGATTGATTAGGTTATAATTATGTAAAAATTGAATTAGTAAAGAATGTTTTTTCTCTTGTTTTGAAGTATGGTATGTTTTCCAGAAGCAACCACTTACAGCTCCTAGAATCACTTTATTTAATTGCTTAGTGGTCAGACAGGCAGGCCGCAGCACACAGCCTGCACTAATTAATTATTTGTATAGCAATAGACCTTGGAGACAAAAGGCTCTGTATTTTCTTTTACTTCATTCCTCTGGACAGTGGGATAATTTCAGAAACATCGATGGAATTATTCCAGATTTTCACTGGCAGAAGAGGTGAATTGTTCTTACAGATATGTTACTACAGTTGTATTCTTGGGATGCATTTCTGTATTGCAACAACAGTGTAGGAAACATCCATTCTCACTGTGCAATGTGCTTGCTTAAGAATGTGAGGGGAAAAGCCTCAGATCCATTAAAAGAAGCATTTTAGAAAGAGTAGGCTTGTTCTTTTCTGTGTAGTTATCTGTTGAATGGCCACATGCAGAAGGTGTTTCTGCTGAATCAGTTAAATAATTTGATAAAGAAAAAAGAGCCTCTACTGCCTGTTAGTAGAAATCTGTACCCAAAGTAGCAAAAGATTAGTTCCACTCTTGATTATTTCTGGGTGTTGTGGAAAAAACAAGAAGATAAAATAAAAAATTATTTGTTTGTATAGAATTCTTCATGCCTTGAAAATGCATTACCCATGTTACGGGACAGGTTAGGATGATTTTTTCCACACTCAGAAGAATCTTATTCATTAGGGAAGCATTCATTAAAGTATATACTTTGCTATGCTGGGACACCAAAGTTAATAGAGGAGGAACGAGGCTTGTTGAATATACTAAAAAAACAATAGGATCGTCTAAATCTGCAGATGAGTAAGGTACCACATAGCGAACTTGCCTTGCCTATTGCTACAGATAGACCCTTCATCTTTGAGACATTGCATCTGTCTTCCTGTTGAAATAGAAGGTAATTGCAGAAAAACAGTAGCATGCACAGCTTGTAACTTAGGTCTTCAAAGTAGTCCCACACCATCTTTCTGTTTGCTGGATTTACAGCTCTCTACAGCCCAGACCTGCAAGTTCACCAGGTTGATGGGTATGGTTTCCTTATTCTTTAGTAAGTTTCATTGTTCTGCAAACTGAAAGTAAATGCTGGTTTAATTCTCTCTCATTTTAAAAAGAAAGGAAGTCTTGAAACAAAATTTAAAAGCCAGTGTTATAGGCTTTTAACATTGGCTGCAATATGTCAATAGATAAATGATCTTACTACCTATTATTCTTATCTCCTGGATGTTATACAGTCCTTTAAGAGCCTTTGTGTCTTTTTTCCAGTCCAGTTGTTTGTGTTTGGCTTTTCTACCATGTCACAGTGAGTACAGATGATAGCAAGTCTTTACTGTATTATTTGCATTTCTAAAGAGAGAGAGAAATTTGGCTGTGTATTCCCTAGATTATTTGTCTTTTTAATGAAATGGAATAATCACTAGGGGTTAAGGAAAACAAGGGTATATATGAGTATGGAAACACAGTATTAAAAGTTACTTTTGGAGAGGGGAAAAACCCTACTCCATTGCTGGCCAAAAAAAACCTTTGCAGCTGGTAAATGAAAGCAAAGTAAGCCAGGCAACCTCCTAACCCTGCAGTACCATGGGTGAGTTTCTCAGGTAATAGAGTTCAGCAGGAATTCACCTGTGTTTCCACTGAGGTTAACATTTACACTGTGCAGAACTAAATGAGAAAACATCAGGTAAATACAAAAGTGTACTCATCAGGCTAACCTGTAGAATATTGTATACCCCAGGATACCAACTTCAGCAGTCTTCAGAGAACTTTTTTCTTGGCTTTATGATTTAGGAGAATATCACATCCTAGACAAGTGTGATTCCTGTTAGGCCTATTCCAAAGTTTTAGAAGGGAGTCCATTCTTCAAACACATTGTTTACTTCAGCATTGTAATTGCATCTGCAGTACTGTGACCTGTAAGTCCTGAAATAAAATGGCATTGCAAAGTGCTAGCAGTTTATCTGCACGTAAGACAGCAACAAAAGGCAACAAAAACCTTAAATCTGCTTTGAGTTGTGGGACTTAGAAGGTGAACAGGCTTCACTGGGACATGGATTTCCTGTCATAGCAAGTAGCACTGCTGGGATAATGTCATTCCTCTAAGTTTTGACCTGTAAATTTCCTTGTTGTTCTGATTTGTGATGAATAACTGTCTAGATGATCCTCTTTTGAAACAAAGGACTGAAATGGGGAGGAAACAGAAGAGACTTGAGTGAGAGGCAAGGAGGCAAAATATATAAAGTGTGGAGAAGACCTGGGAAAGACTAGCTGGTGGCTAGATGTATGAAAACAGCCAAATGATAACAAAAGAGGAAGGAAAACAGTGAATGCGCCCATTCATTTTCCCCTCTCTTTTCTCCCCTTCACCTTCCTGGTTTGCGCTCTTAAAGTGTTCCTGTCTAGTGAGAGGGGCAGCAAAGTAAACTGCAGATAAGACTTTAAAAATTGGGTATTTCAGAGTTTCTTCCTCAAGGGGACACACTGATGAGCAGTACATTTCTTTTTAGTTTAAATCCAGTTACCTTATCTTTCTGTTGTGCTTGGGGTTCTTCGCGTTTGGGGATTTTATTCCTGTTTGAAGGAATCTCCTTAGTTTTCTTTGTTCTTTGTATGCTATGTATAAAGCAGTAGTCATAGCAGTGCTTTGGAAGTCTAAATTCATTGTTCATTTATGATGATCTTCCATTATTCTTATCTCCTGGATGTTATACAGGATATGGAACTATTTACATTTTCAAAAAAAGGGTTTTGTAAAACAATCTTTGGACAAAGGCATGGTGTGTTTTGAATGCATACGATTTTATCAATGCATGACTATACATTCTATATGAACAAGACCTTTCATACTGTGCAGATTTTCTGCTTGCCTGGCAAAGCTTGGAGCGAAGCTGAAATCAAAGCAGCCTTACTTAGTGAAGCAATTTCATTTTACCTGAAATACTGAGGCTTAAATTATAAGCTTGAGGATGACTCAGTAGAAATAATGCATGCATATAAACGACATAATTTTCCTGGTGTATTTTCACAATCAATATAACTGTGTGTTTAAAGTAGGGACCGTAGGTCAATCTTCTGAGCAGTGAACAAATAACATATTTTTTATCAGAGAAAAACTGCTCTATGCAAATAATATCTGACATGAATATTTAATAGGTTGTACAGTAGGAAGTAATTGCCAACTGGTGAGGCATGCTGAAATAAAAGAGAGAAATACCGAAATAACAAATCTGATCATATTTCACTTACAGCATTTTCCAGACACTAGGTGGTCTGACAGGTCTTATATATATGAAATAAATGTAGTAACCTCGGTCTGGGTTCTAAACAGTAAATATTAAATAACTGAACAGGAGATTAGCTGATGCATATATATTGATCTATCATAGATTTAGTCTTTACTGAACATAATGTGAGTTGTTCTTTTTCATCTCAAGATACTCTCCATGCTGCCATTACCATTGTTATTCACTGTGGTAGTTAACTGTGTCCATACAACTTGGAGTGTCTTTGCTAGAAAACACTGCACATCTAGGGCCAGTATCTATTCTTTTCATTTAAATTTCTCACAGCTGAAGAGAAACAACAATTTTCTATTCCCCCCACCTTGAGTGCTTTTTCCATTCTCACTTTACTCTTGTCTTGGGAACCCTGGGGCAAATGGAGACCCGCAAAACTGAGGAAGGTTTCACAGTGTTTTCTTGTGGCAAAAGGCTACTTGATGCTTTTGATCCTTCTGGTTGTATATGAGTATCTCCTGTAAAGTTTACAGAAGGAGGTGGTGTCCAGGAGCTATTAGATAGTGAGTAAGCAGTTGGATAACTTGATGTAAGAATGTTCTTTAATGTGGCCATAAACCTTTCTGGCCATTATGGCAACTTGGCCATGAAAGTAGCACATAAACCAGCCTTAAATATGTACAGCATCTGGACCATAAGCTGTATGTAGCACTGAGAAACAGGAATGCAGATGACAGAGTCATGTACTTGAGCACAAAGTTTTATCCACACATTTGTAAAGTGAGTGGCAAGAAAGAATTTATTTTACTTAGTACAGTCTTCCAGTGAAATAAGCTCATACTAATTTAGAGGTGAATGGACATAGAAATTTATGCTGTCCTCGTTACACCCTTAGTGCCCATGGGAGCCCTGAATTATGGAGTTATAATGAAGATAATTAGAATAAGATCTATTTTAGCTGAAGGCAAAAGGCCTTAAATCTGAAGGAGTATGTTCTAGTAACCTTGAAATTGGGGTGAGGATTACAGACTGCCTACTGGCATAACAAATATCTAAACTCGTTGTTTAAAAGAGATGAAAATCACCATGGGGGTCAGTGTTCTGTCAGGCCTGGGCTTGCTTTTGGTGGGCAAGATGTGCTTGCTATTCCTTGACTCCCAATTCTGCCAGCAGCACTTTTGATGATTGCAGTGTGGGCTGGGGTTCATTCTCCTACATGATTCCTTGAAATATATCTCAGTCTCTTTCTTGATGTAGGGGTGGATGAGGAACTGATGTGACTATGACTCTGAATGAATTTCCAGTAAAGATTTTTCTTACCCTTTGACCCTAAATGTTCTTGTGTAGCAAGCCTTTGCATTCCAAAAGCTGTTGCTAAGCAAAACCCATTCTGAGTGTCTCTTTCTCTTCCAGGAGGGTTTGGTTTTTTTTTAAATTACTGAAGCAAATCAGCTCTGAGCAGCATAAGACTGTCTGTATTCGGGAGTGTGTCACAGAATCACAGAATCCCAAGGGTTGGAAGGGACCTCAAAAGATGATCTAGTCCAACCCCCCTGCAAGAGCAGGGTAACCTAGAATACATCACACAGGAACTTGTCCGGGTGGGCCTTGAATATCTCCAGTGTAGGAGACTCCACAATTCTTAAAAAAGTATACAAGTGTTTGATTTTCTCTGCGTTCATTGCCTCAGCCTTTTGCCTTAAGGAGTAGTTTTTTCTTATGTGAGATGTTAGGTACCTACTGTCCATTCTTTCCCCTTAAGTATTATATTTTGTAGGTATGCCTAAAATGCAGTTATTTTCATCTGTGCACTATGAAACATAGAATCACAGAATACCAGATTGGAAGGGACCTCGGGGATCATCTGATCCAACCTTTCTTGGCCAAGCAGAGATGAAACCCATGTGTTCACTGAGTTGACTTACATGATGTGGTCATTTCCTTCCCAGGAACAAGACTTCAAACAGACCTTCTTTCTCTGATGTCCAACTCTAGTCATGTAACAATGGCTTTTGATTATTCCTGAGCCAAGCTGGATGCTGATGGGTGAAATCATTTGTGGCATGTTATCAACTACTTCAGTTCACTTCTGCTAAATAATGAAATCCAGTAATAAATTGAACAGACAAGCAAAATCTCTTAAACATGCTCTGGGGGCTCTACCTATTTTATTTCTTCTCTCATGATATTTCTTTTCTCTATGTGTGAGCTGCTGCCAACACCAGCATTTGAAATCAGCCAACCAAAGAAACTCAAAAATACTGCAGTGTGTCTGATAAAGAAAACGTGTGAAGCTGATCACAGTGTTCTTGACTCCATTTTTTCTGACTTATTAACTTGGAGCTGGAACTGGAATTCCTGCAGGATTGATGCATAGTGAATTCTGGCTGTATACTGGGGCAAGATAAGTAATTTCCAAAATCTGAAAAATCGTTGGACTTTTTCTGCTATTTTTCTTTCTTTTTTTTCCATTCCTTTTTTAAAATATTATTTTCTTTTTTTTTTTTATTTTTTTTAGCAAAATTTGCATCTCCAGCTTGTTGGAGGTACTGTTTTATTTTGGATAGTTCAAAATCTTAAAGGAGACAAGGTTTATCTCTCACAGATGAAGAAGAAAATCAGCATCGCATGGGAAAGCATAATCTGTAATGCAGCCTGTCACGGCATGAGCTCTTTGGCACAACATATGGCAACAGAATTACCTTTGTACTACCCAACTGTGGGATATAATTTATCCAGTCCAAGGGACTGTGGTGACAGGCAATAGATTTGCTAGCGCATGTTCAGCATGCTAAAATGCAAGGCTGTCCCTTTTTCTCTGAAATGCAGAGCTCTGTGGCACTGCAGAGCAATTCCGACTATTCCTGGCAAATCCTTGTTCTCCCCTTCTGATGTCACTTATATAGTGACACCCTGCAATAGTAATAAAAGGGGATGTGGTAATGTAACTGTTGGAGAAGAATGAAAAAAGAGTGATAAACTGCAACTTTTACAGTGTGCACTGTCAGCTAAAGAATGAAACAATTTTAGGCTTGAACATCAAGGACTTGGAAAGTGCTTGGAGATTTATGTGACAACACCACTCCAGGTCATTTTATGGTATCATTGTTTCAAATACCTGAAATTAAAACAGTGTAGTACAGCATTACTTCAATAGTTCTGCTCACTGGTGAATTGGGATTTTTATTTGGGAGGTAAACTATCATCACTGCAAACATGACCAATAGAATTTTATGGTTGGGTTCTGGTATTTTTAAGATTCTTTACTTGCCTTTTCACTTTTTGCCTACTCTAGAGGTTTAAATATGCAGACTATATTGACCTTCAGTATGTCTATTCAAACTAAACAGAGTTGACATCTTATTTCTTGTCAGTAAAACAAAATTCTGAGGTGCAATTTCTCTGAAAAGTCCTAAACTATCCATAATGTGTCTTAGAAACATTGGGAAGGATCTTTAAAATTTCTCAAAGGTAGGTTCGATGTCATAGATCTAGTACAGAATGTCTAATAATAATCAGTCATCAGCTAAAAACCAAATGTGCTTTTTGCCTTGGCAGTAGTCTTTTCTACAAGCTTGGAAGATTTAATTTGAAACAATTGTACTTGGTATTCTTCATTCAGAATACTTTAATGCCATAAAAACCATGGCTGGTTCTGTTAGTATATAGGGGGCTTGCTAGTTTTTCTGACATTGTATTTTTCATGCTTGGGAAGAGTGCTGGTCAGCCTTTTGATGAGATGGGTATTAGTAGATTTTACTAACATTGGATCTTGACTAGAATTCTGTTGGTGGTCAGTTGAGCCCTCTCTGCTGAATAATGATTTTAGTGTTAATATGAACCACAAATACAGTTTAATTGAGAAGGGGAATAATATGGAGCAACTGTCAAGGTGTGTTGGGGTGGAAGGGAAGGATGATAACAGAGGAGCTGATAAAGCATTCAGAAAACATCCGTGTGAGCAGCATGTTGTGGCTTGCTGCAGGCAGTGTTCTGTTCTGAATTGGGAAGAGGAGATGGAGATGGGTGTTGCTGGGGCTACTTTGAGGCTCAGAGACAGCAAGTTCAGACAGCGGAGCAGAAGGGTTTCATCTTCACACTGGGCTTCTTGCAAAATGCCCAGCTTAGTATTGACCTCCACCCTTAGGTCAGTATTGAATCAGTACTTCTGGGTTTTTAAGACAAAAATAACAGCAAAAAAAGTCAATGTTTTTTTTTTCTTTGTCTTCTTGAAGATGTGTTTGCAAGGACGAATTGGGTTAGTCCAGAGGAAGAGCCCTGTGACATACTTTAATTTAAGACAGGGAATTAAGAATTGCTGTCCTGCTTGAAATAATATAAGCACAAAGAATCTTAGTTTGGAAATGAGATTTATTTTTTTAGAGGGGAAGCTTTTACTTCTTATTGGAGGTGAACATTCTGTAGCAGTATTTTTGATTTAGTACACGGTGATTTTCTTTCTATGGCACTCATCATGTGGAATGCTTTAAGTCTTTTTTAAGCAGCAGATACTTTTTAAGCAGCACATACTGTGGGTTTTCTTAATCCTTGATTTTGAGATAATTTAACAATATAGAAATATTGTTGCCTTGTCAATCAGTACCAGACTTGATTGTCTAATAGTCTTGATTGATGCTCAGCTTCAGGACAGGTAGTATATTTTGAGAGGACAAAAAAGTTACTAACAGTTGAAGATGGATATTTCCATTTCTTAGGTCACTAGTGATGCCAATGCCAAGCAGGTTGGCAAGCATGTTCAGAGGGCTTTTAAACTTTTTTTACCTGCAGTGATGTGAGTGATAGTAGTTCAATAGCGATTCCTTAGCTGGAGTTTGAAGTTGAGAGATTTCCAAGTGATCCTCTGTACCTACTCTGGGGGTTTTATTTTCTAATTTCTGTTAGTATTAGATCCATTCATTCTAGTGTGGCCAGAGTTAATAGTGAATTACGGTGAAGCAATTACCTAGAGAACAAGTACTTATAGTTGGTAGGTTATAAGTGGGAATAATGAGGGATAGACGAGAGCAATTCTGGCAGTGCTTATGGGTGTCAACCTGTTAGCAGAATGTAATAGTTTCAGGACACTTGGGAAACATTCAGGCTGCCATACAGCTGCTTCAAAGGGGAAATGCAGAAAAAAGTCTGTACTTCCCAGCAGTGGCTCATTCTGAGTCAGTTTGCATTCAGTCTAACCCACTGGATGGCTAGAATCTGTGTGTTAATAAATCATTTTCCTAAATTAATGTATCCTAGTGTTAAAAGCTTGGCTTCAGGACAGTCTCAACGGTATCTCTACTCTGACAGTGCTAAGTTGCTTAGCATATCTCACACTTAGTTTTAATGGGATTCATGAAGTAAATGTTCATTATTTCAGCTGAGCTAGAATACGTTAAATGTGTCCCCTGGTGTTTACTGTTACCCTTGCACTTCAGGGGCAACACCTTTGTAATTCAGAAGTTTCACCAGGATGTGAATCCTGATAGGCAAAAGATAAAGGTGTTGCGAATTTATGTGCCTTATGGGGTACCTGCTACCCACCAGGAAGGGTTTTTTTACCCTGATGCCTTCCTCTTGTATAGAGAGTTGGTCACTGGACCCAAGGGAAGTGGGAAGAACAGTGATGACACTTAGGCTACAGAATCTCCTCATTTTCCCAGACATCCTTTTTGGTCAGCAAAACCAGGGTTGGGTCATCTCACCATAGCAAGGGATTTTGGCTCTCTGATAGTCATGTGCCCACGGGATTACCAGGTCCAGCAGCTGTATTTTCATAGCTTTGTGATTACAGCACTTGCTTGGTCAGGGTCAGCCTAGTCTGTAGTACTGGATCTCTCTTTGGTGGGTTCTTTTTATCCAGGTCTTACTGTGCTAAACACACAGACCTGTAACTCCCTCCCTACATGAATAGCTGGATAATCACCCTCTGTCTGGTCTCCCTCCTCCTCTCTCCCCTTCCTTCAGTAAAACCAACCAACCAACTAGTTTTCAATGGGAGGCATAGAGACAGAAATGGTAGAACCTTTTTTGTGGTGTTTTTTTTTTCCCCTGCAGTGTATGTGTAGTCCTGTTTCCAACATGTCGGATGTGAGTGTGATCAGAAGAACATGAGCAAGTTCAGAAAATTCCCAGATGGCTTGGCTGTGTTCAAAGGTTTGTGCTTTTCACAGTCTTTCTGTTAAGAGGTCAAAATTTCCATCAGTTTATACTTCAGACACCTGAATCTGAGGATGTGTGTGTGTTTGCATGTGCACACACGTGTGTGGGTGTAGCATGTGTTTTGTCTTGTTAAAAAAAAGGCAATATACAATATTCACTTAGTTGTTCAATAGCCATCAATTCACATTAGGTTGCATTCAAGGACAACAGCCTTCCTGGTTTGGTGTTTTTTTTCATCTAAATCCAGTATTTAAATAAAATACTACAATCTCGTCTTTAATCAGGAAGGCACATGGGCAACATACAGGACTATAGAGGGTGCTGTTCTGAACTTTGACTTAGCTGACCTGCAAGAGATGATTCCATTCTCCATGCAGTTACTAGAATACCAAGTGCTGTTCCATATTTGAGGAGCCATTGTTGAGGCAGCATCCTGCCTGCAGCTGGCTCATGTTCAGCCGGTGTGGACATTGCATAAAAGAAGCTTGCATGAGCTTGCAATATGCAATACAGAGATACCTGAAAAGCCAGCGTGATATAAAAAGAAGAGAGACCAGAAGAATTGAAAGTCTTTGGTATATTTGGAAACCAGGCTGCTCTTGTTTCAATTTCTGTCTGTAGATTGAATTTAGATATTCATATATGAAAATTGTGAAGCATTTATATCTTCTAAGCCTGCACTGTGAGATGAAAGGTTCTTCTTTAAAGAACTATTTTCCCTGTCCTGCTGCTTTTAAATAAAAGCAACCCTTTTCAGTTTATTGGCTTTTTTTCCCCTTGGTTTCCTCTAACAGATGATACCCCCTTCACACTAACTACCTGTATAATATCTGTTTGTGGTGAAAGATAGCAGTCTCAAGGGATGCACATCAATCATGTGAGACAGAGATGGGATCCTGTTATGACGCACAGCTGTCAGAACATACACTCTATACATATTAAAATGAAATTAGCTACAAAGTGCTGTATGTACGTGCATTACCCTAGAATTAATACTGGTACCCAGCAATATCTGTCTAATCACACTGCACCCTACCACTTCACTACATGGTATTGCTTTGTGTTGAGGTCTTCTTTCTGTGTTGTTAAATCAAACTAAAACAACAAATAAGCTTAAAATTGATCATTACTGCTCTGGAAACAGTTGTTTAACTCCTTCAAAGTCTGTTTACATTTGACATTTCTTGAGCAGAGTCCTTTAGAGATAGATATCTTTTTGTAGATCTTCAAACTGAAACTCAAGGCAAATTCAAAAGACTGCAGCTCTTATCAGGGAACTTTGAAAACAGGATTACTCTGCTTTGGTCTGAAGTTATAGTCCTGCATTTTTGAACACTTCTAGGTGACTTTATGGTTTTAGATCAATAAGAGCTGTATGGCTGAATCTGTGCATGCTTGTTTTGAAATTGTGCAGGCTTCAGCTTATTGCTTCTGCCCCACTATAGTGAACCATGCAGAGCAGGGCATTGAGATCTGTTGTTTTTTTCGTAGTCTCAAAATTTTAAAGCAATTCAGGTGTTCCTGGATTATACTGTCTGCAGGCAATGTCTCCATTTGGGATGAATGTGGTAATGAATTTCTTCTGGAGATGTATTCTGTGGCTGAACCCGGAAGGCATGTCATGGGGCTTGTCCAGTTTTAATTTGAGCGCTCTGGAGTTCAGCCATGTCTTGTTGCACTAGAATGGAAAATAAGCATTTATTCCCTTACTGCTTTTTCTGAAACTGCTGCTGCTTGGTTTCCAATGAGGGAGTTAGAGAAAATGCTAAGTAAATACAGACTTAATGGGACTTTCAAGAGCCTTGTAAAGAGCACGTTTTTCCTACTAATTGTTAACTTTTCAGGTGCATCTCAGCCATAAATAACTTGGGAACTACAGTAAAACTCCTTGTTTATGTTTTACTCTGCCACTAACAACTAAAATATTGGCCATTTACTTGGACTGCAGTGTTCTTGCTGTCTTGCTGTCCTTCCACAAAGATGGCAGTGGTCCAGCTGAACTCATTTGCTGGAACTGTCTTTCCTATAAAGTGCTCATTCTGTACTGGTGCGGGTCACTGGGAGCTACTTGTCTTGGACCAAACTACTATTCCCTTGCTCTAAAAAACCAATCTGGCTCTATTGAAGGAATGTGACCTCAAACTGTGCATTGGCACCAGGGCACATGCAGGGGAGAATTGCTGGCTCTGGAGCAGAACTTAAAGTCCAGACTGGGTGATTCCATTCCTTTGTATAACCAATCTTCCCCCTGCCTTACAGATGATGCCAGAACTTTAGATATCAGTTCTCAATGAAAGACTGTAAACATCTATAAACAGATGTCAGTGAAAACAAAATATTTTTAAAGTGAAAAAATGAGAACAAATACAAGCCACATAAATCACTGTTACCATCACAGATTTACGTTGATACTTTTACTATCAGGATTTTACTGAATACTGCATATTTCCTCTCAGATCAAGGGGTTTACTGATTTACACCTCTGGAACAGACTTTTGATTGCAGCTTCCCCAATACTGTGAATATGTGTTTGTTTCAGTAAGGACGTGGGTGTGTGTAAAGCAATGCTTTCTAAACCATTTTTATTTGTTGTGTCCAAGAAGACAAACAACTCTTGGGGATAATGTGGAGTGTCCCTTAACAAGGTTCAATATATTCCAGCTTGCATTGCTAAGCTACTCTTGTAGCCGTCCTTGGGTTGCCAGTCCTTCAGAGCTTCAGAGCCCAGAAGCTCTTTGTTACATTGAAAATATAGGTGGGCAAAATGTAATTTAATATTTTTTTATTAAAGTGTTCAGAGAGCTAATATTGCAAATGTGCAAACACGGGGAGGGAAAGGGGAGAGCAGATGAAAGGAAAGAATCGTAAATAGGCTACTCAGTAACTGTTAATTAGAGCAAAAATATTAATTAAGTATTAAGACAGCATGGTGTAAATTGGAATCTTTTACATATTTCTGCGTAGGGAATTTTGTGCATTGAAGACTTTTGTAATAGTCAAAATCTCAATAGATTTTTTTAACGTTTATTAGAACTTGCAATCCATGGTGGCCAATGTCTGGCATAGCTTGATTTTAATAGAATGAGATCTGGATTGAATTTCGTGCCATTGTCTGTTTCATAAAAGATTATACTAGAAGCATTCTTTTTAGTATGTTTCTGAATTGTTGTAAAAAGGAAATAGTAAAAAACCCCATTACTTTCAAGCAGAAGAAAACAAATGTTTTGCCTACAGCAAGAAACATCATGAGGGTGCTTGTTAAACTATTTGCAGCATCTATAAACAATCAAAATACACTACAGCTTTCCACACAATTTTATTCTGGTCATATATTAAAGAAAAATCACTCCAAGAATAAGCTAAAATGCAGGACAGATTTGTCAACATCTTTATGCAAATGCAGGGATACCCCACCTCTAAAACAACTTTCAGAAATGCTTGGTCAAGGGAAAAAGGGTTCCTTAACCCTTTTCTATTTTCTGCAGGTGTGTGTGCTGGTATTGGTTTATCCAGCACTACTAACCCCTGAAGAATTTAATATTTTAATGTATCTTAAATTTGATGTAAATAAAACTTTGAGATGATGTTGTTTACTGCCTACTTTAAAGAAATCCGCTACAAGTATTTTGTACACACATTGTACACAGAATTGGCCTCAAAGCAAGTCCTTATGTTTGTCAATGTATACGTACAGTTTGACTTTGTGGAAGCCTGCTCTGCTTGATGGGAAATAGAGTGTCATGTGTTCAGGCAAAGAGGACGACCACAGAGAAAAGAGCAGTTGCACTCTATTTGTGCAAAGCCATGCTTGTTATTTGCCCTCGGTTTCCTCCATCTGCCTTGGCCTGAGAGATGGGCTGAGCTCTGCCTGCAGGCAGGGTATGGTCTCGCTTTGTGGGTAGTGTGAAAACTTTGCCTGGCCTTCCCTGCTGCCAGCACCGTGGCTTCTCCTCGCCTTTGGGGACAAGCTGTGTTTCACACCCTGCTGTGCCCATTGCCAGAGGTGATACAAGAATATGGAAAACCTACACTGTGTTGAAAAGGGATATACGAAATACAGCTTTGACAATCTGCCTTGCCTGAGTGAGGAATTCTGTTTAGTTCATTTATATGTTTGATTTTGGAGGAAGGGAATATCGTTGTTTAAAGGTGTTGATCCACTTCCTTTGTTAGTAGCCCTAACAGAGTTCACTGCCTGCTTCTGAAGGCCATCCTGAGTAGATTCACCCATGCTCTCCCCCAGGGAGCCGCCAAGGAGGGAGTGCAGGAAGGCAGTCTGCCTTCTCCTGTGATGATGCCTTGGCAAAAAAAGATGCTGGGAGGAGAGATGCGCAGTGGGTTAGAAGGAAGGGAGGTTTTCTTCCCTGGTAGGGAGCTTCTCTGGGAAGGCAGGTACTGCTGTTAAAGCACTTGCTTCCTTTCACTGTGCTAGCAAGGGCTTCAGGAGAAATAAGGGGCAGCAGAAAGGCTTTGAATGGAAAAGGATATATTCTGCGTATGGTTTTCTAACATCTTGTTTGTTGTTACAGTTCCTGTTCAAGCCCTTCAGCCTGGAGTTTGCTCATTACTAGGGTTTTTTTTTTTCTTTGCTTTTTTGTTTCTCTTTCCAAAGCCTTGCCACTTCCACCTGCGCAGGTCAGATGTGAAGCGGAGCTGCAGTATCTCTGATTTTCATGGTATATTACTGCTTTCCAAAAATTGGTATAAAACTGCAGGACTGTCTGTCCCATTTGAAAAATGTGTCTGCTGCGCTATCTGTTGAATCCTTTCTACAGTATTTTCTCCTGTAGAAAATCATTATTTCTTCAAATGACATTGAGGGAATGTTGGGTCTGACAGTGCCAAGTACACCACCCTGCCTCATTGTTGAAAAGCACCTTGAGAAAAGAAATTGATCAAGGGCAAAGAGAAAAAGTTAAAAAAGGTCCTTTTTATATTTCTGGGAAGCCTGCCTTCATCTTCCCTTCCTCCGTGCTCATTTTAGGAGGGCTCTGGTCCTTCCCTGCACAATCTGAAACAAAACTATTGTTCTTGGAAATGATAAATATACCTCTTTCATCTCAAGTGAGGACTGGAAAATTGTAATGCACAATATAAGCTATAAAATATTAATTCACAAGAAACAAGCAGTGTGTTCCCCTGCGAGATTGAGAGATTACCATCAGGCTGAAAATCTTGCTGGATAACCAAGGCTTATTTGGGAAGGAAAAGTACTTTCAGAAGGCACATTCTATTTGCTGTCTCAACTCTTCATATGATAGATACTTGGAAATGCATTTAGTTTTATGGATGAAGTTTATTGATTAGTGAAGACTTGCCACTAAGGCCTGGAGAAGACGTCATTCAAAAATGTTGCTACAGGCTTTCTTCTTCAATGTGTTGGCTGGATAACAAGCAGAAACTGTTACAAAAATTGCAAATGATGGTACTTGACACTAATGAGAAGCCTCATTTGCGAAAAAAAATGTGGGTAGAAATCAGTCATTAATGGTTATTATGTTTAACAGGTAGCAAGATCATCTCCAGGCTCCAAAATCTTGTGTTCCTCTGGAGCGCACGAAGCTGCAGCAGTGAGCACAGAGAACATTGCCTTGTTCAGTGTCTACTGGCAAATGTATCAGAGAATCCCAAACAGATTGCTGAATCCGAGGCATTTCCTGAGAATGTGGGAGAGGCTCAGCTGAGGGAGGTGTTTCTGCAGGTTGTCTACAATGTATCAGAAAAGTCCAGGCTGTTGAACAGGTAAATAAAAAATGATCTTTTTTGTTTCCTGGCAAGTTAAAAAGAAAAAAAAATAATCTTGGGAGGTTGTTACCAAACTGATTTTGCTTTTCAAATATGTTTATCATTAGGGTTTATTAAAAACAGTGGTGAAGTTGGACAGAAAAGGATGATTTGGATAAGATGTAGTAAGAACGTAATTTGAAAAGATTAAAATGAAATGTTTTGTCATTTTTGGAAGAGAGTTTGCATTAGCATTCCAGTGTGAACACATAGATGTATTTTATGTAGATGATGATGTATCCCAGAATAAGGGTTTGGCTCCAACTTGCAGTATGGTTGATACCGGCTAGGTCCATAGGTTAGCCAATATTAGGTCTTCTGCAGGTTATTTCTGTCAAGAGGCAAAACTAATGATAATGCTGTTAATTTAAAAGGAAACACAGGAACAAATGTAGGAATCCGTGTCCTCTTCTCCAGAACTGACAGTCGTACATCTGTATGCTTACTCAGCCCTATTCGGTCTAATTTACAGGCAATATATCCAGTCCTGCTGTGGCTAACATATTTTCGATGCTTTTCTAAAAGGAATTTAATTTCCTGCAACCTTCCCAAACATGTTACATTCTCTCAGTATTAACTTTTCTGTATATTTAAGTAAATAAATGTGTTGGGCTTGATTCATTACAGCATAGCTTTACAGTGGTAAAATTCAGTTGTGTTGGGTGTACAGTAAAGTGAAACAAATGCTGCAAATATGCTTAGGTATGTTGATCAGGAAGGATGAAAGTTAGAGGAGCACAAGGATTTTGGCGAGTAATTATAAATATTCCAAAGCAGAAGCGTTGGATGCTGAGGCTTCTCAGTGAACTTCAATACTAACCTCGTTCTTACTTTTGACATGTTTCATCTTTTTTGCTCAGCCTACTGCATCTGAATAATGAAATAGTGACTCTGACACTGAAGCACTGATTTACTCTTCTCAACATTTCACACATTTTCCTCAATTTTGCATCTGTTTTCTTGCTGGCAGCAATGTCTTCCATCAAAACTGTCAGTATTTTTTAAAGCCATGAATTTAAGAAAAAAATAGGGGAAAAAATCTGCAGAACCTCTGAAGTGAATTTCTTTACTTCAGAAGCACTTCATCTGATAGTTTTCTATCAAGAAGATATACAGTAGATATAGTTGAAAAAGAAAAATGGCAATTTGGGAGATCACTAGCTAACGTTACGTGCTGCCTGCTCTCAGCAAGGTGTCAGTGTTGCCAGGTACAAAGCTTTTGGGATGGAACCATTATGCTGTTTATGTTACAAGAGGACAAAAAGTGGGGAAGGGTTAGGGCTAAATTTCCATTTCTAAAATGTGCCTGTCAGGAAGCTGATGCAGGAGAGAACCAAGTGCTCTAAAAAATGCTCTTAGTTCTCTCTTGGATACAATAATATGCTGTGCTATGCTAAAAGCTTATTATTCCTTTGATTACTGGAAAGAACATATTTTAAGTAGGGTGTTCTCAACACAAACTGTAGCCGGGACACAGAACGCCACAGAAAATCATGCTGATTAACCAACAAGGGCATACCTGCAACTGGTGAACTGTGTAAAAACTTCCATTTCCTCAGCTCTGTGCAACTTTTCTTAACTCTCTTAACCTGTGAGAGTCTGCCAGATGGAAAGAAGAAACAGGAAGGATATTTGGGAAAGTTGTAATAGCTGTGAAGATCAGAGAGAATTTATGAAATATATATAATTTGAATTTTATAACCTATAAATCCTTAATGATAATATTGTTCTATGCTTCTCAGTTTAATAATCTACTATAACTTTTACAGTTCATTACAATAGAAACTAATTACACTATTCTCACATTTGTCGTCAAGTAGAAGATGTGGGAAATGAAAGCAGGCAGACCCTTTAGTGGCATACATTTAGAATATATAAGTTTAAGCAAGAAACTTTCAGGGTGTCGGAGTACACCTCGGTGGGTGTTCTTTTCAATTTCAGGATGTTTCTTACTGTCTCTAAGTGAGGAGAACTTTAAAAGAAGTATAAAATAGAACTCCAAAAGTAGTTTCCAAATACCTCAATTCAGGAAGTAATAATACTAATAATTTTCTTCCTTGCTTGCTAATGATAGCAAAAGAAGATACCAAATAATTCTTTGGGAAGAGAGAAACAGGGTGATTAGAGCTGATGTGGAGAAGTGGCTGTGAAAACTGGAAATACATTTCTCCAGAGAATCAGGTTCATAAATCAGAATGTCAGGCAAATATTAGGGAACTGGTTCACAACCATTCATTTGCAAACTGTATTAAAAAGTTTTGACTTGTGATGAGACATCACATTCTTCAATTCTCTAGTATTTTCAGATCACAGATGATGACAGCTGTTGTAACAGAAAATGATTAAGTAAATTGCCTGGAAATGTCATTAGAGTGTCCAGCCTCAAATGGCAGGAGAGGTGAGTGGCATTTTTTAGAATGTCCGTTTTCATTACTGTTATAACTTTGCTGTAGCTGAGACTGGTCCTAATCTTATTGTGTCCTAGTTGTCATTTCAAAGTTGCGCAGAAAAGGGTCACAATTCGCACATTCTTAGATACGTATTGGTGTGGATATGTAACATTTTCTTGATCTGTACTATTAGATTTTGCTTATTTCATTTTCAGCTTGCAGCTTAGAGTTGGAAATTTGGGTTTTTTATGACCTCTGGGATTTTAAATTACTCATTTTCTCATGGGAAGGTATGTTGTCAAGTGCACCTTGAATATATGTTAATAAATTTGATAGACATTTCTTTCTATTCTCATAATCAAGAAGTGAATTTCCCTCACCTAGAAATTACATCCTTCCTAAAGAAACTAGAGACAATTGGAGATAAAAACATACTTTTGGAAATGTGAGACATTGTAACTGACAAATTATTGTTGAGATTCACGTTGAAAAAGAAGACTCATCTTAAAAAGAGCTTCCAAATTAGTACTGAAACCTAATGCATAAAAGAGCTATTGCAGACTGTTCCCACAAAATCTCCTGCTGCTACTACGTTTCAAGAGACAGAAAATGGAGAAGAATTAACTTCAGAGAACAACAACACTGTTTTCTGGAATAAAAAGGAAGGGGATTCTTAGTTCTTTTAAGTGTGAACTTCACTCTGCTGTTTCAGGGCAGTGTTAGTCATGTTACTTCAAATCTAATTTTGTGTTTCTGTTCCTGGAGCATAGTCACATGCACCATTTTGCTACTTAATTTTTTCCTGAAATGGCTGGGATGGATAAGATAAGGTTACTCATAAGATCATGTTCTGAGCCAACCTTACAGACCACACAGAATTTTGTACAGAAAACTACAACAATGTAAACCCAACATCATTACTCTGTGTAACCTCACTGCCACGGCAAAGGTTTTCTTTTGTTCAAAACTGGCTGGTTTATCTTATTCTAAATTTCTGAGCTGTACACAGCCTTTCACACATTCAATGTGAAGGTGAAAACCAGGATCTCACAAACGATCCTACCGTGCCTCTGCTCAAACAACAGGGAGATCTATAATGGTGGCAACCAGCAAAGGGTTAGAGAAAAATCCTAAAATGTCAGAGAGACATCTCCACTGACAGATAAATTTTCCATTGCAGCTTTTGGAACCCCTTTGCTTTCAAGGAGCGCCAAGCCATGGGATCGCTGTAGCCTGTCCAGTTGAAAGAAGTTAGTCTGTATTTTACCCTCTTGTCACTGTATTACTTAACTGTCAAAAGATACTGAGCGGCCACTGAACTTAATTTTAGCAAATCCACAGAAGGTGAAAAACCCTGTGTATTCTATCCTTTCTATGTCATATGTTGTCAAGAATCCCCAGAGTTAGAAATGCATTTGTTATACTTTCAGAAATGAAATCTTTTGGACTGTTTAGCTGTTATCAGCTTTAGTGCCAGCAAATTTTTTCCCCTTGGTGATTTTAATAGTCATAAAATTAACATTAATGACTCCATACCCACTGAATTTCTATTACTGTTTGGATTCATTACATCTATAACATATTCAGCTCCTCAGTCATTTTTTCAATCTCATTGGTATGGTGTAACATTTTTCCAGTAAATTGAATAGCTACCTAATCTCTCTTTGATCATTTTATAGTAAACTATGAAGTTTATTTCCAGAAAGCAGATTGTTAACTGTGAAAACCCTTAAATTATTTTATCTCTGGGAAACTATTTTTAATGCTGATTTAGTTGTCAGGTCTTATTTTTATATGATAGTTTTAAATAAGCTTTTCAACAGGTTTCCAAGCATGCGCCCCTACCTCATGTGGCTTTTGAACTAAAAATATGATGGTTGGTTTGTTTCCTGATGTTTTTCCTGGAGTACAGGCGATGCTGTATGTTCAGGAATAATGCTTCTCACTGACTTCTTATTCCGTTCCTGTTGCAAGGGCGTCTCCCTCACCCAGTTATGTTTGACTCTGGCAAACAATGGGGAAGGTGGAAAGAAAAAGCCATCTGAGACAAAATGTACACAGTGGTTCTTTGTGTGTGGGGCTGAGAAAAGATGAGGGTACTGCAATGAAAGGCTGATGAGAAGAATATGCCACAGAGGTGCTGTAGAATGCTGAAGTGTGATTCTCTTTGTTAAAGAGACTACTTGGCTCAGCAAGAGTAAGCTTTGTATTCTTTATTCCAGAGTTGGAAGAGTTGTTTTTTTTTCTCTTAAAAAGCAAAAAAAAAAGTAGTGGAGGATGGAATAGGACTACATTTTATTGATAGTTTACATTAACCAAACCTATCCATGATAACCATTTCAGTGCATCCAAGGCTGGGTGCAGGTTTTCCAGCTGTCTTGCTGTTGCAAAATATTGTTCCTCTGTGAACACATTTCCTCCTCACATTCCCTTTTTCCATTAAATCAACTTTGCTGCTTCTTTGTACATCTGTACAACAGCTCTTCAGACTGGGGCAACTAACGGTTGGTACATGCTAACCCTCAGCAAGTCTGTGTATAGGAAAGTGAAATGTACAGGTGCATCTCTAGCATTTTGAATGCTCATTTACTATGAGTGATTACCGCAATGCTGCTATCCTAATTTATATACTGATAGGCTGTAGCTATGCTAATAAATCAGAGGCATGGAACAGACTGTTCTCACTATCAAGCTCACTGAACTTCCAGAACAAATTCAAAAAAGTCAGAATATCTCCTGGGAATAGTCCCTGGTCTGGGCTAAATTCTGATATCAGATTTATTTATAACTCTACCAGAACTATTTTAGCAATTTCATAGTATAGGCAATTGAATTTCAGTCCCAGTAATTGTTTATTCCTTTGAGCTGTTAAATTTAATACTGTATGTGTAGCCCTTGGGTCTATGTGTGTGGAACCTTTCCTGTGGCAACCATTCCCAGGAGTGAAGTGTCTTTATACATGAGTCCAACAGCACAGTGGTTGTATGGATAGCAGATGTGATAAAAATGACTGAAAGGCTACAGCAATTTAAATAACTCTTACAGGTCCTGAAAATCTTGTTGATGGAACTCTAAAACAGTTTGAAGTACTTTAGTGAATCCTACAGTTATAACTTAATAGAACTGTGGAAATATTTAGAGACTGTAGAGGAACTAGTGTGTGTTCAGTGAGTGCAGGCTGGTTTGCTGTGGCAGGAATGTCTTTTGTCTTACTTCACAGTTCCTTTACAATACAGAATCTTCGAGTACTCCTCACAGTGAAATGCACTGGGCAAGACTGTGCGTAGGAAAAAGAATGAAAAATTAATACTAAGTGACTGGGAATATTTTGTGATTATTTCTTCGTGTATTAAAAAATGTTTTAATAACAGAAAAAAAAAGGGATTTTAATATTTCCACTCAAAACTACATAACAAATATTCAGCAGCACTTCTGCCAGCAATGAAGGTGTTGTCATTCTTTGTTATAGGGTATCAGGATATCTTTTAAGCAATTTTCTGTGATGATCTGGAATAGTTCAGGTGTTGCCAACATTTTCGGTGTTAAGGTGATATACTGGAACAATTGGCTGTGGGTGCTTGTAGCAATATTTCTTGCAGCCCTCTTTTGGTTTCATTTTCTAATATACCTGGAACAGTTGGTCCTTTTCTTCTCCACTCTTAGCCATCCTATCCATGTCTTAATGTGCAGTGCCATTCACTGGTAAAGCAAGCTGGTAAATTTGGGCAAAGTCCCAAACACTTACGGCATGGTGCCCTTTCTAAATGTGAATAAATCTGAAACATACTCTCTTGGAACAGAAGCCACTGCTGACTGTCTCTGTCCCATCTACTAAAATGTTAATACAGTTTGGTTGTCCTTCCTTTTTATGCACAAGCATGTAAATTCTTTCTTCCTACATCTCTTGTTGCAATTCATGGTTTTGCTTTCACCAAGCCTGCTTCTATCAGCATTCATCTCAGTGTCATGTGTTAATTCCACACGCTAACCTTTTCTGCAGCTTGCTCTGTAACACATTTCCAAATAGGCAATACTTTGGTATTGCACATGGGCAGGAGCAACAGGCTAAAGTTTCCTCAGCTGTGCATGGTTCTTGACTGATTGTACCCTAATGCTTGGCTTTGCATTTAGTTCTCTGTTGAATCCTTTTGGAGGTCATCTGAAGTTTTATTGAGGTTATAACACACTCCTTAAGAGGAGGCAGACTTTGCTGCCACAGACAGTGAAATAAGTAGGATCTGTCTGCTTGCCTTCTTTTGGCTAAGAGCATGATAAGACTGATTTTCTTGCTGCAATTCAGTACTGATAGTCAAGAAAAAGGGAGAATGTTGTGGACCAGAAATCTCCATTAATTAGGCTGGAGGATGTATCACAGTAATACCAGTATCAGTATCACTCTTTGTATCAAGCAATTTCAAAGACTGAGATTGTGTTCTGAGAGCAGTAAGGGATATATGCAGGCCTATTTTGTAATACCTTGGTATTAAGATTTTAACCATGCTTGTTATTTGTGAATGTGCTGAGAAGATGATTAATTGGTAGATTAAAAAGAACTCTTTGATCTTGGAGCATCTAATGCCTGCTGTCCCTGGAGACTGATACTGAAACAACTAACTTCTGTAAAAGTGCACCTAACACCAGACTTCCCTTATCTTTACGTGGGCCCTTTCATTAATTGAAGCGGAAAGAAATCAAATGGTTGTAATTCAGAGCCCAAAGACCCTCAGAGGTCATAACAAGTAGCAAAGCAGTACCATGCTACAGGAAGGCTTCAGTTGTCTGCTCACCTCACTTAAACCCTGGCACAGACATAGAAATGGATTGAAACAGATGAACTCAGTAGTGAGAGTTGTCTCTATGCAGGGCAGGCATGTAAGGCACTAACACTGAAGTATGCAGCCAGCCAGCCTGGGGTTTTGAGAGGAATCTACCAGAATGATGTTTGTGAGTTCTGGTTTTAATGCAGTTGGCAGTATCCTCTCTTACAAGTCGAAAATTGCTACTCAGTTACCCATGTGTGGATGAATGTTGAACAGAAAAGACTCTGCACCTGGATACATTGTATCTGACAGTAAATGCAGCTGGATACATTGATCTGACAGTGGGGCTAAAGCAAATCTAGTGCTGGTAAGATGCATTAGCATGGGAATTCGAGGTGTCTGTTTCATTCATAGTTTGTACAAGTTGACAGTCAGTGTAGCTTTGGTCCTGAAATACGGGAGAGAGCTGAAAGAGAGAAGGTGATGTCACGGGTTTCATTTTCCTCTGCAAGAATGGTAACATCTGTCCAAGTTTTGATGCACAGCTGGGTGAAGTACAGCTTTCCATTGCCACAGCTGTTTGCTTAGTGAACGTGAGCTAGAGCCTTCAGTCTCTTAGCATGCTATGAACTCATGCCTTCACTAGAAGGAGACTTGAGATTTCTAAATGACTCTTTCCTAGGCTTCCTGTTGCCAGCCGGAACTTCACTTACTTTTATCATCAGAATGGTCTAATCTCAATAAGGGGTTTGTACCACTCTGCTGTGTTAAATTTTAATGGACTGGAGGGGAGGGTGGCATGGCAGCGTGTGTGTGTGTGTGTGTTTGTTAAAATGTGAATGCTCTCTAGAGCATGCTCTAAAACATGCCCTTTAAACAGACAGCTTACGTAGTTCTGCATATGTATCTTATTTGCGTTTGGAACATTTGTGAACATACAGAAAAATCAAATACAGAAGGGTAAGGCCAGTGAAGCATTTTGCCAGATTAATAGCGCATTTAAGCTTTAGCCTCTTCCTGTAATGGCAAGGTGTAGTTGGCATTTGTAGGTTCATCTCCAGGCACATCACTTGTGCTTCTTGCACTGTAGATGCTTCTGGCATATCTGGCAGCTCAGTCACTGACATTTTGGTGAAAACTCTAAAGCTCCCTCTCAGAGCTCTTCCTGAAGAGATCTGGCTGAGATGTGAGAGCTAATGACTGGAGATGGGCAGGAAGCTAGATCAGATGAGATAATAGTCTTTTCTGACCTTAAAATCTTGCAGTAAAAATAACAACAATAAATCAAAATACCTCAAAGTTTCAAGTATGACTATTACAGACTAAAATTTACTTTGCTTGCTGCCACGCTGATGTTTAGTTTTAAAAGCTTACTTGGTTAATTCATAATGCTCAAAGGATTGCATATTATGAATGCTAAGTCTTACAGGTTCTGAAGACAACATAAAACTTTTCTGAATCCTAGACTTTAACTGCAGTGCTTATACCCCTGCGGTTTTGATGTTCTGAGTATTACTTCGATCACCTTTTTATATAAAGTCTGTAAATCAGCATTTAAAAATAGTTTTTGCTTAGAACATTATCTCCTGTGGCTGACTGCTTGTGCACACTGATATTACTTCTTCATCATGGAAGTGGTCATTGGGGTGACCATCTACATAATCAGGACATTAATTTTGTATCATAATGTTTAAATCAGGTGAGAATGAGTACATGCATTTTCAAATACATGCATTTTCAAAAACTAAGTTGTGAAATAAAACTACTTTTTTTTCTGCCTTTACTGGCTACATTGCTGCTTTTTCATGTACAAAAGGCATAGGATCTTCTGTTTGCCTTTGGTCTTGCTATAAGTGATGTGCTCTCTATTTTTTATTTCTCATTGTTTATGCTCTGTCTTGCAGATTCAGCAAAGATGGGCAACTGAGACTTGAAGTTGAAATAGAAAGCAATCATTATTTAGTTTTTTAACACTGAACCTTCCTGTCTTATTGATCTATAGCTCATTGATTGATTGAAATAGATCACATGCCTCCCACATCAAAAGCTGAGCTGTTGCTACCTGCTCTGGGGACAACTGTGTCCTGTTCAGGAAAGCCGTTATTGGAACAAGCTGGGATGAGTTATCACATGCATTTATTGAACATTCCAGAATGAAGGATGAAATTTTTGCCCCAGTGAAGTCAGTAGGAGTTTTAAAATAAATTTCAGTGGGGTTGTGTGTTCATAGAGGCTTCCCATTTCCAAACCCCTGGACATTCAATGTCCTCATGCTATTGCTCTAGTATAAAGAAGAACTATTCAGGCCCATATGAGACAGAAAACACAGGTTTAAGCTGCCCAAAAGATCATTTCTATCAATTAGAATCTCTTCAACATTTATTAGGAATTAGGTCATGTTGTAGCTTGGGAGGTTAAAATTAGTTTGTCACATCTTCCATGTAGGAGCACCTCCTGCTGGACTGCCCAGCAAAAGATCAGAATACAGATGTCTTCAGAATGCCAAGACTTGGATTTAATACTCACAGAGTATTAACCCAGGACAGATAAAGATGTTTCCAAACTGAAGTTACGAGGATTTTTGTGCTTCATGGACTCCCAGGCATTCCTAGGATCTCATTAGAAATGTGTTAATAATTAATATAAATCACCCAAACCTGGATTAATAGACTGAACATTCCTTTCTGTCAGAAACACAAGCTATCTTTATAGTAGCAATCTTACCTGCTTAAGAAGCTATTTTGTTTTTTAATGGGGTTTAACCAATATCCACAGGTGAAAATTTCCAAAAGGACTTGGAAGAAGGCAAAGAACCAACTGTGTAGTTGTAGTAGTTCCATACTGTGTGTAGAAATGTGAGTAAATACATCTGTATACAGCCATACATTTATGATGTACACTTCCTGTATTTAGCTTTGGAAAATGCAGAAGCACAATCTCCTCCATTCACATGTAGCATACTAAGCATCATTTGAGCAGTAGCTAACACTATCACACTAATAACAAAGCAATATTTGAAGAAAATCTGTTCACTTGATTTTCATTTCATTCCAAGGTGTATGCATATATAGTGGGTATCTCAGGATTCATCTTTCACACCTGTTTGCAGTACTGTTATATCAAGGAAGGATTGCAAACAGGCTGTATAATCCTCATTGCTGTGATATTATTATGCCTGTACAGAGAAAAGCTTCGGAGCACATGAAACGATGTTTTCTGGGCCCTATGGTTCCCCTGCATAGCTTTATCATTATTCCTCTCAAATATTACATTTTATGCTGCTACTTTCTGACACTGAGATTGTTATCTGGGTGAAATCAGCCCACATCCTCCTAAGGGTTAAGGAGAGGGCAAATGTGTTAGCTTAAAAGATGTGCAGTGTCAGTGCAAGCATGGAAAGCAAAGTCAGTAGGTGCAAATCACTTGTAAAGTATAAAACTCAATGCATGAGAATAGTAATGAAACATTATTTACAAAATATTAGAAATACAGATTAATTCTTTCTGTCACCTTGGTTTAAATTCTAATGAATGTACACCAAGACAAAATGGCACTTTTCCAGAAACCCATCCTGTCATGTGTTCACCCTCAAGTCTTTCACAATGATTATCTCAAGGTCCAGACTGGTGACTGTGTCAGGCAGAGCAAGCAAAACGACAGAGACTTCCTCTATTGTTCTCTGGAAATTGCTGTGGCCTCTGCAATGTCATTTGCTCTTTCCCTTCCACTTGAACTCTCAGTTCCTTCGCCAGCACTCTGTAGCCATGTCCCATCTTCAGTAAGGGGAAGCTATGATAATGAGGGGACAGATGGGATCTTCTTCATGAACTCTAATCTCTTTCACTTTCATTGGTGACAGGTGGTGGAATGAATTCAGTGCTAATGGGAGCTCCTGAACTACCGGGTAAAATTTAAATCCCTGGCAGAGGAAAATTATCATGTGGTGAAAGTACCAGACTTTGGTTCAGGTGCTCTTCTGAAGACTTCTCTTTGATTTGTGGCATGACACTTAATCTTCTGTGCTTCATCCATAAAGTGGGGATAATATTGCCTTCTTTTCTTAGTCCAAGAGAGGGTGATGATTCACACAGGCTAGAAAGGAAAAGACATACAAAATTATAGCTTGAATTTCAAAAGGCTCATATTAATGCACTGTGCAGAGTATCTGGAGCAATATTGAATGAATTATTATTGTTTTCACGTCCTATGAGCCATCATTTCTTTTCAGCCCTTGAGCATCCCAAGTTTCTGATACAAAGTTTACTCTGAGCAAACACCTCTCAGAATTGCTTTTATTTCAGATTGAAGGAGAGAAACGGGAATAAATGTATTAAGGAACTAATAGAAGATCAACATGAGAGAGAAGGCAGAAACCATTCTCTTTATCTCAGCCATTTTGAGCAGCTGTTTTGTCCTGTGTGGAAGCAGAGAACATGGGACTGCATTATTTAAACAGATGCAAATGAAACAGAGAATCAGGTGGCCCGCTTACACCTCCAGAACCAAGAAACCAGTATTTTAGCACAAATCTCCATCTCTCTCTGGGGCAGCACTGTATCACTCTTTCTCATAAAGAACTGTCTGCTGTTCATGTGTGAACTCCTGTCTTCTTTCCTTGTCAGCCAGGTGAGGTGGGGTCTGCAAAGGGAGGAGGTGTCATTAGGAGTGCAGGGGGGCACAGGCTGATGACCCAGACCTCCCTGCCTCTAAGATGTGTGAGTGCAAGAGAAACAGGTTTGGCAGATGGCTGCTTCCTCAGTCGTGCAACAGGGTAACTTCACAACTCCACTGGAGAGGTCCCTCAGAAGAAATAGCTTATTCCTTCATGTAGAAAGTATACTGTCTTCCCCCTTCCACCCCAGTTTCCCCAGAAATGCCCTAGTTAGTAGAATTTCTTCATCCATTTAATCCAAATATTTTTTGTCCTGTTTCCTTTCACATGAAACCTGGGATCTTATGTCTCAATGTTTTCAGATGTTGGGACTGAATGGTTTGTATGCTCTTGGATATTGAAATTACTTTTCTTTCTTTCATGATAACCCTTCCATTATCATTTGCTTTCAACTACTCTCTAAAAAAACCCTTTCACTTCAGTGCTGAGAGAACTTGCTAAATGTCATAAAATTATTTGTGAATTTCTAGTGAATTTTCTTGAGGAGAAGAGAGCAGTAAGGGTCAGAAGAATGCTGATAATACATGACTCGTCTGTATAAGGCTTTTATAACAAAACTTGGAATCCAGTCAAAAATAGATTGCAGATAATACTCTTATTCCATGAAGTACAAAGTTAAAAAGGGGTTAGTGCTCTTGTAATCCAGCTTACTTGTGAAATTTAGGAGTATTATAAACTCTGAACAGTTTGTGACAGATGTGACATTTCAGTGGCCCTGGCACTTTCAGAATAAACTTTGCTAAAAGCCACAACGGCAGGTTTTATTTTGTGTCTCTTCCTTTCTGATACTGGGTGGAAATACACAGATATTTTTTTCTCTTTAGAAGTTTTGTCTCTGATCATCATTCAAGGACCTTTGAAACCTTATATGTAAGACCGAATTAACCAAGACTATAATTAGGAAAATCAAACATTGCTTATTATAAAAATGAGTCTTTTTCAGTTCATTTTCTTAGCATGTGCTCTCATGCAGTGGTTATGCCTTGTGCAGAATGTGGGTGCCAGGGGAAGTGACCACAAGCTGCACAAAGAACAAGTGGTATTTTCTGTTTTGTTACATCCTTCCGTTATGTAGGTTGTGATATGATGTATTAATAAAAGGAAGATGATCTCCTACCTGTAGGTAACAGGCTTTAGCCAAGGACTATGCAGTTCAAGTCGGAGGAAGCTCTGTAGTATCACAGATGGACAGAGAAAGATGCAAAATGGCTTTTGCATAACTACATGGATAGGAGGGTGCAGATGACTGTTTTCTCTTACCGTGCCCATATTTAGCTGAGAACTCTGCATGGTGGTTGTTCCCTTCTCACCTTAGCTTCTTAACAGTCTCTATTTCATCTTTATTGCTATATTTTTGATAACAAAAAGGATTTTCCTGATCTGTGGGGAGTTTAGCTGCAACATTAGTTTATTAAAGCTAGAAAAATGTGAGTTTTTCTTCTTTTTATTAAACTTCTGTAGAATGGTTCTTGTCCTTGCTACTCTAAGTCTGTGTAGTGTCACATGCTATTTCATCTAGTAACTCTTCATCAGCCTTGTACACACCAGCTCATTTTTAACTGCAAGCAAACCTTGTATCTGCAGTGAAGAGGATCACTTCTGCATATGCTTTAGCTCAACAAGAGAGTATACAAGAGAATAAATACATCTTAAGTATATAAATTTTTTTTTTTTTTTTTTTTGGCAACAGGTTTGCTGGGAAATTGCAGCATTCTGAAGCTGGTGAGGAATTTCTCCCCATGTTCATGTTATAAAAGTGGTGCTTGGGCAAAATGCACTTACATGAGAGAGGGCTTTTTCTTTGAGTACAGGCTTTCTGGTTTCGTCAGGGTCTGGGTTACTCAGTGCTGAGTGCAACACTTCTTACTGTGATCCAAACAGATACGCTGCTAGGAAGCTTTTATGTTGCAGTGTTCAAATAACAGGTCACTTCTCACTGAATGTTTCTAGCCCTAATTTTAATTAAAAATCTACACAAGATTTTCTTTTCTATTATTTTTTCTGCTTCAGGCATTTGTTTGTTGTAAGAAAGATAAAAGATGAAGGATTTCAGATAGCCTCTCTTTTTGGAACAGCTTGTAAATCACTCTGTAAACTTACTTATGTTTAATGCTTTCTGATGGCAATAGCTTCAGCTGTGTAGACAGATTAGTTTTGTTTTCCCCCAGTTTTCCTCCTGTGGATCTCGGCACTTTGTCACTTGGTTAAGAATACTTACCAAGCTCATGAAGAGCAGGCAGGAGCTGCAGGAAAGCTGGTTGTGTATCAGCTGGTAGGCAAAGTGCTTGTATGAACATCCTTGTCCCCAGCTGCCTGGCTCAGCCAGTATTGCCTGTGTGAGGTAGACGGAGGAATGAGAACTGCAGCTCCCCTTCTCACACTGTTCTTGGGTGCTGTTGTGCAGACCCACCACTGTCAGCCATTGAGGCTTAGCTCTGCAGACGGAGTGGGGAAGCTGTAGTGGAGACTTGGGTCCTGCCAGCCTGGTTGAGGAGGTGGTGAACACTTGCAGCCATCTTAAAATGTTGCTGATAAATCTGCCCATGTTCTCCAAGCAGATCTGTGAGCAACCCATGAAACAGCATTGCTGAAATAGTCTAAGAAATGAGTCTGTTCTAAGTCTGTTCTAGGAACGTAATCACACAAGATCGCTGATACGCTGCAAGGTCTGCTTCTTGACGTAGGTGTGTCTATGTGGTAGTCAGACAAAACCCCAAAATGTTATACTTTGTGAAGAACACAGCTGGCCTATCATCCAAAATGGCCATTTTAATTCATTCTAATGAATATTATGCATGAAGAAATTTTGGATATAAATGAACACATTTTATGTCCTTATAAAGTTAGTGTTACATTTGTTCTTAAAGCTTGAAAAACTTGTTTGTTTAATGTGGCATTGTTAGTTAAAAAAGCAAGCTAATAACTAATGATAGCTTTTAATGCAATAGCAAGCATCTTAGTTTTCAGGAACAGATAAAATACTACAGATGAATGCTACCTACCTATTAATTTCTGGTTTAATATACACCAGGTTCTTGTTACCACAGTTATGTCCCCCTTCCTATTCATTTCCATTTGAAGTTGCAGTATTCCAATCCACTATGCTCGCTTGCTGTGTCATTAGCCTGGAACAGCAGAATGTACTCTGTCCCTGGGAAGGACTCTATCTGTGGTGGGTTTACACTGAAAAATGAGAGAAAATATAGCAAAGTATGGTAAGGACAGCCTGTCATATATTTCTGTACCAGAAAAAAAAACAAACAAAACACCTCTGCAAAAATCAAATGAGCCCTCTCCTTAGAGCTCACTTAGCAATTTATCAGAAAAACAAATCTTTTACATGGGAGGATTTTGGCTTTCTCATGTTTCACTGGCAGTGTTAAAGAATTACACAGGGTTTAAAACCCATGTAGGTCAGTTTAATCGACCCAGTGTCTCAAGATTTCTGTGTATCGGGTGTATTTTACTGGTACTTTCTTTAGGGTAGAACTGTATCCTAAAGAAAGGGATCAGCTTGGACAGACTGGCAAGGCTGTCATTCAAGAAGCATAAACCTTCTCCCCTGTGCAATTAGGGAGCACAGTCACTACTGACCGGCTAACCCTGCCAGTTACGCTTCATTGAGGAGTAACTTGTCAACTGTCACTTTTTAGCTTGAAAACTAGAATTCCTGAAGGCTCTTTAAGATAAGTAGCTGCTGCAAGGAGATTTGTTTCCTTCAATAAAGAACCTGCTGAAAGTCAGAGCCACGGGGTTACTGGGTCTTCGAAGGCTCTTAGGGCTCAAATCAGTCGTCAAATAGGGTACGCTTGGTCCAACAGCAGCAAGTCAAAGGTACGGTGGTGGTTCTTTGGCTCTGAGACAGTGACAGGAGGTTGGGGGATCTTCTTACTGAAATTCATTTCATTGTTTTCTCTTTCCTTGAAGAACAGCAGGAGCAAAATAAGCAGCAGCAAACACCATTCCCCCTCCTGCTTTTTGGAAGGACTCCCTTTGGCTCAGAGTCTGTGCTGCTTTAGGAGTGACAGCTCACTCCTCAGAGCTGTAGTTCTGTCTTCACTGAGCACCTCTGAAATAGTGTAGGAATTACATTACCTGTTAGCTGTAGACTTCTCTCTGACCTCTTGTCTCAGGTGGTAGCACCAGGCATCCTCTTTTGTGATTTTACCATAGAGAGGAATTTAATCTGAGTGTTTAGTATTCTTGTATTTAAATGAGATCAGTTAACATATTTGCTTCCAGCTCCCATAGAGGAGGACCATTAACACCTCATTGCTTACAATGTATCTACAAAACTCTGTGCATATCAAGTAGTATTGGAAATTGCCTCTGCTGGCAGATTAGCCACCAGGCTGTTGTTACTGATCCTGAATTCCAGTAGGCTAACGGAAGAGTTGCACGTGTAATATAGTACATGATCAACTAATGCAGCTGGCTGGACCAGCTGTATTTTGTTCTTGAAGCACGGACTTCTCTGAAGACCTGTCTGAAATAGGCCATGATTCTGGTTTCTGCACGAGGAAAGGGTTAATGCTTTAGGGGAGGGTTCGGAAGCCAGGATTGACAGTAGCCCGCTAAGGAGTGAGTTTGACAGCCAGAGAAACCACAAATGCAAGCCGGTGAAACTGTAAGAGTCAATAATTGCAGGACAGTTGCCTATTTTTTAGCAATTGTCCACCAATGAATGTGAAATAAAAGTCCCCAGCACAGAGACTATTGATAAACTTTTAAGGCAGAGACTGTAGAACAACTTCTCTAACTAGTAGTGTGTCTAATGTTTATTGCATTTGATGGTAAGCTTGGAAGTTTTGTTAATAAGATGGTCAGGAATCAGTCAAACAGAGAAACTATAGCCTGGGGGGAAAAGCACCTTTTTGCTCTCTTGTATTGGTTTAAATTTTCTCCAAGTGAGTAAGTCAAGCAGAACAGGAAGTCTTGAAAGCATTTGTTCTCTTGCTCCTCTAAACTTGGCTGCTCTGCAGTGCTAAAATCCCCAGTCAGCAGCTGAAGAGGTGAGATTTAAAAACTGGATACAGTTTGAATTAAATCAGCATTTCAAAACCTGAATTTCAGTGTTTGTGTGCTAGAAATGAGAGAAGCTACTTGTACCTACTTTAAAATAGCTTGATGATGTTCCCTTCCTCCTAAGTGTTGGATTTATATGGTATTGTTATTCTTCAAGGATATGGCACTTTTCACTTCCCAGGTGTTCTCTAGTACTTTCAGGGTTTTAAAAAGCTGTTGTTTTAGTTCTAACAATCCTCAGCTGCCTGGAATAAAAGAATGATTTTGGATCCTTTTAAGGAGAGAAAGAGAGAGGAGAGGGAAGTGTTTGTACCTTCGTGTTTCTTGATGCGTAGCATGTGTAGACCACTACACCTGTGTTGCTGGGTTTTCTCTGGCTTTCATGAGGAAGTGGAGATGTGCTGGGGAAGCATGTCATCATCTTCTGCGTTCCAGTTCAGATCTCTCATAATGTGCCTTGTGAAAAAGGAAAGGGAAAACTATAAAAACCTGAAAACATCCTTTAACTAAGTTGGTCTGAGTAAGGTGCAAACATGACTGCTCTATACCATGTTAGAGGTGGTTGTATTGCGTGCTGTGACATGACTCTCAGTGGCCTGGTGCAAATTGATGCATACTTTTCATTGCTTTCCTGTCTGGACTGTACTGCGTCCTGAAACAAGCAGTTCACAGGTAAAACTGCCCTGCTGCTTTATGGAGCTGTTTTACAGAATACAATACTACACTCAAAATGTTGTTGTCATCAGAATTACCTAGATTAACCTAACATCTGTGAGGAAACATAGCGAGGCTGACAGCTTGTTTGCTAATCATGAAATAGAATATTGTTAAAACTGGAGAATGGGTCGTCTTTGATTAGCTGGCTTAAATATATGCTATGAACAACATCTAATGCAACGATCAGTCATTTTGTGCTCGTCTGAGTAATTTTAGAAGTGAAATAAAATTGACTTTTATGGGAAACAATCATACAGGAGATAGCTCTATGCGTGTGGTTTAATTGTTGCTGCTTTTCTCTCTTTTTATGAGGTTTCAGAATATTATGCCTTTTTTACAACAATTCACTGGTGTGCTGGGGACCAAGGCTTTATGTACAAAGAAGAGTAACTGGATAAGAGCCAAAAAGAAAAACACGCACACTGTTAAATTTATAGCCTACATGAAATAGATAATTCTCTATTCTGCTTATTAACCTCTCCTGCAGTCTAGTTTGCATTCAGGAAATGAAATCCCATACTAGTTAAAGGGCACTGTGTTACGCAGTGTAATAATATTAAAATACAAGATGTGTAGCTTGGTGTCAGGAAAAAACAATAAAATCCCTCAAACCCAAAGGAATAATTGACTTGTCGTAACAAACACAGCAAGCTCATGACTTGGTTTAAGGGTCTTTTCTGGCAGCTGACAGGTCATTTCCTCCTGTCATCCCTTATGGTTACTTGCACCCTCACTTAAAAAACTTATGGCCGAATATATCTTGGTACCTACATGCAGTGCAGTTCTGAGGAGTGGTAAGCCAGCACAGGGATAATGAGTGGTGGTGTTTGGATGTTTGTTGGTGGTTTTGGTTGGTTGGTTGGTCCGGCCTGTTCAGGTAGTTTTTGTTTGCTTATAAGGTTAATAATCTTATTTTCATTTTGTAACTAAATATTCTGTACTGAGTGATATTGCCCACACATTTAATGTTTTACCAAACCTCCCTAGAATAATGTGTATTCTCAAACGTGACTGTCACGAGCCTGCTGTGATTATTTTCAAGGTAATTCTGAAAAGATTAAACTTGCTTAAAGAAAAACAAAGGAAAGGTAATGACACCTCTTCTACTTCATGACTAAAACCTGTTTGCACTTTGTATAAGAACTTCACAGTATCTTGCAAGGTGAATCAAAAAAATGATGGAGGTTTGCCAAAAGCAAACAAAATTCTTGATCACCTCATTCTGGGGCTGTGACTGTTGCTCAGGCAGCTTCCACAGTTCTGTCTAGAAGCAGACAGGATTGTGGAGGGCACATGTCCAGGCAGAAAGGGAAGTAGTAATTTATACCCCAATGAAAAATACTGAGAAGTGCACAATGAAGTATTTCATAGTTTCTTGAAGAGGAAAAATTCATTATGTTTTCTTCAATACTTATTCAGATTATTCCCTTCAACTAATTATTTGCTCAGAGATGCTTTTGCATCTTCAGTGGAAGCACACGAAATATCTCCCTGGGTGGTTATATTGGTGTTTGTTTAGGGTAGATTCCTGTTTGTCTTCCAGATGTCTTCATCTCTGCTGTTCAAGGAGAAGAAATTAAGAGTTTACTCAGGGACTTTATCTTTGTCTCATCAAAGAATGCTGACTTTACGAGGTAGAGAAAGTAACACAACAATCAGAAATGCACATTTATTAAATGTAAGTATTAGTATTCATGTGGGGTTGAGAAAAGGGAGGAGCGCTTACAGTGTTAGCAGACCAATGTCTCAAGGTTTTATGTTTCTCTCTGAACATGTTTTAATTTTCAAGGGCAACGTATTATTCAAAACAGGATATTGGGCAAAACTTAAGTAAGCAAAACACTACACATGTTGTAAACATTGCTTGCAAACTGTAACTGGAGTTGGAAGAAAATTGCCCCTTATATAATTGATGAAAGGAGAAAAATAAAGAATCCTAGTCTGTTTGGTTTTATTTTCGCTCTGGAGCTTAGGAAACTGACATGGCTGTATCCCCATGCTCAACTTAAACCCCGTCTCTCATTTTACCAGAAGGGAAAGTGTACTTACAAGAATATTTCCAGGTTTTGTGATTAGCTGATGCCTGTTGGAGGCAATACTGGAGAGAGTTGGCATTGCACAGCCAAGTGCTCAACATGGCTGCACGTGCCCAGAGCACACATCCATGCAGCAGAGCTCCTGCTGCCCCTTCCAAAGCCTGTCAGAGGGTGACTTTCCCAGAGCTTGATGATGTCTGGCCTTCCCAGAGCCTGACACCATGGGTGTCCTTCCCAGAGCCTGATGGAGGCAACAGCTGTGTTGCTTCCAGCTTCTCTGGAGCTGGAGACGTTCTCCGATTCACCCTTGACAGAGGGGGCATGGGGACATTCTGTGATTCCCCCTTGTCCCCTTCTTGACAGCAGATGTCTGAGAAGGGAAAGAGCAACCACTGCTTTAGTTCAGAATGAGCTGTCTGAAGGAATTGTGTTTATTTTTTCTTCTGTTGTGGCACATAAATGGAAAGGGGTTGGCAGCACTTATCGCAGTAGAAAGAGCAACACTAAAAATTACAAAAGAGGACTTGACAAACATGTAAAGTGGTTTTTAATTTCAGACACCCTGGAGCATGATGCATTTGAAAATTTTTAATTGAGAGCTTGAAGTTTGATAGATTTAATTGTGAAAGATAGTTGAAGTCCTGAGCCCAATGAGAACAAACAAGAATGTATAGCGTTTTAAAGCTTTCTTTTAATGTTAGAGAGCCACCCTGTGCATAAATATGCCTTGTTTGTATCATTCCTGCTGTGACCCCTCCTTCCACAAGCGACTGAGTTCATCTCTAATTTTCAAAGCCTATATTTTTGTGTCTCGGAAGCTGTAAAATCACATATTAAAAGAACATGAGTGGGGGGACTCATAAGCCTCAGGCCAGCCGCGTAACCACAGGAACCACACAGGGCTTTTGTGTCTGCCAGTATGAAGGCCAATAGCGCTGTGTGTAGGTACCGTGTGTTGTCAGCTGTCAAGTTAAAACCACTCCACTATATCCTGAATAGGGTTTTAACACATTTCTTCAGGAAAAAAAAAGAGTTTGTATCATCTGTTGGTTTGGGGTTTGGGGGGGGGTTGTCCTTTCTTAGGCTCGCTTTATGAATACATTTATTTCAGTAATTCTTTCAGTTTTATTCCAAGTTTCCAGCAGACAAATTTCAAATATATATCATCATATTACTTAAATACAGGGTTGGGGTGTGTGTGTGTGTGTGCATGTTTGTCTGTTTTTATCATACTGGCATGGTGTGCTCAAACACCACTCAGTTACACCCCTGTTTACTCAAATAGGGAGATCTACAGGGATATATATAGGGAGAATTAATCAGGTCCATCTGTGAGTTAGCAAACTTGTGTATTGCTCAGGTAAATTGTCTATGCTTCATTTAGAAGGGGGTTTTATTGTTAGGCACTGTTAGTGCCTGGTTGAAGCTTGGAGAGCTTAGTGCTGATGATAATTCTGCCTACATGCATGTCATATAGGAAAAAGTCTCCTTCATCCTGGTCCCTGAAGGTATATCTATTTAGAGGAACATTTTTAATTACTCTTTATTATGTTGCAAAACTTCCTTTGGGCTTTGTAGAGACAGTTACTGATAGAGAAGGAATCTTAATATGGAAGCCAGGAAAAATGATCAACTCGAGCTGAGATGAGAGTTAGAAATGCTGATGTGTAAGCAGAGTGAAAGACAGGTTTCTTCCAGTGTTAGAGACTGCTGGGCCAGTTACTGCCAATGTTACCCTGCTGCCTACGGTATCCAGAGGGTCTCCAGGTGTTAACCCAAGTAAACACCTGCTAAAATAAAACTAAGCATTGTTAGAATAGGGTTTTTTTGCTGGCTCTTCAGTTTTCAATTGGGTATTTTCCCAGACTCGTTTGATTTGGAGCTTGGAGGTTGATTTGTTTGGGTTTTTTTTCTTCTAAGTTTTATTATCAAGTGTCTCGTCTGTTCAAAATATTGGCAGGGAGATATTTGGAAAAATAAATACACTTATGTAACAAAGAGATAATTGGTGATAAATCATCTACATACAAACTTTGCTCCCACTTCCCAAATACAAGCAGCTTTTTTACAGCAGAACTTCATAGTTCTACTTAACCTTACTTTGGAATAATCTAGGAGTAAAACATTGCTAATATCCTAGCATTTTCTCAATCACAATGGGATGCTGAGCTATGTAATTTTGCATGTGCATCATTTTTCTAATACATACATATGCACTCTGGGTGGGTAAAAGTTTTCTCAAATGGGTTGAAAATAACAGTCATATAATAGTAGTATCTTATTCATTTATCTGTTGTACTTTTCAGAAGATCAAAGCTTTATAATTCATTGGAAATATCTTAAGAATTGCATGGTTAAGTTAATGTAGTGGGTTTGCTCTTCCACTGAGTACAAACATCATTAGAATTGAAAGATTATTACTGAAATATGGGCTTCACAGGGTAACAAGGTTTAGGGTAGCTATTTTGCATAATATTCCTTTCAAAATGTAATTACTAAAAGTAATTTTCCTATGAATAGCTTGTATGGGGCTGGTCAAAATAACAAACTTCTTCCAAAGAAGTGGAATTGTTTCACTTTCACACATCAGCTTCTGAAGGTGGGGTACAGGTTTCTTGGATTTGTATTTCTGTTGAAAATTCAAGACATTGGGGGGAGCGGAATATATAAGAAGGAACAAAAGGGGGGAACTAAAATAACTAATGAACTTCTTTGTATTCATGTGCCTTGCTGGGAAACTGCTCAGCTAGTTGTGGAGAATAACCTGTTTGCTGTGGCATTATATGGTCTTACTTCCATGGAAATGACTTTGCCATTTTTATAGAGAAAAGGGTACGTATGTTTCAGTGATTAGTTAATTATTCTCTGTTGCCATCCTGCCTTTCTTACACTGTAAGTTAATTTTCTTTTAGCTGAATAGCCAATGAAAGCAAAGAAGCTATGAAAAAGTAGTGGGTGGCTGGTAACGGAAGGAAGGAGAATTTATCTTCCAGTCAGTTGCATACTGAAAAATGCAAAGTTCTCTAAAATGTTACTTTGTTTCCTGTAGCAGTTGAGCTATACTTTTTCCTTTTAATTCTGATCTAATTTTCTATACTTTCTCTAGAAGTAAGGGACTCGAGGCATTAAAGCTGGTGTTGAAGTAGTTTAAGGATTTAGGTCAGGATTACATATATATACACACCCTATATGATGTATTTTATGCCCATGAGGAAGTGATAGGTATCTTTTGGAGTTGCTGGGCTCTTGCATGAAGGAGTTGAGATTTAAAGACTTAGTACTGGTGATGCCTTGTGGGATTCCCCCCCCAAGCCCCTATTTTTCCTATATAAATGTTCCCTTTTAATCATAACAGCTCTCTCTCTCATCTCATTTTTCTGCCCTCTTCACATAGATGGCTAAAATTGCATCACCTTAATGACAATTTAGGGCCACTTTTTAAAGATGTCTGGTTAATATTCCTCTAGTAAGAGAGTTCTTTTTTCACACATTATAGCCACCAAATCCTGGCCATTAGTCATTTGTTATCTACTGGTGACATTTTCTTAGAACAGTTGGCTATTTTCATGATCATACCTGCTCATCACACATTATTTCATTATTTTGACAGTTACATTGCAGCAGGAAAGATGTTTTCTTTCTCCCCATTTCTTCTCAAAGGACAGTGGCAGCTACTCAAGCAGAAAGCTGATGTTTCTGATCTCCTGGCTTTTTATCTTTGATAAACTGGCACTTGTGGTATTTGGGGACCTTGAACAGTGGTGCATTTCTGACTTCTTCTGTAGATCATTCTTGTGTGAATGACGTGAGCTAAAGACTGAACTTCCTAAGGTATGTTTGAGAAATTCAGAAAAGCGTATCTTGGATTTTTGTTATGTTTGTCATTACCAGGATTAATCATATCCACTCACACTATTTATATCTTTATGTTCCTTCAAGCAGTCAAGATCAAAGCCATTTCTAATCATTAAAAAGTAAACATACTACATCTCAAATGCATGCAGAAAGCAATGCAAATTATAAAGAAAACAAATCCTGAAAGAGCAGCACTGCAAAACTGTGCTTCCCACACATTCCTGTTTGACTGATAGTCACTTAGTATTTTATTAAGTAGCAAAGTCTAATCCCCTTTGTGAGACCTCTCCCCCTGCCCCTCCTTCAGAATATATAACATTTAAATCCATCTCTCTCTGGTGAATAAATCTATTTTTAACCTGTTTTCAGTACTAATCTCACTTAACCTGGTTTTAGTATGCACTGGGCAGAAACAGTGTAATTTAAGAATTATGACATTTTTCAGTGGGAATGGGAAGGCAATAATTGATTCTTATACTTCAATAAACTATTATTGGTGAAAATATACATCACATACAAAAGAATGACACAGTAGGTGAAATACAAACTTTGCTTTTCTTACCAGACATGGCACAAAACACAAAGTGCAAGAATCATAGCAATTCGCCAGGGTTTATGTTAACTGCCTGCTTCACCTTGGAGCAATGAGTATTAGGGTATTGTTATTCCCATGGTGCTGGTGAATATTCTATTATAAATGGCTTTTCTTGCACTTCTGGATGAATGGCAGGAAGGGACCAAAGGTCTGGGCAGTCTAGGCTTTGAGGCTGCAATTGATTTGCTGTTTGCTGAATTTGCTTTATATAAATCTTAAATTCACTGTGACTGTGGTACATGGTGAAAAATATTTTAAAATTAAAATAGTTCTTTAAAAAAACTTATCAAATATATCTTCACTTTAAAAGACAATCTGGTTTCTGGCTGAAGAGGTGTATTCAGTGTAAGAGAGAATCAACCCTTACTTTTGAAGACTAAAACTAAGAGGAGAGTTACAGTGTACACTGCCTGTGCTGATGTGGTTGCATTTGTTATCCCAGCAGTTCCTTCTGAATGTTCTCCCTTTTGGTTCCAACACAAGCCAACAGAAGAGCCAGAATAACCAAAAGCTTAAATTTAGTCATTTGAAGAAAACCTTGCAGATGGCAGAGGCTTTCAGATAACCTCTCATTTGCATGCCGGGAAAGGTGTTGTCAGTGGTGTACAGTTTCTGGTATTACTTAAGCAGAACAAAGGAAACTGCAGTGTTGAAGTGTGGCTATCTTTTCTATGAAGTATTTCATGTATTTTAATTAAAACTGTCATAAAGGTAGCTGTCAAGTGGTAAAGTAGTTATATAGAAGAAATGAAATACATATAGTTAAGCAAAGTAAAAGGAGGTGGTATTTCATAACTCCAGATTTAATCAGTGCTTTTTCCCTACAACTATGCACTTGAATATGCAAGAAAATTTTGATCTGGCACTCCTTACAAGTCTGCATATACTGACTTTCACCACTTAATCCTGGGCTCTTTCACTGGAATGGATTTTCTAAAATGAATATTGAATCTCAAATCATGAACACTTTGGCCAAGCCAGTTGGCCTGGGTGGGACAGTTTTATGAGGTTTTTCTAACAAAAGAACATAAACAGTGCCATGTGCTGCTAAGCATAAGGTCTGAACTGAAGGAGGTTGTGTTTGGTTGAGCCCTGCAGCAGCTAAGGACCACAGAGCTGCTCATTCACCCCCCTGCCCTCAGCCAGAAGGCAGAGAGAAGAGCAAAAACAAGAAAAGTCAGATGTCAAGGTAAAGTCATTTTAAAAGATTAAGGAAAGATGTAAAAACCAAACTCTAAACGATTGCTGCATCGGTAATGGTCACCTCCCACAAGCAGACCACTGCCCAGCCAGTATCTGAGCAAACGCTGCAATGGAAAGAGTAATGCCAGTTGTAGTGCTGGGCAGGATGCTGTCTGATGTCACATGTGATGTTACACAGCATGGACTAGCCTATGGGTCTGCTGTGGTGGCTGTGCCACCTCCCACCTCTTGTCCATGTGTCCAATAAGTACATGTGTTTGGTTGTAAACACACCTTTGTTTGTTTACCATTTTGGTGGATAAACAAGGAACGGGTCAGGGTTTTGGAGTTTTTGTGATCAGTATTTATTTCCCTACATTAAAAAATCCATATGAAGACAAAATATTCAATTGAAACCAAGACAGTATGTGAAATAAATTAGTGAAGGAAATGCGACCTGTTTGTTTAGTCTGTTCCCATTACTGCCAGCCTCCTCGGCTTTGTCCCATATCCATGGCTGTAGGGAAGAATGATATTTGGCACTTAACTGTTTGACAGCCATATACTCGGTTACAGGTAGATGCTATTGTTCATTCAGGTTGGGGATGTTGGATGTTGCTGAATGTTGATAACCCGGGTTTGTTCTCATTTTAAAACATGCCAGAAGATGTCATGCAGATGAGCTGCACTCAACTGCATCTGAGTCCGATTAATTGGAGTGTACTGTGTTAAAAGATTGGAATGGTTTGGATTGTACCAGTCATATCTGTAGATAAAACAAAAGCTTTCAAAGTTTCAGTTTTCAAAGGAACATTTTCTATCAGACAACAAACATTCTTTGTGATGTTGACCCTATTTTCACACACTGCAGTATTTTCAGTTTCTGATATTTTCTGTCTTTCAAAGAAAGTCAACTCTATCAAAATCAAGCCCTTGCTTCAGTTTCTGTTTCCATTTGCTCTTTACAAATGTACAATGGATCTGAAGATTTATTTTTTTTTCATCTAAATCTTTGAACTATGAGACAATTAAATCTTCCATGGTAGGAGCAGGTAGCAGGTTACATGTATAATGGTGCTCTGTTCCCTCAAGACACTGAAAAATGAGAACTTTAAGAAGAAACCACTATAGCAAAAAAGTTTGTTATTTAGGCTTTAATAACTTTCCCATTTGGTGGAATTAAGATAAAATGAAATGACTAGGAATATCCTAATTCCTAGAGAGGAATGCATATATTGACTGAGTAACAGAAAAATTATGTACAGATCCTTCCCACTTAAGGTCTGTTTGTTAGCCTCTGAATCAATGTGGTTGTAGTGCTTTAGATTTCTAATAGCTTTTTTTTACTCTCTGAAGAGATGCAGCTTTTGTACCAATGTGTTTTGATGGTTCACATCTATTAATTCAGAATAATTAAGTGAAATGTGAATCCTACATGAGCATTCAAGGTCAAACTTAGAATTCTGTGAGACATGATAGTCTTCATTTTTCAATATAAATGAAGTCATTTGAACACAAAGCCCCAGCTTTTCATCAAAACAATTGTCAGCAAGAGGGTCACAAGTCCCTGCAGTTGCTGACAAGGAAACTTCTGGAAGTGCCAGACCAGGTTTTGGCTATGCTCTTTTACTCCAAGGCATTCCTGCTTTACAAATTTTCAGGTTTCCTTTATACTTCTTAAAGTGGCTCTTCCTTTTCTGAGGAGTCTTTTTGTAATTCACTAGTTACTCTGTAATCTGAGTTACGCTAGGAGTAAACCTATCATTTCCTCCATCACACAGGAACTCTCACATACGCATTACATGACACACGTTTCAGGTGTTTACAAATTAAGGTAAACTTTTCACTCACTGTGGTTTTTTAAAATGATGTTTGATAGCAATTTCTTGTTGCTCATCTGAGCTACAATTTCAATTTCATGTATTGTAATGATGTATCATTGCTGTAATCAAGACGGTTTTCCCTTAACTTGATTGAAAAGTCTGTTTATTTCTATGCTGCTTTTCTTTTCTCTGTAGTTGTCTTGGGAATATTAAAAGCCTTTTGTTGTTGTTGTTGCCATTGCGAACTGTAAAAGTAAGAGTTCGCTAAACCATTTTTGCCATTTTTGGGGTGGTTTTGCATGAACAACTTGTTCACCTGCTCAAAAATTGCTGTTGCTAATTCAATAGAATATTTTCTCAATTTCAGCACTATTATGTGCGGTACTTCATTACTTTAGGTTCTGAATTGTAGCGAGAATTTTTACACCACATAGTGAACACCAGTTACTGGCCTCAGCTTAGTGTATATATGCCTCTGTATTTCAGAGATGAGGACTTACTGTTAAAACATGTTTGACTTTACAAAGCGTGCTGCGGAAATGACAGGAACCACAGTCTTCTTTTGTCTTTTTCATTTTTCTTTTTCAATTGCAATATTAGTTTGTTTAATTTGACAAGCTCTGATGACAAAAAACTGACGCTGAAAGGCTTGAATAATAGCTCAGATGATTTTGTCCTTTTGGAAGAGAAATAGGCCAGAGACAAGCTGTCCTCTCTGGCAATCTTATTAGGAAGATTGAGAAATGAATGGAGTTATTAGAAAACCCAGTTAGAATGTATATCTGAAGAATTATGGCTGTGCCCACAGGGGTGAAAAGCAATGACTCCGTTTAGATTTTCAGAATTATGGTTTCTAGAAATGTAGCTGAGGAGTGAAGAAGACTCCATCTTCATTGTTCATCACGTAATTGGCTGGGCTACTGTCAAGGTTCACAAGTCTCCTAATGTTGTCGTTATTAGTCTCAAAATTCCAAGACAAAGGTAAGTTTTTTGCTATGACATATAATCAAAAAGATATTACTTTTTAAAGATAAATAGTTCATTCTATTCCCTGATACGAATCTAATAAGCTAAGATCAAAAGGAAGCCTTTTTTTTTGTTATGTTATGAGATGCTACTTCTGGAACAGAAGTCAAAGATTATTCTGTTTCTTCAGGACTGCAATTCTGCAAAACTGGACCTTATCAAAGACTATCAGTTGTTCTTATTTCGTGAGTGCTTCAGAATTATTGGATTCTGATAAAAGCTCTAAGCAGCTGATGGTAAAAAATTCAGCACTGTTAGTTTTTAGAATGCTCTGACTTCCTGGTTACGTCCTCATGTCTTTATGTGTGTACATATTATGTAAAGTTTATTGTAATTAAATGAAATAGAAAATTAGGTTAAATTAAAAGGCTTAAATAGGTGTTCAATGCCAGCAGACTTCTGAATGTTCTACAGTCTGATATCATTGTAGGGTGGGGGTTAACCATTTTTCTTTCTTTTCCTGACCTAATACTTATACGGAGCTGGTATATTTATTGGGGTTTTTTTGTGTACTGTATTTTTTAATCATTAAAGAACAGGTGGACAAACAACATACAATGAATTAGTGGGTTAAATCTGAAACCTGGCATATTCAAACAAGAAACAACATGACTTGGTGGATTTAATATGTATGATTTCATAGAATCATAGAATAGTTAGGGTTGGAAAGGACCTTAAGATCATCAAGTTCCAGCCCCCCTGTCATGGGCAGGGACACCTCACACTAAGCCATCTCACCCAAGGCTTTGTCCAACCTGGCCTTGAACACTGCCAGGGACGGAGCATTCACAACCTCCCTGGGCAACCCATTCCAGTGCCTCACCACCCTAACAGGAAAGAATTTCCTTCTTATATCCAACCTAAACTTCCCCTGTTTAAGTTTTAACCCGTTACCCCTTCTCCTGTCCGTACAGTCCCTAATGAAGAGTCCCTCCCCAGCATCCCTATAGGTTGTTCAGCTTTAATACATATCATTTATTTTTATGGTGTTATTGAAATTGTAGTTACTTTTCCTAAGGGTTTCCTGATAAAAAAAAGTTAGTGTTTCACTCAGGTGGTAGTGACCAGTGTTTAACCAGTACCTTCACACCAAAGCACCACAGAGGATGTCTATTCATCAGCATTCTGAGGTGAAGCAGCAAAAGGGTAGAGTGAGATGGAGGAAAGGCTGGCACAGGGCTACCATCTCCTGTGCAGGCCACTGTTGGCTACTTTCTCTGTCAAGAAAACAAATTCTGGACAGGGAAGCTGGTCCATGGATCACAGACTGGTCATTTCTGCCTTAGGGCTCAGCTGCAACTGCAACCATGTTTGCAAGCTAATTCCACCCTGGTGATTTCCTTATGGATCTGCTGCTGTAAAATATTAATGTAACAATAATGCAGTTATTGTTAACTAACTGTGTAGTTAACAATAGTTTAATAAAAGTTTTGGCTGAATTATCTGGTAGGCATGCCATTTTCTGACAGTGGGTTTGTGCAACTACATCCTGAGGAGCACTTCCATTTGGGATACTGTCAAGTCAATTGAATGGATCTCTGGGTTGTACTGATTGCTCTTGATCCATGTTCTCAGTTTATTTTACTTCTGGGACTAAAGACAAGAGTCTCTTTTCCCACTCAGAATATGTCGGTTCAGTGCCTTTGAAAGAGGTGACTTGAACATTAAAGTTCTTTTTGGTTTGTCAGGGCCAGTTTGAATAGGTCACAGTAAGAGCCATGCTCAGCAAAACCCCATTCTACTACAAGAGGGTGGTGGTGGTATACAGGCCCTTGTGACTGATTTAAAAACTGACAATTTTAATTCCTGTATTAGGTATTTCCTTCTTCCTCATGCTCTGGATTCCATTCTCATGGCTTTCCCTTTCATAACAGTGAGTACAGTGGGCGAACAGTGATAGAGAATCCAGGTCCATGTTTCATCCATTATCCTGGAGGACCCATAAGGTGTTGTAATTCCTTCCTAGCCTGGGGCATCTGCCCTTGTTCTGTTTTTCTGAAGGTGTCTGCAGCAATCTCTGCACTGCTGCTATCCACCAAGTACCCCCCGATTTGACTGGTTTCTGCTTGGTTTCTGACATTTCTTAGGTGGAACTTAAACTTCTGCTCCATGTAGTGCTTACCACACTGCTGTTGCTGCAGTTCTTTGAGGCAGTCTCCTCTGATTAAGACATCATATAATCATTAATTAATTAAGACATCATATAATGGTGCATTTTCACATTCTGAGGAAGTGAGACCTCCTGTGGGTTTGTGGTATTCATGGGAGGGAGCTGAGTCCCCTTCCAGCCCCAGGGCTATAATCCCAGGCTGAGATGTCGCAAACTAACCAGGCTAAATCCCTTCCTTCAGCAGGGGTAAAAGGAGATCCCAGCCTGTCCTGTTCTGTCCTGGCTGTCCTGTCTAACGATGGGACAAGAAACAGGCTGCCTGCAGAAGCGGTTGTGTCACCATCTCTGGAGGTATTTAAAAGATGTTCTAAGGGACATGGTTAATGTGTTGACTTGCCAGTTAATGGTGGACTCCATGTTCTTAAGGGTCTTTTCCAACCTAAATGGTTCCATGATTCTCGGGGAGCTGTGGGGATCCTGTCCAATGCCCATATCCTCTCTGAACTCCCAAACTCTTCCCCTCAACACATCTCCAATCTGGGGGAACGTTGCTCACCCAAGAGCAACTCAGGGTGCCATGAGACCCAGGTACCCCCTGTTTTCAGCACATGGGAGGTCCCCCAATATAATGTGCTACCTACAGGGAGTTTTGGGGACCCCTCCCCAACCTCCAAATGTTTCTTGAACCCCCAAATCCCTCCAAACCCCCAAATCCCTCCCATTTATGGTAACAGGGCTATCTAGGTCATCCAGTGAGATTCAGCCGCTCTGGGATTGATGGACCCTGCATTTTCAGGAGAGGGGGAGTCCCCCAAATAAATGAGACACCCCAAGGAGTTTTGGGGACCAGTCTGAACCCCCAAAATCCCCCCAAACCCAAAGCCTGCAGCTCCAAAGCCACCCCAGCTCAGCGCAGTAGCACAGACCCACTAAAAAAGGGGTGTCCCTAAAAGTGCATTCCCCCCAGCACCTGCCCTGGGGGTCCCCCAAGATGCTCTGGGACCCTAAATCCACTGGAGTGATCCCAACATTGCTTTATGCTCAGTAATGAATTCAGGGGGCCAGAGAGGGTGGATCCCCCAAATGGGGCACCCCAATAAAGGGGCACCCCAAAACCACAATGGCCCACCAAAAGGGCCCTGGAGGCACCCAGAGCAATTGTGGTGTCCCCCAAAATCCTGGGGTACCCTGAATCTCCCTGAAGCACCACAAGAGCAGTCAGGACCCCCAAATGGGGGTCTTGGGACAGTCCAAAAGTCACCTGCACCCCTTCAATGGAGCTGGTGCAGGGCCTGGAGCACAAGGATGAGGAATGGTTGAGGACCTGGGGGTTCAGTCTGGAGAAGAGAAGGCTCAGAGGGGACCTTACTGCTCTCTACAACTGCCTGACAGGAGGATGGAGCCAGGAGGGGCCTGGTCTCTGCTCCCAAGGCACAAGGGATGGGACAAGAGGAAATGGCCTCAATCTGCCCCAGGGGAGGTTTAGATGGAGCTGAGGAACAATTCCTTCCCCAAAGGGTGCTCAGGCATTGGAACAGGCCGCCCAGGGCAGTGCTGGAGTCACCGTCCCTGCAAGTGTTGATACAGCGTGTAGACGAGGCCCTCAGTGCCATGGGTTTGTGGTGGCCTTGACAGTGCTGAGAGAACAGTTGGACTGGATGAGCTTAAAGATCATTTCCAACCTGGTTGATTCTATGATTCTGTGATCTGTATGGTGTAGTTTTATGCTCTGGCTTGTCTGTAGGTTTAGCTTTCAGTATTGCATTTCATTAGTTTTCTGTGATCTCTGCATTAAATGACTGTGCTGTAAATGAGGGTGATGTCATGCACCTATCATGACAGTTAGGTGCCTGAGTGTTGGTATGAGCTTCTGTTGAAGCAGTATAAAAAAAGGTGTAGGGCATGAGGCAGGAACAGGTGACTGTAAAAATACATAAGCTTTAGTACATTTGGGGCCTGCATTCTTCCTGTTCAGAAAGGGTCAATTATCTTGCTTAATACTATGTCACTTTTTTATCTTTGGCACCTTATGTAAAAGACTTTTTTTTAATTTCTGTTTAACCACAGCATATTTTTTTTCTTCTGCTCTGTTTCTGATGTCACATACAAGGCATGTTATTACAGATCGACGTCATAATTAATGGGTAAATGATAAAGTTGCATTTTATTTTGAGCGCATAGGGCCTGAATTAGAGAATTTGTCAAGCATGCTAACATCTTTTCCATTTTCAATTATGATTTTGTTGATTACTAAAAAAATACATTATTGAGGCCAGCAATAGAAACTGTTACAGTTCATGATAAGCTCCATAGTTAGTCTGTCTGCATCACTAGATTCTGAAGTGCATTGGCAGTTCTATACTCTGCTTATTATTTTTTTATGACCAGCTTAACTGTTGTTGCTAACCTAACTGCAATTTCCTTTGTACAAGGTAGGGATGCTTATACTATCAGAAAAATATTTTCATGTTTAATATATTTAAAATTTAATTTTCTATTTATTTGAGTTTATTTTGTTTCATACTTTCAGTTTCAGTTCTGTTTTGTATTTAGTTCTGGATAAATATAAAGGACAGCAGAAGATAGCTGTCCCAAGACAAATGATCTCATGGACAAAGTAAAGCATTTTGAACGGTGTATTGCTGCAATAAGGAAGTGAAGGACAACTTCATACTAACTCTGATGTGTAAGTATCCTGTGGCTTGTTTTGAGATTTTGCATAGGTTCTAGTAACAAGATTTATGGAATTCACACAACTGCTGTTGAATATCTTGGTTTAGAAGGGCAGAATGGCAATTAAACTTAGACGATTGTTGATTATAATAGAGAGTTAAGTTGTTATAGCAACTGGAGCTCTCATCTCACCACTGAGCACAGAAAAGCACATACTAAACAAAAAAAAAGGGAAAAAAGACTGATCTTTTCCTTTCTCCCAATAGTCTGCAATCATAATTATCATAATTGATATTCAGAATCTTTCCTTCTGTGGCTTTTAGTTCCTTAAACATTACTGTGCAAATACAATTAATTCTGCAATCCTCAGACTTACTTCACTGTATTATTTCTTGTTTTGTTAATACTGGATTTCAGTGTTCTGTATCATTTTAACCATTTAAATAAAAATATGTAATTCTTTCAGTCCTTTTACAATTTATAGGGAGATGAGGTTTTTGTTAGTTTTCATTCCTTTTCAAGCGTTAAGGAGATGTAATGCTGCACTCTGTCATACTGTTGTTAAAGCTTGCTATATTCTGCTGATTATAAACCATAACAGGGCAAGCAGTCAAAAGCAGTTAATGGAAAAATTGAGGCAGGAGCAATTCCTCTGTAGTCAATGTATTGGATTACATTAAAAGGTATTAAAAATGCAAGTCCAAGACTTTCATTCCAATTTATACCAGGTGATTATTTGGACTGGTTAAATTGATGTTTTTCATCAATTCATGGGTGTCTTGGGGAGTTTTCAGAGAAGATCTTAGCTGGCAATGTTCTCTGTGTGTGGCATGACTGAAAGTTAGGAAATCTTGAATATATTTCCTGTTGTGCCCCTGATCTGAGACACGAGCTATGTTACGGATGAGGAAGAGCCATGGTTTGCTACCTGTGGAAACCTTGCATTTTGCAACATGTGAAATAAGCCACAAGTTTTTAGTAACATTTTCCTAGAGTGATTTCTGAATTGCTCCCTTCCTTGAATTAATGATGCTATAGAATAGGAGTATTTGCCCTCTAAGTTGGTCATCAGAAGATGTGAATCCTGGAGACTTACCAGCCACAGGGAATTGTATTTGGACTTCTGCCTTCATTTGGTTAAAAGCACGAGTATTCTGTGCTTTGTTTTACAGCAGCTGAAAAAATGTGTTGTTTTAAACTTAGAGGTCAAGGGAAGTTAGTTTTAGGTGAATGAAATTAAGAGTACTCAAGAGTTTCAATTTTCTTAATAACTCTCAATTATTTGTTTTGAATATATTTACCATTTCTAAAGAGAACAATTTTAGGTTAGAGCTATTGAGAATTGAAATGTCAACTAATAGTTTTAATTACTTGCTCATGATCCTTTCAAAGGTAGTTTGAAAGAAAATGAACACATGCTCTCCATTAAAACAGATGAGATTTAAATGTATCAAATAATGCCTACTTTCAAGGTTTAGAAATTTAATTTAGGTGAAGTGGTGAATGGACTGTTTTATAGAACCAGGTCTAGCAAAGTTGGGGTGTGCCATTAGCATACCTAGCAGCAGAAGAGTAGTTAAGCCTGATCATTAGAAATCCTTCTCATCAGAGTTTGCTATTCAGCTGTAGAAATTTGCTCCAGGCTAAAAATTAGAATCAGCAATGCCCAAAATGCGAGGGTTTAAATTGCTTTTAGGATATACACAAAACAACTACATCAGTAGTTCTCTTTTAGCTCAATATTTGATGTACTACAAACTAAGTGCTCTGAAAGTTGATTGAGAATGCTTATGGTCACTAGGCTAGAGCCTGTTTTCCTATCTGCTAGAACCTATTTTTCTGTCTGCTCCACGTTTATTTCAAGGTCTTTTATGGAGCCTTTAAATCACATCTGTACAAAGTTGAAGTATTTTATTTCCCCAGATTTAGCTTTGTGGTTTCCATTTTTAATAATTTTAATTTTCTTGAAGTATGATATTCAAGGCCATCTGCTTCCTTCCCTGCTTTTTTTAAGAGAACTTTTCTGGTTTGGGCAGCTTGCCTTCAGCTGACCACGGGGTGAAATAATAGAATTGTCCTGATTTGACTGGCTCCCCAAGCCAAATCCCTCTGTAATGCAGGTGCAGCTTTGTTCAGCTTTGTGTCTGTAGCCATAATACTGTTTTGTAAAGAATCTTTCCAAAACACAATATTGTCTAATCTCAGAGATGGGAATGAAGCATAATGCAAGGAAAGATTTAGAGCTGTAACAGTATGTAAGAAAAAATTTCTGTCTTTCAGAGGGTTTTGATGTTTTGCAGTGAGAGTGATTGGTTGGAACCCAAAAATTCCCTGGGCAAGAAAGTTCCACACTGGCTACAGCAGTGCTGCAGACCTGGGAAATGCAGGTTTTGGGCAGGCTGCCACTTTTGCTGCTAGTGAGCCAAGGTTATAACTGTGCAGGGAGCTGTGTAGGTCTCAGTAGCTTCTAAGCCAAGAGAATCCCTTATTCCTTGAGCATGGATCCCTGTGTCACTTATCATACAGACTATTGCCTCATTCTGTGTTTTTTAAGAGCTATAGGTTTTATGTACCACAAAGCTCTGTTTTCAGCACATACCTTAATCTCAGTTTCTGATTGCATCAGAGGTTATAAACCAAACATTTAAATGCAGTACAGTGAGAGGCAGGGTCAACGTAAATGACACCTACTTTGCCTTGGAAGTACAGATGAGCCAGGACACTTTGTGATGGCCACCTATAGAAATGGGATTTCACCTCTGCTTTTCTTTTGGAAACTTCAGTAGACACTTGTACAAACTGCCTCTGAAATAAATGAGGTTCCACATAACGTAGAATCTGCCTACTCACCATCTTTCTAGTACTGGGAGTTAAATATCTAGATCTTGCAGATGCAGCTTTCTTGATAAGTTACAAGTAATTATTTTAATTAATCTCATTTAGTCACACAGCTGACAACACAATAGCTGTCAACATATGTACCATATTACAGGTAGCATCCACACTTAATACCACAGTTTTTTCCCTTTGGAGTTCTAGATCTGCATTCATTGTGCTGTTACTTCAGTGCTATCTGCACCAGCTTCTGTTGCACTACGTTCCAAACCTCATCAAGTAGTAGTAATCAGATAAAGCATTTTAAAATGTTATTTGTAGTCTTTGTCCATGAATGTGATTATGCACACATTTATCATTAATGCTGTGATATGCTTTCAGTCTTCAAGACAATACCTGTAATACTTGGAATTTCATATGGTCAAACCTTTCCAGTTGAATGGCCAGATGTGCTGTTCTCACTCTTTGTCATTCGGAAGGCCCAATTTTGGTGGGCTAACAGAGATGTGTAATTCTCACCTAGTTCTAATCTGAGAGTTCAGATACTTTCAAAGCCACTTTCAGTGAGGCAGTGCAAGTAAGAGCTGTACTTGGTATTTCACCTAACTGCTTTATTAACACTTTATAAGGCACTTCAGCAACCTTATCAACACCGAGACATACATGTGGATGTCCTTAGTTCTTTCACTGTGATCAGCAAAAATGTGGAAGATTCTGTTTTACAAAGGAGAGCACAAGTAGCTAGCTATGTAGGATAGAAATGGTAAGCTCCTTTCTTGCTAATGCTGTGATAAACTAAATAAAATGTGTTACATTGTGCTTTTAGAGTGATTTCAATTTAGAAAAAACTCTCAGTAGTTTTCACAATTATCCACATGATCTGAGTCTACAATTACTCCCTAAAGCTTAGAAGGTGTCTGGGACCATGTTTTCCACAAAAGCAAATCCTGAAGAAGGTATTCATCTCCAGCTTGAACAAGATTCTTGATTTGTGAAAGTAGCTTTGAGTGTTTCAGCCCAGCTCATTAGTTGCAGAAATGCTGCATTGTGTACACTACATGGTTTCTTAGCTGATCTAAAATAATGGTTGGTTGTTTTCTTGGGTTTGAGATGAGTCAAAGTCAATCCCATGCATTTTCCTGTCTATTCCAGATGAGAAAATCAATCCTAAAATAAAAATTTCCTTGGTGTTTGAAGGGATAGTCCACTCTCAACCCCCAGGTATACTCCTATGCCTTTGGGCAATATGCGTTCTTAAATAAGTTACTGAAGGCAGAGGTCGCAATTTCTTGTTATTCCTTTTTCATTTGCAGTTAACACCGAGAAAACAATCCTGGGAGAACTAGCTATTACATTTGTTTTGTTTTCTAGAATAAGTTAACTTGTGTTCCTGTAAAGGTTTTGATTGAAATCAGTGCAGCCACTTTCAAACCCTAAACATTGATGTCTGTGAAAACAGAGCATGTATTAGGAATTTTTTGCAGGGCTACAAAAGCTTATATAAAGGGAAGAGAGAGAATAATTAACCATAGCTTGTCCTGTTGAAGACATTGAGACCAAAGGAATGGAATTGGTTTGGTATTTTTAAATCGATTTGCTATTTTGAAAACTGTAAGCATGTAAACAAGAAATCTGAAGAATGTTCAGTAGAGTTTTATTAAGTTATTATTTTGAAATAATGTTAATTGAGTAAACAAAGCTGGTCAACTAGAGCATTATTTTATTCTGAAACACTAAAATCTGGACAGAACGGATGTACTTTATGTTTCTGAGTATTTGAGGAGATATGCCAGTTAACTATGCTTTCTTCTGTGTAGTTAACCAGAATAATTAGCCTCTAGGAGGCAAATTCTGAGAAATATATATTTTTAGCATACTTTATAAAATAGGGTTACTGGCTAATTGTTTTATCTTTCCAGTCAGAACATAATACTCTTTAGTCATTTAGGTACAACATTTTAGATACAGTCTTCTTTCTGATCAAGCAAAAAATTGATGCAAATCCACCAAAATTAATACCTGCCTTCCCACCAGACAGCCACCTTTTGATATCATCTGGAAGAGCAGCTCCCCCTATTTTGCATCCTGAGGAGCTGCACTAGCCTGATCCTAATCTCCCTTTGCTGAATAGGAGACTTTCAAATCTGCCAGCTGGGATTTAGATACCTGAATTGATAGCTGTCAACTATATATACTTGTCTTATGTGAAGGGCAGTCTGCTTTAAAGTTTCTGTATGTCTCATTGCAGGAAATGCAAATCCTGCTGTAATGTTAGCAAGAACAAATGAAGAAGGAGGAAAGTGCTTCTGGCATCATGTTTTCCAGCAGGCACAAGTTAAAGGCAAGTATTTTGCTATCTTCCATGCTTGTAACTTCCATGCTTGTAACAGATGGAGTATTCATTAGGGAAGTGTGGCCTCTTGGAATCTTGCAGAGGGCTTTTGCCTTTTCCGTTATAATACTTTTCAATTTAGAGTTGGTTAAATGTGACCGTTATTTACTTTTGTGCAGACTTTGCTTTTCTTTTTCTTCTGTATATTCATGAATTTCTCTTCTCTTGCCACCTTGATGTTATACATTGTTCTTTATAACAATGGAGACCTTTCAAATACTGTCTAATTTTTTTGTCCTCTTGAGGAAAAAATATCCTATGAAGTCTTCAGTAAAAACAGAGTAGATACATAAAGTCTCTCTGATTTTCATGCATTTTAATCATTCCAAATGTCTCAAGCATTTTATTTGAAAAAAAAAAAACTTTGTGGGATTTTTTGGTAAGGCTAGGACAGTAATATTGTCACAGGAGGAAGTGAGGGTCTGATACATTCAATAGTGCTAAATGTCAGGCAGTTATGTTGTTTTTTATATTTTACTGTAACCTGTATAGTGTTCCCAGCATGCAAAGAAATCACAACCTTTCCCATTAAATGCCATTAAATACCATTATATTTAAAATAAATGTCATTGATTGTAAATGAACATTAGAGAATCTCTTTGATGGGATATAATTTACACTGTTTTGAATTGGAATCTGAAACCAGCACAAATCGTGAACTAATTACGCATCAGGCAGATTTATGGCATGGATTTTTCTTCATTACCAATCATTTTGAAAATTATTTTAAAAGTATTTGTCACATTAGGGGCCTGATCCTGCAGAGGCTTGCATGCAGAAATAGTAGCTCATACAACTAGATCTAAAATCAGATAGTTGGTACAAATGGAAAGCTGACCATGACTTCTTTACCAAGCTGAGTGCTCCAGTCTCAGGCAACCTACTTGAAATAGGCTGTAACTTCTCCATTTTATGTTTGTTCTGATTATGAACAGGTAATGAAATAGTCTTTGGCAAAGCCTAGCACCTAAGCCATAGAACCTGAAATCATAACTGCTTCTTGACTGTTTAATTGTTCACCCCTCAGTAGGCCAGAACCATTTAAGCATCTGGTTAAAACATTATTTCCTTTAAAATGTACTTAAGCATGTGTGTAACCACTTGCCGAGTAGAGAGGTAGATGGACTGTTACATCTAGGTCTCTCTGACCTTGGTACTGTGTCACAGAAGTGTCATAAAATTGGCAGGCAGTTAAAGTGAAACAGTTCAAGCAATACAAAAGAAGACTCTAAAACCTTATCTTGCTGTATTGGTCCTGCTTTCCAGTCTTGCTGCATTGTGGATAAGCAATGGTATCATTAGCTAGGGTACTGAGTCAGCCAAGTATAGTATTTCCAACAAGGGGTTAGGAATAAAGGAGAACATTAAAATTTAAGAATCAAGTATTAGAGTATTACAGTTTGATTCAGTCATGCTTGGCTTATTTTATGCACCAAGAAAATGATTGCAAGTGAGATATCAAGACAATTTTCTTTATCACATTTAATTATTGCTTGATTAATATTTGATGCAGGGTTTGCAGAAAGAGATTTCTTTTTTTTTTTTTTTTTAACGCAGAAGAACCTCTTTTGGATAATATAGGTGTTCTATCTCTTACCAATCAATAAAATATAATCCTTCTCGTTAGTGGGTGATTCTGCACTTTATTGTATCAGTGACAGTCTTTATCCTATACATCTACTATCTACATTGACCAGAGCAGAAATTACTGCTTGTACCCTGCAATTTATAATCCACTCTACCCAGCTTCTCATCAATTATATTTGCTGCAAAATGTAGTGCCACTGATAGGTATTTTATCTTAGTGCTGCATTCCCACTGCCTGCGGACTGTTGCTTTGAAGAGTCTTAAAAGCATTGCTATTTAATACTACTAGCCAGTGCATCTGCTCTAAAATTTGTTCCAAGTTACTCGGATTCTGTTTTTAACAATACACTTTCATACATAGATAGTAAACACATTTTGTTCTGTACCAATTTTTTCTAAAGTGAACCGTTCCTGAATTCTTAGTGAGACTATGTTAAAATGTAGAATTCTGTGAAAAAATTGCTCACAATGTGAAAAGATAGTATTTTTCCTTTAAATTACTGTAATAGAGTTTTATTTAATTAAAATGTAAGCTAAATGCTGTGTGCTTTAAAGAGGACATTGTGACCATTTTTCTATTATTGTGTTTCTGGCAGAAAGGTTTCTTTCTAAATCCTTACTCGGTGAGAAGTTCTCACAGACTAAATGAAAGTACACCAATGGATGATCACGACCCATGTAATAATCATCTCATAACCCCATTTTCACAGGCAAAGCTCCCCTAAAAGGTGCAATGAATTATTCATGTATGTGGTGATCTATAAATGTGTTAAAGCCAATGTAAAAGTACACTTGTATGTCTTAAATAAGTTTCCTTAAAATAAAAATTTAAACGTGGACAGTAAGTGAACTCATTCAAATTTACACACTCTTGAGGTTTGTGTGTGTTCTGGAAGATTTTATATTTGGCTGTTAAGTATTGGTTAAAGTGCAGTGTATATATGATGCCATCTGGTCTGGTTCTGTGTTCCTCTCATAATGGCTGTATTGTGGACTGTATGGCTGTGTGGGTCGTGAGGTTCTACAGACTGATAAATCCCACGTTCTTGTATCTATACACCTTTTGGTAAGTGAAACCTTTGGCACCTTTTGCATCTCAAGATCTTGATTATGTGGTTTTGAGGGTTTGGTTTGGTTTTTTTCCATATGCTTGCCAGAGCTTTTTGTATTCTGGCAGCTGTCTTCTGTTTGTATATTGTTGGTTATGCTTCGGATAGGAAGATGAATTTATTCAGGGTTGCAGATTACATTTGGCATATGGCAGAAACATCACAGATTGTTACCACATTTAGGTCTGCTAAAGCATCTAGAAATCATTTTGGGTATTGACCAAGACAGGTGAAGTGGTGTCAGGAAGATAACTTTTTCTATCTAAGGATGTATCTGCTATTATAATTTCTTAACCAATCTGTTTTCTGACTTACATGACTTTGGTAATGGCATAAACGAAAATGAAAGAAATCTTTAGAAGAGATGAGTTTTGAACACTGGGTAGCTATTCTCTTGATTATGTAGGTCAGTCCTTTTTGTAGATGCAGCATGAGATGTAGCTCCATTTATCCCTACACAGCGCATGATATTTTATGTATTTTATCTTTCAGGTATCATTATCTTACCAGATATGAACTGTAATGTATTGCTGGCTTTGACTAGGTTTTCTTGAAGTATAGTAACCAAATCTGGGATCAGCAAAAACTTGGATGGATTTCAAATATCAGTATCATTAAAAGAAGTTAGGTAAGAATAATGCATAATGGGAGAGGGGTAGGGAGAGGGGTAGGGACAGGAATGGTAAGACCAATAATTTAAGTGTGGAAGAGACTGCTCAAAGAGCATGCAGTTTGAAATCTAGAACCATGAGCCAAAGTGTGAAGAAGAAATCTGTATATTTTTTAAGCAGAAATTAATAACGTGGTGGTGTAATAGCAAAGAAATAATCTTTATGTTAAAACCTGATACGAAAACATAGCAAACTGCAGGTCTCTATCGGTGTAAATAGCACTGAGATTGTACTATTCCTGCAGTCTGTCAGCTTTTGTGACTTTGTTAATTACCAGTCAAAGAGGTGCAGGGAATGCCTGAGTGAACATACAACAAATAACAATTGTACTGAGTATCAAGTTCTGTCTTGGTAGGAACCATGTTTATTTTTTGTCTAGGGAAACATCTGTGCAACCCTCTCTATACTTTCCTGTTCTATCCAGCAGTAGCTGTTGTACTAGCAGCAGCAAGAGCAGAAGTAAGCAGGACATGAAAACTCCAGCTTTAGATTTAGTCTTTTTTTATGACAACTTTGGGGTGTTGTATTGCTTTCTGTGAATCAAGTGAATTACTTTTATGTGTGGTCATTTTTGGGAAGATGAATCCTGAGTAAATGTGTGTGCAAATAATTTCAAGCAGCAGAAAATTTTCACCATGAAAAAGTTGAACCACAGTAGTGATTATTAGGGTCATACACACATCAGTTCTATGTTAATACTCTGTCCTGCTCCTTTCTTTGTGAGCAACCAGTAGGTGGTAAGTAATCTCTTTTTAAGCTATCTTCCCCTCAATATGTCAGAGGAATTATTTGAAATAATTATGAAAGAGACATAGAATATAAATGTCAGACTAGATGTAGATGGGAAAATATTACTACAGAGGAATTTTGCAATATGTTGGAAATGTCATTTACGGTTCTGTTTTAATGAATGGCTAATTAGTTGGCTGAACATCGGCTCACTTCTTAATGGAATCTTAGTGGATTAACTACATGCCTCATTCATATTATCCTACAGAAAATTTCTGTCTTCTTATAATGAATAATCTTTTTGCAGGATGCCAGTATGAAAAAGGACAGGCTCTTTTAATGTAGAGATTTTGTGCTTTTGTTCACTCTTAAATGAGCATGGATTCTGATTTAAAATACTTAAATACCTATTTTGGTGCTCTTCATATACTTCTTTCTGCAGAAACAAGCCATGTTGCTTTGGATACTAATCCTAACACCTGCGTTTTCTGCATTGTTCATATTTTGTGTTTTTTTGTTTGGTCATTTTTTTTTTAATAATTATATATTTTGACATTTATTTCATTGGTTTGCATGGTCTTATTAGTTTGTCTCTTGACATCACTTAGGAGATTCCACTTGCAGAGGTCCTAGTTCCTTTGTTGAAATGGCCACTCCTGTGACACATAGCTGTGTTTGCCAGATGTCTCACCCAGGATCCAGGGCTCCATTATTTACTAATGTGGTAGGTGAAGGCAAGAACATGCCATTCTGCTTAGCCACTTGTATTGTATCCAGAAAACTGTGATTTTTCTAATGCTCACACATACTGTTCGGACAAAACTGTTGGCTTATGGCAGTCAAACCTTTTAGTCTTGTTTAATATCCCTGCTATCAACTGACAAATTGCATTCCTGAACTTTCATGTTCATCTGGTATATGGCTTATATGGCTTATGGCTGGTATATATGCAGATACATACTTTACAGTTGTCCATGTTCAGATAGAAAAGAGTAGGAGTGTTACATAAAATTAAGTACTTCTTGCCTTAAAAATCTCCCAACATAAATGCCTAAGATTGTCTCTAGATTTAAATGCTGATTTCAAAGTCTTTGTATTTTAAATCCTATAAAACTTTAAAAATCTTAGGATACCGATTTTTGACTCCCCCTAAAAATGAACATTGAAGACCCAGGTCACCTCTTTGCTTTTCCTTATATATGAACATGTTCCTGTGGGAAATTTGTTTATTTCCATAAAAGCTCTTAACATGCAAACTATAGTACTTTTTGCCTTTCTTAGTGTATATTGCATCTTTGTTACAGATAATATTTTACACTTACTGTTATGTATTTTCCAAAACCTGTTTCTAATTGGGCAGATGGCTGTCAAGGCATATTAAAAAAAAAAAAAAAATAAAATCTGTTTAACATTTAGCTCTGCTGTTTGCCCTAAAGCTGTAATTACTTAGGTATTTTTTTCATGTCACCAGCTTATAAACTCCTGCCACTAGGTTATAGCTTACAGAAAACCCTCTTGTCTGAGGCACTCTGCTTCTTGCTTATGTTACATTCACATTTGTGTGTTGCTAGGATGAACAGGTACATTTCTAAAACAGAAGAATGTATGATATACAGTATGAATAAAGACAACTTACCATTGTTATGTCTTTTCATTGAACCAGGAATTAACCTACTTCCTGAAGTCTTTCTTGACATATCAGAATCTAGTTATTAAAAGAGAGAAGAATAAATACCTCAATTTTTCGTGTGGCTATTTCAGAGAATTCTGGTACAGTTGTGAGTAAAAAAAGTAAGTATCAATATTATGTGTCTGTGTTAATATGAATAAACCTATGTCTGTTAGTTTTACTTGAAAAAAAAACAAACAAGACCAAAATTAAACCCAAATCTTCTAATTTTCAAAATCAGCACTGGACAAATCATCTGCTTGCTACATTATACCCTTTAGTAGCATTATGTGCTTAGAAAAAACAAAGTTTCAGCTAAAATAACTTGGATTTATAATGGGTTTTCATTTTATTTTGTTTACAATGTAGCAAAGCGTTACTTGCAGTGAAATTTGGTATCTCAGCTGAGCTATTATATTCAACTGTAATTAGAATAAGCTGTCAGCACGAATTACTGTACATTGGTTTTAGAGACCTGTTTGGGTACAGCCATTTCTTACCAAAGCAGAAACAGCAATTCACTATCTAACTTTGTACATTCACAAAATACACTTAGTGTAAAATTAATTAGGTCATTAGAAACCTATTATCTTGCCTCAAAGGAACTGATTTTAGAAGTAAGCGTGTTTTTTGTAAAAGATGGCATCTCTGCATTCAAACATAGTTGTGTGATTCATTCTTGAGGTTTTATTCTTGATTTTCTTTCTTCATCAAACTAGAGAGGAATATAAACAGGTTTTAAGTAATTCTCATTATTGTGGTGTATGCTAAGGAATTAAAACTAACTTTAAAGGCTATCATTCAATGGCATTACTCTTATAGTATCCAGTAACTTACATTCCCAAGATGATCTGGAACTTGATCCTCTCCTATAGTGGCCACATGAAGCCCAGAAGATTCTGGTATTTGAAAAAACTGTCTTGATATCTGAGGGAAACAAACCACACTTCTGTGAAAAAGGAAGGCTGTGTTATGCAGCTGAGGAAGGAACAGTTTGCCTGTTCAAAAGTTAGAGACCTTCCAAGCTGCTTAAGCAATTTGGGCTCCTTGGTTTCATCTATTTTGATAGGACCAAATGCTCTCATATGGGGACGTGTTAAAGCCTGGACTAACAATCTGAGCTAAATGTCTTGAGTGTATGCCGAGTTTAATTCACAGACGAACAGCTGTGGTTTAGAATGCACTTCCTTTTTTTTTTCTTTTTGAATAATTGTCAAGGGCAGCTGTTCTTTTCTCTTCTTTAGCTATTTTTGAGCTCTGCTTACTCCTCCCACCCCCAAATTATGAACTGCCTGTTAAAGATTCATAGTTAATCCAATCTTGAATATTTTGAAGCTCCTGCTGACTAGTAATGATGAAGCAGGAATGACTCCTGTCTTTTAGGTAAACACTCTGACAGGGGCATCTTTCAGCTGTATCACCCCCATAAGGCCTATGGCTATTTCTGAACTCCTGCTTTCAGGACCAGGTGATGCTGTACCTATTGCTCCCATGCAGTTTATTCTTCCTGTGCTTATGGCTATCAGCTGAATCTTTTACTGACCAATTCATTCAAATACACCCCTTCACTCTATCTCAGTGTGACCCTCATCCTGTCTGTTTCCTAAACAGAATATCTGTAAGGAAAAAAGAAATTGTCTATAATGAACCAGCCTTCCATATGTGCATGTGCTTTTCGTGCCCTGAAATGCTTTTCTGTCCACCCCTCAAAGTGGGGAAATCTGTGTAGACCCTTTTCCTCCACAGATGTCCTGCAGGCAATTTAACCAATTTCACTTCTCACTGGAATTTTTATTTAGTACATTTCCCTGTGCTTTCTTTAAAGCCACCTGCCTAGCTTTCCCTCTCTTTTGGAGACTTCCCTGCCGGGAGTCTGAATGCTGCTGATCATACAGGCAAGATTCAGTTCAGAAAAACACAGCAAGTATAATTTACCTTTTAGCTTCCAGTCCACGTGTTGTGTCAAGGTTTTGCTTTTGCTTTCAGTGAATGCACAAGCTTGCCACAGAGATTGGTTTTGCTGTTTTTAAAACATAGGAAATTTTCTTTTCACCTTTTATATTCTAAACTTTTAGCACAGAACCCTAATAGAGAAATCCAATAGGCATGCTTAATGTGACAAAGAGTTATTTTACAATTAGACTACAATATGTCAAGACACTGTATTAGATAAAGGAGAAAAATAGCCACACTTCATCTATTGACCTTTGTTCTGAGACAGTAAACCAGAAGTAAAAACCATCAGGCTTAAGAACTGTCCTGAAGGGCCTGCTTCAAGCACTTCTCCAATGAATACTGCTTTTTAGCTTGTGGCTTTCATGGACTTACAAGCATAAGGCATCTTCCTTTTTGAGTAAAGAGACTAGAACTTTCTCAGAGAAACCTGGAGAAAGTTGGATTGATCACATCTTAGTCCTTAGATATTCATTAAAGGTATGATAATACACACCTGTATTTTAATATACTTGGTTTGAGACTACACTGGGTGTTCAAATACTGAAATAAATCTTAACTCCAGTACATGTACAAATGCTTCACAGTGTGAACGCACATAATATTGATACAATCAACACTTTGGCCTCTTCTGAGCATTTTAAGGGTAAGATGCAGGAGACTGACAGGGACTTTACAGTTTTGCAGTGTCAGTTTATCTGACCATAATATTCATCTGATAGTTTACAAGCTAAAATATCATTTCTGCAGAATAGTCAGAATACAGTTAATTAGCAAAGTGCTGACCAGGCACAAATCCAGATCCCTGTAAAATATTGAGATGACAGTAAGCTGATCCTGCAAGTTTGCTTTGTTTTTAATTGTCTACTTATGGCAGGCTTGCCCAATATTGATGCATACACATGATGCAGACAACCAGTAGGCATTCTAATACCTCCTTCCTGATGTAAAGTCTGATGTAAACTTAACTTCGCAGAAAAACAGCTGCAAATCCAGTTTGAGCCAATGTTGTGTTTGTTTTTTGTTGTTTGTTTTTTTTTTAAGATAACCTTGGCAAAAGGTCTTAGATAGCTGAATTGATTCCGCTAATCTCAGGAAGGCAGAAGACCATTGCAATTTTGCTTTGTCCTTTCAAAAAAACAACAGATTTTGCTGACTGGCCTCTGCTCCTACCTTGCAGTAATTGATGGCAAATACAAAGCTAATTCCTTATTACACAGTATTTTCTGGGGGCTAATGGGCAAACGGTCGAATACAAAATCGTAAGCCAATAAGGTGGTACCTAGGAGAATAAAGATCTGTAATTCATATCCTCCATGGCTGCATTTTTGGTTTATGTCTCTTCTGTGTTCTCTTTGATGTAGATTCATAAACCAAATTCTTACCCCTCTTACCATAGTGGAGAACAGTTGAAAATATGAATGCAGAGCTCATTTATTGTTTCTTAGTCTTGATTCTCTCCCATTTGTTTTTCCTTTTTATTGGCAGCTTCATTTTCAAATTAGGATAATAGCATCATATTCTTTCTCTAATTGTGTATATTTAAGACTCTTTGTCTTGGGGGCTTTGTGTTAGCATAAAGAAATCTGGTGGAAATTGAGTGTTCTGTTATATCATCATGGGCAAGCTTGGTAATCTGAAACTAATGTGCTTTTATTACAATGGCTCCTCACCCCTCCTTATATCCTATCTTCTTTCGAAAAACAATTATAACAATAACAAAAACAGAAAAACACAGCAAGAAGATAGCAAGCAAGGCTCTGAAGACTTAGCATCTTGAGTGACTCTTGAGTTTTATGTCCATGCATTTAGAAGGGTATGTCTGCTATTGCAGAGAAGTTAGGTGAGCTCCTTAGAGAACCTGAATGGTGCTACCTGCCACTTGTTTCAGAATGTTATTCCTAAGGCACTAAGTTTCCTTTGGAAGTTTTATGTACAGAAAGGGTACCAGTTCAATTTTGTGTTTCATGTCAAGTTTGCACAGTTCTGTATTTCTAGAGTGGATAATCATAGTTCACATTCTGGAGTGCAATGAGAGCTGGTTAACACATGGTTAACACATGGTTAACAAGTATTCTGCTACAGAGCTGTCTGCATTACATGGAACAGAAAGGAAGAAGACATAGAGTACAGTTTTGCTATTTTATTTAGCTGAATTGTATCTGGATTGGTTGATTTTGCATGGATATGAAAATTAGCAAGGAAGAGAAGGCAAAATCCATACATGTTACCTTAAGAGATGAAGAAAAAGGTATAAGGGTTTGGTTTCCTTTGCTTTGGCTTTACTGCCAGATAGAAAGCGGGTCTTATATTTCTTGTGTTTTCTCCTGGTGTTCTGTAGGCTTTTCTGTTACAGGGATGTTAACATGGTATTTAAAGGAGAAAAAATAAGATAAATCTTGCAGAATGTCAATGTAAACTGCTCTTTCCTGCCTCTTAGGATGGTAAACAACCGAAGGCATGAGAACTTTGTCCTCATGCTGGACAAGAGCTGTGCAGGGAACATCTGGGCACTGCACTTCAACTTTCTAGACTGTAGAAAGACATGATATTTTAAAAATTGGAAATAACCCCTTTTATGTGACATCTGAAGCTAGGGATGTAGAGTGGAGATAGTTACATGTATAATAACTGAACCTAAACATTTAGACTGCTGCACTCCCATCTGTGTATTGTTTTATTTGTGGTGGTTTATACAGCTGTGTGAAGGAGATTGGTTTATTTGTGAATAGCAATGCTAGCAAATTAATAACATAACAGGCATGCTTCCTTTAGAAAGGAAGAGCTTTAACACAGAGAAAGTTGACTTTATTAGAATCTATTAGATGCTTTTGCAGCCGTCCCAAGGGTGGAATTTCAGACAAGCCAGAACTGTGAAGCACCTGACAAGTCATTAGGAAGGTAAGCCCCATTTCATCAGAAAAATTGTACAGCTGATAGTGAGATCACATGTGAACGGCAGCTTCACTGTTCTCAGTGATTTATGTTAAGTAAAATTTTTTTTTATTTTTGGTTGTGCAATAAATATTTCCAAGTACTGGTATGACTCGATAGGTGGCTAAAGGTTGGGTGAATAGCCATTTTGAAAGGAGTGTATGTTGCTAGAATGATTCTGGAGAGGTTCCCAACTGACTGCCCTACAGGTTGCTCTCATCAGCTGCCAGACCTCAGGCTACTTTTGTCATTTCTATCCTTATGGTTTTTTTTGTTGTTGTTGTTTGGTTTGGTTTGTTGTCTTTTTTTTTTTTTTACCCAGTAGAATGTGCAGATTTAGGGATTTTGTTTTATGAGCATTTCCCTTAGTGTGTTTGCTGAGTGGAAAAGGGATGAAGGTACATAAGAGCTCTTGAGGCTATTTAATAGAACCCTTAAATACTTATTTTTCAAGTTTGTGATGATTTGGATTTAGATCTGTCAACTTGACTTAAAATTAATGCTCATACTGTTTTCTTATGGAAAATAATATATTCTAGGTCATTAGGAAGTTAGCTCTTTATTCAGAGCAGCCCCGCAGAGAAGGACTTGGTCAATGAGAAAACGAACATGAGCCGGCAGTGTGCACTTGCAGCCCAGAAAGCCAACCGTATCCTGGGCTGCATCAAAAGGAGCGTGACCAGCAGGTAGAAGGAGGTGATCCTGCCCCTCTGCTCTCGTGAGACGTCACCTGGAGTATTGTGTGCAGTTCTGGTGTCCTCAACATAAAAAGGACATGGAACTGTTGGAACAAGTCCAGAGAAGGGCCACGAGGATGATCAGGGGACTGGAGCACCTCCTGTATGAAGACAGGCTGAGGAAGTTGGGGCTGTTCAGCCTGGAGAAGAGAAGGCTGTGTGGAGACCTCATAGCAGCCTTGCAGTATCTGAAGGGGGCCTATAGGGATGCTGGAGAGGGACTCTTCATTAGAGACTGTAGTGAAAGGACAAGGGGTGATGGGTTCAAACTTAAACAGGGGAAGTTTAGATTGGATAAAAGGAAGAATTTCTTTACTGTTAGGGTGATGAGGCACTGGAATGGGTTGCCCAAGGAAGTTGTGAATGCTCCATCCCTGGTGGTGTTCAAAGCCAGGTTGGACAGAGCCTTGGGTGACACGGTTTAGTGGGAGGTGTCCCTGCCCATGGGAGGGGGGTTTGAACTAGATGATCTTAAGGTCCTTTCCAACCCTAACTATTCTATGATTCTATGACTCTATTCTATGTTATTTTTTTCTAACATCCTACTGAATCATTTGTCAAGTAACTTGTTACGAATGTGTGATTAGTACTTCTAAGAACAGTTTTGTGTGTCACATTTCAATAGTCCTTTTCTCCCAGTCCAGTTTCTAATGAAGTCTGTGAGAAATTATTAAATAGCTAAGGAATTGTTTGGCTTTTGAACTTTACTAACATCAGTATCTTGTATTTCCATATGGAAATTGCTCTTCAGGACTCCAGCTGAGCCATTGGGATGCCCCTTCTCATTCAGTATGCATCTTTAAATGAGGTGAAAGCCTGCTTTTCATTTTAACCACTTGTTTTGGATAGCAGAAATGGAAATACCATACAGATATAAAAGGCTTGAACAAAACTGGTAATGAAGAAAGTGGAAGAATACTACTGGTGGCTCATTGTTGATGCAGTTTTATGGGCCTGTGTGAGAGATACCCTCTGTGAAGTTAGTCATCTTGTATGTACCCACTTCTGAAAAGATGAGTACACCTTGAAAAATGACACATCTATTGAGCAAATATCTTTTAGCATTGAATCAGTTAATGGAAGGCATCAGAATGTCTGTTTCACGTGATGATAAAGGATGAGAAAATACCAAATGTTGGACCAAAAAAAAAAAAAAGTCTGCATTTTGTTGACCTTACCAAAATGACCAGAGCTGTCAGATTCTAAGGTTCACATTCAGGGCTCTTACAAATATTAATATACTTGAAATGTCCTAGAAATATTTAGGAAAAAAAAACAACCAAACATTCCACAACAATCAGTTTATTCCTTATTTCCTGACTCCACAGTATGATTATGTTCACTGATTCTTTACTAAACAAAAGTTAATGTGCTTAAATTTAACTAAATTAGTTCACTGAAAAGTTTATCTGCTTATACCTGTCATTCTTTTATGCAAATGTAAGACAATTTCAAGAGGGATGGCTTTTTAAGCCATAGTACAGTAGGAAACACTGGTGCAAGATGTATTAGAAGATTACCTGTGGGAAATTTATTGTTTGCTATTAATTTAATTTTTCAGAGTATTGAAAATGTTTTTTTTCTTAACATCTGACAAATCAACAGCTTAACAGCTTTTATTAAATGTTTTGCAGTTTGTGTAAGAAATCTTTACAGCAAGTTGTACAAAAACCTAACACTCCTTACACATGCAGTCAGCAAGGCTCTCAAGATAAATGGTAAAGAAAGCATTGAAGACTCTCAACCTCAGTTTTCATGAGGAAAGAAGTCCACAAATCTGTCTGAGTGGGGGTAAATGAGGCAGAGTTACTTTGCTTTTTGTTTTTGTTGCAGAGAAGGGGCCTGTAGTAAAACAATAATTGTATTCTGTTTCTTTGAAGCATTTTGAGGATCAAAGGTAAAAAAAAAAAAAAAGCATAATAGAAGTTTCTGATAGAATGTGAGAAAAGGTGAAATCTCACAGAAAACTATGAAAGGCGAAAGACAGAAATGAGCCCAGAGTAGAATTTTTCTTTATTCTGCCTGATATTGTCCTTCAAAAGAATTGAAAGTTTTACTCTAAAGTCACAGCAAATGTGACTGATCTGATATCAGTTGTAGCAGCTGCACAATGGTACATACACACACGGATCTGAAGGTTCACAATGACAACACACAAATACCCTTCACTGGAGAACTCTTTGTATTTAAGTCGGTGGTAAATACTGTTTTAAGTGAAAGCACACCAGACAAAGATAAAGGTTATAAACTATCAGTTGAGGAATATTACTCGTACTGTGTATTATTGCCAAGAAAAGAATGACTTGAACAGGTAGACAAGACAGCATGATTTAACTTCATGCTTACATCTTAGTCATATTAACTTCCTAGTGTATTGCATTCATTAGTCTTGGATGTTATCTCTAAAAATAGCACTTGAAACTGCCTATGAATTAGACTTTATGACATGAAAATGTCATTTCTGAAGTAATCAGATATTACACAGGATATGACAGTGCCCAGTGACCAAACTGGGAGCAAAACATTTGTCTTTCCCTTAGGTGTGGGTTGAATGCTAACTTTACATACAGGTTATGTTATGTACACTTAAAAGCTGGTTGGTTTTGTTAGGTTTTGTTTTGTTTTGGCTTTTTATTGATTCTGAGGTCCTGGTCCTTAAAATATCATTGAAAAGCTATCTCTAATTTTAGGGGGGGGTTGTTGTTTTTTTTTGTTTGGTTTTTTTTTGTTTTGTTTTTTGTACAATAGGTTAAATTCAGGAGTGACAGAGATTGTAAATCAAGCAAGTAAATGTGTATAATTTATAGCATTGCAGAAAGGATAGGAAAGATGTCCTGAAAAGTAGCTTCTTGTGGGCATATATTATTAAAAAAAAACAAACAAACCCTAACTAAGTACTTCTTTGTGTTAAAATTCATAAAGGATGGTTAAAGCAAAGTAAAAATACATCACTGTAATAATATTACAATTGTAATATGTATATCAAGTGCTGTACATTCAGTGAAAGCAAAACATTTGCTGAAAGCCATCTAGATTGAATCCTTTATATAGTACAAATATCTTCAATAGTAAATTGATTCCTCTGGTCTAGATAGTCTGTTACTGTGTGAGTCCCAGCTCAGAGATAAAAGTCTTGCTTGACATACACAAAACTTTCTTTGTGCTGCTGAAATAACCATGTTTTAATTTTCTCTCTCTAATGTCCTGAGGAAAGCACTGGTAACTGACTCGTGGAACTTCAAAGTAGAGCCTATGTGATACTAAAAGTGGATGCAACATTGTTTATCTCTGTACAAGGGCAGTGTGTCACTGCTATTCCGCTTTTAGTTACAGTGATGTTACTTTTTTTCTGCCCTGATAGGACAGCTATTCCTTTTTGTTTCATTGTTTGTTCTGGTTGGGTTTAAGCCAGCAGGAACATAGAAGGAGGCTTTTTGTTATTATTTAGTCTCTAGTAAACACAGACCCATGTCTCTGTCACTACCTGGCATTGTCCCTTTTTCTTATTGTCACTTTAATATTCTTAATGCCACAATAAAGAAACTGAATACGTTTTAAATGTCTGCTTTAAGCCATGAAACCATCTAAAATGGTCTTTCGAATATAGACTAAACTGATTCATAGACAAGTTGCAGTCTACCATCAGGCTTTTTTGGATTCTTGTAATTGAAAACCAGACTACAGTAATCCAGCACAATATTTAAAGACTTCTAGCTTTAAAACTAAATGTCTTTGACTAAGAGATTTTTCCTAGATGGAACAGGGCTTGTATTTTTGCTCAAAATGAATGAATACTGTTCATTTATTAAAAAAAAAACCACAAAATGTAAGTATATTAGTGGTGAACATTGTGTGCATTGAACTAAAGGTCATTGAAGGTACACAGAACTGGAGCCAAAAAAGGTGTTACCAGTGTCATTGAGTATTACTGAGATTTTGATTTAGTTGCAAAATAAATCTGGAATTGCTGATATCACTTAAGATCTGTTGACTTACTGTTCTTATACCCCTTGCATTTGGTGTTCAAGTGTGTATTTAGTGATGGGAATTCAGCGCATAGAACACCACAGCTGTTAGCAGTCCAGCAGGTTTGAAACTAGCTCTGCTGAGAGATTAGTACAATTAAATGCATTGATTCTCCCTGGTCAAGTTCTTCACGGGAGTTAAGCTGTTTGCATTGAATACAGTGGTTAGAAACATGTAAAGTGCAGAATAAAGAATACTTCATAATATTGATGTTAAGGGTTTTTTTTTCAGCTAAGTCATAATGTGAGAAAGAAAGAGTAAAATCTCACATTCTTGTCTGTGTTACAATTTTATACATACCATGTCTAGCTCATCTGTTCTCCACTCAGGAGCCTCACATACAGCCCTGAGCCAGAGGGAATACTTTTTTTCTTTTTTGTAACAATAACTAAATAAAACTAGAAATCTGTTCACTGAAGTTTTGAAATAAAACACTTTTCGTTCTGTATTCTCTGCTTACACATATGTTGTAGGAGGAGGATTCTTTTGGCAAGTGAAAGAAGAACTGAATTTACAGTAGATTCGGTGCCTGATCCCAGGAGGTGCGTATCAGATGACTAACTACTTGCAAAGTCTCATCGCTGAGAGTGAAACTGCAGGTACCAAGATCTCCACCCTTGGAGACAAATTCTGTGGCTTCGTTGGAGTCCAACAGCACTTGGAAAAGTGACATTACTGTTGTAATACAACTAAATATAGTGCTGTTCAATGCAGTATTTGGTTCAGTGTTTACTGTGATAAGATTTGAAGCTGCAAAAGCTTGAAGAAAAGCTATCTGGCAAACACTTTCTCACTGAGGATTTTTTTTTCCAAAGCTTTTGTATCTACAGAGAGTTAAGTTAGGGTCAGTGGAGAGTTTAAAGTTAATAATTAGGGTAGGGTGAAGTAGTAAAATGCGTGATGGAGGAAATCATTGAGGACATTAGTGAAGGGCAGAGAAGTCAAATATTAAAAAAGACAAAAGTAGTAATCTATTGTAGAAAATATGATGAGAAGACATACTGTGAGAATCCCACCTACTCATTCTTAGCTGAATAATAATGTGTTATAATTATGCATGTCAAGTATATATGATTATGGTCACTTGCTGCTTGAAAATACTGCCAGAAGTATTTGTCTAGTGTGATCTGATAATGTACACTTAATCATAGTAACTGAATTAGAGAGAAGTTATTTTACTAATAAGTCAAGAAGTGCTCTATAGGAATTAAAGGGAAATAGAAAGCCTCTAAAAATTTGACTTGACACAGAACAACACAGCTAGTGTTATACCTTGCTATTAATTAATAACCCAAAATCTGGGCATCTTGACACCACTGAGATCAATGGTAAAAAAACTATTGTCATACTGGGAGAATAAGTTTATTGAAAAAATAATTCCATGCTTTTAATCAATTTTTGCCAGATATATGGTGCTTTTAACAGTGCCTTTGCATATCTTTTTTTTTTTCCTCTGGAATTAATACATCACACTAGAACATGTTGCCATTGTCAAAGGATACTGTATAATCAGCATGCATAGTGATACAAAGGGAATTAAGAGTATTCTCATGAAACATAATAATGCAGTGTTAGGATACCAGTCCTAGTATAGAGACATGTCAATGATGAGTGACAGGAACTCACATTGCGTTGTATAGGCAGATGTTATGAATAATAGTTTACTTAGTGAGGGTAGACATTCTCTGTCTCAGGTGGGCCTGCAGGTTTCAGAAGCAGGTCTCAAATGCTTGTTTTTCTTTCTATTGCATCTTGATTAGTGTGATGCAAACTGAAGACATTGGAGAGATTGTGCCGACTGTACTAAAGAAACTGAAGATAATCAGTGAATGCAATCATTCAGCAATTCCTCTCCCAAGTCATATTTTAAGATATTGAACCAATATACCTATGGCTTGATGGGTGAAATGGATTAAAATCCTTAGTAGGTGACTGAAGAGAGATCTGGGAAAGTATTTGCATCTGATTCTTCTAGTAAAATAAAAGAAATATTTCAAATTGTGATGTCCATATGACTGTTTATTTCCCTTCATCTTCACTGTAGGACAGCTTTATGGGTTTCTCTTTCATCCTTCCTTGTGAAGTGGAAGAAACCATGACAAGGTAATTTCTAATGGCACCCCTGCTGAACAGTACCGTGAAGAGGACAGTATGATTTCTGACTTCTTCCAAGGTTCCCTCTTTGAGACTTCTTTTGCATCAGTAGAAAAGAGATTAAATAATATTCTGAGGAAAACTAGCTTTTGAATGTCATAGTGGTTAATAAGCGCTGATGTGTGGATAAAAAAAAAGACAATCAATAGATCTCAGCAGCAAACAAAGTTTTCTTGCTTGCATTATTCTGGCTGCAATGTACTGGATCAGAGGAACCCAGGTGTGCAAGAGTTAAATGTTACTTTCAATAAGAAATACTTATGGGAGAAAATGGAGTAACAGGAATAATGTCTGCAAGAAAACACAGCAAGAAGACAGCTTTTAGCACAGCCAGGACCACAAAGAGCATGGAGAAGACGCAGAGGCAGTCCACAGAACTAATGAAAAATAAGACTTTTTTCAGTTCTTCTAAGTAAACTGTAAAAAAATGTATTGCAACCAGAAAGCCCCTGAAAATCATTTCATGGACATCCCAAAGGAGAAGACCCCCTTCAAAGTCAGTTAACCCATTTTATTTTTGTATTTTTTTTCTCCTGTATCCTTCATTTTTTGGAATTGACAGTGGTCATTGTTCTCACATCTGTTCTGATGTGAGAAAAGATATATAATAACCTTGCTCAGGAGTTTATAAAGCCCCTTTGTAAAAATTGTATGCTTGATGTTAGAAAAAGATGAAGGCAGTACCACCATTTCTGTATTGCTTTACATCAAGGAAAAATTAATTAATATTTTGATTGTAATGAATAATCTTGCTTTTCCTGTTGTCCACCCTCAAAATTAAAGATGCATTGCATCAGTGGTCGTCTTGGGGGAAAAAAAAAAAAAAGGATATGAATCTCTTTTGCTATTTAAACAGAGGAAGGGATTCAGCACTGAATAGAAGCTTTAAATCTGGTTTAGATGTTTTTGGTTTTTTTTATGACTCAACATTACACAGCTGGTAGAGACAGTAATAAACAACTCTGTATGTTTCAAGTATTCTACCATTTCTTCTTCTGATTATCTAAGTGTAGCTTTATTTTCCTATTCGCTTGTTGTCAGTGAATATATAGTTGTTAACAACTGATGTCTGAGGATGCCATCAGTCCAGTGGCTTGGTGGTGTCAGTAAAATTTGTGCAAGATGTGAGCCCAGACCTCAGAAACTACTGTGCGGCCTCGGTGTAAGTACTCTCATTTTATCTGAGATAGTAAACCAAGAACATTTAGGGAATCTTGCTAAAAGAATAAGTAAAATGCTGAAGAAATGTTATTTACTAAAGTGAGTTAAAAATCTGGAGATAAGCAGAGACTACCTCTTAGCTCTGGGATTTCATTGCCCAAACTTTGTATTGACTGGTTTTTGCTAACTGTGGTGGCAGAACTGGGTATATGGTGTTTCTCAAGGCCTTGCCAACTCATGCTGTGTTGTGTTTCTTTGCCTACAGCTAAGTTTATTGCTCACTCTAAACCTAAAGTAAATTAAAAAATAGATTGAATGTACTCTTGGAGTAAAAAAGAAACAAGAACATGTAGTCTCCTAAGGTTTTCTTAATGAATGTAGAGGTAAACATTTGAACCTAAACAAAATGCTTTTCCTTTTCTATAAATGGTTAATCTGTCTCACACAAAGAATTAAAAAAATATTAAACTCTCTGTTTGAGAGCTCATACTGTGGAATTCCAGTGACCCGTAAACATTTTGTGACCTCAGAAGGCATCTCCTCTTCTTTTATGAAGAAAATTATTGCAGCTTAGAACAAGCTCTCTCATGCATGTCTGCATACAAGTAAAAATAAATTTTTGATTAGATGAATTCTGATCTAAGGCTATCAAAAAGTTTTAATTTTAGATTAAAATCTTTAGTTCTTTAGCTGAAATAACTTATATCCTTCAGGTGAAACTAGATGAACAAGAAACAGCCAACAGCCATGACTGGAATATTCAGGTTTTCTTATATCTAGGAAAAGATTCTTATCAGTTCCTGGATTCCATTTCGCTTCAGATTCAGCAGAACACTGTCATTAAAATACGCTGTTTATCTCTGCTTCTAGAAGATCCATAGATAAGACTACGTATGGCTAAAATCAAAGATGCTGTATTTGTACGGTAGGGCATGAAACCAGTAAGTGTGACTGACTTTGGAAATATGACCTGAGTTTTGTCTTTGAATTACACTGGCATACTACCAAAAGCCAGAAGAACTAAAAAATCCATCCTTTTGAGGTATGATTACTTAAGCATTTTTCCAGAAGAAAAATGTAAATATTATAAAACTGAAAATGCAAATTTTGAAAAAAATAGAACATCTGGTGTCAATTGCTTAGATTTATTTTGCAAATTATGTTTTTCCCAGTGGCATTATATTATTTTAACTGATTTCCCAATATTTGGAAAAAATACAAACACACAGTGCATGCCAGTGATTAAAATAACTCTAATAATATAAAAATACTTCAGCATTCACACTAAGTGGTGATATTATTTGGCAGGTTAGTTATCAAAATAATATTATACTGAAATATATATAGACATTCCTAAGCTATTCTTGTTGGAACAGACATACCAGTGAACAACCTGTGCTTGTATTTGTTGTGCCAGTAACACAGGAAAAGGTAGAAGAGTTGCTGGACTTGAAATGTAAAAATCAAGTTGGGAATGGCTTCCCAGTTTTTGGGGCCAGACTGAAAGGTGAAGCAGCATTTGAAGATATAGTTGAGGAAATCTATATGCTCTGTGGAAAATGAATCGGCTTCATTATGAAATGGAGAACTTTTTGAAATAAAGGAGTAGGCACAGGAGAAATAATCGAAGTTGAATTGCTAGCATTAAAATTAAATATAGACAAAAGAGTGAGGAAAAGCTGTTGTACGTGTAAGAGCACATCACTAAGGTTGCTGCAGTCTTTGAAGCAAATGTGTACATTTCAGCAAATGAGTCTAAGAAAACCTATTGGAAAACCTAAATTTACATCAGCTTCTGAACGTAATACACATGCTAGAAACTAGCATGCTAGAAATATACATAGTGAAACATTGCAATACCAAGGCAAGGGAAACACTGAGTAGATACTGATGGAAAGTTGAATGCAAATTAAAACTAAGAAAAATCAGATATGAAGCATGTTAGTGGGTAACATAGACTTTGTAACATATAAGGGAAACCAGTATTTGTCTGTAATACAGCTGTGAAACAGGACAGCGATAGTCAGTTCAGTGTGTTAGGGGAACACACCCCATGAGAAGGAATCTCAATAAAAAGATTCAATTAGGTAAGACAAGAAATGTCACGGGAGGTGCAGTGCACAGATTCAATTTTCAGATTTCATGAATAACTACTTCACATGGCATAGTTTGGTAACCCGTAGCAGATACAAATCTTGGCTTAGTTGATCATTGCCCAAGAAATGCTTCAAAATTAGCTACTTCTTACATTAGTAGTAGCATATTTCTGTTTAATCTTCCTACAGAAACATTTTTTTTTTTAAACCAGCGCATATGTAGCTTTAGAAAAGGAAACTATGTGCAAACGGGAAGTCCTGCTAAAAAGAGAGTTGAGGGGAAACCAATAGGCAGAAAGTTTTCAATTGGTAAGTAGGGTATTTAAAATACAATGTTGATAAATGTAGTGTAATTGCATTATAATGTACCAAAAAATACTTTAGGAAATGTGTGTGTGTGTGTGTGTGAAGAAATCTACCATGACTTTGATAAGGAGGTCTACAAAAGTAAGTTTTGCTTCAAGGAATTGGAATGCTATCTAAAGAATAACACTAAAGGATATAACCAGGACATCAGCAAAGAGAGGTAAACATTTTTCAAGGAGCTTGCATAATTATTTTCAATGCATCTTTGAAAATATCAATAAGAGAAAATTTTAGAGAGCTGCAAAGCCACTGTAAATGGACAGTCATCAAGGTGATCAAGGTACAAAATAACATGAACCCAACTAAGGTCTTGCCAGAAAGTTAGGCTTTTGCATGTGTATTTACTAGTGAAGAGCTCAAGGTTGTTTCAGTACTGGAACGGGGGAAACTCAAGTTTAGGTATTAATAGAAAAAGTTAATTGGCTGGACCAGATGGCATTAACTTGAGTTCTAAAGAATTTCATCTTTGAAAAATCTGTAGTCTGCAGTCTTTTCTTTTAGACCTTCTTTGGCATGAGTAAAAGACAAAGTAGCAGATCTTTTGAAAGGAATTTTGGAATTACATATATATCTGCTATTTGTAATTGTATGCACAGATAAAAAATTAAAGCTGATTGTACTGAAAAGATCAGTGTATCTTAATAAAGGGAAGTTATACCTAGCAAATCATTGAAGGAATGGAAAAAATAGGCAGACTGCATATCTTTCTTGCACTATATACTTAGATTTTTTTTTTAAGCTGTTCCACCAAGAACTTTTAAAGTGCATAAGCTGCCTTGAGACAAGAGGAAAGCTTTCATATGGGTGAACAATGTGTTAAAAACTACAGTAATGTCTAATAGTAGTTAAAAACTACTTAATGTCTAATATGGGCAATCAGGTTTAAGTCTTGGCTGTTGACATTCATTAGTCTACTTCCTTTTTGGGGAAGATTTATAAATACAAAAGCTTGACATATCCTTGATTTAGTTTGCTTTGAAATGGAAAACCTTTCAACATTTCAGCCGTCTTTATGAGATGGGAAAGGCACTGCTTAAGAATCTTAACTTCTTGCTGATCACTTCCTGAAGTCATCTGAAGAATTCAGTGATGAGATTCAATGACTGAGTCCATAAACACTGTCCAGCAATTTGAAGTTGATTCAAACCTGTTAAGTCATTTGAGTCTTCTGTACAAGAGTAAAAGTCTATTTACCATCTCATAACTACATCAGATTTGTGTTGGCTTATTTTTCTGTTGTTTTTTTTTTTACAACACTTGGTATCAGTCTTTATAAAGAAACAGAATAGTATGTTTCAAGAAAACTGATGGACATGAAAGAATTCTGTATGTGTTGCAAAGCTGTGTATCTTTCCTCTCCCCTTCCCCCAGTTATTTAGTGGAGCCTTTGGGCACTTGCAAAGATGAATAAATATATTAAATGTATACACTGAGTAGCAAGATCTTTGTAATATAAAAACTAGATTGCATTAAGTGCAGCCGTCTTTAGCTTGTTACTTAGACCTGTGAGACTATGTGTAGTTTTAAAACTTTATGGCTATTTTTAACACTGTAAACCAGATTATACCAACACAGAAAAAGAGTGTAAATCATACACGTTATTCTAAAGCCATAATATAACCATTTGAATATGCCAACTGCAAAGCAAATCTATCAAATACTCAAAGGAAAGTGCTAGCAAAAGATGTGATCTTTATAATGGGCCTTGTGTATGAAGAACTTTCATAGTAAGTATTTTAGCCAGATTGATTTTTACTATTTAAATAGTTAAATTGATGCAATCCCTATGTGAATAGACTGCAATAAAAATAAGTTTATGTCAGTATGTTGACTCTCATATGTGATACATATCTTCTTACTGATATGATTCATGTTCTGAAGGAAACTGTTCCTCTTGGTCGTTACGTAGTTAACATAATTATGGCCAAGGTCACAGGAACAAAATTCTCTCTTCTCACTCCTGGGAAGTTCAGTGCAGAAAAATTCACGGATAAAATAAATATGCATAGCCTTGTAAAAAAATATTTCCTTTTGCATGATTAGGCAGCAAAGAATTTAGATTTCTGATCAGCAAGAACAGTTTGCACGTAGGTTTTCTTGAATATTTCCCCCAACAGATTTCTCTTGATCCTGTGTTGGTTTGTACATTCTTCATGGAATGTATATATACAACTGAGTGTATATATACAAATTACCTTGTGGATTATAGGTCATGTTTTATATGGCCTGAATTTCAGTTTTTTGCTTTCTAGTCTATTACAATTTCAGTGCTGCATTGCTCTTTACTTCTGTCATTGCAGTGTTGACAGTAGTCCTGAGATTTTTGCAGTAGAACGTAGCACTATGGTGAACATTATTTTGCAAGACAGATAAGGTTTCAGTGAATCCATTAGCAAACCATTATGACTCTTCCAGATAGCACCAACAAGAATAAGTTTGTGAAAATTTAGAAATAACATGCAATTAGTATAATGCTGGTGCAACTAAAGCTTATCTCTGCTAAGGCTAGTAACAGCAACAGAAATTTACTACATTGACAAAATGTACAGTAAATTTACATCTGACGTAAATGAGTTATCTGACAATATCTCTGTAAATGAGATAGATATATGAGTGAATATCATGTCTGCACAAAGAACATGTTTCTTGAAATGGCAGGAGCTGCTTTTGGTGCATTTGTTGTTTCTTTTTAAAGCCCACCCTGAATGACACAAGAAAATGCTTATATGAGCCTGAACTTTTACAGGCCTTAGGTACAGGCTCTGTGAGAAAAATAATTGAAATAAAGCAAACCTCTGGGGTCTGATCTTTGTGCAGGGACTATTTCTGTTCTCATTTGTACAATGCCTCCTACAACAGGGATATAGCCTCTAGGAAATACAATATTGTATATAATAAATGATGATGTTGGAAGCAGGAATTTTATTCAAGTTATACAGTAAACAGCTGGAAAAAATATTATGTGCCAGCCATCTTCCAAAAGATTCTCTGTGCGTGTTTATGTGTATCAATTAAGGACAAGGAAAAATAGAAGCAACTGGATTTTGAGTTTAGGAACGGCCCATACTTTCCTTCCGTCAATTTTCCCTAATACTGTGATGACAAAGTGCCATCGCTGCATGTTTAACAGTAATAGAAGTGAAAATCAATGGAAATTTTGTGGGTTTGTGAATCTTTCTTCATAGTGCCATGTAGATATCAGGGTTTGCTACGAACAATATGTGAGCTGAAAGAGGAAGGATGGCACAGTGAAAACTGGTATGGTGCATGTCCAAAATGTTTGGTGCTAATGTCTTGCTGATTCTGAAATGTCCAACCTTCTGATTACCTTGCTGAAAATTGGTAAGTACCTATTATATAAAAAGGGTGTTGCACTGCCTTCTGCACTGGTGGAAAGTCCATAACCTGTTCAGGTGGGTGGCAGTTTTTACAGAGACCAGAACTTCATGTTGCCATTACCATATGGTCTGGAAAATTACAGTGGCACAGTTTAAATGAAATACATATGCTACTCTTTATGGAATTCTCATTAATGCTCTAAGTTCTACATTTAAACTTTAGCTTGGAATGGACAAAGATTCTTAATAAACATCCAAATGAATATTTTATCACAACAGAGACTCACATGAAAAGGTATGTGTTGCAAAAAAAAAAAAAATTTATTAAAATATATATTTTTTCTTTTAATACAGGCATTTGAATATTTTCAAATGGGTTTATGACAGTTTTCATAACTTTGACTTAGCCTCCCTTATAGGTGATTCTAAAGGTATAGCTAGCAAAGGTTGTTTATCAGTTGTGGCATGTTCTATTAGCCTCAATTTTGACCACTTGGGACCTAAACAAGACTCCTTATGTATTCACAGTATGTATTAGCTCTTACTTTATTGTTGCCAATGTAATAATCGTTTCTAATGAAGTCTGTAGGAATTTTCCACTTGAATTCTCTTCACTGTTGCAGTTTTGGAGATCTAATTTTACAGTACAAATTCAAATATGGTGATATCAAGAAAAACGAGCTACAAGAACTTAAAATTCTTAAACGCTGGCCAAATTGCCACCTTTTCTAAGTGAGAAAAATCAAAATTCTGGTTCTGCTGAAGGGAAAAAAAGATTTAACTGTAGGACTAAACAGGCTGTGCCCAATGCTTTACGTAACCACAGTACTTGCCTTAAATTTTGTTCTGTGTTTCCTCAAAACTTTCACTGATTCCCCTGATGTCAATATACTTAATGAGTTGTAAATCAGTGCCAAATTTAGCTTCTACCTGAAGCACTAAAACAACAAAAGCATAGCAATTCTGAATTCACTAAATCTTAATGTTGTTTTAAAATAGTTTTTAATGGGGTTAATTTCTTTAGGTTTTTCTTTCTCTCAGGGTAGTATAACTTGATTAATATAGTTTCCTTTCATTTTGACATTGTAACACGGTCTCATTAGGCCTGCAATGAAATTGAATTGCCGTCATAATATCACATCATAAAGGCATATTAACAAAATCTCTATAGACCTCTATTGGAATTATTTTTCCATCATAACCTTAATGTCATTGAAGAAGGCTCTTCCTGAGTGTAGGAAGAAAGCATCAGAAGAAACAAACTGGCTCTGGGATTCTCATCTTTAAGACCCAGATTCATCTTATATTTATTCACAGTTCTATCAAACTAACTGGTTTAAATTTTACAAATACTGTGTAGTATCTCAGTTGTAACTCCAGCCAATTCTGTTGCTTACTGTTTCTGGGATTTCATCTCACAAAAGTCTTACTAGCCAGTTATGTTTCACTGTTTTGTAGAATGCTCTTCATAACTGCTGCTCTTCTTACTTAGGCAAATAAGATAAATTTTATCCATTTATAAACCAACAAGATATCGCTGACATCTTTTGGTGGCACGCAGGAGTTGTCAGACTTTCAGCTATCTTTTGATCCTTGTCTTCTCCACAAAATGGATTCTAGTTATCTACACTGATTTGCTGTCTGTAATTCTGATTATTTGGCTACATTTTAAAAAGCTGAACATGTTACACAGCTGAACTAAAACTGGTTTTGCCAGTTGATTACAGGGCAGGTTTTAAAACTTGGGGAACTGTTTTTTAAGGTTTTTGGAGACTATTTCTAAAGTTAAATTTCTGGATTGAGCTCCTTTGTTTTCATTAACCTTACTTGTTTTAACAGTGTTTAGGTGGGTTAATCAAGGAATAGAACTCAGGCAGTATATAAAGTTAGATATATATATATTATGTCCTAGTAATAGCCATAACATATTTTAATGCAAATTAAATGCTTCATTAGGGAACAGGTAAAGTATAAAAATTCTTAGTGGTTAGGTTAACTTTATAAAACTGTTTTTTTTTCTTCTATGATATTCTGTCCTTTTCCAGGTGCTCTAATAAAGCTTTAAAGAAGATCAGCTGCAACCTCAAATAATGTGATTTAGATGTAGTTTTTTCCAGTCATCCCAGAGACAGGAAAGGGGATGTGGTAGGAAAAGTTCAGATTCTGCTGAAAATAAAATAGTTTTCTCTGAAGATGGAATCCATGATTCACCTCATTCATCTGGAAATTTTCCTTCACACAGAAAGGTAGAGAAAAAAGGATTACTGTGAGTAGTAAATGACTCACATTCGGTGGAAGTTTAGGAACACCACCATTTTCCTCATGTGCAGTACGCACAGAAAAATCTAATTCCGCAAAGTACATGTAGTAAGCTGGAATGTATGTGCACGAGCAGTGAAGTTGTGGGATACAAGTTTGGTATTGGAGCTATTCTGTATTCCTTAGTCCCTTCTAATTGGAGCCAATTGGCCCATACCTCTTACAGTTGTGTAGAGTCTCTGGCAAATTTTATTCCGTTCTTCTGATCAAAACTTTGTAATTGAATTACTTTATTTAGCTTAAGTGTTTTTCTAGTTAATAACTTTTTCTGCTGCCCTGTCACTGAACAGTTGCAATTCATACCACGGAATACAGATGCTTTGGAAGAGTGCATGCTACAAACACAGCTTTGCAAATTGAAATATCTGAAGACATTTGCATGATTAACTCCCAGACTATCCTGGGATGATTAGATCTGCTGGAGTCACATGTTTAAAGCATTCAGCCAATTTAATCAGTCTGAAAAGGCTTAATTTATTTCCAAATGTTTAGTGTGATTATTGGTTTAAATCATAAACAAAAGTTAAAAAAAAAAAAAGAAATATGTGGGCGGCACATCACTTATTACTTTATGTAACAAGGCACACTGATGTAATGTGGCACATTCTAACACAGAATGAAAAGTACATGCAATTTTTTTCATATTGGCAACTATGTATTATGTTAAAGTAAAATACGTAACAAAAGCAACACCTCCCTCTTTGTCAGCCCCCACTCTCCTTCTAGCCTGTATGATCACAGCTTGAATTTTCACAGCTCCTGAAGCACTGAAGTACATTTTCAGTACAGAGCTAGAGAGTACTGAGAAGTGATGTGACTAGCAGTGCTCTTTCTCACTTTCCTTCTCTCTTGGGTATTCCTCCCAGTTCTTTCAAATGAGAAAGAAAATTAATTTAGGTGAAACTAAAAACTGTTTATAAGGAGCCTTGAAAACCAGAAAAAATTCTAATTATAATGGTTTTGTTGCTATTTGAAATAAAGCACAAAAGCAGTCTGCAGTTTTTCACAGGGCATCTTTTATGAAGATATTATTAATCTAAGGAACAATAGCATCATTTATGAACCTTAGCTGTGTCATCACTAGGCTTTTGTGTTTTGAAAGTATCATTAAAACGTTAACCGACTGCTTAAATTAAGCAGCATCCCTATGAGGTAGGTAAATATTATTAAAACTGCTGAAATGTGTATCCACAAATAACTGTTTGATTAAAAATTGCCTGGTATTATTCAAACCGTTTACTTAGATGACTGGCAAGATGCTTCCCTGGCTTACACTGAGAAACCAGGAGTGCTGATGGGGATGAGTTTGCCTAGTGTCAAAGAGAAAGCCAGTTTGAGAAATCAGCTACAAGTCATTGTCTTTATTGATGCAGTATCTTTAAACATACTGCACTTCCCTCTACAAGGGCACCCTTGGAAAATCCCAACAGGCTGTTTGTACAGCCCAGTATGGTGGCTATTTTTTACTTGTTGTGGTGCATGTACTTTTTTAGTAAATACTTCTTATGTGTTTCTTCTCACAGGAAACTTTTCCTTTGTTTGTTTTAAGCATATCAGAAAGAAATGCTTTCCTCAACCTATTCCCCAATCAAGCAGATTAATCTCTTATTTGCACACAAGGTGTCACTACTGGTTTGTATGGTGCAGTGCTCCCCTGAGCTGGTGGTGGTGTGGAAGGGTGCTGCTCCTGGATACACCAAGTCCCATTTTACTCTGCAATGATTAGAGAAATGTTTGTGTGTTGTTGCTGATATTAATGAATATACTTGTAATTCCTGCTGACTTCTTAATTTCTGTGTACTCAATTTCACAAACACATGATAAATTGTTGAGACTGTTTAATCTCTCACCTTTCCAAGTTCATCTTGAGCAGTTCAAAGTGAATACGGTGTTTATGAAGTGTAACAGGCTGGGCTGTGGAAGGGTGGGTGCTGCTGCAGTCGTGGCACTCTTGTTCCTAAGTGTGGCAGCATCTACAGTGTGATAAATCAAGTGGAAAAAATAACCTTCAGTAATGGCTCTGTAGAACACTTCAGAATAAAACTTAAATAATTACAGTGCTGGGTAAGTACAATATAAATATAATCCTTACCTAATCTGCATAGCATTCTGTGTGTGCAAGACTTAAAAGTATTTCAGATACCACAACGTACCAGTATAAACTTCAAAGATATTCTTAGTGCCCACAGAACTTCTTTCAACTCACTTGGAAAATAAACTGGTAATTCTGGATTTTGTTTCTAAAAATGATATTGTGCTTTTAGGCTTCTGGTGTGCTAAAAGGGCAAAACGATCTTAAGAATTTGCAGAGGTGGTTTGGAAAAGAATAGGATGTAGCTCTGAGGGGAGAAATAAAAAGTATGCCATGTGGGTAGTGCCATGGGTAGAACGGCCTTTGACTTGGAGATTTTTGAGTGAATTTAATTTATTGGAGATTAATACCGCCTTACCTGGTATTATATAAAAAAAAAAAAAAAACAAACCCCAAACCCCCCCAAAATAATACCCCCCCCCAAGTCAAACATTTAAATAAGCACACTTTTCCCTCCTTTCTCAGTCTCCATTTCACCAATTACTTCTCCCCTGGCTTCCCAAACCCGTGCCTCTGCCTGTCCCCAGCCTGGAGTGAGCTGGCCACGGTCCCCACCTCAGCGCGGCCTCCCGCCGCAGCCGCGCACAGCCGCCATGCTCCCGCGCTTCCTCCTTCCCTCCCTCCCTCGCTTCTCCTCACGCGCACCCTTCGCCCCTGCGCGCGGCGGCGGTTCTAGCGTGCACGCGCCGCTGCCGTTAGGCTGCAGCCGCCCGGAACCGGTTGCGGCCGGTTGGCGCCTGCTTCGTTCAGGGAGCGCTGCCGCCTGTGGTGCGCAGGTAGGAATGAGCCCTTCCTGTGTAAACACGAGCCAGCCGCAAGTGGTGCGTTCGACGCGGAGGTTGTTTCAGGTGTGGATTGGGCGTTAATCGCCCACGTTAAGATGTGAAAAGGCGGCCCGCTGCCGTGTACTAACAGGAGCCTGGTTTGAAACTCGCACACAAAACAAACTTTAGCTGGTTTGGCCTGTGTTTCACCTGGAGTTTAGGATGTCGTGCAGTAGCCTTCACCGAGAGGTAAGGGCAAGGATCGGGGGACGCTCGGGCAATCTGCCCGATGGGGGGCAGAGTGTGCTGAGTCGTTAAGTGTCTCCAAATTGCTTCAGAGAGAAAAGGAATAATCTGTTTTCCATTGCTTCTGGGGACAGGATAAGGAATAATGGAATTAAATTGGATCAGGGAAGATTCAGGCTAGACTTGAGGAAAAAAGTTCCAGTTGTGGAAATGGTCATGTCCTAGAATACACTGCTGGGGGAAGTAACGGAGTTTGTCACCGCAGTACTTGCGGTCAGACTAAATAAGCATTTTACAGAGGTAATTTAAGCAGAGTTGTTCCTGCCTGTTCCTGCCTTGGTTTATGAGGATGAATCATTTCAGTTGTCCAGGGCCACCTTTCTGTTCTGTGATACGTATCACTTATGAACCAGATGCAGTTGGTTGCTTTACGACAGTAGTTAAGTGATCCTTCTCTCCTGTCCACCATAAGGATGAGGACAGAAGAAACACAGGTTAAATCTTATTTCAAGCAGTTGTTACTGTAGTAGAAAGGCTTTTACTTCCAGACAAAAAGGTGTTTCTTTTGCTGTCTGCTTCCTTGCTGTGGACTATAAATTACAGCACTTTATTTTCTCTGTATGGTTTTCACTTTGCTTTAATCACAGCTGAAATATATTTGGTGAAAATGTTGATCTGCAAGGCTCATATTGTGTGCCTGTGCATGTGCATAAATGCCTTGCTAAACCAAGGAGAATAACCTGTCACATTTAGCTTGCTGAGTTCATTAGTGTGTATGGCTTAATGTATTAAAAATGAAAATTTACTACCCTCACTTGACTTCCTTAATTTATAAAGAATAATGTCATGAGATGGGTGACTTTTTTTTTTGTTTTGATGCTAGCCCAAGGTAGCAATCGTGCTGTCTAACTTTACCATAATGCTAGTACAGCATGTACGAAGAATGCCCCCTTAAAAATAGCAGACCATACTGAGCCTTCAAATGTCACTGCTTCTTTCTACTGTTGCTTGCTTATGGCAATCTTTTGACAATTTTATTGAAACAGTTCATTCTAACCATATTTTCAGATAGAAGTTGCATGTAATTTTTGTTAATTAAGGAGGAGTTACTTTAAGGAGACATCATGACAGATCGAGGAACTTTTATTTTAGAACAAGAATATTCCATTTGTATTTCTGGGTGATGCACTGGGTCTTTTGCTTGGTGAAAGTACAGTTTGTGGTTTCTTTTACTGTCCTTTGGCACAGGTATGTTGCATCACTGTCATTGTGTTAAAGATATTGCTGTCTGAATTAATTTGATTTTTACCTCGATTAGACAGTCACCACACATTTGATATTTCAACATGGAAAACATTTTGGTCTGAAAGTATGCTGTAATTCAAAATGTTCTCAGGCAGTAGTTACTGAACTAAGGGTATTTTTTGAGAACAGATCTAAAATGGTTGCAAGGGAAAATTTTCACCACTTAAAAATGCTCATTTTTTTTTTATCTATAGTTTCTGGCCTTTATTCATGACATAAATAGATATACTATTTTTTTAATATCATGCTGCTACCTAGGTTTTGTGGTGTGGGATTTCTTTTTTTGTTGGCATGTAGGCATTTCCACAAAAACCTCTCAATGTTTAGCTGAGTTTGGGTATGTGCCATGTCAGAAAGATTAATTTGGTAGGCTTGCTGTTTAGAAATTTGCACTACTGATTAAAATATTTACTGGAGTTTGTGTGCAACTGTAACAGAATGTCCTTTGTAGCAGAACAGGATATTAAGAAGTATACCTAGGAAACAGTTTGGAAGCATCAAGAATGGCAGGTGGCACTATTTAAATTTTCTAAATAATACTGTTAGCCTGTTCTCACTAAAACACCTGCCATTACCTGCAAATGTTGTATTTTAAGAACATGATGATTAAAAAAATGACAAAGTTTGAGTCCTGTGTTTGAAAAATTCATCTGCTGTAGATTTCTATTAAAATATATATGTGCAAATAAAACAGGTTTTCAGCTGCACAAGTCTGCCAGTTTCAAGCAAGAAAATCTTCATCTCTGCCTCAACATGATTATATTATGTATAGGGTTATGTATATATAATGCATGCACAGAATCGTTCTGGTCTTACTTTCATGCTCTCTGTGCCAAATTCAATTTGGATATATTAACTACAGTCTGATTTGATAGTAGTCTGTGGACCAGGAAATATTTTTGGTGAAATTTTAACGGTCACATCACGTTACGTGACAAATGTATTGTGTCATGTACTATTCTTTCAATTTCTAGCTGTTTAATGTAATGTAATGTAATCTGAGATGTAGTAAGTGATGTAGAGGGAGGCTACATGCAGTGTGTCAGAAACAGGTTTAATGTTCCTGAATGTTCCTTAGCTTTCTGTCCATTTTACTGATCTGGAGCAGTAAGTAATATGTCAGCAAAAGTGCAGGTATGGCAAATGTAGCAAAAATGTCATGGGGAAAGCCCTGTACAGGAATCGCTCTAATGAGTGGCTTCATTACATTTGGATCAGACCTGTAATCTTGACATTTACACTGTATGTAGTCTGCCTTATAGCAGACATTAACTTCACCAGGGAAGTGGAATGTGTTTGTTGCAAGCAGTACTTGAGATAATCAAAACTTCATGCTGTCTCCCATAGACAGTTCAGCCCGTTCTTGAAGTTCAGAACATGCTCTGTCATTCTTTGCTTTTTTAATTGTTTCTTGCTCATTGAAAACTCACATCCTGAACTCTGGCAGGAAATATTAGGTCAATCCCTAGGACCCGATGATGTCTGACGCAGCTTGGTTCTGTCTGGATCTCAGAAGCAGTCAAGTCTTAAGATTAAAAGCTGAGTTTGTGTTCCAGTAATTTCTTAAATGTGTGTTTAAACAAATGATTTCACCAACATCATCTTCCCTTGGTTGCTTTTGTCAGATATGTAACATCCCAAATTCTTAGTATCTCTTCCAGAGACTTGTAATTCTTTCAGACTGCTTGTTTATTGACACCTGTTCTCCTCTTACCCACTTCTCTTCAAAGATGAAATTAACATCTTAAACAGTATCTGTTTACAAAATCCTCTCTTAATAGATGGGTTCACAGGTGACAAGCAGAAAGTTGTCATTCTTTGTTGTTGTGTTAGAATGCAAATCTAGCAAGAGTAACCAGGGGAACAAGCAATTTTCTGTATTTGTAAGCTACACAATTTCGTGCTGGAAGTATTGTAGGCTCTGTGTTATCTCTATATCAGTGGAGCGCTCTGCAAACAGAATGTAAAAATAATGCATATATAAAGGAGGGAAAGGTATACATTATGTAGATTTACTAAAAAGCTGTCAGAATTACTTGTGTGAAGTAACATGGAAACTGTGATTGTAATATATATGGAGACCTTTTCCTGGCTTTTTGGTGATTGTGCTTAGTAGGAGTTTGTATATGTCAGATAGATGTGAAACTTTTTTCAGAGGTCAGAAATACTCTGCAGTGTGCAGAAGTTCAGTTCACAGCTGTATAGGGTAGACACAAAATTGGTGTTGAAGGCTGAAGATAAACTTGTGATCTATATAGCATGCGTTAAAAATACAGGCAAAGTCATGCCTATCTGTCAGAAAATATTCTGGTTAAGTGTTAATGCATGGAAGAAGCGGGTGAAGTCAGCGTTTTGTGATTCTCAATTGTCAATCTATAGTTAGTCCAAAAAAGAAAAACGAACAAAAACTTTGGATTCCTGCTTTCAGATATAATATGATTTGGGTAGCTTTTTGTATTGCTGTATCTTCTTTGCTGAGTTACTTATGTCATGCAAGCATTAAGTTTACCTTGTCTTCTAATACTTTGTGCACAGTGGCACTAGCTTGTAATGAGATACAATGAAATACTGAGAAACTCAAGGTGACAAATAACAGTCCTATTATTGCAGGAGCTGACTCTCTTGCACAGTGTACTGAAAGTTTGGTAGTCTGTGCAGTGGAATATTTCCCAAATAATAACTAATGGAACAGGGAAACAGATGAGGAGGCAAGTCATGGGACTTGCTGTGTGGAAATCCCATGTGGCAGAACTGAGATTTTGCTTAATGTAGGACTGTAAGATAAAGAACTTCACTAGAAGCAGATAGTCTTCAGAAAAAGTGATTTCTGAAATGTCTCAATACTATCCATGGTAAATCTTGGATTATAATTTAGATTATGAGAAACATCTGCTTTTCTCTGATGTTTTCAGTGAATGTAATAACTTCAGATTTGTTTGTGCTTTGCTTTGCATTTTGTGTTTGGTTTGTTTTTGTTTTTTTTTTTGTTTGGTTGTTTATTTTGAGGGATTTTTTTTGGTTTATTACACACACACACACCCCCCCACCCCCCCAATTTATAGGAGAATTTTCATTAAACAGCATGTTTAATTCTGCAAGAGCCACTAGTTGCCAAAAGGTTAAATTAAGTTATATGTTGTGCCTTAATGTGAAGTTTGCATTACATAGAGGAAAGGAAAAGTTCAGGTTGTGTTTTGTCCTGGTTTTGCACTCAACTGAATTTCTTTTCCTCCCCTTTTAAGTATTTTTACCTTGGAAAAAGTCTATAACATTTATATTGTATGGTGCAGGGACTCTTGACAAGATGGATGGGAGTATGAAGGAGAAGCACAAAGTGGAACAACACACAGCTGGGTGCAGATGTTTTGGCTACTGTTTGGTGCTTGATATGCTCCACTGAATTCCCAAGCAGCAATCTGACAAAGTCTTTTCTGTCTATGTCTCTTGTGTGGAAATGATGGATGAGGGGAGAAAAGCATTTATCAGAAGTGAAAGGGTTAAAAATGGGAGTTCAGTGCGTTTCTAAGTGTATTCTTACAGTATCCTATTTACTTACTGCAAACTGCCATAACGCTTGCAGTAGCTTACAATGTATTTGTATTGCTTTAAAAACCAATGCTCAGATGGTAGGGTTTTGAAGAGTGTCACAGAAATAAAGGTCTTTTTTTTTTTTTTTTGTAAGCATGAGTCAAACAAGCCAGCTTCATTAAGTGTTGTGGTTTTTTTTTTTATTTGTTTGGGTTTTTTGTTTGTGTTTTTTTTTTGTTTTTTTTTTTTTTTTAGTTGTTCTGGTCATTAAATAACAGCAGTAGAAGGAGCTGGAGTTAAAACAATAACAAAGGAAATACTTTTTTAAAGTGGTGAACTATGTTGCATTTAAAATGTTTTGAGTGGAACAGTTACCAGGGACAAATCCAGGAATATCTATGTAAGGCTTCAGGAAAAATGTTTTACATTCATGCATGTTCAGCTTTCAGACTGACAGAAACATGTAGAATAGTACAGAGCCTAGATAGTCTGAGATATCCAAGATGTCTTTTGGGGCCTTTTATGATAGACACCACTGCCCTTGGTTGTACTCAAGAACTATACAATGTAGGTGAAATTAACTTTAAACTGGATTTTATGCAAATTTTTTCCAAATATAGTCCATGTTCTAGTGCAGTTCTCCCAGGTGTCAGCTATGTACAGTATTGTTCATGTTGGCTTAGTACAGTGGCCGCTCTTGAAAGCATTGTCTTTTTTTCTGTGTACGTATTCTGAATGTTGGCAGCTGATGTATACCATTCTGCGTTGCTTGCTTGAAACCCCACATCATTTCTGTGGGAGCAGCCGACAGCCTGGGATGTCGGCTTTTGTATTCATTACAGCTGTTTTGCAAATACCTTTGTGCTTTCTTTCCGCATACATTTTATACTTTCTATCCATATTGTTATCATATGTTTTCATACCTTTAAACATCAGATACCAGTCTCTGTTAGTTTGCCTTACAGTACTTGGTTGGCCTTTTGGTTTTTGGCTTCTTCCAAAATGATTTTCATATGAATCAGTGGGGTAGAATAATTCTCCTGTTGTATTAAAAAGAATAAACAAGTAGGCGGTGATTGGTCTTTAGGGAGCTTTGCATATCACTATTTAAATACCAGACTGCACAAAGGCCAAGAACTGTTGAGAGGCTTTGAGATGGTTCCTAAGGTTTGAATACCTTTTCTGTTGTGGTTTTGGTGTTTTGGTTTTTTTTTCTTCAAGCAAACTCGACGCAAATTACTTTTTAGAATTCAGTAGAACTGTTCTCTATTCTTCTTTTGAACTCTGCTAACATTTAACCAAAGTCATCCTGACAGTTTACGAGATCTCTCTGGATTTACTAAAATAAACGTGACTTTCAGTCACTTCGCAGGAATTGGTTTAATTTGCAAGTGTGAAATGGTTGTTGCCAGCTATAAGTGCATATTATATCTAGGAAAACAAGTTTTATTTTAGGCCAGTGACAAAGATACTTTCCACTACACACAGCACATGTTTTTTAAGTGGAAAATAAAACTGAAGGCTAAAAAAACTCTAAATTTGGATAAGGACTTTAAGGTTCACTCTATTCAGCATTCTAACTCATGGATTAAACATGTAGACCATTTACCAGGTACACTTGATAGTTAATCAATAATTCTCTGCTCTATTCACCAGCATTATCGATATTTAACATTCCAGATGAACCTTACCTAATTTTATCTGTGCTATATTCTATAATTAAAAAAAGAATTAATGATCTGTCCAAAATTACTTTATATACTGTGGCATTTAAACAACTCAAACTGTGGACATTGAGGTTCAGGTTTCAAAGAGCTTTGAAGTAGCAATAATATCTCAGTATCATGTAAGTTGTGCTTTAGTTTTGTTAATTCTTAGTAACTTTTAATTCTGCTTTCTTGAAATTCTCTATGGCTTTTAAGATAGGTTCATAATTATTTTTTGAAAGATCTTAGTAATCATCTTTTGTTTTGTTGTTGTGTGGTGTAACACACTCCAGTTTGGAGGTAGATGCATGTTAGAAGTAATTCATACCTATAATCCATATATACCTATAATCCATAGCTCATGCAAAGATACTTCTGAGACTTTGGTGAAATGCAGTTCACTTTTATTGGGTTTGTAGGCAGTTAAGTAGTTTTAATTCCTGGTATTTTCAGAACAATTTAGGCTTTTCAGCTTCTATAAGCTATTTGAAGATGATAAGAAAATAGTTGTTAAACTTCTGCTAATACTTATGTCTGAATTAGTATGTCTGAGAGATGTTAAACTACAGGCAACTGTTCTCTACATCGTTATCCATAAATTTCTAAGGGCATAGAGTGTTTCTGCTTGGTTGTGGTTTTTTTTGTTTCTTTTTGTTTTTTGTTTTGTTCCGTTTTTTTTTTTTTTGCTGTTTGTTTGTTTGCTTGTTTGTTTTTGTTTTTTTACCTCCAAGAGTATCGTGTTGTTGAAGCAACTGACTGTTTTAAAATTATTGAGCATGTGTGCTTTCCAGGGAAAGGAAGATACTAGTTTGTCATCACACCAAGCCTAGAGTTCATGTATACTATAGTATTTTGTCAGAGAAATTGGATTAGGAGGTAAGAAACGCAAATGTATAACAGTGTAAGTAGTATGCTAATGCCTAGAACTTGTCATCAGCTTCTCTTCATTTTTTGAGAAACTCGTTTCAGCATGTATCTAAAGCATTAATGTGCAGTTTAAATAAAACACACGATTCCTAAAACTTCATTCATACATCTACTAGCAGCATATGCAATACTCCAAGTACAATTTAACAGCAGCTGTCTGTTGGACTGATACATGACTGACAAAAATATCCGAAGTACTCTTGGGTCAGATATTTTTAAAGAAATATTCAGTATATTTGAATTTGTCTAAAATGTGAATATTCTGCAATCTGATGTTCTAATAAATCCTGTATTAATGTTCACTCATTCTTGTCCTAATTTCAAATACTAAGTTTTAAGTGTTTTGTAATGCTTTATAAATAAGAACTCTGATGCAAAGAAGCAGTGAAGACTTTTGTGAAGTTTTTCATTGTCTATTATGTATTCATGCAACTCTATATAACTCTAATACTTGGGCTCTTCCTTCTCTGCAAATCTGGGAACTAAATGGACTTCTTGCATGAGTTGATCTTGTATTTAGAAAGGTTAGAAGTTGATTGGTTTTAAGTTTCACTAAAAAGAAATGATCACTGGCAAATTTTTATTGCACTGGGACATTGTCAACGAAAGAGGGTTTTGTTTTTTTTTCTCAGTCAGTCCATTTCATTTGATAGTAGAATAGTATTGTGTTTTGCAACTAACAGTATGTCACCGAGAGAGTTCAGGTCTCAGCCCTGACACATTAATATACACGAAAGTATGATTTGTCATATGTCATGGTATCTATAGTCTAAATATCTACCAAGGCCAGTTATAGTGATTGTGTAACTGCAGAGATCTTAGTGTGAAACACCCGTTTGATACAGTGTATGACTGTATTTTGTTCTAGAAGATAATGGCTGACAGCAGTGATACATGCAGGCTAGGTTAAAATTAGCTCAGATGTGCCTAGCATTGTTATGATCCGCCTTGACTTGGCTGAGGAAGGGTACAAATATCCTCAGTGGAGCAATAGATTAGTGGACATGAGAAAATGTCCTTGTTGGCTAAAAAGGTGCAAAATCGCTGTGTAGGGATTGAAAGATAGGTGGCTGATTAGTGTCATTAGTATCACATTTATACATAATATGCAAATTAATTTCATGTAAATGTTATGAAATTCCTTTTTATTTAACTGACTAATCTCAGAGTAGTAAGAGTACCTCAGGAAAGAAGGGTTATGGTATCATAAGCTCTAATTATAAACCTCAATTATGATCCTTGTGGGCCAGTCTACCATTTTTTAAATGCTTCCTTTCTGTACATAAAAGCAAAAGTTTTCATTATGTTGTCTTCTTACTATAACAGTATTTTAATAAAAAGTTCAAGTGGAACTGGAGCTTGGGGTAGCTAACAACAGTAGCAACTCACTGATGAATAACATAAATATGGTGTAACTTTTTCTCAGTTAGTCTAATCCTAATACCAGAGCTGGGAACATTAAAAATAACATTTTTTATTACACCAGTCTTTTACTTTGATGAAAAACACAAAGCCATTGCCAAAATGTGCATAGTATCATTCTGACGAGTGAATTATTAATAAAACCAGTGCTAAAGTGTTGTCCTGCTACTGGCAATGGCAGAAATTCTGTTGACTTCAGTGGGGTCAGGCTTGTCTCTCATGACTAGGGACAGTGCAGGGAGAAAAGACAGCTGAAAGCCATTTTTGCATTTCACAGTCTTTGGGATACTTTATACCCCTTTTTAATGCAGAGTTGCTTGAAAGAGGATCATGGTAAGTGCCAAGAACTGCCCCAGTGTGTGCTTGGAAACAATTTCTGATCTCTGAGTAAATGATTAGTTTCAAATAGTGCACTCATATCTGTAGTCTTTATCGCCCTTGTTTCCATAATGTGCGGGATTCTCTGTGTCTTTTCTACAGAGAAGGAACTAAACTGACAGCTTTATAAATGAGTCATGCTAGATAAAAATTTATTAGGAGTCACAATGTAGTTATTATCATTTGGGATATTATGTGCCTGCGTAAGTCATTGTGTAAAGGATTAAAAGCCTAAAAAGTGTTAATAATAAAGCCTCTAGATCTAATAACTTTAGAGATTAGAATTAATTGAATTAGTCTTTGATCTTGGCTGTTAAGTTTTAAAAGAAAAGTTCAGTAGGCATTTACCATTCTGTATTCAAAGAAACAGCTATTGCTAACTGTAAAGTTGGAATGCATCTGTACAATCATCTGTATAGCAAAAAAAAAAAAAAGGATCTCAAAAGCAAAGCTGAAGAGACATTTCCATCTTGCATGGTGTCAAGGGAGTCAGAACTGATTTTTGTTCAGAAGTTATAGATGTTTTAGCTTTTAATTTTAATTTGAGTTGTTAATCCTGAACCTGGTCTAAGAGGTGTGTCTGCCCATGGCAGGGTGGGGTGTGGGGGGTAGGGAAGGTATAGAACTAGATGAGCTTTCAAGTCCCTTCCAACCTAACATGTTTGCTGAAAGATCTTTACTAGCTGATGAGGTGGTAATAGTAAAAAACGGTGAAGCCTTTGTATATGGCTGTCTGAACATTATTATTACATAGATTAAAGGAGCACCTACCTTATTCAGTATCCGTTATCAGCTAATACTAAGTATTAGCCGATGAATGCTTGCTGCTGTTGCTCTCTTGTCATAAGCTTCAGGCAGGTAGTGAGATCAGAAACATTTATTCAGGATCATTATTTTTATGTCAAATCTGTAAAGCTATTCTATTTGACATTATTCCATCATCATATTTGTGTCTAATGTAAATGCCTTCAGTTTTATTTTTTGGTTACACAGCTGTAGATGGAAGATGTAATGCTGCTAGAAAAATCCTGGTATGATAGTGAAAGGAAGGCTCTATCTCCTGTTACTTTCCTTACTGTATTAGGAGTGGTAAACATTTATCTTCTCAGCTGCTTGCTTTGCTACAAATCATTATTTTTTTTTACGTTTTTGTTGCCTTTTTTTTTTTTTAATAATTGAGAAAAGCTGTAAGAACTCATTCATTGCTGAGTGAATATAGTGAATCCCAAACACAAATATTTTTTTCTTGTCAGGGGGTGGTGTTTTCTCTGAAGAGGTTTACAACTAACCAGGAAAGTTAAAGAAAGGAAAGGCAAAACCAAAGCTACAGGACATGATTATTTAGGACATAATCTTGGGTGTTTGTGCCTGTCTGAGGTGTGATATGCTACTTGATGATATCTTAGCAACTTTGAAAACCTTTTAAAGCTTCTTTAGTAATATTTCTTACCTTTCAGTTTTGCCTGCAGTGCATTTCCAAGCATGTCTTTGCATTTGTATATGCCTGTATGTGACAGTAGAATTTACTAAATTCCTGAATTATCTTTGCTGTAATAATTAGTAAAGCACAGTGAATATTTCAGAATGAGTAATTTATCCCATAAATTTATCCTCTTAATATACAAACAGGATGCAATTCCCCCCCCCCCCCCCCCTTAAATTATGGCTTAGTTGCAAGCACCTCTGTGAAATGTAGATAAGTTGTATGATAGTGTTGCTTACTTCGGTGTCTTTTAATGCTTACCTATTTATTAAGTTAAATATTTTGCCACATTTTAGATGAGCTTCAGTACCTGACTGAATTAAAGTTTTCCATCAGCAAAGAACTATGTCTTGGCATCAAGAAAGAACTTATTTGCTATATTCAAACCTATAAAGGATCTTGCTTCTCTCTCCTTTTATTTCCCATTTTTCTATATTGCCTAAACATTGAAGTACTCTTAAGCTTCATACTGCTGTACACCAATTAGCTATACACCAACTGTATGGGAAATGCAGATTCTGGGAGGATAGGGGTAAGAGAGAAGAGTGCCATATAAAAGCTAACCAGATTATGTTTGACTAGGCTGACTTGTAGTCTTTGAGACTTAAGTCAACAAGTCAGCCCTTGCTTAACCTCACTGTATAGCTCGATCTGTATTATTGCCATGCACTATGCCACAAATAACGGACCTTCTGTGCTGAAAATTGTGTGTGGTGAGCAGCACACTGAACTGTTCCTGCTCCTGTCTTGTGAAAGTGCATAAGGTAGGCTGTACCCAGTCTCTGGATTTCAGTGAGAGTCACAGGGCAGAGTGAGACCAGCAGCATCCCTAGGTGATCGTTAAAATAGCCAACTCAGTGCAGATTTTTGAATGAGTAGATACTTGAGTGTGCATTCTGAATGGAGAAGTATTATCTTCACACAACTATGTTTCTCTGAAACAAAGCTAGATTCTCTCATATATGCACTTGATCAGCGATCTTAGTAAATATTGGGTAAGTAAAGGGCATAAAACACCTGAATTAACCCTGCCATTAATGGTAGCATTCTCTTTGGCTTCAGTGAAATTTGTATTTGCCTACTGACACCAAGCTTAGACACCATGAGTCATTGTGGCATTAAGCAACTATGACCTGGGAAATCAGAAAAAGGTACAAATCGTCAGGAGACTTATCTTTTCTGATGCATGAATATCCTAGAAGTGACTGCTGTTGCTGCTCTCTCCCCTTTTTTACAGTAAGATATTCCTTTGGGTTGTATATTGAAGTATGAATTACTCCTGTGACTACCACTCACTGAAACTTAGTCTTTCAGTATCTCTGGGAGAAGAAGGAAAAGAAAAAAAAAATCCTCTAAAATTGGAGGTACTGACCACTTTGATCATAGCTGATAGAGGTAAAGTACTTAGGTCTGACAAAAGTCCTTTAAGTGATTGGCAAATAGAATAGGAGTATAATAGTCTGCAAAAATTGAGGTCAACCATTGATGTTATCCTCTCAAGATCTATTAGGAAAACAAGTATTTTGGTCCTGAAAGAAAAGTGGTTACCGCCAATCTAATCTATGTTAAAAACATGAAAGAACTGAAAAAATGGTGCCCTCGTGAAACTGTTCGGTGTGGCTAGTGATACTTTTACATTTAAGAACAAGAAACCTTCTAACAGTAAAAATCATATGCTTGTGCATCTTCTTTACATTTTACTCATTCATAAAAAAAACTCTTACTGCAGGGGGGCAATATCTGTAGTTTTTCATGTCTTCGCCCAAGTGAAGTGAGTATCTATGGTACTCCATATATGGTCATACATATATATGACTATATATTAATAAAAACAAGAAGATAATAAGCATATTTTATATTTGAAGCACATTAAACAGTAAAAGAACTACATGAAAACAATTAATGCAAAATTGAATATGCAAACTAGTGAGACAAGAAGGCCTGTCACTTACATCAGTTAAAACCCCTCAGGCCTGGAAGGCAGTTCACCAGAACCAGAGAATCTCAATTTTCCACATGACAGGCTACCATCTCATTTATAATGATGTTTTAATAATAAGACATCCTTTGTTTTAAAAGAAAAAAAAAATCCAAGTTCTGATGAACAAGACTTACATTGAACAATTTTATCATTTCTCCCTTTAGCTGACAGGTATTGCTTTTGAATTGCAGAGTTTCATTTAAGAGAAAGTTTAATGATAAATGTTTCCAGTGTGAACTAGTGAATGGTAGTCAGCTGTGAATATTCTGCAGGTCATTACAGTCATGCTTCTTATGTACATTGCTGACATCTTATTTCTGAAACGTATTTGAACTTGATTGAATTATTCCTTTTTGATCTGAAAGGTAACGTCAAACTGGAACTTGAAAAAAGATCCCACAGAAATAAGTTGCACAAAGTTTTATTAAGTTCTTTAGGAGCAAATATAATTAGAAATGAACACCAGTAATGTCCCATGTCATCCTTACGATTTGAAGAAAGTGAGGCTCAAGTCAGATTGCTATACGTAGCTTCTCCTCAAAGTTTGGTTATTGAAAAATTCCATCGTCCACAAGGATGTGAAAGCAGTAAGCTGTTTTGTGGGGTTTTGAAATGTGTAAATCATTCATACAATTATATGATAAAAACAGACTTTAAAGGGTAAATCAGCTGCTCATAGGAAAACTTGTTATGATTCTGCAAAGTGTGACCTCTTACCACATTGGTGGACACTGATATCAGCGAAATACTGTTAGCATAAGTGTAAAAGTTCTCTCATTTGAAAGGGAGCCCACATACTATTCTCTAAATTCTCTTCCCTTTTCCTTACTCTGCTAAGATGTTACACTTCAGAAGACCTATGGCAATTTAATTTGCATTTCAGTTAACTCAGTTAATTCAGGAGCTGAAACTGCTGATTTGACCATGAATTGCTGGGTGTAATTTAGGTTTGTTCTGATGTTATTAAAACTTAAGGCAGGGTCTGGAGCTGTTTAAACACTGTGAAGGCTGGAGGAACAGGAAGGTTTTCTAATTGACTTTTTTTATCTTTCATCTTTATAAAGCAATAGCAGGTATTGACCCAAGATAACAGGAAACAAAACATAAAAATACCCTGAGGTCTAAACTCTGTTTGATGTATATAGGTAGTACTAATTCTTATGCAAATTCCTTCATTTCTAATAATACATAAGTATTTAGATACTTAAGTTAAAAAAGTAAGTAATGGGACTTGGTAATAAGCAAATGTTAAACCTGATTGTTTACAATACGTGTACACTTGCCACTGGCACATGAACTGGGTGCTGGGTAGGTATCCAGCAGTATCTGAAATAGGTTAGTAGTCATTTTAACTGAAATAGGTTACCGGTTACCTCTTCAGTGACCATCACCTAGTAAGTAGCTGTTTAAGCATTTTATTTTATTTTATTTTATTTTATTTTATTTTATTTTATTTTATTTTTTTTTATTTTATTTTATTTTATTTTATTTTTTAGCATTTTTGTCCCTTTCATTGATAGGGCAGAGTTGAGAAAATTCTCTTTTCTCTGTTTCTATAGCAGGCTTCTGGGAATTCCTGTGATTGTTTTAAAGAAAAAAGTATGATACTTATGATTGATTTCACATCTGTTTTCGTTGGGATTTGAAATGTTTTTTAAACTACAGTGTTGGGGGAAATGTATTTTAACTAATGATTGACAGGGAATTACTAGCATTACAAGATAGAGGATAGTATAAATGGGTGATGTTGTAGAAAAGATGTTCAGAAGAACTGTATGTGCAAAAGTAATTTTTCATTATTTATAATGAAATATAAAAGGCTGCAAAAATATTAAAAAAATCAGTTGCTTTTCAGTAAAATAAAATTTCAGAGTGCTAATCAAAATTAGAAAATGATGCTTTGTCTTCCTAGAGCTGGCCTCATGATGGCTTGACAATTTTAAGTTCTAAATATAACTGAACTCTAACTTTTCCTCAGTGTCAGTTTTAAATACATTCTCATAGAGCTTTGCTGAAAAAGGTGTTATGCAAACATGGACACAATAACACACCACACCAGCTAGTTCTGTTTACAATGTACATATTCATGGCAATGCAAATAAGCATTCACTATTTCACAACTCATGACTCAGCTGAATTTGGTGTGGATATACACTTGGAATCCGTGAGCTGCCAACAGTGCATTCTGTTCTCAGGCAAAAATCTGATTCAATGAGTGTTAGCTATTAACAGCATTAACACCCTCTGTATTTTGTAGTCAGTGTGAGTTACTGATGCACTGTATCTTAAGATCCCAAAGTGCTTCATTGATGGTGTTCTTCTGAGAAACTGTTCTGGTTTTGTTTGGTTTTTCCCTCTATGTTGTAAATGGGGAAATGAACCCATAGGAAGCCCAGTAGATTTGGCTGTTGTCATAAGGAGCCTAAGGGAAAATCAAGAGTAGGAGCTGTAACAGATTAGTTTATGCCTCTAAGAGGGAGGGCTGTCTTTGGACTAATTATGCAAGTGATGCTGACTAATTTTATCTGCATATGGTAACCGTACTGACTTCTCTTTGGGTGCCACAGACAGAATTTCTGAAGCTCTGATAACAGTGTAAATATAAAAATACTTCTCATAAATATTAGTTTAAATGTGCTACTTTGTGTCTATTTGGTGCTGTTCATCCAGTGTTTTGAATGGCATTGACAACACTTCGGAACCCACCCAGCATGAGTGGGATGTATAAACCTTCCAAAGCTAAGGAGGTCAGATACAATCAGAAAGGGAGGAGCAGGTTCCAAAGACTTTGTTGATAGCTGAGGGATTTCAGTAGTTTGGGTTCAGTCTCCCACTCTTCAGACATGTGCTGCCTTCAGAAAGACTGGTTGACCCAGGTTCATTCCACTTCAGCACTTAGTTGAGGCATCTTTAAGGCTCATTAAGTCATGAGATTGAGAAGCACCTCCAGAAGGTATGTCAGACACTCTGTGTACTGAAGTGCCTCAGGTATGAACCTCTCTCTTTCTGATGTGGGAGGAGCATTGAGCTTCCTTCTTTCTGTACCTCAGTCAGGACCCGGAGGGCATAAGTCATAGATGAGCTGACTGAGTCCAGGGTCAGCTCCTTTGCTGACTGGAGCTGTATTAAAGAAAGCAGATGTGTTTGGTCTCCTTCTGGCCATGCTGGTTTGGTTTCCTGGCTTGACCTTGCCCTGCCCTGTTACTATGGTCTATCTGGGTAATCACTAGGCTGTGTACAGCCCTGACTGCTGTCTCTAGCCCTCATCCTGACCTGAACTTGTGCCTCTGCATCTTGTCTCCTTGTTGATAAGGTAGTTGTCTTCTGCTCCAGGCTTACCTCCCCTTCTGGAGCAGCTGGCCCTCACTGCTTCCTGACATGTCTGAAGTGAGGTGGGATGATTCTGCACCTTCATTTCACTGTCATTAGTTGTCAGGACAGAGGGCATTAGGCAAGTGTAGGTAAGTTTGTGGTGGTCGGGCTACATATCAGTACCTCATTATTATATAGCACTGTAATGGTACTACATAACGAAGTTTCACTCTTACATGGCTCTGTAAGAGTACTGCAACAATACACACAATGTAAATAGATACTGTAGCATAAAAAGTTCGTGTTTGGCTTTTTTTTTCAGATGAGCTAGAAGCAACTTTCAGTGGAAGTAGGTGTGTAACATTCTTGCAGCTGTCATTAAAACTAACATGCAAATTTAAGATAATCTGAATTAACTATTTGCATTGGAAAATCTCTGAGATTTAGAATATGTTTGTGTCTATGCCCAGTATAAACTTGGTGCATTAAGCTGTTTTTTAGCTCAGTGATTTGTTCAAGGTCACATACTAATTGCTAGCAGAGCCTAAATAAAGAATCTAAGAGTATCTGCTCTAACCAATAAATCATATTCATTACTGGTTATTTTTCTACTGACTGGCTCATGGCTCTGGGACACTATGTCTGGCTGACTGAATTATTACTTTGAGGTTTGCAGAAATTAATAAATGTTTAATGCTTCAACAAATAACTACAAATCTAGAGAAATGAATGGTAAAGTATCCTTAACCTCCCCTTTCTTTCTCTAGAATCTCAGATTTATTTCCAGTTTCACGATGATCTTGGCCAACCTTAATTTTTGTAGGAGATGAAACTATGACTTCATGATAAATTCCAAGACTTTGTTAGTTAGGCTGGTGCAATATAGTACTTCTAATAGTACTTCTAGTGCACAACAATTTTTTTAAGAGATTTCTGAGTAATAACCTGTGATTTATTGGTCTACTTCATGGGGGGGAAAAAAAAAATCAGCTGTTTCTTTGCCGGGAACATGCCATGTAGAATATAAACTTGTAGGTAGTTGATCTGACCTGAACATTATATTTTTATTAGAGATCTGCTGGTGTTGCTGATCTTTTTTTCTACCTTTTTCTAGCTCTTTGAGTGAACTGCTGTAGCAAGGAAGCTCTCTATTAGTATGTGAATGTAAGGGGAATAATGTTTTTGTAATGTTCATCTGTTAATAAAAATAAAAGTTTATTTTCTTTAATCTGAATCTAAAATATAATGACTTAAATTAGTTTTGATCCTAATACAGTTAGGCAGCCAAAACTCCTGGGACTGAACAGAGGTTTGAAACAGACTTGGTGCAGATTATTTCTATGCTAATGTCTCTGTTAAATGAGAAGCAGCACCTAAGGAAACAAGGAGCAGTTCAGAGGCAATGAAGAAAAAGAGATTGTCTTCTTTATGCTTCCTTCCCTGCGTTTTTAATTACTAAATTCAGTTTCAGTAGAAATTGTGATTTACATTCAAGTGCATATAGAATCTGGCAGTGGAATTACATGGTGTTCAGTGCTGTTAAGTTCTAGGCTCTTGTGTCACAGGATTGTCTCTTTGTATATTTTTGTGTGTGAATTCCTCAGTCTGGAATATTACTGTCAACAATAAGTACTTTGAGATACCTAGTATTGGAAGCAGTATTGCAAAGTTAAGAGACTATTTCCCCTAAAATGGGTGAGATTAATGACAACTGTAGAATACACTTTTAGTAGCACAGAAGGGAGAAAAAATGTACTTTATCATGAAAATATACCTTATAAGCTGAAAATAAGCTTTCTTATTGGCTATCCAGCCGTTAATGGATCTGAAAAGGAATGGTCTTCCTTTTCACTGTTGTGAAATTCAATAACGGCTGAAATAGGTAGAGTAGAATAATGAAAAGAGATTTGGTTCTCTCCCTCTCTGCTGGGTATGGCTGTCACATATATAACACACTGTCTTGTGTTTCTTTGTGACTGCAGGTAAGACAAAGTGACTTCCCAGCTGTTAACAGGAGACTGACATTGCAGGCGATCTTTTACAGTCAATCGGTCTGTTTACATCAAAAGCAAAAATAATGAAAATAAAAAATGGCTAAAAATCTGGGAGGAAAACCTGCAATTTCTGTCCGTCACCAGAGGCATCTTAACTACATGTTTGCAAGCAGTAGAAGTGTTCAGGATTTTGCATGGCATTGATAGGATTAGATGCAGTCTGTCTTTGTTCTGACATGTTTCTTTTTTGGACCTTTTGGGAATGAGGTTTCTCAGGCTTAGGTCTCAACAATTCCAAGAGGGGCACATAAAACACCTGAGGAATTCATAAAAGCTCATGCGTTTGCTATGAAAATAGTCTATGATCAGATTACTTGCTTGGGTTATACTCTGGGGCTGCATAAGGATTGCATGAAAGGACTTTACACTTGTGCAAGTATCGGTTACCTGATGATGTGTGTTAAACCAGATGGGCCAGATGATTATTTACAACTGGGCAATATGTTGCCGGTGGTACTTGGAATATTATGTTCAGGTTTGGGCCCCTTAGTTCAAGAAGGTTATTGACAAAACAGAGGGGCCATAAATATGAAGCCTAGAGCATGTGACCTGTGAGGTGAGGTTGAGGCAGCTGAGCTTTTTTATTCTGGCAAAGATAAGACTTACAGGTTATCAAGCAATTTACAACTATGTGAAGTAGTGTTGCAAAATCAGTAAAGCCACCTCTTTTACATAGAGACAGAGTAAAGGCAAGGACCAGGTGCTCTGAGATCAGGCTGGAGATACTCATAGTGCACACTGGAGGCAGTTTTTCAGTAGGACAGTAGAGGAGTAGAGGGTTCCTCAGAGAGTCTGGAGGTTTTAAAGACAGGAAGCAAGGCTAGTCTGATTTAGTACTGCTTCACCCAGAGGTTCCTTCCAGTCAGTGTTCTATGATTCCATATTTTTAACTCGTATTGTTAAAATATCAAAATCAGATGAAGAAGAAAAAAATAGAAGCCATTATTAGTGTTCAATGCATTATCTTGATTGTTTTATTTTATGTAAAAGAATATGTAGTATACAAAGAGTCCTCTTAGTGGTACTGTGAGAAAGGAAAAAATGTCTGAAAGTAAAAATGTTACAAAGGGAATGATACCAACGACTAGATTTACTTTCTTCCCATCTCTATTTTTTTGTATGGTACTTGGATGTGGTATTGTGCTTACTTTATGCATATATATATATATATATATATATATAAATAAAAAGTGAGAGTGGTAATATATACACTAAGTGGCAAGCTCATAATTTCTTTGTTTATGCAGAATGTCATATACCATTAATCTAAATTTGAAGAAGTGTCCTGGTTTCAGCTGTAACAGTTAAGTTTTTCTTTCTAGTAGCTGGTGCAGTGCTGTGTTTTGGCTTTAGTCTGAGAATAATGCTGATAACTCTGATGTTTTAGTTGTTGCTCAGTAGCACTTACCAAATCAATGACTTTCAAGTCTCTCATGCTTTGCCATGGAGGAGGGGCACAAGAAGCAGAGCCAGGACACCTGACACATACTGGCCAAAGGGGTATTCTGTACCACAGCGCATATGCCAGTGTGTAAACCGGGGGGGGAGTTACCCAGAAGGGACCAATCGCTGCTTGGGTCTGACTGGGTATTGGTCACTGAGTGGTGAGCAATTGTGTTGCTCATCACTTATGTTTATTGGGTTTTTTCTTTCCCCCCTTGTTATTTCCCTTATTATCACTAGTAGTAGTATATTGTACTTTAGTTATTAAACTGTTCTTATCTCAACCCACAGAGTTTACATTCTTTTGATTCTCCTCCCCATCCTGCCCAGGTGGTAAGGTGGGGGTGAGCAAATGGTTGTGTGATGTTGGGTTACTGGCTGGGTCTAAACCAGTACAAAAAGTACAAGTACTACTTATTACAAATTTTGTATTTTGTTAAACTTGCTGAAAATCTTCTTTAGAAACAGTCTGTAGAATAGAGAGAGAAAGCAAGGTTAAATTACAGCCTGAATATGTCACAGAGCATAGCAGAACCTGATGAACAGAATGCTGAACTGAGACAAAACATCATTCTGTTTACTTAACTGTTTATACTGAAAGTATCTTGAGTCCTGGAGCTGAGAAGTTGGCCAGACGTTGTTATCAGTGGACATTCATTTTTGTCCGCCTCGGAGACCTACATTTAGCAGGTGGGGAGATATACAGTGTCCTTTTAATCTCTGAATCTAGCCTTAAAATGCTCATCTAATTCATTAATCACCTTTTTAGTTCAACATCTCAGTTACCAGCTGTGCAACTTAGATGCTACTGGTTAAATAAGAGTCAAAGGTCCCCTGTATTTTGAAGAAACTATCTGTGTTCACCGGTTTAGGCTGGTCCTAAACCAACCTGTACACACCTCAAAAAAGAATCCTTTTAATACAGCATCCACAGGTAATTAATTTTATTCATTAGAATGTAATGCAATATATGTAATAATAGAAGATGGATGTATTTTCTAGATGTAATTTATTTCATTTGATTGAATTTATTCATTCTTTCCTTCAAGTGAAACAGGGTTATGATATGATAGAAATCCATTTGTGGGGACAAACACAATGTCAAACTCCCTCACTCAACCCACACCTCCGCCTCTGCTGTCTGTTCAGGTAATTCACCCAGTGCTTGCACCTGAATTACAGAGGCATTGGTTAAATGATCCAGTCTAACTGAAAATCTAGTCTCTCCCATGTGTGAAGAGAAAATGGAAGCATGTCATGTGCGTTAAACTCATTATAAATGTGATTTTTCAAGTGGACTGCTATAGCTTTGACAGAAAGCCTTGTTTTCTCATTTATTTAAACTGTATCATCACACTTAAAATTTTTGAATATGTATGTATGATTTTTATTTTAATGAGATACTCTTATTCTCAATTTGATGTCTTTCAGATCTGCATTTAGCAGCATTTAACAATTAAAAAAAAATATTGTCATAGAAATTATATGAGCTCTGGATTGCAAGAAGTCATAGCTCTAACTAGAATGTTATTTACTGGGTCACAAGCGTAAAAGTTAATGTACCAGAGCTTCTATCTTTCTCTTTCTCTGGATGGACTGTAACTGTAATGAACCTTAACTGATTTCTATTCATCTGGCTTTTAACTGCTGAGATTTTCGAAGAGAATTACAAATAAGACCCTTTATGTTGTCATCTTTTCTCCTTTCATTTTAGTTAATAATTTGAATCACATATTTCTGTTTAATCAGATATTCAGAGCATGAAAATCATTGCGGTAGCATTCAATGTGCATCATGTTAAAATGCAATGCAAAGAAAAGAACAACGAACTATGACGTGTCAATGATGTATTAAGAATAGCAGGACACAAAGCTGTTGGTGCTTTTAATAAAGTGCATATGAGCTTAGCAGCTTAGTACAAATAGCTATGTAATATGTAAGTAAAAACAGAGAAGTAGTAGCAATTTGAGTGTCTTAAATATGAATATTGATTACTTCGTCTTTTATGTGTCTTTAGAATTGCATGGAAAGCCACACTTGAGGTACTGAAGCTATATTTAGATTTGCTTTGATGTACATAAGATGCAAGAATTTCTGTGTGTGCCCTAAGGTTATTTGTTCCTCACTAGGAACACTGACCCTCGAGTATGTGTATGCATTTATAGATAAAAGTATGTATAATATAAATGATTATATATATTATGTATATTACATATATGTGTGTGTGTGTGTACATATATATATATAAAAAAATACCACTGACCCTCTTCCAGACAACTGTGGGAGAATTTTTGTGTCCTCTCCAAATAAGTGAGTGCTGAAGCACATCTTTAGAGAACTGTGAATACTTGGACATTGTCACGTCTGTCTTCACAGTCAGGAATTCCTGTGTGTAAGTATCTTTCAATTTTAGCTTCTGAGTCAGTTCAAGTGTAAAGAAACACTGAACTGACATGAAAGGATAGAGTTTAGAGGAACAATGACAGAGTGATAGCGCTGATTTTGATGTAAGTCATAGCAAACTTTATTATAGTTAGTGTGGTTATACAGGTGTTAAAGTTTTTGGAAGTGGTACTGAGATTTGGTCCTTACTTTGGTCTGTCTGGTCCCAGAAGGTTAAGGTAGCTGTTGTGAGGAAAGTGTCTGTATTCTTCCATGCCAGCCCTTCTGATGCTTCTGTCTTCAAGTATGTTAGGGGAAAAAAGAAAATAAATTCTACAGATTTAAGAATAATAAATAAAGTATCAAGGTGGCTAGGCAGAGATGGGGGTTTTTTTGGTTTGTTCCGCCCCCCCCCCCCGGAAAATGAGAGTTTTAAACTTTTGAATTCATTTATTTGAGCCAGTTCCTGATCACAGATAATTTTATTCCATATGTAATGCATACAGTATTTTAACATCATATTTCCTTTCTGATTGGTGTTCTTATGACTGATTTTTATAGATAGAATTTATTTCTGATATCTTACTTGGGTAGTTTTTCTATTTCTTTGTGTCTGGTACTCATTCTCTTTTATCTTAGCATGGTATTTACCTTTTAAGAATTCTGCACAGGAGTAGGAAAATTCATTTTCTTATATGAACATTAGTAAAGTCCAGTGAGCAGTATTTAATCTGGAAGTAATGACATGATTAATGCCTGTGAGTGCTAAATAATTGAAAGATTTATGTATTAGAACTGGCTTTTTATTTGTTTCCTGGTGTTTTAAAACTTTCTCCAAGCACTTCAGTCTATCATTCTGAAGTTCCACACAATGTGAACAAACTAGAGCAACAGAACTAAAACCAGTGCAGTCTTTGCAGGCATCTGTGTCAGTCTTCCATTTATGCTTCCTTCTCCAGTTCTGGGCACTGAGATGAGTTCTTCCACATCTGTGAAGATTATCGGATTTAGGAAATTTCAGAGTGGATGAATCTGGAACATGACTTCTGAATTTTCTGTTTAGCATCTTGGCATACAGGCTGTAGGTATTAGTTATTACTACACTTAACTGATGAAAGAGTGCATGGATTTGTCTTTTGTTGGCATTGTATCTGTATTTCTTCTGACTTTATTTTTTTGTTTTATTCCCTGCACTGGTATTGTTTGCATTATTCGTCATTTTCAAGTACTGCTGTGTGAGAAATGCTCCAACTGAACTGTTCTGTTACATCACGGCCTTTTTTGTTTTAAAGGAAGGACAACTGATGGGCAGTACTGAATCCAGTTCCCAGCCAAATCTAACATTGTCGTGGTCACTTCTTTAACAAAGTCTAAGGTCCAGTTTTTAAAGAATGGTTGCGGGAGATAAATATTTGAACAAACCATAGATGTTAATAACTATTTATCAGTCTGCATGTTTAAACATACTAAGAGAAGTTATTATCATGGATATTTGTCGTGGTTTAAACCCAGCCATGCAGCTCGTTCACTCACTTCCCCCCCTTCCTCCCCCCATTCCCGGAGGGATGGGGAGGAGAATCAAAAGAATGTAACTCCCACGGGTTGAGATAAGACCAGTTTAGTAACTAAGTTATAACACAGATCACTACTGCTACCACCAATAATAATAATGATAAAGGAAATAACAAGGGAAGAGAACACAACACCTCATGACCCCCCGACTGATGCCTCGCTCCCACCCAGCGGTGATCTAGGCCTTCCAGATAACTCTCAGTTACATTCTGGGCATGACGTGCTGTGGTATGGAATACCTCTTTGGCTAGTTTGGGTCAGGTGTCCTGTCTTTGCTTCCTCCTGGCTTCCCCTCCTCCCTGGCAGACCATGAGGCTCAGAAGGTCCTTGGCCAGACCAAACATTTGAGCAGTAACTAAAAACATCGGTGTTATCGGCATTGTTCCCAGGCTGAAAGTCAAAAACACAGCACTCCACCAGCTGCTAAGAAGGAGGAAAAATGACTGCTACTGCTGAACCCAGGACAATGTTTCAGTTATTTGCAAAATTCTGCCACACTGATAAAAATGAGAGGATGATTTATGTCATCAAATATGACAAGTAGAATACAATATTGCTTAGTGCTTTTATGTCACTCACCAATTAAAGCAGTTTGCTGGGGATTTCAAGGAGAGGTTTGCTGTACATGTTGAGGGCTTTAAAGATGGATGAATGGGCATGGGTCATCAGTATCAGTGGACTTTCGGTGGTTCACTCAAAGTCTGGGGGTATTTTCTGTACAAAATAACTTAATCCCTCTAAAGTAACTTCAGTGTCTGCTTAAAAGCTGAGCAGATGTCTGTGCTTGTTTTTACCCTGTTAAGACTAAATTCACCAGAGCCGCTTATTTTGAACCAACTGCTAGGAGACAAAACCACTCACAGAGGTGATGAGTGTTGTCAATACAAAATAGTTTTTTTCTATATAAGCACAGTGTTGCATTTCAAAGGAATGTGGATGTTACACACTCCCCATAGCAGGAGGGATGCAAAAAAACCACAAACACTGGAACAACTTCTGGAGGCAAACTGATGTGTGAAAGCATGTTTAGCTCTCTGATCAAATAAACTGCTAAGGGAACAAGGAATTAGGAAAGGCAGTTTTCATTTGAGTTCACAGGTCTCATTTCTTATCATTCATCTGCTCTTTTCAGTTGCTGTTGAGCAGTCGTCATGGCTAAACAGTACTGCATTTTCAATAGACTTGAATCATGCTTATGGTTTTTCATTGGGAAATGACAAAACCAATGTCACTGTAGGATTTGAAATCACACTGAATGCAGGGAATAAGGCTTCCTGTAAGATCAGGGAGCTGTAGAATAGCCATTTGTACTACTGAGTTTGGAGCAGGCATTTTTCTTAGGGATGCTTGGTGTCTTAGAGAAAGAACATTCAGTGATACTTCCCTTGAGTACCTGAGAGCAGCTGCCACAGGGAAGGCACCTAGAAGGGTTTGTAAATGCTGCTGCCTAAAACCAAGAATCATGACACTCTATTAAGGGAAAATATCATTCATCCACAGCTTAAAGAATACCAGAAATATGTTGTAATTGGGTGAATTAATAGCAAAAAACTTTAATCAGGGTTACAAAAAATTATCAGAATACCACCAGCAACGTATTTTAAAAAGAAATACTCAACATTCATTTTGTGTTTAGTGATCTGATATTTACTGTTACATTATTAATGAAACTTCACATGGTGGCATATTACTATTTACTGTTACTTATTGTAAAGGAAGTGCCTAACTGAAACTAAATTGACAATGCAAATGATGTCTGTTTAGTCCATCTTGTTCCTTTTTTACTCAGTATTGCCTGTATGGCTTAAAAGTCTGGGAAATACTGCTTTTAATTTCTGAGTGTTTGCCATTGGATCTTGATTTGGGGTTGGAGTAAAGCAAATGGGGGGGGAGGGGGGAGATAACTGCTCTGCAGTTAGCAGGTTTTTGCAGCAACAATGGCAACGTTCCTGCTAAATGATTTGTTATGTTTTTAATTACTGGATTATATCTGAAATCAAGTATTCAACTTTGCATATTTCTAATTTGTTCAAATTATAGACACATCATTATGTTCAAATCACAGTACCCAAAATGTGGTTTTGCTACAGGATGATTAACCAGTGACTTTGAAATATGCAAGCAGGGAGTCTCATTTAGGTAGACAGCACAAGAAATGAGAAGAGCTAGTGATGCATTCCATTGCATTTTTATCTTTTGAAAACAAAGCTTCAGTTTGCTTTGTTCTTGATTGCATTATTCCATGACAGATTTTGTGATCTATAGTTATCTTACATTGCTGCAACATTGAAACTCTTCACCCTTTAACATGTTCTCCTGAACTAATTGCTTTTAAGTTCCCAGAAAAATTACACCAGTGAAAAATAAATAGAACTAGCAAGACAAGTTCAGTGATATGAATAGTAAGAATGAGTTGTGTATATTATGATTCTTTGAGTATTCCAGCCAGATTATTACATATTTGTGTATTTATATACAGAAGAAGCTATATCTTTGTCTACTTCATTTGATATTTTTCCATGCATTTAGAGATAAATGGTACCTGTCTTGGACTTCAGATGCCATATGTGCTGGCCACTAGGTATAGTAATTGTCCTAATGATAGAATGAGATTTGTGAAAATAAAAAATTACCAGAGAGCTACATTACTTTTAAATCACTGTATCATTTTCTCTTTTCTAAACATGTGCAGATTATAGAGAGCTACAAATTCGTTCTCTTAACATGTTTCTCTGTTTCTCTGTTTCTCTGTATATGCAAGAAAAAAAAAAGTTGTATCTCAAAATGCATATTAGGAAATTATCTGATTCCATCCATTATGCTCATTGTGTTTCCTTTACTCCACAGTCCACACAGGATTCCCCTCCCATCCTATTTCATCCCATCCTTCTGTTATGCATAATATATATGTACTAGATGCGGGTATGCTTGAACATGCTTGAATGGTGCACAGAATGTATTGCTTTTGTAGTCTAGAAATAACATCTTTTTATTTTGGTGTGAATGTAGTTGCACAAATGATAAGGAAAGTGTTCTGTTAAACCCAACAGAGAGCTCAGGCACAGTCTTCATTGAAGTGGTACAAAGACCATGCCATCTGCTGCAACTAGTCCCAGTTCTTGCTGGGTTTGTTTGCTCAGTAGTTCCTGCTGGCTGGAGCCACCTGTTCACTTCATTAGAAACATGTTCTTAAAACACTGCCTGCTACAAGCACTGCATCTTTTAAGAGATGGGGTTGCAAGTAAGACAAAACTTTCTTCATATCTTAAGTTTGGGAAACTTAATAAATGAAAGGAGGTGTAATTTTCTGAAAATACCCAAATTTTGTTTTGCTGTCTGTAGAAAACACGTTTACTTTTTCCTCTTTTTTCAGCAGTAGTTTTATTCAGACCTACTGAACTCAATACAATTCTGCATTTCACTAGCATGGAGAAAGTTGTGACCTCTCAAACACAAAATTAAAGTTAGAGAAAGCACATCTTAGTTTTTTACTGTCGTCAGAAATCAAGATATAAAATGAAAGCAAAACTTTCATTTGAAACTTTAATGTGACAAAATTGAAGTAAAAGTTCACAATCTAGAAGTTCTCATCTAAAGCATTCTTTGTTGCTAAGCAAAATATGAAGAATGTTTTCAGGCAGACTAAAATAGAAAAAGGCAGATATGCTTCATTAGGGTAATTGCAATTTACTACTGTGCAAAACAAGTCTGCATGAACTCTGAACTTCCGTCTCCCCAGAAAAGATGAAAATTCTATATGGTTTTCTATTGCCAACGGCCTTAAAGCAAGTAATGTTGATAATATATCCACCTATTTTACTAGGAAAACTGTGACCTATCTGATAAAAAAAAAAAAGTAAAGGGAATTTAAGAACACAAAAGAGAATATTGACATGAAATGTTAGGTGGAAACCAGTTTCAGTTGCAGTTAGGGCATGTGCATACTTGGTAGCTGGTTTTGTTACTTCTTACTCAAGTCCTCTTAGTTAATTACATAATAGCTCTGGTTTTATAGCTGTGTAATTGCAAGATTTGGTACACTGAGCTTATAAAGTTGATTGGGATTACTGGAACTGTGCATAATAAATAGATCAGTGTTCATCTCTGCCTTGTTTTCCAAAATGTATGTGTTTTACCATTGTTTGGTAGGATTTGCAGGGTACACTTTTATCTCAAGCAAGCCCACGTGTATCCCTGTGCAGGCTTTCCCAGCTGAAATTGTCCAACCCAACAATAAATTCTGAAAAGATAAGAACTTTTAAAAAGCTGTGTTCTTCAGGCTTGCTTTGCAGAACTATAGGGCTGGATTATTTTGTTAAGCAGAACTATAGGGCTGGATTATTTTGTTAAGAAATAAATGATACTTTTTCTTTTTCTTTTTTTTTTTTACTGTTGAAATTGATTATTAAATGTTGGCCCTGCAGGGTGTGTCTCTAACTTTATTGCTTGCTTTTATGCTAGCAGTCTTAATGAATTGGTTAATTACTTAATAGGACTTGAAGATAATAAACATTCACTAAGACTTTAATATTAATTATGACTGTTATCATTAAGTGTTACTCATTTACTTCAGGTGGGACTGAATCATGGCTGCTGGTACAGAAGATACTGTAGAATTCACAGTATCTTAATTTTGTCCTCTTGTTTAACTCAGGGCGGTTTCTGGCTGTGATGAGGGAGAAAGAGTTGAATCACATAAGTGAATTATTCCCTATTGGAAACTCAACAGTGTATACAATACTTCATGACCCATCTTACTTCTTTCACTCTCTAATCTCTCCTGGTACTGTACTCTCATGATGTTGCAGCCTTGAATTATTTTTGCTTTCTGTAATTACCTATCCTGTTATGTGCAGTTTCCTTTCCAGTCATGCTGTAGTTACTGTTTTAGCTGTAGTTATTATTTGCTTTAACACTGCAAACTCCCTTTGGGATCTGCCTTAATTTTGGCAGTTCTGGGGCTGTATATGCTTTTTCTTCTGATTTCACTAGTAAATCAGGTGTCAGTGAAATTTGGTGTAATAGGTCAAACATAGATAGATCACCAATTATCCTTCGTGTTTCTGTGCTCTGTGGGTTTCTGTGAACTGTATATGTATGTATGTTCTGCTCTTTGGCCGTGATCTGTACATGCAAACACAGCATGTGACTTAAGTCTGACCATTTGCAGAGAATCAGATGAGTAAGGATGTGGGCCTTGTCTCTTCAGCGGATCCAGGACACAGTCCAATCAGTTAACATACTCTGAATTTACAGCAGTTAAACCCATCAGTTGTATATCTCTTTCTTTCACTGCACTGGATCCCAGGACAAAGATCAGAAAAGCTGGTTTGAGTATTCAGCAATGAGCGGCTCAGGAGTCAGTAGTAGATTGCTCTTGCAGAGATGGATTCAGAAGTGGACTAGCTTCTTCCAGAGTTCTATAACAGAGCAGGATTAGTTTTGAAGGGTTAGAATATAGAAGCTATTGGCTGTGGAGTCTGAAGTGTAAGAAAAGATGGTAGGAAAAGCTAATTAGAGAAACTGTTTTTACTGGGATATATGTGCTTTCCTGTTTGTATTTCTGTGTTCGAAATTGTGGTCAGGGTGTAAATTCCAAAAGTAAGATAAATAACTTTGTTAATGGACGAACCATGGGTTGGGTAATATTCAAAGGTTGCCATTTCCCCCCCCCCCCTCCCCCCCAACTGATTTAATTGCCTGTTTGACCAATTCTGTGGTTGGCAAATACCTTTAGTCATATGCATTATACTAGAAAATTGAGAAGTACCTTTTACACATAAAATAATTTGAAACATATATTGAGGATTTGTTGTTTCTCCTTAAATACCATAAAATATGGATGAATTCTAACAAAAGAGGTAAATGTATCTGAATAAAACTTCTTCTGTGTATGTCAGGTTGATAGAGCAGTTGCCATGGTAAACAAACAATGTACATAAATACTTAAATAAATAGTTGTATATTTAGAATGGTAGAAAGCTGTAACTCAAGATTTAGGCACTGATAAACAAGGACCTATAGAGAATCCTGATGCTTTCAACTGTCTATATATCTGTTCCATTAGTGAACTTAAAATTCAATAAACCCTAATTGTTCCCGCCTTTAATTGGAGGCTGGAGAAGCAGGTGAAGGAGAAAGACTAACAGTAAGCATCATAGAAAGTTTTAAGAGAAAAAATGGAATATTCTGAATCCATACAATTTACCATCACAATCTAATTCTGCTCCAGAGACTGTGGGCATTAAAATGGAAAATGAAATTCAGTGCGAGTCACAAATCCAAATGCGTTGATGGTGAGTTAAATATTTCAACACAGATCGTTATTGTCTTTTCAAAGTAATAGACTTTGGATGTTTTTTGTTAGCCCCCAAAGAAGATGAAGTGCATCTCTGTTCAGATTATGGGGGAGGGCAGTGTTTCAGCTAAAGACAGAAGGTGATGTTAGACTGACTGAAAACAGGAAGGATTTGGGACTAAAACCAAGCAAACAATATATGTTATTTTAGTGCTACGTCACAACATTTTAAAGTAGTAGATTTTGAAGTTATTAGTAAACATCAGTGTTCTTGTATTTTGTGTTTTAATATATTTGCTTGTGTTCTTAGGGCAGTCAGGGACTAGTATTTTGTATGTCTTTTGATTTTAACTGTGTTTAGCTGCTAAGAGATTCTTTTCTTCATCCTTTTTAACTCCTTTCTCTCCAGGCTTATCCTAAGGCAATGAAGTTTTGTACTTTACTACTTCTCTCATTTAGCCATGGTATAATAAGGAATGATTCAGATTAACAGCTTCTTAAAATATTTTACCCCGCTTTTGCTATGGGCTGTCCTGCTTTTGGACCAATAGCCCCAATTAAGTACTTAACACACTTTGTTGCCAAGAACAGTGGTTTTCTGTGTGGGTGGTAATATGGCCTGCACCTCCTTATGATCGATTCAGGGTTTAAATTGACATTAGAGCTGTATCTCATGTGCTTCTAATGAATGAACCTAGTAATTAATGACCATCAGTGCTGTATTACCATCATTGGTGCAATTAGAATTTTTGATATTTGGTGATTATATGTGGTCTCTCATAGAAACTGTCATTGAACCTTTTGTTTTCTATAAAAGTAGGTTTCTGTAGCAAAAAGAAGTAATTGTTATTTAGGCAGTAGGTAACCTTTTCAAGATGAATGTCTGTCTGATGATATATCCTGCTTCATCTGCAGCAGTGCTGTTTGGGAATGATCTAATCACAAGATGGTGAAAAATCTTCTCCCTGTTGGACAAAGATTTTCCACTTTGGAAAACAGTGAACCTGAGATTGCATCAACCCTCATCAAGAAAACTTTAAACATTTATATTTAAAGGGCTGAGGCCAGACTTGGACATCAGCCTGTATCTTGGGGTATGGATTAATGGGGTCCATGGCCCGATATGTGGCTGTAGCTTAGGTGGGGCTGAGAGTCCATGGGCAGGGACTCAGCGGTGGCCCTGCAGCACTGCCTGGGAGCTCTTCTCTGATGGGCAGAGGGGCAGCCTGCGGTCATACCGTTGCTACATTGGTCCTGAGTCCCAGCATGAGACCTTTTGCTGGGGGCATCGTCTTTTGTCTTTATACAGAGTTGAAAACTATTGGTGTTCTTGCCATCTGAAGTAGTTCTAAGTCTTTTCCAGTTTTAAGTCAAACTAGTTGTTGTCTCATGTATGAAATGTTTCAAAATTGGTAAACCTTTACTGTGAGTTCAGAAGGAAAGTGGGCATGATCTCCATACTCTGTGATATGATCTAATTCTGTTTGCTAATAGATTTGCTTCAAGAGTTATTGTGATGATGATGAATACAATTTTTAAATATTAACTTTTCCAAATAACTGTAAATGTAGCACTCCTATGTTCATCATTCATTATGATTTATTTTACTTCAGGGAGAAGCAAATAGAGAAGAAAATCATACTATGCCTTCAGCAATCTCGTAACACTAAGGAATTATTGCCGTATTTCTGTAGTGCAACAAAAAAGACATACAGACGATTTATTCAATTATAATAATGCTTACAGTGTTTTTATGTATTTTGAATGGCCTCATATTTAGCTGTCCCTAGAATAGTCATTTTCAGTAAATTGATCACCATTTGTCTATCTATTGCCTAGGCTATATAGTAAAGAGACTTCTGAGAAGTGAATTAATTTCTGAGTATAAAGTGATACAGTCATGCAGGTCCAATTCATTATTCAGACACTTATTCTAGATAAGACTTCCCAAGTATAAAATTGCTAATAGCTAACTGTTGTAGATTAAACCTATATTAGGTTTTGACCTACTACAAGCTTCCATTCTGAGTGTCCGTTACATCAAATTAATACCTTTGGAATACTTCTGTGTTTTACAACTCTAGAAACATCTTAGAACTTACAAATCTTTGGTAAGATCAGCTGTTTTCAGCTGTTTTACAATTAGACAGGGAAAAGTTAAGAACTGCATTATTCTAAAATGCAACTCGTGTACTGGGGGTTTGAGTAATACGGCAACATTGTGCCCAGAGTTACCATTGCCATGTGTAACCTTCCCTATAAGCTACATTAGTTCTTGTGCATTTGATCCTAAACTTTCTGATTCCCATAGGAAGCCCATTACCATTTTTCTGTATCAATATCCTTACAGTTCAAGGAAACTGCTAAAGTTAACTTTCTGTATTTGCCTGTATAGATCAAAACTTAATTTCATCTTCCATAATACTATCACTGCAGAAATAATGGCCTACATTCATTGCCTGTCATGACAAACCTAAGTAATGTTGTGAAACTCAGCAAATTTGTTTGTTTTGGTTTTTAAAACAGAAAATAGATGACCACCAACTTGAATCATTCAACTGTTGAAGCATTTAACTTACACTATCCATTTTTCTGTCTTTTCAATTGTTCCCAATTCAGGATAAAATTAGATCTCATATCTGAAAGACAGTTGATGTTCCCTGGAATAGTTTGTAAGGAATTTTGCCAGAAACTTGATAAACAGAAGCACCATGAAAAGCTACCTGCCATTATGTACTTGATGCATCTGATGAATGGCTTGGGGAAATAAATAAATAATCTGTGGCTAAATAACCATACACTAATTAATTACTGTATGTGTTTTCTTGCTAGAACATAGGAAACTCATTTAGAGCTGCCATTACTTATTGGATAAATATATTCTGAGAGTAGTAAATTTATAAGATTATTCACTGTTCAGAGTAAATACATGATTAGTAGTTGTCGAAATGCATATTCTTGACAACAATAGGGCCTAACAGCTGCTTTGCTGCACTGTGCCAAGACTTGCTCAGGAACTCCTCGGTGCATGGACCAGTGAAGCAATAGACAATAGCAATTCCCTTGCTGCCATTAAAATTTTCAGAGTCGCTGTGATGCCAGGTGTCACTGACATGTGAAACACTAATAGTTCTTTGGCAGACTTCTGAAAAATAACTGAAAATCCAACAAACATAGGAACTGCACGCTGTGAGGGATGTTCTAGTGCAAATCCAAACTGATTGCAGTCAAATAATGTGTAAAACTGTTTTCAATGGAAGGATATGGAGTGTTTTTTGTTTATCAGGCTTTGTAATATATGGTACAGAGTTCCTATGCAGAACATCAGAGACATAATCTACTTAGTTTGGTTCAGTGTGTATCAACTGATACAAAAAATCAGAATTTGGTGGGAAGTACTCAGTGGAAAAAAAAAACCCAAACCCAGCAGAGGTGTAGTGTGCAGGACGTGTGAAGGGGCTTTACTGACCTGTACTGCTCACTTCTAGGAACAGTTAAAAGTTCAAATGGAAGTGTCTACAGCTATTAAAAGCCATCTTGGAAGTAAGTTTGGTTACTTCCACTACAGATATGTGAACTACCAAGGCTGCAGAAAGTTCCCAGGTTTAATTTCTTTAAGGTCTTCCTGTCTCTTACGAGGGCAAAAGAACAAGGACAGCTGACAATTAGAGAGGAAATAGCACTCTCATCTGACACCCTTTCCATAAGCAATAACTTAGATAAGGTACTAGCAAGTTTTCTTTGATAATGATTCTGGATTTGGGCATTGAAACCGACACAGTGACTGCTTTCAGCACTTATTGTGGTGCCTCATAGGAATTAAGGTTTTATGTTACAAAAGCTGTACCCCTTTCAGAAAAAAAAATCCAGAGATGCCTTGGAGAAACTGACATTGTTAATTGTAACCTTTTTCACTGAGAGAATGCTAAGATTAATCTATTTTACGGTTTTATGACATTCAGTTTCGTTCATACAAATAGTAGAAAGGAGCAAAAACAGCTTGAAAAGCTTCAGAATTCTTAACCTTCTGTCAAAGTAGATTTGAGTGTTTGCTTTGATAAAGGAGGTAATTTGGAAAGAAGGGGAAACTTTAGTTAGATCTTCCATTTAAGGTATGTATTTTAGGTTTTTTACGTGAAAAGTATGGCTTGTTCTGAACATCTGCAGTTCCACTATTTGCCTTCTTTTTTGATAGTTCATCAAAAACAGGAGTATTCTGTGTACTCTGCACTTCCAGTTAAGTAACAAAGATGTTTAAAATGATACAATTTTTAGTTAATTTATGGCATATCTTAACGCATTGAAAAGCGGTATATTTCTTTTTTCAGTCTGAAATGTAGACTCCTGTGTTCCAAGCTAAATCTCAGCTTGAAGCAACTTTATGTGGTTTTTGCATATTAAAACTTCTGAAAACAGATAGAAAGTAAAAATGCCAGTACCTATACATGCAAGCCATCATAAAGAAGTTATTATAATGTTTATTTCAGTTTGCAAATAATCTTGCCAAGACCTGTTATTCTCTGAGTTCCAATATTTTAATACATAATAATTTATCATCAATCTTCCTTCTTGTTAATATTTCTTATATCACATATGAATGACATGATTCTTAAAATAGAGTTGCTTAAAAATTGCCCTGAGCGTGAAGCACACAGCTGTTGCTTCTGGTAGCTCACCACCTTAACCCATAAAAGTTAACATCATCTGGCAAAATGAGTTCTTTTTACCTCCTGGGCAATCAACAGAAATTTTTATAGACAAAATATGTTCCAGTGTTAATTAGAGTTCCATCCCAAAGGAGATCAAGGTGACTCATATACCACTAATGCATATAATACATATATATATTTTCATTTAATTTACTCCTTTTGGTTTGTTATAAGTTCAGTTACTGAAGGAATTAATGATAAATATGAGGCTGACAAAACCACTGCAGCTATTAAAGTGCTTTGTGTCAGTACTCTTACATCAGAAAATAATAGTAACTTACTTCTTAATGAAATAGAACTGTCTCTAAACCACCTCACTTCATTAAAACGTTGACAGTAGGCTCAGGAGTAAGTTCCTTACAATTAGAATTTCTGAAGAATCGGAGAGAAAAAACCCAGGACAGATATTTATTTTGTATATGTTGTTGCCGTCATGGAAATTTAGTGTACCTGGTTAGAATGTCAGACTTTGTAACAACGTGCCATAAATATGTAAACTCAAAACAATTCAATTGGATTAGGTAGGAGTGTCTGAACAAATGGAAGTCAAGAAGGCTGGTCGAATGTTGGATTTGGAAATAGTCAAATGATTCACCTGGAATAAGCAATAAGTAACAACAATATATGTATTTCCTCTAGAATACCTAAGTGCATCCAGTCCTTGGAACATCTGTTAACAGAACTGCTGCTGCTGTTGAATGAAAAAGCAATACAGATTTGAGAATCTTTCTGGGAGAGAAAGGGAATCAGTAGTGTTCGAGTGTCAGTATGTTAGAATGGGGAGAGAAGGAAACTGGTTTCAAGGTTTGCTGGCAGAACAAAGTTTTAGAATGCTATTTCTCAAATTGAGAAGTTGGGGAGGGGGAATCTTATGAACAAGCAAACTGTAGCCCAAGTATGACTGCACAGAACATAGGTGTAGAAGATGAAAGTGAAATGTGGACATGATGTTTATGTATCAAAGTCAAGTTGTGTTTTAAGTCCCAATGGTATCTTTCATCACTGTTTCAGTGTCTGGTTTTCTTTGTGAGCTGTTCTTTCCTCTGCACAGAAACTGTTGGGTACAGGAATGTTAATTAGAGGGCAAGAAATGGAAAAAAATGTGTATTTTAAAGTGAAACAGCAGATGCAAGGGATAGTGGTTTTAAACTTAAAACAGGGGAAGTTCAGGTTAGATACAAGGAAGAAGTTCTTTACTGTGATGGTGGTGAGGCACTGGAATGGGTTGCCCGGAGAAGTGGTGAATGCTCCATCCCTGGCAGTGTTCAAGGCCAGGCTGGACAGAGCCTTGGTCAGTGTGGTCTAGTGTGAGGCATCCCTGCCCATGGCAGGGGATTGGAACTAGATGATCTTAAGGATCTTTCCAACCCAAATCAGTTTGTGATTCTGTGATAAGAAGTAAAACTGGTACTACATCTTTGGTTTCCAGTGACGAAGGTACTGCATTGCAATGCAGAGATACTCAAGTTAGTGCAGACATTAGGGTTAAAATAGCCTGCCACACATAGGCTAATTACATTGCTGAAAGTCTGAGCACTTACCCTAGAACAGAAAAAGATGCTTAGTCTGTATGTGAATCTATTGTTTCAGTAAGGAAAAGTATCTTCTGTTGTGAAGGTATTAAAAAAATGTAATTTTCTGCAAATTAATCTTGGAAATAGCAGGAGGGAGAAATACTCTAGTCTGAAAATTTGGTTTACTGTAGTGATCTGGGGCAAATACTGTTTTGATATTGCATAAACATCTTAAGAGTAATGGAATATTTACTACACTGATACTAAAAGCAGGCACTTTAGTATTTGTAGGTATAGTTTCAATTTTTGCCTTTCTTTTTCCTGAGGCACCATAGAAAAAAAGATGAATATTAAAAAAAGTATTGTTTTATGAAAAATTGTGAGTGTTGTAGATTACAAGTGTTGCTGGAGTTCCCTTGAATTATTCAGTGTTTTTTTTTTTAAGGTTTTATGCTCTGTGTACAGAGCTCTGTCTATGTTTATTTGATCTATTATTTTTATATAGTTGTCTGACACTTTCTTATGAAAAGGAATAAAAGATGTGAAGCTTATCCTTGATGTCAAATTTTTATCATGTCCAAACATTTTATGGTTCTGCATGTTTCAGATCAAAGAATGCTAGGTTATCTTTTTACTTGTTTGATTTAATCTAATGAAGAGTAGCAGTGTTTTAGAGAACATTTTACATATGCAGATGTTTGGCAAATGAAGTGAGAAGGATTTATTGTTAACTTTAAGCAAAATATTTATTTTCTAGAAGTATTTTGGGGTGGATAACTTTGTTTTCAGAATCTGTTTTTCTGATGAACAGAGAATTAGTAGTAAAGTAAACCTCAGAAAACTTGTTTTGCTAATAATACAGTCACAACTCAAGTAGTGCCCTATTCTGGGGAAGAGCAGTAGTAATAAGGAATGTTAATTTGACTTCTTATGTTATGACTGTAGAGTGTGGTCCTTAGTTTATACCAGCTGAAGGTCTGGTGCTGTAATTTTGACCTTACACTCAAAAAAGCTAATGAAACTTGAATAGTTTTCTCCATGTTGCATTTTAGCAAGTTTTGAAATATGTTTTTATTTTCAGAAAATGTTATCATTATTATGGCATTTGTGATCGGTGTTTATTGTATTCCATATGTTCCAGAAGGTGTATTCAGGGAGTACAGTATGTATTGTATGAAATTACATAAGTTTAGGTTTTATATGGAACTGGTTAGAAAACCAGCATGTTTGCTAACAGAGGGCAGAAAGGCATTTTCCTTTGCATTGGTGATTACTCTTTTGGATTTTTTTTCTGGAGACACCTCACCTATGCTGTAACTTTTGTATGCCTCCATGTGCCCTGCTCCTGCCTGTATAGCAGCAAATATACAACTTTTAATTTGATATGAAAATATACAGGTCCCAAATGCTCCCTGAAGGAACGCTCCTGGAGACTATAGTTCTTAGTTTGCCACAGATTAGATTGCCTTTTCCAGTTTATCCCATACAGAAGCATTTCTAAAATAACTTGTTTATAAAGAAAGTGTCTGAGACTGTTCACTTAGGGGGAAATATGTCACTTGCTTTAGATCCAATAAAGGTGTAGTCTTTTGGGAGTGCAGTAGAAGAAACGGCAAATAGATTGACTATATGCACCTGCAAGAAAACCTGTCAGGAATAAAAGTGTTACACAGTACTCTACTAGCCCTTGTGAGAGGCATAGAACTGTGTTGGAGAAATATTGAGTCAACACTGTTACCAGCAAACCTGGTAATGTGAGAGTTCCTGCTTCTGTTATAACCCCCAAAAATATTTTGCTGTCTAATGGTAATGCATGAACTGAATTATATCTTGCATATGCATTGTTTAGTAAAGTAATACTTATATTTCACATTTCTAGGGACCATCTACACATGTTTTTTTTAATGGTTCAAGCTTTACAGGGAGTTCATGTATCTGGAATATTTCTGTCTGTGATCCCCCCATAGTATAGACTATTAGTACTGCAGTAGTGTTCCTTCTGTTACATCTTTTTGTCAGTTGAACTTAATTGTCTTATGGAAGCAGAGATTTCGTTCTTCATCCTGTCAGGAAAGATAGATATAAGAAAATCTTGCAATCTAAATTGCCTGTGCATTTATGCTGGATTTTTAAAAAGTCATAGATGTTAACCCAAATCTGCTTCTATGGTGGAAATGAAGGTCATGTGAATTTTCTCTCTTGCTTGTTTGGGGTTAGAAAATATGTAGCTATTAGCCTTCTGATATGTGTTAGAATATATGAAATGCAGAAAATTTTGACTAATGGAGAGAATGTTCATCCTATAACAGACAAAAAACCTCCATTGTATAATTAAATCCTGAATGCCAATTCACATACTCTGTGCTGATTATTAAAAATACAATTTTTTTTAAATTAAGAAATTATGACTCGACACCATTTGCCTGAATCTTTCTTTGTTTGACTATGCTTCTGTAAAATGTAATAATGCAGAATTTACAAGAATTTATATAAATACTGATTCATGGGCTTAGCTTATTTAGACCATGCATGAGAGAGACTTTACATTTAAAAACATTCTTATTTAATATTTCCAGTTGACAGATGAGCAGTATTTGTATAATCTACTTTCCTGGTTTTGCAGAAGTACCATTTGGAATAGATGCATTACATAGAAATGTAATTCAAATACTTTATAAAAAAAATAAATCGCCAAACTGACATTGATAATTCACTAGTGAGAAGAAAAGCATGTAAGAAAATTACATCATTATTTGAACACCAGTGATAGTGAAAGCCATTATATGTTTTTCCATGCTTCCTAACTTTCTAGGTAGGAATTAATTATTGCCTAATGGTAGGTATTGCCTAGGACAGTTTTTCATTGAGTCAGCAAAGAGTGTACGGGGCTGGTTTTGTTCTTTGGTTTCCTGTGTTGAGTTTTTTCTGTATGACTGCACAGAGCACTGAAAGAGGGTTACCAGTGTCTTCACCAAATTACTAAGAGAAAGGGAGCTTAAATTAAACAGAAAATACATGATGCTTTGTTCAGAATTACTGTTGGCAAATAGAATGAAAGAAATTCCCAATTTTCCGTAGAATGCTGTTTCAGGCAAAGATTGTCTCATTCAGAAAAGAGAGTTAGAAATTTTACAGGGACCTCCTTGTAAATATTTCTGAACATCATCTGCCTTTCTTAAGTTACATTTACTCCTTAGAAAGAAAAGGTAGACTCCTGCAAAGCTTCCTCTTTTCCAAAAATGCTAGTGTGACCAGTCTATAAGCAGAAATACCACCACCTGATCTGTGAGACAGGATGTAACAAAACAGAAGGAGAAAAAAGATGTGTAATTGCTAAGCACTTCTATTATATAACTCCCAAAGCATAAAGGTGGTGACCACACTGGGAACATAAGCCAGATCAGTTTCATGATCAATGATTCTATTGTATTACAAGTCATTATCATAAAGTACAATGGGACAAAAACCTTAGCCCAAGCCCCACACTTGAAAACCACTAATACAGCAAATACCGGATGGAAGTAAGATATGATATACTGAAACTGTGAGATCAAGAGGAACAACCTTGAGAGCCAATAAATCAGCATTGTGACGAGTGACTGTTAATCTGGACAGATCTCTCGTTATCTCAACCTCTCGTGCCCCACGTTGGGCGCCAGAAAGAACTGTCGTGGTTTAAACCCTAGCCAGACAGCTAGCTTGTTCACTCATTCCCAGTGAGTGGTGCTGGGCTGAGAGCAATTGAGCCCCCCCCCCCGGGGCTCTCCCCTTCCCTGCTCTCCGAGGAACAGGGAGGAGGATCGAAAGGGTGCAACTCCTACGGGTTGAGACAAGAACAGTCCAGCAACCAATGTACACAAATCACCACCGCTACTATCAACTACAGCAATGATAAGGGAAAATAACAAGGGAAGAGAATACGATACCACCGGCCAAGAAACGAGTCCCACCCGGAAGCCCATGTTCTTCGGGGTAACTCCCAGTTACCCCCCACCCTGGGCATGACATGCTGTGGTATGGAATACCTCCCCGGCTAGCCTGGGTCAGGCGCCCCATCTCTGCTTCCTCACGGCTTCCCCTCCTCCCTGGCAGAGCATGAGCCTCACAAAGTCCTTGGTCAGGGTAAACATCACTTAGCAACAACCGAAAACATCGGTATCACCAACACTGTTCCCAGGCTGGAAGTCAAAACACAGCACTGCACCAGCTACCACAAAGGAGAAACATGACTGCTACTGCTGAACCCAGGACAAGTTTTAAGCCTCCTCAGTGGAAATCTTAAAAGGCAAAAAGAAATGCTACTGTAGGTGTGTAGCTGTAACTTCGCTAAGGTGATCTGGGAAGCGCTTACAAGCAAGGACAGCGCCCTACAGTCTGATGTTCTCAATGTTTTTGGAGAGCAAAATCTCACACCACTTGAGTGATTTTGCCAGGATTAATCTCAATGCTTTGTGTTTGTGACGGGTTTCTCACTGAGTGCAGTGAGCTGCTGAGACAGAGTTCCTTTTTGAGCTCTGAGGCAGGCAGGGGGACAATTCTCACTGTTATCCCACTGCTTTCATAGGGACCAGAACTATCCAGTTCTGGTTTTGTGGAATGAAAGGGAACAGAAACCATCACCTTCTCAGTTTTGAGTAGAGCTAGTGGACAGAATTGTCTGTGGCTTTTACAGAGATGACACAGCCAGATCATGGATTGCAAAGGCTTTTTATATATTAGGACATCATATGCATTTCCTGTCAGGGTTATCTGCTCTAGGAGTCTATCATTGCTGACAATCAAACAAATTTAGGACTGCCAGTAAACATTCTGATTTTGAAAGGATACAGCACAATGTTTCCTGGAACAGAATTGTAAAATACAGATAGACTGTAAATAGTGATTTACAGAAATGCATAGTAAACCAAAGTGCCTTAATAACTCCTCAAATTCAGTTTTAAATTTCCTAACTTGTTGTGACTTGGGTTTTACAAATAGATATAATCTCAGTTTTTAGGTTGCAATGTAGTTCATGTGTTCTGTAGTAATGATTAGTTGTATTAGAAGTTTTTTTTCTGTTGTACTACACTGTGTGTCTGGAATATGCCTTTTCTGAAAATCCTCTGCCAAGCAATTCTGCATCATCCATTTCAGATTTCTTCATGACTCATTTCACTACTCAATGGAAAAGTAACAGCATGGGAAGGAAACTAGCCTGCTTCAAACAATATTTGGAAAGCTCTTTGCTTTCTTATAGCAAAGGAAGGCAATTTGTGCTCCATGTTAGAACGCATCCTACTGAGGTGCTTTCTTACACTGCCAATGAAGATGGCATAGTAAATATTGTTGTTACATGAAGCTATGCAACCAACCATATTTCCTCCTCCTGCTTTGGGGAGAACCTGTGTCATCTTGCCAGTCTCTGTATCAGCTTTAGGCCAGGAGGTGTGAGGGTCAGTGCAAGTAAATCAGCCTTACTCTCAGCAGAGTTAAAACAGAATCCAGAAGCTTGGGAAGTTTGGTTAGTGGTGAGAAGATTGACAGATGGGAAAACTTTTTTGCCTTCTGACACTCACTGTCATTTTGAGATTTATAGTAAGATGTAAGCAATATACTTAAAAAAATATAATAAATTGCTTCATTTGTAGCTGCACAGAAGAGTAAACTGATTATTTTTAAATTCCAGCACTAAGAATGAATAAAGTCAGTTAAGGATAGAATAAATTTCTGACAAAATATGTAACGTTTAATACTGGCAGAATGGGAGTTTAACATTAATATTAAAAGCTGCATGCAATGTAAAATGCATTGCAGGATTATTCAACATCTTCCTTGTAGAATATATAAATACATATCAATGCAGAACCCCTTGTTGCTGATCTCTTTGTGTTGCTGATATGTTTTGCCACCATGGGCCCATGAAATTAGGTATACGGATAGTTCCTAAAAGAAGTGGTACATCTTTGCAAACCCTAAAAAGTAGAACCCCACCATTCGATCCATCTTCAGACCCTCTGAAGGCAGTTAGCTGAACTTATTAGCACTTCAGTGTTGAACTATAGTACTTGTACCTAGTTACTATTTAATAAATTGAGGTACCTTCTTGATCTCCAGAGTGTCATTCCTATAATTTATCTAACTAGACACACTTTGATAATCCGTCAAGATTTGATGGCAGCTTTTAAAATTAGAGCCATTAGAATATCTTAAAAGTTTCCCTTTATGCAGATCTTTTCCTCTTGCCTCATTTATTCATTTTTCTGTCTTGGAAAATAAATGTTAACTGATTTGTCAAAGTCTTATCGTTCATTATATAAAGGGGGCATATAAGAAAGGCACAGAAGGACTTTTGCCAAGGCCTGTAGTGACAGGACAAGGGGCAACAGTTTCAAAGTGAAAGAATGTAAATTTAGATTGTATATAAGGAAGAATTTTTTTATGGTTAGAGTCGTGAGGCAGTAGAACAGGTTGCCCAAAGAAGTTGTAGCTGTGCCCCATCTCAGGCAGTGTTCAAGGCCAGGTTGGATAGGGCTTGGAGCAACCTGGTCTAGTGGAAAGAGTCTGTGCTGATGGCAGGGTGTTGGAACCAGATGATCTTTAAGGTGCCTTCCAACACAAGCCATTCTGTGATTGTCAATGTGATTCTCTGTTATAAAATGACTTCAATATTTTCCTGTTACCCCTGCAAAAGAGTACAGGGCCTTACTGGTTGGACATTTAATCAGCCTTATCTGTTTATACTAAAGCAGTGTTTTAGTACTGTGGTCAGTAAAGAACAGAAATGGCTACAAGCACTCAGGTAAAAAGTATGAGGATTTGTCACTGTCTCCATCTTTAGAAAGATGGATTAATTGCTATGAATCATCTAAAAGTATCTTGAAGAATTATGTAAAGAAATAGGAAGGTCAGTAAAATTTTCCAGAATCTGATGAACTGGTCAGGATGTGCTGCTAAATTACAAATATCTTTGTTTTCAAGAGAGTTTCATTTTTTGCGAATAATAGTGAATGAGTAAATTTAATTGCAGGTGGCTTATGAAATGGTTATCTGGTGCAGCTCAGTACTTTTTCTTCTAACACATTTTCTTCATGGTACCTTCAGTTGACAGAACTCAGTTGAAACTATATTTTTGGTTTGATATTTTCTTTCAAACCCAAAAGTTTCAGAAACAGTCCATAAATTTCTGATCAGTTTTTTCCATACACAGTTGTCTTTGATGACATCTGTTTCATCTCTTTTGCGTAAAGTACAGCCAACCATTTTTTCCTAGGTGAAACTGAACTTTAATTCTTTCCAAAATTAAATATTCCCACTAGAGAAGGGACTAAAAGAAGGTAACAATGTGATAAGTGCTTTCAGGTTGGTTAGTAGACCAAAAATAATAGATGCACCTTCCACTGCTGCCCAAGCACTTGACTGAATCAACTCCAGTGTTAAGAGGCCAAATTATAACTGTCCTTCCTGAAAATGTGTTTACCAACTCAGTTACTTCTAACTGTAGTCCTGAAAAAGGACTTTTCAACATTTGAGTATTTGTAACATTCTTGAATATATTTAATTTAAAGCTGTGGAAGAAAGTATTTTTTTGCTTTCATGGAATAACAATTGCACTTTCCCACATTTGGTCATGGTATTAAATGCTTTCCTGAGCTAGGGTTTGTGTCTGAAAGTAGGAAATGTCTCTGGGGACATCTAGCAATGGGGCAGCTGTTAGAACTGTTCTTTGTTAGTATTAATTACTCACTGTTCAGAAGTTTAAGGCAGCATTGTGTGATCAGCTTAATGAAATTATTACTTTATTTAATGTGAGAAATAGAAATCTTGATCACTTACAAGAACACATTCCAGTAAAAGTTCATAAAAACATAGTGGGTGTAGGCAGGGGCACAGAATGAGCTCATTTAAAGCAGGCTGATTTGTAACACTGTGTGTCAGCCAAAATCAACTTAGATTAGAGAACAGGTCAGTATGTGATGAAAATAGGTATCTTTCTAAAGATTTTCTTAAAGCTAGGTGTCATGTGCCAGTCTAAACAACAGCCAGGAAACTTGTGCACAGCATTTTAGATCCAGATTTCATAAGGATAAACAGAGAAAAATGTTACTTGTCTTTTGTGAATCCAGCCATATGCAGAGCTCAAGTATTTGTCTTCTTTTTTTCATATTAACTATGTTTTGGATTTTACCCTCAAGTCACTGTATTATTTGTTCTTATTTGAGGTTACTTATTATTTGAGGCTTTTCAATTTAGGTCACTTTTTTTTGTTTTTTAACATCTTTTTTTTTGTAAAAACATTTGTGAATAAATGCTGAATTCCTGAAAGTGGAGCTGAGAGGTAGTGCAATAGGTCTGTATTGCTTATGCAGTAATCTCCCTGAGGTATCTCCATGCCTTTCTGGTTTATCCTTACCAATCGGGAGATGTACCTAAAATCATCATGGGTATTCTTACAGGTAACTTACTTGCTTTCTGATTTTCTGTCATTTCCCTGGGAACACACAGTCATTCACATAAGAAAATGAAGTAAGCTTGTTCACAATTTTCTTAGTGGATGTCCAACCCAGATGCAATTCAATATTTGAACAAGTCTGAAACTCAGAGTTACGTGATGAAAATTGCTGCTTTTGATCACTAGACAGAGAGGTGTAATTTAGGCGTTTTCATAAGAAGCCAGATTCTGCTTGAATGCATGAAAATAATTACTCTGATTAGTGTCACAATGAGAAAAAGTTTTGATTAATTTCATTGTGAAAATAAAGGGAAGTTCATGATCTTAATAATTCTCAGATTCTTCTGATCCTGCATTTAATTAGATGTATTATAATGTCACTTGATAAGGAAAGGAGACTATTTTCTCACAAGTCTTGCTAAGTGAAAATGCTTTTTTTTTCTGCAACCTATTTCACAGAACCTTTATGTTAGAAAAACATAACCATTAACTGTAATTTTGTCCCTTCAAAACAGGTATCTTAAAGGCATGACAAGATATATTTTCTTGGGAAACCTGCACATCTGAGTAGCTATTTTATATTTTCTTGTGTTTGTATAAGCAGTTGAAATCTAATTTTTTCAACTGACAGTTACAAAGGATTTTTCCTAGCATTACTTGGGTATGCTAACATATATAAAAGGACAAAAGAGCTGGGTAAAAAAGCTTTGTGTTTGAAAACAATGTCTGAAGATGGAATTAAAACAAAAATAGATTACTTCTGTAAGTTTAATCGTGCTATCAGTATCTGTTGTTTACTCTTCCTGTCTGCAATTCCTATATTTCCTCATTATTATGGTAGGAATTGAGCTCCTCAACCAGTATCCTCTGCCCTTGTTGGCAGCTTGTGCCTGTGCATCATGGCTGTGCTGCGGCACTACCACTCCTGCCTTGTATTGAACCTGGACCAGATGGCTCAGGTCTTTGCAGGTCTGTGCAGGGTGGTGAAACATGGCGTGAAGTGCTCAGATGGCTCCTCAGCAGAGCACTGTATCCTGGCTTGTCTCTATGCCTGTATACCTCCTGCAGTCACCTCAAAAGTAAATTTGTGGAGCTCTTTAGTGACTTCTGCTCCAAGGTGAAGAGCACAATCTACTGCAATGTTGAGCCATCTCACTCCAGCATGCTATGGAAACCAGAGTTCATGCTTGGCGGTACTGAAAATCCATCTGCACGTAAGTTTACATAAACCAATCTGGGCAAGAGCCTCAATGAAAACCCAGACAACCAGTGCAGTTTTGTATGTTATGCACTTACACGTGTGTGCAGGACACCACGATCCAGACAGGGTGAATGGTATTGCTATCCTGTAGTGGGTAAATGTACCAGTGCAATCAAAGGACTACTTACTATCCTTATTTTGCAGTTTTTGGCTGTGAAGTTCCTTTACTAAGCAGAAAATGGAAACTCCTCAGAATAGTTTCATGGTAGGAATTAAGACTGCAGCCATCTGTATGTAAATTTTATGGATTTGGAACTATCTCATGAAGTAAAACAAATAGGTCTGATAAGAAAACTATGCTGGAAAAGATTGGTATATTTCTTGTCTCTTGTTGATTGTTAATAGAAGACTTTTATGTCCTCAGTTCACATCAACAAGCTATTATTTTGACAGGTCTTAGATGAAATGCACTCTAAATATTATTCCTTTAAGAAAGTAACTTACAAGAAACAGATTTATTCTTTGCCTTACTCGTAAGTTTCAGGCCTATCAAAAATACCCTTTTATCTGACTTCAGATTGTGTTGGTTGTCAGTCTCTTTACAGTGGTTTAGGTAACATTCTTGCTTGTCAACTCATTTAAAGAGTAATCTGAAATTGCATAAAGGAATTTCAAACTTTTCAAGAACTATACAGTGGTAAGATATGTCTACTATGAAATTTGAGATAGTAATTTAATAACTTCTGCTGTTATGCAAAATAAAGTAATTCTAAAACCTAAATCTTTGTAACCATTTCCAAATGGCTTACAAAAGACTCTGAATGCACTCTGGCAGTTTGTGTGTGTAAGGAGAATTCTTGCTGAGTATGTGAGACTGGGGGATGGGTTTCAAGTAGGCCAAATCAAGGTTGTACTTGACTTAAAAGATGCAATGTTGTCTTTATGGTCCGCTTTAAATAGGCGTGAGTGTAGCCAATGGCAGGCATTGTTTTGATGTATAGGTCTGAAGAGGAATACCATTCCTCTCCACCTCTTGCAAAAACATAGCAACATGGAGATGATTTTTCTCTCTGATAGTGAATATTTGATGTGCCTTTATTTGGTAAACTGCCCAGTTGTGCCACACTCTGCTAAACCTAGATAATTTTACATGATATAAACCCGCCAGAAACCTGACTTAAAACATGTATACAGGGGGGAGGTGGGAGGGAAGGTAATCTTACCATTATTCTCTCTAGAGTTCGATTATATGTGAAAACACTCTTTTAACGATTATGGAATGGTTTTCCCCTTGGAATCTTTTCAGAGTGGTAACACACTGCTGTTTACCAGACTCTAGAACTAAAGAGGTAGTTTGACACTATTGTTGTTATAGAAATGTAGGCAGGTTAAGGGACTTCTTCAGTGAAGAGAACATAAAACCTAACACTAGAATCCATAAATTAAGTGGTTGATCTACTTGTAGGCAAGGGTTTTAAACCCAGTGTTCAGGGTGCTAGGCCATTCTTCCTTAGTATGAAGATATGTTCCTTTATCTGTGGATACATAATGAAGACAAAGTACAAACATCCACATGAATAAAATTTAACAAAGATAGATTAATCCTTTTTTTTAGCCTTATGCATTCATGTACTGAAGAATTAAGTGTATGAATTTGAGGAAGTCTTTAAACAGTTATGTTTATTTTCCTTCCTAACATGATAGTATCTTTGTATAAGGAATGTGTGTTCACATCATAGTTTGTGCTTTCCAGATACCTAGAGAGGTCTCAGGTATTAGCAGTATTTTCAAAGCAGTCTAAGGACTCAGAATGCTTTTGGTTTTGGAGAGTTTAACTACAACCTCTGGACTGTGGCCTATGGAAATGTACATAAATGGCCTATGGAAGTCATATAAATGAACTTTTTCTGCCTACCTGATGACAGATTTGTTTGTACAGTGTTTGAGAAGAGTTTTGGTGGGTGCATAAAAAAATAGAAGTGTGACCCTGTGGTTGCTTATGGGAATTTATTACTACTTTGGATTTTGCTTCTGCTCTTCTTTCCCAATTTAATGTCAGAGAGTTGGAATAAGCAGGATCTTCAACAGGATTGGGGTTTTAGAACTTATCCTGAAGATGTCACAGAAGTAGAATTTTACACTGTGTTTACCAACTGTGTCAAGAGCAATCAAGTTTTCATCATTTCTTTGGGATGAGGGGCTTACCTGAGGATCTAAAAAAAAGCCAATTTTTAAAGTAGTGTTATGGCCATTTCAAAATCATGTGACTGCAGTTAGTGAGAGAAAAACATGGTAGCAGTTACACTGTAGTAGTAGTAGATAATATCACAGAGTTTATTTTCATTTCTAATAAAGTTCCCCCTAACTCACAATATACAATGATAATGGCTTCTCTTACTTTTTAACTTCATGACAAAAGGTGAAGTAGAAATAAATATGATTCTATGATGGGGCTACATAACTGAGGGACAGGGGTAGAGCGGTTGATGTCATCTACCTGGACTTGTGCAAAGCGTTCGACACTGTCCCACACGACATCCTTGTCTCTAAATTGAAGAGACATCAATTTGATGGATGGACCACTCGGTGGATAAAGAACTGGCCGGATGGCCGCATTCAAAGAGTTGTGGTCAGTGGCTCAATGTCCGGCTGGAGACCAGTAACGAGTGGTGTCCCTCAGGGATTGGTGTTGGGACTGGTCTTGTTCAACATCTTTGTTGCTGACATGGACAGTGGGATTGAGTGCGCCCTCAGCAAGTTTGCCGATGACACCAAGCTGTGTGGTTCATTTGATACCCTGGAGGGAAGGAATGCCATCCAGAGGGACTTCAACATGCTTGTGAGGTGGGCTGATGCCAACCTTATGAAGTTTAACCATGCCAAGTGCAAGGTCCTACACCTGGGTCAGAGCAATCCCAGGCACAGCTACAGGTTGGGCAGAGAAGAGATTCAGAGCAGCCCTGTGGAGAAAGACTTGGGGGTGTTGGTTGATGAGAAAATGAACATGAGCCGGCTTCAGTGTGCGCTTGCAGCCCAGAAAGCAACCGTATCCTGGGCTGCATCAAAAGGAGCGTGACCAGCAGGTCGAAGGAGGTGATCCTGCCCCTCTACTCTGCTCTTGTGAGACCTCACCTGGAGTATTGTGTACAGTTCTGGTGTCCTCAACATAAAAAGGACATGGAACTGTTGGAACAAGTCCAGAGAAGGGCCACGAGGATGATCAGGGGACTGGAGCACCTCCCATATGAAGACAGGCTGAGAAAGCTGGGGCTGTTCAGCCTGGAGAAGAGGAGGCTGCGTGGAGACCTCATAGCAGCCTTCCAGTAACTGAAGGGGGGCTATAGGGATGCTGGGGATGGGCTCTTCATTAGGGACTGTAGTGACAGGACAAGGGGTAACGGGTTCAAACTTAAACAAGGGAAGTTTAGATTGGATATAAAGAAGAAGTTCTTTCCTGTTAGGGTGGTGAGGCACTGGAATGGGTTGCCCAGGGAGGTTGTGAATGCTCCATCCCTGGCAGTGTTCAAGACCAGGTTGGACAAGACCTTGGGTGATATGGTTTAGTGTGAGGTGTCCGTGCCCATGGCAGGGGGGTTGGAACTTGATGATCTGAACATCATTTTCAACCCTAACTATTCTATCATTCGTTCTATGATTCTATGAAATATATCAAAGCTTCTTTTCCCTTCCAGTTTATCTTCCAACATTCTTAGTTGTGTTTAATTTGTAATTATAAAATATAATTTTATAATTGCACACAAAATATATATAACAAATATAATGATTGAACTCATTTCAGCTGTGAAATACACAAGCAGAGATTTAACCGAGAGATTTATGTGTTTGTGGAATATGGGTAGTTCACTGCATGCAGAAGTAAGATGTGCTTCTTGCCATGTAAGTGAACCAAGAGGACTGTGATATTAACATGATACAAGGATATTCAGTTGTTCTAAAGACCTCTGGGGACCAGGGAGCATAATTTCATATAGGATGCTCCCTTGAAGATAAAGCAGAATGAAATTAATGTGTTGCTGTTTGTTCTGTCGTTATTTCTGTGTTTATTTTCACACCTAAAATTCCCAGAAAAAGGAGGCACCACTTTCAGGCATTTGAAAGCTTTATAAAAAAAAAAAATCCAAAACAACCAAATAATTTGCAACTAGAAACAAATGTGGTCAAAATGCAAAAGTGTCTGAGGGGAAATGTAGATCTTAGTTATTACTTTTAACAGCTCAGATGAGTGGATGAAAAAAATGATTCTAATCTCTAGCACGATAGTGGAAACTTAAAGGAAGTCCACTGAATGAAATGGTATAGATTAATGAAATGATGCTGCTTTGGGGCAAAACCTGTTCAGAGTGAGGAAAAAACATATTAACTTCATCTTTAAATGTATTAGAAAATTTTGGTGTGAGTTTTCCTTCAAGCAAAGAATAGTGGACAGATACAACTGATTGTATTTTAAATATATGTATGTGTTGTTCGTGTTTGTTTTATACCACTGGAATTTTTCTTGATTTACACTGGGATGAGACTGGACTGGACTGATGTTTTAAAGCAGGCACATACATGTAGTTTTAAATTCTAAGATCTGCAAATAAAAAGATGGACAGATTAAAAAATAATAGAGCATAACATATTAAAGGAAAGAAGAAAATTAGGAACCTTTAGTAATTTCTTTTGGAGTCAACTGCAAAACTTATGATCACCTTCATTTCATCATTGCATATATAATCATTGGTTTAAATTTCAAAGAATTATCTTCCTTTCGTGTTGCCAGATTTGGAAATTGCAGTCCATTTAGAGGTTGCTATATGCCAGAGTGTGGTTTTAATGTTGGTGTCTGCTGCAGTCCCCTTACATGGCCTGCCATTATCAGCTCAGGTATGTTGAGAAGGGCTTCTGGCCCAGCCTGTTTGTGTTATGCACTAGTGGTATGTAGGTTGGCTTTGGAGCTGAAAACTAGACAAAGGGTTCAGCAACGTCTTGCCTGGATTTTCAGAGGCTAGAAAGAAGGAGATAGGAAATTAGAGAGGCTCTGGAATCTTCCTTTACACACTCTCTTTTTTAAAGGAGTTTCTCCCCTGCAAAAGTAAATGATCACTATGTGAAACATTATTCCTCAGAAAGTGGTTGTAGTACTCAGCTTAGTTGCTTTGTACCATGGGTGCTCAGTAAAGTACAGTACATTTATGGTCCCATCTGGAAAGAATCTGCAGTAATGAACTCATGTTGTTGTTTTGCCAATTTAACACTTCATGAAATACTGAAGTGCCTCTTGCATGTTCAGAACAGATTTCTGCTAGTGATTTTGTGAGAAGCAGTTCAAAATGAATATAGTAATTTTGAACTGTTTGTTTAATAATATGAAGAGCAATAATAGCAATCATAAAATCATCTGTGCTTATATATTAACATGGAAAGAATCAGATGTAAGAATCACTGAGTGCCTTTGTGCCTCAGTGACTGACCAGTGGCTTCAGCAGAGTCACCAAGCTGATTTACACCTTGGAACGAGCTGACTCTTCAGATCTCCACAAATTCAGGCTATTCATATCAGCTGTTCACTTTGTGTGTATAAACTGAATATGAGCTGAATAAATATCCAGAAAAAAAAAAGAGCTGGTGAATATTCAGTTGAATTCTAAATTGAATTCACATCAGCTAGACTTGTGGCCTTTCATTTGACTTTCAACTTGTTCTGAAACGTAAGTTAGAAAGTGAATGCTAAACTGACTTGAGTACTTGCCAAAAGTAGACCGTATTACTAATTAATATTTGCTATGTGTCTAGGATCTAGATGCATCCTTCACAGTATGACTGTACAGATACAGATTTTTCCATTAGTATGGAGTGTGTAGGTATGTAAGTTTTAGGTTAGTATTTACTTTATGAGGTGATAGACATGGAAAAAAAACACAAGCCACGTGGATGGTTAACTTTCATATTGTATTTGGACTCCGATAAGATCATACTGAATGTTCTTTCAGGTATGAACTATCCTTTTCTACCTGTGATTTCAGGTTCCATGGCAGCTGGGTTATTGCTCATCACAGGAATTCTGAATGGCTGCTGAATTAATAATAAATAGTGGTGGTGATAATGATGATGATAACAGTAAGGACAGAATGACTTAAAGCAAAATCTAACGCACTTTTCAGGCATTGGTGTGTTGTCAGGGTCCTTTGGGACATTTTTTGGACAGTATTTCCCATGGGGATTTAGGACTACGTGGCTTTACTGTGTTGCCTAGCCAGATGAATAGGGAATGTCTATGATAAAGAAGCTGAACTAGAGATGTAAATGCAGCAGGTAAGCCTGGCATGCATTTCACAGCACTGGAACTCTGTTTGCAGTCCCAGATTGGCACCATCTGGATTGCACCATTTGTAATGGGATCACATGTGTACATGCAATTAGTTTATGTCAGTAGCTGTGGGGATTAGATGAAATTATGGAGCAGGAAATGCTGCTTTGAAACCAGCTTGATTTTGTAAACTCAACTTGAGAGCCACTATAATTCTGGCAATTACCCTAGGACTGCTGGGTTTAGAGGCAAAAATAGCACTCTTACAGTCATAACACATCATCACCTCTTCTCCTGGAGCTGAAGAGCTTCTGAAATGGAAGGTGATTTGGGGGAAGCATGTTTGCAAAGCTTGAGGAGTGCGGAGGGGGAAAGCAGAAGTTGAACATAGATTGATACAAAGGAGGACTGGTGAGATTGAGGACCAGGGAGGCTTAATGTGGCGAAAGAGAAGGCAAAGACTAGAAAGACAGAAAAAAGAAAAAATGCTCAGACGTGATTTCTTCTATTACAGTGCGAGAATTCCTGGCAGAGATACATATATTCAAAAGAATCTTTACTTAATATCTGATTGCTTCTAATCAATGAATTAGCCAACAAATCCACCATAGAGATTAATGATTTCTTTTGGGGGGGGGTGGGGTGGGGTGGTGGGGTGTTTGTTTGTTTGTTTGTTTGTTTTTTAAATATTACTTGGTGACTGTTTTCATGTAATAAAAATCAGTCTGGAATAAACTTAGAGACTGAGTCACTCTTCCCAGGGGATAACAGATGAACTTCTGAGATGATGTCAGTAGTGAATCAACTGATGTCAGCAGTAGATCGCTGTCAGTGTAGAAATAACTCACAATGAACATCCCAATTGAAATATCATACGAATTTGTTCTGCTTACCTCTGTGGCTGAAAGGACTGGTCTCTGTGTTCTTTCCAGTCTCTCAGAAACTTCACATCTTTTTTAGCCATGTTTGACTTTTTTAATGGAAAATAAAAAAAAAACCACAACCCTGCTCTTTGGTGCAAGTAACGTTCCCTTAGTGAGTAAGCCCCCAGTTACCCTACTTCTGGACTCTCAGAGAAATAGTGTATCTGCATGTAACAGTAGCCTAGAAATACTTCCTTCAGGGATCCAGGAAATTAACACACATCTATAATGCGCACGTATATGTAAAGGCAGAGCAGTTTTAAAAGAAAATGTTGATAAAGAACTTAGAAAAATCTTTGAACATCAAATACTGTAGATACTGATACTTTCAAAATGCTAAGGACTTAAAAGTAGGTGCTGGGCTTTCTGTGTCATGGTTAAGTTTCTGCACTGGAGGCTCTGGTAGTTGGAGCAGTATGAGTCAGTCAGACATTTTTAAGAGTCACAGGTTTAGTTTTTCTGCACTAGATACCCAGTAACAGTTGCATCTCTAGTTAAGCTGTTAAATGTTTCTGTTTGTGAAGTGTAGCTTACAAAGCTTTTAAAACAGTTTCCTTTAAATTCACAGACAGTGAACCAGAAGGGGTAAAACTAAGCTCAAATTAAAAAAAATAAAAAAGGGAAAAAAGAAAAAGGAGAGGGATCGGTACAAAACCAACAGCAATAAAGCTGGGGAGAATTACCAAATAGTACAAATAGTATTACTTGCCCAGAATAGAAACCGGGTTGCTAAAAGATTACCTGTCACAAATGTATGTAACATCATAGTGAACTATATTCTAGGTTATATCAGTAGTAATGAATACTTAAGGGTTTTGGTATGAGGCTTGTTGAAGGAGATATAACCTCTGAAGTTGATTGTATGTTATACTTTATTTCTAATTTTAATGATTTTTTTGTTTTAAAATTATTTACTTTGAGGTCATGAATTGAAATTGGTGGGAGGGGAGGGGAAGGGCAGAGGGAAGAGCGACAGCTCCTTTAGCTGTATTAGGAAGAGGGTAGATTAATGCTCTGATGTGGATCACCCAATCGCTGTTTTAAACACAAAACTGCATATACCTTCATTTGGCTTTTTGGCTTTAAGTTTTTTTTTTTTGTTTTTGTTTTTTTATCCATCACTGAACTGATTTTTCATGATTCCTTCCAGTGTAGGAACTTCTGTTGTAAAGGTGGTGTGTAAAAATGTTACAATATATTAGACTGTTTACAAGTAAAAACACACACACAAACAGTACAAAATGATGCCTACTTCCCTGCCCTGGGACATCCCGCTGGCCCCAGCTATGGCAAATTGTCTTCCCAAGATCCTGCAAACACTGACTTCTGCAGCAGTAACCCTCCTTTACATACTCTGTAAAGGTGAGTACAGACAGAAACGACACAGTGGCGTGCCATAGTGATTTATTCCAGCTGAGTCAAGGATGCTGGTTGCACAGCTGTAAGCCAGGCAGGTAGCTTCATTAGCACCCCGCTAGGTGAGCCAGGTGCCAGCTTGTGGCATGACTCACAGTCATGTCCCTTTGCTGTTCCCAGCCTCTCGCTCATCGTGTGTCCCTGAAGAAGACTTCAGGAAGAAGCAAGTCAGAGACTTTGCAGGAAGAGAAACAGCCAGTAGGAATGAAAGCAAAAATAACAGCAGATAGTACTTTCCAAACAGAACGCTATTGGTTCATACTCAGTGCAGTCAGATTTCATTTTTATGGAGACTTGACTGGGGGCGTACAGGAAAAGAAAACATGTCAGAGGCTTGCCCAGTATGGGACTGGAGACACAAATGCAGCTTTTCAGAGAATGCTGTTCTTTCAACTGGGCTTCGACACTGCTAGTTGTTACAATCCTGCCTTATGATTTTTAGATTGTCTCTTTATTTTAATTTACCTTCCCCCATGTCTTTTCACCCTCATTTGACTAACTTTTCTTTCCAGTAGCCTAATTGCCCCGTAACTCAACCCACAAGTTGAAATGAATCATGTCGTATGCACAGACCCAGTGTTCACTCAGCTGTGGCTGCTGTTCCATTTCCCCACATGGTGTCAATCTTTTCTCTTTAGACTGCAAATATTTAAGGAAGAAATTACCTACACAGTAACAGTAGCTACTATTTCAGCATCACCATAATAAACATGTTGAATAATAATCAAATAGTTTAATCGTGCCCCATGGTCATGCCAAATATATTTCACTTAAGTTACATTAGAAAAACCCAAATAAATAAGTATAAATAACCATAAATAACTCTGTGTGTCATTGTGGTCATGAATACATTCACATTTCTGTGCTGCTTTACTTCTCTGTAACATATATATCTCTGTATACAAATTGATAGTGGCACCATATTCTCATTACCTATTAGTTTTCTTTTGAAGGAAAAAGTAATCATATTGTGATTCACAATCAAAACTCTACACTTTCAGAATACTTTACTAATAGGCTTATCCTTAGTAGGTTCACAGTTGTAAACTCTGTGTTTAAACAATAAAATAAGGGTGCTGAATTTTTGTTTTCTTTCTGAAGCAGTTAGATTTGCCTTTCTGAAAGAGAAGAAAACAAAGTGAAGAGGAATTTATATGCAGTGCATCTATCTGTGTACTGCATATATGGATACCAGCTTAGAAATACAGAGAGGGTTTTTTTGTTAACCAGGTCAGGGAAGATAAACTTTTTTTCTAGGAATAAAAACATATATACAAAACCTGTAAGAGCCATAAGCTTTAAGTACCTGGATGTGGCAAAATACAACACCCCCTCCACAGCCATTTCTGAAGCTGATATCCCACTGTATCAGATGACTTTATGTTTGGCAATTCGTTGTTATGAATAATGCCTTGTTCTTCAGAGAGTGAGGAGCCATCCTGGATACATCAGCACTGTAACCTCTGGAAGGAGAAATTTGTACCTTTTGCTGGTTTTGTTGTGAGGCTTTAACTCATCAAGATTTAATATTCAGTATTGTTATTTTGAAGTTACAGTAGCTTAATTAAATACAGTACTTTGTGTGTTCAGAAAGTGTTTGTGATAAAAGAAAAAATACAAGCCTCAGTAAAAATCATGTTATATCCATAATTATTTTTCTAAAATGATCTCATTCATTTTTACAAGATATGCAGAGCTCAGAGAACATATACCACACTATATTTTTACTGCTGTCATCATGAAAAATTGTCTTTACTGGGAGAAGTGATATTTTTTTGCCTTTTGACAAATTCATGGTAATATCTTTTTTACTTGAAAAAATTTGCAAGGTAAAAATAGATATTTTTGCACAGATCTGCCTTGTGAGGTGCTATGACACTTTGAAGTTCTTTGATCATTTTATTTAGTTTGTCACACTCCAGGCTGTTTAAATATACTTGGGCATGTTGATAGACTTATAAAACTGGCTAGCAGGGCTGTCTGTGGAGTAGAATTCATTATTCTGGAATTGAATGTAATAGGTAGAACAAAAGATTGAAAGTTAATAACAGGTATTTGCAAGTTTTACAACAACATTTAAAACCAGGTGGCACTCCAATGAAACCTGAGCACGTAGCTGTCTTCAATGTCCTAAAACAAATTGCGGTGCAAATTAACTGTAACCTGAAGCTGGATAATGTCTCAAATTGTCAGTGCTGCGCTACCGTCTTCTTTTCAAAATGCACGTAAAATTCTTCATGCTGATGAAATTATTGTTGCAGTGATTTCTGAGGAGCTCTCAAAGTAAACCACAAGGTGAGGACAGAATAAAGCAAGCTGTTAATGTTGAACCTGTCATCATCACCAGTTGCTAGAGTAAAGCTAAGGTCTTTCTAGAAGATTTATATGTGGTGGGTGCGACTTGAAGTAAGACAGCCTTTGCCAAAAGGGACCTGCTGGAATCCACTGTGGAATATGAATAAAACAGCTCTGCATTACTGACAAATGTAACTCTTTTCTGTGGCAGACTGTATGAGTAAAGCAGTGAAAACTGTGCATTGACTTGTACAAATCCAATGTCTTCAGATGTGTGACTGTGAAATTCTTTAATGTTTTCAGATTGTAGGAATTGCATTTTCTCCATGGAGCTGCTATAACTAATATTATACAGTGTTCTGTAGTAATTTGCGATTTCTGTCACATTTAGTATGTAAATATATAAATATGGAAAGCATTTGCTTAAAGAAGTGCCAGCCATGCTTTCTTAAACTTATATTTATCAGTGTTTAAAAGAAGAATAATTAAGCAGACAGATTAGTTATCTGTAGTTACATACTTCATGGAAGAGCTTCAGGTCTTCAGCCCAAAACTGTAAAATTAACTACGAGGCAGTTAAAAATAAGTACCTAGGACAGTATTTCATATTTAATGTAAGTGAAATGAAATTCATCAGAAATCCATCAGTCAAAAAATACTTGTACAGAAGGAGAAGTACTACTCTTTCTAGTTCTTTCTCTGGCTCAGTGATACCAACTGTATATCTGAAATAGCCTCTATGACTCTTGCATTAAATGAAACTAAGCTCTTTTATGCCCTCAGAGAATCTGGGCCATATTCATTAGAGGAATTTGTTTTGCTTTGTTTTAAGGTGGTTATACTATGATAGGGAGAACTTGAACAATTAGTCCAGAAGAAGTGTTAGGCTATGTGATACATCTCTTCACTTGAAGAAAATAATGTCTTAGTTGTTGCCACCATAAATTTGATTCACGTTTCATTTTTCTTTTGGTGTGTACAAAAGATGCCTTTCTCTTTTCCATAACAGAAATTGCTTTCTGTTGTAGTAAATGCCTGATTTTCAATGCTTACTGCAAAGTAGAAGGATTCCTTCTGCAGGCAAAATGTCTCATCTGAAAATGACTGCTAGGTCTAATTTATAGGAATGTGTCAACATGACTAATTGTAAGATGAGGGATGAAGCTTATGATGTGCAGCATAATGCTGAATATCTTCACTGAATACAGCAACATATTTCAACTGTGGCAGTAACATCTCCAACTCTTTCTTAAGATGGGTCAGGAATAAATGTGATGCTGCTTCAGAGTAAATGGCAGAAGTGATTCTAAAATGTATGACAACTGGCAAACTGAGGTGTATTCTCTTTAAGAATTGAGTCAGATTCTAAATATGTCTTTCACCGAGGTCATAGTTTTCATTAGAAATTTTTTGCATTTGCTTGCAATTTTGCTAGCACCTTTCTATAATACTTCCTACCTTTTTTTTTTCCTGTGTATTTTCTTAGTCTCCTAAGACAGAAGACAACAGAATTCTTAAGGGACAACTGAGATGCAGCTGTTTTTACTATGCTGGCATTGCAATTAAACTGCTAATGGATACATATTCCCCAAGAGATGTATTTCCTAGGGAAATATTCCTAATTCAGCATGAGATAAGAAGAAGAAAGTGAAAATAAACAAAAATCGACTCTCCTCCCTTTTCATCTTGCTGTTACTTTAAAAATAAACCTAAACAGAAATAATTACACAGTCTAACAGAGGAATGACCATCAACAGGTATCAAAGAGTTGATAGACCTGACTCCAGTCTTGCTCCACTCTTTGCCTTTAACGCTCTCAGTTTATAAAGTGCCTCGGTACCTTCAGCATTCATTGACTTCAGGAGAATTTGAAGTTTTCACAAAATGTGTAAGAATTACACATAGTTTGGATTTTGCATAGCTTCTCCATAGGTAGTAAGTTATGAATCTGATGATAGAAATAGGATGACTATTTTTTTTCTAATTCCTGTTTTCTTTAGTTTCTATATACTTCTTTCTTTTAATCACATCTGAAATAATTTTGACATTTAGATGCTTTTCTTTATGCTTGTTTTTTCTTAATTATTCCCTTTTCTTTATAGCCTTTCAGATGAGATCTGTCACTCATTTCTGCCTTGTTGCTGTATGAACAAGATCATCTTGCATGTATAGGGATTGATGCTCTTTGCGTAGTCAGTTTTACTGCACACTTGGGAGTCTCTGTCACCTGTATGACCTTACCAGTCGCTGTGAGGGTAAAAATGTATTGTAAAATTATGGAGAAAAGAAAGTCCAAACAGCTAATCCTATGGTCTGTGCGTGCAGGCAGTTGTAGTATATCAGATGTAAAGGCATGGGAGGGCAAATGCAAATGAGGAAAGTTGTGGTAGATCAAGGGAATTGGTTGAGTGTTGACAAATTACTGTACGTGGAAGTTTGGAGAAAGGTTTTTGCAACAGCACCATTTTGAACAAAAGTTCACTCTAAAGATGGCATTACTTAGAAACCAAAAGGTTTTGAAGTCATACCTTCTCTTTTCAGATAAAAGGGTCTCCAACATCTTTTTCTTCTGTCTGTCATTTCAGACACTTTAGTAGCTTTATCAAAGGTATAGTCTTATAATTTATTTTCACTTCTGGAATGGAACTAGTATGATATTTACACAACATCTGTTAAAATATAGCTCAGATTAACTCTCTGAATGTGTCAAAACCAAACCTCCTTCCTGTGGAGTTTTCACAAGTATCACCAGAGGTACTCCAAAAGAAATTCAGCTTCTCAAAACATTCCTGTATTTTATCTCTCCTAACAAGCTATTGATAAGGAGAAGTGCAGAAAATAATTGCCTGATGTAGTATTTCATCCATAGGGACAACCAGGGAACATAAAAACTCAAGAATTTCTGAGTATCTTGTGGAGCTAACACTTTGCTTTGCCACCTGGATGGCTTGATAAAGTCCCAGGTTGACATTTCTTTGCCTCATCAGCTTTCCGTCTGCTTCTGTTTCTCATCTGATAAACATCTCTTCATTCCATACCAATATTTTCTCTTTGCATTAGTGTTTGCTTTATGTTTTAACCTTTTAAATTTTCTTTTATTCAAGTGTATAAACAAGCCAGCTATTTGGCTAAAAGGACAAGAATTTTAATACCTGTTGTCTGACTGTAGAGCACAGCATCATTCATTCAGTAGAGGCTTTCTGTACTTTCTTCCAAGCAGGATACTTTATTACAGACTAGAAGTAATGTATAAAACTCAAAGGATATGCTATGAATAAGCTTTCAAAACCATCTGCTTAGCTGAACATCATTAGGTTGGAAATCAGGCTGGTAATGTCGCAAGAACAGAGTTTCTCCTTAATTTAGCAGTATTTAGTGGTTGATTTGGGACATATTAAGGTACCAGATTATAAAGGATAAGACCTGACAATGAATCCTGGCATGACTTCGAGTGATTAGAAAAAAGCGATAGCATTAAGGTGAACAAGAATCTCAGCTGTCTGCCTGTCTGAATTACTAAGAATGTTCTTTGTAACTCAGGGCATTTTTGTATGGGTTCCACATGCACAGAATGCAGTCTTCAGTTTGAGTCATCTTTCTCTTCAGTCTGTATTGCTTTAGACATCTCTGCAAGAAGGCAGGACTCAAATCTCAGGTGTGGTTTTATATGACAGGTTCAGTGCTGCACGTAGAAAAAATCCTGAAAAAACAGCTTACTTTCTGGGGAAGTAATAACTGGAACCTATCTTTTTTCCAGTGTTCTGTGTATCTTTAGGAAAAAAAAAATAGAGTTAATGTTACACTTCCTTAAAAATTGAAATCTAAAGTATGTAACCAGTAGTCTAGAATCCTGTATGATTTGTTAATACAAAAGCACCCTTAGCATAAGGAACTCTGCATCTGTATGTTAGAAATGCATCATTTCATACAAGAAAATACTTATGTACATCACTTTACTATCAACTATAGGTGTATTCATACTGGACATCATCTTATAATCACAGGAAGACTGAAAGTTTTAAATTAGTCCTGTTATTCCTTGTATTTTTAGGACACAAAAAGCATTCAAAGAAAGATGTTCTTTAGCAGATGCATGATTTTTCTTGGTGGACCACTGACTTTCTCTCCATAAGTTCCATTTTTCTTCAGAGATCTCTGAGGCCCCAAACACATTAAAGGTCTCAGTAGAGAACACCCCTATGTCTATTAAATTTAACAATAACAAGACCCCAGATGAAAGCAATTAAGCTGCACGGATTTGCACACAGTTCATGTGGATGCCTTTTCCTTGTTTTAGAGAGAAAGCACTCAGGCAGCAAAGTGAGAATGAAAGGAAAATGAAAAGCAGAAGGTTTGCTCTAAACACACCACACCGTATGCAGCCCACTGACTGTGGAACAGTTACCAAGACTATGCCCAGCAGAAACATTATAGATCTTCATGGTGCAATCCATTGCTCTTAACTCTTACCTGACAAAATATTTGCCAGCAGAGAGTCAGATGATGCATTTCTTGCTTACTTGGATCTTTTGAAAGTTTTACTTGTGTGTGCATTGAGATGTATGTGGCACTATGTAGAAATTTATAGATCATCTACACTTGTTTTGCTAAGATCTGTAGGCTCGGAAGAAAACAAGAAAGCAGATCTGAGGTTTTAAAAATAAGTTTTCAGAGTTTTTGGTAACATAAGAGTCTCACTGTTGAGAGTATTTTTACAGTTTGGTTCTGCTTGCTTGCTCAAGATTGCGTTTAAAAATAAAAATCCACTTCATGAAAAGAATAATTGTCATAAGTATTATTTTATGTGAGATAACACAGTTTTATCGTTATGCAAACGTAATGGAAAGTGCTTATTCTTGACTCTTGTCAGAGAGCTGGAATTAATTTCTCACTCTCACAGTTACTATAGTAACTACGTGGAAAGTGCCTATTTGGATATTTTTATTCCGAAATAACTAGACTTTTCAATGTGACTTCAGCTGCTTACAGAGTGATGCATGTTAGAAGAAGGAATAAGCATCAGATAAGAACATCTCACCAGAGTTGTATACTGCTCTAGCAACAGCATTTTACATTGCTGTCCTGCCTTTGGCATAATTTACTGAGGTAGTCAAAGTAGGGTAGGTATAGGCTACAGTGTAGCTGGAGAGAAGACACGTGAGGACAAGTCGCTTAGACCTTTTCTTCATTTTGGAAAAAAAATCTCTGCTTTGTATTTGAGTGAGCCAACTGAATTTAGCTTACTTGAGGTAATACTCTGAGAAAGACAATGGAATGTCAAGGAACCTTGCTTTTATCTCATCTTGCTGATCTGTATGAATATGATGCATGATATGCAATATTTAGAGTTCTAATTCAAGGTAGACAAAGCTGGGACAAAGATGTGTCTCTGACCCACACCTGGTTTACTCAGAGACAGTAGATTATGTTGGAAATAATTCTGATTTTTTGATATATCACCATACAAACTGGATGGGATTTCTCTCACCAGACCTATTTAAATGCCATCTAGTCTTTGTCAAGAGAGGAGAAGGAACTTTTCCAGCTATACTTCTCATATGAAGGGAGATATTTGAGAAACTACTAAGACTGGAAACCTTGGAAACCAGCTTAGCTTAAATGCCTAATTTTCAAATGAGATAAAACTGCCCTTAGTGTACAGAAAAATAATCAGATTTAGGTGTAAAATTAGTCATAGTTGTTTTAGAAAAGCTTTAAAGGAAGAGGCATTCCATTCCCATTTCTCAAGAGCTGTGATTTGCCTTTCACTTGAGAAGCTAAGAAATGTCTGCTACAGTGCTGTCTATAGTCATTATTCACTATATTCTGCAGAGTCCTAATACTAGGGAGCCACATTCTGTCTGTTAAGTGTTTGAAGGCATCAGTTCTTCATTAGAATGTAATATAAAATAGTTGCACTTTCCAGTTTTTGATTTTAAACTCTTTGTAGTTAGATGAAGAAATTTTTTTCACTCGTTCCATTCATTTATCGATTTAGTTGTATACTGTTGTTTCAGCTTTATTGATACAGGCAATTTTCTCTACCATAATATCAAATAACTTCCCAGAGTCATGTTTTATTAAGTCAGTGTTTGAAAATCTGGACTGTATTTTCCTCAGATGTCAGTGAATACATATTTCTGGCTGAGTTCAGTAGATTGGCTAGTTGAAATGCTATTTTAGCATCAAAATTCCATAGATAAACTGAGAACGTTTTTAGAAAAAAGGAGGGAAAGGAATTAAAAAAAGCAGCTGTTCTATACATTACAAAGAATCAATATTTAAATCAAAGCAGATGATACAAGTTCATTCAATTCATGACTACATGTTAGCAGGAGTTATTTTGGGGATCAATGCAGAAAAGTAAAAATGATTCTTGAAACTAACAAACAACAACAACAAAAAAACCACAGTTGTGCTTCATGATTTTAACACTTTTGATAATTTCTGGTCATGTTTCGTTCTAGAGGTTAAAATTATTGTTAAAGGTCTGTTTCCTTTAAAATTTAACTTCTGTCTTTATTACTGTTTTGAAAGGAAGTTTAATTCTGTCATTTCATGTGCTTTTAAAAACATGCCCTGGATTTACAACTGAGAATTAAGGAGAAAAGAATCTTGTCTTTGTAGTACTGAACAGCCTGGTTCACTTCATGCACACATTATAAAACATGTCTTAGCTCCTCCCCACTTCTTTACTGGTCAAGGCACACTTTGCTCTTGATCCTGGTGAATCAATACCAAATAGCAATTCACTGTGAAACAGGGATTTAGAGATGGGTCAGTTGCTGATACTGTGTTTAGCAAGATTGAAGCCCAGAAAGCAAGTGATCCTCTTCTGTTTCAAAAAATTTGTCTATATACTTCACCAAGTCCTCCTGTGTTGGTCATGGGGTTGTGGGTTGCTTTATTCTTTTTTGATGCGAAAATAGGTTTTGGGAAGAGGCATACAGCATTTTCTTACCTAGACCTTTGTAAATAGTTTATTTTATTTTTCTGGTCCCTGACACCAGAAGTTGGTAGAAAAATAGTGTCAAAATGAAATTATTTTTTTCGTATGTTTTTGTTTTCTGTATTTTTTAATAATTTTTTTTTCATTAGCAAACATTTTATTAGCCATGTAATGGATTGTTACATTTTTGAGCACTTGGAAGAAAATGAAGAGATAAAAGGCTATATTCAGAAGCTGCCAGGCTTAAAGAGACAGTCCTCTCATCAAATAGTTCAGTAGTTAGGGTACTCAGTTAGAAAAGAAAATTTGGTTTGGTTCCTGCAATGTAATAAGAGTAGCCACTTGTGTTCCCCCTTTCCAGAGAGTTATTAACCACTCAGGTTTATGTTATTCAGTGATGGGCACCTGCTGGCTGTTTCACTTTGTGTGAGATAAAGCAGTGAGAATGATGGGGGTTGGAGTATTCATGTGGGAAGGTTCTGTAACCCAGTTAACCTTTCTGTATCCTGTCAATAAGAGAGTCTCACAACACACAAGTCTCTTGTGTTGTGTAGCCTAGTTCCTGGAATGTAAGGAGGGTGCAGTATTGGACCGAGTGCCCTCAAGCTGGCAGTGGGGATCTTCCAGCTGCCCTACAGAAAGTGAGCAGAGTTTGTAAAATTCTGTACGTTTAGACTCCACTGTTTGTAGCTTCCTACATTAACAATTCTGACAAACTTGATAAGCCTAGAATAACTGCAGCAAAACAGAGCAATGTTCTACACAAATGTATTCAGGATGCTGTGAGTTAAGCTCTAATAGATAATAGGGAGTGGAGGGGTATTTAAATATTTACTTTTACAGTGTAAAAATCTAAACCATCAGAGGAGTTAAAGCTGTAATTTGCACATTGCTGTTTAGTAGCATTTAAATTTTTTTCTGATGTCTGATAAAACCTTGACTTTCATTTGGGAGAGGAAAATACAGTAGGCCTGCTTCAGAATAGTGAGCAAATTTGCTCTTTAACCAAAACCTAAAACTTCCTGGAACAGTATCTGTTTAAAAGGACAACATGTTATGTCTTCAGTTTCTAAATAGGTCATATTAAGCTAATGTATAATGCATTATTAAGTTTTCATTTAACTTTCCCAAGAGTTTGAGATAGCCAAACTATCATTTCTTTTTTCCTCACTGAGCTTTTTTCTTACAACTGAAGTACATGATTGCACAAAATGGCCAAATTGTCTAATGAATTCTTTCTCTTATCAGGCTATTGACACTAGTAAATTAAATGTGCTTGGGAAGACTCCCAGACACTGAGGCCAACTGGCACACATCAACCCTGTGCTAATAGAGTCTCCTACCTGCCAAAACAGGGTGGCCACATGTCAATGGCCTTTTGCAAGTTGTCACTGGAAAGCTCCAGCTTTGGCTTGGGAATTATTCTGGGGAGTGCGAACTGGCCTGGCCCCTAAACATTCCTTGGATTATTTCAACAATATACAGGACTATATTTTATTGCCTGGAATGGTATAATTATATAGTATAGACATAGCCACAAATAGTCTGTGGAAGAAATTTCACTGCTAAAGCGCTGTATAAACGTAATAGTCACTACTAATGAACAATTAGGTTTATGTTTTTGATAGTTGATGACAGTAGACATTTTAAAGTGCTTTGAAATCTAATGGTAATATGCTATGTAGAGGAGTTGTGTGATGTTAATTGTGGAAGAAATAATATATAAGAGCTCTGCATTGCTGTACCATCATTGCAAATGACACAAGTTCTTTAGATGGTTCCTTTGTTAACTGATTTTGCTCAGATCCTACAGCATACTTTATCATCAGCTTGCAAACATTGTTCCAAATGTTCTTTTTTTCCTAGCGAATGGAAATGCCCAGAAATTGAAAGCTTTGAACAGACAGTTGAATCTTCACATTACTGAGAACCTTATTATTAATTAGCTTGCGGTAGCTTGAATGAAATTGCATCATGGCTACACCAGCCGCTCATATACATTTCGAACCTTGTAAATATGAGGGTAATTCTCAGTATTGACCTCAGATTTTAGAAGAGCCCTGGGAGAAATAAGGTTTTAGAAGCAAGTTGTTCAGCTGTTGAGAGGTTGAGACTTCACACATGGCGATAATAAAATAAAATTGAAAGAATTGAGCAGGAAAAGGATTTATCAGTGCTTGTTGAGTTTTTCTTCCACAGATTTTCTGTATTATTACTGAAAGTCTATATTAAGAAAAAAAACAAATCAATACCAAAACCAACCAAATCAACCAGCAGTAGCTACTGCTTCCTTTAGCCCTACAGTCTGAGTTGGAGCAGATTTGCTGTTACATCAGAACAGTGTCTGTGCACCAAACTCATTGCTCTGGCAGTTACGGTGAAAGATCTCTGAACTCCAATGGTGAAGGCAGTATGTTTCTTTGAGCTAACATAGCACACTTCTGACTCAGGCTTGTGCATTAATGCATAATTGTCTGATACATAATACCTAATCCCTGACCATTCAGATCCAAATGCCTTTGATCAGAACACAGATAACTCAGTTGTTTGTTCGATATGCAAATGGTCAGTCTTCTTGAAGCTGCTAATTAAACAGTTCCTTTTTGTACTCAGGATATTCTTTGATGTGTGTTTTACCAGTTGAACCCATGTGTCATAGTTACACTGTGTATTCCTTTCCCTTTGTTATGAAGCCATCTTTTGAGTAAGCTTTGAATACTAGTAAGCCAGCTGGCTGTTCATCCCTGGTTGTTCATCGTTAGACAGTATTTGTCATTTATAGAAGTTCACACATTTCTAAAGGGATGACCTTTGAAAAATTAGAACCTCAAGAGTATTATTTTAGTAACATCTTCAAAGATTCGTTAGTCATTCACAGTGTTCTGGCTGGAAATAAAGCAGTTCATCATGCTGAGCCATCTTTGATATAGGGGGAGAATATGCAGTGCAATATTTTTTCTGTTTTCATCCCTCCCTTCCACTTGTATATGGTCCACAGACATGCTTTGGTATGCATAATTCCATTTTGTCTGAATAAAATGAACTGATACAAATGCACACTAAGTAGGTTACTTTGGTCCCTGTTTAGATAAACCAAATGGAAGTAGCTCTGTTTCTCATGTTAAATGAGCCAAGTATTACATTTCACATAAATAGTTTTTTTTTTTTTTTTTGCTTTAATCTTGCATTGAGAGAAAGATTTAGATCAAATAATAACTATATTGGGCAAAAAACAGTAGCAGAGAAGATTGACAGGACTTCTATATATGTAATGCTCTACTCCTTTTGAAATTACTGGTAGTGGTTGACGCCCATCTTTTGGTCATTTAAAGAGACTCCCTTTGAGTGATAAGGGGCTTTCTGATAATCCTTTGGAAAATTAAAAATAACAGATCTAATATATTATAATATTATCTAATATTATTAGTACTTTTCAATTACCTTTCAGTTTCCTTTCATTAATCATGCACCTCCATGAACAAGATGATAAATTATAAGTGAATACTCAAATATCATAATTTAAAAAGTGAATTTAAATAAGAACTCATGGCTGACATGAAATACCCTTAGGAAAATATAAAAAGCAGTTTTGATAATTCTTCAGGTTTGTTTTCTCTCAAGCCATCCCTGCTTTACATCAGTAACGCAAGAGTCCAATTCCTACATCTGATTATGTTGTTGCCTTTCTGCAAAGGAATACAAATTGCATTTTCTTGAGGAATTGCAGCTGATACATAGATAATGCATATAGTTTCTGCATGACTGTTTGCTTACAGTTCAGCTTGGTGAATAGAACAACATTTGAAAAAAAGAAATACTAGCTCCATATGTTCCCCTCCTACTTAAAGCATTCAGCAGGGAATTAATCACTCTTGTATATTGCTGAGTGTGATAGATAATGAATGATTTAGCTGATAGATTCTTGCTACTAATTCTGGAGTTATAGCAATAGCATGAGTTAAAGTGAGGGTGTTACAAGAAAAGAAGCAACATAAAGAAAATATTTCATATCGCACATCAGCCTTCCCACATATGATTTTGCTAGTCTGCTCTGATTTGAAAGGATGAATCTTGATTACAATTTTTAGTGCAATATCGGTGTCTGGGTTTTTTCTTGTGTAGAATGTGTTGTATACAATACGTAGACTTTCTTGGTATCATGTTATTCTGATCAGGTACCTTTGTTTTGTAGTGGGAATGCCACTGGGAATGCCTGGTTGGTTCATCTCAACCTGGTGGATAGGTTATGCCTGTGTATATTATCTCAGACATGAGTGGGCAGAGGTTCTTTGCTATTCAGTCAGACATACATGTCAAATAGATTACAGCTTTTTCAGATAAAGGAATTGTCATATTCTTGAGTGGAGAAAATGTTAATGTATCAATAATTTCACTGGTTTTAAGGAATTCATCTTAGAAAATTTCCAGTAATTAAGTTTCCTTATCTCAAGTGTATGACGTCTGATCATTAAAGATAGTTTTTGTGACTGAGAACGTACCAGATTTAACTAATGTTATTAGTGTGGCATAAGAAATAGGTTTTGAGTAGAAAAAGAAAGAGATGGGAAGTTAAAACTTGAGGGTGAAAAAGGCAGCTTGGGAGATCTAAGAAGAAGGGAATCTCTTCTCCCTTCTTCTTTAGGTTAATTCAACCATCGATTAAAATGCAGTTTCTTTCTAAAACCTACAAAATATTTTATGAATTTACAAGATGTTAATTCAGCATTACGCAATTTTAAAATGATAAAGCACCTAAAATTTGATCACATTTATTAGGCTTCAGAATGACATTTTCCATTAAAAAATGCCAAAAAAACCCCTCCACCAAACCACAGCTCAGGCAAGTCAGTCAAATAGATCATGCATACTTTAGGTAACGTGTAAGACACCCATCTTTTCTAACTACACTGAAAATCAAATGTGTCACGTACTAGGAAAGAACACTGTAAATATAATAAGGAAATAAAGTATCAATTATCGAGATGATCCAGAAGTAAATTTAAGTAGTTTCATTAACGGTAGAAGTATTGAAAGTTGAAAATAAATAGAACTCTGTCAGTTATCTCTAAACCAAATGGTAATAATAATAAATCTGGCTAAGTTGTTTTTCAGACATGCTATGCTGGACAACATTTTGTCTTTTTCACAGAAGTGAATAAAATAAACGCTTTATTAGGAAAATGCAATGCAGGTTCACTAGCACAGGAGTCTTCTGCCTTCCTTACAGATCAGAGCCATAACTCCCTTCAATGTAAAGCACAAAAGCGACTGGAAAAGCTTTAAGAAGATTCTAGGTAGGAGGGGACACAATTAGCTGTTGTCTGCAAAGGTAGTTTTTTCAGGATGTTTTAAAGGATATTTATGATGTGTTCATTGTTTGTAAGGGAATGGGGAGATGAAGTCTAAAACTGCAACAGGCTTCATATACTAAACATTATTTGAGTAGTCAATAAAATTACTTCACGCACTATATATGGAATCCAGCTACCACAAAAGATTTTGTTGGAGCCATTTTATATTTTGATGATTGCATTTGTTTCTGTTCTCCTGTTATTATTGGCAATGCTCCTTCATGAACCTGCTGCACTCTGTATACTCATATTTACATTTGCTAGGTGATTTGTCCTCCATAGATGCAAATACTTATTTACCAAAAGAAAAATCTTCAGTTCAGCAGCCTTGTAAGTCAGCCAGCGATAATCAGCAAGATACAAAGGAAAAAAGCCAGTCCATTGAAAGTTCAGCTGATGCTCTGGTTTTGAGAATATCACTTGGTGGTAGGTCCTTAATGGGCTTGGAATGGTGATGCTAAATTCTTAATGCTGTATACTCAAAAGGAATTTTCAACTACAAATTCTCTTGCATGCAAGAGTTTTAATGGGAAAATAATTTAGGAAGAATAATCTTACTTGGATAACATACTGGAAATTTCAATAATAGTTGATGTGCAGTAATGAAAGAAACTATCTGGTAGCATAAACCAGACCTGGTTAGAAAAATATTTGATGGAAACTGTTTCCTTGGTTTTGCCCAAGCACATTTCAGTAAAATATTGAGGAAATTTTGAGTGGTGAAAGAAGCATTTTACTGAGTCTTGTATTTAAAGTGGAAGAATGAATGCAAGGCTTTGTGCCTAAAACCTGGTCTTGAGAAGACCTGAGAAATCAAAATTTCCTTTTTTTTAGTGCAATATGGTGAGTTGAAAACTGTCAGAATAATACAAGATCACGTCAGGTTGCCTGGGTGCGCACCAAATTCCCCTTTGCAATTCGACATTTTAAAATTCCAAGCCACATGGGGAATGCCTAAATGTAGATTTCTGGCCAACAAGGGTTTAATGCTCAACCTTAACTTTTTGGTCTTGTGCAGTAGAAAAGTAAGTGTAATCGTGGATATAATACACAAATAATGTTCATAAAGCTGAGAACTCTTAGTAAAAGTTGCAGAATAGCAAAGTAATAGCTTTAATTTGTTATAGGAAGGCCATTCTTACTGTACTTTACCAAAATGTACGTATGAAAGCATTGCCTTCTGCAGTTGCGGTAGAGCCCCATCGGTTTATTAGCACAATTTTATCTTGTTCTTTCTGTGTGTTTTTTGTTTGTTGTTTTTGTTTGTTTGTTTGTTTTTGTGGTTTTGTTTGTTTTTTTTTTCTAAATATTTTGTTTCTTGTTCTTATGTATCGTGGAAATATTAGTAAAATAGTGTGTGTAAGGTGGCCCCAGCCTCTCACCTTGCAGAGAACCTGAAGCAATGTTTCTGAGGGTTTTTTTTCCCATTTGGTGGAAATTTTCACAGGTGGAATATTTCACAGGTTCATGAAGACATGTTAATGAGTAGTGTATTATTTAGCTCTCTGACATCTTGATACATTTTTAGGCAGAGCACATCTCACACATACAAACATTGTATACATTTAGCTTTTTCACGTATGCTGAACTCAATATACAAGGTATTTCATATATCTTGAGTCCGTTAAATACCCAGATACTTTGCAGTGGGAATCTGTGGATGGGCTGTTATTTCAAGCTATTTGCAGTAACATCTCTAGGCTCTTCTTCACATATTGCAGTAGAACTCCACCTAGTAACACCAAGAATCTGGTGGGGTACGATTAGCTGTACAAAAACCTCTTGCTGCAAACTGCCAGATGCCTTCTAGTTGTATACAGGGTCTTGCTGAGCTTAATCAGTGAGGACTTCTACAACATTCCTTAAAGACAATATAGAGGAAGATTCTATGGAATTAGAAGTAATGCAGTGGATGCATATACTTACTATGCAGATGCCAGCTGTCATGGAAAACAGAGTAAATATCTGAAGTGGTAAAAAGGCACTTGGTTCATATTTATTTACTTATTTATTTATTTGTTGTTTTTCTGAGAGCTGAATCAGTTTCAGAGAACTGGCAACTCTACTTTAGGGGAAACTAGAGAGAGGAGCAGGGAAAGCAATGGCCAGGAGCATTTAAACACACTGTATATCTTCATTAAGCACACTGTATAAATCAGCTACTGCAATGCCTTTTGCAGGTTGTATTAATCTCAGTGACAGCACAATGGCCTCAGTATGAATCTAAATGCCAGTTGTGTTTCTCCTGCTTTTGCTTAGAGCTGTGCAAAAGACAGGAATTCTGTCTGGGGAAGGATTGAGTTATCAGCAGATGTCTTCATGCCAGGTGGGACCAACTCAGTAATTGAGAAATTCTCTGACTGAAAACAAGGGAGAGAAGTTTCAGGTTAGTAAGTGCAAATCTTTGATTGAAAGGTGACAGCAATAGTAATTTAGATAATGCTTTTATCTTTTATTTGGTTGTATTATATGACATAAGCAAATCAGCTAAAGAGATTTATTTTTAGATTTTTTTTTTTAAAGAGAAGAGATTCAGAGCAGCCCTGTGGAGAAGGACTTGGGAGTGTTGGTTAATGAGAAACTTAACATGAGCTGGCAGTGTGTGCTCACAGCCCAGAAAGCCAACCGTATCCTGGGCTGCATCAAAAGGAGTGTGACCAGCAGGTCGAAGGAGGTGATCCTGCCCCTCTACTCTGTCTCGTGAGACGTCACCTGGAGTATTGTGTGCAGTTCTGGTGTCCTCAACATAAAAAGGACATGGAACTGTTGGAACAAGTCCAGAGAAGGGCCACGAGGATGCTCAGGGGACTGGAGCACCTCCTGTATGAAGACAGGGTGAGGAAGCTGGGGCTGTTCAGCCTGGAGAAGAGAAGGCTGCGTGGAGACCTCATAGCAGCCTTCCAGTATCTGAAGGGGGCCTATAAGGATGCTGGGGAGGGACTCTTCATTAGAGACCGTAGTTATAGGACAAGGGGTGATGGGTTCAGACTTAAACAGGGGAAGTTTAGATTGGATAAAAGGAGGAAGTTCTTTCCTGTGAGGGTGGTGAGGCACTGGAATGGGTTGCCCAGGGAGGTTGTGAATGCTCCATCCCTGGCAGTGTTCAAGGCCAGGTTGGACAAAGGCTTGGGTGCCATGGTTTAGTGTGAGGTGCCTCTGCCCATGGCAGGGGGGTTGGAACTAGATGATCTTAAGGTCCTTTTCAACCCTAACTATTCTATGATCTTTTCTATGATCTGTAAAGAAAGCTTATAGTAAAATAGAACAGGAATTTTTAATTCCAGAACAGTCTAAAGCCGTTTCTTGACCTTTACTATTACTAGCAATTTTCCCTTAATTTTTCCCCTAATTAAAACTGGTAACCACATAATTAAATGTGTCAACCTAAGCAGTTACTAAATCTTTCTTTAAAGGTGATTCAAATGAAGATCTGGACTTTTTCGAGGTCCTAAGGTTCAGAGCTTTGTAAGTTTTCTAAGTTTCTTTAAGAGAAATGGACATCACAAAATTAGTCATTATTGGACAGTAGAAATTAAAGCTAACTTCTGTACTTAAACAAGGTGACTTACTTCTTACCCTATTATCTTTCGCTCTGTGTGTGGGTACTACCTTAGTAAGTAGATGGCAGCCTGATGCTGCTTGTTTCATCTGGCTAGACACTACTAGGTGTCAAAATATACAATGTTTTTTCAGGACTGGCCAGTTTTCTCAAGTTTAAGAGCAGGCCATGTAAAGTATGTATGAGTTTTGGTGTATAAAATTAGTTTTAATCAGTGATTAATAGAGCTTTTCAAATATATGTATGTGTGAGTAGCTCAGAAGCAGTAGTTAACGCCAACAGTGCTTCTACTTTTATAATGCTGATTTAAGAAAAAAAGATCTTCATTCTGCTGTACAGGTTCTGAGCATGTGTTGGAGAAAAAGGAGTTCGTGCATGGCTTACAGAAAAAGCACATGGCTGTACATTGCCTGTGCTGGTGTTAAAAAGTTTTATACTAGCTACTCAATGTCTTTATTTACTCACTTTTAGAGATTTGAAAAGATACAAGTAGTGACAAGAAGTGGTTTAATTACTTCTAAGAAGATTTATAAAATCAGACTTCCAACTGTTCTTGAGCCAAATAGGAAGCCCTTTAACATGAAGTGCACAAAATGATTTGATGTCCTGTGCTTTTAGACTACATTGTTCTCTTCATTTCCATAAAGCACTAAACAAATGTAATTAAACATACTGAAGTAGCTGGAATAAACAGGCATTCACTTTGGCTTCAGTTTGATCAAGCTTTCTACTGAGAAGGATGTGCTTGCCTTTAGATAAGATCCACAGCATAGAAGCAGAATGCTGTATTCTGAATGTCAACTTTGAACCACGTGAACTTGAGCTTAAAAACTCAGTCCTAGTTCTAACACAGTAATTAGTATTAAATTCTCCGTATTAAAATATATGAATCCCATGAGTTAGAAGATGAAACAGGAAATGTTTTTGTTTTCCATGGCTGTATCTTTCAATTTTTATGGTGTTTAGACCAATAGGTCAGTCTTCTTGGAACCAAGGATGAGAAGGAAGGCACAAAGTGTTGTCTTGTTTACTTGATGCTCTCATTTTATTTCTGTTTCACAGCATGGGATGTTCTTGTTTAAAAATGTGTGTGTATATATCTCCATATATGGGGGTATATATAGACATAGGTTTATATATAGGTATACATATAGGTTTATATATATAGATGTGAGTATATATAAACTAATACGTTTTTGAAGGCATTACTTTGCATTGTGCATCGATCAGTAGGTAGGAGTTTTCTGCCTGGTTATTCCCACTGTCTTGAATATTCCTACCCTTGTTGTGTTCTCACTGTGTAGCATGATTAAAAATGCTGTCATGGGTGAATGTGTTGGGTTTTTTCTTGTCTACAGGTTTTGTCATAACACAGTCTACATGAACTCATTTAATTTGTGCACTGGTTGTGTTGTAAGGGTATGCTTATATAATAGCAGTACTGTTTTGTTACTGATTGATGTTGTGTTTGAAGAATAGAAGAATGGTGGGTGTCAAGTTGGCTCTGATTCAGATCCTCATAAGCACTCTGGACTGCAGGCAGAGCTGCTATGAACTGTAAACCATGAAAGTATTTCCACAAATACTTAAGAACTGCCCTTTCTCTTCTAGACGCTCCATGCCTGTATTATCTGCGCATCTTCCATCATTCAATGCAGGACCTGCATTCTGACTTTTCTTCAAAAGTTAGCCTTTGGAATGTTTTGTTTTTTTTTTTTTTGGTGATGGCAGTTTTTTTCCTTAAAATATGTGTTTATTTCAATTACCTTGCCTCATGTAAATGTCTGTAACTTACACTGACTCTTTTGTGACACAGTAAGAGTGGAATCTTGTTTTTTTGTTAGGTCCTGCAAATGGTGAGCTTTGTTAGCCCAAAGGTTTGGTGCTACTCTTTTGTAGTTGCTGGCCAGCTGTCAAGGAAAGGCTGGCTCCCTTGGGAGAAAGCAGGCAGCTCTCTTCTCCTGGTGGAGCAGAACAGGCCAGGATACCAGGGTACCAGTTGCAGCTCTTTTTAAGTCTGGTGCATAAAACCCCAGATGTGTTGTTTTGGACTAAAGAAATCTGGGGATAATTAAGTTCTAAACAACAATGATGCTATAAATTACACAGAATAATGTCAGGAGTTGGGGAAGTCTGTATTGTGTAACAAGACAGACATTACTGAATATACACACACTGTGTGTCTGTGTTCATGTGTGTGTGCGTATATAAAAAAGCATAGTAGTCCAAGCTACATGGCAACTATGAGCATCAACAGGAAATCCTGTTTTTTTCATCTTAGTTTGTTGGTTTGTAAACAGATGTTCTCCACTGAAGGAAGCACACAGTGCTGTCAAGTGTTTCTTTCTGACTACTAACATTACCCATGTCTTGCTTAGGTTCACCAGCAAGGTACTGGACTAGCTGGTGGTACTTCATATGGTGTGAAAGATAAATACAACTGACTGCTACCTCCATATGGTTGGTATTTGACTTCAAGAAATCTCTCAAGTGCAAATAGAATTCCTGTAGGACAGAGAAGCAACATAAACTTGAGTGAAAAAGTAAATTTATAAAATTGAATACTTTGTCCTCTGAAATATTTTCTATGAATAAGTTACTTATTTTTTAAACAGATGGTAGCATTCAGATGACTTTTGCCAAAGGCTGATAGCGTATGTATATTGTATGACCTCTAGCTGAAATTGATTCATTAGTACCATTATCTGTTCATACCCAGGACTGTTCTATGACTGGAAGAGATGTAGGAGGTTGGCAGAGGAGTATGTGCTTCCCTGTGATTCTTACCTTGGTCACAGAAGGAGATTTAAGTCTGTTTAGTAACTGACAAGTCCAATTGCATCAGAAAACTGTTTTTTAAAAACTATGATCTGTTGTGGAAATGTTTTTATTAATTCTATGTAATTGATGTATTTCCCATAATACTTGCTGTTCCACAGTGTTTTGTATACTACTAGCATTGCATAAAATACCACATATGTGAATGCCCAGTTGCTGCAGGAAAACTGGAGTTAACTAAGCATGTTCAAAGTGAAACATGGAAAACAATCATACTGATATTTCAACGCATGCTTTAATTGTACTGAATCCTTTACAAAACCAAAGACTGCTGAGTAAATTATCATTTCACTATAAGTTCACTATTAAAGGAAAATGCCATTCAAAAGAAAAACAGTTCAAACAAGAAGTCTTTCCAAATCAATATACAGACTTGTTTATTTTTTTATTATAATGTAACTTTGGAAAGGTTTGTGTCAGCTGTAGAACGGAAAAATTTTGCATCAGACATCGGCACTGACTTTCATATATGTTAATTTTATTCTCTGATCTTTCACTATGTTATATAAACCAAATGTTTTTCTCACCTTTATTCTTTTCATTTTCTTCTAGAGGGGTGTGACCGTAGTTTAATAGTGAAGCTAAAGAGGAACAGACCCTTTAAACCTTTGTTTAGTATTTGATCGTCTTAACACCTGTAGCAACACTTTTCAATCACCCACTGATTGTAATGCTTCTGAAAATTTCAATGTAACCCAAGGATCAATATTAACAGATGTTGTTTGCTTAAGTCTGAAAGTGTTCCAGAAAAATGCTCGTCAAATTCATCCCATCTATGCTTTCATGAAGTTTCAGATTCACAGAATCAATATCAGCAGATGTTCACTACTTTTATTTTATTTTTTCCCAAGGCATTGCAGAAGTGCTTCTTCCAGCATAATTTTGAAATAAAATTGAACCCACCGAGAGTATGACAGCTTTCACTCTTGCCAAAGAATGTGGCTTGTCAGCTCCTTGAGAAATGCATTGTCTTCAGCTAATGTCATTAGAGACCAATAATTAAACAGAAAAAGATGGTTTTAATTAGTGCATGATGAATGATTGTCTAAATCAATCCACAGTGTAGTCCATACATGTTAAATTCCTTATTAAGGGTAGGTTAGCATTTCTCTTCTAGTGAGAATGTTAATGCAGATAGGAAAAAATACATAGGTAGTTAAGAGTAAGATCAGAAAAACCTCCCTTCAGTGTGTGTTGCTTTGTAACAGTGGGTTTCAGGCATTTTACACTTCAAGTTTTGTTATAGAGGGATGACATGAAATCTGTAATTTCTTCATAAATGGCATAAGGCCTCTGTTTTACAATGTTAGAAGATCCCTGCCTGCTTAACACAAGACAATAATTTAGAAAAGGAAACAACCCCCAAGACCTCCTTCTTGGAGCAGTCTGAAGGAGAGAGTTCCTCACTGGTTTATCCATCTTTTTGTGCATAAACAGATGTAGTGGTTGAAACTTTCTAGCTGGCCCATGTAAAGTGTAATCTAATGAGGTTTGGGATCTGCTGGTTCGACTTGTTTTTCTGGTTAAAATAAAGTACATATACCTCAAATCCGTTCTATAAATCTGTAAGGGCTTCTCTGTCTGTGTATAATAATTTCTTACTACAGTTAGGTAGCTTCATAGAAACAACAAAATACATCTACTGCAGGTTCTGGAAAAGTGATCGGCACTAATTACAAAACATATTTGATATTAATAAATATTTTTGTTACCTATCATGATCTTTAAATATGCCTCATTCTCAAGACTGTATTAAAATGACAATGACTTTTCATAATTAGGAAAATAATAATATACTTTAAGTTGCAGTAAGATGAAGTTTGCAGACAGATCTGCTTTAATATGATTATGCATCTCTTGTCCATGACTATTCTAGAAATGGCATCATTTCAGTAGCAATAGAAGTTAGTCAAGGGAATTACGCATGCCACATCTCCAAGCTGATTACAGGTTCTAGTATATCACGGTTATAAAAATGTGGAGATTTTTGGTTTTTCTTTTTTTTGTGAATTTAAACCATTGGTATGTTTGCACCGCACATCTGGGATTATTCTATGTGAGCTCTGAGCTGAAAGAAGACTGTGCAACTCTGTTAGCACAGCAGCAAGTCTACACAAATAAAGCTGCCTCTCAGCAGGGTTTATTAATGTAGGCATCACATTGTGCTACTGCAGCTATATGGATTTTTTTTTCAGGCTCAGAAGGTAGGCAGAGTGTGCTTAACACCTGCCTGCAATACATAGCATAAACATATGCCAGGATACTAGGCCCTGACTTGTATTTATTTTGACAAAATTGTGGCAGTTATGAGCCCTGTTTATTATATTCAGATTTAGCATGCATCAAGAAGGAGCCAACATCCATAAATTGTTTTATTTTTTTGGAAGAAATGTAAGCTGAACTGTACAATTTTACAGTAGCAACTTTTTCTTTAGATCTTTTTATATATTTCTATCTGTGGCAGCTCCAGTGTAAGTGCAGGTTATATATATATGCCTCATTTTATTTTCATTGATATAGTTCATTTTCATGATGAACAATACAGTTTTTTAGCATGAACTCCATATTTAGTATTTACATCATAAAGAGTAAGAACAGGAGAGTAGGATGTGGAGAAGCATAAAGGTATTGCTACTGTTTGGGCACAGTTTGTTTTTCTAGCAAAAAAAAAAAACCTGAAAAAAAAATGAAATACCTAATCTTGGTTGTCACCACAAATCAATGCCCTTCATCAGATGCCTTAGCCTCTCCATGCTGTGACTCTTCTGACTGTTAGCCCCATGCCAGCATAGCCTGAGGAAAACTATGTGGGCAATTCCTTCCAGTAAAATAGGCTTTCTAAAACAAAAGGGAGCTACAAAACCTTGTGCTTTTGTTCTTAGTGTAATTGCCGCTGATGGGGAGAATAATAAGGTATCACTTCTCTCTAAGAAGAAAGCTTTTTCCATCCATGGAAGGAAAGCTTCAGACCCTTTTTCCATCATAACTGTCTGTAATGTTAGTGAAAGAAATGAATTTGCAATCTTGAATAGTTCAGTGGACTTTTGCAGGTGTGTCTGTGGCCAAGTGAAGAAATCTTCATTATATCCTTACTGAAATATTAAAATAGGGATTTTTTTTAATCACTGAAATATGTAAAAGAAAATGATTTTACAGGATAGCACCTTTGAGCAGTCAGTCCATATTAAATATTTAGGAAACAAGAAATGTTCCATATTTATTATTAAAATAAGTGTCGTCACACAAGGCAAATTTTAACAGGCTGGAAACGTGTGACAGCCACAATGCCATCCTGTTTGCAGCCATGAACATAAAACTGATCTTTACTGGTTTCTATTGGTGGGTGACTGCACTGCATGGGATTACAAGAAAGAGGGTAGCATGTTATTGAAAAGGCTATATAAAACATGTACCTAGCTGTTCCAAAGTAGGAGCATTAGGTTTACCTATGCAGGCTGAGAATTTTTGAACTGTTTTTATTTTTCTAAGCACATAAAAATGTTTATATATTATTCTACTGAATACTAACATAAATTGGTTCATTGTCTAGAAATTCAAGCACTTACTGCAGTTCTTCTCCCAGTCACCTCTGTTATCTCTGCCTGTTTTTCACCCAGTCAAATCTTGCAGTGCTGGCCCATTTCTAGGATAAATAGGTATCATTTATATTGCCAGCTGCTGTGGACTACTGTATTTGCCAATAAAAGAGTCTCAGGAATAGCTGAATAAAGAGATGTTTGAATTGAGAAGAGAAAGTTTAAAATTAGCCAAAAAGATGAATGCTATCAGATCGACACTAATTTCTCTCCAGATTCATCAAGGACACAGCTGCTGGAGTGTGTGACATGAGAGATAAAGTCAAGGAATGTTTACTTGATAGGATGAAATACAGCAAGAATTTGCAGATTACATTAACTGAAATAATGTTGCATGAATGTTGGGGCTGTTCAGCCTGGAGAAGAGAAGGCTGCATGGAGACCTCATAGCAGCCTTCCAGTATCTGAAGGGGGCCTATAGGGATGCTGGGGAGGGACTCTTCATTAGAGACTGTAGTGATAGGACAAGGGGTAACGGGTTAAAACTTAAACAGGGGAAGTTTAGATTGGATAAAAGGAGGAAGTTCTTTCCTGTTAGGGTGTTGAGGCACTGGAATGGGTTGCCCAAGGAAGTTGTGAATGCTTCATCCCTGGTGGTGTTCAAGGCCAGGTTGGACAAAGCCTTAGGTGACGTTGTTTAGTGTGAGGTGTCCCTGCCCATGGCAGGGGGGTTGGAACTAGATGATCTTAAGGTCCTTTCCAACCCTAACTGTTCTATGATTCTATGAATGCCATTTTTTTTAAGGGATTGTGAAATAATCATGAAGAAATGGAATAAATATTTCACAAATATACCTTGTCTTCACCTGGAAAAAGGTGCTGAAGAGGAAATGACTACTTAAGGCCAATTTTGTTTAGAGAGTTGGTATCTTAGGGCTTTAAATCCACATAAATTATAACACATAAACCACAAACTTATTCTGTCAGATAATTTCTAGAAATACTATTTTACCTGTTTTCACAGTCAGCTGAAATAATCAGCAAGGGTAGCAGATATCAGAAAGGTTTAAATCTGTGACACTTTAGATTTGCCTTCAGACTATTGAACCTAACAGATTTTGAACTTTGCACATTTTAAATAGTTTCTACTAGATGAAGTTATGCGGAGGGGGGTGGATGGTTTATAATGACAAGTCTACCTTTAGTTTAAAAAACATGTATTTTAGACGACAGAGAAGAAAGTCCATGAGATTTTGTAATATAACATAGCTATAGAGCCTCTCAAATTGATGGGTTTCTGCCTCGTAGTATTGTTGGCAACAAACCCTCTGGCTTCAGAGAATAATTTTGAGCTACAGAAGAGAGTTCATAAAGAGTTTTGTGACTCTCATACTTGTCCTCCTACAGTCCTCACGCTGTAGTGGTGAACTACAATGTCACAGACCGTAACAGAAGAGTTCTACTTCTCATTTGAAGTTAATTAACATTGAAACTGAGTATGAATGATGAGTTTGATCTAAGGAGCCTGCCCTTGAAATGGAAGGGATTGAAATAAAAATATGTTTAGGATTACAACATCTGAAGTGGATTATGCAAAAAATCATTGTGACTTTTTACATTAAATTATTAGTTCTCAAACTGGAATAGTGTAGAAATGAAGTGGTAGTGTGGGAGTCCAGGGCTTGTGCATGTAACTTCTGCAGAAATATCTATTGTGGCCAATTTCTACTGGCCATCATTTGGAATATTATGGAAAATATTTGTCTTCAGTAGTGGACCTTTTGATATTGGTATATCAGAAAGTCATGTAGAATTCCTACTAATCATGAGAACATGCAAGGAAAAGTGATGTAGGGCATGAAATTATATAGGTATAGCCTATGTATTGCATAGCTTTGCTGTATCCTACAAGAGGTGGATCCTGCGTTGTGAAGCAGGATATCTTGTCAAGATGGGCTAAAGGGCCTCACATTTATGAGAGCTGAGAAACAAAAAAAAAAAGGTTCTTTTGGGCTCTGGATGTGAGAATAAGCATGTCTTTGACAAGTGCAGGAGAGAATAATGGGATTAGTGAAAGCCTGAGGAATTTGTGCTGCTGTTTTTATTAATAATCAACTGTATGACATATTTGAGAAAAAGGCATATCTTTAAAAAGTTATGAAACAAGTAAAAATAAACTGCTATATAATTTCTTTTTTACTTTATTATTGCTGAATAGCTGAAATTGCAGGCCAGCTGCTGGCCAAAGCAGAAAGTCCTTTTTTCAAAGAAATTACCCAATATGCAAATGATAGGAAACTATTGATCCAGAATGTTTAATTGCTTTTCCAAAGCATTTGAAACTGTAAGACTCTTCCTTGTGTACTTTTAGTATTTTATGTTTTGTTTACTCAGGCAGAAATGTTGTGTTTATTCAAGTTGTGCCCAGAGAAAGGGGAAATGAAAGTTTAAAACTTTTGTGAAGTCAGCAGCTCCTCTCTGTTTGACTCTCTTCATTATATTTTTGCTTTTTTTAGAGGAGAATTCTTAATCTTCTATACTGAAGACGCTTTTCAGATACCCTTTTATGTACCTAACAGAATTTAGTGTTCTTTTCCTGTCTTTTCTCCCTCCAGGACACCATTCATTCTTGAGGTTTGTACATATGTTCAGATAGGGTGATATTTTCAGCATGATGCCACAGCTGTGTTGCTCACAGTTGCTCTGAACCACAGTTTGCTGAGGTTGTCAGCTTCAGATCATTCATTTAAACTATGTATTCATCTCTGCCACAGGTCTCAAAATGAGATGTATAGAGATTTTTTCGTTTTTTGGATGTCTAATAAGAATGATATAAATATGCGCATAGGAGAGAATGACCACATATTTTAAGTGGGATTCATTACAGACTCTTGTCCCAAAAGACTTCTCACTTGAACTAGCATCTTCTCTGCTCTCAGCTGCTGCAGCTGAAACTGTATGGATAGGGTATGTAAATGCAAGGCAAGCTTCTTGTTTAGCATTTCTGCCTTGCCAAATGAATCACAGATAGGAAATCACTCAGCTTGCCAAAATTTATCATACTGTGCCTCAAAAAAGTGAAAACAGGTTTTTCATATAGCAAAGCAAATGCTGTGTTTTGCTAGAGATAATATTTTGAAAGTTGGTACAAGGTATCTTTGTAGCACAGATATATTTTTTCCCAAACTGATTGCGTACTTCAAAGTACCAAGCTTTTTGAGATCCTCTTAAAACTAATTAATCTACTTTGCAAACTGTGTATCTTCCTTTCAAGTAGAACCCACAATCCCTCTACCTTGGGGAATAATTTTCTTGTTTTCCTAGCATTTTCCCAGTCTTAATTATTGTACCCCTAAATAGGAGATTTGTTATTACACAATGTGATTAATTAGATATGTAATTTCTTTATCAGGTGAGAAATCACCAAAGAGTTGATGGTAAGCTTATGAAATCAACAAAGATTATATAAAGCAAAATGCAATTACTTCTCAATTAAAAATCCATTTGACTTATTTGAGAGATTAATAAACAAATTGGATTTGTTTCTAACAAAAATTAATTTTTTGAATGTGAAATCTCAATGTTCATGGCTGAATCACAACATGTAACCTGGCCTCTTCTACATTCATTAACTTGCCATTTAAACTTACCATCTAAACTACTAAACTTGCCATTTAATCACATTTAAATTCTTTGTTTGAATTAGGTATTGCGTTCTTCCCCCTTTAACCGCAAATTCCTGAAACGCAAGAAATCTTAACTTTTTCTACTTCTTGGACATCTGTGTACTCTGGGTAGAGGTCTGTGATGTGGAAGACAGTATATTCACTTTAAAAATACAAGTATGAGAGTATTATCTAGTAGATAAAGTATTATGTTCATTCAGGAAATCAAGAGTTCTTAAAATACAGGAAATAGCTGTTTGCCCTCCTAAGCAGCTGTTAAACAACCTTAGCAATGTCCAGTGTTACAAAAAGTATGTGGGCAATTGACAGCGTGAACATTTTGTGTTACTTCTTAAAAATGTATGTATGAAACAATTTTAATCTTACCACCAATATAAATAGTGGTGTCAAGCAAAGATCCTCTTGACTTAATCAAACATCATCCTCCTTTCAGTCTGAGCTCCTACCTGCAGCCTGATTGACACTAGTTCTGTGTACTTGCAACTTCCACTGATGACTTCTGTGTGACACTGGTGACTTTGTGTCATGGAAGTGTGGAAGTAGGGTCAGACTATGCCTGTTCTCATTTACAGAATCAAGCAATCCATTTGATACGTTGTATTTGAATCCAGAGAGATATTTAAAGTAAAAGGATATTTGCCCATTTTGCAAAAGTCTGTAGGAAACAGAAACCTCTTTTTATAGATGTGGTACTTAAATGTGATGGAGCTTATTTCCATTGTGTTTCAGCAGAGTTGAACCTTTCTTCATGCCATGCTGTGGCTTCTCCAGGGAGAGCTGATTGTTGCAGCAAGACTAATTTTTTGATTTGTGAAGAGCCTGGAAAGCACGGATGAATGCTATGGTAGTAATTGACCATCTTCTGCCCCCAAGAGAATGTGTCTTACGCAGAAAACTTGTTCTGAGTTTAGTCTTATTAATGCAAGTTTCAGGGTGTGAGGAAAGCATCTGAAACTGTAGGCTTTTCAATCAGAGAAAACTTTCATCATATTCAAACATTATCTGGAGAGCCATATGGATGACTCTCTGGCAATCTGCCATTGATCAAGCATCTGATCTATCAGTTTCTGTGTCTTCTTTCGAAAGCCTTGTAGTAAAGGCCCACTGATTTTTCTTTTCAATCCTTAGTGATCAAGCAGGCTTTAAAACAAGAAAAGACATGATTTCATTATTTTGGATTCATAAACTCACAGTTAGTGAATAGCTTCTCCCAGACTTTAGCTTTAAAGAATGGCAAAGACTTTAATCATGATATAGACATCATAGCATGTGAGGAGAAAAAAAAAAAATCTGGTAGGATTTAATCCTGGATTTTAGTCCTAATTAATCTTACAAATACTGTACAACAGAAAAGCAGTCATATTTATTTCCATCATTTTCTCTAGGCTGTAGAGCATGTGGAATTACTGACATTCTTCTATTAGATTTATTTTTGGAGTAAAAATGAAGATAGGAGCTGGTCAAAACTGTTTAAAAGTTTGTCAACTTTTAAAAATACTCTAGATGAAAAGGATTTTTGCAATAGAGAGAACCCAAATATTTGATGCTTTCAAGTAAACTTAATTTTAAAAGGGTTAAAAGAATTAAAAAAGGAAAGGAAAATCTTTGTCATTGATGTGGGTGTTTGTATAGCTTTTTACACACCAGTTAGCAGACTGTGATGTTAATAATCTGCCTTTTAATTTCTGTTTGTGCTGTATGAAATATTTCAGCTAATGAGTTTCAAATATAGGTGATCAGTGGAACCAGCCCCAGTTAAAAGCTGAAATGGGGTGCTTTTCAATTCTTCACTAGCTGGAGCTCAACAAATATTCAAGACTAAATTATTTCTCAATTGTGAATACCTTAGTTAAAAGACAAGTAAATAACTCTGGTAGCAGGCTGTCTCATCAAAACATGAAAGTCCCAGTAGAAAAAGCATCAGCCTTCCACATTGAAGATGTATTACATAGCATTCGCACTTCAGCTGCTGATAGAATGCTTTAGTGACAGCCACACAGTCAGCAGGATAGATAACCTTGGGGAAAAAGCTTATATGAAATTTCCATCCCTCTGCATGAGTCATACTTTCTGAAGATGCACATCCAGCTACAAATGCCCACATATTCTCTGGATTTCATCTTTGCAGTATGCAGTAGCAATAATTGGCCATGCAGGAGAATAGGCTGGGACAGTTACTACATAACCAAAATAGCCTTAATCAAGAATGAAATGTTAGTGCAAGGTAGCACATATTTTCACGTTGTTTTATAAAGGGACCTTTGTACTCTTAGCCAAGGGGCTCTTGTGCTCTTCAAGCTAAGTAGAGATATCAGTCAGGAGGAATGGTGGTGAAAGCTCAGGCATGATGTTCTGAACTAGCCAGCATTTGACTAGCAGCTCCTAACATGACTATAGGTATCCTGTCTGAGTGCGTGTTCTTCATTACTAATTCCTAAATTCTTGTTCAAGTAGAGAAAATTTCCATGTTTCTTTATATTTCTTCCGTCAAGAATTCAGGCTTTTCCACTGGGACCTGACTGTGGTTTGCATATATTCTTGTGTTACTTTCCTCTGTTGTATAGGGAGTTGTTTGAATTTGATCCTGCACTTCACTTGGACCGTATTTCACTGGATATGATAGACAGCCTGTGCCTCTGAATGCTGTTGCTGTTTTAGGTGGCTGTTTGATAAATGGCAACATGTAGGAGTGTTTCAGGATTTTGTATCATTTTGGTTTAGTAAAGGTCTAAAACAAAACCTGTGGAGGCAACAGAAAAGCTTTTGTCATAGGATTGGGCCCTAAAGAATTGCCAGTATCTATTGAAAGGCCATGTTGTACTTTAGAAATTATAAGATCAGTCACAATTTCTAATTGAGTGCAGGAACATATCAATTAAAATCGGATAACTTGGTATTTCCTATTATTATAAAATCAGAATTTTCCTTTTGAAACTTCACAAGGAAATACAGACTAAACTGACATTTTCTGCATGTGAACTAATTGAATTTTCTGTGTGGTCTTAATGGTCTATAGCTCTGGAACATTTCTCCGCAAATGAATAATACCTGGAGGGATAGAAATTTCGGGTTGTTTTTTTTTTCCCCCAAAGGTTATCTATTCTGCTGACTGTGTGGCTATCTCTCTAAACCGTTCCATCAGTTGCTCAAGTTTGAATGCTATGTAATATGTTTTATGTCTGGAAGGTTGAAGCTTTCTTCTTCTACTAGGAGTTTCATATTTTGATTAGACAGCCTTAGTTTCTATCTTCTTTTGCCTCCTAGGAATTCCTGAAAAATGATCTTGTCATGTAAATAGTTTGGCAACTACAACTTTATAGTTGCTTATGTAAAACTTACTTTCCTCAGTAAAACAGTAGAGCTGTCCACCAATTTCAATTATCTTCCACGTCAGTAATGGCAGGCTATGAGTTCTTTGTCATTGTAGTAAATATTATACTTACATAAGTATTTTAAAATATTATCTTCTCTAAAGGTTTTGATCTTATAAATATGTTAACCTGTTTATTTATGTTACTTCTGCACTGTTATACTCTTTAAACCTCTTGGTCAGCAGGAATCTAAGACTAAAGAAAATTGTCTGTAATTTAGTGGTGCTGGATTGCAATTGCGCAACAGCTGATCTGAGGAATCTGGTTATTCTGATTTAATACCAGAATAGAGGACTCTTGGTGTATATGAGGACGCAGTTATTTTTGTGCAAAGCAGAGTAATGAGTATGTGATTAAATGCGATAATGGATTTAGCAGTTATCCAGCTAGCAGGAACTATGTTACTAATTCTCATCACTTATGTAGTGAGTAGATTTCAGTGATGATTTAGACATACTTAAATGCTTTGTATCTGTATAATCTCGAAAGCTGCCAAAACTATGATTTCTGTTTTCTGGCTATGTTTATAGCTGCTCAGAAGAGACTAGACAAGTTCATGCCAAGGAAGTCCTGAGAGGGTTATTAAGAGATGATGTGGAGCCCAGCAGGCTGCTGAGATGAAAACGGTTGGAGGCGGAGAGTACACAAAGGGACAAGACTGTGTATTCATGTACACATGAGCTGTGTACTCATCAGAAGACATTCCTTTGTGGCTGTTAGGGAGAAAGGAAAATGAGCTCAGTGAACCTTTGCTCTGACTCAGTAATCCTGTGCTTTTGTTTATCTGTGCAATGATGGGAAATAGAAGGAAGATGGGAATGATTATAGTAGTTAATTGAATTCAGTTGTAGGGACCTGTTTGGCTCTTTAGTTTTGAGTGACTTCAGGGGCTTGTCTGTGGGTGTTAATTAAGGAAGAGATCCCAAAAGTGTCTGTGTCCCAGAGTGCTCAGTACCTGCTCAGACAGCCTAGCAAAACAGCAAGGTCCCTGTCTCAAAAGTCAAGTCACCCTTGCCCGGGGTCCTTCTGTGCTGCTGACTGGTAGATATGCTAGTAGGGGTGAGGCTATGTCACAGCCCAGAAGATGTTTTTTGGCCACCAGCAATGCTCATGGTCATTACTGCAAAGGGACAGTTTTGTGTATGGACTGCTGACTGTGAAGGGAGTAGTTTGTGTCTGATGGAGGACTCCATTGTGCGTGTTTTGTACCCAGTTTGAATACACGTTCACATCTTTTCTAGCTGGTTTTACACAGTATTATATGGCAATTAGTTGCAGAGGTCAATTGATGTACAATGGAATGAATAAATTTATTTTTTTTTTAATATTTGAATCAGTTCTACTTACTGTCATCTTGGCCTTGCAGTCAGAGAAAAGAAGCACAAGTATCCAAATAGACTTTTTGATATCTTTTTTTTTTTTTCATGATGCTGTGATTTGTCCCATGCCGTATGTATTCTTCTGTGACTAGCGTCCTTTCTGCTTTCCATGGGTTTGGATAGGTTATTGCCTGTACTTTTTCTTCACAGAGTTAAATGTAAGAAAGAAGAAAGATGCTTTCCATGAAACAACAGCTAAATGTCTCCTTTGACTGATGTGATTGAGAGCAGAAAGACATAATTCCTGAAACACAAATAGCTTTTTAGTTTGCTTTTCTGAAGAAAACAGATGTTAATTTTAGAAAGAGGACTATTACTTTCATACTTAGTACAGAAATAATAACCCATTTTTTAAGGACTGTACTACTTGTAAATAATGAAAATTACAACTCTGAAGAGATTAAACCCACTCATAGCTTCTGCCACATTAAAGGAGTGGAACATTGTCCTGGGTTCAGCAGTAGCAGTCATTTTTCTCCTTCTTGGTAGCTGGTGTAGTGCAGTGTTTTGACTTTCAGCTCGGGAACAGAGCTGATAGCGATGTTTTGGTTTGGCCAAGGACTTTGTGAGCCTCATGCTCTGCCAGGGGGAGGGGAAGCCAGGAGGAAGCAGAGACAGGACACCTGACCCAAACTGACCAAAGAGCTATTCCATACCACAGCACGTCATGCCCAGGATGTAACGGGGAGTTAGCCGGAAGGGCTGGGAGACTGCAGGGTTGGAGGAGGTATCGGTCGGAGCTTGGTCAGGCTTGGGGGCCGAGTTATCAGTCAGCTGGTGCTGAGGTGTTGTATTCTCTTCCCTTGTTATTTCCTTTATCATTATTATCACTGGTGGTAGCAGTAGTGATTTGTGTTATACCTTAGTTACTAAACTGTTCTTATCTCAACCTGTGGGAGTTGCATTCTTTTCGATTCTCCTCTCCATCCCTCCGAGAGCAGGGGGAGGGCAAGAAAAGGGGGGGAAGTGAACGAACGAATTACCTGACTGGGTTTAAACCACGACAAACATAAATAGATTTGATTAAGCAAAATATAATGTTGCATTCTTTTCAAATACCTGTTATGGAAATAGTCTTATTTCTCATTTAAGAGCAGATTTTTTACCTTAACAGTGTTTGTGAGGGATGTATTTGGTTTCAGTATTTTTGTATTCATAATGCACTCATGCTGTAAAGAATATCTTGTGGGGGGAAAACAAAACACCTGGCTGTTTAGACTAGGTCAGTATATATTTTAACATAAAATGAGAAGTTTATTGGGTCCTAAGTGTGATTCGAGTTTGCAGACAAGGAGAGCTATTCATCCCAGAAATATGAATCCCAAATGCACCTTAGTCAAGATCATCTGAACTCGCCAGTTCCTGAAGCTAGTTCTTGAAACTACTTCTTTGCCTCTTCTGAACATCAGTAAATCCATGAAAGGTCTTATCTGTGCTCCGGCTGCCACAGTCTTGTAGCTCTGTAGTCACAAGTTTACCGTGAGAGCTTTTGCTGGTATGGCTATGCAAATGAAATGCGTATTTTGAATGGTATCAAAAGACTCTCCAGGGTGCACAAGGATTTGAGAGCAGAACGTTTGACCATGAAGTAAGTGGGATGGAGATGCTTAGCTATAGCTTTTTAGGAAGCTAGCAGTTTAGACTCAGTTATTTCTTTTGAGAGAGATGAAGATCGTGGTAGCTGATGCAAACACGTGCTTTTCTGTGCACGAGTGGGATACCAGCATTCCACAAGAACACATTGGTATAAAGATGCTTGGGTTTTTGGTGCATGGGGAACATATGATTTTTAGTGAGTGTTTGGTTGTTAGGGATAGAAAGCTAAAGAACTTGATCAGAAAGTCCTCAAATAAACAAACCTGTTGTTGTTGTTTATGCAGTATCTGACAGAGTGGTGATGCATTCTGTTTTTATTTTTCTTTTCCAGGACCATATTCTTTTACCATGCTGCTGAGTACTTGTGCTGTTGTAAACCATCTGCAGGGCTGCTTCTCGATCCACCCCTTCTGAAGCCCAGGTAGTGCAGTAGAAAAATTACCATGTTGCTCTAGGGTTCTCAGAAGTCTCAGTCTCTCAGTTCTTTAGGGCAAAGCTCCTAATGAAATCATAATATTTGGATGGCACAGTCCCCAGGATATGTAAACATGCTGCCTAAACAGCTGTTAAATAATTGCCAATGTTTACCCAGGCTCTCAATCAGGGAGGGGTAGAGTTTAACACACTTTACGGTGGGATTCCCATAGAGATCAAAGTTAATCCTTCCTGCTATGGATGTATTTCAGAGCTGTCATGCTCTTTTCTGATGTCACTGATTTACTGTGTGCCATCACAGTGGTTGTTACCCGTTTGCACTCGTTTGTTCAGAACTTCTGTACTAATGTTGGATGATTATTAGGTACATTCAGAAAACTGTGAAACTCTGTGCTTTCAACAGACGGTGCAATCAAACCTGAAGTCTCTTCACAGTGATCTCTTAAACAAGGCATGTTTGAGCCAGTTTGTGTCCAAAATTGCATACAAGAGTTTGCATTTGTTCAAATGCCATGACACAGCGTGTAATATGGATATTTGCTGTAATACATCTGTACAGTTCTATGCTGCTAGATGCCTAAGGTTAGGCTTGATGCTTCAGACAGAGCATAATTTATTTTCAAACAGAAAGATATTCCGAGTGATAGAGCATGAAGTTGGGAACAATGTGTGAATCCACTGAAAGAAAAACAGTTTTTAGATATATATTGCACTTTGCAGCTTTGCACTTTGAATTTGGGTTTTGTGATGTGAAGATAAGGAGGGATAAAACCCAAATCATTCCCTGGATTTTGTGGGGAATTCCTTTAAAACATAAAGATCTAATTTAAACATTTGTATCAAGTATTTGATGGCTATTTTTGGCCAGGTTTGCATTGGTGTAAAAATTAAAGATTTATTTTATGCTTTAATGCACTTGTGAGATTTTTAAGATAAGACATGCTTTCATGTCTTAAAAGTCAAGATCCAAAAGGGTAAATATAATATGAAAACTGTTACTGAATATGTGATCTAAATGTATGCAGTGTGATTGCTCTTTTCTAAATATTAGCTGTCTGACTTAGTACTTTGCACAGTGGCATCATGACAGCATGAGGCCTGATGTGATATAAATGATGCCAATCTATGCACTGTTGGCATGAGCATCTGTCTCCTTGGCAGACTCCAAAGGCAGCTTCTGGCAGCTTTGGAGTTGCCTCTAGGTCTGTCATATGGTTAAGCTTCTGACTTTTCTTCTTTAGCTAAAGTCCACTCCATCTGGAACTTATTTAATGTTCTTTCACCTTTGATTCTGGAGAAACATGTAACATTGTACATTCTGAACTTAAGACTCTGGAATTATTTAAATGCTCATGGATGTTAACTTTTCTGCTGAGATCTGAGACAAACTGTAGATGTTAGGTACTAGAACAGAAATCTGAAAAAAAGATGAAACCAAAAGCACTGTTTCATATCAAGATAACAAGAAATTACAATTTCTCCTTTTGTTTGTTTTGTTTTTTGTTGGGGTTATTTTTCAGTCATTTCAGTACTATTGTAGTGATGTTTTACCTCTCAGTGCTGGCTGGGCTCCCAGACAAAATCTGAAATGCAGAATCAGCATCAAAGAGCATGAGGAGGGTAAATCCAGGCACAGTAGGTCTCATAGAGTTCTGGATTGACCTAAGAGGTTGTCACAGATCAAGGCAAACTGCAGCCTGAGATTTGTCCAATTTATGCAGTGGTTTGATTCAACTATGGGCATTCATTCAACCTTAAAAGTTCTAGTGCAGATCAGGATTATATTGTACCACATAATACAAAATTAAATTACTCTTCTTCTTGCTTCTTGGACCAGTTTCTTTGGTCTAAAGATGAAGTATGAATAGTTTCCAGTCATAGCTGTAGTAGGATCTGGCCTTCTTAGAGATAAACCAAAGAGAGCTTTCCAAAGAGATTTAGAAACTGTCAAAATCAAGTGGTATTTCATTTTTTGTCAAGTCCTTTTCTTTTTTTCATGCTCCTATTTTGCCATTTAAACTTGTTTCCTCAGAGTCTCCTGGTAACATCAGTGTCTAGCACAGGAAAAGGGGGAAGGGTTATCAAGAGTGGAATGTTACATACTCATGAATACTGAAATTCAACACTTTTGATCAGAAGTACAAAACAACAACAACAAAGTGGTATCTATTAGGAAAAACAAAGGCAATGGAGGAAGGGAAAAAACAACTTCTATGTAGTAAAAGCAGACAGCTTGTTCACTCATCCTCTGGATTCCAGCATGCTTCTTAAGGTCTCTGTGACATCTGGCTCACTTGGTTTGGTTTCTTTTCACTTTCTCTCTCACACCAGGAGAGGGCTGTACATGCTGCTTCATCCTGCCATGCCAATTACAGCAAGGAGATAATGACACTGACTCCTTTCCAATGCTGTCCCGGCTTACAGCTGGTTAGACAGATGGGCAAAAACATGGGAAAGACTTGATTGTTACTTTAAGGACTGTGATCTGAAAAGCCAAAAGTTTATTCTTCCTTCTTGCTCAGGTATAGATAGCATAGATTTTCACATGCTCTTCTATGGTGGAGTCAGATCTTAACCAAAATCCCAATCCCTGGCTCTTTTCCTGGCTTGAATAGATCTCATTTTCTCCATCTGTGAAGATGACTTGTGTAGAGAAAAAGAAAATGTTCTTGGGAGCTACTGTGTCGGTAAGCCTTTCCAGAAGTTTTTCATTATGACCTCCCAGGAACAAACGGTGCATCTGAATGCTTGGACATTAATTTTCTCAGTACAACTTGAACCTCATTTGATTCTTCTAACCTCTGAGGATCATTCAAATCGGTCCAAGCAATCTGTGAACCCTGACATCAATTTGTGTGCCAAAGTCACCAGTTCAATAAATAATGGTATTAACCAGGTAAGGGTTATGTCCCTTTAATATTTGTAAAATACTTCTCTAGGCATTTTTAGATCACGTTTGAGCAGTCACTTGGAAAGTCAGCAAGCTTGAAAAGCTTCTTTTGAAGAGAGCAGTGCTAGATGCCAGGTTGTCACGCAATATGTTGTTTCCCCTCCTTTGCTGCCTATCTAGGAGGTGAGCTTCTGCAATGAAGATGAGTGAAAAAAAAAAGACAGTAATTTGGGGGTTGACATTTGACAGACTAAAAGAGATGCAAAAGAAAGAATGTTGTCACAGGTATAAAAATAATCAAGAAGTCAGAATGATCAGGAATGGGAAGAAGTAGGTGACTGTCAAAGAAAGGAAACCATTAAGGATAACTTACTTTTGAATCTTCTCTTGATGTACTTTGGGGCTTTCAAACCACTGCTGATTCCTCTTCTAAGTCAGTTTTGATTATCTTGCTACTTGATAGTGAAAACCTTTTTCTTATTCTGCACTGGGTTTTTATTTACTTGTAAATGTAGCTGCCAGATGATTTAACTGCCAGATCACACAACTCCGACACAAATTCCCAACACAAGCAGGATTAATTGAGCAGGTAAATACTTCACCAGTTAATGTCTTTGTAGACCACAACTGGCAAAGGTACAACAGAGAACTTACTCTGTCGTCTTTAGTCTCTGCATTGCTGTCTTGTCACTGCAACGTAAGAAAAGGTTTAGAAAATTAGAATAGCTTAAAGTTATCATATAAATGAACTACCCCTTGTAAATAATTGGGAGATTAGAAGAATATGGTTACAGAGCAATGTATGCATACCCTTTAAATACAAAGTTGGCCTATTTTATGAAAAACAGATATTTAAGAAGGGAAAAGTATTGCAAAGAACCTAACAAATAGCATTAGAATACTGATGACTCTCGTACACTCAACCTGGGAATCCTTTAGTGTAGGTCTGTCACTTTTTTCTTGACAGATGTATTTTGTTTAAGGCATGTTCTGGTAATAGATGCTGTAAGTGCAGCCTGCTGCACAACACTAAGGGCCATCTCAGAATAATAGAAAGTTTAAAGCTTGAATCCATCCATCACAAGGAAAGACTACCTTGTGTGAATCAAATAAATGTCTGAATACGACTCAGATACTGATAGTAACTTAATTTCTTTTGTGCTTTTAAGAAGATTAGGATAACTTTCACCCTAACTGCAGCAAAATAGCCCTAGCCTTTAAACTTCGTATCACTAAAAAGCAGCAGCATAAAATACACAAGCAGGTTTTTTGTTCAACAAATAATAGTCCTTTTATGTACCAAGAGGATAAGTCAATTTGTGTTGAACAGGAAAGAGGAGGAAAGGTGCCTAAAGATGTTGAGGTTTATTATCCTGCAATACATGCTCCTGGTCATTTCTATCAAGCAGCTAAGACATGTTAATGGAGCATGCTGTCCAGTTTATATTTATTTGTCAATATTCATCTTTTCCCATTTTGCTGGATTTCTAAACTAGAATGTTCAGATCCTTGCAGTTATTATGGCCTGGTTCAGGCATATTGTGGCATGGTCTAAGACGTATCTTCATGAAACCACTACCCAGTTAAAAGAAATGGAACAATTTAGCTCAGATTTATGATTATTTTCCAAAAACAGATGAGGAAAGTGCTACTTTTCTTCTATGTGGAGTTATTTTCAATTCTTCATGTGGCCAGATATAAGTAGGACATATTTCAAAAGAGAATTTATTAAGTATCATAACACATATAATAGTACCCACATAATTAGCACAGATTTTTCTATAAAGCTGGCAGTAGAAAACCTTATGTAAAATGCAGTAAGCCACATGGACTCTTGCAGTACAAGAGCAAGAAAGTATACCGAACAGACTATACACTTTTTCACACATTGTTTTCTGTCCTGTACTTTAGAATAAAAGCCTCATCCTGACTGACTTCGAAGCTCTATGAATTGCCAATTTTAAACGTATTTGTTATTAGACTTTATTATTTTCATTTTCAATGTCTGCAAGGAGCCCAAAACTACCTAAGCGTTGCCCCACAGGTATCACATTGTAGATGAAAACGAAGAGAAATAAGCAAAAAGGGGTCACTTGCAGCAGGGATACAGGAAAGACACAGCACAGGGACTATTTCTTGAATGTGTGTGTTCTGACTTGTTGATTTTATAGTGGTTTGAAAACAGGAGGATCTTAAAGTAGTTATAATTGCCAAAATGTTTCTCTCTTTTTGCCGTGGAAAACCAGTTTCAGTCTAAAAAAGAAAAACGCCTCAACACACACTGTTACAATTCCTTAAATATTCCTGATATTTTGTATCTCCTTAAATGTTTCTGATAATTCCAAGTACTTTACATTTATAGTTTAGATGCACATGAAAAGAAGAAAATAAATAAGAAACCCCAAAACAAAATCAAACGATGATATTCTACCTACTGTGTGTTGTTTTGATTAATAATTTAATTGAATAAATTTAAACAACTGGGTTAATAGCTCTCTTGTCATCACTAAACATATCTATAAAAAAGCTAAGGGAGAGATTTACGATCTTTAGCCTTATTAAACATGTTTGGGATTGAGAATTTTCAGAACAATCTTGACTCTACCTGGTGTACGGCATTAAGGATGATGGATGCTAAACTGGTAAGTCTGTGGCTCAGGTCTTATACAGAAGAGGGATGCTCTTTCAAACTTACTGTTTCTTCATACTAGAAGTCAGTGGAGGGTGTGTCTAGTCTGAGTTCAGGGTATGAACAAGTTTGTTCTGTGATCTTAACTGTGGTAACTTTTTCCTTGGGATGGGGTATAAGTATCTCCTTTTATGCTTATTGAGAATGAAAGAGTAAAATAAATTTTATTGGGAATAAAATCTTGACGCTTAGTACAGGTTTACCTTTGGCAAATGGTCTGTTTTGAATACATTCAGAAAAAGTAGCTTCCCAGTGGAAGACATTTCTAGTAGAAGACAGAGTTCCAGTTTTGTCAAGTGTTCGATGAGGGAGAATGGCGTATATTAGAAGTTGAAGGAGTGTTGCCTCACTTCTCTTAAATGCTTAGATAAACAGCAAAGATCCTACTAAGCCAATGTTTCTTTTCAGATGTAGGTAATACACAGTTTTGCCTTCATGTTGCAAAGAAGTTATGCTATTTGTCGATGTTAGAGATACAAACAGAATTCTTGACTTTCTATCCTACAGTATGCTCATGTCACTGTCCAACAGGGTTGTACAGCAGAGCTCTGCACTTGGGTTATTTCATTCTTTTGAAATTATTTTGATTTCCTTTGAATTAGAAATCCTTTTATGTCGTAATTAATCATTGCTGTAAGTTTTTTTCATCAAAGATGGAAGAACCGTAGGTATAAAATCCATATGTGGTTTTGGAACTTAGATTTTTTTTCAAATTAAGAAAAGTGAATATCCTTGTGTCTAACCAGGTCTGTCCTCTAAAAATTAGAGTGGAATTAGAGTGATAAAGAAAGAATTGAAAGGAAGTGTGGAATTTGAAGTGAGGTAAAGAGTGTATGCTAGCATAGGGGAAGAATTGCATGCAGAATGTATGGCAATGAACTTTCTGCTAAGAATAGGAGGAAAACATAACAGGGAAGTGGTTGAGTTTACTGAATAAATTTTCTCGATGACAAAGCTACCTATCATCTCAAAAACCAAATCCTTAATCAGCTAGAGAGCCTGCACAGCCTGCAGTTACTAAATGCTCAATAAACTCTCTGTCCACCAAGGACAGTGGTTTATAGATAGCTTTCACAGAGCCCAGTCACTACTCTCACTCTCGAGCTCATGTATCATTTTGTGTCACCTTGAGCAGTAAGTCCAGTTACTGACCTTGCAGGGAGGGAAAAAGATGGTACCTTAGGAAAGGTTCACAGGAGATGGTGACCTCTGTCGGGCCCTTTTATCGCCATTAAAATAAGCCATTAAATAGACTACTCATAGCAGTGCTCCAAAATTATCACCTTTGCATTAAGAATAACATTGTACAGCACCAGTTAGTACCTCTAATATTCTTCTTTTATAAAAAGGATACTGGTTGGTAGGTTTTTTTGCTGTTGCATATTTCTGAACTATGAGTTCCTTATTAATCAGTTGAAGAATCATAGTTACAAAATAAGAACAAAAATACTTAGTTTTCCAGTAATAGGAGATGAAAAACCCTACACAGGATCATCTATATGGGTAAAATTTAGGTTAACTTTTTAGAGAAGTCTGGTTAGGTCACATACAAATGGCTCTTGCACAAAATACTAGTGTCAGTGTAATGGATTGGGACAGCAGTGTCAAATTCAATTACTCATTTAGGTTAGATTCAGTTTCCTCAGTGACTGTTGGATCGTTAGGGAACAGAAACTGGATATGATAATGAAAATACATTTTGATATAGGGAATAAATTGACAAATCACAAAAAGATTATATTGTGGCTAGTTGACACAGTGGCCTGTTAACTAGCTTAGTGGCCAACTTAATGCATTTTTTAGTAACTAATCACATTTGGAAATTAGTGAAAAAAATCTTACAGACATGTAGCATTTCCCTTTAACTCTAGAATTACTGAGATAACAGACGTTTGGGGATATAGACAAAGAAACAGCAATGTTACACAGGAAATAGGAAAGCACTGTGAAAAATCATCTAGTTATTTCCAGTGTATCAGGAGTGTTAAAGGGCAAGGTAAGTCAAGTATGGTCTGGCCATTTTGTGCTGTGGAGAGACCCAGCTAAGTTGGGAGGGTAAAAAAAAAGTCTCCCAAACTTCACACTTTAGCCTGTGATCTCTGATAAGAGACTTGAGATTTTGACTGAGTACAGTTTTGTTGCTGCATATTCATTACTTCATTTCTTTAATTTTGAGAATTAACATATGTGCTTCTTGCTTGCATGGCAGTCTTTCAGCCAGTTTGGAATCAGGACTTCAGAAACAAAGCTTATTGAAAAAATGAGCAAATCTCTAGCTGTTTCTGAGCTAACTATTTTTGTGCTAATGAAATATTGCTGGTTTACACTAGCTCTGAAGTATTTGGGCTGTAACTAGGAACCAAGAAGCTAGTAACTAATGTGACTTATTTCTTCTCTGCTTTTGGAAGGCAAATTGTCTTCATGGCTATTTGTGAAATAGGTACCTGTCTGGGACCCATTCCTGACTTGTTACATATTCCATCTTTTTTTAGTCATTAAAGGACGACCATCTCACATAATTCTGGTGCCAAACTGACCAGCCCTTGATCTTAATGAGGGCTAACAAATGCTCGTTTCACAAGGATGCTAAGGCATTCTCTTTTTGATTCATATGTTTGAATCCTGCTAGCATTTTTATATCTTGATGCTGCATAGCATAAAATGTAGAGATGAGATTACCTGAAAAACAATATTGAGAAAACAAGACAAGAAATGACAAGATAATGTATAGAGTGAAAGTCAAGGAGACATTAGAGTGTGAATCAGAGATGTTTCAAAGCAAGAATACATACAAAGAATACATGGAGGAAGGAACACGTGGAGTAAGAGTGGAAGGAGATGGATATAGCTGATAGATGATGTCATTTTGTCTTTCAGTAATTAGTGGGCTCTTGAATAGTTCAGAAGAAGGTGACTGTACAGAAACAGCTGAAAGCCATTATGTTTCCTGAAGAAAAAGATAATTTCTTTGTAAAATGCAATAGCTTGGGCATGTATTTTGCTTGAGTAGTTATTTGCAAACAGAAGGAATCTTCAAGGGAATCAAAGGAATTTTTGATTTCAGAATGAATTCAAGAGATGGTTTCAGTCCAAAATAAAGAAGGAAATTGAAAACATAATATGAAAGGATTGTGCTTTTGGTTTGGTATTGCTACACTGTTTCATTTCAAAGTGTTTTGCAATTAGCGTTTTAACCTGCAAAATAGTATTTTTGTTTTAAAGCTTAACACAAAGGACAAAAGCATATATATATATAGATATATGTATTTATATTTTGCCCCTAAAATTCCATTGTATGAGATTTTGTTTTGGATCTCTTAAAGAGAGGGAAAAAACCCTTCACTTCCATAGTAGAATTGTTCTCTGTGGCCGCAATTCTCATCTTAAACTTCAGCATTTAGTTGTTTATATGTACCACAGGAACATGTGGGAAATCCAGGAAAACTGCCTTTTTCCGGGAAAAGCTTTGAAAAGAAAAGGAGGATCAGGCTGCTGAATTGTACAAAGAGTGCTAAATGATCATACATGATATTTTGAGTGCAGTTATAGTTATCAAATACTGTTCTTAATCTTCCGCAGTACAATAACATCCTTAAAATAGTGAAAAAGAGCAGGAAGATAGATCATATTTCTGAGAGTTAGGAAGTACTGGGAAATACTTTAATCCTGTCTTTGTACTGAACTTTTAAACTTCATAAAAAAAAAATGAATTGTCTTTGAAGGAGCGCAGACTGTTCATACATCATGGTACATTCTTCCTGGTTTCTGTTTTCTCAGTTATTCTAGCTTGAGATGTCAGATCCATACGTGTTTGGAATAACGACAGCATTTTCTATTATGATTTGCAGTTTATTCTCCGTGAGCTCACATAATTGTTCAAGTCGGGAAGAATGCATCATTGTAACTGAATTGAATTGGGGTTTTTGTTTGGTTGATTGTTTTTTATTTTTGTGTGAAGTTTTTTTTTTTGTTGTTGGCCTTTTTCTGTTTCTTTTTTTAATACCCTTAATTGTGAGGAAGGTACAGACTCAAACAAATTACTTGGTTTTGTAAGTATTTTACAGGTATCTATAGTGAGTCTCTCCCCAGGCTCTGCACACCTGACATACAGCTAAGAGCAGAATAGGTATCATTAGCTACAGTTCTTAAAGATATTTTAATTATATCTTCTGGTGGTGAAGGGTCTGTTTTACCTAGTCAGGTCTGATCCACTGCCAGAGCAGCCGTCTCATCATCATCAGTGCTTCTGGGGGCTTCCTTCTGGAAAGGACAGACAGCATTTACCTGAGAACTCATATATATGTCAGTGAAAAAGAACTTGATTTATCTGCTGTGTTAACTTAGGCATTTAGCTGTTCTAAAGGTGGAAGTCACTGTCCAGTGTGTTTTGAATTAAAGCCTTGGTAAATTCTTTGATTTTTATGTTGGCTTCTTAATTAGCAAGAAGTAGTAAGGAAAAATTGAAAATCTTAGTTTCTTCCAATGTAAGAGATCCAGAAAACCAATTTTTCCAATTGTTTTTGTGGATCTCTTGTAGCTTCTGATTTTTCCCTTACACTAAAAATAAGAAAACAGATAGACCACTGTAGTTACATGTGCTTGCTTATAAACTGAGCGTCTACGCTCACAGAGTCAGAATAAAAAAAAATGTGATAAATCTGTCAATTCTAATACCATAGACAAAGTAGATGTTTTGGTATTAAGCAATTAAACAAGTATTTTAACCAGTGTAGTTTCATGGCAAAAAATAGCAATTAAATATGTCATATTTTATTAAAGATACATAAAACCACACCAGCTAAAAATTTAGAACTATTGTATTAAATTATGCACTTTAATAGCATCTCTCTTCAACCACAGCAGGCTTTTGTATGGACTGAGTACAAACCACTCCTCAATTCTCTTCCTTTATCCTGTTTTGACAGTATTGATGGTAGTACAATTTGCTCTTCCAATGGAAAGATAAGAGAAAGACTGGAGTTTCTTTGTTTAATTTGAAACCTTTTACTGCGAAGCTAAATGTACATGAAGCACAAGAGGGAAAAGAACAAAGCAGATGCAAGTAGTTTCTCTTTCACCCACATCCTTCATCACTGCTGTGATGGTGGAGCGCACCATCTTTTCAAGCTTATAGAGACCTGGGAAATTTGTTGCAGAGCAAACTTGTTTAAAGTAATAATCCATATTGTCTTTCTAGTACGGAATTCACAGAGGTCTGGTGAGAGCTGGCTTGCTAAGCCTTTAAAATTAGACTGAAAAGAGGGAGGAGTAGAAAACCATAGAGGAGAAATATAGTGTAAAGAGAAGGGACTTGAGGATCAAAGGTGTAAGAAGTAGCATAAGGCTTACTTCATCTGTTGTTTAGAAAGACTAAGGCAGAGCAGTTAGCAGGGATGCTTGTATGATATCTATTTATTTCTGTGAAGGTATCTCTAAACATCATATGATAAATGAAGCAGTAAATTCCAGAGTCACAAAACGATCACAAACCTTGCTGTGTTACTCCATTCATTCTTTTCTTCCTAAATGCAAAGAGCAGCAATGAGAGGCAGCAGAGAATCCTCATATAGTATGTATTTGTGACTCACACATTCCGGGTCATTGAAATCCAGCTCCTCATTCCTTATTTTCACAAGTTGCAATTTTAAGTCATCTGGTGCCCGTAGCAGATGGATTTGGATATTTTAAGTTATCTAGGACAAAATATGTAGGACAATTTAAAATACAGACTTGAACTAAAAAAAGCAGACTATTTAACTGGAAACAGATGTCATTAGTTTTTTTTGCTAGTCAATTAAAATTTTCCCTAAAATGTTCACAGTGTAGCAATAGATTTGATCTATTGAAATCTCTTAGATTTCAGACCATATTTCTTTTTTCCAAATCTTATTATACGTGTGTGTGTCCATTAAATTTAGATTTCTAACATAAAAGTCTATTAAGATAAGCAAAATTTCATCTTTGTGTGTATTACATATACATATTTGTAACAAAATTCAGGAGTTACGGAGACATAAGGGCTGGATGGAATCACTCTTTTCACGTAATCCATTGTATAAATATGATAGAAAAAAATCCAGAGCAGAAGGAAAGCAAAATGAAATGTCCAAATGTTAAATGTTGTCATGAAACAAAATTGTTAGTGCATCGGGGAGCATGACATGAATCTCCCTATCAGTTTGCTATAAAAAGATGAGAAATTTTCGCTCGGAAGGAAATTGTGAAGTAAAGTAAAGATGATTCACAACGTGCAGATTTAAACTCCTGTTGTTACCAGTGGAGAATGTGCTGCAGCTAAGAACTTTAGCTTGGTCACATACTTGAACATGCAGCTATGCAGCTTGTGAAATGGTTCAGTGGAGATCATGCTGAATCTCTGCAGTATGCTATGGGAACAGCGGTGGAGCATGGATCAGAATGTATATATGATTAAAACTACTTTGTAGTTTGAAGAATGAATGGAATTCAGACTGGAAAAGCAAGCAGTCGAATAATTTGCATCATCCTTGCAATATCTGTGGTACAGCTTCTAACGTTTCTAATGTGTCACAGATGGTCTGGTTGGGCAGAAGGACTGCCAAAAAAGAGTGTATGAAATTAATCTCTTTTCCACCATATCATACCATCTGTTGCCAGTTCATTGCATCTGTTACTAATAACAAATATTAATAATTGCACTAATTTAATTAATAACTTCTGGCTTCATTTAAAACAATTTTTATTGGGGTTTACTGCTTTAGTCTCATTTTTTCATATGTGTAAGTTAAGTAAAAAAAGATTTAACCCATTTTCTGGGTGACCACACATATATGTTGTGTATGTGCTCTTAATGATTATGTATAAGCTCCAGTAAAGTAGCTTTGTCTAGAAAGTCACTGTTGTCACAGCAGCTGAATAACAGACTTTAAAGCCAAGCTGCACAAAGGTGGTGATCTCTAACTAGCAATTCCATTGTTTTAATAGTGTTCTTTCAGAGAAAGAATTTTATTCAATTTGCGAAAGATAAAATTCTTTCCGTTTATTCTTGGTACACAATGTATTTCTAAAATATTCCCTTCTGTTTTCTTTTTTGGTTTGTTTCTTCCCACAAATATACATTTCTTATTTATTTTTATTGTACACATTATGCCCCTTTCAGTGTTTTCTGATTATCACCATATAGAATCGTAGAATCATAGAATAGTTAGGATTGGAAAGGACCTTAAGATCATCTAGTTCCAATCCCCCCTGCCATGGGCAGAGACACCTCACCCTAAACCATGTCACCCAATGTTCTGTCCATCCTGGACTTGAACACCACCAAGGATGGAGCATTCACAACTTCCTTGTTGTGAACTCTTATAACTTCACCTTGTTTCTAAACCATTGCTCAAAAATTTCTGATACCATAATTTTGTATTGGTGCTACAGGATTTTAGGCATCTAAAATAATTTATTATGGGTAATAACTGCTACTTTTGGCATCTTTTTTCTTGTAGGCATGTTTTCAAACTTAATAAATCGTAACCATATTTGTAATAGGTTGAAAGGTTCCTATAGCAAGCACAAACACTCTTCCTCATGATTTGCCTTCTACATATATGTATGTTAATTCAGTTATTTTCCCCGGGCATATTTAGTTACAGATTTTATTTCCTTTTGCATTAGATTTGTATTTTGCCGACATAATTCTTGATATCTATTTGCTTTTTTTAATACCAAGGCATTCACAGTTGTGTCAAACTGTAGAATAAGCTGACCCATTGTCTGGGGTATAACACAAATCACTACTGCTACCACCAATAATAACAATGATAAACGAAATAACAAGGGAAGAGAATACAACACCTCAGCACCAGCCAACCGATAACTCCCCCCAGCCCGACCAAGCACCGACCAATACCTCCTCCAACCCCGCAGTCCATTAGCTCTTCTGGGTAACTCTCAGTTACATCCTGGGCATGACATGCTGTGGTATGGAATACCTCTTTGGTTAGCTTGGGTCCTGTCTCTGCTTCCTCCCGGCTTTCTCTCCTCCCTGGCAGAGCATGAGGCTCACAAAGTCCTTGGCAAGACTAAAACATTTGAGCGGTAACTAAAAACATCGGTGTTATCAGCACCGTTCACAGGCCGAAAGTCAAAAACACAGCACTGCACCAGCTACTAAGAAGGAGAAAAAATGACTGGTACTGCTGAACCCAGGACAACCGGCCACCACTGTACTCATGCAGTAAAGAATATTGAGTAATTCTGCATTTTTACTCCTTTATGAGTAGGAAAGGCCAAGATTGAACCTTTCCCTCATATTTTCTCATCTTTTATACAGTCACGGTATATTACTGTGGTATCAGTTTTTAATGTCTGAGCCTTGTTTGCTTTTGGCATATATTAAAAAGTGTTCTGATTGATGTCATGTGAAACTGGCAAATGATTCTTCTTTGATAGCAGCATCTGCTTCTTTTCTGATAAATATTTACATGCAGTAATCATAATCCCATTAAACCCCTCTTTTTTAGAAGGCGGAGATTATTAATTTTGTAGTCCATTCAGTGGAGCTTGCTTTGTCATAATCAAACTCATCTGTTTCAGTTCAAGATGAAGGAAATGCTGAAGTTATGTATCAGATATTATATCTGAAAAGAAAGCTTCCCTTCCTCTTTCCTCTGTGACAGCTGAATTTAGCTCCTACCTTGGGAAATGGCATGCAGGTTAACACCTGGGTGGAAGTTCTTGAGAATGATCAGCAGGAGTTCTGGTTTTGAATTTAGAAGTCCCCAAAGAAAGTTTTCCTGGGATTATTCTTTTTAACCTTCAGCATTACATTTGCCCTTGGTATAAATGCAGTTTTTAAAATTCCACTTAGCAAATGGCCTAGATACACTGTGGTGATGGATCTCACGTGTTAATTCTGCATAAACCAACGCAGAAAAAAGTTGGTAAGTGTTTTAGGTGGGGTTTGCATTGTTTTTTTTCCTCTTTTTTACCTGGTTTCTTAAGAATGAAGATGCAGAAAAATAAGGTGAGAAAAGGGCATTGGCCAGAAAGCTCAAAAGTTCTTGGTTTTATCTTCTGTAACAATGTATTTTAATGAAATTTGATGACTGGTGTACAGGGATTGTCAATCTTACACACTTCGTTTTCTAACTGAAGTCTTGTAAAACAGGTTTCTTGACTCACCTTTCTCTTCGGTTTTAGTAATACCAGTCACACATAATCCTGCTTTTTGTCTTCCAAGCCAGCTGGATTTTTATCTCTACATGTTCACAAGAAGGGTATGGAGGGGCATATCAGAGTTGAGGAGCAATGTGAATTGGATGTCATTTTCTGTGCCACTTGTGTAATCTGTAATAACAGAGGCATCTAATAACATCCATTTCTCACTGACAGCTCACTGAGCTGGGAATGCAGGTTCTTGCTGCTTGCCAGGAGCTGATTTGTTGGCAGAACTCTGAAGAAGTTGTTTTAGGTTTAAGGGTATGCCAAGTTATAGCTGGTTGTGCTGGTGGAGAGAAGCTAAGTAGAAGTCCTCAAAATCTGTCTTAATTATGGATTTTACCAACATGTGAATGCAGTGAGAAAATCCCACTCTTTCCATTTGCTCACGTGAAAAAATATAAACAAGCCTAGAGTGTGGTCAGTTATTACACTTCTGGGTTCTTCCTCGTGTGGCGGTAAGGTAATTGTTCCACAGCCTGTGTATTGCATTTTGTTTCTGAAGCAGAGTGTCACCGTGCTGGCACGGGAAGATGTGCCTTTTGTACTCTGTTATGCCGGTTTAGTATTGACAATGTTAGCTTTATTTTTTTTTCCTTAGACATTAATAGAAGAAAATTAGAATTTGATTCCAAGTCTTGATGGCAAGGCCAGACAGTTCAGTCATGGACAGAACTGTCTTGGCACAGGACCATGTATATGTTGTTAGGGTGCTATAGCATTCAGTCAAGGGAAGTGAGCGGGAAAATTGTTTAACAAGATTTGTTGAAACTTTGAGACTGGAACAGATTATCATTCACAGCAGTATTTCCTTGGCATAACATTTCCAGCCAAGAAAAAAATATCAAGCAATATACTGTGATCTGTAGATGTAAATGTAACTTAATGGAGCCACCAAAAAATGTGTAACAGCACTGTCTTCTGGCAGTTTGAGCTTTTGTGGAGACATCTCAAAACCTGGTTATTTTCTCTGTGATTCTGTATGGCTTGTTGCACTTGTGATTTGATTCAGGCCAGAGGTGCCTTTGAAACTCGGCATTTTCATTTGTTCCATTGACATGGATGAATAGTTCACTGCATTCTGAGGGCTGTGCTTGTTCTATAAAGTCAAAGTGCTGCCTGTTGTCTGCTCTGCCTCCTTCCTTCACTGTGTCCTGGATCTTCAATGGCTCTGCCTGGCTGACTGGGCTGTCATATACATGGCATCCTCAGGGTTCAGGTGCTGAGAAAGTCAGTTATGACTATGCCATAATCATTTTACCTGCATTCAATTCGTATTTCTTTTTCACACACTCTTATTTGGTTGGTTGAAGAGCTGAGCTGTTCTCTTCTGTTTGTTTTCTTTTCTCCAGAAAAATTAGTAACTGATTATCAGAGTGCTTTTTTAACTGTAGTAGTAATGATGTAGCAATGTTTCATACTTGCTACAAATATGAATACAGCCTTTGGCTTTATAAAGTATGATATTTAGTTTGTCATTCTCAGCTCCTACTGAGACTGTGTGCTGCATAGAAGTGTTCTGCTTATGTAAGTGACAACTGGCAGGATCACAAGAGTCTTACCAGTCCTAATAACGGTTACTTGATGTGAAGTAGACTTGGCAGCAAACACTAAAATAACTGATTTGTCATTGTATAATAATAAAGTTGCCAAGTATTACACTGAAGTTTAGTAAAAAATGCATGTTAATCTTGGAGTTTAATGGAAAGATACATTTTAGTGTTGGAATGCCATTTGACGTAGCAGCCTTGTCTTTCATTTCAGCTGAACGTTCTTACCTATCTCAAGGATCACAATACAAAGTGACATATACCTGCCTCCTTAGGACATTCATTTTACCTCTAGGTATCTGTTGCCAGAAGGTGCATTTTTCTCTCCATGGTTACCAATATAGTGACTAATTCAGAACAGATACTTAACTTCTAGATACTAACAGGTAGATGATTGAATTCATAGCCACTGTTCCCAGTGTTAATTTAGATTTATATATGCATTTTATACTTATATGTATGTATGTATACTCAGCTTTGTCAAATGTGGACTCCTTGTCATCTTGCACACTGGGGTACTAAGTTATTCAGGTAACGTTTGAACAGTCTTCTGCTGTTTGAAGGAATCTTGCTAGAGGCACTGCTCTTTAACTGCAAAGCGTGGCAACTCAGCATAAAAGTTTGGTCAGTTGTCAAGAGAAAAGAGCTCCATTTTTGGCATATGAAAAAACAAACAAAAATAATATATCAAAAGTCTTTAATAGGAATAGATTTGCTGATGAATTTGAATTGGTATGGCTATTCAGTTTTTCCTAGGACTTTTAGCATTGCTCATGGCTATTTTTTTGTGTTCAGCTGTGTTTATATGTACATACATTCATTACCATTGAAATGCTCTTGAAATATTTGAAGAACAGGAATATTGACTCAGGTAGAATGTAAAAAAGGTTTAGTGCTTTTCCACCTTCCTGTGCCTGTTTTATGTGGAAGTAATTATTCAGTTATTAATTCATATAATAATTCGTATAATAGTTTATAAGCCCCACCAAAATAATAAATGAATATATAATATGTTATAGATCAAATAGCTTTGTGTCATGTATTTTTTTTTTCCTACAGTTTCATTGTTCTTTCTTTAGATGTTGTCTTTGTATTGTTTTATCCTATTAAAATTTGCTCTCCTAAAACATGTTTTGGAAAGAAATTGCCAATGAAGCAAATACTCTGTTTAAGTCTGTCGTGAGGACAGATTTTGCTCTTCTGTTAATGCAGGATTTAATTTGACACACTTCACTTTATGCCAAATCAGAGGAAATCACTATCTTCTTCCATGTTTTATCTATCTGGACTATCCTGGACTTCTTACTGCTAATGTTCCAAAATCTCCCATTCTAAGGCTAAAAAAAGATGTTGGGGGTGGGGAGAGGCACTGTCAGTGAAGGAAATATTTGGTCCAAACAACACGAGCAACTTCCTAAAGTAAGGCAGCATACTTAATTTACCTGTAAAATAAGTTTCAGAGGGATTGCTGCCTGTTTGATAGGGCGAATAGAACTGTGGATCTGGAAACCCAAATCCTCCTGTTCTGGCCATTACTTGTTTTCAGTTCAAATGGCTATTCTTGCTGTATTGATAGGATGAAGCTAAAACCATTAAGGTCAAAATAAATGCTTTAATGGGTAAGTTTTCTACAAATTATTTCACACTTAAAAGGATAGATTTTTTTTTTTTTTTTCCCTAGGAAGGACTAAGGTGTCACAAAGCAGACAATTCTAGGTTGCACGTCCTGTTTCCTTATAATCCTTCATAACTCACAAGTTGTGAAAGAAATGGAAAACCATTTTTTTCCAGTTCAAATAAAAGTAATAGAAGAATAGCAAATCATGAAGATGTAAGGAAATATTTTTCCCTTTCAGGTGACTTTCAGAATTAAATTAGTAGCCATAACCTGTCCACAGGATCATTTCTCACAAAAACCTCTTTAACATGACCCACTAGATATATTATTCAAATATTATCAAATAATATAATTAGTATTATTGCAATTGAAAACTATTATTAATTATTTTAGTGTGAAAATAAGTTTTGCTCAAATACTAACCTGAATGTCCCTGTGCCATCTCTTCAGGTACTCAAAGATGATAGCATTTCGTAGATCCGTTCCTTCTGTTAATCCATTTTTTTTACCCCTGTAAAATACACATATAATAGCAATCTTGTAGCAGTGGATGGTTGATTGATCCGGGCTGGTCACTAATGACCCATCAGTGCATGCTGATTCTCCTCCTCAGCTGATGAGTGAGAGAATCAGAAGAGCAAAAGTGAGAAAAACTTGGGGTTGAGATAAAGACCATTTAATAAGTGAAGGAAAGATTAAAAAAAGCATCCGAGCAATACAAAGGCAGTCATTCCCCAGCTCTCACAAGCAGACCACTGCCCAGCCAGTCTCTGAGCAACCTCTGCTTTGGAAAGACTAACCCCAGTTGTACTGCTGGGCAGGATGCTGTCTGATGTCACATGTCACATTACACAGCTTGGACTAGCCTGTGAGTCAGGTTGAGTCAGCTGTCCGGTCTGTGCTGTCTCCTGCCCTGGCCAGAATTCAATTGCAGTGGGGCAGAGTGGGCAATGCAGAAGGTCTCCAGCTGGGCAGGTGCTGCTTAGCAACAGCCACAATGCTGGCATGTTCCTAACACTGTTTTAATCAGAAATCCAAAATACAGTGCTATAGGGATGGCTATTAAAAAGATCAACTTCATCCCAGCCAGTCCCAGTGCGCAGTACCGGAACTCCCTAGCACTGGGACAGTTTGTTTTGAAGTTTTTACTTTTGTGTGCAGGATACAGAGCTGACATGTTTCATAGGGGTGTTTTAAACATTAGGGGGGAAAAGACCCTGAATAACAAGGAAATAAAATGAGGTTGAATGTGCAAAGTACGTTTGTTTTGACGTAATATTGAAGCTGTTATTACTGTGAATAGGAATGGTAATTTGATCCTTTATTGAGGAAATTATAATTTTTAGATTTTGTGGGAAATCTCACATATTTTACAAAGACATAATATTGGGTTTTGAGTACTTGTTGTATCTCCTTGAAATTGCACTTTTGACATGAGTTATTGTCTTGTTTTGATGGAAGTAGAACATTTGGTTTCCTTGTTCTCGAGGCATTCTTTGAATGCACTGCCAGTTTTGCATAGTTACATTGAAATATTGTTCATATATTTAACATTTGTTTCTGACATTTCAAAAACCCCAGCCTGAATATTCTAATTGTGGAAGGCTTTGCATGCTTATTTGAGCATTTTCACTGGCTCCATATTAAAATGCCTTTGTGTTTTTACAGATCATCTTACTCTTCCTCGCTTATACATGAGGAAGCGTTGCCTTCCAGAATGTCTCTGCTTCCTGGAAGCATCTGGGTGGCTAATTTAAATATGCAACTTCAAGCTGATTGATATTTAGACAGAGAATGTGGTTTACAAACTCTTTATTTCCAGAAGAAAGGGTTGGTTTGTTGCCTCTTGATATAATACAGTTTCTATTGTCAGATAAAATTACCTCAGTCTGTTGCCTATAAAGAGGCTGAAGGTGACTGTTGAGTGGGATGATGAGTGAACTTTTATCTCTTCGCTTCAGGTTTCTTGGGTCTAAATGAACTACATGACTCAGGCAAATGTTTGCAGCTGCAAAATTTCAACAGCAGTAATTTCTATCACACAGAACTGAGCCATTTGTAAATTATAGTTAAAAATTTGCCTTAAAGATGCCTTTTAAATAACAACTAAGAAATTAAATCTTTTACTTCTCAGCTGTTTGTAACAAAGCCATTCCTATACTTTTTTTTAAGACATACTTTAGTGGCATGAACAATGTGTCATGCATGGAAGGCAGTGGAAGATGTATGAGTTTTTTTCATGCAGAGTTATGTATAATACCCCGATTTTCACCTACTGTTACAGGTACTGAGGGTTTTCAGTTATATATCCATACTGACTTGATAATAATGATGATGATGATGATTTTGTGCTCTTTCTCACCTTTAACTTCTGCTTGCTTCTAGCTCTTTCCTTTCCATGTATCCTGCATTTGCTGTAGGCATAAGAACTGTTCCTGTAATGAGAATCAACTGAATAGTATTTAAACTCATGCATTTGCTGACTCTTCTTCCTCTTTGATTTTAGTAACTTCTGTAGGGCTTGGCTGTAATTCTTTTCAACTTAATGAAACATTTATCTTGTAAAGGCAGCAATGGGTAGGAACACTGGGGAAAAAAGGGGGTTAATTACAGCTGTTTGTAAAATAGGAGTTTTAGTCATATAAATCTGCAGGAAGTAGGAATTTTAACTGAAACTCCCTTTCAGGAAAGGACCGGGATTTTTTTCAGGAGTTATGTAGTATTGATTATTGTGTTTTCTATGTGACTGTTGCTGTATCTGGATTTAACTTTGATATTTGTTAGAAATACGAATAAGCAAAGTATTTTTAACCTGAATAGATCGGACTTGAACACTGGAAGCGACTGGCTTAAAATGTATCAATAGTGCTGCTTTCTTGGGATACCTGCTCACCTGCCTGGAAATTTGTGACTGAATTTACTAACAAATCTAAGAGAAACAAACAAAGTGATTTTCTGTATCTTGTGCTTGCATAAACACATTTCTCAAAAAAGCCTTCTTTCATGCCTAGCAGGGGTTCTGGGCCCAGAGTCGTCTATGTAAAGCGGTGTTTTTGAAAGGCATTTTAGTAAGTTGAACAAAATACAGGGATGATTGGAAGGGTAAATTGGTGGCATTTGATCAGAAAAAAAAAATAAAGTATGTATCAATGCATGTAAATAAAAGTCATCTCCCCCATGCTGGTGTGCAACAGTACAATTGCACAATTTACATGATGAAGACAGAATTGAGGCTGTTACTGAGAGGTGCTATTGAGATGCTGTAATAAAGGTATTGAAATAGAAAACCGCTGAAGAAGTTTGAGTAGCAATAAAACTGCTTATTGTGTTCCGTAAGAGGAAAAAATACTGTTTGTTAAAGGGAGTAATTATTTTTATAACGTATATCTTCACAAAGACACTGAAAGAGAAGTACTATTGGACAGGAGATGATTCTGTTGGATTTCTTTAGATAATCGTCTACGTAAATGCCATAAAAAACCCACTCTGACTTTTGTCTGTGTACTGATTTCTAATCCACATATCAACATAGGAGTTGCACTCCAGCCTGGGCCTTTCGTTTGTTTAGCTGTTTAGTGGTTAAAGTCAGAGATACAACAAAACCATTATTAGTGAAAGTACATTTATATCTCTTCAGTTTTCTGTCCAAGACTTAACTTCGTTTTCATTATTGTGTTGTTTTACAGATCCTTGCTGTAATTCACCTCTGCTACAAAACATTTAAATTCTGTGACTATATGCACATTTTTCCCAAACCTAAACCAGGTCCAAGCTTATTTGGAAATAGAACTGTTCCTCAGGAATATCTGATTAAAAAGTAAATGAACGTGAAGCAAAGTGAAGTTATGCATGCACAGTCTTAGTTCGTAGCAACAATATACCATCATTGCCCTGTTATTTATTGAACCGTAATTGCTGTAAAATACAAGAAAAAATACACATTCCCACATATTCTTCTGCTACAGTCATTTAGTTGAGGTGCTCTTGTGGTATGATTTTAATAATACTCATTTTGGTGCTGTCTAGGATTATGGCATTGTTTCTCTCGTGCAGTAAATGAATCATAGAATAGTTAGGGTTGGAAGGGCCTTAAGATCATCGAGTTCCAACCCACTTGCCATGGGCAGGGACACCTCACACTAAACCATGTCACCAAGGCTGTGTCCAACCTCGCCTTGAACACTGCCAGGGATGGAGCATTCACAGCTTCCCTGGGCAACCCATTCCAGTGCCTCACCACCCCTACAGTAAAGAACTTCTTCCTTATATTCAGTCTAAAATGACTGGTACCTCATCCTGAACAGTCAGGAGCTGTTCCTGTTTTGCCTTATGTGTGTGTGTTACAGGAATCCACACCAGCTATTTGGTGTTCCCTTAATTCAAAGGAGAAGCTATGCTGCTACGTGATCGTATCTTCTATGGCCTTATTATACCAATCTCCACATCCCAAATCCTCACTGTGACAAACGCTAGCAGAGAATCTGACATCTTTCTGTTCTTCACAGAGTGCATGTTGAATGCTAAAATACCACTTTGGGTTTTTTATGAATTGTTTACCATTGGGTATTTGGAAGTTGAAGTATAAACGATGTTAATTGTTGATTTTAGGGGTGACTTAGCAGTTGAGAACATTATGTTTGAAGTCTTACTGAAATTATAGGCTTGTACTTAATGTTTGAGAAATGCAGCATTTGAGTGCTGAGAGTTGTGGTAGTTAGTCATTCAGTGCACTTTTAGAAGTTCCAAGACTAACTAAGGAAATGGGCAAAGGAGCGAGCCCCTGGTAGGTCCAGCATTGCAAGATCAATGAAATCCACCTTCCCTCATTTTAAATACCTTCCAATTTTAGTTGGATATAGTGTAAATATTTTCTGCTGAAATGTAAAAAATATTTTAGTCCTACAGAATTTTACAGTGTCATTTTAGTGGAAAAATTTCTGTTAGATGATGCTAATACTGAGTCAGGTAACAAGTATGCACAAAGGATGAATCTAGCAATTCTATACAGAAGGGAATTACTAATATTAGGATTAAAATAACCTGATGCAAACAAACACATAAGAAAGCCTATTCTTTTGTTAATTTTAACAAAGCAGTCTTTTGGTGAATAGAATATGAAGGTTTAGAGCTGAAGAGTTCAGTCCTACCTTACTACAAGCAGTTATAAATATGCAATATGCTACAAAGACTGGAACTGTAGAGACAAGGTGATAAAATGTATTTTTGTAGTGTTTTGTCCCCATGTTATTGCACCGTCCTCAGCAGATTACTTTTTATGTTACTTCTTAATAAATAATTGATGGAGAACTGATAATACACAATTTACTGAATATGTAGAGTGTTTTATTGTAACATTAATGTGCTACAGGTGTGTTTTATTGGTCAATTAACATATGCCTTAAGGTGTAGTATGATCTATGAGGCTGCTGGTTGTGTGCTGTGTGAAGTTTGGATTAGCAGGCTGGTAAAACACATCCTGGAGGGTCTTAATGGTGTTGTATAGTGAGGAAAGATGCCCTATATAGAAATTGCACTGTGGTTTAGATATGTAAGCTAACTTTAAATGAGGAAGCATGAGTTCTGGAAGTAGGCTAACAATAGCAGTGTGGATCTATTATGTAAGTTAATGTACTCCACTATTTGGGAGAAGCTATCTTAAGGCTAAGGTGGTTTCCATTAATTTCCCAGCTTTCCTGGAAAAGTTGTAAAAGTTAGTTTATCTCCCTCATACTTTATTTACAAGGCCATGTACAACACAAGCCTACTTGTTATCTCAGAGTGCTATTCTTAAGCAAATAAGGGGGGGACACTTCAGACTATCTGCTCAAAGCTGTTTGTTTCTGTGCTATGCAGGCAAATGGGCTACTTAGAAACATTATTTTTACTTCAGCAGGTGATTACCCAATGAAATACCATACCTGATTAAATGCTGTAAACGGTATTTAAGATCATTAGCAGTAACAGCACTAGCAGAAGAGCAGTAGTGTGTAGAATAAAAAGAACCTCTTGTACTACGCTCCCCCCCCAACTCTTCTGTGAAGAGACTGATTTAAAATGAAGATTGTGAAACAAACTGGACCAGTATCCAAAGCAGTATTTCAAATCAGGAGCCTAAGCCAATAAGCAGAATAATGACTGTTAATAGAAACTGCGTTTCTCTTTGTGTAATGAGAGGTCCAGAATATAAATGCTATTGGTATGACTGGAGTGCTCACTTCATGTATAGAACTGGACTCTACGTGGTGATTTTTCTGGTTTGTTTATTCTCTCTTTGCCCTGAAATCAGTGGAATTATTTAGCAAAAAGAGGTTTCGAGTAGAAACTGGGGAGGGCCTGCAGTTTGGGTGGGAATACTACCTAATGGCTTCAGTGAATGTAAGGCTGAGTCCTTCTTAAAATTAAGGTAGTTGGAGAAAAAACAAAAGGTTTCAGGGTTCAGTTGAATGCGGTTGGCTGTGGGCTGCAAGCTTGTGCTTACCTGCTGTGCACCGAGTTCTTGCTGCCACGTGGATGGCAGCCGCTGCAATTCTCCACTCAGCTCCTACCAGCCTCAGTTCTGACTCCAGGCATGAAGGCAGTTTCTTTAATTTATTCCTTAATGCATTTATTTAGTTTTGTTGATTGCTTGGTCTTTTCTGGGAGTTTTGGTTGCATCACTTTTGTTAATGACTCAAGTTGTGACCAGCACGTGGGAGAAGCTGACCTCTTGGAGTTATCTGTAACTTCTTCCCACTGCCAAAAGTTTTGTTAGCGTTGTGTGGTGGCTGAAATTTACAGGCTATCTAGAATACAGAAGTCATGTATGAGTTACCTGAGTTACACCATTCATTGAGATCAAAGCTCTACTCAGTTAACAAAGTTGTGTTCAGATGATTATCTGAGACTTCCAGTATGTCAATGGGGGGGTCTGTGTGCCAAAACAAGGTGCTATGTAAGGAAGTGCTTCTAGCAGAAAAAGAACACTGCTGAGGATTCATACAAATCATGCTGTGACTAACTTTAAAATGGAAAATATTGTTGATAATTTATTGGGCAGGCAGGAATCTTTTCTAGCCCAAGACTGTCTGAAAGATGAAAGGGCATGATGGGAAGGTGGCTTAGCAGCGGAATGTGAAATCTAGACAAGATACCAATACTGCTCCTGACTACAGATGAGCCAAAGTTGTTTATAGCAGATACCTCTGAGCAAAAAGTTTTTTGAGGAAGGCTGGTATTTTGGCTGTCAGATCTGCTTCAGGTCTAGTGACTATCAACATCTTAGCTGCTTCAACTCCCTGATGAACTGCCTTGAAAACATGAGTTTTATAAATCACCTCACAACACTGTACTACAAAGCCCTGATGATCAGCAATGCAGTGACCACATTTATGGGAAGAAAAGACATCGATTTTGGGAGTAATATGAGAATGTATCAACTCCACACATCTTGATTGCAGACTCTGCAGGTAGCCAGGGTTTCTGTGGCTTACTCCTTGACCTTCACCTTCGCTTTCACAGGCTGCAAACTTCTCAGACATGAACATAGTGTGAACTGCATCTTAATAGCTAGACGCCTGATGGAGATATTTCCTTCCATTCTTAATTGGGCAATACCTGTAGCTCTGTCATCCAGCATCATAAAGATCTGCTGCTCCCTATTTGCAGTTGTGTAATATTTCTGGGGAAAGTATGACAATTTGTAACAATGAAAAGTGACTTTAGGTGCATATTTACGTTACAATTTGCTATCAGTATTGTCACTTTTGACAAATGTTAACTTGTGCTACTTTTGCTTTGCTTTCTATTTTATCTCATATCTGTGTCCTCACTTAAACCAGCAATAATCCGTGCAATTTATTAACAAATCATAAAGAGTAAGTTCAGGCCAGGTTGTTCTCACATTATGCTTTCCTAAGGAGAAGGCATAGATCAGATGGCAGACTGGATGCCTTCATTAGACATTCATCTTTACCAAGACAGGAAGCACTGACTAGTAGGTTCCAAATTGGTCTGTTCCTCAACCCCTCCCCTACAGCACCATACACATTTCATTACTGATAAGCAGAGTTTGGTACTGTGTCCATTACTGGTTATTTGGTGTATTGCCACTGTTGCCTGGTCTGCTCTCTATACTTCATTCTTCTTTGTATATTCTTGCTACTTTTTAATTACATTACTTACTGTAGTTATTTAATCGAATGCACATTTAATCCTTTTTATTTGACCTTCACATGGATGCACTGCTCTGCATGTGTTTTGACCAGTTGTGGCTATGCAGCTGTACATTCTAGTAATATGAGGACTGAGGTGTTGCTGTAATTCACATCTTTTCAAACCCTATCTGAGAACCTCATAAGGAGAAAAAGAAAAAAAATCATGGATTTTTGAGGAGAAAAAGGTGTACTAGGCCTTTAGTGTCATGCTCATGCTGAAGAAAAATTAGGCTGCTTTGCTTTGGTAGTTTGGATGTGGTACCTTGAAATACCCCAGAAAATGGCCATTTCCTTTATTTTCATTTTCATACAACATCTCCCATTGAAATTCCTGGACAAGTTGGACAAGTTGCTTTGCTTTTTATACTTGCAAAAGGGATAGAGTTAAATTCCTTCTTAGTAGCTGTTGTAGGGCTGTGTTTTGGATTTGTGATTAAAACAGTATTGATCACACAGAGATGTTTTAGTCACTGCTGAGCAGTGCTTACGCAGAGTCAAGGTCCCTTCTGCTTCTCACACACCACTAGTGAGGAGGCTGGGAGTGAACAAGGAGTTGGGAAGGGATACAGCTGGAACAGCTGACCCCAGGGATATCCTAGACCATAGGGTGTCATGCTCAGCATGTAAAGCTGGTATAAAGAAGACAGGAGGGGGGAGAGTGAGTTTGTCTTCTAAAGTAATGTCTAGATATGATGGAACCTTGTTTTCCTGGAGATGGCTGAGTGCTTTCCAGACCATGGGAAGTGGTGAATGAATTTCTTGCTTTGAATGAATTTCTTATTTTGCTGTGCTTCCATGTGCAGTTTTTCCTTTATCTGTTAAGCTGTCTTTATCTCGGTCCATGAGTTTTCTCACTTTTACCTTTCTGATTCTTTCCCTTATCCCACTGGGACAGAGTGAGTGAGCAGCTGTTTGGCTTAGCTGCCTTCTGGGCACAAGACCTTTATAAATCTCTGTTCCTTGGTTACAGGCTGGAAAGAATAGTAGCTGCCTCCTGTGTCAGATGCTGTGAAGTCTGTTGATGAATACCGTGTATTAATGGTAGATAATACTGTTCAGTTAACGTATCTGTGCATCAGAGGCCATGATGCTGTGAGGTAACCTAAATAATATTGTTTTCAGTGATAATGTAATTAGTTTTCAACTCTTTTTCTTATTTCTACAAAGTAACATAAAAGAATCAAATTTTTGGAGGTGCCTTAATTAGCTCTGTTTAGTATAGTATGGCAAACTCCATTCTAGAGATGAAAATGCTGCTGGGCTTCCTGTCTAAATTTAAAGGAAAAATTTCAGGGTTCTGTTCTTGTGCCATGTGTTACTGAACTGTGGTATCATCACATAGGCCAGATTTCAACAAACTGTTAAAAATGCCTCTTGTCAAGACATTGAATATCAAGGGATATTATGTGCATTGCAGTAGCTGTCAGTTCATTAAACCCCAAGATTAACAAAAGGCAATGCAATGGAAAAGCTATAGGGAATAATCTGTTTCATCTTAATCATATTAATTTTTTCTTTGTCAACACTTGTCATCATTTTTAGGTGATGCTGCTGGATCAATTACTTTGAAAGCAATGATCAAATTGTGTAGATCAATAAAAGAAGATCTGACACTATTGGCAGGAAACTGTATTTAGAAATAACCTTTCATCTTGTAAGCTATCATCTTACAGGTGGTTTGTCATATTTACTTGGTATGATTTTCTGTGTAAGAGATCTTGGGAAACAAATGTAGGCTATCAATTTGCACTTACTGTAAAAGTCTTTTGGCATCAGCGTTGAGCTTTAAAGTATCTCCTCTTCAAAGGATACTGGATCCTGTTTTGTTTTCATAGATGAAGACTATGAAGACTTCTTTGGGTGGAGCAGAATATCTTTCTTATTTTGATCACTTCCTCTATAGTAATGTCTGTCTCTACAGCTTTTCTTCAAGACTCAATGATGTTTTATTACTGAAAACTTCTAATGATTTTTTTTTCTGCACTTTTTTTTTTTTTGGTAAGAATATATGGTGAGCCCATATTCCTTGCTAAAACATATTTTGTAAAAATGTATATACACACACTATAGTGTATTTTTACAAATCATTCTGAAACATACTAATCTACCTGAAAGTATCTGTCTTACATCATCTGTATATAACTGTAAAAGCTAGTGGGTTATTGTCCTCTCAATTTACTCTGCTGTTACTCTTATTTCTCCCCTTTATGGTTAGGCCTAATAAGACTAAGCAGAATCATCTGCAAATGAACCAGGTAAATTGAAAGAGATAAATGTAACTACTTTATATTGATCTAAGAATAGGAACCTGCAAAAGGAAGGGAGACAGGAAAAGGATAGTTTGAGTGTGTGAGAACTCTTCAATTCTTCAACTGAGTGTGTGAGAATTGTTAGACTGGCGGAGCTCCTGAGCAGATGTGACTTCAGTTACCTGTTCATCCTCATCCCCATGGGATACAGCAAAATTTAGGAAAATGTTTTAGTCAACGAGTGTCAAGAAACTTTAATTGTGTGTCTGAACAGCTGTATATTTTTTTTTTTCCAACAGCTTTATTCTGTCATGTATTGAATGTTTACAACAGAACTAAATACCATCTCAGCAATAAAGTATAAATAAAAGTGAAATTTCTGAAGGCTGAAGAGTAAGGCAGGGCTAAGGATATCTGTAAAGAAGCTAAAAACCATTAAAAATGAACTGTAGAGGCACTAAGAATAAAGACACTTCAATTCTCTTGTGCTGCAGTCTAAGTATGCTGTGCATTCTTGACTAGAAGGTAGGTTGGGCAGTGTGGTTCTGCACAGCTGCTTCTCCATCTGAAAGCTGAGAGAACAATATAATTATATATATATATATATATATATATATATATATATATATATATAAAACCAGGGTCCAACCGCATGGTACTGTAGTGAGCATATTAAACAGTTATTTTCAAAAGAAACTGTCATGTCTCACCTCTTCTAAGTTTTTTTATTATTACCAGAATCTGTAACGTTCTTAATAGGTCAGGTTACAGTTTTTTGCATGGTTTATTTGTACACAATAGTTAATCAGATCTTTTGGCTTAATGCTTCTAGCCTCTCTAATGGCTCATCCTACTTCAAAGGTACACTTCCATATGTTAACTAGACATGAGGTTAATGGACTTTAGCAGTCTGCAAATTACATCTCTAAATCAACTTTACGCTTAACAAAAAATCATCATGTCTGCTTTCTTTTAAGAAAGCTCTGTTAAAAGCCAAGTAAGCTACCGCTGAACTCAGGACACATACTAAAATGGCAGTAGTGTATTTCAAATGTTCATTATGTTTGTGATATTTTCTGTGTGGGTTTCTATTTAGATAAGCTACAGGCAACTCATTCATACCAAAAAGAGAGTCAATGATCATTACATGTCAGAACAGCAAGTTCTCTCATGTTCCCATGGATCTTGTTCCCATGATGAAAGCTAGAGACAAAAATAAACAAGATCCTAAGTAATAGAATCTTCAGAACCTAATCTTCCTGCTTTTTTTTTTCTTAGCTTGAAATACATTTTTCACTTTTATGGTTTTTATATCTTAGTGTTAATAAGGTTTATTCATGTGTTGTTATAGTATCCGGTTGGAATTGCTTCACAGTCTATTAAAAAGACTAAATGAGCAGGCCTGCCACACATTGAATCACGTCTTCTGAGAGACTGTATTTTGTGTTTTTCAACCCAGTGTTTCCAGCTTGACCAGTAAAACCATATTTGTACCTCAGGGTATACTGGCAGTTGTGAGGGGAGTCTCTGAGGTCAGCCTCTGTTTCTTCCATGGCACATGGAAATGGGATAATCAGCAGTATGCTTTCAGACCTTGTGCCTCTGCATGTTTCTGGTTGTCAGTTTCTGACATACCATCAGAAGTGAATGATACATTATTCTTTGCCATTTGTGAGGGCTATGGTATGCAACAAAAAAAGAGTCACTGGCAGCAAACAGTGATGAAGCCATGGTAAATGATTTAAGATACAAGCAAACTTCAGTAAAGGTATTTGTAGCTTGATCAGAACCAGTGTTTTTTGGGACTGACCTTTGCTGTTCCAAACCAGAGGGTGTTAGGAGGAGCAGTGCCCTGACATCAGAGTGCTTCCCATTCCATCAGACCTCTGTCAGATACTATCAGAGTGCTTCTTCTGTAGCCATATTTTTCTGTTTAAAATTTTGTGTACCTCTCCTGGCACCTGCTGTGATCAGAGAAAATGGGATTAAATATAATCCTAACTCCTGTGGTACAGGCAATGAGATTATACATCCCCTGGAGCTGTACTTCCTTGCACTGCCACAGATTATAAAAAAAGAGCCCTGGAGACTAATCAGTCATCAAACTCCTGTAAAAACTAGGGAGAGAAAAAAGAAAATAACAAGAAGATTTGTGCTGCTGTCTTAGTGATAAGCATTAGTAGAATAACAGCTAAATTCTTCCCTAAAATAATAGCAGAGGGTAGAATAGCTGTCTCTGTGAATTTTTCCTGCTAACAGCAACTGCAGTATTCCTGTTAAAGGAACAACCCAGAACATTTTCAGAGGAAAATTTCCACTGCCCCTCATTCCCTGAGGAAAATTTGTTCTCTGATTTTTTCCCTACTGGTGTTTTAATTGGAGTTCTAGAAAATATCTATTAACCTGTATATCAGATAATAGCTAGCTTAGTTTAATGATATGAATCATGCACATATCGTTGTGATGTGTAGCAGCACAGGAAAAGAACACATATACACATCAAACTGAAGAAATCTGGAAATTTAATAGGTGGATTGAAAGAAACTTGATGCTGAGGACTGCAGTGAGGATGAGGCTGATGACGAGTCTGTCCCTCTGAGATGAGTTCTCTTACAAAGAGTTTAATAGGAGCTGAATATACAGAATTGGGCACTTAGTGATTTATTCACTGGGTTGTTTTCTAATGAGACAGAAGAAAAGATCACAGATGAGGAAAGTAAAATATTCAATAGTTTTGTGATTGCTCTCCAGAAGATAATCCTCTCAGTTAATAAAACATGGTGATTGCTCCCAATTTAGGTTAAGGAATTTTTTACTAGGCTCTTTCATCCATTTAGTATGAAAAAGCAAAAATTAAACATGAAATAACGTTTTTTTTTTAGTAAAAAGTAAGATTAAAATTCAAATTCATTAGGTTTTCTTGTAGAGCAGAGAGGCTATGAAGCTTCTTTTGGTAGTCGGTTTCTTATGTCTGTTCCACTAAACTGGGGTGTTGGGAAGAAAAAGAAATGAACTTAGGAGAAAAATCTTAAAGTAATCTTTTTAGTTTTCCTTCTTAATAATGTCACAGTTACAGGGCTTATATATGTATGTAATTTTATACAAACATATTTAAATATATAATATCTCTCTCTATATATTCAGCTGTATCCACAGAAGGGAGTTGATAAGTATTTTGCCGGATCCCTTTGTAAAGATCTCAGTATAAGATAGTCTGCGCTTTTTAAGTGTTCTTTAATTCAAACATGCTAGGTAGCCCCTCTGCCAGCCAACATCACCCCACCCTAGGCTGTCAGCAAAGAAGACTTGTCTTCTGTTTTGTGCCTTTTTCTTTCCTAATGGAAAATCTGGCACTAGAAAAAAAACATGAGGGTTTTGTGGTAGTTAGATTAGTATACACAGTGCTGTATAGCTTTTCCCTGTGCAGTTATTGAATGGTAGGTACAGATATTGAAATTTTTATCAGACATTACTTTGCAACTGTCACCCAAGTCTTTTTTTATAAGACTGATGTAATACCAATAAAGCCGTGTTGCATTATATAAGCAAAACCGGCTTCCTCTGATTCTTGCAATAGGCAGTGGAGATTTTATCACAACCCTACTTAGCAAAATGATAAAAGTGAAATTGGCTTTTTCTAAAGGTTCTTTTTTCCCTTTATTCTGCATCTAATTTGCAGCTGTTAATGTTGATGAAATACATCTATAGATTAAGAATTGAGGAGAAGCAGCTGCTGTGTTGCCCCAGATAGTGGCTAAACTTCCTGAGAAGTTTTCTATGATAGGAGTGAAGGCAGCAGCACCTCAGGATCTTTTGCAAAACTATAGAAATCTGTTTTGTCTGACAGTCACACATCAGCACCAGCAATTCAAATGAATTAACTTCATCTGTTGAATAGTAAGTTCTATGATGATAAATCAGGTAACATCATAAACACTGTTCTGTCTGCCTTGCTGCTGAAAAAGTTAAGCTCCACCGGAGAAGTGCAGTATGAATATGTGAGAGCTGAAGGGTAAGAAGTTCAGTAAATGTTGGGCCAAAATAACTGAATAGCATGTTTACATTTCATTCATCAGCCTGGTCTGTCATTCTGAATGCCTTCCTTATATGAATAAGGTGAAGAACAAACTTACCAATATTTCTGTGAGGATTTACAAGCTTTCTCAGAATCCCCTCAATTTTTTGAAATGCCATCCTGGTATTTGCACTCTGAACAGCTAATCATTCATCTACATCCTATCATTGAGGCTGCTTCCCAGCAAAGGTGTGTGATTGTTGGGGGAGAAGGGAAGAAGAAAAAACATATTTTATGGCAATCTTGTAGCTGCAAGTATGATAGCTTGTTCAGTCTTGCACAATTCAGGCAGGTCATACTCGTTAATCTTAGCTGGAAACTCAGGCAAACCAGAAACCAATCCATGGGGATGCATTTCCTGAAGGCTATTAATGTCTCGTTCTTTTCTGGATCTTTCCCTTTAGAAGAGCATTTAATAAATACTTCACAAGTACAAAGTGATTATGTTCTGTGTTAGATGCATTTGTGAATATACTAGACACTAGGTCTCTCAAAAATTTGGTGGTACATGGGATATAACCAGGGGTGAAATCTTTCTGTCTGCTAGGCCTGATTTAAACATTTTATTTATGTTTAAGATCTGACAGATTAGAAAGTAATTGTAGGAAACCTGAAGGTGCATGAAGAAGGGCTGTTGCCCATCCATTATTTCCATTGCTGCTGTTCCCCCAAATATCCATTTCTGCTTTCCATAAGGTATATTTAAATTAAGAACTAAAGACTGGGAAGATGATGATGATGTGACCATCAGCACATCCAGTATCTGACTCATCAGATCAGTTATTCCTGTACTGCTCCTCTCTTTCCCAGCTTGTCCTGGCAACTGTCACCATTATAGCTGATTTACAGAATGTGCCCATCAAGGAATAAATTTTTGCCCTTAGATAGTATTCATACCTCCATGATTAGACAATTGTGCATCAGAATGTTTAAAATAGTTGGCAGAAGAGGAAAATAAGCTGTGTGACTGATGAGCCAGCTGAACAGGTAAAAGAATATAAATGGGAGGCTTTGAGATTATTATGTGATGTGTACTTGTATCAAAGCCAGTTTCTGTTAATGGTGGAATAGCATCTAGTAATGGCAGCACCTTATTGAGTTACTGTCAATCTTTGTGAAATTATTAACATTCCAGCCATATTTTCAACTTTTGTATGTTATTAGGGAAGCCTCACAACTTGAGTCTGTTTGCAAGGAAGCAAAGAAGATGAACTCTTCTGGAAGACAAATGAGTTGGTACATTGTGTCATATGGATATGACTAGAATTTTATTTCTTGTCTGCAAGCAACAACAAAAGACTGTATGGGTGTATCTGGCTGAAATTAAGATGTAGATTTCCAGAAGAACGAGGACTAGCAAGAAAAAAGGACTGACAGATGTCTGGTGTCATGATCTCCTAGGGAGCAAATTCTTTATGTTTTCAAGCTTTCAGATTTTCATTATCCATCCTTCTGATAATTTGTTGCATCACTGGTTTTGTTTTCTTGGTATTTCTCTGAAAAGTTTCTGATCCATCAGTTTGGAGTTTGTGAACATAAGTGTTGTATCTGCCATTCGGCGGGGGTGTTTAGGCTTTGTTAGGTATGGCAGGCTCCTTGCTGCACCCACCCACTCTTATCTTCCCTTGTGAGCTGCTTGGGAAAAGAGCCATTTCCCTTAAAGACATGTATTTATTACATTGTTGTATAGTTTGATACAGGTGATTGGTGCTTATATAGACAGGAAATTCACAAGCAGCTACTTTTATAAAGACTACTGGAAAATAAGAAATAGATGAAAAAATAAGAAGGCGCTTTGAAAATAAATTCCTGCCTCAGAAAACGTCTTGTGCACGATGTGCCTTTGAAACTGCCATGTCTGGTACCAATCTTTTCTTTAAATATGCAGTGTTTGCATGTAAATGTATAACTTAAAGATATTAAAAGTGGTAATCAAATAGCATTCCATTTTAAACACCTTGGCAAGTCTTCACAATGTCATTTAAACGAAGGAGGAGTTTCTTAATAAAGACATGTCCTTGGAATAAGGCTGCTAGAAGATATCAGATTCTACCGTTCCTTATCCTTTTTGCACAACACAGTTCCATTTGGATTTTTCTTCTTTTCAGGCATGTATGTTACATGCACATCATCAAAATGTCTGCTTGAATAACTCCTTGACACTGTTTCATACAGCAAATAATTTAAAAACCTAGATGTTTTAATTGTTACACTTTTTAAAGTTTATGCTCTGTTTTAGGGTAACTTCTAATCATTCAGGTCATCAAATGGTAGGAAGTATTTCACTCTATGTCTCCCTTCATCTTTCCTTCCATCTCTGCTCCTTTACTTAGCTAGATTTGCTGCAGATGCGTTTAGCTACTAGAAGAAGAAGTTGCAAGTGTATGAATAATTGTTTTAAAATGCAATTTAACGTACTATATATAGCATGAGTTTCCTGGAAATCTTTCCATATATTGTTTGGTAGGAAATAGTTTCCAAGCAAGTTAAAATGTTGATTTGATAGCTAAACCCTTCCCAGTAGTCATGTACTTGATTTGTTTATAAAAGGAATCCCATTTTAGGCTGAGTGATTATAATCAATTTGCTGTTATCAAGTTATCAGAGAAAGGAGCCATTCCATGTAATAATATGAAAACCCCAAAACAATTAATGTTAGCAAAAGCACTCTTAAATTCAATTCTGGAACGCACAATTTAGGTCAGTGTTTATCACATATCGGTAAAAATCCCAAGAGCGTTTAATATGCTAAAATATGGGACTACTTAAGATGTTAATTTCCTAGCCAAGTTTAGATTAATATCGTGGACTGGGATGCTAAAAGCCATCTAACATAAATGTTTAATGAACAAATAAAGCTGTCAAAGGCAAATGTGCATTGCACATTATGTTTGTATTTGATTTGGGTGGATTGTGCAGTTAGAATCGTTGTCTGATCTAGGCTTAGAGGAAGTCTGTTTTCCACAACTTGGAGCTTTACTATTTTCTGGTTGTTCACAATCTGATTGTGTGGGTATCTGGAGTGTTGTGGGGCTTGGCTTTCAGGCTAGAAATATAGAACCAGTGATGTAATTCTTCAGGCTTTCCAGGCTTGCGCACAGTTTTGTCAGTTAGGCTAACCTTCACCTCTAAGCCTTCTACTGAACTTAAGAAAAAACACAGACAAAAGGACAAAAATCTCCTTTTGCATCTAAGCGGCGAATCTGATGGTGGGACTTTCCGAACCTCCAATATTCTAGTGGATCTAATATAAAGAAGCATATTCGTGAGTAGAGGAAAATCCGCAAAACATCACCGCCACTAACAAATACCTAGAAGATCCATATTTTCTATTAAATAAGAAACCTTGAAGTGATTTCTACAGTATGTTGTTATAACTCCCTAGAACCCCATGGTTTCATTTCTGTTTGGATCTATTTCATATAAGGCATTATTGATTTTCCAGCCAGCATGGATCTTTGGCCAAAAAAAAAATAATAAAAATGATCAAGTCTTGCACTCTGGATTCTTCTCATCTTTTAGAGGCTTGTAGAATGCTTTTGGAATGCTGACTTGCTGACGTTCTTTCCAGGGAGGTCTAATCCCTAGCAAAAGCCTATGTATTAAGCAGAAAAAGATTGTGTGCTGAGTGAAAAAATCTGTAATAAGCTCTGGTGAAGGTGATTATATGTATATTCTTCAACACGTTAGTAGAAGTCTTAGGAAACCATAGTAATTTCAGCAATTCCTTCTGTATAAAAGGGCACAATTTTTATTGCAGCCCTCTTGCAAATGTTTTAATCAAAAGAGGTAACTTTGAGTCCAAGGACTTCATTTAACTGAGACCTTCTAAAGAAAAGATGAACTTTTCTTCGGATAAAAAGATAATGTGACATTAAAATCTGAGAAGTTGATGCTCAACGGCATAGAGATAAATGGCCAAAGCCTGGAAAACAGCATGTTCTACAAGAAAATGAATTAGACAGACATAAGTATAGTGACTGCTGAATTTGTACTAATCATTTGTAAATGAAATCCTCTTTTCATTAGCATTTCCATGCTCACATGCATAATTTACGACAAAGGTTTGCAGGCACTAACACGGTTTTCATAAATTAGTGGTAATTTTGTTGTTGCTGAAACCTAGGAAACTTTTTTATGCAGTAGGGTTTTATATATGAAGAAAACCATAACCTTGATTGCCTTCAAGTCAGATTTAGTGCTTAAAATGTCTGTAATGGGCCTGATTTCCATTCTGTATTCCTTTTTGTAACTGTCTGTTTGAATGCAAAGTAAGTATAAAAAGTGATCAGAGCTACCAGAGCAGAATTGTAGGTTTAGGCCCTATTTCTGTAAAATGCTGGAATAATTTGCTAGGAGGGCATAGGCTGAGTGTTTTATTTGTTTGCTTAATGGCTGCTACAAAATCAATTAGAAGGCTTATGTGAAAGGTGTCTCACTAGCAAATCCCATATATTGCCGTCACTCACCTGGAGCATGCTATTTTTCCTTTTCTTTGTCTTTTTTCCTATCCCTCAACCCCATCCCATTCACCCCTCAGAAATCATTCCTTTCCACTGGATTGGGGCCCACTGACACAGTGATGTGGAGAGACAGTAGAGCTTCTCCTATCTCCTAAATCGGAGAATAGAATTTCCAAGGCAAATCTGACAATATGTCATCTCACTGAAACAATAGGAATTAAATAAAAATCAGCTCTGTGAGTGAAAAAGCCAGGAATTCAGCTATCTGGAGGCAGAAAAGAAATAGGAAAATTGAGGAAAAATGATCCATTTATTGTTGGAATAGTTACATAGCTACTGTAAAGCGTTTGGAGTAGGTAAGTGGGTCCAGGGGTTTGGTACAGCTTTACCCAATAGGAACAAGAAATTGAAGAAGACCCTGTGATTTCTAAATTATCTGATGTTGAGAATGTTGCTGGTTTTCTGCTATTCCCATAGCAATTTTAGATGGAGAAGTTTATTTAGGGAATCTGGCCAACTTTATATTTTGCAAAAAAACTTGCATTGTGGCTCTCTTCCAGAAGTGCTGGACTGTGCTTACAGAAATAAACTGAAAACTGTAACTATGAATGTTCAAGTGACCATTTTTTGCAAATTAACTACATATTTTGTTTTCATGGGTCATGGTCCCTTTGTGCTGCTTCTATTTGTACAAATGTCCGTGAAATAATGGGGCAGCTTCTCGATGCTGGGTGCTGCACTGTCAACATGGTTCAACAGGTGCAGGCGGCTGGGCTCTTCTTTACTTTTCTGCTCAGCTCTCTCTTTGTGCTCCCAGTAGTTATGGAAGGGAGGAGAACAGAAAATCTTTTCCTGTATTCCCATCTTCCAGCAAACCTACAGCAGACCAAAAATGGCTGGGACTAAACAGCTAACCTTATTAGAATACAATGAGATAGAATTGCTTTACAATAGAGAACATGTCTAAACCCTCTGTAGTGTTAGAATGAAATGGCTGCTCATGTGCTTTATGTGATTAGAGCACTGCTCTGTGAACTGCTTTGGAAAAAAGTTCATTATGTATTATTTTTATGATGCAAAGTCCGCTTAGAATTTATAGGATGTCTGCACCATTGGTTTCAATGGATTTTTGCTTAGTGGAAAAACAAATTAATACAGTATTGTAATAGCACTGTGGCTGCTTCTGCATCTTACGAGATAAGAGAAGTATTCAGGCCCTTATGAAGTTATGTGTCCATTAAAACACAAAGGAAATTAAAGACTGGAGAGCCTTTAAAATAGCATTATGATTTGATTCATGAAAGTGAAGACACTTTGGATTATAGAAACAGCAACTTCCTGACAGTGCTTAGAGTGGTGTACAATGGATTGTGTAGACTGGGGATGCATGTAACATTTGATACAATACCTTGCACAATGTGGTTTTTTTTGAGAACAGTTTGGGGTCCTTCTCATCTGCTGCTTTGACTCCTTTTTTGCTCAGAAATTCTTACTGGAATAGGTAAGACAACAATATTACTCCAGAAAGAAAGCAAATGTGTTTATTCCAAAACCAAAAGAATTCTGAAAAAATTCCAAAAGAATTTTAATTTCATAAGGAAAGCTGGAGCAAGTCCCTCTCTACAGCTCTGACTGGGAGGGGATGAGGGACAATTGTGATGCCCCTTAGTCCACATATGTGCCTATTCTCTCCCTGGGAACCAAGTCATCCTGCCGGGCAATGCTCTGCAGTGGTTGTTAAGTCAGGCTGGAGTCTCTCACAGTAGTTGGGATTATGTATTGCCAGCTGACACAAGAGGCTGTGCTGGTATTGTGGTAGTGGTGGATGGAAATTGAATTGTGACAAATACAGAGGGAAGTGCATTGCCTGAGGACTGCAGTCAATGCTTGCATGTTCTCAAACAAAATTATTTTTCACCTGCACCATTTTTAAGTGAAGTAATTTGAAAGGCAGTGCATATGTTATGTTTTATGTACATTGCTTTTTTCCCCACAGATGTATATCAGAATAATAAATCATCACTAGAGAAGTTTTTGCCATGCTTGGTAATTTCCTTTGAAATGGTTTTTCTACGTATGTAATATGCAAATATTTCTTGGGAATATAAAGAACAAGTAAATCAGCTCATTTTACACTGAAGATGTGAGTGTAAAAATTCACTTTTTTTCTTTTGCTGGACTGACAGTTACCCACATACTGAAGTGAGTAACAGAAATGTGTCAGTGGAATTTTTTGTAAGGTTTAGAACTTAAATTTATACCACTCATTACATTCAGTGAAAGAGTTATGGGTTTTGGACATGAAATTTCAAAGTATTATTTGGGCAGACTTAGTATAGGGTAATAAGGAAGGATTTTAGTGTAGTGGTAAAATCCTATAGCTAAGGTAACAGCTTTATAGGAAAGACTAGAAGTAGGTTTCTTAAGCAGCATAGTGTCATGTAGAATACTTGTGAGATTTGTTAGAAAATCTAACTTAAAAGACTCGTTTTCTTTTGAGAGACACTTCATATCACTGTACTATTAAAAAAAAAAGTATCTCTCATGAAAGTTAGTAGAAGGAGCTCCCCCTGAAGTGTTCAAGCAGTTTAAACCTGTTGTTTTTAAAATTCATTACTTCAGCAGAGATAAAGCAAAGCTAAAAGACCTTCATTCAGGTATGAAAAAACCTGAAAAATGAAATTGAACACTGAATCCTTCCTCTTGCTTCCCTTGAAAGAATACCAAAGCTCAACTTCTGAATCGTTTAGGAAGAGTTTAATGGCCTCTTAGTATTCTTTTCTTAGTATTCTAAAGATCAAAATACTTGTCTGAATATTATTCAAGATTAGTTTTCATGTGACACTTGGCAGACATTGAACTGAAGTCTGCCTTCAGGATGACACTACTGTACCTGGTGAAGCTGTTAAGTGTTAATGGAGGTAGATCATTTTGGCACTGTGATATTTCCTATGGAGGAGTCCTGGAGAATTTATCGTAAGATGAGAATAACATTTTGAAAGCATCTAAGTAATTCAGAAGGAGAATGAAGTGGAAGACAAAAATCTCTGAAAGCCCACTTTTGGGAAGTATTTTTGTTCTCTGCTCAGAATGGACACAGAATCTTCTCTTTTCATGGAAACTGAATTGTCTTAAAGGACATCTGGCTGTGTTAGTGTGTCTGGACTCATTGACTGAAATGTTTGAAAAATTTGCCTAACCGATATAATTCCCCTGAAATGATAGAATGGCTGTGTAACAGCATCTGAGGTGAGCCTTGGTGCTCTGAATCAATCTGTCCCCTGGCTAAAGGCATGAGAAAAGAAAGTGGCTTTTGCAGAGAAGTGGTAACTACGTCTTTCAGCCACAGATAAGAACAAGGGCATAGAGCAGCACAAGAAGTGAGGAGTACTTTGCAGCATAAATGTAATAGGGTAGTGGGCAACAGTTATCATACTAGACATAAACTTGTACATTGAATGAGTTTTTTGAGTGCAGTGGGTGTTGTTCAAATACATCTGAGAAGCGGGACTCAAGCAATTACAACCTGCACTTAGCAAGACAGCCGTCTAAAAAAGACTGATATTGAAGCTAGTATGTGGGAAATTACATCCTTAACATAAAAAGCTCCCCTCACCCCATATTAAATTAATTCACTAAGCCAGAGGCTTTTTAAAACACATTCTTTTAAGCTTCGATGCTCCAAGGAGAGGAAATGCCATGAATTTTCTTAATATTCAGCCTGTGATTCTTTACGTTCTGCTTTTCTGATTTCCTAATGTGAAGAGTTGAGTGGTTAGTTAAAATTAACGGGAAAATCCCACGGCAGTAGTGATGATAATAATAGTAACAACAATAGTAATAATAATATGGTTATTGAAATGTCACTAAATTTGGGTGCCCAATTTTAGACTCTTTTTGAAGACGTGCATTTCAGTCAAAAGCACAGTTGCTTCAAAAATCAAGCCTTTTTAGGAGGGCTCAAGGTGCCCACATTAATCTGAAGCTTGTTCTTATCGTTTAGAGATACACCCCTTAAATTAAAACCTGGCATACTCGGCTTCAAAAGTACTCTTTTCCTCTTATTGCTGACCTTGCTCTTAAGTAAGAAGAATTGAATGAAATTTATTGGCAGCTTTTATAATTGTTTTGAAACCGCTCTGCCTTCTCACTTTGTCATTGAATAAGTTGGCAAAGCTTTTCAAAAGAGCCTAGAAGGTCATTGGAAAATAGCTGACCTCAGCCTTACTTAAAACTGCATTTGATAACTTATGTTGCATTTTATCTTAAAACCAAATTAATAGTTTAAAACAATGGTACATTGATTGGCCAGTTATAATGGAATTTCTGTGAAGTATATACAGCATTGCCACCTCATTAATAACGTATTAGTTCTTCATTATTGCATCATTACAATGAACATTAGAAGAACTAATGTCTGGCCACAGCAAGCCTTACCAAAATCATTCCCAGTCTTTGAAATTATGTGGCCCGTGGTCATTCCTGACATGCATTTTGTTTCAGTGATCCAGGGTGCTCTTAACAGCATGGCAAAAAATAGAATAAATTAAAGCACTGCAGTCACATACCTTCTGAGGCATTAGCTGTATCCTACCCAAGGCAAACAAACTGTGAGTTAGTGCTGGGTAACTGTGAAATCTCTTAGACCTTTTCTTTTACTTTAACTGAGGTCCAGGAGGGCTATGTGACTGGAGTTTAAAGTGCATTAGAAGGAATTTGGTCTGTCTTTTCCTAGCAGAGGATTTTCACTGGTCTATAAAAAGCCAGCAGTGCTTAGACAGCTATTGAAACCAATTCAGGGCAGTTTTTAAAAAACAGCAATTGCTGTCAGAGCCTGTTTTTGTGAGGGAAAAAAAAAAAAAAGTTACTATAAGCATCAAAGCAGTTGAAATCTCGTGTGCATTCCACAGAATTAGCAATGATTGGGGAGCACAATATTGTGTTTGGAAATAAGAAATATAGCATGGTTTGATTAAAAAAAAATCACAGCACTTTCTTATGTGAAGATGAAATGATTTAATCTTTTCGGAGTTATTTGCCTGGTTTTCATATAAGAATGTTTTAGCAAACTATTTTAATCACTCATCTGATCAAAACCCACCATTCCACTCCTCATTCTCCTGTCCACATCCACTCTACATTCCCCTTCATCCAGCTGATGGATTTGTAGGCTATTCAGTGCTCTTGGAAATGCAATCTCTGCTGCTACTGATGTGAAACTTTTAGGATATGACCTAATCCAACTGTGGGTGGCAGACTTAACAGAGAAGGTAAAAGTGGCAGTGCTAAATGGCTTCCTAGGAAGCTATAAAGATGTCAAGGATGTCCCCAACAGCCAAATGTGCCTTCCAGGATGGGAGAAAGCTCGGTTTGATTCCTTGCTGCACTCTCATTTGGTAACCTTGGGTGTGTCACCTGGGGAGCTGAGGCATGGGGATACTATCTGCCAAACAAGGGAAAGTGTGTCCCTGTCTCATGCATTAGCATCACTGCTTTACATCTGCCAGTTCCCTTGTTAGAACACTGGGGACTAGAAACATGCAGACAGAAAGGAGGACAAACACCACAGATGAGAGGAAAGGAGACCCTGTAAGTGGGGCACAGGACTTGAAAATGAAAGAAATGGTCTGCCAGCTCTGCGACAGGCAGAGCAAGCTTGGCACAAGAAGATGAGAGGGAGAATGAGCCTGTCAGCTGAGAGGGAATGAGAGCTGACCTGGCAGCCAACAGAGAACAAGGGCAGGAGACCTGCAGATGTAGGAAGCTGCAGGGAAGGGAACTGCCCAGCTGCCTGCCAAATAACACTGCAGAGAGAAACAACCCCAGGTGATCTGTCTGTTTGAGTGTCTGAGATCATTTGTATTTTTATTCATTCCAGGGGGCTGGAATTTATGGAGTTCATAAGGACAGGGTAGTTATAGTGACTCCATTCTCCAGGATGCCTCCTAGAGAAGCTTCTTTTTGAAAAAAAGAATCAAACTGTTTCCTAAAAGTGCTTCTGAAAAACTCTCAAATAATATTTTTTCCTCACAGCTTCCCTCTTCACTCTCAGCAAACCACCTCTTTGTATTTCTGGTTTCTGTCTTCCGTATCATGGAAATTCTAAGCAATAAAGCTGCAACCTTATCAAATGCATGAAATAGGAAGTAAAGTGCACAAATACGTTCTCTTAACCCAAATAACACACAGATGGAGGATTTCTGCTTAAAAACCCCATACAGAACAGACTCGAGCCAATGAATTGCTAATCCAAAGCAAAGTACTCTTCGTTTTCAGATGTGTTTTCTAAAATGTTACAAACAGAGCCTGAAGGAGTTATAACTCATGAAGAAGTACCTGACACAAATACTTGCTGTTTGGTTTTTTTAATAACTAAGCACACTTTGCTTTTTTTCTGATCTTGATTTAATTTGCCTCAGATTTGATATAAATGATTTGACCTTGTTTATAGCTAGCAAAAGTGTCAGAACTGATACATTAGTTGGAAAAAACCCTATGTTTTCTCCAGTAGTAATGGGGTTTTATTGTTATTATTTCTCAATTTTTCAGAATGTGTAGCAAGAACCAGCGGTATTTGGTGTTAGCAGCATGGTGAGGCAATCAGAACAGAAATGGTGTCTTTCTTGCTTAAAGGCTCCCAGGAGAAATATTAGGAGAAAAATACTCACCCTAGATATGGAACAAATCAGACTAACTCCAGGGTAGATAAAACAGTTTTGAGTGGTGGATGATGCATACACTTAATTAGGTTTTAGAAAAGACAAAATGCAACAGCACCCCAAAATTATAATAGAAATATGATTTATTGTCAGTTTATGTCTAGGAAATCTAGTGACAGAAATACAGCATGTCTAATGTAATACTGTTATTTGTATATGCCATGATTATAAGCTTAACAGTTTCATGCTGCTGCAACCTTTTTGTTTGTTACCTGAATTACACAGAGGAATTAATGGAATTATTCAACTGTCTGAAAGAATGCTAGAGAGATTTTCAGCTGAGTTTCCTAACTGAAAGAGCATTTGCTAAATCTGGTTAGAATTGAACATAGCCATGAACATACTGAAATGCCATCAGTTTGCAATACTTCTCTTTCAAAACCTCTCCAGAGGTAAAAATAGTTGTGACTTTGAATGCCTTACAGACTCCTTGTTTCCATATGCCTAATTCCTCTAGAGCTGGAGGCTGCATGTCATGAAGTAATTAAGATTATTTCAGACTAGATTGACATTGCCAATGCAAATAAAGAGAATATACTCAGATGAAAAGGCAGTACTGATAAGGTTCTAAAAAGTGGAAACCATAGGGAGCATCTTGAAAAATCATGGTGTAAAAGAGGGTGATTTCAGATCAGGTTTATGTGTGACCTTTGGTTTTGTGCACGGTAAGGATTTTCAAACAATGGCTAATGTAATCTCATGGGTAGACATAGTTACAAACCCCAAAATCCTGGGAGAACAAGAACTGGTCATTTAGTTCTTTCTTTTAGCCTATGGCAGAGCTGGAGAATAAAGAAACAAATCCTTTAAAGGCTATGCAGAATTTTTTGTCTCCGTGACAAAGATTGAGGAAAAAATTCTCCAACTTTCTGAGACAGTGTTGTAGGGGCACTCTTTGTATTGGCTGGTGCCCGTAAAGCACCATCCAGTTGTTATTTATAACAAGTTATCAAAACTAGTAAAAAGTCCTAAGGAAATGTGCACTAACAGAATTCTATTTATGTATTTATAATTGTTGTGAAAAAAGATATTGTCATCTCAAGTAATATCCTGCATTGTAGCATCAGTAAACTTAGTGTCAGGTCATTTCTGTAGGCTTCTTATAAATTTGTGGGGGTGAAAACATATAAAGACACATTTCTATCTATCTATACATATGCGTACATAAGTATGTATGTGTATATTTTCTTGGGGGAGACAAGGACATGAGAAATTGTTATAGCAACATTGCAATGTAAAACTTCCCGAATTTACTTATTAGAAGCCTGGTCAGACTGATCATATAGTTACACTGCAAGCTGGACACTGAACCAAAGTCTTTTTGGCTGCGGGCACTGTCAGCATAGTAAGAACAGATGGAGCAGATGTAGCTGTAAAACCACTCCAAGTGCTTTTGCCAAGGTGCTACTTGCAGATGAGAGCCTGGTTCTGGGATGGCCAGGAAGGAGAACTTCTTCCCTTCGTTTTACTGGGGTGGTTTTAAGTAATTTGTAAACTGGAGGAGTACAAATTTTTCAGAATAGCAGGTGCTGTAGACTTCACAGAGAGTGGCCAGAGCCAGCAGCAAACGGGAATGGGGATAAAGAAGCTGGCAGACAAATCTTCGTATATTGATTTTCGCCTGCCAGAATGTATACTGGATGAGGCTGGCGACCTGCTGACTCTGTCCTCTCCTAAAGACTGTTGGAACATTCAGATTATGAGCAGCAAACAGAGAAAGCCTGATTCTTATCTATAAAGTCATTCTGATTTTAACTGATAATCACATATGAGATTGTTATTCCTTAGACCATAATATGGGCTAAGGAGTTGCTTACTTTTCATTGTCTTTTTGGATGAAGATTATCATTGACGCTACAGTTCAGATAATGATGTTGTCTTTCTAATTAGCTGCTCAGGATTGCAGTTTTTCCCTGTATGTGACCGTAAAATTTCCATTAATTCAAATGGGAAAAGATTACGTTCATTGTAGAGAGAACAGAGTTCATGGCTTTTGGCTTGTTGTTGTGCCCTGCTGCCAAGGACCAAGGTAACCATTCTGGTCCAGAGCTTTTATTTGTGGTTTAGTCAGTCAAGACAGAATGTCTTAATGGGACTTTTTCAGAATGAACATTTTCAGTTGACTGAAGAGAAGCTGAAGAATTCTGTCTTGATTTCAGTTTTATTGACAGATCTGGTCTATGTCTTTGAGAACACAAGGGAAATTCCTCACAAACCAGAGATTTTTGTGAGTAATCATGAATGGGAGCTTATAATTTTTATAAGCTTTTTTAAAAATTTTATTTTCTTTTTTATTGAGGTATCCCAGTTTAAATTCTCCTGCTTTAGAAATTAACATATTAAACTGGGGGATTGTGAAACAGTATGTGCTTATTTAGTGTGTCTTAGGGTTCTGTCAATATACAAGGGCTGTAGTCAAAATGTGAAGGCCACTTAGGTTTCATTAGGTGTCATTATCTTCTTAACAAGTTAAGTAAACTATCCGTTTCCTGTTAATTCATCTGTGTAGTGTATAAGGAATAACCGAGTGATTCAGAACCATTATTTAATTCACATAGTTAGGGAAATTTTTGAGTTAGGTCCTGAACTGCAAAATGGTAAAGGTAACCTGGTCCCATGGATTGCTATTGAAATTAATGCAAAGCTAACATTGACCTCCACAGGGACAGGCTACCTGTGATTAATGGGTTTAATTAGGCTTCACTGGCTTTCCTGTCTGCTCTAGGGGTCGTCTTTTCTTCTTAATTCTAAGTGTTTAAAGTCCTGAATAATACTCACATGTCATCTTCCACACAGGCTTTTAAACAGCCTTTGTAAAACAACCTTAAATTGTCAGCCATGTGTATTCTCATTCTGTTCAGCAATTTCCCTCAGGTCAGGTGGTAAAACATGTGCTTCCTTTTAAGAATAAAAGCTGATTCACTACGCTCAATTAGGAAGCATAGGTGAGAAGTCTTCAAACAGTTTCTGTTTTGGTGGGTTAAAGCAGCAGAGGAAGAGATCCATGCTTGGTGTATGTGTCTGCTTTACACCATCAATAACTATGTATTGATGAGAGCAACCTGTGTTATATTCTCAAGTTGTTTTGTTGCACAGGTATGATTACATGATTCTTTCTCAACACCCATGGATGTTCTCTACTCTAAAAGTGAGTTCTTTCTTACTTTACTACTGCAGACAAGATTAAATACCAATGGTGTTTTGTTAATAAAGGTTGTTGTTTTTAAAGGGTCATCTAAGTGAAATAGTTAAAAATTGCGTGCTGACATAGCTGAGATTAGTAGGCCTCTTGTTAGGAAAAGTGCTGTGATGCTGAATGAACCTACTTGTACTTTAGAACTCTCTCCTTGTAACTGGTTTTGAATAGTCTATCTGGTCAGAAAAGTCAGGTTTCTCTTTATGTCCAGAGATGCTGCCCAACCTAAGAGGAGTATATCCTTTTCCCACGATTAATAGTTGCAGTATCTTGTTCTAAAGAAGCTTTCTTTTTCGCCGAGATAAAATTATGTTGTGTTGGAGACCAGAAATTGGACCAACGTGTTTTAGTTTCAGCAGTGTCTCCTAATCAAACCTCTGTCACTGAAATAAGGATATTTTCTGAATTGTACACTAAAAGTTTTGTTACCTTATAACGAATAAGAAAACTATGTATGTGCTGCAGTTTCAGTACATCCTGTGCTTTTCAATTTAGGTATAAATCGTATGCAAATTATACTCCTGTTGCTGGACCTTTAGGATGGCAGGGGTATTGTTCATCAGTATTGGGGAAGTGATGTAATGAAACAAGTATTTCATCCTGGTATCTAGTATGAACAGCTGTCTCTTCTGCTCTAATTCTATACTAAATGACTCCAAATCATTTGACTGTAGTTGAATCATCTTTTGAGCTTGCATTTCTCTTTAAAGATGTCTGTCTAATATTTAGTGTCCTACACAGTAAGTGGCCTGTAAGAGAAGGTAATTCCTCGGCAGGAATATCTAAGTGATGTTACCATAGGCCCATTTGCTTACTAATTTCTGAGAAGGGGGCTGTGGCAGCTTTTCATGCATGGGGCTCTGCGGTATCCATAAAGTCAGAGAGATTCTCTCATGTAGGTGGAAGAAACATGTAAGACACTGAGGGAACCACAATTGCAAATCAGGGTGATGCTGGTGGGGAATAGAGCTGGGGCAGGCAGATGGCTCCCTGTGTACGAGGGCTGCTTGGTCAACTGGTAGTCACCCAGCAGTGCTTGGCGTACTGGGTGAAACTCAGCACTGTTGATCTGCTTGACTTTGTGTGATTGTAAGGCAACTCATAAAAGATCTTCTGTGAAAGCACAAAGAACTGCAAAAACTTGAAGCATAGGGATATTAAGGTCCATCTGAAAAAAATCTGGGATTTATTCTTTTCTCTCTAGAAGTTTTTTCTTTTCGAACATGATGCAAAAAATTCTTGTAGGGAATATTTCTTTGGTGTATAAGAGAACTGTACCAAGATGAGAAATAGTTATATTGTGAGTAGATGATAACAGAAAGTTAGTGTTTAATAACATCAGAACATAATGGTTAGTGACCGGCAGTTTAAAACAAGTTTTCAAAGTCGGCATGATTGACCCTGTGATGATATGTGGCAGCATCTGGAAATCACCTTAGAGCAAGATTTGATGAGAATTGATTGTAGCAGCATCATTCCAAGTTTGTTATCTGATGGGTGCTAACTCATGGCAGGTGTTTGTTTATCTTGATTAGATAATGCTGCAAAGACTTTTACGTGGCTGGAGAAAGGAGAAGATTGTTTCGTCGCAAGAAGTGTATGCTGGTGTATGCTGACAGGGGATGTGTCAGAGCTAGTTAAAAGAGAAGGAAAGTTTTGTATTTTGATACATTTTAAGGAGAAGAAAGGAATAAATTTGGAAGTTACATTGATTGGATGGTTTTGTTTTTTTTTTTTTTGTCCATGTTTTCATCTTAGGTTTAAACTACTGATGTGTTTAGTGCATGCATCAAATCCAGTAATACTGTCACATATTTCAGTGAATGTTTAGCAGGTATACTTGTGGAGGGGGTTCATATGCATACATTAATGTTACGATGACCATGGTAAAAGAACTTGCTAATAGAGCCAGAGAGATGGAAAGAGTTGAGGGAAAGTGGACAAGTAAAATAATAATTTTCTTGTGTATTTTTAGCTTCCTTCTTAAAGGTTTATATACTCATATCCTCTTGGAAAATATGAATCTGACATGGTGAATGATAGGAAATGATGAAGGATATTCTGCAGACTAATGGAAGTCTACTTTCAAATCAAGATTCTGGCATGGTAGTTGTTAGTTGTATTACAACTGAAAGTTGCTGGCCATATTGCACTGCACTAGCTGTTCCAGTGTGTTTATATACCATAGTTTAAGTAACTGTCTTTTGATGGATAGAGGCTAAATAGGTAAGAGGTATTCCTAATCTCTTACTAGATAACCACGTTGTCTCAGAAATCGAAACACAGAGTTTTATTTCAAAGAAAAATGTTATTTTCCCTTAAATAGAGGTTAAAAACTGAACCTGTAAAAATAGAGATCTATTTAGATTATAAAACTCCCATCACTTTGTTTTTTTAAGAACATAAATGAAGCTGTAGAGCTGCACTTTATTTTGCATAAATTGCAATGATCACAGTTGTTCATTTACTAACTGCAGCCCCTAGCCAGAGAGGTCTTTAAAAAACTAAAAATCTGAGTATTTCGGAGTATCCCATGTACTCTGTAACTGTAATTAAAAATGAAGGCTTTTGAATTAGTTCTTTAGGCAGAGGTTTTTTCGATGTTTATGAAGTACAGAGGGGTAAAATTTGGTGAAATTTGATTCATAAATATATTGGTATTTCTGTAAATGTTTGTCGTTACAAAACACTTATTAAAGTAGCAGCTAGGCTGTTTTATGAGTATTTGAGGCTAGAAGAATGACTCCCATCAGCCTCCTTGGGATTTTTTTTCCCGAGAAAATATCTCTTAGAAAATGTAATGGTACTTGAACCTACATTACTTGTGGAAGTATTGCCTGCTTACGCCTGCTTGCTCGCTCCCTCCATTGCAGTGTCACACACATACAGAAAAAACACTTCTCTTTATTAATTCAACTACGACACCGCATTTGTCTTAAGTCTTATTTTCCAATCTCATTATATTCATGTGCTGAATGATATCAGCTGTGAATTCCTGATACTTCATTCTGGGTGCCACCCATAGAAAGCAAAGAACAGCTTCTCCTGAACAATATCACAGAAAAATAAAGCAGAAAAACTCCAGAAACAGATATGGTTAACCACATGCTAACCACAGGTTTTCTCAGGCAGTCAGTTTGTAAAAGTAAGATTTAAAGGAATGTGTAATTTTTTCCTCTGATTGCAGCTGTGTGCAAATCTAATGGTTACAATGTCCGTGGAATAAAGTGTTGAGATTCCTACCAGATATATCCCTTTGTGCCCTCTAGGAATATGTTTGAAGAATGTATTAAAATGCAATATCTTAGCAGACTTCATAGGAAATAGAAAGCAATGGAGTTACTTTGCTACAGGCCATGTTTGTTGCAACACCAGGAAGACATACTAATGGTGATCTTTGGAATCTCAGTTTGACATAAGAACTAAAAGAACCAAACTATAGAAACCAGATTCCCCTGTGTTGTAAACTGGCATAACCCGAATGGCCAAGGGCAAAAAGCATACAAGTGGGTGATGAGATTTAAAAAGAAATGGTGGGATATCCCAAAGAGTTGTCAAAATGGTCTAGAGCTAAAGATCAGAGGGGCAGAACGGTCCTGCTTCGTTCACTGGCGTGCTTTCTGGTTTTGTCAGCCAAGGCCTCTATGAATAAGTGGGGCCCTTGGCAGAATGCTTTGGATGTCAGTGAGGCTGCCGAGTTGAGCTGGGTTATCTTTTACAAGTCCTTCCAGCTTTGCTGTGGTTCTTTGGTACTTTAAAATAAAAACAAACTCCCAAAGCCCCAGCTATTTCCCCTCAGTTTGATAGCACCCTTGCAGCCACTGCTCTCTCATGACTTCAGACGATAGTCTTGTGCTTTCTTATTTTTACTTGATGCTTTCCATTTCCAGGATGAATTGATTGGTTTAGCCAGTGTTTTGTTTGTGGAGCAGCAATGAATGTTGTGGGTTCTTTGTTTAGGAAGTTGAATTATTGCTTCATAATAAATAGACCTATATCCCAAACAAAACCTGGATCTGAAAGCCCCCTAATTTTGAGGAGTTTTGTGAACAGGTTCTGTTCTCAGATTAGCTACTTTGTTATTAGAGGTAATCAAATACTTCAGCTTCAGAATTATTACTATTTTCCCCTTTTTAATCTACAAGTAAGGACATTATAACCTTTCTGACTGATACAGTTTCTTCTGTGTATCTCCCCATATGTGTTGTCCATTCACTTCCTACCAGGTATGCTTGTCTTGTATTTCTGTGCAGGCTAAGAAAGTGAAGTCCCCAGCAGAGTCTGGATTACAGCAGATGTAGCTTGTGACCTCAGAGGTACCTTTAGATACCTCAAGTATCAGCAATCAAAATCTTGACCCATCTTCTCCAGAGAGTGAAACATAATAGCAGTCACGAAGACTGATCTTCAACTGGGACATTTGGTTCTTCCTACAGTTAGCAGGGACTGAGGACTTCATAGTGACAAAAACTAGCTCCTAAGTCATCCCAGAAGAGACGATACCTGTGATAATTGCAAGATGTCCCAGAATTTATTTTTCATTTTCCCCCTCTTATAGTCTTTCTATAATCAATGACTATATTTATTATTTATTAATAGAGGCTTCCTCTGAGCACAATAATATAAGAACTGTACTGGGCAAACCCAAAGATCACCTAGTCCCCAGAATTCTGTCTCCATCCACAGTGACCAAGGAAGACATGTTGTCATGGTGAGGTGAGGGGCTCTAATCTATATCCTGTACTGAAAGGTTGCAGGCCCTAAAATGAGTTTAAATCAAATTGGCTTGTGTCTTCCCTGTTAATTGATCATGGAAAACCATGCTGCCATAGTTCATATAACAATGAATATAGCTTATGGCTTTAAAAAATGTGAGAACTACTTGAAATGTCACCATACCAAGATATTTTGTCTGCTGTGTTTATTATTTAGTTACTGATTCAAGATTTTGCATATGGTTTAGATCATTAAATTCAAATAAGGCTTAAATATACCTAATGGCTGGCTAAATTGGTTATATGGTATTTATGTCAATAAAGAGTAAAATTGTATTACAGAACAACATGAGTAGGCTGAGAAAGCTCAAATTGTCAATATGCTGAAAATTACTCAAAGAAAGCAATTAAAACTCAAATCCATAACTAAATTGCTGTTGGTTCTAAGTACAGTGGATCCAATTACACATTATATTATAGTGTACTTATGATCATGGGTGCTGTAACAGACTGTCTTGTCAATATACTGTCAATAGAGAATTAGAAAAACAAATTATCATCGCACTGAAATAATATGGAAATTTCAAGCAGCATTCCTCGAAGCCATTAAATGGCCAGAAAATCTGCATATGAACTAATGTTACAGCCTGCAATTTTATATTTTGCCTTCATTACAGAAATGTATATAAACTCATAAACCACAAGTTCTGATTGCACCCCACTGTAAATGAAGGTATGAAAGAATACAGAAGAGAATATTAGTAAGAAGTTCGGTAGAGATTAGAATTAACTTAGTACATAAACCTTAGATTCAGGGTCTTGCAGAAGGATATTTATATTGTTTAGTATAGCTACAATCCTGATATACCTCTATTCCTGAGGCCTGGTAGCAGAAGAAAAACATTTACTGCTGGTGCAAAACTGAATCTTGGATCACAACAGATAAATTTTGGTGTTTGATTGTACTCTGCCCGTACCAAGGTACCTGCACAGTACATATTGCCAATCTTGCATAGAGCAGGGCTGACAACTAGACAGTGATTCTTCTCTTTCAGTAAAACATAAACCCCATTGCCATCAGAGTCCTTTTACACATTTAGGGTGCTTGAGCTTTTCATGGTTGGAAATTATATTAAATACTGGAACCTGAAGTGAATGATCTAAAATTCCCTTCTTGACTAAGTATCAGGACTGTTACTAGCTTTGCTGACATGATAGGCTCTATTTTTAGCTTTATCTTCTCTTACAATCCATACTTCAGTTTGGTATCTTGACGTTTTTATGGGTTTTGTGTTTGTTTATTTGGATCCCCCCCCCCCCCCCCCCCCCCGCTTTACACCCCCAGACTTTCACTTATGGTCATTCCCATGAAATCTAAGTTCCATATTAGCAGTGGTACCATGCAAATCAGTGATTGCAGTGAAGGGAATTTCATTTCATAAATGTAAACTGTAAAGCTTATTATAAATAATGATGTGACTACAGCTTTTATATACTGAAACTCTGAAAGCAGCATGAAACACAGCTGTTTGTCATATTTCTGTAAATGTTGAGGACATAGAACATAATCCACTAAAATTAGCATTTGGTACATATTTTTTGTTATTAATATTTTATGGATTATGGCACCAAAAGCAAAAGAGAGGGTCCATAGAGCAAAACCTTTAGGTAAGCCCCCAGTCATCTCTTAATTGATTTATAGATTTTTCTTAATGAAAATTTAGTAAAGCTTATATTTTGATTGTATCCAAGCATAGCAGGATATGAAAGGATAGAATCTGCAAGAATTCCATGCAATATCCAAACAAATGATTCTGAAAATCAGATATCAAATCATCAAATGGTTTGGGTTGGAAGGGACTGTAAAGAACATTTCATTCCAACTTTTTCCCTTTAAATTGTAATGGTCTAAAATACTGGAAAACCTGCAACATGGGTGTGGGTAGTTTGTTATTTTTTTTCCAAAAGTGCTTGGCTTGGTTGTTTCTATTTAGAGATGTCTCCTACGTCAAGGAATTTTGCTGTGTTCTTTCTTCACTTCTGCATATCTCTGACATCTCTAGAAAATATATCCAGTCATGGTAAAGTAATGTTTACAGCATTTACAAAGAAAATTACTCCATGATAGTAACACCAACAAGAAGCTAGACTGTTGCTGTTGTAGTAAGACAGAAAGTATCTTCCAAAGCAGAGATTTCTGTGATAATTCAACATTTCTTGAGTGACTAATGCTATAAAGTAATGCTGTGAACTTGACCTCTAATCATGGTAATGTTAATGTGTTTTGGTTTTTATTCAATATATCTTATTTTACCATTATTCTGATTCTTCTTATACTGCCCCCAGGTCAGTCAGTATGGGGTTGCAAGAACTATGTATCCACTCATTGTCACTCAGTTGAAATAAAGAAGAATTATGTAGCTCTTGATTTATTTCATATAATGTATATTGAATATATTGGTCTAGGGGATTTACTTTTCTTTGACCTCGTGCAAAATATATCTGAAGCATTTCGTAGCTTTTTCAAGCAGCACCAAGCCTAACTAATGAGTCCATTCTGTAAACTGGGTTTTCTGTCTTGCATAGATGGTGTCTGGACATAATCCTGGTGTTAGAGCAGTTCTGCTCTAAGGGGGTTACAATGTTCTAGCCTGTCTGCATGAACAGAAGTATTTGGAGTATTCCAGGGATTTGCATTTAAAACAATAATTGGAGAGTATCTCCCCATTTGTTTGAGAATCAATAGTTTGCATTCCAGTAGAATACAGAAGAAAGCTAATTAGCCTTTATAAAACTAATTCATTAGGTTTGCAAGGCAGAGCAAACGCTTAAGAAAAAACAAGCTACTGGTAGCATGCAAAGGAGAATACCTTTCTTCTTTGTGTTTTGCAGAAAAGGATGAGCTTTGAAAACTGTCATTACAGATGTGGCAACAAAATAAGTCAATGTTTCGTTTTCATTATGTCTGCCTCATTTTCGTTAGTTCTGTATAGGCTTTTTGAATCTTTATGTTGACTCTGAATTTGATTTTTCCTCCAGTATGGAAAAAATGATTTATGGTAGAACAAATTTATTTTCTTTTCACCTGTTTTACACAATAGAACCTGGGCAAATTGGATTTCACTCATAGCTCAGTCACAGGAACAAATTGATGTGCACTTCTATTCATAATGGGCATGAATACATCTCCTGATATCAATTTCCTCTATGCCTTTCCTTAAGGTTTTCTCCTCATTACCTAGATTCCCTCAGCAAAGTCCAGAAAATAATACAAGTGGCTTTTATATTGTACAGGGAGTCCAAGTTAAAATTGAGCTCCACAGGATGCGTAGGACATAGCGTGAACATAGAACAGCATTTTGACATCCATGAGTGCACCCAATTTTGAAAAGCAGTTTTTGATATGAAATGCTAGTCCTTATGACTCATTAAAGTAATGAAGACAGGAGTTCAGAGGATGTATATGCAGATGTTTGACCCATGATAACAGCTTTCAAAAAGAAACTTATGTAGCTGCACTATTAAAATTAAAAGCCAATTTAATCTTGCTTTGATGTGTTATCTCTCTTAGAAGAGATATCACAGGCATCAGGGAGATACTGGCTTTTAGTCTTTGTGTCCAAAGTTCCTGGAAGTGAATTTTCCTTGTGTGTATCCTCTAACATGAATGTAAACGTGTCATTCATTTTGTGTAATCTACAGAATACGTAGTTTTTTGAGCATTTTTGAGCATGAGTGCTGTTGAAGCTGCTGTGTGTCAGGTAAGCGAGAAACCTCATTTGAAGTACTGAGAGCACCAGAAATTAAGAAAGGCCTTCTCAGAGTATTTCTTTTACTTACTGATCAAAAAAACAAGTATCTTCTGTAGCTTTTTGGTTAAACTTTTCATTAACTTTCTCTGTTTAATTAAGCTGCTCAAAGAATTAGTTCAAGACTGTCTTAATTACATTTAATGCTTATTTTCACCTCTGTTTAATGTACTACTGCTATTGAAACATTGACCTCTGCTGGGGGTATTACCAGATTGGCAGTTGTGTGGTAATTAATGGGTGTTTTGTGGATGTACAAATAGTTTGTTGAGAGAGTAACAAGATTACATTGCTGTTCCTTGGAGTCCTCCAAAACTGTAAATATTTAGCTGGCAATAGATGCCAAAACAAAGATTAAGAGAATTTGCTGTCCAAAATATCCTGATGGGTCCAGACCTACCATTCTGGTGTTTGATCAAGCAGAACTGTCCCAGCCAGAAACAGGATGATTTGACAGTGTTTATATCCCCAGTGATCTGTTATATATGGCTCTAATTAAAAATAATCCCAACCTATCAAAAATGCTTTGTTTCCTGTTACTAAACATTCACAACTACATTGAGGTGTCCACTTTTGCCAGCTGATCCTTATAATAAAAAGAGGCTTCAGTGGATGATACGCCTAAGGGTAGATTTTCTCAGCAGAAAAGCAGTACAGCGTAAATCCAATTAGCCAGTTAGGTTTTGCGTTCTCTCTTTTCTACCACACACAAACTATTTTGTGTGACTAGATCCTTGTAAAGGCTTGATTATGAATTTTTCTCTCACTTGAAAAAATTATTTATTTTTTACATCTGAAAAGGTACAGAGCCATCTGTGGATCACTTCCAAAATCCTTTCCAGTTGCACATGGCGAAGTAACTGGGCTAGATTTCAAGGGCTTCGAAAGGGACTGTGGAAAGTGCAAATGAACCCTTATAGCTAAGGATTACTGACTGTTGTCTAACCTTTGATACCCCAGATAGCTTCAGGACTTCATAACCTACTGCACATAGCTAGCAGATGTGATAAAATACATGTGTAGCCGCCATGTGCCTTTACTTTCTTCCTTCATTTAATATAAGAAATGTAAAATCTCTTTATAAGGCACATAGTGGTGTGCAGGCACTTCTAACACCCTATGGTCCCCATGTATATGATCTTTTCTTTATATTGTGTCTCCATGCTTGCCTGATTTTTGTCATGCGTTAATCACACTGAACTGTCCCTGAGTTCATTGCTTGATAGTAAAATTTCTGCTTCAGTTCATGATATCGCCACTGTTTATTGTATGCAGACATGCTGTTTCACTGGAAAGTAACAACTTTACTATTTGCTAAAAAATAAATATTTGAGGGATAGAGATTAAGTGATACAGGATTATCTTCTACAGATTTAACATTGTTGAATAACAGCACATTAGTTGAGTCTGTTTATAGTTGCATTATGCATGAAATACTTGATGCTCCTTCTGTTTCATCCCTAAAATGTAAGCAAATAATCTCATTTATGAAAACATACAAAGCCTATGCTACTGTAGTGGTTCCACAATGGTCAGAACAGAGCAGGCCTCCTCTCTTGTCATATATAGGTGAGAACTTCTGTATGCTGTTTAATCTCCCTTACAATACAGTAACCATGTAAAAACTATGTTTATCTTAGTTTTATATTGTTAAAGGCTGTGTTCTGGTTCAGTTCCTTAGACATTGGCTCTGTTTGGAGTCAGGTTTTATCGATAGTGTATGATTTGCATGAGTGTTGAGGTTTGCAGGATGTTTTTTCACTGTAGAATTACTCCAAATCTTTCATCTTCAGCCTTGCAGACTACTGCTGTGAGGGCAGTGTTTTGTTGGTTCAGTACCCTGCTTGATGGAGCTGTGTTTTCCCTAGCTGTGACCACTGGATAATTCTCTCGCTCTCTGTGATCTCCTTGTGCAGCTGCAAGCGAGGAGGGGTATAGCAGGTGGACAGGAGAATGTCAGCTCCTCCCCACCCCAAAAGAAGCTACCGATACAAAAAAATAGTCTTGCAGGAGAGGTTAAAAATAAATCTCGTGGAAGGAAACAAAGCAAAACTAAACGACTATTTTGACCTGCCCTAGAATTCATCGTTCTTGTTGCACACACTGCAATAGTAGAGTACTAGTCCTCAATCTGTTTTAGTTCTACAAGAGTCTTGTACAGCACTATCCAACACGGTGAAACTTCCTGCTGTAGGAAGAAACCTACTTCATTCATTTAATACTCCTAATAGTTTTAAAATGTTTGGATTAGTATTACATAAACCCAATTCCATCCTGTTCTTGGGAATGGTATCCAAAGGCAAAGAATACATTTTGTTGCCTTTATGTATATATTTAAACTGCATTAAAAATTTGCAACTGAAAATACTTGTGAAAAAGCTGGAACTTGGTCTGCTTGCACAAACAGGTATGGCGAGTGTAATGTAAGAATTAATGTCCTTGTATACATATATGAATTAGAAATGTACTAGCATGGAAATTTTATAACTTCTCTTTGAAGGGAAAATATTTTTTCTATCTGAAACTAACCTAGACCGTTGAGTAGTGTGAGGGTTTAATACAGGGTGTCATTTGAAGGTACAAAAGACTGGAAGAGCCTGCTCTCTGAGTCCTGTACAAATGAAAAAAATCTCATTTAAAAATGAGCAAGATTTACTGAAAAAGAAGAAACTGGCAAGAGAGGAGACACTGCTGGAAGTGTTTCCCTGTTGAAAAGAATGGAATAGAGTTTTCTGGGAATGAGGAAGGTGTTTCTGCTAGGAGGAAGAGGCACAGTGTGTGTGAATCTGTGGGAGAGGTGAAATGCAATCACCCTTAAGCATGTTTAGAAAGGGATGTGCTGAAGTTTCAGGAAGGATGCTGTCACAGGGCTGTGGATGTGTGTGTGTCCATGAACCTAGCCAGGCAGGATGTTGACAGGGATTTTATGCTGAGCTGAATATGGAAAGAATCAAAATACTGTTTGTATCTGAAGGTCTCACTGAATAATTCCAGTCCAGGGTACTGTGTGACCTTACTTGAGCAGTTCACAATCTATTCATTTCTTCATGTGTATTAATAAGCTATTTGTTCTTTGCAAGTGAAGGTGTAATCAGAGGTGAGAACTTCAGGCTCTCTGATTTTAATCTGTTTGTTTTTTTTTTTTTTTTTATTCCCTTTTGGAAGTTTTTGCTAACAGCTCCAAAATTCTCCTGTTAAGCTGCATTTCAGAGATTTAAGATTTGAAGCCCTAGCAATATTGTCTGTTTGCTACACATGAAGGTTAAGTTTGCTTTAAAAAAAATAACAGGTTTATCCTAGAAACAGCTTCTGAATTTTGTTTTAATTTTGAGGGTGCAGGGTGTTCTGGAAAGCTGTTTTGATCTTACACATTTGATTTTGGGAGCGGGGGAAGTGGGTAGATTTTAAAGAGGAAACTGTTCTTTTTTATTTATTTTGCATGTCACACTGTTTAATTCTAGATACCCATGAGAAAAAATGGAATTAAATCAAAGGCACAAGATGCCAAATTCATTTTAATAAGAGTTCCCTGAAAGCCTGAAGGTGACAAACTTCAGGAAGTGTTAGGGAATATGTGCAAGCAAAAGGAAACTTGTGACTTCAATAAAGAAATCTCAGCAACATGCCCTCCGAGGAGTCTGTAACAGCTCCTCAAAAGATTTATACCATCACATTGCTTGAGCCCAGGCATGCCATACAATGTGCTGTGCAGCAGTCACATGGAAGCATTGAAGACGGAAGAATCTTTCTGCCTGTGACCAAACGTGCAGTGTGCTGGATTGTCAGATAGCTCTCAAGCCAGATTTTGTCAGCGTGACCACTGTCTGGTTATTGTCCTTGCACTGCAGCTGGTTCAAGCTGGGCATGAGGAAAATAAAAACCCTGTCCTGCAGTTCTGCTGGTGTTAGATGGCACGGAAGGAGAGATTTTTGGCATGTGTAGCTGTCAGCTCACCACACGGGAAACTTTCATGCGCTGATGCACATTGTGTGAAGGTTAATGTAAAAACTCCATGTCGAGTAGCCAAGTTTGTCTGGTGGAAAACCTTAGGGCTCACTGTTGCTTGATAAGGCTGATGTGGCTAGACTAATGCTAAAAGACTGCACGGGGGTGAGGGGGCTGTATGTTGTGTATAGTCTTTTTGAACACAAGAGTCAGCCTGCCTCTCTTACTAGCTGACATAGGCAATCATTTTAATGAACTAGAAACACTTAAAGAAAAATAGCTGGAAACAAGAATTGAAGACTCATTTCAAAAAAGTGGTTGTTTATTGCTGGAGATTGATTAAGTGTAAAATATATCTTATATTTAACAGGCTTGTTTGGTAAGCAAAACCAGGGCTACTTCAGTGGTTCTGAGGCAGAAGATCCATAATAACAGGGTTATACTAGGCCCCTAAAGCTTTACTTGTTCCAGACCCAGATCTGATGAAAGTCTCTACTTCGCCTTCCATTTGAAAACTGGAATATATTAAAAAAAAGTCATTATAAGCCTTTATATCTCACCAAAGCTTTCAACAGATCAAATGTATTTTCCAAGATGAAGATAAAACAGAATGTTAGTTTGTGAAGCATTGAATCATTCTGTATTTCAACCACTTAATGTACTTCAAACACACATAGACAATCAGGACAAGAAACCAGCTTGGAAATTATAAGCAAATTACAGCTCTTCAAGATATCCTATAAATTTTTTCCCCCAGCTGCATTTAAATAATAAGAGCTCTTCCTTGTTTTGGACATCGTTGTTTTCATGTCTGCTTTGAAACCATTTATCCTAAATGTAAAATTGAATAGGCTAGTAATTAGAGCATTTCAAAGCCATGTCTGAACTTTTCTGGTAGTCCTTAGCTGCAGAATAGCCTTTGCATATATCTATTCTGCATAAAATTCTAACCAGAAGTTCACCAGCAAGTTGGGCAAATGCCATCTAGTGACACACATAGGAATTGTAACTTAATAATGTGACTTTCAGATGGAGACACGTGATACTCACCGAGTACTTCTCATATTAAATAATTTGGCCATATATATTTATTTAATTCAAATGTGAAACTAGTAATTTTGGTTAATTTTTCTTTAATGTTTCATAACCTGAAAAATTGTGCAAAGGCTTTTCAATCAAATGTAATTTTTGGTTACTAAGTTTTCCATCTGTAAGGGGCAAGGTAAATTCTTTAATGCTCAGTCATTATCTGTGCTTCTGAAAAGATTTGCCGCCTGTACTTAAGTGAGAACAGCATTCTTTTACGGGTAGTTCAAATGTTATGACACACGGTGCTGGTTTTAGGATCAGTTAAATGCGAATTAGTTCATGAAAAAAGTATGTTTTGACTGATTAAAACTCATTACACCTTAATTATATATCTGTGTTTCTTGGACAAATAGTCTTTGTGGTTTTGGTATCAGGAAGTGTAGACAGATATGCTTTGTGGTGGCAGATACAGACATCCCATAGCTGAGAAGTGAGGTGAGATTGCTTTGAGTTGACTATTTCTGTGGCTTTTGGATCGCCTGGCTTCTTGTGTGATACCCAGCAAAATTACTTTTGTAATTAAGTTTGTTCTTAGTAATTCCTAAGGCCCCTGTAGCAACCTGAAAAATCTTTTCACATTGAGTGTCTCTCCACTAGCAACTCCTACAACAACCTTTCACAATGAATGTATTTGTCTATGAGGACACTTCCAGAACCAATTAAAGCTGGACCAATTTAAGGTTTTCTTTGGGCATTAGGCTGCACACCTGTAGCAGGAGAACCAATACTTAGGCTGGATTTTTTTAAATTAGCCAATACAGTATGGTAGAGTTGATTTTTTAATTATTATTTCAGTAAATTAAACATATATGTACAAATACATCAAATACATAGGCAGAGAGAACTCTTGTTCACTTTGGAGATAGTCTGAAATCTGAAGTCCTTGTGATATAAAAGCAATTTACATGAAAAAAACTATACAGTCTTTTTCTTCTATACATTGTGAAGTGTGTGACTATACAACTGTGAATTTAGTGAGAGGCGTGAAAGAAGAGAGAATCATTACTTACTGGGGGAGGATTTTATTAGGCAGAATAGAGTTATGCTGCTGGACAAAGTGCATTAGAACCCTGTGAACTGTTTAACAGCTATCCACAACAGCAGACACCTTTTAAATTAATAGACATGCTCAAAACACAAAGTGGCTGTAGAGGAAAAGCTTAGAACAGGGTATAAACGAACATCCAATGTAGTGGCCACTAATATCAGGTTGCACAGTTCTGTCTTTGCTAAAAAGCAGAGAAACATCTTTTTGTTGTGGAAAATGCCAGAGATGATCCACTTCTAAGGTCTGTTCAGTAGCTCATTTTACTAAATATTGAGTGTCTAAGTCGGACATAATATTTTCCTATGAGGAATGCTTCACTGTTCTGCAGAGAAGGATGCAGCTACAGTGTGAAGGGGTAGTGTAAGTGACTGGTGTAGTTGGGATGACCTGATTGGAAACACGTGTGCCGCACCTGGCAGTGCTAAACAAGAGATGACAACTGTAAATCCTGCCTGTTGTTTAAGGCTAAAAGTAGGGACATTAAATTGTCAGTAATTAATTATAGCTTTATTGAGGAGTTAATTATTACAAATTTTCTGAGTGCAGAAGGCTTCATGAATGTTACATGTGGAGGCTTAGTAACTGAGATGCAGTGTAGCATTTCCATCCTGACACAGAGCACAGTGGAAGATACTGCATTATAAGCAGAAATGCTGATACCCTCCTGCACCCTGCATCAAAATGAATATCCTACTTAGTTCCAGTGACTACTTCCTCAGGGAAAAGGAAAGGACTACTTTCATCAGGAAAAGTCAAAGCAAAGCAAAATACATTCCTGTTGGCACTAGTTGGAATGGTTCTTAGTGTAAAAGAAAGATGAAAAGAATGTGTGCATTTGAATAAACTGTGGATATACTGAAACTGGGACACTGTTTGGATGACACCTCTTAAAACATGCCTAATCTCTTATGAGTCAAGGACTACTTGAGAGAAAAGTGAACTCAATGCAATGGATATTCTGACAAATCAGAAAATGGTTCTTATGCAGTTAAAGGACTCAATCACTTTTGTAGCAGTGATGTAGCTTTAATAATAAGTGCACAATTCAAAGCATTAGAGCAAATTGGTGGTAGTACATTTCCCATTTTTAATAAGAAGATGGTACAAAGATGCTACTTGGTCATGTGGCAAATCATCTGGAAGAGTTTAATTTATGTTTGTATTGTTGGTCAGATACATTGGGCTGTGTCAGGTTCCTCAGCCATGTGGCCTTGCACCACACAGAACACAGGGATATGTTGGGTACAGGCTGGCATCATTTGCTTTGTAACATGCGTTGTGTAGCTTCTTAGTATGGGGGTTTTCTTTAACTTTGTTACCGAATTGGCAAATCTCTGACTTTATCACTTTATCAGTCCATCAGTTATACCATTACCTGGGTTTTGAATATATCACATAGATGAAAATCTTTTGTAGAATATTGAAAAATGCACGGAAAGCAGACCTGGAAGTTTCTCCTCTGGGGTGGATTTAATGATTTCAAACATAATTTGATAAAGCAATTGTCTCAACTGCATCCGAATTGAGAAGCTGCTCTTAATATTTTAATTTCAAGGGAATAATAGTGACTGGCTAATTTAAGCTTTAGAGTGATTGCTACGCCAGACTCCCAGTTGAGCTCATTTATGTCAATAGAAAGACTCCTAATGACTGTATCATTCTCCCTGTTTTTCACTTTTTCAGTTTAACTTTAAAGCTATAGTTGTCTAGCTATGACTCTTTCTAGAATTGAATTTATTTGATTGATTTGTAGAAATATTGGCCATTATCCTGTTTTAGGAGATTGAATACATTAGATCTGAAAAAAAAAAAAGAAGCCATTGGGCATAATTCATCAGTTAGGGGAATTTTTTCCACAAAACAGTCCAGTACTGGGGTATTTGTTTCCTTCTGAATGGCAAAAGCCAAAACAGCTACCTGGTCATTGTGCTTGAATTACTTTTCCAGCAGAAAACTTGACAAGTGAAATTTTGAAAAGTTCTGTTTCAGAAGGAAAGCTAAAGGTCTCTTTAAAGTCAGTTTTCCTAAGTGAAAAAAGCCCTCTCAGAACAGTCAAGCACTTGCTAGGAGAACAGGACTGGGTTAGAGCTGTTAGACTAATTTAGCAAGGAAATTTAGCAAATTTTGTTCGTAGTGAAGCATAAAATTAGATGAGACTAAATACAAACATAGCTCCTTTGATTCTCGTGGTCTTTTTTGCTTGATACTTATTCCATCTCTGAAAAAAAGCGCTTGGCTTTAGGAGAACTGATGAGCTGCACGATTACAGGATTCCAAACAGGGAAGAATCCCCCTGTGAGTGCCTGCTGGAGAAGCAGCATGCTTAAATGCTGAACTAAGAATACAGTGATTTTGCTGGTCTGCCCCTAGAAAAGTATCGTGAAGAAAAAATCAGCCAGACAATGGTCATGAATGTCCTCGGAGGTGGGTGGGAGTGAGGCAGATGTGCCAGTAGCTCTGAGAAACACCTCTGAGGCTGTTGCACAGACCAGGTCTGTTTGATGGCAAGAAGCAGGGGAGTTCAAAGAGTTTGGATGGGAAATAGTAGTGAGTGTGTCATCCCTGGCTGCAGGTCATGCTGTCTGCACAAAAAGAAAATTCTAGCTGTCTATTCCTCCGCTCCTTAGTATTTGAATACAGTGTTTTAAACTGATCAGGAAATGCCAGAAAGACAGACGTTTGAGCCTGGGCAGACAGATACAGGTCTAAAGCAGAGAATTAGATCAGCAGATGATCATTGTTGAGATAAAAGTTGAGATTGTATTTCTGAAAAAGATGATTTCAGACAAGATTTAGAGCAAAAGAATCAGGGAACTGAGCCCAGAGCCTGCAGAGCCCCAATGAGTACAGTCATTCTGAGGGCCCTGAGGGTTCAATTAACCTTGACAGCCTGGAGTCTCTTAAAAGGAGTGGTGCTTACAAATGAAATGCGATGAAAAATTACTACTTTTAAACTATTGGCAGTTTAAAACCTTGTCTCGACAGCAAAACCTACTCGGCAGACACCTCTAAAATGCTGTACACTAAATGTGCTGTAAATTTATTCTTCTGGCAGGTTTATTTCTTCATTAAATATTTATGTTAGAAGGGTTTTAGCATATGCATGACGTTGCTGTAAATTGAGTTAGAAATTTATCAGATTAAGTCATTTTTGAGTCTAAAGGTCTCATTGTTGAATGTTCAGTCATTCAGCAAAGAAGAGGAGACCTACAAATAGCAGTCCTCAAAGCAAAATGTAATAAATTTGAAGAGGCTACTCTATTTTTCAGTCAGATTATGTAGATATCTGTTTGGGGATCTATTTATTTATTTATCCTCCTTCCCTGTTCCTCTGTGTTGCACCTGATTTGGTACACTTTACTCATCCTGTTCTGTGAGAACTTGTAACAAAATCACACTTGTGCAGTTAGCGTACAGTAAGAGGATCTAAATTTACAATAGTGTGTCTCTTCTGTAAGTAAAAAGAATGGAGCTATTAGTGAGTTGTTCTCAAATAACTGTTTGTTTTCTGTCAAATGGAGGACTTTCCAAGATCTTGACAAATAACTCTTTGCCTTGCTATGATACAAACAAGTATTACCAAACATTTACCAGATAAATAGTTCTCTGTCAGTGAGTAGTGCTATGAGTTTTCATTTCTATTGGATCTATTTTTGTGCTGTATAGCTGCCATCATATCTATTGCACTGCACTGCTTATATTTCATGATTTGAGAAATTACATTTATCAAGTACTGGAATAACAAATGGCAGAAACAGTACACAGCCAATTCCAATATGGATTTTCTGCTAAAAAGACATAAAATGTTGGGAATATATGAAAATTTTCTCTAATGACCAACAGTTGTATGGATATTTGCCAGTAACAAGGAACATGACCCCCTGAGTAAAAGCACATCAATTTATGTTTTATTTGGAGGAGTGAAGGGGGAAGGAGACATTCACAAATCAATGCATTTAATGTTTGACCACCTCTAGTTGATACTTTAGTGAATAAACTCTTCAGCTAGGAAACTCCCGACAGGATCTTTGCAGAATGAAAGAATTTTGTAACATCTTCTAGAAATCCCATCTGTGTTTCTGATAATATCCTGAAACAGCTTCAGTGGTGATCTTAAGATACATATGGATCTTGTGATCGTCCTCCAGCTTGATGTGGGACACTCTGCGAGTTGAGGTGGGTTGTAAAAGACCATTAGCTAAACTCAATGAGAGGAATTAAACCTCCAGATTCCTAGCTTTAGTGTCCTAATGTGCCTTGTTAATCAAAAGGAAAAAAGGTTACTTGAATTCTGGTAATTTTTTAAGAAACATGTAGTCCTCGTAAGTGGTGCTTTTTTCCTGTTCCTCAGTAGCCAGATGCAAGACAGCTAGAATAGAATATGGAGCATTTGTGTTTGGCTTGGGTTTTTTTTTTTACGTTTCCTTTAAGCAAAGATTTTCTACCTCCTATTTGCATTCCGTACATGAATTGTTAATATTCAAATACATTGACCGACATTGCCAGCAAAAACTCATATGGTTCTACCTTGGTAATTTCTACCTGCTTATGATTTAGCAAAGTAGTAAAGTTTAGCAAAGTAGTAAAGTTTAGCAAAGAACCAAAGCATGAACAGAAGGAACTGCCTGTAGAGGGAAAAGGGGGTTGTTTAAAGTTGCTGCTTGTTGAAATCTGTGCATTTTAATTGTTTCAGTTGAAGTTGTTAGAATTTAATTATTTGCAGCTAATACAGTGGGTACCTCACATTCAACTGCAATGCAAAACATTCCTCTTATCTTCTTAATCTCTCTCCTGAACTCAACCTCTCATTCCCTGCTGGATTCCCACAGACTGTCATGTTGTTTCATAGGAGAAGGAATAGAGAAAATAACATCATGATGTTCAGTATAGCAATTCCTTTTCTGAAACCTCCAAGCTAATTTTCTGATGAGTATCTCAAATTGGTGGCCTTCATAGTTACATTGAGGCTGAAAATCTGAATGTAGGGTCTTTCTTGACTTGTCTTTTGGTGCTTTTTTTGGTGTCATATGAGATGTCATCGTGCATTTATCAGGCAGTAGTGTTAGAAGGAAAAGGGGCACATGCAGTAGAGACACTGGGTAATCTAAACATCTAGACCCTGTTCTGGATACACAGTTATACTGGAGTATATATGTGATTTCCATCAAAAGCAAACCTTTTTCTGCAGGTAGGAAGTGGAGAAGTGAGTGGGCACCATGAGCATCAGTTATATCCTCCAGTTTCCAGAGCTCATAGTGTAAATGGCACAGTTATGTGCCAGAATACTTCTGCTGGAAAGTCTTCTCATTTTTTTTCAAAGAGCTCATGCATAGAGAATCCACTGCATCTCTTGATATGTTGCTCCACTAAGAATAGGAGAATGGCTAATACTTTATCCTGCTTTACCAGAAGCCTGTCTCAGATAGCAACCAGGAAGGACAAGAGCATTATAAGATACATCCCCAGTACTTTCACGGCTTTTAAGTATTTGACGTTTGGGAATTTCCTAAACCAAATGGGAGTTCATGATATGTATGAACCTCAGGGGGTTTGTCTGATCTCCCAGGCATTATTAGTCTCCACGGTGTTTCAATAGATGCCTGAGTTCCTATATGAATGAATCATGTTCTATAACAGGTACTGCTTTTGATGTCTGAACATTTTCAGACCTCATTTATTAAGATTTCTAATACAGTAGCAACTGAAAATGCTGTATTGCTCTCTTTTTTGTTATAGGAAGCCAAGAAAAGCTTACTTGATTCATGAGCCTTCTGAGGAAATTAGAAGAGTAAAAAAATTGACAAATGCAACAATTTTCCCTGACAGCAAGTAGGGAGTGTGTGTGTGTGTGTGTGTGTGTGTGCAAAACATTGACAAAAGAGGCAGCAGGACCATGAGAATAGTGAAATAATGACTGGTTTCTTTTGTTGTAATCACACTATGTATGTAACTTACATCACGCAAAAGACCAAGTACCAGAAGGTAAAGCCCATTTGTAGCTGTAATACCTCATACCTCCGAGCATCGCTCACTTGTGAAGCGCAACTTGTTTTTAACAAGTGGTCAGAGGACAATGGTTATTGGAGCAACATAGCAGGCCAGAGCTGAAGTGGAAGTAAAGGAATTAAGGAACAGATTAGTGCTATTAAAGAAACATTTTTCAGGCACGTAACATTTGATGCTCTACTCAGAATGAACATTTAAATTCTATGAAGCAATCATTTTCTAGCTTACTTGAATAACAAGTGCTAACACTGAAAAATAAACATAATAATGATCTAATGTGTGAATCCAAGGAGGTCTTGCATGCATTATTTGCTCCTAATCTCTGTTGAGAAGATAAATGTTATTCAGGTATTATGCCATTCATATTTCTCCACTGTTAGCATTAATTGGCCAAAGGCAAGAAGCTAGTGAGTGTGATACAAACCAAATCAAAGATTTGCTTACATGCATTCTTCCAGATAGGCTGTTTTTAGAATTAACGCAGGATCTAAAAAACTGCTATCATTTCTCTGACCAAAATAAGTGTTTTCCTTATAGCACAACTAATGAGTGGGAGTATTTGTCTTTTTGGGAAGCTAATATTCAAGTCATGGCATTTATGATCTTTACATCTTCTGATTTTGGTGCCTTCCTGTTTTATGGTGCCAGTGATGAGTTCTGCAAAGGGAACTCACATGAATGATGTTTTGGTCGGTTGGTTTTGTGGGGTTTATTTTGGTTTTGTTTTTTGGTTTTTGTTTTTTTTTTTTGGTTGGTTGGTTGATTTGGTTTTGGGTTTGCTGTGGTGGTTTGGTTGGTTGTGGCTTTTTATTTTTTTAATTCTTTTTTTCCTCATCATTTCAGAAGCAGTTTCAACGCTTCACAGTAAATCTAGGCTGGGCATTGTAAGTCCATAAGCAGTTGCATGAATATTTATCAATAAAACATGCCTGACTTTAATTTGTTTTATCACTTAGAAGGAATAAGTAATATGAAGGATAACTAGATATCTGTCCTCTTTATGAGATTACTGTTAGCAAGAATTTAGTAATGTCCTGATAGCCAGCAGTTTATGTCGAGTAAGAGACTGAGGCGGAAATCCAGAGACTTATATTCTGGTCCGTACTAATGATTTGCCATTCATTTAAGCTGTGACTACTTGATTTACCTCTGCTTATTGCTGTGTTGCCATCTCATTCTTTGTCTTGTCTGTCAAGTACAACCTTTCAGCAGAAGTGCTTTTGTTGCTACGTGTGTGTTCAATGGAAGCAGTGTGGCAAAGCTCGGTTAGACTCACTGTTATTATGTAGGTAAAAGCATTTAAAGACTACAGACCGACTGGATGAATGTTGGAGGATAGCATGTAACACACACAATAGCTATTCTTCGTCTCTTTCTTACGTTAGCCAGCCTGTACCTCCTGTACTACCTGATGGTGGTACAACAGAAAAGTGTTTTCATATTGTGGTTTTTCTCTGCACGGTTGTCTTTGCCACCCCTGCAGGGCCAGTTCGCTTTCAGAAAGTCCTCTGTATCTTTCTTAACAGACTTGCTTCATTTGAAGACTATACTTAGAACTAGTTCATTGTATGAAACAGTCATGATAGCAATTCGTTCAGGGGAAATTACCTTTCCAAAGGTGGAGAAGTTAATTAAGTGTGTAACAGGAGGAAGCTAAACCTGACTAATTAGCGAGAAGGGTAACGATTATGGGAGAGAACAGATGACACTTGGCTGAAGACGAACTCAAGAAATTGTTTTAGCCAAAAGGAAGTTGGAAGAGTGAATAGAAGATGAGCTTTAAGAAAGCAAAGACTGTCACTGTGTCCTGATAAATTATACCTCATTTGTAGTGTGTCTGCTAGGTATTAATCAATAATATGGGGGATGATTCTTCACTTCTAGGCACATAGCCTGCTTTCTTTTATATAGAATTTCACTTAAATCTGTGGGCTCTCCCCAGGAGGTTGTACTGAATAAAAAGGTGACAGCTCTTACAAACAACTGTAAGAATGTTTCTAGGAAATCTGAACTTCTGCAGTGAGGAAACTGCAGCACAGGGCTTTGCCCAACCAACCCCTTGGAAAGGCAATGACAGTTAGACCTGGGAGGCGTACCAGCAATACCAGCCATATCATACCAAAATCAGAAGCTCATCCAAAGATTGTTCATCTCTCAGGATGTTATCTTTACCTCTGATCATTAAAGATATTTAATATTCAGGAGAAATAATTACAGCCCTTCTGCTTTAGAAGGTCCCATTCAAAACTCACTTGTTTTAGCTTCAGATAACAACCAAGCGGGGTATTCTGTAGTCAGGATAAAAATATTTTGCATACATTTTGCTGTTGGGGGAAAGAAAGACTTACTTCTCGTTGTTCTGCATAGAACTCAAAAGTTTGACCCTTGATACCTTACTAGTTGTTCATCTGGAAGTATGAGAGAATCATCAATCCACTTGTGTCCTCTTGTAAGGGGGAATTCTGCATGTAAGTAAAACATTTAATCAGTTTCTTTGTGCATCCTCCAGTGCTGGGTTAAATTTGTATTAGTGAAGAGGACTAATACAAGGTTAACATGCTGTTAAATCCTTATTTTAGAATTTAAGTGGGTACTGCTTTTATGCTCAACACAAGTTAGGATCAGCCTTCCTGGTTTACATTAGTTAGACTGCAGTACTGTATGAGCATCTGTATGTCTCTATATAAACATTATATGTTTGGGATTTTTTTAATATACAAAAGAAATATTCTCATTAGCTTAGGCAGAGCTGTCTAATAGCAGAAGTCCATAGTAAAATTTTAGTTAGCTAGGGGAAAAAAAATATTTATTTAAAGGAAAATTATTTCTTTACTTTAACATTTGCTATTTAATCATAAATAACCTTCAGTATCTTTGAGGTAAAAAATTATTAGGCAAGTCTTCAAAAAGGTTAAATACAGATGAATGTGACTATCCATTAAACAAAAATAATGCGTAAAATTTATTCACCTATCACACATTCGCATTATGCTGTTAGCAAAATCAGAGGAAACTTCAAGGCTAAAAGGCACATTGTTCCAGTCTGCAAGAGATTAGTTGTCAAATTATAAACAAATTAACCATTAAAGGAGTAAGAATGCACAACTGGAACGTTAGACCTGGATATTATCTCTGTTTCTGGCCTGGTTCCCCAAGTGTCATCCATTACTTTCATCCTTTTTGTTCAGGGCAGTGGGAAGATTGCTTGAAATGTGGGGTTTGTGTTTGGTCCAAAGTAACATTTTTACTTGTGGTGTGAATTCAGAAGTAGTCATCATTCACACCTCACCTTTCATAGGGTTGTTCTGTTTAATACTTTTTTGCGTATCATATGCAGTAATGTGAATATTGAGCAGGGAAATAATTTACTTGATTGGCAGAGGATTACCAATGACAAAGATATGCTATATCTACAGGAAAATCAGACAGTCTTAGATTTCATGTTGTACCTTTCAGTGGAGGTTTTTGTATAAAAATAGTATTTTATAGTACAATAAAATCTTCCTCAACATTTTCTTTCTGTTCTCAACTTAAACTCTGTGATAAAGCTCTATTTGTCAAAGACTATGCCCATACTGCATTCCCATGCCTAGTTGTATAACCCCATGAGACAATTATGAAGCTGACCTACATTGTTATAATGACAAGTCAAATCAAACTGCTTTAGAAACACAGGAAACCGGTAGCCTGATTTTTGGCCATGTGAGTTCAGCCTTCTTTAAGGCCAGTGCTCAGACTCCCATATACCGTAGGCAATTACCATCACACGCTTGCGACCTTTTCTGGTTTTGTTCTGTAGCCGAAGATGAGTAAGTTCACCTTTTGGTTTCAATATTTCTTTCCTTTGAAGCAATAGGTCTGGCCTTTCATCACTCCAGCTATTGGTACCTCATACTGCAGACAGTTCTTTGTTCTTTTACAAAGAATTAATTGATTTTCAGTGTCCTGGAATGAATGAAAATAGAAAAGAGAAAACCTTTTATCTTGGCTTAATGTTTAGCTTGTGAAGAGAGTCAGTGGTGTTACAACATGGAAAAAACAGATACTATGTTTTAAACTATTACATTTCAATTCTCTTTGTTTGGAGGATGTTTTACCCTGTACTCTTTTACAGTATTGTCTGTTCTGGATTCAGTAAATTCATAATCTCCATTAAATGAATACATAATCTCTACTAAATGAATAGTTTTTGAGAGATATTATTAAATGCCCAAGATGGCTCAGCCTTGCAAAGGAGGAAGAATGCACTTAAGAGTTCTCAGCATTGCAGTGCTGTGAGGCAATTGCCTCAGAGAGGTGAAAAAAAATTTCAGGATACACTTTATAATTTAAGTCTAAACCAGTTTCTTACTAGAACCATTCCTAATGGAATGTGAGGGTAAGGAAAAAGTAGTCAGAATATATTAATAATTTAAGCTTCCTTGGAGTCTGGAGAACTACAGTTATAAATAGTGATGCCAAATAATACAAAAAAGTTTCTACATCTGGTATGCTTATAGGATGTGGAAAAGCTTTGCCAAACGTAACACATAGTTGAAGTGATGCTTACTATGTCAAGATAAGAAATTTAACATGGCCTATTTTGTGCCAATCAGTGCATTGTTACAATAAATGGCACTTGAAAGGGATTTTTAAGGAGAGAAAGTTGACTTTAGGTTTTTTTTTCATTCACTGAGGGTTTGTAAGAATTCCCGTTTACTCACATTACCTTGTGTGGCCTGCTCTTTATTTGTATTACTGTAGTGCCAGGAAGCTTTCTTTCTTTACATAGACAATACTTTTTGTGCTAGATGCCTTATAAATGATGTTTCTGTGTAGAGAAAAGGATTAAGTATGCATATATGTGTACCTACACGTATCTGTGAAATATCAGAAAAGATTGTCACTTGTGTGGGTCTGAAATGGCTAATAGAATCATTCCTCCTTTTTCCATTTCTGTACCCATCTTTATAAAACTCTTCAAACAGTCCTTTGTCTGAAGGCGTAAGTAGTAAACACGCTTGATAACATACCACTTTGATAAGAGAAAAAGTGCTTTAGGTACTAAATACAGTTGGCAAAAGTCCATGGGAGACCACCTGTATGTAATAAGGTTACCATAATTAGTGAAGGTGATTGTGACAAAAGAGGCACAAATGCAGAAAGTATCTACCCTTATCAGGGTGCATGGTCATCATAAGGAACTTATATTACAGTCATCTAGTTGAAAATGAGCTCCTAGAAAAATGGCAGAAGTCATCTGTTGCCTTAAGGAAAACTTCTGAAATTGGTTATGAGGTTTATTCTAGATTCTAGAACATTCTAGCATATTCATTCTAGATACAAGCATGAAATCAAAGTAGAAAATATATTCCGTGTGATTTCCAACAAGCATTTAAAGGACATATCACAGATCATCCTGTTATATGGTGAGAGTTTAAAATAGAAACCAGCTATGTTTTACTCTATGCATACATGGAAGTAAGACTTTCAGAATTGCCTGTTTGTTTTGAAATCCTTTGCAGTCATGTCTGTCATGTCTGGTGACCTTATAAGTGTCTATAAATATATAAAGGGGGAGTGTCACTAGGATGGAGCCAGGCTCTACTCGGTGGCAAACAATGATAGGACAAGGGGTAATGGGTACAAACTGGAACACAAGAGGTTCCACTTAAACTTGAGAAGAAACTTCTTCTCAGTGAGGGTGACGGAACACTGGAGCAGGCTGCCCAGGGAGGTTGTGGAGTCTCCTTCCCTGGAGACATTGAAAACCCGCCTGGACACATTCCTGTGTAACATTATCCAGGTGTTCCTACTCCAGCAGGGGGATTGGACTAGATGATCTTTCGAGGTCCCTTCCAATCTCTAGCATACTGTGATACTGTGATACTGTGTAAATCTAAAAAAAAATCTCATAGCATTTAAACAGTTGCTGTTGCACCATCTATGAAGGAGCAGTAAACCTGATTATTTTAAAATGTATTTAGGGAAAAAGGCAGAGAAAGGAATGAGATTAACAAAATAACCTAAATATGTCTGCAGATAATAGGATTGCATCAGGGATAAATTTGGCCTGCTTAATTTCCTAAGCTTTTTATATCTGAAGCTTGAGTTCCGATCTATAATAGAGGGAGGTTAAGATGCTTGTGAGTGAGTTATAGGACGTTGCAGTGTTACATGAAATGTGTTTAGATGTTTTAATTTTGGGATTGTGTTACAATTGTAAAGCGTCTCTCAAAGTATTTCACCTCTCTCCTCCGGCTCCCCTTCTGCCTTGTCATAAAACATCTTGACACTCTTAAGTGCTCTGGTCAGAATTTTCTTCTTCAAGAAAATTCTTTAAGGCTAGTATAAATGGTTCATGTCTAGCCTATTACTGAAACAGTGAACTGGAACAGCAAGTCAAAAGACCATAAACAGTCTTCGCTGCTCTATCACATTTTCTGGCTATTGGAACATTGCTAGAGGAAGAAATGAAGGTTCTTGCCAATTAAAGGAAGTCAGACACAGCTCTTATTTTTATGGCCTTGACTGATCTTAGGTTTGTGCCTATAAATGTTACATGCCACCCTCGTTCTTTGCCTTTCTTCTCTGGT